>NC_084497.1:11844987-14244987 GCF_030035675.1 Rhineura floridana
TTGCAAGGGCTCTAGGGTACGTTTGAGAGAACGGCCCCACAGTTCTGCCCCATAGAGTAGTTTATGTATTACTGAGGCTCTATAAATTTTTAACATGGGAAGAATTAATTGGCCTCCTCTCGTGTAGTAGAATCTTTTTAGTTGGCCTAATGATCTAGCACTGGCTAATTTAATAGCTTCTTCTTGAGGTTTCCAAGAAAGTGTGTTGGTAAAGGCAATGCCAAGATACTTATAGGACTTTACTTGTTCAAGACAGTGTCCGTTTAGAGTCCAAGTATTTTTTACCTTCCTGTACCTACCACAGACCATGATTTTTGATTTTGCATAGTTTACTTGGAGATGATTTATTTGGCAAAATTCTTCCAAATGGAGAAGAATTCTTTTTATGCCTATTTTATTCATGGAAAATAAAACCAAGTCGTCCGCATATAATAGTACCAAGAGTTTTTGGGTACTACAGCAGGTGGGAAAAACTTGGGTGCGGACAATGCAGGGATTATATCATTGATAAAAAAATTAAAAAGGAAAGGCGCCAATATGCACCCTTGTTTCACCCCTTTCGTTATAGATATGTTACGAGATAGGGTGCCATTTTTTCCTATGCGAATTCTTGCCAGGTTGGATTGGTGGAGGGATTTTATGAGCCACACCAGTTGCTTGTCTGCATTTGAGCGGTCCAGCTTTTGCCACAAGATCTCTCTATCCACAGAATCAAATGCCGCCGCAAAATCTATAAAAGCAATATAGAGCGATGCATTCTGCTCTTTTGCGGCCTTGTTTATTAGGTGTTGTAAGATGAATGCTTGATCCCTTGTGCATCTTCCCTTTCTAAATCCGGCCTGTTCCTGGTAAATAATTGAGTGTTTTACCTCCCATTCTGTTAGTTTATTAAGTAAATAACGTCCATAAAGTTTGCCGAGATGTCAAGTAGGCTGATAGGCCTATAATTTCGGGGATCAGCTGGATCACCTTTCTTAAAAATGGGTACAATTATACTTGTACGCCAGCCTTTCGGGAACTCGCCCACGATATTAATGTGGGTGAATAGGGCCGCAAGTAAGGGGCACCACCATGACATTTCCGCCAGAAAGATCTCCGGTGGCATCATGTCTTCCCCAGGTGCTTTATTTTTACGGAGCATCAGAATCAGGTTGCCTATCTCAGAACTTGAAACTGGGGGCCAATGGGGCAAATCTGGCGGCATTACAGTGTGGTGTGGAGGAGATAATGGCACAGAACTGAAAATAGCGCTGAAATGAGTCACCCACGTTTCGGGTAAAATCGGGGGGATTGAAGCCTTTTCCCACTGGTGATTACCCTGGTGTACAAGATTCCAAAAGAGTGCGTCCTTGCCTTGGCGGTGCGCCTGTTCTAGCTCGTGCCAGATGTTTACAAAAAACTTTTGTTTTTTATCCTTTAAACGTTTCTTGTAAGCCCTCTTCAATAAGAGGAGGCGATGGATAGCCTCATTGGTATGATTCCGTTTTAGCGTTTTAATTTGGGTGGCTAGCTCTCTCTTCTTTTTTTTACACTCGCTATCAAACCAAGATGTACTCCGCCCCATCAATCTTTTAGGGGTAATAGTAGATACCTGTGATTCCAGGGAAGAAATCACCTTTTCATATAGTCCCACAATGTCCCCTGTTGCCGAAGTGGCCTGGTTTTGTAATTCTGAAAGAAGGGGTGATTCTAATAATTGTTTCACTGAAGTTTCAATTTCCAACGACCATTTGATACTTCTGGGGCCAGCTATACTGTCCAAAAAAGGTTTAAAAATACATGGACGTATGAGAGGACAAGGATCGTGTAGGTTTAAGCAGAGCGGAAGATGGTCACTATTATCTGCTTATTATCCTCAGGTCCTTAACTAGGGGCATTAAGGAGGGGGCTCCTAAAAAGTAATCTACCACACTTACACCTCTAGTTGAGATGAAAGTGTAGAAGCCATGAGAGGAATCTAGGTAAGTTCCATTTATACAAATTAACTGCTGATTGATCAAAAAGCAGAACAGATATTTCCCCTTTTGATTTATGACCCTATCACTGGATTCTCTAGGTAGAATTGGAAGCTCATCAAGGGAAACTCCCACTAAGTCCTCTACCAGTGGAAAGTTTTGTCCCGATCTTGCATTTAAATTGCCGCAAATTAGTATCAGATGCAACGGATAAATGCATACAAGCTTCTCCAAATAGCCAAATAACCTCCAGCTGTCTGCACGGGTCTGAAGGTGCGACAGGGGAAAACAAACGTTCAGACATATTATGGAACAGTTATAAGAGAACGTAATTATTAATGGGAGGCAAAAGTCCAGCGACTGTTCGGTTGGCACGGCTACCAGGACGTCCAACAATGTGGCTACACATTCCTCCACTAGATCTCCCTCTGCTTGCTGACCTAGTAGCCGGCCTAACCCAGGATTTGTAGCCTTGAAGCAAGAGTGCCTCCTGGGGAGTTAGCCCGGTCTCTTGGAAGCAAAGTATATCGAATGATTGAATAAAATTTGTAAAATCTACGTCCCTGGTCTTATTATTCCAACCTGCAATATTCCAAGATAAGCAGGTTAGATCCGGGTAAGTAGAGATGGATTGCTTCTCGCACTGAAAGGAGCTATAAACTGGCGCCTGAACATCATGTGGACTTGGTGAGTGTGGGTCATGGTGCTGTCAATTCGTCTTGGTAGGTGATGGTAAGGATTCGATGGCATCTGAAACGATTGTACAGACATTTGAGAAACAAGGACCTGTGACCGTTGTCGTTTGATCCTGCCAGGGAGATGGTTTCTCTGGGGATCCCAATTCCTCAGGGGCCAAATAACACATTTGTGCCCAAGAAGGGGCAGGGAGTAGCGTCATCCCTTTAGGGCACTGTTTAAAGTCAGCCATGGGCCCATTTCCTCTTGGATTCATCTTGTAATTAGAGGATGGAAAGTGAAGATCAACTATCTGGTTGGCCTCCCAATGCTGTATATGAGAAGGAGGAGGATGGAGCAGAGGGGTCTGAGCAGAGTGTGCGTCTGGTTCCAGTATTACTGATGTCGACAGAGAGTGACCACTTTCCTCCTGAGGAAGAATTCCTAGCTTTGGTCGAACGGGTGAGATGTCCAGGAGCAAATCATGTAATACAGCTGTTAGTCTGTTTAAACTTGCGATTATTGACCTTTGCTCCGTCACTGGTAACTCTTCAAATGTCTTGATCAACTGGATTTCTTCCGCTAAGAAATGCCCTCCTATGTGGGTAGTTACGCAAGGCAGTGCCATATCCACTCCCCATGGCGCATCTGTTTTTCCAGAAGGGTGCGTGTGATGTTCCTATATATTAGTGTATATATGGTAAGTGCTGGTTGTTTAGAGTATACATGGTAAGTAGTGAAAGAGGAGGGGGAGTGAATGGGCAATAGAATGCTTGATGATTGGCTGAATGTTTAAAATGGCTGACAGTATAAATGAAAGGATGACAGGTAAATCTGGGTGAATGTGAGGTGGTGAATTGTGGAATCTGGGGGGAGAAGAGAAAGAGTGGATTGCTTGGTGGGGTTTAGAGAGTTGTTTACCAGGAGGGAGGTGGAGTTCGGATTAGTATTGAGTAAAACCATATGCTTATGTGCCTTAAGAAGAAATCTTGTTAATCTTGTTAGCTTTGTTATCTGTAATAAATACTTAATTTGGTTTACCAAAGGCCTGATCCTTGGCTGGGGTTTCACAGACCAGAAGGGAGGGTAAGGTAATGACCAAGGCTGAAGGGGAACTGTAACAAATGGTGGCAGCGGTGAAGAGAATAACAATACCAGTATTCAGAGTCTCTGGGAATACTAGTATTGGGACGTTACTGGTGGTTGCCTAGCAGGGGGATCTGTTGAGATCTGTGCTAGAGCGCGGAGAGAAATCATAAGAGAGAGCGGTTCGGACTGGTGGAGTCCCTGGTGATGCCTAGAGACAGGCAGTAACCACGAGCAGGTAGGAACCTGACAGGGAGAGCCAGGGAAGGACGCCTCACAGTGCGCCCCCACTCTTTTATTGGTGTGTAATGGCTTTACAAGCGAGAGAGAATTTGTTATTGGCCCTGTTTTGGGGATTAATAAGGGTTGAGAAGGTGCTACATTGATAAAATGCCTCGAGACCACTATTCCCAGGTCTTCAAGGGCCGCTCGGTTTGTCACAATAGCGTGGGCCGTTTTGGAGTTTGTGAAATAAACTAAGGACCTTTGAGAGCCATATGATGAGGGGAGAACTTCTATGCTTTTTATATGATCCATCTGCATATGACTCGGTAGTCAGCTGTCCAGCAGTTGCTTTAGATGTCTTTTCCGCAACTGTACGTTTTGAATGGCGTTAATCCTCGGGTAGTTTATTAGGACCACCGAATCAGTGCTCAGAATCAGGTTCCAGTGTTGACTTGTTGGCCATCTCTCCTCTGTATTATTCTCCATATGTGCTGGCTCATGCTCCTTGTCAGTCTGTTGTTGTTTATGGAAGTACAACTTAATTTCCGGGAGAGGTACTTCTGCAGACTCCTTGGAGGGTGAGGTAATTATGGCCTGAGCCGGAGTGATGATTCTGGGAGGAGTCATAGAATTATTTCTGGCTTTCTTTGTGGGGCCTGGAGCCGATAATAGGTCTTCCCGCCTGGACGTGGCAATTTGCTCCAATAATTTAAATAGAGGTTTAAAATCCATTTTCTTATATTTAGGAAATTTCTGATTTTTCATGTTTTTCCTCTTTTTTATTTTTGGCACCTGCTTCTTGATCCCTTTCTTTGATTTGAGGTTTGGCATTGATTTTCCTTTATTGTGCGTCTGCTTTGATTTGATTTCTGGAACTGCTGGATCTATTGGAGAGCAATTCCTTTGGCTAAAAACGTTCGTGCCGCTAACAAGTGTTGTTAGAAGGGCATTCCTGGGAGGGGCACGGGTCCCTCCCCGTCCACATGCGCGTACGGCATAAGCTGCCCAACCCAAACGTCGTACAACTCTTAGCGGTGGATCACTCGGCTCGTGCGTCGATGAAGAACGCAGCTAGCTGCGAGAATTAATGTGAATTAATGTGCAACACTAAGCTCCTTTCTTCCAATAATGGCCTGGCCTGAGGGCACGTAAACGCTTCTTGCCAGAAGCAAGTAAGCTAGATTAAATGTTCTCTAAAGGTGTTGAACTGTGACCTGGGAGACCAGGGTTCGAATCCCCACACAGCCATGACCTTGGGCCAGTCACTGCCTCTCAGACTCAGAGGAAGGCAATAGTAAACCACCTCTGTCTGAATACTGCTTACCATGAAGACCCTATCTGGGATCAACTTGAAGGCAGTCCATTTCCATTTTGCATCACCCTAAGCTTGTGAGAAAGAATGACCTTGTCACTTCAGATGGACCTAGGAACACCCTATTTTAGGTAAGATTTCTATTTTAATCTACAGAGAATTTTTTTTGAATGGTATGCTCCAAGCAACTGTGGTTGATACAATGTATCATGTTTAATGACATCACTAGGGCCCGCCCCGTGATGTCACTAGTGATTGGAGGTCTCCGCAGCGTCACTCTTCCCTCGTGCTCTGTGTTGGGAGGCACGAGGGAGGAGGTTGTGGAGTGCCGGAGAGAGAAAAAATGGATGGAGAAGGCAGCAGCAGAATGGAGGGGAAGAGAGAGACCCCTATAATAATAATAATAATAATAATAATAATAATAATAATAATAATAATAATAATAATACACTTTCATAGGAAATGTTACAAGGCAATGGACAACATTAAAAAACCACAATACTACAATAATGTCATCTATAAAAACATCAATAGCAAGTCAATAAATACACTGGTTAGTTAAGTTTCAGAGGCCTGTAACAATACGGTCACTAAAAGACATCTAAAAGCAAGCAGGGATGGACATCTGTTGGCAAGGAGTTCCACAGGGTAGAGCCTGCCACGCTAAAGGTATTTTGAACCTCAGGGACATGGTGAGGCACCAAAAGCATCCCACTGGAAAATCTCAATCCCCAAAGTGGAGCATAAAAAAATTAAGAGGAGACAGAGAGCTGCCTTCAAATATCTGTCACACAGAAGATGGAACAGGCTTGCTTTGTGGAGAGCAGGGCTGGAACAGATGGGTAGAAATTGGTGGGAAGCAGATTTTGACTGACATTAGGAGAAAGTTCTGAACAGTGAGAGTAGCCTGACGGCAGAATAGACTGCCTGGGCAGGGTGGGTGGTGGACTTTCCTTTGCTGGAGGGGTTTAAGCAGAGGCTGTACAACTATCTGTCAGGGGTTCTGTATGTAATACCATACCAACCACAACAAGATTCCTATGAGTAAGACAGAAAACTCAGCATCCCACCGTCGGGGTTCCTAACCAAAACTAAAAAAATCCTGCCAGCCAGTCAGCCAAGGTCACAGAAATCCCCATGTGGCACAACCTGACCCCAGGGCTGCAATCCTATGCATGTTTACTCAGAAACAAGTCCCAATCCTGTACAGAGAAAGTACTCTTTACGCTGCTGAAAGGTATATATTTATTGAATTCCTGATGTGAGATAAGCAGGAAAAGGAAACTGTGAGTTTAGCTATTGCCTGGGATCAACAAAACTGTCAGTCACAACCCTAACTTCACTGATTGGCTAACAACCTGAAAGGGCAGAGATTAGAGCAGCTAGTAGTAACGAAAATTGCAGGGGGGGGCCTGACATTTTGGTTTATACCTTTTGAACCAGACCACCTAGAAACTTAATTTTTATTTTTAAATGAAAGCTAAGAATCCAGAGATTAAGGTGAGTCACCCGGAGACCTGGAGAGCACCCCCAAAAACCAGAGTCTCTAGGCAAAATCCGGACACCTGGCAATCCTAGTTACATGATACTAGGAGATCAAGGACATAAGGGGTGTCTGCTTGGCTGCCCCCACTGCATCTCATCCAGCCAATCAGCTGCAGGCTCAGGAGCATGGTGGTAAGGCTGGTTGGTGGGTTCAGGGGGCTCGTAAAAGCCTGGGGCCCTTAGGGACATGCCAGAAAGCCCTTCTGTGAATGTTCAATTTTCATTTTTTACAGAAGTCTTTAGCCTAGGGGTTCTCAAACTGTGGTCTGTGGACCACCAGTGGTCCATCAGCATCATTCATGTAATTTGTGGTGTGTGTGCGGATTTGTAGTTGAAGACGGGAGATAGCACATCCATCTTATTAAATATTCATACTAATTTTTCATTCTTATTTCTTTGGTTGCTTATTTTATTACTTATATTGTATTTTATTGGAGTTCTATGTTGTTCAAAGTGTACTACAATCCATATATATCCTTATAGGGATCCAGAGCAAGCTTGGGTGAAGTTCTGTTTGTTGCTTTCAAAACTCCATCCATCCATCCATCCATCCATCCATCCATCCATCCATCCATCCATCCATCCATCCATCCATCCATCCATCCATCCATCCATCCAATTACAGTTGTGACAACAGGCAGATAAAACCATTAAGTGGTCCGCCAAGACCCTCACCAATTTTCACATGGTCTGTGGGGGGAAAGGGTTGGGGACCACTGCTCTAGCCATTTTTGTTGTTGTTGTTGCTTGTAATGGAAAGTGTGCGCAGGTAGCAGTAATGCTACCAATTGCTCACTAACAGTGGTGAGCCAGCTTTTGAAGACACACCTGTTTAGACATGCGTTCCCTTGATCTCTCCATGTGACTCTCCTGTGTTCAGTGCTGCATTGTTTTAACGGGATTGTTCTATTGCACATTTTTAAGTATGGATGTTTACGTTGTAAAGTTTTATTGTGTATTTTAATTAGGGAGGTTTATATTTTAATGTTTGTGTAATCAATTTTTATGCTTAGAAGCCTATTTTGGCATTAAGTGGCATATAAATGTATTACTTCTAATAACAGCAACAATAATAATATTAAGTGGTATATAAATGTATTACTACCAATATTACTGCTATAATTCTGAAGCACAGGTGCTCTTTATGACCCATAGCCATGCCCCTTCTAAGACTATACAACAAAAATTAACCTGACCAATGGAGACATTATGGCCAACAATACCAAGCCAACAATTTTTTTTCACACATACACACTACTTTGCTTAACATTCAGCCTGATGAAGAGTTCTGTTGGATTCAAAAGCTTGCTCACAATTTTGTGACATTTCGATTGGACATAATAAAGAGATTTTGGACTTTCTCCTCACCAAAACAATTGTGGCAGCTTAATCCTTAGTGATGAAGGCCATCAATCTAACCTACTTCTTTCTCTACTTAGCTTAGCTGGTAGGTTTCTCCTAAGGGGGGAGAAAAGTATCTATTCAGCATGCAGAAGATTGGCAAAAAGGGTGCCAGGAAATGGCATCTCCCCTGCAGTGGTGACATTTCACCCCGGCTCCATTACACCACTGATAGAAGCAATACAATTAAGGCTGCAAAAATCCTATACACACTTACCAGTGAGTTGAGTGTCAGTGGGGCTTACTTCTGCATGGATATGTATAGATGTGCACCGTGTGCCACTTTTAAAACATATCAGGCTCCTCCCTGTATTTGTATTCTGGTTATTCAGAAATGATTCGTTCTTTCTCTTCAGGCTCCCTTTGCCATGCTGCTTTTGACCACAGGCCAGGCCAAGAGCAAAGGTTTAAGTTGTTGCTTCTTTCGAATGTATTTTTATCTCACCTTTCAGACCACATTGCTCTTGCAAGAAGGTTTAAAACATACAAAATATCAGAACACTGCAATGGGCTTCCAAGGTCCCGTTTCAGGAAGAAAAACAACAGCAGCAAACATTTTACAGCACACAAAATGAATTCTCCACAAACCATCAGAAGAAAAACAATCAATTCAAAAGCACACCCTCTCACCCACCCTGCGGGAGTTAACATACTTTCAGCACAGCAAGTTGGTTACATGTGGAGAGGTGGGAAGTTATCTTCCCTTTTTTTTGCTTCAGATGTTTGGAGCTGCAACTCCCACCAGCTGCACCCAGCATGGGCAATGCTCAGAGATGATGGGAGTTGTAGTCCAACAACATCTGGAGGGCACTAGGTTGAAAGAGGCTCCTTTATATGTTTCCCTGGGAGTATATCCCATTGACCTGGACTGGGGTTACTTCTGAAGGAGTAGACTGCAGAGGTGGGAAAGCTCAGGCCCACGGCCAAATGCAGCCTTCCAGACCTCCTCTTGGGCCTCTCCCTTGGCCTTACCCCCTCCTCAGGCCACACTGTCCTTTCCCAGGCCACATCCTGCACCTGCCTTGCTTGATATAGAATCATAGTAGAGTTGGAAGGGGCCTAAAAGGCCATTGAGTCCAACCTCCTGCTAAGTGCAGGAGTTCAAATTAAAGCATACCAAACAGATGACTGGTGGTTGCCCAGGATGGCGTGCGGCCCTTGGACTGAAAATAATTCCCCTTCCCTGTGTTTCAGATTGTGTTGATGAGCCTCTCTGCAGCCTAATGGGCAGAGAAGCCTGCTTAATGAGTGATCATGCCATCATATGGAAGTGATAATGATGCTTGGTAGGGCCATGGTGTGTCTTTTATGGAGGGAGCGTCTCTAGCTGAGAACGGAAACAAGACTTGCAAAAATAGAAAGAGCTTTTCACTGGCCGTTTGTCTTTCGTTTCACATTCCTCACATGCTGCCTACTCAGTCAAATGTACACAGTTGGATGTCAGCTGTTTCCTCTTATCCTGCTTAAGTTAAGCAGAAATAACACAGAAGCCCTAAGAAGGAATCCAGGTGTGGAAAGGGTTGCAGATGGCCAGCCAGAGCAGCTGTCTCCAACCTGGCACTCTCCAGATGTTGTTGGATTGCAAATGACATCAGCCCCAGACAGCATGACCAATGGTTAGGGAACATGGGAGCTGGAGTCCAACAACATTGGAGGGCACCAGGTTGGGGAAGGCTGAACCATATGGCTGCCATTTACTGTTATTTACACTTGCAAAGTTTTCAGCAAGGGTGAAGAATGGTCTCTGTGTGTGTGTGTGTGTATGTGTGTGTGTTGTCTTTTTTTTTTTTTTTTACAAAAATCAAGATTCTGTGCAAAGAAAAGCTGGATTCTGCAACATGGATAAATTCTACTCACTAAACAGATTTATGGAAGAATGGATGGGTGTATTATATTTTTATTTATTTTTAAGAATCTAGAAGCCACTCTTCAATTTAACAAAAATCTCCACGTGGCAATGAACCTCACTGAGTGACCTTGAGCCAGTCACAGTCTCTCAGCATCACCTACCTCACAGGGCTGTTGTGAGGATAAAATTAGGAAGGGAAGTTTGTATTCCACCTTGACCTCCTTGGAGAAAAAGTGGGATATAAATGTAATAATGATAATAATGATAATAAATAACAACAACAACAACAACAACAATAATAGTGTAATCATGTAATGATAATGGTGATGGTGATGCTACAACAAAATCCAGCTAGCAAATAAAAACAGCATTAAACAGAACAAAAAAGCACAGGCGAAACAGAGTTACAGGGCCTGAGAAAATAAAAGTTCTTTGCTTTCTTTATTTTTACCTGGTTGGATAGTTTTTATTATTTTCAATTTTGATTATATTTTTACCTAATGATTAATGTTGTTTATCATAGAATCATAGAATTGTAGGGTTGGAAGGGGCCTATAAGGCCATCAAGTCCAACCCCCTGCTCAATGCAGGACTCCAAATCTAAGCATTCCCGACAGGTGGCTGTCCAGCTGCCTCTGAATGCCTCCATTTAAAAAATATTGTATTGTGGATTTTTGATGTTTATATACACTGCCCCACAATCAATTATTTGGATGAACAGTGTGGTTCATACCTTCTCAGAATAAACAAATAAAATGAATAACAGACTTCAGAATTGGGCTAGGTGAACATCCCTGGGAAGAGTATTCCACAAGCAGAGTGTGTGTGTGTGTGTGTGTGTGTGTGTGTGTGTGTGTGTGTGTGTGTGTGTGTGTGTGTGTGTGTGTGTGTGTGTGTGTGTGTGTGTGTGTGTGTGTGTGTGTGTGTGTGTGTGTGTGTGTGTGTGTGTGTGTGTGTGTGTGTGTGTGTGTGGAATATTATTACTGAGAAGGCCATCCACTCTCTACCAGGTGTTGGAGGCACCTGGTACCTGGCTGAATCTGTCAATTTTGCTTCCTCTGAGTGTTTCATTTCTCCAATCTTAAATTCATTTCTCAAGATCTATGCAGCAATTTGTGATTTCCCCTCCTAAAATCCTCCTGAAAAATCAGCAGCAATTTAGTGTAAATTTCTCCTAATAACCACATTTTTGTTTGCAATTTCAACAAATAGATAATAATGGAAACATTTCTGCAAGCAATTTACCTAATATAATGCATTTTTATATATTATTTTCATGTTATAACCATTTTGCACACTTTTCCATAATATATGCACTTCTGTACACGTTGGTTGGAGCACTGCATTAAAACATTCGGAGAAGTGTGACTTTCAGTGGATAGCTGTGTTTCAGTTGGCTTATAGGCTTGAGAAGTGTGAATTGGTAGTTTCTCATTCAAATGCAAACAAAATCAAATTTCTCCTCCATCATTTAGATTCATGCACACACACACTTTGCAAAATTTCACCTGTTTCTGCTTTTGTGGGGTAGGTCAAAGAGTGATGCACAACACTGAATCCTCCCCCATCATTTCAATTTCTGTGCTGCCCCTCTTTTGGCTTATACAGTGCTTTGCCAAATGCTTAGGGACCCTCAAGATCCTCTGTAGCACAAACTCTGTCACATCCCAGGTCCTCCAAATAGTTCTCTTCCCTAGAATGTGTACATTACCCATGGTAACTTGCTCCAAGTTACCTGTGGTAAATATTTAACTGAAGCCACTCCTTGGTAACTGTAGATCTCCCAACTGGCTAAGACTTCTGCCATGCAGAAAGAAACTTGCACAGAGCTTCCCCTGGTGTTTGAGGTTCCAAACATTTGGTTGTCTGATGTTTCCTAGCAGGTAAGGAGGACCACATTATTGCATTAGAGATTCTGGAAAAATTGGTGTTTTTTTTTTTAAAGTAAACCATTAAGCTCAGTTTAACATACCTTCAGCTCTTACCATATATGGAGCAAGAAATGCAAGACATCCAAGTGGGATTTAGAAAGGGAAAAGGTACCAGAGATCATATCGCAAACATACGTATCAGAGCTTGGAAAAGTTACTTTTTTGAACTACAACTCCCATCAGCCCCAGCCAGCATGGCCACTGGATTGGGCTGATGGGAGTTGTAGTTCAAAAAAGTAACTTTTCCAAGCTCTGCGTTGGATAATGGAACAGACCAAGGAATTTCAGAATTTCCATCAGAAAGGGTGTGAGACAGAGGTGTATTTCATCACCATACTTCAGCCTTTCCCAACTAGTGGGCCACCAGATGTTGTTGGACCACAATTCCCATCTTTCCTGACCATTGGCAATGCTGGCTGAGGGTGATGGGAGTTGTGGTTCAACAACATCTGGTGGCCCACTAGTTGGGAAAGGCTGCCCTACTTGTTTAATCTATATGCAGAACATACCATACGGAAAGCTGGATTGGACCAAGATAAAGGAGGTGTGAAAATTGTAGGGAGAAATATCAGTAATTTAAGATATGCAGACGACACCATACTCTTAGCAGAAACTAGTAATGATTTGCAATGAATGCTGATGAAAGTTAAAGAGGAAAGCACAAAAGCAGGACTACAGCTGAACGTCAAGAAGACAAAACTAATGACAACAGAAGATTTATGTAACTTTAAAGTTGACAACGAGGACATTGAACTTGTCAAGGATTATCATTACCTTTGAACAGTCATTAACCAAAATGGAGACAACAGTCAAGAAATCAGAAGAAGGCTAGGACTGGGGAGGGCAGCCATGAGAGAACTAGAAAAGGTTCTCAAATGCAAAGATGTATCACTGAACACTAAAGTCAGGATCATTCAGACCATGGTATTCCCAATCTCTATGTATGGATGTGAAAGTTGGACAGTGAAAAAAGTGGATAAGAGAAAAATCAACTCATTTGAAATGTGGTGTTGGAGGAGAGCTTTGCAGATACCATGGACTGTGAAAAAGACAAATAATTGGGTGTTAGAAGAAATTAAACCAGAACTATCACTAGAAGCTAAAACAATGAAACTGAGGTTATCATACTTTGGACACATAATGAGAAGACATGATTCAGTAGAAAAGACAATAATGCTAGGAAAAACAGAAGGGAGTAGAAAAAGAGGAAGACCAAACAAGAGATGGACTGATTCCATAAAGGAAGCCACAGACCTGAACTTACAAGATCCGAACAGGGTGGTTCACGATAGATGCTATGGGAGGTTGCTGATTCATAGGGTCACCTTAAGTCGTAATCGACTTGAAAGCACATAACAACAGCAAGTGGAAAAGAGACTTTTGTGATGTGTAATGTTGGACAGGGTGAACAGAAGAGAGAGTCAAGCAATGATCTGCACTCTGAGAAGAAAAGTGTAAACAAAGAGTCTCCCTATCTTATATGTAAAATACTGAAAGGTATGGAGTAGCTGATTCCCATCCCTGAGGGGTAGGAATGAGGTGGGGTGGGGATTTGATTCAATTCACTTTTAAAGGTAAACTTACCTAATCCACACTTTTCAAAAAAAATACATTGACCAAAGCATGGACATCCTTTGAAATTCGCATTTCACTGAATTTTGCAATACAGTTGTCCAGCAAAGTAATGTGTACACAAATCGAATACATATCTTATGGTAAAGTGTACACATAACTGCAAATATTAATGAAAACAACATACACAAATGCATGACATTGGAGAAACTGCTTTGCAAAAATATGTGTATTTGTCAAAACTGCATACCAAAATTTGTTTCTTGCGAGAAATTCACACTAAAATGTTGACAAATTTTCAGGAAGGGTTTTACCTCACAAATTGCATCAGAAATGAACTGAATTTAAGATAGGAACATGAGAAACAGAGGGAACCAAAGCTGGCAGATTTGTCCATCCCTCCTGAGGGGAAGTATCTGACATTAGTCCTTCTGATGGAGTGAACGATGCAATCTGCTGGCCCATAAGAAAAGTATAAGGGCTTTGAGGCCTTGTTCAACTTTGCCTTGCCTCCTGACTCAAGTGTGAAGTCTACATCCTCATTTTAGTGGGAGTGTTTTGTCTGGCCGGCTGGCTCATGCACACACAAACTGTGGTGTCAGCTACTGAGAAATTCAGAGTCCGCTAACAGTTATACTTTTTGATGCAACTTTTATTGCTTTATGGTTGTTATCAATCATCCCTCTGGCACTTTTCGTGTCCCCAAGTGCTTTGTACTTCTTATCTTGTTTATCCTTCCAAGAACCTCCCCCCCAGGTAGTTAAGCTGAAGAGATACGGGCCAGTCAAGGTCATCAATGAGCTCCCTGAATGAGAAGGGATTTGAGCCAGAGGCGCCTGGAGCCCAGATGGCAGCAATTTTCTCTCACACGCACACCCCGTTGTTGTTGTGGTGCTAAAACAGGGTCACCACTTCTTCTGTTGACAATCTCTTTGTGCCCCTTTAACTGCTGCCTGTGGTTCAAGAGGTGCCTCTTAACCTGGGATGAAGATGCAGCGATTTGGGGGTTGGGGGACTAATGTACCCATTTTTGCAAGCAGTTTCTCCTAATACAATACATGTTTGTATGTTAGTTTCACAAATATATTCATAATTATACACATTTCCCCCTAATCTATGAATTTTTTTTGTAAACATTGTTTGGTCAGAGAACTGCATTGCAAAATTTGGATACCTGCAAATTTTGAAGGATGGCTGTGTTTCAGTTCTCAGGTTGGTTTGGAAAGTGGTAATTTGATAGCTTTGCCTTTAAATTGAAACTAAATTGAATTTGATCCCTATCCAAAACTCTGTAGAGCCTTGGCCAGTCATGCAACTCAGCCTCCAGATTCTCCCCCTCCATCTCTGATTAGAAAGAATCATGATGAAGAGCACCGCCAGGGAGCTGTTTATCAACCTGCTTATTAAACATGTTTTAGTCACCAGCTTCCGTGTAAGAGCCTGAATACGGTGAAGGTTTGACCGAAACATGTTTGTGAGCTTCCCAGGGGTGTAGTCATCCAGAGTTTTGGTGGGTCTGAGACCTTTTACTTTTTTGAGAGCAGGGTCCCAGCAGGGTCCCTTTGTCTCCAGCATCCTATAATAAGCCAATAAGCAGGAAAAAGGAGTGTGTTGGTCACTGAGAAGAGTCTTCTAACATGCTTCCCTGTCCTTTTCTGCTCATTGGAGCCAATCAGAGTGAAAGGAGGTGAGTCAGCCACTGAGAAAGCTCTTCTCAGTAGCTAACATACTCCCCTTTCATGCTCATAGAAGGTTGTATAATCTTAGAAGGTGTGGCTATGAGGGGGCATGGCTGTGACTATCATAAAAGGACCCTGCACTTCTGAATTTGCCACTACACCTCTGGAGTTTCCCATGATACCCTTACTTAGAGCAGCGAAGCCATTGACATTCATGGAGATGACTAACCTAGGCCTATTAATTTCAATGGATCTGCTCTAAGTATAACTTAGTGCAGCCTTTCCCAGCCTTGGGGTCCCCAGATGTTGCTGGACTACTATTCCCATCATTCCTGACCATTGGCCATGCTGGCTGGGGCTGATAGGAGATGTAGCCCAACAACATCCGGGGGCCCAAAGGTTTGGAAAGGTTGATTTAGTGGGACATGACCCACTCCTATTTGAAGTGGCATTTAGGAAAGGGATCAGCCGCAGCTGATTCTAGCCATGCACAATTTGTCACAAAATAGGCGTCTATGCTATTTTCATACATACAGACATACATGTTTTCCTCTACAAAATGGACACCATGGAGGCAAAATGCCATGCGGCATCGTATGCATGCCCTTGTACTCAGAAGCAAGTGAAGCTGAATGCGGGAAGGTCTAGGACAGACATAAGAAAGCCCTTGCATCTGCTCCCACAAGCGATGTAGTGACGGCCACCAACTTGAATGGCTTTGAAAGGGGATTATACATATTCATGGAGGACAGTGCTATCGGTGGCCACTAGCCACAAAGGCTATGTTCTGCCTCCACTGTCAGAGGCAGTATGTCTCTGAATATCAGTTGCTGGGAATCGCAGGTGGGGAGAGTGCTCCTGCACTCAGGTCCTGCTTGCAGGCTTCCCATAAGCACCTGGATGGACACTAGGGTTGCCAGGTTCCATCCCTGAGACTGATCCTGTATCTTTAGGAGAACAGAAAGTCAGCCAGGTGCAGGTGTTCTTGCAACCCTGTAATAGGAAAAACCACAAGGTGGAATTCTCCCTTCCCCCTGCACAACTTTTAAAGATATAGAAGACCTCTTGGTTGCCAGGCCCAACCTCCAAGAGGTCTTTTGTATCTTTAAAAGTTGTGCAGGGAGGAGGCAGAATTCCACCTTGTGGTTTTTCCCGTTACAGTGTTGCAAGAACACCTGCGCTTGGCTGACTTTCTTTTCTCCTAAAGATACAGGATCAGTCTCAGGGATTGAACCTGGCAACCCTAATGACGCAGCAGCTAGACTGCTGACGAGGACCAGACGGTCCGCACATATAACACCTGTCTTGGCGCGTTTGGACTGGCTACCTATTTGTTTCCGGGCCAGATTCAAAGTGCTAGTTTTGACTTATAAAGCCTTACACGGTGCGGAACCACAATACCTTGCGGAACGCCTCTCTCGCTATGAACCTACCCGCTCACTACGTTCAACATCTAAGGCCCTCCTCCAAGTCCCGTCTCATGCAGAAGCTCAGAGGGCTGTTACTAGATCTAGGGCCTTTTCAGTAGTGGCCCCCGAATTATGGAATAGTCTTCCCGATGAGGTGCGCCTGGCGCCTACTCTTCTATCTTTTCGGCGCCAGGTCAAAACCTTTTTATTCTCCCAGGCATTTTAATTGTGTTATGTTAGTTACTTTATTTCATGTTGTTAAATGCTTAAGTTGTCTGTTTTAGGGATTTTATCTGATTTTTACTGTATTGTATTTTATTCCTTGCTGTGAACCGCCCAGAGAGCCATTGGCTAAGGGCGGTATAGAAATGGAATGAAATAAATAAATAAATAAATAAATGAACACTATGAGAAGAGTATGCTCAACTAGATGGGCTTTGGACCTGATCCAGCAGGCTCTTATATTCATATGTCCTGTTGTATTTTTACTTTCCTGAACTTGAGCAGGGCTAGAACTGCTTTCAGACATGGAGCTTATTGCATTAGTTTAACAGATTAAAATGGCAGCACTTCTGTCCCGATTTCTAATATTCCTTTCACACTGCAATACCCGTTGCATTAAGGAACAGTTGCTTTTTCAGCCGATATGCCGGCATTTCGCACAAATGTCTTTCACACGGCTGCAATGAACAACATCTTGTTTTCGTCCCTCTCCAATCATACACATGTGCACTGTAGTTCCCCACTGTGTAGGAGATCTAAGTCGCCATGCAACCCTTTCCCTTTAGCATCTGACTTTTATTTCTTTTTGTTGTATAGACACAAGTGTGTGTGAAATGCTGCTGCTACCTGTGCTTAAGCCGGAATACCGGTACAATTTTAGTCAGGCAAAAAGTCTCTGCTCTTCTAGAGGACAGGAGTGCACTGAATGCTGGGGTGCCTGTCACATGAGCAGCTGAAGCTAGTAACCCTCCCCCCCCCAATTTTCCTGGTTCCCAGGCTTGCAAGCAGATTGTTTCTGGTATAATTTATCACGAAAATTAGTGCTAAACTTGCACTATATTCCACAAGATTTCTGGAAGTAGCTTGTACATCGTGCGAAAGATAAAATATAATGCACAAATGACCAGGTCAGAAATCATCAGAATAACTGAATAACTGCAGTGTGAAAGCAGGCCATATGAGACAGCTCCAAAGGCACAGTGTCCATATCACATTCTTCACTCCGGAGCTAGCGGAACTCTTGGCTTTAATCAGCAACTAATTCCTCTTGTCACTGGGGTTGCTAGTCCGAAAGGTCAGCTTCCTAGCTTCCGTTATCAGCTTTTTCCTTCTGTCTCCCTGGAGAAAGATCATGATAAGAGAGAATAAGTTTCTGCCTGCTAGCTAGTTATGGCCCTTTCCCTGACTAGAGTCACGGAGGGTTAATTGGCTCAGATTCAGCCCAAAACAATTTTGTGCAGCCCCTGCTAACTCCCCTGCATTTTAATCCAAAAGAGCAGAAAGTAAGACAATTATTTTCAAAAGAGGAGAGAGAAAGGGGTGTGTGTGTGTGTGTGTGTGTGTGTGTGTGTGTGTGTGTGTGTGTGTGTGTGTGTGTGTGTGTGTGTGTGTAAAGAGATATTTTACACTGGAATGTAAATTACCTAGAAGGGTAGTCATCTGGGGTCTTGAGGGGGAGGTGTCTTAGACCCCTTAGTTTTTTAGGAGCAGGGTTCCATCAGGGTCCATATGTCTCCAGCATTCTACAAGCCAATCAGCATGAAAGGGGAGTGTGTTACCACTAAGAAGAGTCTTCTAATATGCTTCCCTGTCCTTTCCTGATGATTGGAGCCAGAGTGAAAGGAAGTGAGTCAGCCTCTGAGAAGGCTCTTCTCAGTAGCTAACACTCTCCCCTTTCATGCTTATTGGCTCCTAGGGAGATCTGTTGTTGTGGGAGAAGGCATTAACAAAGATCTCACTCTCAATCTGGCAGCAAAAAGGGGGCATGAAGGGACCCTGCAGTTCTGAATTTGCCACTGCACTACTGGATTTGTCCAATCTCTCTTGTGGCTTCTGCAAGACCCTTTCAGTCTTTACATTTAGCCCTAGGGGTCTCTTTCCTGTGTTATGAGTTCACAGTCCATGGGCTGCAGCCTCTTCACTTCCTTCCTGAGCCTTCCCACTTCCTCTACGCCAGATCCTTTGCCAAAGCTTTTGGTCTTGCCCTTTCCAAAATTTAACCCCTATTGTCTTTTCCAGATTTCAGCATGTCAAGGTGGTTTTTTTTGGGGGGGGGCTGCAAAAGCAAAGGGGAAAGTATTGTATCCACTACAATAACCTCTGTATCTCTAGTACAATCTGCAAAGTAATACATCCAGGAAAATGCATCTGATGTGTTCATGTGCATAGACAGACACACGCTAATGGCTGGTGGCCATTGAAAGTGGAAGGAAGGAAGGCAGGGAGGCCACCTGTAGGAGGAGCCGGAGCCAAAGACCAGCAGAACCAACCTGTTCTAGTTTTGTCCCCCTCCTCCTCCCTGTAGAGTTCTGCAAGGGCAACACCAAGCCGAAGGAGGAGGGAGCAGACAGCCAGGGCCACCACCCTCTGGTTGTAAGCAGTGGCGGCTGGTGACGCCATGTCAGTGGGGCAGTGGAATCTGCTCTGGGTTTTAGTCTGAACTTTCAAGAGCTGTCCAAGGTGCTTTCAAGGAGCTGTCCAAGCAGATTCCACTGCCCCATTGATATGAAGCCACCAGCCGCTACTGGCTGTAAGTAAGACAGCAGGCGGAATTGGAGGATTCAGTTTGTGGGACAGTGCCTCAAATGCCATAATGGACTAGCCTCCAGTGTAGACACCCAAGCAGATCTGGTAACACTCTACCAACTAACTGGTGGAACGAGCCCTCCATCTACGTACTTCACCTTCTCTTCCTCTCTTCCTTCCTTCTCCACAGATGGCAACTCCCTCGGATTGTACTCGGCGAATCCAAGAGCATCGGGAACTGCTCCTGCGCTGGGTTGAGCCCAACCCAGCCCCTCTGCTCCACCGGCTCTATGACTGTGGGCTCCTGACCCAGCTGGAGTACTTCTCCTTGCTGGAGACAAACCCCAAGACCAACCAAGTCATTGCTCTTCTGGACAAGGTCTGCTGCAAGCCTGAGGAGAGTCGGAAATTCCTGGAAGAGCTGAAGGAGCTACAACAGGCCTACTGCCCTGAGCTTCAGAACTGGCTGCAAATCAGTCATCCTGAGGAATTAAAAGAAGAATCTTCTCCAACCCAGCCGGGTATGGCAGTGATACAACTAGCTTGTAGGGCAAGGGGTGGGGAACCTTTTTCAGCCCAAGGTAGGGATGGAAGGATCTGTCAATTCAATTCTCAGTTTCTCAGTTTCCCCCCAATCTTAAATACAGTTCTCCATATTTCTGCAGCAATTTGTGATTCCCTTTAAAAAACAAAAACAAATTTCTCCTGCATTTTAGTGAGAATTTCTCCTGCTAAGCATATTTTTGTATGCTGTTTTGACTAATGTACACATTTTTGCAAGCAATTTCTCCTAACATGCTTCATTTTGGGATGTTGTTTTCAGTAATATATTCATTTTTATGCACACTTCCCCCTAATATATGCATATTTGCCCACAGTGCCTAGTTAGAGAACTGTATCGCAAAATTTGGATCAGTGCAAATTTTGAAAATGGCTCTGTTTCGGTTCTCACGTTGTTTTGGAAAGTGCGAATATGATAAATTTGACTTTAAATGTGAACTGAATTGAATTCCTCCCCCATCCCTAGCCCAAGGGCCACATTCCCTTCTGGGCAAGCTTCAGGGGCCACATGCCAGTGGTGGGTGGAGCCAGAGGCAAAGGTGGGCAGAGCAATGCATGCAAATGTTACCTTGGTACAGTAGGCTAGCTTCTAGTGGTGTGTGATGCATGCCATAATAAATAATAATAATAAATTTAATTTCTGAGTCGCCTATCTGGCCAAAGGCCACTCTAGGCGACGTACAATGCCATGCTAAAACCGATGTGGGAAAGGGCCATAGCTCAGTGGTACAGCATCTGCCTTGCATGCAGAAGGTCCCAGGTTCAATCCCAGGTGTCTCCACGTAGGGTTAGGAAAGACTCCCTTTTTGTAACCCTGCAGAGCCGCTGCCAGTCAGTGTGGAAAATACTGAGCTGGATGGACCAATGGTCTGACTTGATATGAGGCAGCTTTCTATGTCGCTGTGCTCCCAGTGGTGTGTGATACATGTCATGCTAATGTAGTCTGGCCCTGAGATTTCACTGTTGTCTTGTCCACACACTTTCAAGCCTATCCTTGCAAACGTAAGGATGCTTTCTGCACAAGCCCACTCCACCTACCCATATCTGGGATGGTGAGAGGGGGATTAAGTTCTGGTCCAGAGATGTGACCTGCCAAGAGGCATCTGCCACTGCACTGATTCACCTTCATCATTGCTCTTTTCCCTGTTTCAATCTAGATCCTCCTCCTAAAACCCACAAAAGATCTCGACTGAAATTTTGGAAGTCAAAGAAATACAAGTTTCCAATGGTGTCTGCAGGCAAGTCATCCTCCTGGATCACTCTGTAAGAGGGGGGTGCATGTATGTGTTTGGTTATATTTGTATCAAGTAGAGGATAGTGTGGTGGGGTGGTGGGGCTTACCTGACCTCTTGTGAGTTGCACTGCTGCTGCTCACCAGGAAGTGTTGGGGAATGAGCAAGGTGGTGGCCAGGTTTGCTCTCTACAAACACACTGGTGGGAGCACCAAATTTGCTCCACCAGTGTGTTTGCCACAATGTAGGATCAATTTCTTGCATGTGCAAAGCAAACATTATGTGGCACTTGTCAAAGTAATGATAACGCAGATCTATGGACAGTGTGGGAAAACTGACTGAACTGAGACAAGAATTGTCCCAGTTTCATACCAAGGCAACCCTTTCAGAACCCTTCTGAAAAGTGGTATGCCAGTCTGTGGGCAGGTGCTGCTGGTCCTACCATTAAGCCAGGTATGGGGAACCTTTGGCCCTCCAGATGTTTCTTAACTACAGATCCCATCATCCCTGACCATTTGCTATGCTTGCGGAGAATGATGGGAATGGTAGTTGAGCAATATCTGGAGGGCCAATGGTTCCCCGCGCCCGTGTTGGGCAGAGTGTGGTGGTTGTCTCAGGTGGAACATGATGGGAAGTAGAGCGTAGTTTCGAGGTGTTGGAAGCCGGCCTGTGCCCCCTAAGCTAGCCTGTTTCCCTTAGGAGGACACTGTCCTATTGCTGGTGTCAAAATAAGATTCAACTGCTGATGAAAGCAGCTTCTGTACAAGACATGAGGGCACCATCTCATCTTTCATCTCAGGCAACAAAATATCTTGGGTGGGAGGTCTCTGCAGGGTGCCTGTTCCACACACAGAAAATACCTTCTCTTGTCATAGCAGATGAAGAAACGAACAATGACCTGACATTCCGAAGAGCCCTGAGCCGACAACTCAAAGGTAAAGAAAAGAAAAGATATTGGCATAGTAACGGAGGGATGAAAGAAACAAGTATTCAAACAGAGGTCAGGACTAAGCGGGGCTATGGTGCAGAACAAGGATGGGGAGCCATTTTCTGACTGAGGGCCAGAGGCAAAAGTGAGCAGAGCAACAGATGTGACTCTTACCTTTGTACAGCAGGCTACAGTACAGCCACACAAAGGCCAGAGGTTCACACACACACGCGCATGCACGCAAGCCAGCAAGCCAGAAGCATTATCAGAGTTGAAGGATACATTCTAGCCAACCAGTTGAGATGACGCAGCAGAGGTCTGGTGAGGGGTGTGAGCTGGGAGAGTCCTGAGTGCTGGACAGAAAGCCTAGCAGGCCACATTTGGCCCACAGGCTGGATGTTTCTTATCCCTTGGTATAGGAAGATAATCCTAGGTTTGGGAAACCATGAACTGTGTAAGCAACTAGGAGCCCTTGGCCAAATCTGGCCCATTTATGACCACCCTAGTTGCCAACCCCAGATGGAAAGGTGGGATCTGGATGAGCAAGCAAAGGTGGGATCTGGGTCAATAGGACTTGGAAACAGATGTGGCCTCAGAGCCTTCCAACATAGATATCTTTCCAAATGGGAGTTTCAAACTAAAGGGGGGGATCCCCTTGCTCATGCTTGTGTTCCATCAGAATTATCCTCCATATTTCTCTGGGTCTCTTCCTACCCCTTCATCCCCACTGCTATCCTCCTGCCAGCTGCTCTGCAAAACCACCGCTGCTCACTGCTGACCCGCACAGAGAAGCTTTGTACCAATGTGGATGACAGTGAATCCTGCGGGCACATTGAGATCCGCTACACCAACCTGCTACTGTCCGACAGCCCCCAATCTGCTTCCACCAGCCATGACTACTTGCAGCTGGCCTCTCGCCGGGCTCGCCTCTACTCCCTCCATGCCCCCCGCCGCCTGGCCCTACGCCAGCTTTTCTCTTCAGTTTCCAAGGAGAGCCCTCCACCTCGCCGTGTGATGCTGAGTGGGGCTGCTGGCATTGGCAAGAGCATAGCAGCCCAGAAGATTCTCCATGACTGGGCATTGGGTGCAGCCTTTCAGGATTTCCTTTGCCTGCTGGACTTTTCCTTCCGAGAGCTCAGCCTCATCAGGACGCCCCAGAGCCTCAAAGATCTGATCCTCACCAAGCACGTCCACCTAAACAGGGTTCTTCCTGAGCTGTTGGGTCGGCCTGGAGAACTTCTGGTGATTTTGGACTTCCGGGAAGGATTGCTTCACTTGTGCCTGCCTCTGAGACGAGCTCTCGTCTCAGAGGAAGCTTTTTCAGTTTTAAAACCAGTCAAAAGGTTTTTTTTGACTGGTAAAAACTTTCTCCCAGGCAAGGGAGAAACTAAGAGATCATCCACAAGCTTCGTTGTGTTTGTTGGGGGACTTGAATTCATTAGGATCGCCTATGAACGAAGGTCCAGCCAGCAGCATCGGACAGAGCCAGGGAATTTCAAGCAAGCTCAAACTGATTAAGCGAGACGTTTTTCTTTTCTTCTAAGAAAAACAGATTTTAACAGGCAAGGATTCTTCTGTCTATCCTTACCATTTGGCTTAAATTGTTACAGTAAAAGAGATTTGTTAAAAGAACCAGCAGTAAAGAATCCCTGGGTGAGTTATAACTTTTCTCTTTTATACACGGAATTAAGGCGGAAGGAAATCGAAATAGCTTATCTTTGTTTTTATTGCAAAAAGCTGGCCTGGAATTGAGCATTATAAAGATACAAACGGATGAGGGGCATCTAATCTGAGGAGAAAAAAATTGATTTATATGAACTTTTGAGTATTATATGTCTGGGACTATTTTTTCTGGTCTACTT
Organism: Rhineura floridana; assembly: GCF_030035675.1. Taxonomy (NCBI): domain Eukaryota; kingdom Metazoa; phylum Chordata; class Lepidosauria; order Squamata; family Rhineuridae; genus Rhineura; species Rhineura floridana. The sequence goes on from NC_084497.1 coordinate 11,868,958, forward strand.
CATTTTGACGAATCTGCTTGTTCTTTATGCCACTAACTATTTGGATGCTGTGAACTAAATTTGTTTTGCATTCTTGGACACATAAGAGATAAGGCAGTTTGTGCTGTCTACATTATGATGTCATCAGGTTTGGAATATTAACTCCTTTGTTGCTGGAAAAAGAAATAAATTGCTCTTTGCTTGGGAATAGTGCTATATTGGAAATTGAAGGGTTTTTCTTCTTCTTGGTTTTAAGAATGACAATCAAGAAAGTGGCTGAGACCCTGGATGTAAATATGTTTCAGAAAATAATGGATGAGATTGAGATAACGAAACAAGAACTGAGACATAGCAAACAAGAGATGAAAATTGAATTTGGCAACATGAAGCAGGAGCTGAAAGAAATAGGGGATTTTATGAGAGAGGAGGTTGATGAGATCAAAGATATAACTAGACAAGCAATAGAAGAAGAAAGAAAAATTAAAGGGAAGATGCAAGTCCTGGAGATTGGAACAGATATATCAAATGTGGAACTGGAAAAAGATTTGGAGTTTATGGATCCTAGAGATAAAGATTACGGTTTGGAATTCAGCGTTGTCCCTGAAGAAATTGATGAAGATATCAGAGATAAAGCTATCAATGTTTCGATAAAATTTCTGGACTGGAATGATGTGATGGAGCTTGAAATAGAGAAAATTTATAGAATTAATTACAGATATGTGACAATGGAAAAATTCTCAAGAGATGTGCTAGTGCATTTCGTAAAGAAGAGGAACAGAGATATGACTTTACAACAACATTTCAGTAACACATTCAGAATTGATGGCAAGGAAATATTTGTGAGGAAGGAAATTCCCATCAGACACTCTTATTATATGACTATGACTATGACAGCAAGATTATTATGGGTGCAAGGATGGAAGATGGAAGATGGAATTAACACTGATAATGGAAGCTATTGAAATTACTGGACCTAGCAGACTTGATGAGATGGATTAATTGACATGTTTATTTGGAGAAAAATCGATGGATATATTTCTCAAGGAGTGGAAACCTCTCTTTGACTTTTTGCAGAAAGAATAAAGTGATGTTAATGAGATTTGATGATTAATTAAGATAACTACTGGAGGAAAGTGATTTTGTAATATATTAAGAGACAGGTTTGTTATATATTATAGACCTATAACTGATCTGCGACAAATCGGAAGTCAACATTTTATTTTATTGTATTAGTTATTAATTTGTGTTTTTTTTGTTTTGTTTTGTTCTGTTTTGTTTTTTGAAACTTTGAATAAAAATTAATGATAAAAAAAAAGAGAACTTCTGGTGATTTTAGATGGTCTGGATGAGTTCAGGCACTCTCTGGAGAACAAGAATTCTTGTTTCCAAATGAACCAGCCAGCTCATGTCAAAGATCTGGTGCACGGGCTCCTCTATAGGACATTGCTACCTGAGTCCACCATTGTAGTCACATCCAGGCCTTCTGTCATCCTTCCAGAAGATCTCTTTGATCGCCATGTTGTTATTCTTGGCTTTCAAGAACAGCAGATTAAGGACTACTTCCTCCGGTTCTTCCGGAATCCAGAGCGTGCTACGGCTGTGCTTGGCTACATCTCTGCCCATGAAGGTTTAGCCAGCCTCAGTTTTATTCCTCTCTATTGCTTCATTCTTTGCACAGCTCTGGATGAATTGTTCCCACGTGTTGGAGTGAGGGAGGCCTCCCCACCCAGCACCATCACCGAGGTCTACCGCCAGTATTTATGCACCATCCTTCGGCTGCACCGGCGTTCGCTGCAGCAAGCTGGAGGACCAAACTGTGCTCTAGAAAAAGCCAAAGACTTGGTACTGCAGCTTGGCAAGCTTGCCTACGCTGCTCTGCTGAGAGGACAGATTGTGTTCTATGCAGATGAGCTACGCGGTTTCGGCTTTGACCCAGAGAACCTGCCTGGCACTTTCTTGAACCGGATCTTCTTCAAGGAGAAAGATGAGGTCTATGGCTTCTTCCACTTGACCATACAGGAGTTCTTAGCTGCATTGTACTCTGTGGCTATCTTGGACCCTAGTGGTGAGGAGCTAACTTCTTGCCTGGATCTTTGGTGGGATGGAAACATTCAAGAATATGGTGAGACCAAGAGATTTCTATCCCTACCAGATGGATCTGCTGTAGAGGGACTTCTCGGCTACACCAAGGAGTTCCTGAGTGGAGGCCAACAGTGGGACAATCTGCAAATGTTTTCCAGGTTCTTCATGGGCCTCTTGAGCTCCAGGATGAAGGGCAAGCTGGAGGGCTTGGTTGGGGGCTTGACAGGGGACCCCCTTGTGCCTTTGGCAGAATGGCTAGGGAAGAAAGTTCAATATGAATGTGACAGGAAGCTGCTCTCCTTGCTGCACTGCCTGGCAGAACTGCACCAGGATGGGGTGACCCGGAACGTAGCTTCCAATCTGGATGAGGTGGATCTGTTCAAGGTGACCTTGAACCCAGCTGATTGCGCTGCTCTGGCCTATGTCTTAGGCTGCTCAGAGCATAAGACGCTCTGGAATCTCAACTTGTTACAGCAACATGGGCGTGGGAGGATTGAGGCGGCTGCAGGGCCTTCTCCATCGGTGTGAGACTCTGCAGTGAGTATGTTCTTGGCAGTTTTCTAGCCTCAGCTTTGGCCTTATGTGGGAGGGGGAGGCTGCAGGACCCCAGCATCCTATTCCCAGCTGTGCAAATGTGGTGGCATTTAGGTCAGGTCTAGTTAGGATCAGTTTTCCAGCTCATATGAACCAGATAGGTGGCCAGTGCAAGCCATGTTGGCTGCAGCTCATCAGGCTCTGGCCAATTTGTGTCAATGGCCAGTCTGTCTGTGGTTGGTATTTCTGGATTCTAGACATGATATAGGGCTTAGCAACTGGCAGGAGATTAAACTTCTGGGTCCCTGGAGGCAGCGGGAGTGGAGTGACATCCGCAGTGTCTTTTTGAATGGACTGAGAAAATCAGCATTGTCCTATCCAAATGAATCTCTTATTTTCCAGGTTGCGATACAATTCTCTGGACTGCAAGGCAGCAGTAATAGAAGCTGAAATACTGAAGTCCCCGCAGTGCCAGGTGAAACGACTGCTGTGAGTTGCCAGGCCACCCCACTGGACCCTACTGACCTGTAGCATGCTGTTTGGCTCACTTGCTCGAGTTATCTGAAGCTCTTTGCTTTTGTATACTGCACCTGCTTTCTCCTTGTAATGGCAACCTATCTTAGATTTCTCGGAAGGATCCTTCCTTTCGCTGGGAGGTTGGATCATGTGACCCTCTGGCCACTTTCAACTCTATATTACATTGCATTTGAATTGACATTGGACTGTTATTGTAATGCTATATTGATATGTTTTTTTTCTGTGGTGTTGTGTGCCTCTTTGGGTGCATTTGGGTGGAAAAGTGGGATGCAAATTGAATAAACACACAAACAAATAAATAATGTGATAGCAACGCCTAATCCCCAGATGATCTGTTTTTGCTTCATTCATTCTGATAATTTGGGTTTTCCTGTACAAGAATGCTCAAAGTGTTAGTTTGAAATCCATTATTAGCAGGAGTTCTTCCTTGTTTTAAGTTAAACTTTCTTCTCTCTCTGTTTCTCCTCTTACCCCCCCCCCCGCATTGTTAAGGTTTTGTGGAAACTGCCTGGGTTCTGAGGGGGTGAGAAGCCTATGGGATGCCCTCCAGATCAACAACACTCTTGAAGAGCTCTACCTGGATATCACAGGAATCACGGACAGTGGCCTGGATAATATTGTGGATTCCCTGATGGGCAACACAACTCTCTGGCTCTTGACGTGAGTAACTTTGGTTGATATTTCAGTATAATATTTTTGCAAACATCTGGAAAAAAACCCCAAAGCCTGGCAGGATAGAGTTTTAGTGGGGCAGGCAACATGGAATCAATGAGACATGGCCGCTTCCTCCCCCCCAAAGATCACACACTCTCACACACTATAATGCAATGCTATGTAGGTAGAACCTGGTGATACAATATGTTAAAAATAAATGATTAATCAATGACCCAGATAATACTTTCATGAACAATTTGAGTCCAGGAAAGACAGCCTGAGCTCGATCACTAAGATCACCCAGAGGAGTGCGGTTAGTTGTCCACTGTGTTACAGAGCCCCAGCTGGCCGCACCAGAAGTTGGACATTTAGTGTTGCCCATTTCATGCTGTGGAACATTCTTCCAGTGCACATCTGACAGGCACCCTCCCTTTTGACTTTCATGTGTCTCTTGAAGATTTTTTTATACTAACTTGCCTATTTATTTATTTATTTATTTATTTATTTATTTATTTATTTATTTATTTATATACCACCCCATAGCCGAAGCTCTCTGGGCGGTTTACAATAACCTATGCACTGGTTCAAAATGTTGTTGCGCAGCCAGTTGCTTTCACAATTGTTCTGTATTGCTTTTAAAGGTTTTTTTCCCTTCTGTACACCAGCCTGTTGTTTTGTGAGAGGTTTATTTATTTAATAAACAAATAAAGGAACTTACAGTATTTTTACATACAGGAAATTTGTTGTGTCACATTCCTTGTTAACCTAACAGGTGCTGTAATTGCTATAGCATTTGTTTTCAACGTGTGTATATTATAGAATATGGAAACATGTGTATCTTTTATACACAGACACATACGTATGCACACACAACATCTTTTGTGTATGCATATCGTATTTGAATTTCACCTCCTTTATAACTGCACATAAAATAACTATAGTTGAAAAGGGGAGGATAGATTCCTTGAGCTGAGCTGCAGTGAGGAGGAACAGACGGCCATCAAGGCAGAAATGCGGAGCCTGTGGCCTGCCAGCTCTTTGTTGGACTTCAACTCCCATTGTTTGGCTGAATGGCCTGTAGTTCTGGGGTAGAGCATCTGCCTTGCGTGCAGAAGGTCTCAGGTTCAATCCCCAATGGCATCTCCAGGTAGAGCTGGGAGAGTACCCAAGCTGAATCCCTGGAGAGCCACTGCCAGTCTGATTCAATATAAGGCAGCTCCCTGTGTCCCCTACCTCTGACCACTGACCATCCCTGGGGGTAATAGGAGTCCCTTCTTCCTGCGCTTCCATAGGCAACACCTTCATGCCATGTTAGAAGCCCAAGCCCAAGCTCCACCCCACAGTATCTGCCAGCACCAACTAGGGAGGCCAAGAGAAAGCTTCCTGCCACGCCCCACTAGAATCTACTCCAGAGATGGCTAACGTGTGCCCTCCCGATGCTCCTGGACTACAACTCCCGTCATCCCTGATCTTTGGCCATTCCATCTGAGGTTCATGGGAACTGGAGGCACGGAGGAGAAGGCTATCAATAGCTACTGTGTTTCTGAATAACCACAGGAAGGGACAGTGCTCTTTCACTCAGGTCTTCCTGGCGGGCTTCTCATGAGCATCTGGTCAGCCAAGGTGAGAACAGGATGCTGGATTATATGGGCCATGGGCTTATCCAGCAGGGCTCTTCTTGTGTTTTTATGTTCTTATGAGTTCAGCAACCTCTCTAGGGGGCCAATAGTTAGCCTCCCCGACCTGTTCTATGACCTTTTTAAGAAGGCCCAGCCATGACCCTTCCCAGACACCAACACTTTTTAAAATCAGACATGATTTATTTATTTATTACATTTTTATACCACCCCATAGCCGAAGCTCTCTGGGCGGTTTACAACAATTAAACTGTTGAAACCGTTGTTGTGTAGGCTGGCTAGACATGACCCAAACTCTGTTTAATATTTATCATCATCATCATATCCATCCATTTATTGCAGTATAATCACTTGCTGCTATACAAATGAAGTCATATATCAAAGAAACAAATCTTATCTATTAATAAAAGTTTCATGAAAAAAAGCATTTAAAAATATCAGATCTTGACCTCAGAAGAAAATAAGGATCTTAATCAGCCTTTGCTATCCTGATGCCCTCTAGAGGTCATCATCCTCAGCTACCACTGAGACAGCATACACACGTAACTAGTAGCCAACATTATTATTATTAAAAAAACAATATAAAGCTAACCCAAACAGAAAGTAACCCGCCCCACACACACACACAATACATGGATAAGATGGTGGAACAACTCACCTCCTAAAAGAGGCCAAAACGTCAAAAGCCCTCCAAGAACCCTCCAAATAGACAAATGCCTGGGAGAAGAGGAGTGTTTTTGCCTGGTCCCTAATGATGGATAATGATGGTGTCAGGTGTGCCTCTCTGTTGAGAGCATGCCATAAGCAGGTGGCCACCACTGAGAAGGCCTGTTCTCATGTCACCATCCTCCGTACCTCCCTCGGAGGAAGCACACAAATGAATTTGTTAAACCCCCTTTTACATTCAGTAGACAAGAGGGGTAGCCACATGACGTGGCCGCCCAGAGCTCCTTCTGGAAGGAAGGGTGGGATAGAAATTAAATAAACAAACCATCCTCACATATTTCTTGAATTTGTGGAGCAGGGGGTTGCGTGTCAACTGAACGCTTTCCTATTACCGTATAAGATCTGCTTGTTTGCATATTATGGGTTGAATCCAGGCTAAGTTAACTGCCCCACTGAAAATCTATGGGGAAAGATAGTCATGGTTAACTTAAGTTTCAATGGGACCTGATTACTTTAGTATAGACCCAACCCCATGTCTAGCCAACCTTTCCCAGTGTCCTTTACAAGCCTTGTTTACTTTTCTCAGCATCGTGGGGAACCGCCTGTGCAAGGCTGGGAGAGAAGTACTCTCTGAGCTGAGTCGCAGGAAACCTGAGCTCAAGATCATAAGCAGTTTCCTATCCGACATGGGATTGCTACAGGCATATTTGGACTGGGTGGAAGAGATCAAAGCGGACCCAGAACAGATGGAGTCGGTCAAGAACACTGATGCCTTGCGCTCAGTCCTGGAAGTTTTGGTGGAAACAGATGATCCGGGAGCCAGCCAGGAAGCTCAAGAAAGAGCCCGGCAACTGAAGAAGCAGATCAGTGCCCTCCTGGGGGAGGAGAAAGGAAGAGAAAATGGGACCCCATGATGTCTACTTGGCTTAATTTGACTTGCAAATCGAGGCACCTACTTGGAGGTCAAAAGGCACCACCTCAGTGGAGAAGTTTATTTCTTAATGTGTCTGAGGGCCCCTCCAGACTGGTGTGCTTTTTGTGGGTATATTCCGCAACATGGCACTGACACAATAATAGTGTAGAAATGGTGGGTTTATGCTGGATTGCCAACACAATGTTCAGCTTTATTTGTTGTTTGGCAACGCTTCCTCAGCATTACTGCATTATTGCCCTCCGGAGGGCACTCTTGTGCTACAGCCTGACAAAGGCGGGACTGAAAAAAACATCTGGAACATTTGTGGTAGGACAAGTTACAGCATTTCAGCAGGAAGCTACAGGACTTGCACTGATTGGAAACAGAGAAATTGACTACCCCTAAACATTTGCAGGTGCAAATAATGAGAACACATATAACCGCCTGATACTATCATGAGCACAAATCATCACAAATGCACAGTTCATGGCTGGAGGGGCCCTCAGCCGATCCACACTTTCTCCGCATGGAGCGTCCTCAGACTGAGGCCCATCTGCACTACACATTTAAAGCAGTATCATGTCTCTTTAGACCAGCCTTTCCCAACCAGTGTGCTTCCAGATGTTGTTGGACCACAACTCCCATCAGCCTCAGCCATTGGCAATGCTGGCTGAGGCTGATGGGAGTTGTGGTCCAACAACATCTGGAGGCACACTGGTTGGGAAAGGCTCCTTTAGACAACCAGAGCTTCTTCCAAAGAATCCTGGGAACTATAGTTCGCTAAGGGTGCTGAGGGTCATTAGGTGACCCCTGTTCCTTCTACAGAGCAACAGTTCCTAGAGTTCCCCGGGAAGAGGGATTGACTGTTAAACCACTCTGAGAATGTGGACTGAAGTCATTACATTTGAACAACACACACATACACACACCAAACAAATATATTACCAGGAGGCACATCAGGCATGATGTAGGAGATCTGTAATCAGGACTGCTGAAAACGTTTATGCTAAAGCAACTGCTCTAATTTTGATTATAGCAGTGGTACACGGGGAGTTTGCCACCATGCAATTTTTTCCCCAGTTTACGTGACATACTGATCTAAGGCCCCATCTGCACTATGCATTCAAAGCAGTATCATACTGCTTTAAACAATTGTGGCTTCCCCCCAAGAATCATGGTAAATGTAGTTTGTTAAGGGTGCTGAGAGCTGTTAGGAGACCCTTATTTCCCCCTCAGGGTTACAATTCCCAGAATTCCCTGAGAAGAGGGATTGATTGTTAAATCACATGGTAAACTGTGTCTGGGTAAATCACAGGATTTAAATTTTACCCACTATCTCTGCCCCGATCACTATACCGTGCTGAAGAAAACTGTGTACAAACCATCCATTTAAAGCAGGGGTTCCCAAACTCACCCCTCCCCGTGGATCATGTTAAAATTGCTGAGGGTCTTGGCGGGCCACTTAAAGATTTCTCTGCCTCTTGTAGCAATTGTAATGTGCTATGCTAGGCGCTGTATGATTTTTAGTTGTATTTTTCTTGATCCTTTCATTTTCTATGTATTGTATTCCATACAATTCAAACTGTAATAAAATACAGTACAATATAAGAAATAAAAGAAGCTATTAAAATAAATTAAAAATCAATATGAATATTTAATGTGATGGATGTGCTGTCTCCTGTCTTCAACTGCAGATCCACAGGCATGTCACTGACTACCTGAACGAAACTCGCGACCACTGATCACAGTTTCGGAATGTCTTATTCAAAGGACATTGAAAGAATATAACCACCACCACCCTGTCCCAACCAGTCCTGGGATCCATAATTTAATCCTCACAGAGTTTTAGTTCCCAGAATCCTTAACAAGCAACACTGCCCAAGATTCTGTTGGGGAAGGAAGGAATGTGCTTTTGACATAAATGAATGGCATGCGGTGTGTGTATGCAGCCATGAAGGAAATCTCTCTAATCCAAGGTGGAAAATAAAAGAAAAAGAACTGTCAGTTTTCCCCAACCCTCCCAAAGGGGGCTCCTAAACCTTTTGTAGCAGTGCTTTTCGGCCACTCTCCCTCACTCATTCACTCCCTCTCTCCCTCCCTCCCTCCCTCCCTCCCTCTCTCTCTCTCTCTCACACACACACACACACACACACTCCCAATCCCTGCCTTATTTATGCTGGGGGAAAAGTCCCTCCAAGCATGAAATCGCAGGAATGGGAGAAAAGGTCAAAGTCAACCTACTAAACTTCAGCTTGTTATGCAGCTTTAAAAGGCACAGGAGCCTTGTTTACCAAGGGGGACACCTTAATTTTGTATCTCCATTATCCTATGAGCAAATCAGCATAAAAGGGGAGTGTATTAGCCACTGAAAAGTCTTCTAACATGCTTCCTTGTCTTTTCCTGCTGATTGGAGAGTGAAGGGAGCTGAGTAGCTAACACTCTCTTTTCATGCTGCTTGGCTCCTGTGTTGTTAGGAGAGAAGGTATTAACAAGGATCTCATTCTCAACCCGGCAGCAAAAACAAGGGGGGTAGGGGCGTGGCTGTGACTATCATGAAGGGACCCTGAATTTGCCGCTACAGCGCTGTATTCAAGTGTAGGCCCACTGAAATGATGGACCCTAAGTTAATTATGGCTATTAAGTTAAATGGGTCTATTTTGAATAGGGCTAGCACTGAATACCACCCATAGTTAATTGTCATCACTATTAGTATTGTGGTTAATAAGAACTATTACTACTAGCAGTATTACTGTAGCAGTTGATTATCATCATCAGTATTCCTCCCTTCCTGATCTTCAGGCTTCGTTCTTATCTTTTTTTTGCTATTCCTCCAATCACACAGCGTAAGGTGAAGCCCCGCCCCTTCTGCGAGCTTTATAGACCCCTCCCCTCGCTAGGCTCCTCCCAGCACTCCACTTTTTTTCTTGTTTGTAAACAAAGCCTCTGGGTTCCACCCTCCGGCTGGAGCCGCGCCTATAGCCATCTTCAGGGCTAATGCGCATGCGTTGTGTGCCCCTTCCTCGTGCGACAGTTGCTGCTTTGGCCGCGTGGAAAACAACGGAAAAAGAGCGTGAGAGGGCAAAGCGGATCGCAGGTAAAACACACGGATGTTTCTCTCTCCTGTCCCCACGACTGTGTGCGCCATCTCTAGACTGCAACGAAGGAAGCTGCGCTAAACCGATTTCTATCCCTAAGTGTCCAAGCAGGCTACCTTCTTTAAAAAAAGAAAATCCGCTCCAAAACCCCTTCATTTTATAGGCAGAACTCCTTCCTTTGCCCCAGTGTGAACCCCAGTGTGAACCGAGGTGGGATTCCTCTTTCCTCAGGAAGCCCCTCGGTCAAATCGGATCTGATGTGGGGCACCTTGCTCCAGCACCCCAGTTGCGAACTTGTATGCAAAATTATAACGAACAACTCTATAGATTACTCTTCTGTATGCAGGCTAAATAGAAAAAGTCCCTGCATAGGATTGCGCTGTAAGGCAGCGGGGGAGTTGGTCAGGTTCCAACTTGCTTGCAAAGCCATGTGCTGTGAATTGGGACGGGCTTCCCCTGAGTCCCACATCTGTGGGGGCTGCTTATAAATTCAGATGTTAACAGAAAGAGCCACTGTGCACATGCAAAGATGTTTTCTTTACTGTTGGTTTCTATACTGTTAGCTCTGGATGGTTAAAGATGTTTTTACTATATATGTGTGTTTATTTAATATAGACAGTATGTGTGTGTGTTTATAGTGCCTAAAAATAATTTGGTGATATCTGAATGTAATCCAAAACATCATAATGAGTTTACATGTGATCCCATCAAACTGAATCCATGAACCTGTATCAAACACACTGAGTTAAGGTGGCGTTTCCCAAACTCTGGTCTGCAGACCACCAGTGGCTCATCAGCTTCCTTCAAGTGGGGTGTTAGTGGATTTGTAGTTGAAGATGGGAGATGGCACATCTGTTGCATTACATATTCATATTGATTTTTAATTGCATTTGTATTGCCTGTTTTATTTCATGTATGTTTTATTTTACTGTACAGTATCACAATTTTAATTCCATAGAATTCAAATTGTGATACAGTAAAATACAATATATATCAGAAATAAAAGAAGCAATAAAATACAATTAAAATATGCAGCACCTAGCACAGCACATTATAATAGCTATAACAGGCAGACGAATCATGAAGTGGGTCTGCCAAGACCCTCACCAATTTTCAAGTGGTCCTTGTGGGGGGGGGAAGTTTGGGAACCAAGTTAAGGTAACATTTCCATCTTTGCCAGATCAAAATGTCTTTGCTCATACAGCACAAATACAGTAAAAGGTTCTAGTAGTCTTTTACTTTCTGTTTCTCTGTGTGCAGGGAGTCAAACACAATTTCCCTCCTCCGTTGCAAACTGAAATTATATGACTTCATACCGGGTGATTTATCTTCATGTGCAGAGCTATGCTTACAATGCAATCCTTTGCATGTCTCCTCAGGAGCAAGTTCCATCGAGCTCAGTGGGGGTTCCTTGCAAATAAGTGGGTATGTCATGGCAGCCTTGCTTCTCCTTATAGGAAAAGGAAATGGATTGCCTTCAAGTCGATCTCGACTTATGGTGACCCTATGAATAGGGTTTTCATGGTAACTGGTATTCAGAGCGGGGTTACCATTGCCTTCCTCTGAGGCTGAGTGGCAGTGACTGGCCCAAGGTCAGGTGGCTAATCTTTTTTTTTTTTGAGCCAACCTTTGTGAGGGTGCATGCTAGTGGTGGGTGAGACTGAAAGAGCCCCACACATGCACACTCTCATGCACATACAGCTCCCCCAGCTCATCCATGCAAATCTGTCAGGGGTAGTAGTGATTGCCCACTTCCAGCTTATTAGATCGGTCTGAACGTTGGGAGGACAATTTCTCCTCCCAATCAGGGTCCTGATCTCCACCTACCCCAGCACTCTCTGCTTAAACTTTTTTCATTTGGGGGCCACCACCAAAATTGGTGGGGCTTGTGGGGACATGAAAATGTCGTTGAGGTTCCAAATTAGGCTCTGAACCTGGGGGTTAGCCACTTCTGTTTTATACTTTCCTACCTCAGGAGAATTGGGGTGAGGGGAATGGTCATAAAGATCTTCTGAGATAGGACTTTTCTCAGGTAGAACATTGTATTGCTGCCGTAGAAAATAATACCTAGAAAATAATGGGACACTTGTTTTATTCTTTGTTCTGCAGTTTCTTCATTCCAGCTACCAGTGCCAGCATCGCACAGGAGGCCCCCATGGCTAAGAATCACCAAGCCAATAGCAGCTCTCCTGAGAGGAGACCAGTCCTGGTGTCATCTGGTTCATCCTCCAGTGAGCTCTCCTCATCTGGGCCTACCAAACTGCAGCCTTTCTCCCTGGGCCGTGTGTCATCCTTCTCCTCCTCCTCAAGTAATCTCTCCTCCATCACGGTGCCTGTGCGCTTGGATGTCCTCTACTTCCTCCTCAACAGCGCTGCCAAAGGAGCACAGTATGCTCTGCCTCCAACACCCATTCATGGTGGACAGGGGTCTTTCGCCATGTGCCATTGTCCGGCTGCTCATAGCACAGTGAGCTGCTGCCACTCGAGTTGCCACAGCGTGCCGAGCAGTGCTGGCATCCAGCAGCAGCCGGGCGGAGTCCACCAACAGGGAGCACCTTATGGAGGTTATGGTGGCTGTGGAGGGCTGAATAGTGGAGTCAGAGAGCATCAAAATGATGGATGCCATTGGACCAGTGTGGCCCAACAAGGTGATGGAAAGAGCTGGTCTGACTGTAGCCCATCCCACTTGGCAGGGGGTTGGAAGAGAACTCAGTCCCCAATGGGCTGGAAGGAGAACCAAAGAGGAGGAGGAGAAGGAGGAGACCGTGCTACTGGGGGTAGTTGGCAAGGCAAGCAGCAGAATTTCAGAAGGTCCTGGGGTGACCGGAGGCAAGGCACTGTTGAGTCGAGCTCTTGGAAATCAGGCTTGCAAGGCTGGAGGAGAGAAGGGTCTCCTTTCAGGTCAAGCACCAGCAATGGTAAAAGGAACCCAGAAGGCAGCCATTGGCAGAATTCCAGGGAAGCCCCCGAAGCAAAAAGGAGTTTGGATGGTGCCACCAGGAAGGGATGGCAGAAAACTCAAGGAACTGGAGAATCTGCTAGCTTTGTAGGCAAGGCTAAAGATGCTGGACTGGTCAAAACAGCAGCTCAGGAGAGCGGAGAAGACTGGGAGGTGGATTATGAGAGTGGGCAATCAGTTGTCCCTGCTACGGGGAGTATTCCCTGCACTCCCCACCAGAATGACCATTCCAACACTTCCGAAGCAAGTGAAGATTGGGAAAAGGAATGTGCTTCGTCTGCTGATCCTCCCAAACTGAGGCTGTTGACCTCTCCTCTTCCAGAGTCGGCTTCCAAAGACCAGGGAGTAACTGCTGCAGATTGGAGCAAGAAAGGCCGGTTTCTCAGATACCTGAAGAACCTTTATACTGACCTGCCGGGGAAGTCCAGCTCTGAAGGCTCCACAGATCTGACCATTGACACCGAAGTGAAGCCATCCGAACCAGATGAGGAAGAGCAGTCCCTAGAGAATGCCGCTGTCGCAGAATCTAAATCTTGAGAGAGAAGAAGGTCCAAGATAAATACCGCTGTGTTGAGTTTGGAATGTATGTTACATCATCATTTTCAACTTCTTAACTTTTCTTGTGGGCTCAGCCTTTTATCCCCTTCAAGCCATGTAGACCAAGATGGTTGTTTGTTTAATTACAAATGTGTAAAATCACATTTTTCTGTAAACTTACTGCAATAAAGATAAAGTTGGCGTCACTTTGTAGCAGTGTGGGCTGTATTTTTCCCCTCCTGAGTGTGCTTGGCCAGAGAGGTCATTTTTTTTTAATTGGAATAAAGATGCAAGAGCATGAACAAAAGATGTGGAGACAACAGAGTAAGGCTGTATGTCATGGATGCATGCTGACTTGGGAGTTGATCCCACTGAATTCGGAAGAATTGCTGAGTATCAAGCAAAGTGTCTATTTGTTTAATCCAGTGCTTTCTCAGGCTGTGTTCTAGGGAACCCAGGAAGATTATCAAAGATTCCTCATTCGAGAAGTTTGGGAATGGGGCCCAAGTTCTTCTTTTAAAGGCCCAATGTAGGGGCAGCCACATCCTAGCCCCTCTACAATTCCCCCTGGCAGTGACAGAATTTCATCAAGCCCTGTTGCTCAAAAGGGAGCTTGTTCTGTGTTCATTCATGGTACCTGGTGGTGGCATCTGGACAACGTTATTTCAAAAGGTCTAAAGAAAAAAAAGGGGTTGTGGAGGTAGCGTGCAACCCTTGGGCCACCTCCTAAGTAGTAATTTGAACTTTTAAACCCAGAGACCCTCATAATGGAATCCGCTGGATTGTGAAATAGGAGATAGGTCCAATCCATGTCATGGTCCACCCAGATCTCGTCAGGTGAGTTTGCTTTGGAGTCTAAGTAAGATCAATTCCTCCATCCCTTGATGGCTGGTGGCTCAGTGGCAGCGGCTGCTGAGAGCACCTTGAAAGTTTGGACTAAAACCCGGAGCAGATTCCATTGCCCCACTGACATGGAGCCACAAGCCACCTCTGCCATCCCTACTAGAGCGTCAGATGTGGATTGGAGACACATTCAGATACCTAGTTAGCTGAAGCTCACTGGGTGACAGTCTTGGCCAGTCCTTCATAAGAACATAAGAAGAGCCTGCTGGATCAGGCCAGTGGCCCATCTAGTCCAGCATCCTGTTCTCACAGTGGCCAACCAGGTGCCTGGGGGAAGCCCGCAAGCAGGACCCGAGTGCAAGAACACTCTCCCCTCCTGAGGCTTCCGGCAACTGGTTTTCAGAAGCATGCTGCCTCTGACTAGGGTGGCAGAGCACAGCCATCATGGCTAGTAGTGTAACTTGCAGAGTATTTGTGATGATAAATGGACTGGTGGATAAATATATACACCACCCTGAGTTCTTTGGATGGAAGGTGGGATATAAATTAAAAATTTATTTATTTATTAAATTTGTGTCCCGCTCTTCCTCTCAAGGGAACCCAGGGGAACGACCATCAAAATGTTAAAGCAATACAATTAAAAACAAACATTAAACCAACTGAAACTAAAACATTTAAAAGCAATCACATACACTCATAGCTGCACATTTCAAGATTATTATTTTTTTCTGGAGGTAATCCTACCCTTACTCAGTGCTGAAACTTGCAGCTACAGCATCCCTGACAAATAGCTGGCTAGCTGTGGTCAGAGGCAATATGCCTCCCAATACCAGTTGATCAAAACTGTAGGAGGGGAGAGTGCTGTTACGCTCAGGTCCTGACTGGGCTTCCCATAGGCATCTGGTTGGCCACTATGAGAACAGGATGCTGAACTAGATGGACCATTGGCCTGATCCAGTTGGGCTTTTCTTACGTTCTTACCAAGCCTTTGTTTAAATACCCCACACTTCCAGCATGACAGCTGCTTGACGGTTTGGGCTGAAACCTGGAGCAGATTCTACTGCCCCACTGACATGGAGCCACCAACTGCTGCTGCTCCTGTCCTGATGCAGTTTGTTCTACTGTGAACCAGCTCTCAGTGTTAGGAAGCTTCTCTTAATGTTCAACCAAAATCTGCTTCCCTATAATTTCCACCCGTTGATGTGAACTGAATTGAATTTCTTCCTCATCCCCTATTCTAATCTAGAGTGGCGATAGACTGCAGAGAGACTTGATTTTTTAGTGGGTTGAGTTTGCGGTCCATTGTCAAAACGTTCCAATGAAATATAAATTGCTGGTTCTCCGTTGTGTTTCAGTGCAGCACTGCATCTTAAAACATTTAGTTTTCGCTCTTAATATTCGTTTACTTTCAGCATTGATGACGGAGTGTATCAGCCTTGTACTTCATTGATACACAGTCACAGACCTGCTCAAATAAAATAATAAAACATCAAAACGGTTAAAATACAGAAATATAAAAATACAACATAGAAGAAATAACAATTAAGAAAAAAATTCTCAGCTGATTTTTTGATACACTCTTTCGTCTCCTAACAAATATTCAAGGTGGTTTATAGTGAAAATCAGACACTACAAAATGATTTTCAACATTCAATAAAACCAAGACGCAATCTTAGCAAAAAGTAAAAAAGCTATAGCGGTCAGGATACACGGGGTCATTTACAAATGCTTGCTGAAATAAAAGTCAAAATGAAATAACTAGAATGAAATTGTGTGTTTTAGTTTATTTGGAAGAGTCATTCTATTCTATAGATGGTCTCGATGCCCATTTTGCACCCTCAGGCCATGAGGGGCAAACACAAGGACCTACCACCACATTTTCTGATGCATTTAGGAGGTGGTTTGGGGATTGGGGTTAGTACTGTAGGACATCAGCCAATACCTTTCTATTGTGGCAGAGTGAAGGAGACAGATTTAGGTTTAAACATGAAATCCTTACAAAGGCTGCAATGTAACACTGTCTAGGGAACTTATAGTGGAATCTCCTGCCTTGCAGACATGGAAGTGATGCTCGCCATATCTCAACCTAGCCTACCTCAAATGATGTGATAAGGCTAAGATTGTTTAATTCCACATTTGCCATCCTGAGTGTCATGGAGGGAAGAGGGAAGGGCAGGATTCCACAGGTGGGATGGTTTAGGTGAGACTACTGATGGAGGGAGGGTTCAGTCCCTCCGTTTGCCTGCCCATGCTTCACTTCAAATATCTCTTCCCCCATACCCTGTGAGTTTTGTATAGGAGTAGTGGGGAACCTGTGATCCACCAAATGTTGTTGGGACTCCAATTCCCATCAGCCCTAGCTAGCATAGCCAATTGTCAGGGATGATGGGAGATGTAGCCATCTGGAGGGCCATAGGTTCCCAGCCCAATTTAGGGTTTGTACTACAACCTGACCCATTCCTGATACACGGATTTGCTATAATTGTTTCTTAATTTGTCCCAAATACTGCAGGTTCTTTGGGGCAAAGGATTGTGGGTTGTAGCCAACTAACTTCAACTTAAAGTAGATCCCTTGGTATTAATGGACCTAAGTTAGGTGTTCATGCCCATTCACTTCAATGGGTTTACTCTGAAGAGAACTAGTATTGGATACACTCTGTGTGTGTGTGTGTGTCAGAAAAGTACCATTTCCAGCCTTTCCCAATCTTTGAGTCCCCCCATGTTGCTGGATTACAGTTCCCATAATTCCTGACCACTGGCCATGTTGAGTGGGGACTACACCAGGTGTGGGGAACTTTTGGTCCTCCAGATATTGCTTAACTACAACTCCCATCAGCCCCACCAAGCTGATGGTCTACCCTGATTGGCAGTGGCTTTCCAGGATTTCAGACAGGACCTATCTGGAGGTGCTGGGTACTGAACCTGCCCCCTTCTGCATGCAAAGCAGATGCTCTGCCACTAAGCTATGACGCTTCCTCATTTCAAAGAGGACAGTACAGGCTTTCTTGCAGTGTACTTTAAATATCCTTATCCTCCCTGCAAGGATAATTTGGTTATTGCTTCTCCGCTCTTACAAACTACAGAACCTTGTCTCTTGCTGCTGTAGAAAGGCTTGCCAACTCTTTAGCCATCCCTCGCTGATATGCCTTTCAACTGTGGCTTGATCACAGCATGGAAATAAAGGCTGTCACCTAGCAATTGTTACAGATCACACTGTTCTTCAAAGCACAGTTACAGGGACCAGGTGAGAAGGTGGCAAACAGCTGTAAAGATTCACTGATTCAACAATGACCTGTTGTGTGTTGGGTTCCGAATGAAAATGGCAGACTTTCTTCACACTACAGGCAAGATTTTGTGTGTGTGTGTGTAGAGCATCTTTGAGGAACCTTTGGCCCCCTAGATGTTGCTGAACTACAACTCCCATCAACCCCAGCAAACATGGCTAGGTATGATGGGAGTAGTAGTTCAGCAATTTCTGGAGGGCCAAAAGTTCCCCACACCTGGTTTAAATAATAGCAATTATTTCTAAATGTGCATCTTTCCATATAAATGAGCATATGCAAATCTGTGGCCTCATCTGTCTTCTCTTTTTTGGCGATGCATAAGTGGTTCCCCTCATACCAAACTGGAATCTGGAAATCGATTACCTATGGATAAAATGAAAACCAGGGGAAATTGTAGAGCTGTCATATCTTGGCAGTGCCATAAATTAGGCCGGATTCTGTCTCATGCAAGGATGCAAAAATGCATGGGAAAATGTAGGATTTTTCCAAAATAGCAGATACAGTTCTTCCTGTTGTTGGACAACATTAATGTGATTGGTCAGAATCCTGGTGGATGGAAAGCCCCATGAATCTGATTGGTCAGAATTTACACTGATCAGAAGCATCTGGAGCACCTGGTGTAGCCTAGGCAACGAGATGAATTTCAGAAGAGGTAGATGTTACTCCATCCTCACCCTCATCACAAACGGCACCTCAAATGGCAGAAAAGTGTGGCTGAGGGATTGCCTGTTGTGGGAGGAAACCATATGGGACGGGAGCGATATTGTGTGGTCAGGTACCAGTGATGCTAAGCAACCCAGTTTCAATTAACAGGCCTGGGAAAACTGAAAGACAAGAGCGAGGTCAGAGGTCATGTGGGTCCTAGGTAAGGCTACCAGGCCTTAGGTTTGACCTGAGGTGTCAGGGTTTGACCACATTCCAAGAGTCTCCAGCAGGAGGAGCAAGATCTCAGGATTCAGGGCTGGAATTAGAGGTGAACAGGCTATTTTCTGCTTGGCTTGATGAGATCTTTTGCTGTTTGCTCCACCCTCCTGTGCAACTGTTTCCCCCTTGATCTACCAAGCACATCTAGGCCATGGTGGTGGTGGAAGGAAATGGTCATGGCACTAAAGAACCATCAGGGGAGGCGGTCAAGGATCACGCCTGGTTTGTGCATTCTTAGACTGGCAATGGAATCAATACTGGTGACAGGACAGCATCCTCCACTGCACTTGAATGTAGCAGTCTATGGTCACATCCACATCATACATTTAAAACACTCTTATACCGCTTTAACCGTTATGGAATATCCTGGGAACTATTGTTTGTTAAGGGTGATAGGAACTGTAGCTCTACGAGGTCAGCACCCTGAACAAACGACAGTTCCCAGGAGTCTTCGGGGGAAGCCATGGGTGTTAAAAGTAAAATAAGAGTGCTTTACATGTACAGTGTGGATGTAGCCTAGCTTAGTGGATGCTGGCCACAGCAAGTGTCACACTCAGCTCTGTACCCTAGCAGCTTGCCACTCTTCCTGCCAATCAGGATCTGAAGTAGCCGCCTCACTCTTCCTCAGGATATTTATTTATTTAGTATTTACCAAATTTCTGTTCTTCCACTTCCTCCTAAAGGAGCCCTGGATGGCAAACATCAGAGTGGTAAAACAATACAATTAAAATGAAAGCAAAAACATGTTTAAAACATCTAAAAACAATGCAAACATTTAAAAGCATGTAAAGCAGTCACATACCCTCACAGCTAATAAATACCAGGAACAGTATATTTCAGCCATCAAAAGCAGGAATGTTTTTAAATTCCTTTTGAACGTTAATAATGTGTGTGTGTGGGGGGGGAGACATACCTCACCAGGGAAGTCATTTCACAAGTGAGGAACTGTCACCAAGAAAGCCCTGTCATGAGTCAATGCCAACTGGGCAGCACCAAGCAGTGGCACCATTGACAGCCTCCTCTCCAAGCTGTTTGTAGGCTCTGAAATGGTTGATATTGGGAAAGGCACTATTTTATGTAAGTGGGACCCAATGTGCTTAGGGCTTTGTACGCTAGTAGTAACTCCTCGAATTGGGTCCAGTACCTCATTGACAGCTAGTACAGCTCTTTCAGGATCAGTGACAGCACTAGATGCTGCCTCTGGACAGTCTACAAGATCAGCCCCATGTAGAGTGCATTGCAGTAGTCCAGACGGGAGGTCATCAGAGCATAGACAACTGAGGCGAGAGTATCCCAATCTAGGAACAGCCATAGGCAGTAATAAGCTTAAACTGGGCATAAACACTCCTAGCAACAGAAGCCTCTTGAGACTCCAGTGACAGGTTGGAATCCAGAAATACTCCCAGACTATGAAACTGTTGCTTCAAGGGGAGTTCAATCTCTTCCAGAACAGCTTGTACACCTAACTCCAAGGTATAGGAATCGTCCACTCATGGAACATCTATCTTATCAGGATTCGGCCTCAGTTTATTGGTTCCTGTGCAGCATATCAGTGCTTCCAGACACCAGTCCAACACCTGATAGAGCCAGCCTTGAGGACAGACAACATTAGAAACTTGATGCAACTAAATCAGAGCCAATGCCAGGCCTGAGTAGGTCCTTTGCGTACTACCGCAAATGCCCACTCCCAATGCTAACTGCTCCCCCATCTCCCGCATCCTCCTCCTACAGTTGGCTGGCTTACCCGCCTGTGACGATGCTATAATTGGCTGGATGAGGGCTAAATGTTCACCATAACGCATTGCATTGTGGGACATAAAAACTGGCACCTGCTAAACTCTGACTGGAACTTACTGGTTGCTTAACTCTCTCCCAGACAATTACAGTACTGCTAACAGGTAAGCCAAACAGGTGTCTCAAAAGTGTGTGAAGCTGGGAGTGGCCACCGCACTGGTGGACCCCACCAGATGTGTGGGCCTCAGCAGTTGCCCAACCATGTAGGATGCTGGCACTAGGCTGGAACAAAATTTTAACAAGGTGTTCCTGAACATAGAGAAAATAGGCACAGTAGTTTAACCATGCACAGGGTCCAGGAAACAGCAGCTATGCCTGTTAAGAAGTGACTTGTGGTGGTGTTAGTCAGGAGACCCATCCTTCTCCTTATATGCAAGACCCATCATTAACCTTCATTGCCACAATGGAGGCCTGCGGGCCCTGAGTATTTTGCCCTTATATGCAATTCAGGGAGCAAAGGCCTTGTTCATTTTAATACTGATCAAAGCAGTCATTCTTAGATAGAAGCAGTTCTATTACGGGGGGGGGGGGGTATGGGCTTACATGATGGAAGATTTGCCCATGCATCTTCAAGTTGTCTCCTACATTAGAGGTGGGAATGGGAAGACTCACAGCATCTGGGTTCCATTTTGTTTTTTATTAGAACCCTGAGACCCACATCCACAACCAGGTGTAAAATATATGGCTCTGCCAAGTGATCCTCCTAGTACCATGCTCACATGTGATGGCTTTCATTACTGTTTATGATCAGTACTGGAACCAAGGTTTCAAGTCCTTCCACACTCAAATCCACTCCTGGCTTTCCCCACAGAGTCCTTTTTCTGCAGCCTGTAGTGGTGGGAGCTTTTAGTTGTTGCCGTGTTGTTAGACAACTGAGAATCAGAAGTCCTGACCGATCTACAAATTTCCCAGAGATCACCCAGTAGATCCTGATCTGCCTTCTGCCCACCCCTGCCTTACAGCACCTTTTGCCTTGCAACTTTCTTTCACTGTTCATGATGACAACATCTCCACCCTTGTCCTCTACACAGCGACCCAACTTCTGTGATCTCCTTAAGTGTGGTGTCACATCGCCTCGATTTCCTGACAGAACCCCTGAGGATCGGTAGCGGGATCTGCTCGACTGGCAGTTTGCTATTGGAGTTTACTTCCCTGAGCACTCCCTACTGGGTATTGGAAAGCACCAATAAAGGCCTGCTCCACAGTGGACTCTGGAAGGTCTGCTTAGATCCTGACTGCACCCTGTATTGGTTTAGTCTACTAGGTAAGGTCTCCCACTGCTGTCAGTGATCTTGGTACAAAATCCAAGCATTTCAGGCTTGGTTTCCAGGGATCTGTATCTGTATTTAAGTTAGGAGCTGACAGCGGCATTTTCACTTAGTTCACAGACATCCACGCTATACATTTAGAGCACATGGCTTCCCTCAAAGAATCCTGGGAACTGTAGTTTGTTAAGGGTGCTGGGAATTGTACCTTTGTGAGTAATAAACTACGGTCCCCAGGATTTTTTCTTGGGGAAAATGTGCTTTAAATGTATGGTGTGTCCATAGTGGAACAAACATGCCCAGCAGCTGACAACTGTTGAGTGTCTTGTATGTTTGGCTGCTTCAGACATCTTAGTGCACTCAGTCTCTATCGGATGATGATATAAAAGCAACATCCAGTTTTTAAAACATTTAAAAACTTTAGAAAGCTTTAAAAGGAGATTAGACAAATTTGTGGAGGGTAGGGCTGCCAGTCATGATGGCTCTACTGTCCAGGATCGGGGGCACCGAGAAACAGCCGTTGGGGGAGGGGATTATTGCATTCACACGCACTGATTGTGGACTTCCCGTTGGCATCTGGTTGGCCACTTTAGGAAATATGATGCTGGACTAATGTATCTCTGGTCTGATCCATCAGGACTAGACAGAGAACCAGCACCTCTTTTTTGGCTGCCTGTGCCAGCCATTTTGTTCTAGCACCCACAGTACTTTTATCAAGAAATGAGTACCAGCACCTCATTTTTTACCAAAAACATGATATATCTGTAGATATATGTGAACATAGGAAGTGGCCTTATACTGAGTTAGATAGAGATTCTTTCCCAGCCTACCTGGAGAAGGCAGCGATTGAACCTGGGACCTTTTGCATGCAAGGCTAGTGCTCTACCACTGAGCTATGGTCCTTCCCTTAAGTCACAGGAACATGGGAGGCTGTCTTATCCTGAGTCAGACCGTTGGTCCATCTAGCTCAGTATTGTCCACACTGAGTGGCAGCAGGTCTTCAGGATTTCAGACTGGGTTCTCTCCCAGTCCCAAATGGGAATGCTGGGGATTGAACTGGGACCTTCTGCATGTAAAGCAGATGATGGTGATGATTAAATTTATTACCCATCCTTCACCAATAGGTCCCAGGGAGGGTCACAACAATATAAAAGGCATGATTAAAAACAGTTTCAAACAAATTACTAGAGGGGGTCCTAAAATGTGTATGTCTCAAGTGTTCTATTATTATGCTCTGCCACTGAGCTATGGCCCATCCCATCTATTTGGAGGGGAAGGGGAGAATGGGTTGTATTTGATGCTAATCCTACTCAGAATAGACCCACTAGAATTAATGGACATGATTAACTTAGGTCTATTGATTTCAGTGGGTCTACTCTGAGAAGAATTTAGTTGGTGACAATTCCATTAATCTACTCATAAACCAAGCCCTTGATCATGCTTTTTCCTTTCTTTCTGGATTACAGCCCTGCCGATCCATTTCACCCGAGCATTCCTGTTGATTGCGTGTTTCTGCGGCCTCATCTTTATTATGCATCTGCATCTCCTTTGAACGTGACCTGCTGTTCCGCATATCCCTGGTCAGAACCGCTGCTGCCTTCAGCTTCTGTTCAGGTAACCCTGCTGTGGTGTTTTGCTTTTTTTTTTAATGCTAGAAAGCCCGTGGCTCAATGGTAGTGCACAGGCTTTGCATGCAAATGGTCCCAGGTTCAATCCCCACCATCTCCAGGTAGAGCTGAGCAAGTTTCCTTGCCTGGATCCCTGCCAGACTGTAGACAAGAAGAGCAAGTCAGTGTTCTTCAACCTTTGGTCCCTAGATGTTGTTAGACCGCAACTCCCATCATCCCTGACCACTGGTAAAGCTGGATGGGGGATGATGGGAGTTATAGTCAGGAATGGATGGCGCCCACTGGTAAGGCAGAAGGCAGGAAGCCCAACGATAGGTGGAGCCAGAGCCAATAGCAGGGAGAGCCAGCTCATTCTAGTTCTGCCCCCATCCTCTTCCCTGCTAAGTTCTACAAAGGCAGCACTGAGACTGAGGAAGAGGAGGCAGATAGCTAGAACCACCCCATGAACTGGCTGTCAGTAAGAAGGCAGGCACATGGAGGCTGGCTGAAGGCAGACTGAGGTTGGTGGGGCAGTGCCCATCTTGCCCTAATGGCTAAGCCACCACTGGTTGTAGTCCAACAACATCTGGGGACCCAAGGAGGAAGAGCATGGAGCCAGGTGGACCAACTGTCTATGTTAAGAGTTTACAACAGGAGTTCGCAGAAAGCCAGCATGATCCTTAGCTCAGGATCTATCTGGTGAAATCTCTACTGCCCAAAGGGCATAGAGTCTGGGATCATCATAGAACTCCTTGGGTGGGCTTTCTAAAGCCCCCCTCCCAAAAAATACCTCAAAGCAACTACCTGATTTTATGGAGCCCTTTTCTCAGAGTCAATGTATGCTTCAAGGGCTAACGAATCAACATTGGGCTCCTACTGGGAGGAAGGGCCAGATAGTGAGTTAGTTAGTTAGTTAGTTAGTTAGTTAGTTAGTTAGTTAGATAGATAGTTAGTTGGTTGGACGGACGGACGGACGGATGGGCGGACGGGCTGGCGAGCGGGCGGGCAAGCAGGCAAGCAAGGAATGAAGCAAGCCAGCAAGCCTTCAGTCTCATATAAATGAAACTCAGTCCTTCTGGGGGGAGTTTTATTCCCCGCCGCAACTCCCCAATTTCACATACCTTTTACAGCAGTTTGACTATTCCCATAGCTTCTCCCCTTTTCAGGCATTCACACACTCCTGACCCCCTGCGTTCCAGCTTTAGCTTTTCATTCCTCCCATTAGAATTCATGCCCACTGAACATACATCACCCGCCCGCCCATCAGCATTTGTGCTGGTGCCTTCTGTCACCCATCGTCTTCCAATATACGGCCCCCTTCACAGCTGTGCTTTCTACAATTAGGGTTCAGCCAGACCCAGCAGCACCTCTCCCCTAGACTTTCTGTCCTTCAGCCAGCTGTGAGAACCAGACTCATTGTCTGTGGCTTCCTCTTCACAATCTGCCTAGGTATAAAGTCTGCTTCCTGGTGTTTCTCTTGCTCTGTTATGCATCCTCAGCCTCTTCTGTCGACTTTGGTAAGGACAACCCTTTGGGTTGTGGAACAGTGATTCCTGTGCAAGTTCTTTCAGTGGGGAGAATGGCGTGTGTGTGTGTGTTGAAGCCTTGGGGATGTGCATTTTTTTTAAAAAAAGAAATATTTAATTTTGTTTTATAGATAAATGAATAACAAACATTACAGAGACAGAGATAACACTCCCATTGCCTGCCCTTCTGATCTCAAGTCCCAGATATACAACTTAACTAAACATTTTGCCAGAGATTGCCATGTGTGGTCGGTGGATGCAAAAGTGCATTCTCATTTTTTTTTACTCCCTCTGGCCCTAGGTCTTTTCATCTTGATTGGCATGTCTATATTCACATACGTGCACAAGCGTTACACCCGTGATTTGGTCATATTTGGGTCATCCTACGGCTTGGGCTGGGCCTCCATCCCTATGTACGTCATAACAGGTGAGTTGCGCTTTGCAGACTGGCCCAAAGCATCTTGCAGGTCCAGCCTCAGCTTCATCACCACCTAAGGCAAGCGATGGGAGAGAAAATAGATTCTGGTTTCATTCCAAGCTGAATCTATCACATGTGCACGTTCCAAAACAGTATCAGAACTGAAACACAGCCATATTTCAAAATTCACACTTGTTTAAATTTTGCAATGCAGTTCACTCACCAAGCAATGTTTACAAACATGCATGTGTTAGGGGAAAGTGTGCATAAAAATGAATATATGAGTGAAAATAATATATAAACACCCATTAGATTATGAGAAATTGCTTGTAACAATGTGAACATTAGTTAAAACTCTGTACAAAAATGTGTTTATTAGGAGAAATTCACACTAAAATGCTGGTGAATTTTCATGAGGATATTTAAAAAAAAAAAAACCTACAAATTGCTGCAGAAATGTGGGGAACTGAATTTAAGATTGGAAAAATGAGAGAGAACCAAAATGGGCAGATCTTCATTAGGGATAGGTGAGAATTTCAATTCTCATTCACATTTCAAGCCAAATTTATCAAATTCACACTTTCCGAAACAATTGGAGAACTAAAACACAGTTATCCTTTGAAATTCACACTTATTTGAATTTTGTGATGCAGTTCATCGATCGAACAATGTTTACAAACGTGCATAGGGGAAAATGTATATAAAATAAATATACAAGTGAAAATAACATGCAAAAATGGCTGCATTATATGACAAGAAATTGCTTGCAGAAATGTGTGCATTAGTCAAAACTCCCCACAACAATGCGTTTATTAGGAGAAATTCACACGAAAATGTTGGAAAAGTTTCATGAGGATTTTTAAAAAAATGCAAATTGCTGCAGAAATGTGGAGAACTGAATTTAAGACTGATGAAATGAGAAACTGAGAGAACTGAAATTGACAGATCTTTCCATCCCTAGACATCATAATGTCATGTGATTGGCAGAAGGGTGCCTCCTTGGCATATCCATGCAGACCAGCTGAGAAGGGTTTCAACACCCCCTTCTGCTCATCAATCTCATGACCGGAGAGAGGAAGTGGAACTGCATCCCCATCAGTGCACTGGGTTTGCCTACCCCCCAGCAGTGTATTTGCTGTCATGTTTTTTTCTTTTTAACTCAGCCACTGACATCAGCGGGGACTTGAGAGTCAAAATCTGCCTAGTGGCGCTTCCTCCTTTTCTTAGTAGAATACTTAGGGTAGAGGGAGAGAATCTCTTTCAACCTGAGGGCCACTTTACCTTCTGGGCAGCCTTCTGAAAGCCATGTGCAAGGCTAGTTCTAAAGGGTGGCCAGGTGGAGTACTGGCCCGAGGGACTCGGAGCTACAGGAGCCCCTGAGGGGCCCTCCACTCCCCTTCCATGATCTGTGGATGGCAGGACAGGAGGAGCTTCCGAGCCGCCCGCTACCCCCCCCGCTTCACCTACCTTTCTCTCTGCTGTTTTTTGCAGTGTGCGCATGGTTGCCATCAATCAAGATGGCAGCCGAGGTTTCCGTAAGGGGCTGAAGCTTCTGCCGCCATCTTGGTTGATGGCAGCAATGCGCGTGCTGCATGCCATCAACCAAGATGGTGGCAGAGCCTTCAGCCCCATCCGAAACCTTGGCTGCCATCTTGATTGATGGTAACCCTGAGAGCGCAGTGCGTGCAGCCGCAAAAAAAGCAGAGAAAGGTAGGTTAAGTGGAGGGATGACGGGCGGCTCGGAAGCTCCTGTCCTGCGACCTGCTGCACGGCTTCTGCCGTGGATCGCGGAAGGGGAGCTGGGGGGTCCGGCGCAAGCTGTTGTCCAAAGGCCCCGGCATGCCTGGAGCCGACTCTGGCCATGTGCTTGTGGTGGGTGGGGCCAGAGGCAAAAGTGAGCAGAGCAGCCAATGTAAATTATAACCTCTGTATAGCAGGCTAGTTCTATAAACATTCACACACCCCTCTGTATCCTCCATCCAGACAAACAAGAGGCATTATCAGAGTTCAAGGATGCATTCTAGCCAGGCAAAAACACTTGGGGTGTGAAACAGAGCCAGTGAGGGGTGCGTCCTGGAGACAGGGAGTATGATCTGAGTGAGTTTCAAGGACCAGATACAGAGGTGTTGAGGGCTGCTTTTGGACCCCAGGCCCGAGGTTCCCCATGCCTGACCAAGGGCCTAAATAGTATATCTAGTATTTTAGTCTCTAAAATATCTTTTTTCCCCCTCTTTCTACCTAGGCATACTACTAATGCTGACTCACAAAACAACCATCTAATAAGTCTGGGGGTTCATTCTGCCATAGAGGCCGAAAGAGCTGCCAGTAAGAGACTGGCTGGTTTCCTGTCATGAATTTCCCACAGAGGGGAATTTCACTAGGTTAAGTATAGCCTTATTCTGGGTATCAGAAAGGGGAGGGGGCAAAGATTCGGTCTTGTTTGTCCCAGTTCAAATATAATGGCACAGCATGATCTGACCATTGTGAGAGGGCTTCCGGATTGCTCCAGTCCCTCCCTCACCTTCTGGTTTGAACAAACCATGGCTTGTCAGGACATACCAATTGAACAAAATATGGCTTGCTCAAAACATGGTTTGCCTCCGTACTACAGTTGATAACTAGGAGTTGACCTGGGCTTCCAGTTCTGGTTGGGAATCAAAGCATGGTCTGTGCAAACTATAGTTGATGTGAATTGGCCACCACAGCAAACTATGCTTTGGAGTGGAGAGGAAGAAGAGGGCAAGAAGAGAACATGTGAGAGCAAGTCTGTTCATGATGGCCAAACCGTGGTTTGGTCAAATCGTGCTTTGATCATTGTGTCTGAATGTAACTATGTGTGGTGACTAATCCATGCAATCTCCCCCTCTCACGGCATCCATTGTTTGCCCTTCTGTCCACAACAGTTGCTTGTCTGTCTTTGTTGAATGCAAACAGAAACACTCCAGCCACGCTGAGAATATATGAAATGGAATACACAATTTCAGTTTCTCTTCACAGTGAATGTGTTAGTAATCCATTCACCGAAGCAGCAGTTGCCATGAGCACAAGAAAAAACAAAGAAAGAATTTTGGCCTTTCTAAGGAGGACAGTTGTGTACACTATCCTGGGTCTGGGTACAGCTTTATGCAAGTATTTGTGGTTGTGACATGTTGTGAATATCTGTGTGTCTAGCTGGGAACCTCTATTTGTAAACAAGAACTTGTATGCATTTAGTCTGGTTTTGTCAGCTGGCTCTAGGACCCTCAGCTATTCTCCAGCGTTCTGCCCCATATCTTGTTTGTTTCTGCACCACCACCGTTTTCCTCGCCTGAACATTTTTCTAGACCTTGACTGATTCTCTTAAGATTAAAAAGGCTATTTTCAGTGTGAACTTGTCGTGATGATTTCCCCCAAAACCTAGTATGATGTGGTACACAGAAAGCTGGACTTCATCTGGGGAGACTCAAGTTCAAATACCTGCCCACTGGGTGACCTTGGACCACTCACTATGTCTCAGCTTGACCTACCTCACAGGGTTGTTGTATGGAATTGAAAAAAAGAGAGAGGGGGAGAAACATGTCTCCCTGAGCTCCTTGGAGAAAAAGTGGGATGAAAAATGTAATAAATAAAGTACCTTGCTTGAACTCTCATTTGGCTTGTCTTTTTATTGGCATGTCTGCATGGTGAAAGATGGTCTGAGAAGACTCATTAACATATTTGGAAGGATGGTTTGAGATTGCTCCCCCCTCATTCAATACAACTGTTCTGTTTTCAGTAAGAAAACTGTTTTGGAGTAAGATCTGAACCTTTTTGTTCTTTTTGCAAGAACCTAAAAAATGCATGGCTATGGAAGGTGACTATTGGCTAGTGTCTGTGATGTTGCTGGTCACATCGATTTAAAGTACTCATATACCACTTTAAGAGTCATGGCTTTTCTTTAGGGGAACTGTAGTTTGTTTTCAGGAGGTCCATAACAAACTACAGTTCCCAGGATTCTTTGGGGCGGGAAGCCATGTTTCAGAAAGTGGTATAAGAGTGCTTTAAATGGATGGTGTAGATGTGACCTCAGTTTCATGATTTAATCTCATTTCAGTGATATAGCTTGGTGTTAGAGGAAGGGTGACTATGTATGCTCCTACAGAGGAAATACATCACTAAAGAGGACAAAAGAATACACATTTGCATAAAACATGTATATGCTAGTTTTAAGCTGAACTTAAGACAAAACTATCCAGCTACCACATCATAGCAGAAGAATATGCTGGGGCAAAACCTGACTCGTAAGCATGCAAGAATGTGTGAAGGAGCCATGCAGATTTCCCCGCCAAAATGGTGAGTGACAACTCTTCCTATTATTGAGCAGCAGGAACCTGATTGGTCAGAATCTCTGTGGTTAGAAGACTCTAAGAACCTGTTTGGTTGGAATTGGCACTGGAGCAGCTGGAGTAGCCTAGGCAACCAGATTCATTTCAGATGAAGTAGATGTTCCTCCATTCTCATCCATAACACAAAGATGGCACAGAAGGATTCAGAAAGGTGTGGCCGAAGGAGATCTTATTTTGGGAGGAGAAAGGGGGTACAGTAGAACAGGGAAGAGGGTACCTCTGCTTAAGAACTAGGGCTGTGCACAGCCATCCCAATCCACCTCGTGACCTTGAACTGTGAGCCCTGAGGAGGGCCAATCCGCACTGTCCCAAAGATGGGACTACCCACTCTGCCCCAGATCCACCCCTGAAGTTATTCGAGGGACAGGGCTAAGGGATTTTAAAATAAAAAATATGGTCGAGGGAAGGAGGAGACACAACGTCTCTTTCTCTCCCCCTCTCCTGCTGACTGAGAGCAGGCGGGTTCAACCAGCGCAGGACGGAATCGTTTTTCTTACCAGCTGGTGTGCAAGACAGTTCTATCCTGAGCATTGCCAGTCACTGCAGCTTCAGAAGCAGCTTCTCTGCATGCAGGGAATCCACCTGCAAAGAAGCAGTGACTGGCACCACACAGAATAAATCCTTCTGCTTATCAGCTGATAAGCAACAGAATTCCCTACTGCGGGATACTGCTCCTTTGCGAAGGGGATTTGGTATGCGGGGCTTGGGGAGGTAGGAAGGAGGAGAGATTGGGTGGAAAAGGCAGGCATCTACCTTCTCCCGTGAAGAGGTGCCTTTCCTGTCCAACTTTCCTGCCCATGTCTGCCTCGTCTTTCTGCCCTACACCCTACTCCCTGATAGCCCCGTAACTGACCGCTGTAGTGATCCAAGGCTATCTCAACCCAACATGGCCAAGGCCCAAATTCCTCCAAACAGGTACAGTTTAGCTTGCCCTTGGCCACATACGGAGCTCAGCCCTATTATGAACGCTTGCTGCAACATTAATCAATGGGAAACCCCCAATGCATGTAACCAATTAATTTACGATAGTGACAATTCAATGCAAAATGCTTGACTAATTGTTGAATGCCCCCAAGTCAAACATTTGCTTTTAAGACTCCTGTGGTGCCACACACAGCTCCCTGGCAGCTAGACGAGACTGGGCGGATTGGGCTAGGTGAAGGAATATTCCAACCTGGTATTGAGCAGCATTCTATGAACTGCATTGCAATATTTGGATAAGTGCAAATCCTGCACGATGGTTGTGTTTCAGTTCTCACGTTGTTTCAGAAAGTGTGGATTTGATCAATTCAGCTTTAAATGCATACTTAATGAAATTTCTTCCTCATCCCTACTCTTATGGCACCGGTTGTCTTGCAGCTTTCTTTTAAGTGGCAATGATGATCATCTCTCTCTCTTTCACTTCCCCATTCCAATTGCAGGGCCATCTCTACCTCATTTAACCTCCATTTCTTGACACAGCCGCTGCCGATCAGCCGCACGATCTGCTGCTCTTGTAGTCTGTTGCTGCTGCTCACCTCCTTGTCTACTTCCTACTGGGTGATGGAAAGTACCCCTCAAGGTCTGCTCCATGGTGGTCTCTGGAAGATTTGCTTATTTTATTTATTTATTTTATTTGTTTCATTTATAAACCGCCCATAGCAAATAGCTCTCTGGGCGGTGTACAAAAGATCCCAAATGCACCCTATATTGGTTTCATGTAGGTAAGACTTCTCATTCTTAGAACTGCCAAAAGAACAGGGGCCAGGAGTGAGGAAAAGAGGACCAGTCTAGGATGACCCACTTATGCATTGCTAAAAAAAAAAAAAGGCCCAGATTTTCATAAAATGTACATATGCTAAGTATAGACTGGGTGGCAAATGTTTCACACTGAGGGTTGTATTGAAGCATTGTCAGCTGCCTGGAAGCCATATACCAAAATTGGCATGGCTGATGTTTAAAAAAGCATGGTCAAAGTTTTTTTTTTTTTTTTAAGGACAACATTCGGGGTTGTGGGGGAGTCACAAATCCTTTTTTGCAGCACAGAATCATAGCAGGAGACTTGCGGGAGTAGTCAGGAATCTTTTGTTAATATCATGGATGCATTTCAGGGACACAAAAAACGTTTTGGCATCACAGTGGGGTACCACTGGGAGCAGTCAGGAATTTAAAAAAATTTAAATCTTTTAAAAAAATTAAACATTAAAAAATGTTTTTTAAAAAAGTTGACAGATTGGGAGGGATCTTTGGGGTACAGGGAAAAAAACCTTTTGGCATCACAGTATCACAGCAGTGGACCTATGGGAGCAGCCACTATCAGAGTATTTTTTTTAAAACAAAATTCATTTTTTCCCTAAAACCAAATTAATTTTTTTAAAAAGAAAATGGAGGGGAGACCTTAGGGGACAACTTTTGACGTCATGGGATCACAGTGGGGGATCAAAGGGAGCACTCACATATATATAGGGTTTCACACCCTAGGTTAGGGAGAAGACACATAATAAATCAAATCATCATCATCATCATCACTGTGCAATTGCTTTAACTGTTTTTATATATGTTTTACATATTTCTATTATATTCAGTGCTTTTTTGGGGAAAATGAGGTGCTTTTACTCATATATTGATAAAAGTGCTGTGGATACCAGCACAAAATGGCTGCCATGGGCAGCAAAAGAAAAGGTGCCAGTACTCCATACCAATGAGCACTGTCACAAAAAAAGTCCTGATTATATTGAAATATAATTCACTTCAGGATACCTCATGGGAAGCAATTCATAAATGCATAATCCCTACACTATGTAATGCTTTCTTTTCTGGCACCCAGGAGGCTTTGTCCATGCTATCCGAGCCTCCCTGATTGTGACAACACTCTGTGGCCTTCTAGGTTGCTTCTGCATTTGCCTCTCTTTCCGTTGTAGCCACATACGCTCGATGCCCCTGATCTTAGCCTCTGCCAGCTGCAGCTTTGCCACAGGTAACACTGTTATGTGGGGAAACAGGAAGAGGGGGTTTCTCCTATTCTATCTTTACACGTCCAGCCTCCCCTCTGTCCTCTCATCACGACAGTCTGACACCTTGCCAAAGAAGTGGAAATGCATCATCTCCCTCACCCAGAAAAGAGGATGAGATTTGCCTGTGATGATTTAGGGGTACCCATTTAGAAATAATGCAAAGCATTTAAATAAAAATGCCATATATCTCACCGTAGTAGGGAAGACTGCAGCCAGATGACCTGCCTGCTGTTTAGGAGCTGCAAACTGTTGATGGGCAACTCCAAAACTCTTACAAGTCTCCCCTCTTCAGTTTCTGCCTGTTTAAACTGGCCTTGCATTGGTCAACCCTTCAAATAGGGGACTGTCCCCCATAAAGAATGAAAGAGGGGGAAGGGCCATCGCGCAATGGTAGAGCAGCTGCTTTGCATGCAGATGGTCCCAGGTTCAATCTCCAGCATCTCCAGGTAGGGCTGGGCGAGATTCCCTGCCTGAAATCCTGGAGAGCAGCTGCCAGACAGTGTAGACAACATTGAGCTAGATGGACCAATGACCTGACTTGGTGCAAGGCAGCTGTGATGACTCTTAGCAGCAGCACTTTCTTTTGGAGACTGGAGCTGTGGTCCTGTGCCAACTCCTTCAGTGGAGGCCAATGCGAGGCTGGTGGAAGCCCTGGGGACATGCAATCAACTTTCCTTTGAAGTATATTTCCATGTTCTCCTTTTCGCCTTAGGTTTCCTCATCTTGATTGGCATGTCAATATTCACAGCTGTCTACAGGAGGAGCAAGCCATATACCCTGTATTTAGTCATCTTTGGTTCATCCTATGGCTTGGCCTGGGCCTGCATCCCAATGTATACCGTAACTGGTGAGTTGTACTTTGCAGCTGACCCCAAACTCAGGGCTAGCCCTGCCGTGCAGTAGGATGATGAAATGGCTTTTTCTGGGTAGCGCTATGCCAAAATCTGTTCTCCTCTTTGCAGTGGAGTCCATTGGGACCTGTAGGGTGGAAGGCAGGGAGGCCAACAGTCAGCAGAGCCAGCTCATTCTGGATTTGTTCCCATCCTCCTTCCTTCTGAGCTCTATGAAAGCAAGACTGAAACCCAAGGCAGAGGCGCACTTGTGATAGCAAATTCCAATTTGACTGGACTGTGTAAAGAGGACTTTCCTTTTTGTTTGTTTTGTATCTCCATTTAGCTTCACTCTCCATACTGTGCACCATTTTGTACATGACTCCACCTTACTTGCCATCTTCCTAACCTAGGTGTGGGGAACCTTTGGCTCTCCAGATGTTGCTGAACTACAACTCCCATCAGCCCCAGCAAGCATAACCAATGGCTAGGGATGATGGGAGTTGTCATTCAGTAACATCTGGAGGGCTAATGTTTCCCTACACCTGACCTAAGCTAAAAAGGCCCACATGTTGTAGCTTTCCCTCATAAGGAAGTTGCTTCACCCCCTTGATCATTTTGGCTGGCCTTGTCTAGCTCTTCAATATCCTTTTTGGGGTGAGGTGACCAAACTGTACACATTATTATTATTATTATTATTATTATTATTATTATTATTATTATTACTATTATTATTATTAACTTTATTTATACCCTGCCGTTTTTCCAAATTGGAACTCACGGTGGCTTCCAGATAAAAGACACATACAATTAAAAACCTATCAAAAATAAAAGCATAATACATAAATGAATAAGTATAAACAGATACAATTAACCCTTTTTTAAAAAAAAATGTTTTTAAAGCTTTTTTAAAAATGTTTTTAACATTGTTTTGTTTTAATGTATTTTAAGGTTTTTTAATGATGTTTTAAAGTGTTTTTAGCGTTTCTGTTTGCCTCCCTGGGCTCCTGTTGGGAGAGAGGGCGAGATATAAATCAAATAATAAATAAATAAATAAAATTTATTATTATTGTTGTTAATAGTAACAACAATGATTAAATTATAATAATAATAATAACAACAGTAATTGTTATTAAATTTATTACCTGCCCTTCTCCAGTAGGTCCCAGGGTAGGTCACAACAATATAAAACACCAGTAAAAACAATTTAAAACAAATTATAATCACAACTGCAGAAGGTCCCAAAAATATACATTTCAAGGGTCAAAAGCCAGAGTGCATCTTCACACATCAAAAGCTGTACAGAGAAGATGCCAGACACTGCTGAGGGGAGGGAATTCCATAACTTAGGGGCTGCCACAGAGAAGGCCCTCTCCCAGGCCACCACCACCCCAAACTTCTGAGGGTGGTAGAACTACCAAGAGGGCCCTTTCTGCAGATCTCAACTCCTGAGAGGGTCTGTAGTAGGGTTGCCATATTGCCCGGTTAGCCGGGTTTTGCCCGGATTCTATGCATGCCACCCGGCGCCCGGCTAGCCCCTTACGTGGCCCGGATTCTCAGCTTTATTTTTTAAAAAAATTAAGCGTCTAGGCGGTCCGGTTCTCGAGATATACATAAAAACATCAGCCACCCCCCCGACTGTTAAATCTTTCTTTAAACAGTACTGTATGCACTTCCTAGCTTTAACCCCGCCCGTTCAGGATTGCAGCCAATCAGGGATTGTGTTTCAGTTTCATTGATCTGAAGCAGTGTCTAGAAAACAAAATGGTAGTTTCACCCCGTTTATCTGAAAATCTCATAAATTGGGTAAGTATAGACATTTCAGGTTTTTTTCCGCTTGTGTGCAGGAGTCAGATCTTGGGCAGTGTTTTGAAAACCTTCCCAATGCTTGCTTTTTGTAAGAGCAATGCTAATCCCATATGCCCAGAGTAAATCCCATTGAATTCAATAGGACTTACTTTTGAGTAGACATGGTTATGAATGTGCTCAAAATCAATGGGACTTTGGAGTGAATGTAAAAAAGCATTGTGTTTGTGTTCTAACTCTTTCTGCCCCCTTCTCCAGTCCTATTTTAAAGCAAGTAGGCAGGGCTTACTTAGGTATTACAGTTTTTATTCTGTAGGAAAGTAATACTGATTTTTTTAAAACTAATACTGATTTTTCTGCAATGACCAACTGGTTTGACAATAAACTATTATATGGGCTGTATGTATTGATACATCTGCAGTGTGTGGTGTGTGTGTATGGAGTCTTTCCAACACCCCTGTGAGGTAGGGTTGGAAACCAAGGCAGCTCACAACAAGAAATAAAGCCATTTAAAATCCAATAACCATAAAAACAAGTATAAACAGTTGCAAAACAGCATAAAGTGGCATGATTCGGAATTTTGGGTTGTGTGAATGAAGTTGCTTATCCCTTGAGGTTGCATTTCTGTCCCTGTTTGAGTAAGCCCCACGGAATACACTGGGACTTGCTTCTGAATAAATAAACCTAGGATTGCACTATAAATATCTTTACAGTTTGTGTAAATAATAAATACGTTTGATAGTCATGCTTATTTAAATACTTCTTCATTTATCATATTTTTGGTTTTTGGTTAGGAATCCTGACTGGTTGTGAGATGCTTAGTTTTTTGCCTTACTCATAGGAATCTTGTTGTGGTTGGTATGGTATTACATTTAGGAAAGTGTTACTGCCTTCTGTTTTTTTTTTTCCTATTTGCATTTCACTTATCTTTAACCTCACTCCATTACAGCCATAGAAGCAACAGCAGCCTATGCAAGAGAATTAACTCCCGTTAGTGATAAGAAGAATTTATCATTATTATTTCAATTAAAACAAGAGGCTTATCAATACTTTGAAGAGGACCAGATATTTATTTTCTTTCTGAGCCCAGGACTGGGTCTTTCATGATGCCCGGGGGGGGGGGGAGGGAGCAGGAGAGTAGTTGATAAGACAGACATCCTGGCATTGATAATTTAATTAGCAAGGTATGTGTGGGGTTGTTGCACACTTCCAGGCCCAGTTTCATTTTGAGTATGGAGGTGGAACCTGTGTAGATGTGGTTGATCAAAGGGAGAAGAAATTTTGAGTTAAGCAAAGCTCTGCTTTTATAAAACCTAAGAAACATACAGATACTTTGAATGTCTGAGTGCCTGCACCAGTGGAATACTGGAGGAACTTGTAAAACTTGCTGCAACAGTATTTAGAACTGAGCATGTGGTGTGAAAGACTCCTTTTCCTAACATTTTGGCTTCTTGTTTTTCTCCACCCACTGCATCTTTGAAATATATCGTATATGGTTAACCGTACTGCTGCCCTGACTTACTTTATGTTTGTTACTATTTTGTGTTTTTATTGTTTTTATATTGATTGTGTATTTTTATTGTTTTTATTATATTTGTAAGCTGTGCTGAGCTCTGTTTTTAACAGCAAAAGGGCAGGATATAAATTCTCTTAATCAATCAATAAATACTCCATAGTGTTGGAAACTAGAGTCTAGGCATTTAAGGCTGAAAATGTTGCTTTTAAAAAAAAGATTTCTCACATCTTTCCCCAGCTTTTGGTGGTAATTCCTAGGCACAAAAACAAAACAACTGGACAATCCAAATATTAATATGCAGATATTTTGCATAATATGCAAATAATATGCAGATATTTGCATAATATGCAAATACTTTACATAATATGCAAATTAAACTGCCCGGATTTGTGGAACTGGAATATGGCAACCCTAGTCTGTAGGGAAAGCGTTCTAGAAATGAGTTGTTTGGATTCTCCTACCTGAGTGAGCACCTAGGATGGGTTCATCCAACCAACCTAGATGGCTTTAAAAGGGGGACTGAGACAAACGCATGGGGGGCAATGCTATCAAAGAGTCATGAGAGCAAAATGCAAATCGACAACATCATGAAAATTCGTCAGCATTTTTATAGCATTTGAGTGTGAATCTTTCCTAATAAACAATATTTTGCATGCAGTTTTGACTAATGTACATTATTGCAGGCATTTTCTTTTGAATATAATGCATTTTTGTATGTTATTTTCATTAATATATACATTTTGTGCATACTTTCCCCTAATATATGCATTTTTGTTAACATTGGTTGGAGAACTGCATTGCAAAATTCAGATAAGTGCGAATTTTGAAGGATGGCTATGTTTCTCTTACTGTTTCAGAAAGTGCAAATTTGACAGATTTGGCTTTAAAAGGAAGTACTTCTTTACTCAGCGCATAGTTAAACTATGGAATTTGCTCCCACAAGATGCAGTAATGGCCACCAGCTTGGATGGCTTTAAAAGAAGATTAGACAAATTCATGGAGGACAGGGCTATCAATGGCTACTAGCCATGATGGCTGTGCTGTGCCACCCTAGTCAGAGGCAGCATGCTTCTGAAAACCAGTTGCCGGAAGCCTCAGGAGGGGAGAGTGTTCTTGCACTCGGGTCCTGCTTGTGGGCTTCCCCCAGGCACCTGGATGGCCACTGTGAGAACAGGATGCTGGACTAGATGGGCCACTGGCCTGATCCAGCAGGCTCTTCTCATGTTCTTATGTTCTTAAATGCAAACTGAACTGAATTTCTCTCCCATGCCTAATGGTAGAGCACATGCTTTGCACGCAGAAGGTCCCGGGTTCAAGCTATAATACATTTCCCCTCCCCTCAAAGCAGCTTGCAAAGTCTAAAATCAAACATAAAAGCAACAGTAGCTATTTATTTATTTGATTTATATCCCGCCCTTCCTCCCAGTAGGAGCCCATAATTAAATACGCAATGAATGACCAGACTAGAAGGGGCAATCAAGGAGCAGGAACTCAAAACAGCCAAAATTACCGATTATTATGCTGCAGTACATGCATTAATAACCTCACCATCGGGTCACTGGATTGCGGGGCTGCCCTCGTGCTTCTGCTACGGCAGAATTTGGCAACAAGGAGGCTATGCCCTTATTTTGCCAGTGATGGAGGAACTGCACCAGCTGCCAATGATAGGGCCGTGTTCAAGGTTTTACTGTTAACTTGTAAGACCCAAAATAACTTAGGGCCTGGATACCAGTGGTGGCTGATGAAGGCAGGCGGAACAAGAACCACTGATACGCGGAGCCAGAGCCAATGTCAAGCAGAGAAAAATACTCTAGCTTTGTCCTCCTCCTCTGCTGAGTTTTGCAATGGCAACTCTGAGACTAAGGTGGAGGAAGCCAGCTCCTGGACGGGCTGTCAGTAAGAAGGCAGGCAAGTGAGGGCTGGCTGAGGGCAGACTGAACTTGGTGGGGCAGAGCCCCATTTATTCTAATGGATTAGCCTCCATTGCTTGAGAGCTACTTCCCCATTATGCACTCAGCGGAACTTAATATATGCAGAGAAAACCTCGCTGATTATACTGTCACTGGTGGATTGTCTTCTTTCTTTCTTTCTGTCTTTCTTTCTTTCGTTCTTTCTTTCTTTCTTCTATTATGTGCCTTCAGGTCGATTATGACTTATGGTGACCCTATGAATCAGTGACCTCTAATAGCAACTGTCATGAACCACCCTGTTCAGATCTTTTAAGTTCAGGTCTGGGGCTTTCCTTATGGAAGCAATCCATCTCTTGTTTGGCCTTCCTCTTTTTCTACTTCCTTCTATTTTTCCCAGCATTATTGTCTTTCCTAGTGAATCATGTCTCCTCATGATGTGTCCAAAGTATGATAACCTCAGTTTCATGATTTTAGCTTCTAGTGACAGTTCTGGTTTAATTTGTTCTAACACCCAATTATTTGTCTTTTTTGCAGTCCATGGTATGCGCAAAGCTCTCCTCCAACACCACATTTCAAATGAGTTGATTTTTCTCTTATCTGCTTTTCACATCTATACACAGAGATTGGGAATACCATGGTCATATTATTATTATTATTATTATTAAACAATAACAACAGTAATAGTAGTAGTAATAATAGCAATAATAGTAGTAGTAGTAGTAGTAATAATAATAATAATAATAATATCCTACCCTTCCTCCCAATAGGAGCCCAGGATGGCAAACAAAAGCACTAAAATCACTCTAAAACATCATAAAAACAGACTTTAAAATATATTACAACAAAACATCCTTAAAAACATATTAAAACAAAACATCTTTAAAAAATCTTTTTTTTTTTAAAGGGGATTTATTGGAAGCCGCCTTCTTTGTGGTAGCCCTCTGGACCACCCTTCTTTCCTTGATTCTTAAGATGTTTTCAAAGTGTGCTGCTATGTTCTTTCTTTTATACTATTTTATTGTTTTATATTGAATGGTTGTATTTTAGGTGAGATACTATTACGATGATATTGTCTGCTTTATATTTTCTTTTGTTGTTGTTGTAAAAACTGTTCTGGTATTCAGTGGTATGTAAACATTTGAATTAAAAAAATCTAGGCAACAATGGAGTTAAAAATAAATGTATTCAATTGCCATCAGAACATGAATAGGGAGGAAGAGAATCTAACCTCTTGGGATAGGGAATTCCATATATGGAGAGTCACCACAAAGGAAGCTCTGTCATGTGATGCCACCAACTGTGCCTCTGCTGAAAACAACAGAATGAAATTCAACAGGGATAAGTGCAAAGTTCTACACCTAGGAAAAAGAAACCAAATTCACAGTTATAAGATGGGGAACACTTGGCTCAGCAATAGTACATGTGGGAAGGATCTTGGGATTGTTGTTAATAACAAGCTGGATACGAGCCCACAGTGTGATGTGGCTGCAAAAAAAGCAAATGCTATTTTAGGCTGTGTTTACAGAATTATTTTCATGAGGCTGAGAGGCAGTGACTGGCCCAAGGTCACCCAGTGGGCTTCATGGCTATGTGGGGATTCAAACCCTGGTCACCCAGGTCATAGTCCAACACTTTAACCATTACACCATTAATTAACTCCTGTCCACAGAGGGGCAGGCTATCAATTGCCACTAGCTGCGCTCTCCCTGTTCGCCCGTCATGGTCAGGAGTAGTGTGCCTCTGAATACAAGTTGCTGGGAATCATCAGTAGGGCAGAGTGCTTTTGTACCCAGGACCTGCTTGCGGGTTTCCCATTGGGGAACAGGATTCTCGACTAGATGGGCCACTGGCTGGCCTGATCCAGAAAGGCTCTTCTTACGTTCTTATGGCAGGCGAGCATCATTTTGACTTTTTGTTTTGGGTGCAATTAACTTACTGGCCAGCACTGCATGGCAGTGGGTAGGGAGGGAATTTGTTTATTTATTTAGGCTGCTTTAATCCCAGGGTAGAAAGACACTCACTGTACTGCCGGTTCCAGTGTGTCTCCACCTCTCCTGAAAACGGGCACACGACACTAGTCAAACCCTGCCCCTTTTTACTGTAAAACCTGGTGGGATCTGCTCAAATGTGTTTTTAAAAACAAACAAACAGATTTTGCAACTGATTGGCAGATCAACCCGTTTTCCTTCCAGCTGTGGCCAATGGAAACACTTTGCTGTGGGTAATTAGTGTGCTCAAAGCTCAAAGCAGATTTTCAAAGCCAGGGTATGATTACAAGATTTTGACGGTACATATAAAATTAAAACAAAAAGAAATGACACTAGCATGGTAGGGAAGGCCGGATTCAACCTTCACTCTGCTCCCAGCAGCCTGGCGCCTTCCTTCTGGGGCAGGTTTTGAATTCCAACAATTCACTTCAGATCCCTTGTCTCAGTCCTTTCACTCCAGAAGATGACAGTCTCTCAGTTCTTAAGGTACAATCTGATACTGAAAAGGGTGTTTTATTGAAATGTTCTTCCTCCTTCCCCTCTCCCTCCCCACATGCTCAAAGACTCTGTGAAGAATGATGACAAAGACTCAATCCGGAAGGTCTCCGGCTTCCAGGGGGAAGAAAAGGGGTGCAGTGGAACCATTTCAGGTAGGACATTACCTGGAAATAGCTGGAAGGCTTGTGATGGATGGACAAAGCAAGAGCAGGATACATTCAATGGGATGACACAGAAATAGGGGATATATAGAAAGTGGTGTCCTCAGGAATTTTTTTGGGGGAAGTGCGCAAAGTAAAAGACTGAAAGGGGGCAGGGAACAGGCTAGTTATTCACACTACCCAAAAAAATTATGCCTCATATCTCAGGTTCAACAAATACTAGAAACTTAGGGTTGTATTTAACTAAGCCCTACTCAGAGTAGAGCCATTGACATTAATAAATCTAAGTTAGTCATGTCTGTAAACTTCAGTGGGTACTCTGAGTAAGACTATCATTGCATGCTACACTTGCTCTTTTTCTTGAAATGAAAGCTGGGAATTGAGGATTATTATTGATCCAGCCAGTGGGCAAGGGGGGGGGACTGGCCCCCTTCCCCCCCCTTTTTGTGGATGCCCAGGAATACAAACCATTGGTCTCCAAACTTTTTGTCCCATGGACAACTTGAAAATTGCAGAGGGTCCTGGCAAACCCCTTAATGTTTTTTTCTGCCTGTTGTAGCAATTGTAAATTTTAATTGTATTTTTATTGCTCCTTTTATTTCTTATGTTGCATTTTATTGTATTACGATTTTCATTCCATAGAATGCAAATTGTAATACAATAGAAATACAATATGAGATATAAAAGGAATAAAAAATTAATAGGAATGTTTAATGCAGATGTTCCACGGACCACCTGCATGAAGTTCATGGATCACAGTTTGGGAACCCCTAATACAAATTACTTGATTCTGCATTCTGGGAATTGCCTGTAGATTATTTCTTCTAGACAAGGATGCATGAGAATGTCCCCAAGTGAAAGGGTTAGGACTCCAAGAGAGGGTCTTTCTAGGGAGGATGACTTCCTGGGAGACTGAGGGAGGGGCTCTTTGTTCTTGCAGAAGCCAGTGATGTTTGAAGATGTGGCTGTGTATTTCACGGAGGGCCAGGGGCTCTTACTGGACCCACAACAAAGATCATTGTACAGGGACGTCATGATAGAGAACTACAAGAATGTCACTTCACTGGGTAAGAAACTCGCATCCTCAGCTGGAGCTTCCCCCAAAGAATCCTGGGAGCTGTAGTTTGTTAAGGGTGCTGAGAGTTGTTAGGAGACCCCTATTCCCCTCACAGAACCACAATTCCCAGAGTGGTTTAACAGTCAATCCCTCTTCCCAGGGAACTCTGGGAATTGTTGCTCTATGAGAGGAATCAGGGTCTCCTAACAACTCTCAGCACCCTTCACAAACTATAGTTTCCAAGATTCTTGTGGGGAGAGAGCCACAACTATTTAAAGCAATATCATTGTGTTTTAAATGTATAGTGCAGATGTGGCCTTTCTTTCTCAAGCAAAGTTCAACTGGAACAGAAAGCTCTTTTATACTCCTTCCTGGCCAGGATGATCCAGTGACCATCCTGGCTGGGCCAAGTCACTTCAGGGCCTGAAGGTACTTCACTGAGAAGCTACCACCTACATGCACTTCAGTGGCTGAACAATGCCAACCCCTCATTACACATCTATATTTGTTTAAACTAAACGAGTTCAGGTCAGGGGAGCTTGCGGTTGCATTTTCATGTATTTGTTCAGGTCAGGTCAGGAGCAGCTGGTAGTGAGCAGCTCTGCCTAACACCTGAGGCTTACCAGGTTGGTGAGGGGGTTGGGGCTTTGCGGAGGCATTGGCAGGAGCAGCAGATTGGCTCCCCCAGTGCAACCGCACAACCCAGACCTTGCTGCCGCCTCACCCCACCCCATCACCAGCCAGCACCAGAAGTACCCATTGCCCACTGAGAATCCCTCTTTTATTTGTCTTTCCTTACAAGGATTTCCAATCTCCAAGCCTGACCTTATCATCCAGCTGGAACGAGGAGAAGAGCCGTGGGTGCCAGACCTTCAGGCCTTGGGTGAAATGCTGATCTCTGGCTCCACACCAGGGGAAGGTAAAAAAGATATATATAAATTAGGTACCCATGCAAATAATCTACAAGTATATTGTAATTATGAATTGCCAGGAAGCTTATCATTATCATTATTATTATTGAAGGGCGATATTAAGATATTTGAATAAATAAATGAAATAATTCATGGTCAGATACAAGTATCAGAAGAGGCCTGCTAGATCAGACCAAAGGCCTGTCTAGTCTTGTCTGGGTTCTTCTCTGTTCACGAAGGTCCTGCCAATGCATTTAGTTGGGTGATACCAAGCTCCAAGATTGCAAGAAAGAGAGAAGAATCTTCTGTTGACTCTCTTCACATCCTTCATTGTGACATAAGTTTCAAGCATGTCCCCTCCTTTCTGTTTTGGGGTTGTATTCAACTAAATCCTACTCAGAGTAGACCCATTAAAATTAATGGGACCTAAGTTAGTCGTGTCTATTGACTTCAGTGATGTACTCTGAGTAGGACTAACATTGAATGCCACCCTTAGTTTCCCCCTAAACTAAAGGATCAATTTCCTTGTTGTTCCTTTCCCAAAGTCCACCATTTGCAGCCACCACCACCACCCGGTCCGTACAGAGTAAATTAATATCTGGAGATACTGGAATGGCATAGATGTGAGTGACAGGGAGTGCAGGAGCCCCGTTATTCTTTTTCTTTTGAACCACCCAGAAACCTCATAGCTTTTGTACCTTCACCCGCCCCCCAAGCAATCTATTCATGGGTGTTTTCTATGCTCACAGGAGTGAATCCTCTCTGTATTTTATTTTATCTGAGCAGGGAAGTCTACGAAAAAGAAGCAACACTCAGAGGCTGGGGAATATTATGCTAAGATGCCACATCTTACTAGACAGCCAGGAGTCCACAAAGGAGAGAAACCATTTAAATGCCTCGAATGCGAGAAGAATTTCCCTAGCAATTCACAGCTTGTGAGGCATCTGAGAATCCACACAGGAGAGAAACCATTTAAATGCCCCGAGTGTGGCAAATGCTTTACTCAAAAACCGAACCTTATGCTACACCAGAGAGTCCACACAGGAGAAAAACCCTTTCAGTGCTTGG
Source organism: Rhineura floridana (assembly GCF_030035675.1). Lineage (NCBI taxonomy): Eukaryota > Metazoa > Chordata > Lepidosauria > Squamata > Rhineuridae > Rhineura > Rhineura floridana. The sequence goes on from NC_084497.1 coordinate 11,913,314, forward strand.
AGTGTAGGAAGTGCTTTGCTCACCAAACAAACCTTGTGAGACACCAGAGAATCCACACAGGAGAAAAACCCTTTCAGTGCTTGGAGTGTAGGAAGTGCTTTGCTCACCAAACAAACCTTGTGAGACACCAGAGAATCCACACAGGAGAAAAACCCTTTCAGTGCTTGGAGTGTAGGAAGTGCTTTACTCGACAAAAAAACCTTGTGCTGCACCAGAAAGTGCATGCAGGAGAAAAACCCTTTCAGTGCTTGAAGTGTGGGAAATGCTTTGCTCACCAAACAAATCTTGTGCTGCACCAGAAAGTGCATGCAGGAGAAAAACCCTTTCAGTGCCTGGAGTGTGGGAAATGTTTTGCTTATCAATCATTCCTTATGAGACACCAGAGAATCCACATAGGAGAAAAACCCTTTCAGTGCTTGGAGTGTGAGAAATGCTTTGCTCGACAAACGAACCTTGTGGATCACCAGAGAATCCACACAGGAGAGAAACCTTTTCAGTGCTTGGAGTGTAGGAAGTGCTTTGCTCACCAAACAAACCTTGTGAGACACCAGAGAATCCACACAGGAGAAAAACCCTTTCAGTGCTTGGAGTGTAGGAAGTGCTTTACTCGACAAAAAAACCTTGTGCTGCACCAGAAAGTGCATGCAGGAGAAAAACCCTTTCAGTGCTTGAAGTGTGGGAAATGCTTTGCTCACCAAACAAACCTTGTGCTGCACCAGAAAGTGCATGCAGGAGAAAAACCCTTTCAGTGCCTGGAGTGTGGGAAATGTTTTGCTTATCAATCATTCCTTATGAGACACCAGAGAATCCACATAGGAGAAAAACCCTTTCAGTGCTTGGAGTGTGGGAAATGCTTTGCTCGACAAACGAACCTTGTGGATCACCAGAGAATCCACACAGGAGAAAAACCCTTTCAGTGCTTGGAGTGTGGGAAATGCTTTGCTCACCAAACAAACCTTGTGAGACACCAGAGAATCCACACAGGAGAAAAACCCTTTCAGTGCTTGGAGTGTAGGAAGTGCTTTACTCGACAAACAAACCTTGTGCTGCACCAGAGAGTGCATACAGGAGAAAAATCCTTTCAGTGCCTGGAGTGTGGGAAATGTTTTGCTTATCAATCATTCCTTATGAGACACCAGAGAATCCACACAGGAGAGAAACCATTTCAGTGCTTGGAGTGTAGGAAGTGCTTTACTCGACAAACAAACCTTGTGAGACACCTGAGAGTCCACACAGGTGAGAATTGTTAAAAATCCTCAGTATTTGGGGAAATGACGTGCTGCATACTCAAATTTTTCAAAAAATCGAGTGCATATGTAACAGAAAAAACTATGATTGGCTTGAGATGAATGAAAGAAGGAGAGAAACCATTTAAATGCCTCGAGTGCGAGAAGAATTTCCCTAGCAATTCACAGCTTGTGAGGCATCTGAGAATCCACACAGGAGAGAAACCCTTTCAGTGCTTGAAGTGTGGGAAATGCTTTGCTCACCAAACAAACCTTGTGCTGCACCAGAAAGTGCATGCAGGAGAAAAACCCTTTCAGTGCTTGGAGTGTGGGAAATGTTTTGCTTATCAATCATTCCTTATGAGACACCAGAGAATCCACACAGGAGAAAAACACTTTCAGTGCTTGGAGTGTGGGAAATGCTTTGCTCACCAAACAAACCTTGTGCTGCACCAGAAAGTGCATGCAGGAGAAAAACCCTTTCAGTGCCTGGAGTGTGGGAAATGTTTTGCTTATCAATCATTTCTTCACTGCTGCCACCATTAGACACTGCCTCTGTTCAGCCTTGGCAATTACCTTGCCCTCCCTTCTGGTCTGTATATTCCCCAGCCAAGGATCAGGCCTTTGGTAAACCAAAGAAGTATTTATTTACTAATAACAGGAAATAACAAGATTACTTTAGGAATGTTTCACAAGCGTATGGTTTCATATATGGTTACTCTTTATGTTTCTGTTCATATATATCCTCTTTAAATATCAGCCAAATCCAATCCAAACTTCCCTCAGAACTCTGCCAACCAACTAAACAACCTCTCTCTAACCGACTCTCTCTCCCACCTTCCAACCGACCCCCCTCTCATCACTCACAAACCTCCATTTATACCTTTAGCCAGCCAGCCACTCAGCCAATCATCATCCAGCACACTTCAGCTTCTCACCCACGTGCTCCCCCTTTCTCTCTCAGTCAATTACCATACATCACCCAATAGACCCGCACTTACCATATTTACAGATGCTAACTTACAGGAACATCACAGGCCTCAACCCTCCCCCCCACCAGTGAACACATTCTGTCAGCCCACTCCCTGGCAGGCACCCCTGAGGCCCTTCTCCTCTTGGCACTGTCGGCAGACAAGCCGAATACCCTGCAGCAGCATCCCACAGGTCTGGGAATATGCTGCTGAGTAGCTTTGACCGTGATGTCCAGCTCCAGGCATCAAAGCTTCCTTTATCTTGTTTTATTATTGCACTTATACCCCACCTTTTCTCAAAGGAGCTGAAAGTGGCGTATGCAATTTTCTCCCTCCCCATTTTGTCCTCACAACAACCCTGTGAGGTAGATTACACTGAAAGAGACAGTAACTGGCCTGAGGCCACCCAGAGTCAGAGTGGGGATTCAAACCCTGGTCTCTCAGGACCCAATCTGACATGCTAACCACTCCACCACACCCTTTCTCTTCACCAGAGCCCCAAACCCAAAGTGTTGGTGTCTCCCTTTCCTGCTGGGGAAGTGTGGTCCGTGCAGACCAGGGGACTTTTCCCAAAGCCCGATCTTCAGTCCCCATCTGGGGGGGCACCCAGGGGAGGGCCCCAATGCAGAGTTGGGTCTGAGTCATGTGACTGGGCGAGCAAGCTAGGGACGCCCCTCTGCGCTGGGGAGAGACTCCTTGGTGGGTGACGGTGGCGGCCTGCCTTGATAGCCCAGAGCGGTCCCAATTCTGAGGTGCTCTTTCCTCCCACAAGACCTCAGCGGTTGCGTGTTAGCAAGAGAGGAGGAGGAACTGGACCTGGCGGCCAGCAGCCTCAGATGGCTGCTGGCTTATGCCACGACACTGCCACAGCTGACTGTAAGTATCTCAGCTGCATTCATTGATTGAGAATACTGTTGTCCTGCTTCATGGCAGCTTACAAAAGATGACCCCATTCCAGTCTGCTCTACAGGGCCAAGATAATTAAGAAGGTGGCAGTCTTTGCCCTCCTTTTCTGCTGCCCTTTGGCCTCCGCCCACTGGGCAGCAGAGTCCACAGAGGTCCTCTCAGGCAAGCCAGTGGGGCTGAGCAGCTAGTTCTGCTTCCGGCATCTCTTGAATCCACACTTTGGTTCTGAGATTTTAAAAAGGACCTGATCCAGCATTTCCCCCCTCTTTCTACAGCTGGAATCTATCCAACAGATGGTCCCTCCAGAGCTGTCCTGGCTGTGCCCAAGAGCCAGTGGAGGTAAGATCTCCATCCTGAAAGCAGAGAATGAACCCAGCGGCTTCGCTTTCCACACTAAAGCAGTCACTCGAAGCTTCACTGGGGCCTGAGTCGGCCACACCTCTTTGCTGGGGCACCCCTGCCTCAGGCTGATCTGTTGAGTGGTGGGGTCTTGAAATCCTAGCCCTCCTGCACCAAGGCCACAGAAGTGGGGTGGAGGAGTGTGTGGGCGGTGTGGAAAGTGAGTGGCAGTCAACTGTTGTGGTGACGCTGGCCCCAAACAGCAGGGACCAATGACAACTGCAGGACGAGGCTGAAAGGGTGGGATAAGGGTATTGATAATGGGGGGTGGCGGGAAGCCCCATTGAGCTCAGCCTGGGGACCGGATCCCTTTTGACTGCTTAAGGATGCCTGGCGCCGAGTCTGGACCTGGCAAATTACCTGGCCATAATTAAGACTCACTTCTGTTGCCTTCTTTTCCATCCAGAAGAACTTCAGGTCGAAGATCTCAAGTAATCTAGGACAGTGATGGAGGGCTCTTTGCTTATGGGTGCATTTCTTCTTGGAGGAATTGTTATACTAAATTTGTCATATTTCAATTTGTGAATAAAATAGTTGTGCCTGACCTTGCCTTTGTCCTTCTGATATGAAGGCAGAGTCAGCTGAAAGATAAAGCCTACGGCACCCAGAAGGGAAGCTGCTGCTGTCGCACATCAAGTGATGCATCTTTCACAGAAAGGGTGGCTCAAATGGCTTTCTGAAAACCTGATACAGCAGTTAAAGTGTCAAAGGAGCTTGGTCAAACATGCCCATTTTCAAAAAGGCTGGTTTCCAGTTTGTGAGCAAGTGTCAACAATGTATAGTCCCCTCCCCAATATCATGTTACTTTATGAAAGGATTTTTAAATAGTACTCTTTCCCCCCAGGAATTTGATAGACTGAGATGATGCCAAAGCTTCCTATGGATGTATGGGGGGTTGTTTTTTTTTTTTAGAATATACTTATTTTTGTTTTTATCAGTCTTGTAAGTCGCTTGGAGACCTTTGGGTAACAAGCAACTAATCTAAATAATACTATTAATAATAAGACAAACTGAAAAACACAACAATTTACTTTGCACTTTGTTGTGTCATTTGTGTAGCTTGTATTCATAAAACAAAATGTGTTCCACAAGTGATTCTGAGTTCCACCCACCACTCCCCACTGTATGGTTGCACTTGTGGCCATTGTTCTCTTTACTAAAAATTAATAAAATATATTTGCCAAAAAATAAAATAGCAAAATAGGCCAGGTGGTGAACATGCACGAGAAATGTTTGGCAAACCCAGGTTGACTCAGAGAGGGGGTTTTCAACAGGAACAAAAAGGATTCAGGGTTTAGGATTGTGTAATTAGTACTCACAGCACAGAATCATACAAAACAGTCGCTCAGTTTATTCAGCCAGCCATCAGCGTTATGTTGTTATATTAAAGTAAATAACTTCAGTGCTGGCATCTCTTCACATCCTTGAGTGCTTCAGATCTATCACAGCACATTACAAGGTCCTGTTTGTATATCGTTCCTGGGAAACTTAGTGCCATGTTTGCACTGGAGCCATCCCAAAAGGACTTCCTCAGGAGAAATGTAGTTCATTGAAAAGGGCCCTGTGGTGGAGCCGGCGTCAGCATATAGCATTCTTGGACAGCTGCTGGGCCCCCTGCACTATAGTAGGGCCCAATAGTGACACCTGCCTTAGATCACAGCTCCACATCAAGCTTAAGAGGCTGCTGTTCAAAGGGGGCCTCTGACCCACACCTTGCCACCCAAGCACCCTATTTTGACTGCTTTTGTCCCTGCTGTCGTGCCCTGCTCCATAGCAAATGCACAGACAGGTTCCAGCCCACCCTCTCTCCTCCACTCCTTCATGAATCAGAGCAACTATTTCATCCAGCAAGCCTTCCAAGCTCACCATCACCAGCTCTGTTCTACCTTGGTGCCCTGCAAATCCGACGATGTCAGAAACACCTGAGACCCGGCAAGTTCTGGCTCTGCCATGGAGATCACCTGCTCTGGCGTCTGAATCATCTGGCAAGGAGAAGAACATGGGCGTCACTCACTTGGCTAGGCAGAGGGTGCTGGGCCTCGACCCAGGTACAAATCCCTGGTCATTGACTCATGCAGTGACTGTGGGGCAGTTACTCATTCTCAACCAGCTTGGCTTTCCTGACAGCATTGTCAGGGGGAGACAAATGGCCATAATTCCAAGCAGGCCTCTTTGAGCTCTTTGTCAAGAGGAAAAGTGCAACACAGGTGTCTGTATCAGGGATGCGGAGCTGGAACTGACCAGTAGACCAACCTTGACAGGGGACAAGCTGATTAGGCCCATGGCCACAGGCTTCCCACACCTGGACTATCTAACAAGGTACAGCATGTGGAGAAAAAGCTTCAGATTCTAACACGGGAAGGCAAGTGCTATCTGAGAGGCATGAATCGTCTGGGCTCTGTGTAGGGAATCCATCTGTGCCTTCTTCATGGACTGGAAGCAGGTTTTTGGTTCTGCAACTTGACCCGCATCACACCTGCTAAAAGTGGTGATGGCACCAGAGTCTTCCACATGTGGTGCTCAGGGCGATGACCTTTAATTGTCCTCTCTTTCCCAGATGAGGAGCAGGTGGGGTGGGGGGTTTAAGGAAAGACAAAAGGCAGCAGCAGCAGAAGCCTTCAGAGCATGCTGGGAGGAGGCACCTCACTCATTCAAGCCCTCTCTGTTGGCAGTGGGAAGGTGTCAAAATACTGGAGGGAGGGGCACACTCATGCACCCCCACAACAGCAGGGCTGCTGGAAGCTGGTTCCAGGCAAATGCCCATTCTTACGCAGCCAGGTCAGAGTGCAGGAGAGGGGTCAAAAACATCCTGGGAGGAAAAAGGAAAGAGATCCTTGCAGCGAAGAGGCCTGGTTCTCTGCTCAAAGGTACAGCCAGAACGCTTGGGAGAAGGGGGGGTTCCTCCTCAGAAGGGACACCCGATTGCTGGCCCTACCTCCTCTCCTGCCCAGTGACTGAGAACAGCAACACAAGGAAGGGCACCAGAAAGCAATTTAAACTTTGGTGCCCAAGAGGAGATCCTGCAGTTCATATTGCACAATGGTAGTCGTGGACAGAACCTCTTCCTTCCTCATAGTGTTCTGCCCCGACCTACTCCTTTGCCTCTGAGGGAAGCTGTATTGTGAGAAGAGATAAATCCAGCCTAGCTGGATCCCCCCTGAAGAGACTAATGCAGAACAGGTGCTGGGGGGGGGCAGGTGGGAAGGTAAGAAAAGGACCATGAAGGGGAGGGCATAAGTTTGGGGCACCTTAACATCCCTAACAGGAAGGATATGACTGACTTGTGCTACATGGCCCATGGGAACTAGTGACTCTGCAACCATCACCTTCGGGTGCTCAGCACCACAGTGCTCTGCTAGCTGCTCCTGTTCGGAGAAAACCTCCCCACAGAGCCCACAGCCGAAGGAACGCTCCAAATGGGTGGCGTGTTTGGTGGCCAGGTGGTGCTGCAGTGCCCCCTGGAGATGGAAAGAAGCCGAGCAGTGTGGGCAGAGGAGCGGCTGACGCCCTAAGGGGGGGGAGAGAAAGAGGTGTATGTTTTTATTCTGTACATTGACCAGAGTGGCTGGACAACCAGATTTAGTCAATAAATCTAATAAATAAATAAAATAAGAAGCCATGAGTGGGGAGGGGACCCTCGGGGGGGGGGAACAAGGCAACAGGTTGGGGGGCACTCACCTGAGTGCTGGCTTTTCTCGTGAGCCTGCAACAAGGCCAGAGTAGGGAAGAGCCCTCTGCACTTCTCACACTCATGCAAGGTCATATCTGGAGGCAGGAAGGGGAAGCCATGAGACCCTCACTGGGGAATTTATCAGAAACAGAGTCTAGCTGCAGACCAGATATCCTCTTACCTTCACCCGGCCACCTACCCAGGAGGAGGGGATGCAAACCTTTTTCGGATGGCTCCTCTAATGTATTCTCTTCCAACCAAGCCTACCTCCACAGAGCACACGACACAGAGGTTGAGTGGATCTCCGATCTGGCTGTTTTTGGATGAATGCAGCACCTGCTCTCTACATACATGGGTGACAACAGCCCTCACCCCCATCTGTTTGCTCTTCAGCAGGAACTACAAGATCCCAGCAAGAGAACTCTCCTCGCTTCCAACATATGGAACCTTACTGGCTGTGGGGGCCCCACCCAACACACCCCACACTCAGACACACCAGCAGCCAAGATTTCCAGCGAGGGCCCTCCCTTCCCCTTTGGAGACAACAGATACTGTCCGCTTGTTTTGGCCGGCGTGTGTGTGCGCGCGCAAATCTGAACATCCTCCCTCCCCAAAGACTCAACAACATTCTACCTAGCAGATGAGCAGGTCAAGGAGAATCCAGCTGTCTAAAACCCAGCCTTTGAACCTTTCGTGGAGAACCTGCTCATTTGCCCAAGGGGTTGACAGGGGCCCTGCCAGGGTCCTTCCTTCCACTTGCCCCTTAACCCATACCTACTGCCAGAAAAAAGGGGTGGGGCGCCATCTGCCCCAGCAAGGCAAACTATGATGTGTGACGAGGATGTGCAGGGGCCCATCAACAGTTGCCAGGAAGGACAGGGAAAGCTGCAATTTGCTTCCATCCACAGAGGAAGATCTATCTCTGAATGCTGGATACCAGAGTGGGGGGGGGGGCGGCGACGACACACCACTGCCTTCACGCCACCCTGCTTCTGAACTGACCAGAATCACTGCCAGTGGGAAACTGATGGCCGAATGTGGTGGTCCTTGGTCAGATCCCACAAGACTAAACTGACAGCCAGCGCAGAGCTGGAGGCCCAGCTAAAGAGGAATCCACTGCCAGTCAGGCCCTAAGAGCCAAACATGCCACACTGGCCCCTTTGTCTGCCTTTACCTGCATGCTCTTCCCTGGCGTGCCTCCTACGGGCTGCCATGCTGGCAAACGTCTTGTTGCAGGAGCTGCACTGCAGTGAGAAGAACTTGGAGGACCGGTGGCTCTGGGCAGCAAAGATGTCCGGATGATGAGTCCGGTTGTGGTACCACAACCCTGACAGTTGCTTAAGAGAGCAAATTCATTCTGGTTATCACAGCCAATGCACTTGTGAAGGGATACGCAGAGGCTGGGTTGTGGGTCCAGAGCCTCGACTTGGGGGTCACTCTGAGATTGCCACAGTTTCACAGTGGTGGGCAATCACTTCTGCCCCCAAAGGAAAAGCTCCCGTCTGAATCCCTCTGCTCCTCCCCACATTTTCCATCCCTCCAGCCATCCACAAAGCGAGGTCAATGGATGCTCCCAGCAGTGTTTGGATCTTCAGCGGCAGTCTCAGAAAGAGCCTGCCTGTCTGCTATTAACTCCACATTAGGAATCAATGGGGTGATTTTATATGGCATTCTATCATTATGAAGTGATCTTCCACTGGTTTTTATTGTAAATATTTTCACAAATCAGAACAGCTTCTACCAAGTACAACTAAATATAGGTGAAAATACCAGTTAAGAATGCAGTACTTGGGTCCCCAGATATTTAAGTAACCTCAGATATCACCGAGAAATGGCACCTTCCAAGAATGGTTGGTAGCAGTGCAGAAAGTATTGGGGGGGGGGCAGGCTGTTTGGCTCCCACCAGGGCGTACCTGATAGGCCTTGTTGCAGATCTGGCAGCTGAAGGGCTTCCCCCCGACATGGACAACCACGTGGCGCTCCAGGAGGGAGGGGGCACTGAAGACCTTCCCACACGTCGGGCACGGGTGGTACTCTCTGGAGTGGGCTGCGTGGATGTGCTTCTGGTGCTCCTGCAGGGTGGGGAAGCTCATCTGGCACTTCTTGCAGTCATAGGGATCGTCAATGTCTGAACCGCCGTGGTGGAGAATGAGAGGGGTTGGTCAGATGCACGCAACTGCCTCCCATCATGCTACAACTGCCCTGCTCCTTAGGGAGCAGAACAGTGATTAAGATACTGTTCTGCCAACATGGACATAGAGCCGTTCAAATCCCCTTGGCCATAAGTAGCAAGGAACACACACACACACACACACACACACACCCTGATACTTGCCTAGCTAGGTATCATATGCCAGTGCTTCTCATGGTCCCAGGCTGTCCTAGTTTCCAGAGCCCAATTCCACCCCCTGTGCAGGGCTTTCAGGCGGAGACACAGCAGAAAAGCAGCCACCAACTGTGAACCTGCAGATCCTGGGAGGATGGCCTCCAAGCCCTGGAAGGTAGGGTCACTCTGTCTGACACAGGGCCAGGGGAGGGCTTTGGGATCCCCAGGAATCAGCACTGCCCCTTTCTCCAAAGTTAGATCACAAACAAGCCTGCAAGCCTGAGGGCAAGGACTGTCTTATTATAAGCTGCACTGGGGGCCTCTCTGATTGATGGGTAGAGCAAAAAATGCTCTAAATAAGTAAATAATAACAAACAACTACTTGAGATCTCTGAGATGATTGATCCAGGAAGAGGATGCACTCCCAAGAAGGAGCACCTGCCTGAAATGGAGAGGCAGGGGCTGGGCACATTTCTAGCTCTTAAAGCAGAGGAGCAATAAAGAGCAAAATTTCCAAAGCTGGAGAGGGAGGGCAGCTGTGGTCGCTATTTGCTATTGATGAAGGCATCTGTTGCCCACGGCTGGGTGTGCTTTACATAACAACAGATTAGACAGATGGATAGATAAGATTAGATAGACAGATAGATGAGAGAGAGAGACATTTATGATGCCTTCATCAAAGGCAGGGTAAATATTTATTGCTCCAACAGCATCTGCCCCCGCATCTGCTGGTGCCCCTGTTCCAGGCCCTCCTCCCTCCACGATGGTACTCACTGTGGAACGTACGCAGGTGTATGGAGAGGCCATTCGCTTGGCGAAACCCTTTCCCACACTCCCTGCAGACATAGGGCTTGTCGCCAGTGTGAGTGCGCACGTGGCGGGACAGCTCAATCGACTGGGCAAAGACAGCAGCACAGTACTGGCAAGCGTACATCTTCCCTGCAAAGACAGCCACCGCAGCACAGTGGAACTGGGTACCCAGGGTAAGGCTGGGCATGTGAGAAGTACCATGGGAATAAAAAGCAGCATCTGGTTCGATACAGTGACAGAGATGAGCTGGAAAACACAGCCCCAAAAAAGGGTGGCTTGGGGGCCAGAGGGATGGGCGGGCAGCAGTCTGGATTTGGATATTCAAAGCTGTGTCACAAAAGCAGCAGACTTATACCCATTTGCGGCATGGCACGTCAGGGTGTGTATGTGTGCATTATCAGAAATGGTGCACAGTGCGGGTGATCCTTGTGGCAAGCCTGAGCACAATGTGGGATTTGGCCTTCCCAGGGTCCCAAGGGTCCTGTCCTGACCACTCCCAGCACTGCTACTCAGGAGCACACATTACTGGTATAACACTATTGGCTTTCCCACCAAGCCCTGACCCATTTAGACGCAGGCAAGGAAGCAGACTGTGTGTGTACCCTGCATGAAAGGGCCGACCTCTGGGCCTGTTGTGCACTTTGGCAGGGTGGGGCCTGCGGGAGTTCTGCCCCCGTCCTGGTGCTGTTGGAGCATGACAGGTGCCTGGGGCCTTACCTTTGGCGTGCTTCTTCTTGGTGTGGTACGCGAGGGCGGAGGCCTGCGAGAACGTCATTGGGCAGTGCTTGCAGACAAAGGGCTGGTCCCCAGTGTGCAGGCGCTGGTGGTTCTTGAGCGTTGAGTTGGCAGCAAATTTGGCTCCACACTCCTTGCAGGAAAAGGGTTTCTCATCAAAGTGCTCCGTCAGTTTGTGGTACTGCATCCCTGAGGGAAGGGGTGAGGGAGAGCAGCAGGAGTTGAACACTACTAGTGGGGCAAGAGGCCCCCACGTCAGGCTGGCCACTGAAGATCCAGGACATGCCCCTCCCTGCCCTTTAAGATCAGCCGCTCAAGCCCCACTCCGCCACTATATGCTAGAACTGGACTTGGACTGCGCCAGCTCAGGCTGCATCTGAGACTATTTCCTGGACACAGAAAAGTAGAAGCCTCCCCTGACCTTTCCTTTGGCATGCTTGTTTTATTGGTAGGGAAGCGGCATTCACTCGCACAGTCCCCAAAGAATTTTACAGCATGATTGGATATTTGTCTAGACTGAGCCAAGCACAGCCAGAGGATTGCCAAGGCTGCTCCCTCCACCTCAGCCAGTCTCGGCAGTCATTTGAATTTAGATGCCACCTGGACCTCAGGGCGTTCATTTCTGAATGCGAAGAGAGCTCAAGTGCAAAAGAAGAACCAAGAGCAAAGCCTGCAGCTCCCACCCCTGCTGCTGACCATACCTGACGTATGCGCAAACTCCCGCCCGCAAATGTCGCAGGCCACTGGGAGGCGCGGCTTCTTTGGCTTCTTCTGGAGGGTGGCAGCGCTTGCCTTGCCGTGCGCTTCCACCTGGTGCTTCTCCAGCTCCACCTTGGAGGCCCTCCTCTCGCCACACTCTTTGCACTGCACCAGCTTCTGGCTGGCCACCCGGCAGCGCTTCTCATGCACCTTCAGGCGGCAGTAGAAGCGGAAGCTCTTCCTGCAGGCCTTGCAGGAGAGGCTCTTCTTGGGCAGCTCCTGGCTGAGGCCTTGCTTCTGCTCCACTTTGCCCACGGCTTCAATCTGAGACATGCTGTTCACCTTCCACTTCCAGACACTGCTCTTCCCTCCAGTCACTGCAGTCAAGAGCCCTGCACCACGGCAAGAAGGAGGAGGAGTCATCCTGAGGTGCACTTAATATGGCTTCACTAATCCATTATTCAGGGCTGCCAGCAGAAACTAAAAGTATCTGTAGCATTATTATGAACATTAGAGGAGCCTGGCTGCTGAATCAGGCCGATGGGTCATCTGGCCCAGCATCCTGTTCTCAGTGGCCAACCAGATGCCTCAAGGGAAGCCCACAAGCAGGACCTGAGTGCAACAACACTCTCCCCTCCTGAGATTTTCCAGCACCTGGAATGCAGCGGCACACTGCCTCTCACAACGGAAGTAGAACATAGCCATCGTGGTTACTACCACTGATAGTGCCTGGGGAATTCTCAGGAACCAGAAGTAATCAACAGCAAATGGACCCCTTCAGCTTCTTAGCCCTCCCTATTGCTTAGCAAAAGTCACACAAAACAAGAGAAATTACGCAGCTGGCCTGTGCTACCATAATGTACGCAAATCACGGAATTTTAATCTTTTTAGCTCCTAAGGTGAAAACTTTGCACCACTTCCCTAAAACCATCTGGAAAGTGCAAGGGGAAAATGAGGGCTGGCTGCTCAGAAGAACAGAGCCCAGAGGGGGACCTCCAAGGACATTCCTGCGGCTGAGGGGGACACCAAGGACAGTGTGAGATTGGCCACTCCTCACTTGCATTGCACAGCCCAGCATCCTGAAGACCTGCTTTCTTTACCTTTAAAAAAGCACGTCCCAAGCCATTGTATTGTGCAAAGGTCAGGAGAAATTTCTCAGAGGGGCTCTGGGCAAGACTTCAGGGCTAGAGAGGGCTCTTTTCTTCTCCCCACAGCAGGCAGAAATGGAAAGGACCAAGCAAAACCTTTCGCTGCCATCATTCACATGTCCTCTGACTGCTCCTCCCTATTGCGCCCGGCACTTCCTCAGAGCTCTAACACAGCCACATGGGCACCTGCCAGGCGCCTCCTGCAGCAGCCTGAGGCGCTTGAAGGCTGCCTCTCCTCTTGCGCCCTGGCCTTGGGCCACTTGGGAGTCCTTTTACAGCAGCCAGTCTCTGGGCAGCCCGAAAGAAGCAGGACGGGTTCGGGACAGCTGGGGCTTCTCGGCAGCCTTTGGCCTCTTGCACGGAGATTGTCCCTAAACCAGCCCGCAATGGGACTCCGGGTCTCCTTGTGGTTGGCTCTTTCCTCGTGCCTGCCCTTTGCCTTGAGTTCTGCCAAACTGGCCCCCAAACAAAACACCTCTAGAGTGTGCATGTGGGTGTTTCCAGCTGCAGGCAACACACAGGCTGCTGTTGGTCCAGTCCACTGCTACATGCATCCGAAGTGACAAACACACACTTTGCGCTGCAGAGCTTTCAAGCAACCCAAGGCAAAATGTTTCTCACCAGCTTGCTGTAGTTCCTGCATCACTGCCTGCAAGCCTGGAAAGGACTCCTGAATGCAGCAGAGGAGTTGGCAGATCTGGGTGGCAGGAAGAGGCTGCTTGCTCTGGGCACTGCTCAGAACTGCCCTCCAGGAGGTCACAGGCAGCACCTCTTGCAGGCAAGCGCTCACCAGCTGGGAAAAGTCAGAGAAGAAACACGCCATAAGACTCACAGGCCATCTTGACTCTTGCTCTTAGTAAAAGGAGGGGGAATGAGTGGGATGAAATGCTGGTGAATGCTGTGTGTGACTGGCTGAGAGAATGGCAGCTGGCAGGTTCCTGTTTGAGTCAGTGGCAGCCGACAGTCAGGTAGGGGCACAGTCCGGAGAGGGACAGGGCCAGAGTTTGGGAGAGAGTGGGGTTGGAGGGATGGTTGGTAATGGGGGGGCGGAGGATTTGAGGTTATAGCCAAGGGGGACACAGCAAAGTCCCTAAGAGCAGCATTGCTACAGAGAAGCATGCCTGGAAAAATGTGCATCCCTCCTCCGTTAGAGGCAGAGCGACAGCAGAGGGGAGTGCAACCAAGTGCACCCACTTCCCAGCCACTGGTGGGGAGGAGGACGGGCTTATTGCCAAGTGGCGAAGTGCAGAGTGTGGCCAAGTTGCCCTCCAGCTGTATTCACCCAGCAGACACCCTGCTACGGACACAGCACTCCTGAGACAGACCTACCTGGCGTCCAGGGACAGCATCCAAGGCTGCCTCTTCTGCTGGCTTTGCTAGTTCAGCCAGGCCTGCTTCTGCTGGGGGAGGGAGCTCCGCCTCCTCCCATCCAGCTCCATGATGGAGAGCCTCAGAGATCAGCTTGCGATGCCTCAGTAGAATTTCAGTGGCAATGCTATCGCTAGAGCCAACTATGGAAGGGGGATCAAATCACTAACTGAAGGGCCACCTGCAGACCCTTCGCTTCCCAACAGTCATACCACTTCCCGCTCAGTTCGCTCCCTGTATGTCAGAAATCTTTACATGGGCCCTTGGAGCCTGAACAGCCCACAACGTATGGTTTGAACCTACCCTGGAAGATGGCAGCCCTGAACAAGGGAGACTGGCCATACACAAAAGCTGTCTTTAGGGTGGGCACAGTCATTCTCCGGCATGTCACGAAGACCATTTCAGGCTTACTGGATTGGCGGAACCAGGTGGGGATGTGCATCCTTCTGTGTCACGATGCTGAGCTACAGTTTGATGGGGGCCACAATCTGCAGTCTGTGCTGAGCCTTTTCTCAACATTCAGCGCTGCCTGATTTTTTTTTTTTTGGGGGGGGGGGAGATGGAGTTCGAGGGGGAGATGGAGTTCGAATCAAGTCTTCGAAAAGTCAACCAGCCCAGAGATCTTTACCATTCTGCCTCTCCACACAGCTCTCCTGGCGATTCATGGTAAATCAATGGCCTAAAGAAAGGAAAAGGATCACCGCCACCCCCTCCCCCCTGATCACAAAAAAACCCTATCCAGTCAGTGCTGGGGGGGGGGTTCTCACTACCCTCAGCAGACCAGGCAAGTGCCCTGTACATGATGAAGGTGAGGAAGTGATTATTCTGTTGCCACACAGAAGCGTCACTGACCCCTACAGTGAGAGGACCCCATGACCAGTGTCTCAAGGGGGCACAGATGGGAGCAGGACTGCAGTTCCAAAGGCCATCAAGTTTAAGCAGATCCATCCACAGGGTGGGCAAGAGAGGACCTTTTTTACTACTCACTCCAATACTAAAAGTGTCACATTCAGGCCAGCTTATCAGATGTAAGGCACAAACTCCATCCAGCCAAATTCAGTGAGACTGAGATGAGGGTTATACGCTTAGCAGAATCAAGCAAGGAGGCTTTTCTGGGAACGGACCACTTCTGGCTGCAGGTTAAAGGCTGCACATTCTTCCATGGCCCTCTACGAAAACAGCATTCCAACACCTTTCTCAGAGGAGTTTTTGCCCATGGGAGGGAGCACTCCATCTGCCACCTGGACCCCAGAAAAAACTCCATCACCCAATTCTCCTGCATGTATAAAGGCAGCCTCCTTGCTGAAACTTAAAAAAGTGGTCAGGGATTTAACCAATGATTGTAGGATCTGAACCCTTTCCCAAGACATAAGAGTTGTACTAAGTGGAGTAAGATTTCTAACCAGCCTCGAGTTGAGGCCAGTTGACACATGCTTTTCTGCCTCTTGATGACTGGAGGCACTGGAAAGACAAATCAGGGGGCCAACCTGCTTGGCTTGACGCATGAAGCAGGTCTTGCACCAGCACCAAAAGGCTGCAGCTCTCTATCCCAGCTGCCATTCTGTCCATCAGCATGACTGTTCTCACCGGTTTGGAAGAAGAGGGCAGTGTCAGGCTCCTGCTGGATCTCTGCCAAGAACTGCTTGAGAGGGAGATCCGTCTCTTGCAGCGCCTGCAGCACCTGCCAAACATCTGCAACTGGAAGGACCTGCTCCTCCAGGGCTGCAGAGGCCAATGCGCTGAAGACACCTGACTCCACCGCACCGGCCACAATCTCCTCCATCAGCTGCCAAACAGAAACCAGCCCCATTAGGGCAGACACTTCCAGACTACCCTCCAAGCAACTTGGGGGGGGAGGTGTTCTCAATGAGAAAGTCACCCTCCCTGAACACCTGCCTTGTGCATGCCTCTCTCCTCCACCCCTTTTCCTGCTGCTGCCTTGAGACTGGAAGCTCCCTGGGCCAGGGGCGGCTGGTCTTTCTCCTTTAGACTCTCAAACACCAAGATAAGCTGAGGATGGCAGTAAGGTCCCCTGGAAGACAGGCTGCTGCCTGTTCATGTCCTCACAGAATCCCCTAAGTAGGGCCATGCTGGACATGGTCCAGGGTGGCTTCTCACCTTGCAAGGATCTTCATGCCCTGAGGACATGCTCTGAAATTCCCTGCAACACACAGGAGGTCCTCAGCAGAAAACACAAACTGATGGAGAATGGGTTTCCCCAGGGGTTAAAAGCAGACTCTGTAGAGGCCAGGTAATCACATCCCCATCCCCACACACCACGGACGCCCTATGTCAACCCTATCAGGCTTCTGAGGCTGGAGAGGACTATGGCCAAAAGAGGACACTTTCTTACACAACACCAAGGGCTAGAAACAAAACCCACTTCCAATGAGATCAGGGTTGGATAAACTCTTGTGCTTCACACACCCGTCCATCCCAGGCCTTCCTGTGTGAACTGACAAAGTCTCCAGCCCTCCTTCTACCAAGAACAGACTAAGGAGGCAGTAGTGAACTGGCCCTTCTCACCTGACGTTTCCCAGGTAACAGATGTTGCAATGACAAGAGTGCTTGCTGCCACTGCTGGGCACCGGCAACGTATCTGGCCAGGCTGTCTTGGTGGTGCCTCAAAAGGCTCTTCCCATAGGCTTCAAGGTTCCTTCTGGCTAAAAGACAAGGAAGAGCCCTGGCAGCAGCAGGTCATACCTAGAAGGTTCCAGTCGCTCATGACGCTAATTAAAGCAGAGAGCCTTTTTAACAGATACGATGGGGCTGAGCCCTCTCCTTGTGGACCAGGGTATCTGGGGGTCTCCCATTTCCAAGCAAAGAAACATGAAGCTGGGTAGAGGGTAACGTGGCCTATCTCCCAGGGACTCTGGCTAGTAGAGGTCGATCAGGGAGTGGCAGGCAAGCAGTTTGTTGCTGGGATGTTCAGCTGGGCAATGTTACTTACGAGTCCAGCAAATACTTGCACACAATCATCAGAAGACGACTGAAAGATACTAGGAGGGGCTTGTGAAGTTATGTGATTTAGCTATCCTTCCTTTAGCAGCTAACAGCATGTCTCTTAAATTTTCCATTCAGTTGACCCATATGAGGTATGGATTTATTAATTAATGTACCAGGGGAGTGGCCATCAAATGTATGGAATATATGTGGAAGCGTAGCCACAGCTCGCTCTTCTCCCCTGCAGCAGCGGAAGTGGTGCCTCACCACTCTTTCCCATGGCCTCTGCTTCCACCTGCCTCTCTCTCTCTCTCTCCCCTTGGAGATGAGCAATAACTCAGTGATGGAACACACAGTTCGCACGCAGAAGAAGGTTCCAGTTCAACCACCAGTTTCTTCTGCCAGGGTTAAGGAAGGGCTGCATCAGACATCTCAGACAGCTACTGCCAGTCAATGCTCTAGGCTGGGGTGAGGAACCTGCAGGCCAATCTTGGGCCACCAGGGTATCCAATTTGAGCCCGAACCATGCTCACCCATCCATCAACTGATGTCCCTAATGTTGGGGGGCGCAGGGTTCAATCCTGCTTCGCCAGCATGTCTCCTTCTAGGGAACGTACTGGCAGAGCAGAGCAGAGCAGAGCAGATCCCTCCTCCCCCCACACGTCAACTCCATCAGGATGCCAGATGACTGACCAGCGGGTGGCCCTGCCCACCTGTCAGGCTTGGTGTGTGGGGTGGGGGAACGTAAAGATCTGGCCCTCTGGGCACAAAAGGTTCCCACCCTCCTTGTGCTCCTATGGCCTCCTTCCTCAGAGCCTTTCCTTGGCTACTGCAGAGAGTTCGTTTGGGAGCTCTGTGGCACCTGCAAAGAGAACTGCTTTTGCGGCTACTGAAAAAATCACACCGATGTTGCACCTCTCCTGTCCAGAAGACCACCCAGTTGCCAGTGGAGGCCGCGGCCCCTAATTGCCTCCCTCAGCATATGTCCCTTTTGAGCTGCCCACAAGAACTGAGAGGGCTACAGCGCAACCAGTGTTGCCAAAAAAATGAAGATGCCTGGCATGTTGTCTGCAAGTCAGGACTATCCAGGAAAAGGGGACAGACCTTTTCCCCAGAACACCTATTTTGTCTTAAAGATGTTATTGATATTGCTCTTTTAAATTAATTTGTTGCATATTGTATTTTATTTCATTGTTCGAAATTCTGTATTTGTATTTCAACTTTTGTGAGTCTCCTAGTGGGCGTTTTAGATGAAAGGCAGCACAGAAGTAAGTAACAACCTAACATAACCCAGACATTTGGGTAATAGCAGTGCAATTCCCCCATGCAGTTCCTTGAGGGAAAGCAGCATTGGGGAAGGGGGAGACTCTGACCCAGGCTTTCCTCATTCAGCCTGTAACCTTCCTGTCCTTTCCATCTTTCAGTCAGCCTCTCTCCCATTCCTGCTGTCATTGCAGGTAAGGAAGAAAACACAGGCAGACAGGCTCACAGAGAGCTGCTAGGGAATGGGAGGAGAGTTTGCTGATGGGCACATTCAGATGTTCTCTTCCTGTCGCAGTGGAACAACAAGTGCACACCTTATGTGAGCAACAATGAAACAAGGATTCTTGCCAAGACTGAAAACCTAATTGCCACCCAATGGTACCTGTGCCATCAGACCCGACTGCTGCAGCCACCCAATGGTCCAGCAGAAGACCCAAGCCGGGGATTGGAGCACTCAGGGCCCCTACAAGTTTTACCAGGGTCTCTGTGCTCAGGATCTTCTCCTCCTCCTTCACCACCACCTTCTTGAGCAGATTCTCCACAGCCTCTCTGGTTGAGCTGTCCTTGCAGGAGTCCAGTAGTGCCTGCAAGGACAAAGACAACTTAGCAGGGACTTTTGAGAAACATCGCAAGTGCACATGTGCCCACAAACACACCCACCCTCTCACCCCACCATCTCCAAATGTGCCCAGAGCAACAAATAGTCATTAATGATCTCAGGACTACAAGACAGTATTTTTTGTGCTTACATTCCCACTCTGGCTGTAAAAGAGGAGTGGAATATTCTCCAGAGATTTTTAAACAGGAAGCAGTTTCATGTAGGCAAAGCGCTCATACAGTCAAAGAAGAAGCCACATGCAGCAGATCTCTATAATAGGCCTTCCCTCAGGCGACAGCAGAGGGAGGGAGGGAGGGAGGGAGGGAGGGAGGGAGGGAAGGGCTGCAAGGCTGCTATCAGCTCTGAGGAGGGCTCCTCCCTCCATTAACTGTCGCCTGGCAAAAGCCATTCTGCCACACTGCAGCAGAAGAGGTAAGAGACAGGAAGCAGAGCCACTCCCATTGGTTCTGCTGAGAGAACAGGAACTATTATTGGCTCCTCCCCTACTTGAACTGTTTCCATTCCAGCTGTTCATCAGGAGAACCTGTAGCAAAGAACTGATAACTGTGTTTGCTTATTTCCTCCTCCCTCCCAATCTTTCCTTTTGTGCCATGTCTTTTTAGCTTAAGTCTGAGGGCGGAGAGTCTATTGTTCTTCACTGATCTGTAAGCAGTCCTGGGAGCCTTTTTGGCTGAATAGATGTAAAAAACAACCCTTAAATCTTAAAAAAAAAAAATCCAGGCCCAAGAAGAGACCAAAAAAATGGGAAAACCAAGAACATGTGATAGATATTCACCACTGTTTCCTATCTAGAGACTCTGCATGAAGGGCAATGTCACATTCTGCCATCTGTGTTATATTATTTGATCCACAAGACTACAAGAAGGGGCAGGTACTGAAGGTTTTAACCCCCCTCCCCCCCAAAGCCGGCCAGGATTTGGAAATCACATCAGGCATTGCCATGTCCAAACCCCTCTAAGGGGCCAGGACTGCAGACCTGAAGTGAGGCATGATCTGGCCACTGTCACCAGCCAGGTGAGCAAGGCCAATGGGACACTGTAACCCACCCTTAATGACACTCGAGGGTTTTAAGATCAGCTGAGGGAGGCTCTCTCGGGAAGGCAGGGAACAGGAACCTGGGAGAGAGCTTTCTCTGCAGCAGCACCTAAACTGTGGGCCCTCAGAGACACATCTAGCATCTTCATTGTGTCACTTCTGTTGTAAGCTGAAGACGCCACTGACAAGTATAGCATTTTGTCTTTTTTGCTGAATGTATACTGTTCTGTTCTGGCTGGAACAGTTTTGCTTATTGTTATAATTTTAACTGATTTACATTTTTTTATAACTGTATATTAAATTGTTTGGATCTTATGGCAAAGAGTGGGTAAGAAATCTTAAAAAGGGGGAAGCCAGCCTGGCCTCATCCATCGACCTAAGAAAGGGCATCTACGCCAATCCTCACTTTCCTCTTCCCTCCACATTCTTTTTTCCTTTGTGACTGTTAGTGCAGGCAGGAACTGTCATGTCTTTTAATATATGTGCAGCAGTTTGGAAATTTTAGGCACTTTATAATTTATTTATTTATTTATTTAAGCAAGCTTATATACCGCCCGACTAGCAACAGCTCTCTGGGTGGTGAACATTAAAAATACAATAAAAATAACACAATACAATAAATCACAATACAAAACTGTACAAAAAACTGTACAGTCTAAAATCAAATTATAATAATTTAAAATTAACAGGAATTAAAATGCCTCAGAGAAGAGAAAGGTTTTAACCTGGCGCCGAAAAGATGATAGTGTCGGTGCCAGGCGCACCTCCTCAGGGAGACCATTCCATAGTTCGGGGGCCACCACTGAGAAGGCCCTAGATCTTGTCACCACTCTCCGGGCTTCCCTATGAGTCGGAACCCGGAGGAGGGCCTTCGTAGTAGACCGTAGTGTACGGGCCGGTTCATATCGGGAGAGGCGTTCCGACAGATATCGTGGTCCCGCGCCGTATAAGGCTTTATAGGTAAGTACCAACACTTTGAATCTGGCCCGGAAGCATATTGGAAGCCAGTGCAAACGGGCTACCACAGGTGTTATATGCTCAGACCGCTTAGTTCTTGTTAGCAGTCTGGCCGCCGCATTTTGCACTAGCTGTAGCTTCCGAATCGTCTTCAAAGGTAGCCCTACATAAAGTGCATTGCAGTAGTCCAGACGCGAGGTTACCAGAGAATGTACCACTGATGTGAGGTCCTCCTTACTCAGATAGGGACGTAGCTGGGCTACCAACCGAAGTTGGTAGAACGCATTCCGGGCCACCGAGGCTACATGAGCCTCAAGTGTGAGGGAAGAGTCTAAGATGACTCCCAGACTACGCACCTGTTCCTTTAGGGGGAGTGTAACCCCATCCAGGACAGGGTATATATCCACCATCCGATCAGAGAAACCATTCACCAACAGCATCTCAGTCTTGTCAGGATTGAGTCTCAGTTTGTTAGTTCTCATCCAGTCCATTGTCGCGGCCAGGCAACGGTTCAGCACGTCGACTGCCTCACCTGAAGAAGATGTAAAGGAGAAGTAGAGCTGCATGTCATCAGCATACTGATGACAACGCACTCCAAAACTCCTGATGACCGCCCCCAGCGGCTTCATATAAATGTTAAAAAGCATGGGAGACAGAACCGAACCCTGCGGGACCCCACATTGGACAACCCACGGTGTCGAGCAATGTTCCCCAAGCACTATCTTCTGGAGACGACCCGCTAAGTAGGAGCGGAACCACTGCCAAGCAGTGCCTCCAACTCCCAAAGCCTCTCCAGAAGTATACCATGGTCGATGGTATCAAAAGCCGCTGAGAGGTCAAGGAGAATCAACAGAGTCACACTCCCTCTGTCTCTCTCCCGACATAGGTCATCAAACAGGGCGACCAAGGCCGTCTCAGTGCCAAAACCAGGCCTGAACCCCGATTGAAATGGATCTAGATAATCGGTTTCATCCAATAGCGCCTGGAGCTGGTCAGCAACCACACGTTCCAGGATCTTGCCCAGGAACAGAACATTGGCTACTGGTCTGTAGCTGCTGAAATCCTCTGGGTCCAAGGAAGGTTTTTTCAGGAGTGGTCTCACTGCTGCCTCTTTCAGACAGCCAGGGACCACTCCCTCTCGTAAAGAGACATTAATCACTTCCTTGGCCCAGCCAACTGTTCCTTCCTTGCTAGTTTTAATTAGCCAAGAGGGGCAAGGATCCAGTACCGAAGTGGTCGCACAAACCTGTCCAAGCACCTTGTCCACGTCCTCGAACTGAACCAACTGAAACTAAGTGTAATAATACTAATTTGCTTTAAAGGGGTTAGAGAAAAGACCAATTTCTACATTTATTTATTTCTAAAACATTTATATACCACTAAATGGGCCCTAATCGAGCCCCCAAGTTGGCTCATAGCATTAAATAGAACATACAACTACAATGTAAGACCTAATGTTTTGAAACTTTTTTGGACCTAAAATCTTAAATGTTTTTGGTTTATTTTAATTATTGGCAATAATTATTGAATGTTAATTAGAAATTTCATTCCTTTGGAGATTTCTTTTCTCCAGCTTACTTGCTTTTCGGCCCCCGAGAGGAAGACCTCATCCTCTGCTGTGTCCAAGAGACCTTGGGTGGACCCCAATTTTGTCACATCCTGTAGAATCTCTTCTCTACTTTCCTGGAGCAGAGCAGCTGTAGGATTCACCTCTTCTGACCCTCCTGGGGAAAGAGGAAGCCCAGAAAGTTAAAGGGATAAAGGCCAGTGGAAGCAGACTGATACCAGAGGGCCACGGTCTTTCTCCTCTAGAAATTATTAGCTAAACAAGAGAAAAATGGTATGATTGGCATAATAAGCATACATAGTAAATTATAATCTCCCCTCTTATATTCTGAATTGATCAATGCGCTCTGCAGAACAGGGCCTCCTGCAGACTCCATCTCATCGTGAAGTCTGCTCCATACTGACATTTTCCAAAAAGCCTTTTCAGGTGAAGATTTTTATCCCAGTCTTTATTGGTCTAGAAATTGGTGTGTGTGTGTGTGGTGTGTGTGTGTGTGTCTGTCTATCTATCTATCTAAATTGTTGGTGCTTTATTGTTAAATTGCTTCAATAACTGTTTGTTTAGATTCCGCAGCACAAGAATTTAAAGGGAACTTAATGCTCCCCAAAGGGGGCTTCTGAGGGAGAATTCACACATCCATAGTCCTCCTCCATGGGCTACAACATCAAATGACTACCAGATGTGAAACAGCCATCACAGGGCAAGCACCACAGACAGAGCCATCTCTGTACAGGGTCAAAGCTTTTCAAGTGAGACAATTCACTAATTTACCCAATAGCAATATCAACATGATACTCTCACCAGTACCTTGGACCAGGTCCTTCTCTTCTAGCCGTGTGGTGGCCTCCCCTTCCTTGCAAACGCTCTGTCCACCTGGACACAGAGGAGGGAGAGCTTTGGGATCCTGGCTGTGAGAATTAGAAAGCTGGGTCTCTTTGTCCAAAGCTTCCTGACATGCTGAAGCTGAACGGTTACTCTGTCTGGTGGGGTCCACAAGCTCTGCAAGTCCAGGAGAAACATGCTCAAAATGCAACATCACTTTGTCACTGAGTTCTGCAGCATGGGAACTGTTAGAAATGGCAATACTATTGCTAGATGCATCTCCTGCCTGAACAGAGATGTCCCTTGGCACTTGATCTTGACTTGAACAGCTCAGGAGGTCCCCAAGAAGAGTTTTGCAGCTGACAGCCACATCAAACATCTGCAGACTGTCTGCCACAGAGATGATGTTGGTGAAATTGTGCTTTCCAGGAGGCAGTTTGCCTGTATATATCATTTCTAGCAGGAGAGCAAACTCATCTGGGGCCACCACAGAAGCATCGATAGAGACCGTGTCGGTGTCATCCAGCACTGATCTGAACAACACGCTGGCTGCTGCCAGCACAAGTTTGTGAGCTCGGAAGTGCATTGTCCCGACCAAAATGCTGCAGTCGCAAAACTGCTGTTCTGTGCAGAGCATATGGAGCTGTTGAAGCAGTTGCTGGCTGTAGTTTGGGAGATCCATAGCTGCCTGGAACTCTCTGCCTCCTGTATGTTCTGTGTAGTTTTGGTCACAATTGGCTAAAGGCAGATGAAGGGAGCAGCAAGTTAGCTGTGTTGATTGTTTGCACTTGTTCTCTTCCCAAAAACATTATTGTGATCCAGCCTGTGGCACTCTGGCCGCCTTGGGGTGCTTCTATATTGTTTATAAAGAAGGGACAATCATCTTTCCACTTGTACCAACCAACCAGACTGTGGATAAGGGAGTCTTTCCCCTAAAGAAGAGATAGCATTTAGACCCATGAAGTTACCTCAGAGTTCCCTGCTCTGCTTTTTAGAGATGAGTACACTTTCTGAATGGGAGAACAACCTCCCTGGCAAAATTCTACCCTAGAAATTCTAAAATTCTTAACAGTTCCAGATGCCTGGAACTGCCTCCCAGAACACCTGTGTGATGTTACCTTCCTTCCCATCCCTACTCAAAACCCACCTTTGCTAGCACAAGCCTCGAAATCTCATGACCTGCTGTGACTCTCAGCATGTACAAAAGCCCAGCACAGATAACTAGAAGAGACACAGGTGGCTTCCCTGTTTGCCCCCTGCCACTTTCACTTCCCTCCTGTGTTAAATTTTAGATTATAAGATTCTTGGGGCCTGACCCTGCCCTCTTGCATTCTGTAAAGCCTGGTTTGTGGAGATCCAAAGAGCACCACAGGGTTTGAAAGCCCTTTGCAAGCAGCTCAGCACGGCTCCTTAAACCTCCAGAAACCTCAAAAATCAGAGTAGCACAGGCTTTCAAACAGCCCCATGCTGCTTTATGGACCTCTAGTCTTCCACTGAAGGAAACCATTTCCCCTTTCTTGAGCAAGGCACACTCACACATGTGATGTCAGGTGCAGAGCAGTTAAGAACATAATAAGGGACTTCTGGATCAGGCCAGTCCGGCATCATGTTTTTCTCAGTGGCAAACCGGATGCTCATTATGGGAAGCCTACAAACAGCACCTGAGTACAAAAAATGTCAGGAGAGAAGAATGAGCTCTGGCTTGTGAGAGATATAAAAAAAAGGGGGTGGAGAAAGGAGAAGTCTGAGCAATGTTCCAGGCAATATTTGCCACAGAGGAAACTGCTCAGTCTGGTACAAATAGTTTAAATGATGAAGGTAAGGAGTTGGGGCCCAACACAGATATAAAGAGATAGAGGTAGGTGTGATACCCAATGCCTTAGAACACAGAAAAAGGATCCAGGACTGAAAGACGGGGAACTGGACCAAAACTAACAAAATGGAATCCAACAGAGACAAATGTAAAGTTTTATATTTAGGAGGGGATAATTCAGGTGCACAAATCTAGGATGGGTGACACTTGGTTTACACATGAAAAGGATATGGGGTTTCAGTAGACTACAAACTAAACTAGAGTCAACAGCGTAATGTGTTGCAACTAAAAAAGCTAAGGTAATTCTAGGTTGTATTAACAGAAGCAGTACCCGGATCACAAGAAGCTGTTCTATTCTTTTTTGGTCAAAAGACCTTGCCTGGAATGTGGCATCTAGTTCAGGGAACTACAGTTTTAAGAATATTGACAAATCAGGACACATCCAGGAAAAGAGAAAAATATTATGAGGTGCCTAGAGACCAAGTTCTATGAAGGAAGGTTGGAGGAGCTGCATATGTGCAGTCTGGAAAACAAGAGGCCATCTTCAAATATTTCAAGGGCTGGCTGTCATGGGTCAAATTATTTTCCATGGCCCCTGAGAGGAGCACCCAAGCCCACGGGTTCAAATTATAAGAATTCTGTTGGAATTGTTATTAAAGATGTTTTCTTTTAAATATGTTTTTAGTGTTTTATCGCTGATTTGCCACCTTTGGGGAGGAAGGGCAGGATGTAAATTTACTACTTAACTAATAAATAGATTATCTTTGAGATTATTTCCAACGCTATAATTCTGTCCCTAAAGAGGCTTACCTGGCACCTGCACTTTGGTCTTTTTGTTTTTCCCAGACTTTCCCATTTTTAAAAGATGTTCTAGTGCTCTATAGACCTTTAGCACTACTATTTTATCTGTTGCTTGTTTTATTTTGAGGCTGCTGTTAAATGTTTCTGATTTTATGTCCATACCAAAATAAAATCTGTATGCTCTCCAAATAATTTTGCTAATGTAGTATAAATATGTTATGAACAGTGCAATAACGCTATAATTCTGTCCCTAAAGAGGCTTACCTGGCACCTGCACTTTGGTCTTTTTGTTTTTCCCAGACTTTCCCATTTTTAAAAGATGTTCTAGTGCTCTATAGACCTTTAGCACTACTATTTTATCTGTTGCTTGTTTTATTTTGAGGCTGCTGTTAAATGTTTCTGATTTTATGTCCATACCAAAATAAAATCTGTATGCTCTCCAAATAATTTTGCTAATGTAGTATAAATATGTTATGAACAGTGCAATAAGGTTACCAACTAGAACCAAGCACACGACTCCTGGCCTGTCTCCAAGCCCAAAAAGGTTTATTTTGATCTCCAAAACCAGGCCGCCTCGTCTCCTAACCTGTCTCTCTGCCTCCTGAGTGCGGAGGGCAGAGTCCCTGGACGCTGGCTTCTAATGCGGCTCCTCAGCAAACCCAAGAACACATTTGAAGCGCACGATCCCCCCCCCGAAGGAGCAAACTACAGCTCCCAGAATCCTTTGGGGAAAGTCACATGCCTTAAAAAAAAGAGGGAGAGGAGTGATAGGCCTCCTCTTCCGGCCCGTTTCTTAGGTAGCGGCAGGTTTATCCAGCGGGCGGGATCTCTCCTGCCGAGGCACCGCCCTCTGACACTCGGGGGCCGGAGGGAGGAAGGGAAGGAGAGGCCTCCGCCACCGGCCTCGCAGAGAGAGGGGCTGGGCGGCCGAGGCGAGGAGGGAGGCAGGCCCGGCGGCCCCTTCCGCTTTGCCCACAGATCCCGCCCAGAGGCCCCGCCGACTTCCCGCTGCTCCAGCCCCTCGCCCCGAAAAAGCCAAGCGGCGGCTTCTGGAGGCCCAAAAACTAGGCCGAATTGGGCGGGGGAAAGGGGCGCTCCGGCCGGCCCGAGGAGGGAGGGTCTGCCTCGCCTCCTCTCAGGCGGGGGCCACTCGGGCTTACGGTCGGCCTGCTTGCCGCAGTTGCCATAGTTACCTTTATTGGGAGCCGCACAGCGGCTGGCACGGGCGCAGACGGCCGAGAGGGAAGCAACAATAAAACTTCAACAAGAAGGCGTCGCTCAGCCGCATCTCCCTGGCCCCGCCCACTGCCGACGCGGCAACCGCCCCTTCCGGGCGCAGAGACGGAAGCATAGAGTCGGGCTAGAGAAGCCGCTACGCCAGAGATGCGACGTCCTCCTTGTTTCTCGTGGTGTGTCAGTGAATGTGCGCAGTAGCTACAGTGAGGAGGCGTGAGCAGTTTTCATAGAAACAAGGGGGAGGTGTCAGGGTTTTAACGCCGCTGTGATTGGGCGGCAGAAGCTAGAATGGCCGTCCCTGTACAATAGCTGCTGCTACCGCTGCTGCTGCTTCTGTTGTTGCGAAGAGCTGAGGAGCGGCTGTGGCTCTGCGGGGCACCTGGGCGTCCCTCCACAGCAGAGCTTGGATGATTACTTTTACAAAGTTACAGTTACACGGCCCAAAAAAGTAGTAATTACCGTTACAGTTGCAATGGGTCTGAAAGTAACTGATTACTTTTCTTCCAAAGTAATCACTACAATTACATTTCAGTTACTTTTTAGTAGCCTAAAACAACATTAAAAAAACACACACATACAGAGGTAGTAGAATAATTATTTTTATCCTTAAGATAGCAATGGTGGTCTCTCCGCTGACAAGGGTGGTGGGGAGGGGGGCAGAGACCGCTACTCAGATTTTTGCACGTCAAACCAAGTGCAACTCTCTCCACACTCAACCAGCAAGCATAATCTCTCTCACTCAACCACCTCCCAGACCCTGCCCTGCCACCAAATAAGGGACACCCACCCAAGCAAACATTTTCCGCTGAGATGCAAAAAAGTTAAAATACTGCAAATGCAGCACAGTAGCCAGAGAGGGTGGTGGAGGCCACTTTGTGTGCCAAGTGCAAACTCAGTATATGCACGCGCGTGCGCGCGCGCACACACACACACACACGAGTTGTCATCTTTAACCTCCACAGTTCATTGCTGCCTCCTTCTCCTCCTTTATCCATGTTCTTGACCTCCAGATCCTTTTTCCCTCCACTCCATTCTTCACCACCACTATCCGTTTTTTTAAATAATTGTTTTCTCCACTCCACTCCACCCCGTCTCACTCTCCGCCTTCTCCCTCGTCGCCTCCTACCCATCCACAGAGCATGAGGAAAGAGCAACAATGCACCGAAGCCCAGTTTGAGGCACATGATTTTCATCCACAAATCAGAGGAGCAGAAGACTTCCCCTGCTCCCCCCCCCAAGTAATGCCTAAAAGTAATTCTGGAAACGTTAGAATTACTCCACAAAACTAGTAAAATTACTACTAGTGACTAGTTACTTCCAAGCTCTGCTCCAGAGAATCCTGGGAAGTGTAGTTTGCCACTCACAGACCCCGGGGATGGCTGGCACTGGCTTAACATCTCTGCGGGGAGTGCTGGTGGAAGGATTGTTGGCGATGAAGCTGCCAGTGGCCAGTGAATGGGCTGGGGTTGGGGCCAGCAGCGAGGAGGCCATGCTGTGCAGGGCTGTTGGAATGAAAGGATTGCAAAGAGCTCCGAAGGGACCTTTCCAAACTGGGTGAATGGGCAGGAAAATAGCAAATGCAGCTCAGTGTAAACAAGTGTAAAGTTATGCATACTGGAGCAAAAAAATCTTAATTTCACATATACGTTCCCGGGGTCTGAACTGGCAGACCTTGAGGTCGTATGAATGGCTTCAAGAAGAGGTCAACCTGGCCCAGGAGGAATTGCCCCGCGGGATCCTCCTCCCCGTGGTAGCCACCAGCCCCGACTAAACGCCAGCTCTGACACAAACTGGCTGGGAAGCAGAAGCTCCCACAAACAGGCCTCCATGGGGATGCTTTTACTGTGCTGGCCTTTTGGCTGGTGGAGTTTCCTGGTGGATCGGGACCCAGGGGAGACCTCCAAACACAAGGAGGATCTCGCACAATTTCCTCCCCCCACAACTACGCCCCAAGAACACCCCATTTGCAGGACTTCTGTTGGCTTCCAACCAGCCCTCCTTCCGCTGGACTGGCTTGTACCTGGTGGACCCCTAGGAGCACCAGCAGGCTCCTGGTGGTGCTGTGGCTCAGCTGCAGCAGAGGGCTGCTGCTGGCAGAGCCCAACAGTGCCAGGAGCCTGCCAGTGGAGCCAGAGGTCCACAGCATCCAATTCCCCCGAGTCCAGCAGAAAGGTTAGTTGGATTGCACCCTTAAACAATTTACTTGTGAGATTTAATTACAACAAAATTAAAGCAAAACTGGAATAATAAAGGAAGATTAGTCATAAGAGCTTTGTGCATACCATGAACTGTGAAGAAGACAAATAATTGGGTGTCGGAACAAACTAAACCAGAACTGTCACTAGAAGCTAAAATGATGAAACTGAGGTTATCATGCTTTGGACACATCATGAGAAGACATGATCACTAGAAAAGACAATAATGCTGGGAAAAACAGAAGGGAGCAGAAAAAGAGGAAGGCCAAACAAGAGATGGATTGATTCCATAAAGGAAGCCACAGACCTGCACTTACAAGATCTGAACAGGGTGGTTCATGACAGATGGTCTTGGAGGTCACTGATTCATTTTTTATTGTTATCTGCCTTCAAGTCAATTACAATTTATGGCAACCCTATGAATCAGTTACCTCCAAGAACATCTGTCATGGACCACCCTGTTCAGATCTTCTAAGTTCAGATCTTTATTTATTTTATTTATTACGGTCATGGACCCGAACAAATTGTAAACAAATCCACAGTAAATATACAAATAAGTACAGTTGGTTATTTGTAAAGTTATACACAATACAAAAGAACAGAAAAACACAAATGAGCCAATGTGCAAATATATACATGTAAATAACATCCATCATTTTGCAACTTGTTAAGGGTAAAAGATTGGAATAAATAATAAAATCAACAATGCATATTATGGATGTGATTTTTCCGTAGGGATTGAGCTACATAGAGAAATTTAGCGACTAATTGTGTTAAAGTTTTGTCTTTATCAGACAAAAGAAAATGAACTATTCGTTCTGGTATACTGTCAGGGAGGACAAGAATAGATGGCAAAATAAATTTGACTCTTGGATCATTATATATCTCGCAGTTAAGTAGGACATGTTCTAAAGTTTCGGGTAAATTCAGGTTACATATACAATAACGGGTTTCTAAGGGGATACCTTGGTAGCAACCGGTTAAAAGAGCAGAAGGTAAACAGTTGAATCTTGCTTGAGAAAATAAGAATCTGTAATGTGGAAAAGTTAACTCTTCCAAGTATATTGCAGGGGACAGGAAACGGAAACTCAAATTAAAATAGGTTGGAGAGCACGATGTTTGTGCCTTGGATATTAAATATTGTTGATCTATATCTTTTATTCATTGGGTAATAACAGATTTAGCCAGGGCAAAATCCCATGATGATAAGGGTTCGAGAGACAGGCCTAGGTAATTTAGCTTTCCACTGAAGGTTTTAGTCCAAATGCTTTCAAAGGGGTCTTTCCAAATTAGGTGTAAGAACCCTGAAGAGGGCTCAGAGTAAGCTAACTTGAGCCAAAAAATAAAAGCCTGAGTCCAAGCTATGCATTCGATTGATGAAATTCCCGCCTCTAGGTGAAGACCAGCAGGAGAGGCACATTTTGGGAGTCCAAAGATGGACCGAAGGAAGCCTGAAAGTACTGATTCTATTTTTTGGTTAAAATCTGTAACCCAAATTGGGATGCCATATAATAATTGCACGAGAATTTTAATTTTAAAGATTTTTAGAGCGGCAGGAATAAAACAGCCACCTTTGGTAAAGAAAAATCTAATGGATACTCTAGTAGCGTTATACGCAGCTTGTATTGCAGCCCGGATGTGGGGGGTCCAAGAAAGTGCAGAGCAAAATATAATACCTAGGTATTTATATTTACTGACCTGTTCAAATGATTTATTCTTTATTTTCCATAATATTTTCGATCTTTTCCTGGAAAAGACCATTATCTTGGATTTGTTATAGTTTATGTTGAGGGAATTTTTTTCGCAATAACATATATAAATTCGGAGGAGACGTTTGAGTCCAATTTCTGAAAAGGACATCAGAACCGTGTCGTCTGCATAGAGAAGCAGAGGGCAGCTCGCTCCTGCAATTTTGGGCGGGTGTAAATTTTCGTTGTGACATTCATTTCTTAAATCATTAAGGAAAATATTAAATAGGGAGGGGGCCCAAACACAACCTTGGCGTACTCCTATGTTTACAGGAATAGAACTAGTTTGATTTCCATTTATTCCATATCTCACTCTTAGCGAGGTACATTGGTATAGCTGTCTTATCAGAAGTAGCAAACGCTTATCCATTGAGGTCATATTTAGTTTTACCCATAGTAGGTCTCTAGGTACTGAATCAAAGGCCATCTTAAGATCCATATAAGCGACAAATAGACCCCTGTTTGTGCCACTCATGTATTTTTCTGCCAAGAATCTTAATATTAGGCAGTGGTCAATAGTGGATTTATTTTTACAAAAGCCTGCTTGTTCACTACCTAAAATATGTTCCTCTTGTAACCAAGTTTGAAGTCTAACGTTTAAAAGACTTGCATATACCTTACCCACAACGGAGAGGAGACTTATAGGTCTATAATTTATAGGGTCGTCCCTGTCTCCTTTTTTATATATTGGTATAATCACCGCCTCAAGCCAAGATGAGGGAATTTTTCCTGTCGAATTAATTTGTGTAAAGAGAGATGTAAGTAATGGAGCCCACCAGTTGATGTTATTTATTAGCATTTCTGGAAGGATTGCATCAATTTCCGGGGCTTTTCCTCTTTTAAGGTTGTTAATCAGGCATACTATCTCTTCTTGCTCAACCGGGGGCCAGTGAGGTAGGGTACCGATGTCCACTAAAAATGAAGGCCTATAGGGTTTAACTTTATAATTTGAAAATTGTATGGAAAAGTAATGTTCCCAGATTTCTGGAGAGATATTACAATGCAAATAAGCGGTTGATCCTAAAGCATTGGTAACTAGGGCCCAAAATAACTTAGAGTCGTTATTTAGGGAAGCGTTTATTAGCGCTTTCCAACTTTCCTGTTGTGCCTGCTTCTTTTTATGAGCAATTACTTTTTTATAGTTCTTTTTTGCTGTATAGTATTCAGGGGGAAGAGTTTTTAGTTCTGCTTCCCTATAAGTGTAGTATATTCTCCTTAAGAACTGTTTAGCGTCCTTGCATTCTTTGTCAAACCATTTAGGATGATTCGAGGAGTTTGGGTGGCACAGGCGATTTGGCGCCTTCAAGGAATTTTCTAAAGCTAGGGACAATGAGGAGTAATCTAATAAAATTTCAGATATTGTGTTTGAATCTATTATTCGGTTCCTAAGTGTAAGAGCCAGTGAGGAGGCTAGAAAACTCTCAGTCTTGGAGATAGTACTAGCATTCCAGTGGGCTCTTTTGTAGTAGAGAGAAGATGTTAAGTTTACCCTAGAGGAGTTTACGAGGAGGTTATGCACACCAGCTAGAGAGAGATTAAGTAGTAGGGGGAGGTGGTCGCTTTCTACCCTGTCCCCCACTATAAAGTTAGTGATATATGGGAGCAAAGTAGGAGAAGACAGCATGTAATCTATCACACTGCTGCCACGCCCAGAGATGAAAGTATACTCCGCTGAGTTATCTACCCCCTCATGCCCATTTAGAATCTCCAAGTTTAATCGAGCTGCTAATTGGATCAAACATATCCCAGCATGATTGATCTTCTGGTCCTTGGAGAATCTATTATATCGTGGTATTAGATCATCAGTATCGATAGCTCCCCATAAAGGGGATAAAGTCAAGATACCATTATTTGGTCCTATTCTTGCATTTAGATCTCCTATGATTAAGAGATGAGCTTTTGGGTGTATTTGTTCCAAGGTAATTATATAATCTTCCAGCTGTTGCCAGGTAGAGGTAATATTGTTCTTAGAAGTTGATGGTGGAATATATACATTTATTATTAAAATGGATAAATTGTTTAATACTAGGAGGGCTGCAATTGCAATATTATCGCAGAAGTTAAGTTTCTTAATTTTTACATTACATTACATTTTTACATTGGGACAAGCCGGGCCTGTACAAAAGGGACGGGCTCCACTTGAACCAGAATGGAACCAGACTGCTGGCACTTAAAATTAAAAAGGTAGCAGAGCAGCTTTTAAACTGACTGAGGGGGGAAACCCGACAGGAGCTGAGAAAGGTCCGGTTCGGAATAAACCTCCCCCCTGGGATAAAAACCAAAGAAATGATGAAATTTTAAAAGGGGTAAGCCTAGAAGTAGGCATTGTGAGAGCAGGGGCACAGGATATAAATTCAGAAGAGCAAAATTACCACAGGCCTAACCACAAGTGCCAAAGACACTTGAAGAGAGACACTGCTTACAAGTGCCTGTACGCTAATGCTAGGAGCCTCCGAACCAAGATGGGAGAACTGGAGTGCTTGGTCTTAGAGAAGAGCATTGATATAGTGAGCATAACCGAGACCTGGTGGAATGGAGAAAACCAATGGGATACGGTTATCCCTGGATATAAACTATATCGGAAGGACAGGGAAGGACGTATTGGTGGTGGAGTCGCTCTATACGTGAAAGAAGGCATTGAATCCAGCAAGCTCGAAACCCCAAAAGAGGCAGACTCCTCCACAGAATCGTTGTGGGTGGTGATACCGTGCCCCAGGAGGGACTTAATACTGGGAACGATCTATCGTCCCCCTGATCAAAATGCTCAGGGAGACCTTGAGATGAGATATGAAATTGAGGAAGCAGCCAAACTAGGAAATGTGGTAGTAATGGGTGACTTCAACTACCCGGACATAGACTGGCTGCATATGTGTTCCAGTCATGACAAAGAAGCAAAGTTTCTAGATATTCTAAATGACTATTCCCTAGACCAGTTGGTCATGGAACCGACCAGAGGGACGGCAACCCTGGACTTAATCCTCAGTGGGGACCGGGACCTGGTGCGAGATGTAAGTGTTGTTGAACCGATCGGGAGCAGAGACCACAGTGCTATTAAATTAAACATACATGTAACTGGCCAATTGCCAAGAAAATCCAACACGGTCACATTTGACTTCAAAAGAGGAAACTTCACAAAAATGAGGGGATTGGTAAAAAGAAAGCTGAAAAACAAAGTCCAGAGGGTCACATCACTCGAAAATGCTTGGAAGTTGTTTAAAAACACTCTATTAGAAGCTCAACTGGAGTGCATACCGCAGATCAGAAAAGGTACCGCCAGGGCCAAGAAGATGCCAGCATGGTTAACAAGCAAAGTCAAGGAAGTTCTTAGAGGCAAAAAGTCTTCCTTCAGAAAATGGAAGTCTTGTCCAAATGAAGAAAATAAAAAAGAACACAAACTCTGGCAAAAGAAATGCAAGAAGACAATAAGGGATGCTAAAAAAGAATTTGAGGAGCACATTGCTAAGAACATAAAAACCAACAACAAAAAAATCTATAAATACATTCAAAGCAGGAGACCATCTAGGGAGACGATTGGACCCTTGGATGATAAGGGAGTCAAAGGTGTCCTAAAGAACGATAAGGAGATTGCAGAGAAGCTAAATGAATTCTTTGCATCTGTCTTCACAGTGGAAGATATAGGGCAGATCCCTGAACCTGAACTAACATTTGCAGGAAGGGATTCTGAGGAACTGAGACAAATAGTAGTAACGAGAGAGGAAGTTCTAAGCTTAATGGACAATATAAAAACTGACAAATCACCGGGCCCGGATGGCATCCACCCGAGAGTTCTCAAAGAACTCAAATGTGAAATTGCTGATCTGCTAACTAAAATATGTAACTTGTCCCTTGGGTCCTCCTCCGTGCCTGAGGACTGGAAAGTGGCAAATGTAACGCCAATCTTCAAAAAGGGATCCAGAGGGGATCCCGGAAATTACAGGCCAGTTAGCTTAACTTCTGTCCCTGGAAAACTGGTAGAAAGTATTATTAAAGCTAGATTAACTAAGCACATAGAAGAACAAGCCTTGCTGAAGCAGAGCCAGCATGGCTTCTGCAAGGGAAGGTCCTGTCTCAGTAACCTATTAGAATTCTTTGAGAGTGTCAACAAGCATATAGATAGAGGTGATCCAGTGGACATAGTGTACTTAGACTTTCAAAAAGCGTTTGACAAGGTACCTCACCAAAGGCTTCTGAGGAAGCTTAGCAGTCATGGAATAAGAGGAGAGGTCCTCTTGTGGATAAGAAATTGGTTAAGAAGCAGAAAGCAGAGAGTAGGAATAAACGGACAGTTCTCCCAATGGAGGGCTGTAGAAAGTGGAGTCCCTCAAGGATCGGTATTGGGACCTGTACTTTTCAACTTGTTCATTAATGACCTAGAATTAGGAGTGAGCAGTGAAGTGGCCAAGTTTGCTGATGACACTAAATTGTTCAGGGTTGTTAAAACAAAAAGGGATTGCGAAGAGCTCCAAAAAGACCTCTCCAAACTGAGTGAATGGGCGGAAAAATGGCAAATGCAATTCAATATAAACAAGTGTAAAATTATGCATATTGGAGCAAAAAATCTGAATTTCACATATACGCTCATGGGGTCTGAACTGGCGGTGACCGACCAGGAGAGAGACCTCGGGGTTGTAGTGGACAGCACGATGAAAATGTCGACCCAGTGTGCGGCAGCTGTGAAAAAGGCAAATTCCATGCTAGCAATAATTAGGAAAGGTATTGAAAATAAAACAGCCGATATCATAATGCCGTTGTATAAATCTATGGTGCGGCCGCATTTGGAATACTGTGTACAGTTCTGGTCGCCTCATCTCAAAAAGGATATTATAGAGTTGGAAAAGGTTCAAAAGAGGGCAACCAGAATGATCAAGGGGATGGAGCGACTCCCTTACGAGGAAAGGTTGCAGCATTTGGGGCTTTTTAGTTTAGAGAAAAGGCGGGTCAGAGGAGACATGATAGAAGTGTATAAAATTATGCATGGCATTGAGAAAGTGGATAGAGAAAAGTTCTTCTCCCTCTCTCATAATACTAGAACTCGTGGACATTCCAAGAAGCTGAATGTTGGAAGATTCAGGACAGACAAAAGGAAGTACTTCTTTACTCAGCGCATAGTTAAACTCTGGAATTTGCTCCCACAAGATGCAGTAATGGCCACCAGCTTGGATGGCTTTAAAAGAAGATTAGACAAATTCATGGAGGACAGGGCTATCAATGGCTACTAGCCGTGATGGCTGTGCTGTGCCACCCTAGTCAGAGGCAGCATGCTTCTGAAAACCAGTTGCCGGAAGCCTCAGGAGGGGAGAGTGTTCTTGCACCCGGGTCGTGCTTGCGGGCTTCCCCCAGGCACCTGGTTGGCCACTGTGAGAACAGGATGCTGGACTAGATGGGCCACTGGCCTGATGCAGCAGGCTTTTCTTATGTTCTTATGTTCTTATGTTCTTACATCTAATGTGGAGGAGATCAGGATTGCTAAGCCAGCCTTAGATCTTCCCCTGTTTAGTGCCGGTTTAGCAAATAATTCTAGAGTTAAAAAGCCATGTAAGGCTATATTGTTTGAACACCAAGTTTCTTGGATGCATATCACATCTAGCGATCTCAGAAATTCTAGACAATCGGGACAGTTCGATTTTGAAGTCCAGCCGGCAACATTCCAGGAAGCAATTTGAAGCTGATTAAGCTTTTTAATTCCGGTTTTCTTCTTATAAAAGGGCAGCTCATCACCCGGGGGGCATGATTTTTTCAACCCAAGGTGGAAGATAATCTCTTTGATTGAGGGTAGGGTTGGGGTTTTAGGTGTTAGAAGGAGAGTTTGTCAAGCTAGTTTAGGAGTCTCATGGACTATTACCTCACATGTTGAGCTAGGTCTGCATACATTTGAATAGCTTTTTGGCAGTTCACTTAATATAACTTTTGAAGGTGAAGACAAAGCATTTGGAGGGGAGCCCAATTCAAAATCCTCCAAAAATCTAGAGCCTGTCCTTTTGGCCCTAAGATTTTTTAGGAGGTTCTGCAATTTATTAATTACCTCAGACTGTTCCCTATCAGTAAACGTATGAAAACAATTTGTTAGTTCTTCCTCACCCTCGCATGAAAAATCAAAAGATTTTTCTTGACCCATCCTGGTGTTTCCCAAATTAACAGGGGCCGTTATCAAGTCAGTAGAAAGAACAGAGAAAGGGGAGGAGCTTACCGCATCTACTGTAACAAGATCGCAGTTAATAGAACTCGGTGTTTCAAAGCGTGGTTCTGTTTGTGTTAAGGAGGTCGGGTAAGATTTCTTGTTTTTTGGTGTGGATAGTCCAGGAGATGAGGAAGAGATATTCTGGTGAAGCAAACTGGAAGGAGGAATCCGGGATGAGAGTGGAGCCGGGGTTCCAGAATTAGATGGTATATTTTCCTCTAACAAAAGGGGGTTCCCGTTCACGTGTTTTAGAGTAGAGTTTGTCGAAAAGATTCCTTTTGTAAATAAAGGTAAGGGTTTTGCCAGATTTATAAAGTGTCTCTGGACAGTTATTCCTTGGGAACTCAAAAAGGATTTATGAGCAATTAATCTGGCAGTTACATCAGAGGCTTTTAATGTTACTAAAACAGATGAGTTTAAAGACGGATTGTATAAATGCGTGTACCCCCCTGGTTTCCACGGCAACCAGTGCCAGAAAGCCTGCGATCCAGGGAAGTACGGAGAGGAATGTCAGCATCAGCGCAACTGTGATGGGGATGCTCCATGCGCACCACGGAGCGGCCTCTGCCTCTGCCCTCCGGGGAAAACTGGTACCAAATGTGACACGGACTGCCCATTGAAGAAATTCGGTCCCGACTGCCATCTGACCTGCGAGTGTTCCCGGGCCAATGCTTACTGCAACACCCAGAACGGCCGCTGCGTTTGCCTCCATGGATATATGGGGGCAATGTGTCGGGAAGGCGATCTACCTCAGCTCTTGACCCACGCAAGACAACTGCAGGAGCAAGGTCCCAGGTACCCAGCCAGCTGTGACTAATTTCCATCACCTGTCCTTCTTTGGAGGGATACATAAGCCGGCTGGCTGAGGTGGCCTGGGAGACCCAGTGCCTGCAGGAAGAAGGAGAACATCGCCACCCAGGGAAGGAGAGCCTGCTGTTGCTGCTGCTGTTGGAACACCACCTCCACCACCCTTCCCAGTGGGACTGCTGCCTGGCAGACGTGCCTCCTGCAGGACAAGGTCCCAGGTACCCAGCCAGCTGTGACTAATTTCCATCACCTGTCCCTCTTTGGAGGGATACATAAGCCGGCTGGCTGAGGTGGCCTGGGTTTTTGTCTTTTGTTTTGTTTTTTTGTTTTTGTTTTTGTTTTCTTTTGGGTGCCATTGGTTTTAGCTATGGGTGGGTTCGGTTTCATTTTATATTGTAGTTCTTGGGTTTTTATGTAGTTTGTATGTTGTATTTTACTTTATCTTGTACGCCGCCTAGAGTGGCCGCTTGTGTGGCCAGATAGGCGGCCTAGAAATAAAATTTATTATTATTATTATTATTATTATTATTATTATTATTATAAAGGCTCCACTTTCAGTATGTCGCTAGGCCAAAGAATTTTCAATCCCAGCGACAGAAGAGCATTGCTGATTCTTTGTTTTCTAATATAATCCTTTTCTTTAATTCTAGGAATTGGTAAATTCAATATAGCAAGCTTGTTTAGGCTGTGTTTCAGAAGCCAATTTTCCGTTTCTTTTTCCGGGCGCAAATTTTGGTCTTTTATGATATGTTTTTCATTTTTTGTCTTTAAATTAAAAGCTGAGGACAGGTCTGACGTATTCAAACGCCTATGTTCAGGCTGAGTTTCGTTTTGAGTTTTGAAAGATGTCTTCGCTGTATTAAGAATTAGTGATTCTGGCAAAGTGGTAATCAGTTTCCTCGTTTGTAGTTCTGTTTGCAGACTAGTATTGAGTCTCTTAAGTTGGTTAAAAAGTTTCTGAGAGTTTGTCAACTGACTTCTTAAAGGTTTATAGCTTTTAAAATTTTTAGATTTTTTCCCTCTGGATGCCAAATGAGGATTTTTGTCCTTTATTTTCTTCGATGTGACTATTAAATTTTGTGGTTTTAAAAAACAATGTAAAAAAGGATAAAGTTTAACTAATTCTTCCGTAAGGAGTTTTAATAATCCATTTGTTTCTTCTAAAAAAGCTTTAATGTTCTCCGTCTCTTTGGCTGCGATTGCAAGTTGTAACTGTAGACATTTTTGCCCTGTTAGCAAAAGTTTTTGGCCAATTTGCTCCATTTCACTAGTGCTTGTAGTCTCTCTAAAATAAGCTGGAAGAGAATGGGGAGGCGCTAAAAGCAGATTCTGGCTTGTAAGCTCTGCGGCTTGAACGTTGGGAGAGACACTTAGAGATGGTTGTAGATCTCTATCCAAGGAGAAAGTGGGAGATAGCAGTACCATAGGGTCGGATGTTTGTATCGAGGAATCAGTCGAGTTAGATGGTAGAGTCTGATCAGGTGGAAAGTCCATGGTTGCTTCGTGTTCCGAGCTTTGTAATTCCTCTTTGTAATTCATAGATATTCTTCAATATCTATGGTTTCTTTGGTGTCCTTGTTCAGACCTGGATAACGATGTTTCTTTAAGATAGTAACAAGGGGTTTCATTGCAGAATGTGGTTCATTATTCTTTATCTTATCCTTTTGAGTTGGTAAGAAAAAGTTTGTGATCTTAAGTTGAGAGTCCTCTTTACCGGGCGTTTCTAGAGGACTATCTAAATTATTATCTTGTTCGTAACACCTTTTCCGTGTTTGAACCATTTTTGGGACTTATAGATGATATTCCTGGGGCCTGGTTTAAAGGTTTTTAACTAGTATAGAGCCGAATAGACTCCTAGCCCTCTTAAGTTCTTGATTAAATTAGTAAAGTTTGTTAAAGTAGTTATAAACCTCTTTTCTCCAAGTTTCTTAATTAATCCAAGTGACTCATCAGCCGATAAGAAGTGTGTTCTTTATCTCTCAGTCTTCAAAGATCTCTGGAAATTCGGCAGCCTTTATCAGTCGGTAATTAACAGCGGAGGAGAAGAGAAAGCACAGGAGAACACAGGAAAGGCAGTCTTTTAAGTCTTTTAAGTCTCAGGAGGAATATAGTTGGTGTAAAAACTCAGCTGGGATGAAACAGGTTGCTAGACTTCAAATAAATCTTAAGATAAAGCTCTGAAAACTGATAAAAAGTGATGAAGAGCGGAGCTCCACGCCATCTTGACTCACCGGGCAGAAATATTAATCCAAGCCGAGGAAAGAGGGATGGCGTCGATCTAAGTTCAGATCTGTGGCTTCCTTTATGGAATTACTGATTCACAGGGTTGCCATAATCATAATCGACTTGAAGGCACATAACAACAATAACAATCATAAGAGACCAAAAAAACCAAACAATTATCCCAGTTAGTCATAACTTTTATTTATTATTTAATTTTGTATCCCGCCCTTCCAGCAGGAGCCCAGGGCACCAAACAAAGTGCTAAAAACACTTTAAAACATCATAAAAACAGATCTTCAAATACATTAAAACAAAACAGCATTAAATACATTTTTTAAAAAACTTTTTTAAAAGGGTTAAAAACATTATTAAAAAACATATTAAGCAATTCTAACACAGACGCAGACTGGGATAGGCTTGTTGAAAGAGGAAAGTCTTCAAAAGGCGCCGAAAAGATAGCAGAAATGGCACCTGCCTAGTATTCAAAGGGAGGGAATTCCACAGGGTAGGTGCTGCCACACTAAAGGTCCATTTTCTATAAAGTGCAGAATGAAGCTCCTGATAAGGTGGTATCTGCAGGAGGCCCTCACCTACAGAGCGCAGTGATCGGCTGGGTATATAAACGGTAAGACGGTCTTTCAGGTATCCTGGTCCTGAGCTGTATAGGGCTTTGTACACCAAAACCAGAACCTTGAACTTGGCCCAGTAGCAAATGGACAGCCAGTGCAATTCTTTCAGCAGCCAGGTTACATGTTGGCGATACCCTGCCCTAGTGAGCAGTCTCGCCGCCACATTTGGCACCAGCTGCAGCTTCCGGACCAACCTCAAGGGCAGCCCCACATAGAGTGCATTACAGTAATCGAGCCTGGAGGTTACCAGTGCGTGGACCACAGTGGTCAGGCTGTCCTGGTCCAGGAACTGCTGCAGCTGTCTCACCAGCCAAAGCTGGTAAAAGGCACTCCTAGCCACTGAGGTCACCTGGGCCTCTAGCGACAAAGATGGATCCAGGAGCACCCCCAGGCTATGGACCTGCTCTTTCAGAGGGAGTACGACCCCATCCAAAGCAGGCAACTGACCAATTATCTGAACTCGGAAACCATCAACCCACAGCGCCTCCATCTGAGGATTCAGACTCAGTTTATTGGACCTCATCCAGCCCACCACCGAGTCCAGGCAGCGGTCCAGGGCTTGCACGGCCTCTCCCGATTCAGATGTTATGGAGAAATAGAGCTGTGTATCATCAGCATACTGCTGACACCTCGCCCCAAAGCTCCTGGTGACTGCTCCCAAGAGTTTCATATAGATGTTAAACAGCATGGGGGACAAGATGGTACCCGGCGGCACCCCACAGCACAGCTGCCAGGGGGCTGAAAGACAGTCACCCAATGCTATTCTCTGAGAGTGACCCTGGAGATAGGATCGGAACCACTGTAAAACAGTGCCTCCAATACCCATCTCATCAAGTGGGCCCAGAAGGATACCATGGTCAATGGTATCAAAAGCCGCTGAGAGATCAAGTAAGAATAACAGGGTAGCACTTCCCCTGTCCTCCCAATAAAGGTCATCCATCAGGGCAACCAAGGCCGATTCAGTCCCATAACCAGGCCTGAACCCAGACTGGGATGGGTCAAGATAATCTGTTTCATCCAAGAGTACTTGCAGTTGCTGCGCCACAACCCTCTCAATCACCTTCCCTAAGAAGGGGGTATTTGCAACCCATCGGTAGTTGTCACAACCCAATGGGTCCAGGGTGGGCTTTTTCAGGAGTGGTCGGATCACCACCTCTTTCAAGGAGGCTGGAACCACTCCCTCCCACAATGATGCATTAACCACTCAGTCAGACCCCCTCGGCAAGCTTTAATAAGCCAAGAAGAGCAAGGGTCGAGAGGACACATTGCTGGCCGCATCATTACAACCACCTTGCCCACTTCATCAGGCCGCATAAACTGAAACCGTTCCCAAGAAGTTGCAGCAGACGTTGCACTGGACACCTCATTGGGGACTACAGTAGATGTGGATGTGGCATCAAGACTGCTATGGAGGCAAGCAACTTTACCCTTAAAGTGCCTTGCAAACAATTCACAGTGGGCCTCCAAAGGGTCTAAGACTCCATTTCCTGGAGTGGATGTCAACAGACCCCTGACAATACGGAAAAGCTCCACTGGACGGCTACTTGAGGATGCGATGGAGGCAGAGAAGTGGTCCTTCTTCGCCGCCCTCACCACCACACAGTAGGCATAGTTATGATGTTTTACTCGTGCCCGATCAGCCTCACAGCACGTCTTTTGCCTCTTGTGCCCTAGCCATCGTCCAGCCTGTTTCATTGCCCTTAGCTCACTGGTGTACCAAGGTGCAAGCTGGGCTCCACAGTGCCGGAGAGGGCACTCGGGGGCAACCGTGTCGAGAGCCCTACGCTCCTCACTGTTCCACAGCATGACAAGTGCTTCAACAGGGTCACCTGCTCTATCTACTGGGAACCCCCCCAGGGCATTCAGGAATCCAGTGGATTCCATTAGGCTCCGGGGGTGGACCATCTTAATCTGTCCACCACCCTTGCAGGGAGGGATCAGAGCCATAAGTCTAAACTTCACCAGGAAGTGATCTGACCATGACAATGGGGTGACATCCACCACCACCCCATCTCCAGACCACCCCTTCCTCCATCTGGAGCAAAAACCAAGTTGAGGGTGTGCCCTGCCGTATGTGTTGGGCCAATAACAACTTGAGACAGCCCCATGGTCGTCATGGAGGCCATGAAGTCCCGAGCCGGAACACTAGAGGCAGCCTCAGCATGGACAATACCACAGCCGAGATGGCCTCTTCCAGCTCAGTCAGAGAAGCTGCCGGGCAGCAGGATGAACAGTACACCAACACCAACCCTAGTTTACTCTCTCCTTGGCCCGACACCAGGTGCAGGCCCTCACAGCCAACTCCAAGACAGAGTAGTTTCGTGGTAACAGAGATGGACATTCTGTAGACCACAGCAGGACTATCATTCTGGGCTCCTCCAACGCCACAGCCGAGATGACCTCCAGCAGCTCGCTCAGAGAAGTTGCCAGGCAGCAGGGTGGATGGTACACCAGCAGCAACTCTAGTTTACTGTGTCCTTGGCCAGAGTGGTTTCCTGGTGATAGAGATGAAAGTTCTGTAGACCACAGCAACTCCTCCCCCCCCATCCCTGCAGCCTGTGCTGGTGCTGCACCGAGTATCCAGGTGGGCAGAGTTGGGTCAGATCAACTCCTCCAAGCTCACCCACCGAGGTCTCGGTAATGCACACCAAATAGACACCTTCATCCACAATCAAGTCATGGATGAGAGTGGTCTTATTATGTACCGATCTGGCTTATAGGAACAATATCCAATATCTAAATTATTAAATTATATTATCCTAAAGGGAAGCCATAAATCATGCAAAGTCTCAAGTTTCTTCTTTCTCTTAGAATTCTGAAATGTATATGTATCAAAGGATTTCAGCTGCTCTTAGAGTTCAAACTAGCTCATAGTGGTCAACATATGCAGTTCACAAAGGGATTCAGGGAAATTAAATATCCAGTAATTAGTGTTGATTATTCCAAAACTTTCAGATAGGAGTATTTTTGTCCAGAATCACCAAAAAACCCTGAAATCATCATCACGCATAGATCTCCAGCAGTGGTCTGTGCCATTCCTATAAATTTTATTTAATTAAGTTGGAGTGACATACTATTTACTTATTGAACTGATAATTATTTTATTATTTAAGACATTTCTATACTGCTTTATATTTTGGGGAGTGGGATCTCAAATTGGTTTACAACCTAGATTAAAATATCAAATAAACATTACAATGTTTTTAAAATTATAAATAAAAATCAAATATAAAATACACATTCAAAACAACACAATTTATAGAAAAGTAAAGTATTTTCTTATAAACATCACAGATAAAAATCAAATACAAAAATACAACAAACTCCAGAAAACAGCATTGTTAGT
The DNA here is from genome assembly GCF_030035675.1 of Rhineura floridana. Taxonomy (NCBI): domain Eukaryota; kingdom Metazoa; phylum Chordata; class Lepidosauria; order Squamata; family Rhineuridae; genus Rhineura; species Rhineura floridana. Next base: position 11,957,754 of record NC_084497.1, read on the forward strand.
AATTAAATATAACTGAGATAGATGCTGCACACACACACAAACTAATCTCTCCCAAAAAAGACCTTGGCAGCCCTCCACATCCAAGCCTCGTTCTGATTCATTCCCGCCAACCATAAGATCACTAATCTCCAGCCATCCAATTATCAAGGAGCAAATGTTTGGTCTACAAAAATATAGAGCAGCATCAAGCATAATGTAAACCCAGACTATTCGCCCACCGCCTTCAAAGGCAATGCAATGTCATACAAACAACAGTGTGGGCATTCCCACTCTCACCTAGGCAGGGCCATTCTGTATATTGGTTCAGTCTCCCACATGGAATGGTATTAAACAACTTTGGAACACACAAAAACTCTCACTCTGGGCAGCAAAGGCAGAAGTCCAACTACCACCCAATAACACCACTCACTTTTTCCTGCTGGATAGTATGTTCAACATTAAAAGCAGAGCAGGTCAGCATCTTAGAGGCGAATCCAGAGCGTCACCTTATCTAGTCTGTAGGCTGGGCACAAGTCCATTAGCTGCAGGTATTTCCACTCTGGAATTAGCAATAGCACCCAGGCTGGCTTGGCACCCAGGAACAGGGTGAGTGAACAGATGAAATGGCCTGTTTCCTATCCCAGTACACCTCACCAGAGGCAACAGAGGGAGAAGAAGAAGGAGATGGGCAGGAAACAGAGCAGGTCAATGTCTTAGAAGAGAGTCCAGAGCAGAAAGATACTCCTATCCTGCCTTTTTGGACAAAACCTTGATTATTTTTATAATGATTTTCTTTTATATTTAAATGGGGGAGATAAAGCAGGAGTTTTGGTAAATCTAAACTGCAAAGGGACTTGCAGCATATTTCCCCATTTCACCTCAACATTATTTCCTGTGTACTCATTAAGGAAAAGCACTAATTTCCAAAGAACATAATGGGGTACCTTCAAAGTTGCACAGCAAAAAGTGCAATTTTATTGGGGCACTGACTTTCAAGGAGACTCTTCTTCAGGATTTTCTGAAAGAAATTGAAAAGCACACTTGTTTGCTGAAGGAACTCCTTAGACAACCAAGATGGAGTTTCACTGACCAGCCTCCCTCCCTCCCTCTCCTATTCACTTGTGAGATCAAGCAGATATGAGAGACTGGGGAGAGGGGGGTTCTGCCTTCCCAGAGTTACAAAAAGGATGGGAACCAAAAATGTTCCCAACTATTTCATTCTTTTGGGGGAACTGAGACAGAATAGGCACTACAAATCTCTCACTCTGTCCCTGGGCTGCTGTACATGTAGGTTTACACATAAATTGTTCTTGGAAGTGACACCTAACTTTGTTCCTCTCTCACAAAGGAGCATTTTTGGATGAATGTCAGCTAATGGCTCCTCTACCGTCATGATGTGTCCTCCATCCAGATGAGATGTTCCATATTCATTAAATCCCAGCCCTTTGTGTAGCTGTCCTATGAAATGGTTTGTGATGAGGTATTCATCTTTCCCTTTGGTTTACAGCTTCATTTTAGGCTTGGCAACCTTGCTTACCAAGAGACAGACCCTTCATTATATCCCTAAATTGGATTGGGCCTCATTGCTCTGTTTCTTGGAAACCTCTCTTTCATGCACTCCATAATCCTTTCTCCGAAGGAGGCATTAGCTCCAACTGAGTTAGTTCCCTTTACAGGACTGACAGAGAATGTCGTGTTTTTTCCTATGAAAGAAAATGAAGGGGACGCAGAGTATCTCATAATACTGTGTTTATTTTTGTTTCATGGTTAACTGGGGGCATCCATTTTTTTTAAGCAAGAAGAACTTGCTTCCAAGTTCCAAGACTTCCAAGTTTATAAGAACATAAATACCATCCTTGATCAGATCAAGGACCCTATGATCCAGCAACCCTCTTTTCAACAGCATCCAGACAACTTCTGGTTGCAGAGGTGGCAATGACTATTCCTGTTGGCTGTTGCCGACATGTGGTATCCTGTGAGATCTTCCAATGTGAACTTACCTGGATCCCTCAGTCTTCTTCTGTGGCCCTTCTCCAGGTCCCCCCTGTGAGGGAGGCTCGGAAGCTGTTGTCAAGGGAGAGGGCCTTTTTAATTGTGGCTTCCCATCTGTGGAATGTGCTTCCCAGTGAGGTCTGCCTGGTGCCTTCATTGGCATCTTTTTGACACCAGATAAGGACTTGATTTCCCCCCCAGGCATTTGGTAGACTGAGATGATATTGTTTGCTCTTAGTATGCTGCCAAAGTTTCCTGTGGCCGAATGGGGATGTTGTTGTTTTATTGTTTTGTTTTTATAGGATGATATATTTGTTTTTGTTTTTAACATTGCTGTATGTCACTTGGAGACCTTTGGGTAATAATAGTAATAATAATTCAGCTATGCACTGTCAAGAAATGTGTCTATCCTGAATCTTCCATCTTTCAGCTTTGTTGAATGACTTCCACTGGGGTCTAGCATTATGCAAGAGGGAGAAAAATCTCTCTGTCCACTTTTTCCACACCAAGTATGATTTTTACACCTCTGCCATGTCCCTTCTTACCTCTTCCACAACTAAATAGCCCCAAATGTTGTCACCTTTCCTCATAGGAGAGTTGTTCCTCCAGTCCTCAGGTCTGTTGCCTCTTCAGAGTCGGATGTGGCATGGGGGGCATAGCCAAGTGTAGCAAGGAACAAATATCCAGTGCCAGTGCCAGAGGGCTGACCATGTTGGGTCCTGGCCAAGGGCCTCTGCAGCCCAGAGGGACCCCTGAAGGACCCTTCTTTAGGGTGGGAGCGGCAGCATCGGGTCCTACAATCCAACCTTGCAACTGATTGTGGAGAGGGAGCTCCCAGGCAGCCCCCCAATACAGACGGTGAGGGAGTCAATAAGCCTTCACTCATGCCCTACTTACCTCTCCTGTCAGTGTGAATGCCATGCATGCTGTGCACACATTCCTGCCATCACTCAAGATGGCAGCGGGGTTCTTCCCTAAGGGGCTGAGGCCCCCAACACCATCTTGGTTGATGACAGGCATGCGCACTATGTGCACACGTCATTCACACGACACGAGAGGTAGGTGGAGCACACAGGCGGGCTTGGGGGGAGGAGTTGGGGTATGGTGCCACCGGTCCGGGGTAGGCTGGTGCCGGCCCTGCAAATATCCATACTTGCACAAAACAAACTTTGTTTATTAGTAGAATAATCCCAGCGCCTTCCCTCTGGGGCCCCTCCTTTTTATGTCCTACATTAATTCAGCCACTAGAGGACACTATGTGATCCTAGTTGGTAAAATCTAAATTATTTCCGCATTAAATATTTTATGCATACAGGGCCTGCAGATTTCAGACAAAAAATGCTCTCTGGGTCATGTTTAATTTTCATAGAATTTTCTATGAGCATGGGGGAAATTTGTGCTTTCTTTCTGACTACTCCAATTGGTCATGAGCCAAGGGTCTTTCCATAGACCTTCTGTCCTGGCATTTACTGCTGAAAACAAAACAGTCCCAAGGTGCTCTTGGTTCCAGCTGTTGAACAGGTCTCATTATGAAGTTTGGCTGAAATCTGCTTCCCTGCTATTTACACTCATTCATGTCCCCTCTGAAGCACACCAGATCCACCTGCTATCCTCCTGTCTCCCCTTAAACTTATTTTCTCTGCACGAAATACGCCTGCCTCTTTTCCCATAAGATGTGGTTCCCAGATGCCTCACCATCCCAGCTCTTTCAACTGTACCTAACAGAATTTGTTTTCTAGGCCACCTTCCTTTTGGTTAGTGCTTCAGTTAATTTCCTTCTTAAAGCAAGAACTGGATACACTACTCCAGATGTGGCTTGATATTCAGGTTTTAAAAGAACACGGGGGGAATAAAGTGTGGAGGACTGTGGGGCCATGGGCCCCAGCCCTGTCTTCATCCTTGACCTTGGTGCATTGAAGCTGAAGGCTGAGGGGCGGTCTTTGTGCATTCACATTAATGCACTTAGAAGTCTCCATGCCATCAAGAAGCCTGCACAATGAAGGTTCTCGATTTCAGAGATGATTCAGTTGAACATGTGAAGAATCTCCTTCCACACCATCCCATTTAACACAGGATGTTTGGGAACAGGGCTGAAGCGTGTACCCCCGGCAACCCCTCCCCCTTCCCACAGGGTAGGGATTATTACTGCCTTTTTGTCTAGACACTATGTAGCAAAGGGGGGGAGCACCCAACAAAGAAAAATACTCAGACAAGCCCCAATCTTACTCCAAAATCCACAAATCTAGACACCTGTCCTACTGCAAAGGTTTCCTGTCTGCTAGTCCTGGTTGCTCACTTCCAGCCAGAAACAGCCAGCCTTCTAGGGATGGGTGAGAATCTCGATTCAGTTCGCATTTCAAGCAGAATTTATTAAATTTGCAATTTCCAAAACAATATGAGAACTGAAATACAGTCATCCTTCAAAATTTGCATTTATTAGAATTTTGGGATGCAGTTCGCCAACTAAACATTTACAAAAATGCATATATTAGGGGAAAGTGTGCATAAAAATGAATGCATGAGTGAACATAACATGCAAAAAGGCATGAAATGATGAGAAATAGCTTGCAAAAATGTGTACTTTTGTCAAAACTGCCTACAAAAATGTGTTTATTTGGAGAAATTCACACTAAAATGGTGGAGAATTTTCATGAGGATTTTTTTTAAAAAAAATTCACAGATCACTGTAGAAATGTAGAGAGCTGAATTTAACATTGGAAAAATGAGAAACTGAGACCTTTCCATCTCTACAGCCTTCCCTAAAGAGCTGAACTGCATCACCTCCAGACTGTCAGTATTTTGCTGGAGGGAGTCAACTAAATACCAAAACTTACATTTAAATAATTAAAATGGATTAAAGCACTCAGGTGCAAGGAGGGATGGGACACCCTGGATCTAGGTCTGAATTAGGGTTGCCAGGTCAGAAGCATCCCAAAACCTGAGATTTGAGGGGCAGGCCCGAGTGATGTCATGGGGCGGGCCCAAGTGATGTCATTGGGCGGGTCTGAGTGATGTCACGGGGCGGGCCCGAGTGATGTCATTAAGCATGATACATTAAGCATCAATCACAGTTGCTTGGAGCATACAATTAAAAAAAAATCTGATTGGAAATTAAGATAGAAATCTTAGCTAAAAGATGGAGCCTGGGTAGGGAACATTTAATCTAGCCTACTTGTTTTCAGCAAGAAGGGTTAAGTGCCTTCAGGCCAGGGCAGTCACCAGAAGGCCACTGCAGGGACAAAGGAGCCTAGTGTTGTGGAGATGTTAGATGGGAGCTCTGGGGAGTAAAGATGGATGCTCCTGAAGGCTGCAATTCTAAACACACTTACTAAGGGATTAAGCCCCATAGAACTCAACAGGACTGACTTCTAAGTAGATATAGTTTGGATTGTGCTGGTGGTAAACCTTGACTAGGGTTCTTCTGCAAAGACATCCATATCCAAGCAGGGTTGGCAACCCCCTGCCTGGAATACCCTGCCCTTATCTTTTAACGTGTTCTTTTAACAAGTCTTTTAAGTTGAGACCTTATCCCAGTCTGCGTCTGTGTTGGAATAGCTTTTTAATATGTTTTTAAAACGTTTCTTAAAAAACATGTTTTTAAAGCTTTTAAAAATGTTTTTAAAGATGTTTTGTTTTAATATATTTTAAAGTCTGTTTTTATGATTTTTAAAGTGTTTTTAGTACTTTTGTTTGCCACCCTGGGCTCCTACTGGGAGGAAGGGCGGGATATAAATCAAATAATAAATAAATAAAAATAAATATTCATTCATTTTTTTAAAAAAATCAGTATTAGTTTCCCACATAATAAAAACGGTGATAAACCCTGCCTAATTCCTTTAAAAATAGGGTTGGAGGGAGAGAAAAAGGTTTACAACACAAACACAAGTCTGCGTTATGTTTACTCACAAGTCCCATTAATTTACAGCACAATCCTAACCATGTCTATCAAAAGCAAGTCCTAATGGAGTTCAATGGGGTTTACGCCAGGTACATGCTTTACTCCCAGAAATTGCTTTACTCCCAGAAAAGCAGATATTGGATTAAATACTTTCATATTTCATAGCCCAGGGTCTGACTCTTGGACAGAAGAGGGGGGAAAACGTTAAGCCATGGAAGGGCAAAAGCTCTCCCAGCAGAAAGTTCATTGACATCAGTTCATTACTGGTAGGTCCTAACAGTATGGGAAAATTCTGGAGTAGATTATAAAGCAGTCATTCTGTAAAGTGGGCGATATAAGTACAAACCAACCAACCTGTGATGGAGGCTTGTAAACAATACCAAGGCCCACTGCCAGCACACTTCAAGTGCCAGTTGCCCCAGCACGACTGCCAGGACTGACACCCATCATCATCAGCTGACAGGAGGGCTGAGCCCAAGCAGCTGGATTTGCTGTGACTATGGCTGTTGTGTTAATTTTCCCATAGTGCAATTGCTTGTCTAGCTCAGGAAGAGCCCCTCGATCCTGATGCTGGCCCCGATCCTTGCCTACAAACTGGATAAATGTGTTGTTTAATAACTTACCAAAAAAAAGGCATAAGAATGTAGCATTTCTCATTTGCTGGTGAGCTCTGAGACATAAAGGAAACACATCTGTTGCAGGGGTGTTGGATTTTCCCAGAACTTGTCATTCTGTTTGATACCTGGAAAACAGCAGTCCAGCCTTTGAGGTCTGTAATAACCATGGCTGTTTGTGGTCCTTTCTCAATTGCAGGGAAAATGACAAAATAGTTGCATTGTTTGCCTAATTATCTTCCACTCGATGCCAATCCTTTCCCTGGGTCTCTGAGTCAGAGTGATTATATGCAATTCCTGCTTTGATTGCCATCTTGATCTTCTTACAGGATGGGACACACCAGGGATGGCTTTAATTGCCATGTTCAGGCTGCTCCTGCACCAGCAAGGCAGAAAAACCTGCAAAGTCATAGATCCTGGACTTAATTAGCAGCTCCTCTATCCATGCCAAAGGCCTGCGATGAGGAGGACACACAAGGCAGGAGATGGCAGACCCTCCCAATCTTAGGGTGGTGGGCAGAGGGGAGATCCATTTGGGCAAGTAATATGGACCCTCCCAAGAATCACAGAACCCTCCAAAGCCAAAAGTTCAAAACAGAGCACCCTGCCTGCCTGACCCCTCCTTCTGTTGGTCTCCCAAATGGGTCCGTTGCCCGGTGCGCAGTACAGCCAAATGACCACACCCAGGTTGAAGGGTCCAACAAGCTTTATTTCGTTCTGGCCAGAAAGAGGTGCAAGGCGATAATTCACAAAACAAGCACACCCCTTATGAGGGTGCTACACTTTTATACATTGCAAGCAAAAATTCATGGCACATTCTAATTGGTCCCTTAGTGCCAACCTGTCACCTTTCCATTGGTCGATCTTCTGACTATGCCCACCATCTCTTATGCACACGGCACATTAGTTTATCCACCCATATCTGCATTCCAAGTTAAGCCATTACAACAGCAGCTTCCAAGCACGTATTTTACTGATAAAGTTCAGCAAGCATGTAACTTCTCTAGGCCTTATAAAATTCAGTTTCTTTTTTGTTTTTTTCTTAAAAAACGCTGGTCCTGAGTCATCACTTCCACCAGGGCCTCTGACCTGTCTGCCCCCCAATCCCCATAATCATTAAACAAACCCCTCACTCAGACTCTTTGCGGTCTATTTTTAGTCTCTGATGGACAATCAGCTGGAAGCCTGAACACTCATCTGCACTCAAGGTCTCATGGGGTTCTGGAGCAGACACCCATTTTTTACCTCTTCTGCATCCAGTTGTTAACATTCATGAGTTCTCCAAGAGTCAAAGCAGTCTAACATAGAGATAGGGCAGGCCTAACCAATGCCCCCACCAATTCAGTTGCAGCATTTTCCAGTCATTGTCTAAAATGGAGCAGAGCAGCCATTTTAGAGAGGGAGCTTGATTTTACATTTATAGGCTGATTTCTTGACTATTGTCTCCATTCTGGTTTATGACTGTGCCAAGGTACTGCTTGACAAGTTCAATGTCCTCGTTCATTGTCAACTTTAAAGTTACATAAATCTTCAGTTGTCATTACTTTAGTCTTTTTGACGTTCAGCTGTAGTCCTGCTTTAGTGCTTTCCTCTTTAACTTTCATCAGCATTCCTTTCAGATCATTACTAGTTTCTGCTAGTAGTATTGTATCGTCTGCATATCTTAAATTATTGATATTTCTCCCTCCAATTTTCACACCTCCATATTGATCCATACCTGCTTTCCATATTATATGTTCTGCATATAGGTTAAAGAAATAGGGTGATAAAATACACCCGTCTCACACGCTTTCTGACTGGGAACCAATCGGTTTCTCCATATTCTGTCCTTACAGTAGCCTCTTGTCCAGAGTATAGGTTGTGCATCAGAACAATCAGATGCTGTGCCGCCACCACCCCATTTATTTTAAAGCATCCCATAGTTTTTCATGATCTACACAAACAAAGGCTTTGCTGTAATCTGTAAAGCACAGGGTGATTTTCTTCTGAAATTCCTTGGTCCATTCCATTATCCACATATGTTTGCGATATGATCTCTGGTGCCTCTTCCCTTTCTAAATACAGCTTGGATGTCTGGCATCTCTCACTCCATATAGGTAAGAGTCTTTGTTGTAGAATCTTGAGCATTCCTTTACTTGCATGGGATATTAAGACAATAGTTCGATAATTACTGCATTCCCTGGGATCTCCTTTCTTTGGAATTGGGATGTACATTGAACGCTTCCAGTTTGTGGGCCATTGTTTAGTTTTCCATATTTGTTGACAAATTTTTGCCAAAATTTGGACAGATTCCGTCTCAGAACTTTTAGCAATTCTATTGGTATGCCATCTATTCCTGGTTATTTGTTTCTTCCAAATATTTTAAGAGCAGCTTCCACCTCACATTCTAAAATTTCTGGTACAGTTCCTCCGTGAATGAATCTGTCATCCTTGCATCTCTTTTGTAGAGTTCTTTAGTGTCTTGTTTCCATCTTCCTTTTATTTTATCTTGGTCAGTCAGTGTGTTCCCCTGTTGATTTTTCAACATCCCTACTCTTGGTTTGAATTTCCCTTTCATTTCTCTAATCTTTTGAAATAGGGCACTTGTTCTACTTTTTTGTTGTCCTCTTCTATTTCTTTACAATAACTATTTTAATAGTTCTCTTTGTCCCTATGTACTAGTCGCTATATTATTGCACTTAGGGTTCTGATTGTGTTTCTATCTCCTTTTGCTTTTGCTTTCCTTCTTTCTTTAACCATTTTAAGAGTTTCATCAGTCATCCATTGAGGTCTTTCTTTTTAACTAGAGATATTGTCTTTTTGCATTCTTCCCTGATAATGTCTCTGACTTCATTCCATAGTTCTTCTGTTTCTCTATCAGCTAGGTTTAAAGGCTCAGATCTGTTCCTTATTTGATCTTTAAATTCTTCTGGGATGTTATTTAGATTGTATTTTTGCATTATGATTGCTTTGTTCTTCTTTAGCTTTACTCTGATTTTCGATACGACCAGTTCATGATCTGTACCACAGTCTGCTCCTGGTCTTGTTTTCGCAGGAAGTATGGAACTTCTCCATCTTCTGCTTCCAATTATATAATCAATTTGATTCCTATATTGACCATTTGGTGAAGTCCACGTGTACAGCCGTCTTTTTGGTTGCTCAAAAAATGTGTTCGCAAGAAACAAATTATTGGCTTCACAGAATTCAATAAGTCTTTCTCCTGCATCATTTCTATCTCCTAAGCCCCATTTCCCCACAATTTCTAGTTCTTCTATTTCCCTGCTTTTGCATTCCAGTCTTCCATGATTATCAGAACATCTCATTTTGGTGTGTGATCAATTTCTTCCTGTGTAAAATCTCTCTAATTTCTCTTCTGTGCTTGCCATTTGAGCGAAGACTTGGATTATGGTTATAGTAATAGGTTTCCCATTTAATCTCATTGGTATCACTCACTCAGATCTTGAGTTATAGCTCCTAATTGCTTTTGCTACATTACTTCTCACTATTAGAGCAACCCCGTTTCTTCTTAATTTCTCAGTTCCTGTATAGAATATTTTGTAGTTACCTGATTAAAAATTATTATTATTATTATTAAATTTTATTTATAATCTGCCTTTCGGCCAAAGGCCCTCAAGGCGGCTTACAAAGAAAAATAAACACAGGTATAAAAATACAATAAAAGCAATACAATTTACAAAAATTAAATTAAATAACAAATAACATTCTAATAACAAATAGAATTAAATAACAAATAACAGAGAAGCAGAAGGGCGACAGGCATTTGTTACAGCAAAGCTGTGCAAAAAGAGTTTGTCCTTTCCTAAGGTGATCAGATGCTTCCATTTCAAAGGAAATGTCCCATTCCTGTCCATTTTAATTCACTCACTCCAAGTATTGTAATGCTGATACATTCCATTTCATGCTTGACAATTTCTAACTTTCCCTGGTTCATGCTTCTCACATTCCATGTTCCGATTGTGTATGTTGTACAACTCCAGACTCTCCTTTCGCATCTGTGCGCATCAGCCTCTGGGCTTCCATTCGGCTTTGACCCAGTGGTGTCATTAGTCACAGTCCATTGTTCTTCCCCAGTAGCTCGCTGAGTGCCATCTGATCTGGGGGGGTCTCATCTTCCAGCACTATCTTGTAGGGTTTTCATGGTAAAAGTTATTCAGAGGTGGTTTCCCATTGCCTTCCTCTGAGTTTGGATGTATCTTAGTCTGGTGTCTCAGCTTTGACCATTCCGCCTTGGGTGACCCTGCTAGGAGTCTATTCAGCTCTATTTATTTATTTAAAATATTTCTATCCCACCCTTTTACCCTATAATAGGGCACTCAGGGCATCTTACAATAAAATCGAACATGTACATAATAAAAATTGTATACAATAAAGACCAGAAAAACATTAAAATAAATTAAAATACAAAAAATGCAATTAAAATACATAAAATACATATATATTGGGAGTGATACTGAAGGGACTACAGAGGTAAAAATTAACATAGAAGGCATAAAATCAGTCTAGACTCCTGGAGGCATTGCTCTCAGCTTCTTCAACACTCTGAAACCCCCTCACCACATTAAGGTGTGCGTCCTAGTAATCTACTTGTAATCCTTGTAATCTACACAGATGTTTCTTTTATCCCACAGTAGACCAGACCAAACCAGTTCTGTAGGTTTTTGACAAAAGTTCAAACTGAACTAGGAAAAAAACCCAATTTTCTTTTCCTCCTTGTTGATGCAAGAATTGAGCTTTTATTTTATTGCTGGCACATATGTGTGCATACCCCAAATTCCCTGGAGTAGTTTCACTAATGTTCTTAAACATTTTTTCTTTCAAAGTAGGAAGGAAAACTGCATATGCATATATGTGACTCTTTAAAAATAACATATTTGGACCTCTTTATTAGTCCAAAATTACAGGACTTTGCTGCAGGAGGATTCGCTTGAGCCTACATGTTCCCCAACCTTTCTCCACCTTTGCTGAATGTCTTTTATGCAACTGCATTGTGTGTATAAAATTATGCATGGTGTGTAGAAAGTGGACAGGCAGAAACTTCTCTTTCTCTCATAATACTAGAGTCCAGTGGGATCATCCACTGTAGCTGACAGTTGAGAGATTCAGGACAGATAAAAGGTAGCACTTTTTCACACAGCATGTAAACTACGGAATTCATATATAATTCGCTATACCTCCTGTGATATGGCTGCCAACTTAGATGTGTTTTAAAGGGGATTAGGCAGATCCGTAGAGGAGACAAGGCTATCAGTGGGGTGTTTGCAGCAGCTGCTGCTGCAGCACTCCTGTCCTGCTTGTGGGCTTCCCCAAGGCCCCCTTTGGTCTGATTTTCTTGACATACTTCACTAAGCAGATGATTCTTATTAAATTACAGAAGTAAGTGCTTATGTTGCAGATCCCGTTGCCCTTTTAAGACACCCTGAGGGAAATGAATGCTGATCAGTGCTTGAGTCAGCAGCAGCAGGAACTGGTGGGTCAACTTTATTGAGCTGCACACACACACACACACACACACACACTGTGACAGTGCAGGTCACACTAGGCAGCAAAACTCATGACTCAGTGGGAATACATGCAAGGGGGCTGGAAGCAACTTCACGGAGACCGAGAGCAGCACAGCATGTTCCTCTGGTCGGGTTTCCATGTCTCTGCTAGGCTTAGCCTTCTGCCTGATGCATGTCATATTTATTTTTACACATTTTCACATGTATTTGTTCAAGTCTGCACTGGTTCCTTTGGCCATAGTGTTTTCATCAGGCTGCTGTGATCTCTGGAACACTCCTCCCCCCCACCTGTGTATTTATAAATCACACTCCTGTAAATTATCTTGCTACAGAAATGAGACCAAGGTAGACTAAACAGATGGGGGATGTGGCTTGATCCCAACATGCCTTCGGGCAGATGTGGCTTTTTCTCAGGGGACTTTCTGCAGGCAGCTACTGGACTGAAGGGGAGTGACTCAGGCTCTGCTGTGAGGGGGAATCCAACACACACACTGGGGGGGGGATCAGTGGCAGCCCCCAAGGCAAGAGAGCCCACTACCTTCTCTCTGGAAGGAGGAGTGCCATGCAGTGGTTCAGTGCGCACAGGACACACAAATGCAGCCACTCCCATGTATATGCCATGACAGGGCAGAGCACACATGTGCCCTTAGAGCAATCACTCAGTTGGCAATTGGCCAAGAATATAAAATTCTGGTTGAGTCAGAAAAATCCTGGATGAGCAGCAAACGTAGAGGCAGAATCACCTGTAAGAATCATGAATTGAAAGGAGCCTGGGGGAGGGGGGCATTTACTTCAATCCCCTGCTTGATGCAGGAGGCCTAGAGCCAGAACCCCCCAACAGCTGGTGGCCCACCCAGCCTCAGCTTCAAGACCTCCAGCCACCTACTTCCCATCAAGATGGTTCTCCTAATTTTCAACTGAAATCTACCTTCCTGTAAATTAAGCTCATTACATTTAGCCCTGCTCTCTGATGCAGCAGCAATAGCAGCAGCACAGAATAAGCCTTTGCCCTCTTCTGCATGACCACTGCAGACCTTCAGGTATTTGAAGAATGTGCTCACTGACCCTTTCAGTCTTCTCTTCTGCAGGTTAATCTGTTTAGGCAGTTTTCCTTTGGCCTTTCCTTGAGTGGTGAAAACACTTTTATTATAACTAATCCCTGGAAGGGATACATTAGACCTCTGGGAGACCTGCTGTGGCAGGTTTGCAGAGCACTTAACAGATAAAATCACATTCTGGCCATAATGCTGATGTTGGACAGGCCCTGTCGAAGCATCCGAAACATTGTCTGGATATGAGAAACCTTCTTTGGATCTTGAAGACTGTAATAACCGTTGCCCAGTTGCAAGTATCCCCTTTTTGGGTCAATGTTCTTGAGAAGGTGGTAGCAGTTCAATTCTAGGTGCTCTTGGTTGAAACAGATTCTCTGGACTCATTGTACTCTTGGTCCAGGCCTAGTTTGGGTACTGAAACAGGCTTGGTCACCCTAATGGATTATGTATGGCACCCCATATTTATTTATTATTTATTTATTTATTGTACTTTTAGACCGCCCTTTAGCGACAAGCTCTCAGGGCGGTGTACAATAGAATAAAACCACATTAAAATACAGGTGAATGAGGGTACAATACAACTATAAAAACATTTTAAAAGCAAGGTGAAGACAAAGATTAAAATAAGATTACAATTAAAATTAAAATTAAGATTAAAATGCCTGGGCAAAGAGGTAGGTCTTTACCTGGCGCCGAAAAGATAACAAAGAAGGCGCCAGGCGTATCTCGTCAGGGAGGGCGTTCCATAATTTGGGGGCCACCACTGAGAAGGCCCTAGATCTAGTTATTGCTCTCCGGGCCTCCCTATGAGTTGGAACCCGGAGAAGGGCCTTCGACGTTGAGCGTAGCGAACGGGTAGGTACATAGCGGGAGAGGAGTTCCACCAGGTATTGCGGTCCGATGCCATTAAGGGCTTTATAGGTAAGAACCAACACTTTGAATCTGGCCCGGAAACATATTGGTAGCCAGTGCAGTTGGGCCAGGACAGGTGTTATATGGTCAGATTTTTTAGTCCAAGTAAGAACTCTGGCCGCAGCATTCTGCACCAGCTGAAGTTTCCGAACCGTCTTCAAAGGTAACCCAATGTAGAGTGCATTACAGTAGTCCAATCTAGAGGTTACCAGAGCATGGATAACTGTGGCGAGGTTCTCCCTGTCCAGATAGGGTCGTAGTTGGGCTACCAGCCGAAGCTGGTAGAACGCATTCCGTGCCACCGAGGCTACCTGAGCCTCCAGTGACAGGAGCTGATCTAATAAGACCCCCAAACTACGGACCTGCTGCTTTAGGGGGAGTGTAACCCCATCTAGGGTAGGTCGGACATCAACCATCTGGGCAGAGAGCCCCCCCACCAACAGCATCTCAGTCTTGTCAGGATTGAGTCTCAGTTTATTAGCTCTCATCCAGTCCATTATCGCGGCCAGGCAGCGGTTTAGTATATTAACAGCCTCACCTGAAGAAGATGAAAAGGAGAAGTAGAGTTGCGTATCATCAGCATATTGCTGGAAACGCACTCCAAATCTCCTAATGACCTCACCCAGCGGCTTCATATAGATATTAAAGAGCATGGGGGACAGAACTGAACCCTGCGGGACCCCATATTGGAGTACCCAGGGACTCGAGTAATGCTCCCCAAGCACCACCTTCTGGAGACGATTCTCGAGGTAGGAGCACAGCCACTGCCAAGCAGTGCCTCCAACTCCTAAGTCCGCAAGTCACCCCAGAAGGATACCATGGTCGATGGTATCAAAAGCCGCTGAGAGATCAAGGAGAACCAACAGAGTTACACTCCCTCTGTCTTTCTCCCGACAGAGGTCATTGTGATGTTCCTATATATTAGTGTATATATGGTAAGTGCTGGTTGTTTAGAGTATACATGGTAAGTAGTGAAAGAGGAGGGGGAGTGAATGGGCAATAGAATGCTTGATGATTGGCTGAATGTTTAAAATGGCTGACAGTATAAATGAAAGGATGACAGGTAAATCTGGGTGGATGTGAGGTGGTAAATTGTGGAATCTGGGGGGGGAGAAGAGAAAGAGTGGATTGCTTGGTGGGGTTTAGAGAGTTGTTTACCAGGAGGGAGGTGGAGTTCGGATTAGTATTGAGTAAAACCATATGCTTATGTGCCTTAAGAAGAAATCTTGTTAATCTTGTTAGCTTTGTTATCTTTAATAAATACTTAATTTGGTTTACCAAAGGCCTGATCCTTGGCTGGAGTTTCACAGACCAGAAGGGAGGGTAAGGTAATGACCAAGGCTGAAGGGGAACTGTAACAAATGGTGGCAGCGGTGAAGAGAATAACAATACCAGTATTCAGAGTCTCTGGGAATACTAGTATTGGGACGTTACTGGTGGTTGCCCAGCAGGGGGATCTGTTGAGATCTGTGCTAGAGCGGATAGGTAAACCATAAGAGAGTGCGGTCCGGACTGGTGGAGTCCCTGGTGGTGCCTAGAGACAGGCAGTAACCACGAGCAGGTAGGAACCTGACAGGGAGAGCCAGGGAAGGATGCCTCACAGTCATCATACAGGGCGACCAAAGCTGTTTCTGTACCAAACCCTGGCCGAAAGCCCGATTGAAATGGATCCAGATAATCAGTTTCATCCAAGAGAGCCTGGAGCTGGCGAGTGACCACACGCTCTAGGATCTTGCCCAGGAATGGAACATTTGCTACCGGTCTATAGTTGTCAAGGTTATCAGGGTCCAAGGAGGGTTTTTTTAGGAGCGGTCTCACCACCGCCTGCTTCAGGCAGGGTGGTACCACTCCCTCTCGTAAAGAGGCATTAATCACCTCCTTGGCCCAGCCGGCTGTTCCATTTCTGCTAGCTTTTATTAGCCACGAGGGGCAAGGATCCAGAGCAGAAGTGGTCGCCCGCACCTGTCCAAGCACCTTGTCCACATCCTCGAGCTGTACCAACTGAAATTCATCCAATAAAACAGGACAGGACTGTGCTCCGGACACCTCATTAGGTTCAACTGCTACAATGTTGGAGTCAAGGTCCCGACGGATGTTCTCATTGATCTCTCAGCAGCTTTTGGCAACATTGACCACAGTGGTGTCTTGCTAGATTGGCTCTGTGGATGGATGTAACATGTTGCATGCTGCTACTTTGCCTGCAGGACTCTGCAGAAAGTAGTGAGGGGGGGGGAAGGTTGCTCTACTCCATGGTATTTCATATTATGGGATCCTGCTGCAGGGTTCCATTTTACCTTTCATGATTTTTGATATCTATGTGAAGCTGCAAGATGAAGTCATCGGAGAATTTGGTGTGAAGTGCCATCAGTATAACACCCACTTCTATTTCTCGACGCCATTTGTGGCAGAGATGAGGCTATGCAGCTACTGAATTGGTGCCTGGATTCAGTAGTGGGCTGGATGAGGGCCAATAAACAGAAGATGAATCCTGACAAATGTGGAGGCACTATGGAAGATGGTTCTTGGTTCCAGAGAACTAGTGTTCAAACCATGTTGGACAGGGTGCATTCACCTGAAAAAGCAGGTACACTGGTTAAGGATGCTGCTAGATCCAGGCCCAGGTGCATCCGTGGTCCTTTGTGCCTTTTACTAGCTTCAGCTGGTGAACCAGCTGTACTTATTCCTGGACAGAGATAATCTGGCTGTGGTAATGTGAGCTCTGGTGACCTCCCAGCTGGATTGGTGTAATGCAGGAATGGAGGACCTCTGACCCTCCAGAAGTTGCTGCACAACAGCTCCCATCAGCCCCAGCAAGCATGGCCATTGGCCAGGTAGGATGATGGGAGTTGTTGATCAGCAACATCTGGAGGGCCAAAGGTCCCCCACACCTGGTGCAATCCATTGTACATGGGCTGTCATTGAGGACAACTGAAAAGCTTCAAACAGTATAGCATTTGGCTGCCAGAATTTTAACTGGTATAGCCAGATTTGTTCCCATTACTGTTATCTTACTACACTAACAGTGCCATCCAATACATGTCTACTCAGCTACACTGGATTCAATGGGGCTTACTCCCAGGTAAACGTGTATTGGATTGCAGTCATAGTTGCCTATTTGCTACTGAGCTCATTTTAAGCTGCTGGTGCCTACTTTGAGAACAGGGTTGGGAAGCTTCAGCCCTTCCCCAAGCGAGGCCCACCAGCTGACATCACTTGTAACTGGGGATGGAATGTTCCATCAATTTTGGTTCTCATTTTTCTAACCTTAACTTTGTGTCTCCACATTTCTGCAGCAATCTGTGATTTTAAAAAAATTCTCATGAAAATTCTTCAGTATTTTAGTGTAAATTTCTCCTAATAAATACATTTTTGTAGTTTTGACTAATGTACACATTTTTACAAGCAATGCATCCTAATGTAATGCATTTTTGTATGTTATTTTCACCATTATATTCATTTTGTGCATACCTTCCCCTAATATATGCATTTTTGTAATCATTGCTTGGTTGGAGGACTGCATTGCAAATTTTGGATAAGTGCAAATGTTGGAGGATGGCTGTGTTGCAGCTTTCTTGTTGTTTTGGAAAGTATGAATTTTATAAATTTGGCTTTAAATGTGAACTGAATTGATTTTTTCTGAGGAATTAGCTACCTTATTAGAGATCTGAGTACTCTTTAAAACTTTAAGGCACACTCCAACAATTATGGGATGAAGCAGGGACCTCACGATAGCAAGGATGAGTCTAAGCAAACTAAAACCCAACTTTCTTGGGCAAGAACTAATACGGGGGTCTGCAAAGAACTTCCAGATCCACTTAGTGGTCCTCACAACCCTGCCACATTTAAGACATTCAATTCTGTGTTCAAAGTGAGTAAAGTGAATTAATTTCTGGAGAGATTCACATCTTTTGTCTCTTTCCCAGGTAATCCACCCGCAGGAGCCCTACATTTGCACGGGGTGGTACTCAGAGCAGTCAGGTCAGGTGCCGAATACAAACCCTGCAAGAAATCCAGAGGCATTTCACAACAAACTGCAAACAAAACCTCTGTGTGACCTGTTTACTAATCAGGGTGAGAGATTAGATTTGAACTGATGACAGATACCAGAATGTTTGTTTAAGTGAAAATTTTAAAAAGAAAAACTACAACACAACTTGACACAATTTTTTGCCCGTAATTCAGAGGCTCCTTTTCCAGAACATTACATCACCAGTCCTTCCGCATGATTTGAATGAGGCAATCTCAAGGAATGGGGCAGAAGCTGTTTACCCAGAAGGGTGTGAGCAAATCTGTGGCTGATGAACAATCCATTAAATGAGATGACATAATTCTCAACATCCAGCTCTGCTGTCACTTGAGCAAAGCCACTCTCCACTGTGGTGTGGAGTCACAGGCAGAGATAATCCAGCAATCATTTACTCAGGGAACAGCTAATTTTCAGCAGGGAGCATAGCTTGAATTAAGCATGAATTTAGGCTGTGTTTACAGCAGGGTGTCAATGCACATGAGGGGCACACAGATCCAATTTTTCTATGTGCACTTTTGTGTTCTTTCATCTACACATGAGCACTTCCCGGTTAAATCAATCACGAATAGCTAGGTTGTGCTCAGGCAATGAGAAAACAGAAGTAGGATATGTGGCTACAGACTTCACCCAGCAAAATTTCACCACACCCATTAACCCCGCACACACCCACTCACACACAAACAATGGACTTCAGCATATCCACACTTGGGAGACGTGCAATTTTATGTAGAATTTTATTATGTGCAGTAATTCTGAATGGCAAAGGCAGATGATGGGGGGGAATTCAGGACCATGTTGCTATGGGGGGGGGACCATTTTCCTGGTCTCCCTTTGAAGCTGCTGTTTTCCCCACAGGGCCAAGCATGGATGCACCATATAATACCATTTCTCCTGGTTTCAGAGGCAGATACAACTATGGGTCTGACCTACTTAGTCAGCAGAGTCCCAGAACGCTATACTAACACGATTATATCACCTCAGACTCATGGGGTGTTTTTGTTTTGCTTTTGCATGTTTCATTGCCTCCCTTCACAGAAGCTTCCTCTGCTTATTCCGAGATCTGCATCTTAATGTGCTTTAAAAATGCAGTCAAGATATTTATTTATTTAAGATATTTATATACTTCTGCATCATTTAAGCAGTGTACCTAAAAACAAGCCGTACATAAAATAAAACAAAATCATCATAAAACTAAACACTACCTGCTGGAAAAAGAAAGTCTCAGTCATATGCCTGACATTCAACAAGGAAGGTGCCCGTGTAATCTCAATTGGGAGGGAGTTCCACAGTCTTGGGGTCCACTGCACCAAAAGTACATCTTCAAGCCATTACGAGTCGTGCATCTGAGCCATGGCAGCCCGCAAACAGAGACTTCCCCCTAAGATCTCAGTGATCTTAGGACAGGAAGGATCAGATGGTCCCTAAGATACCCTGGACCCAAGGTGATAAGGGCCTTGTATGTGGGGGCCTCTCAAGAAACCCAAAATGTCAATTTCTTAAATGGTTCTGAGTAGCTAGAGTTGCAGCCTGTGTAATTTCTGGGGCTTGGCATTTCTGTCCTGTTTTGAGGCCAGCCTCACATCCACTTGCAGCGGTTTGGTGCACAGCAGCAGCAGGTACGGCAGGGGCCTCTGTGGCCCTGGAGGAGAGAGGAGCCACTTGCCTTGCCTTGCATAAGGTACATTCCCCCCCAAAAAACAAAGCACCATGAAGGCCTGGAAACCAGCCACTGACTGACTGTCAGTCACTGGAGATGTCAATAGTGGGAGCTAGCCAGAGGAGTCTGAGGCAGCTTCCTGTGTTTTCTCCAGCAGAGGAAAAAGGGAAGAGAAAGGTTGGGAGGGGCAACAGAAGAAGTAGAGTGACTGACTCATTCCTTGCAAAACCAGGAAAGAAATGAGTGTGGTGTGAATCACTTCCTCCCCAGCAGCAGATTACTCTGGCAATTTGCTGTGGCTGGAAGCAAATGGTTGCAGGTATTCAGCCAGCAGAGTGTTTCCAGGGAAAAGCAGCATACAAGCAAGAGTGCTGATTACATCAGGCTGGGCAGACACGCTTGCCTTTGAGTTCATGCACACTCAGCTTGGCTTCCGGGAGTCTCCTATTTGCATGTTGTTCGCATCTGGTCAAACAGAGTGGAATGTATAGATCTGCTTTACGGTGTGCCAGCCTTTTGCTCCTTCTAGGCCGGGGGGGGGGACGACTGTCTACTTTGGGGCAGTGACTGTCCTGGGTCTGAGGTAGAGAGCCCCTGCCATCAGCCGCTGCTCCGTCCAGCTTGAGCCTTTTAACTGGAGATGCCAGTTTCACTTTCCAAGGAAGTGCCCCAAATTGTGTTTTCAGAGGGCTGCATAGCTCTGTCCTGACATCCTCAAGTGACACCAGGGCATTTTTAGAGGAATTGTTTCTAGATGTCTATTATTTTCATTCAAATGGCTGGCAAATGGAAGCCTCTCTGCCACATACCAGCCCCGACATTCAGATTGAGGCAAAAGTGGTTCAGACTAAAAGAAAAAAAGGAAATGAATACAGCCCTGTAAATGCATTTACACAAGTTACTAGCTTGCCCACAAACCAGTAAATACATGAATTAAAAAGCAAAATTTAAAACTGCTGCTTATGATACATGCCCTGCTGTAGCAGATTCATACGAGTAAAAGGAACTGAAGATACAGAGAACCAGACATCAAGGAGAGAGATTTTGTTAAGAAGTTTTCCAGAAAGACTGGCGGTTTCAGTGCTTCAGTGGCTTCTAATCTGAATTTGTGTTCTTGGTTCATTGATTAAATTTTATGTGTCCACTGGGTGTTCAAAGCTAAGACGGGGTATCCATTTGGTCACAAAACTATTACTTAAAAATGCCTTGAGTGTCACAAAACCAAACCCTCAACTCTTCCCCTAAAACTAAAAAGCTGATTATGTTTACATGTTAGTAGAGAAAACCATAAAAAGGAACTTGGTAAGTTTCACTTCAGAGGTGGAACAGTGAGGGGGGAAGGCCTCACAGTTTCTCCTTTGCTGCTGCTGCTGCTTTATTTTTATTCATAAACATATACAACCCACAAATCAAACCTTCATTAATCATCATATCACTTTAAAATACAATATTGCAAATATTATTAAACCTCAGTTCTGGTGCATTTTCCCACCTCTTTATTTCAAAAACTCCATTTGGTGGGGGGGGAGTAGGTTGTTTGCACAAGCACTCCAAACCAACACAAGAACATAAGAAGAGCCTGACGGACCAGGCCAGTGGCCCATTCTGTTTTCACAGTGGCCCACCAGATGCCTGTGGGAAAGTTCAAAACGTCAATCAAAAATTTTCTTCCACCAATTCTGAGAAACACTCCAACTCCCCAGGTATCTCGTCTGGGTTTTTTTAATGCTGCCTTTTCTTTCAGATTCAATCCCTTATCTGGGTTGCTAGGCCTCAATGTTCTTTGGGAAACCAAGTTCCTTAGACTATTATGCAAAGGTCTAATTGGCATGTCCTTATAACAGGCAAAGAGGGCGTCATCCCATATCTTTGGAATGTCTTTCTTTGATTGTACATCAGTGCTGGCAACATCATTCTCAAAGGTTATTAATATCTATCAGAGCTGGGTAGGTCTTCAATCTCTCCTTTTTTTCAATTAGCCCCAATGGTGCAGTATTACTCTGCATTTTGTATTCTAGCTAGGGAAATGTCCTCTCCAGGGTAAAATAGGGTAAAACAGTGGCACAGTCACTGGTCTGTGGGTTCCAGGGTGTCTCCATCACTCTTCTCTGAAAATGGGGGCACACAACAATAGTCAAACCCCTCCTTTTTACTCTAAAACCTGGTGGGAGCAGCTTGAGTGTGCTCTTTTCTTACTTCACCTTCAAAGAGATTTCGCAACTGATTGGCAGGTCAACCTGTTCCCCCTCCAGGTGTGGCCAATGGAAACACTTTGCTCTGGCAACTAGTGTGTTGACAACCATAGTTAACACCAATTGGTTTGTTTGCAAAACCAGATTATTTCCTATTTGTTGCCTCTATCCTGTCCTAGAAGTCCTATCTAAACAAGGTACATTATTCCCTTTATGATGTAATTTTGGTAAGTTTCACTGCCAGTTTGAAATTAGAAGAGAGTTCTTGCCTCTTCTTACTCTCTAAGATTTGAAAAGAGATTATTAACATTTTGGACTACAGCATTCAAGGTGGCAGAAATAGATTGAAGTGTTGTAGCCACTATGCAATGCTGTGCAAGTTTATCATTTTCGAAACCATTATTGGAGGGTGCTGGTGCATCAGCATCCAAACAAGAGTACCGATTATGTAGAGGAATCTGACTTTTACCTAAATGCAGCACATTCAAATCTGTGGTTTTCTTTTCATATATACAATACAATACAATACAATCTTTATTACGGTCAACGACCCGTCCGAGAAGATAAAATACAGCATACAGGTTACAGGTCAAAAGGGAGAAAAAATTTACAATAAAAGTTTATGATAGGCAAACAACAACATAAAAATTTAGGCAAACAAGGATAACCGTTTACGCTGCGCTGCATAAAAGAATTTTGCTACTGGAACCAAATGAGAGCTGTTGGCACCCGATAAAAGCCAGGAAAGTTGGAGTTCAAGGGATATGTTGGGACGTTTATTGAGCAGGGGCAGTATGTATAGGTCCCTTTCCATTGAATATAACAGACAGAGAAATAGGATGCGAGACAGCGATTCTATCAGGCCTTCCTTACACGGGCACCTACATTGCTCTAGGGGTATGCCCTGAAATCTGCCCTCCAGAAGAGTTGAGACTAAACAGTTAAAACGGGCCTTGGAAAATGCTAGGCGATATTTGGGGATCGTTAAAGCCTCAAGATAAGGAGCGTGCATTAAGGAATTAAAACTCAGTTTATGTTAGAGGGGGGAGCAAACTTTAGCTGCTGCTTGTAATGCAGTTTGTCTATCGATATCCTTAAGCCGAAGCCAGATGTGTTGTCTGGCCTTGCAAAAATCTTGGGTAGAAAGAAATTCTATGGACAAACCTAGCCTGGAAAGTTTATCTGGAAAGAATTTTATCCAAGTGGATTGGTACCCATCTTCCCATAGAAGCGACAGATAACCAGTAGGACAAATATAGGAAATTTTTGTCCAATAGTTGAAGGCAAGAATCCACGCTTGACATTCAACCGAGCATAAACCCGCTTCAAGTCTTAAGGCCGAACTTGGAACACAATTTGGGACTCCAAAGAGTTGATGTAAAAAAGTGGAGAGGACTGCTTCCACTGTGGCATTGAATGCATGTATCCAAAGCGGAATCCCATAAAGAAGTTGGGCTAAACTTTTTGCTCTAAAGACTTGGATAGCTGCCGGAATGAACTGCCCCCCTTTGTGGTAAAAGTAACGTACAATGCTCTTCAGAGTGGTGCGAGCCGTCGCAACTGCCGCACGAATGTGGGGCGTCCATGATAGAGAGTAGTGGAAAGTAATGCCTAAATATTTATATGCTTTTACTTGCTCGATATGGTGGCCACTAATTTTCCAGCTCTGTGTTCGGAAGGATTTTGCAAATACCAAAATTTTTGTTTTGGAAAAATTTATTGTAAGTAAATTGTCCAAACAATAGGACGTAAAAATTCTAATTAGACGTTGAAGGCCAACTTTAGAAAAGGAGAGCAGGGCCGCATCATCTGCGTAAAGCAGAATGGGGCAGCTACTTCCTCTAATTTTGGGAGAATGCAAATCAGGCGAATGGCAATGAAGGGCCAGGTCATTCAAAAAAAGATTAAAAAGGAGAGGAGCCAGAACACAACCCTGTCTGACTCCTTTCGAGATATGAATTAAATTAGAAAGACCCCCATTTCGCCCACAGCGGACTCGGAGGGAGGTGTTCATGTGGAGATTGTGTAACAAAAACAACAGCCTTTTATCAATAGTTGTTTTGGAAAGTTTGGACCAAAGGATGTCTCTCGGAATGGAATCGAAGGCAGACCTCAGATCGATTCATACATACATCATAGCTCTGAAAATGTTCCAGGATCAAGGGAACACTTTGGGATTTCAACCACAGCTGAAGCAATATTAACACAGTTGAAGCAGAGCAATTGTGAGGAACAATTTGCTTCATCCTTTTTCTGAGCCAATTGCACAAGTCACTGATCGTGAGTAAAGGTGTGTACTGAACAACCGGTCTTTTGTTTGTTAATGATATGCTGTTTGTGTGCTCTGTTTAATCACAGTCTCCAGCTCTTGAACATCTTGTCACACTGGCCTACTATGTTGGCTGGGAGTTGAAAATGTTTTCAGAGCTCAGAGTTCCCTCTCCTTACATTCATCTCCTAGAGATTGCATGAGGCACCTAAACAAACCGGATAGTGCAGTTTGCTTTAACCCCTTACTGAGATCTAAATGCTTCTTTCTTTGGAAGGAAAGTTTTACATGCAAGTTCATAGGAAAGATGCTGTCTGCAGGATCAGTTTCACATTTTGTTTCATATGTTCTGCAATCATCACACATGCAAAACTGTTGCAAAAAACTGCATTTTCCTAGTACTCAAAGCACAATATTGACATTTAGTTCAGGAAAGGAAAAACACAGCTAAGGGGCTTTGATGTTGTGCAAAGTGGGTTATTGCAGCTCCTTCTTCTGCAAGATGTGCTGCAAGAAGATTAAAGCAGCTGGGGAAATGTCTGCAGAGAGGTAGGTGTGTTCCTAACACATATGCAAAAAAGTAATACATTAATTTTGCAGTTGCATGCACATAGTGTTCTGGATGCAATTGCATTTTGAAGCTCAAGGCTTTTAATAAGGCAGGGCTTGCAGTTTAGCTGTGCATTGTCAGTTTTTGCTGAGATTGCTGAATTCTTTTTGCCTTTTGCAGGGCCAGGACAGATGAAGGATGAACTTAAAAAAATGCCTGTCGAGAAATTGGAAGGTGAAACTTGGATTTACCAAGAATCACCTCTATTTTCATGGGAGAGAGTGTTGTGTGTGTATTATTGCAATTGTGTTTGCAATTGTGTCTCTGTGTGTGAAGGGTGTGTGATTGTGTGTGCAGCTCCCAACAACTTTCCATCAGGGTAATATATCAACCTGGGAAAGTCCCCACTCCTCCACCTATTTAGTTCTATATCACTTTAGCTTTAAGCAGATTTAAACAATATATTGGTTACATGCTAGCATTTTGCTTAAGGTCAAGTGCCTGACGAACAGGACCCCTTTGCTAGGCAGTACAGTGATGTATAACCTAAGTTCCAACAGGATAGTCTTATTTTTGTATCCCACAGTGATGGGCTCTCAAGATGGCTTGGGTATAATTTCCTAAATACAATTAAAATTGTATGAAATTAAAACTTTTGCAATCTTGTCAGCACTAGTAATTGTAGCCAGACCTTCACATTCAGCCCCTTATTACTCACAATAACGGTCAGTCTCCTAAATGCCATGATGTCTCACTTGGCAAGAAGGCCCTGAGCCCTCGGCCCTGAGCCCAGAGAGGTCCACAGGCCTTCTGGTGGTGGCAACAGTGATGGCAGCATTATAACCAGCAGCCTCAGGGCTGCTTCACAGCCTCTTTAAGCACAAGTGAATACCTTTCTGTTTCCTAGATCTTCTAGACAATTTTGTAGTCTGGGCCTCTCAGGTGTGTTTAAAAAATAAATCTGTATTTTTAATCTTGGGGATGTTGTGAGCTGTTTTTGCTATATTTATTTACTTTCAATTTTGTGGTACTTAGGTTTTGTTTTTATTTGCCCAGACAACTTTGTGTTATGCGGTGGCATGCAAGTGGTGCACATAAATATGCACCAGAATTTCTTCTGCTGCAGTGTGTGAATCAGCCCATTTCCTTACGGAAGGGCAGGCCTGCCACAAAGCTGGCAGAGCAAACCGAACTCACTTTCCCTGCTCATCATGTCAGGTACACACACACTCCCTGCCTTGGTGTGGAACCTTCATCGTGGCCCTTCCCCTTGACATCCGTTCTTATCGGCTGTTTTTAAAATTGCAGCCACCTCAGAAAATGTATTTCCCTGCTTTGTGTGATAAAGCAAAAGGTGCATTGATAAGCCTTGGGTGAGTGAAGGTAATGCTAACCAGAGGAAGGCCTCAGGTCCAAATTCATGGCAGGTACCCTCTCTTTCTTTCTCTCTCCCTCCCTCTTCCTGCCTACGCCAGGGCTGCTCCTGCCCCAGGGCTCCACAAGCAGCTGCTGGACCAGTTCTGGCAGAACTTCAGAGCACAACTTGTTTAGGCCCGGCCCTGAAAGGGACCACCCGCATCAACGCTCCCTTTCCCAAAGCACCAGAGAAGCCCAGCGCTTTCCATCAAGGTGGGCCCTCCTAATGAGTGAGTTGGCATTGTTCACAAGCACAAGATGTCTATAGGTTTGTGGAGGAAAGAGGATGGAAGAGACAAAACAAAAAAAGGGAGATTTGAAAGGGAGCCTTTACAGAGGATTGTCCTTGATGGTTACTGTTACTGCTTCTGCTTGACAGGTGAGTCATTCCTGTGGAGTCTTCATTTTGTGACTCACATCCCCCCAGAATTACTTCTTGACTAAAAAGACCAGACCCCCCCACGCACGTATGCACACACACTGCCTTCCATCCACACACGCCACTGCATCCATCCTCTGACCCTCCATGCCTCAGGGACTGAAACTGATGATGACTGATTGACTTTATAACTTAGATTGGGAGCCCCCCCCCTTCTCACAGCAGAGCTCTCCTGAGGACACTTTGCCCCTTGGTGGGAGGCGCGGGAGCTCATTAAGCCCATTCTCTCCCTGCAGTGACCCTAACTCTAACTCTACACACACACACACACTGTCCCTGCTGCTTGTCTGGTGCACTAACACCTGGCATGGCTACCCACCACCACCACCATCCCCCCCTCCCCTGTAAAGCAGATAAAAGAGGAGGAAGAGTCACCCCCCCCCCAGCCTGGGGTTTGGGCAGCAACCGACTTGGCTTCTGCTTCTGACCTTGGCCTTACCTAATGGGAAAACGGGGCAGGGGAGGGCTGGGCTGGCATTCACCCCCACACAATGTGGCCAATTGTTCCATCCCACCATGTTCAATTCAATGTTTACTTATTTTGGTCCACAAGCAAACGGAAAGCCAGAGATCAGCCAGGCCTTTGCTTGGAGCAAAGCATTTCTCTTTCTTTTCCTTTTTAAATCCGGCTATTCACCTCTGGCCACAATTCCTGCAGGAAACAGGGCTCCATGGTCGTGTTTTCCCCTCTGCCCTGCCTCATTCTTTGGATTTCCTTCCTTAAAGTCAGCTGAGATGTCAGCTGGTGCACTGACATTCCTCGCAATTCTTCCTGCCTCTTGGGGGGCCACCTTGGCCATCCCAGGAAGCCTGAGCTGTTTTGACAAGGACACACAGAAGAGGGCTAGGGGCCTTTTCCTCCAGGTCTGTGCCATGGGGCTGGAGAAGAAAGAGGTCTCTTGACCCCTATAGAGAATTGCTAGCCCCCACCGCGGTGACCTTGTGGCCACACTTGGAAAAGCCATTCACACTGCAAAGCTAAAGGACAGCAACTGCAATTTCTCATAAGGGTTTTTTTCCGGGGGAAGGGGAGGGAAAGTTAGAAAACAAAGCTCAACCATTTCTTCCCTTAATTAAATGTCTTCCTGGAAGCAATTTCAGCTGTTCATTTTTCCAGTCAAATAAGCAAAGTGCATCTCCTAGATAGCTATTCAAAATAGTAATTAGAAAATAGCTGAAAATCAAAGCAGCCATTAGCAGCATCCCCCCCCGCACCCCCTCCCACTACAGGTGGCCAAAGGCAAGTGAGAGCAAACGAGGCTCCTTCCATTGGCCTCTTTTGACCCCAAGGTAACCAAAGGGCAGCGGAAGCCACTGCGTAAATTTGTCTAGGAGATTTTTCCTCCTGACAAAGGCAAGGCACAACTGTGTTGGGGGAATAGAGACTCTCACATATTGGGGAGAACTCCTTAACAACACAAATGTATGTTTCTGCTTCCATAGGGGGGTTCTGCTTCCAGAATTCCTCTGTGAATGACCCAGCAGTTCTTAGTGGATTAATCTTATGGCAACAGACAGTCGCTCTTTTCAGGAGGGGTTCAAGTGTGTTCCACAACTTTAGGCTATTTTGTGCGATGGAAGTGCTCTGCCACCTCAGTGCTACAAACACACTTGGACACCTTTGGAACCTCTCCCATTACTTATCAGACAGGTGCCAGGTAAGAACCTTCCTTTTTCTACAAGCCTTTTAAGTGGAGATTTTTATTCCATTCTGTATTTGTATAGGCGCTGAAAATTGTTTTAACATATGAAATTGTTTTATTTGCTTTTATATATGCAGTTGTTTTATTCTTGATGTGTTTATGGTTAAATCGCTTTGAGATATTTTATAGGATGCGATTCATAAATTGAATCAAACAAACAAATAAAGAAGCAGACTTTTTGGAAAGTGCCAGGGAAATGCCCCCCTTTAGGATGCACACCTTAACGTGGTGAGGGGGTTTGAGAGTGTCGGAGAAGCTGAGAGCAATGCCGTCAGGAGTCTAGACCAAGAGGCTAGACTCAGCAGGGGCACCCAAAGCAGAATGGTCAAAGCTGAGATACCAGACTAAGATGCATCCAGACTCAGAGGAAGGCAATAGTAAACCACCTCTGAATACCTCTTACGAGGAAAACCCTATTTATTTATTATTTATTTAATTAATTCAATTTTTATACCACCCATAGCAAAGCTCTCTGGGCAGTGTACAACAATAAAAATATAAATTTACATTTCAATTTTAAAACCACATAATCATCAAATCAACAATTAAACAAACAAACAGTTACATCTTTCATGTAACTGACATATACAACAATAATACAGATACTACAATACTAAAATATTAAAAATATTAAAAATATTAAAATGCCTGGGCAAAGAGGAAGGTTTTCACCTGGCGCCGAAAGGATAGTAAAGTAGGCGCCAGGCGTACCTCGTCAGGAAGGGTGTTCCATAGTTTGGGGGCCACTACCGAGAAGGCCCTCTTTCTTGTAGTCACCTTCCGGGCGTCTTTCTGAGTAGGCACCCGGAGGAGCGTAGTGCATGGGTGGGTTCATATCGGGAGAGATGATCCACCAGGTATTGTGGGCCCGTGCCGTGTAAGGCTTTATAGGTCAAAACCAGCACCTTGAATTGGGCCCGGAAACGTATAGGCAGCCAGTGAAAAGTATGAACAAAGTATCCAAAATGCAACATGAGATAGTGCTGGAAGACAAGACCCCCAGGTCAGAAGGCACTCACCGAGCTACTGGGGAAGAACAAAGGACAAGTACGAGTAGCGCTGTGACTAATGACACAGCTGGGTCAAAGCCGAAAGGAAGCCCAGAGGCTGATGCACACAGATGCAAAAGGAGAGTCCAGAGTTGTACGATGCACACAATAGGAACATGGAATGTGAGAAGCATGAACCAGGGAAAGTTAGAAATTGTCAAGCAAGAAATGGAGCATATCAACATTACAATACTTGGCGTGAGTGAATTAAAATGGACAGGAATGGGACATTTTCAATCAGGCAACTACAAAATATTTTATGCAGGAAATGAGAAATCAAGAAGAAATGGGGTTGCTTTAATAGTGAGAAGTGATGTAGCAAAAGTAATTAGGAGCTACAACGCAAGGTCTGAGCGAGTGATATCAATGAGATTAAACCGGAAACCTATTAACATAACCATCATCCAACGTCAAACGCAGAAGAAGAAGAATTGGAGAGATTTTATGCAGAAGTACAGGAGGAAATGGATCACACACCAAAACAAGATATGATGATAATCATGGGGGACTGGAATGCAAAAGTAGGGAACAGAGAAGAACTAGGAATTGTGGGGAAATGGGGCTGAGGAGACAGAAATGAAGCAGGAGAAAGACTTGTTCAATTCTGTGAAGCCAATTATTTGTTTCTTGCCAACACATTTTTTGAGCAACCAAAAAGACGACTGTACACGTGGACATCACCAGTTAGTCATTATAGGAATCAAATTGATTATATAATTGGAAACAGAAGATGGAGACATTCCATACTTTCTGCAAAAACAAGACCAGGAGCAGACTGCAGTACAGATCATGAACGGATCGTATCGAAAATCACAGTAAAGCTAAAGAACAACAACAAAGCACTCATAATGCCAAAATACAATTTAAATAACATCCCAGAAGAATATAAAGATCAAATAAGGAACAGATTTGAGGCATTAAACTTAGTTGACAGAGAACCAGAAGAACTATGGACTGAAGTCAGGGACATTATCAAGGAAAAATGCAAATTAAACCAGAACTGTCACTAGAAGCTAAAATGATGAAACTGAGGTTATCATACTATGGACACATCATGAGAAGACCCGATTCAGTAGAAAAGACCATAATGCTGGGAAAAACAGAAGGGAGTAGAAAAAGAGGAAGGCCAAAGAAGAGATGGGCTGATTCCATAAAGGAAGCCACAGACCTGAACTTACAAGATCTGAACAGAGTGGTTCATGACAGATGCTCTTGGAGGTCGCTGATTCATAGGGTCGCCATAAGTCGTAATCGACTTGAAGGCACATAACAACAACAACAACAGGGAAATGCATCCAAAAGTGTGGAATGAAGGAAGGACTTCTAGGAAGATGCATAAACTCCCCACAGGCAAATCAGGATGAGCACAGACTGTCCTGCACAAACCAACAAAAGTGAGGCCTTTTCACTTTCAGTGGGGAAGATTTAATTAAGCTCAGCCTTTGTGCTTTGCCTGAAACCAATCAGAACTTGAAAGAGCTTCGCTTTGGTTGGATCTTGCCTGTGATGAGAAGCAAGGTTTTGATTTGATTTCATATTTGATTTAATAATTATGTCCCAGGAGAGTGGTTTCATCTGAAAACATTTACAGCCAAGTTAGTTCTTTGTTTCAAGCTTTTCATGCTTATTTTTGGGAATGTTTATCACATAGAACAGGACTGGAATCCAGGGCCAGCTCTGAGTAAGACGAGGATAAGAGTAAGAACGACAAAGGGCCCCCCGCTGTCTCACCAGAGCTGCCCTTCTCCCTGCAGGTAAGAAGCAATCCTGAGGCATTGTGGGAGAATAATCTGTTCCTACGCCCCACATACATCTTCCAGGGGGGGGGAGAGGATGCCTTGACAGCTCCCCACATGCTGGGACAAAAACCAGGAGTCCCTCTCTCAAGTCTGAAGACATAGCTCTTTTCTGACCATGGTTGCCCTCTCTTGTCATTGTAGGAGCAGACATGATACAGTCAGAAGACCTGCTGGGATGGCTCAGCCTCCTCAGGGCTGGGAAAGCTGTATCCGAGGCTCATCATCCGGCAGACAGGGGCAGGGGGCGGTAAACTTGGCTTCCTTCCTTCCTTGGCATCAAATTGCTGGTAAATCGACTGGCTTAAAATAAACAAGAACATCCAAACTGGTTCTAAGACTTGGAAACCCAGATACAGTGTTTAATGCACTCCAGGGGCAATCTCTCTCTCTCTCTCTCTCTCTCTCTCTCTCTCTCCAGTCCGTTAGTTAGTTAAGCATCACTGCCCAGTGGTCAAAGTTGGAAACTAACACTGGGGCTGGGAATCATTTGCAAAATGAAACCAGTCTGGTTGTGGCAGAAACCCTCCCTAGAAAAGTGGTGTGGGGAAGAAGGAGTCACTTCCTCACCAACTCACTCTTTTTGCTCAAGTAAATGAACAAAATTCCAATTTCTAATCATGGTGACTCATTAGGAGGCCAGGAAAGGATCTGGAGCAATCTCATTTGGAGGCGAGTGCTTTTGACTGGGTGAGGGGAAAAACATGTTTGTGAGCACATCATCAAGAGATCTGGTGAAATTACGCACGTGGAGCAAAGGCTAAGGCCAAAGGGCCTCCCTTTCGCTGCAGCACTTTACGGAAAGGATAGCGCTGCTTTGGGGGACTTCAATGCCTTTGCAATATCAGCCACTGTTGCACCAGTTCCTCCCGCCCCCGCCCCCCATATCTCAGACCTACTTGTGTGGCTGGCAATCAAGGGGGGAGGTTGTGGGCCTGTGAAAATGAATGTGGGCCTACATATTCTGGGAGGAAGGGCGGGATATAAATCAAATAAATAAATATTTAGAAAAGCTGCAAAGGAGAAATCTTGGGTGATAGTCAGTGCTGGTCCTACTCAGAGTAGACCCAATGAAATTAATAGACATGTCTAACTTACATTCATTCATTTCGATGGGCCCCATGATTGGCCCCCATGATTAGCCCCAGGACACACAGTTTGTGGGATCCTAAGGTAGGTTGGATCCTTTCTCCTCTTCCATATCAGGCAAAGCAGGCCGGCTGTTTGGGAGACACTGACTGGGCATCCGCATCTCTGAGCCAATGTGACTCGGGTTGATCTCATATTTACTCTGCAGCCACCACAAAAGGGATAGGGACGAATAAAGCACCAAGGTGTGGTGTTCTAATTTTAGCAGGGTTTGTTTTAGAGTAAGAAGCTGATGATTCCAACTGACATTCCCTACCTGCTTCATGAGTCACATCCATGCAGAATACATTTGGCCCAGTAAAAGATTTATGATACGGTTGCCGAGAGCAACACCTCTTTGTCATCGTGTGCAGTTTGCTTCTGAGTCAGTCGGGCGCAAATGTTACAAGGCTGGCTGGCTCAGAGGAAATGGCTGAAGGATTCTTGTGCACAGCATAAATCTCAAAGGCAGCAGTGATGGGACTGACATCATTCTGTGTTAGCAGAAAAGTACCGTTAACACAGGGGACGTGGACAGGGCAGAGATGCATCAAGGAACTCTCTAGACCCCTTCAATGCAGAAAAAGAGAGAGAGAGACACACAGCAGTCAGCTGCTCCCCCTCAGCCTCTGCCCAGAAACACAAAACTGTGTTTGGGAAGGTAAAAAAAATATGACACAGCTGACAAACAGCCCCTGCAGCCTGATGTCTCAAGCATAACATGCTTTTTCTACCAGCATGAGATAATTTTGGGGAGGGCACCTACAAGAAAGGCTGTGCCTGAAGTAAACAGGTCCCCCTGGTTTGCAACCTTTGGAAGACAAAAATGGTCAAGGGAAAACCTTGGTTTTGCTATGGCCAAACTCTGAAATCCTACACCCGTTGCCAAGAGCCAACAGCAGCAGCCAGGCGAGACTCTAAAATGCTGAGAACACGGCGCCAATTAGTTGTGTAAGAAGCAGGTGTAATTTCTGAGCCAAACAAGAATTTCCCTCCTGTCCCTGGAGCAATTTGGGGTGTTTAATAGTCATTTGATCCAACAAACTCGCCTTTGTCAAGAGGAAATTGCCGTTCCTCTGCCAATCAAAGGCTTCTAGTGTTTAATGTGACACCACCAGAAATCCATCCAATAGCTAAGGAAGTGATAGGCTTTGAACAAGGGTGGCCAAACTTTTTGGCCCAGAGGGCACATTTCAAATTTTGAGCAAGTTCTGGGGGCACTAGTCACAAAATGGCTGCCATGGGGCATGGCATAACATAACATTAGAGAGTCATGATGAAGCTTTTCCCATAATTGTATTTCCATATTAGAAAAAGCTTGACCTGTTGAATGTTTGCCTGCCACACAGCTCTTAAAGGCACAAGAACCCTGTTTTTCCCCAGTGCCAACCCTAAACCAAAACCTTGGCTTCCATATCCTGTACTCACTTACCTGGAAGTAAGCCCCATGTACACATGGACATCACCAAATGGTCATTATAGGAATCAAACTGATTATATAATTGGTAGCAGAAGATGGAGAAGTTCCATACTTTCTGCAAAAACAAGACCAGGAGCAGACTGCGGTACAGATCATGAACTGGTTGTATCGAAAATCAGAGTAATGCTAAAGAAGAACAACACAGTAATCATAATGCAAAAATACAATTTAAATAACATCCCAGAAGAATATAAAGATCAAATAAGGAACAGGTTTGAGGCTTTAAACTTAGTTGACAGAGAACCAGAAGAACTATGGACTGAAGTCAGAGATATTATCAGAAGCATGCAAAAAGTTAAAAAGAGGGAAAGACCTCAATGGATGACAGAAAAAACTCTTAAAACGATTAGAGAAGGAAAGCAAAAGCAAAAGGAGATAGAAACACAGTCAGAACCCTAAATGCCACAATACAGTGACTAGTACGTAGGGACAAAGAGAACTATTACAATAGTTATTGTATACAAATAGAAGAGGACAACAAACAGGGAAGAACAAGAGCCCTGTTCCAAAAGATTAGAGAAATGAAAGGGAAATTCAAACCAAGGGTAGTGAAGTTAAATCAACAGGGGAACACACTGACTGACCGAGATGAAATAAAAGGAAGATGGAAGCAATACACTGAAGAACTCTATAAAAGAGATGCAAGGATGACAGATTCATTCACGGAGGAACAGTATGATGAAGAACCAGAGATTTTAGAATGTGAGGTGAAAGTTGCTCTTAAAATACTTGGAAGAAACAAATCACCAGGAATAGATGGCATACCAATAGAGTTGCTACAAGCTACTGAGACCGAATATGTCCAAATTTTGACAAAAATTTGTCAAGAAATATGGAAAACTAAACAATGGCCCACAGACTGGAAGCGTTCAATATACATCCCAATTCCAAAGAAAGGGGATCACAGAGAATGCAGTAATTATTGAACTATTGCCTTAATATCCCATGCAAGTAAAGGAATGCTCAAGATTCTACAACAAAGGCTCTTACCATATGTGGAGCGAGAAATGCCAGATGTGCAAGCTGGATTTAGAAAGGGAGGAGGTACCAGAAATCATATCGCAAACATACTTTGGATAATGGAACAGACCAAGGAATTTCAGAAGAAAACCACCCTGTGCTTTATAGATTACAGCAAAGCCTTTGACTGTCATGAAAATCTATGGAATACTTTAAAAGCAATGGGGGTGCCACACCCAGAGCTTGGAAAAGTTACTTTTTTGAACTACAACTCCCATCAGCCCAATCCACCGACCATGCTGGCTGGGACTGATGGGAGTTGTAGTTCAAAAAAAGTAACTTTTCCAAGCTCTGGCCACACCATCTGATTGTCCTGATGCTGTAACCTATACTCTGGACAAGAAGCTACTGAAAGGACAGAATATGGAGAAACCTACTGGTTCCCCATCGGAAAGGGTGTGAGACAGGGGTGTATTTTATCACCCTATTTGTTTAATCTGTACGCAGAACATATCATACGGAAAGCGAGATTGGACCAAGATGAAGGAGGTGTCAAAATTGGAGGGAGGAATATCAATAATTTAAGATATACAGATGATACCATACTCTTAGCAGAAACCACTGCCAGTAACGATTTGGAACAAATGCTGATGAAAGTTAAAGAGGAAAGCACAAAAGCAGGACTACAGCTAAACATCAAGCAGACTAAAGCAATGACAACAGAAGATTTATGTGACTTTAAAGTTGACAATGAGGACATTGAACTTGTCAAGGATCAATACCTTGACACAGTCATTAACCAAAATGGAGACAATAGTCAAGAAATCAGAAGAAGGCTAGGACTGGGGAGGGCAGCTATGAGAGAACTAAAAAAGGTCCTCAAATGCAAAGATGTATCACTGAACACTAAAGTCAGGATCATTCAGACCACGGTATTCCCGATCTCTATGTATGGATGTGAAAGTTGGGCAGTGAAAAAAGCGGATAAGAGAGGAGAGCTTTGCGCATACCATGGACTGCAAAAAAGACAAATAATTGGGTGTTAGAACAAATTAAACCAGAACTATCACTAGAAGCTAAAATGATGAAACTGAGGTTATCCTACTTTGGACACATCATGAGAAGACCTGATTCCCTAGAAAAGACAATAATGCTGGGAAAAACAGAAGGGAGTAGAAAAAGAGGAAGGCCAAACAAGAGATGGATTGATTCCATAAAGGAAGCCACAGACCTAAATTTACAAGATCTGAACAGTGTGGTTCACGACAGATGCTGTTGGAGGTTGGTGATTCATAAAAAAGGTAAAGGTGTAAAAAGGTAAAGGTAAAGACTTATAGTGCGAGTCGTTTCCGACTCTTAGGGTGACGTCTTGCGACGTTTACTAGGCAGACCATATATATGGGGTGGGATTGCCAGTTCCTTCCCCGGCTTTTCTTTACCCCCCAGCATATGCCGGGTACTCATTTTACCGACCACGGATGAATGGAATGCTGAGTGGACCTCAACCCCTTTTACCGGAGATTAGACTTCCCCCTTCCGTTGGAATCAAACTCCGGCCGTGAGCAGAGCTTCGGCTGCGTTACCGCCACTTACCAGTCTGCGCCATAAATCATAGTCGACTTGAAGGCAGATAACAACAACTCGTTGCTGAAATTTAGGCACATGATTAAGCAGGCATTTTAAGGTAGTGTTTAGGTTTATGCCAAATCTTTGTTTTATTGTTTTATTTTCTGTATGGTTTATTTTTGTACACATCTTAAAAATGTAAATGATTAAGTGGTAAATAAATGTCATGAATAAATAAATCTATAAATGCTCTGTCACTCATTAACTATCAGGGTAACATTATGATTGCGTCTATAGAACAGCACTTGGATGGCAAAGCTAGCTCTTCAACTGACTGTGCCTTGACAGCAGGGACGAGGGACTTGTGGACCTGTCCTCAAGATATTATTGGACTTCATCTCCCATCATCCCTGATGGTTGGCTATGTGGGGCTGACGGAAGGTGGAGTCCAACAACATGGAGGTGCAGAGAGGAGCTCGTCTTCCACTAATTTTGAAGGGAACATTGTTTTCTGGGGCCATACTTTTGTGCTCTTTTCGCTACAGTCTCCTGGAAGAGACACCAACCCTGCTGGAGCTAGAAAAAACCATTTTCTTCTTGGTAGCTCACACTGATTTTGCACACAGTCCTTGGCATGGTCATGAGCCAAAAAGGCAACTCTGCCAGGATCCTCTTGTAAACAAGGGGTTGACTGGTCCAGAACTTTGCTCCTGGCGTGGTGGGGAATGCAAGGCCAACTTGATAAAGAGCTTTCTGGGCTAGAGGGAGGCAGCAGGTGGAGAAAGAGGAAGGAACAATCTCAAAAACACTTACTTGTTTCGATTTACTGTGATTGTCTTGCTCATTTTTATTGTAGTTTTGGGTATGTGTTTTTCGTACACCATTTTGCAAAACAAAATTCAAAACTAAAATGCAAGATTGTCTCCAATGTTAGTTCTACTCACAGTAGTCCTGTTAGAATTAATAGACATCACCAACTTATGACCATTCATTTCAGTAAGTGTACTTTGAGTAGGATTTAGTTGGCTACAACCCCTAACAAATATCTCTGTGCCTTAGGCTTGAGTTGAGTGAAATGCCAATTGAGATGGTTCCTGATTAGGATTTTCTGGTCTTCGGTATTTGCCCGGAGACTCCAGTTTTCAGGGGTCCTCTCCAGGTGTGTCTCCTTAATCTCCAGACTCTTCACTTTCATTTTAAAAAAATAAGTTTCTGGGTGGTCTAGCAATTAGTGAATTTAAAAGATACTTTAAAAAGATACTTTTAAAAACAGGGCTGTAGCTCAGTGGTAGGGCACATGCTTTGCATGCAAACATCCAAAATTCAATCTGGAAGAGACTATTGACTGGAATCTTGAAGATCCAATGCTAGTCCATATCATCAATATTCAGCTAGATGTGATCAAATGGCCCCCACTGGATCGTCACCTTGTAGCGGTGAGTGGGCTTGCATGTTCCAATGAACCCTGTGAGCGATGCCATCGGGAGTCATGTCCTCCCAGCAGAGTCCACCCATGGCGGTCAGGTCAAGGGAGAGGAACCAGACAAAGAACAATCCAAGAAAGTCCTCGACGGCAGAACAGGCGGAGGATAACAATGTGTATGTTACAACGGCTGTGAAGGTGGATGAAGGCTGCAGCAGATAAAGGACTTCCAATCGTCATGGTACCCATGCCATTGGATCAAAGCCTATTTCTACCAAGATTGTGTGTTGATCGTGGTGCACCGATCTCCCCACATAAAACAAATTCGGCGACTAGGGCAAGACTATGAAATCTGGAAGTCCCTAGTCATGGACCGGCACATGGGCGGTGGATACAGACTCAGTCGTCCTGGCTCAAGTTGAGTAGATCGGCAGCTATATCCACGACTGAGAAGTCCTATTCAGGATCCACTCTGCTCACTCTGTATGGGGAGGGGGCTAGAAAAGGTGCCCTAAACATAGTCTGCCTCATCTCTCTCCCTGACTGGATTACCGCATCCAGTGGGGTCACCACTTAGCGGTTGCAAAAGACAATTAAACTTTGGAACATGGAATATATGGACATTGCTGGACAATAGTGAACATCCTGAACACAGGACTGCCATCATCACGAGGGAGTTGAGACATTTTAATATTGACATAGCAGCATTCCAAGAAACTCGAAGAGCAGGAGAAGGACAACTGAAGGAAGAAAAAGGAGGTTATACCTTCTTCTGGAAAGGACTGCCTGAACAAGAACGACGAATACATGGAGTAGGCTTTGCTATTAAATATAATCTTGTGAAGCTCTTGTCAGAAATTCCTATTGGCATTAACGAACAACTCTCACCTCGCCGATTAAAATTTGCCAAAAACCAGCAGGCAACTATTCTAAGTGCTTATGCACCAACATTAGATGCTGATGAAGACATCAAGGATTTTTTTTATAACCAGCTGGACACCATCTTATCAGAGATACCTAAGGAGGATAAAATTATCTTCTTGGGCAATTTCAATGCAAGAGTTGGGCGTGATTTTGATTTATGGCCAGAAACCGTTGGGAAAGAACAAGTTGGCAATAGCAACCTGAATGGAATTCTACTTCTGACTAAATGTGCAGAGCATAATCTTGTTATTACAAACACACTCTTTCACCAGAAAAATAAATTTAAAACATTATGGAAGCACCCTTGGTCAAAACACTGGCATCTCCTGGATTACGTAATTGTCTGTGCCAGAGATTGTTTTTTATTTATTTATTTATTGTTTCAATTTATATACCGCCCTTAGCAGAATAGCTCTCAGGGCGGTGAACAAACAAGATAAAATACAATATATCATAATAAAAATCATAAAAACATATACAAACAAACAACAAAAAACACTACAAAAACACAATACGACAAAAATTAAAAATACGGATTAAAAGATTAAAATGGTTAAGAAAATTAAAATGCCTGGGAGCATAAAAAGGTCTTTACCTGGCGCCGAAAAGATAGAAGTGTAGGCGCCAGGTGTACCTCTTCAGGGAGGCTGTTCCACAACTCAGGGGCCACCACAGAAAAGGCCCTAGATCTAGTAACCACCCTCCGGGCTTCCCGATGGGTTGGTACCCGGAGGAGGGCCTTAGATTCTGAACGAAGTGAACAGGTAGGTTCGTATCGAGAGAGGCGTTCCACAAGGTATTGAGGTCCCACGCCGTGTAAGGCTTTATAGGTAAGAACCAGCACCTTGAATCTTGCCCGGAAGCAAATAGGAAGCCAGTGCAGACGCGCCAAGACAAGTGTTATATGCGAAGACTGACTGGTCCTCATCAGTAGTCTGGCAGCTGCGTTCTGCACCAGCTGAAGCTTCTGAATTGTCTTCAGGGGCAGCCCTACGTAGAGCGCATTACAGTAATCCAATCTTGAAGTTACCAGAGCGTGAACAACGGAGGCGAGGTCGTCCCTGTCCAGATAGGGGCATAGTTGGGCTACCAGACGAAGATGGTAAAACGCATTCCGTGCCACCGAGGCCACTTGGGCCTCGAGAGACAGGGAAGAGTCGAGAAGAACCCCCAAACTACGTACCTGTTCCTTCAGGGGGAGTGTAACCCCATCCAGAACAGGGTTAACATCCACCATCTGAGCAGGGAAGGCATTCACCAACAATGTCTCGGTCTTGTCTGGATTGAGTCTCAGTTTATTAGCTCTCATCCAGTCCATTATCGCAGTCAGGCAACGGTTCAGCACATCAACAGACTCACCTGAAGAAGATGAAAAGGAGAAATAGAGCTGCGTGTCATCAGCATACTGATGGCAACGCACTCCAAAACTCCTGATGACTGCACCCAGCGGCTGCATGTAGATGTTGAAAAGCATGGGGGACAAAACCGACCCCTGAGGGACTCCGCAATGGAGAGTCCATGGTGTCGAGTGATGTTCCCCAAGCACTACCTTCTGGTGACGATCCGCGAAGTAGGAGCGGAACCACTGCCAAGCAGTGCCCCCGACACCCAACTCCGCGATTCTCCTCAGAAGGATACCATGGTCGATGGTATCAAACGCCACTGAGAGATCAAGGAGAATCAACAGAGTCACACTCCCCCTGTCCCTCTCCCGACACAGGTCATTATACAGGGCGACCAAGGCTGTTTCGGTGCCAAAACCGGGCCTGATGTATTCGTTGTGATGTACTCCTCACTAGGGCCATGACAAGCGCTGATGACTGCTAGACAGATCACCAATTAATTCAATCCACTATGGCCATTAATATTGTTCCTCAACGTAGGCTCCAAGGAAGAAAACCAAGGCGTAAAATGAACATCCATGCCCTTCAAGATCCTACTGAGCCTGCTTTCAAACAACTCTCAAGAAACATCTACCTATGGAAATTCCTGAAAATGCAAGGAACACTGGATTAAACTGAAGACATCCATTATTGAAGCATGTGAACAAACTATTGGATACCAAAGGCTGAGGTCCAAAGAAGAACTAGAGAACTTAAGAACGCCTGGTGGATAAAGAAAGCTCAAGAAATCCAGCACTTTGCAGATGCTCACGATGCATGGGGCTTTTTTAATTCCACAAATTCCTTGCAAGGATCCTCACAAATCGCCTCCTACCTATCTCAGAGGACGTCCTCCCTGAATCTCAAAATGGTTTCTGCCCTTCTAGGGGGACAGTGGACATGATCTTCACTGCATGACAGCTTCAAGAAAAATGCTGGGAGCAGAATTGACCTTTTTATTGCTCTGACTAAGGCCTTTGATACTGTGGATCGAACCGCTCTCTGGACCATCCTTCTGAAAACTGGATGTCCTGATAAATTTGTGAATATTTTGCGACTCCTTCTTGACAACATGACAGCAACAATTTTGGATAACAATGCTTTCAGAGCAATCCATTCAGAGTCAGATCAGGCTTAAAACAGGGATGTGTCATTGTTGCTCCTACAGTATTTGCTATCTTCATTGTTATGATTCTACACCTTATTGATGGGAAACTTCCTACTGGTGTGGAAATCATATATCGAACAGATGGGAGGGGATGCCTAAGGCATCAGACAAGTGCCTGCCAGTTGTGTCCGGCAGCTCAGAAGGGGAGGCACTCACCTGCTGCTACACCTTATAAAAAGTGAATGCAAAAGACAGAGCAATGACAATGAGCCCCATGATTCCTTGGAACTGCCCTCCCCTCTCTGGGCGAGGGGATTATTTCTTCCCTGATTCACTCAGGTAGATGGGGAGACGTGTGAGGGTTCTGTGGGCAATTCAGCAGGAGAGGAGAGCGTCAAGAACCATGTGCTCCCTTGTGGGAATGGGCCAGCTCATCATGCTGGATTTGGCAACTGGGGAGAAAGCAATCTACTGGAACCCCAATGAGTTTGACCCACTTTGGCAGTGCTTGTGAGGTGTTTGGAAAAGTGCCATAGGATCCAGACTGTATACATTAGAAACAATGGGACTGGATCCAGACCCTGTGAGTTGATCTTTGGTTCCCACTGAAATCAATGGAATTTAAGTTAACTAATTTGTCCCATTGGTTGCAGTGGGCCCAACTCAGTCTGGAACCAATCCAATGGATATAAAACATGCAAAGCAGTAGAAAATAAGTCTTCTTCAACACAATCTTCAACACAATGGGCCCCTCCAGACATCGTACTTTATTGCACAGTCATAATGATATGCACTCTTGATGCTATTGGGGTGGTCACATGTGATCTGGCTTTCAATACTGCTTATGCCTCCAAAAGGTTTGAAGCAGTCAGACTGCTTTATTTCCAGTCAGTGCATATCCAAGAACTCCTGCTGAAATCCCATCACTTTTTATATCATAAATGTTCTGGTTTATTTTTTTTTAATAAAATTTTTATTAAAGTTTCACTGTAACATAATCCTTTAGACCCCTCAAACTACAGGGTCGACCATACAACATTAACATCAAACATAAATGGAGTACATTTTGCCAAATCAAGTATCTCTTCAATTACAACTTACTTATTTCCTCAGTCAATGCTCCGTGTTAGTGAAGAAAAGGGGACAAAATAAAAAAGGGGGGTAGGGGAGGAAAAAAGGGGGAAGAGAGTAAAGTATTTATATAAATATAAAGAGAGAGGAAAAAAGAAGAAGAAAAAAGAGGGGAGTATATTCATATATACAAACAGGAACATCCCTAAGACAATGAACGTAACCTCTACATAAGGAAATATGCTTTACTGGAGGGAGTACAACATTTGTATAACCATTTATGTAGTTTAAAAAAGGAAACCAGATTGCATCAAAATTGTCTTTTGTGGATTGTTCACGTGCTACCCTACTATGATATGTAAGACACTCTGAAAATGCTATCTCCCAAATCCTCAACAACCAATTATCAATTGACAGATCTATACCCGTCTTCCATTTGGGCAATATTTCCAATCTAGCTGCTATTAGAAATCTATGTACTTTATGTACCACTTTAGGACTTTGACCAGATTCCAGTGCTAACAATCCCATTGCCGGATCAGGTTTCAGTGGTTGACCGACAATCATAGAAATTATTCAACATACTGTTTTCCAGAATTTTTTGGATGGGACCACAGTCCCACCACATATGTTTGTATGATCCTAGAGCATCACAACCTCTCCAACATTTAGGGGAGTGTAGCTTATTTATATGATATAATCTGAGGGGAGTCCAGTGTCATCTGAATATGAGTTTCAACAATCCCTCCTGTATCCTGGCTGAGATTGTTTTGAGCAGAGGTCCAAACCTTTTCCTAAGTATGCTATTGAATG
The DNA here is from genome assembly GCF_030035675.1 of Rhineura floridana. Taxonomy (NCBI): domain Eukaryota; kingdom Metazoa; phylum Chordata; class Lepidosauria; order Squamata; family Rhineuridae; genus Rhineura; species Rhineura floridana. The sequence goes on from NC_084497.1 coordinate 12,000,655, forward strand.
ATAACACCCAAATCTCTTTCCCAAGTCTCTTTTAACCCATTAGAGTTACCCATAGATTTACTAACCAGCCACTTGTACAGCATCGACGCTGCTCCCTTCAAATCTGAATCTTCCTTGAAACACAGATGTTCAAATGTAGTGGAGAATGCTGTCCCTCCCCTTGGGCCACTAAGCATTTTATAAATGAGGTGATCCGTGCTATTTGGAACCAGTTGGGTTTCACATTTCTGAGCTTAACACACACAGAGGCTTCTGAAATGGGCTTGCCCTGAGTGATGAAATCTTGAACATAGTGACGCCCTTTTGAAGACCATCCCACGTACTGAGCATATTTATCTCTGTTAAAAAAGTCTGGGTGGTCCAATATCAGTATAAGAGGGGATGGTTTAGGAGCCAACACACCTACCCATCTGTTCCATACTATTAAGGCTGATTTCCAAAATGGGTTAGCTGCCTTATGAACTTCTTGCCACGACAAAGACAGAAATGGGACTGCACCAACCGAAGGTCTTGCTGGAGTGGCTTCTAATTGAACCCAAGGAACCTCTTTAGATCTTCTGACAATGTGAATCGTTTGCTTTAACTGGAAAGCTTCATAGTAATATCTTAGGGCACCCAAGACCCCCCTGCCTATCTCATTGCCTATAATATCGATTTGCTGACCCTACACCGTTTTCCTTTATTGATAAATTTTTCTATAGTTTTCTGCCACCAAACAAACCAATCTTAATGAATAATTGGTAGAACTTATTTATTTATTTAATTAATTTGTATCCCGCCCTTCCTCCCAGCAGGAGCCCAGGGCGGCAAACAAAGCACTAAAACACTTTAAAACATCATAAAAACAGATCTTAAAATACATTAAAACAAAACAGCATTAAAAACATTTTAAAAAACAACCTTAAAAAAGGGTTAAAAACATTATTTAAAAAACATATTAAACAATTCTGACACAGATACAGACTGGGATAGGTCTCAACTTAAAAGGCTTGTTGAAAGAGGAAAGTCTTCAAAAGGCACCGAAAATATAGCAGAGATGGCGCCTGTCTAATATTCAAGTTTAAAGAGATATAAAAACTTAGGGAGAATGGTCATTTTAACTGCCACTGTACAGCCAAGCCATGACAGATATATCTTGCTCCATCGATTAAGTTCTACCTTGACTTCTTTAAACAGAATATCAAAGTTTCTATTGTGGAGTGGCTGGAAGTATTTAACTATCATAACCCCCAAATAAAAAAACCCTCCGTAACATTGAGTAAGGCCTGTCTGGGAAATCAATTTGGTTTGATGTTCTGAAGACATATTTATGCACATAACTGTAGACTTGGGTATATTAACCTCCAGACCAGCAACTAATCAAAAGGCTCCCATCTCTGCCAAAAGCAGAGGTGCTGATTGTTGTTGTTGTTGTTGTTGTTATGTGCCTTCAAGTCAATTACGACTTATGGGAACCCTATGAATCAGCAACCTCCAAGAGCATCTGTCATGAACCACCCTGTTCAGATCTTGTAAGTTCAGGTCTGTGGCTTCCTTTATGGAATCAATCCATCTCTTGTTTGGCCTTCCTCTTTTTCTACTCCTTTCTGTTTTCCCCAGCATTATGGTCTTTTCTAGTGAATCATGTCTTCTTATGATGTGTCCAAAGTATGATAACCTCAGTTTCATCATTCTAGCTTCTAGTGACAGTTCTGGTTTAATATGTTCTAACACCCAATTATTTGTCTTTTTTGCAGTCCATGGTATGTGCAAAGCTCTCCTCCAGCACCACATTTCAAATGAGTTTATTTTTCTCTTATCCGCCTTTTTTACTGTCCAACTTTCACATCCATACATAGAGATCGGGAATACCATGGTCTGAATGATCCTGACTTGGTGTTCAGTGATACATCTTTGCATTTGAGGACCTTTTCTAGTTCTCTCCCCAGTCCTAGCCTTCTTCTGATTTCTTGACTATTGTCTCCATTTTGGTTAATGTGGTATTGATAATCCTTGAAAAGTTCAATGTCCTCATTGTCAACTTTAAAGTTACATAGATATTCAGTTGTTATTACTTTAGTCTTTTTGACATTCAGCTGTACTCCTGCTTTTGTGCTTCCCTCTTTAACTTTCATCAGCATTTGTTTCAAATCATTACCGGTTTCTGCTAAGAGTATGGTATCATCTGTATATCTTAAATAATTGATGTTTCTCCCTCCAGTTTTCACACCTCCTTCATCTTGGTCCAATCTCGCTTTCCGTATGATATGTTCTGCATACAGATTAAACAAATAGGGTGATAAAATACACCCCTGTCTCACACCCTTTCCGATGCGGAACCAATCAGTTTCTCCATATTCTATCCTTACAGTAGCCTCTTGTCCAGAGTATAGGTTGCTCATCAGGACAATCAGATGGTGTGGCACCCCCATTTCTTTTAAAGCATTCCATAGTTTTTCATGATCTACATAGTCAAAGGCTTTGCTGTAATCTATAAAGCACAGGGTGATTTTCTTCTGAAATTCCTTGGTCCGTTCCATTATCCAACTTATGTTTGCGATATGATCTCTGGTCCCTCTTCCCTTTCTAAATCCAGCTTGGACGTCTGGCATTTCTCGCTCCATATGTGGTAAGAGCCTTTGTTGTAGAATCTTGAACATTCCTTTACTTGCATGGGATATTAAGGCAATAGTTCAGTAATTACTGCATTCTCTGGGATCCCCTTTCTTTGGAAGTGGGATATATATTGAATGCTTCCAGTCTGTGCGCCATTGTTTAGTTTTCCATATTTCTTGACAAATGTTTGTCAAATTTTGGACATATTCGGTCTCAGTAGCTTGTAGCAACTCTATTGGTATGCCATCTGTTCCTGGTGATTTGCTTCTTCCAAGAATTTTAAGAGCAGCTTTCACCTCACATTCTAAAATCTCTGGTTCTTCATCATATGGTTCCTCCGTGAATGAATCTGTCATCCTTGCATCTCTTTTATAGAGTTCTTCAGTGTATTGCTTCCATCTTCCTTTTATTTCATCTCGGTTAGTCAGTGTGTTCCCCTGTTGATTATTCAACATCCCTACTCGTGGTTTAAATTTCTCTTTCATTTCTCTAATCTTTTGGAACAGAGCTCTTGTTCTTCCCATTTTGTTGTCCTTTTCTATATCTATACAATAACTATTGTAATAGTTTTCTTTGTCCCTACTTACTAGTCGTTGTATAGTTGCATTTAGGGTTCTGACTGTGTTTCTATCTCCTTTTGCTTTTGCTTTCCTTCTCTCTTTAATCGTTTTAAGAGTTTTTTCTGTCATCCATTGAGGTCTTTCCCTCTTTTTAACAAGAGGTATTGTCTTTTTGCATTCTTCCCTGATAATGTCCCTGACTTCAGTCCATAGTTCTTCTGGTTCTCTGTCAACTAAGTTTAAAGCCTCAAATCTGTTCCTTATTTGGTCTTTATATTCTTCTGGGATGTTATTTAAATTGTATTTTTGCATTATGATTACTTTGTTCTTCTTCTTTAGTTTTACTGTGATTTTCGATACGATCCGTTCATGATCTGTACCGCAGTCTGCTCCTGGTCTTGTTTTTGCAGAAAGTATGGAACTTCTCCATCTTCTGTTTCCAATTATATAATCAATTTGATTCCTATAATGACCATCTGGTGATGTCCACGTGTACAGTCATCTTTTTGGTTGCTCAAAAAATGTGTTGGCAAGAAACAAATAATTGGCTTCACAGAATTCAATAAGTCTTTCTCCTGCTTCATTTCTGTCTCCTACGCCCCATTTCCCCACAATTCCTAGTTCTTCTCTGTTCCCTACTTTTGCATTCCAGTCCCCCATGATTATCATCATATCTTGTTTTGGTGTGTGATCCATTACCTCCTGTACTTCTGCGTAAAATCTCTCTAATTCTTCTTCTTCTGCGTTTGACGTTGGAGCGTATACTTGGATGATGGTTATGTTAATAGGTTTCCGGTTTAATCTCATTGATATCACTCGCTCAGACCTTGCGTTGTAGCTCCTAATTGATTTGCTACATCACTTCTCACTATTAAAGCAACCCCGTTTCTTCTTGATTTCTCATTTCCTGCATAAAATATTTTGTAGTTGCCTGATTGAAAATGTCCCATTCCTGTCCATTTTAATTCACTCACGCCAAGTATTGTAATGTTGATATGCTCCATTTCTTGCTTGACAATTTCTAACTTTCCCTGGTTCATGCTTCTCACATTCCATGTTCCTATTGTGTGCGTTGTACAACTCTGGACTCTCCTTTTGCATCTGTGCACATCAGCCTCTGAGCTTCCTTTCGGCTTTGACCCAGCTGCATCATTAGTCACACCGCTACTCGTACTTGTCCTTTGTTCTTCCCCAGTAGCTCGGTGAGTGCCTTCTGACCTCATCTTCCAGCACTATCTCATGTTACATTTTGAATACTCTGTTCATAGGGTTTTCATGGTAAGAGGTATTCAGAGGTGGTTTACCATTGCCTTCCTCTGAGTCTGGATGCATCTTAGTCTGGTGTCTCAGCTTTGACCATTCCGCCATGGGTGCCCCTGCTAGGAGTCTAGCCTCTTGGGGCTCATCCAGACGACTGCAAAATGTGTGACATGCCTACTATGTGTGTTCATTATTTTTTGGTCGTCCAAATGACATCTCGCACTGTTACGCATTTTCGTGGGTTAAATCCGCTCCTTGCAATACCGGCAAAAATGTGATTTCCTGTTTAAAATTGGGAATCACCCGCTGTGCCTTCAGGAGTTAGGATGCAATACTGCAGACTTTACTGCTGATGGGCGGTTCTTGGGCATTTCCCCTTGCCCCTTCTCCTCATTCCAGCCAATCACGTATCTGCACTTTTGCACATGTGCGAGAATAAGCCCGGGAAAATTGAACCAATCATTGCAATGGTGGGGTGTTGGGGGGGTCTGCAACTACTGCGCAGATGCATTTTATTTTTTGCCAGCCTGCAAACTGGGCGGCTGCTCTGGGTGAGATCTGCAATGCACAGCAAGCGAGAAAGGGGGGATGGTCGGTTTCAGCCTGCCTCCGAAAGCTTTGTCAATTTCATTCTACTTGCTGGGGTTTTTGCTTCAAATCAGAAAAGCATACATTTGTTTAAGTGTAATATCGCAAATACAAACAAGGGAAGGGCTGCTGGTCGGTTTCAAGCCTGCTGGGAAAGCTTTGTCAATTTCATTCTCCTGGGAAGGAAAGGGAGAAGGGGGGGCACCTTTCTTGCTTTTTTGGAGAAATAAGTGCAATTGCCAGCGTGTGTATCTCCTTAAATATCCATAAAGGCAGAAAAGCATACATTCTTTTAAGCATAATATCGCAAATACAAACAAGGCAGGCGTGAAACCGACCAGCAGCCTTTCCTTCCGAGGTGAGAACTCCTTTACTGCGATATTGTGCTTCGTTGCAAAGGGGGAGAGGAGCATACATAATTTTTTTGCTGACCAATTGGTTGATAGGGGGAAGTTTTAGAGGCGGAGCTTGGAAAAAGCGAAAAGAATGTAGGGGTCTTACCACTGCGGGTGCGGGTGCAAAAAAGCATTTTTTTTAATTGGGAAAGAGCGAACTAAAAGGCAAAGTGAGGACTATCAGATGACAAACCGAATATGGAAACCGTGGATTATCCCTCTCCGTTTGGATAAGCCCAGAGTGTAGACTCCTGACAGCATTGCTCTCAGCTTCTTCAGCACTCTCAAACCCCCTCACCCTGTTAAGGTGTGCATCCTAAAGGGGGGTGCCAATTGTACTGGATCCCTAAGTAACACAAGCATATCATCTGCAAATAAATTTAATTTATGATTGACTCCTTGAGTGTGCATACCCTTAATATCTTGATGAGCTCTAATTCTGTTAGCTAGCACCTCTACTGCCAGTGCAAATAATGATGGTGATAGGGACACCCCTGCCTAGTTCCTCTGTGGAGCTGGATGTCCTGTGAATCAAACCCATTCATGTGGATAGAAGCTGTGCATGCAGAGTACCATTGGCAGATTAAATGCAAAAAATTATTCCCAAATTTCATTGACTCTAGTAGTTTAACTATGTAGCTCCATTCAAGATGATGAAAAGCTTTAAACATGTCTACGGAGATCAAAGCCATCTCATTGCCCTCATTTTGAGCTTTGTAGATTACGCTTAACGCTCTCCATATAGAATCAGCTATATTCCAGCGGGGTATAAATCCAGTTTGATCTGGTGATATATAGTCTGCTATAAAAGAATTCATCCTATTTACCATGATGGCTGAGAGTAGCTTCGCAACTTGGTTAGTAAGAGAAATTGGTTGGTAAGAGTCACCCATAGAAGGATCTTTCCTTGGCTTTAAAATTACAATAATCCTTGTTTGCTTCCATGAGGGGGGAATTTCTCCTCCCTCCAGAATGTCATTGAACAGACAAGTGAGCCAAGGGCTTAACTCGGTTTTAAAGGCTTTATAAAAATCGCTTGAGAAAAGATCTCTTCCTGGAGCCCTACCATTCTTAAGTTTCTTAATGCCCTCAATGACCTCCCCTTTGGAGATTGGGCTGTCTAGCATTTGTCTATGGCTGGCTGACAAAGATTTTAGGTTAGCCCCTTGTAAATACTCTTTAACTTGCTCATCCTCAGGGTTATCTGACATATATAACGAGGTGTAGAACCAAGCAAATTATTTGCTGATATTATGCATATCATTGGTAATTTCTTGTTCTGTTTTTATACCTGCTATGAAATTACGAGACTTCTGTTTTTGTAATGAACTAGCCCAAAGCCTGGAGCTTTTATTTCCCAATTCATAATATTTCCTTTGCAAACTAACCATAGCAGAGTAAATATGTTCCATTTAAAAAGTGTTTAATTCACTTCTCTTTCCCTGTAACAGTTGGTAGACATCAGGATTGCCTGTTGTCTTGTGGTCTTTTTCTAACCTGCCAATTTCAGCCAAGGGGGTAGCTGACTGTAGTGCCCGATCTTTTTTAATTCTATTTAGTTTCTCCTATGCATTGGCCCCGAACCACAGCTTTCATGGCTTCCCATATTTATTTATTTATTTATTTATTTTATTACATTTTTAGACCGCCCTATAGCAATAAGCTCCCAGGGCGGTGTACAGCATGATAAAACAGGTTAAAATACAAAAACACAATAAAACATAATTAAAAATTTTCAATTTTAAATTCAAATTTTAAAATTTTTAAAATGCCTGGGCGAAGAGGTAGGTCTTTACCTGGCGCCGAAAAGATAGCAAAGAAGGCGCCAGGCGTATCTCATCAGGGAGGGCGTTCCATAGTTCGGGGGCCACCACTGAGAAGGCCCTAGCTCTAGTTATCGTTCTCCGTGCCTCCCTATGCGTTGGGACACGGAGAAGGGCCTTCGACGTCGAGCGCAGCGAACGGGTAGGTACATAGCGGGAGAGGCGTTCCGCCAGGTATTGCGGTCCGATGCCGTTAAGGGCTTTATAGGTAAGAACCAACACTTTGAATCTGGCCCGGAAACATATTGGTAGCCAGTGCAGCTGGGCCAGGACAGGTGTTATATGATCAAATTTTTTTGTCCCAGTAAGAACTCTGGCCGCAGCATTCTGCACCAGCTGAAGTTTCCGAACCGTCTTCAGAGGTAACCCTACGTAGAGTGCATTACAGTAGTCCAATCTAGAGGTTACCAGAGCATGGATAACTGTGGCAAGGTTCTCCCTATCCAGATAGGGTCGTAGTTGGGCTACCAGCCGAAGCTGGTAGAACGCATTCCGTGCCACCGAGGCTACTTGAGCCTCCAGTGACAGGAGCGGATCTAATAAGACCCCCAAACTACGGACCTGCTCCTTTAGGGGGAGTGTAACCCCATCTAGGGCAGGTCGGACATCAACCATCTGGGCAGAGAGCCCCCCCACCAACAGCATCTCAGTCTTGTCAGGACTGAGTCTCAGTTTATTAGCTCTCATCCAGTCCATTATCGCGGCCAGGCAGTGGTTTAGCACATTAACAGCCTCACCTGAAGAAGATGAAAAGGAGAAGTAGAGCTGCGTATCATCAGCATATTGCTGGAAACGCACTCCAAATCTCCTAATGACCTCGCCCAGCGGCTTCATATAGATATTAAAGAGCATGGGGGACAGAACTGAACCCTGTGGGACCCCAAATTGGAGTATCCAGGGACTCGAGTAATGCTCCCCAAGCACCAGCTTCTGGAGACGATTCTTGAGGTAGGAGCACAGCCACTGCCAAGCAGTGCCTCCAACTCCTAAGTCCGCAAGACGTCCCAGAAGGATACCATGGTCGATGGTATCAAAAGCCGCTGAGAGATCAAGGAGAACCAACAGAGTTACACTCCCTCTGTCTTTCTCCCGACAGAGGTCATCATACAGGGCGACCAAGGCTGTTTCTGTACCAAACCCCGGCCGAAAGCCCGATTGACATGGATCCAGATAATCAGTTTCATCCAAGAGAGCCTGGAGCTGGTGAGCGACCACACGCTCTAAAACCTTGCCCAGGAACGGAACATTTGCTACCGGTCTATAGTTGTCAAGATTTTCAGGGTCCAAGGAGGTTTTCTTTAGGAGCGGTCTCACCACCGCCTGTTTCAGGCAGGGTGGTACCACTCCCTCTCGTAAAGAGGCATTGATCACCTCCTTGGCCCATCTGGCTGTTCCGTTCCTGCTAGCTTTTATTAGCCATGAGGGGCAAGGATCCAGAGCAGAAGTGGTCGCCCGCACCTGTCCAAGCACCTTGTCCACGTCCTCGAGCTGAACCAACTGAAATTCATCCAATAAAACAGGACAAGACTGTGCTCCGGACACCTCATTAGGCTCAACTGCTACAATATTGGAGTCAAGGTCCCGGCGGATGTTTGCGATCTTATCTTGGAAGTGTCTCGCAAACTCATTACAGCGGGCTATTGATGGTATTATTGCGTTCTGAGGACCAGAGTGTAAAAGTCCCCGAACAACCTTATAAAGTTCCGCTGGGCGGTTAGAAGATGACTGAATGGAGGCAGCAAAGTACTGCTTCTTCGCTGCCCTCACCGCCTTCACATAGAGCTTGGTAGAGATCTTCACAAGTGCAAGACCACAGCCGTCGGGAGTTCGTCTCCATTTGCACTCAAGCCGTCTCCTTTCTTGCTTCATCACTCTTAGCTCCGGGGTAAACCACGGAGCCAATTGAGCTCTGCAGAGGAGAGGGAGCACCGGGGCGATCGTGTCAACTGCCCGGGTCATTTCCGTATTCCACAGATTGACCAGGGTTTCGACAGGAGCGTCAGTTTTATCAGCCGGAAAACTCCCCAGAGCCTTCTGAAAACCTTCAGGATTCATTAGTCTCCAGGGGCGGACCATCTTAATAGGTCCTCCACCCTTGCAGAGGGGAGAAAACATTGTGAGCCTACACCTCAATAGGCGATGATCTGTCCATGACAGAGGAATAGATGTAAAATCCCTCACTCCCAGATCACCATCCCCTGCTCCAGTAGCAAAAATTAAGTCTAGAGTGTGCCCCGAAATATGCATAGGGCCAGTAACAAATTGAGACAGCCCCATGGCTGTCATGGCATGAATGTTGAGATCCCCCAATACCATAAATTTGGGGGATCGCAACACCAAACCCGAGACCACCTCCGTCAGCTCAGTTAGGGAGGCTGTTGGGCAGCAGGGTGGACGGTACACCAACAGTATTCCCAGTCTGTCTCGCTGGCCCAACGTAATATGGAGACACTCCAGACCATTAGCTACCTGGATAGGGTGCCTAATGAGAGGGATGGAACTTCTATAGACCACAGCGATTCCCCCTCCCCGACCCTCGCATCTACCCAGATGCTGAACCGAGTACCCAGGTGGGCACAGCTGGGAGAGATTAATGCCTCCCAGATCGCTCACCCATGTCTCAGTAATAAACGCCAGATCGGCCGCCTCATCCACAATTAAATCATGGATGAGGGAAGCTTTATTATTTACCGATCTGGCATTAAGAAGCAGCAACTGGAGATCCGAGAGTTGGCTGATAGAACTACCAGCAATCCTGTGGATGTGGGGAGGACCGGAACACGGTACAGCCACCAATTGTCTGTGCCGAGTTCTCCTCAACCGGCATGTCCTCCTCACAACGCCATACCTCCCATTACCCGTCACTACGCTAACAGGGGCCCCCTCTGGTCCCCCCTCCCAATACCCTATCCTCCCGCCCAGGCACATAATAAAATAAAATAAAAATAAAATAAAAATACACACACACTCACAACATACAGTCATACAAACATCCACTCATTCCATTCAGGTCTACACAACAACCACAGTCCCGTGCTCCATGCGCACCAACGCAGCTCTCAAACCGTTCTTCCCAGGAAAAGCGCCACCTGGAGCCTGGTCCTGCGAGGTGCCCACGTGCAGAGCAGGAGCCCAAGAAGGAGACAGCAGAGATGTTGGCCAAGCAGCAGCAGTGCAGGCAGATGGCTCTCCCTCCCTGGGCAGTGATGGTCCTCTTCCCTTGCAGGCACTGGATCTCCCAAGCCCCCTCAGCCAGCCGGCTTATATATCCCCTCCAGAGAAGGGACAGGTGGAACAGTATCAGGCACAGCTGGCTGAGTACCTGGGGCCTGGTCCTGCAAGGTGCCCACGTGCAGAGCAGGAGCCCAAGAAGGAGAGAGCAGAGATGTTGGCCAAGCAGCAGCAGCAGCAAAGCAGGCAGATGGCTCTCCCTCCCTGGGCGGTGATGGTCCTCTTCCCTTGCAGGCACTGGATCTCGTGGATATTGTGCTAATGGGCATCCCCAGGGTAACATTCTCCTTAAAGTAATTTTTAATACTTTCCTTGATATTGTTAGAGGCCAATTATCTGTTATTAACATAGTATTAAATTTCCATGAAAATTTATGGGGAGAACAACCTTGCAAAGGATCTATCTCCTATGGTGGGTACAGTCCCTGAGCAAACAACAGCAGCTTGTCCAGTCCAGAACAAGCTCAGGGTCCTGTGAGTCTGGAGGGCAAGAGACACTGGGAGGGCCAACGGGGGCTAGGCCAGCTAGTTCTGAAGAAAATGCCCCCAGATAAAGACTTCTGGCTGGACTTTGACTTGGAGTTTGGGGCAGGGGATGAAGTGGACAGACGTTAAGACTTTTCCCAGGGCAGAGGGTGGGAGAAAGATGGCTACTGTCTGCAGTGTGCTGGTGGGAAAGCAAATGTGTCCCTAGAGAGGCGCTTTGAGTGAATTATTTCAGTCTTTATCATCTGTCCCTTCTTCTGTAAGGCCAATATTCCTTGGAAGAGATGCCTGACCGCCACCAGTAGACTTTATTGAGCTGTTTATGGTTCAGAAAGGAAAGGGGAACCACTTGTTCTCTGGGCCAGGGCAGGAAGAAGCTGCTGTTTGATAGAAGAGTGGGTGCACCCAATGACACAGGTCACCTTTCTCACATTCAAAGAAAGAAGCAACTCTCTTGACTGTCAGGCGCTGCTGGTGCTGCCGCTGCTGAGACCAGAATGACAGGGAATCACCCCAGGAACATCAGGGTGCCTATTGTTGGAAGCAGAAACACTTGGCTACATGGTCTCACTCCGGTAATCGCATCCACCAGTGGATACCTGCTGTAAGTCTGTAAAGAGCACACCATCCATCTTCTTGCAATTTGTAAGCAAAGGATGATTTGCTTGCAAAGGAATTGTTCATTCAGCTGCAGAAAGACCTTTGCTAGTAGAATCCCAGGAAGGTCCAGGGCTCAGATCCAAGGATATGTTATGAGCCACTACATTGCATGTTCAGTCACTTTCTCAAGCCACTTCAAGTTATAGGGGTGTCATATTTTTAATCTGCCAAGATCTCTGCCTTTCCCACAGAAGGGCTGAATTTCTCTCATGCAGAGATTTTGGGATAGGGTGTTAAACAAAAAAATTGGCCTGAACATGACAAATCTGCCATTTTAAAAAGCTAAACCTTTTGTATGTTAGCAAAACAGGTTTCTGGAATTCTTGATGTGTTCTATCCCAGGGCAGCCTCCACTCAGTGATCTTTCCCCCCAACAACCCTGGCCTTATAGGTTATGCTTCAGACGTCAGATGTTTTATTTCTTATTGCAAAAAAAAAAAAAGTCCCTGCTACACCCCTATTGCTTTCTCTCTCCATTCTGTTTTAATGACTGACAACACAGAGCTTTATTTTGCTAGCGTGGGACTCTTTCCATGCAGACAAGGACATGGGCATGCGTATTCAACCTCTATTTGTAGTGACACCAAGACTCTTTTCACACATTGAAGAAAGCTTGTATTGGAGTCCTTCTCTGCCTGGTGCACTTTGGGGTGATAAGAAGGGGCCTCCCTGTCCCTCAGTAACTGAGACATCTAGGCAGCGCAACAGGATAATCATCTTCACTTCTCAGAGAAGAGGAAGGAAAAAGAGGAACTGCCTCTGCAGTTTCTGCTGCCCCACATCCCTGTAGCCTCTGCTGCACTGGCTGACCCACTTATAACGCAGGTGGACCGGAGCTCCTTTCAGAGAGCTCTTGCACAGGCCTCATTCATTTCAATTATAGAAGAGAAGTCACCAGTAGGTAGACACACATGCAAGTCTCTCTGGGGCCTTGTGGCTGGCTGGCCATAGGGGCAACTGGAAGGGAAGGGGGGCAGATGCAACAATTTGGATTTTCTCCTGGAGCATTAAAACATCTTGGGCCAGCCCTGAATCTACGCAGCCACCACTCTCTCCACCACCTTCCCCAAGGTGGGGGTAATTCATAACCCAGCAGTACTTGTTAGAAATCAGAAAATCCAGGGTTGGCCTCTTCAGGAGTGGACATGCTACCACGTGTTTAAGGATAGCAGGCACATGCCATCACATTTGGACCCACACACCGCACCGTGGACCCATCCAGCCAAGATGGGCATAACTCAAGAGAGCAAGAAGCTAGTCACATCATCGCAAGAGAACATGGGGCTGCATAAACTGGAATCTCTCTCATAGAATATGGGAAGGTGCTGCACTGGACACCTTGAATGGATTTCCAAGAATTAGGTGTTGTGGAGCTGCCAGAGAAACTGCTCACAACATGCCTCTGAGTGCTCCAGAGAGCCACCCCCTGTTTCTGTATGAGCAACCTCATTGATTTGCTTTGATGCCAGTTTATTCTTTCCAACTATTTAGTATTATAAGCTACCCTGAGAAGAGAAATGTTGAAGGGCATGATATCATTTTTTTAAACAAAGAAAACAAAAAAAGTGGAGTAACTAACTAGCTAGGACTATCTGATTTTTTAGCCACACAAAGGTTTGACTTGGCTATGGTGAAATTGGGATGGGGAATTCGGTTCTGCTTCTGGAAGGATGTGATGGACTGAAGAGAGCTGATAGGGAAGGGGTTCCCACAAGGCCGTGGGTGCTTATTTTTATTTTATTTTATTTGTTTCATTTTTAAACCGCCCATAGCGAGTGGCTCTCTGGGTGGTGTACAAAAGATTAAAATACAGAATATCACAATAAAATCAACCTACCAACAGTAAACATAAACAGCAAACAAAAAAAGATTTAAAATTATAACATTAAACGCTTAAAATGCCTGGGAGCATAGCCAGGTCTTAACCTGGCGCCGAAAAGATAGAAGCGTCGGCGCCAGGCGTACTGCTTCGGGGAGGCTGTTCCACAGTTCGGGGGCCACTACAGAAAAGGCCCTAGATCGAGTAACTGTCCTCCGGGCTTCCTGATGGGTTGGTACCCGGAGGAGGGCCTTAGATGCTGAGCGAAGTGACCGGGTCGGTTCATAGCGGGAAAGGCGTTCCACAAGATACTGCGGTCCCACGCCGTGTAAGGCTTTATAGGTCAAAACCAGCACCTTGAATCTGGCTCGGAAACAAATGGGTAGCCAGTGCAAACGGGCCAGAACAGGTGTTATATGTGCTGACCGGCTGGTCCTCGTCAGCAGTCTGGCTGCTGCGTTTTGCACTAGCTGAAGCTTCCAAACTGTCTTCAAGGGCAGCCCTACGTAGAGCGCATTACAGTAATCCAACCTAGAAGTTACCAGAGCATGAACAACTGAGGCGAGATCATCCCTGTCCAGATAGGGGCGTAGCTGGGCTACCAACCAAAGGTGGTAGAACGCATTCCTTGCCACCGAGGCCACTTGCGCCTCGAGAGACAAGGAAGGATCGAAAAGAACCCCAAGACTACGAACCTGTTCCTTCAAGGGGAGTGTAACCCCATCTAAAACAGGGTAAACATCCACCATCTGGGCAGGGAAGGCATTCACCAACAGTGTCTCAGTCTTGTCTGGATTGAGTCTCAGTTTATTAGCTCTCATCCAGTCCATTATCGTGGTCAGGCAGTGATTCAGCACATCCACAGACTCACCTGTAGAAGATGAAAAGGAGAAATAGAGCTGCGTGTCATCAGCGTACTGGTGGCAACGCACTCCAAAACTCCTGATGACGGCACCCAGAGGCTGCATGTAGATGTTAAAAAGCATGGGGGACAAAACCGACCCCTGAGGGACTCCACAATGGAGAGTCCAAGGTGTTGAGCAATGTTCCCCAAGTACTACCTTCTGGCGACGATCCGCCAAGTAGGAGTGGAACCACTGCCAGGCAGTGCCTCCAACTCCCAGCTCCGCGAGTCTCCCCAGAAGGATACCATGGTCGATGGTATCAAACGCCGCTGAGAGATCAAGGAGAATCAACAGAGTCACACTCCCTCTGTCCCTCTCCCGACAAAGGTCATCATACAGGGCGACCAAGGCTGTTTCAGTGCCAAAACCAGGCCTAAAACCGGATTGAAACGGATCCAGATAATCGGTCTCATCCAAGAACACCTGGAGTTGACCGGCGACCACCCGCTCCAGAACCTTGCCCAAAAAGGGGACATTCGCCACTGGTCTATAATTGTTCAAGTTATCTGGGTCTAAGGAAGGTTTCTTTAAAAGAGGTCTCACTACTGCCTCCTTGAGACTACTAGGGACTACTCCCTCACTCAAGGAGGCATTTATCACTTCCTTGGCCCAGCCGGTGGTACTAGTCCTGCTAGCCTTCACTAGCCAAGATGGACAAGGATCTAGAGCAGACGTGGTCGCCCGCACCAATCCAAGCACCTTGTCCACTTCCTCAAGCTGCACCAACTGAAACTCATCCAATAATGAAAGACAAGACTGTGTTCTGGACACTTCAATGGATTCATCTGTCATAACATCGGAGTCTAGGTCCCTACGGATGCATGCGATTTTATTTTGGAAGTGCCCTGCGATGTCGTTACAGCGAGCTTCAGATGTTTCAATGGTATCTCGAGGACCAGAATGTAAGAGTCCTCGTACAACCCTAAAAAGCTCTGCAGGGCAGCAGAGAGATGTCCTGATAGAGGCAGCGAAGTGGGACTTCTTCGCCGCCCTTACCGCTTTTATATACGTCTTAGTGGAGGCACTTACCAAAGCATAACTGCATCCGTCTGGAGTTCGTCTCCATCTGCACTCCAGCCTCCTTCTCTCTTGCTTCATCACTCTCAGCTCCGGGGTATACCACGGAGCTGTATGAGCTCTGCATCGAAGAGGGCGCACGGGAGCAATCGTGTCGATAGCCCGGGCCATCTCCGTATTCCACAGTTCCACAGTTCGACCAAGGCCTCGACAGGAGCGCCAGTACTATCAGCTGGAAAAACTCCCAGAGCCCTCTGAAAACCAATAGGATCCATAAGCCTCCGAGAGCGGACCAACTTAATAGGTCCCCCACCCTTGCAGAGGGAAAGAGTACTGTGCTCTGTCCCTTCCTGACCCATTCCGAGAGTCCTTCCTCTCCTTGCAGATAACAGCAGGAGGTTTCTTGCCATGGCTGAGGACAGGCAGGAGATGTTAAATCCAGCATTCACCTCTGTGTCTGGAGAGCCTCAGCTGCAGACAAGCCAAAGGGCCTATAATTCATCCCAACAACCAGGCCCTCCCCAGCTGCATCCTGTCCCCAAGGCACTGGAGGACACACATGCAAAACTCTCTGGGGCCTTGTGGCTGGCTGGTAGCATTTACAGATGTCTATTTGTTGAAACAGGCATTGCTGAGGGGCTTCCATTGCCCCTGGACATTTTTGAATAGCATCAGACATATTTCATTCCTTTCGTCGTATAGCCAGCCTCTGGAAAAATAAACTAGTTAAAACCAAATGTGCTTTCCTCTCTTGCTTAAGGAGAACCAGACATCCACCCAGGGGTAAATGAGAGGATCTTTGAGCTGCACAAGATGCATCTTGATGGGAGGTATAGGAGTAAAACAGCAAATTCTAAGAGTACAATGGCAGATCTGTTTGTGAATGAGGGAGAGAGACCCCACTCCCGTGTAGCTGAAGTTCGGCATGGAAGGGGAAGTTGGTCTGTCACTTGCAGCAAAAGCAGAATCTCCCAACCTGTTCAGGCCAGTGAGGAATCCAGACATGGAACCCTTGACTGAGGTTGGGGAATGCCAGGAGTAATTTATTACTGGGAAGATACTATCTCCCTAACCAAAATGACATTGAGATACAGAATGAAATCAAGGGGGCATCCAATAAGTGGACCTAGTCTTAACTAACCAAACTAGACTACTGTAATGTGTTCCATATGGGACTGCCTTTAAAGAGAGTCTGGAATTTCAACTGTTGTGGAATGTGGCCACCCATATGCTCATTAGGATCAGGTGGTCAGAACAGGTTACGCTGATACTGTACAAGCTGGGCTGGTTGCCAGTGCATAGACATGGGGCCCAGAGCCCAGCAGGGTGGCACCTCTCCCCTCGCCCTGTGGCTGTCATGAGCTGCACCTGACAAAAGGGCCTCACAGTGTGGATCCCCAGACATTTCCCAGAACCAGAAGTCTGGCGGGTCCTCAACATCAAATACCTAATTTACCCCACTTAATCAATTCTAGGAATTCAACATTCTAGGAATTCAGCCTTTTAAGTTGAGACCTATTCCATCTGTGTTGGAATTGCCTTTTAATATGTTCTTAAACCTTCTTTTTAAAAATGTTTTTAATCTTAGATGTTTTGAAAGCTTTTTTTAAGTAACGTTTTTGAAGATGTTTTGTTTTAATGTGTTTTAAAGTTTGTTTTTATGATGTTTTAATGTTTTTAGTGCTTTTGTTTGCCGCCCTGGGCTCCTGCTGGGAGGAAAGGTGGGATATAAATCAAATAACAACAACAACAATAACAACAATAATAACAACATTCAAAATTAGGGATGTGCCAGGCAGGAGGGTGGCTGCTCTGCCTTCCCAACCCTTGAGACTATGCTGGTGCTGGGCCAAGAACCCAGCTGGATGGATTGGGTACAAAGGAGATAATCTTGTCAGGAGAGAATCTTGTCATGTCCCCAACCTGCCTCACCCAGCCAGGTCTCAGTGGCACAGACCTGGCTAGCATCATGGATGGTAGCTCAATAGTCCCAGCCCAGGTATTGAGGTTGCTGGCTCAAGTCCCAGTTGCAGCCTCTTGCATCAGCTTCTGACTGTGTCAGGGGGCATAAAAGCTCAGTTGCCTTTGGGTCCTTGGGAACAGCTGCAGCCACTGGGGGGCTGGAGAAGACCTGCCCTGGGAGTGAGCCCCTGAGCATCTGGGTGCTTGCTCTCTCCTCTAAGTTGCTGTCTCTCGACACAGCTGAAGTCCCTGGTAAGTGCTGCCTGACCCTGGCTCCAGAGAGAGGCTACAGTCAATCTTGCAGCCCTTGCATCAGCTCCTGGCTGCGTGAGGAGGCATAAAAGCCCGGCTGCCTTTAGGTAGTGGGTCTGCTGCCAAAGGGACAACACCAAAGGGGTTGGCCTTAGGGGAGTCCCTAAGGCCCCTATTTTTTAAAACCAATCTAGTGGAGATTGGTAGTAGAGAGGGCATACGGCACATGTATAGTTCCTGTGCAAGGTGAGAGCCTGTGCTGTGAACAGAACGATAGGAGAAAGTCACCAGAAAGTGGCCAGATGTCTTCAGAGAGTCTGCAACTGGCAGAAGGCTAGACCTCCCTGGGTGTGAGATGGGGGGGAGTAGATGTGTGCTGTGTGGAAAATATTGAGTAGGTCTGACTGTTCCCAATTCTCTCAAAGGCCTTCTGGGATAACTGGTTCAGGTAGGTTTTGTTGGTGGGCTCTTGTGCCCATATCAGGTGTTTAGGAGGAGTCTTAGTAAGGATGAACATGGGTGATGCTGCCCCAATTTAAGTGATCATGGCTAGAGGGAGATATAGCCATGGGGTGGTGATGAGCTACCATAGAAGATGAGGAGAACACTATCTACACCCTGTTCCTCACTCCCACTCCTCTTATGGATGGGTTCCTTGTTGCTCATCTGCTGTGCCCACTGGCCTGCGTGTGCTATTGTTTAAAGCCAGATCAGTACACGATAAGATCTGATCTGATCATGGATGAAGGTAATTTGGTGTACATTACCAAGACCTGGGTAGGTGAGCTGGGAGTAGTTGATCTGACCTAGCTTTGCCCACCTGGTTACTTGGTGCAATACCAACACAGGCTGCAGGGATGGGGAGGGGAGAGAAGTTCCTGTGGTCTACAGAATGTCCATCTCTGTCACCAGGAAACCACTCTGTCTTGGAGTTGGCTGTGAGGTCCTGCACCTGGTGTCGAGCCAAGGAGAGAGTAAACTAGGGTTGGTGTTGGTGTACTGTTCATCCTGCTGTCCGGCAGCTTCTCTGACTGAGCTGGAAGAGGCCGTCTCAGCTGTGGTATTGGAGGAGCCCAGGACGATAGTCCTGGGTGATTTCAATGTCCATGATGAGGCTTGCCTCTAGTGTTCCGGCTCAGGACTTCGTGGCCTCCATGTTGACCATGGGGCTGTCTCAAGTTGTCACTCGCCCGATGCATAGGACAGGGCACACCCTCAACTTGGTTTTTGTTCCAGATGGAGGAAGGGATGGTCTGGATATAGGGGGTGGATGTCACCCCATTGTCATGGTCAGACCACTTCCTGCTGAAGTTTACACTAATGGCTCCGATCCTTCACTGCAGGGGTGGTTGACAGATTAAGATTATTATTATTATTATCTAAAATTTATTAGACACCTATCTGGCAGGTGAAACCTGTCACTCTAGGCGACGTACAGTAAAAATAAAATACATATCGAAATACAAATTACAACATACTAAAACAAATTACAGCATATAAATAAAACAACGTACAAATCAGAATGAATTATGACAGCCAATCCACATCCTACACTGAATGGCTATAACAGATATCCCCACCAACTTAATCAAAAAGCCAGGTCTTCAGCTGCTTCCGAAAACACAAAAGTGATGGAGCTAGGCGAATGGCCACTGGCAGGGTATTCCATAATAGGGGAGCTGCTATAGAAAAGGCTTTGGACCTAGTGCCGGCTAGTTTAACCACTCTAATTGAAGGAACCAGGAGAGATCTAGCTGCTGAAGATCTGGTACGACCACCTTCTCCAAGAAGAGAAAGTTTATTCTTCAAGTAAATCGGACCAGCATCAGAAAAAGACTTAAAGGTTATAACCAGTATTTTGAACTTCGCCCTTGACACTATCGGGAGCCAATGTAGTTCCCGAAGGATTGGAGTGATATTAAGGAGGAGAAGCCACCCGCCCCTCCCACAAAAGCCAACCCGGCTGGAAGCTGCAGCTGGTCGTCCCAGAGACTAATGGAATCCACTGGATTCCTGGATGCCCTGGGGGAGTTTTCAGTAGATAGAGCAGGTGACCCTGTTGAAGCCCTTGTCACACTGTGGAAAAGCAAGGCATGTCGGGCTCTTGACACAGTTGCCCCCAAGTGTCATTGTGGAGCCTGGTTTGTACCTTGGTACACCAGAGAGCTAAGGACAATGGAACAGGCTGGATGATGGCTAGAGCACAAGGGGCGAAAGATGGCTAGAGCACAAGTGGCAATACTCTTCAACATTTTTATCAATGACTTAGATGATGGGGTGGAGGGAAGCCTTATGAAGTTTGCGGATGATACGAAACTGGGAGGGATAGCTAACACAATGGAAGACAGGAATAAAATCCAAAGGGACCTGGATAGACTAGAAAATTGGGCTGAAATTAATAAAATGACATTCAATAAAGACAAATGCAGGATTCTGCATTTAGGCCACAAAAACAAAATGCACGGATACAGGATGGGAAATACTCGGCAGTAGTGCGTGTGAGAAGGACCTTGGAATTGTAGTGAATCGCAAGTTGAACATGACCCAGCAGTGTGATGCTGCGGCAAAAAAGGCAAACACGGTTTTGGGCTGCATAAACAGAGCTATAGTCTCCAGGTCGAGGGAAGTAATAGTCCCACTATATTCTGCATTAGTCAGGCCTCATCTGGAATACTGCGTTCAGTTCTGGGTGCCTCATTTTAAGAAAGATATAGACAAGTTAGAGCGGGTTCAGAAGAGGGCGACGAGGTTGATAGCCGGTATGGAGAACAAGTCTTATGAGGAAAGGTTGAAGGAACTTGGCATGTTCAGTCTGGTGAAGAGAAGGCTGAGGGGTGACATGATTGCACTCTTTAAGTACCTGAAGGGCTGTCACATAGAGGAGGGTACAGATTTGTTCTCTGCTGCCCCAGAGGGTAGGACTAGGTCTAATGGTTTTAAGTTGCAGGAGTGTAGATTCAGATTGGACATTAGAAGGAACTTCTTGACAGTAAGGGCAGTTCGGCAATGGAACCGACTGCCTAGGGAGGTGGTGGGATCCCCTTCGCTGGATGTCTTCAAGCAGAGGCTGGACAGCTATCTGCGGGAGATGCTCTAGCTGTGGATTTCCTGCTGTGAGCAGGGGGTTGGACTCGATGGCCTACAAGGCCCCTTCCAACTCTATGATTCTATGATTCTGTGTGATGTGAGGCTGATCAGGCACGAGTAAAACATCATAACTGTGCCTACTGTGTGGTGTTGAGGGTGGCAAAGAAGGCCCACTTGTCAGGGGCCTGTTGACATCATGAAATGGAGTTTTAGACCCTTCAGAGGCCCACTGTAAATTGTTTGCAAGGCACTTTGAGAGTAAAGTTGCTTGCCTCTGTAGCAATCTTGATGCCCCATCCACATCTACTGTAGTCCGCAGTGAGGTGTCCAGTGCAATGTTTGCTGCAACTTCTTGGGATCAGTTTCAGTTGATATGGCCTGATCAAGTAAACAAGGTGCTGGTGATAATTGGTCAGTTGCCTGCTTTGGATGGGGTCGTACTACCTCTGAAAGAGCAAGTTTGTACTCTGGGGGGTGCTCCTGGATCCATCCTTGTTTCACCAGCTTCGGCTGGTAAGACAGCTGTGACCATTTCTGGACCAGGATAGCCTGACCACTGTTGTCCATGCACTGGTACCCTCCAGGCTGGATTACTGTAATGTGCTCTATGTGGGGCTACACTTGAGGTTGGTCAGGAAGCTCCAGCTGGTGCATAATGTGGCAGTGAGGCAAGGTATCACCCACATGTCACCTTCTGCTGAAAAAGTTGCACTGACTACCTAATTAGCTACCAGGCTAAATTCAAGGTTCTGGTTTTGGTGTGCAAAGCCCTATACAGCTTGGGACCAGGATACCTGAAAGATCATCTTACCCTTTATATACCCAGTTGATCACTGCACTCTGCAGGTGAGGGCCTCCTGCAGATACCATCTTATCAGGAGATCCATTCTGCACAACATAGGAAACGGACCTTTAGTGCAGTGGCACCTACCCTTTGGAATTCCCTTCCCTTAAATATTAGACAGGTGCCATTTCTGTTATCTGTTTTGCATCTACTGAAGACCTTTCTCTTTCAAGCCTTTTTAGTAGGCACCTTATCCCAGTCTACTTCTGTGTTGGAATTGCTTTTAAAGATTTTTTTAAAGATTTTTTTTTAACAAAAAGATGTTTCTAAAGATGTTTCGTTTTAATGTTTTTAAGGATGTTTTGTTGAAATACATTTTAAAGTCTGTTTTTATGATGTTATAGAGTGTTTTTGGTGCTTTTGTTGCTGCCCTGGGCTCCTACTGGGAGGAAGGGTGGGATATAAATCTAATAAATAAATAAATAAATAAATAATGTGACCTGTGGGATTGGAACATTGAAACCACCAGCCTAGCTAGAACAAACAAAGCCAGTCCCGAGGTGGTACTCAAGCAAGGCCTGCTCTCCACATACCAAGCCCTTGGACATTGGCGACAGCAGGAAGGAGTTAACTGAAGGCAGCACTTGCAATGTGACAGTTACTCAACCTTCGGCCAAGAAATCCTGCATTTCTGGTTGGGCTAGACTCAGAAAGAAGGCTGTCAAGGATATTTTCCATCTGTCTGCTCTCCCTCCCTAAAATGCCTCTTGTGAAATCAATGTGTGTGCGTGCATTTATGTAAAATGGAGCACTCAGAAAGGCCTCATACTTCCACCTCCATTCTTCAGACTCTTCTCCTGAAAAAGTTAGTTCAGGCATGGGGAACTTTGCTGTGAAAACAAACAATTCATTCACCTTGTCCACAGCCTTCTTGTCCCGCACTCACTTGACTTTCTCGTCATCCAAAGCTCCAGCCACCACCTGCCTAGTTGGTTCCCTGCTGCTAATGTATGTGCAGATTTTTTTGAAAAAAGAAAAAATGGTTGGTTTTAATGTTTCTAGAGAAGTGCTCCATCATCATCATCATTAGCAGCAGCAGCAGCCTGGACTGCCCTTGCATTTTGGTTGCCAAAGTCTGTGTTATTTTTTGTTCTCATTCAGGCAAGACTTTCATTTTCTGAAGGCACCTTTTTGCTTCTAATGGCGTCTTTGACTCTGCTCATTAACCACTCTGGCCTTGGCTAGGCCTTGGTGGTACCTTTCCTGATCTAGCTGAACTTCTGTTATTGTGATTTTGAATAATGCTGAAAGGTTTCCGAGAGATTAGACTCTCTTGACTTTGCCAGTCTCCTTATTTTAGAGGGTGATTGGCCCAAGGTCACTCAGTGAATTTCTTGGCTGAGTGGGGATTTGAATCCTGGTTTTCACAATCAGACTAAACAGCAGAAGTGAAGTTCTCTCAAAACCAGGGGAGGGTTGAGCAGCTGAACAACATGGGGTTGGCAGGAGGGAGGTGCCAAGGTGATTTAAATGCAAAGACAGGTGTGGAGAATTGCTTGGCTTCAGAAAAAGAAGGCTGTCTGAGCAGGCTTGAGGGTTGACCTTTTACTTTGAGGCATGCTTAGCTGGCCCAAGACAGAAAGCCAGTGGATTTTGGCTTGGGCCAAAGGCTCCTTTGGGCACGCTTGTTCCACAGTTGGAACAGAGCTTAAAGCTGCTGCTGCTGCTACAACTTCTACTATGCAGCCCATTATAGAATTGAAAATATTTCACAAGCACTGTTGCAGTAATCTTGGCAACATTCCTGTTGGGCAGGCCAGCATCAGCACCCCCATATTTCAGAATGGGGGTGACTAAAAGAGAAAATAGATGCTTGCCTAGAGTTTAGATCTGAGAAGTTTCAACTGGCAATCATCAATCCCACTTAAAAACAAAATGTAAAACAGGAGAGGATTCCATTCCTAGGCAGACACACTGATTGGCCCAATGCTTTGCTGTGGGTGGTCCTAATCTGCAGTGGGGGAAGGGAGATGTGCCCAGCTGTGGACAAATACATTTGAAACCTCAGCCAGACAAAATGTTCTTGCGGCTTTCAATACAACTAAAGTTAGGAACAACCCAAAGTAATTAAAATGTAAATACAAAACATCACCATCATCAAACCAAAAGGCAACAAAAAGAATAAAACAGCCCCAGTGTTCTGTCCCTGGTCCCTGCCCCCCTGGTGCCCTCCAGATGTTTTGGCAACAGCAGCTTCCATCAGACCTCACAACAAGCGTCCGTTGCTTCTACCAGAAATTGCTGTGGTGGCAGTGCGGCTGCTGGGAGCCGTTGTACAAAACATCTGGAGGGCACCAGGTTGGGGAACACTGCTGTAAAACATAAAATATGAAGCAAGATGGTGGGTGGGGTGGGGTGGGGGTTGCTCAGCATTCACTTAATTGTTCTTACACAGATTTCTTTCCCATTGCAATTTCTAACATAAAAATGTTAAAAGATGAAAAGGGGACTCTGGAAGAAATAACCTGTTAAAATGGTTAAGTCAGGCTCAGCTTCTTGTGAGCATGACGGATTTTCTCTCCCAAGGAAGGAAGCAAATGTTAGGCTTGTAGAACATTTATAATGTGTGGGAGAAGCAGCACAGACAGATGTCCAGCTGACTTCCTCCTGGAGGCGAAGTTCCAGGCGGTCCTCTTGGATTCAGCCATGTGGTTTTTCTCTTGCCCTCCTTACGCAGCAGAGCCATCATTAATGACCCTTTTGCTTTGCATTACTTGTCCATTTCAGCTTCTGTACATTTCTGATTTTTCCAATCTTAAGATCAGTTCCCCACAGTTTCACATCAGTTTGTGATTTTTTGTTTAAGTCCTCATGAAAGTTTTAGTGTGACTTCTCCTTATATGGACATTTTTGTATGCAATTTTGCCTATACACATTTTTGCAAAGTGGTTTCCCGTAATATAATGCATTTTAGCATTTTATTTTCACTACTGTGTGTTTTTACATACACTTTACCCACTTGCATTGGCTGCCTGTATGTTTCCAAGCTTGATTCAAAGTGCTGGTTTTAACCTATAAAGCCTTACACGGCTTGGGACCACAATACCTGATGGAACGCCTCTCCCGACATGAACCCACCCATACACTACACTCAACATCAAAGGCCCTCCTCTGGGTGCCTACTCCGAGGGAAGCTCGGAGGATGGCAACGAGGGAGAGGGCTTTCTTAGTGGTGGCCCCCAAATTATGGAATGATCTGTTTGACAAGGTGCGCCTGGCACCAACACTGTTATCTTTTCGGCGCCAGGTCAAGACTTTCCTCTTCTCCCAGGCATTTTAGCATGTGTTTTTAAATTTTTTTTTTAAGTGTTTTTAAATTTGTATATTTGTTTTTAATGTTTTTAATTGTTGTAAACCGCCCAGAGAGCTTCGGCTATGGGGAGGTATACAAATGTGATAAATAATAATAATAATAATAATAATAATAATCAGAGCTTGGAAGATTACTTTTAAAAAGTAATAAATTACAGTTACAATTACTTGGCCCAAAAAAGTAGTAATTACCGTTACAATTACAATTGCTCTGAAAGTAACTGATTACTTTACTTTTTCTCAAAAGTAATCACTACAATTACATTTCAGTTACTTTTTTTAAAAAACTCCTACAAGGTGCTGGCCTTGGCTGCTGCACATCTAAGAAGCCTAAAACAATATTAAAAATAAACACACACACACAGGGGGTAGTAGAATAAAAAAAATTATCCTTAAGATTAACATAATGGCATAACAGAATCTCACATCCCCCCAAGCAATGAAGATACCCCAACTTTTGAAATCAAATTTTACACTTGAAATGCTTTTATAATATGTTTCTGTTATGTCTCAAACGAACAAGATGCTCAAAGAGCATGTCAGACAAGGAATGTCTTTTTACAGTCATTACGTTGCCACCAGTACTGAACAGGCGTTCTACTGCGGCGCTTGAAGGCATGCCTGTGTCGTGATGCAAAAAACACCGCAGCACACGTGGAAAGCCATAGAGTGATGACACTTCCCTGCTGGGAGACCTCAGGTACCTCACCAGTTCCTCCTCAGCAGTGTCCACTGCTGACTTCTTGCCCTGGGGCAGAAAGTTAAAGAAGTCATCTTCTAACTCATCTCCTTCCTGGTCTTTATCTGAAGACTGATCACTGTCCTCATTAAGTACACCCATCTTTATTTCAGCTTTCAACAAGGCTTCCATTGTGTATCTAAGAAAGAGAGAGGATATGTTAACACATATATGTTAGGAAACCATCATCTGCTCTTCATTTCCTGATGCTTGTCATGTCCCCTGGTTCAGGGTCCAGCCTGAGCCTGTGGATGATGACATGGAAGGTAGGAAGGTGACCAAGTCACCACACTCATGGGGCAGCACAGCAGACCCTTAAGGATTACCTGCAGCAACCCAAGGTTGTGATGAGGAGCCCCAGGAAGAAAAGGACCAGCCCCTGCCTACCACCTTAAGCCCTCTGATGCCTCCCTTGAGACAACATTTCCCTTGGAGTAATCCACCCAAAGGGCTTTCCTAATGTTCTTACTTGTTGGTATGGGTGGTGGCCTGACACGATTCCAGCCAATCTAGTTTGAAGCGAGGGTGTAGGCAGGCTGCCAGAAGAAACCTCTTGTCCTCCCAGATAGCTGCAAACCGCTTTCTTAGGGCTTCGCGCACACCTCTCAGCAGCTGAAAACAGTATGTGTACCTCTCAGGTTTGTTTTCCAGTCCTTCTAACTTGCGGTCCAGATTGCAGAGCGTTGGTAGCAAATACCCCATGAACATGCCGTTCTCCCGTTGCAGGATATCTAGGGACTGGGCTAGTGGCTCCATAATCTCTGTGTATTCCTGTACCACTTCAATCTCAGCAGCTGTGATCCTGGACAAGGAGCAGCGGTCCATTATGGCATGCATTTTTAGTGGCACAGTTGACAGGAGCTCATGTAGTTGCTTCAACGCATCAAAGGTGGAATTCCACCTGGTCTTATTCGGTACCTTCAGATACACACCATATTGTGCATGGATATACTCAGCAATCTGTGCTGACTGGTTCTGCTTGGACCACAACTTGCTGCACTTTCCCATCAAGGAACGAAACTGTTTCTTGAAAGGACCAAGAAGACTACTTTTGGAGGAGTCAGAAAGCATGGCCTCTATGTCTTGTGTTGCCACAAGGTTGAGGGTGTGGCTAGCACATCTCTGGTGTGGTGGTAAAACAAAATCCTCTCCTGAGTCTGCAGCTTCTTCCTCTGCCTCAGGTCCTGTGTCCAGGATCTCACAGATAGGCACAAACTCCACCTCAGCCTCCTCCTCCTCCTGGTTATCACCATCATCGTCACTGGTGCCTGCAGCTTCCACTGGTTCTTTGGCCATGAAAACTCTGAACACTTTCACAAAGTTGGAGCCATTGTCTGTAGTAGTGCACATAACTTTGTTGTGGATCCTGTACTGCACATGTACATCATGCAGTGCTTTTGAAAGGACATTGTATGTATGGCGCCCCTTCAGACGCTTACAAGCCAAGGCCCCGACCTCACGTTTCAGGGTAGTTGGGTTGATCCAGTGGGCTGTTACCCCAAAGGAACTCTTCTTGCCATTGGTCCAACAATCTGCAGTGGTTGCTATATATGCCACAGCACCCATTCGGTTTGCAAGAGTTTCTCTCATGTGGCATGCTCTCTTCTCAATTCTGTCTCTCAGAGTCTTGGCACATATGATGGTGAGATCTTTGGGGAGTCCAATACGAACCAGATTAATGAATGATGGTTTGTCCACAGTCTGAAGTGGTAATGTCTCCTCTACAATGAAATCAATGATTCTCCTGTCGAGATTGCTCTGGGTGACAGGCTCCCTGCCAGATCCCCACCTCTCAAGGGTTGTCTGCTGCTGCTTCAGCATTTTGGGAGGAGGGGTGTCATGCATTGGTTCAGGAAGGCCACGTCTCCTTGCCTTTATTGCTTCTTCAATTGCTCTCAGCTTCTCAGGGTGTGCCCTCTGAGGAAGAAGAACAAAGCATGAATCCAAGAAAAAATGGAAGAGGAATGTCACAATTTAAACATAAATAGACAATGGACACTCTTTGAGGACCAGCATGACAAAGGCTTACCTCAAAATGTTTCTTCACATTGGATGAGGAGGAAACAGCTGATCTCAGATTTTTGATCCTTGGAAGGCAGTAATTGCATCGTACAACAACATTTTTCCCACTCTGGCTCACAAATGTACAAGCTTTCTCAAAGCCAAACCATGGTACTTGCTGTTCTGCAGATGTGGCTGTGGGCAACTGGCACTGCTTCATGCCCTCCTCCTCCTCGTGCACAGGGCCTCCTTTCTGAACCTCACTTTCTAGTTTTGCCTCCTCAGGATCAACAAGCTGTGACTCAAGTGGCCGCACTAACTGACTGCTGCTCTCAGCAGCAAAACCTGCAACAGGCGTCTCTGTAATAAACAAGAGATAATGCTCCTATATGGGTGAACTTCAGCTGTGATGTGCCCCCATCTCTTCCCCATGCTGCAAGATCCCCCAGTCAGAGTGGAAGTAAGCAGGTCGATAGCACAATTAAAAGAGATCCTATTTGCATCATTTTTGCTCACTAAATAACCCTGCCTGGGCCAGTCTAACCTACTATCTCACAGGGTTGTTGTGAGAACAAAATGAGACTAGGGTTCAAATCCCCACATACCCATGAAGCTCACTGAGTGACCTTGGGCCAGTCACTGCCTCTCAGCCTCATGAAAACCCTATTCATAGGGTCACCATAAGTTGGAATCAACTTGAAGGCGGTACATATATTTTTTATTTTGAATATGATGATTATGATAATAAATATGCAGCATTTCAAATTAATTCTGCATGAGAAGCATTCCATGCCAAACTTGGAAAACCAAGGATGAGGTATAAAATGTAGACAAAAATACTTTTGACAAAATGCCGTTTATCTTTTATATTTTATATATATGAGCCTGGGTAGGGAACATTTAATCTAGCCTACTTGCTTTCAGCAAGAAGGGTTAAGTGCCTTCAGGCTAGGGCAGTCACCAGAAGGCCACAGCAGAGACAAAGGAGCCTAGTGTTGTGGAGATGTTAGATGGGAGCTTTGGGGAGTAAAGATGGAGGCTCCTGAAGGCTGCAATTCTAAACACACTTACTAAGGGATTAAGCCCCATAGAACTCAACAGGACTGACTTCTAAGTAGATATAGTTTGGACTGTGCTGTTGGTAAACCTTGACTAGGGTTCTTCTGCAAAGACATCCATATCCAAGCAGGGTTGGCAACCCCCTGCCTGGAATACCCTGCCCTTATCTTTTAATGTGGCTGCTCCAAATGTTTTTACAGATTTGACCCTTTACTTCAGAAAGAGGTCTGAAAAATGAGTAAGAGTAAGAAGTATCTTTTAAAATTGTTCTTTTCAATTCACTCTTGAATGAACATCATACCTAGGGCAGAGCCACACCATTCCTTTAAAGCACATTCAACACCCATTTGAAGCACATGAATCCCACCACAGAATCATGGGAACTGCAGTTTGTTAAGAGTGGTGAGAACTATAACTGTGAGGGGGAAATGACACTTCCCAGAATTCTTTAGGGGAAGTCATGCGCTTTAAATGCGAGTTGGATGTGCTTTACACATATTGTGTGAATCCGCTTAATAAATTTTGCCTGCATGTAAATTGTTTTAATTAATTTTTCAAAATGGAAATAAGCTATAAAGTGTAGTGGGTGACCATGGGCTACTCACCATTTCTCAGCCTATCTGCCCCTCAGGATGAAAACAATGGAGAACCATGACTACCCCAAGGCATACTTAAAATGTAAAGGAAGTATTGTACAACCATAGTATGCAATTGGATACTTATAGGGACACAGCATGACAAAACTGGGTGGAAGTAATGAGTGGGGTACCACAGGGCTCGGTCCTGGGCCCAGTGCTCTTCAACATTTTTATTAACTACTTGGATGAGGAGGTACAGAGCATGTTTATCAAATTTGCAGATGATACAAAATTGGGGGGCATAGCTAATACCGTGGAAGACAGAAAGAAAATTCAAAGGGACCTTGATAGGCTGGAGCATTGGGCTGAAAACAACAGAATGAAATTCAATACGGATAAATGCAAAGTTCTACACTTAGGAAAAAGAAACCAAATGCACAGTTATAAGATGGGGGATACTTGGCTCAGCAGTACGACATGCAAGAAGGATCTTGGAATTGTTGTTGATCACAAGCTGAATATGAGCCAACAGTGTGATGTGGCTGCAAAAAAGGCAAATGCTATATCAGGCTGCATTAACAGAAGTATAGTTTCCAAATCATGTGAAGTATTAATTCCCCTCTATTCAGCACTGGTTAGGCCTCATCTTGGAGTGCTGTGTCCAGTTCTGGTCTCTGCACTTCAAGAAGGATGCAGACAAACTGGAACAGGTTCAAAAGAGGGCAACAAGGATGATCAGGGGACTGGAAACAACGCCCTATGAGGAGAGACTGAAGGAACTGGGCAAATTTAACCTGGAGAAGAGAAGACTGAGGGGAGATATAGCACTCTTCAAGTACTTGAAAGGTTGCCACACACAGGAGGGCCGGGATCTCTTCTCGATGATCCCAGAGTGCAGGACACAGAATAATGGGCTCAAGTTGCAAGAAGCCAGATTTCGACTGGACATCAGGAAAAACTTCCTAACTGTTAGAGCCATACAACAATGGAACTAATTACTAGAGAGGTAGTGGGATCTCCGACACTGGAGGCATTCAAGAGGCAGCTGGACAGCCATCTGTCAGGAATGCTTTGATTTGGATTCCTGCATTGAGCAGGGGGTTGGACTTGATGGCCTTATAGGCCCCTTCCAACTCTACTATTCTATGATTCTATGAAAATATTTATATAAGCATGACTATCAAATATGTTTATTTATATAACCTGTAAAGATATTTATAGTGCAATCCTATGTTTGTTTACTCAGAAGCAAGTCCCAATGTATTCAATGGGGCTTACTCAACCAGGGAAAACTGCAGCCTCAAGTGATAAGGAACTTGTTCTTTTAACAAGTCCTTTAAGTTGAGACCTTATCCCAGTCTGCGTCTATGTTGAAATTGCTTTTTAATATGTTTTTAAACTTTTTCTTAAAAAAAAATGTTTTTAAAGCTTTTTAAAATGTTTTTAAAGATGTTTTGTTTTAATATATTTTAAAGTCTGTTTTTATGATTTTTAAAGTGTTTTTAGTGCTTTTGTTTGCTGCGCTGGGCTCCTACTGGGAGGAAGGGTGGGATATAAATCAAATAATAAAAATAAATAAATAAATAAACTTCATTC
Organism: Rhineura floridana; assembly: GCF_030035675.1. NCBI lineage: Eukaryota > Metazoa > Chordata > Lepidosauria > Squamata > Rhineuridae > Rhineura > Rhineura floridana. The sequence goes on from NC_084497.1 coordinate 12,031,423, forward strand.
ATTTTTTAAAAAAAATGAGTATTAGTTTCCTACATAATAAAAACTGTGATAAACCCTGCCTAATTTCTTTAAAAATAGGGTTGGAGGGAGAGAGATTTACAACACAAACACAAGTCTGCACTATGTTTACTCACAAGTCCCATTAATTTACAGCACAATCCTAACCATGTCTACTCAAAAGCAAGTCCTAATGGAGTTCAATGGGGTTTACTCCAGGTACATGCTTTACTCCCAGAAATGGCTTTACTCCCAGAAAAGCAGATATTGGATTAAATACTTTCATATTTCATAGCCCAGGGTCTGACTCTTGGACAGAAGAGGAAAAAAAACATTAAGCCATATTACTTACGCAAACTGCAAAAAACTCAAAGCCACCATATTCTGACATTCAGCCTAGGCATGCCTGGATCAACAAGTCACAACTCTGGCGTCATTGGCTACAATCATGAAAGGGCGGGGTTACAGCCAGAGCTTTGAAAAGTTACTTTTTAAAACTACAACTCCCATCAACCCCAGCCAGTATGGCCACTGGATTGGGCTGATGGGAGTTGTAGCTAGAGCATGGATCTGTTTAAAAAAAAGTTGTGTGGGGGGGTTTACGTTTTGGTGTATATCTCGGGAATTAGACCACCTAGAAACTTACTTTTTTTTTTTAATTGAAGCTGAGAGTCCGGAGAGTAAGGGGTGGTAGCCAGAGAGCTGGTGCCCCCCCCCAAAACCAGAGACTTCAGCTGAAAACACACACACCGGGGCACACACACACACAAATCATTGTCACTCACCTCCACAGCTCTTCGCCATTCTGCTGCCTTCTCTGTTGTCCTTCAACTGGCTTTTTCCTCCGGCGTCCATTTTGTCCTCTCAGACGCTAGCAGCAGGCCCTGCCTATTCACCTCTTTCCTCGTGCCTCCTAACACAGATCATGAGGGAAGAGAGAGTCTGCGCAGAGGTCCAATCAGTGTGAGGCACATGTCTTGTGTTAACCAATCACAGCCAGGAGCTGACTTCCCCTTGTTCCCGCCCCCAAGTAACGTCCAACCTAACGTGGAAACGTTAAAGTTGCGGCTGAAAAGTAGGGAAATTACTAGTCGTTCCTTTACTTGCCAAATGTAATGGAATTACCCACTTATTATTTAAAATTGTAACTAATTACAAGTAACTCGTTAAAAATAACGAGTTACTTCCAAGCTCTGATGATAATAATAATAATAATAATAATAATAATAATAATAATAATAATAATAGTAGTACAGGGGCTCCCAAACTGATTCATGGACCAAAAGTGGTCTGTGAGCTTCATTCAGGTGCTCTGCAGTGTGTCTGTAAAAATACTATTAAAAATCATACAGTATCTAACGTAACATGTTACAATTGCTGCCACAGGCAGAAAAATTATTAAGTGGTCCATCAAGACCCTCCGCAATTTTCATATGATCCATGGTGAAAAAAGCTGGGGACCACTAACCCAGAATGAGCATTTTTGAACAAGTTACTTGAGTGGAGAACTGCATTGCAAGATTCAAAGAACTATGATCATAAGAACATAAGAACATAACAAGAGCCTGCTGGATCAGGCCAGTGGCCCATCTAGTCCAGCATCCTGTTCTCACAGTGGCCAACCAGGTGCCTGGGGGAAGCCCGCAAGCAGGACCTGTGTGCAAGCACACTCTCCCCTCCTGAGGCTTTTTAGAAGCATGCTGCCTCTGACTAGGGTGGCAGAGCGCAGCCATCACGGCTAGTAGCCATTGATAGCCCTGTCCTCCATGAATTGGTCTAATCTTTTTTTAAAGCCATCCAAGCTGGTGGCCATTACTGCATCTTGTGGGAGCAAATTCCAGAGTTTAACTATGCGCTGAGTAAAGAAGTACTTCCTTTTGTCTGTCCTGAATCTTCCAACATTCAGCTTCTTTGAATGTCCACGAGTTCTAGTATTATGAGAGAGGGAGAAGAACTTTTCTCTATCCACTTTCTCAATGCCATGCATACTTTTATACACTTCTATCATGTCTCCTCTGACCCGCCTTTTCTCTAAACTAAAAAGCCCCAAATGCTGCAACCTTTCCTCATAAGGGAGTCGCTCCATCCCCTTGATCATTCTGGTTGCCCTCTTCTGAACCTTTTCCAACTCTATAATATCCTTTTTGAGATGAGGCGACCAGAACTGTACACAGTATTCCAAATGCGGCCGCACCATAGATTTATACAACGGCATTATGATATCGGCTGTTTTATTTTCAATACCTTTCCTAATTATCGCTAGCATGGAATTTGCCTTTTTCACAGCTGCCGCACACTGGGTCGACATTTTCATCGTGCTGTCCACTACAACCCCGAGGTCTCTCTCCTGGTCGGTCACCGCCAGTTCAGACCCCATGAGCGTATATGTGAAATTAAGATTTTTTGCTCCAATATGCATAATTTTACACTTGTTTATATTGAATTGCATTTGCCATTTTTCCGCCCATTCACTCAGTTTGGAGAAATCTTTTTGGAGCTCTTCACAATCCCTTTTTGTTTTAACAACCCTGAACAATTTAGTGTCGTCAGCAAACTTGGCCACTTCACTGCTCACTCCTAATTCTAGGTCATTAATGAACAAGTCGAAAAGTACAGGTCCCAGTACCGATCCTTGAGGGACTCCATTTTCTACAGCCCTCCATTGGGAGAACTGTCCGTTTATTCCTACTCTCTGCTTTCTGCTTCTTAACCAATTCCTTATCCACAAGAGGACCTCTCCTCTTATTCCATGACTGCTAAGCTTCCTCAGAAGTCTTTGGTGAGGTACCTTGTCAAACGCTTTTTGAAAGTCTAAGTACACTATGTCCACTGGATCACCTCTATCTATATGCTTGTTGACACTCTCAAAGAATTCTAATAGGTTACTGAGACAGGACTTTCCCTTGCAGAAGCCATGCTGGCTCTGCTTCAGCAAGGCTTGTTCTTCTATGTGCTTGGTTAATCTAGCTTTAATAATACTTTCTACCAGTTTTCCAGGGACAGAAGTTAAGCTAACTGGCCTGTAATTTCCGGGATCCCCTCTGGATCCCTTTTTGAAGATTGGCGTTACATTTGCCACTTTCCAGTCCTCAGGCACGGAGGAGGACCCGAGGGACAAGTTACATATTTTAGTTAGCAGATCAGCAATTTCACATTTGAGTTCTTTGAGAACTCTCGGGTGGATGCCATCCGGGCCCGGTGATTTGTCAGTTTTTATATTGTCCATTAAGCCTAGAACTTCCTCTCTCGTTACCACTATTTGTCTCAGTTCCTCAGAATCCCTTCCTGCAAATGTTAGTTCAGGTTCAGGGATCTGCCCTATATCTTCCACTGTGAAGACAGATGCAAAGAATTCATTTAGCTTCTCTGCAATCTCCTTATCGTTCTTTAGTACACCTTTGACTCCGTTATCATCCAAGGGTCCAATCGCCTCCCTAGATGGTCTCCTGCTTTGAATGTATTTATAGAATTTTTTGTTGTTGGTTTTTATGTTTTTATGTTCTTAGCAATGTGCTCCTCAAATTCTTCCTAGGCGGTCTACTTGAGGGCAATTTTTCCATATGGCATTTGGGGATCCAGCAGCATGGAAATGACAAGGAGACAGGCTGTGGGAAAATGTAACATGGTTATGGTGTATTACAATCAGCCAACATGGGAAAGAAATAAGAAAAATGCCATTCTACAGTGATCTTGTATAAATGGCACCTTTGCTGGAAAGCCATTCCAGAGGGGCAGCCAGAAAATCTGAGGGTCTTTGGCAGCCACAGCCATTTTTTACATCTGCTTTGGGGGTTCTGCCTTGCAGTATAACCTTTAGGATTTAGGGCTGCCTTATGATGGAACAGGCAGAGATAAATTTTGGTTGACCATTAGAAGAAACTTCAGTTATCAGTAACAGCAGTTTGACAATGGAGCCAATTATTCCTTAGACGGGGGGGGGGGCTTCTCTCACCCTTGCTGAAAGGTGTGCACCCCAAATTAATATTTAACCCCAAATCATATACTCACACCTCCAGGAGAGTGGAGGGATCCTGATAGTGGATGATTTGATCATTAAGAACACAGGTAGTGGGGTGTGTGATGGGCGTGCAGACCGCAAAGCTGATTGCCTACTTGGCACAAAGGTTGCAGATGTCGTCCATCAGGTTAGGCAGCTTGGTAGGAGGAGGAGTCAGTGGCTGTGGTGCACAATGGCACCAATGACATGGGGAAATGCAGCCATGAGGTCCTAGAAGCAAAGTTTAGGTTGCTAGGTAGGATGCTGAATGCCAGGACCTCGAAGGTAGCTTTCTCTGAAATGTTACCGGCTTGACTGGTGCAGCTTCGTAGTCTCAATGTGTGGATAAGAAGATGGTGTCAGGAGGAGGGGCATTTTGGGACAAGCCAGGCCTGTACAAAAGGGATGGGCTCCACTTGAACCAGGATGGAACCAGACTGCTAGTGCTTAAAATCAAAAAGTGGCAGAGCAGCTTTAAACTGATGGGGGGGGGGTAACAGGAGCTGAGGAGAGTCCAGTCTGGGGGGGAAATCACTCCTCTGAGATGAAGGTAATAAATATAAACTTACAGTGCAATCCTGCACATTCCTACTTGGAAATTCCATTCAGTGAGATTAATCCCAGATTAAGTGGGCTGGGGATTGCAGTTTTAGTTGTTTTAATAGAGTAATAGGGTAACTTGTACGTGTGAAGTTGTGCATAATTTCTAATTGCTGAGTAATTCTCAGGAAAGATCTTACCATCTGTCGGAGGGTAAAATATGAGCAACTGGACCAAAGGAAGGGACTTTAGCCCTAGACCTTTACAGAGACATGGCGGATCGTTTTGGGAAGGAAGGCAGAGAGTCCAGTTGACCAGGTGCCCTTCTAATTAATATTTTGAGTACAACTTTCTGCACTGTTTCCCAGATGTCTCTAGGTAAATAGTTGAACTCAAGGCTGGATCTTTTCCCATACACTGATCAGCCCATCCAAGCATTGCAAAGAGAAACAATCCTTTTGGAACTAGCTGCAGAGTCCCCCAAATTTCCCCACCACTTTGCAGGAAGGAAGTGGCAGTTCTCTTGGCAGTTGCAAGGTGCTTCTGTCTGGGGCCAAATTATCAGGAAAGAGCCACTTCTTAAGAGATAATTTTGCACTCAGGTATGAAATACTACTACACTTCATCTTAGCCCAAAGGCTGAGAAGCAATATAAAACGCATGCATACAGTATCAGTTACTTCACAATGGGTGCTAGAGGCAGGCACCTTGTGCTTGGGCCTAGGAAGTGGTGTGGAAATAGCTCATAATCACAGACAGACATAAACTGACTTGATAGCCATTCCTTTAGCTGAGGGTTCTTGGGGGGGGGGACACCAGAGAATTTCACCTCCAAGGAATTTTTTCTGCACAAACTACCATTCCTAGGGGTCTTTGGGAGAAGCCATGACAGTTAAATTGGTATAAAAACTTGTGGCATGGATGGATGGATCTGCCCTCCCTTAAGTATGTCCCACCAACTGGTTGTGGACTTCAGTGGTTGGAGATCAGCCTTTAAGAAGGACATGGAGAGCAGCCGGATGCTGGGCACTTTGAGAAGGATGTGGCAGGGCATAAATCCATTCTCACAGGGTCACAAAAACCAAATCACATCTTCTGCTTCATTGCTAAAAACCATGCAAGGAAGAGACCAGCTCAGAGATCCCTCGCTTGCAGAAACCAGGAAATGGGCATGAATAGCCACTTGCTCACGGAGTGTGTATGTGTGTGTTATCCTGAGCCAAGGAAGAGACACAAGATTATCCTGCATTAATGAAGGGTGCTGGTTAGTGTGGAAGGCTGTCCCTTTTTGCTGCAGTTGACCAAACAGCAGGAATTTGGGGGTGGTTTTTTAAAACTCATTCCCCACCCAAAAAGTCCACTCTTACGAACAGGCTTGGGATTTGGAGAAGCAGCACTTAACATTATCAGCTTGTCCAGATGGAGTCAGTTTTGTATAGGGGATGAACAGATTTGACTCTTCTGCTGAGTATAATCCAGATGACTTTTTCCCAGCAAGTCCATCCATACTGTGGCAGAACGACAGACTGAACCATACCAGAGTCACTGCTACATCTGGGTAAGGATCCCAAGCTCACACCAAACCATAGTCCTGAAACCAGGACTGTGCAGATAGTTCTTAGGGTTGCTATTATAACTGCAACAACCACTTGTTTGACACTTTTCTACATAAATGTGTCCAGAGTGGTTCATATGAGACAAGAACAGCAAGACGACAAAATCAATGCGGAATGACATTAAAATAGTCTAATATAAATTCATTTCGAAACCTAATATAACATTTCAGATAAACAATTCATTTTGATAATGCTCACATGATTACATTTTAAGGTGAATGGGGAACCTCAGCCTCTCCCAGAGGCCACACCTTCTTTGCGTGCTTTTGTCCATCTGGAATGTGCCCTTCAATCATATCACCTCAAAAGTGCCCAACCTCAGGATAATGCCTCTTCTTTCCCTGGAGTGCTGAAATGTGGGGTCTCCTGTGGGAAAGTTAAGAGTCACATCCATTGCTTTTGCCTCTTTGGCCTCAGGGCCATCCAATCGCTGACATGCAGCCCCCAGAAGGTATCTGGTGTGATGTATTCATATTTATGTTTTCAATGTGTTGTAAGTCACTTGGAGATCTTCAGGTTAGAAGCGACTAACAAGTCTAATTTATTGTCAGTCTAATATTGATTGTTGAAATATAGAAACCAGAGTTGGATATGATCAAGTCTTCCATGCAGCCACATCATGAACAAAGTAGTCAGCAACCAGTTCCTCAAAAGTGCCCAAGCTCAGGAAGTGGCAGCCAGATGTCTTCCAGCCTGCAGCATGCAACTGGTTTCCCACAGGCCCTCTCTGTCATGTTCTGGCCGTGCAGTCCTTGATGCAACAAAGATTGGGGTGTGCGTGCCATGCGCACCTGCATTGTGCATGCTGCTGCTGCCACCGCCACTGTGCTTGGGATGGGATTGGCAATGAGTGGCGAATGCATCTTTATGGGTCATTCATTCATTCATTGGTGATCACTTGTGGCCGAGTAAGATTGTCTTCCAAAATAAGGTCTTTAAAGGTGGGTCCGTAAGTGACTGTGGAGGCCAATTCTGGATCCACACAGCCTCCCACAGTGAGGACATCTGTTTCCAGATGGCTAAATCTGTTTTCAGAGTGCTTCAGCTCAGCCTTGATTGTCAGGCTATGACAACTGCTCCCACTGAGCTGAAGGAGGAAGTGACCTTTGTAACAAGAGCAAACTGCCCAGTCACTGTCCAGTCCTCCTTAACAGCTGGCATGCTAGCAATATTTTAAAATCTGTCACTATTTCAAAGCACTTCTGAAGTCCATTTTGCGCCCAGTACACATGCCCAGTGTTCTTCCACACACACACATACACTTTACTATGCCACTGCCTGGGAAATAACCCTTTCTCTGCATGCAAGCCACTCTGTCACCAAGTTGTTGGCAAAATGCTCCCCCCCCACTGAGCATATGGTTGCCATTTGGTTTGTGAGGTCACAAGTGTTACTGTCACTCACTGGATAGTGTGTGTGATGTCACTGCAATGGTATCACAAGTCCCTCTTCCTCCTTGCATCATTTGGAGAAGTTTGAAATTCCACTCCATTGCACTCCATTTTGTTGGCCCGTCCTCTTTGAGGTTGTACACCCTCACAATCTGCACCCCAAATGTTATCTCCCTGCAACAGAGGACAAGGGCATTCAAGATTCCTCTCATAAGGAGGCTGCCTGGATTGGATCATGCAACATCTACTGCAGTTCAGCTGCCATCACCAGGCTGAATACTGTACCTGGGATTGTCTAATGAAGAATGGACCATTTCCTGGGAAGGGAGGAGAGCGCACCCTGGTGGCCAGCCAGAGAACCTGGGGCCTGCTCAGAGGGCATCTTTAGGGCAGGATGGGTGTCAGCAGGATGGATGCCAGAATCTTCTTAGTAGAGGAAAATGCAACCCAATAAACAATATATTTAAAAGAGGAAATGTGCACTTCTTTTAAACATCTCCTTTAAGTAACCTTGGAAATTTCAGCGGGCACTTCTGTACTACTTTCTCACCCCATGTACAAATGAGTTGCAAGGGATTTGCAGGAGATAATCCCAGTGGATTAAAAGTGGACTTTTGTCAAAAGAAGCTGGACTATATAGGCAGTTAAGGAGGCAACTGCCCCTAAAGAGGCGGTGGTACATCCACTTTTTAAAAAACCCACCCTGGACCCAATGGAATGTAACAAACATAGGCCAGTGGCCAGCACCCCTTTCTTGGCAAAGGTGGTGGAGAAGGTAGTTGTAGAGCAACTGCAGGTATTCCTGGATGAGACTGATTATCTAGATTCATTACAATGATACCATTGACTATGCTGTTCTCCTGGACCGACTCAGTGGGATGGGTATTGGAGGCACTACGGCGATTCTGCTCTTACCTTCAGAATCGTGTCCAGAGAGTAGTGTTGGGTGAGCATCCTCAGCCCCCTGGCACTTGTGCTATGGGGTTCCACAGGGTACTATAACACTTAAAATGCCATACAAATGTTGTTGTTGTTATGGCATATAATAAATGCAAGTCCAAGACCAAAGTGAAGCTCTGTAAGAGACTCTCAGATGCATCCCATCAAAAGGAACCCACCATGCTGCAACCCTCAATCTACACAAAAACCTCTGCATCATCACTGCTTTGATGTCTCTCCCAATGAAAAGAAAAAAATTATTATTATTACTACTACTACTATGTCACCATTGATTATGATATAAAAATTAGTTTGACTACATCACATCAGAATGACCTCTCAGGACCTTGTCCATTCTTGCTTATCCACAGAGAACTACAAAGAACACAGTGGAAGAATATCCCTCAGCCAGGTGCTTGGACATAAGAACATAAGAACATAAGAAGAGCCTGCTGGATCAGGCCAGTGGCCCATCTAGTCCAGCATCCTGTTCTCACAGTGGCCAACCAGGTGCCTGGGGGAAGCCTGCAAGCAGGACCCGAGTGCAAGAACACTGTCTCCTCCTGAGGCTTCTGGCAACTGGTTTTCAGAAGCATGCTGCCTCTGACTAGGGTGGCACAGCAGCTAAGAGATTGACACACATACCCCAAGTCTTTCCATGGTTCATTCCTGCTGCTCCCAAGACTGAGCCTGAGGAGGCCCATGGGTGGGTCAGTTATCTTTCAAATATAGACTGGAAGCGATGGAGCTACCAAAAGTGAAGAAAGGGGGCCATCATCACACAACCAAGCATTTACTAGAAACTGTGCTTCAGTTAAAACAATGAGTCTTGTGGCACCACCATTACACAGAGCTTGGAAAAGTTACTTATTTGAGCTACACCTCCCATCAGCCCAATCCAGTGGCCATGCTGGCTGGGGCTGCTGGGAGTTGTAGTTCAAAAAAGTAACGTTTCCAAGCTCTGCACCATAAAGACTAATACATTTATCTGTATGGTATAAAACCATTGCAATCCAAGCACATTTTCCCAAGAGGTTGCAGCCCAAGTTCGTCTAACAAGGAGTCTTTTGGCACCTTAAAGATGGTGAGATTAAAGTCTCTTAAACATGAAGGGTTGTATTAAACTCAGAGTAGAGCCACTGAAATCAATGGACCTAAGCCAGTCAAGGGTTTTTGTTTTGTTCTTGAAAAAAGAAGGGTTCAGCTCTACTGCCTATCCTTTCTCAGAAGCTAGTGCAGAAAAGGCTCTTGCAGGGTGAATGAATCCAGTGTATAAGGGGTGAAGAAGAGCTTTCAGCAAAAGCTAATTGGAAGACGGGGGAACCTCAGGACGTGCAAGAACACGGATGCATTTCATCTATGAAAGGTTGGATGAAACGGCACCTCATTTCCCCGCTTTCTTCGAAGGAATCCCAGCAACCTACGAGCTGCTCTAGGCAGCCCACTGGCACATCCAAGAGGCAAAGGCCAGGCTGAAGCCAGCATGTGAGTCCTCCAAGCCTTCCTGCTATTATCCGCTTGGCTGGCTCCCCCACCCAGGAATCCCAGAATCCTCAGCAGTCTTACAAAGAGAACTTCTAACACTCCACTTCCCAGTCTGTCCACCCAGGACATCTTTGCTGCACTCAGACAGGGCAGCAGGAAACCTGAGCTAAAATGTGCCGTTATCACAGGACATACATGGAACCACAAGCTCCATTGTGCTTCGAAATGTTTGGCTCAGGGTGGATCTTGCTTGGCCACTTGAAAACAGCCCGTGTGAGGGGAAGAAGCCGCTTCTCCAAGCACCGTTGCGTTGGCTGCTACCATGACGGCTGCATCCTCTTTGGGACTCTCCTGTTGCCACGGGAACAGGAGGAGGTTATTTCCTGTCCATGGTTCCCAGGCAGATATGCTTTCTGTTTTTTGCTAACCCCATTGCTCTGCCTCTCTGTCAGACTCAGGACGGGCCAGATGGAAGCACAAAGGGGCTTGAGGGGGGATACTTCATGGCTTGTTCTCCTTGGCAAGAGGCAGCAGAGGCCAGCAAGTGCTGTGGGAGGACTTGGAGAGGGCTGGCAGAGCAGAGGGCAAATAGACCTCTCTCCCTCCTCCTTGAAGCCAGCACCCCAGCCCCTGGCCAGGCCGCCCTCCTCCTTTCCTCCCAGGCTGATCAGATAGAAAGGAAGGCATTGGGGTCAGGGAGAGGAGGAGTGGTAATGATGGCTCCAGCACTGCAGCTTTCTCAGCTGGGGAGCGGGGTAGGAGAGAGAATCCCAGCAGGTGCAGCTTTGGAGAAGAGTACATGCCCCTCCTGGGACAGGAAAAGCTGCTGTGTGCTAGAATGCTCTCCCCTCCCTTCCGTTTGCAGCCATGAAAGGCACCAGAGGGTCTTTCCATTGCAGCTGGTCCCCCCTACCCCCCACCCGGGCAAAGAACAAGGAGTCCGAGGATGAAGGCATCCTATGCTTCCAGATGTGTTATTATGAGATCAGGACATTCTCATTATCATGCATCATAATCATTGCTGTTATTCCAGCACCATGGCCATGCATGACAGCTCCTCCCATGGAAGTCCTCAAAGGCACAGAGCTTGGGCACTGAGACCATTCAAAGCAGCAGCTGAAGTGGGTAATTATTGTGAAAGGAAGGCTTATTAATAGCTACAGTATATTTTTGTGCTTCAGAGGAAAACATCTCTCATCTGTGCTGCAGCAGCCTGTCTCACAAGGCAACATGCAACTTCCTTGGACAGCACTACTGAGGGAGCTGGTGGGTCCCAGAAGGATGAACAGCCTGCCTTTTCTCCAGAATTTTAGCCTCTCTCAGTTTAGACACAACAAGGAAGGTGTTGTCATGACAACCCAGATGCCCAACCACGGTGACCTGAAGACAATCTAGGACTACACACCACAGGAGCCCTGGGAGGGCCCTTCATTGAGCACCACTCCGCAGCCAGGGACCTCCTGAGGCCCAGTGCTCAATTCCACTGGGCACCCCCCAGCCTTATGCCATGCCAAGTCCACTCACCACCGCAAAGGACCATAGTGGCAGCACAGAATGGCAGCCCACAGGCCAGAGGTCCTGCATGTGGGCTCCCCATAAGTATCTGGCTGGCCACTGTGAGAACAGAATGCTGGACTAGATGGGCCACTGGCCTGATCCAGCAGACTCTTCTTCAGAAGCACAAGCGAGGGCAGTATCCAGGCTCAGTCCAGAGTCCACCTCAAAGCCAAGGGGGCCAGGGAGGGTCAGGGTCAGAAACCAAGCAGTCTGTAAGCAACGCAAGTCAGGGGCAAGGCAAGAGACAGGCCTGGGGCCCACTGGCAAACTACAGATTGGTCAGGTACAGAGCTGGAGGGCAGATGTTGTTCCAGCAGCCTTTCCACGCTGGAGCTGCTGAACCACACCCCAACCCTCAGCTGACTCCCACTGATCATCTGCAGCCAGCCCTTTACTCCTGAGGAGGCCAGACCTGTAGTCACAAACTCCTCCAGATGGGTTGGGTCTCCACCTGGTGTCAGAAGGGAGAGGCTCCTTTGGACTCAGGGGCTGTTCAGCCTCGATGTCGGAGGCCAAACTTGCCCCAGGTGCAGACAGCCCATCCTGTGCCTTGTCATGGGACCCTGGCCCCTCACCCTCAGATGGTCCAGACTGGAGCCTCCTGGTCTTCCTCCGATGAGGAATCCTCTGATGGGGACTCCCCTGACTGAGACCTCACAATGATATATTGGACAAAAATCAACCACTGAGCATTAAGTACAAACAATCCCCAGTGAGAATGCTTAGAAAGAAATGCAGTTACAGAAGAACAGTTCTGAGATCAATGGATCTCACAATGAAGGCTGTGGATATTATAGCAAAAGGATCCTGACAAATGCCATTTGGTACCATATGCATTGCAGAAAGTTTCAGTTTGCAGTTTGTAAACATCAGGCAGAAACTGCTCTTACCAGGAAGTAGATCAGCATTCACCACTGGCTCTCCTGAAAGAACCACGGCCAGTTCACATCCTCTGGGGAAAAGGGGCTGGACAGACAAACAGACAGACAGTCTGAAATGTTACATTTGAAGTTCCCTTGATGTCCTCCTTAGCTGACCCTGCTGGTGGGCAAAGATGCAAAGGGGAACAGCTTCTCAGCTCCCAGAACTTTGGCAGCTGTGATATAGAAGATAGAATTTCCCAGTTCTGCATGACAAGCTGTATCATCCAAAATCCTGGGATAAACAAGGAGGCCATGAAAGGTGAGAAGCTCCTTGGAGTGAGTGGAGAGTCAGTGGCATGTAAATCTGTAGATGAATATTACAAAAGCATCATATGGCTTGAGGGCTCTTTTCTACTAATCCTGCAAAATGCTGCTCCCAAAACTATTTCTTGCCTTGGGAAGTGTAGAGTACAAAATATTGCTTCTAAGTCCTCGGTGTTCTTGAACCCTTGCGCTATATGCTGTGGGGGTTGCATATTGTTATAGGATTGGGTGGTTGGTCTGGATGATGTCTTTGGGTCCCCTTCAAGCCAGTAATTCTGTATCTGTAAGGTTGGGATCTGTAACTGAACTGGTTAAACCAGTCTCTTTGTTAAGGTAATGGCCCTGGCCAAATCTGTTAAGCATCCTATCTGCATGATTAAAATGTTGGCCATGTTGCCACAGGAACAGCTGGCTGGTGATACTCTTTCAGGAGGGGTAGACCTGACTGGAGGTCATTTGTAGGTAGGAGAGCAATAGCCCAGGAGCTAGCCTTGGCTAGTCTGGTCTGGAGCAGAGAAGACACAGAGGCTGGACTTGCTCTCTGTGCTGAATCCAAAGCTATGACTTTGGGGTGCCTCCCTGGAAAATGAATGGGAAAGCAAAATCTGTTGGAGTGTTAATGCTGGGAGCCCTTCCATCTTGTGCTCAGGTTGTTTATCTTTTAAAGACACCACCGTCTCCAGTGACCTTCATTCCAAGGAAACCAAACCCTGCATAAGCACAGGAACCCCTGGAAGTCTCTCGCCGCTCAGAGATTGGGGTGCGTGCAACAATAGGATTCCTGCATCCTGAAGATGGGTAAGTGAATATGTGAAAGATTGCATTAAGGGCATCACGTTGGCAGTGACACGCACATGAGTCGTCCTTTGATGAAGAAAAAAGGTTTATACTTAGGATGTCATCATTACTAGAGCCTAGTCTGTCTCCACTTTCAAGAAGAGTCACAATCTGATGTCTATTGGTTGGGAACAGTAGGGGGAAGACTTACCTGACAGACAGGGATGGCAGAAAAGGTGCAGAAAGTCATGCTTGGATAGACAGGGAGAAGCTTTTACCCATCTCTCATAATGCGGGGACTCTGGCGACCAAACTATGTGTGATGTTAATGCATATGATGAACGCTTAGTCTCACTCCATTTTTTTTTTTTTGGAGACAAATCAGCTGCAGGAAAAGGGTCATGGCTCAATGCCACAGCATCTGCTTGCATGCTGAAGGTCCCAGGCTTGATGCCAGGGCTGGGAAATTCCTGTCTGAAACCTTGAAGAGCTGCTGCCAGTCAGTGTCAACAATACTGAGCTAGATGGGCCAATTGCAGTAAGACAGCCTCCTTTGCTTCTGTGTTCTGTAATGTGTTCCTGATCCAGATCTGGCTGCTGTTTGCCCCTAAAGATGCTATTTGCATTTTTTTTAAAAGCAGCCAGAAGCAAGCAATTTTCATCAGAAAACTGGTATGAGGGCTAATAAACTGAGGCTCAATCCAGACAAGACTGAGATGCTGCTAGTGGGTGGTTCTTCTGACTGGATGGTGGATGTCCAACCTGTCCTGGATGGGGTTGCACTCCCCCTGAAGGAGCAGGTTCGTAGCTTGGGGGTTCTCCTAGAACCATCTGTGTCATTTGAGGCTCAGGTAGCCTCGGTGGCACAGAGTGCCTTCTACCAACTTCTGTTGGTGGCCCAGCTACGCCCCTATCCTAACGGGGATAACCTGGCTTCAGTTGTCCATGCTCTGGTAACCTCCAAGTTAGATTACTGCAATGTGCTCTACGTGGGGGTGCCTTTGAAGACGGTTTGGAAACTGCAGCTTGTGCAAAATGCAGCAGCCAGATTGGTAACAGGGACCAGACGGTCCGAACATATAAAACTGATTCTGGCCCGCTTGCATTGGCTGCCTGTATGTTTCCGAGCTCGATTCAAGGTGCTGGTTTTAACCTATAAAGCCTTACATGGCTTAGGACCACAATACCCGAGGGACCACTTCTCCCGACACGAACCCACCTGCACACTATGCTCAGCATCTAAGGCCCTCCTCCGGGTGCCTACTCGGAGGAAAGCTGGGAGTGTGGCAACAAGGGAGAGGGCCTTCTCAGTGGTGGCCCCCAAATTATGGAATTATTTATAAGACAAGGTGTGCCTGGCACCAACACTGTTATCTTTTTGGTGCCAGGTCAAGACTTTCCTCTTCTCCCAGGCATGTTAGCGTGTGTTTTAAAATTGCTTTTTAAAATGTGTTTTAAAATTGCTTTTTAAAATGTGTTTTTTAAATTAGTATATTTGTTTTTAATGTTTTTAATTGTTGTAAACCTCCCAGAGAGCTTCGGCTGTGGGGTGGTATACAAATGTAATAAATAAATCCCCTCTCCCCCCAATTTAACAAATAATAAATCTGCACTTAAGGAATAGATTCTTCTACCCGCACCCCCCGCACGGCAGCCCTAATGCCAAGGAAGGAGACCCTCCTCGAATCGGACTCCGGCGTCGTTGCCCTTTTAAGACTCGCTCGAGAGCTGATGAAGAGGCGGGGCCTAAGCGGGGGCCTCGCCCACCCTTGTAAAAAAGAAGCTGCTGCTCGAAGACGCCTCGATTCAGCCAGGAAGTCGTCGTCGGAGAAAGTCTCGGGAGGAGGGGTGTGCGTAGTGACACCGACGGAGCCGGGACATGCCGAGCCCCGGCGCTGCCCTCTGGGTAAGGACAGAGCGACCCCAGGCGGGGAGCGATTTTGTGGATGGGTGGACCCGTGTAGTTCTTCCAGTGGGGCAGAATAGCCCCCAGTGGGAGCCGGCGGGGCTGGGCAGCTTGGAGGGGGCAGCGGAGATGCCCTCCTTCTCCATCGGGCGCTGCTTTAGAGGAGGGGGGCGCGCGGAACAGCGCCCGTCGCACTGCTCCGCAGGTGCCGGCCAGGCTGTGCTGCTCCCAGCGCCGCCGCCGCCTCTGCCCGAAGCCGTCTGGGCAGGCGCCGGCCGAGTATCTCTCATCTCCTCCGCGGCGGCGCTGGTGAAGGGCGGCTTAGTCATTCCCCTGGAGGAACAGCCGGAGCGGGCGAGGGGACGGAGGCGACCTGCGACGGGGCAGCACCTCCGCACAGGTGGGTCGAGGGCCGTTGCCAGGTAACCGTTCGCGGGCAGGTAGGCAGGGGATCCCAGGCCCGCCCGACGGGACCTCCCCCCAGCCGAGCTGTCCGGCGGGGGCTGCCTTGGCCGGCCTTCCCGCTGGTTCCGCGTCAGGGGCCTGAAGGCGCTCTGCCCTCTCTCGGGTGGTGAGCTGGCCGTGGAAGTCGCCGACCTTGGAGTTGGTTGTCTGCCTGCGTCCGGCTCCAGGCTTCTCGGGATGGCTGATGTGGAGGCTTTTCTGCCCAGGGGAAGCCTGTCTGCCCGCCCTCCAGCCGGCCTTTCCTTCGTGGCCCCCGTGCGTGACGCAAAGAGGACGGGCTCTTGGGACACCTGGAACATGACGTCATTCCAGCATATTTCACTTGCGACGTCATCCTCGAGCATCTTGTGTCAGTCTCCCTGTGGTCGTAAGTCTGGCTTGGAAAGGAGGTGCTGGTGAGGAATGTCTGATGAGGAAAATGCAGCCATTATCTAGTTGTTGCCCTCCGTGCCAGGCTAGATAAGTGGTCTCACCCAGGACTGTGAATGCACAACCGCCGCACTGGGTTTTGTGTGGCAGCTCCTGCCAAGAGGATTTGGTGAGGTTTCCTGCTGTGGTGCGGCCATTCTCAGGAGGGCCACCTCCGGAAGCCTTCCCTGGTCTTCTGAGCGCCAGGCAGCGCCTTCTGCATTTTGGGTTTCCATGACATTTCCCCCAGAAACCTTAGACTTCTGCCATTTGTGACTTTTTCTGTGGGCCAAATTTGACCAGTTGAATGTTAAAGAGGGGTGCATTTCTGTGTTGATTTTTTGAGTGCTGGTGAAGCGAAGGTCTTGCGCTGCTTTCTGCTCCATAAACGTGACCCTTGGAAAGACTCCTTGGTGCAACGCATGTGTGTATGTGTAGCTTCTTTCTGTATGCTGAAAGGAAACTGCGCAGCGGTGAGGGCCTGTTGAAGCTGTTCTGTGGGGGCTGTTGATGTGACTGTTGATGCTGACTATGGTTACACACAACTGGGGCAGCCTGTGAATTGCTTTCAAACAGTGCAATCCTGTATATGTCTACTTGGATGCAAGTCTCACTGAGGTCAGTGGTGCTTACTTCCCATGTAAGCGCATGGAGAATTGCAACCTTAAACAATGTGTGGTGTCTGCTTTCAGAATCCAGAGTTGTACTATATTGCGCCTGACAGCCTTTAAAAGGCTGGGCTAGTGAGCTGTTTAATCCAGGCCTGCAAGTTCATGCTTTTTAAATATTTGTTTGAATGTTTTTGTTTTTCTGCTTTGGCCTGCTGCCTGGACTCAGTTTTATACAAAGGCTCCAAATGAAGTGGCGAGAGGCAGGGGATGGCGTGTTGTGTCTGAGAGCACAAGGAAGTTGTTTTTGGGGATCGCTGTGCTTCCGAGGATGCCTTTCAGTTCTAGTGGAGGGTGGTAGGGGGTGTCATTCACTAAACTGTGACTTCTTATGGCTTCCTTCCCTGTCTCAGGTAGGCATATCTGCTGGAGATATGCATGTATTCTATATTTAAATAAGTACACTCCATTTTCCACTCACTTAACATGCAGGTGATGGAACAGCCGCTCAAAAAACGATGTTTGGTTGCTGGCCAGGGTTCTCTCGGACCCAACGATTGGTTTCTGTAGTGGTGGGTTGACCTACTGCAGGGGGAAGCCGACATGGTACCCTGCAAATGTGCTTGGATTCCCAGTTCCCACCAGTAAAGCCAGTGGTCATAGATGATGTTGCTGATGGGAGCTGAGTCCAGCAGCACCTGGAGGGTACCACGTGGGCTGCCCCAATCTCCTTCAATAGTGTGAAGGAGAATAGGGGGTCAGCCTTCAGTCCCCGTTCCCTGTTGCAGGAAGTGTGGAGAGAGAGCACCATTCCTTTTGCTCATCTCAGCGGCACTGACAAGACACAAGTACACAGGGATGTCCTCGGGTTTGTGAACAGTATGCTAGTTGAACCTTTTTACCTTATAAATGCTTATCTTGGTGAAATCTGCAACCAAGGCATTATCAGGCATGAGAGGAGCCAATGTGTTAGATGAGGCCTTCTCCAACGTGGTGCCCACCCCCCAGATGGCTGTGCTGCCTGGGGCTGGTGAGAATTGTAGTCCAGAACATGTGGAGGGCACCGGGTTGGCTGTGTTAGTTGTGGCCTTGGCTGATTGTTCTTGGTCCTTGCCTGTGTAGAGTCTGGGTCAGTTGAAAGGAGGGTGGGTCTCTCTGTGCCCCCCCAACTCTGAAGGGATGGAGAATCTCTTTATGCAAAGGTGGAGTCTCTTCTCACTGCCTGCTAACTCAAGTCAGTTTTTGGTTTTTTAAAAAACCAGCCCGATTTTAAGACACAGGTTTTGTGGAAACAGTTGTCTTCAAAGATGTTACTTTTCCTCTTGTATTTGGAGCCTCCTAGTTGCATTTCGTATGTGAAAAGGCAAGCTGACCCTTGCTCTCTTCTTTGCCACCCGGCTCACAAATGCAGATGAAGAGAAGTGCCTTCCTTGCCCAAGCATGGTGCAGGGTGGCTGCTTCCTCTCCTGTGAACCTGAGGCGCCTTCCTGGGGGGCACGACTTGGCACCACGCGGCAGTTCCCGGGTCTCGTTGGGGAGATGGACACGTCTGGGAGAGAAGCAGAGGCTTGTCCTCTCCCAAGTCCTACCGTGAGCCCAAAGCAGATACTGGCCTCCCGTCATCCTCATTTGTTGCTTCTAAACATCTTCTGGGGCTTGGAATGATGGGCTTTAATGAGAGAGGAGAAAAGTGGGGAGGGGGAGATAGCCCTGCCGCCGTGGGGTGGGGGGCAGGATGCCTGTGTTCCCTCTGCAGGTTTCCTTGGGCCATGAGTGAAGGGGAACCTTGGGCTGCTGGTGGGGAGCCCCCCCCAAGGGTGTCTGCACTGCCCCTAAGGAGTTCTTGACATGTTCCACATGGTGCCTTGTCCTGGTAGGCTAGCACGCGTTGTCAGCCCCATGTTGCAGATTGCTCTGGGGATCCCTCTCTCAGTCAGGTCAGAGGTGAGGTTCCAACCAGAGACTTGTGATTCAGAGGTCAGTCTCTTAGCGGTGCTCGCCTTTCCCCTCCCAGGTGTCCACACTATTGTCGGGACTCCCTGTGCAAGCAAAGCCCTCCTTCTCCTCTACCCTGCTCTTTCCTCCATGTTGGAAAAGCAGGAGGGGAGTGAACTCTTCTGCCCCAAATAACCAGGCCAGGAGAAGAGTAGGGCCATTTCTGAAGGCCAAGGGGGACTCCAGAGCTCCAGCTCCCAGGGGAATAAAAGGTCCGCATTTTGTGTCATGGCGGCTGAGGGCAGCCCTCCGGAAGGGGCCTCCCCTCATGGTGGGTGGCATCTTCCCAGGCCTGCCTGTGAGCTTCTCTGGCCATCCCACCTGGGTTGGCTCTTCCCTAGCCCAGCCTTGCTTTGCTCATTTGTTCTGCCTCAATTTTAAGTTTACTTTTGTCTTCCTCTTTGCAGCTCTGGGCTGTGTTGCTCATAAGGTCAAAAAACCACAACTATTTGGAAATATGTGCACTGTGGGTGGGGAGAGCTAAGGGCTGAGCCCCCATGACCTTGCAGGCATGTGAGGACATCTGAAGACATTCTTCAAAGGGGAGAGTAAGAGGGGGCTCCTCTATGGCACCGTAGTGCCCCCTCCCATGGCAGAATTGGAAGGAAAAGTGATGCATTTAAGAGCCTAATCATGTGATTTGGGTGAATTTGCAGGAGTTGCAGGATTTAGCTGCCCTTGAAAGAGTTTTGTCTTTGTTCACCCCACCCCCAGCTTTTCTCTTGGCTCTTATTTCTGTCTCTTTTGCTTGTGGAAGGGCACCCTGCCTCATCCTGATTCTTTGCTCTCCCTTTTGGTTCTTCAACAGGGTTTGCACGGTTGGCTCTGGGATATGGAAGTGTGTCTCCCCCCCCATGCAATTCTCCCTTGCAAACTCAAACCTGTGTTGCAGATGTGTTTGGGGGGGGCAGAGGGCACTCTCATGATTGTAGAGATATGTCTGGCTCCTCCTTTGTACCCTGTGTCCACACACAGTAGAATGATTGCACAGGGACGTGCTTTCTGTTCATGCACATAGGCCCACGTGCCAGTGCTCTGTTGAATGCCTGAGCCTCAGAGGTGCTGGTGGGGCAGACCTGCTGGCACGGTCGCACTATCTCTTCCTGTGCCTCTCATCTCTGCTGGGCTGCAGTCCGCAGTAGTACAGGCCTCAGGAGAGCCTTTCCATGGGTTTGGCGGGGGCACACAGGACGGCTCCAAGCGCTCTCTCAGGTTTCTCTGTCTCCAGAGGGAAGTGTTTGTGAGCCGTCACAACCACATTGAGAGGCCGTGGTTCCTGCAAGCACAGAAGCATAGTTTCTGAGCCGTTCTGCTGTGTGGGGTGGGCTGTCAGGAGGAGGTGGTAGTTGGCCAGCCATGGGCTCGCCCTCAGCTCTGTGTGTGCCTTCCTTGGCACTCCACACCCAAGAGGTTTGTTTTCTGCCTCTTTAGCGCTGCTTCTCCTTAAAGCTCACAGTGGTGAACAGCACAAAACACTCTGGAGTGCCTCAGCATTTGCAAATGACCCTTAGAAGGTGAACCACGCTAAACTGTACAGGTTAAAACTGAGTAGCATCAGAGTGGCTTTTTCAGGCTGTCCTGCCCCCAGGGATAGCAACAAGGCAAGGCCTGGCCCAGAAAGAGGGTGGCAGGCAGAGGGCAGCATAAGGGAAGCCCACCGAGTTAGTTGCAAGGGTTGGGTTAAGTGGCTTGCTCTGGGTCCTTGGGGCTGCCTCCTCGCCCAGGGAGCACAGCTGTTCCTTCCGGGTGAGTAGCTTCCAGGCTTGCTGCTTAAGTTGCCCTGTGACAAAGAGGGATGGTGGCCGGGGTGCAGACTGATCATTTATTTAAAGAGAAGGAGGGAGGGGAGTGCTTATCAACAGGACTGAATTGCTGCTAGAGAGAAAGGAAGAGAGAGGGTGTTGTGAAAGCCCAGTGGTGTCTGTTACAGTCTCTGAGTTTCGTGGAGAACCAGATGTCCTGGCACCTACCTATGAGTTCATAAAAGGCTGCAAGGAAGGCAGCACCACTTCACATTATGTAACTGCCTCTCCAGAGCTAAAACACTGTCCTTTTATGACTTTGAGGAAGTGCATGACGCGTGAGAGTTGCTAACAGTCCACAGCTTGCTCCTTTGTGCCAGCTTCCCCCCCCCCGGGGGGGGAGGTTATTGAGATCCCAGGAGTGTGTTTTTTAAAAGTGGCTCAGAGGTGGCTCCAAATGAAGGGGAAACATCTCCTGAGTTTAGAGGAGGAGGAGGAGGAAATGACATCATAGGGTTGTCAAGCAGGGAAGAGCTGCGGGCTGGGCTGATGACTTGCCTGGCAGCAATGTGGCCCTCCCTCCCTCCCTCCTTTGAGATTTACTCATGATACTGGGCAGCTAAATAGGCCAATCCAGGTTACCGCTAGAGAGCATGACAGAGAGCAGCAGCTGCCTCTTCTTTCTGGTGAAAGGGCAGGTGGATAAACACAGCTCTGTGTGCCCCTGTGGACAGTGTGGCACTCAGCACAGAAAGGGGTCCTGATGTTCTGATCTTGCCCATTTGCTTGCTGCGGGCACAGGAAGGTTTCCTGGCTGGTCTCCGCCCGGGTTGTTTTATATACAGGATTATTATTCTTTCCTGCTTGCAGATAATTTCCACTCCCATTCTATTCCGACAACATCACAAGCCCTATATGGAGAAGAGGTGAAGCTGTAGTTTTTTTTCTTTGAGCATCTGAATATCTAAGCCATGGCTATGAACTGGCTGCAAGCTGGGATGTGACACCATGGCTTAAAGCGGGTTTGGAGCCTGGGGTGCATGCATTTGTGAACCTTGGCTGGCTTGCTGCAGAGACGGTGAAGGCAGTGGCTAACTCTAGCCATTCTGGAGTCAGGTGGGTGGGGACAGACAGTAAAAATGCAATTTGTAATAGTCTGGAGGTTTGTGTGACCCTGGCAAGCAGCCCCACATTATATGTTTGTTCCTCACTGGTGCCCTTGGAGATGTTCAGTCAGATAATAGCCAGTTGAAAAGAACACCACCACCTGTACTCGATGGCAAAGTGCTGAAATGCAAGCATGTTTGAAGCATCCCTAAAATAAGTGTAGGTTGAAGCTGGCTCATAAACCTTTGGCAGCTGCCTTGCCTGTTTCCCTTCCCCCCCAAACCTGCTGTGGGGAAGGGACCGAGAGGAGTATGTATCTGGGGTCTCCAGGAGGGTCTGCATCCCATTGAAGGGCACTTCCTGGGAGCAGTTGGCCAATGCTGTGGCCCCTGCCTGTGGAAGAGTTGAGGCCGCCCAGCTGGGGCCATCCAGAGCTCCAGTTTCCATGTGAGGGGTTAGAAGGGATTGGGCAGAGCCTGGTGGGCATTGCCTGCTGAAATGTTGGGTGCGGGGGTTGCAGTTGCCTCCTGGGAACTTGGTGGAGAATCCTCCCTCCCCCGCCCTGCTTTTATGCTGCAAATGGCCAAAGCCGTTGCCTGCTCCTCTCGGTATTCAGAGGCGAGGTCCAAAGGGGCTTATTCCAGAGCTGGATGATGTGCCAAGGAGTCCAGCCTTCACCTCATCCCCGGTTTTGTCTTGCCTCACTCCGGGTCCCACTTTTTTCCATCGGCGCTGCTGTTTGTCTTCTTTCTGGGCCTGCATCCCATTTCTCGTTGGCTCGACCATCCCTGCCCGGGAGAGCAGTGCCCAGCCAGCCTCCCCAGAAGCCCCTCCTTCCTTTTATCATTGAACTTTTGCCATCCGCACCCCTTCACTTGCCAGAGAAACAGAAGCAACAGAGAGAGAGGAGTCTCTGCCCCAGGGAGGTCACGATCACAGGGCCGAACAGCACATAATACTTCTCAATATGAGCTTGTCCCTGGCAAGGTTGTCTTTAATGAAAGCATTCTCTTGCTCTCTCCCTGAGCAACACTTGTTTGTTTGCAAACTTACAGACTGCTTGAAAGTCCCCTAAGCGCCCACCTCAGAGTTACGGCTTTTGTTGGGATAGCTTGCAAATCCTCCTCCTCCTTCGTACTGTCTTGCATAATTGCATAACTTGCGTCTTCAGAAACTGCTTGCAAGTTGCTCATTTTGTTGCCTTTTAATCCATGCAGAGTTAGGTGGGGGCAACTGGAAGTATTTGTTGCCAGTAACTGAATTGAGCCAACAATCCAGGAAGTTCAAGCCAGCCGAAATCCAGACCGTGGGGGGTGGGGGCTCTCTGTGGACTCCCCTTTCATTGGGGTTGGTGAAGAGCTGAGGCTGTATTTCTTAGTGGGGCACATGGCACTGTCTGTAGCCATCCAACCAGCGGAGACCTCTGTGCCTGCCCTGCAAAGTGGGTTTAGCTGGCAGTATTCTCAATGGGTCTCGTGTGCGAGGCCTCCGATCCGTTTCCTAGTTCACCCTCATGAATGTTCAGCATGCAGACTCCATGGCTGATAACCACTCTTCCAAGAGACTCCATGGCAGTCAAATTGATGGCCTTCTTCCCAAACTGAGTCAAGATGGTGCTTTGCCACCCGCAGCCTTCCATGCTTGGGATCCAGGGGCCACGGGACTGGTGCCCAGCTCCTCTCCAGGAGCCGTTTGGAGGTGAGGGATGTGCACCATTATTTGTTCAAAAGCTACCTTAACATAGCAGCACAAATATGTAGGACCAGAAGGGGGCTGCTGGGATGGTGAGTACCATCACCATTAGCATTAATAATAATAATAATAATAATAATAATAACAACAACAACAACCACCTCCCTATCTGGGTGAGCTTCAGGCTGCACTCTTTCCTCCCCCCCCCCAAACAATTGGGTCAGGTTGGCCACCAGCCAATTCCCGGTTAAAATGCTGCCGGGAGCATTGGGTGGGGTCCTCTGTTGGCTTTCACGCAGGAGCTGTTCGTGGAAGAGAACTCATTCAGGGGTGCCTCACTTCCTTTGAAGGAGGGAGGGAGGGAGGAACTGGGCAATAAAGCACACAACTTCCGCCGCCTCCTGAGAAGGCCAGAGGAGGGAGGATCTTTCCGCCCTTGTCTCTGTGCGGATGGAAACAGGGAGGCTTTGCATTCCAGAATGATTTCAACACAGGAGGTGGTTGCACAACATCCCTGCAAGCGCTGCCGGGGGGGAAGGCTGGCACAGGGTGCTTTGCACTTACAGGGTTTGGTACCACTTTGGGGCTTCCGGGAGTCCACTGAGGGAATGTCGCATAACCTGAGGAGGAGCACCCAGGCAGCCTGGGGGGTTAACAAGTGCCGCCTGGGGCAACAGCTGCTCTGGAGAGGGGTAAGCTGGCTCTGAGGCTCCACTTGTCTGGCCACCCTTCAGGAGAGGGCTGGCTGGGACTCAAGCTTTCCCTTTGAGAGGCAGCCACGTGCCGTGTGTTGGAAATGTGTTTTGCCTTGAAATGCTGATATGCTGCATTTTGACCGGGAGGGCACTGCCCTGTTGCAGGGGGAGGGGGGACACGTAGTGTGCTCTGTCTTCGTCATGCTTGCACAGCTCGCGCAAGCAGCTTTGAGCCAAGAGCTGTGCAAAGCAGCTGGGGGAGAGGCTCAGCTGGGGCAGCCATGGTGGGGGGAGCTTGTGCTGGGACGGGGTGAACCCCATCTGAGGTGGGTGCATCCAGATGCTGGACTCCCAGCACCCACCAGTGGTCAGGGAGGGAGAGTTGGAGCTCCACAGAGTCCCCCGCTCTTGCTGCTTGGCCCGTGTGCGGCTGAGGACGCAGCAGCCCTCACTGGCTTTGCCCGCCTTGCACTGGGTGAGAATCTTCTTTGGCTGGCTGTTGAAAGTGGCTGGTGTTTCCACACGGTTTCTGGCGCTCCCGCCCCCGTGGCCAGCCACCAGAAGGCCGGAGTCTCTTTTCCCCTCCCTCCAGGAGAGCTCTGCCTGTTTGCTGTTAAAACATCAAGTGCCGGTGCTCCCCGCCATGATCACTACCTTCTTGCTTCAAGAGCACCTGTGACTATTCTGGGAACTTTAAACACTCCGCGTGGTTGCAATTAATCCAAAATCCAAGGGTAGAATTTAGTGTTTTGATCCTGCATTGGGGGGCCCAACCAATGGCTGTAAGGAGTTCCGTGTTTTAATGTTGCCCTGTGTCAGCCGTGGGTGATCAGGGCCCAGTTGCGGGCTCTGGGCTGGATCTTGTGGGCCCGGCAGATGTGTCTCCCTCGCAGTAGCAGAAACCGTGCTCATTCGCATGCATCCCAGGTGTGGTGCGGCCACTTCTCCTTGTTACAAAGCGCTTTGTTCTTTGGGGCTACAGTTTTGGAGCAAGTTCCAACAGTTTTATGCCGGGGGTTAAAATCTTGAGAAGGCCTCCTTGCTCAGGGAAAGCGTCTCCTCAGCCGGCCAGCTTTGTCTTACTGCACGAAGGAGCTGCTCTTGTGAGCCTTGGCAAGTTGTGCCTGCTTTTCCCCGGGAGCCCTGTTGCTTTTGCTGAGTGGTCCTCACCCCCCTTGTTTGTTTTGCCTCTGAAGGGAGCAGCAGTTGGGCGGCTACCTGACGAGGACAGTGGACTTCTGAAAACGCAGAGCGACCGCCAGCCAGGGCCGGCAGCATGTCTGCAGCAGGCGTCGCAGCCCAGGAGATGAGAGGCCCCTTGAAGAACGCCTTCCTCCACAGCGGGCAGGGCGTTGGGAGTCTGAAGCCCTGCTGGGGTGTTCCGGGCGGCGGCAGCGGTGGCCAGTTTGAAAAGTGAGTGCTGTGGGCGGGCTCCAGATCTGAGTGGCAGTTGGTCCCCCCTCCCTCACTTCCTTGCACTTGGGTTTGGTCTCGTTGGAGGGTTGGAGCTTCTTGATGGCTCCTCGCTGCTGCCGCCTGCTAATTCTCCCTCTTCCCTCCCCTTCTTCCAGCGCCTTCTTCAGCATCGACCCCGTAACAACGGGCTACAGCCTGAACTCATCAGGGCAGCATCACTTAATGTCCATGGGTAGGTACTTGGTCAAATGTCGCTGCTCAAGGCCCTTCAGTTGAGTTTCATCTGTAGCGAGCCTCTTGGCTCCTCCTTCCTCCACCACCGCCTCAGCCCTCGAGGGCATCGGCTTCTCTTCTTCTGGGGTTAGATTGGCCGGTAGCAGCAGAAGCAGCAGTCTTGGCGGCAGAGCCTTGTTGCACCTTCAAGTCTAACCAATTTATTATGGCCTAAGCCTTGGTGGGCAGCATCCCACTTCCCCAGGTGCATACATAGGTGGTCGTTAAGGCTGCACGGGACTCTCTATGCTGCACACTACGGCCCAGTGACCTAACTAGACCAGCCAGGTCTCGCAAGGCCATTTTGACCAAGCCCCATCCAGCTGCCCATCAGCTGGCTTCATATGGCATCAGCTGCGGGCGGGTAAAAAGGTGGCTGGGCTGGGTCGGAGGGGCCTTCTGGAGGGGCGACTATCCGCCAGTTGCCATGGCTTCAAAGCACCGCATCATCTGACGTCGTGCCAACAGGTGAATGATAGGTGGGCAGCCCTGCTAAGCATTGGCCCGCCGAGGGTCAGGAGAGAGAAGGGTCTGGTCCATCCGCTGGATCCACTCCATGCACACACCCTCCAGTGGACTAACACAGCAACAGCTGAGGAAAGAGCTTTGTGGCACTTCAGAGGCTAGGAGGTGCATTGTGGTGTCAGTTTCTGTGGAAACTTCATCAGGGAAAGGAAATGTTATCGCCCTCTGAAATAATATCCATGTGCATCTACATGTCCACCGTGTGGCTAAACATCTGTGAGGTCAGGAGGCTTGGCATCTTTCACCCAGTATCGCTGAGCGGGGGAAGGCCGCTTGGAGCAACTCACCGTTGGCAGAACCGAGGAGGAGCTGCGTGTGTTTGAAACCAGGCACGGTCCTCAACGCCTGACCAGCCGCTCATGCCTGGCAGCCATCCAGGAAGCCTCAGCCTAAGAATTGGCTGTTCTTCCCCACTGCCTCCTGCCATCCTGCCTCCTTGCCCCAGGTGTCAGCTGAGCCAAGCCACAGAGGGCAGCCCCCTCTCGAGTTCTCAGGGTGGCATGAAACACAAGGAGAGTCGGGTGCCTCAGAAAGTGCTCTGGAGTAGGCTAGTTTTGTCTCTGCAGACTTTGGCCAAGAGCAGCTCCTATTTCCTAGCTTTGATCCCCGGAGCCCTTGCCTGAGTGTCTAAAGTGCAAAGCCTTCCCCCCGCCCATTTAATCTCAGACCACCTCCCGCTGCCCCCCCCCCTCCCTTTTGGATATCTCCCTATAGCAGATGTGGATGGGTTAATTCTTCACAGGTCTAAACTGCGTAAGTCATGCAGAAGGAGGCAAGCCCCACTCTGCTCAGGTGGCTGTCATTGCCTGTTGTGGGAGCGAGTTCCATAGCTTAATTATGTGTTGCACGAAGAAGGACTTTCTTTGGTCTGTCCTGAATCTTCCAACGTTCAGCTTCATTGGATGTCCCTAAATTCTAACGTTGTCAGAGAGGGAGAACTCTCTTCCGTGCTCTCTCTCCATGCCATGCATCATTTTATACACTTCTCTCGTGTCGCCTCTGACTCGCCTTCTCTCTCAGAAGTGATGGTGGGCTGCTGTCAGAATGTCTGATGCTAGAAGAAAGTGCAGATAACAGTGGAAATCTGGGGGAGCAGTGATGACCTGGGGGGGATAAGGCTACTCTGCGGTGCCTCTAGGAAGGACAAAGGCAGAGAGTAGGGTAAGATGAAACATCTTCAGTCTACCTCTCTAAATAAATGGCATGTGCTGGTGACAAACAGTGAGGCACATCTGACTGACCAGTGTGGGGCGCAAGGTGCTGGACTGGATGGACCCCCTCTGGTTCCCTCCAGCAGCCAGGTCTCCTTTTGCTCCCATGAACTTTGAGAAAGCAGAGGGGTGTACGGGGGGGTTGCATTGCTTGAGGCTGAGGACTCATCCTTGTCCCCCCCCCCCTCTCTCTCTCTCTCTCTCAGGCCACATTTCAGCTCCTGATCCAGTCAAAAGCCGCAGCCATGCACAGAAGTGCTGCAGCGTCTTGCCCCTGAAGCCCAGCCCCAGTAGCGAGAGGACCAGTTCAAGCCCAGAGGATCACGGCGTCGTTCCTGGCTTCAGCAGACTCTCTGTGACCATGAGCGGTGTGTCCGATGAGGCAGCGCCGCCGCCTCCCACCCCGATTGGCAAGAGTGGGCTGCCAGCATTCGTCTTCTCTCCTGCGCCCTCCGGCGAGCGAAGTGCCAGGCCGCTGCCGCCGCTGCCCATCCCTGAGGACTTTGTGCACGATGATGCGGACAGGGAAGTCGAGTTCCTGACCAGCTCCGACACGGATATCTTGTTGGGGGATTGCAGCAGCCCGGCTTTTAAGCCCAGCGCTCAGGGCAGGCGTAGCTTCAGGGGCTGCGGGCAAATCAATTACGCCTACTTTGACACCCCAGCAGACCCTGAACTAGAGGAGCCCCCCTCTGCCTTGGCCAAGCAGCAGAATGGGTGTCCAGCCAGCGCCTGCCCTCTGCCTCCTCCGCCACCTCCACCGCATCAGCTGCACCGGCGGCTGCGCCGCTCACATTCCGGGCCAGCTGGGTCATTCAACAAGCCGGTAGTGAAAGTATCGAGCCACTTCCATCGGGCATCTCCCAGTTCTGACGACGATAGGCCTGAGGTTCCCCCGAGGGTGCCTATTCCCCCCCGGGTGCTCAAACCAGACTATCGGAGGTGGTCGGCTGAAGTGGCTTCCAACTCCTACAGCGATGACGACAAGCCTCCCAAGGTGCCCCCAAGAGGCCCTCTCTCCCGCAGCAATTCACGAACACCGAGTCCGAAAAGCTTGCCATTGTACCTGAATGGCATCATGCCGCCCACACAGAGCTTTGCCCCGGACCCAAAATATGTCAGCAGCAAAGCTCTGCAAAGGCAGCATAGCGAAGGCTCTGCCGCCAGCAGTAGCAACAAAGTCCCCTGTATCCTCCCAATAATTGAGAATGGCAAGAAGGTCAGTTCAACGCACTACTACCTCTTGCCAGAAAGGCCTCCCTATCTGGACAAGTATGAGAAGTTCTTTCAAGAAGCGGAAGAGACCAGCTTGCACTTGGAAGGGCGGCAGCAGCTGTGGAACAAGGCAGAGGAGGACGCAGCCAAGCTGGCCCTGATGGTCAAGGCTGACCTGGTTGGCCCCGTGAAGCGCAAACATTTGCCTTGCATGGTTTCTCCGTAAGCACAGGAGGCCTGGCACAGATCCGTGTGTGGGAGTGAGGCTTTTGGGACCTGGTCACGAGCCATGCTCCAGGGATGAGGTGCAGCCAAGCTGCTTCTGGGCTTCAGGAGCGGAGGGGAAGCTGGCAGGGGCTTCTGCTGCTGTGGGCTTGGCTCCTGTCCCTGGTGCTGCGGTGGCCGGGAGAGGACTTGGAGAAAGACTTGAGCATACATAGCCATGGTTGGCCAGTCGTTATTCAATATTTTAGAGTAATATATATATATATTTAGAAAGTCGCATAAGTAGGAAAACAAAGTCTTGCTATCAAGACAAGTGGCTTAAGCTGGAGAGGCAGAAAGAAAGCCCGGTTCAATATTTGTATCTGTTCCTCAGACAGCTGTCCGCATGGTGGTGGCAGTGGCTGTTTGAAATCATTTTCTCTCAATATTTGTCCTTCTCTGCCTGGGGGCAGGGAGAGGCCTGTCCTCCTTCACCAGAAGTTACCCTCATGTTGGGAAGAGATTCAGCGCAGGGGGCAAGGAAGCCCACCCATTTCTGAGCTTTGCAAGTGGCGCCATCGTTTGGGTGGGCTTTTCTCAGTCTTTGATTGGGGGGGGCAGGGCGAAGGGGAATCTTGTCTTCAGTGCCTAATTTCCTCCCACCCCCAATGGCCTGACCATTCAGTTCTCTCTCCCCTGGCCTGGACCAGCGGATGCCCGTCTCCACCACAGTTGTTCACTTCATGACGCCAGAGGAGGATCTGTTGGAAGCCATCTTTGCAGTTACAGCATGAGCAGCACCAGTAAACTTTTCCCCTTTTAAAATGGGACCAACTGCTGTTCTTCAGGTGGGAAGTGTGTTTATACATGGTAGTGAGGCGCAAGCTGGTCTTGTGCCTGTTCCTGTTCAGTGTTCTGCAGGGAGGAGGCTTGGCTTGGTGAGCAAAGTCCTTTTTGTTGTGAAGGTGGCCCAGTCAGGGCTGGCTGCATGTTATCTCTCTTGCGTACTCTCTCTCTCGCTCACACACACGCACACACACACACACAAGGCCATTTATACTTGCCATTGCAAGCCTTGGTCAAAAGGTGCTCTCTGACCAGTGTCTAACAGGGCCACGATCTCCCAATGGACATAAACACAAGTGCTGTTTATGGTTAAAAATCAACCAAACTGCTGATTGGGAGTTTCCCCCCTGAAACCTCTAGTTCAGACTAAATGAAGGCAATGTACATGTTCTGGAAACAATGCACTGAGAGTTATGCATCAGGTGTACAGTATTGAGGAAGAATTATGTTGTTCACTTTGTATTTTGGATATTGCCATGTCTTGAATAATAAAGTTATAATGTACTTATTTATGATAACACAACATCTGTTGCCTTGGATTTTCGCATTGGCTTGTGTGGCATTCGCTTTCCTTTTCATAAAAGTTGCAGAGCAGCCTCTTACCTCCTTTGCACTGCAGGCCACTTAAAAGTGCTGAATGGGGCCAGCACTCCATGCATTTTAGGGTGCGTCTTCTGGCTCTCTGTGTTAGCCAATAAGAAGCTCCATAAAATCATGCTATGTAACTTATCAAGATTGGGAAGGATGCCATAATTGCATCGCTTCTGGTGCCACCCATCGTGTGGGTAGGCAGGATGTGAAACTCCCAGAATTTCTGCCCTGGTGAGCACTTTGTGACCCATTCTGTATCCTAATCGCTACATGCTAAGGGATTTTTGGGCTGATGATGGCAGTGATGACAGCCCCAGCAGTGACTGGCTGAGCTTCCCTCCAGTCAGGAAGGGGATGGAGAGACGGGCAGTGGCTCTGGCTGAGCTCTCCTCTTCCTCCTCTGTTTCTCCCTTGCTGGGATTGGATCGCAGAGCTGTGGGCCAGGCAGTAAAGCCCAGGGAAGAGGAGAAGCAGCGGCAGAGGGCTTCAGGAAGGACAGGAGCTGCAGGAAAGGGTGTGAGTGGGTGGGAGGAGGACCCTCTGATTTCAACCTGGAGATACTCCACATTCTGGGCAGGTGGCCTTTCCATGCCTGTTCCCTACGGTGACTGCATCTGCCTTCTTCTCTGGGATCTCCTTGGTCTATGGGGGGCTTGCTGCCATGAGCTGGGGGGGGGCACAGTCTGTATCTGGCCCTTTCCAGAAGCAGAGTCGCCAAGAAACCCTGAAAGGGTGACCTGCTGGCCATGGAGGCCCTCCCTGCACCAGCTCTGCCCATTGCGCAGCATTAAAGCTGCTGCCACCTTTTCGGTTCTTGGAAGGAGTCGAGCGTTTGAGCCCTCCCATGGAGTTGGCACCTCTCTCTCTCTCAAGCTATAGCCTGATTTCCCCTTCTGGCCACTCCAAGCCAGCCATTATAGTGCTGAAATTAATTGTTTTAAAACCTGGGCAGGAGGAGAATGTAAGTTTGTGTGGAAAGGACGCTGAGGACCACTAAACTCATTAATCCCTGGGCTTCAGTGCTTCTAATTCTGTGTCTTTTCCCCTGGGTCTGGATGGTGGGGTTTGGGGGAAGGAGAGTAGATCCCACCACAGGCCTGAAGCCTCTCCCCAGCTGTGAAATCAGGCATGGACGGTGGCCGTGTGGGTGGCTGCTTTCTACTTCAGCAGGCCTCACTGGCTGTTGGTGGAGGACCCCCCCACACATCTGGTGGTCTCTCTCCACAAGGCTCCCCTTGATGGGGGGTAGAGCCATTGGTGCTCTGGCAGGTAGCAGGGCAAGAGTGGCCTGTTGTTTCCTCTGGCCAGTAGGCAAAGTGCCACCCTCTGGCTTTCTTCCATTTTGCTGCTGCTGCAGCTGCACCACCACCACCCCCTCTCTGAGCCATTAGCCTTTTGCGCTTTGGTTGGTGGTGAGCCAAGAAGGTTCTTTGCTCATCCCCTGGCAGTGCAGGACGTGACTTGTCCAGGCCTTGCGTCTTGCTTGCGCAAGGAGCCTCTTGATCGTTCACCCAGATACGCTCCAGAGAGGGCTGGATTTGGAAACGGCTTGGGCGTGGGGGGAAGACAGTGATACTCTCCTTGTCAGAGAGCCAAGGATGGCTGCCCTCTCTCTCTCTCTCTCTCTCTCTCCCCCCCCCCCCCTCCCAGGATCAGGAAAGCCCCCAGTGGGCTCTCCTGCTAAGGCCAACTCTCCAAGTGACCTTATGTGATGGCTGCTTGATGATCTTGAACACCCCAGTGGAACCCAGTTGGTTGTTCTGCTGATTCTCCTCCAGGCCCTGCTTTGGTGGTGGTGAGAGGATATGACACCCAGCACCAGCAGGCCATGAGCAGGATTTGGCCTTCGGCATCCTTTGATAAATGCCGGCCCAATAAACCAATAAAATCCTGCACGAAGCTACTTGTGGGCTCAAGTTTTGACCCGCAGATACCACCCCAGCTTGAACTTGGTGGCCCCAACCATGAGCCTCTGCTTCCTGCCCTGTGAGAGAAATCGGGGCCTGGGGTTCTTCCTTTTGAACCCATCTGTGTCCTGAGTGGTGAAGGGGCTCAGATCTGGCCGTGCTCATCTGTCAGCAGGGATGCAGGGATCCTTGCTCCTTCCCGCTCAGTCCTGGCCACGCTGCCTGGCAGAGGCCCAGGGTTCCGGCCCAGGGGGCACTCTTCCCCTACCTGCCGGTGCTGCTGGGGCCCTTCCCATGCAGAGCAAGTGCTCTCCCACTCAGCTGCTGTGGCACGTGCACCCTGTCTGCAGAGTCAGGTGGTTGCAACTGGTATGTATTCCTCTGCCCTACCCCCCACTTTCCTTACTACGGTTTGTCTTCCTCATGAGGGAAATGCAAGCTGAAGGTGCTTTTCGCATTTGAGTTTATTTCCACAATGCACACATTAAGTCTGTCCAGCAGGTGGCCCTCAGAAAGAGGAGTGTCAGATGCTGCCAATCTGGGGGACGGAGCCTTTAGTAAGAGACCAGTCGTGAGGACCAGCCTTCCGCCCTTGTGCTCTCCAGATGTTGTTGGACTACAGCTCCCATGAGCCTCATCGCAGTGGTGTCCCCCCCTTCCTCCTATGTCGGTCCTTGAGGGCCTCCTGCCCTCTCAGCTGTTGGGCTGTGCCTTCCATGGAAGAGTGCAGGAAGGCTGAGCTCCAGCACGGGGACACCTGAGCAGGGCAAGCGGGTGCAGGGCACCTGCAGCCTGACATCTCTCCCCCCCCGTGCTTTCCCTGTCCCTGCAGCTCTCTGTGTGGGCGCCAAATGTTCTTCGAAGAGGTGTGGAGAGAGTCGCCCCTGCCTGTCTCCTCTTCTGGGGAGATGGGGTACAGCTGCGTGGGAGGAGCAAGCGTCTCCTCTGCAGAGAGGGCTTCCTTCCCAAGAGGTTCCACATCTTGCCAGGGATAAATAAGTCTGGGGGGCTCATGGCCACTCACCCCCAGGTCATTCCTCTGAAAGCTGCTCACTTCCAAAATGAAAGCTTCTCAAGTGGACACACTTTTAACCTGCAATGGCCACGAGTGGGAGGAATTCTGTGGCCGGCCTTGTCATTGGCCTTTTGCCTGGGCCAAGCCGGCTGCTCTCCTCCACCCATCCTGCCGTGTAATTGGGCCCTTGTGTAATCCCTGCCCACATGGCAATTTCCATGGGCACATCGTTTTCTCCTTGCCACTCTGAATTAAATGTGGAAGCCACTCCTGCGGCCTGCAGCTTATACAACCAGCCTGTGCTATCTGTGCACACAATCACTCCACACGTGGATGTGTCAAGGCAGTCATCCCCTTAATACAACAGCCCAGGACGCTCTGCCTTCCACAATGGAGACTTGCAAGGGAGGCCACATTTCCAATGCCATCCGCAGTGGCATTCCTTCAGTGACAGCCACAACGGATCCCTGCCAGTCAAATGTTGCGTAGGGAAAGAGGTGAGGAGCAATTAAGCAACCTGGCCGTGGTTTCCCAGAGACCCCTGGAAACTTGGGCTGCTAGTGAGAAGCCCACCCAAGACCCTCCTGGGCAGAGCAGTCCAGCAGAGATTGGAAGCGCCTGAGGTGAAGGAGGAACCGCTGCTACAGCAGCCCTGGTAGTATCACATTTGCCAGGGAGGAAAGGAGGGGCTGATCATTTCTCCCCCCTCTCTGATTCCTCTTTTCAAAATTCTCCCGTCCTGGGGATTCCAAGGAGAGGGAAAGTAGATGCACCAGTTCCTGGACTGCAATAATCCCGCCCCCAGGAACAACAGGGCTTTGCATTTGATAGGTTCAAAGCCTTCACCAATCTGCCCCTGATGTACCCCCAGAATCAGAGCCAGTGCTATCATTAGGCCAACTCAGCAGCCGCCTGGGGCGCAGACCTCAGAGGGGCTCAGTACTGACCTTTGAAGGGCACAGTTTTATACAGATTAGTTTTTTTAACCCTTGGAAAAAATGCAACTAAAATAAATAGTAGTTTCAAGTTTTGTGCTTTTCATTTTTTCTACAAGACATCTGTTTTTGAAAATTGAAGTTAGCAATTTGGGGGTGGGGGTGGAAGTAGGTAGCCTTGCCTAGGGTGCAAAATAGCATGGCACCGGCACTGCCCAGAATGCCCCCTTTTTGGCCTCGCCACCATTGGCACACCAAGGGCACAGCTCCTGCGGCTGCTGTAGAGCTCTCATCCACTGCCACCATGCTAGGAAGTCCTCTGACCCATGGACCCCTCTCTCCCACCCACCGACCCCTCTGCAGGGGGAGGAGGTTAAGGTTGCTGTGCCCAACATGCTCACAGCAGGCACCCTTCCAGGGAGCTGAGGGTTCTCCCCTCAGTGGCTTGTCCGCCCTGCAGACTGTACCTGGTTGGTAGACCTCATCCACCTTAGGCCATCAGATCTTGGGTAACCAATTTTTTAAAAAAGGAGAGAGAAAAGCTGGCGAGGGCAAATCTCAGCCCCTTCAACATGAGCGGGAAATTTGCCCCTCAAAGGTTTCACCTCTGAATGGTATTCTTCTGTATGACAGTTGACCTGACTTATCCACTGACTTATATCCAGCCCTTCCTCCTGAAGGACTCCAGGGTGGCAAATATATCAACAAAAACAATTAAACAACAGGAAAAATAAAAATATTATAAAAGCAGTTTAAAACATTCTACAACACAATCACAGTTAAAAACATTTTAAAATGCCATTGCAGTTAAAAACATTCATCAGTGATCTTCAGGTCGCCAGGAACAGCCCCCTTCAGCCATTCAACATCCAGGCAAACAGGAATGCCTTTAGTCGTTAGTGTGAAACCAAATTACATGTTTTTCATTTTTTTCCTCATTTGCATACTTCAGCCTTTTTTCTAGAGTGTAGAAAATATTTTCAGTGTTAATAAATTATTGCCAAAGTCTTCAGCTCTCTCCTTCACTCTAGAAATGTGGCTGGAATGTTGTCAAGTAACAATCCAGAGAGATGTGCCTGCACTGCCTATACTTCTGAAGTATGCCAGATCCAAGCACTTCCTGAGATCATTGTAAATTAATGAGGACCTGGGCGGATCTTTAGAAAGAACTAGGAATCTGTGAGTAGGTGGCACATGATGCTCAATAAGTGCGCCTCAGGTTTCATGATTTTGAGGAATGCAGTCATGGCATTCCTTTTGGAAAGGAAGAGAAGACTTGAACGCGACCACAATGAAGGGCAAGACCAGTTACAAAACAGCCAGGAACTGTTGGGAAGTAGCCAGGCAGGACAAGGCAAGGAATACTGAAGCCTGCTCACGCCAGCTATTTTTAATGTGGGTTCCCAAGAACATTTCCCCCTTCTTCGTGGGGAGCTTGTCTTCCAGGCATTCACTCTGTATCACAACCAGTCTCTAAATTTGTTGCTTTTTTATGGGGTCTGTTTATTCAGCAGGGGCAAAAAAAGGGAGGGGAATGAAAGTAAGTACCTCACTGCTGGGATGTGTGGAGCCCAGTGCCGTAATGGGGATGCAGATTGCCGCCTCCCCAGTCCTCAGATGAGCAGAGAGGGGACAATAACGAGGACGCCTCAGCTGAGTCCCACTCATCCCTGAGGAGGAGGGCTGGGGGCTGGGTGTGGCTGCAAGAGTGTGTGGTAGCCCCATTCACCACTGGCATGTGGTCCCTAGAGGATGGGCTGAGGATGAATGTGGTCCTCAGGCCAAAAAACTGGGGACTATAAACAGATGCTGTCTATTTTTGATGCCTTGAAAGTAGAAGGGAGAACATAAGAAAAGCCCACTGGAGGCCCCACAGGGAAGCCCATCAGCAGGACCCGAGCCATGCAACAGCGAGCTCCTGGCTTGTGGTTCCCAGCATCTGGTATTCAGAGGCGATGCTGCCTCTGGGAGTGGAGGGAGACATGCAGCCGTCATGCACAGCCCTGTCCTCCATGACAAGGAAGAGGGAGGGAAAGGCCCATTCTTGGGGGGGGGGAGAAGGAAGGCCCCTAGAGCTGCAAGGAAGGACTCAAGAAGACCTAGGCCACTTATTCCTATCTCCCCACCTCAGTGGCTGGTTGGGTGTGAATGTTCATGCTGCTGCAGAGATGTCTAAACGGCTGAGAAACAGTGTATTGGGCAGCTTCCAGGCTGGCTGTTAATTCAGCATTCCTGCGGATGCGTTCGCACAAACCTTGCATGGAGGTTATATGGTGTCAACTGTTTGGTGAGCATCTTTATATGTTTGCATGGAGGTCATATTTTTATTATTTATTATTTGATTTATATCCCGCCCTTCCTCCCAAGCAGGACATTTGCAAGCTACTATCCTATTTCCAGCAGAAAACTGATAATTGCACTAGAAAATTAGGGGTAACAGCCACATTCTGTGTGAAGGAAGAGTGCAGACTCTCCCAGGAGTTGAACAAAAGTCACTCACCATGAGGCAGATATGGGATCTACGGTCACTTCCAGATAACCTGTTCATTGAGTCTTCATCCGGATTTGTTTGTGGGGAGCTTTTATGATGTCACATCTAGCAGTTGTTACCCTAAACTTGCCACTGCATTTCCTCATCACTTTCCTTACCTGAGAAGCTCAATTTTGGGGGGAAATGGGCAAAAGAGCACCATGCCTACTTTAATTGCACAGTATGAATGTGCTGGCATGCGACTGAATCACCCCTGGCAAAATGGCAACAGTCTGAAAGTATTTACACCATTTGGCGTCTTTTATTTATTTATTTATTTATTTATGACATGTATACACTTCCCCATAGCCAAAGCTTTTGTCAGACCCCTTTTCTCAACTTACTAAGGTTGATCTTTGGGGGGGGGGAGACGTGGAGATGCCCACCTGAAGAGCAGCTGGGCCTTGGAGGCAACGGAAGGAGGACAATGCCAACTAGGCAACTTGATAGAAGGGAAGCCTTTGAGGAAACCCTGAGGGACCACAGCCCCAGCCCAACCCTGTCAGGTGGCGCTGCTGCCTTAAGCAAGCAGATTCGCTTTTTTGCTTGCCAAGCATTTTGCTTACTTAGAAGCCAGCTCGTAGTCCAAGCCCTACCAAACTAAGATTGGGTCATCTTATTTCCTCTGTGCCCATCTAGAGAGCATCTCTTTTAAAATACAATAGTTGTCCTTACACACACCTTTAGAAACATGTCATTTTCTCCTGGTTCTGCAAGAAGCCACGTCAAATCCCCAAATTTCTATCTATCTATCTATCTATCTGATTTATATCCCGCCCTTCCTCCCAGCAGGAGCACAGGGCAGCAAACAAAAGCACTAAAATACTTTAAAACATCATAAAAACAGACTTTAAAATACATTAAAACAAAATAACTTTAAAAGTATTTTTAAAAGCTTTGATCTTTAAAAAAAAGGTTAAAAAAACGTGTTTTTTTTAAAAAAAGGTTTAAAAACTTATTAAAAAGCAATTCCAACACAGACACAGACTGAATGAATGAATGAATGAAACTTTATTTTTACTCCGCCCTTTTTCCAAACTGGAACTCAGAGAGGCTTACAAATAAAACAACATGTAGTTAAAAGAATACAAAAACATACAATTAAAATACAATTAAACTATACGCAACCATAAAACCATGAAACAGGCACTTAAAATACTAAAAAACAATTTAAAATAATACAGATAATAATATAAAACAATAAAACAAGCCTTGTAAAGCCCAATCCTAAACAGCTTCTATCCCAAAAGCCTGTCGGAATAAAAAAATCTTTACTTACCGACTGAAGGATGGCAAGGAGGGGGCCATTCATGCCTTCCTAGGAAGGGAGTTCCAGAACGTAGGAGCAGCCACCGAGAAGGCCCTATCTTGCGTCCCCACCAATCACACTTGCGAGGGTGTTGGGACTGAGAGCAGGGCCTCTCCTGAAGATCTCAGGGCCCGGGCAGGCTCATATAGGGAGATATGGTCTGACAAATAGCCTGGACCTAGGCCGTATAGGGACTGGGATAAGGTCTCAACTTAAAAGCCTTGTTGAAAGAGGAAGGTCTTCAATAAGCACCGAAAAGATAACAGAGATGGTGCCTGACTAATATTTAAAGGTGGGGAGTTCCACAGGGTAGGTGCCACCACGCTAAAGGTCCACTTCCTATGTTGTGCAGAACGGACCTCCTGATAAGATTTCTTATCCATTCCATTTCTCCCAGAATGGATGGGTATTCCATGGATTAGGAGAAAACACCAGTCCCAGCTATCTGCCACGAGGTGGCGCCATGGCACCAGGCATCACACTGCCTGCAGCAGAATCTCACTGGCAACCTGTAAGCCAGAGGAGGTGGCCACCAGCCCGGGTGGAGAGCTGTGACCCCCACACACTTGTGGCTGGGTAGCACCCATGCCTGGCAGAAACTCATGGATCACCTTCTCACTTAGTGCAGGGCCTTCAGAACACATGCAGAGAAATGCTACCATCTGAGCATTTCTTTATGTGCCTTTTTGATGTAAGAAAGTGTAATTTTTAAAGCCATCATCAGTGCTGGAGAATTACTCTCAGGGCAAAGACTCACAGCTACAGCTGATGCAGATGGCACCATTGTGAAGATCACTTTAGAAGATGGACAGGACCCTGGGTTTGGTCATGACAAGAGCGTCTCACAGAGGACATTCTCCGAGTTGTATAATTTGGAGCACACACCTGTTACTGAGGGGCTCTACCTCACCGTCATGCTGAGTTGTCCTCTTCCCTAAAGCATCAATCTGCGGCTGTGCAAAGCATGGGGCGATGCAAGTACAGCCAAGGACACGAGCAACGGCCATCTCTTTGGAGTTGGGCTCACTCTGATTGCCTGGGACCCTCACTGTTGGGTTTATGGCAATGCCGTTCTCTGCCCCTGAATGATTTTGCATGTGGCTCTCTTTGACCATTCTGTAGTCCTCATGAGAACAAACACACAATCCCAAATAGCACTTCTTGTCTCCCTCCACCAGTCATGCAGTCAACAGTCATCAGCAGCAGTAAAGGTTAGGAAGCCTACAGACAGGTTTGCCCATGAAACTCCTGACAGCAAGCCCCACAAATTCCCTGTCCTCCCCTCATGTGCCTAAACCCCATCTATTCCATGCCTCCCTCTCCCCCGGCCAGTTGCATCTGGGCTTCCTTTGATCCTAAGGGCTCTCTTGCCTCCTTTTCCTGCCTCCGAGAACCAAACCAACTAGCTGTCAGCCCAGGCCATCATTCTCTAGTTTCTTATTATTATTTGTTTGTTACATTTATACCATCCTTTCTCTCACCATAGAACCCAGCATCGATGTGGTTCCCAGGCGGTCTCCCATCCAGGCAGTGACCAGACCCAGAGCTGCTTAGCTTCAGCAAAGTAGTGGCCTCATGTCCTTTCAGACCACAGCCTGGGCAATACAAACTCCCTCCCCGCCAATATTGTAGTACTGAGGATTTCCACATCCTATTAGTGGAAGGCCACATCCCTGTGGCAGGCCATGACTGCACCCAAGATCTTGGAAAACACACTTGTGTCAGATGCACATCCACAGGTGTGTGTGCACATGTGCATACATGGCCAAAGACAGGTGTTTACATGTCACAGGTTCAAGTGTACATATATTGGCTGATATTGGCAGCAGCACTTCCGCGTTGGGCTGGACTAAGGCTGTCCATGGCTATGTGCCTCCTCCACTTGCAGTCCATATGCCCTGAATACCAGTTGCTAGTAATCCCAGGTGGGGGCAGCAGTGTTGCACACAGGTTCTGCCTGCGAGTTTCCTATGGGGAGAGCTTGGAAGATTACTTTTAAAAAGGAATAAATTACCATCACTGTTACATTGCCCCCAAAAGGAATAAATTACCATTACAATTGTTCTGAAAGGAATTGATTACTTTACCATTACTCAAAAGTAGTCACTACAATTACAGTTAAGTTACTTTAACAAAAAAACTAGAGTGTCTACAAGGTCCTGGCCTTGGCTGCTGCACACCTACCTAAGTAACCTAAAACAACATTAAAAATAAACACACACACACACACACACACAGGGTAGTAGAATAAAATGTTTAATCCATAAAATAGCAGTGGTAGTCTCTCCACTGGTAAGGGAGGGAGAAGAGGCCACTGCGCAGATCTTTGTGTGTCAAACCAAGTGCCCACGCACACACTCTCAGCCATCAAGCATCATCTTTCTCACTCAGCCACCTGCCCTGCCACCAGCTAAGGCACCCCCCCAAGCAAATATTTTCCCCTTGGGTTCAAAAAAGTTAAAACACTACAAATGCAGCAAAGTAGCCACAGAGAGTGGCAGAGGCTGCTTTGCTTGCCAAGTACAAACACACACACACACACACACACAGTGTCATCTTTCACCCCCACAGTTCTTTATCTCCATTCTGCTGCTGCCTCCTTCTTCTCCTTTATCCATGTTCTTGCCCTCCGGCTCCTTTTTCCTTCCACTCCATTCTTCTCCACCATCATCCATTTTTTTAAACAATTGTTTTCTCCACTCCATCCCCATCTCGCTCTCACCTCCTCCTTTGTCACCTCCTACCCACCCACAGAGTATGAGGTAAAAGCGAGGCTGCGCAGAAGCCCAGTTTGAGGCACGATTTTCATCCACAAATCAGAGAAGCAGAAGAGTTCCCCTGTCCCCCCGTAAACCCAAAAAGTAATACTAGAAACATTACAATTACTCCTCAAAAGTAATAAAATTACTCCTTGTACTATTACAATCAAAAGGAATCCCCCACTCATTTCTCAAAAAAGTAATAAATTACAAC
This sequence comes from Rhineura floridana, assembly GCF_030035675.1. Lineage (NCBI taxonomy): Eukaryota > Metazoa > Chordata > Lepidosauria > Squamata > Rhineuridae > Rhineura > Rhineura floridana. The sequence continues at coordinate 12,072,477 of NC_084497.1, forward strand.
TCAGTTGTTGTTTGTAACTAATGACTGACAACTTCTGTCTATGGGGCATCTGACAAGAGGGTGCTGGCTGGCCTAGATGGACCTTTGGCCTGATCCAGCAGGACTCTGCCCAAGCTCTTAAATTGCTCAGTGTCCTCCATAGGCCTCTGGCCATCCTGCTTCTGCTCACAGAGCTGGGTTGGTCCACTCCCTACTGCTGGCTGATCCCACTCGCGGCTTGTACCATTAAGCAAAGCAGGCTCAGCTGCATGTAAAGTATCCTTTGAGCAAGCAAATGGGCTTCTTCCCTGGAGAGGCTGGAGAGCCTCCCCCCCCCCCGCCATGAGCAACATGCAGCAGGTGGTGAAGCCCGGCAGAAGGAAGAGGTGAGCGAGCCTCCTTCCACCCCACACCACCTGCCTGCCCCGAGGGGGAGAGGCTCTGGGGTGGCTTTTCCTGTGGGATCATGACTGGGTGGATTGTCGTGGCCATTTGCTTGGTGGGCTGTGCTGGTGCCCACAGCTCCTGCAAGTCCCTCTTTAAGCTGCCAGGTGACTTCATCATTGGGGGCCTCTTTCCAGTCCGCGAAAACAGCACTGGGCGCAATGGGACCAACCCACTCCAGCTGCTGTCGTGTGAGCGGTGAGTGGGCCAATTACTGCTGGGGAGCGATCTGTGTGTGGAGCGCTGGGGAGGGGGCCTTCCTTTGTAGCAGCTCTTTCCTCCAGTGGCACCTTGTGGGGGGGGAGGAGTGGCCTCCCTTGCTTCAGGCCCTTTGGCTAGTCCTCAGAAGCCGTCCTGGGCCTCCGGAGGGCTGGATGCTATGACTCCTGCAGGGCTGTTCCTTGACCTGAGGTGGAGCAATGTGTGAGCAGACACACATGAAAAGAGACTGACTGGATCAGGCCAAAGACAGCCAACTAGTCCAGCACCCCGTAAGAAGCCCACAAGAAGCAGGACCTCCTGGAGATCCTCAGCCACTGTGTCGAGGGGCATCCAACACCCAATGCAGCCGTCATGGTACGAAGCTCTTTAGCAAGCTTAGAGTCAAAAGGCACAGAGCGGGAGGGGGGATCTCAGACCAGGGCCAAACATGACCCTCTGCCTGCCTTCGCAGCGCTCCCCAAGGACCTCGTTGCACCCTCCTGGAGGGTCTCCACCTGGCTGGGGCGTGTCCTCAAGCCCCAATCCTGCTGGATGATGGGGGGTCAGTCTATCTAGAAACTGGCTTACTGTACAAAGGCGGAATTTATATTCCTTGCCCCGCCCACCACTAGCACGTGGCCCTCACAAGGCTGCCCAGATGGGAATGTGGCCCTCAGGCTGCAAGGTTCGCCACCGGTTGCTGGCCATCGGTCCAGCCTCCTGGCGGATGCAGAACATCCAGCGCTTGGGCATCCCCATAACTGTGGGCAGCCTGGCTTCTCCTTGAAGGCCTCCGGCTTCCTAGACAGAGATTGCTTGGCCAGTATGCACTGGCAAGATTGCTCATGATGAGGAAAGGGATAATTAGAAAGGAAACGTTTTAAAAACACGTGGGCCTGTTTTGCACAGTCATTTTGAGCTTATCCAGGCAGAAGCTTTTGAGGCTGGCTGTAGCTCTTCCATCCCCCAGATGACAGTGGAAGTGTGTGCCTTGGGGCTGCCTCCATTCAGCCCTGGGCAGTCCTGCATTCTTCTGCCTGGCGCTTGGCACCGGTGGCTTCTCAAGAGCAGTCACAAGGCCCAGTTTACATGTCAACAAGTGAATGCCCCCCTGCTTTTGGGGGGGTGGATGCCTATCATGCTGCTTCATTGGCACATGGGCCAGTCACATGGGCGTCTCCTCCTCTTCCTCCTCACTGAATTCCTTCCACAGCACCATTGCACCCCACTTTAGCATCTGTGTTGCATGCAGAAGGAAGGGAGCCAGGTTCAGTCCCCAGCGCCAGCGGCAGGAAGGGCGAGGAATGTCCCCTGGGCTGAAACCCTGGGAGCCACTGCTTGTTAGTGTAGACTGCACTGAGCTAGATGGCCGGCAGGTCTGACTCAGCGTAAGAGCCCCCTGGGCTCCTACCCCCTTTTGCAGCAGAAGGAATGACGTGACACGAGCACCCCCACAACCGGAGATTAGAATAATGAAACAGCTCACACACACTTTGGGGGTCCTTTAGGGCAAGGGGGCAGGGGGAGGTCATAGAATCATAGAACAGTAGAGTTGGGAGGGGCCTGTAAGGCCATCGAGTCCAACCCCCTGCTCAGTGCAGGAATCCAAGTTAAAGCACACCTGACAGGTGCCTATCCAGCTGCCTCTTGAAGGTCTCCAGTGTTGGAGAGCCCACCACCTCTAGGTTATGGGTTCCATTGTCATACCGCTCTAACAGTTAGGAGGTTTTTACTGATGTTCAGTCGAAATCTGGCTTCCTGCAACTTGAGCCCATTATTCCGTGTCCTGCACGTTGGGATGATCAAGAAGAGATCCTGGCCCTCCTCTATGTGGCAACCTTTCATGTACTTGAAGAGTGCTATCACATCTCCCCTCAGTCTTCTCTTCTCAAGGCTAAACATGCCCAGTTCTTTCAGTCTCTCCTCATAGGGCTTTGTTTCCAGTCCCCTGATCATCCCTGTTGCCCTCCTCTGAACCTGTTCCAGTTTGTCTGCATCCTTCTTAAAGTGAGGTGCCCAGATCTGGATGCAGTACCCAAAATGAGGCCTAACCAGTGCCAAATAGAGGGGAACTAGAACTTCACATGATTTGGAAATTATGCTGCAGCCTAATGCAGAGTGAGATCTGCTGCAACATATCTGGTTGCTCAACAAGTGTTGTAGGCTCTCAATTGTTTAATATCAGCAGCAACAAAATCACTTTTCCCACCTAAATTAGGTTGCTGAAATGAAGAAGGCTGACGAGGAGTGGGCTTTTGTAAAATCTAGTGCTGACACTGTTCTCTCATGCATCTTTGGCACCCAGTCCTGGGGTTTTAGTAAAAAACAAACATCCTGAGGTCTGCCCCTCCTCTACCACTTGACTGGTTTTTATGAGGGTATTAGCTACCTTGAGTATTGTATTTTTAACAGAAGGGTGGAATCTAAGCAATCTTAGACACCCCTTTTGGTTGGCTCCTTTGGAGGAGGGCTATAACTAATTTTCTTTCTTTCTAGCTTTTGTAAATTTCCACAAAACATTTAATGTACACCTTTATTCATAATGTACTGTTATAGGACTGGGGTTTAGTCTGGATGATGTCTGTGGGTCCCCTTCAACCTGTGATCTGAAGAAATGCAGTTTGTATTGGTGAGACTTGCTGAACTGATTAGACCAGTTCCTTTCATAAGTTAATAGTTCTGGCCAAGCCAGCTATGACTTAATGGGCCAGTTGAGTGGCCAATCTATATGTCAAAAGATGCGGTCCAGAGCAGTCCTGTTGCTATAGAAGCTCTGGTAGGAGAGTGATTGCCCCGGCCAAGGCTGGTGCCAGGCATGGCTCGGCCCTTGGACACCAGCTTGCCCTGGATGTGCGGCTCCTGCCTGTTCCACCTACCCCTCTCTTGCTGCTGCTGCGTGCGCTGCACACGCAGGACTGCTATCAACTAAAATGGCAGCGGAGGCTTCTCTAAGGGGCTGATGCCAGGTACACTAGGTGCACGCACATGCCTGCCATCAACCAAGATGGTGATAGGGGCATCAGCCCCTTAAAGAAGCCTCCACTGCTGTCTTGGTTGATGGCAGCCCTGCGCACGCAGCAGAACGCACGGCGCACGCAGCAGCACAACACAGAAAAGAGGCAGGTGGAGCAAGCAAATGGGCGGGTGGCCTGGAAGCTCCCTCCCTGCGATCTGTGGCAGGGACCCTGCTGTGGATTACGGAAGGGGAGCACTACTCTCCCACCCTAATGTAGGGGCCTTAAGGGGCCCCTCTGCACTTCAGGGGCCCTTGGCCAGGGCCCGATCTGGCCACCCTTTGGCGCTGAACCTGCCTCCACCCATCCTGGGGCCTGGAGGTTGTCTGTATGTGCCACTTAGTCTGTGGTGAAGCCAGGAGCTGGAAAGACACAGAGGGGCTTGACTGCTCTGTGTGCTGAACCCCAAGCCATGGCTTTGGGGCATCCCCTAGAACCCTGGTAGGGAAGCAAGATCTGTTGGAGTGGTTATGCTGTGAGCCTTTCCATCTATGTTCAGGCTGTATATATGTGTAAATATAACCATATATCTTAAAGACACCATAGTCTCTGCTGACCTTCATTCCAAGGAAACTGAACACTGGTTAAGTGCAGGAACCCCTGGAAGTTTCTTGCTGCTCGGAGATTGGGGGGCACACAACAGTACCATTTCTGCCGGTTTCATTTAGTGGCATGTTTATTTCCACAGTTTAAATCCATGGGGCTACACTCAGTTTCAAGCCATGAGGTTGGCCATTGAAGAAATCAACAATTCCTCCATCTTGCTCCCCAATATCACTCTGGGATACCATATCTGGGATACCTGCCAAGAAAAACATTATTTGCAAGCCGTCTTCCAGCTGGCCCCAGATCAACGGTGTCGCTCACAACAAGCAGGTTGTCCTGAGAAAGTAATTGGCGTTGTGGGTCCCGATTCCGCTGACATGACGCAACTGACATCAAGAATCCTGACATTCTACCGCCTTCCACAGGTGAGCTGCTAAACTTTCAGGAAATTGGACTTTAATGTCCACCTTTTATAGGGCTCTGTTGTTGTCTCCAAGCAGAACATGGTTCTGCTGCTGTGCAGGCCGATATATTGATTGATTTTGTATGTAGTCAACCACGTTTGCATTTATGAACTAATAGATTCCAGGAAAACTGTGGAATAAACCTCAAGGAGCCAACACCTGACAGGGTGGGGACACCCTCCCTGTTCTGCCGATTCCAGCTCATTTCCACCTCTTTCTTCTGAAAACGGGGGTGCACGATGATGCTAGTCAAACCCCACCGTGTTTTACTCTAAAACTGGGTGGGAGCAGCTTGAGTGCTTTTTAAAAAAAATTCAGCTTCAAAGAGATTTCGCAGTTGATCGGCAGATCAACCCGCTTCCCCTCCAGGTGTGGCCAATGGAAACGCTTTGCTGTAGGCGGCATGTGTGCTCACGGCCTTAGTGAGGAAGGAAAATCCAAAGGCAGTTAAAGGCCCCTGCTCGGTTTTCAGGAACGGCAGGACAGATGTGAAGTGTGGAGGAGAAGCCCTCCTGGGCCTTTCTCTTGCATTTCTTTCTTTCTTCTTTCGTCGCTGTTGCCCTCCCACTGGGAATAACAAGAAGGAAATAAGCGGGGGGGGGAATCTATGCCAACCCCTGAACTGAGAGGAATTTCTCCGGGGGTTGGGGATGTTTTGGGTGGCCAGGTAGGCAGGTAGAGAGGAAAGGGGGTGACAGAATGAGTGGGAGAAAAGGGACTCCCCCAACATTTTGGCTCCCCCCTCCCACTGGCTCTGGCCTTGCCAACTCCCAGCCCCTGGAAGATTCCCCTCAACAACAACAAAAATAAATACCCCCCTGGGATCCTTCTGGGAGGATGTATACATTTAATAAATGCCCTCCCCCAAACTCTGCTTTATGCCACGATGTAGTTGCTAGAACATTTTACTGGTTAGAAATTCCCCATCATCAGCCATGGGACTCAGATGCCAAGGGCTTCAGTGATGTGCCCCCCCCCCGCCATGGCATTGCAGCAGACCAGAGCCAACAGCATCAACAGAGGTGGGATGGCCAACCCATGGAATTCTGCCTGCAATGAGGCTTACCTGGCACTGACATTAATATTGTTGCGCGCCTCCCCAATCTCTGAGTGTTAGATTTCCAGGGTCCCTCAACTCCTCGAGGGTTTGGTTTCCTTTGGGAAGAAGGTCAGTGGAGACTGTGGTGTCTTTATGAAATATGGTTTATTTATTTACACACATTCCAACGTGAGCTTAAGATGGAGGGGGTTCAAGGCATCAGCAGTCCAATATCCAGCTTTTCCATCTGTATTACAGGAGGCACCCCAAATGCCATGGTGCAGAGAGCCAGTTTCTCTGCCTGCCTCCAGTCCCCAGCCTTTCTCTAGACACACTAAAAACACAAACGTCTCCTAGGCTCCAGGGGGGGGGGGGAGGCTCTCCTGAAGAGTTTCAACGACAAAAGGATCTTCCTGGCTCATTCATCAGTTGCTGGGCACCTAATAGGCCCATTAACTACCTGGCCATTCTGTTAGCTTAACAAAGGAGAGACTCATCTGACCAGCAGAGTGAGTTCCTCATTCCAAGGCACAGGATTCCAAATCAGAGGCTGGAAAAGGGACTCACAGGGATCATCCATTCCACCCCCCCAAACTCATAACAATATCATTTCAGTGCTGGGATTGGCTTGTTTGCTGGTGATGCTTTTGAGCTGCTGTTGTTAATATGTTGATTAATGGCTGATGGTCGCTCATGTTTTAATTTGTGCCTGGTTTTGAACTTGGTTGCAAATGTTTGGAGATTAATAAATCAAACAGATACACAAATAAAGGACAGCTGCTCCCCCTTCCACATCCCCCACCTGCACCTTGCCCAGGGCACCTTCCACCCAAGAGCCCACCCTTGTGCAACAGGCATGTTGACCTTCCTCTTTGTTGGAAGCAGGGCAAGAGCAACTCCTGTTTTGTTCTTTTGTTTATGTTCCAGAAGGGAGATAGAGCTAGGGTCCTCCAGATGGGATAGGCTTGTTTACCTGGGATGCTCTGACTGACTTCCTTCTGTCGCTAGACTGTTACATCTTTAGGGAAGCAACTTTTTAAACTGTATCTGTTTCCTATCCAACTATCTATCCCTCCAGATTTGCTACAGTGTCAAGGATGAGATCTTTACTGACAAGGATCTATTCCCATTGCTCTTCCGGATGGTGCCCAATGAGAATCACCAGATCTCAGGGCTCATCTCTCTGATCAAAGCCTTTGATTGGAAGTGGGTCTCCGCTGTGGGCAGCGGCACCAAAGCCAGCCAGAAATCAGTCCAGACTTTGATTGCTGAGGCTGCTGAGGAGGACATCTGCATTTCCTACCAGGGGGTGATGACGGCTGACCTCAGTGTGTCAGAGAGCCAGCTGCAGAAAGTGATTGAGAACATTGAAAAAGCTGGGACAAACGTCACCATCATCCTCAGTGACGATGCCATAGTTCAAAAGTTTTTCCAAATCGTCACCAAACTGAAGATCACAGGCAAAGTCTGGATTGCCCCCGAGACTTGGGTCTTATCCAGTTCAGTCGCTGCAGTACCAGGCATTGAAAAAACCGGCACTGTCCTTGGACTGACCATCAAGCCAATCAAATTGCCCCAATTCACACACTTTGTTGAAAAAACACTACAGTGCCCCCATGCAGCCAGCCCCCCAGCCAGCCCGGTGCCCTTTGGCCCCCACGAGCAGGGCAGGGCGCAGGGCTGCTCCCAGGCATGTGACGAGTGCCACTTGCTGTCCCTGGACTCTTTGGCTGACATCCTGAACTCCTCCATCTGGCACTGGTCGTTCTATTCTTATGCGGCTGTCTACACTCTGGCTGAGGCTCTCCACTGGCTTTTTGGGTGCGGACCGGGAGGGTGTCCCCCCAGGAAGGAGTTTGAGCCATGGCAGGTAAGCCCTTGTCTCCTGTGCAGTAAGAAAGAGCAAAAGGAAAGACCATTGTTGCTACTGCTGTTTTTATAAATCTCATCTCCTGTGAGCTTCCATTCAGCTCATTTGTTTCTTCCCAAAGATCTGGTGCATTTGGGTAACCTCAGCCTCAGTTTCAGGCAGCTCCGTGGGTCCCTTTGCTCAAATGCAGGTTGGGAAAGGCCGGCTGAAGCACCTGTGATCAAATTCCCAACGTCTGGAGGGAGCCAAACTGCATGGCAGGTTTGGGGCACCCCTGATTTGGAGTCCTGGAGAAGCAGATGCCAAAGTGCTTTCCTTGGCCCTGTCCCTCATCTCTGCATGATCAGCATATTTAATTGCATTATTGGGGACTGTGTATTCTGTTCTTGTTCTCTTCATTTTAAAAATGGTTTTTAATTAATTACAGGCACAACTGGATTCATATGTAAAACTATGTCTAGAGCTATCCAAAGGTATTTTGAATATTTCCTGGGTGTATTTCCTCCAGATGTTTTGGACCACAGCTCCCATCATATGGCCATGCTGGCTTGGGCTGATGAGAGTTGTAGTCCAAAACATCCAAGGGCACCAGGTTGGCAAAGGCTCTCCTGGACATCCAGCTCAGCATCATCTATACCAGGAGCTGTAGGAGCCAACTCCCATCAGCCACAGCCGGCAGACAAGTGATGAGGATGACGGGAGTTCCAGACCACCTGAGGGCTCCACAAGGCTCTCCCTGGCCCCACACTGACTAGCACGGACTCTCCGGGGTTTTGGCAGGAGCATTCCCAACTCTTACCTGCAGTCAGGGGGGGTTAGAATCTGAGATCTTCCATATGCAGAGCAGGTGTTCTGCCCTTGTGCTATGAGGCCCTTCCCAAATCAAGCATCTCTTGATGCAGTGTCAGCAGCTGACTTAGACTTAGACCATGCACTAGTCACATGCAGGGGTAACAGATTTTTTTAATAAATGGGTTTTTTATCTTATAAACACTGAAAAACAATCAAATTACGACTATGCGCACGTGTAATAGGTAATTATTGGGTGTATCCAGCTGAGTCCGGGAATTAATGGAGCTCATCTTCATTAACTTCAATGGGTCTACTCTGAGTCAGGCTGCTATTGGCTACAACCCATTGTATGGTTTTTATGTACGAAACTGTTTCTGTTTTTACACTTTTCTTATTTTATGGTTAACTGTTTTATTTGTTTTATAATTGTATGCTTTATTGTTGTAACTTGCCCTATGGTAACGGGAAGGTAGGTAATCTAGTAAAACAAAATAAATACATACTGGTATTGGGTAGCTGTAAATCCCAGTTGTGGGTCCTGGGCCAGGGCAGACGTTCAAGTGAGCCGCCTAAGCATGCCCAGCTGCGAAGCTGTGACAGTCAAGTCAAGTCAATCACAGCAAACTGACGTTAGGATAAGATGCTCTGAGAGGGCAAAGGGGAAGGCAAGGGGACTCTGGCCTCTCCCATCAGCCAGAGCAGCAGCAACTGAAGGGAGCTGTTTCCCCTGCCCCCAGCCTTTGAAAAGGGTTTCTCCTTTTCACAATTAGCCCCACCCTTTATAAACTAGATATAGTAAACTGGGCCTTTCCTCCCCAAGATGCACTTATCTTCTCATTTCAGCTTTATGAAAAATTGTACAAGCTGAACTTCTCTCTGCAGAACAACACCATTCAATTCAGTGACCAAGGGGATCTTTTCCTTGGCTACAATGTGATCACCTGGAGTTGGGGAAACGGTGCATTTGATTTCAAGACAATTGGCAGTTACAGCTCTCAAAGCTTGAAAATCAACCAGTCCAATATTGATTGGCTAACACCAGGTGGCCAGGTAAGACCATGTGAAAAACTCAGGAAGTAGTGACATACTGACAGTGCTGGGTTTATAACAGAAGGGTATTCCAAACTTCTGGAGGGCACCAGATTGGGAACAGGCTTGGGGCTCACCTAAGAGCAACCGAATTGCTGGATCCAACCAGAAGAGATCCATCAGTTCCATTTCTCACAGTGACCAAACAGATGCTTCTGTGAAGCTATCTTGAGGTCCACGATGGGCTAAATAAAGGCATTTCCCCTTAGGGGAGTTAGCTGCACCAGCCTCTTGATTATTTCGGTTGCCTTTTTCTGCACTTTCCCAACTCTACAATATTCTACACTATTCCAACTGTAGTCTCAACACAGAGTTGCATAAAAGTATTGCAACACTGGCAGTTGGGTTTTTGACTGCTAATTTCACACATGGACTGATGGGGACCCTAACTGGCAATAGCTGGCCAGGAATGAGACCTTGCAGTCATAGGAGATGGCTTGATTAAATGCAAGCCCAGTGTGCGGTGACAGCTGTGAAAAAGGCAAACTCTATGCTAGGGATCAATAGGAAAGGAATTGAAAAGAAAATTGCCCATATCATAATGCGCAAACGCACTTGGAATACTGTGTACAGTCTGGTCACCTGTCTTCAAAAAGAATATTGTGGAGCTAGAAAAGGTTCAGAAAAGAGCAATCAAAGTGAGTAAGGGGGCGGAGTGACTCGCCTGCAAGGAAAGGTCACTTTTGGGACTTTTACGGTTTGGACAGTTTTGTTTTCAGTCTGGAGGGGGGGGGGAGGCAAATCTGTAACATTGTGCATGGTGGAGAGAAAATGAATAAAGACAAGCTTCTCCATTTCTCATAATACCAGAATTTGGAATCATTCTTAAGCTGAATGGTAGAAGAGTCAAGACAGATAAAAGGAAGTCCTACTTCACAGAGCGCATTGCAGAGCTATGGGTTTTGCTTCCACAGTACCTGGTGATAGCTTTAAAAGGAGACGACACAAATTCACAGAGGCAAAAAGGCTACCACAGGCAACTAGCCATTGTGGCTGTGTGCTCTCTCCAGAATTGGAGGTGGCAGGCCCCTGCGCCTTTTGGGAGAGTGCTGGTGTGCTCAGCTCAGCCTTGCAGGCTGCCCGTTGACATCTAGTTGACCATGGTGATGCTGAGCTTGGCTCTGATCCAGCAGAGCTCTTCTGATGCAGGGCCTTTCTTACGGCCTACTTTAGTTTGTCATTTGCATTTCACTGGTACACAAGAGCATTTGCAGCTAGTCTTTGGAACTTCTAGACAGGTAGGCATCTTAGAAGAAGTCACTTACTATACAAGTTTGTAGGATGAGATCCAGCAGCTGTCTGGGGTGCATGGAAAGGAACTGGTCACGGGTATCTGTGACAACCACACCCAGCCACCCTGGGTCCCTCCCTCGCTGCCTGGAGGAGGGAAGGGCGATCCTGCCACAAGAGAGGGTGCCATTTTCTTTGCACCCCCATTAAGAGCTTGCTGCCTCCAAATAAAGGGCTGTGTGCGAGAGTGCTATGATTATATGCTGCCCCTTATTAATCAGTCTAACAACAACAACAACATCAAAAGCGTTTCCTCTTGAGGTAGCATTCCATAAAGGCTTCAGGTGCAGGTAGTAAAAATAAGGAGAGACCACACCAGGTTTATAAAACAAATGAAGAGTTTACTTAAAGCAGAAAGAAAAAGGTGGCGTTTGAGCCAAGCAAAAGTTAGAAAGAACTGCAATACCCCAGATTGCCACCACATCTGATGCAGAACCCAGAATATCCCTTTGGAGCAAAAGCCAATTAAAACTGGGTAAATGTAATTCACTTGCCCTTGTCTAGATGGTCCCAAGACACCGCAGACCCCCAGCAGGGCTCTTTGCGCACAAGTATCTCCTTGAGGACTTCTTTCTGCCAATCACCCAGGCACCTTAACACCATGAGAACTCCCTCATTCTGCAAAACTCCAGGGTGGCTAATCCTTCATAAAAACTCTCCCTGTCAATCACACGCCCCAACCCAGTAAGTCACAGGAAGTCACGAATGGTCCAGACTTGGATGTGACTTTCCACACAAAGGCAAGAGTGGACACCCTGCCAGGTCATGTGATACCCCAGCCAAGTGGTTTGGGCAGGTTATCCCTATAACTTCCTAAACAGACAGACAGGTTCAAACATGCATCCCCAAGTCACACACAGCATTTCTTAAAAAGCATAGTCCATATTATAAGCCCAGGACTGCACAGGCCCATTCCTTCTCAGTATCTAAACAAGTGAAACTGTGCAACAACCCCCACAACCACTATTGAAAAGTCTCCTCCGCCTAACCAAACTCCCACTCTAGGTTCCAAAGTCGTCTTGCATAGCCGTGTGCGGTGTGGGCCAGATCCGAACCAAGCAACTGTTGGACGAGTGCTTGTGCCGCTGTGATGACTGCCAGGAAGGGACCTATCAAAACAACAGCACAGGTAAGAGCAAACTCTGCTGCCGCCACATAGCCCAGGGAGCCTCATTTTTACATCCAAGACTTGCTCAGCAGGTTCCAGCTGCTCAACACACCTCCCTTGACTCAGAGGTCACCCGTGATCTCTGCCGCCTACTAGTCAGAGGCTGAAGGAAAGTCATCTGGTGAACTGCTGTAGTGCAGTAGTCAGAGTGACAGACCAGGCCCTGGGTTCAAGCCCCTATTCAGCCATGAAGCTTACTGGGTGACCTTGGCCCAGCCACAATTTCTCAGCCCAACCTACATCGCAGGGCTGTCATGAGGATAGAAAGGGGAGGGGGAGAACCACTTTGAGCTCCCTGGAGGAAAGGTGGGAAATAAATGTATTTATTTTATTTATTTATTAGATTCTTATACCGCCCGACTAGCAATAGCTCTCTGGGCGGTGTACAACAGAAAATACAAAATACATCTCATAAAAAGTGCATAATAAATATTACAAAAACGTATAAAGTGCAAAAATCAGATTACATAATTTTTTAAAATTTAAATTAAAACGCCATAGAAAAGAGGCAGGTCTTAAGCTGGCGCCGAAAAGACAGCAGCGTTGGCGCCGTACGCACCTCAACGGGGAGACTATTCCAGAGTTCGGGGGCCACCACTGAGAAGGCCCTAGTTCTTGTCACCACCCTCTGAGCCTCTCTATGAGTCGGGACTCAGAGGAGGGCCTTCGATGTAGAACGCATGTCCGGGCAGGTTCATATCGGGAGAGGCATTCCGACAGGTATTGTGGTTCCGCGCCGTATAGGGCTTTATAGGTTAAAACCAACACTTTGAATCTGGCCCGGAATAATAATAACAATAATAATAATAATATTTTATTTATTGGTCGCCTATCTGTCCAGGTTAGTGGACACTCTAGGCGACTTACAATAACAAAAAGCTATACATAATATACATATACAAAAACAAACCATAGTCCTAAACAATTTAAAACCAATTTCCAATTAAAACATCATAAAATTAATCCTCCTTAATCCCACAAAAAAAAAAAAGCAACACACAAAAAGCAAACAAAAAACAAACAAACACCCAGGCCACCCCAGCCAGCCGGCTTATGTATCCCTCCAAAGAGGGACAGGCGGTAGCAATCAGTCCCAGCTGGCTGGGTACCTGGGGCCTGGTCCTGCAGGATGCGGGTCTGCCAGGCAGAAGTCCCACAGGGAAGGGTGGAAGGGAAGCATATTGGCAGCCAATGTAAGCGAGCCAGAACAGGTGTTATGTGTTCCGACCGCTTGGTCCTCGTTATTAATCTGGCCGCCACATTTTGGACAAGCTGTAGCTTCCGAACTGTCTTCAAAGGCAGCCCAACGTAGAGCGCATTGCAGTAGTCTAATCGCGAGGTTACCAGAGCATGTACAACTGATGTAAGGTCCCCTCTGCTCAGGTAGGGACATAGCTGGGCTACCAACCGAAGTTGGTAGAACGCGTTCCGAGCCACCGAGGCCACTTGAGCCTCAAGTGACAGGGAAGGATCTAAGAAAACTCCCAGACTACGAACCTGCTCCTTTAGGGGGAGTGTAACCCCATCCAGGACAGGGTAAATATCCACCACCTGGTCAGAGAAACCATCCACGAGCAGCATCTCAGTCTTGTCTGGATTGAGCCTCAGTTTGTTAGCTCCCATCCAGTCCATTATCGCGGCCAGGCAGCGGTTCAGCACATTGACAGCCTCACCTGAAGAAGATGAAAAGGAGTAGAGCTGCGTGTCATCAGCGTACTGATGACAACGCACTCCAAAACTCCTGATGACCGCACCCAACGGCTTCATGTAGATGTTGAAAAGCATGGGGGACAGAACTGGTCGAGCAATGTTCCCCAAGCACTACCTTCTGGAGACGACCCGCCAAGTAGGAGCGGAACCACTGCCAAGCAGTGCCTCCAACTCCCAACTCCGCAAGTCTCCCCAGAAGGATACCATGGTCGACGGTATCAAAAACCGCTGAGAATACATTTTAAAATAAATAAATGAGAGCAAGAGATGCCACGTGAATAATCGTGGAACCCCAGTGACATATGTTCATGAAACCAGACGTGAATGTGATTTTTATTTGTAAGAATCTTTTGCAAGTTATTTTGAGAGCCTTTGGGGCTATAAGAGCTCACAATATAAGTATTCTAAAGCAAACAAACAGATCTCTGTGGATCCTCCTGCTTACCTTTTCTCTAAACTAAAAAGCCCCAAATGCTGCAACCTGTCCTCATAGGGGAGTTGCTCCATCCCTTTGGTTGCCCTTTTCTAAGTCTTTTCTACCATATCCTTTTTCAGGTGAGCTTTTTCATGGTTGCCGCACACTGGGTCAGCATCGTCCTTGAATTATCCATGACTAATGAGACAAAGTCTTATTCCTGGTCAGTCACCGCCAGTTCAAACCCATGAGTGTATATAGCAGATTAAGATTTTTTGACCCAACATGCACCACTTTACAGTTGTGAAGTGACTGCATTTGCCATTTTCCTGCCCATGCACTCAGTTTGGGGAGATTATTCTGGAACTATTCGCAGTTCCTTTTTATTTATTTATTTATTACATTTATATACTGCCCCATAGCCGAAGCTCTCTGGGCAGTTTACAGCAATTAAAAACAATAAAAACAAATATACAAATCTTAAAACACAAAAAACAATTTAAAAACACATGCTAAAATGCCTGGAAGAGGAAAGTTTAGACCTGGCGCCAAAAAGATAACAGTGTTGATGCCAGGTGCACCTCGTCAGGGAGATAATTCCATAATTTGGGGGCCACCACTGAGAAGGCCCTCTCCCTTGTTGCCATCCTCTGAGCCTCCCTCGGAGCTTCCCTTTTTCTTTTAATCATTCAGCTTCAAGTGCAGCCCGTCCATTTTTTATAGGCCTGGCTTATCCCAAAATATTCCCATCCCTAACAAATCAAAACCCTTCCATCCGACACCATCGTCTCATCCAACTATTAAGACTACATAGCTGCGAAAGCTACCTTGGAGGTCCTGGCTTTCAGCGTCCCACCTAGCAACCAAAATTTTGCTTCCAGGACCTCATGGCTGCATTTCCCTGTGTCATGGGTGCCAATGTGCACCATGACTACTGACTCCTCCCTAGCATTGTCTACAGGGCTATCTAGAGGAAAGACAATGTCCGAATCCTTCAGGGCATGCAGGCAATTAACCCCGAGATCTGCACGCCCATCACACACCCAGGTGTCTATGTTCCCTCTAGTCCGTGGGGCTCAAATCCAAAATAAATAAAAGCTTTCTTTCCGACAAGACCGTGTGGTGGGAAGCAGGAGGCCTGTAACCTGCCATCAAAGCAGAAGGGCCACATCTGTCCTGCCTACAGAAGGCCCCAGGTGCAATCCCCAGTGGCACCTCCCAGTGGGGCTGGGAGAGACTCGGAAATCCTTTGGGGAAAGAACACTGAGCTCCCTGGGCCAGTGGCCGGACTCGGCACAAGGCCGCTCTTTGGAGCTGCTGCAGCTCCAGAGCTAACCACCATCTCCTCCGCCTCCAGGTGCAGCCGACTGCCTCCTGTGCCCCGCAGGGATGTGGTCCCCTCCAAAGAGCAGCCAGTGCTTCTATCCGCACGTCACCTTCCTCGACATGGCTGACACCAACATCTCAGCCCTGGTGATCCTGACCATCGTCGATTTCTTCTTGCTCTGCGGCTGCCTGCTGGTTTTCGCTATCAACTGGCAGACGCCGGTGGTCAAAGCTGCCGGAGGAAAGCTGGCATTCGTCATGCTGGCCTCCCTGCTGGCTTCTTGTGCCAGCACCAGCCTCTTCATTGGCAGACCCACCTGGGCCACCTGCCTGGTCAGGCAGCCCTTCTTCGCCATCAGCTTCACCTTGTGTGTGTCCTGCCTCCTGGTCCGCTCCTTCCAGATCATCTTCATCTTCAAAATGGCTGGCAAGCTCCCCAGAGCCCACAAGTATTGGCTCAGGTACAAGGGCACCTATGCATGTGTGGGCCTCAGCAGTGGCCTGCAGGCGGTCCTCTGCGCCCTCTGGCTCTATTTCTCCCCGCCCACTTTGAAAGCAGATGTCATCAGCGAGAGGGAAGTCTTCCTGCGCTGCTCCGAGGGCCACTTCCTCGGGCTGGGCGCTGTGCTAGGCTACATCACGCTGCTGGGCGGGGCTTGCTTTGTGTTTGCCTTCTGGGGACGGAACCTACCTAAGAACTATAGCGAAGCCCGGCTCCTCACCACCAGCATGCTGATCTTCCTCATGGGCTGGGGCTGCTTTATGCTCATCTATACCACCACAGAAGGGAAAGGGAAGCAGATCGCAGCCTTGCAGATGTTCACTGTGCAGACCAGCGTCTATGCCATCCTCTGCACCTTTTTCCTGCCAAAATGCTACATTGTCCTCTTTAAGCCGCAGTTCAACACAGTGGCCCACTTCCAGACCTGCATCCAGGCCTACACGACCACAGCCCGAAACGTCAGGCACTGAGCACGCGTCATCAGGGCAGGAAATCACCGCCGCTCTGTCTTCTCCACAGGAGCCGGCCAAGGCTGAACGGGTTGCTTGCTAGTCTGCCAGCATCAGGAAAATGTTGCTCCAACAAGAACCAAAAATGGGGACAACTGAAGGTCGGATTTTATAAGAGTATGGGGGCCCCTCTAAACTTCCCCTGCCTTATAGACCGTATGGGGAAGGATGGGTGGGGCTGGAAAGAACCAGAGAATGCTTGTGCCCACAAGTGCAGTATAGTGAAAATGACAGAACTCGGCTGCTTGTATATTTCATACCTGCGAAAACGTGAGTGTAGAACGTTAGTGGATTTTAGGGTAGGACCTCTCCAATTAAAAAGAGACCCTCCCCCTGCTACTGTTGGCCGGGAGGGCTGGGGCTAGACAGACTCCCCTCGGGGTCCCTTCATCACTGCCCATCAATTCCATCTTTATTAGGGCTTCTACGTAACAAAACTGCAGCTGCTCCCACCCCCGGTCACCAGAAGGTACGATCACAGGCCAGTTTAAACGTTTAATTTGTGCTTGGAAGACATTTTCACACAGTTTGGTACGGGGATGGCTGGGGAGACCTGTGGGGGCCCTCCAGGCGTTGCTGGGCTACCACTTCCATCCCTTGCAGGTTGCTGGGGCTGATGGGAGTTGGAGTCCAGCAATATCTGACGGCCCCAGCAGGGTGAGGAGGAGCAGAGTCACACGCCAGGAAAGGGCAGGGGCTGCGTCTTTGGGCTTTGGTGCCACCAGGCCAAGGCATACCAGTGATGTGGCACAATCTGTCCATTTCTGCTCTCCAATTGTCTGTTACCAGATCTACTGGGGGGAGGGTGTCTCTGCCTTGTGAGGTGCCCCTGGTGGCAAGCAGTCAGAGAGCCTTTGCTAGTGGGCACTCATGCTTTGGAATGCTAAGCCAAAAGAGGCACATGTGCCCTCCCCTCCCTGTGCTTAGAAGGCTGGTTGAGACCTTCCTTTTGGAAGGAAAGGATATACAACACTGTTCCAGGGGAGTTGGTTTTGATGCGTCAAACTGTAGCTCTATCTTGTTACTGGTTTTATTGCTCGTAAATTGCTTTGGGGGTCTTTTTGTCTCAAAAGCAGAATATAAATGGCATTAAAATGATGCTACCCATCCATACAGATTAAGGGTTCAAGCAGCCTTTCCCAGAATTTAAGGGATGGGATTCATTTCAGCTTCTAGGAATGTGTTATGTTAGTTTATTTCTATGCCACCTTTCGGCCAAAAAAGGCCCCCAAGGTGGCTCGCAAAGGAAAATTCAATGGATAATTCAAGCAAAAAAAACAAAAACAAAACAAAAATCTTAACATTTCAAAAAAGAGTAAAATACATTCAAATGTCCCTGCCAGAAGGCAAAAGGCAGTCCTCAGAAAAATGCCAGAGAGCAGAAGGAGGTTTTCCTTATAAGGGTCCAGGTGGGGGTGGGCCAGGGCCAATGGAAAAGTCCCCCCCATGATCCCAGCAGAGCCTCTCCTCTGCAGCAGTGTGTTCATATATCAGCGGTTATGAGAGCACTACTGAAATCCTTAAATTCTAGTTACTGGGCTGCATGGGTTTTGCTGTTTTTTGCATTGCTATTTTCCCTGGTGCACACCTGGTGTATGCTTCAGATGCCACCCAGCATCAGAACAACAAATGTTTCCCTTTTGGCCTCTAGGCATGCAACTCACTGCAGTTTAGTTAAAGGAAAGCAGTGATCCAGAGCCACTTTCTTCCTCGTAAACATCTATAAATAGTGTGTATGAAAATTAATATTAGAAGTCATTTGTGCCCAATTAACATGAAAAATGTTTTAACAATCTGTGTATTCTCTGCAAAACTCTCTCAGAATCACATTTAATCACTTCCCTTAACATTAATCTTCCATTTGCATGGTTTGAACAGTCAAACCCGTTAATTTGACAAGCAAACACAGTGTTTTACATGGAGGTCAAAATGCCACTTTGCATCCACGTTTCAGCAATTTAGGCTTCAAAACATTTGCTAAGCTGAATAAATTCTTTGCATCTACCTCCACAGTGGAAAATGTACATCAGATCCTTGTGCCTGAACTAACTTTTGCAGAAAGGGAGTCCGAGGAACTGAGGATTGAGATGACGAGAGATGAAGTTCTAGGCCTAATAGACAAAATAAAAACTGACAAATTCATGGATCTGGATGACAACCACCCAGGAGTTCTCAAAGAACTTACATGTGAAATTGCTGAAATTAAATGTGAAACTTTACATGCAACGTCCCTCAGATCTGCCTCTATATCTGAGGCTGGAAAGTGGCCAATGTAACACCAATTTTAAAAAAGGGATCCAGGTGGGATCAGGAACTGGCCAGGAAACAGAAAGCAAAGAGCAGGAATAAACAGACAGATCTCCCAATGGAGGGATGTAGAAAGTAAAGTCCCCCAAGGATCAGTATTTTGACCTGTGCTTTTTAAACTTGTTCATAACCAGTCTAGAACTAGGAGTGAGCAGTGAGGTGGCCAAGTTTGCTGATGATACTAAAGGGATCATTAGAAAAGGTATTGAAAATAAAACTGCTGCTATACAAATGAGACTGCATTGGGAACGCTGTGTACAATATTACCTTGCCTTACCTGAAAAAGACATTGTAGAGTTGGAAAAGGTTCAGAAAAGGGCAACAAGAATTATTGAAGGGATGGAGTGATTCTCCAATGAAGGAAAGGTTGCCACATTTGGGGCGGTTTAGAGAAAAGCAGAGTCGGAGGTGATATGAGAGAAGTGTATAAAATTGTGCATGGCATGGAGTGGATAGAGAGAAGTATTTCTCCTGCTCCAGTAACACTGGAACGCGGAGACATCCAATGAAGCTGGAAGTTGAGGGTAGATAGAAGAAAGTCCTCCTTCACACAGCGCACAGCTAAACTGTAGGATTTGCTCCTGCAAGAGGCAGTGATGGCCACCAAGTTGGAAGGCTTTAAGAGAGGATTGGGCCAATTCATGGAGGGCTATGTTCTGCCTCCATAGTTGGGAGGCGCTATGCTTCAGAATACCAGTTGCTGGAAACCACAGGAGGGGAGATAGCTCTTGTGCCTGTGCCTGCTTGCAGGCTTCCCATAATGGGCATCTGGTTGGCCATTGTGAGAACAGGATGCTGGACTAGATGGGCCCCCGTTGGCCTGATCCAGCAGCTCTTAAGGGGGAATAGAGGAAACCGATTTAAGCTAGTCCTTATCAATGACTTGCACCAGGCACATTTCCTATGTTACGTAACTTGAACTGCAAGGCCTTGTACATGAAAAAAAAACTGGAAAAAAACCCCACTCCTTTGCCGACGCTGACGTAGCAATAAAAAAGTGGCTTTGTGTTGTGACCAGATGGAAAGGCACCCTGTATATCTTCTGCCGCCCAATATTTCTGATGTTATTGATCCAATTATAGATATTTCAAAAAATGAAAGCCCCTGTGGGCCATTTAACTATTGGTTTAAAATACTTCCCTCCGCCCTCCCCTCTGAGGAACTACAGAACATTTCACCACAGGATGACCCTGGAGGTTGATATCCACCGTTATGGGGCACATTTTCCTGCAAGCCATGTCGCTCTAACCTTGTTTAGTACCAGGGAGAGGGGCCTTCTCTCAGTGACAGCACCATGCCTGAGGAATGCTTGCCTGTCTCTTTGCAGGGCAGCTGAAGTCTTTAATTCTTCCAGGCCTCCTGGGCAGCTGTGGTTTCAACACATATGTGATTTTAGTATTTGTAGCCACTGTTTGTGAGTCCTGTACTTTTGAATTTTTATTCCTCTTTCTGCTGGGTAAAAGTCTTGTGGTGTAAACTGTGATTTTATGACATTTTAATTTATATTGTATCTTATTGTTTTATGTGGCAAGTTCCCTGGAGAACAATGTTATTGGGCTTGCCTTCTTCTGTGCGCACTGCCTTGTTTAGTCTGGCCATCACCGGAGGCCTTGCGCCTTTGCCCGGTGAGGTAATGTGGACATCCACAGAAGCAGGGCCTTACTGTTGCGGGGCCAACCCCAGCAAGGCTGCTCACCCAGCCCAGCCTTTATATAGCTTCAGGCAACAGCCTTAGACTGACCGTCTTGCATCACATTTGGGCTGAAATGGTGATGTCTGTAGACAGGTCGCCACTTGCTTCTTGATAGTTTCATTCTGCGGAGTGCTTTGTGCCTAATTCAACCTATTTTACAATGATGTGGTTTTATTTTAGCTGTTGTATTTATGGGCTTTTCATTATTTTATTGGGTTAATTTGGAAAGAATGATGGGATAAATTCTGCAGAACAAATTGATAAAATATTCCCCATCTGCCTCAAAGAGCCAGACACAAGACAGCTGTCTTCAACAGAGTTCCTCTTTTATTGAAGGCAAACAAGTCTCAGAAAGCGCAGATGGGACTGAGATGGCTGGGTGTTGCAGTTGCCTCTCCCCTCCGCTCCAAGCTGCTAAGGGGCTCCAAGGACAACGCTCCTGACATTGAGAAACGTGGGGCAGTTTCTGGGTGTGAGTGCAACTGTTCACCCTGCTGCTGCACTTTAGCAGACTGCCTCACACTTAGCGTGTGCGCACACACCGCTATTCCTAAAAAGGGAAAGGAGGGACTAACGCCAGGATTTCTTCTTTCTCAGCAGGCCCTGCCCTAGTCCTTCAGGACGAGGGGGGCTTTCACCTGGGCAGCCACCTCCTTCCCGAGCAACATCTCCACAATGGCAAGGGCGAACTCAAAGCTGGTGCCCGGCCCTCGGCTGGTCAGGATGTGCCCATCTTTTTCCACACGATTCTCAGAGTATTTATAGTGATCTAAAGAGGACAACACAAAATACAGAATAGACCTGTTACAAGGCAGGCATCAGCCATAAGCACAGACTTCATACGCAGGGCTGTTGCTCCATCCCTGTCTATGGGCACACTCAGATGCCCTCCTCAATTGTAGCTAAGAGGGAGGCTGCAATTCCCAGCTTTTGAACTGCCAGCTGTAGACCACACACAGATTCCGGTTTTGCATCTAACTTGGGAGAGGTGGTCAAGATAGCTGCGTTCAGAAGGCCCCTCCTCCCTTCATGGGGCTGATCTTTACCACCAAGAATTTGGGACGCTGCTGGCAGCACACCTTTTGCCTTCCTTTCTCCTGTCACCCATCTCCTAGCTTAGGGGGGCTCTGGGGAAGGCGAGGCATCCATCAATGCTGGCACTTTTATTGGTCTCACAGAATCTGTGCAGGGATCCTTCCAGGCCAGGCAGAAGTTGGAAGCTTGTTTTGGATTTCACTGAACTACCCGACATGTATTCAGCCCTTTTAGGGCTTAGCCTCAAGAATGCCTCCAGGCCAGCAGTGAAAAAAATCAGTACATTGTAGTTTTATGGTTTTTTCTTCTATTTTTATCTCGTACATTGCTTCAACGGCTTCGTGCTATGAATAACAAATAAACGTTCACCCATTCTCACCTCTTGTTTTAACTTAGGTGGAGAACTTCAGAATGTATTGGGAATCATTTATGTACACCGCCCAGAGAGCCTTTTTGGCTTAGGGCGGTATATAAATTAAAATAAATAAATAAATAAATAAATTGCTATTCAAAAATCAGTGTCTTTCTGCAAGTGGAGGGCTCACACATTATCCCTACCACAAAAGACCCTAACCCTGCCTGTGCTAACTTGTGGAAACTGCTTTAGTTTGGGTTTTTTTTAAATCCTACAGAGCTAGAAAGTGTAGCACTTCTATTCCTCAAAATCCAAGTCTTTCATAATACAAGCCTCGCATGACATTCTTTTATGGAACAGGCACCTTAATTACAACCCTGGAATGAAGCATACTTCACAAAACATGGTTTCCCCAAAATTGACCTCTTCTCTCTCCCCCCGGCCAAGATGCAGCCATCTCCTATGTCCACCTACCTCCACTCATCATCTTGTCTTTGGCCAAGGGGTGTGTGGTCACCTTGCTTCCAAATCCTATTCCATGGGCCAGCAGAGCTGTAGGTCCTAGAGAGCAACAAAGAGTCACATGTGCACGTAACAGACGGCTGTGCGACCACGCTGGAAAATGGCTCCAGCATTTCAGTGGCAGGTGAGGCCAGAGCCACATAACCTCCAGGGAATCCCCACCCCCACCCCCCAGATGAGCAGCTGCAGCGAAAGGCTTTACATCATAGCACTAGGTTTAAAGAATGGATGTTTGAAGACAAAATCATACATTTTAATATATCTCCCCTTCCAAGTATGTGAAATAATATTCGCTGGTCTGAAGGAACCTGAAATTAAATTATGCATCGTAGGCTACAATCCTTTCATTTACTTGGAAGTAAGTCCCATTGAATAAAGTATAACATGTGTAATATGCAACATACTGGACAGATCTCCTTAGAACAACAGAAGACTGAAGCAGCATCCGAGGGAGAGGATGGTCTTATTGTCACTTTGGCAGTGGGGCACATTCAAAGGGCCAAGCCGCTCCCTGAGGCTGAACTCAGGAGAAACTGGTTCTGCAAGCTTGCAGAAGAATTCGGCTGTGGACTTATGCCTATGACATCACAGACCCACCCACATCCTCCGCAGAGCAGTTTTGTGACTTTGTGGGGCCTTCTGCTTTTTAACAAGGTTGATAAACGAACATTTAAAAGAATACATGTATCTGCAGTGAGGGGGGAAAAAGCAAGACAGAAAGCCCAGCACTGAAGCAAGACCAACAACTGAATCAGCATTGGGAGAACTCTGGTCTTGTTTTACATAGCGAAGGTGGGAGGAAGCCAGCCTCACCTTGTGGAAGAAAAAGCTGCAGCAACGCTGGCTTTTATTGTTGGGTTGCATGCAGGCTAGAGAAAAGTTGTAATTCGGGGTACCAGACTCCACATACATTTTGCGAAGTTTCTAAAAAAGGAAATTCAAAAGGCACATACGATTTGAAAAGCAAATTGCCAATGTTCCAAGGAAGCATGATGTAGTAGTAATGGGAGCCTTCAATTACCCGGATACCCTTTGGGAGACAAATTCTGCCAAACACAGCCCCTCCAAGAAATTCCTGACTGATAACTTTCTCCTACAGAAAGCGGAGGAAGCAACTAGAAGATCGGCTATCCTTGATTTGATTCTCACCAATAGAGATGACTTGGTGGATGAAGTGGCAATTACATGAACTCTGGGCAAAAGTGACCACGCTATACTTGAGTTCTTTATTTTAAAGGAAGGAAAAGCTGAGAGCAGCCATACATGTACCCTGGACTTCAGGAAAAACGATTTAAATAAAGTCGGAACAATGTAACTAAGGTTCCATGGCATCTGACCCAAATGAGAAAAGGAATCCAAGATGGGAGTTTCTAAAAAAGGAAATTCAAAAGGCACTATTGCAAACAATTCCAACAAGGAAAAAAGGTGGAAAACGGCACAAGGAGGCAATGGATCTTCATAAAAAGCTTAGAGATGACCTGAAAACAAAAAAGGACACATACAGAAAATGGAAGGAAGGCCAGGCCGCAAAGGAAGACTACACAGCACAGTGACTACTAGCACAGAATTGCAGGGATGGCATCAGGAAGGCTAAAGCTGAGAATGAGCTGAGGCTAGCGAGAGATGCTAAAAGTAACAAAAAAGCTTTCTTCGGGTACATCCATGGTAAAAGACAGAGAAAAGAAATGGTGGTACAGCCACTCAGTGAGGATGGCAAAATGATAATAGATGACAATGAAAAGGCAGTGCTTCATTTCTATCTCCTAAGCCCCATTTTTCCAGTTTCTAGTTCTTCTCTGTTCCCTACTTTTGCATTCCAGTCCCCCATGACTATCAGAGCATCCTGTTTTGGTGTGTGATCATTTCTTCCTGTACGTCTTTGTAAAATCTCTCCATTTCCTCTTCTTTTATGTTTGCAGTTGGATCATAGACTTGGATGATGGTTATGTTGATAGGTTTCCCATTAAGTCTCATTGATATCACTCACTCAGACCTTGCGTTATAGCTCCTAATTGCTTTTGCAGTGATTACTAGAAGCCAACAGACTAATCTTATTTGTTGATTGGGTAACCTCTCTGGTAAACTATGGGAATGCTGTGGACATAATATATCTTGACTTCAGCAAAGTGTTTAACAAACTGCCCCATGATATTCTGATTAGCAAGCTAGCTAAATGTGCGCTGGATGGAACAACTATCAGGTGGATCCACAGTTGGCTACAGAATCGTACTCAGAGTGCTTATCAGTGATTCCTTCTCAAACTTGGGGGAGGTAACAAGTGGGGTACCACAGGGCTTGGTCCTGGGCCCAGTGCTCTTCAACACCTTTATTAATGACTTGGATGAGGAGGTACAGAGAACACTTATCAAACCTGCAGATGAAACAAAATCGGGAGGGACAGCTAATACCTTGGAGGACAGAAACAAAATTCAAAGGGATCTTGATAGGTTGGAGCATTGGGCTGAAAACAACAGAATGAAATTCAACAGGGATAAATGCAAAGTTCTATACTTAGGAACAAGAAACCAAGTGCACAGTTATAAGATTGGGGATACTTGGCTCAGCAATACAACATGTGAGAAGGATCTTGGAATTGTTGTTGATCACAAGGTGAATATGAGCCAACAGTGTGATATGGCTGCAAAAAAGGCAAATGCTATATTAGGCTGCATTAACAGAAGTATAGTTTCCAAATCGCGTGAAGTATTAGTTCCCCTCTATTCAGCACTGGTTAGGCCTCATCTTGAATACTGCATCCAATTCTGGTCTCTGCACTTCAAGAAGGATGCAGACAAACTGGAACAGGTTCAGAGGAGGGCAACAAGGATTATCAGGGGACTGGAAACAAAGCCCTATGAGGAGAGACTGGAAAAACTGGGCATATTTAGCCTTGAGAAGAGAAGACTGAGGGGAGATAGGACAGCACTCATCAAGTATTGAAAGGTTGCTACCTAGAGGAGGGCCAGACTCTTCTCAATCATCCCAGAGTGCAGGACATGGAATAATGGGCTCAAGTTACAGGAAGCCAGATTTCACTTAACATCAGGAAAAACGTCCTGTTAAGAGAGGTATGACAATGGAACCAAGTGCCTAGGGAGGTGGTGAGCCCTCCGACACTGGAAGCCTTCAAGACAGCTGGAAAGCAGGTGAATCTATGACATAGAGAAAAAATACAAATCTATGACAGAGAACTTGTTTCTAGTGACACAAATATTCACAGGCACTTTTAGGCTTTTAGTAGGTCACCAACCAGATTAGTACTGATTAAAACCACTGAACTGAAGAAGCAAGAGAACAGGAAGTTTGATACCACCTTCCACAGAACGCAGAGTACCAATGCCCGTTTACTTAAGAGTTTTAACTTCTGGTTCCAGAGCCCTTCTCTATGCTCAGCTCAAAAGCTGAAACATAAAAGAGAACTTTCTAATCTACCCTATGACTCACTCATCCTGCCCCTAGACTTTACCAGGCCTTCTGAACCTATTAGAGTTTTTTCAAAAAAGATTTCTATAGCGCCCTTCATCAGAGCTTCCAGGGCAGCTTACTAAAATGAATTAAGATGCAAATAAAATATAAAACATATGAAACATCCATTAATACATGAGAGAAAGCTGGAGAAATAAAAACATCTTTGCCTGGTGCCAGAAGACCTTTTCTTGGGAGGGAGTTCCACAAACCAGGTGTCACCACCGAGAAGACTCTCTCACCTGTCCTGGCTCCAATGTCAGGGGGACCAGGAGGAGATTTAAACAAATTCATTTGTCAAGATTGAGACCAACCTCTCTCAATCTGGTGCCCTGCCATGTTTTGGACTACACAACATGCTGGTCAGAAAGGGATTATTTTCACTTGCCTTCCAGAACAATAGCTGTACTGGTCTGTTGGAGGAAGAAAAGCAAAGAAAAGCAAAAAAAGATCTACATGCTGATTTGAGCAACCCCATCAAAACCAGCAAGGGTAGATCTGTTTAGGACTGGGAATTCTAATCTGAGGTCACCATGGTGAACACTGAAGCAAAGATCTTTATTCTGGATCCATTAATCCAAATCACTTTTGTCTGGCTGTGCCAATCACTGGCTCTGGCTCCACCCACTATCACCAGGATACGGCCTGTGAAGAGATTACCCCTGATGGAATGCAACCCTCAATAGAAAAAAAGGTTGCTCACCTTGCCCTAAGCTGGGGGGGGGCTGCTGGGGGGGTAACATGGCCTCCAAGACCACTTCCCCCAAACCTTGCACACCTGTTATCAGGCGTCAAACTGAACACTGTGGTATGGTTCAGTTCTGCAGTGGCTGCACGTGCCAGTTCCCCACAGGGAGCCAAAGCTGGAGGATTTAACTCCCGGTCATCAGCTGATGAAAGGGGGAAGGGGTTTAAATCCTGCTCAGACCGCTGCAGGGAGCAGCATTGAAGTCACTGCTCATCAGCTGATGCACACAGAGTTCAATCCTGCTTGGTGCTGCTTTGCCACTGTGCTTCCTGAGGGGAGCACAGTCCCCTTCCCCCATCCCGTGGATCAACTATGACGGGGGGCAGAACTACTCATCTACCAGTCAGTCACCTGGTGTCATCATGATGGCAGATCATTGACAGGCAGATGGCCCACTGGGCCCGCCCTGAGCAATACAGCACAGGAGGCACATTCTATTATTCTACTTAAGAAAGAAGAGACTGGAAGGCTTTTGCATATGCAAATACAAATAAGCAGTGCACAGAGTTAACGTTACCACAAAGTAGAGGGAGACTGGTGTTTCCCCACTGTCGAGGGAAATTCCCACACAGGAAAGCACTCTTACTCCAACTGCAGCTGTCTAAGGAGAGATCAAGCAAGGTTCCCCACAGTAACGAGAGGGCTCCTGAAGCACTAGGCCAAGCCTGATGCATCATGTGATTTGGCAACCTGATCTGCTCTCAACAGCCAGCCCAGAATCATTCCAGACAGTGCTGCTTTCGAAATGAGCAAGCCTTGGAGGGTGTGAAACCTTACACTTAGAGCATCCAAAGGCCAAGGGGCAAGAGAAGGCAAGCCTCACCACAAATGGTAAGCAGAGCAGAACCCAACCAGCAACTCTGCCAGGAGACGGAAGGAGAGAAGGAACAGAATCACACCCAGCAGCTACTAATAACTGGAAGAGGGATGTAGAATTCCATGTGGAAAAAATGTACCCGTTTCTGCTTCAGAGCAAGCCACGTTAATGTGACTTCTGGAAGATTTGCTGCTCTTTTGGCTTAATAACTGCACAGCTCCAACAGCATGGCAGGCGTGATACAGAAGTGATATGGTGCCTTCCTGGAAGAGCTCACTATTGCCATTAGGGTTTTATTTTGTCTGACATCCCAACTCACAGGAGTTACTGTGGGGCCCCAAGCAAGTCTCCCTTCCACAAACTGGCCAGGCTGAGCCCTGCTTAGCTTAAGAAATGGAACAACTTCCCCACGGGGACAAGGACTTTAATCATAAAGTTTCTCTCCAAAGTGGGAGGACATTTGAGAGAGCTTTTCCATTCTCAGAGTTTTCAAACCCAGAAAACTGCAGCACCCCAACGTCAGTCACACTTGTTGTTCAGCCATCACTGGCACAAGGAAGCCAAACCTCAAGAGTGAGCCACCCACCCACTGCAGTCTCAGGTGAGGTAGGCTAAGTTGCAAAATGTATCTGCCCTTTCAGGGATGGCTCCCCAGAGCTTAGGGGGACCTTAACAGCGCACCTGCACAGATGGCAGCAATCAGCCCTTTCCTGCCGTCTTGGTCTTTCAGTACATCCTTCACAACATGCGACTGCAAGAAAAATTATTATTTGATCAATTAGCAACCCCATTCCAGCTACGCATACAAGATGGTTATTATTTTTAACAATTGGTCCTTTTAAAAAAAGGTACGATAGAAGGCATCAAAAAGTTTTTGGGTATTTGTAAAGAACTCTGCCCCCCCTCCCATCCTTAGGCCCTTTTTAGAGGCAAAACAAAAAGGATTGTATTCAACTAACTTTTATTCTAGATGGGGTCACACTCCCTGCAAGGGAGGCTTGGAGGGTGGTGACAAGAGGAAGAGCCTTTTCAGTTGTGGCTCTGCATCTGTGAAATGCGCTCCCCAGTGAGGTCTGCCTGGCGCCACCTTTGACATTTTTTTGTTGCTACATTGACATATTTTATCCCAGGGATTTGATCAAATGAGATTACGTTGTTTTGTTATTAATATGCTACCTGTGGCTGTTATGGAGATTGGTTGTTCTGTTTTTATGGTATTATATAGTAATGTGAGTCGCTTGGAGACCTTTGGATAATAATAATAATGGCTGTGACTAATGGATCTACTCTAAGTTAGTTCAATACAACCCATTGTTTTCAAAGCACTCACATAAGGCTAGCCTAATCCAGCACTGGTGGCTCTGGATTCATAGCCCTATAGAAGGAAAGAGAAAGGGTACCAGCTTTTGCCAGGGAACAGCCCTGTTTTGCTTTAGACACACCAGGGCAGATGTGCTATTCAGCAGAGGAGAGCTGAACAGCCCAGCTTCTCCATTTGAGGGAAGCACATGGACTCACAGGAAGGAAGGAAGGAAGGAAAGTGGGGCATTCAGCTTGCTATCGTTGGGGAAGTGGGGATGCAGCAAGAATGCCCATGACCCAAGGCAAGATTTGTGCCATGCAGGATCAGACCAGGCCCACCAAAGCTAGTTTGCAAGCAGGCCGTGTCTGACTCTGGCCTCTGGCATTCACAGCTATCACTGCCTCTTGGCAGCTGCACTGTTTACTGCAAATGTTCACAAGTATACAAGGACTTTGGAAAGATTGCACTCTGCTTCCTTCAAGTTTGCTCAGAGAGGAAAGGAGATGCCCAAGTTGTTACCTCTGACAAGTTTTGCGCTCCTAGATTCCCTCCTGGCAAGACCACCACATCATAGGGCCCCTAAAAATTAAAAAGGTTTGCAAAACAACAACATGAAGATGATTTGCAAAACAAAAGCAAAAATCTTTTTGCAGCTATCCTTTGGCAACCAGCTGATAGCTCAACATTGTGCCTCTCCCACCCCCTGGCTAAAGGCCAGACAAACCTCAAAAATTAGAATTTTTTACCGAGGGGAAAAAAATCAAAATAGTCACGAACACAACACACACACACACAATGTTCTCCCTAAGCAGTTGTCATTCACAGTACTACTATTTGGATAAAGTGCTAATAAAGTTTTTGAAGCTTAGTGTCACCACAGAGTGAGCAAGTTTCAATCACTTACACAGTTCTGCGCTTGTTTCTCTCTCTGTGTCACTTTCCAGGTAAGTTGTAAGCAACTTTCTGTATATTTTCACAGGTCAGGATGGCAACCAAATACAGCTACCCTAGACCTGCAACTTAATTTACTAGTATAGCTCCTCCTTGCAGCATTTCAATGGGCTAGACACCATCAAAAATGGCTACCACAGTGAACTAGCCTAGGCCCTCTTTCAAGCAAGGGAGGGTGCCCAAAGTTTACTTTAGGAGAGGACAGTAACCAGGAATGCTGCCAAGAGAGCATCGGAACAGAAGCCATTCAGGCAGCAGTAGGAAAGTCTATCTAGCAGATGTCTAGACAAACTGTCCCTGGTATATGATTCATGCGAGAGCTCAATCCTGGAACATGCACGCTAAGAACAGATGGAAATAAGTGCCTCTGAGCAGCTGCAGAGGACATTTCCTTCACCAATACATCACTACAGGATTTCAGGGGGGTGAGACCTTCCAGATCAGAGGGTGCTATTTCCAGGCAGCCTTGACCCCCAGCACTTCCTTTTCTGTGACTTATAAACAGTGGGATTTGTTTTGTTTTTTTGCACAATGCAATGCAATCTCTTTGCATCTATGCCTATGTTGTACATTGCCCAGAGTGGCTGGACAGCCAGCCAGATGGGCGACTAATAAATTCAATAAATAAATACATAAAATAAAAATCTGCTTAACAATTAAGAGAGAGATGCATAATGTAATGCAGTGTCTATTAAAACTCAGCAGCACTGAGAATCATTATCCACATTTGCTGATGGGAAGCCACTCAAAAAATTCCAAGTTCCACCACTGTATTTCTTCTCTGTGGCCATGATTCAACAAAGCACAGTTAGGGATTTCTTCAAAAGTCACCACAGCTGCCATTTGTCTCTTCCTCATCAGTGCAAGTGGAAATTTCAAGCTCCTCAGCAGTTTCCTATTGTTGTTATTATTAATCACTGTGCCAGCTGAAAATACCTTTGGGCCATCCCTAGACCTTTGGCATCATATGAAAGAAAGAGAGGGCGAACTAGGTACGGCACCAATTTTCACAACATGGACTCAGTTGGCAACCAGGCCCAAAACAGCGCAAAACAGAATAGGAAGTCTGTGGGACCAACCTCCTTTCGGGCATCTTCCAAACTCTTATCAGGACAAATAACGACATCCCGGCTACACTGCACAGGCTCTTTTCCAGTCAGGCCAGCTACAGTCACAGAGATCTGAGGAGGAAAGAGATAGCTCTCCTTCAGTCAGTCAGCCAAATTTATTTGCTAAAATCCACTGGGTCATCACAGAAGCACCGGGTCTGGTTGAGGTACATTTTAGCATTAACAGCATTAACTGTGTGTCCAGTTAAATTTTGTCTGATCTGCTGGGCTGCTAAAGCAAACACAGAAATCTTATATGCAATATATTTATCACCATCCATCAGCAAGTAACAATTTTTCTTCCCACTATTCAAAAAGGAATCTCTCCAAAGAATCCCTCTGAGAAATCTTTCCCTAGCATAATTACAGGGAGCAACAGGGGACACCATAAACAGCACCTTCCATTTCTCCCTGGCTGCAAATAGATAAATGACAATCTACAGATATTCCAGCATGCCTGCCATCTAAATATGCTGTGAGCATGCAATTGTTGCTATAACAGCATGCATGGAATTCAGCAGGTCTATCAAGCTCAGATGACAAGGGCTGATCTACACAAATGGCCAATCAGAGAGACACCACCACACCTGGAACCCGCCTCTGTTCCCCAGCCCAAGCCCATCTATAACACCCTGTTAAAGGGTTGCTGCTTGCCTCCCAAAAAGGTGCTGTCCTTTGGATTGCTTTCTTGATGGTGTAGTAAGGTTTATTTAATTTAATTTATATGAACAGGGCTTGCAAATGTTTACAAGGGCCACTTATTTTATTTGGCTCCTTTTATCTCCAAATGTTTGGTTTCCTTATAAAGTGAGCCCCATGAGGACAGAATGATCAACCTTTCGAAAAAAATGCTGTAGACCCATCTGAGCCCACAGGACAGGACAGGATAGAATATGTGCACCAAATAAAACCTTTCCTGGGTTCGGGGGGTAGTGGTGGTGGCACTGCTGACTGCTCCCCTACATTTTAATATAAAAACACTCTATGTACGTAAAAACAACCTACCATGCCTAACATCCCAGCACAGGTGGTAAGAGGTGCATTTGGGATACAGTGCAGAACCCCTTCTCCTACCCAATCTGCTATCTGGACAGAGCAGGGGCAGGAAAGCTGCAGCCCTCTAGATGCTGCTGGACTCCACCTCCCGTCCAGTCCTTGGAAGTAATTCATTACAAGTAACGAATACTTGTAATTCACTACTTTTTTGAGGAACAAGAGAGTAATTCCTTTACATTTTGATTGTAATAGAACTAGGAGTAATTTTATTACTTTTGTGGAGTCATAGAATCATAGAATAGTAGAGTTGGAAGGGGCCTACAAGGCCATCGAGTCCAACCTATTCTATGAGTAATTGTAATGCTTCCAGCATTACTTTTGGGCATTACTGGGGGGAGTGGGAAGCAGAGGAAGTCGTCTGCTCCTCTGATTTGTGGATGAAAATCATGTGCCTCAAACTGGGCTTCTGTGCAGCGTCACTCTTCCCTCAGGCTCTGTGGGTGGGTAGGAGGTGACAAGGGAGGAGGTGGAGAGTGAGACGGGGTGGAGTGGAGAAAACAATTGCTTAAAAAAATGGACAGTGGTGGAGAAAAATGGAGTGGAAGGAAAAAGGAGCCGGAAGGCAAGAACATGGGTAAAGGAGGAGAAGGAGGCAGCAGCAGAATGGAGATAAAGAACTGTGGGGGTGAAAGATGACACTGTGGGGGTGAAAGATGACAGTGTGTGTGTGTGTTTGTACTTGGCAAGCAAAGCCTCTCTCTCTCTCTCTCTCTCTCTCTCTCTCTCTGTGTGTGTGTGTGTGTGTGTGTGTGTGTGTGAGAGAGAGAGAGAGAGAGAGAGAGAGAGAATACTGTGTTTGCACTTGGCACACAAAGTGGCCGGCACGACCCTCTCTGGCTACTGTGATGCATCTGCAGTATTTTAACTTTTTTGCATCTCAGGGGAAAATGTTTGCTTGTGTGGCTGAGTAGTTGGTGGCAGGGCAGGGTCTGGGAGGTGGTTGAGTGAGAGAGATTATGCTTGCTGGCTGAGTAGGGGCACTTGGTTTGATATGCAAAGATCTGAGTAGTGGTCTCTGCCTCCCTCCCCAACTCCCTTACCAGCGGAGAGACCACCATTGCTATCTTACGGATAAAAATAATTATTCTACTACCTCTGTATGTGTGTGTTTATTTTTCATGTTGTTTTAGGCTACGTAAATGTGCAGCAGCCAAGGCCAGCACCTTGTAGGCGTTTTTTAAAAAAAGTAACTGAAATGTAATTGTAGTGATTACTTTTGAGAAAAAGCAAAGTAATCAGTTACTTTCAGAGCAATTGTAATTGTAACGGTAATTACTACTTCTGGGGGGGGGCATGTAATTGTAACTGTAATTTATTACTTTTTAAAAGTAATCTTCCAAGCTCTGCTCCCATCACCCATGCCTGCTGGGGTTGAGGGGAAGTGGAGCTGAGTGGCATCCCTAATGGAGATTGAGTCACACCAAAATATTCTGCTCTGGAGGATTTAACACAGCCCTGGTCCCATTGGACCTCCCACAGTCGCATGTATGAGGGAACTTCAGCCACTGCAGCTTTTCAGTCCATTTCAAAACTGTAGTGCAACCAAGGGTAACTCATCTATGCAACCACAGTTCCAGGGCAGACCCATCAAGACTTGGATAGGCTGGATCTGGGTGGTCTAGCAATTAGTGAATTTAAAAGATACTTTTAAAAGATACTTTTTAAAACAGGGCTGTAGCTCAGTGGTAGGGCACATGCTTTGCATGCAAACATCCAAAATTCAGTCTGGAAGAGACTATTGACTGGAATCTTGAAGATCCAATGCTAGTCCATATCATCAATATTCAGCTAGATGTGATCAAATGGCCCCCACTGGATCGTCACCTTGTAGTGGTGAGTGGGCTTGCATGTTCCAATGAACCCTGTGAGCGATGCCGTCGGGAGTCATGTCCTCCCAGCAGAGTCCACCCATGGCGGTCAGGTCAAGGGAGAGGAACCAGACAAAGAACAATCCAAGAAAGTCCTCGACGGCAGAACAGGCGGAGGATAACAATGTGTATGTTACAACGGCTGTGAAGGTGGATGAAGGCTGCAGCAGATAAAGGACTTCCAATCGTCATGGTACCCATGCCATTGGATCAAAGCCTATTTCTACCAAGATTGTGTGTTGATCGTGGTGCACCGATCTCCCCACATAAAACAAATTCACGCACAGGCGTCTTCCAAGCAATCTTGGAAGACAATCTTACTCGGCCACGAGTGATCGCCAATGAATGAATGAATGAGGCTACAAGTGGCAAAACATCCACTTCTTGAGTCCACCTCTGCAGGGCAAGTCTAATACTAGATGACTGTAAGCTGATGTTTTTAAAGCTTTTTAAAAATGTTTTTAAATATGCTTTGTTTTAATATGTTTTTAATGGTTGTTTTGTTTTACTATATTTTAAAGTTTGTTTTTACGATGTGTTAAAGTGTTTTTAGTACTATGGTTGCCACTAGGAGAAAGGGTGGGATATAAATAAATAAATAAGCTCCTCAAGAAAGGGACTTGTCCTCTTGGGCCCTGATGGTGCCATATAAATAAAAAAATTAAAATGCCAACAATGTCTGGTGTTGGGGGGGGGGGAAGAGATCTAGGAAGCCCCAGTGCATACTCACACCTGCCCTCCTCATGATGTCCGTGGGGATGACTGTTTCCATCTCTTCAGCTCCTTTGGCCAAGATCACCAGAGCTCTCTTGGAGGTCATTTTGAAAGTTGGAGCTTTGCTTGCTTTGATCCAAAATGCTAGCTCTCCCTTGCTATAGCACAAAAGAGAGACAATATTAGACAAGCCACCAGGCATAGTTTATTACTCAAGTTGCAGCAAAACTGAGGAGCAGGTGAAGCAAGAATGCTGCAACAGAGCACAACACACCTAAACAGCACCTGAAAGTAGCTGTGTTAAGTCAACACCAATAACGCAATGGGCACCCACAGAGCTCTGAGAAGATCAAAAGTCACAACAAGTTTCTTAAGAAGCCCTGATTTAGCATTTTTTCTTGGAAGAGTGATGAAATGGGAGCATCCTGCCAGCTGCGTATCTGATCTTGGCTCTTTCATCTGCCTCAGTCTCCAAAGGAGGGAAGAGATTAACAGATGAGAGATCTCCTTTGCGGCTGAGTGTTGGTTATCAGGTACACTAGCCAAAAAGATGCCATCTTATAACTACAGCCCCAAATTCGCAAACCACCAAAATGATGGAGGGACAAATGTCATTGCTGGGGAAATTAGGTTATTACTTTTGAGTGCTGGGGAAACACATTTGCCCATTCTTATAGAGAGGGCATACGAAATGTTCTCTCCAACTGTTGTTATGCTAGGAAGCCATAATTATAATTCATCTGGCAAGGCTCTAAAGCTGTAGTCCGGCTCCGCTCTTTCTTGGAGGGCAGATCACAGAGAGTACTATTTGGGGATTTTACCTCTGATCCCTGGCCGTTGTCATGCGGAGTACCACAAGGCTCAGTGCTTTCACCGATGCTGTTTAATATTTACATGAAACCGCTGGGAGAGGTTATCCGGAGGTTTGGAATTCGATTTCATCAATATGCTGATGACACCCAGCTTTATTTTTCCTTCCCTCCGGATACGAGATATGCTATCCTCCCTTTAAATAACTGTCTAACAGCAGTTAAGACCTGGATGACACAGAACAAGCTGAAATTGAACCCAGATAAAACAGAGGTGCTGATGGTTGGGAACCGAACCAAGTTGGAAATAGGGAATGTACCGTTATTAGACGAAGTTTCACTCCCTTTAAAGACCCAGGTTCGTAGTCTGGGTGTCCTTCTGGATTCGGCCTTGACTTTGGAGGCCCATGTCTTAGCAACTTCCAGAAGCGCCTTTGCCCGCCTAAAATTGGTTCGCCAATTGCGCCCTTTCCTGGAACTCTCTGACCTAACCACGGTTACCCATGCCTTGGTTACGTCTAAGTTAGACTACTGTAACTCGCTTTATACTGGACTTCCCCTTAAAATACTTCATCAACTGAAGCTAGTCCAAAGAGCAGCTGCCAGGATGCTAATAGGAGCAGGCTGGCGAGTCCATACTACCCCGCTCCTAAAACAACTGCACTGGCTTCCAATTCCTTATCGAGTTCAGTTTAAAATTCTAGTCTTAACGTTTAGAGCTTTATCTGGTTCAGGCCCTAGTTATCTTTCAAATCGTCTTTCGTTTTATGAGCCTGCTCGTCCTTTAAGATCTTCATTAGACCCCGGCCTTAATATTCCCTCTTTTTCCCAAATTCATCGGACTGGCATTAGGAATAAATTGTTTTCGGTGGTAGCACCAACTCTTTGGAATTCTCTTCCGCAGGAAATTCGTTCTTCCCCCTCTCTAATTAGTTTTCGTCGCCAAGTTAAGACCTTTTTATTTCGGTTAGCTTTTGAATTGTAGCGTGAGAGATAATTTATATTTTTATATATTGTATATTGTATGATGTGTTTGCACTATGTTATTGTTTTTGGCCGCTTAGAATTCTTTGGAACTGAAGCGGGATATAAACTTTTTAAATAAATAAATAAAATAAATCAAGTCCCAATGGGCTGGCCCCTGGCTTTCTGTTGTCCTTCTCTGATTTCATGGTGGTCAAATAAGGCTCTTGCTGCTTGTGGTATATACATACCCATATATTATAGGTCAATTCTAGAACAAAACCCCCCCACACTTTATTTTAGATAATTGTTTAAGGCTCTTAGGCATTCATTCGTGCACCAAAAAGCATGTAAAGTCAAGGCACTCACCTTAACTTCTGAACCATATAGTGCTCGTTTTAAAGATCCCAATTTTTATTATCTTCATGATTTT
Organism: Rhineura floridana; assembly: GCF_030035675.1. NCBI lineage: Eukaryota > Metazoa > Chordata > Lepidosauria > Squamata > Rhineuridae > Rhineura > Rhineura floridana. The sequence continues at coordinate 12,108,983 of NC_084497.1, forward strand.
TCCAAATCCCTCAAAAAGTGTACTGGGTATAGTTACAACTGACACAGCCAGCCCTGGAATATGGCCCATCGTTATTACAGGCTGCAAATCAAGGGAATCCATGGCAGAGATTTCAAAACACACAGTGAGGTATTCAACAAAATCCTTGCCCCAGTGGAACAACTTCAACTAGCGCAAAAGAATTTCCTCCCCACCTCAGCATGTGCCCCTTACCATCCCCAAATCTCCTGCAGAGGGTTGAGGGACCCGCACAACAGATTCAGGGCAGATTCAGGGCTGAATGTTGCATTACACAAGGAAAATTCCTTGCACTGACAGGACATCTGACTTACAACCCAGAGATCAGATCACACAAGGAAGCGACTGATTACAATTGAAATTAAAGCATGGATTAAGTAATAAAAGAATTAAGGATGTAAAAGGCATACTTTACAAGTTGAGGCTGCCAACATGGCACCCGCAGGCACAAGTGTGCCCGCAGAGGCCTTCCCTGTTGCCCTCAGGGCCTCCTTGCCCCAACTCTACCCCTGCAGAAATTAAGCTTGACAGAGGCAATACAACAGGCTATGGGGTGGTGGTGCCCATAACATATTATCCAGTTTGCCTATATGCCCATAGGCCTCAAAAGGTTGATTTTACAAACCATGAATTAAAACAGACCTAACTTGATGGCTGTGAATGCTCTCTCACATGCATGCACACAGAAAACCCTCTCCACATTTCCATTCAGCACTTTTCTTTCTCACACTCACACACCACTCAAAGAAGATTATCTGTGTCAAAGATCATATCAACAAGACAAATCATCTTCCTTTTGTACAAAATATACCTAATGATGGAATGCTGAAACACCAAGATATATTCTGTAGCTGCTCTTGTATATAACACACCCCAGACTATAACAATTAAAATGTAATGGTCTTTGGCTACAACAATCGATAAAAGTGGCAATGATGAAGTCTATTTTCACGTTAGCATGTACAGGACCTCCCTAGAATAATTAACTTTTGAGATTCCTTTTCACAAGATACCAGGATAGTCACTAACTTACAGGCCATAAAGAAAGTCAAGGATGACACATGAATGGAGGACGGCCTGGCAACAGCCAATAGGCCAAGGGGCTCCTGACCCCAGAGGAACGTGCTTATGCCCTTCAGAGGGACCCGACTGGCCCCTGTGGGAATGGACCCAGGTACAGTTCAACAGGGGCAGTTCTGTGGGGGGAAAGCCAGCTTCAGTCAAAACAATTTTGTGCTCATGGATCAAAGAAATACCCGGGGTTTTTAATGAGCCAGACTGAAATCCCTAAATCCAGTGATGGGGCCTAATCCTGAGGAAGCCTGCCATGAGACGATGTCTCTCTGGGAGTGTGCCGACATTTCAGAGTTGGCCTGAACTAATGTGTCCCACTGACTTCAGTGGGCAGCCTAGCCTGCTACAGGTTAGCTGACGCCAGGGTCACAGCGTTCCTTTTTAAAAATGAAGTCTCTAGCCCTTGTAGGACCTGAGACAGGAGGCGAAATTGCAGGTACTACTCTGCTCCTCAGTTCTGGGGGAAACTAGCCAGCTCCCACTTTCCAGTTGTTTTAGTCAATGAATAAAGTCATAGCAATGACTGATATTAAGGGCAGCAGATCCAACCAATTAAAGGCAAGTGTGACATGCCAGTTTCCTATAGGAAAAGCTTCAAGGTTCATTTTCAAAGCCTCTTCTGCACATCTTCCCGGCTGCTGCCCCATAGAAAAGGGTTCAGCCCTCCAGGATTTTTGTGTTGCAGTGGAGCGGCTATCCAAAGCCAAAAAGATACTAGCAAAGAGAGGAGCTCATGCTCTTCCTAACTCTCTGGGGCCTATTTCATACTTCCCTGTCCCCCTCCCCAAAAAAGTGATTTCCCCACCCCCTCATGGGATTTTTTTTTTGGGGGGGAATAGCCTGCCAGTGTCAATGCAGATAAACTCCATCATTATTACACTAGCATTGACGGCTCTGGTTGAGAGAGCACGGGCTACATCAGCCCTGCAGAGTAGCCTAATGTAGGTGTATCTATTTAGCTGGGGAGGAAGGAGTTACAGGTGTGCCTGACAGCCCTGCAGGGTAGGCCTATGCTGTTATCCAGGCATATTGGCCTTTTTTAGGGGGCGGGAAGCCTTGGCGCTGGACTGCGAGAGCAACCGCCGGCTGTGGCTGCAGCCCGACCCAGGAGGCCTTTGGCTCAGCAACAGCTGGCGGGCCTGGGGCTCCGTCGCGGCGGGGCCTGCTTCCCGTGGGTGGATAGGTAGGTGGGGGGCAGCCCTGGGGCGCAGTTAGGGGCCACGTTCCTCTGGGCGTTTCGAGCAGGGCTGGGGGCGGAGGGGAAGTGAGGACCCAGGGGCGCACGGCAGCTGCGCCTGCCTGCCGCCCGCTCCGATGGCCGGAAGAGGGGCGCCTCCACCGCCGCTCGACTCGCATCCTGACCCGAGTCGGCCTGGGGAGGGACGCAGCACCGGCCAGGCCAGGCCGACCCGCCTCCTTTCCACGGGAGCGGGAGGCGAAGTGGCTGGTGGCGCATTCTCACGCTCGCGCAGAGGCAGCCTTACAAGTCAGGCTCCACCGCGAAGCCTTCGCCTGGCACAGGCCACGTCCCCTCTTCCCCACCCGCTTGCGAGCCCGTCCTTACGTACAAAAGGCAGGCAAGCCGCGCGTAATCGAGGGCGGCAGCTGCAGCCGTGTGCCGCCTCCTACCTCCGCCAAGACGCTGCTCCTCCTGCTGCGGGGACTCCGAGACTAGTGGCGGCGCAACGAGAGCGGCGACTAATAGTTCTTCCCCGCCTCCCCGTCCAGAGGAATGGAACAGCCCGAGAGCCTGCCTGCCCTCCCTCTTCGCCCCACAGAATCCTGGGAACTGTAGTTTAGTCCTCTCAGAGCTGCAATTTGACAGGTTAAACCGTATTGCGATTCGCGTCAAGTACACTTTTTATCTCACACTTGCCGGTCAGTATGACCATTTATTTATTTATTAAATTTCTATACCGCCTCATAGCCGAAGCTCTGTGGGCGGTTCACAACAGAATAAAACATCAATATACAATTAAAACTACATATAGAATTCAAAAACACACAGGAATACTAAATATTAAAATACTAATATACCAAAATACTAAAATTATTAAATGTAAAAGTACGAAGATGTGATAATGTTACATGATTAAAATGCCTGAGAGAAGAGGAAGGTTTTAACCTGGCGCCGAAAAGATAACAACGTTGGTGCCAGGCATACTTCAAGGGGGAGATCGTTCCATAGTTCGGGGGCCACCACTGAGAAGGCCCATTTTCTTGTTGCTACCCTCCGAGCTTCTCTCTGAGTAGGCGCCTGGAGGAGGGCCTTCGATGTTGAACGAAGTGTACAGGTTCCATGAGGTATTGTGGTCCCAGGCCGTGTAAGGCTTTATAGGTTAAGTCAAAATATATATAGGGTGTGGACATTCATTAATATCAAAAAAAGAGAGGGGATGTCCCCAGAATGTCAAGGAGGGAAGTTCCAAACTGTATAGATTTATTTGTTTATTTTCTTTAAAAGAGAAAAAAATTCTTCTTAAAATACCCAACGCGTTTCAGTCTTATAACTAGGCTTTCATCAGGGGCTACAAATCAAATATAAAGAACATCATTTTGACAGACATATGTAGGTATAAATTTTCGTTAAAATATCTTGAAAAAACATTCTTCATTTGATACACTTATAATCTTTATATATGCACAAATAATTTTTTGTTGTTATAAACAACTCCTTAAAAATATCATTTTGTTTACCTATAGACTATATATATATATCTAGGTGCACAAATCCATATAAGATATCTTATCTTTCTATACAGTATCTAAAAGATTTTATATTATCAGAAACACTTACATTTATGCCTCTTGTTCTTTTTTATTTAAATTATTCCAATGATGTTGGGGAGATGATTCTAATTTTTCTAGGTCTCGAGTAATAAGTGTTTCAAAGGTGTTTATGAATGGGTCCGAGGCTCTAAAAGTGTTATCAAAGGACAATTCAATTATTATAAAATCAGCGGATAAGGGAGGAGCAATAGTTATACAAGACACACACGTGTATAAAAAAGAGGTATTACGACAGTTGGCGGATACAACTGCCTATAAGGCATGCCAAGGTGATCCCACCCTTTCCATTATAAGGGAAATAAGAAACACTTTGGTAGAAGGAGTATGTTTAGGTTATATAACCCAGGAAGAACAAAGATTTCTAGATAAAGAAAAACCAAGAGTCCCTGTTTTTTATACTCTACCAAAAATCCATAAAGGAATCTCACCTTCCCCTGGACGACCTATTATATCAGGTTGTGGATCCATTTTGGAACCAATATCCCAATATATAGATTATTTTTTTAAACCTTTTATACCCCAAATACCATCATATATTAGGGACTCTACAGATTTCATTAATAAAATAGAACCCATGGAGGTGTCACCTATGGACTTATTAGTAACCATGGATGTAAGATCACTTTACACCAGTATACCCCAACAGGAAGCACTTGATATCATTTACTCCACTTTAGATAGACGGCATGATACTAATCCTCCAACACATTTTTTGGGAGAATTAGCAGATATAGCCATGAGAAAAAACTACTTTAAATTTGATCAATTTTTCTATTGGCAAATCAAAGGAGTGGCAATGGGATGTCCTATGGCACCAGAGGTAGCAAACCTGTTTATGGAAAATTTTGAGAAGGATATTCATATATCTTCAAATATATATACACAACAACTACGATGTTGGTGGAGATTTATAGATGACATCTTTTGTATTTGGAAAGGTTCACCTGAATCATTAGAAAAATTCATAGAATGGATAAATAATAAAGATCCTAATATTCAGTTTGATCATCAATATGACAAAACAGAAATAAATTTTCTAGATTTGGTCATCAGGAAAGAAAATAACCATCTCTATACCACAATGTATAAGAAACCAACAGATAGAAATACCTATCTCTGTTTTGACAGTTCCCATCCAATACCATTAAGATATAATCTACCACATAGTCAATTTTTGAGGATAAAACGAAATTGTACATTAGAGAAAGATTTTCTTTTGCACTCAGAGAATTTAAAACAACAATTTATTCATAGAGGATACCCTTCCCAAATTGTAGAACAAAATTTTACAAAGGTTTTACATAAAAAAACGAATGGATTTAATGAAAAAAACTGATAAACTTCCATCCCAGAGAATACATTGTAATCTCACTTATGATTATGTATCCAATAAATTACAAGGTAGTATCAAAAGAAATTGGCACATAATACAACATATTCCTGGGTGCCAAGACTTGCCACTTTTCTCTTATAAAAGAACTAGAAATTTAAAAGATCTGTTAGTGAATAGTAACTTCAAGAAACATACACCTCTTCTTACTTGTAATCTCCCTGGAACACGCCCACCAGTAGGACATCATCCTTGTGGATACTGTTCTTTTTGTAAATACACCTTTAAGGTCCAACATTTTATTAACCCAATTGATCAAAAGAAATGCATAATACATCACTTTTCAAACTGCAATACTGCAAATGTAATCTATGCAATACAATGTGGATGCTTAAAAATGTACGTAGGACAAACATCAAGAAAAATTAAAATACGGATAGGAGAACATCTGAATAATATAAAAAACAAAAAACCAGGAGCACCTTTGGTATCTCATTGCCTGCAATGTTCTGAATATATAAAAATAGGTTTAAAATTTTGGGTTTTACAACAAATACAAGGATCATTTCCCAGTTCTGTTTTATACAAAAAAGAAATAGGATGGATCTTAAGACTCAAGACAGTGACACCTAATGGTCTAAATGAAGAATGTTCATTTCTTCCTTTATTGTAAAGGTTTTCTCAAGTCCAAAATTTTTTTTACTCATAAGTATTCTACAGGTGTTTTCTATTATACTTCTAAAAGGTTAAGAAAATTATCCTTCTGGTCATATGGTAGTTCAATGAAAAAAAGATTTAAAGGGTTTTCTCTGATTTGAAATAAGTCATAAAGATATTGAAGCCATCCATAGTGAAAGTGAGAAGTACTCTATTGAATAAAGCATTTCAACAACATAAATGTAAGTGTTTCTGATAATATAAAATCTTTTAGATACTGTATAGAAAGATAAGGTATCTTATATGGATTTGTGCACCTAGATATATATATATATAGTCTATAGGTAAACAAAATGATATCTTTAAGGAGTTGTTTATAACAACAAAAAATTATTTGTGCATATATAAAGATTGTAAGTGTATCAAATGAAGAATGTTTTTTCAAGATATTTTAACGAAAATTTATACCTACATATGTCTGTCAAAATGATGTTCTTTATATTTGATTTGTAGCCCCTGATGAAAGCCTAGTTATAAGGCTGAAACGCGTTGGGTATTTTAAGAATAATTTTTTTCTCTTTTAAAGAAAATAAACAAATAAATCTATACAGTTTGGAACTTCCCTCCTTGACATTCTGAGGACATCCCCTCTCTTTTTTTTATTTATAGGTTAAGACCAGCACCTTGAATTGGGACCGGAAACATATAGGCAGCCAGTGCAAGTGGGCCAGAATCGGTGTTATATGTTCGGACCGCCTGGTCCCCGTTAACAATCTGGCCGCTGCATTTTGCACGAGCTGCAGTTTCCGAACCGTCTTCAAAGGCAGCCCCACATAGAGCGCATTACAGTAATCTGATTTAGAGGTTACTAGAGCATGAACAACTGAAGCAAGGTTGTCTCTGTCCAGATAGGGGCATAGCTGGGCCACCAACCGGAGTTGGTAGAAAGCATTCCGTGCCACCGAGGCTACCTGATCCTCAAGTGACAAGGATGGTTCGAAAAGAACGCCCAAGCTACGAACCTGCTCCTTCAGGGGGAGTGCAACCCCATCCAGGACAGGACGAACATCCATCATCTGGTCAGAAGAACCACCCACTAACAGCATTTCAGTCTTGTCTGGATTGAGCCTCAGTTTATTAGCTCTCATCCAGTCCATTGTCGTGGCCAGACACCGGTTCAGCACCTCGACAGCCTCACCTGAAAAAGATGAAAAGGAGTAGAGCTGTGTGTCATCAGCATACTGGTGACAACGCACTCCAAAACTCCTGATGACCATACCCAGTGGCTTCATGTAGATGTTAAAAAGCATGGGGGATAGAACTGGCCCCTGCGGAACTCCATACTGGAGGACCCAAGGTGCCGAGCAATACTCCCCATGCACTACCTTCTGGAGGCGACCCGCTAAGTAGGAGCAGAACCACTGCCAAGCAGTACCCCCAACTCCCAGATCAGCGAGTCTCCCCAGAAGGATACCATGGTTGATGGTATCAAAGGCTGCTGATAAATCAAGGAGAATCAACAGTTACACTCCCCCTGTCTTTCACCCGACAAAGGTCATCATACAGGGCGACCAAGGCTGTCTTGGTGCCAAAACTGGGCCTGAAACCCGATTGAAATGGATCCAGATAATCGGTCTCATCCAAGAGTGTCTGGAGTGTTGGGTTTTTGTTATTGTGGTTGATGTACGTTGATTTACGTGGGTCTGTTGCTCAAGAATGCAACAACAATTTGACAGTATATCGCCGCATCCCACCTGCAAAAGAGCAAGTGTGGAAGCAGCCTTATTTGGCATGCAGAGGATCAGGCTATGGCACAACTGGGGCTGACGTCACACACCCTGCAGCGAAGTCGTGGCCCTTTGTCCAGCCTCACGGATTAAACCTCGTGACCTAGAAAAAGAGGTTTTCGGCTTCTTCCTCATCATGGAAGCTCTCTGTGACTCCCCAGCCTGTGAGGAGCAGGGTGGGGAGCGTCGACCAGCAAACATCTGGCGGCCGTGGCGGGCACAGATGTTCCCCTCATTTATTTATTACATTTCTGTCCTGCCCTCCCTTCCTCCCAGTAGGAGCCCAGGGCAGCAAAGAAACACACGAAAAGCACCCAGCACAGACGCAGGCTGGGAATGAAGGTCTGCTTAAAAGGCTTGTTGGAAGAGGAAGGTCTTCAGCAGGCGCCGAAGAGACATATTTAAAGGGAGGGAAACATTTAATATTATCCGCGCGGAAATCCCTCAGGGGTCCCTGATCGAGAACTTGGTGGCCGTGAGGGGGCGAGGCGGCGGCGACCGCAATGCGGAGCAGAGCAGCCTCTGACTGAAAGGTCGCCGTGGGCGGCTGAGGAAAAAGGGAAGGAGGCGGGGGGGGGGCGAGGAAGAAACAGCGCCCGCGACCCGCGCTTTTTGGAGGTGACGGCGGCTCGCGCTGACGTCACGAGAGAGCCCGCGGCCCCTACCGCCGCCTCCTTTGTACCTGAGCTAAGGCCCGCCTAGCTGCAGGAGGGAGCCAATGGGGGCAGCTCTAGCTGGACATTCCTTAGTTCTCTGGGCGAAGCGGAGGCGGGGCACGAGCGCCGCTCGTGACGTAAGAGAGGGAGAGCAAAGCGAGAGAGAAAGAAGAGCGCCTTTTCCTTCTCTCAGAGCGGCGTTTAGCCGCTCTCGGGTCGCCCCCTCAGCTCAGCGGGTGACGAACGGCGACTCTCCCTGTGAAAACGTCGCGCATTTATTTTTCAGATGACCTTTCAAACAAACCAAGAAACCGTCGCCCCCTTTCCCCCTTAAAGAAACAGCAATTAAAGAAATCAGTAATGAAAAATGCTCCCCAGCACCACCTCACCTGCAAGGTGGCATCCATGGGTTTCCTCGCAAAAAGTGCACATTAGTCAAAACTGCATACAGAAAGATGTGTTTATTAGGAGACAGTTGTACAATACTGGACGAAAGTAGCCTGGGCAGAGTTTAGTCCTTTTTGTTGAAAAGCTGCATCGTACCTATTACCGAACAAAGAGGAGATGGTGAGATCTTGCTGTCTAGGACGGACTTGAGCAAATTTCATTCTCCAGGCGTGGAATTTAAGAGGAGGAAGATAATACACTTCCTGATGCAATTATTCGTACAAAGCAATCGATTAGCACAGTTCTTTACCACCTAAAGAAAATATTGCCACAGTGCTAACATAATAACGAGAACTGGAGAAGTCATCATTTCATGGCCTACTTCAGTTCACCTAGAAAGGCTTATTGCACCTTCCAGTTCCATGCTTGAAAGTGGTTCCATTTCCCCCCCCAAAAAACGGGGGGAAATAGTGAAAAAACGGGGGGAAGCCCTCCGTTTCTCCCCCACACCTTCACATCTCTACCCTCCCCTCCCCTTAGCGCACTGGTTCTCAAACTTTTTTGGTTCGTGGTGCACTGTAAAACATATAAAAATTTTGTGGCGCACTTTGTGTACAAAATTAAAAATATATTAATATATATTAATATATTAATTGATCATGGATGTAATAAATCTATACAAATGGGTTTCTTCTCATTTTTAAAATATACTTTCATAATATTCGTGGCGCAGCTAGTCACCTCTTGCGGCGCACCAGTGTGCCGCGGCGCACCGTTTCAGAATCACTGCCTTAGCGCTTAACACAGAAAACCCGTTGAAGGCTTTGAAATACACGTCTTGGTTTTAGGCAATGGAACCTATGAAGGCTGTGGTAATTCTGAAGCTGACACATGTTAATGATGGGATGGCGGACATCTGGGGATGTGGGCATTGGTTTCCTCTTTTTTAAAAAAAGATTTATTAGAAAATACGTACCCATTTTAGAGATGGGGCAGTCTCTGCCTCCGATACCAAGGCAACTCTGTTGTCCTAGAGTCTGGCGGCTTTTAAGATTCCCTCTTGACTAGCCACTGCTACAGACAAAAGTGATGGACAGCTGGAGACATGTTATAGTTTTACTAGGGCCTGCTTGCTTTGCTCGCCAACCCCCACCCCCAAACACACAGACACCCCCCAGGCACCCCCAAATGGACAGAGAGGGGAACTCTTTCATACACCCACCCACACTCCCCCTCGCCACCCAACTCCCCACTCCAACCCACTTGCCTTGTTGGTTGGGCTGCAGAAGCCACCACCCTCCCACGCAACCAGGCCCAGCCATCACCCTCCCAGCAGTTGATGCTGCTGCTGTTGAGGCCACTGTGCTGCCACTGGCCTCCCACCAAGGCCACAAGGAGGAAGAAATTAGTGCAACAGCAGCTCTCTCCCCACCTGGGAGCAACAGCAACTGGTGTACAACAGGCATACCTTCTACAACACTGGAGGTAGCACACAGCCATCTTAGTTAGCAGTCATTATTAACTGTCCTGCCTTGTTCTGGTACTGGCCTTGACCGCAAGCCAGAGGGCAGCTTGAAGCTAGGCCCCAATATTTTTTGATCACTTTACACTTACTTACATTTAATTGCATTTGCCATTTTAATGCCCATTCACTCCATTTGGAGAGATCCTTTTGGAGCTCCTAGCAATCCTTTTTTGTTTTTACAGCCCTGAACAATTTGATGTTATCAACAGCCTTGGACATCTCGCTGTTCACCCCTAACTCCAGGTCATTTATGAACAAGTTGAAAAGCATCAGTCCCAATACTGATCCTTGGGGGATGCCACTTCTTACATCCCTCCACAGTGAGAACTGTTTATTTATTCCTACACTCTGCTTCCTGTTGTTGTTATTTTTAATTCACTATAATTGCAATAAAGCAAAGGAAATATAGAATTGAATATTGTCCTGATACTTGTTATTCCAGAACATCACAAATAAAATCCTTATTTTACAAACTTATTTGATTGCTGTTAATTTATTTCTTCTGTAGTATGCTAATTTAGATAATATTTATTTATTTAATTAGTTATTATTACATTTATATATCGCCTTTCCTCCAAGGAGCTCAATGTGGCGTACATGGTTCTCCTCTCTCTCTACTTTATCCTCACAACAATCCTGTGCTGTAGGTTAGGCTGAGAGACTGTGACTGGCCTGGAGTCACCCAGCAAGCTTCCTGGCTGAATCAAGATTTGAACTCTGGTCTCCCAGGTCCTAGTCTGACACTCTAACCACCACACCGTGCTGGCTCCATATTTGATTAAACCATTTGAACCTGATGGAGTAATATGTTTTCCAGTTTGCTGCTACACAGATCCTGTTTTCTATGCTTTAACAACGTTGAATCATAAGAATACTCTGGTGAGGGAATTTATCAAAGCTTTTTAAAAGTCTTAATACAATGTCTACTGGATTGCCCGTTCTTATTGACATTCTTGAAGAACTCTACATGTTTAGTTAGGCGGGATAGTCTTGCAGGAGCCATGCTGTTTTTGCTTCAGCAAGACATCTCCAAATATCCCTTTCCATAAAAAGCTCCCTGCAGACAGGAAGGTGCTGCTTTCTTTTCTTAATGCAAAGGTCTAATCAAAATGGGATCCCACTCCCCCACCCGACAGTCTGAAAATGTACAGTCCTGTCTCCAAACACCAGCTGGTTACAGTGTTGGACTAAGATCCAGGTTCACATCCCCACACAGCCATAAAGCCCACTGGGTGACCTTGGGCCAGACACAGTGTCTCAGCCTGACCTATCTCACAGGCTTGGTGTAAGGATAAAATGGAATGGGGGGGAGGGAACCATGTGCAGCACCTTGAGCAACTTGGAGGAAAGGTGGGGTATAAATGCAATAATAATTAAATAAATACATTTCAGCTGCAGTATGTGGACCCCAGGCTCAGCCAACCTGCTGAGCTTTATAAAAATCACCATCATCAAGAAACAGCAATGTAGTAGTGGTGGGGATGCTAAATGGTGAAGACAAAAGGGTGGATAGATTGAGGAGGGGTGTTAGTGCTTTTAGGCCTTGGGATGATCATCAGAACTGGTGACTTGGTTAGCGTGCACTTGGGGAACGACAGTGGAGCAAAAGACAGATCAGCGCACGCAGAGTAACACACCTGCCCCTCCTGCAAGCATCTGCAGGCGCACATGCGTTTGGACTTGTGGGAGGGGGGAAACCCTCAACTGCTGCAGCATCTTGGAGAGAGAGGTTGGGGGACAGAATGTAGGTGTAAGAAAGGGGGGCAGAGATGGGGGGCAAGCAAGTCCCGAGTTTCCTCACTGCTCCTTGGCTCTGTCTCTGAAAGCGAGATATGGGCCTCGCAAATAAGAATAATTTTTTTAAGGAGGTGGGAGCAAAGTAGGAGTCAAGAAAGGCAGGCAGGTTGGCTGCCAGGAAGCAAGGGGGAAAGCAGCCTTTCCTTGCAGCCCTGCTTCTTTTTGCTTCATGAAAAGCCCTCTCCTCTCATTCTGAGTCAGCAGCAGCGGCAGTGCGAAGTGATGGGAGTCTGGATAGTAATCCCCTCTTCTTCCTGGTAACTCCACCCTCAGCCTCCTTTGGCATCTGCCATATGTGGTACAGGCAGATGCCTGTCCTCAGCATGCCTGAAAGATGCTCTGGCATTTCAGCAAAGTCCTCCCCTCTCATTTGGAGCAAGGGGGAGGTGTCATCTGCAGAGGCAATGGGGAGCAGACAGCATCCAGGGAGTGAAGACTTTAAAAATAATAATAATAATAAATAATTCTTTTCTTTATGTTCACGCCCCCCTCTGAATTAGTTCGTCCCCCCCCCCGGAGGTCACGGCCCCTAGGCTGGGAACTACTGTTCTAGGAGGTATGAACCCACCACAGGAAAGATGCATCCTGGTTGCTAGAAAAAAGAAAAAAGGGCAAACTATAGGGACCCAAGGGCTATAAAATGAGACTGAAGCAGGAAAGAAAAGTGCAGTAAAGGGGAGAGGAAGACAGATGCTCTTTAGAACCCCAGAGATTCATCTTGCCTGGTGTCCAAACAATTCTAATCAACCACAGCACTGATTTCACTCATTGGCTAAAAATACTGAAAGGCAGGAGCAGCCAAGCTGACTCATCTCACAGAAATTGCATAGAAGGTTGCCTGCACATTTTGCTTCATAACTTTCTTTTGAAGAGGGCTAGGAACTTACTTTTTTCAAAAAAATGAAAGTTCAGAGTCCATGCCTCCTGATGGCTGTGAACTGGGTACATTAGTACCCCTTCTCCCCACCTCTCAGCAGACCTGCCCCATCTCACCTCTGAGAAATGAAGATGGCTCAGAGTTTTATGCCAGTTAGAGCAGCAGCACCCACTTTGTAAATAGTTTTTTAACAAATGAAAAGAAGTGCCTGCTGCTCCCATCACCTAAGCAAGTGGGTGGGAAGGGAGACTGTCTGACAAGATAGTCAATGGGGAAGATTATAAACGGGCCTCTTTTTCAAAACTTTCCACAGAGGTTGTTGGCTGCACCATAATCTCTATAAAAAGATTTGGCAAATGATTAGAGACAGGAACCTGTTTGTCCCTTTGAGACATCAGAAAGATAAAGGGTTGTGTCCTCTTCCTCCACCTGTTTGCTGTACCCTTCCAGCTGCTTGGCAAGTGGGGGGGGGGGCTGAGCAACTAGGGCAGCGTGGGAAGTGGGGGAAAGCAGTGTGCACCTTATCCACCCAGGGCCCCATCAAGCCTAGGGTTGCCGCTGTAGAAACTATGCAACAATCTGACAATGTGCTATTGATATATATTAGCCAGAGCAAAATATCAACACCCTAGGCCCCCCCCCATTTTTTTTTAGCAGTGGCAACATTCACAACACCTCCCTCTTCTATGTAGGGCATTCCCCATCTTCACTCCATGTAAAGAAGTTGGATAGTCAGTGTGTGGACATTTCAGAATAATTAATGTAAGAAAAAAGGCAACTGCATATTTTTTCATGGGGAAATCATCTTGCTTTTCACATTGAAGAAAATATATATAAACAAAGCTAATTAAAATAAAATTCACATGTCCAACTGGGTAGGTGGGAACGAATGCTTCTTCAGTAAGGATAAAATATTTTATTTATTTATTTATTATTTATTTAATTTAATTTATATACCGCCCTAAGCCCAAGGGCTCTCTGGGCGGTGTACATAATAATAAAAAAATATCTGGAGAAATACTACCTTACAATGTAACTGTTTGCATTTTACATTTTAGCAAATATTTTTTAAAAGAAAATCTCTTTTAGCTGTTTCAAAATCACAACAACATCCTATTCAAACCTACTCTCATCAGCTATATCTTCAATCTCAGTTGCAGGATTACTTTTCACAATTTTGTGGCAATACTAATCAGCCCCCAAACAGGAACACCCTCACTTCCTCTTTGACATTTCATATGCTTGCAAGTACAGTGTATCATCTGCGGGGTGTGTGTGTGTGTGCTTTCTGTCCTCTAGATGATGGCAGGCACCTTATCTTCAAAATCACTGGTCTTTGACAGACAGCATGGCACTCACTACAGGATCCCACATAGCCTGATCTAAGGCAGATTGCATCAGCAATATTATTGCCATGCAAATATAAGCTAAAGAAATTAAGAAGTGGATCCCCAAATGCACATTTGGGCTAAATGTCAGCCCTGGATTTGAAAGGCTTATAGATTACTATTCTAAATGTTTGGCCAACAGGCGAAACTTATCACCTACCAAAAAATACAGATATTACATTGGTGTTGGTGGTGATGCAGTTAAATAACTCAATCATAAGAACATAAGGAGAGTCTGCATTTGCCTGCATCAAGCAAATGGCCCATCTAGTCTAGCATGCTGGAATCCTGTGGTTTCCAGAAATGGGTATTTGGAAGCAGTCTGCCTCTGACTATGGAGGCAGGGCATAGCCATGGGTTTAAGTGTTGTGAGAGAGGGAGAAAAAGCTTTTCTCGACCCACTTTTGTCACGCCATGCGTACTTTTATACACTTCTATCATATGAACTGTTACTCCCCTTTTCTCTAAAGAGCCCCAAATGCTGCAACATGTCCTCATAGGGGAGTTGCTCCATCCTCTTGATCATGTTGGTTGCCCTTTTTAGAACATTTTCCAGTTCCACAATATCCTTCTTGAGATGAGGCAACCAGAACTGTACACGGTATTGCAAATGCAGCCACACTATACATTTATATAACTATAAAATTATATACATTTATAATGTATAGAATATACATAAAAACATTATGATATTGGTAGTTTTATCTTCAGTATCTTTCCTCATGATCCCTAGCATGGAATTTGACTTTTTCACGGCTGCCACAAACTGGGTTGACATCTCCATCAAGCCATTCACTATGACCCCAAGGCCTCATTCCTGGCCAGTCACTGCCAGTTCAAACTCCATCAGTGTATATATGAAATTAAGATTATTTGCTCCAATATGCATAACTTTACATTTGTTTACATTGAATTGCATTTAAATTGCATTTGCCACCCATTCACTCAATTTGGAGAGGTCCGTTTAGAATTCTGTGCAATCCCTTTTTGTTTTAACAACCCTGAACAATTTAGTATCATCAGCAAACTTGGCCACCTCACTCCTCACCTCTAACTCTAGCTTGTTTATGAACAAGCTAAAAAACACAGGTCCCAATACCAGTCCTTGAAGTTGGGGGACTCCACTTTCTATAGCCCTCCTTTGGGAGAACGGTCCATTTATTCCTACTGTCTGCTTTCTGTAATGTCACCTTACAATAATTGATTTGAGTTTCAGTGTTTCAAAATAAAATATCATACAGAACAAAATTACAATGTACCAAGGGCAACCAAAATGATTGGAGATGGAGTGACTCCCCTATGAGGAAAGGCTGCAGCATTGGGGGATCTTTCGTTTAGAGAAAAGGCGAGTTAGAGGTGAGGGGATGGAAGTGTATAATATGATGCACAGCATAGAGAAAGTGGGTAGAGAATCCCCGCCCCCCACAACACTAGAACTCATGGACATCCAATGAACCTGAATGCTGGAAGATTCAGGGCAGACAAAAGAAAGGACTTCTTTTCGCAGTGCATTAAGCGAAGGGATTTGCTCCCCCAAGAGGCAGCGATGGCCACTGACTTGGAGGGCTTTAAAAGAGGATTAGACAACTTCATGGAGCAAAAGGCCAGCAAAGGCTACTAGCCACGATGCCCAGGCTCTGCCTCCATAGTCCGAGGCGGCACGCTTCCGAACACCAGTTGCTGGGAACGGCAGGAGGGGAGAGTCGCTCTGGCGCTCGCCTGCTCGGGGGCTTCTTCCCTTCGGGGCATCTGGCTGGCCCCTGCGAAAGCAGGAAATGCGGGGCTAGATGGGCCACTGGCCGGACCCGGCAGGCGCTGCTTATGTTTTGTTATTAGACTCTGCTGTCATGATCCATGCCTGGCTGCAGCAGAATTTTTACCCACAAAGAAAAGGCGAAGGCGGCGGGAGGGGGGAGTGAAGACAATCAGACATCTCAGGGCACGGAGAGAGAGATTTCGTTCAGACGTCTGGCAGACAGGCAGACAGACGGGGGGTGGGGCTGTAGGACGCGCCCTCTCCCGCCTCGGGTCACTGCCACTGCAAGCTCACTCCTCTATGGAGTGTTTCTAGCCGGGATTTGTGCGCGCAGTTCATGGGTGCAATGGCTCGTGTCCCTCTGCGTCCGCCGGGGGCCCAGGAGCACCAGGAGGCCCAAGCCCCTTCCTCCGGTGTCGCCTGTCTCGGCTAGCGGAGGGGGCCCGGGCTCTCCGAGGAGAAGGCGGCTCGGGGCGAGGCCCTCCAGGTGCGGGTGCCGTGCGCCTCGGCCCACAGGCTGCAGGAGCGGGCGGGCGCCGCCAAGTCAATGGGCTGGGCGGGGCAAGGGGGGGCGGATCCCCCTCCCCGGCCCAGGGGAGCAGAAGAGGCCTCCTTCACCCCTCCTGCTGCCCGGAGTGGAGGCTGTTACAAAAGAACCAGGCCTGGATGGAAGCCTGACCGATCAAGGCTCTCAATTCCTTGAGATGCCAATAAGGAATGGAGACCAGACCAGACTACAGTAAATGTTTGCCTTTATTATACCTTTGCAAAGGGAGGGCCTCAATCAAGTGGCTCTCCCGAACAGTTGACAAGCATCATATTTATAGGCTATTAACGCGTCATATTCATAATCTTTAAGGTTTCACAAGTTCAAAGTACATTAGTAATCAAGAATACATGATGCGATGCTTTCCTAAAATTGTTTAATTTTCCACTTCTCTGTTCTCATCTTCAGACTTCCTTTATCCTTGACCTTTGGTCCTACAGGCTAGCAATAGCATCTCTAATTGCTGAAGAAGCAGATAAACAGAAATTCCTGTATTTTGCACAAAGCAAGCATATGTTATATTTCGCATCAATTGATTTTATTTCAGTGACATTTTAATTTTTAACCCATTGTAACAAGGCTGCGGCCAGAGCGCTCTCGCCCCTCCCGGGAGCCACGCCACGCCCCTCGGCCCGCCCCGGCGCACAAATGCTCGGCGCCGGCGGGCCGCGGTGCGCACAGGGCAGCGGGCGTCGGGTCGGCCGGGAGCGCAGCGCAGTCCCCCTGCCCATCCGTCGCAGCCGCCGATGGGGCACCTCGTGGCCGCGGTCCTGCTGACCCTCCTCCTCCTCTGGAGCCGCCGCCTCTCAGCCCAGAAGTGCGAGGACGGTGAGCCGCCGCTTCCCCTCCGTGTCCCCTTTCCCCCGGGTGGGAAAGAGCCTCTCCGCGGGGGTCCTTCCTTTCTCCGCCGCCTGCCTGCGCGCCTGTTCCTCTAACGGCGGCGGCACCTCCCGGTGTCTCTCTTTGCTCCTCCAGGCACCTACCGCGAAGCGTCCAGCGGGAAGTGCATCATCTGCAAGGGGTGTGAAGGTAGGCGCCCCCCCCTCACCGGGATGCCCCGCTGCAACTCTGGGTATCCCCTGGCATACTTGGTCGGGGGCCAGTGGGGAGCCCACCTTGCAGGAGGCCAAGGCCACTGCGCCAGGCTGCTTCAGAAGGGGGCTTGCTGGCACAAACGGGGCAAAGTGTTTGTTTGTTTACCCTTCTATCCCCTTTTCCCTGGAAAAGGTAAGTCCTGGTTACATGGGGTGGGGGGAAGAGACCCGGCTATGTGGGGCTGCAGGAGGCTGGCCTGCATGATGAGGAAGGTGCAAATCCCCCAGTGAGCATTTGTTGCCTTCAAAGTAGGCATGAGCTGGACTAGTTTTCCTTAGAAAGAGTAGTGCCAGAGAGAAGTTACTCCACCAACCCAAAAACAGAATCTCCTTCAGCTAGGCTCATTCCAGGTAGGCCTTTGATCTACACAGAACTCCTGTCAACAGGCAGAAGCTGCGTCTGTCCAGCCTGGCTTAGGAAGAGTTCTGTGGAATTCAGAGGCTTGCCGATTTTGCCTAATGAAATATTGGCACAACCCTAATCTTACATCCTTTATTCTAAATGTGTGTGTGTGTGGGCTGTGGAATAGCCTGGGGTGCAAGATAGGTGAAGACACAGGAGTGGCCACTTCAGGTTCGGAAGTTGGGGGCCAGCAAAAGGTGGAAATTCATAGCAGGATGCATTAGATCTTAGGTGCAACAAACCACAATTTCTTTGGGAGTGGCACTTAACCACAAACACCTTGTTGCATTCTTGAAGTCATAAGAAAATAAAAAGAGCCTGCTGGATCAGGCCAGTGGCCCATCTAGTCCAGCACACGAGCAGTCTCCCCTCCTGCAGTTTCCAGCAACTGGTATTAGGAAGCATTCCACCTCCAAGTTTTTATTATCATTGTTTTCAGATTTTTAATGTCTAATGTATTTGTATGTCTATTTTGTACGTTGCCCAGAGTGGGCGACTAATAAATTTAATAAATAAATAAACAAGTCTGGGGGCAGAGCATAGCTATCATCGCCAGTAGTCATCGACTGCCTTATCCTCCATCAATTTGTCTAATCTGTTTTAAAAGGCATCCAAGTTGGTTTGCAACACTGCCTCTTGTGGGAGTGAATTCAATTGTTTAACTCTGTGCTGTGTGAAGAAGCCCTTTCGTTTGTCTGTTCTGAATCTTCCAACATTCAGCTTCATTGATTTCTAGTGTTATGAGAGAGGGAGAAGCACTTTTCTCTCTTCACTTTCTCCAAACCATGCATAATTTTATATATCTTTACAAAAGATTGTTACTGTCAAAACCTTTAAGAGGAGGCAAGGCTGGGGAAGGCTGCCCTCCTAGAAGACAGGCACAGCGGGCTGCATGTTCCCACTTTCTGTTATAACATCCTAGAAGCACAGATTGCCTCGGAGAGAGAGATGCCGCAAGCCAGCCTCCAGCGTGTCAGACAGTTGCGATGTTGGGAACGGAGAGTATTGAGCGAGCTTATGTGTGTGTTTGAATCCTTGCTAAAGATTATGCCTTGCCTGGAAATTTGTCAGACAGAGACTTTAAGCTTTAAAATAAGAAATGACTACTTTATTCTGGAAGTACATACTTGATAGGAAAGAGTTCTACATCTAGCTAACTAGCTAAGTGGGAGATGCAAACACTGAGCCCAGTGCTTGCCCTCATGCTTGGAGGATAGGGAGAGACAAAGGAGTATGTCTGCTCCCCTCTCGAGAGAAAGAAGACTGGGAAGGAGGGAAGGAGTTGGGATCAACATCCTCTGCATATCAGTCTAGCAGGAAGGGACAGCAGGAGATCAAAGGGATAGGTATAGCCTAGCAACCAAGAGGTCTCCTTTCTAGCTACCCCATGCAGCCTCAACCCAAGTTGGAGTTGAACCCCATATATTCCAACACAGTGTACCTGGGATTTTAGCCTTGACCCTCTGCTTTGGGGGCAAGACGTCACCACCACGAGTGCCCTCCTTTGCCTGTTTCCCAGTCATTCCATCTGACACAGGTACGGGTGGCAGGGGTGGTTGTCTCCCAAGCACCTGCCGTGCTGGGTTTGCCTCCAAAACTCCTCTCTCACAACGTTCTGAGGCTTCAGTTGCTTGAAGGAGCAAATTGACCTCTCCTCAGATGCGATGTAGACCTTCATGAGCATGTTCACTCTTTTAGGGATATTTGCGTATGCCCAGCCCTGTTCGGAGTCTGCCAACGCCATCTGCAGATGCCTCCCGGAATATGAATGCGAAGGGCGAGAGTGTGGCACCTGCACCTGCGATGCCGGGAAAGAGTGGATGGGGGCAGGTGAGCAGGATGTGCCAGAGACGGTGGTGGGGAGTCTGGTGCTGTGGGCTGAGAGGCCAAATACCATAGAGGGCGGAAGGCTCTCCCTCTAAATGACAGGCTTCTGGGGGTCCGAGAGGGGGTTAGGGAGGCCAAGGCCCCCCAGGAAAGATGGGTGGCTGGAAGGCAGAGGCACGAGGAGGGGAGGGCTCTGGGCTGGAAGAGAAAGGGAGGAGGGAAGCCAAACGTGGAGGGAGGAAAGAGGCGTGTGGGGCCAGGATGGTGGTGGTGAAGAGCCTGGAAATAAACCTGGCCTGCTCCCAGGTGTGTTATGGATGCCTCCTTGTTCCACAGCAGTCTCTGGGCACTTTCCTTGGGACTTTGGAACATAAAGAAAAAAATGCCAACAGAAGAATGAGGAGAGCCTGTCAGGCTCCTCTGCCACCCTCCGACTGCAGCATCTCAACCCCCCCTCACTCTCTCCTGCCCCAACACTTTCCATGTATACCTTTCAAGCCTTCTCTCAGAATCTATTAACGGTGTTTAATACTGATCAGTAAAGGCATGCTTTCTGTAAAAAATCGTGTAGTGCCCAAACCAATCAGTTCCTTCCCAAACCCGTAAGAAAATCTATCCATCCAAATATATGGGAAATAAAGTCACAGATCCAGCAGAGGTGACACGGGGACAAAAGAAGTGCACGTCCCCAGGCCTTGATGGTTCCACCTTCAGTCTACTGGGTGTGTGGGGCACTCTTTTCAGTCAGAATATGCAGAAAGCTCTCCTCCGCCCCAGGGATGCAAGGGGAGCCCTCAGCTCAGTTCTTGCAACTGGGACAACTATTCTTGAGTACTGTGGTTACAGACCAGAAATTTAGCCAGTGTCCAGAAAATGTGGGGCCTACTGCAGCATTGTAAATAAGGGCACAAATTACTAGCCCTCAACATTTAACTTGCTCGCACTGACCTCATGTAGGTGTCCTAAAATGGGAGAAGGAAGCAAGTTCTGGTCCTCTAGGGGATTCTTTGTTGCCTGTCAAGCCCCCGTCAAGCCCCCTTATAAGCTCAGTGAGCTTATGGGTCTCCTGGCCAGGCTGGGGGGCAGGATTGCCTTTGTCATCTCACTTCCTTTAAGTGAAACCTACCTGTGCATTTCTCAAAAGGTTGCCAAGATTGTCCTGAAGGAAAGTTCAAGAGTCTGAAAACTGGTACATGCCGAAGCTGGACACAGTAAGTCCTTTGAAAGAAGAAAAATCTTTCTTATTTGTTATTATTTTTTATTTATTACATTTATATCCTGCCCTTCCTCCCAGAAGAAGCCCAGGGCAGCAAACAGAAACACTAAAACACTCTAAAACATCTTAAAAACAGACTTTAGAATAATTTTAAAACAAAACATCTTTAAAAACCTATTTAAAATGCTTTAAAAACATCTGAAAAAGCAATTCCAACACAGATGTAAATTGGGATAAGGTCTCTACTTAAAAGGCTTGCTGAAAGAGGAAGGTCTTCAGTAGGTGCCGAAAAGACAACAGAGATGGCACCTCTCTAAAAGGGGAGGGAATTCCGAAGGGTCGGTGCCGCCACACTCAATGCTCTTTTCCTATGTTGTGCAGAATGGACATCCTGATAAGATGGTATCTGCAGGAGGCCCTCACCTGCAGAGCATAGTGATAAGGGGTAAGACGGTCTTTCAGGTATCCTGGTCCCAAGCTTTGTACACCAAAACTAGAACCTTGAACTTGGGCCGTTAGCTAATAGGTAGTCAGTGCAATTCTTTCACTGTGACATGTTGGCGATTTCCTGCCCCAGTGAGCAGTCACGCCACCTCATTTTGCACCAGGTGCAGCTTCCTGACCAACCTCAAGGACAGCCCCACATAGAACGCATTACAGTAATCCAGCACAACAGTGGTTAGGCCATCCAGAAACGGCCACAGCTGTTTTACCAGCCGAATCTAGTAAAAGGCACTCCTAATCACTGAGGTCACCTGGGCCTCTAGCAACAAAGAAGCATCCAGGAGCACCCCAGACAATGATATTTCATAAGTATTATAGTTGCTGGGTTAGGCGTGTGTTTTAATGGAATCTTCCGATTGCCTGCAGATGTTCAGCTAATAACATCTTGACTCCTGGGACCAAAACAACAGACGTGATTTGCAAGAATGAATTGGAAGGCCTCACACAACCGCCTCCTTTTCTAGTTGTCTCCGTTAAGGTTACAGATGAAGGTTTGTTTAAGCCAACCAAGGCCAAACACAGGGACCCCACACAGGCCAAAACATGGTCCAGAAGCAAGGCTGGAAGTAGTCCAAGGCCAGCATCATCAGGTATCCCACACCAAGGAAGCAGCACTAGAGTCAGAGGCCGGAGTTGCTTCTAGCAACAGGGAGGCTCAAGGAGGCGGCTTTATGCCCTCTGGCCGCCTAAGCCATGCCACAGCCGCTTGCAATGAAGGAGCATCTGGAGTTGCTTACTCATGAGCAGACCGACTGCCAATCCATGGTCTGCAGGCACATTTTCCTGGCAGACTCACCCACATAGCCCACCTTTGGGGTATCCTCAGTCTCCTCCAGCCCAGGCAGGAAATCTCTCGTTAATTTGAATGCTCCTCCTCCGATCCCCCTTGGCATCTCCTCAGTTCCTGCCAGCCTTCCTTTTCCGTCTTCTGTTTCTGGCTTCCTAGTAGGCTTTAGTTGGCTTTTTACCCTCAGGCATTTCTCTTCTCTCTATTTATGGAACCTAAACAATTTGAACCACTGGCCTCTGGGTCACTATGATTACTATCTTTGGCAGTAGCAGTTTGGTGGCTCTTATTGCAACCAGGACAGTGGCAGAACCCAGGGCTCTGTCCATCCAGGCTGATCTCTGCATTTTCTCATACAGACAAAGTAGTATTCAGGACAGTCGCACCTTATATTCCTGAAACCAGTTCTACCTTTCAGAGGTCTGAGGAACTGATCTTCCCTTTCCCTGCCCCTAGCTATCACTTTCATCAGAAAAGTTAGGGCACAAATTTGGATTTGAGGTGGGCACTTACAATTTACATTAAATGCACAAAAACATTTAAGTTGACCACTGGATCAGAGCCTCTGTTGTGTTAGCGTTTGAATCCCAACTGCTTGGGGCTTCTGGTCACATGACAATTCATTCCGCCAGGCAGCAGCAACTTCTGCAGCTTTAGCCATCAACACCAGCATTGCAGAAATCTGCAGTACGCCAGACAGGACCATCGACATTCACTGGGCACACTATACAGTGGGCACTTGCGCTTCTTCTGAAGGAGCCTTTGGATGTAGTGTGCTTCAATCAGTGCTACCTTCATAGTGAGCAGACCTGCAAGTTCCCACCCAAAACAGACTTCAGCTCTGGTAGGTCCCAATATGAGGCTATGTGGGCGAGTCTGCCAGGAAAATGGAACGTTGGTCACTTACTGTGAAGGGTCTTTTTCTGGCAGACGAAGCCCACATAGCCACCGTCACCCTCACTCATCCGCTCACTCTGTCAATGCATAGGTTCTTCCTATTACGTTACGTTATGCTGTTATTTTTTCGGGCACCACCAGTTCTGCGTTCATGTTTTTCAACGGTTTTACTACACAGGTCCACAGGCTCTTAGGGCTAGGCCAGAAGGGAAACTGATTTTGATTCATGGTTGACTTTCTGCCCAATAATATTCCTGTTCTCATTTTAGGGGATTTTAATAGTCATGTGGATGGATGGCCCCTTGGATCCTGCTGCTTTACGCTTTCTCTCTGTGTCTGTGGTCTAACTCATCTGCACATTCTGTTGGCGTCTTGATCTCGTTTTACCTAGAATTGCTCCGGTTCTGACTTTTCTGTTACTGAATTTCCCTTGACAGATCATCATTTAGTTTCTGTTGTGGTGGCTTATCTACCTCCTTTGTGTTCTGTTTCTCGATCTTTTTCGGACCTGCATTCTGTTAATACTGAGGCTTTCTCTCAAGCGTTGGCCTCTTCTTTCTGCATGTTCCCCAGATTTAGCTGTTTCTTCATTTAACTCTTATTTTATCTTCAACTCTGGACAGTTTTGCTCTGTCGTCAACACATCAGGTTTGTCCCACTCAACCCCATCCCTGGCTCACTCCTTTTATTTGCTCTCTTCTTTCTTCTGCCTGGGCTGCTGAGTGCCTTTGGAGGAGGACCACAGACTGAGCAGACGACGTTCATTACCTGTTTGTTCTCTCTTCTTTTTTCTGTGCTGTTTCTCTAGGCAAACAGCAGTACTACACATCGTTAACTCGTGCTAATATGGGGCATCCTCAGCGTCTTTTGTCTACTTTTCATTCTCTTTTAAAGCCTCTCCTGCCACTTCTTCCCCCTTCATTCTCTCCTGATGATTTTGCCACTTTCTTTAATACTAAAATTGAAACTGTTTGTTCTGATCTTACTGCCACTGACTCTCTTCCGTTGCTGGCCATTCAAATGTCTGTTTCTTCTTCTTCCATCTTCTCTACTTTTTCTATTGTTTCATAGAATGGCCAGGTTGGTATTGTCTTCAAATCCCTCTGCTTGCTCTCTTGATCTGGTTCCTTCTTGTCTTTTAATTACTGTTGCTCCCGCTGTTCTTCCTTCTCTTCTTTACATTATTAATCTGTCTCTTCTGGCACGTCTCCTCCTGCATTTAAGCATGGTGTTGTTTCTTCCCTTCTCAGAAAGCCTTCCCTTGATTCTCGGATTATTGCCTTGTTTCTTTGTTGTGTTTTGTTTTGAAGGTCCTGGAATGTACTGTTTATTCACGTTGCCTCAACTTTTTCTCATACCTCTGCTCTAGATCCCTTTCAGTCCAGACTTCGTCCCTCGCACTCCACTGAGACGGCTGTTATGAAGTCCACAGATGACCTCCTTATTGACAAGTCTAAAGGTCTCTATTTAGTTCTTATTTTACTTGATCTTTCTGCGGCCTCTGACACGGTTGATCATGATCTCTTGTTGGACTGTCTTTGTGATCTGAGGTTTTGTGATTATTTATTTATTTATTTATTTAATTTAATTTATATACCGCCCTAAGCCCAAGGGCTCTCTGGGCGGTGTACATAAAATAAAACAGTCAGGAATATATAAATACAATAATACAATAAAATCAAGCCAACAAAGGTAAACAAAAATAATCAAACAGCAGCAAAATACAACAATACATATAATAAAACGCATTAAAATGCCTGGGAATATAAAAAGGTTTTCACCTGGCGCCGAAAAGATAGCAGCGTCGGCGCCAGGCGCACCTCATCGGGGAGACCATTCCATAGTTCGGGAGCCACAACCGAAAAGGCCCTATTTCTAGTCACCACCCTCTGAGCTTCTCGATGGGATGGTACTCGGAGGAGGGCCTTAGATGTTGAGCGCAGTGTACGGGTAGTTTCATATTGGGAGAGGCGCTCCACCAGGTATTGCGGTCCCATGCCGTGTAAGGCTTTATAGGTCAAAACCAGCACTTTGAATTTAGCCCGGAAACAAATAGGAAGCCAGTGCAGACGAGCCAGAACGGGTGTAATATGAGCGGACCTTCTTGTCCGCGTCAACAATCTGGCCGCTGCATTCTGGACTAACTGTAGTTTCCGAACGGTCTTCAAGGGCAGCCCAACGTAGAGCGCATTGCAGTAGTCCAATCTAGAAGTTACCAGAGCATGAACGACTGAGGCGAGGTTGTCACTGTCCAGATAGGGACGTAGCTGGGCTACCAATCGGAGATGGTAGAAAGCATTCCTTGCCACTGAGGCTACCTGAGCCTCAAGAGACAAGGAAGAGTCGATAAGAACTCCCAAGCTACGAACCTGTTCTTTCAAAGGGAGTGTAACCCCGTCCAGAACAGGGTGAACAGCCACCATCTGGGCAGAGAAGGCACTCACTAACAGCGTCTTGGTCTTGTCTGGATTAAGCTTCAGTCTGTTAGCTCCCATCCAATCCATTATCGCGGCCAGGCAACGGTTTAGTACGTTAACAGCCTCACCTGAAGAAGATGAAAAGGAGAAATAGAGTTGCGTGTCATCAGCGTACTGGTGACAACGCACTCCAAAACTCCTGATGACTGCACCCAGCGGCTTCATGTAGATGTTGAAAAGCATGGAGGA
This sequence comes from Rhineura floridana, assembly GCF_030035675.1. NCBI lineage: Eukaryota > Metazoa > Chordata > Lepidosauria > Squamata > Rhineuridae > Rhineura > Rhineura floridana. The sequence goes on from NC_084497.1 coordinate 12,134,966, forward strand.
CAGAACCGATCCCTGCGGGACTCCACAGTGGAGAGTCCAGGGTATCGAGCAATGTTCCCCAAGCACTACCTTCTGGTGGCGACCCACCAAGTAGGAGCGGAGCCACTGCCAAGCAGTACCCCCAACTCCCAACTCCGTGAGTCTTCCCAGAAGGATACCATGGTCGATGGTATCAAAAGCAGCTGAGAGATCAAGGAGAATCAACAGGGTCACACTCCCCCTGTCCCTCTCCCGACAGAGGTCATCATACAGGGCGACAAAGGCTGTTTCGGTACCAAACCCAGGCCTAAAACCGGATTGAAACGGATCGAGATAATCAGTGTCATCCAAGAGCCCCTGGAGCTGGCCGGCCACCACCCGCTCCAGAACCTTGCCCAGGAACGGAACATTCATGATTGAATGAATTGATTGATTGATTCCTTTCATGGTTGGTTTGCTTCTTATTTGTCGGGCTGTCCATGTAATGTTGTGCATCATCCTCTTTCCCCTCTCAGTTGGGGTACCACAGGGCTCAGTTTTAGGACTCCTGCTGTTTTCCCTTCATGTGCTGCCCCTGGGCAACCTTATGCATCTCATGGCCTTCAGTATTGTTTGTATGCTGATGACACGCAGTAGTATTTTTCAGCCCCAGAACTCTCTTCTGACGTCCACCATCCTATTGTGGCTTGTCTTTCAGACATTTCAGCCTGGATGCTTCATCATCGCCTGAAACTTAATATGGCCAAGACAGAATGTTCATCTTCCCTCCTAACCTCTCTTGGCAATATACATTTTCCATCTCTGTTAAAAACGTCCCTCTCTATCCTGCAGAGGAAGCACGTAGACTTGGGTTTCCTTTCTTTTGTTCCCAATATTAAAGCCGTAGCAAAGTTGTGCCCTTGATTTCTTCTGCAATAGAAGTCTCTATTGCTAGAGTCAGACTTTTCTTGTCTGTCTCCTCTGCAATGATGTTAATTTATGCCTCATTTCTCGCCTTGACTATTGCAATCTTCTGTTGACTGGTCTTCCACGAATTCATATCAGCCCTTGGTTTCTATTCAACACTCTGCTGCCAAGGTCATTTATTTGGCCTGTCATTTTGATCTTCACTTTGGCTCCCCAAGTGTTTGGAATTTCAGCGTAAGTTTTTCATTTTCTGTAATTTGGATACCTCGAGTATGTGCGTTTGAAGTCCCTGCTTTGTCCTCTGTTTGTTTCCCCTCCCTTCATTCGTTGCTGTCATTTTATTTTATTTAGATTGTATATTTATTTAGATTTTGGGGCAGGGACTTCTTTTTATTGTTTTATTTTATGTACAGTGCCGTGTGATTCTGATGGCACTATATAAATAAACTATGATGATGATGATGATGCAGAACTGGTTGCCCTGGGAGATCTGACTACCTGCTCTCCGCCCCCAAGGCAGGAGGTTAAAACAACCATGTTTGAACACAACTCTTGATGCACATTCATTTTACCGCTTGGTTTTTTTAGGGGGGGGGTTGCTGCTCTTCTAGTTTCTTCATTGCTGCTGGAGGGTTTGGTGTGTTTTTGATTATTTGTCATTGGTTGTCAGCTGCTCTACGGATCCAATTTGGGTAGAAGAGGCATTGTGAAGTATTTTTAACTTCTGGCCTTACAACTACTGGTAAATCTTCCTGGTAAATCTTCCTATTTCTACACCTCTTCTTTCTCTGCTTCTGGCTTTACAGCCTCATCCCAATTGGCTCTTGGCCACCTTTTTTCCTCATGACCAAAAGCACGCTGCAGTTGCCCTTGGTCACCTGAAGCCCCTTATCAACATTCTGGCATGCCCAGCATATCGCACTGCCACCTGTTTTTGCCCTGAAAATCATAGCTACGCATATCTAAAATGTGCAAACTGAATGCTTAGGATGAGGAGGAGGACCTTTCCTTGTGGGCTTTCAGAACTGAACAAGTTTGAGTTCAGATGAGGGCCAGGCACCAATCCATTTTCTCAATCTATGTTAACAGCCTGCAGGGAGATTAGTAGCCTTCAAAGGCACTCCGCTTGAGAGCCCTCCTTTGTCCCTGGAGAGGCTGTCTGTTTTGAACAAAGAACTATCCATTGTTTGGTTGCAAATCTCCACATCTCTTGGAATATATCATCACATTTTCTCTGTTCAAGGGAAGGCTTGTGTGTCCCAGAGTATTTTTGCAGTAACAGCCACATCCTGGCTGTCACTGACTCAGAAATCCCCTTTGTTGCTGTGCTATGCCACTCAGTGCAGGAAACTCTGCAGCTCCCCCCCCCCCCCGCCCACCAGCCAGGGTCACTCCTGACTGGCTGAAATGCCTTCCCACCCACTTGCCAAAGAGGTGAACCTACAACACACACACCCGGAGAGGGGAGAAAGAGGGAGATCCTGGAACTCTTCTCAATGAAGGGCTTGAGCAGCTGGTTTTCTTCTTGGACTGCAGATGACGTGGGGGTTGTTCCTATTTTACAATTTAGGTTTAGACCGACTTGTACTGGGAAGCTTTCCGTGGCAACAGAAAGCCTTTTGCCTTTTTCCTGAGCCTGAGCGCACCTGCGCGTGTGTGTACGTACACCAGACACACAGTTTCTCTCAGCTTTGTTTTGGGATTGCTTCTGAGGAATGTTCTCTACTTCTTTTTAGAGCGGGACAGCCAGCTGATCCCCATCAGCATCGCCTTGACAGTGGCCTTATTCCTGTGCATGGCATTCCTGATCCTTTTCTGCATCTTCTTCAGATCCTGGGCTCAAGAGAAGTTCCCAGCCGTGATGCTGAAGCGTAAGGCCAACACGCTGTCCTCTGTAATCCCTTCACACGCACTCTCCCTCCCCTGCCATCTGACTCCATATGAGACAGCTTCCTATATTCATAGATCTTGAGATACTTTGGTGGAGATTTCATTTTTTAAATTTGATTTTAGTTCAGAATGGACACCACCTGCCTGTACTGGTTCCCTGGGGGTAACATCTGCCTTCTGGGTTCAGCTGCACTTTGACCCTACCAGGACCGGAAGCGTCTGTGGCCCTGAGAGGCCACCCCTGCCTTGCCTCCTGTCAGTCTCCCACAGCAACAGGGGGAGCCTTTCGTTCCTAGGCACCCCAAGCTCAGGCACCAAGGCCGCCTCTGGTGGCTGCCCCCAGCTGTGGGTCCCTCCAGTCCCACAGAAAATGAAGCAGTTAGGGTTAAGCTTTTAATGGGGCTGAAGTTTTCAATTAATCCCATTCCTAGAGCAGACCAAGGTGGGTCCACCTAGGCAGCACCTTGTCTGTGGCAATGGCCCAGCCGGTGCCTGAGACGCTCCCACAAGTAGCATCTGAGGACAACAGCTTTTACCTCCGGCTTAGCAGCTGAAGAGAGTGTTCAAGTGGTCCAAGTGCTTCACATGTGCTATTTAGTTGTATCCCTTACAACAATCCTGGAAAGTCAGAAAAGTCACAGTGGTCCTGTCTCAGTGCTGCAGGGCGCATATTGAGCTGTGGACCTGGGTCAGAGTGCAAACTCATGATGAAACTAGTCATCTAAACTTGTGGCTGCGCTGCACCTTGTGCAAATGAATGTCACAGGTTCGTGTCTGGTTGAAGCCTCTCTTTAACTTTGGGTTTGTGGAATTGGTTTTGGATAGGAAGAGTGGAGATGGCTTTGAAGCAGGGCTTTTTAAGGATCTTTCCTCTCACCTCCCCCCCTCCACCATGTATATGTGTTGGGTAACAAAAGGAGCTTCACCTCTCTGGCAAGTGGGTGGGAAGGCATCTCGCCCGCTCTGGAGCCGTCCTGGCAGGCTGTGGCCAGACTTGTTATGTCCCCCTTATTGACTGAAGCGCCTGCCTGTCCTGCGTGGGAGGTGCGCTCGCCCACTGCATCTGGCTCAAATGCATTTGGAGGCCGAGTAGCAGAGCAGGTGCTTTGCACACAGGAGAGCTCAGGTCGTCTCCGGTGTCTGCAGTTAGGACGGAGAAAGAGCCTGTGCCTGAAATCAGCCAGTCAGTGTTGACAATACTGAGCTAGGACTCAATCTTGAGCATGGAAGACACAACATGGGAGCTGATAGGAGGTTCTGTTCTCCAATATAGGCGGGTACAATGCAAATCAGTCACATCTCTCTCTCTCTCTCTCTCTCTCCCCACTCCCAATAGTGCCGCTTGGGCAATCGGCCCAGGAGATGGACGAGTGCAGCTTTCGCTATCCCGAGGAAGAGGAGGGAGGAGGCACTGAAATGACAGGACTGAAGGGGGACGCAGCGGAGAAGATTCCTTAGGGAGCCCCACAGCCCCCTGGAGCGTCTCACCGCAGGCGACCTCAGGGCGGTGGGGAGGGATGATTAACAGCATCCTGCCGTTTTTATGTTGCTTTGGGCTTAGGCCAGCCTTACTGTCCTGGGGGCCGGGGGAGGAGAGGGAGATGGGGAAATTGCCACAAGGTTAAGACTTCTGCAGCACAAATGCCTTTTATCCTGGAGTGTGAGGCTAGAAGTAGCCCCTGCCATGATGAGTAGATGCTGAGGGTGGCAGCGCAGGAGCCACTTGGTGCCAGAGGGGGGTTTGCAGGGGGAGAGGAGAGCAGCTGCTGGCCTCGGCCCCATTCCTGTGGTGGGCTTTGCTGCTCAGATGTCAAGCTCAGGCGCCATCATCTCTTGGGCTGACTTGGCCCTCTGCCGGCCTCTGCACTCCCCACAGTGGAGTTAGCAGCACCCTTCCCCCCTGCAAGGCTGCACTGAACCCCATCATTCATCACCTGGTTCCCACATGTGGGCTTCCTCCCACTTTGCAGCCGCTCCTACTAGTTGTGAGGCCACGCAAGAGAGCGCAGGGTGACAGAATGACTCACGACAGGCTGTGCTTTTTTCCCTGACGTGAACTGGCTGTGGTGGTTGGCTTTGACGGAAACCTCTGTGACGGGCTGAGGTTTGAGGCCTTTGATCCACAAGTGCACAGCTGTGACTGGCTTCTTCCAAACCATTTGGCCTGTGAGCAGCTCAAGGGGGGCCAGGTGTGGGGAGAAGACCCATATCTGGGACCTTGTTTAGTCACCACCAACCCCTCAGCATGGAAAGAGTGAATGGAAAGATTACTATTTAGATCTACAAGTTATGAGTGCCTTGAACTGTCCAAACCACCTCTAGAAATAACTTGCCCTTTGGAATTCAAGGTGACTCTGACCTTTGCCTGTGGTGGGGGGAGGCCTGCACTGCAGCCATGCAAAAGTCACATGTTTCTGGGCACGCACACACACACGCTCCTCTCCCCATTCTCTCCCCAGGCAAGAAAGATGCGTTATCACAATTCCAGTCAGGTAAAAAGTACTTGTGGAGAACACAAAGCAAGTCAGAGGAGGGGTGCGGCCTGGGAAAGGCCTGAGGGCCGGGTACAGAGGCCTGGAGGGCCACATCTACCCCTGTGGCTGAGGTCCCCGACTTTTCTAGCTTAATGGGATACTAAGAACTGTACGTTGCCTTGCTGAGTTCAATGAAATTTGATTTCTCAGGTGAGAGAAGTGCATAGGATTGCATCCTTATAGTAACTGTAGAAGCATCAGAAAAGAGATGTTATAATGTGGATACCCAGTTACAAAAACCATTTGGTGCCTACGAGCAGCAATTGCAGAGGATGCAAGCATCTCCTGACCAAGCGATGCTTTGACTTGCTGGCACTCTGGCTTGGAAAAAGCAACTGCCCTACTCTCAAACAAAGAGTTTTCTCTGCTGCCATTTTACCAACTAAAGACTTAAGGAATTTTGGTGCACCTGGGGGGGTGGGTGTGGATTGCCAGATTCTGGAAAATATTCTTTATGTGTTACAGCCCTCACAAGAGGTGTTTATTTGTTCCTCAAGGTTAGGACTTGTAAAGTTCCCAGAAAATAGCTCACCAAGGATTAGGCTGACTGCAGGCAGCATATTTTGCCCTGGTGAAAATTGGTGAGACTTTGCGTGCGGTGCTTCCCACTGGGGCATCTCTGCTGTCTTAGAAGTGGGGGGCAGCTGGGGGGGCCTCTGTGTCCAAGTACCTTTACGTCCATCACTACAGTTCCAGATTGCAAACTCCTTGAGGCAGGGATCTGTTAGCTTGTACTCTGTAAAACAACCTTCCTCAACACGGTGGGGGCTGATGGGAGTTGTAGTCCAAAACATCTGGAAGGCTGCAGGGTTAGGTTGCTGTAAAGCCCCAAGCATATTCTTGGCACCAGATAACAGACATAAGCACTCTGGTGGGGCAGGTTTAGGCCTGAAGGATTTATGGGAAGGGAGAAGCCAGCTTTTCCCTTGAAATTCAGGTATTTCATAGGAATTGTTTTTTAAAAGCCATCTTTACAAAATGTTGCTATTTAGCATAATCAGGTTTGTATGTGAAAAAGTTGCTTTGTTATTGTTGGGCTCCACCTAGAGGTATATTTTGTAATAAATGCTTCAAACCAAAAGCGTTCCTGGTGTGCCTATCCTGTTATTTCCTCCTGCCTTTGCATGGGCAGCCCAATGGGGTCTGGTGTTGGGGGTGGCAGCAGCAAGAGGTCTCCACAGGCTCTTTTTCAGCACAGCAACCCCAGATCATTACAACTAGAGATGCTAGGAAGGGGCTGGGGCTTCTGCATGCAAACCTTGTGCGCTGTTATCGAGCTGCCTCAGCCCCTCAAACTTCACAGAAAGCGCAAGCAAAGTTGCCAAGGACCAAGCCACACAGGAAGCCATTGAGGAAAAGGCCAAGGGCAGGAACAACCTCTCCCCCTGCCCCCAGCAGGCCTCCCACAGTGTAGGAGCAAGAGGCGACACTTTACTTTCTGCCCCCCTCTGCCTCTTTGCATCAGTTTTCTCCATGTCCAGCCCTGGTGCAGCTTAGCATAACATCTGGCAGCCCCCCCACCCTTTGGGAAGCATTTTATGTGGGGCTGCTTCAAAAAACCAGCTTGGAAGCTTCAACTGGCTGCAAATGCTGCAGCTGGACGGCCTCTGGAACTAGACATTCAGGTCCTCTTTCACCATTATTGAAGCAACTGCCCCTCCTTCTGGGCTGTTTGCAGACACAGTTCAAAGTCCCAGTTTTGACCTGTAAAGCTCTGGCTGGCTTACAACTAGTGTTGGCTCTCATGGGAACCTGCCACTCTCTCCTCCCACCCCCCATCGGGCAAATAATCTGAATAGGCTTCTGCTTTGGTGGGCTTTGGTGCCACAGGAAGGAAGACTTTTCAGTCTATCCAGGCCTGGAAGCTGCTTGGCTGTGGACTACATGGTTTAAAAACTATCTCTTTTTAATACTTCGCTGTTCTATTTATTTGTTTATTGTACTTACATACCGCCCCATAGCTGAAGCTTTCTGGGCGGTTTACAGTAACTAATATATTAGTATGTTAATTGTTAGTCCCTTCAAGGCTGAAGGACAAGATATATTACACAAATAAAATAAATATTGCTTACCCCCCCCCAGACACGCATGTCTGTGGATGTTATTTAAAAATATTAAGTATCTCGAAGGAGGCAGCATGAAAGTGAAGCTGACTAGACACAGGGCCCATCAAGAAGAGCGGAAGTTGCCAGACTGGGAAAGAGGAGAGATGATGAAAGGGGCACGTGGAACTTGACTGAATGGAAAACTGGTGTGAGTTTTCCAGCAAGATACAAACCTTCCCCTCAACCTTTGTACACTTCCCTGCATCCCAGAGTATTCTGCAAAAGTCCTGCAAGAGTGTTGCAGAGGCACCCTGTACTTTAAATGAGAAATGGCTGGAAAATGCAGTGCCCTAGGAAAGAGCCATTTGTGACGAGGGCCCTCCTGCCTGTAGGAATTTCTCTGGGAATTTCCTTGGAGCCCGAGGGTGTCCTGCAGGCATTTGGTTCAACTGAACTGTCACGCAGCCTCCTTCAGATTATGCAAGACACCCCAAAATGTGCAAGAACTAACTTTTGCGTAAGGACTTACTCCTTGAATACATACCACCGATGCCCCCACCCCCGTGGGAGGGACACAAGGTATTCAAAAGCTGACTTTTCCTTCAGAGAGTTCTGCCCTGGAAACTACGAGCACCAGATCCTGCTCATCAAGCAGACAGAGGAAAAATACACATACCCGAGATTTTAATTGTTTTTTTTAAGAGGAAATCTTACACATTCAGCACCAATTTCAAACCGTGTATGTCGCACCACAAAACCCTACACTGTCAAAACCAATACTGGAAATCAAGAGGGTGGCCAGTGGAAGATCTTTTTAAAATCTACTTCAAACGCTTTTAGCGCTTTTGCTCACTGCCTGTTTATCGCACGTCATGTCTAAAGCGGAAGAAACACAAATACCCTGATAACAGAATATTGCTCTTCTTTACCTAATATCATTTTAGGATCACTTGGAAATGCCTGTTCTCAAAAGCCCAAAGAGGTCACTCAGCACCTGTCATCATGTGGAAGAAGGAGAAAAAAGCTGCTAGGACCAAGCTTTGCTCCCACAAGATGCACTGGTAATGGCCACCAACTTGGATGGCTTTCATAGGGGACGAGACAAATCAATGCAGGAGGATAAAGCTATCAATGGCTACTAGCTACACTGGCTGGGCTGTGTGCTATCTCCCCATCGGAGGCAGCATGTTGCAGAATACCAGCTGCTGGGAGTCGCAGGTGGAGACAGCACTGCTGTTGCACTCAGGCCATACCTGTGGAGGCATCTTTTGGGCCCGCGTGAGAAAAGGAGGCTGGACTAGGTGCCCCCCCTTTGGCCTGATTCAGCTGCTTCAGGGCTCTTCTTATGAACCTCTTGCCTCTTCAAGCCTCTCAGGGGAAGTTTATTTGTTGGCATTTTTAGTCTCACACCCTTTCCATTTCTGCTGCCCCATTTTTCATGGTTGCAAAACTTTTGCAAGGTGCTGCTTCTCTATTCTCTCCGATTGACCAAGCAGAGCCAGGTGCAAAAACAGTTGGTTACAATTAACAAGACCAGTGCCTCTGAGCAGGGGCAGAGGGCCCTTCCCCTTCCCAGGGCTCGCTCTCCAGCACCAGAGAGCAGGGGAGGCTCTGCTGAGGGAGGGCTCGGGGTGCCCACCCGGTCTCAGGCATGGCTGTGTGCATGGCCAGGCATGGGCAAGTTGCCCAAGGCTCAGCTGCAAAGGAAGACCGGAGGAGGAGCTCCGAGGAAGCACCTCCGGGGGCGCCTGAGAAGTTCTATCAGCAAGAGAAGTGCTGATGGAAGTAACAGCCAGGGGGAGGGGGTCTTGAATGAACACAGACCAACCTGGAGGGTCTTGCAGGCAAGGGGGCTGAGCTACCTATCACGGGGGGGGGAGGGCAGGTGTTCACACGGAAGAGCTTTGGCCTTCTCCATCCAGCCCGCTGTTACCTCATGGCCGCAGCTCCGTCCCGGCACAGGGAAGCTGCTGCTGCAGGGTGCCTCCGTGGCGTCCCTGCCCGCCCTCACCGGGGCCTGGGGCCTCCTCTGGGATCCTCACTGGGCCTTCAGCTCCTGGTCCTGCATGTAGCGGGCAATCTCCTAGGAGGAGGAGGGCAGGGAAGGCCGGAAGCTCTTACAAGTCACCCGGGATGGACAGAGGGGCGCTCAAGGGCTCCTGAGGGCCGCCAGGACGAACCACAACAGTTGCCAGCCTGCCCCACGCGTGCCTCCCCGCAGTCCCCGGCCAACATCATTGCTCTTTCTGCCCCCCCTCCCTCTGGGGCTGCAAGATCTGTTTGGGCAGGAAGGGCCTGCCATATCTCCCAGCGGGCACCGACGGGGCTCTGCCCAGGACAGCTGCTGGGCCTGGAGGACTCTTTGCCAGCAGCTCCACCAGCTTCAGCTGGGCCCAGCCCCCAACAAATGGCACCTCCCTACACCCCACAGGGCAGCTCACTCACTTCCTTATTTTTGTATCCCACCCCCACCCCCGCAATCCTTCAGGCAGACCCAGACTTTGGTCTCCCACCACCAGCTCCATCCCAGTGCAGTAGGCCTGGGCCTGCCTTAGCCCATCTGCTCTGCACGCAGAGGGCCCTGGGGCCAATCCCCAATGGCAGCATCTCCAGACAGGGCTACGAAATGTCCCCTGCCTGCATCCCTGCAGAGCGGCTGCCAGTCAGTGCAGGGAATATTGAGCTGGATAGACCCAAAGGTCTGACGCCATACAAAGCCACTTCTTTGTCCCTGTGATTTCTGCTACAGATGAGAGGACTCAAAGCCTTTTAGTGTTCAGAGAGAAGCTGCTCCCTCGGGGAGCTGAGGCATTTGTACCAACAGCCCACACCCCGGCCCAAAGGCTCAGGACACGAAGCAGAGCAAAAGAAGCAGCAGCGACCATCAAACAAATGTCCTCACCCCCAATCCCGACCCCTTCGCAAACACGGAGGCCTTGGGGTGCTTCCGAAAGCGCAGAGGGCACGGGGGGGGGGAAGGCGCTTCTCCTGCCTGACCCTGACGCAGAAGAGGGCAAGGAGAAGCAGGAGGCGTCTAGGAGGCGGAAGGAAGCACAGGTTGGCTTCTGCAGCCTGCAAGAGGCTGGCGGGAAGAGGGACCGTGGCCAGGGGCACTCCAGCAGCGACACCTCACTCTGCTGCTGCCACCTGGGGAAAGAGGCCCCCCTGGGCAGGCCTGCATTCCTCTGTGGGCCTCGAGGGCTCTCTGGCCTGCTCCACAGGACAAGCAGCAGAGTTGCCTTCCGTTTCTGCTGGGTGGGAAGTCGGGGCAGGCAGCTGGTCCTCCGCTGTGATGCCCCCCAGCCTGCGGCGGGCCCATAAAACCCTCACAAACGCAAAAGCAAAAGCCAAGCAGAGCAAACCGGGGGGCTGCTGTCCTGACATTACCTCATCCAGAGCCACCTGGGCTGCTCTGTAGTCTTTCTTCCGCTGCTGGCTCCTCCTGGCTCTCTGCAGGAGAGGCTCACAAGACAATCAAAGAAGGAAGAGCCCCTTCCCGACCACCACCTGCACCCACAACCTTCTCCTGCAGAGGCCTTAATAGCAACCCCCAAACTCCACAGGAGGCATTTCCAACACGTGGAACTCTCCAGGGTGAACCAGCCTGGCTCGCCCTTCTGTGGAGCGCTAGGCAGGGGCTGCAAGTGTTGCTTTGTGAGGTTAGGACGCCTCAGGAGGCAAGGAGGACGTGTGTTTGGCATTTGCCTGCCTTCCCCTGGAGGCCTTGCCAGGAACTGGCCTTCTGCAGGGAAAGGGGGGGGCTCTGCTTGCCACTGACCTGCAGCCACGCTGACTCCCCCCTTGCGTACCACTAAGTTAGGCAGTGAAAGGGAGAGGACACAAGACTTTTCATTCTGCTGAGTAGCACAGCCTTTCCCAAGCCAGTGCCCCCTCCCCTGGAACTTTGGATTTCATGGAGCCAATGGCCAGAGCTGCGGTCCAAAGGATCTGGAGGGCACCAGGTTGGGGAAGGTTGGAGCAGAAGCAGATGGTATGGTTCAATATCTCAATAAGGTATTGGTGAGGCTCGGGAGACCCCCCCCACACACACACTCCTCGAAATCCTGGAGAGCCAATGAGCGAGATGGATGAATAGTGCCTGCCTCCTCAGTCCAAGGCAGTGGCCATGAGCCGGTCCCCCTGCTGGCTTTTGGCCTCTCTGTATACAGAGGCATGGGTATTATGGGGTTGCACAGAGCCCCTCTTATCCCCTCCCCCAAAATGCTCTTTAACATCTATCTGAGGCCATCCATAGTGAGGTCATCTGGGGTCTGGAACGAGAGGCCGTCACTACTGGGCTGTCCTTGGATGGGCTGGACTGAGATTTCAGCATCTTAGTAGCAATCGGAAGCGCACGATGCCTTTTCTGCAGGGCAGCTGCTGGTGCCAATGTGTACCGGCAGGAGAGCTCCAAGCACTGCTGGCAGGCAGACAAGGCACCATGCAGCTGCCACACGCCTGTCACAAGTCCGTCTCCTGACATTAAATCTGCTCTTTAATCGACACGTTCTTTCATTAATTCACAGATCAAGTTTCTATTGGGCAGTGGCGTCAGTAGGGTTGGTGTCACCCGGTGCGGCCCGCAGCGCCTTCTTTCTCCGAGCGATAGCGTGTGCGGTGGACCGCGCACACGGCCTCTAGGAGCGCACGGCCAAGCGACAGGGCCCGGAAGCACACCGCCGCCTCATTGTCTGCCGCTGCTTCCAACTTCTAATAGCCGAGGAAGGCAGCCAGCGTGCCACGCGAAGTCTCTCGTCTGTGACACCCGGTGCAGCCCGCACCTGCCGCACCGCCCTAGTGATGCCCCTGCTATTGGGCAAGGAAGCCCCCCCCCAAGCCATCTTAGTTTCTGACCCAGACCAGGAGGGGCAGAGGTGGGCACTCACCAGGACAGCCTCTTCCTCCCCTTGCAGCTTCCAGGCGAGCTCTTCATTGTGCTGGAGCTCCTGCTGCAGGTGCCCCCTCTGGAGCTCCTCTTCCGCCATCCCCCAGGTTAAAGGCCCAGAGAGAGAGGGACAGAAACGCAAACATCTGACGTGCCAGAAGGAGGAAGACTCCTCGGGGGGGGGGAGGGGCACAACGCCTCCACATAGAGAGGTCACTGAGAGCTGGGCCCTGACTCTCCAGCGGCCTTTGCCTACCAGCTGCCTTCCCGATGCGCCTAGACTACAACTCCCATCTGCCCCAGCCAGCGTGGCCAAAGGTCAGGGATTTACTAATACCACTTAATAGAATTTTAAAACATATCCAATTGGCTTACATTAAAAACAGTAAAAATACAAGAAGATTAAATAAAGGTCCCTAAAAAGCAAGATAAAAATGAGATGAAACCAAACACAACTGATTATCATAAATAAAAGTGAACAGTGTACAAAGTAAAACATTAAAAATGAAAAGAGTTGAGGAAAGGTTGGGTAAGCACACATATTTAAAAAGAGATATTTAAGAGGGGATTCCTGTCACTGCCTCATGAATTACCCAAGAGACGGCATTCCAGAGAGTGGTGCTATCACCAAGAAGGCCCCGTCACAAAGGGACAATCTGCTGGTCATGGAATGACCAGCAGGGCCCTTTTGAAAGATCTCAGAGATCGGCCTGTTCAGCACCGGGGGAGGCGATGTGCTAGGTGTTCTTGTTTAGGGCTCAATTGGTTAGGGCTTTACATGGTGGCACTGCTCAATTGTCTTTCAGCCCCGTGGCAGTTGTGCTGTGGTGTACCATCTTGTTCTCAATGCTGTTTAATATCTATATGAAGCCCGGATAATTGGTCAGTTGCCTGCTTTGGATGGGGTCGTACTCCCTCTGAAAGAGCAGGTTTGTAGTCTGAGGGTGCTCCTGGATCCATCTTTGTTGCTAGAGGCCCAGGTGACCTCCGTGGCTAGGAGTGCCTTTACCAGCTTCAGCTGGTAAGACAGCTATGGCTGTTTTTGGACTGGGATAGCCTGAGCACTGTTGTCCACGCACTGGTAACCTCCAGGCTGGATTTCTGTAAAGCACTCTATGTGGGGCTGTCCTTGAGGTTAGTCTGGATGCTACAGACAATACAAAATGTGGCAGCAACACTGCTCACTGGGGCAGGGTATCGCCAACATGTCATCCCGCTGCTGAAAGAATTGCACTGGCTGCCCATTTGCTCCCGGGCCAAGTTGAAGGTTCTAGTTTTGGTGTACAAAGTCCTATACAGCTTTGGCCCAGGATACCTGAAAGACCGTCTTACCCCTTGTATACCCAGCAGATCACTACGCTTTGCAGGTGAGGGCCTCCTGCAGATACCATCTTATCAGGAGGTCCGTTCCGCATAACATAGGAAGAGAGCATTGAGTGTGGCGGCACCTACCCTGTGGAATTCCCTCCCCTTAAATATTAGACAGGTGCCATCTCTCTTATCTTTTCAGCACCTACTGAAGACCTTCCTCTTTCAACAAGCTTTTTATCCCCGTCTGCATCTGTGCTGGAATTGCTTTTTTTAGATGTTTTGTTTTAACATGTTTTAGAGTGCTTATAGTGTTTTTGTTGCCACCCTGGGCTCCTTCTGGGAGGAAGGGTGGGATATAAATTAAATACATATAATAACAATAACATGCTCTCAAATGTATTTGGCTGCCCTCACAACAAGACTTGCGCCACTTGCGCTCCAGCTGATGATGGGCCCTGCAGTCCAACAACATCTGCAGGCACCAGGAGGGAAAAGCTGCTCTTGTGTGAGACTGGGTGGCTGGCTGACCCAGAGGAGCCTCCTCTCTGGAGCAATCTCCCCCCCCCCTGCAACCCCACGTACCTCCTCCTGTTCCACTCCAGTGCCCCAGTTGCGGCTCCTGCTGGCGGCTCTCCTCTCCTCCTCTTCCTCCTCCTCCAAGCTGCCTGGCTCTTTCCTGTGCGGGAGAGAAAAGTCCACGGAGAGGCGATGGAGATGCGCTTCCACAGACAGCCAGACCCCCTCCCTCCTCCTCTTCCTGCTGTTTTTGCTGCTGCTTGCGCCTCTCCCTCCCACCCAGCTGGCAGAGAACAAAGAGGAACTTCTATGACAGTGGAGAGGAACCAGCAGCCCTAACTGGGCCCACGTGGCCATTTCCCTCAAACCTCAACCACCTGCCCCATACCTCATGGGCAATGTCAGGTGTGGGACAGGTAAAGATGCAGCTGCAAAGGAACTACCAGGAAGCTTAAAACACACACCCTTCCTTTTTTGTGAACATGACATAAATAGGGTTGCCAGGTCAGAAGCATCCCAAACCCTGAGATCTTGGGGGCAGGCCCTAGTGATGTCATAGGGGCATGTCTGAGTGATGTCATGGGACAGGCCCGAGTGATGTCATGATACATTAAGCATCAACTGCAGTTGCTTGGTGCATATAATTCAAACAAAAACATTTCTCTGATTGGAAATTAAGATAGCTAAAAGATGGAGCCTGGGTAGGGGACATTTAATCTAGTCTACTTGCTTCTTGCAAAAAGGGTTTAAGTGCCCTCAGCCCACGTCAGTCACCAGAAGGCCACTGTAGGAAGAAAGGAGCCTACTGTCGTGGAGATGTTAGATGGGAGCACTCAGGAGTAAAGATGGATGCCCCCAAAGGCTGCAGTTCTAAACACACTTACTAAGGGACTAAGCCCCAAGAACTCAATAGGACTAGGACTTACTTCTCAGTAGATATGGTTTGGATTGTGTTGTTGGCAAAGCTTAACTAGGGATCCTCTGCAAAGATACCCATATCCAAGTAGGATTGGCAACCCCTTGCCTGGAATGCCCTGCCCCTACCTTTTAACATCCAAATTTCTTTACAGGTTTGACCCTTCACTTCAGAAAGAGGACTGAGAAATGAGTAAGAGTAAAAAGATTCTCTACCCTTTCTGTCTCCCCTGTGGGCTGCTATAAACTCATATTGACAGCCAACCCAATTCCAGTGAGTAATAATTGCCAGAGGGAAAACACACATGGTTTGGTCTACCCTCACAGGCAGCAGTTGGGAACAACAACAGCAGCCACATTTCCAAATATGGAATTCTCTTTTACCACTATTGGGCAAGAAACCGAACCATCATGCAACCAACAAGGTGCATCATCGGTGGGTTTAAGGGGGTTGAGCTGAGCACATGGAACCACTGTTGTTGCTTCTATGGATGAAAGGGGTGAGGTTAAAGGTAAATGAAATGCAAATAGAAATGGAAAAAAAAGACAGTGATGATTTCCTAAATGCAACACCATACCAACCACAACAGATTCCTATGAGCAAGGCAGAAAACTCAGCATCCTGTAACCAGTCAGGATTCCTAATGAAAAACCAAAACGAAAAAAATCCTGGCAGCCAGTTAGCCAAGGTCACAGAAATCCCCATGCAACGCAACCTGACCCGGGGCTGGAGTTAGTGCAGAATGCTGCGGCACGATTGCTGACATGAGTGAGACCCTATCAGCACATAATATCTCTGCTCTGAAATCTGCACTGGTTGCCGATTTGCTACCAGGCCAAGTTCAAGATGTGCTTTCCCTGTTATGGGTGCCACATAGTACTTGTTCTGCTCTTGTAAGAAATCAGTCCTTTACTGTGGCAGCACCTACGCTTTGGAACTCTCTGCCTATTGACATTAATTAGACACCTTCATTGTACTCTTTTTGGCAACTGCTAAAAACATTTTTGTTTAGGCAAGCCTACCGAGGCAGGTAGAAGCTATTGTGTTTTTCTTGACCCATTCCAGTCTGGATTCAGGCCTGGTTATGGGACAGAATCAGCCTTGGTTGCCCTGATGGATGGCCTCTATCGGGAGAAGGACAGGGGGAGTGCGACCCTATTATTCTTACTTGATCTCTCAGCGGTTTTTGATACCGTTTATGGTATCATTGTGGGTCAACTTGGTGAGATGGGTATTGGAGGCACTGATTTACAGTGGTTCCGATCCTATCTCCAGGGTTGTTTTCAGAGAATAGCATTGGGTGATTGTCTTTCAGCCCCCGGCAGTTGTGCTGTGGGGTGCCACAGGGTATCATCTTGTCCCCCATGCTGAAGTTCTGTAGACCACAGCAACTCCTCCTCCCCTCCCCTGCAGCCTGTGCTGGTGTTGCACCGAGTATCTAGGTAGGCAAAGCTAGGTCAGAGCAACTCCTCCCAGATCACCCACCCAGGTCTCAGTAATGCACACCAAATCGGCACCTTCATGCATGGTCAGATCATGGACAAGTGTGGTCTTATTGTGTACCATCTGGCATTAAACAACAGCACATGCGGGCCAGTGGGCACAGCAGATGAGCAACCCATCCATAAGAGGAGTGGGAGTGAGGAACAAGGTGTAGATAGTGTTCTCCTCATCTTCTGTGGTAGCTCATTACCACCCCATGGCTATACCTCCCTCTACCCAAGATCACTGAAACTGGAGTGGCATCACACATGTCTCTCCTTACTAAGACTCCTTCTAAACACCTGATATGGGCACAACAAGAACCCACCAACCTACCTGAACCAGTTATCCCAGTAGGCCTCTACTCTGGCGACTGTCTCCTATCGTTCAGTTCTCTGCACAGGCTCTCACCCTGCACAGGAACTACACATGCGCCATATGCCCTTCCCACTACCAATCTCCTCCAGATTGTTTTTTTTTTAAAAAATAGGGGGTAGTATTCTCGCCCTCAGGACTCCGCAAGGGGCCAACCCCTTTGGCAGCAGACCCACTGCCCAAAGGCAACCGGGCTTTTACGCTGACACAAGAGGCTGCAAGATTGACTGCAGCCTCTCTCTGGAGCCAGGGTCAGGCAGGGGGTCCCAGACCTTGCAGCACTTACCAGGGACATCAGCTGTCGCGAGAGACAGCAATCCAGAGAAGTGAACAAGCAGGCACCCAAATGTTCAGGTGCTCACTCCCAGGGTAGGTCTTCTCCAGTCTCCCAGTGCTGCAACTGTTCCCCTTGAAAGACATGCCTATCAATAGCTACTAGCCACAATGGCTATGCTTTGCCTCCACAGTCAGAGGCAGTCTGCTTCTGAAAACCAGTTGCTGGAAACTGCAGGGTTTTGAAAGACACAAAAACAGTCTCTGCCTCCCTCCCTTTACTTTCATGGGTGAGACAATTAAAGCAAGTTGATTAAACTGAAATTTTGTGGGCATTTATGTTCAAAGATTTACAGCTGAGTGTTGGAGACTGTAATTAAGTTCAACATTTTGCCCAGATTTGGAGTGGAGGATTTTTCCATTGTAAGTTTGTTTAAAGAAATACATGGTGAGTCGCCGTGTGCAAGCCAGGAGACAGTGTGCCACTGAAGGAAAAAGACCCCAATGCCTGGAAATTATGATTGTTGCTCCCTGCATTGATTGGTGACTAGATTTATTTCTCTCATTTTGTAAACAATGTGCTTCACAGGTTTTGTATATTAAATATTTTAGTTTGGATTTTAAATATGACAACATTCCATAAGTTTATTACTTATTTATATACTTGTTTAAAAATACTCACACTCATTCTCTCGCTCTCTTACTTTGCTGCCAGCCAGCCTCTCTCTGGAAGCACCAGTTTATGCTGCTACCTTGGGCCGGCCTTCCTCCCTGCTGTGCTGCTCCTATACCTTTTGGCCATGCTCTTTTCAGGAGTTGGAAGCCTCAGTTTCCCTGCTGGGACTCTGCTTCCCCCACATTCTGGGGTGTGTGTCTGTTGCACATCTTCTCTCCCCCAGTTTGAGACCGACTCAAGTGTGTGAAAGCAGAACCAAGCCTAAGTAGCCTGGCTGACCCCTGGTGGCATGCTGACCTCTGAGGAGTAGTTTCCGGCTTCCCTCTGTGCAGCAGACCCCCCCCCAGCCCCATACCTCTGGGCTGCTGCCATCGCCATGAGAAACCAAGGAGCCAGCAGGAAGGCCGCCAGGTGCCCGTGTGACACTCTCGGCATGGTGCTTTGTCTGTGCCTGGGGACCCCCTCCCCGGCTGGCTCTCTTGCTTCCTACGGCGGCAGCAGCAGCAGCAGATCTATAGCCTGAGTGGGTCAGCCACTGGAGGGGCCGCCTCCCTATTTTTTTCTGCTATTTTTGGTCCCTCCCCAAACTTCTAGGCTGGCTACAGGCCTGAGCAGCAGCACAGAGGCATGGGGGGGGGCTGCACAGAGGGAAGCCCACAAGGGGCCTGCAGGTTGCCCACTTGTGAAGGGAAATGTGTTGCTTCTATTCCAGACTTGCAGTTTGGTTTCTTAGCTGCAACTACAGCAGCATCACATGGTCCACAAAAGGACTGTGGGTCCGTGGCAGAGCGCCTGCATGGCATACAAAAGATCCCAGGCTCCTTGAGTCCCTGGCAAGCCGCTGCCACTCAACGTGGACCAGACCGCTTCTCACACCTGCTTACGGCCTTTTCAGGAGGCAGGGAGGGCTGAGCCACATTCCTGCTGGGGCAATTCTGAGGTGCACAGCCTCTTTATTTGCTCCCTTGTCCGCTGCTTAGGAGAAAAAATGGCAGAGCCGTGAAGGCAGGAGATGGGGACGAAGGACATCCTTGCAAGAATGATGGGCCATCAAGGGCTCATCTGTCTCTGCCATGCGATCTGGAGCCCATTTCAAAACCGAGGGTGCAATGCTGCCACTGTGCCTGGGAATCATTTGTCTAGCTAAACCTTTTTTAAAAAAAGAAAAGTTTCAGGTTGTTTTCAAGCCAACATTCAGCCAGCCATAAAAATGTAATTTTGTACATAAGAATTCTGATAGGCTGAAACCATGAACCGGAGAGTGCATTTCCTTTCTAATTCTGTCTGCCTGACAAGGAAATTAGTTTACAAGAGGAAATTCTATTTGGGAAGATTTGCTTCAGACAGAAATGGCAGAGGGCTTCTCCCTCCTTTGCTTGGGATAACACAGCCCTGATTCTTCCTGCTGGACTCTGCAAGTTACGCAAGTCTAGCCCAGGAGAACTTGTGAACATGCCCCACTGCCACCAGCACCGCCTGGAGCAACGTGGAGGACACAAAGGCCCCAAACAAAAAATGCCCACATCAAGGTGATGCTCTCTTTCCTTTGGCTTCCAGCCTCTGATCTCCAGCCAGACACATTGAAATGAAGCCCTCTGCAAAGCTCCTTCGCTTGCAGGGCGGGGAATGCCACCGAGACGTTTTGCTAGCGGGAACCCTTTTGGAGTTTCTCAGATGATGCTGTGCCCAGCAGGACCTGTCAGCTCCTTGACATCTAGCCAGATTCTCCACTTGAACCCCCATCAGACAGTCTGTGCAGGGGCGGGAATTGCCTTCAGGGACCTGTTAAGGGTGGGATGTTCTTAAGGCAAGGAAGCAGCAGCCTGAGAGCTCCCCCGAGACATAACCTTATAAAATTAATCCTCCCCAATCCCATAGGCCCGCCTATGGTGATGATTTGATGGAAGGGGGAGGTTGCAGGGTCTGTTGGGCACACGCACATGCGCACACACGCACTACCCCAAACAAGCACAGGGCACTCCTGTGCCCTTATATTTGTTGAAACACAAGGAAGAGGCTGAAAGAACCACACCCCACCACACCCGTGAGTCCTGTCCCTTCCTGTCTTTCCTTCTTGTGTTCTGGTGGCCAGTGAGTGCTAATGAGTACCACACCGATTGTCAATTTTTTTCTATTTTTTTTTTACTATATTGACATGTGCGTGTTTATTGCATTTGTGTTCTGGTTCTCTCCCCCTGCCCACCCCCACCCCACTTGGTGTACTTTCAGCTGTCCTCCCCCCAACACAAGGCTCCTGGATGCAGGGCTGTGTATGTCACTTTATTTGAATGGGGGGGCTGTCTGAGGATCCTTTTAAAGTCATAGGCATCTCCCCACTCCAAAAAAAGCATGGAAGAAGGCCAAGGGGAACCCAAGAGGCCTTTTGCCACTAGGGGGCAGCAGATACTAGGAAAGACCCCCCTCCCAAAAATCTATCCTTTGCTCACCAATAACACTCTTAACAGTCGCAGGAGATATTCCCCAACCTGAGCCAGATCAGGAGCACCAGCAAGATTCAGGCCAATCAGACACTATGTCAGGTCTGCTTTCTGCAGGCTGACTGGTCCATGAATCCCCTTCAGGGTTCTTTTGGCTGGTATAGCACAGAGGGGAGGAGAGTCTGGCTGGGAGTCCAGAGTCCGTGAGTTCAAATCCCCGCTCGTGCCTCCTGGGCGTCAAGGGCCAGCTAAAGATCACCCCACAGGGAGTGGCTCAGGGGTTATGTGCCCTGCCATCTGTGCAGCCGTGGGCAAGCGGCAGAGTCCCAAGGAGCCCGGTTGCCCCCCAGCTGGCAGTTGTGGACAAGGAAGGGGCTGGCTTGTGCAGCTGTGGCAAGCGGAGCAGGCCCTAGCCTGCTGGGAAAGCAATGATAAACCCCCTCTGAATGCCACTTACCATAGGGGTACCATAATCCGTTTTGGTCAGAGAACCCCGTTGTGAAGTGCAGCCGTGAATCTTACAAGAAAGAGACTTGTGCGATAACAGGACTATAGAAAACAAAGAGCCTTCTGAACCCCCCCACCCCCTCCTCTTCTTCCCTGCAAGAAATATGAGTCGTCGTCCCCCCCGCCTCTTTTCTTTACATCCAGCAATTTGAAGGCAGGAGAGAAGAGAAGGGAAGTCTGGTGACAAGAGCCTCCTTTGGGGAAGACAGGCTCCTCTCTGTTCCTTACAGGGATGGAGCGACCACTCTGGCTTCAAAGCACTGCAGAGGGTGCCCCTCCTGCTCTTTTCTCATGTAGGAGGTCTCAGGCGAGACCCAGAGCGTGGCCCCACTGTAGTTCAGAGGCTCACAGAGGCTCCTTGCAGGTCCACCACTGACGCAAGAAGAATGGGAGGATCCAAGACCCCCTTGGCACACTTCCTCAAGGTCACCTGAGCCTGGAGTTAGCCGGAGCCAGCTGGGCACCCCTACCTTGCTCTCAAAATCTGCAGCTCTCTTTTCAGACAGTTCTGCCCAGATTTGGGGCTTGTGTTGTTAGAAGGCGGGCTGGCACGTGGGCTGGCTCTTCTGGACCTCCGTCGTCACCTTAGGTGCCCTGCCAGCTTTGGTCTCTTGCTAGCCAAACCCCAGTTCAAAAGGCCTCTTTCAGGCTTATCCTCATTTGGTATTGAACAGTCTGCTCCACATATTAAAACATTGCCCTCGAAACGGAGCACGGCTGTTTTGCAGCCCAGCTACCCTCAGCCACTAGTAGGCAAGGTTTTGCAAAGGCTCAGAACAGCAAAGCCAAAAGCTACTTAGTGGGTTTCTGGAACACTCCACCAGGACCAGCGGGCACACAGCCCAGGCCAGCCCCAGGCCACACAAACATCAACTGGAGGACAGCAGCCGCTCCTCCTGCCTCCAGATCAATTCCCCTCTCCATCCTGCCATGAGGAGAGGCCCACAGAAAATGGGACTGACTAGATCAGCCTGGAGCAGAGCGTCTCCAAGGGCCACTGTGGAGTCCCCAGCATTCAACTGAGGCCTCAGAAACTGGTTTAAGGCATATGCAGAATGTCAAGGAAGGCGCAGAGCCATCACTTCAGATGGGCCTTTGGGAGTCCAAAGCACTTAGCCACCGTGCCCTCTGCCACCTTTCCAGGGCTTGAGGAGCCCAAAATGCACTCAGGGAGGCCCCAGGGAGGGGTGCCAATCCATTCCCTTCCACCCCCGCCTCTCCCCCCATTGCCACTAGGAGATGGGGCACAGCCACCAAGCCTTGTGGGGAGGCAGCAGCCCTCTGGGCTTACTGGAAGTGCTGCAGTCTCATGCAATGCTTGCATGTGTGTCTAATGCTGCAGAGCACAAGGACATCTGCCAGATCCAGAGACTGCGAGAGCGTAAAAGATTTGGGTCAGTTCAAGCCAACTCCAAGGAGGGAACAGCAGGGGAGGCCAGGCTGTGTCGTCAGGGAGCTCCAGTTAACGTAGGGAGATGCTCCAGCATGCTTGGCTGGGTACAGTTCAGACATGTGAGTGCCGGGATGCTCAGCGCCAGGGCAAGAGGACTCTAGAGGGCTGCTTGGGCCTCCCAGCAGAAAGAGAGCAAATGCAGCACATCCAGTTCCTGCACAGCAAGAGTGGCTCCATGCACAGACAATCCCAGCTCCCATGTCGTGAGAGCTTGGAGGAGACGGCTGCAGAATGGCCGGCTGAAGCAGGAGACAACACGGAGTCACCCATCTTGCTGTCCGGGAACTACTGAAGCAAGTGCCACTGTCCCTGGGGGAGCGAGGGGCAGAGCGGGCACCCCAACTAAGCCACAAGTGCCCAGTCCACAAGGGCTTCTCCAGACTGCCTGGCGATTACTGAGCATTTGGCCTGATTTGCTTGCACAAAACTTGCACGGAGGTCATACGATCCCCACTATTTATTGAGAATTTGTTCCAATATACGTTTGTGAGGAATTTATACAGTTTCCCATCCATCAGGTCATTAAGCCACACTGTTTAGTGCATTTCCCCATCACTTTCCTTACTGCAAAAACTCCTTCATAAAAAAAGTGGACTTGTTGCAAAAGAGCACTTTAGTTGCACACATCTACTGAATCCCTCCTGCAAAATAAGGACAGTCTGGAGGCGACTCAGATCTCTGCTGTGGCTTGCCACTCCCGCCCTCCTCTCCACGTCAAGCAGCAGCACGGAGGCGGCCTTGGCAGTGACTGCAGCGGGGGCGGGGGATCCCCAGTCAAATTGCTGCAGGGTGTGTTTGAGCAACTTAAAAACGATCAGCCTTTTGAAAGGAAGAGCCCTGCCAGGTGGCTCCTGCAACAACCTAACCCTGACGAGATGAGGCCAACGGAGGGCACCTGGCACCTACCTGGCTCCAGGTGATCACAACATACTTGGCCTGTCTTTTTCCTCTGGCAACCATGCTCAGCTGTCCTCTGAATATCTTCCTGGATGGTGCGGGCAATTTCGGAGTCATGATCTTCACTGCGCATGAGGGGGTGAGAAGGAAGGAAGAAGCAATTAGAGCAGCAGCCTCTGGCCTTGCTGGAAAACGCACAGGAGAAATGAGACAGTCACTTCAGATGCCTGGATTTGGTGCCTCCCATCTGACATTAGTCTGCCTTCGGCAGTCTACAAACGCTACAAAGACACCTGGGGAAGCTGCAGAGAGGACTTTGGCGTGCGCGCACGCACGCATGCACACACACACACACACCATGAGCCACACACTTGAGCCACAGCTCACTCTATCTCCTTGCACTGCCCTAAGAGGCAGGCCTACCCCAGAGATGCATGCAACACTCATGCCATACAAGCTTTGTGGGCTCATAATGCTTGCCTAAAAAAGAGGCAAGCATTAGTCCTGGATTCTTCCACAGCTCAGATTAATATCAGAGCCAGAGAAAAACCCCCAGTTTACCCCACTCAGCCCCAGATGACAACTTGATCCCTTGGCCAAGTGACACTGACTTGCAGAGCTTCAGAGGGCAGGGGGAGGGTTGGAGTTCACACTGGCTTGGAAATGAGCCAAGCCGCTCCAGTTTTACCTCCTCCTCTTCCCAGCCCCCACAAGCCAATCCATGCAAACCACAGATTGCTCACGCATCTCAAGTCTACACGAGAGGAGGCACAGCACAATCCAGGCCTGCTGTATCCCCTCTGGGCTGCATTTCCATAAGTGCATCTCTCCCTCTCTCGCTCTTACACACACACACACGCACACACACACACACACACACACACTCGGAGCAGTACCAAAAGCAAGTGCCCCCAAGGTAGTTAGGATAAAAAGCAAACCTACATCTGCTTCTGTTTCTCGGAGAGCCGGAGCGCGCTCACTTCATCCTCTCTGTCCTGAAGCTTCTTGGCAATTTGGATATCTCTCTGGACCAGCTGGTTCTTCTGGATGTTGGACGCATAATGCTGCTCAACTGGGAAGAGATGGGAACCTCACTGCAGGCGCCAAAAAAAAAAGGGGCTTTCATTTCCCCCCTCTCCCTCTGCCTTGCCTTCAATTGGCATCTCCAAAAGACGCCTGCCTGACACTCTGGAGACCAGCCGCCAGCCAGCAGAGACCAGCACTTCCCAAACTGTGGCTGGTGGACCACCGCTGGTCCACAAGCTGCATTCAGGTGCGCCGTGGCATGTCCACATTACATATTCATGTTGATTTTTGCTGGTATTTTTATTTCTTCTGTTATTTCTTACATTGCATTCTATGGAATGCAAATTAGAACATGCAATTTAAAAAACCAGCTAAAACCACACAGCCTCTAACACATCGCTTCACAGGAAGATCATTTGTCAAGTGGTCTATAGGGAGAGGGAAGAAGTCTGGGACCTGCTGGTGTAGGCAGCACTGAGGGACAGCGCAAGGGTGTGACTCGGGGAGGGGGTGCTAGGCTGCTTCCTGTGTCCCCTCCCCTGTGTCACTCAGGGAGAAAGGCCCCCACGGCGCAGCAGCAGAGCCCCAGGTTGGTTCAATGCCCCCCCCCCGGCATCCCCTGGAGAACTGCCTTCAACCAGTGAAAGGAGGCTCTGCGCCTCCATGAGTCACACACAGCCTTAGATGCCCACGGCTCCCCATCAGCCGGCCAAGGGCCATTTAGTTGTTTATTATTTGATTTATCCCACCCTTCCTCCCAGCAGGAGCCCAGGGCGGCAAACAAAAGCACTAAATAAAACATCATAAAAACAGACTTTAAAATACATTTAAACAAAACAACTTTAAAAACATTTTTTTAAAAGCTTTGAAGGTTTAAAAACATATTAAAAAGCAATTCCAACACAGACGCAGACTGGGATAGGTTTCAACCTAAAAGGCTTATTTATTTATTTATTTATTTCCATTTCTATACCGCCCCTAGCCTATGGCTCTCTGGGCGGTTCACAGCAAGGAATAAAATACAATACAGTAAAAAAGAAATCAGATAAAATCCCTAAAACAGATAGCTTAAGCGTTTAACAACTCGATATAAAATTAACTTAACATTAAGCAAGGTCTTCAGTAGGTGCCGGAAAGATAGCAGAGATGGCGCCTGTGACGCCCTTCCCTGGCTCTCCCTGTCAGGTTCCTACCTGCTCGTGGTTACTGCCTGTCACTAGGCACCACCAGGGACTCCACCAGTCCGGACTGTCCTTTTTTATGGTTTCTCTCCCCGCTCTAGCACAGATCTCAACAGATCCCCCTGCTAGGCAGCACCACCAGTCACGTCCTATAACCAGTATTTCCAGAGACTCTGCCTGAGTCTCTCTATCAGGTTACCTCTGTGACTGAGTGCTCAAGCTGTCCCACTCCCTTTGTATCAATGCAGATAATTCTGGTTTGCTCTGAATACTTGTGTTATATTCTCCCCTTCACCGCTGCCACCATTTGTCACAGTTTCCCTTCAGCCTTGGTCATTACCTTACCCTCCCTTCTGGTCTGTGAAACCCCAGCCAAGGATCAGGCCTTTGGTAAACCAAATATATTTATTAAATAACAAAGATAACAAGATTTCTTCATAAAGGCACTTAAGCATATGGTTACATCTATTCCTGAGGTACTGGTCTTAGTATTAATCCGAACTCCACACTCTCCACCCAATCTCCTCTCAAAAACCCACCAAAACAACCCACTTCATGCTCACCGTCCACACCGATTTAACTGTCATCCTTCCATTTATACTGTCAGCCATTCTCAACACTCAGCCAATCACCCAGCATTCTACTGCCCATTTACTCCCCCCTCCTCTTTCATTCCACTTACCATGTATCTTCTATTCAAACAGCACTTACACGAATACACTTACACTAATACAGGAACATCACAGCGCCTGCCTAATATTCAAAGGGAGGGAATTCCACAGGGTAGGTGCTGCCACACTAAAGGTCCATTTTCTATATTGTGCAGAACGAACCTCCTGCAGAGCGCAGTGATCGGCTGGGTATATAAAGGGTAAGACGGTCTTTCAGGTATCCTGGTCCCAAGCTGTATAAGGCTTTGTACACCAAAACCAGAACCTTGAACTTGGCCCAGTAACAAATGGGCAGCCACTGCAGTTCTTTCAGCAGCGGGGTGACATGTTGGCAATACCCTGCCCCAGTGAGCAGTCTCGCCGCCACATTTGGCACCAGCTGCAGCTTCTGGACCAACCTCAAGGGCAGTCTGTGATGTTCTTGTTAATATTGTAAATATGGTAAGTGCTGTTTATATAGAAGATATATGGTAAGTAGAGTGAAAGAGGAGGGGGGAGTACATGAGCAGTAGAATGCTGGACGATTGGCTGAGCATTTGAATGGCTGGGAGTATAAATGGAAGAATGACAGTTGAATCTGGGTGGTGAAATAGAGGGAGGTTGAGAGGGAGGTTGAGGTGGTGTTCAGTGGTGAATTGAGAGGTGGTGTTTGAGAGTGAGTCGGAGTTCTGAGGCAATTAGTAAGAAGTCAAGTACCTAACAGAATACAGATGAAACCATATGCTTGTGAAACATTCCTTCAGTAATCTTGTTATTTCTAATATTAAATAAATACTTATTTGGTTTACCAAAGGCCTGATCCTTGGCTGGGGAATATACAGACCAGAAGGGAGGGCAAGGTAATTACCAAGGCTGAACAGAAACTGTATCTAATGGTGGCAGCGGTGAAGGGAGATATTGTAACAAGTCAAGTATTCAGAGCAACCCAGAGTTGTATGCTTTAAATATAGAGATACAAGGGGGTTGGGAACAGCATAGGTACACAGTCACAAAGTAACAAGCTATAGAGAGACTTAGGCAAAGTCTCTGGGAGTCTGGGTTACAGAAAGTGACTGGTGGTGCTGCCTAGCAGTGAGATCTAGTGAGATCTGTGCTAGAGCTGTAAAGGGTAAGAAGAAAACCTGACGTTCCTGTCTGCTGGTAGCCACAAGTGAGAGCTTCACAGGTGGTGCGGGGGAGGACGTCACATGTGGTGGCTGTAGCGGTGGGATACGAACAACAGAGAGTCCCTAAAAGTGGTGTGGCAAAAAGAAATAACAAAGATTACTTGTGAGAGTGACTGGCAAAGAGTGTGTGGCAAAGTGTGAGTGAACTCCTAAAACATGGCTGAATATATAAAGATGAAAAGAGAGGAGCTGGTGGAGAAGTGCATAACATTCAATTTACCTCACGAGGGTAAAGGGGTAGATGAATTGCGAGTGGCTTTAATAATGCATACATCAATCCAACACAAACAACCTGACAGAGAAGAGACCCCAGAAGGGTACTCAAGCAATCCCAATTATATAGAATATTTAAGAGAGAAGTTAAGATGGGAACATGAGGAAAAAAATAAGGATAGAGAGATTGCAATGGTGAAAATGAGAATGGAGGCTGAAAGATTTAAGATGAGAAAGAAAAGCAGCGGGAGTTGGAAACTGAGAGAATGAGAATGGATACTGAAAGAATGAGAGTGGATGCTGAAATACAAGTGGAAAAGTTAAAATTTGGAAGAGAGAAGTTTCAGTCGGATGAAACAAGAAAAGAAAGAAATGAAACCAAGATAAAGGTTACACCAAAAGATTTTGCGGTGTATGAGCCTGGACAAGATCCACAAATTTACCTCAACACCTTCAAAAAGGCAGCTCAGATGTGGGGGCTACCGGAGGATAATTATATGCAATATTTATCAAATTTAATCAAAGGGGAATTGGCAGAGGTATACCAATATTTCCCCTCAGACAGGCCCGTCACATATGCCGAGTTTAAAGAGGCAGTGTACAAAAGATTCAGACTGGGACCTGACCATTTCAGGAAGTTATTTCAAAACTGCCAGATCCAGGCAGGACGGTCTTTTATTGAACTGGGAGCAAAATTGGTGGATATATTTGGAAAGTGGATGGGAAGTGCCAAAGCTCAATCAGTAGAAGAGGTGAAAAGCCTCATGATACTGGATCAATTATATTATCAGTTGCCACCAGAAATAAGGCACCTTGTCAAAGACCGTTCCCCTAAATCTGTTCAAGAGGCAGCAGAGTTGGCAGATCACTTTGCCTCAAATAGAACTGGCTGGGTGAGCAAAACATCGAGAGAGTTTAAACCCAGACCATATAATGGTGGCAGAAAGGATGTGGTACCACAGCGAGTGAGTCTTCAAATAAAGTCTGAAGGGCACAGGACACCCCAGAGTGGATCTGTGTACCCCAAAATGGAGGAGAAATTATGTTATAAATGTGGTAGAACGGGGCACCTACGTTTTCAATGTGAGGTTGCCAACCCCATTGGTAATCCTTCTCAGGGAAGGGCAGTGAAAAAAGAACCAAGGGAGTTAAAAATGAAGAAGGTTTAGTTCTGCCATATAAACTGGACAAATGTAAAAGACTTTGATTCGAGTCTGAGGGAAGAAGTGAGTGTGCAAGGGGCAAATTATTGGGCCTTGCTTGATACTGGTGCCGCTCAGACGTTACTGAGGCCAGATTTGATAAAATCTGAGGAAATATTACCTCAGGAAATGGTGACAATCCAAGGAGTGAGGGGTGAACCAGAAAGCATACCCATGGCCCTGATAAAATGAAAGTGGAGAGGAAAGGAGGAAATATGTAAAGTAGGTATTAATGCCCAACAACAAGAACCAGTGATACTGGGAAGAGATGTTATGGGGGCACAAGGAAAAATATATGTGGTGACCAGACAACAACTTGGCAAAGCAACAGAAGCCATTTTAACAGAGGCTGAAGAAAACAGTGTGGAACCTGTTTTCGAGCCTGAGGTCGCCATAGCAACCCCTAGCAGGCCTGCGGAGAGAGATACACTGTTTCAAATGGGGTCTGACACAGAGACACAAAGGTTCAGGGAGGAGCTGAAAAATGATAGCAGTTTGAATATAATAAAGGGAAAAGCCCTCCAAAACAGAATCCCCTTTACAGAGACTTTGAGGGATCAAACTGTGTGGGAAAATGGTGTGCTGACTGTGGATGCCTGCTGAGAGAGAGAATGAATGTGAACCAGTGAAACAATTGGTGGTACCTAGCAAATACAGAGTCAGATTGCTAGAGGTAGCCCATTATGTCCCATGTTCAGGGCATCTTGGAATAAAGAAGACCAAGAAAAGATTGGCTGCACACTATTATTGGCCAAATATTTCTAAAGACGTAAAACAATATTGTTCATCAAGTATGGAATGTCATAAAGTGGGAAAAAGTGGGGTAAAAATAAAAGCTCCACTGAGATTTCCTATTCCATTGGTGTGCTATGTTGTGAAAGAAACCTCACCCATTTGGTACCTTTATGGGGGGAAGGACTTTGGAAATGCACCACCTACATCTTTGGTTAAAAACTACATTAGTCTTCAGAGTTTTCCTTCTCATACATCCACGAGGCATGGGTGTAATACATCCTTTGGGGAAAGAGGAAGGAACCCAGATTTCTTGATGGAAATACAATTAAGCAGGGTGAGATTCAAGCCTGAAGTATATCCATCTGGCGAATCAGAATGTGAGGTCAACTTGTTAAAGCAACCAGTTTCTTGTCAAGTGGTTGTGGTTCAAGATCTTGAGAACAGAGATCATTTGGATACATCTCAGATGAATAAATTTCTATACCTTTATTGTAGTAAAGAAATGTTTAGAAAGGCACATTCTAATATGTTGACAGTCAAAGAATTGCAGGTGTGTCCTGAGTCGGGCAGATCACAAGAGTGTTGTTTACGAGTGTCATTAGTGCCACTTCGTCTCAATATTGATCAGGATACCCTGGGGTTCTTGAAGGATTTCTTCACTAGTTTGTCTACAGAAGTAAAAATCCTAATGACTCTAGATCATGGGGTTAAAAAGCCTCATGGTGCAGACATAACATGTACCTTACCCAAGCATCCCAGTAGTTTAAAGGAGTCAAGCCCGATTATTTCTTTCTCATTACACAAACGAGTGAATCAGAATGAAAGAGTGATTGAGGAAATCAGGAAACATGAGAGAGCATTTTTAGGTGTGATGTTCTTGTTAATATTGTAAATATGGTAAGTGCTGTTTATATAGAAGATATATGGTAAGTAGAGTGAAAGAGGAGGGGGGAGTACATGAGCAGTAGAATGCTGGACGATTGGCTGAGCGTTTGAATGGCTGGGAGTATAAATGGAAGAATGACAGTTGAATCTGGGTGGTGAAATAGAGGGAGGTTGAGAGGGAGGTTGAGAGGGAGGTTGAGGTGGTGTTTAGTGGTGAATTGAGAGGTGGTGTTTGAGAGTGAGTCAGAGTTCTGAGGCAATTAGTAAGAAGTCAAGTACCTAACAGAATATAGATGAAACCATACGCTTGTGAAACATTCCTTCAGTAATCTTGTTATTTCTAATATTAAATAAATACTTATTTGGTTTACCAAAGGCCTGATCCTTGGCTGGGGAATATACAGACCAGAAGGGAGGGCAAGGTAATTACCAAGGCTGAACAGAAACTGTATCTAATGGTGGCAGCGGTGAAGGGAGATATTGTAACAAGTCAAGTATTCAGAGCAACCCAGAGTTATATGCTTTAAATATAAAGATACAAGGGGGTTGGGAACAGCATAGGCACACAGTCACAAAGTAACAAGCTATAGAGAGACTTAGGCAAAGTCTCTGGGAGTTTGGGTTACAGAAAGTGACTGGTGGTGCTGCCTAGCAGTGAGATCTAGTGAGATCTGTGCTAGAGCTGTAAAGGGTAAGAAGAAAACCTGACATTCCTGTCTGCTGGTAGCCACAAGTGAGAGCTTCACAGGTGGTGCTGGGGAAGGACGCCACACAGTCCCACATAGAATGCATTACAGTAATCCAGCCAGGAGGTTACCAGTGCATGGACAACAGTGGTCAGGCTATCCCAGTCCAGAAACAGCCATGGCTGTCTTACCAGCCAAAGTTGGTAAAAGGCACTCCTAGCCACAGAGGTCACCTGGGGCTCTAGTGACAAAGCCCCTGACTACAGACCTGCTCTTTCAGAGGGAGCACGGCCCCATCCAAAGCAGGCAACTGACCAATTATTTGAACTTGGGAACCACCAACCCACAGCGCCTCCGTCTTGCTAGAATTCAGAGTCAGTTTATTGGCCCTTATCCAGTCCACCACCGAGTCCAGGCAGCGGTCCAGGGCTTGCATGGCCTCTCCCAATTCAGATGTTACAGAGAAATAGAGCTGGGTATCATCAGCATACTGCTGACACCTCGCCCCAAAGCTCCTGATGACTGCTCCCAAGGGCCTCATATTGATGTTAAACAGCATGGGGGACAAGATGGTATCCTGTCGCACCCCACAGCACAACTGACGGGAGGCCGAAATACAATCGCCCAATCCTATTCTCTGAAAACGATCCTGGAGATAGGATTGGAACCACTCTAAAACAGTGCCTCCGATACCCATCTCACCAAGTCAGCCCAGAAGGATACCATGGTCAATGGAATCAAAAGGCACCGAGAGATCAAGTAAGAGTAACTGGGTCACACTCCCCCTGCGCTTCTCCTTCTCCCGATAGAGGTCATCTATCAGGGCGACCAAGGACGATTCAGTCCCA
The DNA here is from genome assembly GCF_030035675.1 of Rhineura floridana. NCBI lineage: Eukaryota > Metazoa > Chordata > Lepidosauria > Squamata > Rhineuridae > Rhineura > Rhineura floridana. The sequence continues at coordinate 12,166,662 of NC_084497.1, forward strand.
ATTCAGACTATGCGGGTAGGAGGAGGAAGCAAGCACTCTGAGAGAAACGGGGGGGGGGAGCCCAGGGGCCCCCAGGTTCTCTCTCCCCTCCACTGCCACACAGTCGCCTCCCCTCCTGCCCTGATGCCCGGCTCTGCAAGGGCTCCTTTGCCATGCCTGCCTCTCAGCAGCCGCCCTTGGGAGCAACTGGCTGGCTGGACCTGCCCGACAGCTCTGGCTGCAGCGCTGACCCTGGCACCGAGGCCAGGCACCCTGTGACTAGCCCAGTCAGCCAACACACCTTCCCAAAGGCGCTGCGTTCACTGGCCCAGCCCATTGGTCCACCGACCAGCTAGCAGCAATGGCCCTCCGGGGCTTCACTCCAGGAGTGCTTCCCAGCCGCAGCTGCCGGTGCCCTTAGGGATCGGACCTGCAGCGGCCTTCTGTGTGCAACGGAGGCACTCAGGCACTGCGGTCCGGTCCTCCCTGCCACTTTGCATCCTGAGGAGCAGAGCAGGACCTGCTCTGAGTCTTCGGACCAGTCGCGGCTCCAGATCCAGCGGCAACCCAGCCAGCCGGCCTCTCCTGCCCATCCCAGCTGCCAAGGAAGTCTCCCAGAGCTCTGGCAGCCCTTTCGGGATGTTGCACACTTCCTCCTCCTCCTCCTCCTCCATCCGCTTTCCTACTTCCCTGCCTCCGTGTCCTGCTGCCTCCCTCCCTAGGAACAGGGGAAGCTGCTTTACACCGAGCCAGGCCACTGGCCATCTAGCTCAGGACTGTCTACACTGACTGGCAGCCGCTCTGCAGGGGTCTTCCTTTCCCTGCACCAACAAGAGATGCTGCCGGGGATTGAACTGGGACTTTCTGCAGCTGCAAACGCTCCACGGCTGACTGAGCCATGGCCCTTCCTTCCTTCCTCCCCCCCCTTGCTTCTCTCCCCTGCCTGTCTGCGGGGCAGACCACAGTGGGGACAAACGGGATGCCCTGAGAGCAAGCATCCCACGCACGGGCCAAGGGGCTCACCTCAAGACCTTCCTTCCTTGGTCTCCCAGCCTAGAAGAAAGGGGAGTTGACTAGAGGGGCCACTGTTGCCAGGGCGGCCTGGACTGCAGCCCTCCCACCGGGACTCACACTTTTGAGGGGGCACCATTCCAGGGGCACAGAAGAGAAGGGAAAGGGGGGAGGGAATCTTCCTTTCCAGGAATACAACTCTGACGGGGCACCCCAAACAGGGAGGGACCCCCCACACTCTCTCAAAGAGGTTGGCACTGTGCCAACTGTTCACCTGATGGGATCTCCTCAGGGGGAACCCCCCCACACACACCTCTTGGCTGTTGCTTGGGTAGCCCCTCAAGCTTTGCTGCCTTCTCAGGGGGCTGGAGAAGGAAAGATGGAAGCAGAAAGCTCTTGCCTCGGCTTGCCATCCTATCTCACCACTGGATGTCGCAAACACGGACCAGCTGGCTAGCTGCCATCCCTCCCAGACCCAGACAGGCCTGATCTTAAGTGCCATTAATCAGCCCCACTGACAGGGTGTGGGTGGTGGCAGCAGCACTGGGTGTGCGCGTGAGGAGGGGGGCGAGGGGGCCTGTGCCCAAATCATGTTCGTCACTGTGGCGGGGAAGGTCTTGACGTCACGGAATGATTCATGAGCATCAGTTGTGGCAGCCAAAACAGGATGGCACAAGGCAACCCATCGGGGCTGCAGAAGGAACCATCCCCTTCCAAAGGCTGCCAAGGGAAGCCAACCTTGAGAATGTCCCTCAAAATGCCACGTTGTCTGGAAAGATCTGCGCCTGTCACCCTGTTCCTTATTAAAATCTATAAGTCTGATTCACTGGAGTGCAAGGCTCCATTCAATTAACTAAAAAATAACTGTAAAAAAAACCCTGGCTCAAAGAGGCATCCCATACTTGGAAAACCAAGTCTGTTTCCAAAGTATACCTTGAGTGCACAGGATAGAGCTCTGTGTATCATTTGCAGGCCATGCTAATTGGCTGGTGGGTGGTGGTGGTTATTACCCTGGTGCTAAATGGTGGCATGACTGGCGAAGGCTTGGCTGGTCAGGAAGAAAGAGAAACTCTGCACTACTGGCCAGAGAGGGCAAGCCTGGCCACATCCCAAACCCCAAATTCCAGTCCTTACTCTCTAGCTCTTGTAAGCAGTAGGCCAAAGCTCCATCTTCCAGGACAGGAAACTCTCGGCAAACTGCAGCGGGGTGGGGTGGGGGAGGGAATACAAACACAATATTAAACAACAGCAGGGCCCAATTCTGCCAGTATTTATTCAAAAGATTTCTTACCCGCCCTTCATCAATTAAAGTCCCAGGGTAGGTTACAGCAATAAAAAACAGAGTTAATAAACCCATTACAATTATAAAACAAGCAAAAGTGTTCCAAACGGACCAGAACCGTACAAACTCAGCAAAAGAGATGTGCTCCTCCACTCCAGCAAAGAGCCAAAATCTTGTGGTTGGTGCACACTGCCTGCAATTTATCATCCTACTTAGTGTTTACAAAGCACTGTTTTAATGTTCTGTGCTATTTGCCTCTCTGGATTACAATCATCTTGGAAGTCAATCTGTTTTCCAGACCAGCTGTTCCTGTAATTTGCCTACCAGATCATTGATCACTACCGCAGAACTGTGACTGACTTTCCACACGGGGGGGGGGGGCTGCACTTTTTGATGTGTGATGATGTTCCATCCACACTGGAGGGTGAGGCATTGCTGTGCGGGTCAGGAAGGGCCAATTCACCTAAGAGAGGTATTTTTCAAACTTTTTAAAGAAATTGGTTTTTGAATTTGTGCTAAAGCACTTTTACAAATATAAGTACTATTGTGCAAAGACTCTAGTATTTGATATTTTTGTTTTAAGTTTTAAAATGTTACAAATCATTGCTGAACAAGTTTTAAATGGCAGAAATGATTAAAACGACAAAAGAAGTAGGGTGTTTTTTAAATTAATTAATTTTATAATTAGCACTATAATACTTTTTCATTCAAGGGCAATTTTAAAAATACTTTAATTTTTTTTAAAGAAAGAATAGCCAAAAAAGTTTTTTGCACTAATGGGAAGGCTGATTTAAAAAAAGAACAAAAAGAACAGAGTGATAAAATGGTGCCGGCTGGAAAGCGAATAGTGGGTGTGTGCTGAAGTGGCGATAGGTTCACTTGCCTGATATATATCTCACTGCAGACATCAAAACCAGCCTTGGAAACCAGGGAATAATCTCACTAAACAGCCAGCCTTTCATTGTTTTTCAAAAGTATTTCACTTTCTGAGGTTTGAGGAAAGTGGGAAGGGCCTCTGGGGAAACAGAAGGCAATGAGTTGACAGTGGCATGAAAAAGTAAGTGAAGGAAGCCTGGAGATTCCTCACCAGACCCCTAGTGTGGAAGGTCCCCCCCCCCTGCAGGCAGTCCCACATTGCCAGTGGAGGGACTGAGAGCCAGGAAGGGTGACCAACCTATATCCACCGGCTGAGTGCAGGAGAAGGCCGGGCCTGAACCAAAGGCTCAGCATCTCACGCCATCGCAGCCTGTTCTGCCTTCCAGACAAGAGGAGGAAGAGAGCACATCCTTGCCCAGAATGCCACCAATCTGCCCACAGCCACAGGCACCTCCTCGCGGGAGCTCTGCCAGAAACTGGGTGTGTCCAAAAGGCACACCTGCACACCCAGCACCTTCCCCCCCTCTTACACACAGCCCCATTCCACAGCTGCTTGGCTGACAAGTCTGTGCAGCTCAACAAGGTGCTGAAAGATCCGTCTAGGCACAGTTTATGCAACGTAAAGGGGAGAGTGACAGCCCTGCCTTTCGGCCTGAATTGGGTGCCCGGCCGGACGGGAGGGCCTTTCTCAAGGTGGCCCTCAAGCCATTTTGGACTCAGCCAGTTGAAATCAAAAGAAAACCCTTTTTTGGGTTGGAAGGCAGACCCCTACGCACAAAACAAGGCAAGGCCCATCGTAGCTCAGTGACTGAGCATCTGCCCTGCACGGAGAAGGTGCTGGGCTCTGGGGAGGGCTGGGAATGTCCCCTGCCTGAAAGCCTGGGGGCCCGCTACCAATGGGTCTGACTCAGGAGAAGGCAGCTCCTCTGCTCCCAACAATATTCCACATGTAATTATTATTCCATTTATCAGCCACTTCGTACAAAGAAATGGGGTGGGGGGGGAGAATGGGATGGCATTTTGATGAGGATGCCATTGTGTGGATGTTGCAAAAAGCCCCACATGTGTGAGCAGCAGAGAGGGGCCTGTGATGTTCCTGTAAATTAGCATCTGTAAATATGGTAAGTGTGGGTCTATTAGGTGATGTATGGTAAATGACTGAGAGAGAAAGGAAGGAGGAGTACATGGGTCAGAAGCTGAAGTATGCTGGATGGTGATTGGCTGAGTGGCTGGCTGGCTGAAGGTATAAATGTGAGGATGAGAGTTGGGGGGGGAGAAGTTGTTGAGTTGGTTAGAGTGAGGTCGTTTGGTGAGGGTTGGTTGGCAGAGTTCTGAGGGAAGTTTGGATTGTGTTTGGCTGATATTTAAAGAGTATATATATGAACAGAAACATAAAGAGTGACACTATATGAAACCAGACGCTTAAACATTCCTAATCTTGTTATTTCCTGTTGTTAGTAAATAAATACTTATTTGGTTTACCAAAAGCCTGATCCTTGGCTGGGGGAATATACAGACCAGAAGGGAGGGCAAGGTAATTACCAAGGCTGAAGGGAAACTGTATCTAATGGTGGCAGCGGTAAAGGGAGATATTGTAACAAGTCAAGTATCCAGAGCAACCCAGAGTTGTATGCTTTATAGACAAAGATACAAGGGGGTTGTGGACAGCAAGGGCACCCAGACACAAAGTAACAAGCTATAGAGAGACTTAGGCAAAGTCTCTGGGAGTATTGGTTATAGGACGTGACTGGTGGTGCTGCCTAGCAGGGGGATCTAGTGAGATCTGTGCTAGAGCGGAGTGAGAAACCATATAAAGGACGGTCCTGACTGGTGGTGTCCCTGGTGGTGCCTAGTGAAAGGCAGTAGCCACAAGCAGGTGGGAACCTGACAGGGAGAACCAGGGAAGGACGTTACATGGCCCACAAAAAGCTTCCAGATGGAAGTGCCTGGAGCGGGGGGGGGGGAGAGGAAGTTGCTGGTCTTTTGGAGCAGGGCTGGCGGAGGGGCCTGAAGGGCCACAACTCCCTCCCAGAAACAGAGCTTTGAGTCCAGAAGCATCACAGAAGTCGAAACAGCGCCAGTGAGGCTGCCATGCACAGACCAGACTTTTGAGACACACTCCTTCCCCTCAAGAACCCTGGGAAGAGGGTGCTGGGAATTGTGATGGGTAAACCACAGTTCCCAGGATTCTGAGGAGGGGGAATAATGTGCTTTAAATGCACAGGGCATTTGCAGCTTCTGTGTCTCTCTCTCTCCCCCCTCATGGGCTTCCAGGAGGACCCTCCCCCAGAGCTCTGACCTCCTCTCCCCCTCAGCCTTGCCCCCTGATTTCCAGCCCGCCATCGCTGTCCTCCCCCACTGCATCCCTTTCATCTTGTCCACCCTTCCCATATTGCCTTACAAGGCAAAGAAGGCACACAATGATTTTGGGCACAGACCCAAATCCCACTGACAGAAAAGCCCCCCTTTGGGCCTCTTTTGGATGCCTTCGTCATCATACAGTCCCGGGGGGGAGATCTTAGTGCAGCAGCAGCCCCCCCCCCAGCTCAGGGAGAGGCAGGAGAAAAGGAGCAGCCGGGGGGGGGCATCCCTGGCTTGGGGAAGGGAGAGGCCATCTAGTCTCAGCTGGGGCAGAACTGCCTTCGTCTTTAGACTCTGTAATGTGAAGCAGGTCAACAGGAACTGGGCCCCAGGGAGGGGAGCTATGGGATGCGCCTGCTGCCCCCTGGCCGGGCCAGGCCTGACCCCTGTGTGGCCCAGCTGGGCGGCTAAGCACTGCCACAGCCTCCCAGGTGGTAACAAGCGCATTTGGCTCCCTGCTGCTGGAGAGTCCACAGCTGGCTGCAGGGCATGCTCCTCCCTGTGGAAAAGAGGGCAAACAGCAGCCGCGAAAGGGACCGCCAAGTGGGCCCCCCTTGCCCCTCTCCCCCCCCCGTCTCAGCTGGACCATCCTGCACCACTCGGGAGGGCATGGGGAGCCAAGCCAAGCCAAGCAGCAGGATGGCCCTCGGACCTGCTGAGCCCCACAAGCAGGATGAAGACAGGGGACTGGGTGCTGCTCAGCTGCCAAGAGAGAAGGACCCGCTTCTCTTCCCTGCTGGGGGCGGGGGTGGCAGGCTTTTGCATGCTCAGTTCATGTTTCCACCCTGTGACGCCTTTCCCAGTGCAAGGCCAGCTATTTACACTTGAAGTGCTGGAAAGCCCCCCCCCCCCTAAACACCTGCTGCAAGCCAGGGTTTCATGTAAGCCTGAGCAAAACTGAGGAAGAAGGGCTTGGAGCAGTCCTTGGTCTTGGCTGTTAATCTTCCCTTGTCAACAACTGCCTGGGGCAACCTTGCTTTCTTTTCAAGATCTGCGCTGCCTGAAGAGACTCATGTACTCACACCCTCAGTTAACTTCTACTTCTTTAGAAGGTAAGCTCGCAATCACCATCAGCTTTCCATCATATTTTGTTAAAATAAATAAAAATTTGACTTGCTGTGTTCTCTAAAACCTGAAGGTTTGTTCACTTGCCGACAAAATGGGGTCTAACTACAGCCACTGCCTATTCTGCATCGGGGTTTACATTCCCCAAAATTTGTATTGCTAATAATGGGTGAGTGACGCGATTGTGGGTGGTGAGACCAGCAGGCTTCTTTCAAAATTCCGAGATCCTGGTTGACATTCTCTTTTTTATTTTAAAGGCAGTTTGTACCCTTTGTAGACATAATTTTGCACTTGTGCAGAAAGCATTAGTCACCAGAGTCCTCTAGAAGGCACCCGAAGTGGTTGTTCAACTCCAAAAGTGAGCAGCAGAGAGGTGCCCACACAAAGCTGCCACATGGAAAAGTGGAAGCAAACAAACAGAAAAATGAGCATTGCTGAGTCAGTGACAGATGTCCCAGGCACCTTTCACCTCTCAATGTGCAAATGATATCCATAAAATGTGTTTTTAAATTTGTATATTTGCTTTTAATGTTTTAATTGTTGTAAACCGCCCAGAGAGCTTTGGCTATGGGGCGGTATACAAATGTAATTAATTAATTAATTAATTAATTAATTATATTCATTACATTTCCCTTTTTCTGCTTTCCTGAAATGGCCCAACTGCCATTTCCCACCTTTTATGCATAAAGCGCCAGTCATCCACTTAAAACTGACATACGGATTGCATGGAGAAGGCCGTGCCCTGCAGGGTGGGCCACGCCAAAGCCCCAGGCTTATTTGCTGCCGCTGCTGCTGCCACCACCAGCACCCCTCCATCTACCCTACACCTTGGACAAGGGGAAGCTTGAGGTCTGCAGTCTCACCTGGGCACAGTCACCTCCGAGAAGAGTTTAGCCCATGCTCTGCGTATGCCAAAGAGAGTAACATGACAAAAGGCAATTGACACAAGGGTGACAAAACGGAAGGAGTGAGAAAGGACCGCTAATTCCTCAGGGGAGGGGGACTGGCAGGGCAAAGGAAGAGAAGCCACCACAGAAAGACAGCTGCTGTTGCTGCTGCATCATGGCGGGGATTTCTCAGTGCCCTTGAGAACAAGGTGGAAATGAGCTATTGATACTTCCCTCCATAACACACCCCACAGGCAGACTTAAAAGGTGTGAACTGTTATTAGGAGAGAATTTACAATGCCCTGATTGCTGCATGTGTGCCTTTTACCTGGAAGGAGCAGGCCTTTTATCCTGCATCCAAACAGCGGGATTAGGCAAGCAAGCGAGTGAGTGAGTGAGCGAGAGAGAGAGAGAGAGTTGGACAGACATTCTAGGTCAGCCTTCCCAAACACAGTCTCCCTCGGGCATCCATTTTATTATATTTAGATATTTAAATATTTTTATATTGCACTCCATTAATTTGTTTAAAAAGTCCAGATCAGTTTATATATAACAAATCAACAAAAAGCAATGCATACAGCCTTCAGTAGTGCATGATGGGCAGAGGTGCCCCTTTCTTGGCTCCCCAGCATGGAGGTCACTGTCGATAACCAGGGTGGGGGAGTCTGTTGCAGTGCAAGTGCAGGCGCTGTGGCAGAGCCAGCCCATCCCTCCTGCTGCTGTGCCCTCAGCATGTCAACTCCCTCCCCCCCCTGCCATCTCACCCCTTCCTGACTGGCAGCGACCTCCATGGTGGAAACCAGGTAAGCCCCTCCCACCCACAATGCCTCCATCTTATCAAGATCCGGCCTATTGTGCCTCATCCGGCCACTGGCCCAGGAACTGCACAGCCCCGCCTGACTCAGATGCAACAAAGAAACATCACCACGCTCCAAATCCCCTAATAAGAAGAGCCACTCCCAGCAGATGAGTACAGATGTTAAACAGCACTGGGTGCAAGGCGGCACCCTGTGGAGCCCCACAACACAATTCACCGAAAGGGCCGAAATGCAGCCAACCCAAGGTCACTCTCCGGAAGAGCCCCGAGAGCAGGAGCAGGACTGCTGTGGGGCATTGCCCTGTCCTCCCTTCACCTGACCCAGTTAAGGGGAAACAGAGCCAAACGCCACCAGCAGGCTAATGGCACTTTGTGCCAAAGCTCCTGACGACACTCCTGCAGCTGCAGATGTTCAGGAGCACGTAGTGAGACAACACAACATGGGGCTGTGATCCCACAGGCAGGAGGGGCATCACCACAAAACGGTGCCTCTGCTAGGCTACCCTTATTAACCCCATGCAGCCTCAACCCAACTCAGATCTGCTCCTTATTTGACCAAGGCTGAGTCAGTCCCAAAACCAGGCCTGAACCAAGACTACAGCTCCTGTCAACATTGGCCATCATGGCTGTTGTGGCCCAAAACATTCAAAGGAAAGCAGGTTGGGAAAGGCTGTCCCAGGTCCTAAATAGGGCCGGAGAGAGAAAGAGAGGAGACTCCACAGCACGAAGCCACCTGCAGCTATTCCAGATTTCCGCTCTCTTTATACTGTGTGAGTCTTTCCCAAGGGCTTCGACACTCATGGCTGCAGAAGGAAAGTTGCAATGAAGGCTCCCAGGACCCTGAGCAAGCAAATTAGGCAGAGGTAAACAATGCAGCAGCCAGGAGCCGAGAAGTCGCTCCCCCCTCCCTAATTGCAGGCAGGAGGAATTAAAGCAAGAGGGAGGCAGGGGGGAGGGAGGCCGGGCCTTTCCCTTCTGGGCTGCTGAGGGGGCTCTGCCTCCAGGAGTTGCCCTGCTGCCAGCCCTCGACCTGAGGCCATGGCAGGCTCAGACCCAAGAGGGTTTCATGGGCTTTCACTCCCGCAGCAGAAGCAAAGAGACGGAAACTGGCAGCTGGCAAACATCTCTAGGCAGACAAGCTCGGGGCTGCACAGCAGGCCATGTACCACAGAATCTGGGCAGTATGTGGCTGTATTGAGGGGCTGCACCCTCCCGCACCTGCACTTAGTTTTTGCAGTATGTCATACAGCACTGTACTTTTTGCAGCAGAGCAGGACATAAAAGATTATTAGGAATGGAACCTCCAGGCTCAGGGGCAGCATACCTCTGATACCAATTGCTGGCAGAGGGTGGGGGCAAGCAGTAAGAAGGGGCTCTTTGCTTCGCCACAATGCAGGGCCGCTCTGGGATGCTGGACTGGACAACCGTTTGGCTTTGCTCTTCTTTTTTTTATCATTAATTTTTATTCAAATTTTCAAAATAAAAACAAAACAAAACAAAAATAATTAAACAATAAAATAAAATGTTGACTTCCGATTTGTCGCAGATCAGTTATAGGTCTACAATATATAACAAACCTGTCTCTTAAATTATATTACAAAATCACTTTCCTCCAGTAGTTATCTTAATTAATCATCAAATCTCATAAACATTACTTTATTCTTTCCACAAAAAGTCAAAGAGAGGTTTCAATTCCTTGAGAAATATATCTATCAATTTTTCTCCAAATAAACATGTCGATTAATCCATCTCATCAAATCTGTTAGGTCCAATAATTTCAATAGCCATTCTTCCATTATCAATGTTAATTCCATCTTCCATCTTCAATAATCCTGTTAAGTCCAGTAATTTCAGTAGCCATTCTTCCATTATCAATATCCCATAATAATCTTGCTGTCATAGCCATAGTCATATAATAAGAGTCTGATGGGAATTTCCTTTATCACAAATAATTCCTTGCCATCAATTCTGAGTGTGTTGCTGAAATATTGTTGTAAAGTCATATCTCTGTTCTTCTTTTTTACGAAATGCACTGGCACATCTCTTGAGAGTTTTTCCATTGTCACATATCTGTAATTAATTCCATAGATTTTTTCTATGTCAGGCTCCATCACATCATTCCAGTCCAGAAATTTATCCAAGACATTGATAGCTTTATCTCTAGTATCTTCATTAATTTCTTCAGAGACAACGTTGAATTCCAAACAGTAAATTTTATCTCTAATATCCATAAACTCCAAGTCTTTTTCCAGTTCCACATTTGTTCCAATCTCCAGGGCTTGCATCTTCCCTTTAATTTTTCTTTTTTCATCTTCTAATGCAATTGTATCTCTGATCTCATCAACCTCCTCTCCCACAAGACCCCTTATTTCTTTAAGCTCCTGCTTCATTTTGCCAAATTCAGTTTTCATCTCCTGTCTCAGGGTTTGTTTCGTTATCTCAATCTCATCCATTATTTTCTGAAGCATAATTACTTCCAGAGTCTCAGCCACTTTCTTGATTGCCATTCTTAAAACCACGAAGAAAAAAAACCCACTTCTTATTCCAGCAACAATTGGGTTAATATTCCAAGCCTGATGACATCACAGTGTAGACAGCTCAGCCTGCCTTATCTCTTATATGTTCAGGAATGCAAAACAAATTTAGTTCACAGCGTCAAAACAGTTAGTGGCCTCGTAAACCAGCAGATTTGTCAAAATGAAATAGACCAAAAAAAATAGTCCCAGACATATAATACTCCAAAAATTCATAAATCAGATTTATTTATTTTTTTTCTCCTCGGAATAGAAATCCCTCATCTGTTTGTATCTTTAAAATGCACAAATTCCAGGCCAGCTTTTTGCAATAATAACAAAGATAAGCTTTTTCAATTTCTTTCCTCCTTAATTTCGTGAATGAAAGAGAAGAGTTATAACTCACCCAGGAATTCTTTATAGCTGATTCATTGACAAATCTCTTTTTGTTGCAGCAATTTAAACCAGATGATAAAAATAGAAAGAAGGATGCTTGCCTGTTAAAATCCATTTTCCTTTGAAGAAAAGATAAACGTGTCGCTTAATCAGTTAGAGCTTGTTTGGCAGTCCGTCCGGCATTGCAGGCTGAACCTTCTCTCATAAACTAATGAAATCCAGTCCCCCCAATGAACACAGGCTTTTGTGGTTAATCTCTACGTTTCTCCCTGCCCGGGAGAAAGTCTTTACCAGTCAAAAAAAAACGTTCTGACTGATTTTAAAACTGAAAAAGCTTCCTCTGAGACGAGAGCTCGTCTCAAAGACAGGCACAAGCGAAGTCACCCTTCCCGGAAGTCCGGCTTTGCTCTTCTACATGCAACCCGTTTTTCTTCAGGCAGGAAATTTCATGACATTTTAAACTGCGTATCAGCAAAAGTGCGATTATCACCTTCAGAAAAACTTGACTCAATCTTTTTTCAAAACAATAAATCCAAATAAATCAAGGCTTGGTCTGGAAATCCTGAACTTCCAGCTTCTTGCACAGCTTACCTTCCTGAACCGGAGGCAGGCAGGAGGTGTCAACCTGAACTTCCATCATCTCTTCAAGCCCAGCAGCTCTCAGGCGCTCCCATCAGCACAAAGACAACCTGCAAGGAAGGAGAGGCACTGTGTGCATTACTGGGTTGATGGAGTGATGATGAGAACCCAAGTGGGTTTCACGGGTGCCAGAGGTGTCACACCTCACTTTGCATCACCCCAGACTGTCTCGCGGCTTCCCGAAGGTCTGCCTGGCAAAGCCTCTGGTGCTGACAGGTGAGCACGCTTCTCCGGAAACTCCCTCCTGGGGCCAAAGCAAGTGTAGAGTGTCCAAAGCCCAGCAACAAGCGACACCTCACTGGGTCCCTAAAGAACTCCGTGTGGGGCCACAGATTAACTGCTTGCCTGCTGAAGCGCAGGAGGAGGCTTTCGTTATTTCTTTCCCCTGGTACTCGAGACAGCTTCCAAGCACCTGGATAAAGAGGCCAGGATCCCGAGAGCTACTTGAGGTGCCTGAGGCCTTGGCTGCGCACAGACTAGGCAATTCAGAATGCACTTCCTTCCAGGGCAGACGCAGACGCACTGTGGCGCGCCATGCCAGCCACATCACAAACAGCTTATGGAACTCTCTTCAGTTTTGAGTGTCAAGGGACCGGGGGAGGGGGGGGCAGCTGCTGCTTGAGCAACACATGCCCAAACTTCCTTTGGGAGCCTGCAGCGAATTGTGCAGTTCTGTGGATTTGGGCCAGCCAGCAAAAGAAACAGCCAAAAACCAAACAGTAACAGCAACACACACACACACTACTCCGAGATAAAATTAAGGAAACAGCCTCTCAGCATAAGAGCACCTGCACACACACGCATATGCACACACGCGCAGAGCCTTAGCAAGCAAGTCAGTCGTGCACATTGTCTGCAAGGCCAAGGACCTTTGCATAAGAGCTCAGAAAGCCATCCTGCTGTTGTGGATCGAGTGATGGGCCTGGAATGGAGACACCCCCAGGTTCAAAGCCCCACTTCAGCCATAAATGGGGGAGGGGTATCCTCCTCCTGTGAGTCTACTCAGCATAGATCCACTGAAGTTAAAGGGCGTGACTAACTTAGTTCATTAATTTCAATTAGTCTACTATGAGGAGACCTTAAGTGGCTACAGCCAACCGTTCACGGGGTGACCCTGACCAGCCAATCCCTCCAAGTCCCATCGCCCAGTTAGCAGGAGGAGGAGGAGGTGAGCATCTGCCTTACCTTTCAAAGATGTCTGCCTAGTGCTGCAGTAACAGCAATATGGGCACTGCAAATGGCAACCTTCTCTGGAGAGAACACGCCACGGCAAGGGCTCTGCCTTTGGAGCAAAGGGGGCAGCCCCAGGTTCACTGCTCCGTGGAGGGAGGAAGATGGTTTGAACCCTTGTGGGAGACAAATGGAACAGTCAGGTTTTCTCAGGGTCTGTTGGCAGATATTTTGTTTCGGCACCTACTTGTTGTAAAACCGTATGTTCTTGGATAGTCAGAGCATGGTCAGATTTCATCAGCATACATGTGGACAGACACACAACCCCACCCCTCAGTTTACTGTTCTTTACTTACTTACGGGCCCATAAAAAGGCCTTTTTGTCTTGCCTATGATCATCACCCAACCTTGAGGGGGAGAAAATCACACTAATCATAGAATCATAATCATAGAGTTGGAAGGGGCCTTGTAGGCCATCGAGTCCAACCCCCTGCTCACAGCAGGAAATCCACAGCTAGAGCATCTCCCGCAGATAGCTGTCCAGCCTCTGCTTGAAGACATCCAGCGAAGGGGATCCCACCACCTCCCTAGGCAGTCGGTTCCATTCCTGAACTGCCCTTACTGTCAAGAAGTTCCTTCTAATGTCCAATCTGAATCTACACTCCTGCAACTTAAAACCATTAGACCTAGTCCTACCCTCTGGGGCAGCAGAGAACAAATCTGTACCCTCCTCTATGTGACAGCCCTTCAGGTACTTAAAGAGTGCAATCATGTCGCCCCTCAGCCTTCTCTTCACCAGACTGAACATGCCAAGTTCCTTCAACCTTTCCTCATAAGACTTCTTCTCCATACCGGCTATCATCCTCATCGCCCTCTTCTGGACCCGCTCCAACTTGTCTATATCTTTCTTAAAATGAGGCACCCAGAACTGAACGCAGTATTCCAGATGAGGCCTGACTAATGCAGAATATAGTGGGACTATTACTTCCCTTGACCTGGAAACTATAGCTCTGTTTATGCAGCCCAAAACCACGTTTGCCTTTTTTGCCGCAGCATCACACTGCTGGGTCATGTTCAACTTGCGATCTACTACAATCCCAAGGTCCTTCTCACACGGACTACTGCTAAGCAGGGTATTTCCTATCCTGTACCTGTGCATTTTGTTTTTGTGGCCTAAATGCAGAATCTTGCATTTGTCTTTACTGAATTTCATTTTATTAATTTCAGCCCAATTTTCTAGTCTATCCAGGTCCCTTTGGATTTTATTCCTGTCTTCCCTTGTGTTAGCTATCCCTCCCAGTTTCGTATCATCCGCAAACTTCATAAGGCTTCCCTCCACCCCGTCATCTAAGTCATTGATAAAAATGAAGCGCATCGGCCCCAGGACAGAACCACTCGAAACCTCCTTCCAGTCCGAAGCAGAGCCACTGACGACCACTCTTTGAGTACGGTTTTCCAACCAGTTGTGAATCCACCTGACAGTATTTCCATGTAGTCCGCATTTGACCAGTTTGCTAATCAAAAGGTCGTGGGGGACTTTGTCAAACGCTTTGCTGAAATCTAGATAGATGACATCTACAGCATTTCCACCATCTACTAAGCTAGTGACCCGATCAAAAAAAGAGATGAGATTAGTTTGACAGGATTTTTTCTTGACAAACCCATGCTGGCTCCTACTAATCACAGCATTGTGATTAGCTTTTGGGGTCTATTTCTACCCCAATGCAATTTCCAATGTATGGCAGGGGGTGATATTGTGACCCCAGACCATACCCTGGGGTCTTTTAGTAGCTGAATCTGCTAACAGGGGCTGGGGTATTCAATGGCCCCGGAGGATTTTTATGGCCCAGGTGCTTGTTTCCAGAAGGAAAACAGTAAGTGGCAACTAGCTGAAATTTGGGGAAGTTGTACAGGTGACAATGTTGTAGAAAATCTACCCTGTATTATTATTATTAACAGTAGTTAGTTGCTTTCCTTGCAAAGCAACCCAAAGGGACTTATAGCAGTAAGATTAAAACGAGTAATAACAAACCCATTAAACCAACAAATGCAACCCAACCTAAAAACAGATCAGTACAAATAAAGACAGTTCTTGCAAGACCTGCCATGTTACAAGAGGCCATTGACACCTAAAGCCCTTCAAAAGGGCCAAAAGCCAGGGTAGAAAGGAAGGGTTTTGCCTGGCACCTAAAAATAGATATTGATGGTGCCAGGCATGCCTCCCTGGAGAAAGCTTTCCACAAGTGGGGGCCACCACTAAGAAAGCCCATTCTCATGTTGCCACCGTTTGCACCTCCCTCGGGGGAGGGGTGCACAGAAAAGGCCTCAGATGAAAATCCAGGCTGTGGGTTGGTTCGCGTGGGGAGAGGTGGTCCTTGAGGCAGAGATCTACTTAAGTGTAAATGTCACAATGAAAGTGTGCATGGGGGGAGGATGGTTTAGCTCTAGGAAGTTGGATGAGGGCAAGCTTTTGGTGAGGTACTGTTTGGATGGATACTTGGGTCGGTTTCCTTAGCCATATGCACCCTGGCGGCACTCTTAACAAACGCTTAAAAGGTTGCCAAAGCAGAACTTCCCTTTACAGAAGCGATGCTGATTCTGCCTCAGCTAGACTTGTTTTTCTACATGCCTGATAAATTTTATATTTAATAACATTTTCCACCAATTTACCTGAAACAGACATTAAGCTGTAATTACTTTTTTTTTTAACTCAACCAATGTTCAGCTGACCACCTTCCAGTCTTCTACCAAGGGGGAGGATTCTAGCGAGGTGTTGCACATTGCCATTTCATATCCGCGTTCTTTAGGCTGCAATCCTGTAAAGATTTACCTAGGTGTATGTCCGATGGAGCTCACTGGGGCTGACAAAGACATAAATAGGATTGTGCTAAGAATTCTTGGGTGGGTGCCCTCAGGATCCAGTCATTTGTCAGTTTGTAATTTGCCCTTAGAATAGCCCTAAATGACATTTCTAGTCATATGCTGTTCTTCAGCATATTGATAACTGAACTGAGACTCCACTCTTGTTCCCCTTAATGGCAGGAGATAAGGCGCTACACTTATGACCTACCACAGAGGAGTCAGGATGAGATTTATTGCCAACAGACAACCCCAGAGTTACTCCACATGAAATCAGCATAGGGCTCAAAATCTGATATAGTCTAATAGAGGTTCCAGAATCTACTCGGCTGAGATAGGCAAGCAAAAGATGCAATCACAAGAGCACTCTTACCCTCCCACCCATTTCTACTGCTTTTGTGTAGGCCTCCTCAACACAGCATTTTCTGGCCTCTCAAAGTCTCTGGTTATTCCAGAATGTAAACCAATTCCCCAGTGGCGAGTTGCTGTGCATCGTGGATACCCTCTGGAAATAGCAACCAGACAGGAAAGCAGCTTTTCCCACGTGGGGCATACACAGCTGCGGAACGTGCCTGGTTAATTTTGTGGGCCTGCTGTGTGGCTTGCATGGGCACCTTATATCCTTCCATCAGGGCACAAGGGTGAAGTTCTTCCTGTCATGGAGACAAAAGGTGCACAGAGCTTCTCCTGTCTCATTTCTGTGTGTTCAGGCGGTATCTAGAGACTCTAGATCTGAGATGTATGTTTTCAGAACCTGCCCTATTCTTGTGATTAAAATATGCTTTAATACTTTTTAATATTGAGTTTTAGATTTTTAACCACCCTGGGACATGTAGTAGTAGTAATATTGATAAAAAATAATAATTAATCGTTTCAGGGTTGCAATCTATTTCCAGGCTTGCTTCAGTCCTGGCCAGGCCTCTCTCTCCAGCTTCAGAAATTAACCCATGGAAAAGCTCTGTCACACTCCCCCTCCTTCCAGCATCCACATTATAGGATGGTGGAAGAGGAATCCCCTCCAGCTCAAGAGCTTCTCCCCCTCCTTCCTCCAGAGCCACAGAACGTGAGAAAGGCCCCTAGTTTCGTTGCACAAAATCCAAAAAATGGAGTTTGCAAGCCTAGGACTCAACCAAAGTACATGCTACCACAACACACACACATGCACACAAAATGTGTACCCAGAATTGCCGAATGGCTTGAATGTCATCCTCCTGGCCTGTTGCTCTTGTGGGACGGTGGCATAAAGCCAAATAAAGAGCTGTGCCTGCACCCCACACTCAGTGGGATCCCCTGCAAATGTTCCCTGTTGCTCCAGCAAGCAGAACAAGAACCAGTAACAGGTGACACATTTTGCAAGGAAGCAGGTTTGGGTTAAATATAAGGAGAAACCTTGTGATGGCCAAGATTTGTTTGACAGTGGGGCAGACTGCCAAGGGAGGAGGAGGAGGGGGCTCTCTTTCACTGGAGTTATTTAAGCAGATGCTGGACAGCCCACCTGTCAGGGATGCTGCACTTGCAAATTCCTGCACTGAGGGGGGATGGACTAGGTTGACCTCTAAGGACCCTCCCAACTCTATAATTCTTCATAGGCTGCCATTTTTTACTTCATGTCATCTGAGACATGTTTGGGTCCTTTTTTAAAAGTGGTACTGGATGGGCCATAGCTCCGTGGCTCACCCTCTGCCTTGCACACAGAAGGTCCCAGGTTCAACGCCTGGCTGTGTCTCCCAGTAGGGCTGGGGAGAACCCTGCCAGCCTGTCCCAGCCTTTAGGCCCCCAGGTGGTGTTGGATCACAGCGCTCCTCAGCCCTGCAGCCAGCATAGCCAATGGCCAGGGAAGACAGAGACTAGTCCAGCGACATCAGAGGGCCCAACGGTTCTGCAAGGCCACTGGAGGATACTGAGGGGCATGGGCCAAGGGCCTGGATCAGCGGAAGGCATCTTCCTACGTTCGTATCACTCCTACCTTTCACAAAGGAAAAGGCACTGTGCACATGTTCAGCAGCGCTTTGTTCTTGGGGCTCTTTTCTTTCAAAGGGCCTCTTCTGGTTGCTCGTTTCAGGGTTTCCCAGCCTTACCTGGAGAGGTCTGGGGCCTGAATCTGGTTCTTTTGCATGTATACAAGTTAATACTTTGGGCCTGATGAAACGGCACAGATGGAGGAAAACCCAATCTGCTTCCGACCAAACACAGGCTAGAGCTCATCTTCGAGCCTATCACGTGGTGGTGATGGCAGCGAAGAAAGTTCACTTCTCTGCCACCATTGTGTCTGCTCAGTGTCGTCCTGCAGTGCTTTTCCGGGTGGTCCGGGGTCTTTGGGGCTCTGGCCCCACATTAGACTCTGAGCCCTCAGTCGCTCGCTGTGACATGTTTGCGAGGCACTTTGCAGATAAAATTGCTCGCATTCAGACTGACTTCGATTCCTCATTAACTACAGCTGTGCCAGATGTCCCTGAAGTTTCCTCTGGTCACCTTTCTATGGATACTTTTCAGCTTGTAAAGCCTGAGGATGTGGACAGGATGCTGGGAGAATCGAGGGCCATTACTTGTTCCCTTGACCCTTGCCCATCCTGGTTAATCATATTTGCCAGTGGCTGACTGGTTGGCAAATTTAATTAACAGCCCCCCAAGGGAGGTTCTATGCCCACATTGTTGAAGGAGGCACTGAAAAGACCTTTGTTAAAGAAGCCTTCATTAGACCCTGCGGATCTTAACAACTTCCGCCCAGTCTCTAATCTCTTTCTTGGCAAGGTGATTGAGAGGGTGGTGGTTGCTCAACTCCAGGTTTTCCTGGATGAATCGGACTATCTAGACCCTTTTCAATCAGGCTTCAGGCCTGCTCATGGGACAGAGACTGCCTTGGTTGTCCTGCTTGATGACCTATGCCGGGCATCAGACAAGGGGAGCACATCCCTGTTGGTGCTGCTGGACCTCTTGGCGGCCTTTGATACAAGCAACCATGGTATCCTTGTGGGCCGTCTAGCTGGGATGGGATTGGGAGGCACTGTTTTATGGTGGCTCCAGTCCTACCTGATGGACCGGGCCCAGAAAGTGGTGCTGAGAGACTACTGTTTGACTCCCTGGCCATTGGCCTGTGGGGTACTGCAAGGTTCCATTCTGTCTCCCATGCTCTTTAACATTTATATGAAACCGCTGGGAGAGGTCTGTGATGCGTCCTTCCCTGGCTCTCCCTGTCAGGTTCCTACCTGCTCGTGGTTACTGCCTGTCTCTAGGCACCACCAGGGACTCCACCAGTCCGGACTGCACTCTCTTATGGTTTACCTCTCCGCTCTAGCACAGATCTCAACAGATCCCCCTGCTAGGCAACCACCAGTAACGTCCCAATACTAGTATTCCCAGAGACTCTGAATACTGGTATTGTTATTCTCTTCACCGCTGCCACCATTTGTTACAGTTCCCCTTCAGCCTTGGTCATTACCGTACCCTCCCTTCTGGTCTGTGAAACCCCAGCCAAGGATCAGGCCTTTGGTAAACCAAATTAAGTATTTATTACAGATAACAAAGCTAACAAGATTAACAAGATTTCTTCTTAAGGCACATAAGCATATGGTTTTACTCAATACTAATCTGAACTCCACCTCCCTCCTTCTTCACGCTCTCCTGGCAAACAACTCTCTAAACCCCACCAAGCAATCCACTCAGTTCTCTTCTCCCCCCCCCCAGATTCCACTCTCACGCTTCCTTTTATACATTCAGCCATTTTAAACACTCAGCCAATCATCTCTCATTCTACTGCCCATTCACTCCCCCTCCTCTTTCACTCCACTTACCATGTATCTTCTAAAACAACAACACTTACCATATACACATTAATATAGGAACATCACATTTCCCCCCCCTTAAAACAACAGCAGAGTATTATTCCTGATCCAGGATTTATACGTCGCGTTAACAAATAAAAGTCTCTATGGGGAAAATGTCTTTCTTTGTTCCTCTGTCTGGTCACGTCACTGCAGTCCCAGCCACTTGCCTGGAAAGTCCATCGGCCAGTACATTGTCCTTGCCTTTTATGAACTGCAAGTCCACTTGATAGTCCTGTAGGGCCCAGGACCACCTCTGCAGCATAGTGTTATGGTTTTTCATAGTCTGCAACCATAACAAGGCCCGATGATCCGTAGTCACTGTGAATCTTCGTCCCCACATGTATGGGCGCAACTTGTTCAGTCCCCACACGACCGCTAGGCACTCCTTCTGGACCGACAAATAGTTTTTCTCCCTCGGTGTCAGCTTGCGACTCAGGTACGCCACTGGATGTCTGGTGCCTTCTCTCTCCTGTAGCAAGACGACTCCCAGCGCCAGGTCCGACGCATCTGTAGCCACGATGAATGGTTTCTCATAGTCTGGTGCTATTAATATGGGTCCTTGGCACAAGGCTTGCTTCAGTAGATCAAAAGCCTTCTGACATTCATCCGTCCATACCACACGCTCAGAACACTTCTTCTTTGTTAATTCATGCAAGGGGGTTGCTATTTCCCCAAAATTTCTCACAAACTTCCTATAAAATCCAGCCACACCCAGAAATGCCCTTACTTGTTTTTTGGTTAAGGGGATCGGCCACGCTTGTATTGCCTCCACCTTGCTCCATAAGGGGGTGATTTTCCCACTCCCCACCTTATGTCCTAAATAGATTACTTCCTTTAGTCCAAACTGGCATTTCTTAGCTTTTATTGTGAGGCCTGCTTTTCTTAAGGCCTCCAATACTGTTGTCAGGTGTTGGACATGCTCAGGCACCGACTTGCTAAAAATGGCCACGTCATCGATATAGGCCACTGCAAAATCTGACATGCCTCGCAACACAGTATTGATTAGCCTCTGAAATGAACTTGGTGAGTTCCTTAGTCCCATGGGTAAGGTCACAAACTCATATAACCCATCTGGTGTACTGAAGGCAGTTTTGGCTCTGGATTGCTCGTCTAGTTCCATTTGCCAAAATCCTTTACAGAGATCTAGTGTAGAGATAATGGTTGCTGCCCCCAATAACTCTAACACTGCGTCTACCCTAGGCATAGGATACGCATCTGGGACAGTAATTTTATTGATTAGCCGATAATCAATGCAAAACCTTGTCTTTCCATCTTTTTTCGGAACCAGGACAATACTTGAGGCCCAGGGACTGATGGATTCCCTGATCACTCCTAATTCCAGCATATCTTCCACCTCCTTTTTGATCTCATTCAAAACTTTCCCATTCACACGGTATGGAACAGATCTGATTGGGGCATGATCTCCAGTATCAATGGAATGTTTGGCTATACTGGTTCGGCCAGGTTTGTTGCTAAAGAGATTCCTATAGGTTTTCAAAACTCTCAGAATCTCTTCTTTTACTTCCTCCTCTACCTCCTCTGACCATTCCACTTGATCTACCCCTCCTTTGTCTTTGCTTTCCTGTACCAAATCTGGAAGTTCAGGCCCACTTCCCTCAGGGAATAAGGTAACTTGCAACACCTGTGCATCCCTGGTATGGTAAGGCTTCAACATATTTACATGAACCACTTTGCTTTTGTGTGGTAATTACATACGTCACTGTGTCAAGCCTTTCTCTGATGGTATATGGTCCTTCCCAGTTAGCCTGTAATTTGTCATGTTTCCTGGGTATGAACGCCATAACCATATCTCCCACATCATACACACGTTCTCTGGCTGTTCTGTCATACCAGTAACTTTGCTTCTCCTGTGCCTGACTCAAATTCTCTTTCACTACTTCCATCATTGATGTTAATTTATTGCGGAATTCCAATACAAAATCTACTACAGAAGTTTTGTACTCTCCCAGAGTTCCTTCCCATGAATTTTTTAGCAGTTCCAAAGGTCCCCTCACTTTTCTAGTAAACACTAGTTCAAAGGGTGAGAAGCCTGTTGACTCCTGAGGGACTTCTCTGTATGCAAATAAGAAGCATCCCAAACGTTCATCCCAGTCTTGTGGGTGATCTTGAACATAGCTTCTTATCGTGCCCTTCAAAACTCCATTGAATCTCTCAGTTAGCCCATTAGTGGCGGGATGGTAAGTAGTGGTCTTTAGATGTTTTAGACCACAACATTTCCACATACATTGCATTACTTCTCCCATGAATACACTGCCTTGATCTGTCAGCACTTCATGAGGGAAACCCAGCCTCATAAAGATTTTTAATAAAGCCTCTGCCACTACAGGGGCTTCTACAGATCTCAGTGCTTCTGCGTCTGGGTACCTGGTGGCAAAATCCACCACCACCACTAGATATTTCTTGCCATGCCTTGTGGGTTTGGAAAAAGGGCCCACCAAATCTATTCCCACTCTATAAAAGGGTTGTCCAATTATAGGAAGGGGCTTTAAGGGTGCCTTGGTCTTTACTCCACTCTTTCCCACCTTTTGGCATATTCCACAAGATAGACAATGTTGTTTTACATCCTTGGAGATATTTGGCCAATAATAATGTGCAGCCAATCTCCTCTTGGTCTTTTTTATTCCCAGATGTCCTGCACATGGGACATCGTGGGCTACCTCTAGCAATCTGGTTCTGTATTTGCTAGGTACTATCAATTGCTTCACTGGTTCACATTCATCCTTTCTCTCAGCAGGCATCCACAGTCTATATAAAATCCCATTCTCACACACAACTTGATTCCTCAGTTTGTCAGTGAAAGGAATCTGTTGGGTCAGGGCTTGTTCCTTTATCTGCTTCAAACTTATATCTTTATGCAGCTCTTCCCTGAATTGATCTGCTTCTTCCCCAGAGACCACTTGATACAGTTTGTCTTCTTCAGCAGGCCTGCTAGTGGTTGCTATGGTGACCTGAGGCTGGTTAACAGATTCCACCCTGTTTGTTTCAGCCCCCCTTAATATGGCTTCTTTTTCTCTGCCAAGTTGCTGTCTGGTCACTACATAGATCTTTCCTTGGGCGCCCATTACATCCCTTCCCAGTATTACTGGTTCTTGTTGCTGGGCATTAATGCCTACTTTATATCGGCCCTCTCGGCCTCTCCAAGTCATATCCACCAGGGCCACAGGCAAACTTTCTGGTTGACCTCTCACTCCTTGGATAGTCACAGTTTCCTGAGGTAATATTACCTCAGATTTTATTAAATCTGGCCTCAGTAATGTCTGAGCGGCACCAGTATCAAGCAATGCCCAATAATTTGCCCCTTGTACACTCACTTCCTCTCTCAGACTTGAATCAAGGTCTGTTACTTCTGTCCAGTTTATCTGGCAGAACTGAACCTTTTTCGCTGTTTCTAAAGCCTTGGGCTCTGTTTTCACTGTCCTTGTCTGAGCAGGATTACTAATGGGGTTGGCAACCTCACATTGAAAACGTAGGTGCCCCGGTCTACCACATTTGTAGCATAATTTCTCCTCACTTTTAGGGTACACAGATCCACTCTGGGGTGTCCTGTGCCCTTCAGATTTTAATGGAGGACTCACTCGCTGTGGTACCACATCCCTTCTGCCAGCACTATATGGTCTGGGTTTAAACTCTCTTGATGTTTTCCCCACCCAGCCAGTTCTATTGGAGGCGAAGTGATCCGCCATCTCTGCGGCCTCCTGCACAGATGTAGGGGAACGGTCTTTGACCAGGAGCCTTATTTCTGGTGGTAACTGATGGTATAATTGATCCAGTATCATGAGGCTTTTCACCTCTTCCACTGACTGAGCTTTGGCACTACTCATCCACTTTCCAAATATATCCATCAACTTTGCTCCCAGTTCCACAAAAGACCTCCCTGTCTGTATCTGGCAATTTCTGAAAAGCTTTCTAAAATAATCAGGCCCCAGTCTAAATCTTTTGTAGACTGCCTCTTTAAACTCAGCATAGGTGACGGGCCTGTCTGAGGGGAAATATTGGTATACCTCAGCCAATTCCCCTTTAATCAGGTTTGATAAATACTGCATGTATTTATCTTCAGGTAGCCCCCACAACTGAGCTGCTCTTTCAAAGGTGCTGAGGTAAATTTGAGGATCTTGACCAGGCTCATAGACAGCAAAGTCCTTTGGAGTAATTTTTATTTTTGCTCCATCTCTGTCTTTCCTTGTCTCATCAGAATGAAACTTCTCTCTTTCAAATTTTAACTTTTCTGCCTGTAATTCCGCATCCACTCTCATTCTCTCAAATTCCAACTCCCTCTGTTTTTCCTTCCCATCAGCTTCCATCCTCAATCTCTCAGCTTCCAACTCTCGCTGTTTATCTTTTTCCTCAGCCTCAAAGACCCGCTGCTTATCTTTCTCATCAGCCTCCCTCCTCAACTTCTCTCTCAGGTACTCTATATAAGCGGGATTGCTTAAGTATCCTTCTGGGGTCTCTTCTCTGACAGGTTGTTTTTGCTGGGCAGTAGCAAATCCTATAAGTGCTACCCTCAATTCATCTACCCCTTTACCCTCGTGAGGTAAATTGAATGTTATGCACTTCTCCACCAGCTCCTCTCTTTTCATTTTTATGTATTCAGCCATGGTGTTTGAGTTCACTCACTCTTTGCCACACACTCTTTGCCAGTCACTCTCACAAGAAATCTTGCTTTGTTATTTCTGTTTGCCACACCACTGTTCTGGATTCTCTAGTATTCGTATCTGGATTCTCTGTTGTTCGTATCCCACCACTACCACCACGTGTGATGCGTCCTTCCCTGGCTCTCCCTGTCAGGTTCCTACCTGCTCGTGGTTACTGCCTGTCTCTAGGCACCACCAGGGACTCCACCAGTCCGGACCGCACTCTCTTATGGTTTACCTCTCCGCTCTAGCACAGATCTCAACAGATCCCCCTGCTAGGCAACCACCAGTAACGTCCCAATACTAGTATTCCCAGAGACTCTGAATACTGGTATTGTTATTCTCTTCACCGCTGCCACCATTTGTTACAGTTCCCCTTCAACCTTGGTCATTACGACTCCCTTACGAGGAAAGGTTGCAGCATTTGGGGCTTTTTAGTTTAGAGAAAAGGCAGGTCAGA
Source organism: Rhineura floridana (assembly GCF_030035675.1). Classification (NCBI taxonomy): domain Eukaryota; kingdom Metazoa; phylum Chordata; class Lepidosauria; order Squamata; family Rhineuridae; genus Rhineura; species Rhineura floridana. The sequence continues at coordinate 12,191,456 of NC_084497.1, forward strand.
GGAGACATGATAGAAGTGTATAAAATTATGCATGGCATTGAGAAAGTGGATAGAGAAAAGTTCTTCTCCCTCTCTCATAATACTAGAACTCGTGGACATTCAAAGAAGCTGAATGTTGGAAGATTCAGGACAGACAAAAGGAAGTACTTCTTTACTCAGCGCATAGTTAAACTATGGCATTTGCTCCCACAAGATGCAGTAATGGCCACCAGCTTGGATGGCTTTAAAAGAAGATTAGACAAATTCATGGAGGACAGGGCTATCAATGGCTACTAGCCATGATGGCTGTGCTCTGCCACCCTAGTCAGAGGCAGCATGCTTCTGAAAACCAGTTGCCGGAAGCCTCAGGAGGGGAGAGTGTTCTTGCACTCGGGTCCTGCTTGCGGGCTTCCCCCAGGCACCTGGTTGGCCACTGTGAGAACAGGATGCTGGACTAGATGGGCCACTGGCCTGATCCAGCAGGCTCTTCTTATGTTCTTACCTTACCCTACCTTCTGGTCTGTGAAACCCCAGCCAAGGATCAGGCCTTTGGTAAACCAAATTAAGTATTTATTACAGATAACAAAGCTAACAAGATTAACAAGATTTCTTCTTAAGGCACATAAGCATATGGTTTTACTCAATACTAATCCGAACTCCACCTCCCTCATTCTTCACGCTCTCCTGGCAAACAACTCTCTAAACCCCACCAAGCAATCCACTCAGTTCTCTTCTCCCCCCCCCAGATTCTACTCTCACGCTTCCTTTTATACATTCAGCCATTTTAAACACTCAGCCAATCATCTCGCATTCTACTGCCCATTCACTCCCCCTCCTCTTTCACTCCACTTACCATGTATCTTCTAAAACAACACTTACCATATATACATTAATATAGGAACATCACAAGGTCATCAGGAGATTTGGAGTGCAATGTCATCAACATGCTGATGACACTCAACTCTCTCTCTCCCTACCACTTGACTGCAGGGAGTGCTCATCCTAAACCAGTGCCTGGAGGCTGTGACAGGCTGGATGTGGGCTAACAAACAAACTTAATCCAGACAAGACGGAAGTGTTGCTGGTCAAGGGGAAAATTGCACCAGGGAAAGGGCTGCAACCTATTCTGGATGGGGTTGCACTCCCCTTGAAGTAGCAGGTCCGCAGTTTGGGAGTCCTCCGGTATCCTGCCCTGCTGCTTGAATATCAGGTGGCTGTGGTAGCTAGGAGTGTGTTTGGCCAGCTCAGAATGGTCTACCAGCTGCGTCCGTTCCTGGAAGCAGTTGCCTTGGCCACAGTGACACATGCATTGCTGACATCGAGGCTTGACTACTGTAACATACTGTACGTGGGGCTGCCTTTGAAAACGATTTGGAAACTAGTTGGTCCACAATGCAGCAGCCAGAATTTAAACAGGAGGACGGCGCAGGGAGCATATCACGCCTGTGCTTTATCAACTCCACTGGCTCCCAATTTGTTTCCGGGCCCAATTCAAAGTGCTGGTTCTGACCTTTAAAGCCCTAAATGGCCTTGGACCAATGTACCTGAGGGACCCCTTACATACATATGTAACTGCCCGGGATTTAAGGTAATCTGCCTCTGGTCTCCTCTACGTGCCTGGAATGAAAAATGTCAGACTGACAGGCACACGGGAGAGGGCCTTTTCAGCTGTGGCCCCCAGGCTTTGGAATTCCCTGCCTTAAGAAGCCCGCCCTGCTTCCTCCCTGATGGTTTTCTGGAGACTTCTGAAAACGATCTTGTTCCAGAGAGCCTCTGGGACAGACTGCCTGACACTGATTTTACACCTCCTATTTTAATTTTACCTCTTTAGTCCCTTCAGTACCACTCCCCCCCCCCATATAAATGTATGTGTGTGTGTGTATGTGTGAATTGTATTTTATGTATTTTAATTGTATTTTAATTTTTGGTGATCTTGATTGGGTACAATTTTATTATGTATGTGTTCATTTTTTATTGTAGGCCACCCTGAGTGCCCTATTATAGGCTAGAAAGGCAGGATAGAAATATTTTAAATAAATAAAAAAATGAAATAAATAAATAATAGCAAGGTCATACTTTCATTATCCCTTTAGGAGGAGTCACTCTGCACATGCTCAGAGGAGGCATGCCACCCTGAAAGCAAGAAATGGCCCCCTTGGAGACAGGCAGGCAGGCGCCATGCTCCCCAAGACCTTGCTGGCCCCTCTTCTTACCCTGCCCGGCCCATGGTCTGAGCTGCCCTGCCACAAAGCCCGCAGGGCCCCACCCAACACCAGCGGGTCCCGACCGGACCCCCAGCCAGCGGCGCTGTGTTGAGCCCAGGCTGCCGGCCCACCTCGCAGAGCTGTTGTTGCTGCTGCTCCTGTTTGCGTTCCGAGGAGGTCCTGGAGTCAGCCTCCCCCTCGCCGGCTGGGGAAAAACCGCGCCGCCCCAGCCGCTACGGGGGGGGGGCAAGGGAGGCGGCAATCCACCCAACCCTCCCCCAAAAGAAGCCCCTCGCTTGGGTTGCGATCGTAAGGAACAGGCACTCCCCCCACTCCACTCGCCTACCGGCCCCAGGGAGACGCTTCCTTCCTCCGGCCGCTGCTTCTCGCCGGGTCGGGCAACGCCGCCGACGCCGCCCTCCTTTTACCCCGCGGAGCCCCAACCAGCCTGCAGCGCCCACCACACGGCCCGCCGGCCCCTCCGTCCGGCCCCAGCCAGCCAGCGAGGCCTCAAGGCGGGAGGGAGGCCGGCAGCGGAGCGTCTCTTCTCCCCCTCGCTGGCGTCGCTGGCGTCGGCCTCTGGAGAACCCTCGCCGCCGCCGGGGCCTCTCCAAGCCGGAGGAGGAGGAGGCCGGCGGATGCTCCGCGCTGCGGCCGCCCTCAGTGCAGCCACCTGAGCTTGGCGCAGAGCCGCCGCGGCCGGTGGTCCTGGCCCCGATGCCAGTGGGTCTACTCTGAGCAGGAGCAGTACCGCCCCCCTTCCCGTTGGAGGGCCTTTCGGAGTGACCTCGCGGCGCTGCCGCTCAGCTGCGCGGGGAACCCGGCCGTGGCTTGCCCTGCGCCCCCAAGCAGGCTACCTTGCGGTCCGGGAAGACAGACTCGGGACCCCTCGTTTCAGTGGGTCTCCTCTGAACAGAACGCCTTCTACCTGGAGAGACAGCCCGCGTCACCTGCCCGGCCTAAAATTCAAAGCCTTTGCGGCGCCGCGATTGCTGAATTGCGGCCTGAGCTCCGGTGGTAAGGGCTAGAGCCCACAAACGCTGCTGGTGGAACGCATCTGTTACTCAGTGAGGAGCCACAAAGGCCACAGTCGCCCCACAGAGAGCTCCAGTGGCCAGCGTGGGGGAACAGCCGCCCTCTCTTCCCAGGGCCACCCAGGAATTGTAGTCATGGGAGGAGAATGGGGGATCTCGCCTAAGAACTCGCACAAAGTAATCTCCCAGGATCCTTTGGGGGAAGAAGCCATGACAGTTTAAAGGGGAATAAACCAGTGTTATAATAATGTGTTGGGATAAAACCCCTGTCTCTGTGGTCCCCTCCCCCAAACAAACAAAAACGGACATTGAATCCTTGGTTTGTGTTTTTGGGACACTTACAGGGCAAGTTACATTGGAATGTTGCCTGGGGTGGAAAATTCACCTCTAAAAAAGGTTTTGTTATACATTTAATAGGTCTGGCTCAGTGTTTATTTTTGAGGCATGGCCGAGGACAGAGCAGCCCCCCTCCAGCCCCAAAGCAGCTTCCCAAGGGGGTGAGGTGACAGACTGTTCAGCCTCTCCTCATTAATTTCCTCCTCCAACTCTCTGCCTTTCCCTCTGGCACAGTCTGGTGTGACCAAGGCAGCAGGACCCTCAGTGACACGCACACATGTGCGCACATGCGTGCGTGTGTGTGTGTGCAGCTGGCATAGCCTTCCCTACGCCAGGCACACGTGGACCCCTTTTCCAGTCAGGGAATGTAATTTGTGGGGGGGAAACCCTGAAAAGTAGGTAAGATACTACCATCAACATGCTATCATGAGGCACTGCTAAAGCCCCCAGGAGGTTTGAGTGGGTAGGGAGGTGGAGGTAGTGCCATGTCCTCATTAGGAAGGCAGGCAGAATCTGCACCAGTTGCATGTATGCTTCGCAGCCCAAGGCACAGTGTTGACGTATAAAGACCGTAACAATGTCAGGCCCAGCTACTTGACGGGATCCTTCTCCTTCTGCCCGCCTACCTGGACTCCTGAGGAGACCCTTCTTGTGGTCCTGGTGCTCAGTGAGGCCTCCTGTGCAGGACGCGGGACAAGGCCCTCTCAGTGGCGGCACCCCACTTCTGGAACGCCTTCCCTTTGAGCGAGCTATGGCTGGCTCCAGCACAGTCCAAAACGTTTTACTAAAATGTAGTATCTCATTTTGTTAGTCACTGGAATAAATGTAAGGTTTAAGTTATTAAGTGCATCCTACCAGGATCCATAGCAAAGTTGCCCAGAGTCCAGGGTGTGGTGAACACACCTTTGCGAGAGGGAATGATCCTGGATGTCCCAAAAGAGGCAGTGATTAGACCACTCCTGAAGAAGCCCACCCTGGACCCATGGGTTTGTTGGTTTGGAACAATGCCCAGTGGTAAATACGCACTTTTGCGGGGAGGTGATTAAGAAGGTCATGATGAGAGTAGCAAGCACTCTTGAATGAAAACAGTTGTCTTGGCCCATCCCAGTCTGGGTTCAGGCCTGGTTATGGGATTGAATCAGCCTTGGCTGCCCTGAGGGGTGACCTTTATCAGGAGAAAGATGGGGAGTGTGACTCTGTTACTCTTCCTTGATCTCTCAGTGGCTTTTGAGACCACTGACCATGGTATCCTCCTGAAGAAGCTCTGTGAGAGGGAGCACTGTTTTACAGTGGTTCTGATCAGAGTTTCAGAGAATAGTACTGTGTGCCTATTGGGGTCTATTTCTACTCCAATACGATTTCCAATGTATGGCAGGGGGTGATATTGTGACCCCAGACAATATCTGGGTCTGTGGTGTCAGAAGATGTGCGCTTGACCACACCCAGAGCAGAAAACACTCACTCAAAGGAGTAGAAGGTGGCTCTGTCCCTGATTAATGCCCCCCCCCAAAAAACCCTGGCTGAATCTGCTAACGGGCTGGGGTATTCAATGGCCCCGGAGGATTTTTATGGCCCAGGTGCTTGTTTCCAGAAGGAAAACAGTAAGTGGTAACTAGCTGAAATTTGGGGAAGTGGTGAAAATGTTGTAGAAAGTCTACCCTGCAGGGTTTTCTCGTGTACAATTTCATGAATGAGTAGGAGCTGCTAACTAAACTACTACTACTAATACAAGATAGTTTAACCTGATTGGATTACTCCAATGCTCTTTATGTGGTTGGCCTGGGACAGGCAGCTAGCGCAAAGCGCAGTGGCTTGTCTGCTCACTGGGGCTGTCATAATGTTCTGCTGCTGCTGCAAGACTTGCACTCGTTGCCAGTTAGCTGCCAGGCTAAGGTCAAGGTGCTGGTAGTGGTATAAAAAGCCCTGTGCAGCTTAGGACCAGGAGACCTGAAATATTGTCTCACCCCAACTGAGCACTGTCATCTCATCGAGAATACTCCATGCAGGATAGGGATCAGGCCTTTAGTGTGGTGGCACTGACCCTTTGGAATGCCCTCTCATTGCATAGCATTATCTTTTCAGCACCTATTGAAGACCTTCCTTTTTCAGCAAGCCTTTTAAGTAGATATTTTTTGCCCCAGTCTGTGTATTAGACTTGAAATTATTTTTAAATGTTTTATTGTTGATCTTTTATTTTTAATTGCTTTGAGATGTTTTCTGGGAAGCAATTAATAGATTAAATAAGAAAGTGCAGTTTGATATTTTAAAAATCAAGTGTGTATATATATTTATTGCATTCGGGGGGGGGACCCCAAAAGCCCTAACCGCAAATCCACTTCTAGGTTCTGCCAACTGCGCTGGAGAAGTAAATTCAACCAGAGCCCCAGCGCCATCTGCTGGTAGAGAGCATTTTCATCCGGCAGCACAAACCATTTCAACCCAAACAAGATGTTGGGAGTGGGGCAAGAGCAACTCCTGTTTTGTTCTTTTGTTCATGTTCCAGAAGGGAAATAGAGTGAGGGTCCTCCAGATGGCTAGGCTTGATGACCTTTACCCGTGATGCTCTGACTGACTTCCTCGTTAGACTGATATGCTCAGCTTATCTGCCCCCCCTCCTTCCTTTCCTTTCTTCTCTTCTTCGACTGTCCGAGAGAGAGGAGACACCCACCTTTGTCTCTGCTCTCTCCCTCCTGAGCCATGAGGACAACTCCCAAGCCTGGGCATTGCGCCTCCAACTTAGAACTAGGTATGCCTTTTCTATCTACTATGTATTTCTATAAATCAAGTAGCTTTTCTTATTTTACTAAGTCTTAAGTCTCAGTGATCCTAGTGCAGGGCAAAAGCCTGCCACTTAGCTAAACGCACATACTGGCACACACGCAGCTCAGACCATTGACAATCTCTGCTTTACATAACACAAGAGATGGAAGGGGGGGGGAAGAGAGAGATATCTATATATGGGTTGCAGCCAGACTATGTTAGCAGAATTAGTTCTTCGTTCCCAGTTAAATAATGACTTGTTTGCCCCATTGGTTTCATTGGGACTGAAGTTCAACTAACTAGCTGGGATCCAATCCTATACATTTAAACTCAACAAGAGCAACAGCTGGTTTTTGTAATTCCAGAGATGGGGAAGTCAGTCAGCCACTGCTACATTTCTTCTCCCCAGGAGGCCTTGGTGTTACCTGGACCCTGCACAGCACCTAACAGAGCCCTGTCTGAATCTCTGCCGCCTCCCCCCCCTCCCCACACACACATTCTGCCTTAAGACTCTTACAAGATGCATACTCAGAGCTTCAACAGGAAACATTGTTTTTTCTATCCCCCCCCCCGAAGAATTCTAGAGAACTCAAAGCTTGCTCATAATTTTGTCACGTGGTTGGCCTAATAAAGGAATTAGCCCAATAAGGATTTTGAAATTCAGGTAGATAATTTATAGCCTACTTTTCAATCAGGGTTCTCAAAATGTAACTGCCTTCTCATTTTAAAAGGTCTTGTTTGCATTCCTGTAGGATCAGCTGGACTAATTTGGGCCACAATGCCAAAAGCCAGAGCCCATTCTAGAGAGGGAGAGTGTCCTGGTCTCAGCGGGCTCCGAAAGAAGGCAAGGGACTCCCTGGCAGAAGCACAAGGGCAGTATCTGGGCTCAGTCCAAAGTCAGAGTCCACCTCAAAGCCAAGGGGGACAAACCAGATCAGGGTCAGAAACAAAGCAGTCTGTAAGCAACGCAAGCCAGGGGCAAGGCAAGAGACAGGCCTGGGGCCCACGGGCAAGCTACAGATTGGTCAGGTACAGAGCTGGAGGGCAGACGTTGTTCCAGCAGCCCTTCCATGCTGGAGTTGCTGAACCACACCCCAGCCCTCAGCTGACTCCCACTGGTCCCCTTTACTCCTGAGGAGGCCAGCCCTGTAGTCACGAACTCCTCCAGATGGGTTGGGTCTTCACCTGGCATCAGAGGGGACTCCTCTTCCTTGGGCTCAGCCTTGATGTCGGAGGCCAAACTTGCCCCAGGTGCAGACAGCCCATCCTGTGCCTTGTCATGGGACCCTGGCCCCTCACCCTCAGATGGTCCAGACCGGAGCCTCCTGGTCTTCCTCCGACAAGGACTCCTGTGATGGGGACTCTGAATATAAGGTTCAAATTCTGAATTAGTGGGTCCAGTCAGGGCCCATGCATAACATGCCAAATGCTGGCCTATGCATCAGCCTTCATTAGATAAATCTCCCTGGTTCTGTTTGCTCAGCAGCGACCTGGTGGAACAGGGAAGTAAACACAGCTGAAAAAATGCGTGTGAAGTTCATAGGAATTAGATTTTGTAATGAAAAACCATAATATATTTATTAATGATGGAACAAAATAAACAGTTGAAAGTTACATTGGTAATATTTTCATAAACTATGGTGCTATAGGACTGATAGAAAACAAAACAAAGAGAATACTTTGACATTAAAGTATCTTGGAAAATATCTTAAATTGATGTCATATATATATATTTGCATAAGATAATTAATTAAGACAATAAAAATATGAACTAACAGAATAAATCATAGATATGTTCCTCCAGACCAACTTGGATGTTTTTACTCTAAATTTCCTAGAATATTAGATTGAAGAAAGACACAAGTTATACCTATGACTCACTGATCCAGTGGCCATGCTGGCTGGGGCTGATGGGAGTTGTAGTTCAAAAAAGTAACTTTTCCAAGCTCTACCTATGAGTGGGTAGGCCTGAAGCCTTCAGCTTGGCAACGTGCACAAACGCAGAACAGAGCAGATGGCAGCAAGGAAAGAAGAAAAAGTAATCCAAAGGCAATCCCCCACAAGAGAAAGTTTTTTTTTCTAAAATGTAAATACATCCCTCTATATCACCCAGCACACTTGGATCAGGAGGCTGGAATTATCCAATACTTGAACATGAAATGCAATAATTGTGGTTGGCACCCCACAATATGTAGACCATGAATTACAATAAAACTGTTGGGGAGGGGAATAAAATGAGTACTTGAGACCCTTGCATCAGTGATTTTCCACTGGCACCTTTCACACAGTGTCAGCTCAACACACATAATGTTATTCTCTTTAGATAGTGTTTTGGCTGTCCAGTAGTTTTGTACCAACTTCCTATCAAAGCTCTCCTCTGGCACCAGAAAGTGCAATGTTCGCAAAGCTGCAAGCAGCCTTCAGCCAGAAATCACACACAGAGAGCATGCAATTGTCCTCCATCTTAATTCACCCGGGCTGCTCGCTTCTCTGCATCCACTTCTAACCTGATGGCCGTGATGTAAATGTGTAGGGTCCGGCAATGACCTCATAAAAAGACTCTCCCAGCTGGGACCTGACAGACCAACAAGGAGTGAGGTAAAGACCATCTCCTAAACCTTCCCCCCCTTGAGGTTTCATGTATTTATTGAAATATTTATAGCCTGCACTTTTATATTTATAGGTCAGGCAGTATGTAACATACAATAAAATTAATAAAAGTATCCATAAATTAAAAACATCAATAAGCATCAGTAGATACTGGCTGGTCTAAAAAGAATTCACATTGTGAAGGCCTGCCTGAATAGTACTGTTCTCAGACAGCCATCTAAAACAGGGCAGAGAGGATTCTTTCCGAACCTCCACAGGGCAGAGCCCACCACTCTAAAGGCTCGGTCCCTGGTGGAAGCCAGTCAATCTCGGGGACCATGTGGGGAACCACCAGAAATGCTCCATCAGAGGATTTCTGTGACTGAGGTGGAGAATAAGAGGCCAGGTGGACCTTAATGCTTCGGGCCCAGGTTGTTAGCAGAAACAAAGAAAGACGACTCAAGAAGTCCATTTAAAGATCTTTGTGGCCTTTAGGAGCAAGAACCTGCATTTCAGGAAGTACCAAGACGATGAAGCATGGAAGTAGCACGTGCCCTCTTGAGTGGCCCGCTTGCTTATGTGAATGGGACCACCAAAAGTACAGCTTCTCTCTACCCTCAAACACAGCAAAGCTTTGACCACCTTCCACTGTCAGACACCAGGTGACTCAGATGTCCTTGCCAGGCATGTGTAAGCTGGCCAGTCTATTGCCACTCACTTACACACTTGGGAAAAGCAGGTTGTACAATATTTTAACATTAAAAATGGTTTCATTTGGCAGGAAGAGTGACACATTTTTGCATGTGCTCAATTCAGCAGCTGCCCACATTGGTAGGTAGCTCTGTAGATGCTTTAGAAAACTTCAGGGCACCCAGTGACAACTCTGCTTGTAACTCAGCAGTTATGCAGTGTGCAAATGCTTGCGAGTCACTCGCTGCCTCCAGCTGTTCTCTGGTGAGGTTCCAGCACGGCTGTCCTTGTCCCTTGGACTGTCTCTGCCCATCTGGGTGAAGAGGACGATCTTTCCTGCATTTCACCCATTTGGGCAAAGCCTGGCTGAACTCCTGTGAGCGGGGGTCGCCACTGCCTTGCTCCAGGGAGTTACCATATCCAGGAAGGTCAGGAGTCTTGAGAGAGAAGGTGGGCCCTGACCTGTCCACTCCACTCCACGCTTCCCATCAGTCTCCTGTTACTTCAGTGGAGCTGCTGGATTATGGCTGCTGAACCTTCTTCTCTTGCTAGAACAGCAGTGCAGGTCCTGGGTTTGAAACCTGTTAGCATCCCCAGGTCAAAGCGGCAGTTATGAGCTGGATCCATTGCTGGAGATGAGAGACTTCAAGTCAGGCTGGGCTGGCCAGGCTGATGGTCTCGCTCAGAAGTTCTCAAGTCCTCAAGGGTGGGCTTAATTCAGGGTGTGTGTCTACCGGGGGAGGGGAAGGGCAGTTAAGGGACAGGTTAAAAGTCAGGCACATCCAAGGAGAGAGTCCAATGTGGCAGAGCGAATACTCTCCCCACCTCCAGGTAAAGAGGTAGTGGTAGTGCTGGCACAAAAACAGGCCACGGCACCTCTAGTCTCCTAAATATTCACCATATCCCAAAGTCAGCTGCTGCTCCTCTCTGGAGACAGGGATTGGAGCCTCTCACTGTGGGCCAGATCTACCCTTGCCGAGAGGATCTGCATGCAGCACATGTTCAGGACCAGCTCACGCCAGACTTGCTTTCCTTCATGTTGAACGGTGTTGGGGGTTTGATTGTGAAACATCTGCACACAAGGTTTCGCTTGGCCACAAGGAGCCGTGCGGGTCTTGTGCCAGCCCAGCAGGTCTCCATGCTGGAGAAGGCGCAGCAAAGAGCAATGTTTTGGCAGCTGGGGTGGAATGACCTCGGGGGCCTCTCCGCATTTGAGGCTTGTGCCAAGGCAGGGGGCTTTATGACCCCCACTTCTGCTGCTGCAGGCATATGGTGCAGGCCCTCATGTGGGGTTTGAGAGATTACTTGGAGGGGGGGGGAAAGTGTGCGCAGATGGCTATCATGGTGGCCAGAGGAAGCCAGCCGCTTGCCTCCTGGCACAAGCAGTGTGTGGCTGCATCAAAGAGATGAACAGAGAAGGTGACTTTCTAGACTGCTTCAAGTTGCACTAGAGTTACCCCAAAGCAGGCAGCTACAAAGATACCTTCAGCTATTCTGGATCTTATTCTGTGGATTATCCAAGAGCTTTCCCTTCTGAGTCCTCCAGCTTAACAGTTGGAGACATTTTTATGTCCACGCCACTTCTGACTGATGTCTGTTTGTGTCTGAAGATGCCACCACCATCACCACCTGTGGCAGCAGGAGAGGGGGTGTGGGGACAAGCAGCCAGCTAAGGTGAAAGCAGGAAGGTACAGGCCAGGGCCCCCCGGCCCCTCCAAGATGCACTTCCTCAGGCTGCGCCTTCTCGAAAATGGCTCCCTTCATTAGCTTTCCACAGTGGCGCAGGTGGATGGCTTTGTCACTGGCAATTTGTTGAAGGAGAAAGTAGTGAGCAAGGAGGTCGCACAGTCTCTGCAGACCTAATTACTTTGCGCAACAGTGAAATGGAATGAGGTGCATGAGTCACCAAGGAAGACATGGGGGAGGGGCAAGAGGAGGTGGGCTTCTTTTCCACCGGGGAGAGCAAGTGAGGAGAGGGCAATAGAGAAAGCTGTCAGCCCATTTCATAATTGCCGGTGATGAATCATCTGCCTTTTCAATTACCAAAGCAATCGCAAGAACATAAGAAGCCGGATATAGCCGGATCAGGCCAGTGGCCCCTTTAGCATCCTGTTCTCCCAGTGGCCAATCTGTAGGGATGAGCACATCTGACAATTTCAGGTCTCTCACTTTCTCATTTTTTCCATCTTAAATTCAGTTCTCCACATTTCTGCAGTAATTTGCATATTTTAAAAAAAATCCTCATGAATTTTTTAAAATCCTCATGAAAATTCTCCAGCATTTTAGATTGAATTTCTCCTAATAAATCTATTTTTGTAGGCAGCTTTGACAAATGTACAAATATGTGCATGCCATTTCTCATCATGTAGTGCATTTTTGCATGTTATTTTCACTAATATATTTGTTTTTATGCACACTTTCCCCTAAAATATACATTTTTGTAAACATTGCTTGGTGAACTGCATTGCAAAATTCTAGTAAGTGTGAATTCCGAAGGATGGTTGTATTCCGGTTCTCATATTGTTTCAGAAAGTATGAATGTGATAGATTCGACTTCAAGTGTGAACTGAATCTAACTTCTTGCCCATCCCGATGTCCCAATGGGAACCTGCAAGCAGGACTTCAGCGCAAGAGCAGGCCTTTCCCCACTGGTGATTCCCTGCAACTGCTGATAGGTACCAGATTGGCAATTGATAAACATCTCAACGTAGGTGCCTTCTTGACATTGTGAAGTATCATCTGACTTATAAATGAATAAACAAAACTCATTGTTTAAAGGAAAGGCCATGGCTAATAATTTTTGCTTCCATTCTATGTTACTGTTGTTGGACTGCCTTCAAGTTGATCCCGACTTATGGCGACCCTATGAATAGGGTTTTCATGGTAAGCGATATTCAGAGGAGGTTTACCATTGCCTTCCTCTGAGGCTGAGAGGCAGTGACTGGCCCAAGGTCACCCAGTGAGCTTCATGGCTGTGTGGGAATTCGAACCCTGGTCTCCCAGGTCCTAGTCCAAGATCTTAACCACTACACCACACGGGCTCGCTAGAAACAAAGTATTGTTGATTTTATGCTGTTCACTGCCATATTTTTCTTGATGGTGGTGGTACAATTTTTGCAAATACATAAATAATAGCTTCCCAAAATAAAGATTTCTGCCCTTGGCTTGCACCCTCATAAAAAAACTTAATTTCATATGTACGCTCCTGGTGTCTGAACTGGCAATGACTGACCAGGAACAAGACCTTGAGATAGCTTGAGTGAAGAGCTTGATGATGTTGACCCAGTGCATGATCGTGGTGAAAAAGGCAAATTTCATGCTAGAGTTCGTTAGCAAAGGTATTGAAAACAAAACTATCAATACATTTATATAGTGCGGCTGCATTTGCAACTGGGTAGCCTCACCACAAGAAGGATACTGGAGAGCTAGAAAAGGTTCAGAAAAGGGCAACCAAAATGATCAATTGCCCTGTGAGGAAAGCCTGCAGCATTTGGGGCTGTTTAGTTTAGAGAAAAGGCAAGTCAGAGGCAACGTGATAAAAGTTTGTAGAATTATGCATGGCACGGAGAAAGTGGATAGAGAGAAATATTTCTCACATAACATTAGAAGTTGTGGATATCCAATGAAGCTGCATGTTGGAGGACAAGGAAAGACAAAAGAAAGTCCTTCATCACACAACACACGGCTAAGCGACAGAACTTGCTTCCAGAGGAGGCAGTGATGGTTACCTACTTGGATAGCTTTAAGAGGATTAGAGAAATTCATGGGGGATAAGGCTATCGAAGGCTACTAGCCATGATGGCTCTGCTCTGCTTCCACTGGCCGAGGCAATATGCCAGTTGCCAGAAGGTGTGGGAGGGGAGAGCGCTCTTGCACTCAGGTCCTGCTTGCAGGCTTCCCTTTGGGGCTTCTGGCTGGCCACTGTGGATTAGATGGGCCTCTGGCCTGATCCAGCAGGCTATTCTTATGTTCTCATGGTCCCTGTCAGAGAAAGACAAGGAGGCTCCAGTCCTGGACCCTCTCTGGCCCAGGCTCCATCTGAGGGGGAGGGGCCAGGGTCCTATGATGCAGTCCAGGACAGGCTGTCAGCACTTGGGGCAAGTTCAGCCTCTGACATCGAGGCTGAACAGCCCCTGAGCCCAAGGGAGAGGCATCCCCTCCGATGCCAGGTAGAGATCTGGCCCATCTGGAGGAGTGCCTGACTACAGGTCTGGATTCCTCAGGAGTAAAGGTCTGGCTGCAGTTGATCCATGGGAGTCAGCTGAGGTCCTGCTTGCAGGCTTCCCTTTGGGGCATCTGGCTGGCCTGTGTATGAACAGGATGCTGGACTAGACGGGCCACTGGCCTGATCCAACGGACTCTTCTGATGTTCTTATGAGTTGACTAAAACTTACATTGATTTTATGTACAGATTTGGCGAGTGGACAGGCTTTGCAGGTGTGTGAATCATGCCGAGATGACACCAGGCTGAAAAAATGAGTGTGCGTGCCATACCATTAGCCATTCTGTTATAGCCCTTTCAGCTCCCAAGAACAGCTTTCCCCAACCTGGTGCCCTCCAGATGTTTGGGGCTACAACTCCGACCAGCTGCATCATCATAAAGCCACGCTGGCTGGGATTGATGAGAATTGTAATCCAAAACATCTGGGGAGCAACAGGTTGGGGAAGGGTGCTCTAGAACAGGTGTGGGGAGCCTTTGGCCCTCCAGATGTTGCTGAACTACAACTCCCATCATGACCCTTTGCCATTGGCCATGCTTGCTGGGGCCGACAGGAGCTGAAGCAACATCTGGCGGGTTAAAAGTCCCCCTCATCTGCTATACAAGAGTCAAGGGGCTGTTGCTGGGACCCACACCCACTGAGGGCCCATAGCTACCACAATTATTTTGGTATGGGTCTAGCAAGCCCTGCCCTAGAGGGTCCTGCATAGGATGGACCTACTCTGGGCTGCTCACTCAGTTTGAACACTGTTTCTGAACCTCTGTCCATCTCCGGTCATGCTTTCACCTCAAGTGTAGGACATGTGTGGCCAGCTCACATGCCCAGTGCAATTGTCAACATTCTCCCTCTCTGTCTGTCATGCACACACACTCCGTGTTGTTAACATGTTTCGGCAAAGGCTGATGAAAGCACTGTAGATGAAAACACTGCCAGAGAGGCCACACCCATATGTACTTTGGACATGGTTGTCATGCTTAGATTTCATATGCCATGGCAGATCTTTTATATTACTCGTGAAAGAGGCATCAGCAAGAGGGGTTGGTGGGCGGCCGGGGGGGGGGGGAGAAAAACCAGAATTGAAAAAAGTCCATGAACTTCATCTCAACTTTTCTTTATGGGAAGAAAAAAAGGGAAACAAACTAAAAGGGGCCTTTAATTCCCTCATCTCATCCTTCCAACCCAGCCGGGCATCTCATTCATCCATCTCCCCAAAGGGTGGAGGGGGCAGCTCTAGGGTGTGTGTGTGTGCTGTGGAGAGCGCAGGCCGTTCAGTACCAAACCCTTTGCGTCAGGCTTGCCCAGGTTCATAAATCAACCATTTCAATACTCTGCCCATTTGAAATGACGTCCAACTCTTTCATTAGCTCATGATTTATCACTGCAAGGTGGCTCTTTTATTTTATGCCCAATTTATACACTTTCTGCTCTTCCTCACTCCCCACCACTCTTGGATATCATGTTCACTTTGTCCACTAGGCAATGAGACAGTAAATTTATTGTCTATGAATTGCTACTTTGAAAGATGACATCAATGCAAAAGCGTGTTTGTGTTTCACTTCTACGGACAATGCGGTCATTGGAGAATCCACACGGGGTGGAGACGATGGGCGTCATGAGGTCACTCGCGGCACGGGTGGACCTGTAGCATATATACACACGATGGGGGAGCCTCAGGAGAAGCCACATCGGCCAGGTGGACATTTCAGGGACGTTGGGGAAGACACGATGGCCAAGCTGGGCTGGATCTGCCTCTCTCTGGTCAGCTTCTCTGGTCCTGTCTGGGCTCTCCCTGTGCTCAGCTCCAGTGAAGTCTCCTACTGGCTCCCAGGTAACTTTCCTCTCTTTGGATTCTCTCAGTCAGGCAGCCTCAGGCACAACTTTGCAGGGGGAAACCCCACCCCCACAGAGGGCATCCAGTGACTCACTTTTAGGAAGCAGATAAAGGTGTGGGAATGCTTCTTCCAGCAGGCTTTTGGGTGAGAGAACCTGTGAACAGGCTGATGTTGCTTTTATTATGCGTTGCATTGAAATAATGTCTTGTGTTGTATGGTTATTGTGTTCTGTGCTATGTGGTAAACTGTCCTGTGGCCTTTTGGGAAAGAGTGGTAAATAAATAAATAAATAAATGCACCAGCTCACACATGAGGGACTGAATGAGGTTTTGAGGGCGCCTGAAGGACTTGATCTGGAGTGCCCCATTTACACCTGCAAAATGAACCCTGAAGGGATGAGTTGCATGACAGAGGCAGGCTCTTTGCTCCCTGGTTGGCACTGCCAAATATGAGTGATGTTTGAAAGAGTATTCATCCATCCACGCAGCCAGACTTTTCTTCTTGACATTTAATCATTATGGAAGAAAATGGATGCTAGTAATATATCCACTCAGCCCGAGAATGACCATCACAACGGGCTTCATACGTTAATGAAATTTGCTTTCTTTGGTTCTTGGAGGAGGGGATTGTTGACATTGCTATAGCACAGAAGAAAGCAACTTTTAGAAACTCATTGTAGAGGGATGCAAGATCCCAACAGGCTCCCATCCAGCAGCAGGAGAGACAAATGGTTTGAAGAGTTCTTCACCTATAGTAGAGGTTTCAGAAGGCAGCAACACACTGGGGAAGGCATTAAAAGGCAGCAATTGTAAGATTGGGGGCAGGGGGACCTCAGCCCTAGAAAAAGAACTCTATTTAGGCCCTAGCCCTCCTCTCCAGGCCTTTGTTGCTGGAATGTCTCGAGCTGAATTATTGTTTCTTGCTTAGGAATCCGGAGGAAGGGGATGGACCAGAAGCATCTTGAAAGGGGTGGAGAGAGGACCAGCAGCCAGAGCTTTATCATGTTATTTGAATAAAATTTGAATTATTGGAATTCAAGTTGTAATACAAAAATCATAGAACATTGTAGCATAGCACATTACAATTGATACAACAGGAAGAAAAATCTTCAAGTGGTTTTCCAAGACCCTCAACAATCTTCAAGTGGTCTGTCGGGGAGAAAACATGGGAATCGCTGCCTTACTGTACACCGCTTAGAGACTACAATGTTAAGCAGTATATACATTGTTGAAATAAATAATAAATTGTAAAATATGCCCTCTAATGTTAACTGGGATCTGTCAAATACTATTAACCAGGAGTACACAACCTGGTGCCCTCAAGATGTTGTTGGACTCCAACTCTTTCCAACCCCAGCCAGTAGGACCAGCGTAGCGAGGGATGATCAGAGTTGCCCTCTGAACCGTCAGAAGGGTACCAGATCATAGGACATGCAAGAGGCACCTGGTCGATGTTAGTCTCTGAAAGGGTGGCGGATGGTTGGAAAGCCCAAAAGCTCCAAAATGTCTGCTATCCCTGAACAGTCAAATATTATTGCACGTCACTTAATAAAAAATAATTAAAAATCATCTGTTGAAATCCCAAATATCGAGCATCAAATATAATCAACATTTGGGGCACATTTGAGTGTTTGGAATGTATTTAAAGAGAATTTTAGAGAGCAAGATTTCTTTGCAATGCCGGTTTGGAAACACAAACCTTTCAGGGTCATCCTTGTGCATCTAGTGGACCACATGCAAAAAATGACATTATTGCAGCCTTGTATTGGAGAACAAATCATTTCCACACTAGAAGTAGATTTAGGCTACTAAACGTTATATGTGGGAAGGTGTGTACTAGCTAATTATAGTACAGTAGGGCCCCACTCATACACCGGGTTACGTTTTGGACCCCTGCTGTAAAGTGAAAACCGCTGTAAAGTGGAACTCATTGAATAGAATGGCGCGCAATGCCCGAAAACCGCCATAAAAGCAGAACAAGTGCCGTATGAGTGGGGCTTTAGTCTAATTGTGTCTAATTGAGACCGCTGTATTAGCGAATCACTGTAAAGCAGAGCGCTACTGTATGGGGAAAAGCATATGGAAAATTGAGTGAGGTAGGGTGCGGTTCTATGAAGATGGCTGACAACAAGCATCTTACAGCTAAAAAATCAAAGATTTTGATTTGTTGACCAGAAGAATTGTTACTTCCTTTGTATTGTGTTGCTTGTATGATGCTTAGAGGAGGTTGTGATAGCCACCACCCTGGGTGGCTTTAAAAGATTAGACAGATTCATGGATGGCTCTGCTCTGCCTCCAGTCTGAGGCGGCATGCCTCTGAATGCGTCGTTGGTAACCTCAGGAAGGGAGAGTGGTGCTCTTGCACTCAGGTGCCACTTGTGGGCTGGCCATGGTGAGAAGAGGGTGCTGGACTAGATGAGCCCCTTTGGCCTGATCCAGGTGCAGCCGGGTTCTTCTTGTGCACTCATGTTCTTATTACCCACCTTAGGGTTTGTTGCAATCCTAAAATGATCAAGAAAATGGATTTAAAAAAGCTAAAGCAATTGTGGGGATGTTTAGTTTAGAGGGAGGAAAAAATAAAGGGAATTGTGGGGGGGGCATGGTGAAGGTTTGTAGAGTTATGAATGGTGTGGAAGGAGAATGGGCAGCGGGGGGGTTACTTTCCCCCCTTCCCGCCAGATCTTGTATCAGAATTCAGTCACCCACTGAAATTGTTTGACACAAGGGAGTGTAATTCACTGATGGGCTTCACGGTCACAAATTGTGGCAACGAGCAGCAACAGATAACCACTCCACCACCCCTGCCCAAAGGCACGCTCCGATGCAGGATCTCTGAAGACACAGCGGGTGCTGAGAGAAGTGGAGGAGGGGCTCGCATGTGGGGAGATGATGCTTTGCTTTTGCAACCTGCTTGTGAGCCTCCCGCTGACCACAGTGTGAAGCAGAAGGACAAGCCGGGCCTTTTCTCCAAGCTGAGAGGACAGTCCTTACAGAGATCCTGTGTTCAGGCCAGGGAGATCCTCTTGCAAGGACAGAGAGTGGGTGGGTGCAGGGCACCTTTGCATCCACAGAAGGGGGCTTTGTGAGTCTGCGGGGGCTCTACCACACAAGTCTCAAAGAACCAGCTGTCTCCCGCAAGGATGATGAGGCCAATGTCTCCCCACAGGCAGTCTGATGCGTCCTTCTTACCCTACAGCGGCTGACGAAGATGCCAGGATAGATCTGGAGGCGCTGAACAGCAACAGCCGAGGCCCCCTTATGCAGACCCCCCAGGGGCTAGCGGGGGCACAGGTGGAAGACACTCTGAGAAAAGCAGGTAAGACAAAGAAAGCCCCTCAGAGAGCC
Source organism: Rhineura floridana (assembly GCF_030035675.1). Lineage (NCBI taxonomy): Eukaryota > Metazoa > Chordata > Lepidosauria > Squamata > Rhineuridae > Rhineura > Rhineura floridana. The sequence goes on from NC_084497.1 coordinate 12,210,444, forward strand.
CTCTTTCCCAAATCGACTCGCTCTCACTGTTGAAAAGCAAGTGCTGGCAGATGCATTCTGCAGGATTTGTGTGCAAAGACATGTGGCTCTTGTCTAAGCTCCACTTCCCAGTAGATTGTGCTCCAAGGGTTAAAGTCTCCTGTACTATTGCCCTTAAATAACACACAACACAACTGCCAACAGGTCCACCTGTGTCCACCTCTGTGCTGCCTAGCCAGCCAAGACACCCAACACAAGAGAGCAGGTTGCGGCCTGATCTAAGGTGTGTCATAAAAACAGCAGTAACACCACCATACAAATACAAGCAAAAAACAACAACAACAAACCGGCCCCCAGATGCACGCTTGGGTTAAAGGTGGGTCCCAGATTGAAAAGGCGGAAGATTATGGGGCAGTGGGTGCTGAACTTGGGATTGGGAGACCCAGGTTCAAATCCCCACTTGGCCGCGAGGCTCCCAGTCTAACCCACCTCGGAGTTGTTGATAGCGTTAAATTTGGGAGGAAGAGAATTATGTACACCACTTTGAGCTCCTTGGAGAAAAGGTGGGATATAAATGCAGCAGCAACAAACACAGAGACACACTTGGGTGGGGACAGGAAATCAGAGAAGCTGCAAGGCTGGGGTTTGTGACTTTAATTTGGAAATGTCCCATCCAAAGAAGCCTCACAGCAGAGCCTTTTCCGCTCTAGGCTTGGAGAGCCTGCAAACGGGTTTGACCAGAGCCGACTGTGGGCTGGAGAGGGTCGCGTGTGCTCCAGCACGAGTCACCTTTGACGCTGTCTCTGTCCCCCTCCAGTCTAGGAAGCCAAGCCAAAAAGGTCCCACCAGGAACAGCTGGAGCCTGGGGCTAATGGGAAATGGGCCCAGGCCAGCGTGGCCTTTCCAAAGGATGCTTGAACGTAACCCTTGGGTTTTTATTCCAGGTCTCAGGCCCAACAGCTTCACACCGCCCAGGGAGAGTGCCAAACAGGTAAGAAGCCAGGGAGGGAAAGAGACCCCCCCTTGCCCCTCCCGGCTTGTCAGGTCTGCCGGGCTTTTTACTAGTACCCCAAGAGCTTCCCACCAGAGCCAGGTGCAAAAGTCATAGAATGGAAGAACAATGTGCCTCTGAGCACATTGCGAGCCAAGGGATGTTTTCAGCCCAAGAACTGCTCAGAGCCCTTTTGTGCTTCCCAAAACAGGTATCTGATTGGCCACGGTGAGAATGGTCCTGTGGCCCCATCCATGGAGAACCAGTGTGGTGTAGTGGTTAGTGTCAAACGGGCCTGGAAGACCAGGGTTCAAATCCCCACTCAGCCATGAAGCTCACTGGCTGACCTTGGGCCAGTCACCGTCTCTCAGCCTATCCTACCTCACAAGGTTGTTGTGAGGGTAAAATGGAGAGGGAGAACCATGTACACCACTGTGAGCTAGGAAATATATGTAAATAAATAAATAAAACCCCAGCAGGGGCCTCCTTGTCTTTATGCTCCTCTTGCACAACTCCACTCGTTTAGTTTTATTTCAGCAGCCTCATTTAGGCAGGGAAACAGTTTCATTGAGGCTGTTGTTAAGCAACTGGGAGTCAATCTGCTGCAAACCACCCAGATCTAGCAATCCACCTTCTGCTTGCCCCTGGCATATGAAGCCTCTGAGGCAAATCAGAGCCACTGCCTTTCCTTCCTACAGAGGCCCTTTGGCCCAGGAAACTGTTGCCCTTGAAGTCCATCTCTGAAGAACAAGGAGGGCTAGAAATGTAAAGCTGTGATTGTTAAGAAGCTGAACTCGTATCACCTTAATGGACTCCTGTTGTGTAAAGAGAACGCTGCTGCGTGTGCGAGCTGGCTCTGGGAGAACATGTCCTGCGAGTGAGGCTTCTTATGTGGAGCCCATTGTAACCCATAAAGCACTTTCAGAGGGGAATGGGACACAGGCCCAAGATTAAACCAGCCTCGTGGGCTTGGCCACTGGCCCACCTGTGCATAACAAATAGCAGGCTGCTGACATAGCCACAATTTCCAATTTCTGCAAATGCCACCTTACAGGGCAACTCTGCCTTAACCAGCTATTTCCAGGGCTGGAGCCAGTTCCTGTTCAGCAATCGTGCAACAATATGAAAAGCCTGCACTCCAGGGACACAGCGCCAACCTTCCTTGCTCTACCCCCTCCCAAACCACCACCAGCAGCAGCTTTCTGTACCTCAATATCCTGTGTTAGGTTGCAGGCAGAAGGCCCACAAGAGGCTGCCTGTTTGCCTGCCTGAAACCAAGTCGGTCTCTGGATGGTCTCTTCTGACTGGCCTGAGCTCAGCCTTTTATCTGGACGGAACCCAATGCCTCTTGCATGCAAAGCATGTGCTCTCCCAGCCAGGCATGCCTCTCCCTCCCTCCCCAACGCAGACCAGGCTTCCTTGCACTCCCAAGCAGTAGGAACTCAAGCCCCTAGCCCTCAGATGAAGAGGTCAGCTGGGCCCCCTGCTTGCAACCTGTCACTGCGTGATGGAGGCCACTTGCCCTGCCTGGCACCCCCATTATGCCTCTGTGCAAGGGATGCTCTGGCTTCTCCCTGGCTGCCCCGCTGCAAATACACTTACTGCAAGCATGACAGAACCAGATCCATTTTAGTACTGATAACATCACACGTGGCCTTTGGTCATCTTGCACTCAGGGCAAGCACAAGGAGGGGAAAACAGCAAGGGAGATGAAATGGCGAAGGATGCACAAAAACAAAGGCTTTATCGACTGACTGTGATCTCTGTAACCAAATGAAAAGCTCTCTTAGTTGGTTACAGGACACACAAACGAACACTGGCATTTCTCTAAATATGCCCATGGATCTACTCTGAAACGTTTTGGGGCAGTATGATTTACTATGTATTTTGCCTATTTTCTATGACTGTGAACACCTCCTTAATGTATCATAACCAAATATTACAGGATGGTTCCTGAGAAACAAGGGGGCAGGTTTTTGTCGGGGTTTGGATACAATCGGATGCCATTTTGAATCAAGATGGCAGGTTGGACCTTTCCAAACTGCAGATTTTTGGGGGTATGTTTCTCAGAATTCCCAAGGAACAGCAGGCACTCCCCAATCCACCTTGTTTTTGTGCACCAACTTCAGATTCCATCTCCCCTTTTCTCATCATTGGTTTCATCTCTGTTGGATTCTTTGCTGGGAGAAGCCTTCCTAGCACAAGGGAACTTACTTTCCCCATTTTTTGTTTCGTTTCCTTACTTAGGCACTCTTTGGAAGCCTCTCCCAGAACACGCTGCTGAGCCGCCTCTTGGCAACGGGCAGAAAACAGTACAAAAAGCGCGGCAACCTCTCCGAATGCTTCTGGAAATACTGTGTGTGACAAACTGCAGGGAGCAGGTGATTGCCAACTGTCCCCCATTCACCCATTCTGGCTCCTTAATTTATGTTATCAAGAACAGTCCTAAAATCCTGCATATAAATTTGTGCAAACCTAAAAGATGAAAATAAAGAAATGTGAAGAGGGCCAAAAAAAAAAAAAAGCCCCTCCATACTCCTTGCTGTTTGTGAGATTAATAAATCTTTGCTTGTTTTACGAAGATCTTGTAAGCAAAAAATTGTTTTCCTCCTCCTGTGGCTCCCGGTTATTTATTTATTAATTACTTGATTTATACCCCACCATTCTTCCCAGCAGGAGCCCAGGGCAGCAACCGTTTGGGTTTAAGCAGCAGGCAGAGCCCGTGGGACCTGCTGTTAGTCTTTCAGTGCCCTAAAATGCCAGGGGATATGAGGTAGAAACTATTCAGTGATTTCTCCTATATAGCCCCTTACTTCACTTTCAACCGCCCAGGGCAGCAAGGCTGTCCAAATTTTCCAGTTCAACAATGATGTAGAAAGTCAAGGGCATACACTTAAGGTTCCTCAGTGAGCTTGCTAGAATTGAGCTGTGCCTCCTAGGCTGACCCCTCGCTGTATGCCAATCAAACCCAATTCACCTTTACAAAAATAATCTCTGCTCCTCCCTCTCATTAGCAGAGCCATGATGGCCTGTCCCTTGGCCTCAGATGAACATTGGCACTGGCAATGACAAATGGATGGCAGCTCTTGCAGATGCCTGCCATAAATCCGTCTCTCTTGATTGTGCACCATCATGCAATCAGATAAATCACATCTCTTCCCCTGCATTTTAAGAAACGAATCAGCTATTGAATTAAATTGAATCTCGATGGCTCTAACACACGTTGAGATGAAGATTTGTGATGCTCTCGAAGGGTAAATAAGAGCTAGCCTCAGCTGTGGCTCAAGAGAAACAGAAGGAGCAAATGCAAGGTCCTTCTGATCAAAACAATTTAGTATAGCCGTTCATTTGTATGACATTAGTAGCCACACTTTTCGTTGTCGTTACTTAACTTCAATCTTTATTTTTAAGCATTTCTGTAATATCCCCCCCATGGTTTTAACTCAGCTTTTTCTTACAAGGCTCCTCCTCCCTCCGTTTATTAGGTCAATGGCACTCTCCCCACCCCGCCCCTTTAGAGCTTTGCTGGGGTGTTGATGTTCCACAACAAAAAAGCCAATCAGCACCTAATGTCTACATTATAATGTGGATATTTTCTGCACTGGCCAAGAGGCAGCAGGGCCACCACCCTTGTAAAGCAATGCCATCACTGAGCATGTGAAACTGGCATTTGCATTCCTGCAAATACAGAGACCATAGACCTTAATCAAAAAAAATGGGAAGGGGTGTGTGTGTGCATGATTGAGTGCTGCGCATGTTCCGTGCACTGAAGGCACATGGAGGAGCAGCCACCTTGATGAAGCCAAGCAAGCTGTGGGGCTGGCCCGTGCTTGAATGAGAGATCGCCAGGGAACCCCATGAAAGGAGGTGCCACTGCTGAAGTAGCAGTCACTAGAGGTTAGGGGCAGGGGGAGCCGTTATCAGCACACAGCTGCTGTGTTGCTTCACACCCAGGGCAGTTGACAGGCCCATGCTGGAGGTGCATCGATTCCCTCTTGGCCACTCAGTCCCACGGTCATTGCCCTCAGCTAGATCAGGGCTGGCTGATCCACGGGCTCCAACTATGGGCCATGCTGGCGGCTGGGAGCTGGAGCTCAACAACATGGGGAGGGCAAACAGCTGAGCTGCCGCCAGAAGCTTCCCGAGCAGATTCGTGCCTTCACCAAGCCGGCTCCAGCCTTTTTTGCACCACAACTCCCCTCAACTCTGGCATCGTCCAGCTGTGCTGGCTGGGGCAGATGGGAAATGTAATCCAGAACTGGAGGGCAAGCAGAGATGGGGTAGGCAGCTAAGAGAGTACAACGTGCAGTCACTCCCCCAGGAGGACTGTCAGACTTAGCTTTATTTTATAAAGAAACAAACTCCCCATCTCACACAAACACCTTTTAAAAATACACATATTGGAAGTATGATACAAACAACAAATGCATTGCCCCCAAACCAGTTTAGAAATCCCACTAATTGGAAGTGCAGGTTTGGATCCAACTAAATCTACTAGACTAACATTGGATCTAACCCACACATTTGAAGTTGTGGCTTGCAATTAGGAAAACAAAAATCCCACCCGCTGACAATGTGACCCAGCCAAAAGAACAGCTTATCTTTCTTAATTCAAATCTTGACATTGTCTCCATCAGCATCAAATTATTTATTTATTACATTTATACCCCACCTTTTTTCCATGCTAGAAACCCAAGGTGGCTTACATATGGTTCCTAAGTGGTCTCCCATCCAGGCACTGGCCAGACCTGACCCTGCTTAGCTTCAGCAGGGTGCTGGCTTCATGTGCCTTCAGAGAATAGCCTGGGACCATACATCCCATGGACCAGGGGCTGCTTGTGTCCAAAGCAGAAAACACACATATAATTTAATGATTTATTTGGATTCCTGTATCAAGCAGGGAACTGGACTTGATGGCCTTATAGGCCCCTTCCAACTCTACTATTCTATGATTCACTCACCCCAGGCCCAACACATGGGGAAATTCTTTTGCACAAGCTGCACTGAAATGAATGGGGTGGATTCTGTTGCAAGGACCTGCTCTTTCTTCCAAGCTCTACTCTGGTGCCCTGGCTGATAACCCAAACTAGCAGTTTTTTCTTGCCTCATGGAAGGCTGGCCCTCTGAAAATCTAGCTGCCCTTCCTGTTGATTTGCTGTGGTCGTAAACATGTCCGTACTGGTTTGTTTTTTCCTTTTCAAAAAGCGGTTTCCCAAGGAGGAAAACACCGAAGAACCTACTTCATTTCCTGGCTAGCTGCAAGAAAATAGAAGGTAGATAACTAGGTGTGATTCGGAGGCAGAAGGACACCAAGGCACCTCTAGGAGTCTTGGCAAGTTAAAATGCTGCTCTCTCCTTGGAGTTGGAGAAGGGCATGGTTATATTTTTGTTATATATATATATTTCCCTCTCATAAGACATCAGAGTGGTGCGCAGCATCATGAAAAATCCTTTAAAAGCAGCACCAAACAATCATTAAGATGGCTGACCACTCAACAAATGCATGGGCCTACTGGCATAAAAGTCTTCAAGAGACATCTGAAAATCAAATGCAGTTTGAACCAGCCCAATTTGCACGTTCTCTGTACAGGCAAATCCTGCTTTTCTAGCCACTTGCAGATCTCTCTCTTTCTTTGTATTCTTTAATTCAAGAATTAAAGTTTGCCGCCCAGTTACTAATCCTATCCCACGACAGACATTAGTGCACTGTGGCTCCGAGTTCAAAGCCCCAAAGTGCATGCCTGGGTACACACGGAAACCCGCCCACTTTTCATACTCAAGCTGGGCTTCTCTTTTTCCTTGTAAATATTTGCAAGTGGCATATATGCCAGCATTGAGGCTGCACTGCATGCAGCACAGACTGCAACAGAAGGATCACAGGAGGAGAAATCTGCCTACCCCTTAACCCTTAAGGAGGAGCTGCTGAATGGAGAAAGCAGCACTTGGATGGAACGAGAATTTTTAATTCAAAAAACTGTAAAGGAGACAGGTTCATTCCACAAGGCTGCCCTCCTCTTCCTTTTGCACAAAGGTCTTACTCTTACAGGGTCCAGGAGTAGAAGGAGCAAAATGCTGCACAGAAGGAGAGCTGGTTTGCCAAACCATGGCTTAGCAATGGCCCAGAGAGGAGCTCCAGCTTGACTTTGTCTCGTGGTTTGTCTCTTCCAGATAAGTTACAAGCTGCAAACCTCAGGACACGCCTTGGTTACAGCTCATAGTTGGTCTGAAGTGAGACAATCCACGAGCTTGGTTTAGATGACATGCTAAGCCAAACCATAGCTTAGTTTTCAACAACAGGAGGGTAAAAGATCTCAGGGAAACCATGTTCACGTTAAGTCATGTTTGGCTTAGTGTTATATGCAAACCACCTCAAGAAGGAGGAGAAATCAGACCCCTGGAAGGCCCTGCTCTGAACTCCAGGAGATGAAAAAGAGCCTGCTGAAGACTCACGGGAGGTGGATTTTTTCCTCCACTGAAAGCACGAGGGAAAGGTGGGTCTTTGGACCAACTCAAAACAGCGTTCCTCAGCAGAGAACTTTGAAACAGCAACTCTGCTGGGCGAGAGAGGCCCATATCAAAGGTGCCTGGAAAGCCAGCCTGCAGCAAGAGTTTGGCACCCCAGCAACAACACACACAGGAGTTGTAATGCCCACCCAAAGAGGGCCATGTGTGACCAGATGATCTCCAACAGCAAAGTAGAAGCAAGAGGGTTGAGGGATGGGGATAACTGAGCACTGGCATACCTGGGCTACCCATGTTTTCCCGTGCAGGTCCACCTGAGAATCAGCTGGCCATTTACAGTGGGGTCCTTCCTGCACCGTCCTAAAGAAGGATCAAATATTAACTGAAATAGTTTCAAAAGTGAAGACGGTCACCAGTGGGAAAGGAGGGATGGCTTTGGAATCAACATGTTGCGCACCCAGAGAGAAAGACCAGCAGGGTTGTGTGTAGACAAAGAGCCAGTGTCTCTAGGACGGTGCCTGCAGTTGCAGCGGCGCATCAGAAAGGAGGAGGTCTTTGCAGTCCTCCTCATGTGGGCCTCTGTCGTCGGGCACTGTGATGTTCCAGCTGGTGCTCTTGCTGTCATCACACATGACGCAGCCCTTGAAAGGAAAGGAATCATCTGAACAACACTGAAATGAAAATGGAGAAGAACAGGACCGAAGAGCTACCTAGTCCAGCTTTCTTTTTCCTGAAAGATTAAAAAAAGGGGGTGGGATGAAACCACAAAGGTGCAATACAACCGTTTCTTTGGCACGACACACCTCAAAATATACCACCTTCAGTGGCACAAGAACCTTTATATCATGTGAGAAGACGAGAACAGCTGTTCCATAAGCTTTGTTGCATTAAAGAGCAACAACAGAAACAGCAGATGGAGCCCAGGCAGGCTAGTGTTTTTTGGAGGGGTGGGGGGAGATTCTCTCTTCCTTCTCCTCTTTTGTTAAGAGCAGAAAGCAAACGTAAAACCCCAAAGGGGAAGGACCATAGCAAAATGTGAAATGGCTGCACAAGCAGAAAAAGCACAAAGGCAAGCAACACTGCCAGGGGAGGAGGATTCCCACACACATCATCCAATTGTCCCACAGACCACACTGTCCCCTACGTGGTCACTGAAGTGTACCTCTAACTGCCCATACACAGGAACCAAAGAGTAGCATAATTTCTAAATAAAGAAAGCCAGATTTTCCCAGCTTTAAAAAAAAATGCATCAGGATGATGAAAGCAGTGGGTAAGGACTGTTCCTTGACATCATCATCACTTGTAGCGAGTGAGGGAAGGAGTGGAATGAAGCATGAATACACCCACAGGAAAGACACCGCCAGGAAACAGCGGAACAAAATTTTAGGCAAATGCACCTATAAAGCGCTGAAAAATACCAGCCAAGCCAACTCTCAGAAGGCAGCCATTATTTTACTTTATTTTTTTTTTTAAAGGATTCAGTCCAGATTCTGGAATTTCCATACATATTAGAAGGAACAGAGAGCCTTTGGAAGGGACTGAAGGTAGAGCCTGACACGGATTTTATGTCTTCTACGTTATATTTTACCTTTGTAGTCCCTTTAGTACCAATCCCTCCCTCCCTCTCTCTCTCTCTCTGTGTGTGTGTGTGTGTGTGTGTATGTGTATATATATATATATATATATATGACAGTTTTGAAAGCAACAAACAGAACTTCACTCAAGCTTGCTCTGGATCCCTAGAACGATTCTGTTAATCACCTAAAAATATATATGAACGTAATTGTGGTTAACCAAACAGAGGTTTTTATTGTATTACCAAAACATTTCAGCTTCCGCCTTCATCAGCTGCTAACATACAAATGCTGTTACCAAGGTAGCTTGGCCTGAACCTGGAGGACAGCACCCGCATCACTGAGCTTCTAAGCAAATGAAGCCCCTCTGAGCATTCCATCCTCAAAGCTCTATAACTGCCACCTTGGTAACAGCATTTGTATGTTGGCAGCTGATGAAGGCGGAAGCTGAAACGTTTTGTTAATGCAATAAAAACCTCTGTATGGTTAATCACAATTATGTTCATTATATATGTATATATATACCGGAGACACATCAGAGCTCTGGTAATTCCTAGCAGGCTTGGACAGAGTGAGGAAATGAGATCCTGAAGAAGTTCCCTCAGCGGGATCATCAGTGCCAAAATTGCAAAAAGGCGGGAAGATGCAGCGGCTGTGGGCTGACTGCAGCTACCACCGAGCACTGCCCAAGCTGCTTAAAATGTTTTTCGTTGATTGCCCCTTATCTCCATCACTAATTTGCAGGGGTCAGGAATGAAGGAATGCTGACAGCTGGTGTTTTTTTTCTTTTAGGAAAGACAAACAGAGGTAAGTATGAGCTGAGACAGGAAACTAACGGAGCCTCAACAAGGGGAGGGGGAAAAGTATCTGCTGAAGTGTCTCCTGTCTGAGCCGCAGGGGAGCTATACTGCCTGCCTGGAGACCTCTGCCATCCATGAGAAAAACTCCATTTCCAGCTTCTGTGCATCTGGTTTCCTTACCTGGGTGTCAATTTCTTGGGGGACAGCCTGGGTACGAATCCAGGGGTGGACCTCAGCCAGCTCCTCCTTCTGCCCCTCCGTGAACCGGGGCTGCTTGCTCTCCATGGCGGCCAGCTTCTCCAGGTCTTCTTTCAGCACCTCCTTTGCAATTCTGCAAGAGATGGGGGGCTGCTAAATAGAGGGGAGGCACCAAACGAAGAAGGCCAAAATCCTAACTGAATCGCCTTCCTCGGAATCTTTTGCGTAAAGCTGAACTAGTTCTCACCACCAAGAGTTGGGACAGAAAAGGCACGTTGCAGCAGCAGCAGCAGCGCCACTGACCTCCTGAGGGGCCTGACCCAATGCTAGCGAGAAAAGCCATGGAGCAGCAGGGGCCTGCAGAGGGGACCTTCTGCAGCCACGCAGGTATTGCTGTCCCTGCCCAACGGCCATGCTGGTTGCTGGGAGTTCAGAGCCAGAGGTCTTCCCAATCCTTGCAGCAGCCTTCACTCTGAAGTGAATTCTCCTTGCTTACCCACTGGTGCACATATTTTGCACTAGGGAGGGGAGTGTTGCCTAACTCCACACACACACACACCAATCTACCCTCTGCTCTGTACCAGCCTTTTCTGACACTGGCCAAGTCCTTCAGTTTCCTGGAAACAGCTCAAAAGATGTTTTGGGACCTGCTCTGAGAGGAGCCGAGAGGGGCCATGGATGTTCCTGTTGGGAAGACTCTGGAACCCCGCTCCAGGAAAAGCTGGACTCCTCCCCGGCCCTCTCACCGAGCAATCCGGGATGGCTTCTTGAAGAAACAGCCAGGGCAGGGAGAGAGCACTCTCCTCCTCTTTGGGAATCTTGCATTTAGTATTCGGCGCACGTTGCTTCTGCTCTAAGTGCAGGGGTGGGGACACTCCTGTGAAAATCTCTCCAGAACTTTCTGGACTGAAAGGCCTCCATCCGTGACCACCCTTCTTGGCAGCAACAAAAACCCAAGATGCGCAGCCGCTCCTCGCAATGGGACAAATGTGACCGGGGGGGGGGCTGTTCGGGCCAAGCCTTCTTTTCTCCTCTCCTCCCCTCTCCACCCCCCTCTCCCCTTCAGCACTGCTTCCTGGACGGCATCATGAGACACAAAGACAGGCCCAGCTCTCAGAGCCAGAGCAAAAGAAAGGCATTTCCTCACCGCTTTGGGATTTGGTAGGTCATCTGGCCAGGCTCAGGCAAACCATCCACCGCCATCCGCACCAACGTGGTTGGCTGAGACAGCCCTTCCCCCGCCTCCTCCTCCTGACTCTTCTTCCCTCCTTTTGAGACTTTGGAGGAATCATTGCTGGCAAAGTATTTGCTGCTGTTTCTGCTGCCTGTTGAGAGAGAGAGAGAGAGGGATGGATGGATGGGGTGGGTTTCTGCTCCAGGAGGCAGGAAGGAAAGTGGCTTTCCTCTGCTGGCTAGTCCCTCTGGCCTGCTTTCCCCATGGAAGCCAACACCAAGCACATCCTCTCCTCTGTGCCACAGTCGCTATCCCAGCCCCTGCTCTGCACCACAGTATGGTTGACACCTAGGCATCCCAAGTGAGGAGAGCACACTATTGCTGCTGGTGCTCAGGTTGTCCTTGTGGGCTTCCCGCTCCATGAACAGGGTGCTGGGTCAGATGGGACCCCTTTGGCTTGAACCAGCTGCTGCAGTGATACAACAGCAGCCACCTCTCCCCATGCTGGCCTAGAAACATTTCCACCTTTGCAACTGGCCCTCTATATGTCACCCTCAACCTCTTCACAACACATGGGTTGACCATGGGGCAGGGAAGGAACACGTGTCAAGGGATGCATCTCTAGAAAACGCTCAGAGGTTGTTCAAAACTACACTATTAGAAGCTCAGCTAGAGGATATGCGACAGATCAGGAAAGATACCACCAAGGCCAAGAGGATGCCAGCAAAGTTAACAAGCACAGGCAAAGATGCTATTAGAGGCAAACAGGCTTCCTTCAAAAAAATGAAGCCTTGTCCAAGCAAGGAGGAAAAAAAGGAACGCAACCTTTGGCAAAAGAAATGCAAGCAGACAAAAATGATGCTAAAAAAGAATTTGAGGAACATTACTAAAAACATAAAAACCACGAACACATTCTTTAAATACATTGGTAGCAGGAGACAGTTAAACATGTGCTAAAGGAAGTAAGGAGAGTACAGAGAAGCTGGATGAATTCTTTGCCTCTATCTTCATAGTGGAAAGATAGGGCAGAACAAATTTGAATAAACTTTCACAGGAAGGAACTAGAGCAAATAGTGGTGGTGAGAGATGGAGTTCTAGGCCTTTTCCACAAAACAAATTCTGTCAAATTGCTGGGTCCTGATGGCATTCACCCAAGAGTTCTTAAAAGAACTTGTGTGAAATTGCTGATCTTTTAACAAATATATGTAACTTGTTCCCATGATCAACATAACCCATTATATACTTTGACAGTTGTTTGCTATGAATTTGGACATCTCTTAAAGATATTGCAACCAAATTTTGCATGATGGTTCCTGAAATCAAAGAGCAGGTTTTCATCTATATTTAGATACATTTGGACACCATTTTGGATTAAAATGCAAAACTAAATCTTTCAAAATTGCACTGATTTTAGCCATTGATTTCAAAACTGCACTAATTTATTGGTCTCTTAGAATTTCCCAGCTACTAGGAAGAACATAAGACTAGCCCTGCTGGATCAGGCCAAAGGGGGCCCATCTAGTTCAGCATCTGGTTTTCACAGCAGCTAATCAAATGCCGGTGGAAAACCCACAAGCAGAACCTGAGTGCAACAGCACTCTCCCCACATGTAATTTCTAGCAGCTGCTATTCAAAGGCAAACCTTTAATAGTGAAGGTACACAGCCATCATGGCTAGTAACCCCATACCTGAGAACTGGAAAGTGGCCACTGTAACATTGGGCAGGGAGGAGATCTTGGAAACTACAAGCTTGTTAGCTGAATGACTGTTCCAGGAAAGCTGGTGGAAAGCATTGTTGAAGACAGAATTACCAAGCACATACCATGTATTTTATATGTTATAACATTTCTATTATTTATTAGTACATTTATATTCCACTTTTCCTTCAAGGAGCTCAAGCTGGCACACATATTTTTATTTTATCCTTACAATAACCCTGTAAGGTAGGTTAGGCTGAGAGGGAGTGACTGGCCCAAGGTCAGCCGTGATTTGAACCCTGGTCTCCCAGGCCATAATATTTTGCTTCTCGTTTATCAAACTGAATTCTTTCTTTGGATTGTGATATTGTGTTTGAACTGAGATTGGACTGTTACTGTAATGCTATATCAATACACATTTTTGGTTATATTGTGAGCCGCTTTGGATGCATTTGTGTGGAAAAGCAGCATACAAATTGAATAAATAACAGAACAAGTCCTGCTGAAGCAGAACCGGGCTGGCTTCTGCAAGGGCAAGTCCTGCCTCACTAATCTACTCAAGAGTGTCAACAAGCATATCGATCAAGGGTGGGAACTTTCTTGGCCCAGTGGGCCAGATCCTTATCTTCCCCCATCCCTGCAGGCCAACTTTTGACAGCTGGGTGGGACAACCCACCTCTTAATCCTTTGACATCATGATGACATCAGGTGTGTGTCCCCATCAAAGTCCCTTTTGCAGTGTTTCCCAAACAGCCAACAAACATAGGGCTAGCAAAGAGCTTATGAACCACCTGGGAAGCCCTTCTGGGGAAGCCCTGCCTTTAGCCGGCCCCACCCACGAGGTCACATGTGTTTGGGCATAGCTTGCACAAAATGGCCTTGTGGGCCAGATGGGGAGGCCTGGCAGGTCATCCAGCTGACATTGTGTACTTAAGACTGTCAAAAAGCTTTTGACAGGAATACCTCACCAAACAGAGGGAAGGAATAAATGGACAGATTTCCCAACAGAAGGCTGTAGAAAGTGGGAGTCCCCAAGGATCGGCATTAGGACCTGTGCTTTTTTACTTAGAATCATAGAATATAAGAGTTGGAAGGGGCCTACAAGGCCATCAAGTCCAACCCCCTGCTCAATGCAGGAATCCAAATCAAAACATTCCCAGCAGATGGCTGTCCAGCTGCCTCTTGAATGCCTCCAGTGTCAGAGAGCCCGCTACCTCCCTAGGTAATTGGTTCCATTGTCGTATGGCTCTAACAGTTAGGACGCTTTTCCTGATATCCAGTCGAAATCTGGCTTCCTGCAACTTGAGCCCATTATTCCATGTCCTGCACTCTGGGACAATCAAGAAGAGATCCTGGCCCTCCTCTGTGTGGCAACCTTTCATGTACTTGAAGAGTGCTATCATATCTCTCCTCAGTCTTCTCTTGTTCACAAATAATCTAAGGTTAGGGGTGAGCAGTGAGGTGGCCAAGTTTGTTGATGACACTAAATTGTTCAGGGCTGTTAAAACAAAAAGGGATTGCAAAGAGCTCCAAAAGAACCTCTCCAAACTGAGTGAATCAGAAGTAAGATGGCAAATGCAATTCAATGTGAGCGAACGTAAAGTGTTTGCAAAAAACTGATGCGAGCTAAGCATAAAAAATCAATGTGAGCTATTGTAAAGTTATGCAGACTGGGACAAAAAACCTCTAATTTCACATATATGCTCATGGGGACTGACATGGCGGTGACTGACCAGGAAGGAGACCTAGGGATGGTAGTCGATAGCTCGATCAGAATGTTAACCCAGCATGTGGCAACCTCTAAAAAAAGGCAAATTCCATGCTAGGGATCATTAAGAAAAGGACTGAAAATTCAACTGCAAAAATCACAATGCCATTATACAAATCTATGATGTGACTGCACTTGGAATACAGTATACAGTTCTGGTTGCCTCACCTCAAAAAGGATATTGTAAAATTGGAAAAGGTTCAGAAAAAGGCAACCAAAATGATCAAAAGGGAATGTGGCAGCATTTGGGGCTTTTTAGTTTAGAGAAAAGGCGGGTAGGAGGTGACATGATAGAAGTGTATAAAACCTTGCATGGCATGGAGAAAGGTTTCCTCCCTCATGTAATACTAGAATCAAACTGGGACCAACAAATGAAGTTAAATATTGGAAGATTCAGGACTGACAAAAGAAAGTACTTCTTCACACAGTGCAGTTAACCTCTGGAATCTCTTCCCAAAAGAGGTAGAGAGGGCCATCAAATTGGATGGCTTTGAAAGAGGACTACAGCAATCCATGGAGGAGGAGGCTGTCACTGTCTGCTACCCAGGCCGGGGATGTTCTGCCTCCACTGTCAGTGTGCTTCAGAACACCAGTTGCTGGGAATCACAGGTGGGGACCCACTGCTGTTGCGGCCAGGCCCTGCTGGCAGGCTTCTCAGAGGATGCATCAGGTTGCCCGCAGTAAGAATGGGATGCTGGATTAGGTGGGCCCCATTTGGCCTGATCCAGCAGCCAAGCTCTTCTTACGATCGAACTCCACTGTTGCTGGGAGCCACAAGTGGGGAGAGTCCTGCTGTTGCACTCGGGTTCTTTTATGCAAGATTCCCACGAGAATGCAGTCAGTCAGTGAGTGAAGAGAGTGTTGAACCAGATGGGCTTTTCTTAGGACTCTTCCTGTTCAGCAGCAGATTAAGAGGCTGGAGGAGTCCTAAAGGCTTCCAAGACTCAAAGTGCAAAGTGAACTAACACCTGTCACCATCAAAGATGCCAGGATCTCTCATTCCTTTTGCAACTCCCCGGCCCAGCACCCCAGGCTGCCTACCTGTGCCACAACCGGATGTCCCGTTGGACCCAGAGACCAATGAGCTGGATTCTGCGGACCCACTGCCTGAGGCAGCTGAATCAGTTCCAGTCTGAGAGTCTTCCAGCAGCAGGAGGTCAAACAGTTTACTGGAAACGGAGTGGCTGTCATTGTTTCCACTGCCTTCCTCCCCATCCTCGTCCTACAAAGGAAATGGGACAAATCCACCCACAAAAGTAAGCCACCTCTGAGCTCAAGAAGAGACAGTTCTGGTTTGGGCAGGCACCAAGGGGTCCGGTTAGCTGCTTGTACCAGGTCACCGACGCTCTGTTTCTGAAAGTCAATGACTCCTGCCACAGAGCCAAAGCATGTCTCCAAAGGAGCTCTGAGAAGCCCTGCACACTTTCAAGCAGACTTCCTCAACTGGCTGCCTCCGGAGGTTTTAGACTACAAGTCCCATCAGCCCCAGTGAACATGGCTGTACAATGCTCAGGCTGACGGGAGTTGTAGTCTAAAACCTCTGGAAGGCAGCATGTCGGGTGCCTTAAACCCAAGGATTTTTCCTGCCAACAGAGACCAAGCAAGAAGCAAGTTTCGTGTTGCTGCTGCATCAAAGGACCTCACACAGCCACAAAGCCAAAGGGAAAAGTCCAAAGGGTTCTGTTCCCACTGCCGGCTGTGCCCAACTCACAGCCTCAGTAGCTGTGTATGCATTTGGGACCCTACCCATCCAAAGCGCAGCAGCACCAGCTCTCCCAATTCCAATCTGGATCCAGGAGCCAAGATGTATCTGTCTCTGTTTTCCTCCTTGCCTGTAGAACTCAAATTCCCACCTCTGAGAACGCAGCAGAAGCCAGAGAGAGGCTTTGTCTGCGCCCATGAATGGAAACCGACCCAGGCTGATCCCTTCTCTTCACTCCTTAGTGTATCCCTGGGAGACAATAGGAGCAATCAGAACAGCTCCTTCCCCTTTGAGGCTCCCAACTAAGCCGGAGGAACAGATGGCCCTGTGAAAAAGTCACCGTGCTCCAAGGGCAGGGCCACATCCAACACCTCGAAGCCACAGGCCGAAGCAGCAGCACAGGCCGCAAGAGGCCCCACCAGCAGTTTTGCATGGCCCCAAATATCTGTTTGGGAGAAACCCTTTCCCACAAATCTTCCACAACTCCTCCCCTTTCCAAAACGCTTTGCCTGGCAGCCCTTCACACAACCTGGTGGCCATGTTTTTCCTTGTATGCACTTACACACTTAGCCTCTGGGCACGCCGGCGGGGCCTGCGCTGTGCCGGGAGGCTCCAAGGGTTTGGGCAGCTCTTCTTGAAGCAGGTTCAGCTGCAGAGGGGAGCTGCTCCGCGAGTGGCTGAGGAGCCTCTGGGGCTGATCCCCAGAGGATGCCAGCTGCTCTTCCTCAGCAGATGCAGGTGTGGAGGGGAGCAAAATGTGCTCCACAGGGTCTGGCAGGGCCACAGATGAAGAGAGTGTGGAAGGCAGGCCTGGGGGCATCACACTGCAGGGGTAGGAAGTGGAGGAACAGGGCAGCTGTGCAGGGAAGAATGGCAGCGGCGGATACACTGGGAAGTTCTGCAAGAGGACAGCCATGAAGCTGCCGCCCATGCATGGAGCAGGGAATGCTGGGATGGGCTGTAAACTGCAGGGCAGACACGGTTGAACGATTACTGAAGGCAGCAAGGCATGGTCCCCTCCCAGAGGGGCCACAGGAAAGCCAGATACTGAGTAAGGATCGACAGCAGGGAGGACCACACTGGAAGGGCCATGATGGGATCCTTCGGAGGGAGCCACCACTGCAGTGGCCTGCTGCTCACAGGCTCCACTTCTGCTGGCAGCAGAGGCCAGCGGCTTCTGGCGCTTGAACTGCCCCAGCCCGGGCTTTCTTTCCCAGATCACAGGGCTGGTCTGCTTGGGATGGATGTCGCCTGCAGAGAAGCAGAAGGCAGGAAAGTTGTGAGGAGATGCAACGTCGGCCATTTGCTCAGGGAGACCAAGTTCTACCGTTCAAGGACCCGCAAGCCACGAGCGAGCAGTAGAGGCACAGAAAGCACTGGATCCAAGCCGAGAATGGAAATGCAGGCAGACCCACTGATTTTCCTCACAAGCCGTTCTGGGGCCTGGCCACTCCTCTTCCCTGTGGCTAAAACAGGAGAGCGTAGCTCAGCTTTCCTCAAGATGGTGCCCTCCAAATGTTTGGACCCAGTCTCCCATCAGCCCAGCCATGGGCTGTTGTAGTCCAACATCTAGACGGCACCAGGTTGGCCAAGGGTGGACATCTCCTTGCAGACACTGACCAGCGACTGGCCTGGCTGGGCAGGCACCTCCAAGCCGCTCATTCAAGGCGATTCCAGATGTACGCAGCAGCCTGTCCCACATCCGGCAGCCTCTTCTTGGCAAAGCCTGCCAGTAAAGGGCCTCATTTCCCACCTATCCCCTTTTCCATTTGATGTGGGTCTGGTCACAGGGAAGGAAAATCTGTCCCTTGCTCTCGCTTGCTTCAAGGCCCCCCCCCCCGGATGTTGAAGTGCCCTCTGCACAGCCTCCTTTGCCTTACTGCTGTCTGCTTCTCATTCCTTGTTACACCTCCCTTTCAATTAATTGATTAATTAAACTTATATCCCACCCTTCCTCCTAGAAGGAGCCCAGGGCAGCAAACAAAAACGCTAAAAACACTCTAATACATCTTAAAAACATTTTTAAAACAAGTATTCGATTCATTGAAAAACTGCCTTTTATTTTGCTCTCTCAATAAAAACTCAGCTTTGGGAAAGGCTCTGACCTTGACTCTGTTGCTCCCTCTCAAGTACCATTCTGCAACCTAGACTATGGTTGCAACCTTATGAACATCCCTGCTCCTGTGCACAGTAGTAAACTTGCTAGCTTTGGGGCTAGCTTTACCCGGGTTACAGCAGCCTGATCTCTGGCCAAATAGCACCAGAGCCAGTGGGGAGAGAGATCCCTCTAGCACCCGAGGTAAATTCTACCCCGCTACACACATCACTCGTGAGTCCTGGACACAGAGAAGCAAGTTTCACAGGCATGCAGAGAGATGTCCCAAGGAAGCGCACGAATAAAGCAGGTGGCTGTGAAGCTCTGCCCCCTCCCTCCTCCTCCTCCACTCTCCCTGCTCACGTGGTCCCTACCTTGGTCCTGGGAAGGAACCTGGTTGCTTTGGGCTCCTCCATGCTGGAGGTACGACCTGTAGGGGGACAGCAGGATCTTCTGGCGGAACCAGTCCACATAGTTCTGCTCTTCCTTCTGGGTGTGAGCCGACAAGACCTCCTTGGTCAGCCCGACCAGCCTGACTTCCTCCGGAACAGCCCCAGATGCCCCGGGAGTGTTGGCCGGGGAGAACTCCACCTGTTCACTTTGCAGAGTGGCCTCTTCTACAGCAGTCGCTTCTGGAAGGAGAAGGGTGACACAACTCAGTGACACTTTTTCCAACGTGGCAGCAGCACTCTGGAATCTCCTCCACTGCTAGCCAAATATTCACCTAGATGCTGTTGCTGGGCTACCGGAATGGATTCAGGCAGGCTGCAAAGGGGAGCCACGATGGCCCACGGAAGGCAACTCAGATACCGTTTGATTGACAGCATCTGAACCAATGTTATCCTGCTGGGAATCAACTGTACAGGAATGATATGGGAAAAAGAGGAGGGGAGGAGGAAAGGAAGAGTGGCCACAGGAGTGGCGACTGGGACTTTGGGCTATCTTGCCCCTTCCTCCTTTCACCTGGGTGCAAAGGGCCCAGCCAGACTGCTTTGGCCATGGAAGCACAGGTGGCAAAGCCAGAGAGAATGTCCTTGGAGTGTCAGAGCAACACCATTGCTGTGAAGAAGCCTGCTCTACGGAACAGAAACTCAGCAGGATCCCCATCCTAGATCCCTGGGTTGGTGCTCATCATAATAGGGCCCTTGTACGACCTGGCAGCAATTTCTCCCCCAAATCATGGAACGAGTTGCCTAAGTGGCTTTAAAAATCCCAGGACAGAATCCAACCATCATCCATTCAAGGTCTTAAAGGAGGACACTGCACATGTGCGCAATACACAACAGCGGAATGGCCAACTTTGGTGGGAGTCTGCTAAGCTCCAACTGAAGGCAATCCACGCAGGCAGTCATCTGTTTAACACCCATCGCTTGCTTGGGAGAGAAGGTGGCTGAGTGAAGACTTTGGAGGGTTTTACATTTCTCAGGAGGGGGGATGTCTGGAAGAGCAAGCCCCTGCTGCAGGGGATCTGCCACGCCAACCTACCTGACTCCGGGTGTGGGAAGTGGACAAGTGTGCTGCTGTAGCTGCACTGGCTAGTCATAGACGCCACACTCAAAGCCTTGGCTGTCAGCGCCAGGTCTGTCATTGCAGCACCCACCACTGTTGCTGGCTGCTGCTGCTGCTGCTTTGCACCCACTTGCAGTTTGGATATTTCAGGTGGCTGGGGAGTGATGGAGTACATGCTGGAGGCATCTAGTGGCAACAGAACAGACTTCAGCACAGAGGCCATAAAGAGCCAAAACAAAAGCTTTCAACACTGCCTTGCAATAGCTGTGACAGAGAAACACAGCCAGGATTCCTCACGCACAAAACAAGCCTCCTGGTCAACTTTAACATAGCGCCTTCAGTTGTTAAAATTGGGAAAGGAAGTAATTTCAACATGCATGTGAAATGCAAGAGCATATTGGAAGAAGCAATGGACACAAGTACCCCTTGCTGCTCTGCCAGCAGACGGAGGTTCTTCCACCTAAGAAACAGAAACATCCCTTTAAAGCCTTTCTGCATTCCCTCCCTCTCACCTTCCAAGATCTGCTTGTCATTCTGGCTTAGCTGGGCTTGCCTGTCATCATCTGAGGATGAAGAGGATGCATTTGTAGAGGATTCACACTTCCTTTTCAATGCAGGAATACTGCAACTCTCCAGGTATCTGCAAGGCAGCAAATCATGAGCATCTCCCTATCCTAACTCTTTGAATTTATGCAAGGCTATCTGACAATTCACTCGGAATAGGAGTGGAAAAAACAGGCAAGGTTCACCTGCCCAAAGAGCACTCCTGTGGCACTTCAACTGAAAGTGACCTCATTAAAAAAAAAGGCCACAAGCCAATATTGTAGAAGCCCTCCTCCTTGCCATTCATGCCTCCCTCTTGCATGTTTTATGTGGCTACAAATTAAAGAAATATAGAGCAAAGTACCAAAATAAACTTTCTGATTTGAAATTTAAGAAAAAAACCCTCTCACATATCAACTATTGACAGATTTACTTTGGCTTCAGTCTGATGCACACATTTCTCAGCTTCACGTGAACATGGACAAAACCTAAAGGCTGCACAAAGATCAGGATCAACCCCACCGGGATGCGAAAGAAAAGGAATTCTATTATCTGTCAAACCCATGGTTACATATTTTGACTCTTATTTCTAGAATATACCCAACACACACAAACACACAACCTGAATGTGTTAACGATGCCAGCATGAGAACCAACTGCCAGCAACGGATGAGTGAGATCCACCCGCTGGCCTCCAAAGGATCTTGCTGGGAAGGAGGGCAGGCAGCACTGCCTGAATGGAAACGTGGTTCCCTACAGACGCCACATAAGTTCTATTCCGCTACTAGATCTGTGTGGCTTAATTCTGAGAATATCTTCTAATTATTTATGACACTTGCACGCCATTCCATAACATGAAGTACCATTAAAAATGGGGAAAAAACTCTGCATAAACACAGCAAAATGTCATAAAAAATAAAAATAAAAAGATTAAATTAAAAACAGTTTTAGAAGAGAGGGAGCCAAACCATCTAAGTCATTTACAAAGCTTTTTTGAGAGCCCTGAGGCTATAAAGTGGGAAATTAAGTATTCTACACAAACAAAAAAGGAGAACGACACACACACAGAGTGTAAAATGGCATAATTATTCTTTAAGCACCTCAGACAGATAGATTGTTATTTTTACAAAGAAGTACAGAGACTGACTCTTCTGCAGGCATTCTAAAGATCTTTGGCAACAACTGCCTCAGCACACAGTGAGGAGGAAGCCAGACTTCAGGAGCATTAATGCCTGCGGAGGTTCTGTTATTACCTGATAATGCTGTCTATACAGTTAATGTGCTGATAGGACAGGACATAGCTTGTGCTTCTCGAATCATTGCAAGACACAGCTGGTAGGTCTCCAGGGCTGCCACCGCCAACGACGTGAGTCAACCTGGGAGCACCAGGTTGCTTGCCTAGAAATGGGAGGGAGGGAAAAAGGAGGCTACCTTGCGATCAGGAGGGCTACCCCACCCTCAGGTCACTTGCTGTTGGTCTCGTGTCTATTCTCATAGTTCCAAAGACCATATTAAAATGTTGGGGACAAGGATACGTTCTAATTTGTCTTTGGCTGCTTTACATGGCTTGGTGCTGGCACGCAGGACACATCCCTCTACTTCTCTGGCTTCAGAGGCCACCCCCTGCCAATCACACGTGAACTCACCTCCCGGCCCCTCTACACCCGGAGCTTGCTCTTTCTTGGTCAGAGGCTTACTGTGCGACTCAATGTACAGCTGCTGACCCACGTTCTTGAGTCTGTTGACATCCCCAAAGACTTGCTGTAATGACATGTGAGGAGACAAAGAACGCAAGAAGGCAGCCATGAGGGTCCAGAAGAAAAACCACCAAAATCCACAGCTGACCAATACTCTTTATTAAAACCAACCAAAATGTCACAAAACTGTGGCAAACTTTCTTCAACAGGCAACACATTACACAAAGCAGACTGAAAAGACAGTGGGAAGAAAATGTGGAAAACAAAGGGGGGGGACAAAAATTAGGCCACGTCATACCCAGGGTCGGCTTGCAGACTCAGCTCATTTCTGATAACTTCTTAGTGCCCTTATAAAGGGAGTTTAGAAATATTGGAATAACAAAAATACAAGTAAAAAGCAAAAAAGTCACACCTTTGGACAACTTCTAAAATCAGCTGCATCTCTTACCATTTGTAGAACAGAAAGGTGTGTGCGCGCACGCACATTCTTGAGGAGGGTACAATTTTAATTCCTAACTAAACAGAAACCAGTTAATATAAACAGCGGTGGGACTGGCTGCAGCAGCCAGATTCCTGGCTGGGGTTCCATTTAGATCTCATACAGCCCATTTTTAAAACAGCCAAACTGGTTGCCAGATTGTTTCCAGGCCCAATTCAAGGTGTTTGCACTTGTGTTTAAAGTCCTAAATGACTTAGATCCAAATATGCGAAAGACCGCCTCCTTCCCTACAGGCGGACGGGGCTCTTTGAAGTTTGGGGGTGGTGGCCTGGGAGACGGCACTCTCTGTGGCAGCCCCTAAGTTGTGGAACTCCCTCCCCACAGAGGTGCATATGGAAACTTCATTATGCAGCTTTCATCATAGGCTGAAGACACACCACCCCAGCATTTGGCACTTGAGATAATAAATTTAATAATAATATACAATATCTCCCTTTGTTTTGGGAAGACTGCTGGTTTTCCATATAAGCAGCCTTTGTGCAGCAAGAGTTTGGCATCTACTCCTTTGACAGATTTGAGAAGTCCAGAATGAACACGATCTACCCATAACTCAAACCTTTAAATCCACGACTTCTGTCATGGGCTTCCTTGCTGGTTAACATGTGGTACGCACACTAAGGAATCCCTGCTGCCTCCGTGCATCCCAGCGTGTCTGGCCAGCATTTAGAGAGATACTTACTAGCTCCCTCTGGATTTCCTCCACGCCATTCCCATTGGAGTCACTGGAAGATGCTACACTGATGTAGTGTTCATAAGATCTGTTGCTAACAAGGCTTCCATAACCACTAGAACCATTGCTATGAACTGGCTGCAAATGAAAGGGGCGGGGGGGGGGAGAGGAAGAATCTTTATAAGCCTGTGAAGGGGTGAAACAAACATTCCTGCTAGCTGCATGATTCTGGACCAGAGAGACAGAGAGGGAACTGTAGTTGACCATCTCTCTCTCTCTCTCTCTCTCTCTCTCACACACACACACACACTCACACACCACCTGCAAGGCAAGGCATTTCTGCTGTAAGTGGCATTCCCCCTGCTTACCTGCAGAAGCAGCTTATAGATCTGCCCTTGCAGCTGCCAGATCTCTTGGTCAATGCTGTTTATCTCTCTGCTTCTTGCTGCAAAGACATCTTCGTTCAGAGGGCTCCTGCAAAGTACGAATGGAAGCAGAACATCATCTCGAAGCTAGATAAGGGAAGGCCTGCGAACAAGATGATTATAGGAGTGGGTTATTTAAGGATGAAGACTAGCTCTGCAGCTTTGGGAAGTAACACTGAGCTCTGGCTCCCCAAATGAATAAAGTTAGACGGGCTGAAGACACAGTAAACCCAGAGGAAGCCATCACTGGTGGGGGGGAAAACCCTACGCCACTAGCCTTGAAAAAGATTTTTCAGTTCCTTTGGAACAACACTCTCTTCCAATAGGGAGCTCTTCTACACAAGGCCTGGCTAAGAGAGGAGCCAGAGCTGGGGAAACGCCTGTGGCTGTGCAAGGAGGCCGTGCTGATGCTCCGAGGAACTCCGATATGGAAGAAACAGAACCAGCTACAGCTGGGTGAAGACACAGACATGCACACACACTCCAGCAAGCGGAGGGGCTCGTTCCAGCTGTGTGAGAAGACATCAAATAATGAATACCAGAGGGAAAGTCAAGAAAAATCAATGACTTTAACAGCTTTTAACAATTTCATGTCAGTCTGCCTTCACCAGGGCTTTAACAGACATGGAAGCTAAGTCAGTGTCAGGATCCTGGTCAATCCCAACCCTTGGGGCCTTCATAGATGCCCAGGACAAAGGAGGGCCTAGAGGAACCTGAGGCAGCCTTGTGGCAGCCTGAACAGCCCCATCCACAAAGGCCTCACCTGAGCCCACATTCTCCTCCTTCAAACACCGTTCCCCCTTCTGGCCTCAGCAGTGAAGGGAGCAGGGTCAGTCCAGATACTTTCACCAGGGGGGTAGTTGCAGCACCATTAAAAATAAAATAAAATTCAATGCTATCCACACTGAGACACCAAAAACAATTAGGACAAATTTATGTGGTAGCCTTGATTGACAAGTGGGGTGGGGGGTGGGGCAGAAAAGGTTTTTGCTACCTTTGACCCCTCCAAAATAATGAACAGAGTTTAGCTGAAGTATCTTCTTTTAAGGGGGAATAACTGATGACAAACTAGCTGCAATGGCAAATGTGGCAAAAATGGAATTTGTTTTTCTTAAAAACTGGGGAAAGCACCATGATGAAAATTGGTGGTGATGGTTCCACTGACTGAGGCTTTCTGTGAGCAAAATGCCAGATCTTTCAATTAATCTCCTTTTGAGATACAAGGAATAAAGCGACTGACAATTTTACAAAAATGGTGAAGCAATTGCTTCTATCCAAACCTGGTGAAATCTGCTGGAATGATGCAGCAGCGGATTCACTGGAAAGCTCAGAGTTGCTGTAGGGGTGCCTGTTTTGCCGCCAGAAGGCTCTAGCGACTAGGGTCTACCTAGGAGGAGAAGACTCAGCAGATGACCAGCAAGAGGCCAGCTGGCTATGAGTACTTCAGTCCTCAGGTTCCCCTCTGGGCCCGATAGGCCAAGGATTCCCTCGCAGAACGCTTCAACGTCCAGCTGCCTGGCTCAGCCCCATCTCCCACATGAGGAACGGGCCATGGACCATCACACCCCTGGACTTTGTGCTTTACAGAATGATGTGAGCCGTAGCTAAGGGGCAGAGAATATGCTTTACGCAGAGACAATCTCTGGCATCTCAACAGACCCTGGTGCCAGAATAGACAGCGATGGCCTCAACAGTCAGGCTTAGCAGAAGGTGACAGCAGCTTCATGGGCTCAATACTCAGCCTACGCTACTTCTGGGAAACTGCTGCTGCACCACTCAGGATACTGGCTGGACCTGCGTTATAAGACATCATTTTCATTTAAGCCCTTTTAGCACACCGTGTGGCAAGCTCAACAACTCTGAATTATTACACCAGTTTTAGAGGTGCATGAGCACACAAACACTCGCTCGCCCAAGGACATCAACTCAATCCAAGCCTGACAAGGGATTTGAACTCAGGACCACACCCAGAGCTCTCCCTCCTAGCTCGGGGACTTGAGGGAGGGAAGGAGGGAGAGCAAACTTTCGGAAGACCAAAAATGTTCTGGCTTCATGAGGCTTACGTTCTGACTTTGTGCCGTCCAATGATGAATACAACCTTCCTGCTCCAAGGATTCACAAAACTGGACCAGCTGGTATCCAGGATGACGTAGTCCCCATTCTGAGTACAAAATCGGACGGGCGAGTGCTGGAAGGGAGGGTGACCCACAAACTCCAGCACTACAGGAAAACCAGAGGCAAAGACAGGGTTGGACTGAAGCCCTCTTGCATGACATGCAAACCTCATTCCAGGCAGCTAGAAGTCTGGGTGGGGGGAAGGGGAGGCTGAACCCAAAGTTCCATCATTCTTATCTGCCAGTAGAAGAGAGGACATGAATGAAGGGGTGAACCCCCCCCTCCACAAGGAGGCAGGACGAGTTAAATAACTAGATGCCCTACCTCCACGAGGACGGAGCCCTGCCCAATTTTTGTACCTCTGCCAAGTTACAAAAACTCAGAAATAAACGAACGGAAATAAAATCTGGAAGGGGTTGAAATGAATAAGCAGACAGGACAAATGATGCCAAAGAAGCCTTCATCAGCAAAGCTAATCAGCCAACAGGCACTGTCCCACGGCAGAGGATGCCTCCGCTTGTAAAGGGGAGGATAAATTAAAACTCCAGGGCTTGACGTGGTCGAGGGTAACCTCCTCAAATCCCTGCACTGACGAATCAAACCAAAGAGGTGAAGGAAAGAGAAAAAGGCCTCATGACTCCCAAGCAGCACCCTCTGCTGGGCTGCCCCAGAGAAGAAACTGCTCGCTACCTCTCGTGCCCTGCACCAAGATGGGGCAGCTCTGCACTGGGGGAGTAACACTGCCCGATAGGCACCCTGGGAGGACACCACCTTCCAGGTCACAGGCCTACAAGGGGCTCAGGCTTACCCTTACGATGAATGGCAACCATGAGGGGTCGATCATCTGGGTGAAGGTACCTCAGGATGGATGTGCCAAGCAAATCCTGAGGAAGGTATCCCAGCAGAGGCACAGCTCTGAAATCAAGCAGTCAATGCTACTTGTTTACAATGGGCAGTGGCACACATCATCCTTGCAAGGGAACCCTGTGGGCCCTTTTGAAATGGACATGGATGGCCTCCAAGCCAATCCCGAGTTATGGCGACCCTTGAATAGTGATATTCAGAGGGGGTTCACCATTGCCTTCTTCTGAGGCTGAGAGGCAGCGACTGGTCCAAGGTCACCCAGGGAGCTTCATGGCTGTGTGGGGATTCAAACTGTCTCCCAGGTCGTAGTCCAGCACTTTAACCACTACACCACACTGTTGCCCTTTTACACCTCAAGGAAAGGAGGCATTAGGCACACCTTGAAAGTGCTCCCTTCTCACTGAAAACGGAGATCTGTGACCAGCCTCATCCCAGGCCATCAACTGTTTGCTGAACTTCTCTAGAATTCAAGGTGTTCTCGGAACTGAGCCATTCAGGGAAAAGCTCTTTGCTACTATCCATGCAATACACCAGAAGTGTGTTGGACCTCTGGCTCTCCAGATGTTGCTGCACTCCACCCCCCGTCACCCGACCGCTGGTGTGCTGGCAGCTGAGAAGGGGAGCCCAAGGTCATCTGGAGGACCACAGATATTCCCCATGCCTGCAGCATGCAATTTGTCAGCCTCCAGTGGCATTTTTCTCTAGCTTCACCATCTACTATTTCACATGTAAGAGCAAGATAACGTCAGTACCTGTCATCTACCTCCAGAAAGAGACAGCCGGGGTTATGAGCAGTGGTGAAGATCCTCTTTTCCAGAGAAATTCGAGGAGCTAACCATTTAAAAAAAAGAAAACACAAAGTATCAGCGCCAGCCCAAGACCCATTGAGGTTCATTTCCTTCCTAACAGCTGACTCCCTTTTGCCCTGACGCTGTTAGCAATTCCCTCTTGGTTTTAGGAGCCCCTCTGCTGTGATGTTTTTGGGGGGAGGAGGGACTTTTCAATGCGAGATCCATCTAGAACCTCCCTTTGCTCAAAAAACTGGTTTCATGAGGTTGCATCCAATGTTAGTCCCACTCAAGAGTAAACCCATTGACGTTAATGGGTGTGTCCATTCGTTTTGGTCTACTCTGAGTAGAGCTTACCTGGCTACAACCCCATGTTTCCTTGCATCCTGGCCTGGGAGTCTGAGCTATTTTGTCCCATTGGCTCTGCCTTGCCCCCTTGAGAGAGAATTGTGATGTCCTTATATGTTAAAAACTGTAAATATGGTAAGTGCAGGTTTATATAGGGATATATGGTAAGTGAATTGAATAAGAGGAAGGAGTACATGGGCTAGAATGCGGGAGAATGTTGGATGATGATTGGCTGAGTGTTTGAATGGCTGAAGGTATAAATGAGAGGTTGTTGGGGGGAGTGAGAGGAGAGTGATTGGAAAGGAGTTGAAGTGGGAGGCAGTTGGGATTGAGTTGGCAGAGTTCTGAGGGAGGTTTGGATTCTATTAGGCTGATATTTGGACAGAATATGTATAACTGGAAACATAAGAGCGACACTATATGAAACCATACGCTTGTTAAACATTCCTAAAGTAATCTTGTTATTTCCTAGTGTTATCAAATAAATACTTATTTGGTTTACAAAGCCTGATCCTTGGCTGGGGATATACAGACCAGAAGGGAGGGCAGGGTAATTACCAAGGCCGAAGGGAACCTGTATCTAATGGTGGCAGCGGTGAAGGGAGATATTGCTTTCAGTTGTAGAAAGTTCAGACCCCTCCATGGAGGACTCGTACAACTCACGCCTACTTTCCATGCTGCCCCTTTGTTCTTGTTTTGTCCCTTCTTGCACTGCCTTCTTTGGCCAAATGCGCTTGATGAAAGGTGAGATGATGAGATAGAGATATGGCTCAAGGAACCTTTTATAGACCCACAGCAGAATGGGAATGACTATACAGGGAATGCACACCATGGTTCTTTCAGGTTCTGTGGCAGAAATGTGCTGGGACTCTGCGCAAATCTCTAACGTGAAGGGAGATATTGTAACGACGTCAAGTATCAAGAGCAACCCAGGATTGTATGCTTTATAGACAAAGATACAAGGGGGTTGTGGACAGCAAGGGCACCCAGACACAAAGTAACAAGCCATAGGGAGACTAAGGAGAAGTCTCTAGCAGTATTGTTTACAGGGAGTGGCTGGTGGTGCTGCCTAGCAGTGGGATCTTGAGAAAACTTTGCTAGAGCGGAGTGAGAAAAAATAAAAATGATGATCCTGACTGGTGGCGTCCTGAGGTGGTGCCTAGTGAAAGGCGGTAGCCACAAGCAGGTGGGAACCTGACAAGTGGAGCCAAAAGTGGGATCGTCACAAGAATCAAAAGCAGCATTACCTACTACATAAACACATCCACAAAACACACATCCTGTTTAGAGCAGAGATGCTGGTGCTGCAATCCAGCCCCGTTTCAACTGGAGGGTCCTTCCCTTTTTTCTTGCCTTCATATCCAGAATGAATTTTTTCAGCTACAGCCAAGCAGCAAGACGTGGGCTCATTCGGGTCTGAGTCATAGATGTTGACCAAATAAGGGGTGATCCGGAATGGGTAGTAGCGCTTCCCTTGGTCTTGATTTTTGCCTCTTCTGCAAGCAGAACAACAGAGAACTGCCAAATCATCACCGACACATGGAATTTGCAACTCCAAACGGATTCTGGCACGCCAAAGCCCTTTGTTAGAGCAAAGAGAAAGCTCCTGCCCTGACACTTAACTCTGGTGCTTTACTTGTTTCCTCTGAAGACCAGCATTCTAGCCTCGAGAATTAATATCATGACAGCAATAATCTACTGCAAAACATTTCCTTTATTAAGAAACTGGACCACCTTGTAGCCACTAATTTCCTATATGCTACCAGAGTGGGGGAAAATACTTCCAGTTAATCCCATAAGCCGGGGGGGGGGGGAGAGGCAGGAGAAGTACCACCATCACTACGCTACAACCTCAACCATCAACATCAAAACAGTTAGGAGGCCAGACAACCTCTAGGCTTCATGAGCCCTTGGCCAAAATATTCATGTTCTATGTTAATAGCGAGTCTCTCTCAGCATGTTCAGCTTCTCCTTACCAGCATCTAGTAAATGGTATTTGAGCAGAAACCAGCAGGTTGGGTGCTTGTTCTCCAGACTGTCTTTGCACCTGTCCCTTATTGAATTTTGTTGTTGCTGTTATGTGCCTTATGGTGACCCTATGAATCCGTGACCTCCAAGAGAATCTGTCATGGACTACCCTGTTCAGATCTTTTAAGTTCAGGTCTGTGGCTTCCTATATGGAATCATAAACCTCAGTTTCATCATTTTAGTTTCTAGTGACAGTTCTGGTTTAATTTGTTCTAACACCCAATTATTTGTCTTTTTCGGGGTCCATGGTATGCGCAGAGCTCTCCTCCAACACTGCATTTCAAACGAGTTGATTTTTCTCTTATCCACTTTTTTCACTGTCCAACTTTCACATCCATATATAGAGATAGGGAATATCATGGTCTGGATGATACTGACTTAGTGTTCAGTGAGACATCTTTGCATTTATATTTATTTATTTATTTATATTGTTGCATTTATATACCGCCCATAGCAAGTAGCTCTCAGGGCGGTAAACAGAATAGGATAAAATACATACATCATAATAATAAAATCACAAGATATATAAGACACAATGAAAACAAAATACAATTAAACAAAATATAAGATGATAAAAGGATTAGTATTACAAGATTAAAAAGATAAAAAGATTAAAATGATTAAAATGCCTGGGAGCATAAGGTGGTCTTTACCTGGCGCCGGAAAGATAATAATGTAGGCGCCAGGCGTACCTCTTTGGGGAGGCTATTCCACAACTCGGGGGCCACCACAGAAAAGGCCCTAGATCTAGTAACCACCCTCCGGGCTTCACGATGGGTTGGTACCCGGAGGAGGGCCTTAGATGCTGAACGAAGTGAGCGGGTAGGTTCATAGCGGGAGAGGCGTTCCACCAGGTATTGCGGTCCCACGCCATGTAAGGCTTTATAGGTCATAACCAGCACCTTGAATCTCGCCTGGAAGCAAATAGGTAGCCAGTGCAGGCGAGCCAGAACAGGAGTTTTGAGGACCTTTTTCTAGTTCTCTCATAGCTACCCTCCCCAGACCTAGCCTTCTTCTGATTTCTTGACCATTGTCTCCATTTTGGTTAATGACTGTACCGAGGTATTGATAATCCTTGGATCTGGTAGAAGGGTAGAACAAGAGCCCTATTCCAAAAGATTAGAGAAATTAAAGGGAAATTTAAACCAAGGGTAGGGATGTTGAATAATCAACAGGGGAACACACTGACTGACCAAGATGAAATAAAAGGAAGATGGAAGCAATACACTGAAGAACTCTATAAAAGAGATGCAAGGATGACAGATTCATTCACGGAGGAACTGTATGATGAACAACCAGAAATTTTAGAATGTGAGGTGAAAGCTGCACTTAAAATACTTGGAAGAAACAAATCACCAGGAATAGATGGCATACCAACAGAGTTGCTACAAACTACTGAGACAGAATCTGTCCAAATATTGAGAAAAAATTGTCAACAAATATGGAAAATTAAACAATGGCCCACAGTCTGGAAGTGTTCAATATATCCCAATTCCAAAGAAAGGGGATCCCAGATAATGCAGTAATTACTGAACTATTGCCTTAATATCCCATACAAGTAAAGTAATGCTCAAGATTCTACAACAAAGGCTCTTACCATATAGGGAGTGAGAAATGCCAGACGTCCAAACTGGATTTAGAAAGGAAAGAGGTGCAAGAGATCATATCACAAACATAAGATGGATAATGGAACGGACTAAGGAATTTCAGAAGGAAATCATCTTGCGTTTTATAAATTACAGCAAAGCCTTTGATTGTGCACATTGTAAAAAACTATGGAATGTTTTAAAAGAAATGGGGGTGCTACAGCATCTGATTGTCCTGATGCGCAACCTATACTCTGCACAAGAGGCTACTGTAAGGACAGAATATGGAGAAACACATGGTTCCAAATCGGAAAGGGTGTGAGACAGGGTTGTATTTTATCACCCTATTTATTTAATCTATATGCAGAACATATCATATGGAAAGTGGGATTGGACCAAGATGAAGGAGGTGTGAAAATTGGAGGGAGAAATATCAATAATTTAAGATATGCAGACGATACCATACTACTAGCAGTAACCAGTAATGATTTGAAACGAAGGCTGATGAAAGTTAAAGGGGAAAGCACAAAGCAGGACTACAGCTGAACGTCAAAAAGACTAAAGCAATGACAACAGAAGATTTATGTAACTTTAAAGTTGACAATGAGGACATTGAACTTGTCAAGGATTATCAATACCTCGGCACAGTCATTTAGCAGAATGGAGACAATAGTCAAGAAATCAGAAGAAGGCTAGGACTGGGGAGGGCAGCTATGAGAGAACTAGAAAAGATCCTCAAATGCAAAGATGTCTCACTGAACACTGAAGTCAGGATCATTCAGACCATGGTATTCCCGATCTCTATGTATGGATGTAAAAGTTAGACAGTGAAAAAAGTGGGTAAGAGAAAAATCAACTCATTTGAAATATGGAGTTGGAGCAGAATCTTGCAGATACCATGGACCCCAAAAAAGACAAATAATTGGGTGTTAGAACAAATTAAACCAGAACTGTCACTAGAAGCTAAAATGATGAAACTGAGGTTATCATACTTTGGACACATAATGAGAAGACAGGATTCACTAGAAAAGACAATAATGCTGGGGAAAACAGAAGGGAGTAGAAAAAGAGAAAGGCCAAACAAGAGATGGATTGATTCCATAAAGGAAGCCACAGACCTGAACATACAAGATCTGAACAGGGTGGTTCACGACAGATGCTCTTGGAGGTCGCTGATTCATAGGGTCACCAGAAGTCATAACTGACTTGAAGGCACATAACAAAATGGATCTGGTCCTCGCTTAATGTTGGCCATTTCCCTTGATTACCTTAATTACCATTTCCTGAAATTTATGGGCTCACTCACATCTGTGCAGTACAGGAGGGCCCCGCTTTTCAGCCACCCACTTTTCAGCGTCCCGCTAATATGGCGGCTTTCAATCAGAGTAAGGCCCCACTCATACGGTGCTTGTTCCACTTTTACGGCATTTTTCGGGTGTTGGGCACCATTCTATTGAATGAGTTCCACTTTTTGGCGGGGGTATGGAACGTAACCTGCCGTATGAGTGGGGCCCTACTGTGTGTAGATAAAAGTTGTCTTTAGATGCAGACAGAAAAACAATGGTGAAAATGATGGGCACACCCACCCACTCTATAATCCTGCATGGTATTCACCTGAGTCTGCAGAAAAAGGACTTCACTTGTGCATATTCATAAAGGGATTCTGTAAGAGAGAAAAAAATACACGAGAGACAGACCCTAGTTTATTACTTCTCCTGCACAGCATGCTTAACTGAGTTAATGGCCCCCCCTTCCCCCTGCCCAACACCTACTTCAAAAACTGAGTCTTTTTGTCCACACCATGGCCAGGGAAGAAGGAGTGGACAGCAACAGGGTGATCTACCCTCCACATTATAAATGGCTTCCTCGGTTTATTTAAAGTTTCAGCCAGTGGGATTGCAGAAGCTACCAAGGACAGAGATTTCAACAAAAGCAGGGACAATTTCCCACAGATAGGCACCTTGGGTGAAAGGGTTAGAGTGGTCAACCACTAACTTTCTTCTACCTTCTAAGCTTGACTGTCATATGTCCAAACATAACCCTTGGTGAAGACATGCCTTTAAAATATTTTTGGCAAATCGAGGGAGAAGATAGTACAAGCAGGGTTTTTAAAGGAAGTATCAGCAATTACATTCAAGCTAAATTAAACATGCATGATGTAGAACTGGAAATTCATGTTGTCCATATGTTAAATTGTGCTGGAATTGGACCTCTCTCAACTTGTGCTGACAGAAGGCTCATGCTGAGCCTGCATTCGAAGGTCACAGGAGTTGTGTGCAGGCCAGACTAACTGCTTCCTTGTCCACCCCTCCAACCTTAGCCTATTTCTTCCAGAGTTGACCTCTAAACAACCCATTGCTCTATACTGTGGGAGAGTGCACAGGTTTTTGAGTTCTACAGAATAACAGACTAGTAACAATATGTGCAAGCACCCTGAACGGAAACCCAGTGAATGTAGACATATATGAAAGGGAAACCAGGGGTGGATCTTGCAGCCCAGAGGGGGGCAGATGAGATCACACAGTACAAAAAGTGCAGTCAGCAACACAGACTAAATGGGATATAACTAGGGTCACATCATGCTGGATCAGACCAAAAGCCTATCTGATCAAATGCCCGAGTAAAACCACATGCCTACCTAGCCAAGCACTCATCTGCAGTTCAGTAAATAGTTCTTTTATGTCTTCCTAGATCAGCCTTTCCCAACTAGTGCGCCACCAGATGTTGTTGGACCACAATTCCCATATTTCCTGACCATTGGCAATGCTGGCTGAGGCTGATGGGAGTTGTGGTCCAACAACATCTGGTGGCCCACTAGTTGGGAAAGGCTGCCCTAGATTATCAAGGGCAACTGGGAGTCTCACTAATCATTTTAATATTGCCAACTCAAGAGTGGGAAACCTTTTCTAATCCAGCACACCAGATTGCTATCTGTCCCCATCTCTTTGACAGGTGGGCAGAACAACTCACCTGTTAATCACTTGATGTCATTACAAGATCAGATTGCAAAGCACCAAGCACAGGGCTGGCAAAGCTGTTTTTACAGCGGCCTGCTGGATCACGCCAGTGGCCCAACTAGTCCAGCATCCCGCTCTCACAACGGCCCAGTTCTCACACGTTCTGAGTTCCTTGTGGGGAACTCGGCTATGCAGCTGATCCAGCAGGGTTGAACTCACCGCTCACAAGCTGATGGGCTGTGAGTCTAACTTTGCTTTCTGCAGACACAGGCCGTGCAATTAAGTCCCCCATGGGGAACTTTGCTGCGCAGCTGATCTGGCTACATGTCCCACATCTGACATGATATAGGAAGTCAGATGTGGGGCAGGTGGGCATGGTTTGGGGAAAATGACTGCTCAGGCCAAATTGGGACTTGTGGCAGGCCCAATTTGGCCCGTGGGCTGGAGGTTCCCCACCTGTATTAACTGGTGATTACTTGGTACAGTTTTGTAATAGCAGATACACTACAGATAAATGAGGGAATTTGTTTTATTGGAAACCACATATTGATAAATAATCTACATGTTTTGCATGCTGTCATTCCTTGTATAGAAAATGAAACGTCACCTGTTTTGGCCTCCATATTCCAAAGTGGCAGGTGACACCAGTTGGTGTGAGTGTAGAAGGTACCCACATCCTCAGGGGCCAACAGCTCCACAAAGCGGGAGGAGTCCAAACATTTCTTTTTACAATTCAGAATAAAGGCTGCTTGCTCAGAGATGTGCACCATCCGCCCAGAGTACAAGGAAAACATGGCCACAAAGGTGTCCTGGAAAAAAGACATGACCTCTAGCAGAAAGGAACACTGCAAGTGAATGAGATCACAGAGACACAGGACTTCTGCCTTCCGGTTATGAAATGGGAACCCTGTTAGGTCACCTGTAGCTTCTTGGCTACATCGTATGCCTTTATTCCCCTAGTGAGGAACAGTATAAGCCCAGGAGCCAAATGTGGCCCCCTCCAGGGCCCTTGGGACTCTCTTCAGACCACACTTCTACCAGGCCTCGTCTATGACCTCTGCAAGTGCTTTTGCCTGGCTAAACGAACAGGACTGTGAGAATACCTATTGCTTGCCTAGTGAGTGAGTGAGTGAGTGTGTGTGAGAGAGTGAGTGAGAGAGAGAGAGGGGGGTGAGACCGAGAGAGAGAACCTGTGATATACATCAGGTTCCCCACCCCGATGTGCAGGTTACTGAAATCTACACAGAGGTCTTATCGCCTTGGATTTTCCAAAGACTGAGAAATGGAAGCATCCTGGAATCTGAGAAATGGAAGTATCCTGGAATCTGTATACAGATTCACCAGTGTGAGAGTTCGCTGCTTTGTTGTCTATCTCCAAGAGTGAACTAAAGATGCAGCTTCACTGCAGAGGCGGCGGCAACAACAGCAACAACTCTGTGGTGGTTAAATTCTACGAAGCGTCTCCAATGACATCAGAGCTGCCGCTGCCTCTTTCCCCTTCGTCCAGTATATCTGAAATGGGTGGCACAATAGAGGAAAGAGCCCCAGGCACTTACTGTGTTTCTGGGGGCATGTTCGGACGTAACTGCTGCCAGCTCTCCCACGCTATATGCAGGGGCATCTGACTGATATGCTCCACATTCACCAAAAGCCTGAAAAAACCTGCTGTCACCTGATGGGGAGAAGAGGGAGGCAAGAGGCAGAGAAAAAATAAAATAAAAGCAATGAGGTGGTAACTTTGGCTATTGCTTATGTAACCCCATCATCCCATGACCAGGCCAGTCTCAAGAACACTTTCTAAGAGTCCCGTGTCATGTAGTCACGGGATCCCCCCCAACATATTCCGTATGCACCCACATAGCTTCATCCCTCCACCAACACAGTCCTTGTTTCCACGAGCGTGCAGACGTGAAAGAGGGAACCCAGGACACTGCTATTACGTGTGCCATCCCTTGCCAGCCTGACGTCTTCCAGAAATTTTGGGCTCAATCCCCCATGAGCCCCAGCTTCATACAGAGTTGGATATTCAAACAAACCAGGAGAGCACCAGCTTGGCAAAGGCTGACACGTGAGGTGGGATCCCCCTGCTCTTCTTCCTCCAGGGTCCCCCACGTACTTTGTATCTGCTGGACACACTTCAACGCATAGTTGAGGGCTCCGAGGGTGCTGCCTTTGCTGTATTTCTCCACTTTCTCCGCAGGGAGATATAGTTTTATTTCCCGGATCAGCATCTTAAGTTTTTCATTACTTCTTTGGTTCCAGTGTAACAGCTCACTGTAGATGAAGACAAAACCCCGCAACGGCACCTTAAGAAAGGTGGTCCCTTCTCAGGCGACCTGAACTTGGGGCAGGGGGGGGGGAGCTGAGAGCCAAGCTTGTCCTGCCCAAGGAGGAGCTGCTCTGGTTTGCCTGTCTGCTCCAGAGCAGCCAAGAGTTTGGAACCATGCCATCTCAGTGGGAAGCAACCAGGATCAGTCTTGGGGCAAGCCTGGCACAGATCGCCACCCAGTTCGTTTATGGCACTTGGCAGATACTTGCCTTCACCTCTGGGACTATGTGCTTCTTGCAATGGGCCTCTAAAAACACTTCAGCCTGCCACGCCCCCAGCTACAATGACCTTACATACTCAACTAAAGGTGCTGAGGCTTACCCTTAAAGCCCATCTTGGCCTGAGACCCGCTCTCTCTGTATGGAACCCCTTGCCACTTAGAACACTGCTCTGCAGCCCTCGTTAAAGGAGGCAAATCTCCAACAGCCAGAAGCAGGGCCTTTATGGTAACTGCCCCAAGAGGCCTTGGAAGTAGCTCTCTCGGAAGGCCAGAAAAAGCTCCTTCCCTGGAGCTTTTTGGAGTAAGAAATGTTTATTCTGGGTGGCTTTTGAAGACTACTGTGGTGTAACGTACTTGCTATGTTTCAGGTTTGTAGTTTTAAATGTCTGCCTAGCACCAATTTCCACCACCAGGTTAAAATATTTTCTCTACCTGCAGGCATTTGAGGAATAGATTCCTATTTATTTACCACCATACTGGTCAATTTAGAATTGTGTCAGTAAACTTTCAGCAGTTTTACAGATCGCTGTAATTTGTTAATTGTTTGTACATTTATACTTCTTGCAAGCCACCTAGAGACTTTTTTGTAGTAGGCAACTAAGAAAATAAACTGATTTAACTCTTAATCAATTTCTATTTAAAGAGCTTAAGATGAGCTCATATTAATAAAACCTTTAACAACTCATGCATGAGTATGCCTGTATGGGACATACTGGCTAAATGTATGTTTGTCTCATTCAGCGTCATTGTTCAAACTTTCTCAAACTTATTCTATCTCATGCCCCCCCCCCACCTGCCCAAATCATATGCACAATAGTATGAAGTCTCCTGGTGAATAAAAGGATCTGTGGATTAAGGTACAATATATTCCGGCGTATAAGACGACTTTTTAACCCTGGAAAATCTTCTCCAAAGTCGGGGGTCGTCTTATACGCTGGGTGTCGTCTTATTAGGGTTGCCATATTGCCCGGATAGCCGGGTTTTACCCGGATTCTAAGCATGCCACCCGGCGCCCGGCTAGCCCCTTAGGTGGCCCGGATTCTCAGCTTTCATTTTAAAAAAAAATTAAGTTTCTAGGTGGTGCGGTTCTCGAGATATATATATCAAAACGTCAGGCACCCCCCCCCGGTTAAATCTTTTTTTAAACTCCTGTATAGCACTTCGTAGCTTTAACCCCGCCCGTTCAGGATTTCAGCCAATCAGTGAAGTGTTTGTTTGGTGGCAGTGTCTGCAAAACCTCATTGCGAGGCCAGAAAATGGTGGTTTCCCCTCCTGTTTATCTGAAAATCTCATAAATTGGGTAGGTATATACATTTCAGTTTTTCTCCCTGTTGTGTGTAGGAGTCAGATCCTGGGCAGTGTTTTGAAAACCTTCCCAATAGTTGCTTTTGGGGGTAAAAACAGTGCTAATCCCATATGTCCAGAGTAAATCCTATTGAATTCAGTAGGAATTACTTTTGAGTAGACATGATTATGAATGTGCTGAAAATCAATGGGACTTTGGAGTGAATGTAAAAAAGAATTGTGTTTGTGTTCTCTTTCTCCCCCCCCCCCGGTCCTATTTTAAAGCAAGTAGGCAGGGCTTACTTAGGTATGGCAGTTTTTATTCTGTAGGAAACTAATACTGATTTTTAAAAAACTAATACTGATTTTTCTGCAATGACCAACTGGTTTGACAATAAACTATTATATGGGCTGTATGTATTTATACATCTGCAGTGTGTGCGTGTGTGTATGGAGTCTTTCCAACACCCCTGTGAGGTAGGGTTGGAAACCAAGGCAGCTCACAACAAGAAATAAAGCCATTTAAAATCCAATAACCATAAAAACAAGTATAAACAGTTGCAAAACAGTGTAAAGTGGCATGATTCGGAATTTTGGGTTGTGTGAATGAAGTTGCTTATCACTTGAGGTTGCATTTCTGTCCCTGTTTGAGTAAGCCCCATTGAATACGCTGGGACTTGCTTCTGAATAAATAAATTTAGGATTGCACTATAAATATCTTTACAGTTTGTGTAAATAATAAATATATTTGATAGTTATGCTTATATAAATATTTCTTCATTTATCATATTTTTGGTTTTTGGTTAGGAATCCTGACTGGTTGTGAGATGCTTAGTTTTTTGCCTTATAGGAATCTTGTTGTGGTTGGTATGGTATTACATTTAGGAAAGTGTTACTGCCTTCTGTATTTTTTTTTCCTATTTGCATTTCACTTATCTTTAACCTCACTCCGTTACAGCCATAGAAGCAACAGCAGCATATGCAAGATAATTAACTCCCATTAGTGATAAGAACAAGAATTTATAATTATTATTTCAATTAAAACAAGAGGCTTATCAATACTTTGAAGAGGACCAGATATTTATTTTCTTTCTGAGCCCAGGACTGGGTCTTTCATGATGCCCGGTGTGTGTGTGGGGGGGGGGGGAGCAGGAGAGTAGTCGATAAGACATCCTGGCATTGATAATCGAATTAGCAAGGTATGTGTGGGGTTGTTGTACACTTCCAGGCTCAGTTTCATTTTGAGTATGGAGGTGGAACCTGTGTAGATGTGGTTATCAAAGGGAGAATAAATTTTGAGTTAAGCAAAGCTCTGCTTTTATAAAACCTAAGAAACATACAGTACTTTGAATGTCTGAGTGCCTGCACCAGTGGAATACTGGAGGAACTTGTAAAACTTGCTGCAACAGTATTTAGAACTGAGCATGTGGTGTGAAAGACTCCTTTTCCTAACATTTTGGCTTGTTTTTCTCTGATTGTGTATTTTTATTGTTTTTACTATATTTGTAAGCTGTGCTGAGCTCTGTTTTTAACAGCAAAAGGGCAGGATATAAATTCTCTTAATCAATCAATAAATACTCCATAGTGTTGGAAACTAGAGTCTAGGCATTTAATGTTGCTTTTAAAAAAAAGATTTCTCACATCTTTCCCCAGTTTTTGGTGGTAATTCCTAGGCACAAAAACAAAACAACTGGACAATCCAAATATTAATATTTATAAGTTTATAAGTGACAGTTTTCCTGCTAAGTACCTGCATGTCATAAGCAGGGGTAGTCTTATACGGCGAGTATATCCCAAACTCTATGTTTTAACTGGAAAAGTTGGGGGTCGTCTTATACGCCCAGTCGTCTTATACGCCGGAATATACGGTATTAGCCCAGTTGTAGCACCCAGTTCTTAGCTGCAGGTGGGGGAGAGAGAGGAAGGTACCACACCTGCTCCTCCCTGAGCCTTTGTACCCACTCCTCCTCCAGGTGTCACCTGTTTCTCCTCCTCCTCACTGCATATTCATCAGTGTACAGGTGAAAACTCCCAACTGTGCAACTAAAAATACTGTGTTTGAATTGTCCCATAAACTCAGGCCCAGCAGCTCCAACTGATTTCTGGTTTCATCCCTTAGCCCTCACAAGACCCAGCTGTAGAACTGGATGCAACAGAACATTTCACCAAACGGGCAAAAGGAGTTACCTGCTGCTGCTGCAGCTGCCACTTCTACATCTATCCTGCCCATTGGAATTCCTGGGTGGGCTGCCATTAGATTCAAGACCATGAGTGCTGGTCCCATTGGATTCATTTCCACCAGAGCCACTTTCAGTGGACCCACCACAAAACATGTGTGTTACTTCTTCGCAGGCACCATTTTGCTTCCCTAGAGCATCATTTTGCTGATTCTCAACGTCAGCTGAGGTGGCTGGCAAACAATTCCCCTGCTGGTCCAAGAGGTCATCCTGTGTCAGGTCCTCATTCATAGCGACAAAGGGCTACAGGGTGGAGGCTTCTATTGCCACTGCCTGATCCATTGTCAAACTCAAGTCCTTTTTTCTCTATGCCAGTTTGAAATCCACATGAAACGGACATAAGCAATCAACTCCTTTTCATTTTCCTGTTAAGAAAAAAGGTGCCTGCACGCAACACCTCTGGATGGGTACAGTTTAACGAATCAGTGCATTCTCTCTGCCTGAAGAAGACACAACACTCCCAGACTTATTCAGGGATTTAGTCCCACAGTTCTCTTGGCTGAAACCCAGCACTCCATCTTCCCTTCCTCACATTACAGCAGCACCTTCAACTTGATAAACAGGAGAGAAGAGAAGAAAGATAAGCAAATTATTATATGAATATTTGGACTGAGCAAAATAACCCACAGCCAGAATAACCCATGACCTACACACCACCCTCTTTGAAACATCTCAGCACTGAAACAACTCTTATATTCATCAGAAAACCTTAGCACGGCAACAAATACAATCGCATGAGAGGGAAGCCCAGCCTTCCTAGAGTTGGAAGGGCACTGGTCTGAAGCAAGAGTCCCCCTGCACTTGTGGAGGCTGCCCCTCCAATCTAGAACCTCAATTATGTTTACAACGCTCCTGCCCTGCCTCAGACCACTGTAATTATGGGAGAGAAAAGAACACCCAAAGAGGGCCTTTGCGTTGGTGGATTTCACTACACTTCCTTCTTTTAATATGCCTTTGCATTGCAGATGAAAGAGGCAGTTGATCCCACACACAAAGCCATCCCTGGTGTGTCACACAAGCGCAGACATAGCTTGACTCTTAGCACTTCAGGCAGGGCACTGTCACTGTCACTCCACCACATGCTTATAGCCAGATGAACAGAAACCAGAGCCAGGCTGCTAAGGCTCTATGCAACCTACTCCCTTTCTAATTAAACACAGAGATCATGCAACCTTGCGAGGCAGTCTCCTAAAGAATGCCATATCTGAAGCTGAAAAAACCTATGTTGATGTTCATGTGTCTCTAGGCCTTAACTCCTGAATTCCCATGGCAAAACGTAGGAGTATCCTTCAACAGAGAGAAGACTGATTTAGGGAAAGCATTGTGAGTCCTGCAGTATGAGGAAAGAAAAATATCCCCTTGGTCAGTTCATCAGTCATACCGTTCCATTCAATGGAAAAGAATTAATGTGAAATTCTCTAATCCATAAAGAATGCACTAATAACACAGAGATGGACTGAAAAGTTTTACGTTCGAAACTTCCCCAGATTCCACTGCAAGTTTTCTACTCACAACAGTTCCCAAGACAATAGTTTAATGCTTGTATCCCAGAGGGCTGATACATCAGAAGGAAAGCAGGGTTGTGTTTATTTTTTGGCAGATTTCATAGTTAACTCAAACATA
Organism: Rhineura floridana; assembly: GCF_030035675.1. Classification (NCBI taxonomy): domain Eukaryota; kingdom Metazoa; phylum Chordata; class Lepidosauria; order Squamata; family Rhineuridae; genus Rhineura; species Rhineura floridana. Next base: position 12,252,606 of record NC_084497.1, read on the forward strand.
CTGCAATCAGAGTAGCCCACCATCATCCTCACAGTACAATGGGGTACAGCAACATCGTCTCCAGTCACAGGAGTTTCTATTCTAGACACACTCGCTCTCTTCTCCACGATTACATGACACTCATTATTAACTCACAACCTGAAATTCTTCTTCTTGGCTCACGCCTTGCCTGCCAAACCCAAGCTGAAGAACATGATGTGCAAGAGCGTCATCTTAGCATTGTATGGAGATTTATCCTGGGACCAACACCACCACAATTAAAACAAAATAAAACGGCAGGCCAAGTCATGTTTTATTTTGGTTCAATGGCAAGTGCTTCACAGAACCACTTCTCAGGTCACAACCTTTTACTGTTCAAGCTAGAGGCAGGACCTTGTGTGGCTCTCCAGATGCTGGTGGCCTCTGGCTCCAATCTCCTCCAAAAACCAACATGGCCAAGAGCCAGGGTTGATGAAGGGAAGTGCAGACTTGGGGCACCACTAGGGCCACAGAGATCCCATCCCTGAGGCAGACAATTCAGCTCAGGAGGACTTCCCTTGACCAAGTGCAGTTCAGAGGGCAACAGCCTTCAGGGGAAGTGGTGGAGGAATCCGCAGCATATTACGGCTCCAGAGAATAACCAAAACAGGAGATTCAGCCTGCTAATTAGTGTGTAGGTGCTTTTGAAGGACCAAGTAACCCCACCTTTGTTCAGACTTGGATGAGCAAAGGGGTCACACCCTACACTTTTATGCTAGGGTTGCCTCAACTTTAGACTGCCAGAGGGAGCTGGGCTGTAACTTCCATCCTCCCTGACCATCAGCCATCCTGGCTGGGGCTGATGGGAGTCAAAGGCCAACATGACTGGGAGGGTCCACAGTCATTCCCCACCACTGCTACGCAACATTGTACAACACAGACAATCTGGCATCAACTTCAGCAAAAACAAGCAACACAAACAGTAAAGGCAGCTGTCTTCGCTGACAAGAAAAAACCCCCACAGTCTATAATAATGGAGCATTTATCTTTGCCCTTTATCAGGGCAACGAAAATATTACAAAATAGTAAGCCAAGATTCTGAGTTCTCCAAAAGTGTATGTATGAATGTACGTTGTGAGTGTGTATTTTATGTATTTGATTTTTTTGTATTTTTCTTTTTGTATTTATAGTTTACAATGTGCCTGGGGAAGAGATCTTTCCACCTAGCGGGGAGACATGAGGGGGCCCCAATCGCCGTAGTGACGGGCAGAGGGAGGTATGGTGTTATGAGAAGGACATGCCAGGAAAGGGGAACGCGGCCCAGACATGTTGTGGCTGTGCCTTGTTCCGGTCCTTCTCATACCCGCAGGGTTGTTGGTTGTTCTCTCAGCCAACTCTCAGATCTCCAGCTGCTGCTTTTTAATGCCAGATCGGTACATAATAAAAAACCCCTCGTCCATGATTTGATTATGGACGAGGCAGCCGATCTGGCATGCATAACCGAGACCTGGGTGGGCGAACAGGGAGGAGTTAGTCTCTCCCAGATCTGCCCACCGGGGTATTCGGTTCAGCATCATGGTAGATCTGAGGGTCGGGGAGGTGGGGTTGCTGTGGTCTATAAGAGTTCCATCTCACTCACCAAGCACCATGTCCATACAACTACTGGTCTGGAGTGTTTGCACCTTGTGTTGGGCCAGAGGGACAGACTGGGAATCCTTTTGGTGTACCGCCCACCTTGCTGTCCAATGGCTTCCCTAACTGAGTTGACGGAAGTGGTCTCGGAGGTATTGTTGAGATCCCCCAGACTACTAGTACTGGGAGATGTCAACATTCATGCCGAGGCTACTTTATCTGGGGCGGCTCAGGACTTCATGACAACCATGGGGCTGTCCCAATATGTTAGTGGCCCAACACATATATCGGGGCATACCCTCGACCTTATTTTTGTTACTGGACATGGGGATAGTGATCTGGACGTGGGGAGTTTTACATCTCTCCCTTTGTCATGGACAGATCACTGCTTGCTGAAGTTTAGACTTTCAGTGACCTTTTCCCTCCGCAAGGGTGGGGGACCTATTAAATTGGTCCGCCCCTGGAGACTAATGAATCCTGAAGGTTTTCAAAGGGCTCTGGGGGATTTTCCGGCTGATAGGACTGGCGCTCCTGTCGAAGCCCTGGCTAACCTGTGGAATGCGGAGATGGCCCAGGCTGTCGACACGATCGCTCCTGCACGCCCTCTCCTTTGCAGAGCTCATTCAGCTCCTTGGTATACTCCAGAGTTGAGAGCGATGAACCAAGATAGGAGGCAGCTTGAGCAGAGATGGAGACGAACTCCCGACAAATGCAATTATACGCTGGTTTGTGCTTCCACCAAGCGGTATGTAGGAGCGGTGAGGGAGGCGAAAAAACAACACTTCACCGCCACTATTAAGGCATCTCTCTCCCGCCCAGTGGAGCTTTTTAGAGTCGTCCGAGGGCTACTCCATCTAGGCCTGCAGGACACTGTAGATACATCGGTGGCCCGCTGCAATGAGTTCGCTGAGCACTTCCAGCATAAGATCTCATGCATTTGGCGGGACCTAGACTCCCATTTTATAGCAGTTAACTCTAGTGAGGTGTCTGGAGCACAGTCTTATCATGTTTTGTTGGATGAGTTTCAGCTGGTTCAGTTCGAGGACGTGGACAAGGTGCTTGGACAGGTACGTGCAACCACTTCGGTACTAGATCCTTGCCCCTCTTGGCTAATAAAAACTAGCAAGGAGGGAACAGTTAGCTGGGCCAAGGAAGTGATAAATGCCTCCTTGCGAGAGGGAGTGGTCCCCGGTTGTCTGAAAGAGGCAGCAGTGAGACCACTCCTGAAAAAGCCTTCCCTGGACCCAGAGGATTTCAGCAGCTACAGACCAGTGCTGAACGTTCCATTCCTGGGCAAGATCTTGGAACGAGTGGTTGCTGACCAGCTCCAGGCACTATTGGATGAAACCGATTATCTAGATCCATTTCAATCGGGTTTCAGGCCTGGTTTTGGCACTGAGACGGCCTTGGTCGCCCTGTTTGATGACCTTTGCCGGGAGAGAGACAGAGGAAGTGTAACTCTGTTGATTCTCCTTGATCTCTCAGCGGCTTTTGATACCATCGACCATGGTATCCTTCTGGAGAGGCTGGCGGAGTTGGGAGTTGGAGGTACTGCTTGGCAGTGGTCCCGCTCCTACTTGGCGGGCCGTCTCCAGAAGGTAGTGCTTGGGGAACATTGCTCGACACCGCGGGCTCTCCAATATGGGGTCCCGCAGGGGTCAGTTTTGTCCCCCCTGCTTTTTAATATCTACATGAAGCCGTTGGGAGAGGTCATCAGGAGTTTTGGAGTGCGTTGTCACCAGTACGCTGATGACACGCAGCTCTACTTCTCCTTTTCATCTTCCTCAGGTGAGGCGGTCAATGTGCTGAACCGTTGCCTGGACGCGACAATGGACTGGATGAGAACTAACAAACTGAGACTCAATCCCGATAAGACTGAGATGCTGTTGGTGGATGGTTTCTCCAATCAGATGGTGGATACCTATCCTGTCCTGGACGGGGTTACACTCTCCCTAAAGGAACAGGTTCGTAGTCTGGGAGTCGTTCTAGACTCTTCCCTGTCACTTGAGGCTCATGTAGCACGGAATGCGTTCTACCAACTTCGGTTGGTAGCCCAGCTATGTCCCTACCTGAGTAAGGAGGATCTTACATCAGTAGTACATGCTCTGGTAACCTCACGTTTGGATTACTGTAATGCGCTCTACGTAGGGCTACCTCTGAAGACGGTTCGGAAGCTCCAGCTGGTGCAAAATGCGGCGGCCAGACTGCTAACAAGAACGAAGCGATCTGACCATATAACACCTGTTCTGGCTTGCACTGGCTTCCAATACGCTTCCGGGCCAGATTCAAAGTGTTGGTACTAACCTATAAAGCCTTATACGGCGCGGGACCACGATATCTGTCGGAACGCCTCTCCCGTTATGAACCGACTCGTACACTACGGTCTGCTACGAAGGCCCTCCTCTGGGTTCTGACCCATAGGGAGGCCCGGAGGGTGGTGACAAGATCAAGGGCCTTCTCAGTAGTGGCCCCCGAACTATGGAATAGTCTCCCTGAGGAGGTGCGCTTGGCGCCGACACTATCATCCTTTCGGCGCCAAGTTAAAACCTTTCTCTTCTCTGAGGCATTTTAATTCTTTGTTAATGATTGTAATGTTTGTAATTTGATCTTAGCTTATCCAGTTTTTTAGATTATGAAATTTGATTTTAGATTGTGATGTTTTTGTATTCTATTGTATTTTATTGTATTTATGTTCACCGCCCAGAGAGCTATTGCTAGGCGGGCGGTATATAAGTTTTAAAAAATAAATAAATAAATAAAAGTCACCATCAGGCCAGGTGATAGGCAGAGCATGACCTTCTGCACATGAGGACTTCTTTCAGGTTGCAAGTGCGCCACTGTGTGTTGGCCCACACCAACCAGGCAAGCAACTTTTGTGGACTTACTTGCCATGTACCTTCATAAATTCCTGTGAGTTACTTCCTGGCAATTTTTTGACTTGCTTATGTAACACCAGATGAAGTGATTAAACAAAGGAAATACTGTTAATTGTGAGCCTGTTGCAGGACCATAAGCACCAGCAGCACCACTTTCCTACTTCAGCTGCTTCTGACGTTTCATGAGAAAACCCTGAACATCAGTCCATACTGTGTAACAAGCCTCTTCTCTCACCAGAGGGAGGTCTTCCTCTTGGGAGCCAGGTGTGATAAAAATAATCATTAAAAAACAGCTAGTGCAAGAGAAGAAACCAATGCATCTTAATCCCACCTCTAAACATGGGAAAGTTCAAAAAAGCACCCTCTGAAAACCCTATGGGCAGTGATGTCACAAAAGATGACTGATCAAATGTTAATAAAAAAATGTGAGCTGAATTTCAAAAAATGGAGAAAAAACACCACACCGCCTTTTCTTGGCATTATCCCTGAGCATGGCATCTCCCCTTGTGCAGAAGGAGCAGGGCTGCTCACCGCCAGCCTTGCTCCCCAGAGTCCCGTGCACTCCATGCCCAAACTTCTCAGAGGGGGGCTCTAAGCACCTACAATGAGGCTTTTACCTTCACCTAAACAGACTTAGAACGACCTCTTCAGACTTTCCTACTCAAGAGGGCCAGGGTTAAGAGGGCACATGGGAAGGGTGGGGGCAGCACACACAGACTGACTCAGACCTAACACCTGAACAGGGCCAGTGTGGAGAGCAATGACGGCCACAGAGGAGGGGTCCCAAGCATCAGGGTGTGCATGCATGCACGTGTAATCTCTTAACACGGAGGAACTGGAATGAGGGTTTCACTGACAAGTTCCGCAATGAAGTACTGCTCACTTCCTGAGCAGAATCCACTAATATCTACCTGCCTGGTGCACTGCTTAGATTCCCAAGGATCCTGAGAAATGTCAAATGATGGGAGAAACAGGTGCCCACTTGAGGGGATGTTCCTTTCGCTCATTCGTGGAAGCTGGAGCTGCAGAAATTGTTAAGATCAAGCAGATCATGTCAGCGGATTTGGCTTTTTGCTCTTATTATAGCGCTGTAGATTAAGTGGCTGCAAAGACTGGTTTACTGAGTTCCAAAAGATGTTTTTGGAGCAAAGTAAGTGTGTGTGTATGTCCGCCCCCTCCCACCCACCGCCTGCTCATGAAGCCGGTGGCTGCTGGTGAGGATGAGAGGGGCGAAGAGGCGAGCCCTGCAAGAGCAGGAGGGGCTCCCGCGCGGGCCCCTCCCCATCCTCCCCCAGCAGAGGCGGCGAAGCCTCCTCAATGCCACGGGCCGAGACCGGGCAGGCGAGCGCTTCAGTTCGTAGAGTCGGGGAAGCCGGTGGGTGGCCCCCTCTCCCCGAGGGGAACTGGTGGCATTGAAGTTCCTGGCGCGCCGATCGAAGGAAAAGGAGGAAGAGGAGGGAAGAGAAGCAGCAGCAGCAGCACCAAGCCGGGAGGGCAAGAGAGGAGGCCCCCCAGCCAGCCTTAGCTGCAGGCGGGGGGAAGGGGAAGCGAGCACCCCGTCCCCCCGCTGCCTCCAAAGCGCCGCGCTGATCAGGTTCGGGGAGGGACACGGAAGAAAGCGCGACGGCGCTCACTCGGGCCCCCGCCAGGACGTTGTCCAAAGACCAGCCCCGCCCACAAAAACAACCTAACCCCCCCCGTCCAAGTTACTAGTCCTCAGGAAGTGCATTTTGGAGGGGAAGGGGGATTTGGGAGGGGACCGCGATGGGGGAAGGGCCGCGCTGCCGTCCCCAAGGGGAGCCCCCCAACTCCCTCGTTCGCTCACTCACCCGCGGCCGCCGCTGACCGGAGCCCGCTCGCTCTTTCCTGCACACTTCCACACATTCGCGCAACGTGACAGAAGCCCCGCCTCCAGCGACCATAGGCTGGCGCGCCGTGCGCGCGGCACTCTGATTGGACAACTTCTCCGAGGGGCGGGGCCCGGGGCAGGACCTCCAAGGGGGCTGGGTTCTTATTGGTGGCCGGCGGGTGGGGCCCGCGGGGAGTCTTGCTTCCATGCCCTATGCCTGATGAGGGCCACACCCACAGTCGCCACCCGTTGTCGGAGTAGGAGAGGGGCCACAAAAGGGGTGGAACCCTCTCGCGCTCTCGGTGGTGCGCGCGCACACCCCGCCTCCGCTGCAGGCTGCCTGGGAGTAAAGATCTGCGGCGGCGAGCGCTGCCTACTGCGCATGCTCAGCAACTGGCGCCTCGCCAGCGTGAGCCGCGTTGTACTTTTACCTCAGAAGTGGAAACTTCCCCCGCCAAAACGAAGGGGGGAGGGGCTGGGGCAGAAAGGAGTGGGTGGAGTCACCGGGGAGCTGGCTGCGTGGCGTAGTGGTTGGAGTGCTGGACTAGGACCTTTGGGCAATGGTGGCCCCGGGTTCAAATCCCGACCCAGCCATGGGGGAGGGCGCAGTCGCTGTCTCTCGGTTTAGCCTACCTCACAGAGTCGTTGTGAGGGTAAAATGGAGAGGGAGGAGAACCATGTACACCATGTGCCTTGACCTCCTCGGAGCAAGAGTGGCGTAGAAATATAACTAAATAAATCAATAAAGTATTAGAGGCTCAGCTGGAGTGAGTAACGCAGATCAGGAAAAGTACCACCAGGGCGAAGAGGATGGCAGCGTGGCTAACGAGCAGAGTAAGAGCAGAGTCCAAGATGCCTTAGAGACCAGAAGGCTTCCTTAAGAAAAACTGAAGTCTTGCCCAATTGAGGAGAATAGAAAGGAACACAATCGCTGGCAAATGGAAGCAGTCAGTTAGGGATGCTAAAAAAGAATTTGAGGAGCACATTACCAAAAACGTAAAGACCAACAAAAAACTTTAAATACCTTCCTACTAGGAAACTGTCCAGGGAGGCGGCTGGACCTTTGGATGACAAAGGAGTCAAGTGCTAAAGCAGGATGAGGAGATTGCAGAGAAGCCGGAATATTTTTTTTGCAACTTTCTTCACCGTGGAAGACTCAGGGCAGCGAAGGGTCATTAGGAAAATGTTGAAAGTACAACTGCTGATATAATGCCCTTTCATAAACCTATAGCACGGTCACACGTCGCTTCACCGCCAAAAGGATATTGTAGAGTTGGAAAAGCAGGAAAGGGCAACCAAAATGATTGGAGATGGAGTGACTCCCCTATGAGGAAAGGTTGCAGCATTTGGGACTTCTTAGTTCAGAGAAAAGGTGCGTAACAGTTGATATGACAGAAGTGTATAAAATTTTGCCAGGCATGGAGGTACAGTATTTTTTCCTGTCATAAAACTAGAACCATGGACGTTCAATGAAGCTGAATGCTCAAAGATTCAGAACAGACCAAATAAAGTGCTTCTTCAGGCAAAGCATAGTTGAACTATGGAATTGGCTCCCAGAGGAGGCAGTGATGGACACCAACTTGGATGGCATTAAAAGAGAATTATTTATTTATTATTTTATTTATATCCCGCCCTTCCTCCCAGCAGACAATTCATGGCGCATAAGGCTATCAATGGCTACTAGTCGTGATGGCTATGCTCTGCCTGCATAGTCAGAGGCAGTCTGATTCTGGATACCAGTTGCTGGAAGCCACAAGGGGTCTCTTTACTCAGGTCCTGCTTGTGGGCTTCCCATTAGGGCATCTGGTTGGTCACTGGGAGAACAGGATGCTGGACTGGATGGACCACTGGCCTTGTCCAGCAGGCTCTTCCTACGGATTATATGTAACTAAATTGTACTCTGTGTAGACCTATTGAAGTGATGAACCTAAGGTAGTCATGTCTGTCAACTGCAGTGGTTCTACTAAGAGCTGAACTACCCTGAAGACCACCTCATGTTTGGCGTGTGTTTGTGAATGACTAGGAAATCATCACCGCCTGTACTTAGCCCATAGAAAGGTATGCAAGCCTTTCCCAACATGACATCCTCCAGCTGTTTTGGACTCCAACTCCCATCAGTCCCAGCCTCATGCAGCTGTGCTGTCTGGAGCCCAAAATGCCTGGAAGGTGCCATGTGTGGAGGAAGGAAAGGCTGGCCTTGTGGGTCCAGGAATTGGGGGAGCTGTAGCGGACCTCCAGATGTTGCTGCTGGACTCCAGATCCCAGCAACCAGCCTGTCCAGTGGTGGTGATGGGCAACATCTGGAGGGCCACAAATGCACCCTCCCTGCCCTTCCTTTGGGGCTGTGCAGCCCCATCCCTTCCAACAGCAAGGCAGGGGGTGTCCACCTTAGCTTGAACACAGACAGGCTTCTTTCTCCCTTGGCACCTTCCCATCTGGGCCCCTGAGAAGCCTGAGCAGGAAATGGCCCTGTGTGTGCCATACAAGGGCACAACCTGAGAGGGCACAACCTGGGATTCACATCCCCTTCAGCCATGGCGCTAGGGGGAAGAGGGCCACCCAGCACAGCCCTGTTCCCAGCCTGCAGGTGCCCAAAGAGAGCTAATGACATAGCCCCTTCCATCGCCACAGCAACCTGGCTGGAAGCGGGGAGGAGGACACAGACACTTGCAGGTAAAGGCAGAGTGGGGGGAGGGAGGGAAACGCACTTGTTCCCCTGCCCGCCCTGCAAGAAAGGTTAGAGAAGCACCACCCTCTAGAATCCAGAAACTCACAAATATTAAATGTGCCACTCAAAATGAGATTTTAAGTACCATCTGAGGGAGTCAGGAAGGTCCTGATCCAAGCAGGGGCCAACAATTAAATGCAGAAGCCCCGAGCGTCGTATGCTGAGGCATGCCTCAGCCTTGCAAGAGCAGGGTTAACATTTGTTAAGAGGAAGGAAAGGTAGGCTGAGGTGCATTACTGAAGTGCATTTACACTGGCTTGTACCCAATGCCAGCCCTACTCAGAGTAGACCCACTGAGATTTATGGACACAACTAACTTAGTTAATTTCAATGGGTCTACTCCACATGAATCTTAGCACAATGCAACCCATGCTGTTTACAGGGAGGCCTAGAGGGCCAACTTTGGCCCCTGGGCCAGAGGTTCCTCATTCCTGATTTAGATGCCTTCTTCTTCAACACAGGTAGATAATACTTGCTCTTTAAAACAGATGCAAAAGTAAATCTATACTATTCAGTTTGCAACTGAAATTAATCCTTACCTCTTCCTAGACTAGGATCTCAATTTTCCCATTGGGCTTCAGAAGGCTCTTTTTGCTCCTACAGCTTTAGGAATGCCCTTGCCATTCTCATGGGTCTATGTGATCATCTGCTCATGATAGTTCAGCAAGACTGGCTGCAAATTGATGCCAGACAAATAGATAATCCAGCAGTCTGAACCCCCCCCCTTACATTCCCTAGGGCCATTTTGGTCTGTAACCTTGGTCCTGTCTCCACAACTACTTCCATGCCACAGTAGTCGCTTATGTGCTGATATAGGACAGAGTTAGGCCTGCAGTCATTTCTCTCTTGGGCTGTATCCCAAATCTTAATAAGTCTAGCTCTACCATTTTGACAAACACTCTCAGGGAGGGGGGCAGCAGGCAACCTATGAGGAAGTGTCCAGTAATCCTCCTTGGACTGCAGTTCTGTCTTTGCCGCTAGCCCTTCAGAAAGAAACCACAATGCAACCTTTCCCCATGCATTTAATAAAGGGATAGGCTTCTTACTACCTTTTGGAGTGTTGTCTGTTCCAGCTGTGGGTCTCTACTAGGGAGTGATCCCCTTCCATGAGTGAGTTCACAACTGCTCTTCGCCATTTCTGTGGAACACATAACAGGCCTGTTACCTCAGTGTCCTTGGGAAAGGGTTAGGTTTGGTTATTATTGGTTGAGATTTTAATATTTTAATGTAACTATGTGTTTTAATTTTGTATGTCGCCCAGAGTGGCTGGATTGCCAGCCAGATGGGCGACTAATAAATTTAATAAATAAATAAATAATACTTGGGGGTGGGGGAGAAAGGGGGGCATTTAGAAAAAGTTGGAAGCTTTACAGAAGCACCTGAGTGGCCACTGTGAAAATAGGAGGCTGGACTAGACAGGCTTTTGGTGTGATCCAGCTGCAGGGCGCTCCTGACATTCTCCAGCCTCTCAGGCAGCCTACCTCTGGCTAGCACTTTCTGGGGAGTAACAGCAGCAGGAGGAAGAGGAGGCTGCCCTCTCAGGTCTTTGCTTGTGGGCTTCCTAGAACTGCCACTGGGACTAAAGCCACTAAAGTGGCCCTCTTGGTCTGGGGCAGCTACAGGGCCCTTCTGCTCATCATGTGGCCAGTCCCACAGCTGCTGCATGCATGACAAACCTGTAACGAGCATCTGCTGACCCAACATGAGTCAACAAAAAGAAGCAAACAGAAGAGAGGGCAGAGGCTTATATGCACAAAATTAGCTAATTTTTTAAAAAAGATCTAGAAGAAAAATAGTATGCATCAAAAATGAGGTACAAAATGCAAGAGGAACCATTTCCTGGGTGATTAAGTATGTCAATTTCCCGTGTTACACAGCATTCTTCACTTAAGGACATAAGAAGAGCTTGCTGATCAGGCCAATTGAGTCCAGCATCCTGTTCTTACAATGGCCAACCAGATCCCCCAATGTGAAGCCCATAATCAGGACCCAAGTGAAACAGCAGTGCATTCCCCATTTGTGATTCCTTCCAGCAACTGGCATTCAGAGGCCTCCACACGTGGACTTGAGACCCACAACATCATTACCAACAAAGCACATTGAACAGAGAAGACCTTTTATTTTTTTATTTTTGAGATTTGTTGGAAGCCCATCTGGCAGAGGTTAATCTGCCACTCTGGGCGACTTACAAACACAAGTACATTCCATATAGACATAATCAAAATCCTAAAAATTAGGAATTAAAAACTTAAAACATTTAAACCCAAGATCTGTAATCTGCCAGCCTAAATTTAATTTAAACCCCCCAAGAACTGCAATCTGCCAGCCTAATCCCCTTCCCACGGCTGGGTAAAGAGCCAGGTCTTCAAGGTCCGCCGAAAGCATAGCAGGGAGGGGGCCTGACGGAAGTCAGTTGGCAACAAATTCCAAAGCGTAGGAGCCACGATAAAGGCTCTAGACCTTGTCCTCACCAACCTCGCCTCTTTTACTGGAGATATAAGAAGTGAGCCATTCAAGGACGATCTTGTAAGCTGGCGTCCCTGGTGCGAGTGAAGGCGACTCTTTAAACAGAGTGGGCTGGCCTCACGAAGAGCCTTAATAAGTTAAAGCCAGGACCTTAAATTTGGCCCACGCAACCACAGGTAGCCAGTGCAATTCCTTAAGGACTGGGGTGATATGGTCACGGCAGCAACTGCCCTTAATCAGGTGAGCCGCCGCATTCTGCACTAGCTGCAGCTTACGAACCGCAGTCCAGGGAAGACCAACATATAAAGCATTACAATAATCCAACCAGGATAAGACCAGAGCATGTACTGCTTTGGGAAGCAAGTGGCTCGGGAGGTAAGGGCATATCCTTCAGACGAGATGTAGTTGATAAAGTGCCGCCAGACTGACGGCCGCTACCTGCGCCTCCATAGATAGCTGGGAGTCAAGAATGACTCCCAAACTCCGGACTTGATCTCTTAGGGGCAATAGTACCCTATTGAGCATCAAATCAGTAATCCCCAATTTCTCTTTATCACTCACCAATAGAACCTCAGTTTTATCAGGATTCAGTCAGCTTCTGTGGCTTCCCATTTACTGTATTTGATAATCCTACCCCCCCCCTTAAAAAAGAAATAAATACACACCAGAAGCAACTTATAATCTACTTTTTATTAAATGGTTGCAGTGAAGACTTTTCCTGGCCCTGCTTGCAGTGCCAGGATGGTGGGTGAAGCTCTGCACCCTTGCCTACACGAGTGCGTACACATACACATATATACAGAAAACAAGGCTGGATGTTAGTCAAGGCACTGGCAAGTCTCAATGCGAGGAAAAATCCATTTCCAGTGTTTGGTTAAGCTTGAAGTTTAAACAAATCTTAATGACATTTTATAAAAGAGTAAGAATATTGATTGTAACTTTATTCTCATTCTTACCCTCCCACCTTCTGTTTAAACCTGGCAGGTTACAAGTATTACAAGACAAGTTTTTAAGAAAAGCACTCAGTACAAAGAGCCTGTCCATTTGGTTTTGCTTTGAGTTCTTTAAGGCAGACCAACCCATTCTTCATTCACCTTCACTATCTCCTTACAACTCCAGCAATTTTCACTACAAATATCAAAAAAGGGAATCGGCAAAAAAACAGAACATGGTACTGCACGTGTTTGGCAATGCTGGTCAATGGTTAAGACCAGGTCTCATCCATATCTGCAGTCTGTGCAGAAGGAAACGAGGAGGGCAGAAGTCCAGAGGTCGATGCAAGGAACCGGGGGAGGGGGAAGAGATGAATGAAAGTGATGCAACTGCAAGGCACAGCATGGCCCATGAAGGGCTGTGTAAGCCAGAGTATTTGACACACTTTGAAGGAGACAGCTGCAGTCTGTGGTAAAACATGTCAAAATTACTTTTCAGGATTGCTTTTTGCCCCCTTACCCCATACGTTAAGGAAGCCTCTCTTACAGGTTTTAGTTCTGCCAGGAAAAAACCCAGAAGCTTTAAATTCATCCAGTATTAATTAAAAAAAACGTTTATGGGATTTGTTCAGGTCCAAGCAATAAGGCACCAAGGAGTGGCAGTTTACTGTGAGAAGTGCAGAAACCAGAGTGTTTTCTTGTCCCAAATCTTTTGCAGTATTTCTCTTAGCGCTTAATGGTATGTGTTCAGTGTGTACAACCTTCATTGTTTAGAAATCTGCCCTTGCTCATGATGGGCCAGTTCATTCTCACCGCCCCTCAAATCAGAATCAGTAGTTATTCCCTAATTAAGGCCATGGCTATTCCAAAATGGCACAAGTTGTATACAAAAGAAACATTTCTCAGGAAGGCACAAATGGAAGCTAGTCTGCATCATGTCCAGGCATAGGAGCTGAGGCAAAAAATACCACCCATGATCTATTAAAACACAGCCAGAAGTTCACAGTTTCAAATATAGATCATGAAATCCTGAAGCCTTAATACTTTCCTCCCTAGCTCATACAGGCCTTAGCGGTCTCAACCAACTGTAACAGCATTTACAAGTTGAAGAGCATCATTTAAATAAAGGCATATTGTCTATTGACTACAGAGAGTTAACACTTCTATCCAAAATAAATGTTTGATTTGTGCAATCAGGGGAAAGCTTGGCAACAAGATGTAGGAGACTGACGTTTCTTGTTGAAAACAGCTTCATGTTCAAGGTTTCCTCAAAGATCTCATGAGGACACACTCCAAACTATATAAAAAAAGAAGAAACTATTCTTTAAATCAAAGGATACATGCATAATTATTTATATCAAGAGTAGAACAGTGATCCTCTACAGACCCCCCCCCCATCTCATTGGGAGGGGAATGGAATGGACTGCCTTCAAGTCGATCCCGACTTATGGCTACTCTACGAATAGGGTTTTCTGAGGCTAGTCCTCCCCAGCTGGCTAGGACCTGCTCAGCTTGCCACAGCTGCACAAGCCAGCCCCTTGTCCACACCTGCCAGCTGGGGGGCAACTGGGCTCCTTGGGACTCTGCAGCTTGCCCACGGCTGCACAGATGGCAGGGCACATAACCCCTGAGCCACTCCCTGTGGGGTGATCTTTAGCTGGCCCTTGACGCCCAGGAGACATGAGCAGGGATATGAACTCACAGACTCTAGACTCCCAGCCAGGCTCTCCGCCCCACTGTGCTATACCAGCTGTCTCATTGGGAAAAGTGACCATAATTTGACAACTAGTGAAGTTTGACACAGCAGAATGGACCAGCCTTGCAATTCACCTCCCATCAAGAACAAGCTCAGCGACGGTCTCCCTCAAAGGAAAGCAGGCTAGCTGGTTTTGCCACACACAGCCATACGTTGTCTGAACTTAAGCCCCATGAAGTGGACATCTTCCAACCCAGAATGGCGTTCGTAGCCTCCAAGAGCAGCTTTGAGTAAGAGCTACATCAGGCCTCCTGATGTTACTGACCTACAACGCCCATCCAATGGCCAGGGATGACGGGAGCTGTAGTTCAGCAACTTCCAGAGGGCTAAAGGTTTCCCACACCTGACCTACATGGATTGGGCCCAGAGGATTCCTGATGGCTATTCCACAGTACCAGGGAAATCTTTTCCTTAAAGCAGGAAGAACATGTGGCCTCCTGGATGTTGCTGAATTGCTGCTCCCATCATCCATCACTGTTGGGCCATGCTGACTGAGGCTGATAGGACTTGGGAGTCCAGCAACATCTAGAGGGCTACCAAGCACCTTGCTGCTTAGCCTGGGAATCAAGACCCTTCTTAAAGGCTTGCCACCTAGAAGAGCTACAGCAGCTTCCCACCTGAGCAGAGTCGTTTCTAGATAAATGTACTTCAGGAATACTGCCTTGCATGGCTTTTACATGCAACTTTTTACAACAGACTGAAAAATGTATCAGGTCCCCCATGAACTTATGCGATATGTACAGAATATAAAAACCCAAATTGCCTGGCTCCTCAAGTGCCTCAACTTACAAATCCCAGGTAAGGTCAGCTTTTTAAGCCAACAGAAGCAGAAGAAAAGCCACCCAACTGCATCACAAGTGGCCTTCCAATGGAGAATCACAAATCCTGTCTCCGAGGCCCTTTTCAGTGGCTCAGGTGGCAAATTAAAGATGGCGGTTCGAGATGTCTTTTGGCTCTGAGACCTTGATTCCCAGGCAAAGGAGCGAGGGGCTTCAATGCCAAGGCCTCCATCTGATGATCAGCCTTCGCCGACCTGGTTCTCTCCAGATGCTTTGGACTACAACTCCCACCAGCCCCATTCACTATGGCTGAGGTTGATGGGAGCTGTAGTCAAAAACATCTGGAAGGAATGTTGGCAGAGGCTGGGTTATGTTCTTCCATGCCCAGCTAGGCCTCAAACACTTACCAATGATTATGATTAAGAGGACAACCACCACCGCTATCAGAATGGCCCACATCTGGAAAGACAAACAGAACTCCGTCTCCATAAATTGGGAGGTTTAATCTAGCATCCTAGTTTTGTCTTTTTCTTGCAATAATTCAACAGATGCTGACATTTAACATAACCTGGGAATTTCTTCAAGCAGCAGCAGCCCATTACTAAGGGCTTCCTATCAATACTGCACAACAAACCAAGGAAATGAGATGATATTCAAACACACCCACCCACTAACTTCACATCTAGGACCAAGTTATGTCAGGGATTGGGGAATGTCAGCATTTAGTAATATTGAGCAAAATCAATTGGTCTCCCTTCCTGACTCCCTACAGGTCTTCACTGTGAAAGAAGCAAAGTACAAACGTTATGAGGAAAGCAGGACCATGCAGAATGTGCAAGGCGGGAGCGCTGTGCTCTGTCGTCATCTGGAGGCTTGGATTGGGGAGCACTCTCAATTATCCTTCACAGGGGCCTGGGGGAACCCTTTACCAACAGCAGACTAGCCATCACCAGCCTGGTGCCCACCAGAAGTTTTGGACCTCAGCTGGCTCCCATCAGCCAGCCCAGTGGGTCAGGGTGGTTAGAGCGCCAGGCTGGGGAGCGCTGCAGTAGCCCAGCCACCATTACCTTGCAGTTCTTCCACCAGTACTTCCTTTTCAGCTTGGCAGCATTCGTCTCAAACTGGGCAGCTCCCGCTTGCAAGGCATCCGCACGGTCATCCAGCTCAGAGAGCTTTTGATCCCTTTCCAAAACCTTGTCCACATTGACTCTCATTATATCCACCACCTGAGAAGTCAGAATGATTCTTTCCTTAATTATATTGTTGGGGGTGTGTGTAAAAGCCTTATCCATGCATAGGCCCCAATAGGAAAGTGCAGCATTTTGTCAGTGCACATATAAGCAGCACTAATGGTGATATTTGGGTGGCTGGTGGAACTCTGGGGCATTCTTCTTCCAAAAGCCTGAGAATTCAGGTCAATGGGGCTCAGACGTCCACCTGACCCTGAGTGCTCAGCTTTCATGGTGGCCCGGATGCCTGCTTTGAGGTCAGCAGATCAAGCATGGAGTGAGGCTCAAGTGCTTCAATCAGAGGCTCAAGTGCTTCAACCTCCTGAATGTGTAATCCTGAAGACCAGCCTTGTCTCAGCTCATCTGCACAGCTGACCTGTTTATACTACAGTGTTGAATTTGGCATTAAAACTCCTACCCAAGGCAACGTTACACAAAGCACTGACAGAATCTTGTACATGAAACATCATTAACATATACTCCATGAGGGTTGTAGAACAAGAAATGAGAGAAGCCAAGGCACTCTTTCTTGCCAAGTTCCTCTGAAACAGAGAGAGAACAGGACTGGGAGCCTTGCAGGACCTTCAAGGCTGAAATATTATGGCATAGGCTTCCATGGACTAAGGCCACTTGCAGATGAAAGCTCACGCCAGCCTTCCCACCCTCACACAAGCCCCCGAGATGCTGTTGGCCTCTTGTGCCCATCAGCCTTAGCCAGGGTGGGCAACAGCCAGGGGCGACGGGAGTCCAAGGACATCTGGAGGGCACCAGTCTGGGGAAGGCCAGCTTATGCCATCATAACATTTATTAGTCATCAACTCCTTGTCGATTTTGCTGCAGCAGATGAACAAGCCCCCGCCCCACACTCCCTGTGCCCTCCCCAAAGAGTGCAGTATGCCACAGCGAGCAACGCGCTGCAGCTTCACGTGACACACAGCGACTGAGGAAAGAGGACTAAGTGAGAGGATGACCAACTTTGCTCCCGCCTTGGAAGAGAAAGACTGGTCCAGGTTCATCAGCCTCCCCGGGTGCTCAGCCAGAAAGTAGCGTTGTACCTACCTCATCAACTTGGTGCTGAGTGTGCTGAAGCCGGCTGCTGCCAGGGGCAGAGGAAGCCCCCGCGGGACCACTTGTTGACCTGCACGGCAGAGACAGTCAAAATGGTTATTTCTGGCACGGTCCCTTGGGACCCTGGAAGGTCTTTGGCCAGAATCCGACCGAGCCCTGATTCTATGAAGCAGCGGCTGTGTCAGCAGGGCTGAGGCTTTACTGTGAATGCGCAGGTCAATCCCGCTTTGCTCCTCCCAGCAGTCAGGCAATTTTAGGCTCCGGCCTTTCAGCCCTCCTCTCCCCCACCCACACTTTAGAAGGCAGCATCGCTACAAAGGGGCAAGTGGGCCCTGCTGTGCTTGGGAGCCTCCAAGTTGTTCTGCCAAGTTGGGCCAAAGTCCCATGCTGACAGCACCAGTGTTCTGGGTCATCACTGCTCCCCTTTTGGTCCTGTCTTGAACCCTTGGCCAACACGCTCTCCTTGCTAATGGTCTCTCTTCCCCATCCTATCAACTGCTGACTCTTTGCCTCCTCCCCCCCACAAGCACCCCAACTCTATTTAACCATATAGTTTAACCATATAGTTGTCAGTCCAGTCTATAGCGGCTAGTGTACCTAACTCATCTGTTCTTGTAAATAAGCGATGTGCACACGTGCTTGATCTCTAAGCTGCCTCTGTCTTGTCACTGTCTTCTTCATTAAGAGATGCCGCTGTGTGTGGTGCACTGCAACTCTTGGTTCAACACACAATCACACATCCCTCCTGTACATGCGTAGATGAGGACATGTGCCAAGAACCAACTAGAGGCTCCTTCAGTTAGGTGAGGCTTAAGTTCTCAAAGGTAAGTGATCCCACAATGACTTTCAGAGACAGCTTCCTTCTCCACTGAAGAATGTAAGAAGCCAGCAGAAGATGCTCTACTACCACCTCTGCCAACCCAATGTTTTAGACAACAGCCCACATCAGCCATAGCATTATGCTGCCATGCGTGGCTTCCCAGCACACATGGCTCAAGAGGCACTGAAGCGACCATCACACATGGCAGCATACACCTTACACATTCCCTTGCAGGGAAATGGCATGTGCAAGGCAGCACTCATCTTAAGAATGCACAAGATGATTCTGATGTGCTGCCAGACGTTGTAGTGAGAAAATCTAAACTTAACATCACACAATCGCCCTCCGTCCTTTTGGGTTAGTGGATTTTCACTCTACTCTCACATAAGAATTTTTTTTGAGGCCTAATTTAGCCATAGCACATATTTCAACTACTCTCTGACATTTTCCGTCAACACAGCTTAGTTTAGTTTTGCTTTTGACATCCCTGCCAGACCTCACTACAGACTCACTGATGCCTTTTCAGAAACCATAGGCTGGTTCTTGTCTCTGGGGGAAAACACACTTTCAAAATCTTTACAGGGGATCCCTCTCAACCCCAAGAAGACCCCTCCCATCAGCCTCACCCAAGATTAAACTTTGGGGGTACTAAACAAGCAAGCAAGCTACAGCACCTGGGAACGACATGCCTTAGCAGCAGCTGTGGCACAAAGCCAGGTGTAGGCTGCTTACAGGAGATTGTTGGGTGGTGTTATCTATGGACACGAGACCACGGCTCCACACAGCTGCCGTTTTAACTACTGCTGTTATCTTTGGCCATGCAAGAAGTCCAATGCCAAATAATTCAGACCACATGTTAGTTACTAGGTTAGCGTCTCACATATTGATTGGTGTATTGAAAGCAACTCTTAATTAAAGTTTATACAGACACAACATTTCCATTAAAATCACCAAACCTTTAAGCTTTAAAAGAGAAAGATACTGGGGGGGAGGGGAAGAAAGAAGAAGAAAAAGTCAGCATCACTTTGAAATGTTGAGAACTAGCTACTGTAAAAAGAGATTTAAAGTGTCAGAAAATTGAGAGCTCATTGTCTTGAGGAGATCAGCTGATGACTGAAACTTCTGTCTTTTAACCAGTTAAGTTGCAATACACTTGCGTATGTTGACTGCCGCCAACATATGACACTGCTGTTAAAAGGACCTGCACTGGCTGCCTGGCTGCTACCAGGCCAGGCTCAAGGTTCTTGTCCCTGCATCCAGAGCCTTGGACACCTTAAGGACTGCCTTGCCCTGCATGTCTCAAGTCGACCACTGAGATCACCTGGGGGAGCACTCTTTGTGGACCCCCGTGGGCCAGAAGCACGACTCACGTCAGCGAGGAGTCGTGGCTTCGGTGTTGTGGAACCAAGTGTATGGAACTCCCCACCCCACCACGGCTAGAAGTTAGACAGGCACCGTCCTTGCTGAATTTCAGGGGCCTGGTTTCATTCAGGAGGCCTTTGCATCTCAAGTGCTTCTCTAGCCTTTCACGTTTTCTGATTTTTTTGCTTAATTATTTTTGAGATTTTAACAGTTCTGAGGTTTTAAATTAGGTTTTAAATGTTTTATAGTTACTGTAAACCACCCAGAGAGCTTCAGCTATGGGGTGGTATACAAGTATAATAAATAAATAAATAATATATTGTTTACATTCACCTTTGTAAAATGCTTTGAATCCTAGATGGTGAAAAGCGAGATACAAGTTTTAAAAATAAATGAATACCACTAAAACCTTAATCTTGGTGACATTTGAAGTGGAAAGCAACTACAAGTTAATACAGACAGAGAACCTGCGACTCCGGATATTGCCAGGCTACAGTTCCCATCACCTCCACCAACTATTACCTATGCAGGCTGAGGCTGATGGGAGATGGAGGGCCATGTGTTGCTATGAGCGACACTCTCTGCCCGTGTTCTCTTCTCTGTTGCACACCAGGCTCAGAGAGACAGGCAGTGGTGGTCTCAAGCCCCAGCCCCAGCATTTAAGGTCTGCTAATGCCAGTTAAATCTTTTAAAGCTTGCCGGTTTGTTTATTTCTTGTATCAAATCATTCCCACCCCAATCCTTTACTAAATTCTCCTGGCAATCCCACCCTGCAGCTCATCTCCTGGCAGCAACCTGTTTGCAAAGGACACAATCCACCACACCGACAGTTTTCTTGTTAACAGAACGGGAAATCCTCTCGTTCTCCAGACAGGAAGTCCCAAACAAAAGTATTGTGTACAAGCAACTCCCAGGAGAATAAATCCAACTTTTTTACATTAGCCACAAATGCAAAAGTGCTGAACTTTTAGTGTTGTGTAAAGGTCACTCTTTACACCAGGGCAGAGCTATGCACAATCCTATGCATGTTTACTGAAAAGCAAGCCCCAAAAACTTGCCCAGCAGGGCTTATACTGTACCCTACCTTAGCAATCATTTCAGAATGCAAATGGTGCCCCCCCTCAGACACATGGGGGTTTGCTTAGGAGTATTTATTTATTTGATTTTTATGCTGTTCTTCCACCTGACTGGGAGCTCCCGAGTGACACACAATATAGACAAACCCATCAACATCTAAAAACACAAACTTATAAAATTGTGGTCCAACAACAACGTATGACAAACTGGATCCCTGGCCCTTAACTCCCAAGGGCCCAGGGGAATAAATAATCCTTTTACTGGCATCTGAAGACCAGAAGTTGCAGGGGGGGGCACGGAGAATCCACAGGATTCCATTGCAAGCTTCTTCCATTTTGCCAGCAGAACCATTGGCCCCTTCCAAAATTGGGTTTCAGACATTCACAGGGGTATTTCTGCCCAGCCGCTGGGTGAGGAGGATAGGAGGCGCAAGGAAAGACAGTCTAGCAACTCTTTCTGGAGCCCAAACGTGGCAGGCCCCTTTGCCCTGCTGCATGCACTTGCTTTAAAGTGGGGAAATGGCCATAAGCCAGCGGGGCCTAGCCAAGAACAGGCTGGAAGGTGTCCAGTCAATCCTCCCCCACCAGCCAAAATGTGTTATTTATAATAAATCTTCTGGCTGCAGCTATCCCCAAGCCCAGGTGGTGCAACGGAACAGCTGCTTCACAGCTGGCTCTGGAAGGAAAGGGCGAGGCTCATGGGCCACAGTCCCTGCTACCCCGCAGGTGTCCATCGGGGCCGCGTCCAGGTCCAACAGGGGCCGCCGTTGGCTCGGCGACCTCGGCAGACGCAGACCTGCAAACCGAACCGACGTTCAGCCCGAGGCCAACCCTAGAGCCGCCCGCGGTTCCGGGTTCTCAGACTTCAGAGACGGGCTCTGTTGTTCTGTAGGCTCCGCTCGCCCGCTTTTTGGAGGCTGGCCTCGGTGGCCCGGAAGCCCCTCCGGGCTGCTCTGAGCCCCGGGACGCACAGGGTGCGCGCCTGCCTTCGCCGTCCAGATGGAGGAAGGAACATCCACCTGCCCACCCGTCCCCAACACTTCAGGCTGCTAGAGTCCGAATCCAACGGGCCTGACTCCTGCGCAGGCACGGTGAGGCCGGCGACTTTCGAAAGTAACTTCTCTCCCCCCCCCCGATCCAGATGGGCTTTGCTCCCCAGAGAGAGCGGCAGCCTTCCGCGAGGGGAGGGCTGTCCCTGGCGAAAGGCACTCTGCCCACGCGCAGAGGCTGCCTCTGCCCCAACCCACTTCAGAGGCCACTCGCCAGGCAGGCCTTCGAGCAAAGGCCAGCGCGGAGGGAGAGAACCAGCGCCCGAAGGCGGCTCCGGGCCTGCGCCGCCACCGGGAGAGGCGCCCCGCTGGGGGAGGGGGCTGCCGGCGGAAGAGCGCTTCCCCCGCGGGCCAGCTCCGGCAAGGCCTGCGGGAGGGACTCACATGCTGCTGCTGCTGCTGCTGCTACTCCACGGGGCTTCCGGCGATTCCTACTGTCGAGCTGCGCCACCGCCGCCGCCCCCCCCCGGGGCTTTTGCAGGCGCAGCTGCCGGGAGGGAGGTGCCCCGCCCCAGCAAGCGCCGCCCCCGGGAAAAGGAGGAGCGAGGCAGGCTAGGGCGCGATGCACGGAGAGGCGAACGAGCGCCTCCCCACCCCACCGTACCCCACCCCCGGGAGAAAAAAGTCCCGCTCCGCTGTCCCTACAGCCCGTGTCTGTCTCTCCCCCCTCCCCATAGAAGGGGGCGTCGGGGGTGGGAACGGCCATGCAAGCCCTGGAGGTGGAAGGGGTAGCAACGGCACCCGATAAAAAAAATCGGTGGGGGGGAAGAGCGCAGAAGGGGCAAAATATGTTTCTAGGTGGGGAGTTCTAGGTGGGGAGCGAGCCCCTTTTCCCCCACCCTGCCGTCCTCCCCAGCTTGGCGCCGCCCGGGAAAGGCGTCCCGAGCTCCCGCCTGTCCGGCCGGGGTGGCAGGCCAAGGAGTCCCGGCGGGGCTTGAGAGCCCAGCGCCCCCGCAAGGACGGCCCGAGGGTGAGGGGCTTCTCGGCCCAAAGTCCCGGCCTCGGCACGCAGGCTTGCCCCTCCTGCGGCTTCGCCGGGTGCCTTTGACTTGGGCGAGGGCGGACAGCGCCATGCACCAGGGCATTTATTGACTGCATTTGGGGCTCCTATTGGGAGGAAGGGCGGGATATAAATTAAATATAAATAAATAAATAAAATTCATTTATAACTATATTGTGTACCGATATTTCATTTAGAAACATCAAAGTGGTTTGCAAGAAATAAATTTTTTTTAAAAATAAAAGCCATTCGATAAAAACCATTTTAAATGCAATAAAAACGAAGGTCAGCTGTTGCAAAAAGGCATCTTCGCATTGGCCTGAATGAAACCGGGTGGAACAGGAGGGTTTTCAGCAGCAGTTTAA
Source organism: Rhineura floridana (assembly GCF_030035675.1). Classification (NCBI taxonomy): domain Eukaryota; kingdom Metazoa; phylum Chordata; class Lepidosauria; order Squamata; family Rhineuridae; genus Rhineura; species Rhineura floridana. Next base: position 12,275,551 of record NC_084497.1, read on the forward strand.
AAGCCAAAGCGGAGGAGGCGCCTCCTGAAGCTGTTGGACGAGAGGCTCGACTTCCTGTCGATGCTAAATGAGCCCCCTCGGGGGTTAACCAACGCCGCTCCTGCAGATGATCTCTGTGATCGAGCTAGGATGGGAGGGACCTAAGTTGTTCAGGGCTTTGTAAACTAATACTGTCCCCAGAGGTGAAGACTTTTCAGTTTCCGTGCGGGGAGTAAACCTAGGAAAAGGTGGGAGTGGGCCAGTGTTTATAGTAATATATCAGCTGTGTCCGTTTAGAATCGTAGACTGGGAAGGGGCCTCTAAGGCTATCGAGTCCAACCCCCTGCTCCATGCAGGCATCCAGATTAAGCAGACTCGACAGATGCCTGTCCAGCTGCCCCTTGGATGCCTCTGATGTTGGAGAGACCCCCCCCCAGGTCATTGGTTCCATTGTTGTACCACTCTGACAGTTAGGAGGTTTTTTCTGATGTTCAATTGAAATTTGGCTTCCTGTAACTTGAGCCTGTTATTCCGTGTCCTGCACTCTGGGACGATCGAGAGGAGATCCTGGGCCTCCTCTGTGTGGCAACCTTTAAAGGACTTGAAGAGTGCTATCATATCTCCCATCAGTTTTCTCAAGGCTAAACATACCCTTTTAGGATTATTATTATTATTATTAGATTTATTATTGTTGTTGATGATGATGATGTTGTAAGAACAACAATAATAATATTTATTAGTTGCTTGCTACTCGAAAGTCTCCAAGCAACTTACAACATGATTAAAAGCCAAAATAATACAGCCTACATAAAACAAAACCAAAATGAAATGAAACACCCCCATTCAGCCACAGGAAGCTTTGGCAGCAGCATGCTGGTACAACAACATCATCTCAGTCTATGTCTATCCAATGCCTGGGGGGAAAAGTTAAGTCTTTGCCTGCTGCTGAAAAAATGCCAATGAAGGCGCCAAGCGGACCTCACTGAGGAGCGCATTCCACAAATGGGGAGCCACAACTGAAACGGCCCTCTCCCTTGGCACCCCCCTCTGAGCCTCCCTCACACTAGCTCAGTTTCCAAGCAGCGTGCAGAGTTCAAACTAGTGGCAATCTTCTTTTCACTTCAGACTCTTAACCAAGTATCCTATAAGTGGGTGCAAACACATTGTGGGGGGCAATTCCTAACAGTTGTGAAGTCTATGACAGGCCCCACAGCCACCCAATGTCATGCCAATGTCATTGAGACTTTATATATCTTGCTTTTCTAACACTGCTTAAAAACTCCACCTTTAAAACACACGTTCAAAACAAACTAATCTCAAAACAACAACATACATATGAATAACGGTGGTTAATACCTCAGAGGGTATATAATTCTCTTAAAAATCACAATATATGTGGTGGTAATGGCACTCACCTGATCGCTTTAGTTCAGAAATTCTTAACTAGAACATTAATCAGGTTTGTTCAAATACAGTAGGGCCCCACTCATACGGCAGGTTACGTTCCAGACCCCCGCTTAACAGCGAAACCTGCTAAAAAGTGGAACTCCTTCTATAAAATGGTGCCTGACGCCATAAATGCCATAAAAGCGGAACAGGCGCTGTATGAGTGGGGCCTTACTCTAATTTTAGCCACCGTATTAGCGGAATGCCAAAAAGTGGGCCACCAAAAAGCAGGGCCCCACTGTACAGGATTCTATCAATCTGTTGTGCCCCAGACTGAGGGGGAGCTAGATTGGGGAGTGGAGTCAGATGAGAACGAGGCTCCTTGGGAAGCAGGAGGAAAGCAGAGTAGCGGGGAGGGTCCTGGCAGACCCCAAACTCCCATGCCCAGCACTTCCACGGATGCAGTCCCCATCCCTCCTGCAAGTCCAACGCCAGAGCAGTTGGGAAGCGACTCCCCGATCGCTCCATCCACCACTGTGCAGGAATCCTTGCTGGACACTTCAAATGCTTCTCAGCCAATCAGCATTCGGCTTCCAGAGCCTGCGCTGTCACCTAGCAAAGCCCCCCTGCCCGATGTGCCGTCTGAGACTCGCCCCCCCCCCGTGCAAGGAGGCGTGAGAAGAGAGACTTTCAAAAGGTGGAACTCAGGCGGAGCCGCCGTTTATGCACGAAAACCTTCCCTACTTAAGTCGGTGCCTTCTGAGGCCCAACTGCTGAGTCCACTCTCCCCAAACGCTGCAGAGACTGCTTAAGAAAACAAAAGTTGACAGCAGGAGGAAGCAGAAGAGGATCATGTGCCTAGAAAGCCGGCCTTCTTCTTCTTCAGTGGTTCAGAGGGTAGAAGAGGCAGTCCAGGGCAAGGAACAAGGGGGCATCCTGTCTATTTTGTTGGTAGATTTTATTTAGTTGGCTACCAAAGGAGATCGAAAGGCGGAAGCACCTCTGGCCTGCCTGCTCTGAACGCATTTCTTTTAAACAGGCTCGCACCTTGCACCTTATACCTATATGTATAAGCTCTGGCCTGCCAATGCTTATGCTGTAATAAAAACAGTTGCTAAACTCCAAGAGACTGTTGTTTTTCATGGCGACTGAGAGACCCCCCCCCAACTGTTACAACATGTTTATTGTCACTGTAAAATAACATTATGGAGGCTCTTGACTCTCCTCGTCCAATCTTCTTTTCTTTACAGCTTTGCAGTCTGTTGCTCCAAATAAAGTGTTAAGGTCCAGGGTTAAGGTCTGAGCCACCTTGGGAGGGCCGTGGGCCCCTTAAGGCAGGGTATAAATTCTGAATAAAGAAACACACAAACAAGCAAGCACTGGCAAACAGGAACAAAGCCTCAAAGAATCATGGAGATGGTAGTAGGTGTGACACGACGGAGGGATGTGGCAGCCCTGCAATGTAGTTGCGGTTGTATGAGTCCATCATGTCAGCCTGACAATACTGCTTGGCACTGGCTGCCGGAGGGGCTGTGACCCCCGCTGGGGGAATGGGGAGTTGAGTCCCGTGGCCCCCCAGAAGTGTACACCTCTGGCTGTCCCAACAGGTGTTTGCCTTGAAGGTGCCCCAAACTCTGCTGTGGTTGATTTGGCTGTGATCGCCTAACCCGGACCCGCTGGCCATGCCGGGACGGGCAGGTGCAGGTCAGGCAAAGCATAAGAGCCTCCATGGAATGGGTGAAGTGCCAGGACACAGCAGGGGGGAGGCAAGAAAGACTGTTCCAATCTTCTGGCAACTGCCAATGGGTCACCTTGACCCTGATACTTGAAAAATGCTGTGATTGAGGAAAGGCAGCAGGGGATTCTCAAGAGCAAGTCACAACAGGCTCAGTTTATCTCCATTTTTCCTGGAGTTCCTAGCCTGGTAGGTTATGGAGTGCAGTGGACACCGACAGATCCTCTCTCTTGATTTCGGCAATGGTTTTGATAGCTTTCTCCTTGATACGCTTCGTGGCAAGTTGCTAAATGGGCTCCTTTGGGAGGACAGGTGGACGGCAGTCCAATTAATGAGTGAATGATGCCTCTGGTAAGAACGTAAGAAGAGTCTGATGGATCAGGCCTGATCTAGCCTAGCCTCCTGTTCTCACCATGGCCAACCAGATGCCCATCATGGGAAGTCTGCAAGGAGGACCTGAGTGCAAGTGCATTCTGCCCCCAACCCCCGCAGTTTCCAGCAACTGGTCTTAGTCCCCGATGGCTCAGAAACAGCTCCGTGTCAGCCTGGTGAGCTGTGACAAGTAGGGTACAAAGGCAGTTGCTCCTGGCCCTGGTGTGGTTTAGCATCTTTATAAGTGACTGAATGAAGGAGAGGAGGGGATGCTCATCAGATCTGCGGATCACCCCAGACTGCGTGGAGTAGCTCATACCTGATAAGACAGAAAGAGGATTCAGCATTTTCTTGACAGGCGAGAGAACTGGCCAAAATGAACAAAAGGAATTTCAGCAGAGATAAATGTGAACATTTGTATTTAAGTAGACAAAATCCAAAGCACAGTTACAACAATGCCTGTGAAAAGAATATTGGGGCTTCAAGATCAATATGAATCAGCATTCAATGCTATGGCTAAAAGGTTAATGCGATTCTTGGTTGCATCAACAGATGTATCGTGTGCAGGCTGTGAGAAGAGTACTAACAGTCCTGTCCTGTTTTGCCTCCCCTGTAGTCAGTCCTGCGTTCAGCTCCGGGTGCTACAGTCTAAGAAGGATATTAACTGGAACAGGTCATGAGGAGGGTGGCAAAGATGATGACGTTGACGGCTGAAGGAGTAGGGGATGTTTAACCTAGAGAAGAGACAACTGAAGAGGCAACATGAGAACCACCATAAATATTTCCAGGGCTGCCCTGTAGAAGATGAGTCAAATTTATTTTCTGCTGCTCCAGAAAGTATGCATGCACTCTTTGCATGCAAAATGCTAAGAGTCCACCTGAATATATTCTGGTTACTGTAGATAACACCTGTTAGACTTGCATGGATACATTTTGATGGTCACTGGGAGGATCACTAAAGCAAATGTTCTTATAACACACTGTTTTTGCAATTTAACCTTGAATATATCCCAGGGTGGGAATTTAAACTTTACTAAGAATCTCTACTTCTCCTGCCCCCCTGAAATGATGTTGCTCCTGCATTGCAACTCTGCCTGTGAAGAATGTGGCTGAAGCATCATCACAGCCAACCCTTAATCTCCCTCCCTCCTCTCCTCTAGGGGAATTCATGGCAGGCAGTAAGTTAACCAGGTTAGTTTTGTGTTTGGAGGTGTCAAGTTGGCAATCAAGTAAATCTTTTACTAGAGAGGGAAGGTGTGCGGATTTTTCCCCAGGCCTTGCCCATGTTAAATAGTGGTGCAATCACCTGCAAGGTCTCCACAGCACTCCTCCACTGGAGCTGATGTTGATGGAATGACTTCAGCAGTTGTACTGAACAGTTTAGCTTGATCTAGAATTGCGGTGCGGGGTAAAAGGTGTGAGCTGTGTGACATGGATAAACTGGAGCACTTGGACTGAAGCTCATTCCTTGGCTTTAGTTCTATCAACTGCCATCACAGTTTGACAGGTAATGGCTATTTTCCTCCACACAGAAGAATGCTTGCCAAGGCGGACATTTGCAGGTGAGATAATCCCAAACTGCCTGTTGCCATTCGCTCCCTTCTCTCTGTTTTGTACTGCATTGCCTAGGCGTGCTTGTTGCTCTGGACTACCCAGGGACTAGTATAGCATCCAGGACCAGTGGGGTGCCACAGCCCATTTGCACAGCTGTCCTTGTGGCCTAACTCCAAATACTTACACCTTAATCTCCTTTCCTCAAAAGTCTCCTTTGTTGCAGTGAAGCTGGAACTCCTCTAAGGAGCTGGCTGCATTTAGATTCATTTATTTATTATGTTTCTATCCTGCCTTGCCTCCAAGGAGCCCAAGGTGGTGTACAAACATGGCTCTCCCCCTCCTGATTTTATCCTCACAACAACCTTGTGAGGTAGGTTAGGCTGAGAGGCTGTGACTGGCCCAAGGTCACCCAGTAAGCTTCATGGCTGAGTGTGGATTTGAATCGTGGTCTCCCAAAGGCCCAGTCCAACACTCTAACCACACCACCACCCTATCCTTCCAGCATTCTCCCCTCTGGTGGCAGCAGCTGACAGGATCTGGAATTCTAAAAGGGGAGGCATGCTTATCACTGGGCTTGAAAATTGGGAGAGTCTCCTGTTTTCATACTGGCTCCTAAACGGACAGTAGCCACAAAACAGTGGGTGGGAGCGATCAGTGCTGGCTCAGTGCAAAGGCCACTTTCTGTTCTCCCTCCCGCCGCTCCGCAATCCTGCTCGTATGTTTGAAGAAGAAGCAGCCCCCAGAGGATCTGAAATAGTTAATGGCTGGCTATTAGCTACCAGGCCAAGTTCAAGGTTCTGTTTTTATGTAGCTTGGGACCCGCATACCTAAAAGATCATCTTACCCCTTATATACCCAGCTGATCACTGTGCTCTGCAGGTGAGGGCCTCCTACAGATACCATCTTGTCAGGACGTCTGTTCCACACAACAGAGGAAATGGACCTTTAGTGTGGCGGTACCAACCCTTTGGAACTCCCTACCCTTAAATATTAGACAGGTGCCATCTCAGTTATCTTTTCAGTACCTACTGATCTTCCTCCTTCAACAAGCCTTTTAAGTTATCCCATCTGTGTGTGTGTTGGAATTGCTTTTTAATATGTTTTTTTAAAAATGTTTTTAGGATGTTTTGTTTTAATATGTTTTAAAGGCTTTAGTTTTTAGGATGTTTTAGAGTGTTTTTAGTGTTTTCGTTTGCCGCCCTGGTCTCCTTCTGGAAGGAAGGACAGGATATTAAATAAATTAATTAATGGAAATGGACTGCCTTCAAGTCGATCCCGACTTATGGCAACCCTATGAATCAGGTTTTCATGGTAAGCGGTATTCAGAGGGAGTTTACCATTGCCTTCTTCTGAGGCTGAGAGGAAGTGACTGGCCCAAGGTCACCCAGTGAGCTTCTTGGCTGTGTAGGGATTCGAACCCTGGCCTCCCAGGTCATAGTCCAACACCTTAACCACTACACCACACTGGCTCTCCAAACAAACAAACAAACAAACAAACAAACAAACAAACAAACAAATAATTGTCTGACTCAAAGCACAACCAGCCAGCCAGAAAGTCTTCAAAAGGCCAAAGAGTATTCTCCACATACGAAGTTTAAAGCAGCTCTGATTTCAGTGTCACTTTGCAAAGTGGATGTAAAATCAGCATTTGGTCAGAAAGGACGCTCATTTTCATCGCAAAATCCTCACATCATAGAATTCAGCACTAAGAACAGTTCAAGCCTGGCTGCCAAGTAGTTGCAGGGCTATCTTCAAGGTGTTGATTTTGATGTGTAAAACCCTACACAGCTTGGGACCAGGCTCACTGCACTCTGCCAGTGAGGGCCTCCTTGCAGATACCATCTCATCAAGAGGTCTGCACAATAAAAGAATTGGGCCTTTAGGTTGGTTGTACTGGCCACCAAATCTGGAATCCCCTCCTATTAAATATTAGACAGGCACCAACTCTGTTGTCTTTTTAGTAAAAAGTAGAGACCTTTCCCAGTTTGCATCTGTACTGGAATTGTTTTTAGATGTTTTGATTGTTTTAGCGATTGTGTGTTTGCTGCCCTGGGCTCCCTTGGGAAGAAGGGTGGGGTATACATTTAATGAATAATAACAGTAAATTGATACACTTTGCATGTGAAAATACTGTTGAGAATATGGGTGTCTGGAACACATTAAGAGCAGTCCTGGATATTTTGAGAGGCAGGGCCTGGAAATGAAATCCTGTGAGCAAAGGTTAAAGGAGTTGGGTGAGTTTAGCCTGGAGGTGATGTTAAAATACCTGAAGGGCTGCTTCATGGGTGATGGAGCAATTTTGTTTTCTGCCGCTTCAGGGCAGGGCTGAAGTACCTGCTGCCCCCCCCATTGCTGAACTGCCATTACCCCCAGCCAGCACAGCCAATTGTCAGGTATGATGATAGCACCAGTAGTCTATTAGTCTGGAGGTTCAAATGACAAAAAGGATTTAAATTCAGTGGAGGGTTCTCACTCAGGGCAACTCGGCCACCACCCATTAGACTTTGGGCCCTTCTCTGCCTTCCACAATGCTTAGATGCTTCCGTTTTCAATTACACAGAACGGAGACTTCGCTCTGCAACTTCTTTCTGTCAATCATCCCAAATCAACCAGTCTACCTACTCATTTAAATTCTTAACCAATAGCAAACCATTGCTATGGCCATGGCCCCACCTGCTGTCTTCAGAGAAGAAACAAAGTAAACACATAAGCACAACACATTTTATACCGCGACTTGCTGAACCATGGATTCGGAGAGACCGCAGGTATAACAAGGTCCGCCGAGTAAAATACTCTTTAAGGAATCTGGCTTTTGTTATAACGTGGAAGCCCTACAACACAGGCGTGTCCTTCATCCCCTGATGCTCACGTTATCGCGAGGTTCTACTGCATGCTCTGGTAACCTCTAGATTGGACTACTGCAATGCGCTCTACGTGGGGCTGCCTTTGAAAACAGTCCGGAAACTACAGCTAGTGCAAAACGCAGCAGCCAGACTGTTGACGAGGACCAGACGGTCCGCACATATAACACCTGTTCTGGCACGTTTGCACTGGCTACCTATTTGTTTCCGGGCTAAATTCAAAGTGCTAGTTTTGACTTATAAAGCCTTACACGGTGCGGGACCACAATACCTGGCGGAACGCCTCTCTCGATATGAACCTACCCGATCACTACGTTCAACATCAAAGGCCCTCCTCCGAGCTCCGACTCACAAAGAGGCTCGGAGGGTTGTAACGAGATCTAGGGCCTTTTCAGTGGTGGCCCCCGAACTATGGAATAGTCTCTCCGACGAGGTGCGCCTGGCGCCTACACTTCTATCCTTTCAGCGCCAGGTTAAAACCTTTTTATTTTCCCAGGCATTTTAACATATTTTATTGTTGTTAATATATACCAGGCTGTTAAATACTTAAATGTATGTTTTTAGTGTTTTATTGTCATTTTATTGTATTTTTTGCCTTGTATTCACTTTATGCTGTACACCGCCCTGAGAGCCTCAGGCTTTGGGCGGTATAAAAATCAAATAAAATAATAAATAAATAAATAAATAAATAATAAATACTGTGTGTGTGTGTTACTAGGACAACAGCCGGTCTCTCGGAACTGGCAGGGAAGTCAACTGAAGCACAGCAGAATTTTACATAAAAGAGCAGAAGGCTGGGCAGGGCTATTGCTGCCCACAGCCAATCGCAATGCAGGCTGTGAGCATGTGCAGTGTGGCTTCTTTCATGGGCAGCAAGCTCTCAGAGCAAGCCAGGCAGTCGTTGTGTTGGGTTTTTTTTAATTACATCTCTAAGTGGTTTACAAGAAACAATAAAATTATCAATAAAAACAGTTAAAAACAAGAAATCAAAAACAGTGAAAAAACAGTGAAAACAACAATGAACTACAAACACATGGCTTGCTTGCTTGTTTTGGAGAACTATCATTGCCATCATCAGGGAACATGAGAGAGGACGAGTGTGAACTGAGGCCTGAGCCCCAGATGAAAGGGTGAGCAACTTCATGATTTTTTGGGGGGGCGGGATTGGAAATGATGACCTCATTGGTGGTGCCAACCTGCTGACACTTTGCCTGAGCTTTTCCCACTTTTGGATGGGGTGGAGGAAGGCAGGGAAATTGGGGTGGGGGTTAGTCAGCAGTATTTTACAACCTGCATTTTACACATGATTGGCAGTTCTCTTCTTTACAACAGCAGCAACGCCAACCCTTTGAAGTAGGCTAGGTGGAGAGATAATGACTGGCCCAAGATTGGCTCATCAGTCTCATAGCTGAACAGAGCTTGGTATCCAGCTCCTCTTCATCTTCATGTTCCTATATGGAGTCCAGAGTAGCAGTACAAGAAGCTTTCCCATTTTATCCTCACAACAACGCTGTGAGGTAGGTAAGGTTGAGATATGACTGGGTCAGGTTGAAAAAATTTAAGTGCACCCCTATGCATGCCTGCTATGAATTAACCCCACTAATTCTGTCCTGGGGCCATACTCTTCAACATTTTTATCAATAACTTAGACGATGGGGTGGAGGGAAGCCTTATGAAGTTTGCGGATGATACGAAACTGGGAGGGATAGCTAACACAATGGAAGACAGGAATAAAATCCAAAGGGACCTGGATAGACTAGAAAATTGGGCTGAAATTAATAAAATGACATTCAATAAAGGCAAATGCAGGATACTGCATTTAGGCCACAAAAACAAAAAGCACGGGTACAGGATGGGAAATACCCGGCTTAGCAGTAGTGCGTGTGAGAAGGACCTTGGAATTGTAGTGGATCGCAAGTTGAACATGACCCAGCAGTGTGATGCTGCGGCAAAAAAGGCAAACGCGGTTTTGGGCTGCATAAACAGAGCTATAGTTTCCAGGTCGAGGGAAGTAATAGTCCCACTATATTCTGCATTAGTCAGGCCTCATCTGGAATACTGCGTTCAGTTCTGGGCGCCTCATTTTAAGAAAGATTAGAGCGGGTCCAGAAGAGGGCGACGAGGATGATAGCCCGTATGGAGAACAAGTCTTATGAGGAAAGGTTGAAGGAACTTGGTATGTTCAGTCTGGTGAAGAGAAGGCTGAGGGGTGACATGATTGCATTCTTTAAGTACCTGAAGGGCTGTCACATAGAGGAGGGTACAGATTTGTTCTCTGCTGACCCAGAGGGCCTACCCTAATGGTTTTAAGTTGCAGGAGCGTAGATTCAGATTGGACATTAGAAAGAACTTCTTGACAGTAAGGGCGGTTCGGCAATGGAACCGACTGCCTAGGGAGGTGGTGGGATCCCCTTCACTGGATGTCTTCAAGCAGAGGCTGGACAGCTATCTGCAGGAGATGCTCTAGCTGTGGATTTCCTGCTGTGAGCAAGGGGTTGGACTCGATGGCCTACAAGGCCCCTTCCAACTCTATGATTCCATGATTCTATGATTTCAGTGGCTCACTCTCATGCAGGTGTTGTAGAATTTGGAATTCCTTTTATGATTTCCTCTGTGCTGCCTTGTAGAGTGTAAGCTCCCAGGGCAGGGACCTGTCTTCCCTGTGCAACTCTATACATGTCTTCTCAGAAGTAATTCCCACTGAGTTTAGTGAGACTTCCATGTAAGTGGGTATAGGATTTGAATCTCCTTCCTATAGTCTATACAATTTAAAAATAAACAGTATGACCCAATGCAGTCATAATTTAAGCACTTTCAAAACTCATAGGTTTCTATGAGAAAGAGTGGGGTGCCTCCTGCCCTGTCCCTTGGCCCCACTGGCTTGCGCGTCTTGACCCCCCAGACTCCATTCTGTCCAGGGTAGTTGTGCCAGTCAGGGAGGCTGTCCACTTGCAGCTGCAGGCAGGCAGCCACATGCATCGCAAGATGCCCCTTTAAGTCACACTAAACGCAGCCTGTTGCACATCTGTCCCACATCTTGGGTGGGGTGCCCCACAGGCCCTAATCAGCATGACAGCGATTTCCTTCAAGTGGAGTGGCAGCCAAGGGTGTGATCCACACATTGCTAGACTACAGTTCCTTCAGGTGCTGGTGCACGGGCCTTCTTTAGAGAAGTTTTTAAGCAGGGGCTGGATGGCCTCGCACAGGGTACCACAGCAGGGCTTCCTACATTTGGGGCTTTGGACTAGATAACCCTTCCAACTCTTTGGATTCTAGACTTGGAGACATAGGTAGGCTGCTTCTCCTCAAATGCTGTTGTGTAAGAACAAAACTGAAACTTGCCAACTGCTCCTGCCCAGGGTCCCAGCTCTGAACAACCAGTAATGATATTAAATGGCTATATGTCCTGTTCTGTTTTAGGGATGCAGAAACCAGCAAAGGGGTTCGTGCAAAGCCGGACTGGTCACCAGCCAGCTGTGCATACCAGCTTCCCCCATACACACATAATCCCATCTTGGAAATGTGCCTAATTGTTCCTTACTGAAAATAAAACCTTAAATTATTTGGCATTAATTTAAACAACAATCTCATTGATGTCCCTTTTGCACTCTTGAACAGGTGCCCCCATTAACTCCCTGGTTACCCGAGAGTTTAAACAGGAGCAGCTATATATATAAATACATAAATATATTTAAAAAACAACACACTTCAAATGGGGAAATTTTCTTCATTTTTAATTTACAGCAGAAAGAATATAAAGCATTCAGAAAACATTTTCCATATTTTAAGGGCAATTCAAAACATTTTGCATGGTTCCAGCAGCTGGGTTCTTCAATAGATCCATTGATTCAGTGATGCTTTTAACATGCACAGTTACAAAAATAAAACTTACAAAAAGAGACATCTATACTAGGTTTACATGCAAGTCTCGGGGACCCCCTCCCCTCTGTTTGGGCACCAACTACTGTGTGGAACTGCCATTAAGCGTGCAACCATAGAGGGGGATCATGTTATATTCTGTATTTCGTTCACACAGGATTGTTTGTTTCATACATGTGATGTCACACAAAGGAGCAATTCTGGTTTTTGGGGAGACACACAAGAGGACCCTGGACCCAAGCACTCAGAAACCTCGATTATTATTCAGGAGGGCAGCCCGGAGGGATCTTCCTGTTTCTAACCAAGTCCTGCAACCCAGGGCAAGCGGAAAAAAAAACAACTTGGGAGCATTTTTAAAGAAATCATGCCTGAGGTCATCGGTATGCCAAAAGGTGATGGCCCTGATTCAGCAAGGCATTTTGGCACGTGTCAAACTTGAATACACACACAGGCCATTCCAGCAAGGACGCCCCCATGCTCTATGAGGAACAAGCGGGGGGGGGAATGACAGCCATGACCCTCAGCCTGCCTTGCTGGCACAAGCAATTCCTCCTTTGCCAGGGGGGCTCCCGCCAGCACAGCACCTTGAGGGACCAGGCTGCCACTCGCTCAACGCACCACCAAGCCTGTAGATCTGGAAGGGTTGAAGTTGAAACACCTCAGGATAGCACAGGCTCTGGAACCCCTTAGGACAAATGGAGACAGGCTCAAAAATGGCCAATGAGGTCAGTGCTCTCCTCAAGGGGGAAAGCAACGTCAGTCCAGAGCCAGTCAAAATGCACATTGTTTGCACCCTGTTCTCTCCTCCCCTCCCCGAAGAACAAGCCTGCCAAAGCAAGTGTCCCTCCTTGCCTACTCCTGTCTCTTTGCGCCCATGTACAAAGGGCCTCAGGTCTGGCCTGGGGCCCGGGCCCTGGTTTGGGTGGTTTGTGTTTTTCCCATTTCCTGAATTGGGCCATCAAACAGCAGTCAACAAATGCACAGAGTTCTGAGCCTGAGCTTCAGCACACATACACCGCAGTTAGTTTTCCGTCTTGGCAGAGAAAGAAAGCAATTAAAGAGAGAGATACAATTTTAACGCTAGAAAAGGCACCGAGAGCTCTGACCCCAGGTTGGCGTTTGTTCTATGGATTGTTGGTGGGTGGGGTTTTTTTTTGCCACAATCTTTGTGTGTTTAAATTTTTTAAAGACACCAGTTGAAAAACTTCACAGAATTATATTTTTAGGCTTTGCAACAAGCCTCTGAGCAAGACTAAACGTTTCCTCTGGTGGCCTGGGATCAAGCAAGAACAGTTACTATTCCATAAACCAAACAGTTAGAAAGGCTGGACCAACCAACTCACCCCTCCGTAATGGTTCAACTGGAACTAGCGGGGGGTGGGGTGGGGTGGGGTGGGTGTGCCGATGGGAAGGAGGGAGCAGGCAGGCAGACCCCCCCACCTCTAACCAGACCAACACCAAGTCAAAAGCCAAATTACTCCACTGGACTTCCTCCGCAGCAGAGTGCAGTTGAAAATCAGGATTCCCTCCCCCCGCTTCCCAGTGTCTACATTTCACATCAGCTTCAGAATCGAAGTGACTCATTTAAAACAGATTTCTTTGGCTCCTGTCTATGTGGAAATAGCAATATTCCATGACACCCCTACAAAACCTGCTTGCATCTTTTAAATTTTTTACTTTTTAAAAAAGAATTGTGTGCAATTTTAGTACATTGTCTGACTTCCAGCAGGAAATATGGATATGTGAAACATATTTTTCTACTTTCATACTATTTCTTTTTCTTTTATTTTTATTTTTTAGTTTATGTTCATTCTAAGTGTTCTTTATTGGAGTGAGAGTGTATGGTGTTAAGCTAGATACAATTTTGTATTCTTATGATTATCTGCTTTGCAAAATAACTTAATTTTTCTTAAGCAATATTAGCATTCACTTTACTTGGCACCATTGGCAAAAAAGGAGAAATTAAATAAAATATTAAAAAGGTAACCAAGAAGATTAAAAGAAATTCAAATAAACTCCTGGTAGCCAAAATCAAATGTAAACATAACTCTTTTTTTAAAAAGTAATGTTTCTTTGCGTTTTTTCCTAAGTCTAAATACATTTTAGCTCTTTTGCTTCTGCAGTTTAATCATGCTTTAGCAAAATGTTCTTCTAAAGAACATTTAAAATAAAGTTTCTTATAGTGAAATAAAGTTTTTTTGTTTCATTTTACAGACCATAAGCCACTAATGCTTTGCTTTTCATTTCTTTTTTCCCTTGAATTCATGCACATCTGTTTTAGTATATACAATATGTACAAACATCCACTCTTCTCGTTCATTCAGACAAAACTGTACAAATACGCAAATTTCTCTTGCCAAGTTATTGACCCTTTGTGAATAAAATATTTAGCAATTAATCAATATATTCCCTTTCAAATATTTATTTCTCATTTTCATTTCTACCTTCTCTCTATATACAGAAACTGCCTAGGTTTTCTTTTTTTAGATGAAATAGCCAAAACAAGAAATTTACTGGCCGGAACGCAGCACCACAATGAATGCTCCCTTCGGTGGTAGAAATGTCCAGTCAGCTGATTTGCACGTGACTCTTCGGTCGAACAAGAGGTCTGCAGGTTACCAAAATGCTTTACAAATCATTGTAATTAAATAAGTAAAAATCTTGCGTGAAGTAAGGCCAGAAAATAAAGTGCCCAATATGAGAAGTGCATATGGCAGTTGATATACTTGAAGGCGAGACAGAGAGAGAGAGGGGGGGGGGGAAGAAAAACACCGAAACAAAAGGATCTTTTTGCTTGAGCTGCTCACCCATTCTCTCCCCCCCGCCCCCCCATCCCACCCTCTTGCAAAATACCCGTTTGCCTTAAAAACACTGACAGCTTTCTGGGAAAAGTCCCACGGGATACATTGAAAACCAGCAGATCTAAAAAGTTGCAAAGACTCGATGAAGAACAGAAAGACACACGTGTGCAAAGGAGATGATGGAGGAAGAGGGAGGAGGAGGGAGGAGGAAGGATGGAGGACCCGAGCAAGACCCAAGGCAAGCAACACTTTTCCACAGAGAATCCCAATGTTTCCGGGTCTTGGAGATGATTGACAGGTGCAGGAATAGCATTCTTGGGTTGTGGGATTTTTGCTTTTTTTTGGTATTATGTTTGTACAGTTCCACACATGGTTTGTTTTGTTTTAATACAGCCCTATATGAAAAGGATAATTAATTGCTTCTCTTTTTTCATATTTGAGAGGAATGAAGCAACTCATGAAAACGCCTTCTGGGTCATGTCACTTTTCCCCCCCATGATCCAACCAAAGATTTGAGTTCCGAGATGTCTTGCTGAACAAATTAAAAGTTGTCCATGAAAGTGCAAATGTAATGACTAAACATTACCATTAAAATCCTGCAGTCGAAATTCTCGGCACTGCAGTCAGTTTCTTTTTTTTTTAATAATTAAATCATTTTTTTTGTAATTGTTGTTGCATGTTTCTGCTAAAAACAGAAAATGAAAACAGTCTGAAAAGCAATGTCACATTGCTATGGGATGCTGCTGCTGCCGCCACCTCGTTCTTCAAGTCCCTTGGCCTTTTTCAATTCTTTCACTCTGAAAAGACAAACAAGAAAAATGGGGAGTGCTGTGACATTTTTGTTCCCAAACCCCTTGGTGTAAAAAAGTAAAAGGCATTCCGCGTTTCTTTTCTTTTTTTAAAAAAAATCCCAAATGATATAACAACCTCTTTTTCTCCCATTTCCCCCTAACTATTCAACAAAAGAAACATCAAAACTGTATTGTCCCAAAATACAAGATTATAGACATCAGTTGGGGAAAAAAATAGGTTTAAACACCGCACACACACACCCAATTCCTCCTACATGTAAGTCCTTGGGGTACTGGGGGAATGACGTTAATCACAGCAAGCGGTGCCACATGATTGCCAGGAAGGAGACCCAGCAGAGATGCTTTGCTTTGGGGGCTGCCAAAATGGGACAAGTTGTCCAGCACCGAGGAGGCTGCCAGATGGCGCGGCTTCAGTTGTACAGGCCTGGTCCAAACACCTGAGCAGAGGCTTTGTAACCAGGTGGTTGGACATGTAGACTTCTTTTACTGAAGGCTCTGGAACAAAGTGGACACCGGCAGCAACACTCAGAAATTCCACCTGGGAAACGTATTGCTGTGAGGGCAGGCAGGTTGGGCACAGGGCTCTGGAAGGAAAATGGTCTGAAATAAGGGAGTAGGCAGCGCCCCCCCCCCCAAAGCACCACTTCTGGAAAATGCAGATCATTTTTGCCTTAGGTGAGCGGTCCTATCCAGTGCCCTCCCGCTGTTTTGGACTACATGGAGGCATTGGGAAGAAACCTGATTCAGTTTGCATTTAACACTGAACCTATCAAATTCACACTTCCCGAAAATAGCCATCCTGCAAAATCCAGTTCTCTGAATTTTGCCATGCAGGCCTCCAACCAATTTTTACAAAAATGCATGTGTTTGAGGAAAGTGTGCATAAAAATGAAGGTATGAGTTAAAACAATGATGAGAATTTGTTTGCAAAAATGTGTGTATCAGTCAAAACTGCATATAAAATGTGTTTTATTATGAGAAATTTGGACTAAAAGGATGAAGAATTGTCATGAGAATTTTTTTAAAGCACAAATTGCTGCAGAAATGTGGTGAACTGAATTTAAGACTGGAACAAAAGAGGAGAGAACCGCAATGGCGAGACCTTCCTTGCTGAAGGCTACCATGGCCATGTGATGCTGAGGCTCCTGGGAACAGGGATGTGTGGGCTGGGGGCTGATGGGAGTTGTAGTCCACAACATCTGGAGGGCTCTAGGTCAGGAAAGGTTGACCTAGGCCATTCTGCCTAGCACTGCTTTCCTGCTGCTTTGCACTTTATCTACTGCCCCTCCCCAGGCCAAATTACATGTGAGGTGACCTAGAGGTCCTTTATGCGCAGATTTTCAGGGATGGGGGGGAATGCAAATTGCCAGTGTGTGTGTGTGTGTGCGTGCCTAGATCCATATTGGGATCCCAGTAGGTGGTGTGCATGTGTGTGTGAACCCTCTGCCCTCTGCTGTGGGCCCAGTCTTGACCAGAGTTTGCATGGGAGGGGGGAGCCGTCCAGGCAAATGGGAATTTTCTACTCATATCCCTCCTACTCAACAAGCCGGGGTCTTGATCTGGATTTCCCACCCCCAGCTCCTCCCATGGCATTTTGTGTAAAAACCACTGACACTTGAGAGGCAGGGTGCCATGTAGCCTCTTCACATGGAGCCCCCGAATGCCCCCATGCTGCCAGTCTCTCCCTGGACCCACCTGTGACCCTCAGCCTTCTGCTGCATGCCAGAGGCTGCTCATGCAGGTGCCCAAGGAATGGAAGTGGCAGGGAGGGGGAGAGCAGAGATTTTGGGGGGGGGCGGTGGCAGGAAAGCTCCCAGGGAAGAGCTGAGAGGGCCTGTCATTTCCTGTGAGGGCAGGGAAGAGAGTGAAGAGCTACCTTTGAGCAGAGCTTGGAAAAGTTACTTCTTTGAACTACAACTCCCATCAGCACCAGCCAGCATGGCCACTGGATTGGGCTCATGGGAGCTGTAGTTCAAAAACTTTTCCAAGCTCTGCTTTTGAGGAGGTTGTGGCTATTTGGACATTGCTTTTGGACTGCACATAGCCTGCTCCCGGCTTCCCCTTCCCTTACTTTTACTTCTTAGGTTGTTGCTTCTGCTTTATATCATGTGTTCCAGTTGTACCCGAGATAAGTAGGTAATAAGTTACGTTGGGAGACTCTGCATTTTGTTACGGATTTCTTATTATAACTGGTTAATATTTTTGTAATGTACAGATGTTATGTACAGACATGTATGGTTATGTCCTGTGTTATAAAGCACCACAGGGTCTCTTGACAAAGGGCGGGATATCAATTTAATAGATAAATAAGTAAATAAATAAAAGGAGGCAAGACGGAAGCTCATTCTAAGCATTAACATTTCAAGGTGGGTGCAGGCAACCTGCTCCCAACTACCAGACCAGCCTGGCTGTCTTTGCTGGAGAGCGAGCGCACACTAAAGAGTGAAGATCACTTTGCAATGGACCTCCATTGGCTGAACAAGCAAATTGGCAAGTTGCCCTGCACCAACTGAAACCATCATCACATGGATAACCATCTGGTGGCCGAATCATTGCACTGCCTTTTTGCTCTCCACAGCCTGCCAGACCGCATTGCCCACAAGGCGTCCTGAGGGGCGCCTGGGTCAAGACCAAGGCTGGGAGGCCTTTCCTGCCTGCCCTAGGAAGCCAGGCCACCCTCTCCCTTTTATAGTGCTGCCTAGCAGGAGGAAGTCACTTTCCACACAGCCCCTTCCAGCGGAGGGCCTTTCCACCCTGCTCTCTCTAACTGCAGCCCCAGGTAGGGGCAGCATGGTCCCATTCAGTTGTGAGGCAATGCTAACGTTGCATTCAGAAGCAGCCAAACAAGCGTCAGGGCAGGTGGCTTCTCCGTGCAATGCCTACATGGTCCCATTGTGCACCCACTTACTGTGGTGTAAAACCCACCTGTGATGGGGTATGACTGAGAACATGCAGGGTCAGTTGAAGCCGGGCTCTTTTGCAGACATGCTGAATCATGCAAAATCTATGCTAACAGAGCACTTCTGCTGGGCTGGGCAGGATGCAAACCATGCTTTGTTGGCACCATCTGTCACCATCGGCATGCAGTGTCTGGACTGGTGCAGACCAGTTGCCATTGTCTGGAAAATTCATGCGGATTCTCACAACATCCCAAATTTGATTTTGCAAGATCACAGATGTCACCCACATCTGGGTTAGGCAACACCTTGCTTGGTTCCCGACTTGCTTGAATGCTGAGGTTTAAACATCACTCACTACTCAATGGAAAGCCTGTTGACTTTTGAGGTATTTGGAATGCTCCTTAGCTGAAATTGCGGGCCAGACGCCATGGCTGCAGTGTCTGGTGTGACCTGCACCCATTTCACAAGATGTAGCAGCAGCCTTTAAAATGGCCCTCACCTCCCTACAGTTGGGCCGGCCAGGGAGACGTACCCAGAGAGCTGGTGCAGACTCAGCTGGGTGCAACGATGTTGGGATGGAGGCGTGGCCCACTGGCTGCAGACAACCAGGTATGGGTGCAGCTGGATCCAGCCCTTTCCCGTGTTCATGATTCTAACTTGTCTGAGTAACTCTTTCAAACACAGGCAGGTTTAAAACAATGTTATGCTTTGTCTGAAACACTATATCATGTTTTACAAGTTTTATAGAGTAATGAATGAATAATACTACTAGTGAAGGAAGGTGCAGGTACAATATAACCATTAGACCACCAGCTCAAATCACATCCTTACTCTGTTTGACATTTATTTTTCTTTTTGCAAAAGATTCCTCTATAGGCAGACCACTGTGATTTGCGTCGCTCAATAGAAGCCACCCCAGGCTCCGGCTGGAAGGGCGGGATATAAATCAAATAATAAAAACAAAGTTTGGCATATAAGCTGTATATAAATCTAATAATAACATATTAAAACTTCCATCCCACAAGCAGAGGCACACGTTCTGAGCTGCAACACCAACTCCACATCAGACTGAAAGGGGGGGGGACAACAGAGTGCATCCCCCCAACATGCTACCCCTTGTGGGCTCAGCTTGCCCTACCCTGTGCTTGAATCCTGGCCTCTGTTGCCAAGTAACATTCATCCCCCAAGTTTTGACTGCTAACTGTACAAATCCCCCTTTTCAGACAATGTATGGTCCGGCTTTAATTTATCTTCCTGATGTGAGAGTATCTTAGCGTGGTCTCAGTGGTGCTTACTCGGATGTACATGTGAATAGGATCACACAGTAAAACGGGGTGGGGGGGGCATTCTTTTTTTGTCTCTCTGTCCAGAAGAAATATGCAAATGCCCCAGGCTCAGAATGGTTTGTGTGTCTTCTTGGCCTAACCTGAGCCAAATGCCTCAGTGGTTTCCAAACGAGAACCTTTTCCACCTCAACTGGCCTGCTGAGAGACCCCTTTCATGTTGCAGAAGATGGGGGGCATGTTGGAGGCTGCACATTCCCCTGCATGGAGCACTGGCTGGGTCTCTTGAGCCTCACTCCTCACCCCCCATGTGAAATGATAGGGCAGCCCTAGATTGCACCCCACAGCCAGGGAAGGAAGGTCTGTTTCTGGGCCTTTCCCAGGCAAGTCCAAGCTCTCTTCGGCAGTGAAGAACTTTGGTTTCTGTCCATCTAAGTCCTAGTCAGAGTAGACCCATTGAAATTAATGGGCCTGTTAGTTATGTCTATTAACTTCTATGGGTCTACTCTGACTAGGACTAGCACTGAACACAAAAAGAGGGGAGGCAAGGTCAAGAATTCTTTGCCACAAAATGGAGAGGCCAGTTTACTCACCGCTAAAGCGTTGGCTGTCATTTTTTTAGATTATTTCTGCAACTCCACCCTAGAATTGGGGGGGGGCAATAAAAACAGGAGATTCCACAGGCACTTTCGGGGGGGGGGTAGGGGAGGATGGTGCCCTTCTGCTGGGAGCCTTTTTCAAATTGCTTGAGTTCAAGTTCTGTCTCTAACCAAGGAACATATGTAGGAGAAAGGCTTCCCCTCCACTTCCACTTTGCTCCTGGTTTCTGGCTGATTCATTAGCAGAATCAGAGGAGGCTTTACAATTTGTAGGACATGGATGCTTAGAACTTTCAGCTAGAACCCCCCCCCCCAAACAAGCAGGGACTTTCTTGTGCTGAACTGCACGAAGGAGATGGCATTACGTGTGGAAGAAGCAACAAAAGGAGCAGAAGCCCTGAAAAGCCCCCTGCCCATGTGTCTCCTCTCCCCCCAAAAACACTTACTATGACAATTTTGTGAGCAAGATGAGTTAGGTCTAGCTAGGGGTGGGGGGTGAGGACTTTTGAAGAGCAGACAAATGGCTGCGTGAGGAAAAAGCAGCTTGCAAAGCTGTCTGGCGTCAGAGCTGACTCCCAAATGCCCAGCCAATGAGATGCTCAATGAAGTTGGCAGCCACACCAGTTTGGACAATGCAGAAAGTCGGGAGGCAACCAGTGGAGGGGGCGAAGGTGGAAGAGCCCCCAGGTGGGGCTTTGGAATCAGTTACCTGTGGCCGTTAGGGCAGAAATAGCTGGTGGGAAATTTAGGAAATGGGGGCTGCTCCCTTTCTCCAGGTCTCTCGTTTGGGTTGCAAAGCAAAGAGTGACTGCCCTGCAAGAGAGGCGCCCCAGAGCATCATGTGGCCTGCAACTTAACACCCAGATTTGTACTTCGAAAGCATTCAGCTCCTGAAAGAGGCAAACGGAACAAGATTACTTGGGCTGCGGCCACCTGGGCATACCGCACGTGGCAACCGGCTATTTCCTCCTAACAGCTCTCTCAGACGAACTTAGCCAGCTGCGAGGGTGGTGGTGGCAGCGGTCTTCTTGAGGAGTGGGCCGAGGCCACCCTCTCTCCTTCTGGGGCCTCCTCCACCTTCCTCTGAGTGAAACCTCCTCCTCCTCCTCTCCCCGTCCTTTGCCCACTGAAAGGCCACCTTGGCCTGCTGCTCGCCATTCTCTCTGGCCCTTCCGGGTTCCTCTCTGCCCGACTGCTTCTCCACTGCCCTGCCTACTTGGGCAGCTTTCTGAAGCGGCCCCAGCGCTGCTTCCCAATTATAAACCCATCTTATTCTGCAGCCTGCCTGCCTTTGGAAGAGTCTTCCTGGAGCTGCGGCCCATCTCCCTGCAGGATCTTCACAGGCCCTGATCCTGCAAGGAGGTGCTAGACTTGTCCAAGGCATGAGAAGCTCAGTTTAAAAAGAATGACAAAAACTAACTGTGTACTCTCCAAGTGGCACAAGAACTGATTATCTGATGAGACTTCAGAAGAAACCAAAAAGCCAGAATGACCCAGGAATGGCAGGAATTAGGAACAAATGGCTAGCGGCTCATTCAGATTGTAAATATAGTAAGAGACATACTTACCAAAATACATGGCCACCCTGACCAAATACAGCAAAGAACGCGCTATGGTCTGTTTTAATAAAGACGCTGGGGTCAGTGGAGCCACTCCCAGGTGGGGTAAATTTCAAAGCTGTGCAGCAGGAGTAGCCAATCTGGTGCACCTCACCCTTTGTTTATTCTTTACTTCAGGCATTTATATAGTGCTTTTCAGGTGGAATTCACAAAGCGGCTTACATTTACTTATAACAAATATTTATATACCGCTATGAATGATAAAAAAGCAAAACAATCCCCCAAGCTGTGGAATTCCCCTCAGCCCCAGCCAGCACGGCCAAAGATTAGAGAGGGAGTTGGAGACCAGCAACATCAGTTGGGGGGAGAGATGCTCTGTGGAAAGAGCAGCTCTGAAAGGCTGCTGTGTGTCCGCCCTTGAGAGAGGCCTCTCCGACGGGGAGCGGCTCCAAGGTATCCCCTGTGCACGTCTGCCAAAGGGGCCCTTTGCTCAGCGTCGAAGAAGAGTTTAGCATCCACACAAGAGGGGCACCAGCTGCAACTGCAATGAAACTCACTCACTGGACTGTGGCCCGTTTCCTGCTTTGCTTTTTTTAAAACAAGAGCAGCAGCAGCAGCAGCAGCAGTCCCCCAGCCTTCCTGTTCTGAGATGCAAACATGCCGGGAACCACAGAGGCAAGCGCTGGCCCCAACTGTGCGGCCAAGACAATGAAAACCTGCTGCATGGGAACCCTGCCACCAGAAGTGCCACACAGAGCTCTGCACTTGTCTTGCTGCTCCCTGCGACCTAAATGGCTGGACCATCTCCCCCTCCTCCCCTGCCAAAGTATGCAGTGACTCCTGTTAGGCTCATGGGCCAGTGACGGTGGTGCCACTAGTGGCTGCTGTGCCACCCATGGTGAGTCACTGTGAGGCAGGCAGAGGAGGCGTGAAGCCAATTTGAAGGTCTCTGGAGACAGCCAACCCAAATCAGGCTCTGGCCAGACCTATGGAAAGCCATCTCTGAACCCAGCCCAATGGTGCACCTCCTCCAGCCCAGAGAAGTCTCAGAGGTCAGTCCATGGAAGTGAGTGTTGGAGCGGGAAGACCACGGCTCTCTGTTGACCAGACTCCCCAGATTTGTATTAGGACTGTCCAATCCCCAGGCTTTGTATAGCCAGCCAATCACAGTGACCAATTTTGTGTACTCATGGGCTTGTGCATGCGTGCATGCGCACACTCACGGATATACGTATGCACACTCTCAAGGATGGCTTACTAGGCTAGGCCCCTGGTTTCAACCCTCATCATCGTTTGCCTGTTCCTGAACCTGTCCAACAGAGGCCCAGGCAAGAGGAAGTCCACCCCTGCCCAACGGCTTTTTACAAAGAGAGACCAAAAAAGGCACGTGCGTTGTCATGCGAGGCACACAAGGACGGTGCAAGAGCTGCCTGGGTAGCAGGCAGCATTCCCAAATGTGAGAGGGCCCGCTGGCACTTGTGCAGCAGAGGCAGACAGGGCACAGTGGCCTTAGCAGGAGAGGGAAGAGCAGCGTCAGCTGCCCTTGCGCTTGTGTGGAAACCAAAGCAGCAGCAGAGAGCAGCGGCCAAGCTCCTGAAGCAAAAGCCAGGCTGGCAGTGGTAGGAGCTGCAGGAGGGCCAGGCAGACCTGGAGGGAGCAGGCACAAACGAGCCATGCTAACAAAGGCAGCCCTGAGCCTGGCCATGCTGCCATCCCGTCCTCCCTGAAGGGACTGGCTTCCCTTTGCCTTTCCTGCTTCTCCACTCCACGCCATTTGGGGCAACCTTTGCCCCAGCTCAGGCCACAGAAGGGGGCAAGAGCACAGGAGCAGTTTTTAGGAAAGGGAGCCTGGAGGGCCTGCAAGCCTTGGCAGAAGCGTCTTTGAACCCCTTTGCATGCTGAATCCTTCTTTGAGGCTGGATTCCTGGGCCGCCCTGGTTTCAGGACACACTGAAGGGCTAGTCCCCCCCCCCCATTACTACACTTCTGGCTGTTCAGGTGCCTGGGAGAGGAGGAGGGGAGACGGGCTGAGACTTGAGCTGGCTGTTTCCTTCCTCCCAAGGAGACCACCACAATGCCTTGGGAAGCCCTGACTCCCTGCACATGGGGGTGGGGGGTGGCAAGCAGCAAGACAGCAATGGGACAGGACACCCATTGCTACTGAGCTGCCCTGCAGGGCAAGTGTGCTGGGGCAGAGTGGTGCCACCCACCACAAAAACTGCATATGCTAAATGTGACCCCAAGGAATACCTTCCTCTTGCAAGTCCACCTGCCAAGGAAGCTGGGACTAGCTGAGGCAAGTCCAGATTTCCCACCATTTCCTGTGTGGAAATGGCCGGTTGTTGCCGGTGAGATTAAAGCCCCCGCTCCGCCTTCTACATATCTGCAAAATAACAGAAGGGCCTGACTGGACTCTTCCCCCCCCCATTCCTGGCCAAAAGAGAAGCCCAGGGGAATGTCTGCCAACCAGGCTCTGGGGCTCCAAAGTGGTGGAGAAAATCAGCCTTTGGAATGTCTCTAGGTCAGCTGTCAGAAGTGTTGGAATATGTGGTTCAGCTCGAACTGGTGGGCTTGGACTGCATGGGGTTAAAAAGGGTAGCTAGAGAGGAGACCTCCCGATTGCTATCCTTTGATCTCCTGCTGACTCTCCCTTCCTGCTAGACTGATATGCTTAAGATGTTGACCACATCTCCTTCCTCCTCCTTTCTCTCGAGAGGGAGAGCAGACATCTTGTCTTTGGCTCTCCCTCTCCTCCAAGCATGAGGGCAAACATTAGGCTTAGTGTTTGCATCTCCAACTTAGCTAGTTAGCTAGATGTAGAGCTCTTTCCTATCAAGTATGTACTTCCAGAATAAAGTAGGTATTTCTTATTTTAAAGTTTAAGGTCTCAGTCTGACTAATTCCAGGGAAGGTGTAATCGTTAGCAAATATTCAAATACGCAAAGCTCACTCAGATGCTCAAGCGCCTAATTTTGCTACTCTGCAACAGATTACGGGGCCCAGCCATGCAAAAAATTAGCGAAGCTCAGATCTGAGTAATTAAAGGAGCTTTTGTGTTGCAAATCAAAGAAGTTAGAAAAAGACCTTCGGAGTTTAGTCAGTAAAGAGTTACGCCTTTTTCTTGGATGGCTACCATGGAAGAAAAGCTAAACATCGACAGACTTTCTCCTGGAACCTGGAAGCTCTGGTCATTTCGGATGGGATGTCACTTGTGGCAACAGAAGCTGATGGAAGTGATTAAAAATCCAGAGCCTGGACCAGAAGCCTCAGAGGAAACAAAGAGAATTTGGACAGAGAAAGATGAAAAAGCTCAGGACCTCACAGTGAAATGCGTGAGTAATTCACAAATCCCTTTGATTACTAACTCTAAGAATGCAACAGAAATGTGGATTGCACTAGAATCAAATCACCAGCCTAAAGGGCACAGGAATTTGATAAGCATGTTAAGAAATCTCATTAATTTGCAAACAACTCATTTGAGGAACATCTCACTAAGTTTATAGAATTGACTCAGGGAGTGGCTGAATGTGGGACTAAGCTGGATGACCCAACAAAAATTGCTCTGTTTCCCTCCCAGAATCAATGAGTACATTTTGTCTAATCTTGCAACAACAGCAAAGGACACTGAATGAAATTGTATCAGATTATTAGGGAACAATTCTTTCAGCAAAACGAGAAAATTGCTGCAGGGAAGGACAGTGATGCCTCATTCCTTAGCAAGGAAACCAGTCACATGCAAATCTGGTGAACAAAGGTAACAATCAAAAGGTGTTAGACAAGGGCTGTTTTCTATGTGGTTCACAGGCTCACAGTAAAGATCAATGTGACAAAAGAGGTATGTCTGAAGGACAAAAAGGATTTAAATAGACAAGAAAGATTTCAACAGTTTACAGGTTACTCATGTTGAAGAATGTAATAATAATAATAATAAAATTTATATCGATTCTGGAGCAAGCAAACACATGTTAAAAGCAAAAACATTATTTAAAAGTCTAACTCCATGTACAGGCTCTGTTGTTGTTGTTATCATTATTATCATTATTTATACCTCTCCCTTTTTCCAAACTGGAACTCAAGGCGGCTTCCAGATTAAAGTTAAAGTTGCTGACTCACAAGAAGTACAGATAAAAGGGGAAGGGACTGGAATGTTACTTTGCCAGACAGAAAGAGATTTACCTAATGGGCTAATTTCAGTGAGCGAGGTGACCACTAGAGGGTGTTCAGTGCTAGTTGACAAAGATTTCTGCAGAATTTCTGGAGAGGGTGTAATTATTTGTACTGCTTCCAAGAAAGGAGGGATGTATAAAGTTGACCAGCAGAGTCCAGAGGCCAATATTGTGAAGGACTGCTGTAACAAACTATGCTTGCATTTATGGCATAGAAAACATGGAGATATTGCTAAAATTAGTACCCTTCAAAAGAATAATTTATCTTTGTCTCTCTCCTCCCAGCATGAGGGCAAACACTAGGCTTAGTGTTTGCGACTCCAACTTAGCTAGTTAGCTAGATGGAGAACACTTTCTTATCAAGTATGTACTTCCAGAATAAAGTTGTTTGTCGTTATGTGCCTTCAAGTCGATCACGACTTATGGTGACCCTATGAATCAGTGACCTTCAATAAAGTAGTTCTTTCTTATTGTGAAGCTTAAAGTCTCAGTCTGACTAATTCCAGGGAAGGTGTAATCTTTAGCAAAGATTCCAACACACAAAGTTCACTCAGATGCTCAAGTGCCTAATTTTGCTACTTTGCAACAGATCAGGATGCGCTGCAAAGCAAGGGTGTCTTATAAAGTGGCCCACCTGAGGGCAAATGCAGCCTTGAAGGCTCATGTGAGGAAGTGGCTTCAGTCAACCCAGCCAAGCTGCCCACATGCCTTCTATCGCTAAGGAGGTCTCTGCCTTCTGCTTGGAGGGCAGACTTTGCTTTCAGCTCTGGGATGGGCTAAACATGCTTCTGGGGGAGCTCCAGGCTCTGAAACAGTGGACATGAAGCAACAAGCCCGATTGATGCTTGACTCGCAGGTCCCCCTCGTCAGCAGCACAGCAAGTGTGGCCTTTGTTCACCTCCCCACTCTCCTGCCCTGGCAGACCCCTTTCTACCTGGCAGAGCAGGCATTCGATGGGCCCACCTGACTCCACCCTTCAGAGAGGCTTTCAAGCTGCGCTGTGGGGCTGCTCCACAGACCCGATCCTGAAGCTATTTGCCATGCCTTCAAGGCACCCATGGCCAGCTTTTAGGATTTCTGCCTAGTGGAATTGAGAGAGAGACACACACACACACACCCGCCAGAAGGATGCAGTGACTTTCCCAGGCTCATGTGGGAGATTTTCCTTTTTCTTTTGCAGTCAGGGAAGATGGGAAGGGGCACAGTGGCACTTTTGACTGTAGGGTACCAAACGCTGCATTACCATCAACAAACAAACAGGACAATCAGTAAATGTTTTTAAAAGCCCAGCTGAACAGTGTGCAACTGTTCATAAAGTATTATATACAAGGGGAACCTCCCCCACCTTTTCCAAAGGCACCAACAGACTTTGCAATGGGTGTCAAGAGCATCAAAACGAATTCCATTGCCCAGAACTGGAGCACTGAGCAGAACCACCTCCCCCCCATCACCAAGTGTGCACACAGGTGTGAGGCCATTCTCCAACCCCCTTACAAAGTGATTTTTCTGCATCAGCCCACAGATTTGCCTTTGGGGAAAAGATGCATCTATCCATCCACCAGCACTGCAATGAAGATATGGTGCTTGCCACTGTTTCTGCAAAAGGCACCCCACATTGCTCTCCCCTCATTTCCTCCCCAAGGAATTTTGGGTGCTTTTATTTTGAGGAAGATGTTGAGAAATGCTCTTGCTGGTGGTGACTTTGAGCGGCACATCCACACCATACATTCAACGAACATGGAATCCTGGAAACTGTGGTTTGTTAATGGTGCTGGAAAGAGCTGCTCTGTAAGTGGTAAACTACAGTTCCCAGGGGTATATTTTTTTTTGCGTGGGGGAGCTGGGACTCCAACATAGAGGCTTCCTCTGACAGGTTTCTGGGAGAAGGGAACGGCTATTAAACCAGTTTACAAATGACCACATACTGTAGAAAATGCAATCCTGCCACGCATTCACAAAAAGAAATGTGAGGAGCTCAACACCACCAACATGATTAGAAGGCACAGTCCAAAAAGATGCAACTGCCCCCCCGCCCGAGAGGTTAGACTTCTAGAAGCCGCAGTGTGTGTACGGATCTTTCTGGGCAAACAGCTGTGGCTAAGCCACTTGGGGAGATCCTGCACGACTCAGTAGAGAGAATGGGAGGGGCGGAGTGTGCCAGAGTGTGCCCCACAGGGTAGCTTTCTTCATCACTGTTGTCACCTTGAAGGAGCGACGTGGCCAGTGAATCTTGCTGACTAGTCTGGTGAGGTATACATTTTCAAATAAAGATAAAACTAAACAAATAAAACCGTCACCTCATGAGCAAGATGCCTGACAAAACTGCAGGGCTGGCTGGCGAGCTGCTTTCAGGGGCAGACCCCCAAACCAATCAGGAACACCAGGGTGTGTGTGTGCTGCAATTGTGCAGAAGACAGGAAGTGGTGCAGAATTCTCCTCCAGGGTCTCCTCTCCTGCTGCTGTAGACGGTAGGAGCTGAACATGGGCCATTTTGCCTGTCAAGCCTGCTCTCCCCTGCCCCAGCCGCAGGAGATGGCCTGATGCCCCGGGACAAGCCTGGCACTGGTCCCCGTGGTCCGCGATGCAGCAGCTCTGCCATGTCTCTCGCCAGCCCTGCACTCGCCCCGCTCACCCCAGCCCTCGTTGCCTTCTCCTTTCAGCCTTGGCATTTCGGCTTCCAGAAGCCATTTACTGAGCAATTAGCTGTAAAGGCACAGAGGCAAAGCGGGCCCTGCGTGGCGCCGATTCTAGACACAGCAGGCTGGGGTGCCTCCCGGGTCATGCCCGGGCCACCTGGTCCAGGCCTGGGTCTAATCCCACCCCTGGAGCTTGTCCTGGATCCTGAAGTTCAGCAGGAAGGAGCGGGGGCTGGACTCCTGTTGTTCATCCCATCCAGGGCTTTGTGCTGCCTGCCAGTGGCCCAGGCTATGTGCAAACCACCTGCTCCCCCCGGGGCCTGCCTTTGGAGGGGCCGCCCGCCCCAGTTCCCTGGGATAAGCTCCAGCCCACAGCCCCTGGCTTGAAGCCTCCGACAGCCGGTGCTTCCAGGCCCCCGAGGAGGCCGCACACGTTCATTCTGACCCTCCAGCCAGACCAAGTGCCAAGAGGTTCTGCTGGCCAGAGCCTCATTTTCAGGCTCCCGGCAATTTCGAAGAGGTGAGGGGAAGCCAGATGCCCTCCACGCCACGCAGGATGTTGCTTGGCCAAATCAGTAAAAGCTCCAGATCTCGGCTCTTCCCCCAGCCTGCCCGCGCACCCGTCCGTCCACCCGTCCCTTTTATCAGCATGCCCCATGATTGATGTACAGGACCCCCCTGCCCCGATTCTATTCATGCAACTGTCACAGCGACTGCAGGTCATGGAGGCAGCCCTGTTAGTAACGGCAACAGGGTTAGTTGTTGTGGCACGGGCAGACGTTCCCCGACCCAGGGAGGATCCAATGCATTTGACACTTCATGGCCATTACCTCAGCTGCAGCCCCATGCAAGCAAGCAGGAAGCAGAGAGAGAGAGAGACATATATATATGTATATATATATGATATATATAGATATATTTTAAATGAAAGAGAAACAGTCCGGCAGGCAGCTAAACTCACCCTTTTGTACCGCCTATGGTCCACCAGAGGGCTTCAGATGCGCAAAACGATAGCAAAGAGCTATTAGCAGACACACACACACACACACACACAGGGCGGCAACAGAGACACCTTTTATTCAACAACTTCAGATCAAAGAGGGCAGACCGGCTGCCTGCTGGGGGGGGGGGGTGTTGTTGAGTGGCTGCACCAGAGGGTAATGCACAAAACCGAGGGTTCAAGACCCTTTTCCTCTGACTCAGAAGCTAGCCCAGGTTTTCTTAGGATGCCTATGTGATAATTGCAGGCATAAAGAAAGGTTTTCCCTTAACAGTGACCCCAGGGAGAGGGGTGGGGTGGCTGGGCTGCAAACAAAGCAAAATTAAATCCAAACACTGGCCAAAGCCTGACAGCCATCTTGGCCCTTTTGAACAAAACTTCACTTCCTTACTAAGGTTACAATTAATGCCAGAGAAATGGAAATGCATTATTCAGAATCACAGATGCAATTAACCTAAGAGTCAAAGATAGGGCATTGGCAGCTTTTCCAAAGAGCCCCCCTCTCCTTGCTGTTCTGCCCAATATGCCCCTTTGTAACCTCAGCTGTGTGGGGCAGGATAAAGCGAAGGCTGCCTTATTATTTCTTGAGGTGCCGGACTAGCAGCTTGCTGTGCCAGGGATGTCAGGAAACCCTGGCAAGGCAGGGCTACAGGAATGCCACCGGCTAGCTAACTGTCCAAGCACTAAAAAGTGCTGCCAAGTTCTAAGGAAACTTAGGATTGGCTACTACAAGCCAAAAAGGCTACCCTTTTGCTTTGCCCACATTGTGGCAGGGAGCAGGCAGAATGGGTTTGCGTCTCTCCTACTCTCACGTGGTGGGAGGCCCTGTACAAAAGTCAGAGAGCTTTAAGCCCAGAGGCCATTGCGGGAGCAAGCCCCGGAAGCCAGATGGTTGGCAACTAACACAGGGGCAGGAGTTAGAAGGTATCATATACTTGGACCTCCAAAAATCTATTTGACCACCTCCCTCTGAGTAAATGAGCTGTGAGGAGACAAGATAATGGCTCCTCTTGGTGAAACAACAAAAGGCATACAGAGCCAGGATGCGCTCTTCCTCACACACCGTTTTGGGGCTCCCTAGAATGGACGGAGCCAACTTCTGAATCTCTCCAGAACCCCTGGCCCTATCAGGGTGGGCATTAAGCAACATTAAGCGTGGTGAGGGAAAGAGAAAAAGCAGAGGGCGACATTGGTGCTCAAAGGTCTGCAGTTGGTTAACAGTCTTAAGATGAAGGAATTCAGGGGGTATCAGGCAGACGTAAGCTGATGGCCGTTGCAAAACAGATCTCACCGATGAATGTCAGGACACAAAAGTGGAGCAGACAGGCCCTTCTCACAAGGGAGAGAAGTGAAACAGGGGCTCCCTGAAGGATCTGCATCACAACCAGAGGCCAGACATTGGAGGTGAAGGAGCCAAGCTTGTGGGATTACACTCAACCTTTCAGGATGGGGAACATCCAACTGGGCTGCAAAGAGCTCCAAAAGGGTCTCACCAAACTGGGGGAATGGCAGTTGCAACATGGTGCCCTCTGGGAGAGAACAAAAAGTCCCCGGCCCCCATGAATCCACCAATGGGGCCTGAGCTGATGGCAACTACCTAGGAAAGCCGTCCTGGAGTCCTGGTGAACAGCATAGCGAATGAACTCAGCATGCTTCGTGGAGATGCTGAGCAGGGCAACATGTTAGGTACTGCCAAGCGAGGGGCCAGTGGCTTCGCGCCTCTACAGACATCTACAGCAAGGCTGCATTTCGGATAGTTCAAAAAGGGCGTCGGTGTTCAAAAAGGTGCAAGGCAGCCAAAATGACGACGACCCTCTTCTGGACACAGAAAGGGTTGCGGCCAATGCTGGTCCTTTGCAGAGAAGGTCCATGGAAGTTAATGGGCAAGATGAACTTAGGTCCATTAATTTCAATGGGTCTACTCTGAGTAGGTCTCAGTTGGCAACAACCAAAAGGCTGCACTGTTTGAGCTTTTTAGTTTAGGTAACAAAAGAGTGAGGGGGTGAGGGCAGGGAGACAGAGGCTAGAGGCGTAGAGAATTTGGGGCCGTTTGGTGAAACCGGTGGAGGTTCAGGACAGACAAAAGCAATGTGCTTTCAGTTAGATTGTGGAACTGGCTGCCACCAGATGTGGTGCCTTTGGTGGATTTAGGAGGGGGATGACAGAAATTCCTGAAGGAGGGGGATCAGGGGCCAGCTAAAAGAAGGCAGGATGCCACGGGGGCCTCTTGCCTCTACGCACTGCTGGAGGCCAGCGACTGGAGGTGACTGGCCCACCTTGGCCTGACCCAGCAGCTCTTCTAGTGCACATGGGGAGGTGACCTGGGACCCCCTGCTGTCTCCTTTCCTGCTTTGGCACTGCCAGCAACGTGTGCCAACGGAGGTCACGGTGAATGTAAACCACGGATGGGCGGGGTCCAAGTTTACAGCATCTACTTTGTTTTATATCTCCCCACCCACCAGATGGAGCCCATGCAAAACATCGGCAAGTTCGGAAGGGGGAGGGGCGCCACGGGGAATTTAGGAGTACCGGAGCCCAGGAACGGATTCTCATCTCCAGCTCATACTTGCACATAAAAATCAATTCTTGCTTTCCCCTCAAGCTTTGTTTCAGTAGCCTAGTTTGTGGAGGAAATTGCTGGCACTGTTGAACAACTGGGAATCGGAAACCCTTGGTGATCTACTGCAAGTCACCCAAAGATCACCTAGTAGATCCCAATCTGCCCACCTTTGGCGTAAACAACACTTTGCTGACTCATTTCAAACCACAGTTTTAATCTTTGATTTGTGAAAGGATCACGGCTTGGTTTAAATAATGGGTTGTATCCTGTTAGCCCTACTCAGAGTAGACCCATTGACATTCATGAACATGGCAAACTTGGATCTATTAATTTTAATGGGTCTACTCTGAGTAGTATTAACACTGACTATAAACCCAATAGTTTTAACTCATTTCCCCAATTCTACTTCCTGAAAAATGTGCACACTCATTAACTGCTACAATCATTAAAACCTATTGGCTTGTGCCCGAGAGGCGCCTTTATGTGCCACGTAAGACTGCTGCTCTCTCTGTAGATGCATTGAGAAAAGGGAGGAGAAAAAGGCCCCACAGAAGATGTCGGACAGCAAGACTCAGGCTTACTCAGGAGTAAACACCCATTGAGCTCAGTGGGGTTTACTCCATCCCCGGCAAGTGGGTGCAGACTGCAGACCCATTGCTGTGAGCCAAGAAGGCACTTAACAGAAGCCTGCGAAAGTTGGGAGACTTAATAAAAATAAAATAAAAACATAAAATTTTATTTGTGAGTCGCCTATCTGGCCGAATTAACGGCCACTCTAGGCGACGTACAACAACACAATAAATACAACATATGAATCAAAAAACAGTCAATAATTAATTTAAAACCAGCCTTCCAATTAATAACATCATAAAAACTAATCCACCCCAAAAACCCTATAGGCCTGCCTGAATAGCCAGGTCTTCAAGGCCCGGCGGAAACCCATCAGGGAGGGGGCATGTCGAAGGTCAAAAGGAAGGGAATTCCAGAGGGTGGGGGCCACAATCGAGAATGCCCTCTCTCTGGTCTGCACCAGCCTGGCTGTTTTGACTGGCGGGACCGAGAGGTCTTGTGTAGCTAATCTCGTCAGGTGGCATAATTGGTGATGCTGGAGGCGCTCCTTCAGATAAACTGGGCCGAAACCGTATAGGGCTTTAAAGGTCAACACCAACACCTTGAATTGGGCCCGGTAAACAACTGGTAGCCAGTGTAGGTCTACTAACACCGCAGTTATGTGATCACGGCGACGGCTGTTCTTAATCAGACGTGCCGCCGCATTCTGTATCAGCTGTAATTTCCAAACCGTTTTCATGGGTAACCCCACGTAGAGCGGATTACAGTAGTCTAAGCGAGAGGAGACCAGGGCATGTATCACCCGTGGGAGCAGATGGACAGGAAGGTAGGGTCGTAGCCTCTGTATTAGATGTAATTGATACCAAGCTGCACTGCTCACTGCCGAGACCTGAGCCTCCATGGACAGCTGGGAGTCAAGAATGACCCTAAGGCTGCGGACCTGGTCTTTCAGGGGTAATCTCACCCCATTAAGCACCAGGTCTATATCTCCCAACCTTCCCTTGTCTCCCACGAGGAACACCTTGGTCTTGTTGGGGTTTAGCTTCAGCCTATTCTCTCCCATCCATCCACTAGGATTCCAGGCACTTGGACATGGTATCCACAGCCAACTCTGGCGAGGACTTAAACGAGAGATAGAGCTGAGTGTCATCCGCATATTGGTGACACTGCAGCCCAAAACTCCTGATGATGGCCCCCAGCGGCTTTACATAGATGTTGAATAGCATGGGGGAGAGGACAGAACCCTGTGGCACTCCACAATGGAGAGGCCAAGGGTCTGAAACCTCATCCCCCAATGCCACCCGTTGGTGCCTATCTGAGAGATAGGAACGGAACCACCGTAAAACAGTGCCCCCTATTCCTAATCCCTCTAGGCAATTTAAAAGGATACCATGGTCAACGGTATCGAAAGCCGCTGAGAGGTCCAGGAGGACGAGGAAGGTATGTTCTCCCCTATCCAACGCCCTCCTCATATCATCCACCAGGGCGACCAAGGCTGTTTCAGTTCCATGTCCAGTCCTGAGAACCCTGTTTGTGTGCCACCTTGGGGAAAAAATAAAATTACTGTGGGCAATTCTAGCCTAACAGCTTTTCTGCCTGAGTGTTCTCCAAAATACCCCTCCAAGCCCCACTCGTCATCGACGGCCACCCTCATCTGCATTCTGCACAGTTTCTGGGGCATCGTCTCTCCCAGAATTACGTGTGGTTAAGGGGCTTGCAAGAGTCGGGGGTTGAATCGGGACCCCTGGCAGGGCCCAGCTGTGCGGAGACTGGGGCTGATGAGCCCTGTGCTGACTGGTACCAGTCCAAAGGAGCAGCCAGCAAGCAGAGTGTCACAAGGAGTGTAGGCACCAAGGCAGATCGCCCTTCCCTCCCCGCAATCCCTTTGTGGAGTTTGGGCCTGCAGATTTGTTCTCCCTACCCCAGAGCTTCACAAGACAGTCCTGAGGTGCAGATGTGCCAACGTTGCTCTCTGCCAAGATCGCCTTCCTGCGTCCTGTTGGAAGTGTTGGGATGCAACTCGACATGAACCACCTGTACACTACGCTCAACATCTAAGGCCCTCCTCCGGGTGCCTACTCTGAGGGAAGCTCAGAGGATGGCAACAAGGGAGAGAGCCTTCTCAGTGGTGGCCCCCAAATTATGGAATGATCTTTCTGATGAGGTGTGCCTGGCGCCAACACTGTTATCTTTTTGGCACCAGGTCAAGACTTTCCTCTTCTTCCAGGCATTTTAGCATGTGTTTTAAAATTGTTTAATTTTTTTTAAAAATTGTGTTTTTAAATTGTTGTTTGTGTTTTAAAATTTGTATATTTGTTTTTATTGTTTTAATTGCTGTAAACCGCCCAGAGAGCTTCAGCTATGGGGCAGTATATAAATGTAATAAATAAATAAATCAACTTGGCTTGACCGGGTTTGCAGGGGGCAAGGGGAGATAAGAGAAGGGAACCTCCAAGCTTCCTAGGCTGTCCTTCAGGTGTGGAGACGGACACTCTTGGGCTGCTGGCCTCATTTCCTCCCCCCCTTCTGCCTTCTTCATCCCACCTTTCTCTCCCCCTCTCTCCTGCAGGGATGAAACAGCAAGCATCGCATCTCCTGGCATCTGCAACTGCAGGAGCTAGAACTGGGATCTTTCCTATCCGTGCATGCATGCTCTGGTTTCCTTAAAGCTAGAAGTTCCTCAGGGTGATGACACCCAGGGCAAAGCCTGCCCCTTCACCAGGGATTTGGTTCAGCTTCTGCTGGCATTCAGCTCAAATGCTGCCACCGCCCCCCCCCCCCGAAATCTCCCTCAAGGTCTGGGGGTTTTCTTCCTCAGAAGTCTCTCAGGGCTGACGCAGGAGGAGGTGGCAGAATTCTGGGCTGATACATGCAGGGAGGCTCCCCCCCCCCATTCGGAAGCATTCAAAAAACATCTAACCGACAGTCCACCCCAGACTCCAAGCCATGTGCCGAAAGAGCCTGTTCCTCCTCTGCACATGCAGCCACTCCCTCCCTGCCTCGTCTGCTGGACTCTGGATGTCCAGGTGGCCTTTCTTTGTTCTGAAGCAACAGGCATTCTCCCTTTGGCGCTGCATCGATTGGAACCCGGAAGGTGCTGTTCAGAGGACTGCCCCCTCTGGCACCGAAGTCATTCCCTTAGCTCAGAGATCAGAGGGGGCTTTCCAAGGTAACACCCTAGTGTGGTTGCTGACACATTTTTGCAGTGGCACCTACTTGGCTTCAGTCCTGAAACATCTGGCAACCACAGAGGCCAGCAGAGCCGCATGTGCAGCGCACGGGCCAAACGCAGACCCCGAGTTGGGCACGGTGGCTGCCCAGTTAGGCGCTTGGCAGGGAGAGGGCATTTCCACACTGGAGCCTTCAAGGAGCTCTCGCTTAGGGACAGCGGAAGAGCCCAGCAGTGCTGGGTCAGGCCAGAGGGGGGCAATCTAGTCCAGCACCCTGTTCCCAGTGGCCAGCCAGATGCCCCTCAGGACCTGAGCGCGAGAGCACTCTCCCCTCCTGCGGCTTCCAGCAACTGGTATTCAGAAGCATCCTGCCTGTGACCGTGGAGGCAGAGCACAACCATCGTGGCTAGTAGCCACTGACTGCCTTATCCTCCATGCAGATTTAAGACTCTTATTGGCTAGAATATGCCTCTATTCACTCCCCCCTTTCGCTTCTGCATGAAGGATGTCCACACAAGGGTGGATCAAAGCCAATGGAATCCTGGCAGGTGAAGAGGGCATACAAGTGAGGTGAGCATCCTGGCCCAATCTCCTCCCAGGAGGACACACGCACACACACACTCTTCACTCTCCATTCATGAAAGAGAGGGCAAATCCCTGATCCAAAACAACAAGGGCTGCTCAGGGGACAGAGGCCTCCATGCCCTCGGTCCTTGAATGACACACTTGCTGGCTTCGCACTGAGACCCCAGGATAGGGCCACACTTTCGCCTTTTTAGTCTCTTGACTCTCTTAGTGCCTCCTTCTCTTCCGTCGACTCTCTGCATGAGAATGAGTTCTGCAGAGAGCCAGGCTGCTACTTCTGCATCCCTATGTCATCTCCTCTGACTGGCCATTGGGCCCTGGGCCCTTTCCAGGCCCGCTCCCCTTGTGCACAGCGCCAGCTGCCTCCTAAGAGCCGCCAGGCTGGATCAGACCAAGGCCTTGTCTAGTCTGGAAGCAGTCTCAGCTCACTGCTCTGCCTTCCTCTCCCAGGGAAGAGAAAATAGTGCCAAAGCAGGGCTGGTGGTCTCCACCTTCAGCCAACATGCAAGTCTCAAGTCACCAACGGAAGACTAGAGGGGAAGCCGAGGGCCAGGTGGCAAAGTGGTTAGAGTGCTGGGCTAGGACCTGGGAGACCTGGGATCAAATCCCAACATGGCCCTGAAGCTCATTGGGTGACCTCTCAGCCTAACCCACCTCACAGGGTTGTTGTGAGAATAAAATGGAGAGGGAGAACCTTGTCTGCCACCGTGAGCACCTTGAAGGAAAAGTGGGACACATCTGTGACAATAAATAACAGTAAATGATGAATAATAGGCCATGCGTGCATGTAGTGCTCTGTCTTGGGGGCGGGGAGAAGAGGCTGCTTCAATGGTCAGGGAGGCCCAGATCCTGTCAAGTCCCACTCTGCTTCTCCTCCAGGAGAGGTGACAGCAAGGTGCCAGGCCTGGCCCCCCAGAAGCTTGGCTGCTGCCTCACCTGGGGGTTCTGGGATGGAAACACAAGGGGCATTTTTGAACCTAATGAAACCACTTCTGCAGACCTCAAGGAAATGGTGGCTGTGTTGGGTTCCTATTGGCCAGCGCCCACAGCGCCATCAAAACATCTTTCCCACACAGTTCACTGCCAGAGGAGTTCAGTATCTGTTTTTTGAATGGTCATTCATAACTTTTTTATAAGGTGCCACTAAGATATATTGTGCAAGGCAAGGCAGCCCCCCAGAAGCACAAGGGAGGGGCCAGGCAGGGATGGGATCCATTGTCTCTCAGTCAAGGTACAGAACCAGATTTGCCTTACAGGTGAACAGCCCATGCTGACTGCAGCCAAGAGGGTCCTAACCTTCAGGGTCCTAAGTCACCTCCCGTGGGCAGCAGCAGCAGGAAGGCAAAGAAAAGTTTTCTCCACCAAACCAACAGCCACGAGATCTAAACCAGGCCCCAATCCGAGGAGCACCTGAAACTCTCTTTCTGGACAGACATGTCTGCGGCAGCACCCCAAGTGATGGCCCCCACTGCCTTCAAACCCCTGGCCTGTGGCCCCCAGCCAGTAATTTTGCACAGGGCGCAACTGGAAGCCTGAACGCTGGTGGTGCCTCACCTGTGGCGGCAGCGTCGTAAAAAACGCATGATCTTGCGAGCAGCTTGGTCCTGCTTCTTGGTGAGCAGGCTGCCTCTACAAGAGAGAAAGAAAGCAAGATGGCGTCAGGAGACAGCAGGGATCAAGGAGAGGGAGGAGGGGAAGGGCTGAGCAGAGGCCTCCGCTCTGCCCG
Organism: Rhineura floridana; assembly: GCF_030035675.1. Lineage (NCBI taxonomy): Eukaryota > Metazoa > Chordata > Lepidosauria > Squamata > Rhineuridae > Rhineura > Rhineura floridana. The sequence continues at coordinate 12,313,684 of NC_084497.1, forward strand.
CAGAAAGTCCCAGGCAGCATCTCCAGTTGGGCTGGGAGTGCCTCCCACTGGGTCTGGAAACTTGCAGAGCCTCTGCCAGCCAGTACTGAGCTAGATGTACCAACCGCCTGACGGTGGTATATAGGGCAGCTTCCTAAGTTTGCGTGAGGGAGGCTGGCCAAGCTGATCCCTGTAAAAACGTTGCAGGCATCTCTGTTGATGGAGAAGTATGTAGTGAGGGGCGACTGCTGCACCCTCCATGGAGCTCATGTCTCGCCTGCCTGCTGCCAGCCAGATGCCTCTGGGCAACAGCTGAGGACAAGGGCCCTCCCCCAACTGGCCTCCTGGTTTGCCACTCAGAAACTGCCACTCAATAGAACAGCTATCTTGCTATCGTGACAGACGTCTCCTCTGCGCATTTGTCTAAAATTTGCCTCCTGAACAGAAGAACTGCCCCTCCGGGCCAGACTAAGGAGACTCCATCTACTCCGCAGCGTCGCTTCCTGCAACCGCCAGCCAGATGCTTCTAGGGAGCCCCGCAGGAAGGGTGTGAAGGCCCCAGCTTGCCCATCTGTTACTCTCTATTATGTATGTATTTATTTATTGTATTTCAGGATACCAAAAATACCATCTTATCCCTTATATACCCAACCTACCACTGCGCTCTGCAGGTGAGGGCCTCCTGCAGATACCATCTTATCAGGAGATCCATTCTGCACAACATAGGAAGTGGACCTTTAGCATTGTGGCACCAACTCTTTGGAATTCCCTCCTCTTAAATATTAGACAGGCACCGTCTGTTATCTTTTTAGTGCCTACTGAAGACCTTCCTCTTTCAACAAGTCTTTTAAGTAGAGACCTGATCCCAGTCCGCATCTGTGTTGGAATTACTTTTTGTTTTTAAAGATTTTTGAAAAAAATGTTTTTAAAGCTGTTTTGTTTTAATATATTTTAAAGCTTGTTTTTATGATATTTTAGAGTGTTTTTAGTGTTTTTGTTTGCTGCCCTGGGCTCCTACTGGGAGGAAGGGCAGGATATAAATGTAATAAATAAATACTCTCTAGCAAATGGAATTCAGCTGCCATCATCAGGGAGACTCTGGTTGGAAGAAAACTCCTGCAATTACTGGGTCCGTGACCGTGTAATAATAAACTGAACTGAACTCCTGCAGGGCTCTCGCGGCTAGAATCACCCCGCCTGGCCCTTGCTTGGACCAGTGTGGATCCATTCTTTCTGGTCCTTCCTGGTCCACCATGACAAAACAAAAAGATAAAAAGTCACAATTTTATTCTGTTTTTGCAGTTAAAATGTGTAAAAAAGCCCAACGCATTTCGGCTAATCAAATCTAGCCTTCATCAGGGGCTGAAAGAGATGGATATACATTGAAATTACTTAACATGCTATTCAAAATTGTAACTTACAGGTTTGGTTTTTTGGGGGAGGGAGAACAAACGTTTTTCTGTCATTATGTTATGATTACTCACATGCTTCTTTTAATTTTTTCAAAATAATAATAACATTGGTGTTGTTCAGAGGAATACACGTGGTCAGTAACACATTCGTCAGGCTGAGCCTGGTAAGTGTGTTTATTGAGAGCTGCTGAGAAAGATATAGTTTATCTCAAATAGTTTCAGCTGGAATTCGTGCTTGTTAAGTAGTTGCTGACTCTCATTCCTTAGGGATCCTGTTACAATTACGTGTAGGTTTGCAGAGTGAAAAATAGTATGTCTTGAATGATCTCAGAGTTTAAAATCGCTTAGTGAGTGTAATCGCTTTTATGTTGGATTTAATATACGCGCTTCCTTTTAAAGAGGGAAAACTGTAAACACATATTCCATGGTTTTTTCATTAGTCAAAACATTGACAAAAGAAAGCAAAGAAGCGTTTGTATGTATGTCGAGAGTTGCAGAGCGAGATGTAGTCTGCCTCTGATGTTGCCAGCAAGAGTATGCATTGATTGAGTAATTATGACCTCTCATTTCTTAGGGATCTCGTTGTAATTGCGCATAGATTCACAGAGTGAACTTTAGTATATGCCTAATGATCTCAGTTGCAGATCAGATTGGATGGATGATTGCAGTCACCCTTATCTTAGTGATGTTATTCCAATTCTATATATTTATAACAAGGAAAGAAGATCCAAGTCTTCATTCAGTCCACCTGGAGAAACAGTGTCTAATTTAAGAATCCATGCAATTTCTCTCCTCTGAAGTGTATTTGAATTGTCCACGTATTTTTTCTAAGCCCCAAAACTGAAAATCTTCGTGAGTATGGTTAAAATCCAAAAAATGATTTACTAGTGGTGCACTTCTCCTCTTGCATCTGATGTTACTTAAATGCTCTCCAATTCTTACTTTAAGAGGTCTGCTTGTCTGGCCAATATATGTTTTTGGACAACTACATTGTATGATGTAGACTACATGCGATGTATTGCATGTGGTAAGATGCATGAGAGGATATGTTTGATGGTTTGTGGGACTGGTAAATTGAGCTCTTTTTGAGGTATATTTACAGTACACACAATAGGTGCACGGATAATGTCCGGTAGGTCCTGTTGAATTCGAAAACAACCTAGATGAATTGTCTCTAAAGGTACTCCTTACTAGAATATCCTGAATGTTTTTAGTCCTTTTAAAGGAGACCATGGGCTTATCAGAGCAGCCAGGAATCTGTTGTATCAAGTGCCAGTATTTTTGGATGCTTTTCTGAAGCCTATTAGTGATGTTGTTATACGTTAGGTTACAGTGTAACCATCCTGAGGTCATGCGTGGCGTAGGGTGCAAGAGATCCTGGCGTTTTTGATGTAGAGCCTTCTGGTAGTTGTTTTCCACCACTTGCTTTGGATGGCCCCTCTGTATTAGCTGTTGTTTGAGGGACCCAGAGTGATGTATAAAGTCTTTGTGCAAAGTAGTTTCGTTTTATTCGAATGAATTGGCTGTACGGGAGATTTTGTCTGAGCGGTCTGGGGTGTGAACTGTCATACCTTAAATACGTGTTTCTGTCAGTAGATTTTTTGTATAGAGATGTATGTAACTGATTTCCACGCTTGATAATATGGAGGTCTAAGAAATGGATATCTGTGCTGCTATATTGTGTATCAAATTTTATGTAGCTATTTCTATTGTTAACCCATATGAAAAAGTTTTCCAAACTCTGTGTGTTCCCATTCCATATTAAAAAAACATTGTCTATGTATCTTAGCCAGCATCTTAAATGGACCGAAAAGGGACTGTGTTGAGAAGTTATTTCTTTTTCAAAATGTCCCATATATAAATTTGCTACTTCTGGAGCCATGGGGCACCCCATAGCTACTCCTTTAACTTGCCAGTAAAACATATTGTCGAACTTAAAGTAATTTTTCTCCATCGTTAACTCTGCCAGGGAACATAGATAATGTGTTGGGGGATGTCTGTCGGTCCTTTGATCTAATGTGCTTCTGATAATAACCATAAGCTTCTTCTTGTGGAATGCTTGTGTACAATGAACGAACATCTATGGTGACTAATATGTCTCGAGATTCAGTGTGGATGTGCTGAATTTTGTTTATAAAGTCCGTGGAATCGCGTACAAATGAGGGAATGTTGGGTACAAATGGTTTTAGAAAAAAATCTACAAACTGAGCCAAGGGTCTAAAAGGGAATTACACCCTGATACAATGGGTCTTCCCGGGGGAGGTGAAATGCCCTTGTGGATTTTTGGTAGTGTGTAAAACACTGGAATCCTTGGTGTAAGGTTGCTCAAAAATCTTTTTTCCTGTTCAGTAATGTACGCAAGGCACAAGCCCTCCTCAAGAGTGACTTTGATTAGCTGTGCAATGTTTATTGTAGGATCTCGCACATGGAGAGTAAGCTGTACTATCTGCTAGTTGTCTGAGGACTTCTGTTTTGTAATCACTGATGTCTTGGATGACAATCGCTCCCCCTTTATCTGCTGGTTTAATAATTATATTGTTATCCCTGGATAAATTTTGTAGAGCAAGATGTTCTTCTCTACTAAGATTATGCCACGAGTTGGATGTGGATGTTTCTAATCTTTTGAGATCTGTGAGGAGAAGTCTTTCAAAAGCGGCAATGGAAGGATCTGTTGGTCCTGGTGGCATAAAATGGGATCGTGTTTTGGAAAAGGTATGTGGGTTCGGAGATGCTGAATTGCCGAAAAAATGACGCAATTTGATGCTTCTGATGAAACTGAAGAGGTCTAGGCGGACTTGAACTGGATAATTGTAAGTTACAATTTTGAATAGCATGTTAAGTAATTTCAATGTATATCCATCTCTTTCAGCCCCTGATGAAGGCTAGATTTGATTAGCCGAAACGCGTTGGGCTTTTTTACACATTTTAACTGCAAAAACAGAATAAAATTGTGACTTTTTATCTTTTTGTTTTGTCATTCTGGGCACCTCCCTCCAACCGCTTGTTACATTGAATGACATCCACTTTTTTCCTCCCCTTTCTGGTCCACCGCCTGCCTCTGTTTTGGTTGCCAAATGGCCAAATTGGGAGGCAGGACCGCTCTTGCCTGCCTGGCTTTGTCCTGTTCCCCTCCCTGCACTCCCAGATATGAGGTGGCAGGAGCCATGTCTGGCTTGACATGGAGCTCACATACAGCAGGTGGGTGTTGAAGGTGCCTTGGGAAATAACAGCCATTATTGCTATTGCTGCAGCCTAATGCAGGTTTCTTTCCCACCCAAGTGGCAGTGCAGTTTCATGTAACTGTAGCAACAGACGCAAGCCTCTGCATTCTGAGAAGCCCCCATACCCACGCCCATACATCTGCTTGGTGTTTGGTGGGAGCGAAATCCAGGTTTTTTTGATGTAGGATTTTTTAACTGGAGTTCACAAAGGCTACCCTTTGCCTTCCACTCATTTCAGCAGACCAGCCTGCCCCAGTAGGGAGCCTCAAGTCAAGCTGGGGGGCTGCCCAAGCACAGTGAGGATGAGCCCCCCCACCTCACCTAAGCTTCTGCTGCACAAAAGCAGCCGTCCTGCAACTCTGTCTCCTCTTGCCGCATTCCTTGTAGCTGCGGTAGAACTGCTGGATCAGGACTGCGGCTCTCCGGCTCTGCTGGAATTTCTTCTGCTCGTAGTAGCTTCGGAATTTGCTCTGGATGAGGATGGCAGCTTGTATCATCTTTTTATAAAGTGCATACTGCAAGGGGAAGGGGGGGGGGAGAGAAAGAGAGAGAGAGAGACTGAAACATTCCCAAAGGCAAACAGAACAGCCAGCAACTACTCTGGGGACCATTTAGAGATGAGCACAGAGAAATTTCTCTGCAATAACAGAAAAAATGTATCCCTTCTTTGGTTAAGGTGGCAGGCAGAGAATAGGGTATAGGGTCTATAAATATAATTCCTTGCTACCCTAACCCCCCATCTCCCTCCCACCCCTGACGGTGACTAGTTCATCACACAAGCAACTCTGTCCCTTGAGGATGGGCGCCTGAATGTGCAAAGAAACTCTGCACTGAACAGCCAGAGGGTGTCGGAAGGTGATGGGGCGGATCATCTGTGCCAGTCTTTTCACGCATGTGAGTCGTCTCTTGATGTTGCACTCATCACAGAGTGCAAATGTCTGTGTCACAGATCAGAAGCTGCCAGGACTGCATCAGAGTCACAAGTGGGACTTTTTGGAAATATTACAGAGTTTTCCAATTAAGTATCTGCTTTCCATGGATGGTGATCATAACAGTTCAGCTGTTACTCCCCAGAGCAGACCCCCCCTCCAAACCTGCTCTAAGGAGCTGGTTTCCATTATTCCAGAAAAGCGCATGTGTTGGGGGGGGGAGAAGCCTGAATTACTGCATACAGGGCCAAACCATTTTACCAAATCTCAATCTGATACTGGGTTGGTTCACACCTCACGGTAAGCCATGGTTTATGCTCAGTGTGAATGAAGAGCCCCTGAGAGCACGCTGCTGAATTGCGCCTGCTTTGCCCTGCCTGCTGCCAAGAGGAGCCGGCCACGAGCCTTCGCTCAGTGTTATGTGAGAACCAGCGCAAGTGGCCTGTTTCTCTCCCACAAGCTTGTTCCTGGCTTGCCATTTGTGGTTTGCTTGAGCCAAGGCTTGTGGTTTGTTCTTTCTGGCTCCTGGCAGGGCAGAATTCAGCAGCATGCACTAGATGCGGCTCACCCGCATTAAGCCACAAAGGATTAGTGTACAAAGCAGCCCAGGCTGGCTTCTGGCAGCAATGAGTTCTTGTTTAAGGACGTAAAGAGCCACATTTTAAAATTTACCCAAGCAAATTAAAAAAAAATTAAAGTAAAAAGAAATAAAGAGGTGGATTTGTATGGCTAAAGTGCAAAAAGAGGGTCTTAATTTGCCAACTGCACCTGTGGAACTGACAGCCAGTTAAGTCAAATAATTATGATGATAGACAGCTGTAGCAATCAGAGGAGGAAGAAAGGCAGACTGCCCCCCCCACTAGCTCAAGTGACCAAAGGGTGGGGGCAGATAAGACCAGTCTCTGCCAGGGAAGTGGGGCAAGCAGCCATGGGGGGGGGTTAAGTTCCCAGGGTGGGACTTCTACCTGGAAGTTGGAGGGTAGGCCTGGCAGGCTGCAGGCTGCCCCATGTCTTCTGCTGCCTCAAGTCATGACTACTAGGTGAAGGAGAAGGGGGAGGAGGACTTGGGACCCCCCTCTGGCCTGAGTCCCCCCACAGGACAAGGCAATGCGCCCTCCCCCTCCCTCCCTCGTGCCACGAGCAGGCTCTGGGTCTGCTTGCCACCCTGCGGGATTGGGCCAAGGGCTCATCTAGCCCTGCCTGCCACATGGGACAACCAACTGGGAAGCTCAGAAGTGGGCCACAGGATGCAGCTGCCACCCCGTGCTTTCTGGCTCCAGCAGCTGCCCTTGGGGTAGCGTGACTCTGTGCATGGAGCTCTGCTCCTTTGCCTAGGGCAGCACCGAGAGCCCCGGAGTCGCTGGCAGGGTCTGCAGGAGCAGCCAGCATTTGTGACGGCAGAAGGGGCACGTCCTCTCCATCACCATCCCCAGGTGGTGCTTGGATCCCCATTACAAAAGGTGACATCCTCTCACACATTCGCCTGACTGGGCCCCTCTCCGCATGGTGAGCAGTTTGGGGAGCCCCAAGACTTGCTTGAGGCATGGGGGGAGGGACTCAGCCCCCCTTCTGGGCCATCTGGGCCAAAGCTCGTGCATCTGTGAAGTGGAATGCGAAACCAGATCCAAATGTGTGTGGGGGGTACGCTTCTGGGGCCTGACCCCAGGCCGTGTCTCTGAAAACTGCCACAGCCTGGGGCTGACTCAGTAGTTCCTGGTATGGCAACCTGGAGGTCCAATACACAACACTTCAACGTTCATTGTTAAAAAGCTTCTAGTCCTTTCACTTATGGAAGCTTAAAAGAAAATGGGCAGGTTGTACCCGGGGCAATTTCTTTCCCTGTCTTCCAGTTCTGTGGCCAGTGAGTGCACAAAAGGAGCTTGGATGAATGACAAGTGTTTGGACACTTTAAAAAAATGCTACTGACATAAAATTAAATGTTATAATTTAACAGCTTTAAAATTAACCCTATTTGGCTACTTGTATGAGGCTCTTGGCGCTGTGCACTCATTTGCAATCCCTCCTCCCCATGCATCCCAAATGCTGCTCCCCCCTCTCTCGCAGCCTGTGTGGTGCCGGGGGGGGGCACCTTTCCTAGGGGCAGGTTGGCATTCATAACAAAGCAGCACCGCGGGCATGCACGCGCCACAGCAGGAAGCGACCCACATGTGTGTGTGCATGTATTCTAGCAAAACAGATGGATCCTCATCGCCCTGGCTTGCAACAAGGGTGGAAAGCTCAGGAGCCCCAACGCTGCGTGTGTGAAGTCATTACCTTCAAGGCTATCCAAGTAAGCTTGGAAGAGGAGAAACAGAAAATACAAGGTTAACGTTCAACAGCCAGCGGCCAGTCCAGTCATCACCAGCCCAGGGCAAGTGCTCTGGCTGCCTCCTGACAGCATTCTTGCAGAGCAAAGGGAGCAGCTGGGGCCAACAGGGAGGCAGGTGGGGGGTGGGTGCAGGGGGTGGATGGGGGGGCAGCAGCAGCTGTCATTCTCTGAAGTCCGGCTGTGGGCCAAATGTCAGGCGGCTGTCCAGAGTTGAGCTTTACCAACGCCCCCAGAAAAAAGCCCTCCTCCGTCTGTGGCTGAGAACTTGGGCCTGAAAACATGGGCTGCAGAAAGGGCAACACAGGTAGGCAGCAGCCGGGGGTTTCTGGATGGTGTGGGGCAGGTTGAGGTGAGGAAGAGCGTCACCAGATTCAAATTTGGTGTTTGTGTAAATGCAACCAACAGCCACTGATATGCACCTGAGGGGAGTCAAGATCAAACCAATCTTTACAACCGTAATGAAATCTGGCAAGCAATTCGTCAGCCACCGAGGCCTTTTGATTAAGCAGGAAGTGCCACGGCTGCTGAGAATGCCCCCCATTGCCAACCATGATGCCCGGGATTCCTGCTCTCTCTCCCTTGCCTTCCAAAAGTCAAACCACACCGCAACACCCCCACTTCACTGGCCATTGGGGGCGGCTGCAGCAATGGGACATGGAAATACCCCCCAACAACCCCTGCATCAACTGGATCCGGCCAAAGGGGGGCATCCTATTGTTATCGCAGTGGCACCAGGTGCCTTTTCTAGGAAGCCATAAGCAAGCAGGCCTGAGCCCAACAGCCACACGTGTTCCATCCCCCCTGCCGTTTCCAGCAACTGGCGTTCAGGGGCATTTACTGCCTCTGACAAAGCTGCCTGGTGGATCTCGGGCAAAAGCTAACAATGGCCGGGATCCAAAGCACTGCACGCACAGAGCAGGCTTCCCACGGCTCCTCCTTCTGGCCTCTGCTGTCCTACATGATAAAACCAAAACACAGAGGCGGGCTGGGGGCTTTGGAGAGGGGCCTGACAGAGCGCGAGGGATGGCCGTAAGGAAACAAAAGCACAATAACTTGGGAGTCGTGTGGGTGGGGGGTGCAGACTACACAAAATGCAGTTACCTGCTCAATAGTTCTGCATCGGCAGCCCAAAAACTGCCACACTCTCCAAAGGGTGTTTTGGTTTTTTTGAGGCAAGCAGGCCATCAAAGTGTGCCAAAAGCCAGTTCCTGGACTGCTCAGATGGCAGGGTGGGGTGAGGACCACTGGTCCAAACTGGAGGGGGAGACCCCAACACACAGAGAAACTAGCATGCCAGGAAGATGGTAAGACAGAACATTTCCCCTTGATATCCAGATTTCTGCAGTCCTGCTTCTACGTTCCTCTCCGCAATGGAGAGCCCCCCCCAAGTTTGCCCCCCCCATCTCCCTTAAATTGTGCATTTTCCAAACACAGAGTAAATGGAAGGGAGCCTTCCATGCACAGATTTGCAGAAGGCCTATTGCTTAACGTGTGGATTTTGGGGTTGGGGATCTGTGCTCTGAGGCTTCAGGTGGGAAGAGGTGTGACAGAGCTGATGTATAGCGGGCTTTTTTTTAAAATCATGTGATTGATTCCCCCCTGCCCAACTTGTGGTCTGAAGTAGCGCTGAAACAGTTTAACCATGCCATGAGCTGTTTCTGCAGCGCCCCCTCCCTCTGGGATGCTCCGTCTTCCACAAACGCCAAAGGGGGCCCTGCCCCTGTCCCTCTCTTGCAGAATCTGTTGAGGAAGACTCAGGCACTCTCCCCGTCACCTTGGGGAGGTCCAAAGCACCCCTCTGCCGAGCGAAAAACCAAAGAGCGGCACACTCCCGTCCCCTCCACCAAGAGAGCAAACAGCCACCTCCCATGGCCAGAAGCCGCCCGGGTGGTGCCAATATCGAAGCCGCCCTGGCTCACCTGCTTGTATTTCCGGTAACAACGCTGAATGACAGCAGCGGCCACTTCCTGTTGCTCCCGGAGGGGGCGTCCCTGGAAGGGAAGGGGAAAAGATGCCAATAGGAGCGTGGCTGGGAGTGCCACTGTGGAAAGGGAAGGGCTGGGCAACCGAGACTAAAGAGGAGATGCCCAACGGGGGAGCCTGCAGCTGGGCTTGAGGGCAACGGCACACAAGGGGCACCCAGCACGGCGGCAGAGCCTCTGCGTCTCTCAGAGAAGCTCATGCAAGAACCGGAACTCTGAGCACGGAAGGACTTGCGGGCCAAGAACGGGACGGTGGGGATGCCCAGGGCAGACATGCCCAGAGCACCATGTCCTCCGTGACAGGCCTTTTCCCACTCCTGACAGCGACAGCTAATGTTATGTGTGTGTGGGGGTATGGAAATGCATGTCGTGGCAGCCTCAGGGGTGTGTGGAGCCCCCTCAGGGGGGCACAGAGCCTCAGAGGCACCTGGGGCCAATGGTTTGAGGGCAAGACAATCCAGGGCTGTGTCAATCCTCCAAACGGAAAGGACAGCTGTGCTTTTGGCTGTGTGTGTGAGTGCATGTGCGCATGCACATCCCTCTTGAACCTTCCTTGGCCATTTTCAGTGCCTCCTCCTTTAACCTGTGCAGGGCCCATTTGGGCCATCATTTGCCAAAACCCAGCACTCAGCTGACCCTCACTTTCCATTCTGTTTCAGTGTAACTTCCTTCTGCCAGCTGGCAACTAGGTGCTCCTGCTCCTGCCTGCCCCCTCCCCTCCCCCAAAGAGCAGCTGCCGCCCCTCACCTTGTATTTCCTGAAGACTGTCTGGACCAGCTTGGCAGCTTCGTAGAGTTCCCTCTGTTCGTGGTCAGAGAGGGTCAGCTGCGCAAACTCATTTTCAACTTTGTCGCTGGTGGAGGCGCTTAGGAATTCTGACCAGTCTGTGGCCGAAGGGAGTCTGGGCTTCTCAAACGGCGCTTCACTGACTGGTGAGCTTGCAGGGCTCAGGCTGGTGTTGGAAGAAGGGGTCAGGGGTCCAACATACAGGCTTCTGCAACGAGAGGCACAGGGAGGGTCACCACTGCACAAGCCATTCCCTCCCACCCCCTGCAAACTCAGAGATGAGCTGTATGGGCACAGATAGAGCGGGTGGTGATGGCCAAAACCACATGCAGGATATGGGTCAGAATAACATACTAGTTCGGGACCTGCTAAATTGTTAGGTTTGCAATACGCTGTGAACCAAATAACCCCCCCCCAATCCCTAATTTAAATGCAGAGTTCACCATCTTGCTCGCGCTCCTTCTCAAGGCAAGGGGTCGGCCAGACCATCTGGCAAGTGAGAGGTGCCAAGGGCTCTCCCAGCTGTCAGGCAGCGAGACCTCCAATGGCCTGGCAGGCGCAGGACACCATCCACGTTGAGAACCAAAGAAGACGTGATGGAGGTGTATAAAATGATGCATGGGCCGAGGAAGCGGACAGACCAAAGCTTTTCTCCCTCTCTCATAACGCGAGATTCGTGGACGCCCTCTTGCGCCCAGGGCCTGCTTCCTTGTGGGCTCGCCATCATGGGCATCTGGTTGGCCACTGTGAGAACAGGAGGCTGGACCGGATGGGCCCCCGTTGGCCTGATCCTGCAGGCCCTTCTGATGCTCTTACCCGCCAGGCCTCACCAGCTCCAAGATGGAGGGGGACGGCAGCGCAGCTTCACCTGGCTTCTGACCCTGTGTTTCAGGCCAGGGAGAAGACCCCACCCCTTGGGGTGACCTAGAATTTTTCAACCCTTGTTGAAACAGCACAGAGGAAAAATATGCTACACATTTACGTTTGGTCTAATGATGTTTATTTTATAGTACTTGAGGGTTAAGTACTGGACACTTAGCTGTGTCTAATTACCCTGCGCCACACGCAGTGAACCAGAATAGAACCACTTTCAGGGATATTCTGGTTTCTGAACCTTTACTGGCTTGAATGAGAAAAACAAAATGGAACAATTTAGCTGCTAACATCTAAACTAAACCAAAACATCTCACAGCCTGACTCCCGGCAGGTTTTGCTTCCACACAGCAGCAGCAAGACATGGGAGGCGCCTTCTCGTCTCATGGAGATAAGTACAGAGAGAATCAGGCCCTCCTATGTGAGGGGGAAAGGTGGCAAGTCCTTGCAGTGTTAGGGCCTGGCGAGCAAGCATCACAGACCTCATTTGAGCAGCGCTTGGTAAGTGGTCGACATCTGCGAGGTAACTGGCCAGCCAGCTCATCGAGGTGCCAATGGGGGCGCTGTCCATCCTCTCGGCTGGTGGCGTCTCCATTGGTACAAAGTTTTCCCGCTTTATCCTCTCTGGGGTCGCTTCAATGATGTGCTCTGCTAGAGTCATCATGGTCACCTGTAAAGGCAGAAGGCAGCCTTTCAGGGGCACATCGCCCCTCTCGGAGGGACGGAAACCAGTCCTTTCCGCCACCCCCCCGTTCTCCCCACTGTCAGATCTAAGGTGCCTGTCAAACTGAGAGTACAGTGAGGCAGAGAAGGCAAAAGGGCCGCAACAGACACAGCTGAAAGCAGAGCCTCCAAGTTCCTCAGACCAGCAAGGAAGCCATGTGCAGAAGCTTAGAAGCTGCCATGGAACATCACCTGACACGTTCTGGCCTCTTGGGTGAGGCGTGGTGAGCCGCCTCGTTACCCTGGAGGGCCACATGTTGTGGTGGGCGGGGGCCACATGCTAGAGAGCATTGTGACGCCCTTCCCTGGCTCTCCCTGTCAGGTTCCTACCTGCTCGTGGTTACTGCCTGTCTCTAGGCACCACCAGGGACTCCACCAGTCCGGACTATCCTTTTATATGGTTTCTCTCCCCGCTCTAGCACAGATCTCAACAGCCCCCTGCTAGGCAACCACCAGTCACGTCCTAATACTAGTATTCCCAGAGACTCTGAATACTGGTATTGTTATTCTCTTCACCGCTGCCACCATTTGTTACAGTTTCCCTTCAGCCTTGGTCATTACCTTACCCTCCCTTCTGGTCTGTGAAACCCCAGCCAAGGATCAGGCCTTTGGTAAACCAAATTAAGTATTTATTAAAGATAACAAAGCTAACAAGATTAACAAGATTTCTTCTTAAGGCACATAAGCATATGGTTTTACTCAATACTAATCCGAACTCCACCCCCCTCCTTCTCCACTCTCTCCTGGCAAACCACTCTCTCAAACCCACCAAACAACCCACTCTTTCTCTTCTCCCCCCAGATTCCACTCTCACTCTTCCTTTTATACATTCAGCCATTTTAAACACTCAGCCAATCATCTAGCATTCTACTGCCCATTCACTCCCCCTCCTCTTTCACTCCACTTACCATGTATCTTCTAAACCACCAACACTTACCATATATACATTAATATAGGAACATCACAAGCATCCCCCCCCACACACACACACTTCCCTCACAGCCATATTTCTTTCTTGCAGGTGTTTATATACTGGGCTCTTGAGGCTCTTGTGTTGATATGCAAAGCCCAGAACCACTTGGGTCCAGCTACCCCGAAAGGCCGCCCAAGCCTTTATATCTCAGCCCGATCAATGAGGTTATCCAGGGGAGGGCTGCTGGTTGTCCCCGTGCTACAGAGGTCCGACTGGCCTCAGCCAGGCCCATGTTGTGGAGCACTCCTCCAGCAGAGATTCAGTAGACGTAACCTCACTTTTGCCGTTCAGGTGTCTTCTGAAGACTTTTTTGGTAGCCAATCATTGTAATGATAGCTCTGCATTGCTTTTAATGTCCTCTATGCTCTTCTGTTGCTGTACCCAATCCTGCTGTTTTATGAGAGGGCTCACCTGCAAGTCATCCATGTGATGCAAGCACTCCTCACTTCCTGTGCTGTCCTGGAAGGAGAGAAGCTCGGTGTCCACCGCCTCCCGCTCTGCCATCATCAGCACGCTCATCTGTTCCCGCTGGTGCAGCCGCTGGGCCCCCGTGTCCTTCCCCAGCGCCAGCCCCTTAGGGCTGCCCGCCCCCTGCAGTGCAGGCACACCAACGTACACCTCCTTTGGGCTCCACGGGACCCCTGCCTGCCCACTGGGGCCCTGGTACCCGGCCACATCTGAGACCAGCTCCCGCGAATAGTCCCGCACCCCATGCCTGGGGCTGATTGTCTCCGGGAGGGATTGCTTAGCGCTGGAGCGTGGCTTCCGGGCACTCGGCTGCTCCAAGCTCAGGGCGGTTGAAAGGAGCTTCTCCTGCCGAGTGGAGAAGGGTTCGGGGTTCAGTTTGTGTTTTTTGGGTGCTGGATACTCCTTCTGGCTCTCACTGCTGTAGTAACTGGAGGGCTCCGACCGTGGCCGCCTCAGCTCTGGAACCAAAGAGAGCGCAAGTCAGGATCCAGCCGGCCAAGTGCGTGTGTGCTGCCACTTCTGGGAAGCGTGGCCTGCCTTCTTTTGGCAAAACGGGCCAGGCAGCTCTGCAGGACTGGCCCCCAGCCCGGGCACAAGGAAATGGCAAGCAAGCTGGAGAGGAATGCTGCCCAGGAGCACCAGGTGGGTAAGGGCAGAGCACTGGGGGAGGGAGAGAGGGAGGGGAGGCTGGTCTGCACGGACACACACACACAGGCCCCCTCCCTGGAGCAGGGGTGGGGGACAGACCCTGGCTGCAGCACCGTACTTTCCTCACGGATGAGAATGGCAGTCCTGTGCAAAAGGCCACGTGTGGGGGACACAGCTGGGAGGGGGTGAAACCTGCCTCTTGACCTCAGCCTCTAACGGGGCCCCAGCCTGGGCCAATGCCTGAGGCAAGTTATGATCAAGCAGGAGGAGCACACCCAGAAGTCAGCTGACCAGCCTGGGGGACAAGGGGACCTTTTGCCTGCAGGGTCTGCCCTTGCCCTGCCCCTGCCTCCATGCCCAATGTCCTGGGTAAATTAAACACAGTCTCCTATCCCATCTAAACCAGGAAACAACAATTACCAGGACTGGGGCAGACCAGGATCTGAAAGCACAGCAGGAGTTTGTCTCAGAACCTGGCTTGGTCCAGTCCTGGCAAACTGCATTTCCTCGTTTGGATGGAACTGGAAACAATGGATAGTTAGCCCTGGCAGTCCTTGTGGTGCCGCGAGAAGGAACGCAGTGTGTGGAGAGAGGTGGCAGGGGCAAGGGCTGGCCATAGTGCAGCGAACTGAGCCAAGACATGGACGTACAAAGCAAGCCACTGGGTGATCCAAAGTTACTGGGGAGCAAGGAATGGAGGAGGAGGAGGGAATGCTTTGATTTGGATTCCTGCATTGAGCAGGAGGTTGGACTTGATGGCCTTATAGGCCCCTTCCAACTCTACTGTTCTGTGATTCTAGGAGGAGGAGGAGGAGGGGGATGGGCAAGGCCAGGCCTGTCTTCCAAGGAGGGGACCCAAGGCAGCAGCAGCGACAACCTCAAAACCCTCTTACCTGTATTGGAAGTGGAAACCACCGTGACCCCCTTCTGGGGCTCCTGAGAGGCCACCATCTCGCTGTGCCACTGGGCAATCCAGTTCTCACTGCTGGGCTCCTCATGGGAAGGACAAGGGATCTGGGGGGGTTGCCTGAGTTGGGCCTGCTCCTCCCGCTGCAAATGCTCAAGACACTCAGCCAGCTTCACATGGCCCCGAGAGCGTGCGATGGCCAAGGGGAGCCTCCCGAGGGAGTCGGGGATAGAGATGGCGCGCTGGTCCCACTTGTACAGGACGACAGCGGCATCCAGGTGGCCCAGGGCACATGCCCACATCTGGAAGAGAAACGCGTTCAGGGGGGCAGGAGAGGAGACTGGCAGAGCCCAGGACCCTCCCCCAGAATTACCCCGTTTCAGGCCTGGCAAGTACTGGAAGCCCCCCAGGAGGCAACGGCTCTGCCGCGCCACCGTCATGTCTCTCAGAGTCAGAGACGACAGCAGCAGCAGGGACTCGACAGGCAAGGCCGGCTCTGCCCAGGGAGCAGGGCATTCTCGATGCCAAGCTCATGCAATGGCCCCAATGGGACTCTCACACACCCCTCTCCCCAGCCGCCAGGAGCAGCGAAAAGCGGCTTCGAGCACCACCCAGCCCAGGTGCAGGTGAGAGAGCGTGGCTACGTACCAGGGGGGTGCATGAGAAGTGGTCAACATTCAAGGGGTCCACTTCCAGCTCCAGGTCAATGCTATTGGCATGTTTGGTGCTGGGGGGGCAAGAAGGAGAGGAGTCACTCAAGGCTGCTTGCTGAAGGGAGGGAAAAATGTGGGCGACAGCTCCACTGGGGCTCATAATCGAGCCCCCCCAGGAAAAATGGCCACAGCCCCAAGTGCGATGAGGCCAGTGTGGCCATCCACCCACCAAGAGGTGGCAGCTGGCGGTATCCATGGACTGAGAAGATGCAGCTGTGGCAAAAGCTGCAGAAAGCGTTTGCAGGGGAGCTGTCAACTGGCAGTCTGAAGGCTCAACCCCCCCCCCTCCAAGAGTTCCCATGGAGTCCAAGAGCTGCTTCCTCCTGTGGGAGCGGCACAGGCAAGTCCCCCACCCCTGCCAGACCTGGGTCTTACCGCCATTTGAGGAGGGTCTGGATGAGGGTGGCGTAGCCCTGGGCTGCTGCCAGGTGCAGGAGAGTCATTCCCCGGAAGGTCTTGGAGTGGATGAGGTGCTTGGACTTGGCCCAGCAAGCCCGGCTCATCATCTTCTCGCAGACGACCACCACGCGGCTCTCAAAGCAGTTCCCCAAGGCGGCTGCCCCTGAGATGCACTGCAAGGGAGAGGCGCCTGGCTTAGGGACTCGCTCTTGGGGGGAAAGCACAGCCGGGGGTGGGGTGGGGGGCAGCACCGCAGGCCTCTTATTGGGCTTTGCCCTTGATGGCAGACCGCAGGGAGGGCGAGTCTCTCCCCCAGGGGCTGCTGCTGCTGGATGCGGGGACCGGCTCCCTGCTGTGAGTGGGACGTGGCTGGACCAGTGCAAGCTTTCGTGGCCTCGCAGCCAGAGCAGGGAGGGCAAGGGAGGTTGTGAGGAAGGGAGGGAGGGGGCCGGTTGCCAGCCAGGAGGGTCCCGCAGCTTCTTTCTGGGCACCTCACCGCCTTCCCCAGGAGTGCAGGCAGGAAGAGGCGGGGCTGGGTGGGTCCCAAGGTCTGATGAGGAAGATATTCTGGTTGGCTGCTAACTGCAGCATCATCGGCACTTGTTTCGGAGCATTTAAACATAAGCTGTGCTCGTCTACCATTTCTGCATGGCAACAGGCATCTTTCTCTACCTTTTGCAAGCCCAAATAGCCTGCCATAACTTTCCATTTTGTTCTCAATAACGTTACGGGAAGGGGCCGCCATCGCCCTGTGGCAGAGCACCTGTTTGGCATGCGGAAGAGCCGGCCTCAGTCCCCAGCAGCGTCTCCAGGGGGGCTGGGAGAGAACCCCACATGGACATCCTGAAGAGCCCCGCCTGTCATAGCTTCCTATTTAAACCGGCCCTTTATTCAGAACCATGAGGACTAGAGGTTTGCATTGTTTTTAGGGGAAGGGCCAATGTAGCTCTGTGGGTGAGGCCCTACTTTGCGTGTGGAAGGACCAGGTTCATTCCTGGACACCTTTGGGTAAGGCCAGGAATGTCCCCTTCCCGAAACCCCCGAGATCCACTGCCAGTCCGTGCAGGCAGGGCTGAGCCAGATGGGCCCAATGGATCTGCCTCAGATCCTTACGCTAGCCATTTCTGTGCTCCTATTTTCTTTCTTACTGGCCAGCCAGCAGAAAGAAAGGTTTCCCTCTTCACCAGCGCAGTAACTGATATTATTGTTTGGGGGGGGGGGAAAGAATGTATATTTCTTCACCTCACAACTAAATCTGAACCGTGCACTTGCTTGGGCAATCACTGCTGGCTCAACTGTACTTAAGGCACATTCAGGTTCTAAAACCAGTAAATAAAGCTTGATGGGTTTGATTCAATCTCCCACCCACCCCTCGTTCTCAACATTTCTCAATATTTTACATCTTTCCCTCAGAGAGTGCCTAGACACACAGGTTACCACACGGTCATGAGTGGATTGGAGTTCTCTTTCTCTTCTGTAACATTAGAAGGCAGGGTCACCCACTGAAAGGGAAAGTCCGGTCCCCACGGGGGCAGCTCCAGCCTGGGCTGGAACATCCCTTGCCTGAGATCTCTGAGAGCTGCTGTCAGTCAGCACAGAGACAGCACTGAACTTGACAAGCCAATGGCCTTACTATGTTCCTGATGAAACCCAAGGAACTCACTGCTACAAGATGCAGCCCTGGCCAGGAGGCCCTTCTTGATTCATACAGTGCTGACAAGGTGCCTGGAGCCTCTGCAGAATACCAGAGGGGCAGATCACCGCCTGGAAGGTTTAGTTTACTGTCTCTAAGTCCACAGAATATGCAAGGTTATCGTGGGGCGTTTGGGCCTGAGGGGAACGAGAGGCTTGGGCCGAGGCCTCCCTGAAAAGGTGAGTCTGGGGGAGGAATCTGAAGGGAGTCAATGAGGTGGGCGCACACAGAGGTGTTCTGGCAGGCGGATCCAGCTGTCGGGGGAAGAAGAGGAGCAGAGATACCTGAGGGGTCTGGAGGTCTGTGGGGTGTTGGGGGCAGCTGAGCAGAGACCGAGGGGCAAGGGCCAGGACGGCTCCTCTGAAGGGAAGGGCAAGGGGCTGCCGTGGACCAGGAGCCAGCACGGTCGCTGCGGTCAGAGCCACGGGGCTGGGGGACGGCTGGAGTGGCAGAGGGAAGGCGGGGGCTGAGGGAGACACAGATTTTCTTCCGAAGGCGGCTGGTTCTTGGTGGGCCCTCCCAGCATGCAAGGGCAAAACGTGTGCAGGCCTTGGCCACACCCTGCTGCCCCCAGAGAGGAACCCTCCTCCCCTCCCCCCTCCCCGACTGACCTCGGGCAGGAGAAGAGGAGGCAGCTGCAGCTCCTTGGGGGAGACTCCTTTCCCTGCTTTTTTTTGGGAGGGGGACAACAACACTAAAATCCCAGGGAACTGATGCTCCCCCCCTTGCCTCCTCCTTCTTAGGAGAGGGCCAAGGGTGGGGTCAGGACATGGAACAGCGGTTACACCAAAGGAGCATTTCTGAAAGGTGGCTTTGGGGAAGAGGGCTGGCCACGTCACCTCCTCCTTATTCCTCCCCAGCCTTTGTTCCCTTTAACACCTGTCGTGGGATTTCAGGGGAAGAATCGGAAGACACCTTACACAAAGGCAGAGCTTGGCAAAGGGACTTTTTTGAACGACAACTCCCATCAGCCCAATCCAGTGGCCATGCTGGCTGGGGCTGATGGGAGTTGTCGTTCAAAAAAGTCCCTTTGCCAAGCTCTGCACAAAGGGGCTGCAAAGGGCGTTTGGGGTTGAACTGAGCAACATCAGGCTGCGCTGGGTAGACTCTTTTTGAGCTGTCTGCAAGTGGTGCTACTGCTTTGCTTAAGGATGCTCTAAAGCAGAGCCTTCCCCAGGTGCTGGCTTCCAGATCTTTTGGACAGCCTCCCTTCAGCCTCACTGGCCATGCCTGTGATCCAAAATATCTGAAGGCTCTCTGCCGGCCAGTCTCTTAGCAGGCTTTTTGCATCCCCAAGTGAACCGTGGATGTGTACAAAAGGGAGGTGCTTCCTGGTCAATTTACCTTTAATTAAATACCCTCCTCCCCCTCTTTTGGGGGGGCGGAGTTGCGCAACCAACAGCCACTGCACAGCCAAGGAAGAGAAGACAGCCTCTCTGGCGTGTCACAGGCAAATGAAGAGGCTGCAGAAGCTTTTTGAACGTAAAGCTACTCCCATGAGGGAGCACCCAGGAACACAGGCCGAGGGCCAGCATGTACCTGTGCTTGGCTACCTCCATTGCCACTGCTGTTGCCCCCACCGGCACCTGGGCCTTGCTGCTTGTGCTGCTGGGACCCGGTCATGTCAGCCATCCTCCTCTCCATCTGCTCAAGCCGCTCCAGAATAGACATCCTGAACTGGTTCTCTGCATCAACACAGGACAGAGAGAGAGAGGAAGAGTGAGTGAGTGAGTGGGAAGCCCCCTCGCCTCCCCCAGGGAAGCAACAGCAGAACAGGAGAGACAAGTGGCCGGCAAAAGCCTTGGGAAATCAGGGGGGGGGGAAAGTCTGGCGAAATCGATCTCCTAGCAGTTCTTCCATCTGCTCTTTCACATCAGGGTTCCGCTCCTGCAAACTTTCTTGGTTTCCTCAACCACCAAAACCAGAAACAAAACCATTTCTGTATTGAAACATTCTGAAAAAAGAAGGAAATTCATGCCTACGTGGTGTGCTTGTCCCCTCTTGCCACGGACCATGGTGGCTCCTTCTGGTGGAGACCCAGCAGTGGGGAGCAGGCGTGAAAGCTAAACGGGACCTCCATCTGGCAGAAGAAGTGTGCCTATGCCCTTGGGTACCAGGTACAGACTGGTATAGCCCAGTGGGGTGGAGAGCCTGGCTGGGAGTCCAAAGTCTGCGAGTTCCAATCCCCACTCGCGTCTCCTGGGTGTCAAGGCCAGCTAAAGATCACCCCACAGGAAGTGGCTCAGAGGTTACGTGCCCTGCCACCCGTGCAGCCGTGGGCAAGCTGCATAGTCTCAAGGAGCCCAGTTGCCCCCCAGCTGGCAGTTGCAGACAAGGAAAAGGCTGGCTTGTGCAGCTTTGGCAAGCTGAGCAGGCTCTAGCCAGCTGGCTGGGGAGGACTAGCCTCAGAAGGAGGCAATGGGAAACCCCCTCTGAATGCCACTTACCATGAAAACCCTATTCGTAGGGTAGCCATAAGTCGGGATCGATTTAAAGGCAGTCCATTTCCATTTTTTTCAATTGTTCAGTTACTGAACAATAGTTTGTTGTTGACATTGAAAGCTCCAAACAACTTGGGACCAGGACACCTAGCAGACACAGGAAGGCAGGCAGCTCAGGAGGACAGCTGCTCCAGTTTGGCCTCTGGGAACAAACATCTATGCCTGTCCAGATGCTGTTGGACTCCAACTCCCATAAGCCCCAGTCAGGATGGCCAATGGATCATGGGAGAGGAAGTCTTCAAATGGGGGGGTGCTGGGACAAGCCCCCGGGTCACAGCCTGATCCAAGGTGGGTCGCAACAGCAACGTCACCACCATACAAATATACGGTATGAAGGAAGGAAGGAAGGGGCCTCAGTTCACGTTTGGGTTAAGGGCGGGTGCCAGGGCCACGGATAAGAACATAAGCAGAGCCTTCTGGATCAGGCCAAAGGGGGCCCATCTAGTCCAGCATCCTGTTCTCACCGCGGCCAACCAGATGCCCATAATGGGAAGCCTGCAAGCAGGAATTGAGGGCAAAGAGCACTCTCCTCACCCTGTGGTTTCCAGCAACTGGCATTTGGAAACATACTGCCTCTGACTATGGAGACAGATCATAGCCATCAGGGCTAGTAGCCACTGATAGCCTTTTCCTCCGTGAATTTGTCTAGATCTGCAATGCCAACCCCTCCTCTAGGATGCACACCTTAATGTGGTGAGGGGGTTTGAGAGTGTTGAAGAAGCTGAGAGCAATGCCGTCAGGAGTCTAGACCAAGAGGCTAGACTCCTAGCAGGGGCACCCATGGCGGAATGGTCAAAGCTGAGATACCAGACTAAGATGCATCTAAACTCAGAGGAAGGCAATGGGAAACCACCTCTGAATATCTCTTACCATGAAAACCTTATGAACAGAGTATCCAAAATGCAACACAAGATAGTGCTGGAAGACGAGAGCCCCAGGTCAGAAGGCACTCACCGAGCTACTGGGGAAGAACAAAGGACAAGTACGAGTAGCGCTGTGACTAATGATGCAGCTGGATCAAAGCCGAAAGAAGCCCAGAGGCTGATGCGCACAGATGTGAAAGTAGAGTCCAGAGTTGTACGACGTACACAATAGGAACATGGAATGTGAGAAGCATGAACGGGGAAAGTTAGAAATTGTCAAGCAAGAAATTGAACGTCTCAACAGTACAATACTTCGTGTGAATGAATTAAAATGGACGGGAATGGGACGCTTTCAATCAGGCAACTACAAAATATTTTATGCAGGAAATGAGAAATTAAGAAGAAATGGGGTTGCTTTAATGGTGAGAGGTGATGTAGCAAAAGCAATTAAGAGCTATAACGCAAGGTCTGAGTGAGTGATACCAATGAGATTTAACAGGAAGCCTATTAACATAACCATCATTCAAGTCTACACTCCAACGTCAAATGCAGAAGAAGATGAATTAGAGAGATTTTACGCAGAAGTACAGGAGGAAATGGATCACACACCAAAACAAGATATGATGATAATCATGGGGGACTGGAATGCAAAAGTAGGGAACAGAGAAGAACTAGGAATTGTGGGGAAATGGGGCTTAGGAGACAGAATTGAAGCAGGACAAAGACTTATTGAATTCTGTGAAGCCAATAATTTGTTTCATGCAAACACATTTTTTGAGCAACCGAAAAGATGACTGTACATGTGGACATCACCAAATAGTCAATATAGGAATCAAATTGATTATATAATTGGAAGCAGAAGATGGAGACGTTCCATACATTCTATGAAAACAAGACCAGGAGCAAACTCCGGTACAGATCACGAACTGGTTGTATCGAAAATCAGAGTAAAGCTAAAGAAGAACAAAGCAATCATAATGCCAAAATACAATTTAAATAACATCCCAGAAGAATATAAAGATCAAATGAGGAACAGATCTGAGCCTTTAAACTTACTTGACAGAGAACCAGAAGAACTATGGAGTGAAGTCAGAGACATTATCAGGGAAGAATGCAAAAAGACAACATCTCTAATTAAAAAGAGAGAAAGACCTGAATGGATGACTGAAGAAACTCTTAAAATGATTCAAGAGAGAAGGAAAGCAAAAGCAAAAGGAGAAACATGGTTAGGACCTTAAATGCAACTATACAGCAACTAGTAAGTAGGGACAAAGAGAACTATTACCATAGTTATTGTATAGAAACAGAGGAGGACAACAAAAAGGGTAGAACAAGAGCCCTATTCCAAAAGATTAGAGAAATGAAAGGGGAATTTAAACCACGAGTAGGGATGTTGAATAATCAACAGGGGAGCACACTGACTGACCGAGATAAAATAAAAGGAAGATGGAAGCAATACATTGAAAAACTTTATAAAAGAGATGCCAGGATGACAGATTCATTCACGGAGGAACCGTATGATGAAAAACCAGAAATGTTAGAATATGAGGTGAAAGCTGCTCTTAAAATACTTGGAAGAAACAAATCACCAGGAACAGATGACATACCAATAACTACACGTTTCTGAGACGGAATCTGTCCAAATATTGAAAAACAATTGTCAACAAATATGGAAAATAAAACAATGGCCCACAGACTGGAAGCATTCAATATATACCCCAATTCCAAAGAAAAGGGATCCCAGGGAATGCAGTAATTATCGAACTATTGTCTTAATATCCCATGTAAGTAAAGTAATGCTCAAGATTCTACAACAAAGACTCCTACCATATATGGAGTGAGAAATGCCAGATGTCCAAGCTGGATTTAGAAAAGGAAGAGGTACCAGAGATCATATCGCAAACATACGTTGGATAATGGAACGGACTAAGGAATTTCAGAAGGAAATCACCCTGTGCTTTATAGATTACAGCAAAGTCTTTGACTGTGTAGATCATGAAAACCTATGGAATGCTTTAAAAGAAATGGGGGGTGCCACAGCATCTGACTGTCCTGATGCACAACCTATACTCTGGACAAGAGGCTACTGTAAGGACAGAATACGGAGAAACCAATTGGTTCCCCATTGGAAAGGGTGTGAGACAGGGGTGTATTTTATCACCCTATTTGTTTAATCTGTATGCAGAACTTATCATACGGAAAGCAGGTTTGGATCAATATGAAGGAGGTGTGAAAATTGGAGGGAGAAATATCAACAATTTAAGATATGCAGACGATACCATACTACTAGCAGAAACCAGTAATGATCTGAAGCAACTGCTGATGAAAGTTAAAGAGGAAAGCACAAAAGCAGGACTACATCTGACTGTCAAGAAGACTAAAGTAATGACAAAAGAAGATTTATGTAACTTTAAAGTTGACAAGGAGGATATTGAACTTGATAAGCATTATCAATACATCAGCACAGTCATTAACCAGAATGGAGACAATACTCAAGAAATCACAAGAAGGCTAGGACTGGGGAGGGCAGCTATGAGAGAACTAGAAAAGGTCCTCAAACGCAAAGATGTATCACTGAACACTGAAGTCAGGATCATTCAGACCATGGTATTCCCGATCTCTATGTATGGATGTGAAAGTTGGACAGTGAAAAAAGTGGGTAAGAGAAAAATCAACTCATTTAAAATGTGGTGCTGGAGGAGAGCTTTGTGCATACCATGGACCCCGGAAAAGACAAATAATTGGGTGTCAGATCAAATTAAACCAGAACTGTCACTAGAAGCTAAAATGATGAAACTGAGGTTATCATACTTTGGACACATAATTAAGAACATAAGAACATAAGAAGAGCCTGCTGGATCAGGCCAGTGGCCCATCTAGTCCAGCATCCTGTTCTCACAGTGGCCAACCAGGTGCCTGGGGGAAGCCCGCAAACAGGACCCGAGTGCAAGAACACTCTCCCCTCCTGAGGCTTCCGGCAACTGGTTTTCAGAAGCATGCTGCCTCTGACTAGGGTGGCACAGCACAGCCATCATGGCTAGTAGCCATTGATAGCCCTGTCCTCCATGAATTTCTCTAATCTTCTTTTAAAGCCATCCAAGCTGGTGGCCATTGCTGCATCTTGTGGGAGCAAATTCCATAGTTTAACTATGTGCTGAGTAAAGAAGTACTTCCTTTTGTCTGTCCTGAATCTTCCAACATTCAGCTTCTTGGAATGTCCACGAGTTCTAGTATTATGAGAGAGGGAGAAGAACTTTTCTCTATCCACTTTCTCAATGCCATGCATAATTTTATACACTTCTATCATGTCTCCTCTGACCCGCCTTTTCTCTAAACTAAAAAGCCCCAAATGCTGCAACCTTTCCTCGTAAGGGAGTCGCTCCATCCCCTTGATCATTCTGGTTGCCCTCTTCTGAACCTTTTCCAACTCTATAATATCCTTTTTGAGATGAGGCGACCAGAACTGTACACAGTATTCCAAATGCGGCCGCACCATAGATTTATACAACGGCATTATGATATCGGCTGTTTTATTTTCAATACCTTTCCTAATTATCGCTAGCATGGAATTTGCCTTTTTCACAGCTGCCGCACACTGGGTCGACATTTTCATCATGCTGTCCACTACAACCCCGAGGTCTCTCTCCTGGTCGGTCACCGCCAGTTCAGACCCCATGAGCGCATATGTGAAATTCAGATTTTTTGCTCCAATATGCATAATTTTACACTTGTTTATATTGAATTGCATTTGCCATTTTTCCGCCCATTCACTCAGTTTGGAGAGGTCTTTTTGGAGCTCTTCGCAATCCCTTTTTGTTTTAACAACCCTGAACAATTTAGTGTCGTCAGCAAACTTGGCCACTTCACTGCTCACTCCTAATTCTAGGTCATTAATGAACAAGTTGAAAAGTACAGGTCCCAATACCAATCCTTGAGGGACTCCACTTTCTACAGCCCTCCATTGGGAGAACTGTCTGTTTATTCCTACTCTCTGCTTTCTGCTTCTTAACCAATTCCTTATCCACAAGAGGACCTCTCCTCTTATTCCATGACTGCTAAGCTTCCTCAGAAGCCTTTGGTGAGGTACCTTGTCAAACGCTTTTTGAAAGTCTAAGTACACTATGTCCACTGGATCACCTCTATCTATATGCTTGTTGACACTCTCAAAGAATTCTAATAGGTTACTGAGACAGGACTTTCCCTTGCAGAAGCCATGCTGGCTCTGCTTCAGCAAGGCTTGTTCTTCTATGTGCTTGGTTAATCTAGCTTTAATAATACTTTCTACCAGTTTTCCAGGGACAGAAGTTAAGCTAACTGGCCTGTAATTTCCGGGATCCCCTCTGGATCCCTTTTTGAAGATTGGTGTTACATTTGCCACTTTCCAGTCCTCAGGCACGGAGGAGGACCCGAGGGACAAGTTACATATTTTAGTTAGCAGATCAGCAATTTCACATTTGAGTTCTTTGAGAACTCTCGGGTGGATGCCATCCGGGCCCGGTGATTTGTCAGTTTTTATATTGTCCATTAAGCTTAGAACTTCCTCTCTTGTTACCACTATTTGTCTTAATTCCTCAGAATCCCTTCCTGCAAATGTTAGTTCAGGTTCAGGGATCTGCCCTATATCTTCCACTGTGAAGACAGATGCAAAGAATTCATTTAGCTTCTCTGCAATCTCCTTATCGTTCTTTAGTACACCTTTGACTCCCTTATCATCCAAGGGTCCAATCGTCTCCCTAGATGGTCTCCTGCTTTGAATGTATTTATAGAATTTTTTGTTGTTGGTTTTTATGTTCTTAGCAATGTGCTCCTCAAATTCTTTTTTAGCATCCCTTATTGTCTTCTTGCATTTCTTTTGCCAGAGTTTGTGTTCTTTTTTATTTTCTTCATTCGGACAAGACTTCCATTTTCTGAAGGAAGACTTTTTGCCTCTAAGAGCTTCCTTGACTTTGCTTGTTAACCATGCTGGCATCTTCTTGGCCCTGGCGGTACCTTTTCTGATCTGCGGTATGCACTCCAGTTGAGCTTCTAATATAGTGTTTTTAAACAACTTCCAAGCATTTTCGAGTGATGTGACCCTCTGGACTTTGTTTTTCAGCTTTCTTTTTACCAATCCCCTCATTTTTGTGAAGTTTCCTCTTTTGAAGTCAAATGTGACCGTGTTGGATTTTCTTGGCAATTGGCCAGTTACATGTATGTTTAATTTAATAGCACTGTGGTCACTGCTCCCAATCGGTTCAACAACACTTACATCTCGCACCAGGTCCCGGTCCCCACTGAGGATTAAGTCCAGGGTTGCCGTCCCTCTGGTTGGTTCCATGACCAACTGATCTAGGGAATAGTCATTTAGAATATCTAGAAACTTTGCTTCTTTGTCATGATTGGAACACATATGCAGCCAGTCTATGTCCGGGTAGTTGAAGTCACCCATTACTACCACATTTCCTAGTTTGGATGCTTCCTCAATTTCATATCTCATCTCAAGGTCTCCCTGAGCATTTTGATCAGGGGGACGATAGATCGTTCCCAGTATTAAGTCCCTCCTGGGGCACGGTATCACCACCCACAACGATTCTGTGGAGGAGTCTGCCTCTTTTGGGGTTTCGAGCTTGCTGGATTCAATGCCTTCTTTCACGTATAGAGCGACTCCGCCACCAATACGTCCTTCCCTGTCCTTCCGATATAGTTTATATCCAGGGGTAACCGTATCCCACTGGTTTTCTCCATTCCACCAGGTCTCGGTTATGCTCACTATATCAATGCTCTTCTCTAAGACCAAGCACTCCAGTTCTCCCATCTTGGTTCGGAGGCTCCTAGCATTAGCGTACAGGCACTTGTAAGCAGTGTCTCTCTTCAAGTGTCTTTGGCACTTGTGGTTAGGCCTGTGGTAATTTTGCTCTTCTGAATTTATATCCTGTGCCCCTGCTCTCACAATGCCTACTTCTAGGCCTACCCCTTTTAAAATTTCATCATTTCTTTGCGCTGTGTGTAGTTGTGTTGCTTAATTTTGTTTAAAAGCAGCGCCACAGCAGCAGAGAGTAACAGCAGATGCTGAAATGCTAGTGTGCCAGCGTGTGCGTGCGTTTGCCTAAGAAAGCAGGCTTTTACCCTGCATCAGCATCACTGAGACTTAAGACTTAGTAAAATAAGGAAAGCTACTTTATTTAGAGAAATACATTGTAGATAGAAAAGGCAAACCTAACTAACTAGCTAAGTTGGAGGCATAACTCCCAGGTGTAGGAGTCAGCCCCATGGCTTGGAGAGAGCAGAGACAAAGGGATGTCTCCTCTCTCCTGGACAGCCAGAGAACAAAGGAGTGGAAAGGGCAGAAGGAGGAGGGGCAGATAAGCTTCCCTAAAGGCCTCACAGTCTAGTGACAGAAGGAAATCAGTCAGAGCATCACAGGTAAAGGTAAACAAAGCCTATCCATCTGGAGGACCCTAGCTCTATCTTCCTTCTGGAGCACAAACAAAGGAACAAAACAGGAGTTGCTCTTGCCCCACTTCCAACAATAATGAGAAGACATGATTCACTAGAAAAGACAATAATGCTGGGGAAAACAGAAGAGTAGAAAAAGAGGAAGACCAAAAGATGGATTGATTCCATAAAGGAAGCCACAGACCTGAACTTACAAGCTCTGAACAGGCTGGTTCATGACAGATGCTATTGGAGGTCATTGATTCATAGGGTCGCCATAAGTCAAAATCGACTTGAAGGAACATAACAAACAACAATACCATCCCTGATTTACAGAGTCCAAAAACTCAACTCTCTTTCAGTCTGCCTCAAACTACACTCTTCTTTTGCATTCTTTTGCACTGGACCCATCATCCCCTCCCCTCAGCTAAGACTGAGGGGGGGATGAGTGGAAGGGTGGTGGAAGATGCGCCATTCTGGCCAAATGTCTCTAAGCCTTCCAGAAGAATCCCCAACCATTTCTTAGCCATTATAGGCCATTTACCTGCAATTTCCCTAACAAAGAGGATCCTTCCTAGGGTCATTAAGGTAGCCTGCAGGATGCCTAGATGACTGTGTTATCCTTCTGCTAGTGCTAGCCAACCCCAAATCTCAGAACAGACATAGTACATGAGCTCTCCCCCCCCCCAATGGTGAACTGGTGTCAGGGATGCTGAATAAGGTTGAAGATCTTTTTTTTTTTGCAAAGTCTACCCCTCAGTAGTTGGAAAATAGGTGACCTTGCAGTTATCACTGTTTTAATGTGTTTTTTATCCTGCATTTGGTGCCCAGTTCCTTTTTCCACAAATAGCCTAGATATTTTGTGGCGGAGGGCCAAATAGGACGTATGAGTTACCACACCTGGTATCATATATCTCCATCCTTGGGGAAACTCTTCCCTTCGAGATGCACCATCATTCCCTGGAGTAAAAGGTGCTGTTTTTGCGCAAAGCACATCAATGCACAATGACCAGAGTTATGAATAAGGGAACTGTAGCTGTACACCCCAAAATAAACATTGGGCCACTCCACATGACACTTCCACGCCACTAGGGGAATGTCCCTGGCAGCATGCCACGTTGAGTCCAGCCCAGTGCTTTATTTTAATGCAAGGGACTTGTCAACTATGGCAACTTCACCAAAAAACTGCACAACTACACATTAACTGAAATGTTTATTTAGTTCCTCCTGGGCACACGTGGTTTAGCTTGTTCATTTTCAGATTAGTCATCATAATGATCATCCATCAAATTGATGTTCACCATCCTCTGCACTAGTAGTCCTGGCTACTAGTGAGGAGTTTGCACATATCTGTGCACGTGCGCCCATTTTCCATGCACACACATTTTGGTAGCTCACACTTCTTTGTGCCGCTGCATGCTAGAAGACTGAGCATGGCTTGAGGTGCTGGCAGGCCCTCCGCCCAGCATACAACCAGCTGCCTAGTCCCATCAAACCTGCAGCTTCCAACCCTGCCAACAGGACTTGGTGTTCTTGGGTCCTGCTCTAAGCACCCACAGTGGGCCATTGTGATTCAAGGTATCATAACTTTTATGTTGTGGTTTAAGGTCAAACAAACTATCTAGGAGATGCACACAGCAATTTGTTGAAGAAGGAACTGAGAGCTGGGCATCAAATCCAGGATAATGGGGAAAAAAATTAAGACAGCGATAACTGCAAGGTCACCACCTATTTTCCGACTCCTGAGGTTTATAGACCTTGCAAAAGACACACAACCACATCCAGCCTTATTCAGCCCCCTTGGTACCAACTTCTCTCCTGGCTCATGTACTAGCCAAACCATCAGTAGGAAGCCCCTCCCCCAAGACTGCTGCTCTCATCAAAACAGGAGCCTCCCTTAGAGTAAGGAAAAGGGAGGCTGGAAGCTGGGGGTCACAGACTTCCTACTATTGTGTCTGTTTCCAAGTCCTGGCTGAGATGAAGAAAGTCCTGTGGGGTTATATTTTGGCTGCATACACCCTAACCTTTCTGGAACACAAAAATGTAGTTTTTCCTCAATCCAGAACCATTCATGCTTGTCCTCAACACACTGCTTGGATCTAGAATGATTCTAGACCCTGTTGTCCACGGAGGGGGGGCGTGATTAGTGGACAGCCATTCAAAACCTCTCCCCTTGATTAGGCTATCCACTCCTTTTCCACCTTATACAAGCCCCAGGTGAACAAAGAGATGATTGCCATCTTGGTATACCCCGCCCACTTCGTCTTTGGGCAAGTGTTTATATATCCCCCATTGCCAGGACCACCTATATATGTTTCCAAATGGACACCCTGGCGGGTAAAGCAGAATCAATCTGCAATAAGCTTTCATTTTCAGAATGAAACCAGTTTCCTCAAAAAGTGGTTTTCAGTGGCAAAAATTATGCAATAGATCTAGATTGTGTCTGCATTGATTCTAAACCAAATGTTGTGTGTACGCAGCCTTGGAGACCACAGTGGTGCTATGAATTAAAACCTGGAGATTTCCTTAACAGCAGGATGAAAGGGGTGTGTGTGCGCGGTTCGCCTATCCTCTCTTCCAATGCAAGCCTTCCCCTCCCTCTGTCTCACCTGATCAATACATGCAGACACACACAGTTAAGTGGCGGCAGCAGCTCAGGAGACAGCAGTTTCTCCCCTGCCCTCAGTTTGCTTTAATTATTTAACAAATTACCATGACCGCCCAGCTTCAAAGATAACATCCCTCACCCCCCCCCAGCTTGTCCCTAATCTAGAAGAGGCTGTCCATAATTATTATCTTATTATTAATTATATTTACTAGTTACTTTTCTTATAGAAGTGACCTAAAGAGACTTACATTAAAACCATCATAATTCCAGCACAACCAGTAACGATTTGCAATGAATGCTGATGAAAGTTAAAGAGGAAAGCACAAAAGCAGGACTATAGCTGAACGTCAAGAAGACTAAAGTAATGACAACAGAAGATTTATGTAACTTTAAAGTTGACAAGGAGGACATTGAACTTGCCAAGGATTATCAATACCTCAGCACAGTCATTAACCAGAATGGAGACAATAGTCAAGAAATCAGAAGGCGGCTAGGACTGGGGAGGGCAGCTATGAGAGAACTAGAAAAGGTCCCCAAATGCAAAGATGTATCACTGAACACTAAAGTCAGGATCATTCAGACCGTGGTATTCCCAATCTCTATGTATGGATGTGAAAGTTGGACAGTGAAAAAAGCAGATAAGAGAAAAATCAACTCATTTGAAATGTGGTGTTGGAGGAGAGCTTTGCGCATACCATGGACCCCGAAAAAGACAAATAATTGGGTGTCAGAACAAATTAAACCAGAACTATCACTAGAAGCTAAAATGATGAAACTGAGGTTATCATACTTTGGACACAAAATGAGAAGACATGATTCACTAGAAAAGACAATAATGCTGGGAAAAACAGAAGGGAGTAGAAAAAGAGGAAGGCCAAACAAGAGATGGATTGATTCCACAAAAGAAGCCACAGACCCGAACTTACAAGCTCTGAACAGGGTGGTTCATGACAGATGCTATTGTAGGTCGCCGATTCATAGGGTCACCATAAGTCGTAATTGACTTGAAGGAAATAAAACTAGTAACGAACAGCACAAACATATTCCCATTTACTCAGAAGGTAGTTCCCACTGTATTACACCCAGGTAAGTGTTCACAAAAGAGAACCTTCTCTAAAGGCAGCCCCTCTTTTGGAACAGCAATACTCCACAAGGATGTAGTGGCAGGGAGGAGGATTTAGTCAGCGCTCCCAATGCCCAGCCTAAACAGTCAGATGCCCTGAGGCAAGCAGGCTCCAGACATCAGCCTCAGGCTGCAAGGGCCCAGTTGTGTGGACCACTTCCTTGGCCTCCTTAAAGTTTATTTTGAAAAATCATACTTGCCCTTTGGAATTCCATCCCCTTAAATATTAGACAGGCGCCATCCCTGCTATCTTTTTGGTGCCTGCTGAAGACCTTCCTCTTTCAACAAGCCTTCAGAGTAGAGACCTTATCCCAGTCTGCATCTGTGTTGGAATTGCTTTCTAAGATTTTTTTTAGATTTTATTTTTGGTTTTGAGATGTTTTAAGATGTTGTTAATGTTTTGTCCCTTGTTTGCCACCCTGGGCACCTTCTTGGAGGAAGGGTGGCATAGAAATTTAATAGGTAATAATACCCCCTGGTATGAGCTCAGCAACAGGACTTTTGATCACCCCATCTGAAGCCCCTGACCTCAGCCACTCCCACCCAGTCACCCACAAGCTCTCCTTTGCTGCTCTTGTCAATCTGCACCGCCTCCCTCAGCAGGGGCCTGGTCTTCAACTGGGAACCTAGGCTGGAAGAGGGCCATCGCTGAGGGGAAAGGCATCTGCTGTGCATGCCCCTTCTATGATAAGCTTCCGCCGGGCCTTGAAGACCTGGCTCTTCAGGCAGGCTTTTGGGGTGGGTTAGGTTTCTTACTGTTATGGTTTTAAATTTTAATGTTTTAATGTATTGTTTTATCTTGTACGTCGCCCAGAGTGGCTGGACAACCAGCCAGATGGGCGACTAATAAATTAAATAAATAAATAAAATAAATAATAATGCAAAGGGCCAAGGTCCAGTCCCTGGCAGCATCACCAGGACAGGCTGGGGATGTCCTGCATCTGAAACCTTACGAAAGCTGCTGCCAGTCAA
Organism: Rhineura floridana; assembly: GCF_030035675.1. Classification (NCBI taxonomy): domain Eukaryota; kingdom Metazoa; phylum Chordata; class Lepidosauria; order Squamata; family Rhineuridae; genus Rhineura; species Rhineura floridana. Next base: position 12,346,200 of record NC_084497.1, read on the forward strand.
TGCAGACAATGCCAAGCTAGGAGGACTCCGTAGAAGGCGGCTTCTGATGGCCTTGTGGCTAAAACCAACCCTGATTGGTGGTTGCCAACCCTCCCCAAGACTGCTGTGCATGTCAGAGAACTTGGAGGAGGCAAAAGGGTCTTTCGTGGCTCCAAAACTGAGTGTAAAGTGAGAAACTCTGCCTCCTCCCACACCCAGAGCTGCCCGGAAGGAGGAGGTGGTCGTCTTCACTGCTGTTTCTCATGACTCTTCATATAGAAGAGCGAGCCTTGCTGAAGCAGAGCCAGCATGGCTTCTCAAGGGTAAATCTTGCCTCACTAACTTATTTGAGTTCTTTGAGAGTGGCAACAAGCACATAGAGAGAGGTGATCTGGTTGGCATAGTGTACTTGGACTTTCAAAAAGCTTTTGACAAGATACCTCTCTTCAAAGACTCCTAAGTAAGCTGAGCAGTCATGGAATAAGAGGAGAGTTCCTCTTGTGGATCAGGAACTGGTTAAGTTGCAGGAAGCACAGTAGGAATAAACTGACAGTTCTGTCAAGAGAGGGCTGTAGAAAGTGGAGTCACCCCCCCAAGGATCAGTATTGGGACCGGTGCTTTTTAACTTGTTCATAAATGATCTAGAGTTAGGGATGAGGTGGCCAAGTTTGCTGATGATACATAATTGTTCAAAGTTGTTAAAACAAAATGGGATTGCAAAGAACTCCTAAAGGACCTTGGTAAAATGGCAAATGCAATTCAATGTAAACAAATGAAAACTTATGCATATCAGAGCAAAAAATCTTAATTCCACATATAAGCTCCTGGGGTCTGCACTGGCAGAGACTGCCCAGGAACAAGAGCTCGGGGTCAGTTCGGATAGCTTGATGAAAATGTCAACCCGTTGTGCGGCAGCTGTGAAAACAGCAAATTACATGCTAGGGAAATTACATGCTAGGAAAACTATTGAAAATACAATTACCGATGTCATAATGCCGTTATATAAACCTATGGAGCAGCTGCATTTGCAATATAGTGTACAGTTCTGGTTACCTTACCTCAAAAAGTATATTGTAGAGCTAGCAAAGGTTCAGAAAAGGGCAACCAAAATGATCAAGGGGATGGAGTGACTCCCCTATGAGGAAAGGCTGCAGCATTTGGGGCTTTTTAGTTTAGAGAAAAGGCAAGTCAGAGGTGACATGATAGAAGTGTCTAAAATTATGCATGGCATGGAGAGAGTGGACAGAGAAAAGGTTTTCTCCCTCTCTCATCACACTAAAACTCACAGACATCCAATGGAGCTGAATGTTTGCAGATTCAGGAGAGGGAAAAGGAAGGACTTCTTCACGTAGTGTAGAGTTAAACTATGGAATTCGCTCCCACAAGAGGCAGTGATGGCCACCAGCTTGGATGGCTTTATTTATTATTTAATTTGTATCCCGCCCTTCCTCCCAGCAGGAGCCCAGGGTGGCAAACAAAGAGCTAAAAACACTTTAAAACATCATAAAAACAGATCTTAAAATACATTAAAACAAAACAGTGTTAAAAACATTTAAAAAAAAGTTTAAAAAAGGGTTAAAAACATTATTAAAAACATATTAAGCAATTCTAACACAGACACAGACTGGGATAGGTCTCAACCTAAAAGTCTTGTTGAAAGAGGAAAGTTGAAAGAGGCTTTAGAAGATTAGACAAACTCATGGAGGAAAAGGCTATCACTGTCTGCTAGCCATGATGGCTATAGGTGGAGCACAGTCGCGCAGAGGAAAAGACACTAGGGCCGAAAAGGCGAGGCAATCAGGACCAGTGCTGTGGTTGCCAAGGTGGGTGAGCATCAACCCATAAAGTGCTTGAGATGGGAAGTGGACACAGTATCAGAGCTTATAGCAAGGAAGCTGTGGCCATTCTTCCAACCACTTGCCCTGCCATGGTGGCCAAAGTTGCCTCAGGAGAGCACTAGTCTGTTGCTGTGACAGGATATTGACCAACGGAGGGATCTGCTGCAGTACTGACACTGGGATGGTGAGTGATCCCTTGCTCAATGGAAATAAGAGTCATAAAGCCGGGAATTATGGCTCAAAGTATAGCATGGTGACTTCAAGAATCTCAGCAATGATTGTAGTTGTGATGGCAACAGTCACTCAGTGAAAGGGAACCTAGTGGTGATCTGCCAGAGGCCAGGGAACTGTGGCTAAACTATGAAGAGTGCACATGGAATTATGGAGGAAGGGTCTTGGAGAGAGAGTCAGTTGGAGGCTGCAGAGTTTGGTTTGTTATCCCCCTTCTCTGGCATCAACCAGATCATTTGGATCTTGTGGATGACCCCTGGTGTAGTGCATCTCCTCACTGGGACACAGCACAGGGCAGAGGAAAAGTTGCTGCCATCTTCTCCATGATTGGTGTAGGGGAAGCCATTGGTGGAGGAAGATGGCACTGGAACCGCTCTCCTTGATCATTCTTTTTAAAGCTCCACTGGACGGGAGGAAGGCCACAGCCACTGGGGCTGGAACTTCTTTGGTTGCCGTGCCAACAGCATCTTTGCTGCTGGAGCCGACTGAGTGGCTAGAATGGATGTCTCAGAGAAGAGGAACAAGGGAATCAGTCGTGATGAACTGTCTGGAGTGGTCAGTACCTAGAGCACTCACAGCAGACAGTATCATGGTAGCGGCAGCGGCTGCATCATCAGTGAACATCAATCAATGCAAGGTGACAAGAACCAGCTTTGAGTTCTTACCACTTCAGTCCTGACACCATCAGCGAGCAGGGCAGGGAAGAGCACTGGTGGCCTGATGGTGCAGCACCTTGGCCAGCTCCTTCAGAGCTCAGTCCAGAGCAGATCCTGCTGTCTCTGGCTTGCAGACAGCAGCTGCCTTTGCCCAAATCTTTGGACAGCAGCTGCCAGGCAGAACAGACAATAGTCCAACAACATCTGGAGGGCACCGGGTTGGGGAAGGCAGATGCACAATGTTCATTTGACCAAAACAAGCAATGGGCTGCTTTTCAGAAGGCCTCCAGCTGGACCTCTTCCTCTGCAACCCCACAATCATTTCTGGCATTACCAGCCGCTAGCCCAGGCAGCGGTGCTGAAGGAGAGCTTTGCGCATACCATGGACCCCGAAAAAGACAAATAATTGGGTGTCAGAACAAATTAAACCAGAACTGTCACTAGAAGCTAAAATGATGAAACTGAGGTTATTATATTTGGACATGTCATGAGAAGACATGATTCACTAGAAAAGACAATAATGCTGGGAAAAACAGAAGGGAGTAGAAAAAGAGGAAGGCCAAACAAGAGATGGATTGATTCCATAAAGGAAGCCACAGACCTGAACTTACAAGATCTGAACAGGTGCTCTTGGAGGTCGCTAATTCATAGGGTCGCCATAAGTCGTAATCGACTTGAAGGCACATAACAACAACAACAACAACAACAGCCCAGGCAGCAGGATCTCCACGCAGGCTGCCGAGAACAGCTCCCATGCTGGCCAGAGAAAGTGGGGAGACCCTGCGTCTCTCCGCTTATCCAGCCAGATGGCTTTCCTGCCCACCTTGTTAGCCAGCTGCCTCCGCCCCGGTCTCCCAGGCACAGGGGAGCAAGAGTGCTTCGAGCCTACAAAGCTTTCCCGGCCTGCTTTTCACTCCAGAATACAGGAAAGTAGAAATGTTTGCAGGTGCGTAACTTCTGGGGTCTCAGGAACAAGGCTGCATTCCTGACCATGGCTCTTCAGATGGCTGCACGCGATCCTCCAAAGCTACCCCATGAACAACGCTGCCCAATGGTGAGGGTTACTGAATGCACCACAAACTGCAAGAAAAGCCCAAATCTCTGACCCAAAGGAGTGTGGCCCTGCAGGGACCTGCAACAGCCCTCCTGCCCTGTTCCTCTTGTGGCACCGGAGATGTATATTTTCAGGACCCACCCTATTTTGTGGGTTTATGTTGCTGTTAATTGATTTTAATGCTGTACCTTAAAACTGTTGTAATGTGCCTGGGACCTCTGGGTGAAAGACGGGTAATTAACAAATAATAATAACAACACATCCCCCCTCCTCTGGAACTCCCACAGGCCCCGGCAGTCAATGCTCCCTCCCTTGTGAAGTCCCAGGGGCTTGGGGGGCCCCCTCCCCCTTTTCCCGCCTCTGACCTCCTGGTCTGACAACTGTTCAACTGCACGGGAAATATCCAGAAAAAGCCTGGCGAACTCACGCCCTGTGCGCGCCACATGTACTGCTGAATGTCTGAACCCACTCTTCAGGAAAGCCCGGAGAAGCCCGACCCGCGGCAGTGGGGCGAGGGAGAACAGCCCGTGCAGACGCGCCTTCCGCGCCCCTCTCACGCTGCGCCGGCACGCCTGTGCGCGCCTCCTCTGGAGGACAGCAGCCCGACAGCGGAGGGGTGGAGCCCCCCCCCGGTTCTGGGAAGCAGGAAGGATGGCCGGACCAAGGAGGGCCTCTCCCTCCACGGGGAAGCCCGCGCCCAGACTGAGGGGCCCAGCGCCGCTCAGCTGCCCACCCACAACCGGGGAGCCCTGGGCGGGGCACTCCTTGAGCGGAATGCAGCCGGCCGGCCGACTCTGACTCCCGTGGGGCAAGAAGCACTCTCCGAGGGCGAAGCCGCGGCTGGGGCGGGGTTGGGGGATTCTCGGGCGCCGCGGAGGGGACGGTGCGTTCACTTCCCCTCTTACCGTTCCCACGTGGGCCGGGCCGCCTGCCACCGGCGGCACTTCCCCCTCTCCTGGGCTAGCGCTGCCAAGCTGGCCAAAGCTGGGCCGGCCAAAAGGAGGCAGGCAGGCGGGCGGACGCGTCTGTTGCCCCGCCAGCCCGTCCGCCCCTTCGGACGCAGCCCGAGCGAGCAGCCGCGGCCGCTCGGCGGCCGGCCCGTTCCCCAGCCTGCCGCCCGCCTCCTTCGCTCCCCTCCGCCTCGGCGCGGCCAATCCGGGGCGCGGAAAGTGACATCAGCCTCCGCCGCCATTGGGGAGCGCCCGCCGTTCACACGCGCGCCGGAGCCAATGAGGAGCCGACGGCGGGGCGGCCGCAGCAGCGCAACTGGAGCCGGGCCCGGGGCCCCTAGTCGCGCCCGAACCCGCGGAGCCCTGCCCTGCCCTGCCGCGCCACCGCCCTGCCTGAGGCGCCGCCCCAGCCCCGAGAGAGCCGCTGAGCCAGCCGCGGCGCCGCGCCCGCCCGCTCTGCGCCCGCAGTGCAGCCGCCCGGGAGGGGCGCTCGCTCCGCAGAATGACGAAGCGCGACTGCAGCCTCCGCGCGCCCCGCCCCTCGGCCCCCCAGTGGGTCGGCTTCGGAGGAACTCCGCTGGCGCACGGCGCATGGCGCGGCTGCCCGCTCCCTCCCCTGCAGGCGCGCCCTCCTGGCCAAAGTGCAAGGCACCGCGCAATGGCGAGGGGCCTGGGTTTGGCCGCCCGGCTCCCCAGGCGCGGCTCTCTCCCCCGCAAAGAAGGCGCGTTTCGTCCGGAGGGGACCGCAGGGGGGGGTCTCGCTGGAGTCCGGGTTCCCCTCCCCCTCCATCCTGTCGGCCCTAGCCTGCTGCGGCGGTCGCCAAGTGGGCTCGCAGTTGGGAAAGGCGAGCAGCCCCGTCTTTGGGGCTTTTTAGTTTAGAAGAAAGGCGAGGAAGGGGGCGGAAATGACCGGATAGAGGCCTATGAAATGACGCATGGAGAAAGTGCGGGGAGAGAAGCTTATTTTGTTTATCTGTGTGTTTATTAGCTTTATATACCGCCCTTCCTCCCAATAGGAGCCCAGGGCGGCAGACGCTTTTCTCTTTTCCTCGCATAAGGCTAGAGCGTTCAGGACAGGCGCAAGAAAGAACTTCTTTGCACAGCGCAGAGTTGAACGATGGCATTTTCCTCCAAAAGGGGCAGTGACAGCCACCAACTTGGAGGGCTTTAAAAGAGGATTAGACACATGCAGGGAGGATGAGCCCATCAGTGGCCATGGCGCTGTGCTCTGTCTGCACAAGCAGCAGCAGCAGCAGCAACAACATGTCTCTGACCACCATTTGCTGGCACTGGGGCGGGGAGTGTTGCTGCTGGCACCACCCTGCTGGGGAGGTCCACGAGGAAGCTCTGGGTGGCCTGAGAACAGCCTGCTGGGCCAAGTGGGCTGCCTTTGGTCTGCCCTCTGCAGCAAAAGCGTCCCCAGAAGAAAAGGAAGCCCTCTGAGGCAACTGGATCATCTTTAAGTTCATTCTCTTGCATCTGTTTTTTACAGCTTAGACTCTTTAAGCTTAAAGATAATGGCTGCTGAGAAAAATAAAACAACTCACATTCCACTCTGTGTGTGCATGTTTTGAGGTTTTCTTAGCTGTCTTAAGTATATTTTATATTTCAGCATAGCCACTTGTAACATGAATGCTGGGAAAAATTTCCTCAAGGATCATTTGGATGAACCTGAGCTGTGAACTGAATGTGAATGTCCATTTTGGACATTTTGAACTAGAACCAGTTCCTTTTTTAAAATGAACTTTCCAAGTTCCAATTTAAAAGTCTGGTGTGCTCCCAGCAAGACCAAAGGCATATCTCTTGCGCAAACACCCGGTGTTGTGGAGAGCCCCGCACCGCAGGGGGTTCGGGGAAGCAGAGATACTGGAGGCTGCTCAGAGTCCCACTTTTCACCCAGGCCAAAGTTGCTTTGCAGGGGCTGGGCCCCAGCCAGCTTTTCTTGCTGCTGCCTCAATTGTGATTTTATTGCCTGGTGAGTTTACTTTGCTCTCTGGCACATTTTTCTATGGCTTTGCTTCTTGGTGGATTTGAATTCTTTTCTAGTGTAAATTTTGTATTGATCACCCATGGGCAATAAACCTGATTGGTTAGATAAAATCAGAGTGGTGGCCAATCCTGGGGGGGAGGGGATTAGCGCAGGGCTCTCCATCTCGCCCCCCTCACATTTTGCTCAGCCAGCTTCTGTTTCTCCAAGGAGTGTGTGCAAGGTTGTGTCACTCTATAGTTCACTCTAAAAGCTACTGAGAATCCAAGTTGCCACCTGGAGCTGCTGAACTCAAAGAGTCGCCTGGGAGCAATCTGGGTCAGCTCCGTCCACCTCTGAGAGAATTAATGGGTTGCTCCCTGGCAGAAATTATCTCCAGGACTGCAGCCGGAGGCAGCTGAGTTGCTTGCCAGCAAAGCGGTGAACGTCTCCCCTCCTTCCACTGATTTGCACAACCTTCCCCAAGCTGGTGCCCTCATCATCCTTAACCATTGGCCATGCAGGCTGCACCTTATAAATTGGGAGGGGGGAACATCTGGACAGCACCAAGCTTGGGAAGGCTGGTTTGCAGGATGCCGCTGGGACTGGTGAAACGATGGCATTTGCTGCCACCAGATGTAGCAATGGCCACCACCCACCCGGGCTTCAACGGAGGATTAGACCAATGCCTGCCTGCTGGGCTGCCCTGGAAGGGGCAGGAACAGAATCGCTGGGTTGCCATGGCAACCTCAGCAGGGGCCATACGGGAAGACCCCAAGGGCTGCAACTTTCTCTCTGGAGAGTTGGGAGGGGCTGTGGGTAATGGCACCCTAGCAACAAGGGAGAGGGATTCACCAGTGTTGGGCACATCTGCATTGCAAAGGCCGACTGAAAACTCCTTTTGTGTCCTGCTGCAATGGCTTGTTTTCACACTTGACTCGGCAGTCACCCAGTGATGACAAGTGTCACCCTCGGGTCTCAGAATGCCCTGCTCTGAAGTGGAGGGGCAGGTGATATACCCTTTGTGTGTGGCGGGAGAAGCATGTCCCTCAAAACTGGCGAAACACTCCTGTTCTTCCACCCAAGGGAGTATCATGGATTCCAAATAAGATTAAAGTAAGAAATTCTGGCCACATTCACACTGTGTGTTTATTCCACTATTATTCCCCTTTGATCAGTCATGGCTTTCCACAAAGACTCCTGGAAAGGGTTGTTTGTGAAGGGTGCCCAGAGCAGTTAGGAGACTCCTATTTTTCAGCCCTGAGAAACAGCCCCTCTTCCCATGGCATCCTCCTGGACTGTCTACAGGAGATGGGCACCGGGTCATTGTCCTGCAGTGGTTCTGGTCTTATCTGCAGGGTCAGTTCCAGAAGGTGGCATTGGATGAGTGCTTCTTGGCCCCCTGGCTCCTGACCTATGCGGCGCTGCAGGGCACCATGCTATCCCCAGTGCTATTTAACATCTACATGAAGCCCTTGGGAGCGGCCCTTGGGAGTTTTGGAGGAAGGTGTTGTCAGTATACTGATGATCTCCAGCTCTGTTTCTCCAGAACATCCAAATCAGGCATGGCGGAGAAGGGCAGAGGTGGGCTAGATCAACTGAGTCTGAATCCTGGCAAGATGGAGGATTTTTTGAGAAACATGTAAAAATGGTTTTAAATATATTTGCTGTGTTTTTAACTTTGTTTTTTGATGTTTTCTTATACACTGCCTTGAGATGATTGTAGAAGCTGATTGACAATTATTAGTAGCATTATTAGTTGTGGCAGCATTACTGTTAATACTGCTAATAACTGGCATTGTGACATACGCCCTTGACAAGGGGCGCCATCATCCTTAAGGGGCCCTTAGCCTCCATGACGTCATGTCATGTCAGGGTGCTGATTGTTTATCCTGGAAGTTGCTGGGGCGGAGGGAAGGTGGCAGCAGCGGCAGCATGGGGAGGAGCTGGTTTGGGACTGGGGCAGCTCTGCCTCTAACGGCGCCCCGTTTGAGCTGGCTGCATAGTTCTGAGTGAATGGGCCACTTCAGAACCCTCCTGCCCAGAACACTCTCGCTTCTGGCGCTGCGCTCCACTCTTAGCTCAGACTCACTGCTTCCTTTTATCACGAGCGCCCCAACCTTGCTGGGGCTGACTGGTGGCTGATGGGCTGTTTGGTGCACCTTTCATAAGTCAGAACTGAAGGCAACAGTTTATATGTGATTTGGCAGCCCATGATGTCTGTTGGGGCAGGTATGTCTAGATCATCCCCGGAGGACACAGGGGAACAGTGTTAAGGAAGGGGTTCCTCAGCAAGCAAGCTGGCCACTTCCCCCATCTTCAGGAGACCAGCCCCCTCCCCTGCCCACCAACCCTCTGGGAACAGAGTCTCCATTTCTCACCGTCCAAGGACAGCCAGTCATGCTGGGCGGAAGGCAAGGGGGGCAATGCGCGTGCTTTGTACTCAAAGACCACTGAATTGGAGATGATCTGATTGTTGAAGGCCACTTGCAGAGTGACAAGCCCAGTGTCGTGAGCTGAAAGACAAAAGGGAGGTGTGTTTTTTAAAGTGATTCTAACCCACAGGAAAATCTTCACTGGGCATCTTCCGGCAACGTGTCAGCTGTGGCAACAACCGCCCTTTCTGGAAATGCAGACTGGCTCTCAGTCTGCTGCAAGAGGGCATGCATCATTTAAAATACAAAATATTCAATAAAGCAACTTAAACAATGCTCTAACACTGATGTAGCAGCAATAACTAACTGACTAACAACAGATCACTTGTCAAAAACTCAGTCAGGCCAGTGGAAGGCTTGTCTAAATAGAAAGGGTAGACAGTGGAAGACAGACACAGTGGGCAAAACTGGCCTCCTGAGGAAGGGAGTTCCACAGTCTAGGTGCAGCCACAGGAAAGGCTCTTTCACACATCCCAGCCAGACTCACCTTGGCCAGAGCTGGGCTATCCCCTTTAGATCGCAGGGAGCAGGGAGGATGGGGGGAGAGGAGATAGTCCCCGAGATCACCTGGGATCAAGCTGCTTGGGGCTTTCCAGATAACTGTGCCTGGAACCAAACTGATAAAAGAGTGGTCCTGTTGTAAAATGGGTGTGAGATGCTCTCACAAGGGGGTACACTTGCTGCCATTTTCTGGACCAATGGAAGTTTCCAGAGACTTCAAAGCAGCCCCATGAAGACCACATTAGGAAAATATGAGTCTAGGTGAGAGGAAGGCGCCAGGCCAGACTCGCAAAGAGCGGGCACAGTAGGCACACCTGCCCAAGGCCCCTGGCCATGGCTACAGTCTGAGCATCCGGAAGCAAAGCCAGATCTAGCAGGGCTCCCAGAAGATGAACCTGCATCCAAAATAGTAATCCCCTGGCAAATCCTGAGGATAGGGCCTCCACAGCCCCCATCCCAGCTGGGAGATCCGGAAGATCATCTCCATGGGCAGCGGTATCAAAAGCGGCAGAGACGCCTAGCAGAATCAGTAAGGACTTCCTCCACCTTGTCCAGTTCCTGGCATCGGTCATCTGGTAGGGCAACCAAGTCTGAAGCTGGATTGAGATGGATCTGGAGAACCCCTGAAGCTGCCATGTGGTCAAGCCCTTGCCCAGAAAAGGACCCTTTGAAACTGGCTGTAAGTGACACAACATGGTGGGATCAATACTTTTTTTAAAAAAAAATTGTCCTACCAGAGGCATCTGAATCTGAAGGCAGGATGGAACCAGATCCACTGCTGCAGGGGCAATTCAACACGGCACAAGGCAGACCTGCCCTGGATGGGTTCACTCGTTGCTGAAATGGGCACAACAAGCCACAGGGAAGGCTCTAGGACAATGCCGCCTCGCCCCCCCTGCGCTAGATGACCTCTGGTGGATCACAAAAAGGCAAGGAGTTTGGGGGGGGAAAGGGGGTGGTCATGCACCAGGGTCTCTTGCAGTGGGCTCAAGATCTGCCACCAATTCCTCCTTTTCTGGAAACTTTATTTTTACTTTGCTGGTTGAGATTTTAATGACTGATCTGTTGCTTTTTTATTTGCTGCAGTTGTCTTAGTTTTATTGGGTTGCTTAAATTGTTTTAATGAATATTGTTATTTTGTTTAATCTTTTTAAAGTGATGTAATCTAAGAGCCGGACTGCCTGGGCGTGCTGCGAATCTCCCCAGCTGCCACCCGCCAGTTTCCCAGAGGCATCTATACATACAAATTAGCATAAGCAAATTTCATTCAAATTTGTGTCATGGGCTTGAGCTCCAAGCCCTTTAAGTACCTAGCAAAGCCCCTGCAGGAGGAGCATGAAGGCAACACCCTTCCCCCACTCCTTGTCCCCGGCTTCAGGGGTAGGCTGACTCTGATCATGGAGGTTCCATCAAGCTGTCCCAGCCAATGCGTATCAGTCTCTCAAAGCCAGTGGCCATGATGACTGCATCCTGGGCAGCGGAGTCCACCCATTTTCAGCAGGGAAACTTCACATGGCTGTATCTTTCTCATCATGCGTGGGGCACATTTAGAGTTATTATTGTTATTGTTATTGTTATTATTATTATTATTATTAAATAAGAGTGTGTGTGTGGGACTCATTCTATTAAGTTTTAGACCCAGCAAGAGATTTTGTACATAGTAGCCTCCTGGACTGGAGTCATCATGTTTCTAAGAGCCAATCTTTACCTTAGAAAGAAACATAGAGAATAGAAAAGTCAAATGGAGCCTCCATGTTCAGAGGCAGTGTGCCTGCAAATGCCAGGTGCTGGAAACAAAAAACAGGGGAACTGCCTCTGTACCCCACTTTTGTGGGTTTCGGGCCCCCTGGCAGGTGTTGCTGGAAGCCCAATGCATAAACTTTGCACCAAAGTGTCTCTTGAGTAAGGATTATAAATGGCTCTTCCAGATGCAGTGTGTCCAATGCAAGGGGCTTTCCCGGGGCTTTTAGAAACACACGCACGCACACATGCATGCACTCACCCTCCCCATGCTTTCCTTAACACCTCACCTGGGCAGTAACAGCGCAGCACCCCTGGCTGTATCAAGGAGGCAGGCACGGAGATCTGGTCAAACAGGCAGCTGTAGCTGTTGCTGGCCTCCTGCCAAGGCCCTGTGATCAGCACCTTCACGCCTCCCTGCAGAGGAGAGAGCAAGCAGAGGCGATGGGGTTGCGGGCCCCTGTAGTCTTGGGCGCACCCTCCACTTCCTGCCCCAAAAGGTAACTGGCCTTTCACCCAAAGGCAGGAAGTAAAAGAAGAGCCCTGCTCTGAGCTGGAGGTTGGTCACAAGCTCAGTGCTGCCGGGGTGGGGTGGGGGCAACCAGGCCAGGTGCCCGAGGGGGACAGGGCAGAGCAGCTCCCCAAGCACTGGAGGGTTAAGGGCTGCAAGTGGCTCTGGACCAGCCTTCCTCAACCTGGTGCCTCCAGAAGCCACCAGCCAACACGGCCATATTGCAGTCCCAAACATCTGGGGGGCACCAGGGAGGGAAGGGTGGGTTAGCTAGGGTGGGCTAGCCTGTGGGAACCAGAGAATGACCCTCTCCCTCCATCAGAGACTGTCCTGCCTTTCCCCATCAATAAAGCGCTGGAGCCAACGCCTTCTGGAAGACAGGAGGCTGGCAGACGGGCTCAAATGCCCCCTCTGCCTTCCACTCACTCTGGCCTGGGCAATTCTCTCTTTGCCTCCGTTTCCCATGTGAAAGAATGGACACAGCAGCAACCTCGCGCTCGATCCATCTGTCAGGTGCGTATGCCCCCTCCCTCCCCAAGGAGGACCCCAAAGCAGCTCGCCCAAAACGAGTTGCAGTGAAGATCAAAAGCAACCCGTCAAGCAGGCAGGTGGAGCAGGGCAGGAGGGCATCCTAACCCGTCCCCCTCTGGCTGTTTTGCAGGTCAGGAGTGTGCCCCCAGCTGCTTTTCCCACCATGGGAAAAAGATACCGGTGCCCATATTTCCTGCTTTGTGCAGCCTCCCCTGCCCGGTTTCTAGCTGGAAGGGCTTGTTGGGAAGGGTGCACCAGCTGCCCCTCCGCCCACCTGCAGCCCCTCTGCTCACACTGGCAGCCTCCTGCGGGGTTGTTGATCCAGCAAGGAAGACTGTCAGAGATGCCACTTTGGCCCTTGGAGCAGGGAAGGTCTCCGGTGCAGGTCTTTGGCTGCTTTGGGGGAGAGCCAAATGTGGCTTGGGAGAAGGCGCCTCTGGTCAGGCAAGTAGGCCCCAAAGCATTTCCAGGATGCAGAGTTCCCTCCCCCTCCCCACCCGGCTTAGCTTCTGCTGAAGAGGAAACGGCACAGTTGGGCAGAAGCAGCAAACGCCTGAAGAGAATCCAAGCTGTGTTTTGCTGCTCCTGTGCTGCCCCCCAGTGGCAGAAAAGGAGGAAGGCACTTTCCTCAACCAATTTGCCAGCTTGGATTAACAGGCACTTGACACACATTAGGATTGGTATTTTTTTAGGTGGATGTTTTAGCTCTGCCTGTTCAGCGTGCATTTAGTGGCAAGCCTGGGACTGTTGCTGTGCCATGGAACAAAGGTGAACCAGGGCACTTCTGTTCCCTGAACAGTCTGCCACCACCCTGGCACCTGGCTTTGCGGGTCATTCATATCTTTTGTTTTTTGGGTTGTGGTGAATGAGATTAGGAAACACCTGTTCAGAGTAAGGGCAGGAAGAACTGAGCTGGCTTCATGATGTCATCATGTAGCCAAATCCGACTGGCTATGTGGCATTGCCAGGATGCCCACTCTCTGCCGCTAATGGCCTTTCATCCAGTTTGTACCAAAAGCCCATTTTGTACTGACTTTTTGTCAGTAGTGGAACAGCGGAAGAGCCCTGCAGCAGCAGCCGCTGGATCAGGCCAAAGGGGGCTCACTTTGCCCAGCATCCTGTTCTCACTGCGGCCAGTCAGGTGCCCCTTCTGGGAAGTCCCCAAGCAAGCAGGGCCTGAGAGCAACGGCAGCGCTCCCCCATCTGCAACTCCCAGCTGCTGTGCCTCTCTCTCTCTTTCTCTCCTTGGCATTCTCTGGACTCAGTTCCCCTGCCTTCCCAGGTCCCTGGGGAGCAGGAAGGACAGGCTACTGGACCCTGTCAGACAGTCAGAGGGAGAGATGCCCCCCTCCCACATTGTCTTATTTCCAAAGCCCACAAGGCTTGGGATGCAAAAGAGCTTCCGCTGCTCACCTCAGGGTAAGACCACTCTGGCGAGTAATCCGTCACCATGAAGAGGCGCCCGCTCTGCTGGAGCATGCCCAGGGTGCTCTGCGCAGCCGCCGCCACCACCTCCGTCACGTGCATGTATGCCATGGTGCTGGCCCCGTTCTCCGTGCTGCTCAGGTGCAGGTTGGCTTGCTGAGGGCTGCAGCAGGGAATGCACATCTCCGCTTGGCTGTACGACGCCCGGCTGCCGTCCTCCGGCTGAGACAGACCAGCACTCTCTCCGGCTACCAGCTGGTGCCCATAGATGGTGTTGCTCCCGCCTTCCACCGAGATGAAGTCGTTAATCAGGTCAGAAAACTGGTTGCTGAAGGAGATGTCAAAGTGGTCCAAGCTCAGTTCCATATTGGAGGAGTTGTGTAAACCTGGGTGGGCAACAGGGTAGAGGCCTTGCACCATATTCCCTTGGAGGATGGGGAGGCCGTTCCCATTCCGCAGGCTGCCGCCATTGGTCTCGGGCTGCATGTAGTGCTCTGTGCCACACGGCTGGAGCTCCCCGGATTTCAGCAGGTTTTCGTTGCCATCTGCCTGGGGCGAGGTCTCCATTGGAACTTCCCCTTCGGCTGACATAGTCTGGAAGTTTGCCTGGAATTGCATGAGCTGGAGCGAGGAGGTGGACTCAATCTGGGCTTCCCCCACACCGTTGCAGTTGGAGGTGCTTTGGGAGGAAGCCTCAGTCTTCACGCTGGGGAGCCCCAAAGGGCTGGCAAAAGAGCTGCTTGCGTCACTCAAGGTGCTGTGGCTGTTTTGCTCCAGAGACAGAGACTTGCTAGCATCCTGCAGGAAGAAACTGGGGGAAGGGGTCTGGTGGACGTGGGGGCTCTGGACCGCCTGGCTGAAACCGGAGGCATAATCCTTGTTGGAGTCGATGGCGCTGAAGTCCATTTGTTCCAGGGTGGTGCTGGGGCTGAGGCCTCCGCCAGAGGGGAGCAACCCGGAGCCGGCTGTGAGGGTGAGCGCGTTGGACGAAGAAGAGGACGAGAACGCTTCTTTGGACATCTGCTGCTCGAAGGAGGTGTCCTCCGTTTTAATCTCCTTTGTGAGGGCCGTGCTGAAGTTGAACCCGCCACGCTCTGCCGTGGGCGACTGCCTGATGGTGGGGCTGAGGCCGTCTCCCTTTGGGCCGCCCCCTCCGTACGTCTGCCCCTGCTTAGGGTTGTTGAGGAAGCAGTCGGGGTCAAAGTTCATGGTGGTTTCTGGGATCTTCCTGCTGCCGTCAAGGGTGGTGGAGAGCACAAGCTCTTCGGAGACACTGGCGGGCAACATGGAGAGACCTTCTGAGCTGCTGGCAGTGGGGAAGGTGAACTTGTGGCCGTCAGAGCTCACGGCTAGGACCAGCCCTTGTGCAGCGGCATCCGAGGAGAGGAGGTGCTGACTGGGGCCCGTGGTGGGCGACATGGCATAGACAGCCTCGCTGGTGACATCGGACATGAAGACCGTGGCGCTCTGCGACAAGTTCCCCATCACTGAGGCCACGGCCATGCTGGAGACCCCAGTGACCGCAGGGCTGTCCGCCACATCCGGGTCGCTGTTCAGCCCGCTGCTGATGGAGACCGGAGAATTCTGCGTGGTGTCGGGGACTTCCACCTGATTGGTCGACGAGACCTCTGTACTGTTCTGATGCAGCAGCACGGGCTTGGCCACTTTCCCGTTCCGCTTCTCCCTGCTGGAGGACTTGCTGTGGCTGTGCTCATTCTTCCCTTCGGAGACGTCGTTGTTCTGCACCTCGGAGTGGGCGCTGTACCCACCTGACCTCGGCTCAACCTTTGGTGAGATGATGCGGTGCTTGGCACTGTTGCACTTGTGGTGCATGCTGCTACCTGCGCCTGTCCCACGCGGAAGGTGGTGGAAACAGAAGGAGAGTCATGAGCTGGGACACAAAACCTGCCTGCCATTATCTCTTTGCTTCTCTGCAGGACAGCTGGGCCCAAACGGCTGAAACTTTCTAGCGCCATCAGGCTTAGAGGAAGTTCAAGTTCAGCACCACGGATGGGTCAAACTGTTGGGGATCCACAGTTTCAGCCAGGACACCTTTCACCTATAGCTGGGACTTCAAGGATCAAAGTCTTTAAGCACATTGTCAAATTTGGGGTTGGCCATGTCTTTTTATTTACAAAAAGCAGCTGCAGGTGTCCCCCAAATGGATAGGGATCTCTGCAGGGGAGGGGATGGTGGTAGCCCTTTCCATGCGACTTTGCTGCAGACTTTTCAAGCCCCAAACAGCCTGAGAATGAATTTCTTAAAGAACCACCTGCCCCTGATCAACCTGCCCCACTCTTAAGCTCCATTGCAGAGGCTCTGCTTAGGTGCCCACTTACAGAGACCATTAAGTGGTCAGGCACACAGAACAGTGACCCCACACAGAGGTGACCCCACACAGAGGTGGCCCCACAACGATGGAACCTGATTTCGCATGAAGTGAGGCAGGCTGCATCCCTCAATGCTCTTAAATGGGCCAGCTGCTTCCAACGGCTAGTCTGTGGAAGTGCCTGGGTTTTTGTGAAGATTTGTTTTTCAGTATGGGCATGATGACTCATGCCAGTTTCAGTAGTATTTTGTATTCTTTTGAAATGTCTAATTTTAACTATGGTTTATTTGTTTGCGTACTTTTTTGGGGTTAAAACTTCTTTAGGAAACATTTTGTTTGAAAAGCAAACGTAAGTAAATAAATAATCCATCCACCCCCAAAGCTGTTATTTGCCCCAAAATTTGGAGACAGACATTTCAATAGGGAAAATACTGCAGGGGCAGCGAGTTAGCCCCCTTTCCCCCTTGCCACAGTCTCAGTCTGGGCAGAATCCCTGTGGCTGTTTGTTTTGTAAAGAAAGAGCTGCGGGCAGTCCCAAGAGCACAAATGCTTGACCCTCAGCCAAGGGCAGCCTGGGGCCTTCCAGGTAATGCTGGGCTGCAACTTCCACCAGCCAGCATGGCCAGCAGTGGGAAATGATGGGAGGTCCAGTCCAATGGGAAAGGTGGCGCAAGTGAGATACCTGGACCAAGTGCCCTTCCGGCAAATGGCATGGCCAGCGTTTGCAAGGCAGCACCTTGAAGGCTTGGGACTGGCCAGGCCTGGTCTAAATTTTATTTATTTATTTATTTATTTCGATTTTTATACCGCCCACAGCCAAAAGGCTCTCAGGGCGGTGCACAACATAGAGTAAAATACAATAAATCCCCCAGAGCCCGGGCAAGCATGGCTTTCTCTGAGCTTCCTACCCTCCTCCTTCTCCATCAAGAGGTCACATGAACGTTATGCATTAGTGTCAAAGATTTTCAGTCAGTACTCTTTTACCACTAGTAGCCATAGTTGTACACCTGAAAAGAGGTATTTAAATGCTTAAAATAAATAATGAATTTCTGTACAACAGTGAAGTGATTCTGGCACATACTGAAAACGTTTCTGTTTTACTGCATTGTACTGTTTTTGATTGTATTATATTTTATGATATTGTTCTACACTGCCCTGAGACGCTGGCACAACAGGGGGCATATTCATATTTTAATAAATAAATCTGGCTTCCTTCTGTGTTCCTGCCACAATGCACATATACCTCCCATCCCTTTTCCAACCAAGAGATGACTTCCAGTTTCTCCTGGAATGGAAGGTTCCGTTTGTTAACACACACACACCCCCGCCAGACCTTGCTTGTCTCCATCTCCCATTCTCCTCCCTGAACCTGAAGGACTGGGGCTGCTGAGGGGGTGGCAGTCCAAGCATGCCTGGAAAGCCCCCACAGGTTCCTCATTCCTGCTCTCCTCTGATGGGCAGTGGCTGTCTGGGGTCTCACAAAGTGGCCCTTCCCACTTCACGATGCCAGGAATCAAACCTAGGCCCTCCTGCACAAAAAGCAAGAGTGAGGGTCCCCTGCTTAGGTGTGGGAGGGGGCTCTAGAGGTTGCTGGGCTGACCCTTGCCCAGGCTGCAGGGAGGCAGAGTCCCCCACAGGCCTCCCGGTTCATGGGCATGTTTCCTTGTGTTCTGCTCCCTGCCTTACAAGAGAGCCATTTAGTGCCAGAGACAGATCCACGCAGCAGTATGTCCTTCCACGGGGGAGGGGGGCTTCTTTGTGCCATATCTTGTCTTTCCTCTGTGCTTCCAACCAGCGGCCCCATGGCCCAGAGAGCGTGGACTACTACAGGATGGTAAAACTGCCTTGTCTGGGGGTGGGGGTGAGGTGGTTGCTACATATGAGGGGGCTCAAATGCCCCACAACCACTGGAGAGCATCCTCAGTTGGGCCTGTGCTATTACTGGCCCAGTGTCCAGCGTCAATGAATTCTGAAGCCGCACTTCTGGGGAGAGGCCAGCAAGCAACACAAGGTGGCTGCCTTTGTGGTCTGGCCAGGCCAAAGTTCCAGTGCCAAAGTGAAGACCAGAAGACCAGATGGGGGGGGGTTCTGGTCCAGCAATTGGCCTCCAACGTCACCAGGCCAGGTCCTCCTGGGAAACTCACCAGTGAGACCCAGAGCGGAGGTGACGGCTGGGCTCAGCCTCTGCACTTATTTTTAAGGCCAGCATTTGGCCCTGGAAGGAGAATACATGGAAGGGCAAGGGCCGCATCTGTTTCTGTCCCAGCAAGAGTCCCCTCATATCAGGGATTAAGAAGAAGGGGCCGCAGAGCTGGAAATGAAGCACAGCATGCAAGGGGGGGGGGTCAGGTGAGTTTGTCTCGTCCAGATCCTTAAGCAAACTGGCCTGATTTGCAGCTCCCAGACTAGGACATCGGTCGGAATGAACTCAGTTCTGCTTTAGCATTCCCTCTTCTCTGAATTTTGTGACCCAGTTCTCAGCTCAAGAGATGTACCAAAATGTGTATAAAAATGTATTATTTTTGGTTAAACTGCATTCAAGGATAAGTATTTTAAAATATAAAATGTGTACAAAAACATACTTTTTAGTATGAAGCGCATACAAAAATAATGCTTTTTTTGGTGTGATTTAAACATTGTTTCTGATGAGGAAATAGGACAGAAGGTCTGGGAGCTTCCAGATTGTCCCTTTTTGGGGTGGGATTAAGATGTTTTTAAAGTTTTTTTAAAAAGTTTTTAAGATGTTTTGTTTCAATACGCTTTAAAGTTTTTTTTGTCTTTAAGGGGTCTTAAAGTGCTTTTAGTGATTTTGTTTGCCGCCCTGGGCTCCTTCTGGGAGGAAAGGCGGGTTATAAATTTAATAAACAAACAAATAATAACATGCTGGCAAATTCAGACCGAACAATTATAATTGTTTTGGAGCTCTTGTGAAGCAAACCAGCTTCCCCAAGGATTAGACTTTTTGCAGAAAGAAACGTGGCAGAAAAATGTGCTGGAAAGTGGGTGTGCGTGACACTTCATCTAATCTCTCCGCAAACAAATCAGGCTGAACGCTCTTTAAACAGGCCACCTGCAAGAGACCTACATAGACCAACCTGGAAACAGACTGATCTGCCCATCTCTCCTGTCTGCTGCCTCCACAATGGGGGGCCAAGAGCCCTTCACCCCCCATGCCCATCCTCACTTCCTCCTTCATCAAATCAAACACTTTGCAGAGTTCCAAAAAGTTGGAGGTGGTTGGAGAGGATGAAGCATTTTGCTCCTCCAGCTCCACCCCCCTTTTCCTTTGGGCTTTGCACATTGCTGCTGCTCACCCAAGTTGCCAGTGCAGAGGCAGTTGTGCGTCCGAGGCTGCGGTTTGGTCTGGTGGCTGTCCAGGATCTGCTGCACCAGCTGCTCCACCGAGAAGCCTGAGCTGCTGTTCCCGTTGCTGCAGGTCCACTTGATGCCGTGAACTGTGGAGAGAGGGGCAGGCGGTGAGGCAGCAGCCAGGAGCCCAAAGAAAGAGGGGGGCCAGGAGCTGGCCTGGTACATCCTTTTCTCATGAGGATCTCTAGCTGGGGAGAGACTATGGGGCGCTCCTGTGCCTCTTCTCTCCTCTACCCACCCACCCTCTTTCACTGTTTTCCGCTGTTTTAATTCGAGCTGGGGTGAGAGGATTTCCCCTGTTCCTTTCCTCCTTCATTGGAATGATTTCTAAAACAAATTCCAGAGTGGGAGCATATGCCCTTTGCGTCTGCTTCCTTCAGCTTCTTTGCATTTTTTCACCCTTCTGTGCTCCTCCAACCCATGCAACTATGTGCATTGATTTTTTTTCAAAAAAGAAAACCCTGCAAGAAAAGCAATCTTGACGTGACTGTGCACAGGGCTGCCTCAAGACAGGTTGTTGCAGTGTTTGAGACATGTATGCAAGCACACAAGCACCTGGCAAAATCTCTGCACGAAAAGAATCTTGGTGCCATCACATCACATTGTGGCTGCTTATTTGTAGGGTTAGGGTTAGGGTTAGGGTGGGGAGATGCATGCATGGCCCTTTGCACACAATCTGGTAATAAAAATACAGAACCATAGAGGATCCCTGGTCCTTCAGTTCAACTTTGGAACCCAAACCAGGTTAATCTGGAACTCCAAAACCCCGAGAGGAATATGGATAAGGAAAATTTCAGAAGCCTCCCTCATTTTAGCTGACGTCCTGCTGGGAAAACCAGACCTGAGGTAGAGAATGGCTACAGAGGAGAAAAAAGTGGTTTTAACTTGGGGTGCAGGTGCCAGACAAGGGGGATGCCACTGAAAAGGCAGAGGTGTTTTGCGAGAAAATAAAATGATCTCAAAATGGCAGGACAGCGCTGAGGCTGAGCAGGCAGCACTGCAGAGCAAGAGAGACATTTAACAACAAACATTTAAGCACAGCTGGGGAATCTTCAGGGTTGGGAGGGGCAGATTATTAGGCTTCGGTCACTAGCCAATAGGTCCCCACCAGCAATCCACACATCTGTGGAGTCTGCCTTTACATACTGCTGATCTGTGAGGTGAAGCAGTGGAGGTCTGAAGCTTAGTCAAAGCTGGCAAAACCAGGAGAAGCAGAGATGTCAGCAGGGCAGCAAAACCCACCCAACCCATCGCGGTGCAGGTTCTGTGAGCAGCTGTTGCCTGTCTCTCACCTCTGCTTCCTGCTTTCCTTGACACTCTGCCTTGCTTGATCTCGGAATTTCAGCTTAGGTTTTTATTTTCTACAATTTGGATACCTCAAGTATGTGTGTTTGAAGTCCTTGCTTTGTTCTCTGTTGGCTTCCCCCCCCCTTCCTTTGTTGCCCTTATTTTATTTTTATTTAGATTGGATGCCTTTTGGGGCAGGGACTTCTATTTATTGTTTTATTTTATGTACAGTGCCATGTGCATCTGATGGCACTATATAAATAAATAGATGATGATGATAATAATAATCTGGATCTGGTCTCTACAGTCTCCTATGCCCGTCAAAAGATGTGCTTGGGTTCTGACACTGTAGGCTCATCTACACGGTGGTTTACTGTGTGTTTGGTGCTACTCACATCTATCTATTATTTATTATTATTATTTATTATTATTATTTATTTATGAGATTTATATACCGCCCGACTAGCGATAGCTCTCTGGGCAGCGATAGCTCTCTGGGCGGTGAACATCTCCTTTAAATTTGCATGGTTCACATGATGTTACTGGCAAAAAGACGTTTCCCCCTGTAAATCCGTACTAGCCCAATCCGCTGATCGTATGAAAAGTGGAGAAAAAAAGTCTCCACTCTGTTTCTCTAGTGGTTGCAGAAGCTTTGCTTTGATGCTTTTAGGTGGATATATCAATCGTTCCCCTGTCCATGCCCACTGTCTCCTCCTCCCTTATTTCATTTTGTTTCCTGTGCGCTGACAAGCAACTTCTGGCTGCTCTCCTCTGTTCTGCTGGCCTTTTTTTTTATGTTGCTGCGAACAGTGCCTGTGTTTTCTTTTCCCCCTAACTTGTGCACAAAAGCATAACACTGCTCAAACAAAGATTTGTATTTCAGCTGTATCCTACCAGAAAAACACAGATATTCACACTTCCAGGGTTTCTTAAAGGAACCTCCTGCATCTGGTAGAACAGACTGAGCATGCTTGGTCATCTAGCAACCAGAGTGAGTGGAAATGTATAATTAGAGGGCAGGGCCAAAAGGAAACAGCAAAACTAATCCAGAAGAATGCTTACTCGTGTGAATGGGAAAAAGCAATTGGCAGCTACCATTGAACTACAGACAGTACAAATGAATAGTGAAGGTAAAAGGAGTGTATTTGCTATGAAGAAATGCTCCCATGTAGATGAGCCCGTCTTTCATCTAACCAACTACTGATGGGTAGTTCAGTCAACTATCAGTGGCATACAGGGAAATTTAGGTTTGCAAATTAAAGTGCCCTGTTGTTGTAGTGCAATCAATCCATTAAAAAATCCCCAGGGACTTTTTTCAGCTAGAAAAATTATGGGGAAATGCCCTGAAGAATGTGCGATGAATATCTGATTAATGGGAAGATGTACAAACATCGTGCAAGCAAATCCAGATGAATGCTGTCATATAACCAGCCTGCAAACAAATCAGAACAAACGCTAAATTGGGCCATGGTCTAACTTTCATGTAAGCTTTGTACAAGCAAATCTGAATGAACACTCGATAAACAAGTCACCTAGAGGATTGCCAGTGACCACCACCATTTCTCTGAAGCGACTGTGGAATTCTTGGCTTTGTCATAGCTTCTGGTCTGGATGCAAAACTGTTTAAGGTGATACGACAGGTTTTGGAGCCCCATTTCCCTTGCTGAACACACTCAGTGCTGTGTCCTGCTATCAATACTGCTCAAGAAGTTGTGACAGATTTGTGAAGTACTACAGAAAAACCTGCAGGACCTCTTTGATCTGATTTTGAGTATGCACATGATAGAGAGTAGTTGGAGGCAGCATGCTTCAGTATACCAGTTGCTGGAAAGTGCAGGAGGGGAGGATGCTGTTGCACTCAGATGTGGGCTTCCCACCAGCATCTGGCTGGCCACAGTGAGAACAGGAGGGTGGACTAGATGAGCATCCTTTGGCTCTTCCTATGTTCTCTGGTTCTAACCCTCCCAGAGCATAAGAGGCGACATGACAGCAGTATATACAATTCTGTGTGATATGGAGAAAGTGGACAGAGAAAAGTTTTTCTTCCTCTCACATAACATTAGAACTTGTGGATATCCAGTGAAGATGACCCATGTGACAACAAGCAAGAGGCTGAAGCTCAATCAAGCAGGGCCAATGAAACCACGCCCCACAACAAGAAGAGTACTAGTAGTGGGAGACTCCCTACTGCGTATGCCGAGAAGATCTGTGGACTCGCCAGGTATGCTGTCTACCAGGAGGACGGATTAGAGATGTGACGGAAGGGTTGCCATCACTCATCAAGCCCACCGACACGTATCCTTTTCTCCTTATCCATGTGGGAACAAATGATACTGCCAAACAAAGCTATGAAGAACTCACATCAGATTTTGAACCTCTGGGAAGGAGACTCAAGAATTTTGGGGCCCAGATAGTTTTTTCATCCTTCCTTCCAGTACTTAGGAGTAGAAAGGGAAAGAAAAATACTCCATGTGAATGAATGGCTACAAAGGTGGTGCCGAAATGAGGTACTTGGATTCTGGGACCACGGGCTATGCTTCCTGGAAGATGGACTGCTGACAAGTGATGGGTTGCATCTCACAAGGACTGGGAAGAATGTGTTTGGCCACAGCATGGAGAAGTTCATCAGGAGGGCTTTAAATAATAATAATAAATAAATAATTATTTTTGAGTCGCCTATCTGGCCGAGTCAACGGCCACTCTAGGCGACGTACACCAGGGCAATAGGATAAAATACAATATAAAACAATACAAACCACATTTGATAATTAAACTAATCACCCCCCTTTCCATCCCTCAACAACATTAAAAACGAACCCACCCCAGAGATCCCATAGGCCTGCCTGAACAGCCAGGTCTATTAAGGAGGGGGCATGGCGAAGATCGAAAGGAAGGGAATTCCAGAGGGTGGGGGCCACAATCGAAAATGCCCTCTCTCTGGTCCACACCAGCCTCACTGTTTTAGCTGGTGGGACAGAGAGAAGGTCTTGTGTGGCTGATCTTGTCAGGTGGCCTAATTGGTGATGCTGGAGGCGCTCCTTCAGATAAACTGGGCCAAAATCGTATAGGGCTTTAAAGGTCAACACCAGCACCTTGAATTGGGCTCAGTAAACAACTGGTAACCAGTGTAGATCTATTAACATCGGAGTGATATGATCACGGCGGCGGCTGTTCTTAATCAATCGTGCCGCCGCATTTTGTATCAGCTGTAATTTCCGGACCGTTTTCAAGGGCAACCCCACGTAGAGCGCATTACAGTAGTCTAGGCGTGAGGAGACCAGGGCATGTACCACCCATGGGAGGAGATGGACAGGAAGGTAGGGTTGCAGCCTCCGTATCAGATGGAGTTGATACCAAGCTGCCCGGCTCACTGCCGAAACCTGAGCCTCCATGGACAGCTGGGAGTCAAGAATGACCCCAAGGCTGCGGACCTGGTCCTTCAGGGGTAATCTTACCCCGTTGAACATCAGGTCTATACTTCCCAACCTTCTCTTATCTCCCACGAGCAACACCTCGGTCTTGTCGGGGTTCAGTTTCAGCCTATTCCTTCCCATCCATCCACTAACGGATTCCAGGCACTCGGACACGGTATCCACAGCCAACTCTGGTGAGGATTTAAATGAGAGATAGAGCTGAGTATCATCCGCATATTGGTGACACTGCAGCCCAAATCTCCTGATGATGGCCCCCAGCGGCTTTACATAGATGTTGAATAGCATGGGGGAAAGGATAGAACCCTGTGGCACTCCACAATTGAGAGGCCAAGGGTCTGATACCTCATCCCCCAATGCCACCCATTGTTGCCGGTCTCAAAGATAGGAATGGAGCCACCGTAAAACAGTCCCCCTATTTCTAATCCCTCCAGGCGATCTAAAAGGATACCGTGGTCGACGGTATCGAAAGCTACTGAGAGATCCAGGAGGACGAATCTTAAGGGGGAGGGAGACGTAAACTTGGTGGTAACAACTGATGAAAGCTTGTGCACAGTAATGGGAACAGAGAGATCGGCTCTAATAGGGCCCAGTAACAGTCCTCAGAAAAATGTAGCAAGGAAGCCAAGCCAAGTCTTCGATGTCTGTATACTAATGCGCAGAGCATGGGAAACAAGCAGGTCGAACTTGAACTCTTAATACAGGAGGGCAATTATGATTTGATAGGTATAACTGAAACTTGGTGGGATGACTCCCATGACTGGAATACAGCAATTGAAGGATACAATTTGTTCAAAAAGAACAGAAGGAATAAAAAGGGAGGTGGAGTTGTGCTATATGTTAAAAATATATATCCCTGCACAGAAATACAGGAAGATGAGCTTGGTAGCTCCACCTAGAGTATCTGGATTAAAATTAATGGGGCAAGTAACAAAAGGAATGTGGTGCTTGGAGTCTACTACTGACCACCTAATCAAGGAGATGATAAGGTAACTTTTGAAAAGCAAACTGCCAATGTTTCCAGGAGGCATGATGCACATGATGGGGGACTTCAATTATCCCGATATCTGTTGGGAGACAAACTCTGCCAAACACGGCCCCTCCAAGAAATTTCTGACTTGTGTTGGAGATAACTTTCTCCTACAGAAAGTGGAGGAAGCAACCAGAGGATCACCTATCCTGGACTTGATTCTAACCAATAGAGATGATTTGGTGGATGAAGTGGCAGTTACAGGAACTCTGGGGGAAAGTGACACCATATTTGAATTCTTGATTTTAACAGAAGCAAAAGCTGAGAGTAGCCATACGCACACCCTGGACTTCAGGAAAGCTGACTTTAATAGAACAATTGTAAGTCCATGGCAAGCGACCCTAATGAGAAAAGGAGTCCAAGATGGGTGGGAGTTTCTAAAAAAGGAAACTCTAAAAGTTCAATGGCAAGCAATTCCAACAAGGAAAAAAGGGGGGAAACAGCAAAAGAAGCCAATGTGGCTTCACAAAAAGCTTAGAGCTGACCTGAAAACAAAAAAGGACACATACAGGAAGTGGAAAGAAGGCCAGGCCACAAAGGAACAGGCAAGTATGACGGAATGGCAAGGATGGTGTCAGGAAGGCTAAAGCTGACAATGAGCTGAGGTTAGCGAGAGATGCTAAAAGCAACAAAAAAGCTTTCTTCAGGTATGTCCATAGTAAAAGACAGAGAAAAGAAACAGTGGCACAGCTACTCAATGAGGATGGCAAAATGATAACAGATGACAAAGAAAAGGCAGAAGTGTTCAATTCCTACTTCGGCTCAGTCTTCTCCCAAAAAAGGGTCTATGACCCTCCCAGGAACATGAAGTAGAAGGGACAGGATTGGAACTTGAGATTGATAGACAAATGGTCAAGGAATACCTAATTGCTTTGAACGAGTTCAAATCAGCAGGGCCTGATAAACTACATCCTAGAGCAGCCTTTCCCAACCAGTGTGCCTCCAGACGTTGTTGGACCACAACTCCCATCAGCCTCAGCCAGCATTGCCAATGGTCAGGAAAGATAGGAATTGTGGTCCAACAACATCTGGAGGCACACTGGTTGGGAAAGGCTGTCCTAGAGTATTGAAGGAACTGGCTGAAGAACTCTCAGAACCACTGTCTATTATCTTTACAAAATTGTGGAAGTGCCAGATAACTGGAGGAGAGCTAATGTTGTCCCTATCTTCAAGAAGGGCAAAAAGGAGGAACCAGGGAACTACAGACCAATCAGCCTGACATCAATCCCTGGAAAAACTCTGGAGCAGATTATAAAGCAGTCAATCTGTAAGCATCTTGAAAACAATGCAGTGATTACTAGAAGCCAACATGGATTTATGAAGAACAAATCCTGCCAAACTAATCTTATCTCATTTTTTGATTGGGTAACCTCCCTTGCAGACTGTGGAAATGCTGTGGACATAATATATCTCAACTTCAGCAAAGCGTTTGACAAAATGCCCCATAATATTCTGATTAGCAAGCTAGCTAAATGTCGGCTGGATGGAACAACTATCAGATGGATCCACAGTTGACTCCAGAATCGTACTCAAAGAGTGCTTATCAATGGTTCCTTCTCAAACTGGGAGGAAGTAACGAGTGGGGTACCACAGCACTTGGTCCTGGGCCAATTGCTCTTCAACATTTTATTAATTACTTGGATGAGGAGGTATAGAGCATGCTTATCAAATCTGCAGATGATACAAAATTGGGGGGCACAGCTAATACCATGGAAGACAGAAACAAAATTCAAAGGGACCTTGATAGGTTGGAGCATTGGGCTGAAAACAACAGAATGAAATTCAACAGGGATAAATGCAAAGTTCTACACTCAGGAAAAAGAAACCAAATGCACAGTTATAAGATGGGGGATACTTAGCTCAGCAATACAATATGTGAGAAGGATCTTGGAATTGTCATTAATCACAACCTGAATATGAGCCAACAGTGCAATGTGGCTGCAAAAAGGCAAATGCTATATTAGGCTGCATTAACAGAAGTATAGTTTCCAAATTGTGTGAAGTATTAATTCCTCTCTATTCAGCACTGCTTAGGTCTCATCTTGAATACTGCATCCAATGCTGGTCTCCCCACTTCAGGAAGGATGCAGACAAACTGGAACAGGTTCAGAGGAGGACAACAAGAATGATCAGGGGACTGGAAACAAAGCCCTATGAGGAAAGAATTGGGCATGTTTAGCCTAGAGAAGAGAAGACTTAGGGGAGATATGATAGCACTCTTCAAGTACATGAAAGGTTGTCACACAGAGGAGGGCTGGGATCTGTTCTCAATCATCCCAGAGTGCAGGACACAGAATAATGGGCTCAAGTTGCAGGAAGCCAGATTTTGACTGGACATCAGGAAAAACTTCCTAACTGTTAGAGCCATACAACAATGGAACCAATTACCTAGAGAGGTAGTGGGCTCTCCGACACTGGAGGCATTCAACAGGCAGCTGGACATCCATCTGTCGGGAATGCTTTGATTTGGATTCCTGCATTGAGCAGGGGGTTGGACTTGATGGCCTTACAGGCCCCTTCCAACTCTACTACAGTAGGCCCCCGCTTGTCGGCGCCCCACTTTTTGGCATTCCACTAATACAGCCGAGCCAGTGGGATGATCAGCTGTAGTGCAGGAAGCTCCCATGTTACAGCTGAGTAGGGCTCCACTTTCTGGTGGTTTTCACTTTTTGGCAGGGGCCTGGAACAGAACATGCTGTATGAGTGGAGCCCTACTGTATTCTATGATTCTATGAATGTTGGAAGGTTCAGGACAGTACTTCTTCATGCAGCGCATAGTTAAATAGTGGAATTTGCTCCCACAAGAGGCAAGTGATGGATACTTACTTGGTTGGCGTTAAAAGAGGATTAAACAAATTCATGGAGGATAAGGCTACTGAAGGCTACTAGCCACAATGGCTATGCTCTGCCTCCAAGATCGGAGGCAGGATGCTTCTGAACACCAGTTGCTGGAAACCTCAGGAGGGGAGGGGGCTCTTGTGCTTGTGGGTTTCCCATAGTGGGCATTTAGTTGGCAACTGTGAGAAGAACAGGGTGCTGGACTAGATGGGCCCCCTGTGGCCTGATCCAGGTACTTCAGGGCTCTTCTTGTGTTCTTATGAGGAAGATCCCTCTATTGGACCATCACCAGATCTCTTAAGAACATTTTTTGTCTCCTGTGGCCCCCTTTTGGCCACAAATCCGTCCCCTCATTTGGTCACCAAGCCAGGCAGTTGCTCTTCCAAACTGGCTTCTGAAGCTGCTTGCTCCCCCTTCTGTTGTGAAGGTTATAAAATGAAAAGCCACTGAAGGGTGACAGATTGCAAGCAGAGAATTTCAGGATGCTTAATGTAAATTACCAACTGTCTTGGCACATCCAATATGCAGATTGTCTTGCTTTCCTTGCACAGCACCCCCCCCTTTTAAAGAAAACCTCCTCTGAGCCAGTGAGTTGTTAACGCTGAATATAAAATACTATCGAGATGGCTTTTAACATGTCATGCTCGGCTTACTGACACATAATGAATCAGCGGGACGGGAGGAGGGGGAAAGGGCATTATGAAGGGAAGCTTAATAAAACAGCCCGCAGCCCACCTCCCCAAAAGGGGAAAGCAGACCAGATTCCACTGGAGTTTGGGCAACCGGATGAATAAAGAGGAAAGTGGTGGAAGAACCAGGACAGTGGCTTCTGAGGGGACCCCTGGCAGATCTGACATGTAAATCATCCCTGCAAAAGGCCCCCTCTCTCTCCTGCAATCATTCCTCTCCAAGAACCAAAACAGGGACAAAACCGCCCCCCCCCCGCCCACAGCCTTTTGTGAGACAGCCCAGCAGGAGGGAAGTCAGATCCTGGAAAGGGTGCTTGTCCAAGCCAGGTCCTCATACAAAGTTTTCCCGCCAATTTTCCTGGGACGTCAGGGGGTAACCGCTTCAGACTCCCAGACTCAGTTTCCCATCTGTGAAATGAGAATAATCATGGTCTGGGTCACAGGTCCTCAAATTTTCTACCCACTTAGCTGCCTTTTATTTTTTAAAATAATTTATAAACCGCCTACCATTTGGAAATATTGTGGCAGAGTACAACAAAATAAATAAAAACCAAATACAAAGTTAAAACTTAATAACAGTACATTAAATCCATTGGTAAAACCAGCCTGAAAAATATCCCACAATGCTGCCCTGAGAACTCCTGACTGAATTAAAAAAAAAAACCCTTAAGTAACTTCTAGATTGGACTACTGCAACGCGCTCTACGTGGGGCTGCCCTTGAAGACTGTTCGGAAACTACAGCTAGTCCAGAATGCAGCGGCCAGATTGTTGACGCGGACCAGAAGGTCCGCTCATATAACACCTGTTCTGGCCCGTCTGCACTGGCTTCCTATTTGTTTCCGGGCTAGATTCAAAGTGCTGGTTTTGACCTATAAAGCCCTACACGGCATGGGACCGCAATACCTGGTGGAACGCCTCTCCCAATATGAACCTACCCGTACACTACGCTCAACATCTAAGGCCCTCCTCCGAGTACCATCCCATCGAGAGGCTCGGAGGGTGATGACTAGAACCAGGGCCTTTTCAGTAGTGGCCCCCGAACTGTGGAACAGTTTCCCTGATGAGGTGCGCCTGGCGCCGACGCTACTATCTTTTCGGCGCCAGGTGAAAACCTTTTTATACTCCCAGGCATTTTAAAGTGTATTTTAAACAGCATTTCCGTATTTTGGATGTTGTTTGGTTCGTTATTGTTTGTTTGTTTGTTTTTTATTATTTATTGTATTTATATATTGTGCTTGTTTTTATCTTTTTGTACACCGCCCAGAGAGCCTTCGGGCTTAGGGTGGTATATAAATTAAACTAACTAACTAAATAAATAAAATAAAGGATTTCTGAAACAAATCCCCCTCCCCTGTCACAAGCTTTGTTATAGGACAGAGCTCCGTTAGATGTTACATCTGGTATACATCTGTCTCTCTTACTCTAACTGTCCTTTTTAATAACTGTCAATCCTGCTCCCTTGGTCAGTTTTTGATTGTTGCAGTCATTGTGTTTTTGAGCTGCCTTGGGTGGGCTTTGACTCCCCCAAGTGTCACCTTAATTAATTAATTAATGCAGCCCAGCACAAAATGGCAGCACCAGATCACAGGCTGGTTCAGTAACACTTGGGTGGGTGTCCTTTCACCAGTTGGAGCTCTCTGCCTTGGGGGGGGCAAATTATTCTCCTTCTCCCCCCCAACAATGAGGGATCACACTTGTTGTTTTGACTGATTGATTGATTGACACCTGCTGTTCTACACCTAGAAAAAAGAAACCAAATGCACAGTCATAAGATGGGGGATACTTGGCTCAGCAATACGACATACGAGAAGGATCCTGGGATTGTCGTTGATCACAAGGTGAATATGAGCCAACAGTGTAATGTGGCTGCAAAAAAAGGGCAAATGCTAATTGAGGCTGCATTAACAGAAGTATTAGTTCCCCTCTATTCAGCACTGCTTAGGCCCCATCTTGAATACTGCGTCCAGTTCTGGTCTCCGCACTTCAAGAAGGATGCAAACAAACTGGAACAGGTTCAGAGGAGGGCAACAAAGATGAGCAGGGGACTGGAAACAAAGTCATATGAGGAGAGACTGAAAAAACTGGGCATGTTTAGCCTGGAGAAGAGAAGACTGAGGGGAGATATGATAGCACTCTTCAAGTCCTTTAAAGGTTGCCACACAGAGGAGGGCCAGGATCTCTTCTTCATTGTCCTAGAGTGCAGGACATGGAATGGGCTCAAGTTACAGGAAGCCAGATTTCAACTGAACATCAGAAAAAACATCCTGTCAGAGCGGTATGACAATGGAACCAATGACCTAAGGAGGTGGTGGGCTCTCTAACACTGGAGGCATTCAAGAGGCAGCTGGACAGCAACCTGTCGGAAATGCTTTAAGTTGGATTCCTGCATTGAGCAGGGGATTGGACTCAATGGCCTTATAAACCCCTTACAACTCTATGATTCTATGATTCACTCTTCAAGTACTTGAAAGGTTGCCACACAGAGGAGGACCAGGATCTCTTCTCGATCATCCTAGAGTGCAGGACACAGAAAAATGGGCTCAAGTTGCAGGAAGCCAGATTTTGGCTGAACATCAGGAAAAACCTCTTAACCAATGACCTGGAGGCATCCAAGGGGCAGCTGGAGAGGCACCTGTCAGGTCTGCTTTAATTTGGATTCCTGCATTGAGCAGTGGGTTGGACTTAATGGTCTTACAGGCCCCTTCCAACTGTACTAGTCTATGATTCCCCTTGGTGATGGCTAAAAGGGCTTGAAACTTGGGAGCCCATCCCCGGCCACTGCTGTGGGCTGTCTGGCCCTGGCTGAGGGTCCTGCCCGCTTCACCCTTCTCCGCCATGCTGGCTGGGGATGATAGGAACTGCACTCCAAAACATCTGAAGTGCACCAGGTTGGCATAGGCTGGTATCAGGCAGGGATTGCCAACCAGTACCCACAGGCACCTGGGTGGTGGCCACCGTGCATATTATTATTATTATTATTATTATTATTAGAAATGGCAGGCATTTCCTTCAGCCAGGGAAGGCCTTTTTCAAATGTGTGTGTGTGACTGAGAGAGTTGCATTTGGGCATAGAGAGAGAGAGAGAGAGAGAGAGAGAGAGAGAGATGTGCCTGCGAGAGAGGAAGGGATGCTCCGTGTGGTCTGTGGGTGCGAGAGAGAGAGAGAGGGAGAAATACGTGTGTAGAGAGAGAAAAAGGGAGAGGGAGGGAAGGGATGTCTGTGTGGGTGGTGGGGCCTCAGAGAGATATGTGTGTGTGAGAGAGAGGTGCATGTGTGTGGGTGGGTCTGTGGGAGGGAGGCATGGCTGTAGGCATTGCTCTGTGTGTGTGTGTGTGTGTGTGCACGTGAGGGAGGGGTGCATGTGTGGCTGTGGTCTTTGTGTGAGTGTGGTATGGCCACTTTGTATATTTTTCCTGGGATTGGAGATTGTTGCCCATTGTTATTAAACCACAGCATCTGTGTGTGTGATCAATCTTGTGTGATCTCCACAACCGGGACCAGCAGGCCACAGGTGACTTTCCATTACAAGCATAAGGTTGTCTGGGTGGGGTGAGCAATGATTGTTCTCTCTCTAATTTTGTGTTCTGCCATCCCCCCCCCCGCCAAGGCAGCCATTTTGTGACTGGCGCCCACAGCTTTTTCAAAATTCGAAATGTGCCCTCTTGTCCAGAAATGTTGGTGATCCCTGGTCTAGAGAGTGCCAGCCTCTTTGCTTGCCTCAGGTTTTCCTGGCCTTAGCAGCACAGTATCCAGCCACCAGTGTGAAGGACACTAGAGACAGCACGCCAGAGAGGGAAGAGGCAAGCTGTGCTTCCTTCCAGCTGCAGAAGTGAGCCAAACCACATATGCCAGCCTGTTCCCAAAAGCCCATGTGAACAGTTGCAGAGAAATAAATTTTGGTGCTATGCATACAGTACATGACTGCACTAATATCTACAACAACCCTGTAAAGTAGGCCAGCCTTATCATCAGCTTCATACTGCAAATGGGAGCTAGGGGTGAGGCTGACAGAATTCTGCTGTCGTCATTCCTTGATCTGGGATTGAAAATATTCAACAAAGAGTCAGTTATAAAAACTTAGAAATAAAAATAAGTAAATAAGGGGTTACTTAAACCCACCTGACATTTGAACCCAAGACTTTGTGGTTTACCCCACAAGAGTGATTTGCCATACTTGTCTTTGCTTCTTCCTTGGAAATTTAAATCCCTCAAGCAAGAAGGGCCATAGCTTCAAAAGCTTCAAGTCCTGGCATGCCCCCTCCTAGGTCTAGAGCTGGGAGAGACCCTTGTCTGACTCCCTGGGCAGCTGCTGCCAGCCAGGGCCAGCAATACTGAGCTGGATGGACGGTTGCTCTGACTCCATCTGCAGCTGCTTCCCAGGTTCCTGTTCCGACGCTATTCTGCTCCTTGGCTCCAGAGCCACTGACGGTGGCAATGCAGAAGGCGGGCTCTCTTGCTATGGCAGCAGCATTGTGGGGCCTTTCATTCCGCCCACCCATCTACCACCCACCACTGCTTGCTGACAGAAATAAAGGGCTCACTTCTGGTTTTTCTCAGCTCAATTGGATTACACTTTCATTAGATCTCTCTTTTCATATTTCAACACGCCTACACAATGCAATTTTCATATACTGGTGTTCTGTGTCCACCACCCTTTTGTGGATTATGGAGGCAAATCTGTTTATTACAGAGCAAGGAGACCCAAAACAATGACAGGGGCTGCCCCCCCCCCAGTTCATGGCACTGTTCGGGATTCCTGCGATCCTTTGCTCTCAGCTGTTTCTCATTCCAACAGGATGCCTGCCTGGCAAAGCCAGTTAGGTGAAGTCTGTCATTTGCTCTTTAATTGCAGCTGGGAGTCACATATGGCAAAACATTTTCATTTAACTACAAAAAGGCAATTAAACAAATGTAGCTGCTTCTTTTTGAAGTTCCAGGAGCTGAAACTCTTAACTCCCTCATGCTGCTGCTCTCAAAATGGTGCACAGGCCATTGCCCCTTCAGAGCAAAGTGGCAACTTGTTGAGGGCTCTCACCTTTGCCAGGGTTTTAATTAGGACACTGGGATGGTCTGAGGAGGCTGCTCCATCCCGCAAAGGCATGTGGTGGAGGCTGTTAACAATAATAACAACAATAATAATATCCCACCCTTTCTCCCAGTAGGAGCCCAGGGCGGCAACTGATGAACAGGTTCATCAGGTTGATGAACAACAGGCAGGAACTGGTGGCGGCAAGAGATAAGGGAAGAATTCATTTGGCCCATTTTTCGCAGTGGACTGTACTGATTTGACTTTCCGTAGTTTGGAGCACAAACCTCTGGAATACGCGATGCAGTTCTGGTCCCCCAAAAGTGCATATCCATCCATCCATCCATCCATCCATCCATCCATCCATCCATCCATCCATCCATCCATCCATCCATCCATCCATCCATCCATCCATCCTTGGAACAAATTGAAAAATGTGCATTTTACAGGAAGATTGCTTACAAAATGTGTACAATTTACCTGTGGCTCTTTTGGAAAGTCATCAAAAAAAGAGACAGAGTGTGCCTCTGATGGAGTTCATCCCTTCCTCCTAGAGACTGGTGCGGAGCAGCCCAGTAGCGCTCCTGGGGCCCAACTCTTGCGTCATGGGAGCAGAGTGGTTGCAGGCCTCTTACACCTCCTTCCCATGCCACTCTGGCTAGGCAGGAATGTAAAACTCACAGGGGGAATCACAATGAACATGTGAAGCTGCCTCATACTGAGTCAGACCACTGACCCATCTGGCCTCATACCACCTGCTCTGACTGGCAGCAGCTCCCCAAAAGCCAGACAGAGTGAGGCAGCTGCTGGGGGCCGTGGGTCTTGAGCCAAGCTGTGTGGCCCTGTGGTGCTGCTGTCCCGTTGCCAGTGCTGAAAGAATATTAGTCTGCCAGTCCCATCAGCTTTTGTCTGTGGAATGGGAGGGGGCCTCTCGCTCTTCCTGGGGGAGTCTGCTACTGAGCAATGACTTCTCATTGACACTGCCTGCTGGCATCCACCCCCAAAGAACCCCCCTGAAGTGTTACTACAGGGGTGTGCGCTTTTAGAGCACAGTCTCACAAGGTGGCTTGCAAGACAAACGTTATGAAGAAAACATTTAAACAAACAAGAGCAACTTCAGTTTAACAACATGTTAGAACTGTGCAAAAGCCTCAGATGAGCGATGAATCTGGGGCTCACAGCCCCTCCTGAGAGGTAAGAACTTAAGAAGAGCCACTGGGGGGCCATCTAGTCCAGCCTCTTGTTCTCA
The DNA here is from genome assembly GCF_030035675.1 of Rhineura floridana. NCBI lineage: Eukaryota > Metazoa > Chordata > Lepidosauria > Squamata > Rhineuridae > Rhineura > Rhineura floridana. Next base: position 12,381,266 of record NC_084497.1, read on the forward strand.
CTGTGCCCAACCAGATGCCCCACAGGGAAGCCCACAAGCAGCAACACTCCCCTCTCCTGTGGTTTCCTCTGAGAGTGGAGGGGAGAACAGAGCCATCATGGCTAGTAGCCACTGATGGCCTGGTTCTCCTTGAACTTATTCATGGCATTGTATCTGGACAGTTTCTGAATCTGCAAAGGTCCAAAGGAAAGCAATGCTCCTCCCCCACAAAAGATGTGATACATTTTTGAACCTACAAATTTCACGCAATTCTGCCAAGAAATGAAAAAAGTTACAGGCACTTGTTGATTTCCCCATTATAGTCAATGGGAAACCTAAGGCTTTGGAAACTGAGCCAAGATGAGGATCTGCTTCAGAGCCAATCTGAAGGGTGACATCTATCCAAGGCTCTGAGCTGAGGCAGACCCCTATTCAAGTTGTTCTGTGCACACTAGCCCTAAGCCTATTCATTCATTCATTTTGGCGATCACTCATAGCCGAGTAAGATTGTCTTCCAAGATAAGGTCTTTAACGGTGGGTCCGTAAGTGACTGTGGAGCCCAATTCTGGATCCACACAGCCTCCCACAGTGAGGACAAAGGTTTCCAGATGGAAGATGGTCATGATGAAGATTTGCTTGGCATGCCTTCCGCTTAGCTCATTTGTCCCTTTCCTTAAGCCCATAGGAGGGTAATGTTGGGCAGAGTAAAGAGCTCTGAAGGACTGCTTAATGGCCGCAGGAGAGAGGGCTAAGTGGAGTTCTCAGCGGAGGGAACTGGGAGGGCGATCCTCTCTCTGATCAGCCCTTAGGGACAGTTCAGGAAGGCGGGAATCTTAGGGCAGGCCCATATGGCTACTGGTGGTCCTTTGAAGCCTGGCAACGGATGGGAAGCCGGTGCAGCTGATGCGCAGCTGCTGTGACATGATCTCACCACATGCACCTCTGAAGTGCCTGGACATTAAAGGCAGAGGGCACTACAGTAGTCTAGTCTGGAAGTCACCTTCTGCGTGTGTGTAACTGAGGCCTGGTTGTCTCCAGAAGGAGTCACCGTTCATTTTTAATTAAACATTTAATTCGAAAAGGGCAGAAAAGGTACAGAAAGGACACTATGAATATTATAGGATAGCAGAAGAGCTAAAAGCTCACTGTTTCCCTTCATTTCTTTAAACTTCAAATTTCAGGGCCAACGCAAATGAATAAATCTCTCAAGCAGCTCTTCTGCTTTATATCCCGTGTCTCAGATAATTTGCATTGGAGGCCCAATCAAGCCTTGCCTAGTCATAACTTTCCAAGCATATTAAACATGTCAGAAATGATTTCTTCTCTCTTCAGATACACCATTATGAAAGGTGGGGAGAGACTGGCAACTGGATCTCCTTTGAAGCAGGGTTTGCCAGCCTGGTGCCCTCTGGCTGTTTGGGGCTACAGTTCCCACCAGCCCCCCCCGCCAACATGTGCTCTCTGGGGCTGAGGTACATGTGTGGTGGTGCTGGTGTGTGCATGTGTGTGTGTGGGGGGCTGCAGAAACAGGAAGGAGGCAGCTTTGCGTCTTCTGACTTGACAGAGTAACAGGGCAATGCCTGCGTGGGGGTCGTCTATACCATTCTGTTCAGAAGTACGTGGCATTGAGTTCATTGGGGTTTACTCCTGTGTAAGTGGGCACAGGGATACAACCTGAGAAGCACTTTGGATGGAAGAGATTCACTGATTCTCAGGGAGAGGCCGCCCCTCCACCCAGGAGGATTGCCCCAGGGTCTGGCGCTTCTTACTCTTCTTGTGCCCCAAGCACCACCGATGACGAGAGGAAAAGCCGGGCTCTGCTCAGCTGCCGGAGACACCAGCTGCTCCCATGCTGGCAACCAGGTGCTTTTGCGCCGAACGTGCCCAGCTTTGTGCTCTCTCTCCAGCATCTCCACATCCGGTGCGCTAACTGGCAAACTGCTGAACGGGTGCCACGCAGCTCATTGATGTCTTCTGCTGCAAGAGCCATTAATTTCTCCTTCCTCCTTCTGTGCCCACCGCAAGGCACAGCTTCCCCCAAAGGCCAGCAAAAGGCAAGGCCTGGCCTGGCTGTGACACACCCGGGACCCCACCCTCTCCAGTGCCAGGAAGGCTGGTTTCACCTGCAGAGTGCCTCACTGAGCAGAGGCAACCCCATTGTCTCTCTGCTTGCCTCACAACCAGTTTGCCTGCTTTGGGTTATAAGGGGAAGTTCTCTGAGTTGCCTCACAAATGAAAAGAACAGGTTATAAAACAAGGCTCTGAGGAGCACTCTTCCTCCGTTGTGAAGTGTAAGCCATTGTGGGGGCTTAGGCAGAACGGCTGGCTGAATATACGTGGCAAGTAAGCAAAAAGAAGGAAGTGTGACCAGCCGCCAATGGCTAATCATGGCAAAGAATAAGAATGCAAAAAGAGCCCAGCATCATCATTAGCAGCAGCAGCAGCAGGTGGATCAAGCCCAAGGGGGCCCCTCCAGCATCCTGTCCCTCTCATGGTGGCCAACCAGGTGCCCCAAAAGGAAGGCGAGTGCTCAGGGCCAGGTGGTGCAGGTGAACGGCTGGCTCGCTTCTCAGTGCTGCCTGTTGCTTTCTGTGGGATAAAGCGGTCAGGACGCAATGTGGGGGCACAACCAAATCTTCCCCTCCAGACCTAGTGGGGGTGGAATCAACCCCCGCCTCACCCCACCCGCAATGACGGCCTCCACTATAACTGAATGGCTGCCATTCATTTCAATAGGAAAGTGAGTGGGGTTGGTCAATTCCCCTTCCCCCACTCTTGGACGGCCTTGCAGGCTGCCTTGGGAACCCCCTGGGGGGGGCATGAGTGTGCAGACTGCATAGAGGTGCTTTGCAACCCCACATGGGGCTTACCGTACCCAAGGCCAACCCTTCCACATGTTGCTAGTCCTTAAGAACAGCTGAAGATTTGTGCAGCTGCTTGTCAAGGGAGAAGGAGGGCTCTCGGTGGGTCCAAGGAGAGCCAGAGTGGACAGAAGGGATGGGGCCCCTTTCTGGGAAGCCCCCAAGGTGAGGCGCCCTCAGCAGGCCAACAGGCAGAGGCCACAGCTGGAGCTGGAGCTGGATGGGAGGCCACAAGAGGTGGGAGCTCTGGGGTGGGAGTGGGGGAGAGGGCACTTCTGCTCCCAGTCACAGAGGCTGAGATCTGCCCCAGTCAGTCCCAGTCGCAGCCTCCAACACTGATGATATTGTGGCGCTTTTAAACAATATGTTTTTATTGTATGTTGTCTCTTTCTGTATAAGCTGCTATGGGGCTCTTTTGGTGTGAAGTGATACAGAAATTGAATAAATCTAATAGAATCTTTCCTTTCCACCTGATTTTCCCTTTGCCTGGTTAGTCATCTTCCTCTCACTCATGAAGGCACCATTCCACCTAGCTCAACGACCCTATGCACATATTGCCATGAAGGTGTGTTTGTGCGTACATATCTCAGCGAGACTGGATGTGGTATCTGCTTTCCCAGCCTCCATCATTCAGTTGAATGTCTGCATGTATCCTGTCTGCATGCATACAACTGCACTCATGGAAGGCTCTTTTCACATAGCCGGAAGCTCTGCTTATCCAGGATTCCCAGCAGCATGGCAAGGACCCTCTGCACACCTGCCTGTCAAACACGGGTAGACCCCTGGATTTTGCAGCACTCAGGACTTGCTGCTGAATGTGTGAACTGCAGAAAAGCAGCGTGTCTGAGGTGCTAGGGAAGTTCTCTCTGTGGTGGCTTGACCTCTGATGGCTCTTTGTTGAGCATTTCTCATGTGCTATTTACACAAATGTCGAGGGTTGCCAATGCGGAAGACAAAGTGGGAGAGAAGCATTTGTAACACAAATGAGCATTCTGGCCAATGCCAGGACTTCACGGACATTAGAAACAAACTGAAGCAAGAATCGTACTAAATCCCTGAGTATCCTATGCAAATAACAATTCCTGATTTGGGAGACTCACAGTGCTTCCAGGCTGCCGCTATTTTCAGGAGGAATTCAATCACCTACCAGCTAATTCAGATTACACAATTGCAGTTGACTGGGAGTTCTTGAACAACAAACCTGCTTCCCCAAAAGATCAGACTTTTTGCAATAAGGAAATAAATAGCCAACATAATCTAAACTCCCGCTGAACAAATCAGGACAAATACTCAATAAACAGGTTGCGTGCACACAAACACACACGCAAGGGCACACATCTAGAGCTGAAGGAATGGGGGTTGACGGACAAATCTCCTCCTTTCTCGGAAGACCAGCATGTTGGAACAGCAGGGGTTAAGCTGGGCTGCAGCAGGGGCAGTGCAGAGGCCCCCTCCCCCAGCCCCAATTTTATAGGGGGAGGGGAAAGAGATGTTTTCCTTGCTAGCCACACGATGGAGCTAACTGATCAGTGAATTACGGGATTCTGCGTGCTTTGATACAAAATGAAAGCTTTTGTTATTAGGAGTCACCCCCGCCCCGCCTTTAAATATTCTATAATCACCAAGATTACAGACTTAAGAATTATGTTGGTTGTTTCAGGTCTGTGCTTTGAATAATGAGGAGTAAGCAAGAACACAGTGATTATAGATTACTGACACAGAGCACCATTTGCTGGAGGTGCGACTTTGGCTTTGACGTGGGAGGGAGAGAGAGTCAATTGTCAAACGTGACATTGTGTAAACAGCAGAAGATGCTGCTTCTGCCGAGAGCTCCCTTCGCATTCCATGACGCTGAGGGCTGAAGTTGGAGAAGATCACTGGAGGGACACCATTACAAAAATGGCTAGTATTTCTGGGGAACTCTCACCCTTCACATAACACGCTTCGCCCAGGACCCCCCCCCCCAAGATACAACCTAAGCACTATAGGTGTGTCACATCCAGGACTCTGTCTTCCAACAGCTGCCATCCAGATCCAGGTATCTCTTGGAAGTTTACAAGTGGGGCAGGGACAAAGTTTGCAAGTGGGGTGAGTGCCTCCACTGTCGGATGCTTCTGAATACCAGTTGCTGGAAACTGTAGGAGGGGAGAGTTGCTCTTGCGCTCAGGTCCTGCTTGGGGGCTTCCCATAAGGGGCATCTGGTTGCCTACTGTGAGAACAGGAGGCTGGACTAGATGGGCCCCCTTCGGCCTGATCCAGCAGGCTCGTCTTATGTTCTTATGATAGCATTTGTTTATTGGGTATTCAGGGATACACTGTCTTTGAACATGGAGGTTCCACTTAGCTATCATCATGGGTAACAGCTGTGAATTAATCTACACAGCCATCCTAGTTAGTGGACAACACACAACAATCATTATATGTTGCTGTCTCTTTATGCTTTCTTGGCACAAAATTATTGGCTGTGAAAGTGCCCTCATTAACCTAAGTCTTATGATGGGTGAAAAAAAAGGAAGATGCTGATGGGAATGGCAGTCTAAACACTGAGGTGGGGGGGAAGGGTTGGCAAAGGCCGGCTTCTTCTTTTGCTGATTCCTGCCAAAAGTTCTGGGCTTCATGGAACCACCACACCCTTCCAGAACGAGGAGTTCCACAGGGGCCTTCCTCATCCTGTGCAGAACACCAGGCTCACCAAATGAAGATCTCCAGAACAAAGACCCCCCATTGTTACACTGGTTCTTGCTCCTCTGTGCTCGGTTCCAGTACATTTCTGAGCCCAATTCAAGGGGCTGGTTTTAACCTATAAAGTCTTCTCTGGCTTGGGAGACCAATATTTGATTGGGCGCGTCCCGCATCTGAGCCCGCCCAGGCCCAAAGTCATCTATGGTGGTCCTCCTCTAGATGTCCCCTCCTTCAGAGGTATGGAGGGGTGATGGCAAAATAGAGGGCCTTTGGAATGGTCCCCCCCCCCGCATATGGAATACTCTCCCCAAAGGGGCTCACCCTCTTTTAACATCTTTTTTGTGTCAGACAAAGATCTTTCATTTCTCTCAGGCCTTTGAATGATTTTTTAAAACATCTTTTATTAATCAGGGCTTTTTACTTTTATTAATTTGATTGTGATGGGGAAACATTTCTGCTGTTCTTCTAGTCATTTTTAGTTGTTTGGTTGATGCGTTGTACTGATTCCCGGCTGTTTTAGATTGTTTTTTTTGTAAGTCTTTTTGAGGGTTTGGTGGAAAGGTGATTAAGACATCAATTTCACATCCTCATGTTCATATGCAGCAGATTCCTGTAGAAGGATGAGTCTCAAGTGATAATTTAAAAAAATGACAGGCAAGTAATGCCACTTCAGAACTTCTGGGTCCTGCTCCAGAAATTCTAATGGCCATATTGAAAAAGTTGCCTTAATTTCTGTCAGCCACTATATGTTTGTAGCTGACTGAGAAATTGTCATTGTGATTATGCGTACCTCAATACGCCTAATGCAGTTTTTGCCTTCTCTTTCTAACACTTTCCACTAACCCATTTCTAGATTTCCCAGTAAATCCCAGCATATAATCAGCATGCAATCATGTGTACAGTAATGTCAAAGAGGTTATACAAGCAAAGACTGAATGCCACACTGCAGCCATGGAGCAAAAACATGGTGCGTGAGACTCCTGTACTGCCTTCAAGTTGATTCCAACTTATGGCGACCCTGTGAATAGGGTTTTCATGAGGCTGAGAGGCAGTGACTGGCCCAAGGTCACCCAGTGAGCTTCATGGCTATGTGGGGATTTGAACCCTGGTCTCCCAGGTTGTAGTCCAGCACCTTAATGACTATACCACATTGGCTCTCATGAGACTCCTACTGGAAAGTGGCTAGGGACGGGTGAGAAATTTGATTCAGTTCGCATTTCAAATTAAAGCATCAAATTCGCACTTTCCAAAACACACCCATCCTTCAAAATTCACACATCTGAATTTTACAATGCAGGTCGCCAACCAAACAATGTTTGCAAAAATGCATATGTTTGGAGAAAGTGTGCATGGAAAGGAATACATGCCTTCAAGTCGATTCTGACTTATGGCGACCCTGTGAATGGGGTGTTCATGGTAAGCGGTACTCAGAGGGGGTTTACCATCGTCTTCCTCTGAGGCTGAGAGGCAGTGACTGGCCCAAGGTCACCCAGTGAGCTTCGTGGCTGTGTGGGGATTCGAACCCTGCTCTCCCAGGTCATAGTACCACTACACCACACTACATACAAAAATGCATTGCATGTTGAGAAACTGCTTGCAAAAATGTGTGCCTTTGTCAAAACTGCCTACAAAAAAGTGTTTATTAGGAGAAATCTGCACTAAAATGCTGGAGAATTTCCATGAGGATTTTTTTTTTAAATCACAAATTACTGCAGAAATGTGGAGAACTGAATTTAAGAGAAACTGAGAGATCCAAAACTGACGGATCTTTCCATCCCTACGAGCGGCAGTGCAAAGTTGGTGCTGGAGCCTTCTAGACTGAGGCTGGGACACCGAGTTCATCCTCAGGACTCACCACCAGACTCTTTGTGACTGTGACCAGTGGAAGAGGAAGCACCAGCACTAAATGTCATAATCCTATTATATATTAAAAAGAGCATGCAAGTCTTAAATTTGTGTAAGTAGCACCCAAGGCTGTGAAGTTATAAGACCCAGAAGAAACAAGTGTGATTAAATCTAGGGATCTATGGCAGCCCCCTGGGAAAAGTTAGCTGGCCTTTTTAAAATCAAGATTATTTCTCCTTCCCTTGAATCTTTTTAATGTTCTGCCAGAGCAGAGCCATCTAACTCTGCCGAACATTTTCTTTAAGGTGACGCGTGGTGGCGATTCTATCATATCCCATAAAGCATGCAGTTTCTTCTGCTGCTGCGGGGAAGCCTCATCAGCCAAGATGGAGTCCTGCCCAGAGGACCAGCCTTCCTAGTGTCTCATCCGGTCACAGGACAGGATGCAAAGTCCTAAGCCAGCACCTGCAACCCTTTGGGTCTCGCTTGGCAGAACTAGAAAGATGAGCAATGAGGCTGGCACATTGGACCACACTGTCCAGGTTCTCACAGTTCAGCTGCTGCTCAGACGGCGTGGCTGCAGGAAACGGAGCTCTGCTTCCCTAATCTCATTTCGGCTAACAAATGCCTCTAAGGGCATCTGCAGATCAGTCTGGAGAGCTCTCAAAGCAAGGACAACCAAGCGCAGAGGGAAGCAAGTCAGGCTGGCGTTGGAGTGGAGGCCGGGCGCTTGGAAGTAGCTGACAGGTGACAACGGCCAGAGAGTTTTCTCCCTGCGCTTCCCCCCAAAGCTCTCCAAAAGTGGCTTCTCTTCAGAGATGGCCCTTCTGTTTCTCCAGGGGCCACTTGCCTGGGGCATCACAACCCACCTCAAGCTCCACAGGGCTGGGGGAATCCTCTGGACCAGAGTTTGGGGGCACATGAGGGGAGGGGAGAAAGGACTATAGCCCTGTGCTCTTAGCCTATGCTGCTTGTTTGGGGAATTGTGCTGGCCAGGGCTGAAGGGGGCCTATGCCGTTTGGCCTGCATTCCCCCCCCCCCATAACTGCCTTCTTTCTTTCTGGCTGTTTGTGGATAGCAAGAGGCATCTTCTGATTGGAAGGCAAGGCTGTCTTGACACCCAATTCCACCAACACTCTGGTCCCCACACAAGCCTAACCTTAAACCCCCAGGTAACCATGAACACCAAAAGACACCTCAGACTCGTTCTGCCTTCCCTGTCAGTCACATTCTGAGTTTGCCGCTTGCCTCCAGGCCTCGGTCACAGCCTGCCAGCCCCTCTCCTTTCTCCTGCCCATGCCTCCCCCCCCCGTCAGATTCAGGCTGGGTCTGGGCTGTAAACCTGTGCATGTTGTCAGCACACTTGGATGAAACAGATTATTTGGATCCATACCAATCGGGTTTCAGGACTGGACATAGTACTGAAACAGCCTTGGTCGCTCTGGTGGATGATATGAGGAGGGCATTAGACAGGAGGGAATCCACCTTTCTTGTCCTCCTGGATCTCTCAGCGGCTTTTGATACTGTCGACCATGGTATCTTGTTAGATCGCCTGGAAGGATTGGGAATAGGAGGCACTGTTTTACAGTGGTTCCGTTCCTTTCTCTCTAACAGGCATCAACAGGTAGCATTGGGGGATGAGGTTTCAGACCCTTGGCCCCTCACTTGTGGAGTGCCACAGGGTTCTATCCTCTCTCCCATGCTATTTAACATCTATATAAAACCGCTGGGAGCTATCATCAGGAGTTTTGGGCTGCGGTGTCACCAATATGCTGATGACATGCAGCTCTATCTCTCTTTTAAATCCACACCGGAGTCGGCTGTGGAGACCTTGTCCAAGTGCCTGGAATCCGTGAGTGGGTGGATGGGAAGGAACAGGCTGAAGCTCAATCCTGATAAGACCAAGGTGCTACTTGTGGGTGACAGGGGAAGGTTGGGTGTTGTTGACCTGAAGCTTAATGGGGTGAGTCTACCCCTGAAGGATCAGGTCCATAGCCTCGGGGTTGTTCTTGATTCCAAGCTGTCCATGGAGGCTCAGATTTCGGCAGTGAGCCGGGCAGCTTGGTATCAACTACACCTCATATGGAGGCTACAACCCTACCTCCCTATCCATCAGCTCCCACTGGTGGTACATGCCCTGGTCACCTCTCGATTAGACTACTGCAATGCGCTCTACGTGGGGTTACCCTTGAAAATGGTCCGGAAATTACAACTGGTGCAGAATGCGGCGGCTCGTTTGCTTACATACAGCCGCCGCCGTGATCACATCACGCCAGTGTTATTTCATCTACACTGGCTTCCAGTTGTTTTCCGGGCCCAATTCAAGGTGTTGGTGTTAACCTTTAAATCCCTATACGGTTTCGGTCCAGTTTACCTGAAGGAGCACCTCCAGTACCACCAATTAAGCCGCCCGACTAGATCAGCCACGCAGGGCCTTCTCTCAGTCCCACCAACAAAAACAGCTAGGTTGGTGGGGACTAGAGAGAGGGCATTTTCAGTGGCGGCCCCCACTCTCTGGAACTCCCTCCCGTTCGATCTTCGCCATGCCCCTTCCCTGGATACATTTTGCCGAGCCTTGAAAACTTGGCTCTTTGGACAGGCCTTTGGGATCTCCGGGGTGGGCTAATTTTTCTGTGATTGTTTTATAATTTGTTATTGATTGCCCTACATGGTTTTATACTGCTACATTAGTGTTGACTGCATTGTATTTTATTTTGTATTACATTGTATTTTACTGCATTTTAATGTGTACGTCGCCTAGAGTGGCTTCGGCCAGATAGGCGACACAAAAATTAAATTTATTTATTTATTTATATATGTCCAGCTGCAGACCTCCTGACTGATTTGTCTTTGTAATAAATACAGATGGGTTGCTCACCTAAACCTGATCTTCCCCTGTTCATAATGGACATGGCGAGGGCCCTGTGGCCTCCCCTCGTAGCTCTTGGCTCCAGATCTGGGGCACAGCACCTCCTCTGGTGACACATGTAGGCATCCACGTATGGGTGCACGTGTGGTCAAGGATGCACATATGAGTGCACGTGTGTTGCCGGGAGAAAGTTTTCTTCTCCAGCCTTAAATAAAAGCCATCTCCAGAGAGGCGATAAATCCCCCTTGAATCTGCCCCCAGGAGGCAGGTCCTTCCCACAAGAGATCTACTTTAAAAGGCAGTGGGGGGCTGCAGGGGGGACACCAAATCTCACCCACAAAGTTTGTGTTTCAGGAATAAAGGTAATTGCGGGAGGGGGAGGCAGCGGCACTGGAGCTGCCTCATGCAACAGGTGAGCCAGGAGAAGAGGACCTGAGCAGCCCCGCCAGCCCAGCGAAAGGCTCCCCTGGACTCCATGAGGAGGAGCTGCGACATTCAGATTCAATCACGGACTAATCTCCTTCAGGGCAGAGAAATTTGGAAACATCAGGAAATCAAACTGTGAAGCCTGCGATGGAATGTGATTTATGTGGAAATGTGATGAAGCTAATGTGCTTGGCTTCTGGATTTAGCAGCAGGCTCTGCGTTGGGACCCAATCGAAGGGCTTCCTGGCGAGGCGAGCTCGTGGCGCTCCCTGGACGTGTTCCCAAAGCCTGAACAGAATGTAAAGCGACGCACCCCCACCATGCACACACACACCCACTGTTCAGGTCTGATCTGCATTTTTTGGCAGCTTCTCCCAGGATGCGCATCTATAAACAGGGGCGTGCAGATGCGTAAGCAGGCTGAATAATTGGGCAGAACTTTGCACTTCCCTCCCAAAGCATAAAAGAGATTTACAGCCGGTTTGGTGTCGTTCACACATCGCTTTTCCTGACGCACTGCAGATTTTAAAGCTTGCTGCCGCCTTCCCCCTTCTGTGTAGCACAGCATCACAGGTCTCAGATTGATATCAGTGATGATACCCTCAAAAGTTTTCCAGCTGCAGTTCTCCAACCCTGGGGGGCAGTTTGGGCCCTCTGTTTAAGGTCAGGGCTATGCAGATGCAGGTGCCTGCTGTCATTCTGATGGCGCACCGCAGCGGCAATCGCCAGGATCTGCGATTCCAGAACCCACATCCAGTTTCCTTAGACTCTCTGGTTTTATTTATTTTGGCGGTGGGGAGTTTTCCAAGTGTATAGCCCCTCCGGCTGCAAAATAAATTACATGGGCAATGCTGGAAACAGCAGCGTTTAAGCAACAACAGTGGGCCAGAAGTGAGTCTGGGGCCAGTCCTGGGAAGGAGCTTGAGTTGGGGACCAGGGACGACATGGCAGCCATGCAGTTGGCCATGCACAGCCAAGCGTATCACTCTAGGCTGCCTGCCAGTCCTGATCTCCTTTTACTGGGGCTTTTCAGGGGTGCCAAAGTTGCAGCTCCACTACCACCACAGGCACACAGAGAGTTCGTGGTGGCTGATGCTTACACATCTGGGTGGTTTGCTGGACAAGTTCTCTCTCTGCAGAGGTGGTACCGTAATGAAGGCTCCTTCCTACGTCAGCCTGAGCTTGGGTCCCATGGTTGGTCAACTGTTGGAGCCAATAGATGCCTGAAAGGCTCACCAGGCCCAGCACCTGACAAACCCCCCACAGCTGCTTTCTGCAGATGACAAAAAACAGACAGGTGTGTGTGGTGAGCTCCACTGCATCCAGACTACCGACTTTTCCAGCAATGGTGTCAACTCTGCTCACATAACTTCTTTGCCAGCACATCCCCTCAGTAGAGCTGTTGATGGTGTCACAGCAGGGAGAGTCAGGCAGACTGTGGCAGCTCACGTCTGGAGTCCAGGCTGGTCTGATCAGGAGTGGAACAAGGTAAGCTTTCCACAAGATTGGGTAGGCCAGGGTTCTTCTCTCTTGGGCCCACAGATGTTATTAGACCACAGGTCCCATCATCCCCCAGTCAGCTAGGCTAATGGCCAGGGATGATGGGAGTTGTAGTCCAACAATATCTGGGGATCCAAGGTTGAAGTGTGGTAGGCCACTTTGAAACTATGTCTCTAATCTCCCCCCTCTGAAGATCTCAGGAAGATTTGAACAGGCAGATGTCCTTACGTTCTTAGATATCATAACATCTATCGTACACAATTTGATTGTGGATGAGGGGGCCAGCTGTTGTGTATAAGTGAGACATGGGCAGATGAGCTGAGTGGCCACCTGGGTGCCTGATGCAACACCATCCCAGGTTAGTAGGGCAGGGAGGTGTGGGGAGTTGCAAACATCCTTGCCAGAAGACCAATCCATACTGTGTCTGCATTCAAGGGACTGTTCATGGTGTTCGGGCAAAGAGGCAGAATGAGGATGTTGTTAGCGTGCTGTCCAACTTGCTGCACTACAAGCTCCCTAACTAAACTGGTGGAGATAGTCTCAGGTGTGGTGTTGGAGAACCCCTTCACAGTGATGTTGGTGGACTCAGATGGGCTGGCTTGGGAGTTTATGGCCTCCATGACAACCATGGGAACATCTCATTGGCCTAACCCATGTGGCCAGACATACCCGTGACCTGGCCTTTGCCACAGAGTAGATTGGTAATACTCCGTGTGTTCGTTCCTGAATGGCCTGGGGCATTTTCAGCAGGCACGGCTGGCACTCCTGCCAAGGCTCTTCACTCACCATGGCATGGTGACAAGCACAGAGCCATTGCCACAACTGCTGTGGACCTGCGGGTGGCCCATGGATGGCACTCCGCCATGTCCTCAGCAAGCAGACGGCCTTCAAAGGCACTCTTCTGCACACACTCAGTCCTGGGCTCAGCAGGAGCAAAGGAGAAAGCATTTGCAATGGCCCAGGGATGAGGCTGACAATGAAAATGAAGGGAAAAGATTGTCTCTGGGAGAACTTGGCCTGGAGGAGCCACAGCTCAGGTTGACCTGGCCTGGCTCATTCCCAGCACAGCTGCCCTACAGAAGGACAGTTTCTCCCATGCCTGGGCTTGCTGCATAATCTGCAGCCTGTGCCGAACAGAGACGGCCACGAGGGATGCCGGGTGGCCAAAGTGAAGCAAGCACGGTTCAATACGGCTGCAATCGGCACGGGAGGAGAGTGACTCACTCCAGATTGGTCATTAAACTTAAACGCGCAGTCAGTCAGGAGGGAAAGAGCCTGATAGGGGGCAAGCCAGATCCTGCCAAGGATGGCAGCAGCAGCAATAGTAGCCGTGGGGGGGGAGGAAGAGGTGGGGGGATCGGTGGGTGGGCCCAAGAGGGACATGTTTGTCATGGCAACAAGTGAAAAGCAGACAGAGAAGTGCATCAAAGGAAATTATTTGTGGGCATCAGATCTGTGTGTGCAAGCAAGGAAACAAAGCAACCTCACCTGCTTCTGGGCAGCCCGGCAGAGATTCTGCTGTGTGCATGAGCTCGTTCCCTGCATTTCAGGCTGCCTGTGGGGACTCTCAGGAGTTCCTGTATTCCTGGCTTTGGCTTTACAACTGAGTGACAGTTGCTACATACAGTGAAATGAGGAGATGTCTTTTAGGCATGTCATGAATGTCAAAGGTGCACATACTTTTGCTTGAAAAAAGGCGTAAAAAGGAGCCCATGGTGAAGGCCCTGCAAAGACACTCTTTCGTTTGTTTGCAGCTCATTCTTGAATGAACCCAACAGTAAGCCTTGAAATTAGGGTTGCCAGGTCAGAAGCATCCCAAACCCTGAGATCTTGGGGGCAGGCATAGTGGCAGGCCTGAGTGATGTCATGGGGTGGGCCTGAGTGATGTCATGGGGACGGGCCCGAGTGATGCCATTAAGCATGATTCATTAAGCATCAACTGCAGTTGCTTGGCGCATACAATTCAAACAAAAACATTTCTCTGATTGGAAATTTAAGATAGAAATCTTAGCTAAAAGATGGAGCCTGGGTAAGGAACATTTAATCTAGCCAACTTGCTTCTGGCAAAAAGGGTTTAAGTGCCCTCAGGCCAGGCCAGTCACCAGAAGGCCACTGTAGGAAGAAAGGAGCCTGGTGTTGTGGAGATTTTTAGATGTGAGCACCCAGGCGTAAAGATGGATGCCCCTGAAGGCTGCAATTCTAAACACACTTGCTAAGCCCCATAGAACTCAATAGGACTTACTTCTGAGTAGATATGGTTTGGATTGTGCTGTTGGTAAAGCTTGACTAGGGATCCTCTGCAAAGATATCCATATCCAAGTAGGACTGGCAACCCCCTGCCTGGAATGCCCTGCCCCTACCTTTTAAGATCCAAATTTCTTTACATATTTGACCCTTCACTTCAGAAACAGGTCTGAGAAATGAGAGTAAGAAGATTCTGTACCCTTTCTGTCCCCTCTGTGGGCTGCTATAAACTCACTTTGACAGCCAACCCAATTCCAGTGAGTAATAATTGACAGAGAGAAAGTGCATATGGATTGGTCTACCTTCACAGACAAAAGCTTGGGAACAACAACAATTGCAGCCACACTTCCCAATATGGATTAGTCTTTGACCACTATTGGGCAAGAAACAAACCATCATGCAACCAACAAGGTGCATCATCAGTGGGTTTTAGGGGGTTGAGCTGAATGCATTGAACCACCGCTGTTGCTTCTATGGATGAAAGGGAGTGAGGTTAAAGGTAAATGAAATGCAAATAGAAATGAAAAAAGAGACAGTGATGATTTCCTAAACACAATACCATACCAACCACAAGATTCCTATGAGTAAGGCAGAAAACTCAGCATCCTGCAACCAGTCAGGATTCATAACCAAAACCCAAAACTAAAAAAATCCTGGCAGCCAATCAGCCAAGGCCACAGAAATCCCCATGCAGCACAACCTGACCTGGGAACTGCAGTTAGTGCAGAATACTGCAGCACGATTGCTGACATGAGTGAGACCCTATCAGCACATAATATCTTTGCTCTGAAATCTACACTGGTTGCCGATTTGCTACCAGGCCAAGTTCAAGGTGTGCTTTTCCTGTTATGGGTGCCACATAGTACTTTTTATGCTCTTGTAAGAAATCAGTCCTTTAGTGTGGCAGCACCTATGCTTTGGAACTCTCTGCCTCTTGACATTAGGCAGAAGCCTTCATTGTACTCTTTTCAGCAGCTGCTAAAAACATGTTTGTTTAGCCTACCTAGGTATGTAGAAGCTCATTGTTGGTTTTATTATTTTAAATGTTTTTAAATACTTGTCTTTAACTGTTTTTGCCATTAATTGTATTGCTTTAATTCTTTCTGTAAACTACTTTGAGATTTTTTTACAATAAAGTGTTATATAAATGTTGTAAATAAAATACATAAATAACTATTAGAGTCACTGTGGCCCTTGGGTCTCTTTCCATTTTTAGGGACAAAGGAATCTGCTTTATACTGGTGGTGCCATCTAGCTGAGTACTGATGACATGACATTGGATCTCCAGGATTTCAGGCAATTTCCAGAAATTGAATTCTGGACCTTTCCATGCAAAGCATATGCCCTACTACTGAGCTACAACCCTTCCTGTTTAAAAAAGAATCTTTAAAAATTGTTCTGTTTAATTCACTAATGAATATACTTCATACCTGGTGCAGATCCACACCATTCATTTAAAGCACATCCAACACATATTTGAAGCACATAAATCACACCACAGAATCATGGGAACTGTAGTTTGTTAAGGCTGGTCAGAACTATAACTGTGAGGGGGAAACTACACTTCCCAATATTCTTTAGGGGAAGCCATGTGCTTTAAATGCAAGTTGGATGTGTTTTAAATGTATTGTGTTGATCTACTTAATAAACTTTTCCTGCATGTAAATTGTTTTAGTACATTTTTAAAAATGGAAATAAGCTATAAAGTTTACTGGGTGACCATGGGATACTCATCATCTCTCAGCCTCATCTGCCCCCCAGGATGAAAACAACAGAGGGGAACTATGTCCACCCCAAAGAAGAAGGGTACACTTAAAATGTAGATGAAATAATCATGTACAACCAAGTGTGAAATCAGATATTTATCGGGACATAGTATGAAGAAAGATTTATATAAGCATGACTTTCAACTATGTTTATTATTTACACAACCTGTAAAGATAGTTATAGGGCAATCCTCCATTTGTTTACTCAGAAGCAAGTCCCAATGTATTCAGTGGGGCTTACTCAAACAGGGACAGAACTGCAACCTCAAGTTATAAGGAACTTCATTCACCCAATCCAAAATTCAGAATCATGCCCCTTTAAGCTGTTTTGCAACTGTTTATACTTGTTTTTATGGTTATTGGATTTTAAAGAGATTTATTTCTTATTGTGAGCTGCCTTGGTTTCCAGTCTGCAACCCTACCTCACAGGGTTGTTGGAAAGACTCCATATACACACACACTGGAGATGTAAAGATACATACACCCCATATAATAGTTTATTTTCAAAACCAGTCAGTCATTGCAGAACATTTTAAAAAAAATCAGTATCTGTTTCAAACATAATAAAAGCAGGAAAGAGACAGAAAGATTTACAACACAGACACAATTCTTTGCTATGTTCACTCAAAAGTCCCATCAATTTACAACACAATCCTAACCATGTCTACTCAAAGGTAAGTCCTATTGAATTAAATGGGGTTTACTCTGTGTGTGTGCGATTAGCATTGCAGCTTTACTCCCAGAAAAGCAAGTACTGAATTAAAGCTTCATACTGGAAAGGTTTTCAAAACACTGCCCTCTTCAACAGTCCAGGAAAATTTAAAGTTATTTGACTCCTGCACACAAGAGAGAAAAAGACTGAAAGCTATATACTTACTCAGTTAATGAGATTTTCAGAAAAGCAGGATAAAACATGTTTTCTAACTTGCAAAGAAGTCTAGCTACTGCACTGTCAATCACAACCCTGACTTCACTTATTGGCTACAAACCTGAAGGGGAGTGATTAGAGTAGCCAGCTATGAGCTCTTTTAACTGAAGCTGGAGGGGTGTGTGACATTTTGGTGTATATCTTGTGAACCAGACTACCTAGAAACTTAATTTGTTTTTTAAATGAAAGCTGAGAGTCTGGAGATTGAGATGACTCACCTGGAGACCTGGAGAGCACCCCAAAAATCTGGAGTCTCCGGGCAAAAACCGGAGACCTGGCAACCCTACTTGAAATCTTGCTGAGGATCTCCCCACTTTCCCCTCCCACACCCACACTACAGAAACTGCCCATAACCCTCCTCCTACCAATTCTGTGGGGTGCATTGTGGATTTGTTATAGCGATTGGTATGTAAGCCACGCCAAGTGAAAGATGACCCCATGCCCTCCAGTTTCCGGGCCCCCAAGCTCAGCAGATGCTACTCACACATTGGCTTCAGCTGGCCAATCAGCTCCTCTTTTGTCCATTTCGCCCACTCCTTCTTGTCCGTGTTTATGGAGCACAAGATGGGGCCACATGGCTTCCCACAGTCCTCGATGGCGGGTACATTCAAGTAGTGGACCAGCACGATGTCCGGGTTCTACAGGGAGAAGGGCAGAGAACAGAGGCACAACACCATCAACACTGCCACTACTACTGCCATCATCATCTAGCAGTCTCATAGTCATCATTACTCAGGAAGGCTAAGAAACAAAAAAAAATCAGTGCAGTTTTAAAAGGTTTCTAAAATATATAGTAGATTAGCAGACTTGTACCCTGGAATTCAAGGAATTCCCAGGAGTGTGTTGCTTAGGAATACAAATCAGTGTAGTTTGGAAAGGCCTAGTGCACCATCTTGATTCAAAATGGTGCCTAGGTGTATCTAAAGCACAGAAATCTGCCCCTTGCTGTCAGGAACCAGCATGCAATATTTGGGTATGATATCTTAAGAGGTGTCCAAAGGCATAGCAAACAAACCAAGAAATAACTTTCAAAATAACTACTACTACTACTACACCTTTTAGTCAATAAAAGCTCACAACAATACTTGTAAAAGGCAACGCCATTAAACAAGCAACCCCCCATGGTTTTCTGCAACCTCACTCCCCCCTCCCAATAAGCCAGTCTGCTGGGTGACTAAACCCCCATTAAAGAGCATGAGGAGGAAGCAGCAGCCCCAGACAGTGGTGGCCTTCAAAGTGGGAAAAGAGCATGGGGGTGTGGGTCGGAGGGGTCACTAGGTCCAAGGAGGGCAGCCATGCCTGCAGCCTAATTCTCAGCTGAGCACCACTTGCTAGGACGGAGTCCGGGGGGCACTTGTGGCCTTTGGCCTTGCTTACTGGCACTGATGGGAACTGGGAGTCCCATAGCATCTAAAGGCCACAGAACTTCTCCAGCCCTGTGCTGGAAAGTCCTATTAATGCTGAGCCGAATCCCAAACGCTGGGTTCTTCTAGCCTACTAAGTCATACTCAGAGTAGACCCATTGAAATCAATGGGCTTAAGTTATTGGTCAGATTCAATCCCACTTTGTTTGCTTATGACATCCTCCACAGCACCTGAATTGGGAGCAAGGCACAGGGCAGACATTTGGCAGTTGGAGGCTCCTGTGGGCCTGAACTCCCTTCCCACAGAGGAAGCTGCCGTTGGGCCTCTGCGTGCTTCCTTGCTCATGGCTGGGGTGCTGCGGGTGAGAGGAAGGCCCATCAGGACCACTTTTTTGCAGTGTTTTATCAGCGAACACTTGCATATTGGTAACACCAAGGGGGAGACATGATGTACGCAGACTGAAGGAGCTGGAGGCAACAACTGGGCAAATCTCCCCTCTGGGATCCGGCTTCACAATTCCGCTTCTTGAGCCAGAATCCAGGAGGAGAGAGACTGAGGGCAGAGCCAAGAGGGGAAGCTTCCTCACCTGCCCTGGTTCACTTGTGGCAGCCTTGAGGTTCTCTTTATGGATGGACCAAGCCGTCAGTTTCATTTGCTCTCTGTCTCTCATTTTACCAACCCTAAATTCAATTTGCTCCATTTCTGCATTAATGTGCAAATCAGTCTAAAAATTCATATATTTTACTCTGTTATATTTTAGTCTATGTATGCCGCCTAGAGTGGCCGTTAATTCGGCCAGATAGGCGGCCTAGAAATAAAATTTTATTATTATAATTATATGCATTTTTATACTCATTTCTCTTAATATATATGCATTTTTGCAAGAGTTTCCTCTAAAATAATGTAGTTATGTATGTTATTGTCACTATTGTATGCAATTTTTGGTCAGAGAACAGCACCACCACATTCAGGCACGTGCAAAATTTTGAAGGATTGCTGCGTTCCGGTTGGCTCACTGGCTCGGGAGGTACAAATTAGGTAGGTTCACATTAAAATGAAAACGATGCACTTCTTTGGTTTGGGTTATTTTGTGTTTGTTCACTATAAGTCATGGTTCTTTTATGTGCTACTTACTGAGTGTAACAATGTGAAATGAACAGTGTTTGCTAATATTTAGATATGTTTAGAAAATCAGTAAAAATCCCTTAAAAATGCAAATGACATGAATTTCTTCCCAGTCCTGAGTTGCTTTTGCTCAGCCCCAACCCGCTGTCAAGCTGTTCCTCACAAGGAGTCCAGGGTGGCAAACAACAAGGGATGTGTATGGACCAGAGCTTGGAAGTAACTAGTTACAAGCAACGAATTACTTGTAATTCATTACTTTTTCGAGTAACGAGTGGGTAATTCCTTTACATTTTGATTGTAATAGAACTAGGAGTAATTTCACTACTTTTGTGGAGTAATTGTAACGTTTCCAGAATTACTTTTGGGCATTACTTGGGGGGGGCAGGGGAAGTCTTCTGCTCCTCTGATTTGTGGATGAAAATCATGTGCCTCAAACTGGGCTTCTGTGCAGTGTTGCTCTTTCCTCATGTTCTGTGGGTGGGTAGGAGGCGACGAGGGAGGAGCCAGAGAGTGAGACAGGGTGGAGTGGAGAAAACAATTATTTTAAAAAATGGATAGTGGTGGTGAAGAATGGAGTGGAGGGGGAAAGGATCCGGAGGTTAAGAACATGGATAAAGGAGGAGAAGGAGGCAGCAGCAGAATGGAGATAAAGAACTGTGGAGGTGAAAGATGACAACATGTGTGTGTGTGTGTGTGTGTGTGTGTGTGTGTGTGTGTGTGTGTGAGAAAGGGAGAGAGAGAGAGAGAGAGAGAGAGAGAACACTGTGTTTGCACTTGGCACACAAAGTGGCCTCTACCACCCTCTCTGGCTACTGTGCTGCATTTGCAGTATTTTAACTTTTTTACATCTCAGGGGAAAATGTTTGCTTGAGTGAGTGTCCCTTAGTTGGTGGCAGGGCAGGGTCTGGGAGGTGGTTAAGTGAGAGAGATTATGCTGGCTGGCTGAGTGGGGGGGGGTTGCACTTGGTTTGACGTGCAAAGATCTGAGTAGTGGTCTCTGCCCCCCTCCCCACCACCCTTACCAGCGGAGAGACCACCATTGCTATCTTATGAATAAAAATAATTATTCTACTACCTCTGTATGTGTTTGTTTATTTTTAATGTTGTTTTAGGCTACTTAGATGTGCAGCAGCCAAGGCCAGCACCTTGTAGGCATTTTTAAAGTAACTGAAATGTAATTGTAGTGATTACTTTGGAGGAAAAGTAAAGTAATCAGTTACTTTCAGAGCAATTGTAATTGTAACGGTAATTACTACTTTTTTGGACCATGTAACTTTAACTGTAATTTATTACTTTTTAAAAGTAATCTTCCAAGCTCTGGTATGGACTGCCTTCAAGCCAATTCTGACTTAAGTCAATCCCATGGTAAGGGTTTTCATGGCAAGCGGTATTCAGAGGGGGTTTACCATTGCCTTCCTCTGAGGCTGAGAGGCAGTGACTGGTCCAAGGTCACCCAGGGAGCTTCATGACTGTGTGGGGATTCAGACCCTGGTCTCCCAGGTCATAGTCCAACACTCTAACCACTACACCACACTGGCTCTTAACAAGTGATAAAACAATAAAAACATCTTAGAACACAATTCCAACCCAGATGCAGATTGGGAGAAAGGTCTCTACTTAAAAGGCTTGTTGGAAGAGGAAGGTGCCACAAGTTCAACAGAGGTGGCACCTAATACATAAGGGGAGGGAGTTCCAAAGGGCAGGGCCCACCACATGAAAGGCTGTGCGGAACGGACCTCCCGATAAGGTGGTGTCTGCAGGAGGCCCTCACCTGCCAAGCACAGTGATCGACTGGGTATATAAGGGGTAAGGCAATCTTTCAAGTTCAAGGGAAAGGGACTGCTCCGAACAGTCAAAACAGACCTGCAGAAGGGGCCTCCAGCAGGTGGCACTTTAGGCAAGGCAGCCCCTGATTGCCCCTGAGAGAATCCTGCAACCTCAGGACACAAGGGCGAGCCATGGAACAAAGTTCCAGGCTTGCCAGTAAGCACAAAGGCTGCGGATCCGCATCCATCCTTGCAGGGTGGCAGTCGGGCCCATCTGGGCAAGCTCCCTTGAAGAGGTCTTTTTTTATGTTTATGCCAAACCATGCAGATCCTCCCCCTGCCCCCCACCAGCACGGCTGCCCCAGCTGAGAAGCAAACAAAGAAGCAAGAGTATGAAAAATCACACCACAAATCGGAGAGCCACAGATCCAAGGCTCGGGGAAATGAAGAGGCTTTGTCCCAGAGGCCTGAAAAGAGGTCAGCAGAGGTGAGCATGAAGGGACCACAACTGTGCCCAATCCTCAGCCATCATCTGCCCACCTCCGGAGAAGGGGATGGGCAGCCGGGTAGGGCCTGCCCTGAGCACCCATGGGTGAAGGAGGGGAGGGAAAGAGGGTGCTCTCCTTTCCTAGGGTGATCCCTGCCTGAGGCAGGTTGGACAGTCTCAGACATTTAACCTAATAGAGAGTGGTTGTCAAACGGCTAATCCACGGGTATCAAGTTATTTTAAAAAAGGATAAATTACACAAAGGAACAATCCATTTTTACCATAATAACAAAGTAGGCTTCATTCATATATTGTCAAACCTGTGCTAGCAAGACTGAATGTTCTTGGAAGGCAGTGGCTGAGAGGCATTTGATATGCTCTTCCTTTCTGAGCTGAAGCCAAAGGTGTTTTTCCGCCTGCAAAGATCTGCTTGGAAGTGTGTGAAGGGCGATGTGCACAGTAGTGCAATGGCAAATTCAGATGTGCAGAGTCCCTTCATGACATTCACAGCCACTACCACCCTCCAGAGAATGAGATTCTTGTAAATGCCTTCTCCCACAACAACAAACATCCCTAGGAGCCAATAAGCACAAAACAGGATCCTGTTAGCTACTGAAAAGGTTATTCTCAGTGGCTGACTCACCTCCTTTCACTCTGATTGGCTCCAGACAGCAGAAAATGTTAGAAGACTCTTTTCAGTGGCTAACACACTCTTCTTTCATGCTGATTGGCTTGTAGGATGTTGGAGACATAGGGACTCTGTTGGGACCCTGCTTCCAAAAAAGTAAGGGGTCCAAGACCCCCCGAGACCCCAGATGACTACACCTCTGGATGTGTATTGAAATCTCAGAAGGCAGTTGAGGTGGGCAGACTGAATATAGTTTCTGGCAGGAGGGGGGGTGCTTCAACACTCCGCATTTTCACAAAGAGTAAAAATTACAGAACAAATCATGCATGGTAAGAGAAATAAGAGAAAAATCTGCTCAACTTGTGTATTCCACAGGGTTCCAAATCTGGACTGCCTGACGCCCAGCACCCTGGGCCCAGTGTCAACAGGGTAACAGAAATGCAGGCAACCCTGCCTTGAAGTTTGCAGAATTTGAATACACATTGAAATGCCCCTCACACTGGCAGCCAGGAGAGTTGGCAGCCACTTCCAGCCTAGTCCCACTGCTACAAACTTTCCAGCAGAGAACAACTTGAGTGTTTATGAGGGAAGCGGCAAATAAAGGAGTAATCTGAAGAACAACAAACCAATCAGGAAAGAAGCCCCACGACAGATAACAACAAGATTGAAAACTTGATTTCTCCCTCTAAAGTCATTTGCTCCTAAATTCACAAACTTTAATGACTGCTCTGGAATTATTTAAAAAAATAAATAGGATAATGGTGTAATTAAAACTCTAATGTTTCATTAATGCTGTTGGAGGAGGGCTTGGGAGAGGATTGGGGGGTGTCTGTGTGTGCACCAGCCCCCCCCCACTTGCCAAAGGGAGTCGCTTGGCTCCTGGTGGAAGGTAGCAGAGCAGCAAATCAGCTCCTATGCAAAGTAGCATTATTTTATATATGCTAATGAATAGATGATGCCAGGCAATTAATTGTTTGTCCTTCAGATGGGTTTAAAGACACGTCAGGGGCCGAGACCAGGAACCGAAGCCACCACCACAGGGGACAACATTGAGGGGGTGTCTAGAAAAGAAATCCCTTCCACAGAAGGGCCAGTGACTGGCAGCAAAGGCGGCTTGTGGGGGTGGGTTTGGGAAAGGAAGATTCCCCCCTCAGGTTGGGTTTGGGGGGGGCTTGCCCTTCTCCCCCTTGGAGAACCTATCAAGGAAAAGCACCCACTGGGGCTAGCTGCAGCTGCAGCTACTGACACCCCCCCCCCAGGTGGGGGAGGAAGAGGAGGTCTTGAAAGCATTTAGAAGGTGTGGCTCATCTCTCATTTCAGGACAAGGAGGGCCCAGATCCAGCCCTCTACAAGTCCCCACCACCACCAATTGATGCAGCCTTTAGTGTGTCATTGGAATCCTGAGGTGCCTGGCTTGCTTCTACATTCAGTTTGCAGCCTTCCTATTTTGGGGGTGGGGGAATCCATAAATGCTGCAGCCAAGACCACTATTTCCCCCAAATCATCTTTCACCCACTGCTTCCATTTTGGAAGGCACAATCTGCCATTTGGCCTAGGAGTTGAATTTTACTTCACCCCTGGTGGCAGGATAGTGTCCTCCCCCACACCTGAGGCAGCCGGCCAGATTCACAGAAGGGGAGGCAAACAGGCCATGTGGCAACCGAGAGGGGTGGCCGAGGGGCTAGGGAGGAACATCTGATCTGCCCCACAACAGGATGACCTCTCAGCTTCTTGAGGTAGTCCCCGTCCAGTGCAGGAGTTAGCAACATTGGCCTCTGGTATGACGGGTGAGCAGTGTGAGGCCTCTCAAGTGGCCAGGAGGACTGGGAAGCTTGAGCGGCCAAGCAACTGACCTCGCACATCCTCCCGACTTTGGGATGTGTTGGTGAAAACTGTGTCGGTGTGAGTAGCTCGCATTGCCACCTTTCAGGGCTCAGCCCCCTTTCCAGAGCCTTTAGCAGTGAAATCTCCCAGTGGGCCAGTGGGTGTACCTTGCCTCTGCTCTGCAGTGTGCTTGCACCCCAACATGCATGGGGTGTGCACTTAGCACACACCATGCAGAGAAGCAGCGCCTGGTTTTTTACACACTGCAGATGCCAAGGAATATTTTAAATGGTTGCTGATATGGTTTTTTCTACTCTGCCTTAACACAAAGGGTAAACCGCCTCTTGGCTTTTCAATCAGTGGAGCGCAGGCACTTACAGAACAGAATGAATACAGCAGACTCCATGGAGGAGGGCTTGGGCAGTGCACTTGATCTGAGGAACGGGACAGTCCTATGTACCTGCAGGTGTCCCATGACCTCAGTTTGGACAAGGACACAGCCTTTCTGTCTGGACCCAGGTTTGGCCCCCAAAGGCTGCCCCTCCCCCCTCCCCAATGCAGTCAGAATGGGGTGTGCGTGGCGGTGCTGTCCTTCCCTCATCATCTGCTCCAAGGATGTCCTGGCCTCCATAGTTCTCTCTGGCCCTCATTTGAAGGGCTTTGGAAGGACATCTGCTGGAAATTTTGCCTCCTAAAAGATCCATAAAGTGAGCAAATCACCCCAATGCTGGGATGAAAGAGATAGAGAGAGAGAGAGAGAGATGAGGCGATCACACTAACCCAACGTTTAAAAATAATTCAGAAAGTTCCTGAAGGCAAAGAGAAATTCTCATCTTGCTCACTTCCATTCACTTTACTATAATGGGTGTTATCAGAGATGTATCATACTTATTGCCCTATTATTGTGAATTAAGACTGCCCTGAATGCAGGTATTTCAAGGAGCCCATTGAGCACTTCACCCCATTCAGCTTTTATGACCACTGAAGTCATAAAGTGGGGAAGGTCCTTCACTCCTCTACCTTATTTCCAAGGGAAACTTCATAAACAACACCTCAGTTCTGGATAAAAACAAGCCACCCTTTACTTATCTGATGCCTAAGGCGTGGAGTAGAGTACATTTTTAAAAAAAAAAACACACCCCAAAAGCAGCCCACGGCAGACGTTGGTTAAAATCCAGCTATACAAAACATATCCTAAAATCTCCTTCCTAGGAGAAAGGTTAGACCTGGCTATCAAATGCCACCCCACATAGGAAAAACTTCACAATGAGAACAGCGGCAAGATTCATGGGAGGGGTCCAGCTGTTCACTTTCTCTTCTGTTTTGAGCACAAAATGGAGCCATTTGAATTTCTGCTTGGCTGGGGCTGCACATCAATCCTTCTCTTTAAGTTAAAACTTTCATCTGCTGTCAATCCTCCTCACCAGCAGTCATAGGGAAGCAGCAACTCTATTCCCAGTTACCATGCGAGTGAAGCCCACTGATGTCAGTGGGACTTACTTTTGAGTAGACGTGTATAGGATTGCTCGGTATGTATGCAATCTGTGTCCACTTCTTCTTCCCTTTCCAAATCCAGATCTAGACTCAGGCTGACAGCTGAGCAGAGCTGCATGCTTGAGTCCCCCCCCCCCCGGAAGGTCACTCTGAACACTGTGTGATGATGCCAGCATGGGTCCTCCCAGATGGGCGTTTTATTGTAGGATTAGTGCTTCTCATGCACATCAGGGTTTTGCGGCATCCACACAAAAAAGTTGGCATCAAAAGGCTGGCCCATATCCCCCCCCTATTTAATTCGCATTTGCCCATTCTGAGGAAAATCTGATAGGTTAAAAACAAACAAGACCCGTTTGTGACCCTCCAGTTATCGGCTTGCAGTATTAAGCCCCCATCTGGAAATACTTTGTGCCAAGACAAAGGGTTTCCCCTAGACGTCTGCAAGACATGCCAGTTTTCTGCTGACAGGTGGGCTCACCTCAGCCCACCCCCACCACATTCAACAGTGCAACCTCCCTCCACAGCCTTAAGGGGTCAAGGAAAAGCTTCACCAGACTGAAAAGGGAAATGGACTGCCTCCAAGTCGATCCCGACTTATGGCTGCCCTATGAATAGGGTTTTCATGGTAAGTGGCATTCAGAGGGTTTTTTTCATTGCCTCCCTCTGAGGCTAGTCCTCCCCAGCTGGCCAGGGCCTGCTCAGCTTGCCACAGCTGCACAAGCCAGCCCCTTCCTTGTCCACAACTGCCAGCTGGGGGGCAACTGGGATCCTTTGGACCATGCAGCTTGCCCACGGCTGCACAGGTGGCAGGGCACGTAACCCCAGAGCCACTCACTGGGGGGTGATCTTTAGCTGGCCCTTGATGCCCAGGAGGCATGAGCAGGGATATGAACTCACAGACTCTAGACTCCCAGCCAGGCTCTCCGCCCCACTGTGCTATACCAGCTGTCACTGTGCTGAGAGTTGCAAGGGGGGGGGAACAGGGGAGCCCAATTTCCCCTTCCTGCTGCTGCAGGACCAGCTGTGATGCGGAGGGCCTGATTCCCCCAGGCAGTCTCCAGGAAGGGAATGGGATCTGCTCAGCCTTGGGATGTGTGTGCATGTGTGTGTGCTTTCACTCTCCCCCGTGCCTCCCCTCCCCCTATGGATGCCTACAGAGCAGGTCATGACTTCAGCTATTTATGTAGAGCAGTGGCGGCTGTGGCTCCAGGTCAGTGTAGCAGCGAAATCCGCGCCCTGGGTTTTAGACTGAACTTTCAAGGAGCTGTCTATGGTTCAGCACCTTGGACAGTGCCTTGGAGGCCTCCTGCAGATACCATCTTATCAGGAGGCTCATTCTGCACAATATAGGAAACGGACCTTTAGTGAGGCAGCACCTACCCTGTGGAACTCCCTCCCTTTGAATATTACGCAGGCGCCATCTCTGCTATCTTTTCGGCGCCTTTTGAAGACTTTCCTCTTTCAACAAGCCTTTTAAGTTGAGAGCTATCCCAGTCTGCGTCTGTCCTGGAATTGCTTTTAATATGTTTTCTTTAATAATATGTTTTTAACCCTTTTTTTTAAAAGAAAGATGTTTTTAAAGCTTTTTAAAAAATGTTTTAACGTTGTTTTGTTTTAATGTTTAAAGGTCTTTTTATGATGTTTTAAAATGTTTGTAGCATTTCTGTTTGCCACCCTGGACTCGTGCTGGGAGGAACGGCGAGATATAAATCAAATAATAAATAAATAAATAAAATTTGGCATAAAACCCAGAGGGAATTCCACTGCTCTACTGACATGGAGCCACCAGCCGCCACTGATTTGGAAGCACCCTCATTGGCACCAGGCTCTCTTCTAATTCTTAGTTTGGTGAGGAAAGAAAGATAACGAAGGGGGCAGAGGATATGATAATACCAGGGCATTTGGGATCATCTGCTGAAGCTGACTGGTGGTAGATTCAGGACATACCAAAAGACAGCACTCCTTCACATCATGCAGAATTTATTCATGGAACTCCCTGCTGCAAAACAGGGCAACAGCCAATAGCTCAGGTGGCTTTAAAATGGAATTAGAGAAATTCATGTTGGAGGGGCGGCCAGCTGATGGCCTTCAGTTCAGAGGCAGCCTACCTGTGTATTCCAGCTTCTGGGGAAGAACAGCAGGAGAGGGCTGTTTGGTGAATTTCAGAATGAAACCCACTCCCTGTTGAGCTAAGCAGCACCAGTGTGGAAGGTGCGCTGTACAGAAGGCATCTGCTCGGAACCGTGAAGCTGCGCCTTTCGAGAAGGGTGAACAAGAATTTAAGAAAGGAGGCCTGATCTATAATTCAAGCACGGACCCGATGATTTAAAAAACCATAAACAACAATTAGCAACTGCCTCTCTAAAACAGCCTGCATCAGCTAATTTCAGTTAATTAGTTATTTGCACTATCTAGTTATGTGAGGGTACTGTTTTCCAGTAACATTTCCTCTAAAAATATGGATTTGATAATGGAAGATGTGAAATGCAGACGTAGAAGGCAACCTCAGACTCTCAGCTCATCAGCTCTGGACGCTTTCTGCTGTTCACCTCAATAATCCAATTTCTCCTCCTGCAGGCATGTTTACTGGAACAAGACAATAAACCAGGAAGGAAATGCACATTTTAAACACAGGGAGGGAAGAGATCTCAACCAGGTTTTTCCCAACCCAGTACCCAGCGTGGCTGCACTGCCATCAGGCCAGCATCGCAGGGCCTTGCTGGCTGGAGTGGATGGGAGTTGCGGCCCCAAACACTTGGAGGGCACCAGCTTGGGGAAGGCTGATCTGGACATTCAGTTTTAGAAGTCAGATGCAGAAGGGGGGCGGGGGACACCCAGCAACAGCAGCAAAGAGACTTCTTTTTGTCTGGTGGCATTTTTTCATAATTACAAACCCTTTTGCTTGTGTGTGTGCATGAAGTTCATGTTAGGGTTTTTGTTTTGTTTCATTTTTAAATTTGCCTTTAAATAAAGTGCCCAAGGTGGGGAATCAATCCCCTAATCAAACAATCATAAAATCAGCAAAACAATCACCAGTAATTTCAACTCTGTCCTGGCCTGTTATGACATTGAAGCTCATCTGAATAAAAAGGGGTTTAAGACACACTACTTCTTGGAAGGTGGACTGCTGGCAAGTGATGGGAAGAATGTATTTGGCCACAGCATGGAGAACTTCATCAGGAGGGCTTTAAACTGAGTCCTGGGGGGGAGGAAGGTATAAACTTGGAGGTAACAATTGACAAAGGCTTATGTACAGTAACAGGAACTGAGAGAATAGCTCTAATGGGGCACAATAACAGTCTTCATAAAAATGTAGGCAGGAAAGCCAGACTGGAAATCACATGATCTTCGATGTCTGTATACTAATGCCCAGAGTATAGGGAACAAACAGGATGAACGTGAATTCGTAATACAGGAGGGTAAATACAACTTGATAGGTATCACTGAAACTTGCTGGGATGACTCCCATGACTGGAATAAAACAGTAGAAGGATATAACTTGTTCAAAAAGAACAGAAGGAATAAAAAGTGTTCCACAGTGTGATGTGGCCACAAAAAAGGCAAATGCTAGTTTAGGCTGCATTAACAGAAGTTTAGTTTCCAAAATGCATGAAGTATTGGTTCCCCTCTGTTCTGCACTGGTTAGGCCTCATCTTGAGTACTGCATCCAGTTCTGGATACCCCACTTTAAGAAGGATGCAGACAAACTGGAACAGGTTCAGAGGAGGGCAGCAAGGGTGATCAGGGGACTGGAAACAAAACCCCATTGATGACTCAGAGCAAACGTTTATAAGAAAAAACAAAAAAGAGAAACTAAATTTTACAACGCCTAGAGAAGTCACATGCTTGCTGAAGCTTATCAGTAAAATACGTGCTTGGAAGCTGCTAGGGTTGCCATATTGCCCAGTTAGCCGGGTTTTACCTGGATTCTTTGCATGCCACCCGGCACCCGGTTAGCCCCTTAGGTGGCCCGGATTCTCAGCTTTAATTTAAAAAAATATTTAAGTTTCTAGGTGGTCCGGTTCTCGAGATATACATAAAAACGTCAGCCGCCCCGACTATTAAATCTTTCTTTAAACAGTACTGTATAGCACTTTGTAGCTTTAACCCCACCCGTTCAGGATTGCAGCCAATCAGTGAGTTGTGCCTGGGTTGTGTTTCAGTTTGATTGACTTGAGGCAGCATCAAGAAAACGTCATTGCAATGCCAGAAAATGGTGGTTTCCCCCCGTTTATCTGAAAAGCTCATAAATTGGGTAAGTATATACATTTATTTATTTATTTATTTTATTAGATTTTTATACTGCCCGACTAGCAATAGCTCTCTGGGCGGTGAACAACAAAAATACAATAAGATCACACAATATAATACAACAAAGCATATAAAAACAATATAAGAACAGTTACTACACATTTAAAACTAAGTAACTTAAATTAAAATGCCTCAGAGAAGAGGAACATTTCAGTTTTTTTTCCTCTTGTGTGCAGGAGTCAGATCCTGAGCAGCGTTTTGAAAACCTTCTCAATACTTGCTTTTGTAAAAGCAATGTTAATCCCATATGCCCAGAGTAATCCCATTGAATTCAATACGCCTTACTTTTGAGTAGACATGGTTATGAATGTGCTGAAAATGAATGGGACTTTGGAGTGAATGTAAAAAAGAATTGTGTTTGTGTTCTAACTTTTTCTGTCCCCCCCTCCAGTCCTATCTTAAAGCAAGTAGGCAGGGCTTACTTAGGTATTACAGTTTTTATTCTGTAGGAAACTAATACTGATTTTAAAAAAACTAATACTGATTTTTCTGCAATGACCAACTGGTTTGACAATAAACAATTATATGGGCTGTATGTATTAATACATCTGCAGTGTGTGTGCGTGCGTGTATGGAGTCTTTCCAACAACCCTGTGAGGTAGGGTTGGAAACCAAGGCAGCTCACAACAAGAAATAAAGCCATTTAAAATCCAATAACCATAAAAACAAGTATAAACAGTTGCAAAACAGTGTAAAGTGGCATGATTCGGAATTTTGGGTTGTGTGAATGAAGTTGCTTATCACTTGAGGTTGCATTTCTGTCCCTGTTTGAGTAAGCCCCACTGAATACACTGGGATTTGCTTCTGAATAAATAAACCTAGGATTGCACTATAAATATCTTTACAGTTTGTGTAAATAATAAATATATTTGATAGTCATGCTTATATAAATATTTCTTCATTTATCATATTTTTGGTTTTTGGTTAGGAATCCTGGCTGGTTGTGAGATGCTTAGTTTTCTGCCTTACTCATAGGAATCTTGTTGTGGTTGGTATGGTATTGCATTTAAGAAATCATGGTACGAAATGGCCTGAATCAGTATAAGGCAGATTCCTTGGTTCCTAAAAGTGGGAAGAGACTCAAGGGCCACAGTGACTCCAACATTTATTTATGTATTTTTATTTACAACATTTATATACCGCTTTATTGTAAAAAATCTCAAAGTGGTTTACAGAAAGAATTAAAACAATACAATTATTGGCAAAAACGTTAAGGACAGATGCTTAAAAACATTCAAAGTAATAAAACCAACAATGAGTTAAAAACAGATTTAAAAACACAATAGCTTCCACATGCCTGGAGAGGCTTGCCTCAAGAAAACTGATTTTAGCAGGTGCTGAAAAGAGGCATCTGCCTAATGTCAATAGGCAAGAAGTTCCATAGCGTAGGTGCTGCCACTTTATAGGACTGATTTCTTAGAAGAGCAGAACAAGCACTATGTGGCACCCATAACATGGAAAGCACAGCTTGAGCTTGGCCTGGTAGCAAATCAGCAACCAATGCAGATTTCAGAGCAGAGGTATTATGTGCTGATAGGATCTCACTCATGTCAGCAATTGTGCTGCAGCATTCTGCATTAACTGCAGTCCCCAGGTCAGGTTGTGCTGCATGGGGATTTCTGTGACCTTGGCTGACTGGCTGCTAGGATTTTTTTTAGTTTGGATTTTTGGTTATGAATCCTGACTGGTTGTGGAATGCTGAGTTTTCTGTCTTACTCATAGGAATCTTGTTGTGGTTGGTATGGTATTACATTTAGGAAAGTGTTACTGCCTTTTGTGTTGTTTTTTTCCTATTTGCATTTCACTTATCTTTAACCTCCGTTACAGCCATAGAAGCAACAATAGCATACGCAAGATAATTAACTCCCATTAGTGATAAGAGCAAGAATTTATAATTATTATTTTAATTAAAACAAGAGGCTTATCAGTACTTTGAAGAGGACCAGATACTTATTTTCTTTCTGAGCCCAGGACTGGGTCTTTCATAATGCCCGGTGGTGGTGGGGGAACAAGAGAGTAGTCGATAAGACAGACATCCTGGCATTGGTAATCTAATTAGCAAGGTATGTGTGGGGTTGTTGCACACTTCCAGGCCCAGTGGAACCTGTGTAGATGTGGTTGATCAAAGGGAGAAGAAATTTTGAGTTAAGCAAAGCTCTGCTTTTATAAAACCTAAGAAACATACAGATACTTTGAATGTCTGAGTGCCTGCACCAGTGGAATACTGGAGGAACTTGTAAAACTTGCTGCAACAGTATTTAGAACTGAGCATGTGGTGTGAAAGACTCCTTTTCCTAACATTTTGGCTTCTTGTTTTTTTCCACCCACCACATCTCTGAAATATATTGTATATGTAATGGTTAACCATACTGCTGCCCTGACTTACTTTATGTTTGTTGCTATTTTGTGTTTTTATTATGTTTTTATATTGATTGTGTATTTTTATTGTTTTTATTATATTTGTAAGCTGTGCTGAGCTCTGTTTTTAACAGCAGAAGGGCAGGATATAAATCCTCTTAATCAATCAATAAATATTCCATAGTGTTGGAAACTAGGCATTTAAGGCTGAAAATGTTGCTTTTTAAAAAAAGATTTCTCACATCTTTCCCAAGTTTTTGGTGGTAATTCCTAGGCACAAAAAGAAAACAACTGGACAATCCAAATATTAATATGCAAATAATTTGCATAATATGCAAATTAGCTGCCCGGATTTGTGGAACTGGAATATGGCAACCCTAGAAGCTGCTGTTGTAATGGCTAACTTGGAATGCAGATATGGGTGGAGAAATTAATGTGCCATGTGCATAAGAAGTGGAGGGCATAGTTAGAAGATCAACCAATGGAAAGGTGACAGGTTGGCACTAAGGGACCAATTAGAATGTGCCATGAATTTTTGCTTGCAATGTATAAAAGTGTAGCACCCTCATAAGGGGTGTGCTTGTTTTGCGAATTATCGCCTTGCACCTCTTTCTGGCCAGAACGAAATAAAGCTTGTTGGATCCTTCAACCAGGGTGTGGTCATTTGGCTGTACTGCGCACCGGGCAAAGAACCCATTTGGGAGATAACACCATTATTTATTTATTTAATTTACATCCAACCTTTCTTTTAATGATAGAAACCCAAAGCGGCTTACATATGGTTCCCAAGCGGTCTCCCACCCAGGCACTGACCAGACCTGACCCTGCTTAGCTTCAGCAGAGTGCTGGTCTCATGTGACTTCAGACCATAGCCTGGGTAACAAAGCCCTATGAGGAGAGACTGAAAGAACTGGGCAGGTTTAGCCTTGAGAAGAAAAGAGTGAGGGGAGATATGACAGTACTCTACAAGTACTTGAAAGGCTGCCACACAGAGGAGGGCCAGGATCTCTTCCCGATCATCCCAGAGTGCAGGACACAGAATAATGGGCTCAAGTTGCAGGAAGACAGATTTCAACTGAACATCAGAAAAAACTTCCTAACTGTTCAAGCTGTATGGCAGTGGAACCTACTACACCTAGGGAGGTGGTGGGCTCTCTAGCACTGGAGGCCTTCAAGAGGCAGCTGGACAGCCACCTGTTGGGGATGCTTTAAGGTGGATTCCTGCACAGAGCACGGGGTTGGACTCAATGGCCTTACAGGCCCCTTCCAACTCTACGATTCTATGAGTCTATGGTAAGGGAGGTGGAGTCACACTGTATGTTAAAAATATATGTCCCTGCACAGAAATACAGGAGGATGAGCTGGAACCCAACATGGATTTATCAGGAACAAATCCTGCCAGACTAATATTATCTCATTTTTTGAGTGGTAAGCAGCGGTAATGCAGCCAAAAGCTCTGCTCACGGCCGGAGTTTGATTCCAACAGAAGGAGGAAGTCGAATCTCCGGTAAAAGGGGTCAAGGTCCACTCAGCCTTCCATCCATCCGTGGTTGGTAAAATGAGTACCCAGCATATGCTGGGGGGTAAAGAAAGGCCGGGGAAGGAACTGGCAATCCCACCCCATATATACGGTCTGCCTAGTAAACGTCGCAAGACATCACCCTAAGAGTCGGAAACAACTCGCACTACAAGTGCGGGGACACCTTTACCTTTTTAACCTCCCTTTTAGAGTGTGGGAATGCTGAGGACATAATATATCTTGACTTCAGCAAAGCTTTTGACAAAGTGACCCATGAAATTCTGATTAGCAAGCTAGCTAAATGTGGGCTGGATGGAACAACTATCAGGTGGATCCACAGCTGGCTACAGAATCGTATTCAAAGAGTGCTTATCAATGCTTCCTTCTCAAACTGGGCGGAAGTAACAAGTGGTGTACCGCAAGGCTCCATCCTGGGCCAAGTGCTCTTCAACATTTTTATTAATGACTCAGATGAGGAGGGGCAGGGAATGCTTACCAAATTTGCAGATGATACAAAATTGGGAGGGATAGCTAAGACCTTGGAGGACAGAAACAAAATTCAAAGGGATCTAGATAGGCTGTAGCATTGGGCTGAAAACAACAGGATGAAATTTAACAGGGATAAATGCAAAGTTCTACACCTAGGATAAAGAAACCAAATGCACAGTTATAAGATGGGGGATACTTGGCTCAGCAATACTACATGCAAGAAGGATCTTGGGATTGTTGTTGATCACAAGGTGAACATGAGTCAACAGTGTGATGTGGCTGCAAAAAAGGCAAATGCTATTTGAAGCTGCATTAACATTTGGAGGCAATATGCCTCTGAAGGCCAGTTGCGCTTATTTATTTTATTATTTATCTATTAAACTGATATCCCGCCCTTCCTCCCAGAAGGGTCCTGCTTGCAGGCTTCCTATTAGGGTTGGGGTGAGGAACTAGATGCTCTTATGTCCTTAAGGGAACCTGAAAACTACTGAAAGGTACCAGGAGAACAGATGGGCCCAACTCCTGCTGTGCAGCTCCCAGCACGGGCAGATGAAGCAGGGTGGCCAAGGCAAACTAAGACTCCGAGCCCTGGCCTGAGGCAGGATTGGACCAGATGCAAGGATCCGCTTCATTTACCCAGGAATGTTGGATGCAGACCCATGGGTGCTCTCTAGCCCAGTGCTGTCTGCACTGGCAGCGGCTCTCAGGGCTTCAGGCAGGGGTGTCTCTCAGCCCTACCTGGAGATGCCGCTGAGGACTGAACCTGGGCCCTTCTGCATGCGCAACAGTTTCCCTAAAAATAAAGTAAGATTCTAGTCCTTATGGTTCTGAATGAAGGGTGATTTAAACAGGGAGCTGCTTTATACTGAGTTAGACCATTGGTCCATCTGGTTCAGCATCAGCACTGTCTACAGCGACTAGCAGCGACTGTCCATGTTCTCTACCACTGAGTTACGGCCATCTTCCCTTGATTTAAAAGGGGGGGACGGGCTCTGGCCTGCAGGTCCCCCAATATCACCTGCTCCACAGGCTCTTCTCAGGCGGGAGGGTGTTCAGCACTGGGCGGTCTCTGCTTGAGGAGAATTTTGAAAGTGCACATTGGGCAGGCTGGCAGCTGACCCAAGGCATCTTCTCCTCAGGCCACTGACCCACAGACAAAGCCAGCTGGGGCCTCAGGTTGATTTGGCTGCTGGTGGTCAATGGCTCTTGACAGACAAAAAGAGGCTTCCTACTCTGCTGCGGGGGGCTTTGCATGCACACTGAGAGGTTTAACTTCCAGAGTCTTGAGTGGAGGCAACTCAATGCTGAAAAAAGACAAGACTAGAAACTTGTTAGCAGAGTTAGGTTTGGGATCAAGAGCAGACCCAGCGCTGATGTGTGTGTGTGTATGTGTATGTGTGTGTGTGTGTGTGAGAGAGAGAGAGAGAGAGAGAGAGATACTTTCCCTGTGAAGTAGCAGACTTTTACGCTGCAGCAATAACTGAGGATTCAGACTTAGTAAAATAAGGAACAGCTTGCTTCATTGAAGGAAATACACAATAGATAGGAAAGGGATTCTAGTTCTAGTAAACTACCTGCATTGGAGGTTCATGGACCTGGCATGGCCTTTGCCCTCATGCTGCAGGTGAGAGAGACAAAGCAAAGACATCTCTTCTCTTCAAGAGACAGAGAAGAACCAGGAAGGAGAGAGTTGGAAGGTGTGGCCGGCATTCCTAAGAGGTATCAGTTTTCAGGAAGGAAGATGAGCATATGACCAAAGGAAAGGCACAGCCTAGCAACCTGGAGGTCTCCTCTCTGTCTCCCTCCAGACGTGGAAACACCCAAATCGAGTTGCATTTCCACAATTCCAACACAAGTGATGCTTAAAATGGAAACTGTGATTTATCAGGGACAGGGATTAGGAAACAGACTTTGTTCCTGGGGAACCTGGCCTGGTTTTCCCTGCCTTCCATCTGCAAGATTCTTTCTTTATTTTAAGACCCACTCTGCACCCACCTGTTCCCTGGGCTGCCAGCTTTCTTTGGGTGGCAGCCAGAAATTCAAGACGTAGAACTTTTATTGTCACAGAGATGAGGGGACGGGCCTGTTCACCTGAAGTTCCATACACACACAAACCCAGCTGGAAAAATCACATGGCAACCTCATCCTGCTATACATTTTGCTTATTTAAACATTTGGTTTTCAACAATCCAAGGAGCAGTGGTAGACATGGAACCACCAGCTTTCCACAATCAGAAAAGGAAGAGGGGGGACCCGGTGTGTGTGTGTGTGTGAGTGTGTGTGTGTGTGTGTGTGTGTGTGTGTGAGAGAGAGAGAGAGAGAGAGAGAGAGAGAGATGGAATTTCCTCCCCCAAGGTGTGGTGATGGCCAGAGGCTTGCATGGGTTTTAAAGGAGATGAGACAAATTGATGTAGGAGAGTCATTTGTCAATGTCTATTAGAAATGGAGGTGTCCAAGAGGTAGCTGGACAGCCATCTGTCGGGGATGCTTTTAGTTGGGTTCCTGCATTGAGCAGGGGGTTGACTCGATGGCCTTACAGAGAGCTTCGGCTATGGGGCGGTATAAAAATTTAATTAATTAATTAAATAAATCAATAATGGAAACTTGCTCTGTTGTTTGCATGAAACAGTCATCAGTAACTGTGGACTGTGAGGGACTCAGGGCTGTGGACTGCGTCACCTCTTGTCAACAAGGGTAGCTGATCAGTTTTGAAATGAATGATGTTAAATGTGTCACTGCCTTTCATGTGCAAGTTTTTAAAAATGCAAGCTGCAACAGCTGTGGGAAGAGAAGGCACAGTCTGGCAACGCCAACTTCAGAGGAGGGGTTCTCCTCAGGACCACAGCAAGGGAGGAAAGACTGAATTCCCTTCCTAATTATTAGCAGTTAGCTGATGCCCTTTGCATTTTTAAAAGTTCCAGCATTTAATGACACCTGTAATTTGTCCCTGAGAAGATGTCAGAGGGCAAACAAACACAGGCTGGGCTGGTTCTTTTAAATTTATTCTGAGAAGCCTGGGCAGGTCTGATTCTTATGCACTTAAGATCCATGCATACAAAAAGGAATGTTATTTATTTATTTAACAAAATTGATTGGCTGCTTAATCAAAAAAGAAAAATCTGTAAGCAGTTTACATATAATAGCATAAAACATAGATAAAATCTACAAAAATGTAAAAATAGGTACCCATAATAAAATGATCAAAAATACAGATTAGATCAACAGAATTTAAAAGCACGTATACGTAATAAAATTATATGTCTGGGTAGGTTTGAAAAAAAAAGTTTTCAGCAGGTGTTGAAAACCATAGAGCGAGGGGCCTGCCTGGTGCCCATGGGCTGGGCACTCCTGAACATCGTCAGACTCAAAGATCGATTCCTCAGAGCTGCGGAACAAACATGATATGGTTCTTGTAAAAGTCCTGCAGCTCAATCATATACGTATTGAAATTCTTTGTATGCCACCTTTTATTTCAAGGAAACACAAAGGCAATTTATAGGCCAATAAAAACAACAAATGTAACAATAAAAACCGTGTCAATGAAACAATGGTAAAGTATCAGGTACAATTGCAGGTGCCAGGAGGTGGAATTCAAGAGTCAAGAAAAGAGCTTGGGTAAAGAGGGACATGTGAGTTGCCAGGGGAGCACCCAACAGTCAGTGCCTGTCTGATGAAAAGCCACTTGCCGTCCGCTTTCTCTTGGTTCCACGCAACATATAAGAACACAAGAAGAGCCTGCTGGATCAGGCCAGTGGCCTGTCCAGTCCAGCCTGCTGTTCTCACAGTGGCCAACCAGATGCCCCAATGGGAAGCCCACAAGCCGGACCGGAGCTCAAGAGCACTTTCCCTCCTGCTCTTTCCAGGAAAGGGTATTCAGAAGCATCCTGCATCCGGCCGTGTGCGCAGAGCCACTGACAACCTGGATCCCCCAAGTATTTGTCTAATTGTTTCTTTTAAAGCCATCCACGTTGGTGGCCATCATTACCTCCTGTGGGAGCAAATTCCATAGCTCAACTACGCACTGTCCCTGTGTGAAGAAGCTGTTTCTTTTGTCTGGCCTGAATCTTCCAACATTCAGCTTCACTGGATTTTAAAATTAATTTACATTGATACCCTGCCTTTCTTTCATCAAGGAACCCAAGTCAGCATATGCGTGTGGTTCTTCAACAGTCTCCCATCCAGGCACTGACCAGACCCAGACCTGCTTAGATTTGGCCTCGTCTGCATTGTGTCCTTCCTTTTGCCTGTCCTGAATCTGCCAACATTCAGTGATTGGATGTCTGGGAGTTTTAGTGTGATGAGGGTCTCTCAGGTTGTAGTCCAACACCTTAACCGCTACACCACACTGGCTCTCTTTTTATCCTGTCACCTCCGACTCGCCTTTTCCCTAAACTAAGGAGCCCCAAATTCTGCAGCCTTTCCTCACAGGGGAGCTGCTTTCTCTTGTCCTCCAGGAGGTACACACACATTGAGCAGGGGAGTGAGGGTGTTTCACCACAGAAGAGTGAGGCACAAAGGGTGAGGGCGAGCCACACGGGTGCAGCATAAGAGCATAAGAAGAGCCTGCTGGATCAGGCCAGTGGCCCATCTCGTCCAGCATCCTGTTCTCACAGTGGCCAACCAGGTGCCTGGGGGAAGCCCGCAAGCAGGACCTGAGTGCAAGAATACTCTCCTGAGGCTTCCGGCAACTGGTTTTCAGAAGCATGCTGCCTCTGACTAGGGTGGCAGAGCACAGCCATCATGGCTAGTAGCCATCGATAGCCCTGTCCTCCATGAATTTGTCTAATCTTCTTTTAAAGCCATCCAAGCTGGTGGCCAGTACTGCATCTTGTGGGAGCAAATTCCATAGTTTAACTATGCGCTGAGTAAAGAAGTACTTCCTTTTGTCTGTCCTGAATCTTCCAACATTCAGCTTCTTGGAATGTCCACGAGTTCTAGTATTATGAGAGAGGGAGAAGAACTTTTCTCTATTCACTTTCTCAATGCCATGCATAATTTTATACACTTCTATCATGTCTCCTCTGACCCGCCTTTTCTCTAAACTAAAAAGCCCCAAATGCTGCAACCTTTCCTCATAAGGGAGTCGCTCCATCCCCTTGATCATTCTGGTTGCCCTCTTCTGAACCTTTTCCAACTCTATAATATCCTTTTTGAGATGAGGCGACCAGAACTGTACACAGTATTCCAAATGCGGCCGCAATATGTCTGCCCTTCTGGTGCAGCCAGAACCTCAAGTGAACAGAGCAGAGTCACTCACTAGGAAGTGGGAACAGGGGCCTCTCTGGCTCTGCAGACCAGATCCTCATTGGAAACTAGCCTCGGGGCCAAATTTGACAGGTGGGTGTGGTCTGCTTAGTGCTTTCAAGTGCCTGAGGCTTTGGCTTTATTGCCCATCAGCTGAAGCCTCCTTTATTTATTTATTTATTTATTAAATTTTTATACCGCCCCATAGCCGAAGCTCTCTGGGCGGTTCACAACATATAAACATCCAATACAATTAAAACATTATTAAACAACTAAAAATGCAGAAAAATTATACCAAAAACCAAAACATAATTAAACACACAGACGAGTACAAAACTCAATACTAAAATATTAACTGTTAAAAAAATATTAAACTGGTAAAGATGTTAAGATGTTAAGATGTTAAATATTAAAATAATTATATACTAAATGTTAAAATGTTAAAATGCCTGGGAGAAGAGGAAGGTTTTTACCTGACGCCGAAAAGATAGTAACATTGGCGCCAGGCGTACCTCATCAGGGAGAGAATTCCATAGTTCGGGGGCCACCACTGAAAAGGCCCTTTTTCTCGTTGCGACCTTCCGGGCTTCTCTCTGGGTCGGCACCCGGAGGAGGGCCTTTGATGTTGATCGCAGCGTACGGGTAGGTTCGTATTGGGAGAGGCGTTCCAACAGGTATTGTGGTCCCAGGCCGTGTAAGGCGTTATAGGTTAAAACCAGCACCTTGAATCGAGCCCGGAAGCATATAGGCAGCCAGTGCAAGTGGGCCAGAATTGGTGTTATGTGATCGGACCTCCGAGTCCCTGTTAACATTCTGGCCGCTGCATTTTGCTTGAGCTGTAGCTTCCAAACCATCTTCAAAGGCAGCCCCATGTGCAGTGCATTGCAGTAGTCTAATCTAGAGGTTACCAGTGCGTGGACAACTGAAGCAAGGTTGCCCTGTCCAGATAGAGGCGTAGCTGGGCCACCAACCGAAGTTGATAGAAAGCACTCCATGCCACCGAGGCTACCTGTGCCTCTAATGACAGGGATGGTTCTAAAAGAACTCCCAGATTACGAACCTGCTCCTTCAGAGGGAGTGCAACCTCATCCAGGACAGGTTGAACATCCACCATCTGGTCAGGAGAACCACCTACTAACAGCATCTCAGTCTTGTCTGGATTAAGCCTCAATTTGTTCGCTCTCATCCAGTCCATTATCGCAGCCAGGCATCGGTTCAGCACCTTGACGGCCTCACCTGAAAAAGATGAAGAGGAGAAGTAGAGCTGCGTGTCATCAGCATACTGGTGGCAACGCACTCCAAAACTCCTGATGACGGCACCCAGTGGCTTCATGTAGATGTTAAAAAGCATGGGGGATAGTACTGACCCCTGTGGAACTCCATATTGGAGGGCCCAGGGTGCCGAGCAAAACTCCCCAAGCACTACCTTCTGGAGACAACCCGCCAAGTAGGAGCAGAACCACTGCCAAGCAGTACCTCCAACTCCCAGATCAGCGAGTCTCCCCAGAAGGATACCATGGTCTATGGTATCAAAAGCCACTGAGAGATCGAGGAGAATCAACAGAGTTAAACTCCCCCTGTCTTTCTCCCGACAAAGGTCATCATACAGGGCGACCAAGGCCGTCTCCATGCCAAAACCGGGCCTGAAACCTGATTGAAATGGATCTAGATAATCGGTCTCATCCAAGAGCGTCTGGAGCTGGTCCGCAACCACTCTTTCTAGGACCTTGCCCAAAAATGGAACATTTGCTACCGGCCTGTAGTTATTAAGATTTTCTGGGTCCAGGGAAGATTTTTTCAAAAGTGGTCTCACCATCGCCGCCTTCAGGCAGCGAGGGACCATTCCCTCACGCAATGAGGCATTAATCACTTCCCTGGCCCAGCCAGCAGTTCCGGCTCTGCTGGCTTTTATCAGCCAAGAGGGGCAAGGATCCAATGTAGAAGTGGTAGCACACACCTGTCCAAGCACCTTGTCAACGTCCTCAAGCTGCACCAATTGAAACTCATCCAACAAATCATGACCAGATTGTGCTCCGGATACCTCACTTAATTCCACTGCTATAACATTGGAGTCCAAGTCCTGACGGATGCATGCGGTTTTTCCTGGAAGTGCCTTTCCCTTGCCAAAGCACCATCGGGGCACACTTTAAAGTGTTTGTATGTGCTCAGAGGCAACCTTACTTTACATTTACCAAGACTCAACTTTGGCAATGAAAAGCGTTTCCATTATCTGAACCTGGTAGTTCCTGACACACAGAAGATCTCCAGCTGCAGGTTTAATTTTTTTTTTAAGCTAGGTTGTGCACAATAAGCAGAGCCCACCTCAAGGACTGGTTAAGAATGCAAAAAGCTGTTCATTTTGATAAAGAGAAATGCAGCAGCAACAGCTGTTTGAGTCGTGGTTGCAGCTTCATCAATGCTAAGTGGTCAATAAATCAAGCTGGCATGGCATTACATTTCTTCCGCGGCTCCGCCATTAATCTCGTGCCAATTCTCATGAAAAATGAAGGAGCGAGGCCGGGTGATAGTGAAAATGTATACATTATCCAGAAAGTAATAATGGCTTGTAATGGTGCTGTGGACCTCTCAGCATGGGTGGCAAGAGAAAGGCACATGCGCACGGCCCTTGCGGCTGCTCCAGCGTGTGGAAATTAGGTGAGTAAATCAGCCATTGTTTGTTCTACTACGCCATTTTATTTCTCACATTAACACCAGTTAAGAAGGAACTTTCCCCCCAGGCCCCAAACGAGTGAAGTGGTTTTTTCAAAGTTTTGAAATAAAGAGAGAAATGAAGCCTAATAAATCAGAAGGCAATGGTTGCCGCAGCACAAGGGCATCTAAGGAGGGCATAAAGAAAAATGATGCCAAGGCCTCTTGATTGGGTAGCTGGCACAGCACCAGCCCCTGGGAGGAGAAGGGACAGGAGGAAGTTCCCTGGTTTATGCTCACCCTGCAGAATTTCAGCTTGAAGACCTTTAGCCAGGGAAGGTCTCCAATCAACCATAAGAGTGGGGAAAAGAGAAAGAACCTGTATTTAGAAGAGGAGGGAGAAAAGTGAGCTTCTAACTTCCTCTGTGGGTAACTGAAGCTTGCAAGAAATGTTTTAAGAAGGCTGGCTGAAGAACCGGCCCTGCATTTCACAAAGTGAACATTTTAATTCTATCAACTTCTTCAGGCACTTAATAAATATCATTATTACATAAATAAAAAGATCTGCTGTGATCATGGAAATAGCCTGAGCTCAGTTCATGCAGCAAACCCTTTCTTGTATATACAGCAAAACATGTTAATTCTCCTGCATATGATTGATTAGTCTGTAGGTCTATGGGTGGGATATGCATTTTGAAATTTTGAACAGCCCCCAAGTTGTTGTGGGCATCCTATAACCACCACCGTGGAAGATACACTTTGCCACTGCCAAGA
This sequence comes from Rhineura floridana, assembly GCF_030035675.1. NCBI lineage: Eukaryota > Metazoa > Chordata > Lepidosauria > Squamata > Rhineuridae > Rhineura > Rhineura floridana. The sequence goes on from NC_084497.1 coordinate 12,424,399, forward strand.
TCCACATTCTGCTTCCAGACATCCCACGCAGGGCTAGGGTTCACGGGGAGCTGTCTTACACCAACTCGGGTCGTTGCTCCATCGAGGCCAATATTGCCAACTTGGCCTTTGGCTCTCCACGAGGTTCAGACCTGGGACATTCCAAGCCCTAGCTGGAGAAGATGGGGACTGAATCTGAGACCTTTTGCACACAAAGCAAGTGCTCTATCACTGAGCTGCCACCCTTCTCCACAGAGACTGGCAGCAGGTTCCTTGGCTGGCAAAGAAACCTTGATAATGGAAGCATTGTGCGCACAGGAAGAGCAAATTCTGGCCCATCTTCCCTCCACTTTGCCACCCCAGAAATGTGCCTGTTCTCCTGACAGTCTGGCTTACAGATACTGAGACAAGCCCACCTCTCACTGGAGGAGCTGCCAGTGGGGGTCACATTATTATTATTTATTAAATTTATATCCTGCCCTGCCTCCCAGAAGGAGCCCAGGATGGCAAACAAAAACACTAAACACATTCTAACACACATGAAAACAAAACATCTTAAACACACACACAAACATATATATAAATCTTTAAAAACATCTTAAAAACAATTCCAGCACAGACGCAGACTGGGATAAGGTCTCAACTTAAAAGGCTTGTTTAAAGAGGAAGGTGCTTCATTAGGTGCCGAAAAGATAAGAGACGGAGCCTGCCTAATATTCAAAGGGAGGGAATTCCACAGGGTAGGTGCTGCCACACTAAAGGTCCATTTCCTATATTGTGCAGAACGAGCCTCCTGATAAGATGGTATCTGCAGGAGGCCCTCACCTACAGAGCGCAGTGATCGGCTGCGTATATAAGGGATAAGACGGTCTTTCAGGTATCCTGGTCCTAAGCTGTATAGGACTAAAACAAGAACCTTAGTTGGACATGACTCAATATAGTAACCTGTTGTCACCCCATAGCTCAAGAGCCAGGGGGCAGAGAGACACACATCCAACACTGTCTACTGGGGCCACTGCAGAACAGTGGCCCCCACTATTCATCTCTCATGGACAGTCCAGGAGAATACTCCATGGTTGATGGTATCCAAAGCTGGCACAGGAGCAGCAGGGTCACACTCTCCCCCTCTCTCTCCAAAGGGGAGGCACCACTACAAGAAAGGCCTGCTTCCTTATGTTGTGCAGAATGGACCCCCTGATCAGATGGTATCTGCAGGAGGCCCTCACCTGCAGAGTGCAGTGGCCAACTGGAAATATAAGGGTTAAGATGATCTTTCAGGTAAGACCTGTGGATCTTTCCAAAGCTATTTTTCATGCATGCTCCGTGGCAATAGCATGATTGCCTGCATTTGTTTTAAAGGCAATCATGGTTCAATGGAACTGTGTGTGCATGTTTTAAAACCCTGCTCCTTTTTAATACCTTTGTAGGACAAAGGAAAGTCTAATCACTGCCACCACCACAGGTTATAACTAAGGAGTTAGAGAGTGGCTGCAGGGCAAGGCTTGGATTAGGAAATGACAGGTTTGCCTTCTTGTTAGCTGTCTCTTTAAGCCCTCTTTATCTTCCCTTTTCTTCCAGTCACTCCTGGCATTTGCTGATAACCTGGAAGCTCCCTCCACATAATAAGACCTCTTCGCAGCATACCTGCTCACTAACACCATTGGCGCATTCCAGATGACTTGAGTGTTGCCCCTCTAACCTCCCTGCAGGCCAAGACAGCAAATCTGTGTTCTTGCATTAAAGTCAAGCAAAACAGAAGCTTCTCCCTTGGGTGTCAACTCAGGGACACGCCACTCATTTCCAGAGCCAGTCTGTGAGACCTCAAAGTGCAGGCAGGGCAGGACCCAAGATGCACCTTCTCACTGAGCCCCCAAGGGGGTGGGGATGGGAAGGAGTATGGGTTTTATTCTTAAAGCGCATGTCCCATGTCTTACAAAGTAACTGAAGGCAGCTGACAGCATACCACTAAGATCAATCAATCCCATATATCCAAAAAGCACAAGTAAAGACTGACTTCCCCCAAAGGGGAGATCCCAAAGGGAAAAAACAGTGAGATCCACTGGCAGTTTATCAGCACAGAAGAAGCAAAGGAAATCTGGAATAAAAATCCCAGGCTCCGCTTAGCCCAACACCAACAGGCAGACTTTCAGTTGAAGGGGGATAACGTGTGGCAAACAGCCACAAGGGATGCCAACCAGGCAAGTTTATTTTTGATTTATTTTATTTATGTATCACATTTATATCCTGCCTTTCCTCCAAGGAGCTCAAGGTGGCATACAAATATGGTTCTCCCCTCCTGATTTTATCCTCACAACAATCCTGTGAGGTAGGTTAGGCTGAGAGGCAGTGACTGGCCCAAAGTCATCCTGTGAGCTTCATGGCCGAGTGAGGATTTGAACCCTGGTCTCTCCAAGAACCAGTCCAACACTCTAACCACTATGCCACCCTGCCTCTTTCAGCTGCAAGTTGAACTAAGGGGGCTTCCAGGTGGGTGCTTGTTGTGGGGTGGGGTCTTCTCATGCAGTCAAATTTCTTGCAGTACCCACACCATATTAATTAACATCAAATGGTCAGCATCTCCCCCCCACACACACACACAATTTAATCCAGATTTACCTTTTCTGGGGAAAATCCAGTAAATTAACAAACTTGTTGCCAATGACCCATCTGTGATATCCCTTGAGTAGACCATGCCATAGGCTGGGGTGTTCAATCAGGGGTGGCCTCAAAGGCAGCCCGAGGGATTATCATGCCAGGTGATTTGGGGGCTTATTCTGCAAGGCCTCAAAGTATGTTTTCCTCTAAAGGCTGTTGGCAGGTGAAGTCAGAGTCAACTGACTTGTCCACAACATTTCCCACAATTAGACTTGGCTCACAGGACGGATGACAAAGGGAAGGGGCTGCAGCTCAGCTTCGCACGCAGGAGGTGCCAGGCTTAATATCCAGCGTCTCCAGGTAGGGCTGGGAATGGCCACTCCCTGAGGCCCTGGACGGCCGCTGCCTGTCAGTGAAGACAGCTCTGAGCTAGTTGGACGGAGGGTCTGACTCGGAGGAAGGCCCTCCCTGCGTGCCTCATTATAATAGCCGTCATTATAATACGTTACAATATAATATCATCGATACAACAATTACAGCCTATTTAAAACATACGAAAAATGTAAATGAGTATAAAATGTATCAATTTATTGGTCGACAATATCCATTACCAATAATACTAATATTATTCACTAATAGGCAAAAAACCTTGAGGCTTAAGAACATACCACAGATATTTCTATCAAACTTTAAAAAGCAGGGAAATTGGGCAGCTATAGTGAATGCACCAGGGGAGCAGGAGACCTGGCCTCCTCTCTCAGATATTGTACTGCCCTACAAATTTGTCAAAATGCAAACACAATTTGGGTTGGTCTTTCACAGTCCAATCCACTTCCTGTGTAGCCTGGAAGAAGTTGGTAACGTGCCCCAGGGCAAAGCCCGAGTCACACAGAGGCAAAAGGGAGATAGCAGATAAACTGGTTCTGAGCCATTTATAAATAGAGCAGGCAGAGTGAAATGGAAATGGACTGCCTTCAAGTCGATTCCAACTTATGGCGACCCTACGAACAGGGTTTTCATGGTAAGCGGTATTCAGAGGAGGTTTACCATTGCCTTCCTCTGAGGCTGAGAAGCAGTGACTGGCTCAAAATATCCAGTGAGCTTCGTGGCTGTGTGGGGATTTGAACCCTGGTCTCCCAGGTTGTAGTCCAACACCCTCACCACTACACCACACTGTCTCTCTGCAGACAGAGTAGACTGCTCCAAAAGAGCGCTGGGTCCTGTTATTAAAATAGGGATGTTTTACAAACATGTCCTTATTTTCATCTGTGAAAGGTTCGCAGTGTCATGGAAGGCTTGGAGGCCACCCCAGTCAGGAGGCTAGAGAAGAACTTTAGTGCCTCACTTAAAGAAGAACAAACAACAGGAAACTCCACCTCCACCCAGACACAGCTAAGGCCCTTGAAGAACTCTGAGTCAGCTGACTGGAGCAAACGGCGCCTGCTGCCAGTCTTGCCGGGGGAAGGGGGAGGGGACTCTGGGCATTCAACTGTTCTTGGGCATTTGGCTATTGTACCTTCTCAGGAACAGGAAGATGTTGCTGGTTTCTATTGAGGATTCCTCTCTGTCCAGTCCAACAGAAGATGACCCTGAATGTTCCGCTTTTTCTTTGTCCAGTTTGGAGTCTGCCTTGTCTTTTCTCACCTCGTCTGTCTCTTCTAGCTCTAGATGCGAATGGCACTGTTTATAAAGACATTCAAAACCTTGGGAATCTGAAGCAGCAATTTAGTCCCAGTCAGGCCACTATGGATGCCTGCGCTCCTTCTTTATGGTTGGAATGGCTGTTCTGATTTGTCTTCCCATTAGCAGTTCTGCAGGACTGTCTTCGGTTGCTGTCAGTGGTGTTGCCCTGCAGCTTAAACAACAACATGCTGCCCATTCTGTCTCAAGATTTTCTTTGCAGTCTGCATTGCTCTCTCTGCCTCGTTGTTTGCTTGAAGGTAGTGAGGACTACATAATATGCCACAACTTGTAAAATATTTGAGATGACTGGAATTCTGCTGCTGTGAAATTAGGTTGTTTTGCTGGTCACAAGCTCACCTCGTTTGCCAAGGCGAGTAAAAGTATTCTTCAGGTGTGCAGCAATGCTGTGACAGGTATTGTCAGGCAACCAGAGTATCTCAACATACCCAGGATGGTAGCTCAGGACCACCAAACAGTGCTGACCTCCTAATTCACCCAAGTTAGCTGCTAGCCTTTCCCAAGGTCTATTGGGGGTGAGGGTGCTATAATTAAAGGCTCCTCCCATTGTGTCGATCACTTTTTTCTGTAGACAGAGGGCAACACCTTATTTTTATGTCACTTTCAGTCCCATGCTGCCAATACTGCCTGCTTGGCTCATTCATGGCATTTGGTTAGAACCTGATACCCTTGGTGGATAAGGACTGGTTCCTTTCTTGTCATTCTGGTACTACAATAATGTTTCCTTTTGTTTATAGGCCTTCCATTCACTCAATTGGACATGGTCAGCAAAGACTTTCCTAAAACAACAACAGATGTCTTGTGGCACCTTAAAAACTAAAGACAGCTTATTATGGCATAAGCTTTTGTGGACTAGAGTTCACTTTATCATCTGCAGGGGTGGGAAATTTGAGCATGACCGATGTTGTTCAGCATGACTGATAGTCAGGGTTAATGAGAGCTGTAGTCCAACAAATGTCTGGAGGGCCACCAGTTCCCTATCCCTGGTTTAATGGTTGTGCCTCTCTGGAGATGTCATGCAAACTCCAGGTAGTTCACGATTCCCAGAAAGGATCTGTAATGTTAGTTGGCGCTTTTAGCTATCTGATGACATTTACCTTCTCTGGGCATTATTTTGTCCCTTGTTATGATTACTTGTCCCCAAAATTCTGTTTCATGTTGGAGAAAATTAGGTATCTTCTTCTTTAGCTTGAGGCTAATTCATAGATCCTATTCAAGACAATGGCCAGCATTTTGCCCTGGTCTTCCATTGATATGTCATGTATTAGGATGTTGTCCATGAAGCCAATTACTTCTTTTATGTTTCTAAGGAATTCTGTCATGTTCCTTTGAAAAATCCCAGGCCTACTTATGAAAACACTCAAAACAGGATCTCCCAAAGGGTGTGATAAATACAGTCAACTAGTGCTCTGATTTGTCAAAGATATTGCCAAAAAATCTAATCTGGAAAATAGTTTTGCTCCTGCCACTTTTGGGAGAAGGCCTTCTAGTGTTGGAAGTATATACTTTTCTCTGACTTCAGCTTCATTAAGATTTTAAAGATCTACACAGATGTGTATTTCCCTATGCTTCTTGGGGACCATTGCTGATGCACACCATCAGGTAAGCTTTATGTTCTTTTCAATATTATACTGTGTTCCTTCATCCTTTTCCAGTTCCTGAGGATTCTAGGACTGTTATACACCCTTGTTGTAGAATTCTAAAGACCAATCTATATCTACGGGGTTCCTCTTATTATCAACAAACTCACAGTATTCTGCCTCCTCACACAAGGCCCTAATCAATGGTTCAACTGCTTCTTCAGGTTTATGAGTTTTTTATTTTTTAAAGCAGGCCCGCTCATAAATCACATTTCCCTTGGGGATGAAGTGGTCATCCAACTAGGCCAGAAAAGCCCTACAGCTGTGCTTGCAGCCCTCTTCAGCAAAGGTAAAGGATCTATAAACATTCCTAGATTCTTTCCGCATTGCTTGATGGAGTGAACTTGCTGGCATGATTCTTTCCTTCATGTGCGTTTTTGTGGCCAGACCAAAGCAATCAAATATTTCTTTCCAGTCTGGCTATGCTGCAGAATTATTAATGCTGATGGCTCCTGATATAGGGGACTGTGTCATTTTTCTTGTCTTGTTAGGAATCTGTGAGTTTAAAGTTGACTTGATGTCATGGAAGGCTTAGAGGACATGACAGCCAGGAAGCTAGACAAGAACTCTCTCATCTCTCCTGAACAAGAACAGAACAGCAACAGACACAAGAAACTCATAGCTTCACCCAGATACAACTACTGCCTTCTATGCTATATAATGACACTATGCACACAGATATGCAAAAGAATGCTGTTGCTTTGGGGGAAGGATGCAGGTGTAAGAGAAGAACATCCTGCCTGCTTTCCATCTGCTCAACTTGTACATTTGTAAATAACCAATTTCATCCAAAAGGGGCTGTGACTCTCCAGCACCAATCTCCACCCAAGGAAACTGACCTTCCTGGGACTTCCAAAGAGCAACACACATATGCAAACAAAGATTCACATCCATTCATGTTTCCTGGTTGTAGGAAGCCTCCTTCTGGTAAATAGTTTCTTTTTTGTCCAAGCAGCCCAAATGGCATTTGCTCTGAAGTAAACTGAAAGAGACTGCACTCAGCTGGGACATCATTTTCTTCATTTAGCTGCTGAACCACTTCCCCCCAAAGGAAGAACTTCCATGTTTGGAAATTTTAGAAATCAGTGTGTCAATAAATCCTCTCATACTAGTTGCTTTTCCTTTTTTGTTGTTGTTAAACCCCTCAGCAAAAACTGAGCATGCAGGTAGAAGAAGAGCCTTTTGTAGAAAGTGTTTGGGGTCCCCCTTTTCTACTGAGAATGCCACAAAACTTGCTCTCCTCCCTGCCTTCTGCTTGGCTTCTGGAGAACCGGGTTGGGGGCTGTGATGTCCTTATATGTTAAAACCTGTAAATATGGTAAGTGCGGGTTTATTAAGGGATATATGGTAAGTGACTTGAATGAGAAGGGGGAGAGCATGGGTTGGAAGGCTGGAGAGCATGGGTTGGAAGGCTGGAGAATGCTGGATGATGATTGGCTGAGAGTTTGCATAGCTGAAGGTATAAATGGGAGGATGACAGTTGAGAGGGATTTGGTGAGAGTTGTTGGAGAGTCCTTAGTGGAGAGTTATTTGGATGGGTTGGTTGGCAGAGTTCTGAGGGAGGGTTGGATTATATTTGGCTGACATTTAGACAGTATATATATGACCAAAAACATAAAGAGTGACACTATATGAAACCATACGCTTGTTAAACATTCCTAAAGTAATCTTGTTATTTCCTGGTGTGATCAAATAAATACTTTTATTGGTTTACCAAAAGTCTGATCCTTGGCTGGGGATATACAGACCAGAAAGGAGGGCAGGGTAATTACCAAGGCTGAAGGGAAACCATATCTAACGGTGGCTGCGGTGAAGGAAGAAATTGTAACATTGTCAAGTATCCAGAGCAACCCAGGATTGTATTCTTTATAGACAAAGATACAGGGGGGTTGTGGACAGCAAGGGCACCCAGACACAAAGTAACAAGCCATAGGGAGACTAAGGCGAAGTCTCTAGCAGTATTGTTTACAGGGAGTGGCTGGTGGTGCTGCCTAGCAGTGGGATCTTGTGAGATCTGTGCTAGAGCGGAGTGAGAAAAAATAAAAACGACGATCCTGACTGGTGGTGTCCTGAGGTGGTGCCTAGTGAAAGGTGGTAGCCACAACCTGACAGGGGGAGCCAAAGGTGGGATCGTCACAGGGGCAAAGTGGGAAGAAGCCTGCCTGGGACCGTAGGCAGCATCATTTAAAATGCCACACCTGCAAGGTGACATGCACACCTGGCAGCACCCTTGAGCACAACGAGGTCATGCAGGTATGTTGATGCTTGAAATCTGGGTCATCAGCATGGACATGTCAACATCGAAGGGGAAGGATCTGAGGCAACGGCATTTTGCTGCTTCATGCCCCAAACAGTTGAATTTAACTGCGAGTCTCCAGGGGGAGTGAATGAGACTTAGAAGGTCATCCATTTATTTGTAAACCAATAATACTCAACTGTATGAACCTCTCCCAATATTGTATGATGTTATAGCCACAGAAATTTGATGTACTAATGAATAGAGAACCCTCCCCGGCCTTTTCAGGTATCCTATTACCTGCCATTTAATGGTGACTGATGAGACTTTTTCATAACAGCCACCAGTAACATAGCAGGCTTTGCTTTATGTAAAATAGCATGTGGAAACCTGTGACCCTCCAGACTTTGCTCAATTAAAACTCCCATTATCCCTGACCATTGGTCATGCTGGCCGGAGCTGGTTGGAACTGGGGTCCAACAACATCTGCAGGTCCATGGGTTGTCCACCTCTGATCTGAAGCAAGGAATAAAGCAAAGCTATTCTCCATTTTTGGTGAACATTTTCGGGAGCACTGCTGTTTGCGCTCCTAGTGAAAAGGTCATCTGATTCATCTAAATTGCGCTCGCTTGCTCGTATTGGACCTCATGAGCTCACCAGATCTGAGGGGTTGTGATTTTATTTGCTGATGTATATCCAGTGGTGATGTCATCATGCCGGATGTAGCAACATGATTGATGTCACCCATTTCCTACATGACCTTTTATTGGGTGGGATCACCCATGTGACTGATTCAGGAAAAGAAATGCAGCTTGGGGGAAGGGTGTTGGCAGAACTGGAAAGAAGGTAAATATTCACACAACCTCAGCATTCTTTTTAAAGGAGAAATGTCTCACCCACCAGAATCGTTTGTTTCCGTCAGAACAAAAGCCAACCCACCCACCTCCACGGCCTTGGCAGCACCTGTTCAGCCCCCAGCTCTTGCTGACCCATGTTAGCACTTCAGATTTTGACTGGTGACCTGGGAAGCGGGTAGAGAAATATCGGTCCCCAAGCTATGCCACAAAAGGATCCTAGATCGTACACAGTCTTTTGAAATGTCTATGACATGGAAGAGGTTAATGTGTTACTAACAAAATATGCAGTAACTGGTAGGTATGCTGTAAGACTTACTTGTTGGGTCCCATGGAAGCCTAGGGGGATGTTGCTGACCCCCAGGAGAAAGAGGAAATATTGCTTCACCATGTCAGAGATATTAGCTGGAGCCTGGAGGTACTTTTTGGGGGAAACAATTCTGTTGTTCAGTGGCAGAGCGCCTGCTTTGCATGCAAAAGGTCCCTGGTGTAAGCATCTCTAGGAGGGTCAGGAAAGACTTGCTTCTGAAACCATGCAGAGCTGCTGCCTGTCAGTGTAGACTATGCTGAGCTAGAGGGACCAATGGTCTGACTTGGTATAAGGCAGCTTCCTATTTAAAACAGCCCTTTATTCAGAACAATGAGGACTAGAAACTTACTTTCTTTTTAGGGGAAGGACCATAGCTCAGTGGTAGACCATGAGCTTTGCATGCAAAAGGTTCCAGGTTCAATCCCTGCCTGAACCTATGGAGAGCTGCTGCCAGCCAGTATAGACAATACTGAGCTAGATGGACCAATGACCAACTCGGTATAAGGCTGCTGCTTCGGTTCTTATTCTTCATTCATCGAAAATGCTGAAGTCTGCAGTCACCTGTCCGGAAGGCGCATCTCCCCAGAACGTTATTTGCATTGCACACTGAGGCTCTGGGCCTCATTGTGTTTAAAAGATGAAGAAGCCAGAGGCGAGGGTGGCAGGGAGGACTGGCAAGGAGCCTAGGCGGGGGCATCTGGATGGGACGGCCTCAGAGTTGGGGAAGGTGAGCTTTTTCCCAACGCTCCTTATAGGTGCCATCTTGAGGGGCACTTGAAAGTGATAAGATGCAGTTTAACACTATATGAATCCCTTTAGAAGTCTTAGAAGAATGCCATTTTAAAAAAAGGATTACTTCAGTGGTGCCCAGAATTGCTGGCCCCATTCGGTACATTGCCGGAGTGCGTTTGCCCTTTGATATGCTGACCTTTCACCTCCTGGGCCATCTCGGCTTCTAGGCAGTGCCATCATTGCCCCTTTGCCCCCTATCGGGGTCCACTGGGCCCCAGTTTCTCCCTTTCCAACAGCTTCAGCCCACATGAAACTGGCAAAACTCCATTTAGTGGCCCAAATGTAATTTTTGCCAGGTGGCAATCTCTTACAGAGCAGACAAGCCGACACTGTCACTGAATCCTCGGGGCAGTCTGGAGCTCTAGGACAGTCTTTTCTAGTCCACACATGATGCTGACAAGCCCTCCACCAGCCTGGCCACTCACAGGCCTCCTCACAGCAGCATGGCAAGCTGACCTGACCACAACCCTTGAGAACTTCACCTGCTGGTGTAAAACCGCTCTCTGGCACAGAGTGGCCTTTCACCATCCACCCAGATAAGGAACCCAGGAGAGAAGATGGCAATGGGAACTCTCACCTTTGCTACCCCCACCCCCAACGCTAATTGAAAAGGGTCTCATTCATCTCTTTTGGCCCTCTACCGCATTTGCATCAGCAATGGCTCCTGAACATGCTGGTCCTGGATAATGTATTCTTTGCTGTGCCTCATTCCCCAGGGACCGGCAGCAAAACTTTTTCTATGGGTTTGACTTTGCAATGTGTGCAAGTGGAGCCACAATAAACATAACTTTTGTGGAGAACTGCACTAAACGTTGACAGGCTCTTGATCCAGGCCTGAGCCAAAACATCACAGAAAAGAATTTTCTGATATAATTTCTATTTCAGACTCTCTCCATAGTAGAATTTCACTTTCTCCCCAGAGAATATTTGGTGAAATCCTCCCCCTTCCCCAAATCCTTCACAGGAATAAAAGCAGGTCTTGAGCATCTGTGAACCCAGTTTTAAAGAAACCAACCCTGATGGATTCAATGCTTTCCAAGGGCTGATGGGGCAGGTCCCTGCCTGGAAAGGCTTACAATCTAAAAATAGTCACAACAGAGACAAAGGAAGTGTGTCAGGGGGATGGAGGCAGGGGTATATTGGGGGAAGAACATGGAAGGACTGCAGTTACACATACTTCATCATCTGCATCATCACCAGGACATCTGGGGAAGACTGTGGAGAGAGTACAGGGGGTGGCACAGAGAGGCTGAGCGTTCAGGAATGGAGAGAAAGCCAGGGATGCATGGAGGGGCTGATTCTGGCAGCAGAATGCTGGGTGAACATGGCCGAAGAGCAAGGGCAGACTGTGAAGCATCTACGAGAAGAAGAGGGCAGTAGCCAAGGCAAGAGATGCCCAGGCAGGGGCCAGAGGGGGGGGGAGCCATAGTTCAGCAATGTAAAAGCAGAAGAAGTTGGTGGCATGGGGGGGGCAACAGAAACAACCTGCTGATGGGCTGAATTGGACGGTGGCGGGGGGGGGAAGAAAAACCACATCCATTGCTGTTAGCCATAATAGCTTAATTGACCTTCCATGTTCAAAGGAAGTGTACCTGTGCAGATCACCTGCTGGGGGCAAACTATTGCCTTCATGCCCCTTCATGCTTTCAGGCTTCCCAGAAGCCTCCACTGGAAATGGGATCCAGCTGGACTCCCATTGGCTCATGCCCCCACCCTGCAGGCCTTAGTTTGTGCCTCCCCCTGCACCCCCTGGCTGCCTCTCTAGGGATGACTGCCAGACTGCCCCACCACCACCACCAGGCCGGTGAAGCCACCAGTACAGTTCTGGCATTCTGCTGTCAGAGCCGAATCCTGACTTTGCCTTTCAAACAGATGGAGGTAAGGTTGCAATTCTTCCCATCTCTTAGAAATGCCAGAATTATAAAGTCCCCCAAGTGGCTCTTTTCCTTCCTTCTCTGGCTAACTAGAGGTTGCAGTGGAACAACAGATGCAACAAAACAGGAGATATTTTAATTTCAAAGCCGGCCTGACATTCACCAAGCGCTCTCAAGGTTTGTATCCACAGCAGGCACAATGATGGAAATCTGGCTTTTGAAGGCAGATGGTTCCATCTCTTATCTTGTTGCAAGCTGAAGAAGGCTCAGTTTCCTTTTGTTAATAGCATAAAACTTTACATATTTTTAAAAATACGTTGCTAAGTGGAGAACAAAATAAAATAATAATTACACAATGGGAACTAGCAGTTTAGTGAAGGGATGACAAGTCAAAGAGACAAGCTGAGTCCCCTCCCCTGTGGAACCTCCTTGCCAGTCTTCAGTGAAGAGCTGCATAAATGCTCCTGAAGTGGCAGGGGCTCCTTGCTGGACTGGGAGAGGGGGCAGATTGGTGGAAAGCCCCCAGTCACCACCACCTGACACCCCATGCATCTATTCATTCCGTGCAATATTTGCCTCCTGTCTTTCCTTCAAGGCACTTGCCACCTCCACTCTAAAGGGTGATGGGGCAGCCCTTCCCGCTGGGGCTCAGAGCCCAGAAGGGAAGCGTCAGCAACTACCAGGGCCTCATCTAGCCCAAGTCAAATTGAGTCAAGTCCAAACTGAACCGAAAGGCACCCTGGCCAGCTCACAGTGCCTCCTGTGGGTGGAGTTGGAGAAGATGTTGTCTCTCTTTGCCAGGGATCCCAGTCACCTGGGAACGTAAGGAGGTTGGCAGGGCTTTCCCTCCCAACGGCACCACGCCCCCTCCCTTGGGAGAGCTGCAAGCCATCTTTAAAGGGCCCATAGCCGATTCTGCAGGTGCATGCTCTTGCGTGGCTGTGGTGCAGGAGAAGTTGCAGGCTCTGAAGATGATCCAGCTAGCAGTACTCTAGGACCTAATGGCACCTCATAGTTACTCCTTCTACTTAAGTGGGTTATCTCCCAAATATCTGCAGAGCAGGCTTTGCCACATGTGTAAATAGTTATTTGAAATCACACCTCTGGCAAGCCTATTTACTATGGGAGGCTTGTGTTAACCTAGCTATCTCTAGTATACTCGGGAAGCTGCTCTGGCCTTATTCTGCTGTGCTGATGCATTTTTAAAGTTTTTGTTAGCTGCTCTTTGAACCTGCTGGAGCTTGGGGCTCACAGGGGAAGCGGTAACTCAGGGTCAGGCTCATCAGGACCCTGGACAGCTCTCAGTGCCTGCTGGCCGAGTTAGGGAAGAAGTCTCAACCGGGGACCAGAGTCACTTGAGGCTTAAGAAGGCCGGCAGGACTTTCCCCTCCAGTGGCTCCACCTCCCTTTGGGAAAGCTGCAAGCCATCTTTAAAGGGCTCATAGCAGTTGCATTCTGCAGTTGCATGCTAGTGTCGGTGTGGTGCAGGATAAGCTGCAGGCTCTGAAGATGATGGGAGAGCCAAATCTTGAGGCAGGGGCAGTGCAGAAGAGGGTCCTGAGGGCACCCCCTCAAGTGGGACAACTGCAGCAGCATCTGAATCTGAGTCCTTCTCAGGCCACCACTAAGACACCAAGAAACAGGGGGGACATCACGACACCCCATTGCTTCAGAACATCCTTTTATACCAAGGAATGGCTCATCTACGCTACTTTGTTTTATCATTTCACACTCTCCTTTTCCCTTGTGCAAAGGAGTTGCTCAAACTGGCTTACAAAGACAATGATCCACCTGTTAAAATACTAATTATCAAACTGAAAACAGCAGCAAAAACAAAAACAGGCAATGAAAATACCCAATGATAATATATTGTTAAATCTGTTTTTATATGTTTATATGATTTTATCATTCTATTTTTTTTTTTACTTAGTTGAAATCACATTTTTAGTGGGAAGCAATACAGAAGTTTAATAATACACATAGGAACATCAAAAGAGCCTGCTGGATCAGGCCAATGGACTATCTAGCCCAGCGTTCTGTTCTCTTGGTGGTCTTTATGGGAAGCCCAAAAGCAGGCCCTGCGCACAAGGGCTCTCCCCCCTCCTGCGGTTTCCAGCAACTGGCATTCAGAAGCATCCTGCCTCTGATACATAGCAGAACATAGCCAGCATGACTGGTAGCCACTGCTAGCCTTTTCCTCCATGAATTTGTCTAATCCTCTTTTAAAGCCATCCAGATTGTGGCCATCACCAACTTGTGGGAGCGAATTTCCATAGTTTAACTGTGCGCTGTGTGAAGAAGGACTTTCTTTTGTCTGTCCTGAATCCTCCAGCATTCAGCTTCATTGGATGTCCCTGAGTTCTAGTGTTTTCTCTGTCCGCTTTCTCCATGCCATGCACAATTTTATACCCTTCTGTCATGCTGCTTCATCTAACCTAACCTGATTTACCCAGGGCTGTGGAACATCTGTGGCCCTCCCGGTGTTGCTCGACTCCCAACTCCCACGAGCCCTCTCCCCCACCCAGCCTGGCCAGTGCTCCAGGGTGATGGGAGCTGGGGGCAGCCCCACCTGGAGGATCCCCAGCCCTGTGCTGGTGTCTGCAGTGCTAAGTGTGACTGGACTCTCCCCTGGCAGGCCTGCTCTGCAGGTCAGCTGATGAGTGCCAGGATTGTGAGGCTGGAAGGAGGCCAAGATAAAGTGGATTTCCAGTTTAAGCCCATGGCCAGAAGGGACCAGGGCAAGATGCTACAAGCCTCCCTACTCTGGTCCAACCTCTGCTTAAACAAGGGCATGCAAAGTTCACTGGCCGGGCCCCAAAACTGCTGCAGGCTCCCCCCTTTTTCATTTGGCCATTCAGCTCCTTAAAGAGCTGAGTGAGCTGCTAGCAGCTGAGATAACCCAGAAATGGAGCAGAAAGTACCCAAAGCCAGAGCAGAATGGAGGGCTGATTAAAGTTTAACAAGGGAGCCTTTGAAGTTGGGTGGATGTAAGGGAGGGGCTGAGCAGAGATGAAAGGTTCCTTTAGGCTTTGGGAATCCAGAGAATCCAAAGATGCATTTAAGAAGCAGCAGGTAACACAGAGGAATCAACAGCTACCTGAATTCTTTTAGCAAGCCGGTGTCCCTTGCTACCGTCCATTCTGCAATGGAGTAGCTCTTTTGCTGACATACCCCTTTCCAAGCAGGCAGTGAAATACTCCCTCTATATGCAGTGGCTTGCACAGCACAGAAATGGGTAGTAAGCTGACCCTCAGAACTGCTATAGTAGGTCCATCTGGCTGAGCACTGTTTCCAACAGAGGCCTCTGAGGAGGCCCACAAGCACCAGGCATCAAGGGGATGGCTTGTTGCTTGTCCCCACCATCTGGCATCCAAGGGTACACTGCCTCCAAACATGGAGGTTCCATTCTTGTGGACAAGGTGGTACAATGTGAGCTACACAATGCTACTGTTAGGTGGATTTGCAGCTGCTTGCTGTATCCTATCCAGGGGCACTCACCAATGGCTCCTCATCTGCCTGGTGAGATGTGATGGAGGGGTCAGGGTTCTGTCCTGGGACCGAAGGAGAGGAGGGGAGGTGCTCATCAAATCTGCAGATGACACCATATTGGGGGCAGAGCAGCTAAACGTAGAGCTCTGCTTATGGGTAGGAATAATCAGATGCCCAAGCACAGGATGCGAGGGAGACCTGGCTTGAGAAGAGCAAGCGTGGAAAAGATCAA
The DNA here is from genome assembly GCF_030035675.1 of Rhineura floridana. Lineage (NCBI taxonomy): Eukaryota > Metazoa > Chordata > Lepidosauria > Squamata > Rhineuridae > Rhineura > Rhineura floridana. Next base: position 12,440,101 of record NC_084497.1, read on the forward strand.
GGGGGGTTTAGTAAACATAAATCATCAGTGCAAAAAGGCTAATGCAATTCTAGGTTGCCTCAGTGGAAGGATTGTGTCAAGAGAAGTCACGGTACCACTCTATTCTCCTTTGCTGAAACTCTATCTGGTCTTCAATGTTCTGGCTGCTACAGCCCACTCTACAGTGCGGGGTGACAAAGGTGGTGAGGGGCATGGAGACTACCCCTACGAGGGAAGGTTGGAGGAGTTGCAGATGTTTAGCTTGGAGAAGAGAAACTAAAGAGTTATAGGGTGGCCACAAGACACAGTAATCGCCACCAGCTTGGATGACTTAAAAGAAGATTAGACAAATTCATGGAAGACAGGGCTATCAATGGCTACTAGCCGTGATGGCTGTGCTCTGCCACTGTCCCGTTCAGAGTGGGATCCACGAGGCTGAGACGCACGTGTAATTAATTCTTGTTTTATTAGAGTAATGGATACATCAAAAGCAGTACGTTGCATAGAGAGCACTAAACTAACTCACTAGAATTCCCTAGCTGCACTCTAGACATGCTCCGCAATGTATAAAGGAAGTTGACTCAGCAGCTCCTCCCCTGGAGCCGCAGGTTTAAGTAGGGAAAGTCCTTGGTCTTAATCTCTGACTCCTTCTCAAGTCCTGCCTCTGACAAGTCCATTTCCCGCGATGACGAGCGCGGGGTGACGGGGGGGGGGCGGGCATCCAATGGCTCATCTAAAAGGGCCTCAGCAACAGGCTCAATGTCAGGGGGAGGTTGCTCTCCTGGTGCCTCCCGAGAACCGCTAGGCAGAGGGGGAGGGAACGCACCCTACGGAGCAACTTCCAACGGCTCCCCGTCTTGGTCTGGGGCACACCCTTCTTCACAGAGAGCGCCATCTGTGGGAACTGACCCTGGCTCCAACTCACTCCCACATCCCCTATCCTGCGGAGACTCAACAACTCCTGGATTTACTGCTCCTTCTGACAGCTGGGGACCCTGAAACTCATGCCTTCCCCCTTCCTGGCCCCTGCAGAGGAGCTGAGGCCCAACAGCCACCCTAGTCAGAGGCAGCATGCTTCTGAAAACCAGTTGCCGGAAGCCTCAGGAGGGGAGAGTGTTCTTGCACTCGGGTCCTGCTTGTGGGCTTCCCCCAGGCACCTGGTTGGCCACTGTGAGAACAGGATGCTGGACTAGATGGGCCACTGGCTCTTCTTATGTTATGTTCATCTTCAAATATTTCAAGGGCTGCCCCACAGAAGTTGCAGCAAATTTGTTTCCTGCTGCTTCAGAGTGTAGGACCCAACCCCACGGGTTTAAGTGACAAGGAAAAGGATTTCAACTGAACATCAGAAAGAGTTCAACAGTGGAAGAGACTACCTCAAGAGATGCCCCCCCCTAGATGTGTTTAAGCAGAGCCTGGACAGCCGTCCATCAGGTGTGCTGTAGTGGTGATTTCCTGCATCTGCAGGGGGTTGAGCTGGGTGATCTCTGAGGTCCCTTCCAACTGCACGATTCAATGACCTTGTCCTCCATGAATGTGTCTAATCCTTTTTTAAAGTCACCTGTGACACAAGATGTCCCCTTGTGAGTCTTGTTAGATACTTACAAATTCGCCTTGAGTCTTGTTATATACATTAAGGTGAGCTCTAAATGCATTTTTAAAAAGCCGAGTCACAGAAACATTAGCAGATAAGTGCACTCTAGCCCACAAAAGCTGATGCCATAATAAAATTTGTTCCCATATTTCTTTGTTGGTTTTACTCCACGAGGCTAACATGGCTGCTGGTACTTCTAGCTGGTTTCCAACTTAGGAGAGATGAGAGGTGTCCCCCCCCCCAGCTGCTGGCAAATTCTCCCCCTGGACCAGTGCAAGTTAGATGGCTGCCATCAGCCAGATGTAAATTAGATATTTTAGGGACTGGATTAATGTCGACATTAACTTTCTTAATGGGCTTATTCACATGCAAAGCACTGGAAAATATTCAAGTCTAGCGTTTTCTTTTCTCCCAAGACAAAAAGAAACAACATCTGTTGGTTTTTAAATCCTTGTCTTGACACCTCCCTGAGGGAAGAGGGAGAAAAGGCAGGGCAGTGCGCTGTTGAGGGCAGTGCGAGGGGGGGCATGGCGGGGGCTCCTTAAGAAAATTTAGAGGGGTGGGGGGAAGCCACTGCCCTCTTCAAGAGTGACACATTCACTTCTATGGTTATGCCAAACCACAACTCATCCCAGCTTTCCCCAAAGTGGTGCCACCTAGACATTTGGACTACAGCTCCCAACACTCTTCTTCTGGCTGGGGCTGCTGGGAGTTGTAGTCCAGAGCATCTGCAGGGAACCAGGTTGGAGAGGCTGACTTATGTGGCTGGCCAAGACGAAAATGCAGATATGGCCAGACGAGGGGTTTCCTTGCCAAAGAGATCAGGGGAGCAGGAAGCCTGAAAGCGGCTGCCTTATTCCTCAACTGCAGAGATGGCTGCTAGGTAAATAAAGGCCTGAAATGGATTGGGAACAGCCAGGCAGCCTATTGCTGCACAAATCTTTCCGCTGGCTGAGATTATTGATGGAAACTGAGTTCGAAGTCATGCCCCCTTCAGAGGTGAAGGGGCAGGACCTTTTCTGTCACAGTGTCTCATCTCTGAAGTACTCCTCCTCCCCAAAAAAACCCTGGCTTGCAAATTCCCATTTTCCTTTAGACAGCAGCTAGAAATGCTTCTTTTCTCCCAACATTCCCTTGAAGGACTACTATCGATTTGTTGCTTGCTCCCAGATCCAGCTCTGCTGTTTTTATTCTGACACTTTAGATGTTTTAGAGTGTTTTTAGTGTTTTTGTTTGCTGCTCTGGGCTCCTTCCAGGAGGAAGGACGAGATATAAATTAAAGAAACAAACAAATAAATAAATGCTGGTTCTGGTTTTAAACATAAAAATAGACATAAACCACCACCTCTCATTATCATCATCAAGATGAGGCCAAACAGAGTTCCCCTCTATTTGGCACTGCTTAGGCCTCATCTTGAGTACTGCGTCCAGTTCTGGTCTCCACACTTCAAGAAGGATGCAGACACACTGGAACAGGTTCAGAGGAGAGCAACAAGGATGATCAGGGGACTGGAAACAAAGCCTTGTGAGGAGAGACTGAAAGAACTGGGCATGTTTAGCCTGGAGAAGAGAAGACTGAGGGGAGATGTGATAGCACTCTTCAAGTACATGAAAGGTTGTCACACACAGGAGGCCTGCTCCATAGAAGATGCAGCCAGAATCTCTTCTCGATCATCCCACAGTGCAGGACACAGAATAATGGGCTCAAGTTGCAGAAAGCCCATTCACTGAACCTCAGAAAAAACTTCCTAACTGTTAGAGTGGTACAACAATGGCACCAATGACCTAGGGAGGTGGTGGGCTCTCCAATGCTGGAAGCCTTCAAGAGGCAGCTGCAACCTGTCGGGCATGCTTTAATCCAGATGCCTGCATGGAGCAGGGGGTTGGACTCGATGGCCTTATAGGCCCCGTCCAACTCTACTAGGCTATGAGTCTATGATCGCAATAAGGGGAGAATAATACTGACCTGCTTTGCAGGGCTGTCATCGGAATGATTACTGAAATGAAACATACAAATTGTTTTGAACATGCAAAATGTTATCATCACTGGCCCAATGTGCCTCTTTTTGTGGCTTGCCATTCCTCCTTTGCTCCCACAAACAGATATAGAAGGCAGCCTATCTATATCTTTCGGGGCACCTATGTGCACTACTGCTCCTGCCTTCCCCAGCGACCATTTCAAATAGATGGGGGAGGGGTGAGTATGTTGGCAAGGAAATTCCAGGGGGTGGAGAGGAAGAGCTGAACAGCTGCTGCTTAGATCACTAACTGGCCAGCACATTGTGGGGGCAAGGGGGGGAGGCTGTTCCACAAGCTCTCTCAAGGAGATAATATCTTGTGAGTGAGTGGATTCTGTGCCTGCAATCAGCTGGAGTTAGGAATCTGTGCAGGAGACCTACATCTAGATCTCCTCCTCTTCCTCCCTGAGCAGTAAAAGAAACATCAGCGCCTCCTTGTCACATCAGAGGAAAGCAAAGGATATTTTACCACTGTCTTACGCAAAGTCTGACGCCTGGGTTGGGAGCAAGAGGCATCTGCTCAGCCACGCAGATACAGAGAGACTGAGGACTGCTTCAGACGTGATCCTGTCCATGGCCAGGCACCCAGCCCGCATCAGTCTTTGGGAAGCCAAGGTTGATGGCAGGCCCCCAGTGAGCATAAGCCCAGCAAGGTGGCTGTTTATGTGGGGGGGTTGCCACACAAGGGTACACACTTGTTGCAGTAGCATCACATGAAAAACAGACATTAGGTTTAGTTCATATTTAAAGGCAAACCCATCTAATTCCCACTTTCCAAAGCAATATGAGAAACGAAATCCAGTCTGCCTTCAAAATGGGCAATTCTCCAAATATTTTCCTGCAGTTCTCCAGCTGAGCAAGGTGTACAAAAATGCATACATTGGGGCAAAGTGTACATAAAATGTGTATATTAGTGAAACTAACATGCATAAAAATGAATTATATTATGAAAAATTGCTTTGCAAGAATGTGTATATTAGGAAAAATAGCAAACTGTATATTAAGAAAAAATTGAACTAAAATGCCAACGAGTTTTCATGAGGACTTTTTTTAAAAAAACAACCCCTGCAAACTGATGTGGAGAACTGAATTTAAGGGCTTATCCACACAGAAGCCTAACTTCGTACAAAATATGCTGCTTTTACATCGTAATAGATTTTCAAGGTCCACACTTCTTGCTCAATTGTAGCTTCCAATCCGCTGTTTTCCATTCACACAAGTAGGCATTCCTCTGGGATGGATTAGTGTCACTATTTCCTTGTGGTGCTGCCCCCAATTTTACATGTTTACTCTCTCCGGAGTATCAATATTTTATGAAAGGTAACACTTCCCTCAGTTGCAATCCCCACTACTGTTTGGGCTTCAAGGTTGAAGCCCAGAGAGAGTGCCTGGGTGTGCAATTGATAAGAAACAATGAAACTGACTAGACCTCCCCTTCTCCATTGACCAAGCCTGAGTGAAAGGCAGATGGGGGAGAGAGTCTTTGCTGGTGGCAGGTGCAATGAAAGCATCCCAGGGAAAAGGCTGGGGGAGAAAGGGGGATTCTGCACCCAGGAAAGTGGGGACACACATACCTCGGCAGGATGAAATATAAGGGCAATTCTGATTAGGTACTGTGGAAATGGAGCCCATCGCTGGTCACAAGAAGTGAAGGAAGGACGTTTACTGGGGGTGAAAGGGGGGAAAGAAAGAGGGCTGCAGGAAACTCCTCTGGGGAGGACAGAGCATTCAGTTGGAAGTGGCTGGATAAGCCACCAGAAACAAAATGGAAATCATGGGAGAGTTAGTGGGAAGAGAAAGGGGAACTGCTGCAGTAAGGATTCACCTGCCCACTAAAAAACATCGAAGCAAAGTGCCTACAAGGAGGAGTGCAGCACAGCTGAGATAGTGTTTCCTTCCCTTTTTGCATTATCAGCAGATTGGATTAATACGGATTTCAAGGAGAAAACTGCGTGACAGCTTCTGCTTGCCTGAAACGTCATGTGGACCATGCAAATTAAAAGGGGATGCAAATAGCACAAGACACACAGTAAGTTGCCATGTGGACAAGCCCTAAGATTGGAAAAATGAGAAAGTGAGAGAAACCAAAACAGACAGATCTGACCACCCCACTGCAAGAAAGAGCCCTCTGACAGCTGCACCATGTGCACGTGGGAGCGACAGGAAGAGAATGTTGGCAGACAGGAAGTCACCTTCTGCCTTTCTCCTTACTTGCCACCAAAGGGCAACAGGCACGCCAGCTCTACATGAGACATGAATAGTTAATTGCTTATATCAACCCTGCTTTAGCACCTTCACCAGTGATGAGAAGCGATGGCAATCTAGAATTGGGCAGAAAAGGGGCAGGGGAGAGACAACAATGGTGGAGGGATACAAGAGTCAAGAGGACATGTCATGAGCATGAGCCACAGCTGAGAAAACGTCATGTCCCTTCCCTGAAGGTTGGTTCTGGAAGGTGATGCTTAAGGACTCCTGCTTGGTACCTTGATTTGTGGTGTCCCATGGGGACATCCATCTTGTCCACCATGTTATTTAATATCTGCATGAAACCACTGGGAGAGATCATCATTCAGGAATTTGGCCGGCACTGTCCCCAATATCTGAACTACATGCAGCTCTGTTTCTCCTTTTCATCTCACCCCAAGGAAGCTGCTGGTGTTCTCAAGCTGGAATGGGCTGGATGTGGAACAACAAACTGAGCTTGTATCCAGTTCAGATAGAGGATGGACTTGAGTTTGAGCTGTTTTGGGTGCAGTAGTGCTATACCTGAAGGTTCAGGTGTGCAGTTGGGGGTGGGGAGGCTCCCAGATTTGGATTTACACTGGATGACCAGATGGCAGGTATGACCTGGAACACCTTTGATCATCTGTGCCCATTCCTGACGGAGTCAGACTGGGTCATGGGAACATATGCCCTGGTTAGTGCCCTGGACTACTGCAACATGCTCTACCTGGGGCTACTTTTGAAGAGCCTCCTGAAGCTTCCATTGGTCTGGAATGCAGCTGCAAAAGTGCTGGTAGGCATCCACCCAAGGGATTGTGTTGCCCCTCTTCTGCAACAGCTGCACCGCTTACCAAATTGCTTTTGGGCACAATTAGAAGTGTTAATGGTTGCTTTTGAAGCCCTAAGTGGATTGGGTGGTTCAAGGATACCTTATGGGCCACCTCCCTGCCCAGTCCCTGAGATCAGCAGAAAAGGCTTTTCTCTATGCAACATCTAGGGTGGAATTGCAGCTGTTTGGGACAACAGAGGACCATCTTTGTGACGCCAAATCCTTCCCTCCCTATTTTTCACCAGCGGTTTTATTCCCACAGACCTGTTTTATGAGTCAGGCTATATATTTCTGATGTCTTCACTGCAGACTGACTGATTTATAGTGTTGTTCTTATATGACATTTTCAAACGTTGTAAGAAGAGCAGTGATATATGCGCTCAAACAAACAAATAAATACATATTTTGGGTGTCCCTGGATTCATGGCCCTTGGCCTCCCAGCAACCTTTACCAAAGGGAGCAGCATGAGGCTGCTGGCAGCTGTAAAAGGCAAGAGGTGGGTGGCACAATTGGATCAGGGGAAGAAGATCAATTTGGGCACGGCAACTCTGAGCAGACAAGAGTGGAAGATGTAAACAGAACTGAATGAGGCAATTTAGGGCAGGGACAGGAAGCCCCCAGCCAGCAGGTGCATCTCATCTGGCCCTCTGGGTGCCACCCCATAACTCTTCAGTGGAGAGCAGCTGAGAAGGACAAGGGCTTTCAGGTTGTGCAAAATGTCCAATTGTAGCTCCTTCCTTTGCAAGAAGATCTGCTGCAATAAGATCAAAGCAGAGGGGGAAATGTCCCAGCAGAGCAAACATGTTCCTTGCAAATATGCAAAAAGGGCCTACAGATTTTGTAACTGCATTTCATGGAATTTCCATTCATGAAAAATGCAAATTGCATTTTGAAGTGTGAGGCTTTGAATAGCAGTAAAGCAGGGCTTGCAGTTCAATTGTGGACTGCGGACAAATTGTTATTTGTCTTCTTCCTCTGGGATTGCTGAGCTCTTTTTGCCTTTTGCACAGCCAGGACAGATAACAGATGTTTGGGAAGGTGATATGTGGGAAAGGAAGAAAAATGTTGCCTGGCATCTGCCTGGAGAAGCAGCAGTGCCACTTGCAACAAGAAGAGAGGCTGCTGCAAAGCATGAGATGTGAGCCAATTTCCAGCAGAACATTCATAGAATCAAGGAATAGTAGGGTTGGAAGGGGCCAACCCCCTGCTCGATGCAGGAATCCAAGTTTAAAGCACTCCCGACAGATAGCTGTCCAGCTGCTGCCTCTTGAAGGCCCCCAGTGGAGAGCCCACCACCTCCTCAGATAATTGGCTCCATTGTCATACCACTCTTAACAGTTAGGAAGTTTTCTCTGATGTTCAGTCAAAATCTGGCTTCCTGTAACTTGAGTCTGTTATTATTTATTTATTTAATTTATTATTTAATTCAATTTTTATACTGCCCATAGTGAGGCTCTCTGGGCGGTGTATATCAAACAAAAATATATTTACATTCAATTTAAAACCACCTAATCACCAAACCAACAATTTAAACATATAACAAAAGCAAGATTAACATAATAAATCCATATTAAATACAAATCAAACGTAATTCAAAGAAAAAGATGGAACATATAACTATCTTTACAACATTAAATACAAAAGCTAAAATTATTAAAAATTATTTAAAAAGATATTAAAATAATAAAATATTAAAATGCCTGGGCAAAGAGGAAGGTTTTCACCTGGCGCCGAAAAGATAGTAAAGTAGGCGCCAGGCGTACCTCGTCAGGAAGGGTGTTCCATAGTTTGGGGGCCGCTACCGAGAAGGCCCTCTTTCTTGTAGTCACCTTCCGGGCGTCTTTCTGAGTAGGCACCCGGAGGAGGGCCTTCGATGTTGAGTGTAGTGTACGGGTAGGTTCATATCGGGAGAGACGTTCCATCAGGTATTGTGGGCCCGTGCCGTGTAAAGCTCTATAGGTTAAAACCAGCACCTTGAATCGGGCCCGGAAACATATAGGCAGCCAGTGCATGCGGGCCAGAATCGGTGTCACATGTTCCAACCGTTTGGTCCCGGTTATTAATCTGGCTGCTGCATTCTGCACAAGCTGCAGTTTCCGAACCGTCTTCAAGGGCAGCCCCACGTAAAGTGCATTGCAGTAGTCCAATCTTGAGGTCACCAGAGCATGGACAACTGAAGCAAGATGTTTCCTGTCCAGATACGGGCGTAGCTGGGCTACCAGCCTAAGTTGGTAAAAAGCACTCCGTGCCACCGAGGTCACCTGCGCCTCAAGTGACAAGGACGGGTCCAAAAGGACTCCCAAGCTGCGCACCTGCTCCTTCAGGGGGAGTGTAACCTCATCCAGAACAGGCAGAACATCCAACTGGTCAGAGGATCCATTTACTATCAGCATCTCAGTCTTGTCTGGATTGAGCTTCAATTTGTTCGCTCTCATCCAGTCCATTATCGCAGCCAAGCATCGGTTTAGGACCTTGACAGCCTCACCTGAAGAAGATGAAAAGGAGAAGTAGAGCTGCGTATCATCAGCATACTGATGAAAACGCACTCCAAAACTCCTGATGACAGCACCCAGCGGCTTCATATAGATGTTAAAGAGCATGGGGGACAGAACTGAACCCTGCGGAACTCCATATTGGAGCGCCCAGGGTATCGAGTAGTGCTCCCCAAGCACTACTTTCTGGAGATGACCTGCAAGATAGGAGCGGAACCACTGCCAGGCAGTGCCTCCAACTCCCAAATCCGCAAGCCTCTCCAGAAGGATACCATGGTCGATGGTATCAAAACCCGCTGAGAGATCAAGGAGAATCAACAGAGTTACACTCCCTCTGTCTTTCTCCCGACAAAGGTCATCATACAGGGTGACCAAGGCTGTCTCCGTACCAAAACCGGGCCTGAAACCCGATTGAAATGGATCCAGATAATCAGTCTCATCCAAGAGTGCCTGGAGCTGGGATGCAACCACCCTTTCCAGAACCTTGCCCAGGAATGGCTACCGGCCTGTAGTTATTCAAATTATCTGGGTCCAGGGAGAATTTCTTCAAAAGCGGTCTCACCACTGCTGCCTTAAGGCAGTGCGGGACCACTCCCTCACATAGTGAGGCATTAATCACTTCCCTGGCCCAGCCGGCAGTGCCATCCCTGCTAGCTTTTATTAGCCAACAGGGGCAAGGGTCTAACACAGAAGTGGTTGCACACACCTGTTATCCTGTGTTCTGTGCTCTGGGACAATCGAGAAGAGATCCTGGCCCTCCTCTGTGTGAATTTTACAAATTACAGACTTGAGGAACAAACGAATGAGAGGGAAACCACAAGAGGACAGTTCAGGGTCCGCAGCTCAGTGAGGCACCACACATCTGCTTCCAGCTTTCTTTCTGAGGAGGCTGGAACCCAAGAAATGTAGGGGATCTCCTGCGGCTTCTGCAAGGCAGGGCTGGGCTGAGAAGCAACTCCTGAGCTATTGGGGCAGAGAAACTTGGCTGCCCCCCAGCAAGCCTTACCCCTTGCCAATGCCAGCCAACCCACCGGCCCCTCTCTCTCTGCCTGGTCACCTCTCTGTGAAATTTTGCAAAAGGCCTGTTTTGGCCCCGGGTATCTGTCTTCCCTTTCAGAGCTCAATCCTGCTCTGGGCCTGAGCCCAACCCTAGACCTGGTCCTAAGATTCTCTTCCCCAGACTTGCTCCTGAAAAGGCTTCCAGGCCACCAGTCAGGAGAATCTCAGGAGCAGAAGCTGCCTGTAACCTAGCTTGGTGAGCTACTGAAGACAAGGGAGGAGGGATAAATCTGTTCAATCTGCATTTTAAGTTCCATTTCCTGACCCACTGCATGAACCAAAACACAGGCCATTATCCTTCAAAATTTGCACTTCTCTGAATTTTGCTACGCAGTCCTCCAAACAAAAGATGCAAACAAACAAGTGTATATTAGTGGGAAATGTGCACAAGAATGTGGATATTTGTGAAAATCCTGTACAAAATGCATAATATTAGAGGACGTTGTTTGTAAAAATGCCTATATTAGGAGAAGCTGGCATAACAAGGGGCTTGAACTTCATGTGGACTTTTATCATAAACTGATCCATAAATGGGGTAAACTGAATTTAAGAGCAGAAAAATGAGAAACAGAGAAAAATGGAAAAGGGCAGATTTGTCCATCCATCTCTTCATGACTTGGAGCCCCCATCAGGTGCAGAAAGGAACTGGGCAGCCCAACATAGGCCCCTGTGAAGGCAGGCAAAGGAGGCTGCTGGCATAAGTATTACGTGGACTTGGAGTCTTGAACTGTACCATCCCGGCCTAGATTTGGGCGTGGCTGCCCATGGCTCTGTTTTCTCTGACTGACAGTGCAACCCAAACCATGTCTGCTCAAAAGGAAGCCTTGGCTTACTCCCAGGTAAGTGGGGTTGATGCCTTAGCTGACCTGCCTCTCCTCTGTCCTGTTGGCTTTGCTCCTGACAGAGGACTGAGCAGGAGGCTTGGTGTAATCGTGTGCCAAGCGCACCTTTCACTCAGACCAGGTACCATGCCCTGCAAAGTAACGGAAGCATGTAGATGGTTACAGCGTTACATCCCAGTCTGGCCTGGTTTCAATGCGGGGGGAGGAACCATTCTCACCATCAATGAGTAAATATTTAATGGTGACAGAACTGCAGGTGTTAGCCAAAATCCTCTCTAAGAAGCTGGGGATGGGATTGCTTGGCTGACGTTGAGGATTTTCTCTGTTTGCTACATGGATTTCATTTACTGATTTATTTATTTATTTATAGTATTTATATACCGCCCATAGCCGAAGCTCTCTGGGTGGTTTACAATAACAATGATTTCAGTTTTTAAGCCCAGGTATCGGGGTGGGGGTGGTTGGGCCCCATTTTCCTTCCTTCAACACCCATTCCACTGGGTCTGTCACACTAAGCTCCAGTCAAATCCAAGGAGGGTGGGGGGGAACCATGTTTACTGTGAGATACAACTGCGCCTTCAAGCACCCTTCCCCAAACTGTTCATTCCTGGGAAGAAGAGCTTTTTTTCTGTACTAAAATTCTGACACTTCACTTTGACGTTCAAAAAGATGCACATATATGTATTTTTTCTTGATCACCCACCAGGCGACTGCCTTGCAACTGGGGGGTTGCCCAATTAATCTTCCCCCTTGGAGTTTCACCCTCCTCTTTGCACAATGTAACACTCCCTGCTCTCACTGCCAGGCGGCACTGCCCAGAGATCTGTCCCCAACCCTCCCGATCAGACACACTGCTGAAGGATCTGAGCTACCTGCTGTTAAAGATATAGTGGGAAAACACAATTGCCTTGTGGAGTCATCCTGGATCCACCTTTGCCAGATCCATCTTTGAGGCTCAGGTAGTCTCAGTGGCAGGGAGTGCCTTTTACCAGCTATGGCTGGTGCTCCAACTACAGCCACACTTGGACAGAGATCACTGGAAACCTCAAGGTTATATTGCAATGTGCTGTATGTGGCACTACCTTTGTGTCTGGTCTGCAAGCTCCAGCTTGTGCAAAATGCTTCAGACAGACGATTGGTGGGAACAGACTACCTCCAGCACATAACTCCAGTGCTTAAAAGCTTGCACTGGCTGCCCATGTGTTATCAGGCCAGGTTGAAGGTTCTTGTCCATCTACAAGGCTGTTAACACCTTGGGTCCTAGATCCCTTATATCCTGGCCTGATCACTGAGATCTTGAGGGGAAGTCTCTGTGGGTGGTTCCCTACGGCTCAGATGCACAGCTTGTCAATGAGAAGCCACACTTTCAGTGCTGTGGGCCCAAGCCTGTGGAACTCCCTCCTGACTGAGATTAGACAGGCACCCACCTTGTGGAAATGCAGGTGTAGGACTAAAACGTCCTTGTCCCAGCAGGCATTTTAAGGTCATGACTGGTTTTATGATTTTATTGTTCTATTGATTATTTCATGTTTGTTTTGTTTTTGTGTACACCACTGAGAAATGCAAATGATTAAGTGGTACATAAATGTTTTAAATAAATAAGAACAAAATTAGAGAGTTGGAAGGGACCTCAAAGGTCATCTGATCCATCCCCCATCTAAATGCAGGAAAAGCACTTCTACCTCATCGCTGATTGGTGGTTATCCAGCTTCTGCTTACAAATCTCTAACCAAGAGGAACCCACCCCCTTTGGAGGCAGACTATTCCAATACCAGACAGCTCATACTGTCAGCAAGTTCTTCCTAATATTTAGGCTACACCCTTTTCTTGAGCTATAAACTCAGTGGTTTGGGCTACAAAAAAACAAATTTGCTGCATCATCTACATGAAAACCCTTCAAATATTTGAAGATGGCTATCTGGTGGCCTCTTGATCATCTGTTCTTCAAAACAAGTCTTGCCAAATGGTAGAATGGCAGGCTGATGACCAAACGGAGCATCATGCATGTGTGTTGACATGCATGTACGTTAGCCACACAATGCTTTCACTGGCTACTCTCAGGTCTAACTTCTAGAGACTATCTTGTTTCATCAGGCCAGGCCCCAGCTGGAAAGGGCCCACTAGCAATCCAGGGACCAGGCACACAGCTAGCAGTTCAGGGTAGGCCAAAGTCACAGGGCACACCATGGTCAGGCCACACAGTAGGTCAGGCAAGATATAGAGCTTGGTAGAAAGACATTGGCCTGGCAGCTCTTCCAGCCTGGTCTTTTGAGCTGAAGCAGCTGGAACCATCAGCTGGTATCAAAGAGAGGCCTCCTTGTGAGGAGACCGTGACTCCTGAGGAGTCTGCCTGAAGTCTTGCACTTCTCCTTACATTCTGGGTTTCATCTGCCATTTAAAGTGCCATCGCTCATGTCATGAGGGCTTGGGGCCTGTTTAGCTTCAACGTCTGAGGCCGAACTCTCCCCCTGCACAAACAGCCCCCTGTTCTGAGAGCTTTGACTCTTCCTCATTCCCAGATCTTCGCTCAGTGATGGGGGCTCCGAATCATCCTCTAATGGGGAATCCTCAGACCCTGAGATGCCTGCTCAGCGCCAAAGAATGGCCATGGTAGCAACTCACCCTAACCAAATCTGAGCCAGGGAAGCCTCCCTCTGCTCTCCCCCTCCCAGCAGCCAAGGTCAAAATAGCAATGAAAAAGGGCAGGGCTCAGGGTCAAGGGCAGGGCCTCGCTTACTACTTGGGCAATATATGCACATATTTATGTATGTAAAAGATTCCACCTGCCCCCTTCCTGCCTTTCCTTGGAAGGTCAACAGACCCAAATCATTAACAAGCAATAGCCTGATAAATGTTGGGAGACCGGCACCACATTTTGTAAAACTTAGAGGAGAAAAATGGCACATCACAGATCATGTGAAATTCAGCTCTGAACCTTGCTGCTCATTCGCCCAGTTTGGAGAGATACCTCTGAAACCTCCATGAGCTTTCACCACCCCTAACAATTGGGTGCAATCCAAAACTTGGCCACTTTGCTGTTCACCCCTGGTTTTAGATTTTGAAAGTCAAGGGACGCGAAGCCTGAGGGAGGGAGGATACTCCTTTCCTTTTTCCTCTCATTGTTTAAAAAGGGAGATCCGGGAAATTACAGGCCAATTAACTTAATGTCTGTCCCAACAAAACTGGTGAAAAGTATTGTTAAAGGGAAAATTACCAAGAAGAACAAGTCTTGCTTAAGTGGAATCAGCATGTCTTCTGTAAAGATCAGTCACATCTCACTAACCTATTCGAGTCCTTTGAGTGTCAAAAAGCATATAGATAGAGGCGAAAGTGCCACCAGGTGCAGGCTTGCACATCACAATAGTCCTATGAGAGAATTGCTCCTCCCACATAACTCCCCAAAGATACAAGAGCTCTCTTACGGCCTTTGCCTCTCAAGCTTGAGGCTGTGGCTCTGCCCTGCAAGTTTTGGTGCCTTCACTGTAAAACAAACCCATCAACATATTCCCTCTTGTGCACAAATTTCAGTGATTCAGGAGCCCAAGTCTTGTAATGGACTTTGTTGTAGCTCAGGCTGGTCAACAGCCAATTCCATGGGTGCCTATGATGCATGTGGACTAGTTACTGCATTGGCCTTACCCGCAAAGTTATTTGGAAGCCAAATGGTCTGATCTGGATTCCTTGACCTCCATCCCAAGGTAAGATTAGTCCAGTGTGGTGTAGTGGTTAGGCAACTTTGTGCCATTCACAGTCTCTCAGCCTAACCTCCCTCACAGGGTTGTTGTGAGGATAATATGGTGTGTGTGTACAAAACTGTGTACATTGCCTTAAATTTCTTGCAGAAAAGGTGGGATTAAAAGGTACAGTAGTATTATTATCCAGAGATGGAATTGGACTCTGCTTGTGTTCAGGGATGCTGTCTTCCTTATGAGTACTTGGCTCTTGCTGAAGGCCTGGATGTGGAACAGGTATACAAAGAGAACTTGGTAAGAGCACCACAAGTTTCAGGGGGCCTCTGATGTTTCCCCTGAAAAACAGATGCAAGCATCTGGAGTGAGGAGTGGTGGCAGAGCGGCGGGGAAATGAGATCTAAAAAGTGCTGTCAACTTGAATGATTCTTGCAGCGCCTGTCACTAAACAACCAGTGCCCTTCAGAGCTGGAGCCAGGCAATAAAGCCAATAGAATGAATAAAGGGGGAGGCAAGTTGTCACTTGACGGATCTGAGCAGCCCTGGCAGCTGACACTCAATTTCACCCAGGGGCAAATTGAAGCTGCGACAGGAATGTGTCCATGGATGCAGCGACCCTGACCAGCGCAGCGCAGGCTCTTAATCTTGACGCTCCGTGTGTGTGCGCATGAGCATGCACGCCATGCAATTTGGCAAATTCCACTTTAGGGTGTGGGGAAGGGGAAGGGGGGAGCAGGCCAGGGCTGTGCTCTGAAGGGGCCTCTGTACTGCAGGTCTGGAGGAAGACCACAGGTTAATAGTTCACAAGAGGGGTGGGGAACATGAGGAACGGTGGCCTTGGGCTGGAGAAGGTTCCCTGCCCCTGGGTTAAGAGAGAGATTTTCCTTTGCCATGAGCCCAGGAACCAACAAAGCTTCCTCCCCTTGCAACACAAGGATTATTGTGCGATCCTACCTTACAGGTTTGTTGTAACGAGGGCAATATGTGCGACACTCTGTTGACATTCAGAAAGGTCTTCCCTGATTGGTCAGCTGGGTTGTCCCTTCCTCCCTCATTTGTTTAAGGTTCGGCTGTAAGCGCTTTGGGGCAGGGACACTCCTTTGGTCTCGACTCCCCACTCCAGGAACTCCCAAGGGCTTCCTGGGCACAGGGCTTGGTTTTCAGGCAAGTAAAAGCCCCAACACTTCCCCATGAAGTAATTAAGCACTCAAGGTGGGTTCTTAAACTGCGGCCACTTAACATACAACCCAGCCATCATTCACTAATTGCTCTTTAATTCCCTTTGGCAAGCAATAATAAAACAAACCTAAAGGCAGGCATTGCACTCTCTGCCCCACACCTGCTCTCCACAAATGGCACCTGTGCACAGTGATGACAGCACCCTCATTAGCCTCAGGGGCTTTGGAGCTGGTGGGGGGCAGGCAGGCAGTGTCCACTTGAAACTCTCCAACTTCCTTCCTCCCTCTCTTTGATGTTGGGCAGAGGTGCCAACTGACAGCCTGTGCAGAGCTAAGGAGCAGGCGTCTCCCTTGCCCCCGCCTCCTCTGGGCTCTTGCAGATGGCCACTTGGAACGAGAGGGATTCTTTCCCCACACCAGCAGATTCACGTGACTGGGGAAACCTCTATTTTAGAGATGGAAGGGGAATGTGCTGGGGCTCTGAAACGCCATTCCCAGAGCAAGGAGCGGTTCTTCCTAGGAGCCCACCTTCCCTCAGCTGGCCCTGAAACCCAGATGAAACCACCAAGGGAAATGCCAAAAAGATGTGCCATGTCCTTCAGTCTCTTCTTGTCCTCCATACCCTCCTTACCTACACGATAGCCCTGTGAGGGAGAGCTACACAATCCATAAGCTTTGGGCCAGGCAGGACCTTGACCACAGGTGTCAATGCCAACACTTGAGCTCTGTTGGAACGCTCAGCCCACTTAACCCACCTTATTCTAGAACTGGTATTATTATCATCAGGCTGGTATTATCATCATCACCCTCCCTAAGGAGTAGGTGGGCAGCTCAGTTGTGGCTTATCAAGGGCAAATTGTGATGTTCTGGTGGGGTGAGATTTGATCCGAGGACTTCCTACCTCATGCTTTTAGCTCCACATGCGCCATGTTAACTTGCAGTGGCCTTGCTAGGCTGAGGACTGGAGGTGCTTTTGGAGGGCAGTGAATTCTCTGTGGTCAAGTAATGATCACTATGATGGAAACTGTCAGACTAGAGAGAGCCAGGCTCCAAGAGGTGAAGCGGCTGCAGGCAGCCTGAAACGTGATGGGGCTGTGATGGTGTTTGGAGAACAGGCTAGAAGCCAAAGCAAAGGCCTCCCACTCTGCTCCTGAAAGCCCACAAGGCCGTGAGAGGCCCAACAAAGCTGGAGAAGCCAAGTCGCCACCCAAGAAAGGCAACATACCTTCTCCTGCTGGGGAGGCTCTGCTTTGGACCCCACCTTCCCAGGTGCCAACAGGGACTTGTTTTTATTTACTTATTTATTATATGTCTATCCTGCCTTTCCTCTTCTTGGCGGTTACCCCAGTGCTGCTCAGGGAGCACTGCCTGGCCTCCTCCCTCTGCTCTTCCGGAGGTGAGTGACGGCTGGGCTGTTTCTGTGGGCTTTGATGGCCACGCTGAGCAGATGCAGAGGCAGGACTTCCATGCACCTGTGAACTGATGCTGTGTGTGTTTCTATCCAGTGTCGGGTGTGATGTGTGTGTGAGGTTGCTGTGCAATACTTTGAAAAGCGTTTTATAAATACATGCCAGTTATTGGGTCCATTTATATGATCAGGTCGTGTAACGCTGACCCTATGCCGATTCCACTGGCTTCCTGTTTTTATTCTGGGCACAATTCAAGGCACCTTTGTGTTGCGCTGTGTGTAATTGTGCTGCTTAAATTTGTTTAGAAGCAGCACCACAGCAGCAGAGTAACAGCAGATGTTGAAATGCGAGTGTGCCAGCGTGTGCGTGCGTTTGCCTAAGAAAGCAGGCTTTTACCGTGCATCAGCATCACTGAGACTGGAGACTTAGTAAAATAAGAAAGGCTACTTTATTTATAGAAATACATAGTAGATAGAAAAGGCATATCTAGTTCTAACTAACTATTTAAGTTGGAGGCATAACGCCTAGGAGTTAGCTTCATGCTTGGAGAGAGCAGAGACAAAGGGATGTCTCCTCTCTCCCAGACAGTTGGAGGACAAAGGAATGGAAAGGGCGGAAGGAGGGGGGGCAGGTAAGCTTCCCTAAAGACATATCAGTCTAACGGATGGAAGGAAGTCAGTCAGAGCATCACAGGTAAAGGTAAACAAGCCTGTCCATCTGGAGGATCCTCGCTCTACCTCCCCTCTGGAGCACAAACAAAAGAACAAAACAGGAGTTGCTCTTGCCCCACTTCCAACACTTTGAAGCCCGACAGCCACATGTCCTCATGGTCAACCTTCCAGGAGCTGAATGACAGTGGGGGGGGGAAGCAGAGACTAAAGTGGACTGAGAAGTGGATGTGACCCCTATCTTTGTACAGTCGGTCACATTCCAGGGATGCAAAGCTGGGCCTCTCCGTCTTCCCTCCAGGTAAACAAGAGGCACACTCACAGATTAAGGACACATTCAAGCCAAGTGACAGCACTCAAGGAGGGGGCAGCGCAGGGCTGGGGAGGGGGGTGGCTGGAAGAGTCCCAAGGACTGGATAGAGAGGTCTGGGGGGCCACATTCGGCCCAGGGCCTGAGATTCCCCTCTCCTGAAATAATAAAAAACAACTGCAGGGACATCTCAGAGGGACAGCCTGGGCTTCCCTCACTGATGAGTTTATTTATGTATGGCGTTTGTATCTCCCCAGAGCAGAAAGTTCTCTGTGTGACTTACAATAAATAGCTTAAAAAAGGGAGTGGAAAATAAGACATATATCCATAAAATCAAAAGCTACATAAACATAACGAAACCCAAACTCACTGCAGCCCTCGAGTTAAAACCCAGAGTAGAAAAAAGGGGGAGGTCCAAACTATCTAAATGATTTTAATGGCTTGAGGAAACAGAAAGGTATTTACCTGCCGGCACAAAACCCACAAAGATGGCACCAGGGGAGCCTTTCTGGGCAGGCCGCTCCATAACTGGGGTGCTACTATTGAAAAGCCCTCCTTCTGCTGGCTGCCTGAGGGGACACCCAGAGCAGGGCCTCTCCTGGAGCGCTGGACTGCTGGGCTGTGGGGGCTTTACCCAGCTTCAACTGCTGTCTAGTGCCTTTGGTCGTGCCAACAGGAGGGAATTGGTGCCCAGCCGGCTGGCCTCACTGCTGGAGGCAGGCAGCGCAGCATTTGGCAGAAACCAATTTTGAGGAGAGGGGGATGCTCAAGCAGTTTCTCCTCAGTTGGAGGAATTTGCAAACATTTGGATTTATAGACTTCTAATTTCCATTTTGCACTGTTACAGTTCCGGTATATGGGGAGATTAAGGATTGCAGTCAGGAAGCTGACATTTAACATTGCTGAGTTAAAATCCATTCCAAAGAGCTAGGAATGAAATTCGTTAAAATATCCCCGGCAGTCACAGTTTTCCATAAGTGATGTTCCCAAAATTCCAAAGTCTCCTTTCAAGAGGAGTGCAACATTTTGTTTATTTATCTATACTGTTTATTAACCACCTTCTTGCAAAACATTTTCCTTTGCCTATAGCACTGAGGCAGCCCCTTCAAGAAGCCACAAGGGAGGATTTGGGTTTTTGCACCCCTCTTCCTCCTCCTGCTTCCCTCCTCTGCTTATGGGTGTTTGTCACCTGTGTCACCCTGTCAATGTGGGGGTTCACTTCTTGCCTACGTTCCTAGGGATGCCAGCAGTGCTTTCACTACTGCAGCCTGCTTGCTCTCAAGGCCTGCCAAGGGTCGAATGTGGGAGTTTTAGGAATGCTCCACTATAGAGCTACAGAAGCCCTCTCCACCCACCTTTTTAAAGAACAACACTTGCATTTTAAAATTTACTCCATTTTTACCTGCCTCTACCCATCCATAAACCCGAAGGTGATTCTTCTTGTTTTAGCAATTCAAAGCCATCCCCAGTGCGGGCTGGGCAAACATGAAGTCAAGAAATACATCACTGTTGAAGTCACATGGGGAGAAAAACCAGTGGGGAGATGTCACCGGCCACCTTTATCAGCACATGACAAAAAATTTTGTGACTTATTTTGAGAAGCACCCCTCTCCCGCCCCCTCCAAATGCCTGGTGCCACATCAGGGTTCCCCTGCCTGCAACACACGTTACAAGAGGGGGGTCCACCCACTGATGGCATAAACAGGGAAGTACAATGTGATTCTTTCTAAGAAGAAAGCATGGCTTTGCACAATACCTGGCCCTCTTCATTTGCATTTTGTTAAAATGCCCCAAAGAACTGATTAGAAGTTTTAATTGTTTCCAGAAACTTTGAAGCCATAAAGCTGAGAGGCAGGCCCTGCTTTAAGCGTTTCATGATAAAAGCCAGCTCCCAAATCCTAGTCTTAATTTATCCAAGAACTTGTTAAGATTCCCCCTGTGCTGTTGCCAAATGAATGCACTTTTGAAGTCATTTACTTACTAATAAATTACAATGGTGTGAAATCATTAGCAGCAAAGTAAATTGTTTTAATTGATCTGAACTTCGTTACGACCCAGGAACCTCGTTTCTGCGCAACTGCACTTTCCGAAGGACTGAAATAACAAATTAATCTCTCTTGAAGCTTGTCATTTCAAGATTGAGCCTTATTCCAAAGGAGAAACAAAAGACCCAGATCCGCAGCCAACACGCCTCTAGCACAGAGCAGGGCTTAAAGTGGGCTTTGCAGGCTGGAAAAACCCTCAGCTGAGATGCAGCATGTCGGCTTGTGAGCCAAGGAGCAGTCAGCGGCCATTGAGGCTCTTGGCAGGACAATCTGCTCGTTGACATCATTTGTTAATTAGCTAATGCTCTCCATCCCTGCCCCTCCTCACCTAGGAACAGAAGTGCTCAGGAGACGAGGCTGCTATAGGAAATCACACATCTATCCATTATGTTTCCATTCTGAACTATATAGAAATGCCATGGTCACCATAATTTTTCATGATCTGTGGGGTTTTAACCAGGATATAATGAAAACTTCGGGATTCCCTGGAGTATCTATCCATCCATCTTTTTGATGCACAGATCCCAACCTCCTCTCTCTCCCAACATCCCATCTCTGTTGAAGATGACTAAGAACTGGGGCCCAGGGTAGAGTTATGCAGATGGAGGGCAGGGCTTTGCTGATAAGGGTTGACACTTCTCAGTGGATCCCATTGAGTTCTGCAGGCCAAATTAAGCAAGTTGTTCTCTGGGGGAGAGTGGGAAAAGAGCAAACATGCTTCCTTTAGCACAGAGACTCAGTTCAACAAGGCCGGGCTTTGCCCAATCTCCTCATAATGCATATAAACTTAAATGCATAAATCTACCCCCCCAACAAATGGTTTTTATTCATTCTTGTAGGAAAGTGCAAAGTGATGAACTTGGAAACACCGTTGTGTCTATGAGAAGGAGGGGAGAGGCCCCTTAATACTGCATGGTTTGGCCTCCAGGGATCCTATGAATCAGGAGTCAGACTAATAAGGCTTCAATAGGCTCTACCATCTCCTGCAGCTGCCTCAATAGGGTAACGTCTCTCTTAGCAGGACCCTCTTGGAGCTCTCCAGGTCCTCTTCTCATCTGCTCTCTACTTTGGCTGAAGTGTGCTGCCCGCTGCCCTGTGACTCTCAAGCTCCCATGGAACTGGACAATGTGACAGGCAGTTTGGTCTATCACCATAAAATCAATCAATCAATCAATCAATGTGACAGGGACTTCTTGCTCCCAGAGCTGGAATCAAGTAACAATTGCTTGTTAGAGGAGGAGCCTCACTGCAGGCCCCTGCGTGCTTCAGGACCAGAGGGGGAGCTGGGGCACCCTGAGATAATCTTGGGAGACCGTACACCAGGATGACCACCCCCCCGGGAACCTGCAGGATCTTATGAATCCCACCTTGTCTCACTCCCCTGACTTAATCTCTTCTGTGATCCCCATGGAGACTTCAAGAACAGAGATGGCCATGAACAGATTTGACCCCAATGGCAAAGCACTTAGTGAGACATTCCATGCTCAAGAAGATGAATCCCTTCCTTCATTATAGTTAGGACCGGGCCCCTACTGTCACGTCCAAAGGGAATGGCGCAGGCAGGGTGACTATATCAGCCTCCTCCAACCTTGGCTCCTGCAATCCCCACCAGCGCCAGCCAGCATGGCCAGTGGGCAGAGATGATGGGAGCTGTAGTCCAACAACATCTAGAGGGCTACAGCTCCTCACCTCTAGCCCCAGGATGGGAAAGGCTGGGCTATATAAACTCAGTGGTTGCCTGGTGGAGTAGCTGGTGGCCCTGTAGACTGGCTTCTAGTTCTAGCTGACCCCTGGACAGCTCCCTGCTGCTCAGCCTCTGACCCTCTGACTTGAACGGGCTGGACAGCAACCCATTTGCAAGGTCTTCACAGAACCTCACTGACTTGGATGGACCACTCTCCTGCCTTGCCCTGAAGACCAGGAATGGGACACAAGACCAAAGCAGAAACAATGGCTGAAGGACTTGGACAGCTCCCAGGCAGAAAACTTGTTCCAATAAACCTCCCAACAAGAACCCTGTTCTAATGGTGCTGGCCCTGAGCCCTGCCACCTCAGTGCTGAGGTTGGGAACTGACTGGCGAAAGGTTGTTCAGCGGTTTCTGGCTGGCAGAAGCAGCCTTTGGGATCTTGGGATGCAGGACTGTTCTCGCCTTGGGATTAGAATTGCCCGCTTCAATGCCTGCTTGCAACTTGCAGGACCTGTGGATTTGAAAACAAGCCACTTATAGCACGCACAAGGTGCTTCCAGTATCCTTCGCACTCCTGTTTCAAAGGGAACGGTCTCTAGGCTGCTCTAGAACTTTCCTGTCCAACAGCAAGATCAATCCAGGTGAGCAAACAGCAGATTCATTCATCATTCATATAAATGAGCATGAGAGGACCTCCACTGCTCAGTTAGTTCACTCTCCCCTGTGTTCTGCTCCCTTTGAATTCCAATTTTATCTGGAGAATTTCTAAAATTAGTTTCAGAACTGGAGTATGCACAGATCAGTCCGCTTGAATATCGCCCCTACCACATTGAACAGAACTGATGCACAGAGACGCGTTGATGGAAGACTGCCCAAGAAAGAAAGAAATGGAAAAAAGAGAAGGGGGGGAGTGCAATATTAGTTGCAACAAAGGTATCCCTGACAGCCATTCTTTTTAGTACAGCTGCACATTGAGAAAACCCTGCATTGTGCATACTGGTAATGTAGAATAGCAGAAAGCTGTGGCTAATCACACATGCCCTCTTAAGGATGCACACCTTAATGTGGTGAGGGGGTTTGAGAGTGTTGAAGAAGCTGACAGCAATGCCATCAGGAGTCTAGACCAAGGGGCTAGGCTCCTAGCAGGGCACCCAAGGCGGAATAGTCAAAGCCGAGACACCAGACTAAGATGCATCCAAACTCAGAGGAAGGCAATGGGAAACCACCCCTGAATACCTCTTACCATGAAAACGCTATGAACAGAGTATCCAAAATGCAACACGAGAGAGTGATCGAAGATGAGACCCCCAGGTCAGAAGGCACTCACCGAGCTACTGGGGAAGAACAAAGGGCAGATGCTATTGGAGGTTACTGATTCATAGGGCTGCCATAAGTTGTAATCGACTTGACGGCACATAACAACAAACAACAAAATCCCACATGCACAGTCCTCTAGTCAAACACCAGAAAATTAAAAAATGGAGCCAAGGAGACTGCCTAATGCACTTTGGAAACCAGACTGGATAATCCTGAACTCCAGGAATTGGGGAGAATTCTTTCAAGCACCTCCCCAAGGCATCTTGACTTGGCCTGCATTTCCCATTGCTTCTGAGGAGGCTGGCTGCCATCCAGAGATCCCCCTTCAAGGTGCACCTGAGGCTTCGGGGATGGGGTGGGGAATCCACCACCTAATTATTGCTGACTTTCTTGGCTGAAAATATGCAGTGTTTTCTCCTGGAAAGGAGAACAGATGTGACTCTAGAGTGACCACATGGAGAGTTAAAAGCAAGCATCAGTCTTCATGACTTTCGGCAAAGGTGAAAGGAGGCCACCTAGGCTCGCTAGCCCCCTTCTCCCCGAGGAACAGGAAACAAAGCAGAGGAAAGAGCATGGAAGGTGCTAGATCAGCAGGAGGAAGAGCCAGCTGCTTGTGGGTCAAAGCCAATGGCCTGGCCAAGGAAAGTGGCAGATTAAAAAAAAGGAAGGCAGGGAACCCTGCAAGGTTTCTGGAGATGGAATTATTTAGAGAGCCTAGTGGAAGGACCCATCACAGCAGGGAAGCCGGTGGCCAAGAGGAAGCCCATCTTCCTCATCTCTGGGCAGCACCAACATCGTTGAGCAATCCCACATAGCCATAGGAAACCAGGTCACCGCGAAACACTGGGGAGGGAGAAGGCCCCTGGGTTAGCGGGAGGCAGGATTCCATCCAGGAGAAACCACAGCTCTTATGCCCCACAGAGCAACCAGCTACTTCTGAATGCTTTCTGCGACTTAGTGCCTCACGCTGCTGCTGCAACAGGCTCTGTGATCCTGAAAGGACAACGGGCTGTTTCAAATATGGCATCAGTCCCTGTGGCTGAATGCTGCAAATTTGATGAAACAGAAAATGTTGAGATCTCTGCCCTCACTTCAGTTGCTTCCCAGTTATTTTGCATTTTATATTTGAAAGCTGTCTTGCTCATGTTTGCTCCATCGAAGGCACCTGGGGGGCGAGGCAGGAGAGGAGGGGGCGCTGCGTCATCGGGAGTGGAGGGCGGGATGAGAGAGAGCCAACCTACAGATGGAAGGCAATGGCAAGGGGTAGCTTCTTCCCAGACTGTACTAATTCAGATTGCAGGCGGGGGGAGGTGTCTGGCATTCAAACTGACCCCACACACCCACACAGACAGACAGAATGAAGAGGCTGAGATGCATACTAAGCCTTTCAGAGGTGACTGTAAAAAATAAAACACTGTTCCTTGTTCCTCCATTTTGGTAATCTTTGAGCAAAATATTCAGACCAGCCTTTCCCAAGTGGGTGCCCTCCAGATGTTTTGGCCTATAGCCCATATTGGCCCCAAGGTCATATGATGTGCTGGCTGAGGCTGATGGGAGTTGTAGTCCAAAACATTTGGAGGGCACCAGGTTGGAGAGGGCTGATTCAGGAAATGTCTTGACAACCCAACCCAACAGGGATAATTTAATCCTCATGCCGTTTTCCAAAGCTCTTTGGAGATTTAAAAAAGAATAACAAACTAAGGGCAGCTCAAGAACACTTGAGGGGAACCTGACTTCCTTCATGATGATATACAGGTTTGCACTTTACAACATCTGAAATAAATAATGTTTGAAGCAGGTCTATCAGTCCTCTGAGTCTCTCCTAAAAAGCGAATTCTTCATTCATAAAGATGGAGTTGAGACTTTCAGGAAGGGATGGCTGGCTCAAACTATTTCCCAATTGTCTCAGTTGTGTAAGTACACACACACAAGTCCATTGTTCCCTCCTATTTTTCATTAACCTGCAATCCCCCCCAAAAAAACAATCCATACAAAAATTCATTTTTAAATATGTATTTTGGAATGCATTTTCTCTTAAAATATGCATTTCTAAACTATCTCAAAAAGTGGAATCTGAAATGCATACTGTTTTTTGAGCCAAAAACTGTCACAACATCTGGTGAAGTGCAAAATTCAATGGACTGCTTCCCTCTGATCTGCACATTAATCTGGGAGGTGGGGATCGGTTTAGTTTGTATTAGAATTTGCAAAGATCAATTTCCGACTCAAGCATCCCTTCTCACAGGATGTGGGTGAATTCTGCACCCAGTACTGATATCCTGTGCAGCTGCTGAGCTCCGAAGGCTGCAGGATGTGTGGGGCACACCCTAGCTGGCACATGTTCCCATTCATGTTCCCACTATGGACTGCACAGCTGGCAAAGTGTAGATATAGATACAAGATAAATATTGCCAAGGTGTGCATTTTCTGGGCTCAGGAGTGAAAGTTTCAGGGGTTGTTATGCTGGAACTTTAATTGGAGCTGGATAAGAATGCCACTCCCCCTTCCAAGCCACTCAGACAGCCCCCAAACCTTCTGGATGCCAGTGGGAGAGCTACATTTCCCCAGCCGGCTTGTTTCCCATGCTCCCTGGAAGCGTTCCAGGTGCTGGGATGAAGAGGAGGTGGGGGGAGTCTCCTGCCTCTCATTTGCTGCTTCCACGACCATGTAAATGGGCAGAGGAAAGGAGGAAGATCCCCCGTTCTTTTGGGGGATCACGGTGGGTGCGAGGGGGACGGATCAGGCCAAATGGGAGTCTGAATAGATTTGGATTTGCTCAGATGGAGCCAACGTTGTTCCCATTTTGTTCTGTTTTTTGATTAATCCCAGACAACCTGATTCAAGCCGGGGTGTGTGTGTCCATCACTAGCCCCACCCACAGCCCTCTGCTGGGTTTTAAAGCCTTCCATTCCATTCCTGTGGTCAATTTGCCCCTGAGTCTGTGACTGATCACAATGCTGAGCATGGCGGTTTCAGTGGCAGGCTGGACCCTAACCCTGATTCAAAGCAGGTGTCATTCTTGTTTAAGCAGATATGCATACACACAAATGTTTCAGAGACACAAGTCACAACACACAGGGTGAATATATTCTCTGTCTTTGACATTACACTGCTTAGCTTTCCAAACACACGCCATCCTAATTAGATTTTGCATTTAATTTCTTTGAGTAGCTTATGATGGGGAGACAGTATTTGTCCTAGATAAATGTATTCATTAATAGGGTCTATTATAGTGTTTCCCTACTCTGATTCCTTCTGGTAGGAGAACGGCAATTAAACATGACCTTGGGTTTCAATACGTGCGCATGCGCGCAATGCTCAATGGCATTGCAGCTCTTCCCGCAAAGCAGCCCTCTGGGATGGATTCTCACCTAGAGTCTGGCCCTTCAGACAGGAAATGATGCCCCTGGGTTGCTTAAGAGATCCCTGGTGCAAGGGTAGCCAATGTGGCATTGTACTGCAACTCCTTTCACCCCAGCCAGCATGGCTAATGGCCAGAGGTGATAGGAGCAGTAGTCCAGCAACATCTAGAGGGCACCAGGTTGGCTGTCCAGCAACATCTGGTGGGCACCAGGTTGGATGTCCCTGCACAACTGGATTCTAAGGAGAGGGCAATTCCCCCACCATCCCAGAACGTTAATTCAAATCAATGGGATGGGATAGAAGCCCCATGTCCCAGGCCTTTGGGGCAGTGGCTTGTGCATTCTTCTGCCCCATTGTGCCAGGACACAAGTGATTGAAACAAGGCACTCTCACGCACAGCCAGCTGGGTGATGATGGTTCTGGCTCCGTGGATGAAATACAACATTAGGTGTCCATCTCCCAGAAGTCTCATGACCCCAAATCCCCCCACCCCACTGATTCCCTGAGCACCAAGAGAGCAGCCTTGCCCCCGTAGTGAGGCTTGTTCAGCAGGCCTTTTGAACCTCTGCATTAGGGGCTGCTGTTATGTTATGTTAGGGTTTATTTCTAGGCTGCCTTTTGGCCAAAAAAGACCCCAGGGCAGCTGACACACAAATAGAAAAACAAAAATGCAAAATACAAATAAAAACAATACAATTTGCAAAAATTCAAGCCAACAAAATCCTAGCAGTTCTAAAAAGTGTGGAAGGAAATTCCAGACAATTGATTGAGCTCCAAAGGTCAGAGTTTATTGAGAGAGATAACATAGACCAGTGGTTCCCAACCTGGGGCCGGGACCCCCAGGGGGGCCGCGAAGTAATCCAGAGGGGGCCGTGAACAGTAAATAAATGAATTATTTATTATAATTTTTTAAGAAGTCTTCACTCCCTGGACACTGTCTGCTTTCCGCTGCCGCTGCAGATGACACCTCCCCCTTGCTCCAAATGAGAGGGGAGGCCTTTTGCTGAAGGGCCAGAGCATCTTTCAGGCGCACTAAGGGCAGGCATCTGCCTATAAAATACATGGCAGATGCCAAAGGAGGCTGAGGGTGGAGCTACCAGGAAGAAGAGGGGATTACTATCACTGATTCCCATCTCCTTGCACTGCCGCTACTGGCAACACCCTTACTTAGAATGAGAGGAGAGGGCTTCTTGTGAAGCAAAAAGAAGCAAGCCTGCAAAGAAAGGCTGCTTTCCCCCTTCCTTCCTGGCAGCCAGCCTGCCTCCCTGGGGGGAGCGGGTCACAATTTATTTTCAGCTTATAAAGGGGGTTCCATGCTCATAAAGTTTGGGAACCACTGACATAGACCATTGGGACAGAGGCTACCAAGAACCGTCTCTGCCCAAAATATGCCAAGCAAAGGCATACATATGTCATAAGCACAAAGCAGAGGAAAAACCCATATCTTACACTTTCTGGGTGGTCACCTGGTACATTTTTGTCCTGCCCCTCCATGTGCCAGGTTGGTATCCTCCTCTTATCTCCATACTGGGCAGTTCAGATTTTCAATCTGTTCACCCTAAAGCCCCCTCCTAATGGGATGTTTACTTCTTCAGTTTAAACCGACACTACATGTGAAATATCTCTCTTAACCACAACTTCCTCATTTCCCCTTGCTCCGTGCATTTCCAAGCTGCTTTCAGTTTTAGGCTAAGCTAATACTGCATCTAAAATGACAGGCCCTTTTGGTCAAGAGAAGAGACAAAATGCCAAAGGCTTTTTAGGCCTGGTGAGTTATAATTTCCGCTCTCAAAAGCAACAACAGCTAAAAACCAAAAGCACTCATCTTCCTGGTAAAGGACAGTCCCCAGAAAAATGTCCCTAAGAGCAGGGGTGAGGGGGCAAGGCAGGTGGAAAAGCACAGCACAGTCTTATCCTTGCAGCAGTGCAGCCACAGGGCTCTGCTGCAAAGACCAAGGGCTGCCCAAGGGCTGACTTTGGGTAGGGGTTTGTTTGTTTTGCAGGTGTCAGCCTTCAAGATAAATAAGAGGGGGGGATTGGCCTCTTTGCCTCCTCTCCCTGTAAACACAAGGCTGACGCCCAGTAAGGAACATTAGGCCTGATGCACAGATGCTGTGAGGCATTCGTCACCCTGATAAGTTTAATGTATAATTTAGAAACAGATAATCAAAATGGAAGAGAGAGGAGCTCTTAAATAACTGAAGGGTGTTCAGCTCAGGAATCACATACACCAGTTAATGTTTCAAACAGAAGCGGCTGAGCCCAGGGCGTGAATTTCAGCCTGTGCTTGGAGTAATTTGATTTGGAAGACTAGAGCACTTTAGAAAGAGAACTTGCCCATGTCCACAGGCCTGACGGGAGCTCCGTGGTTCTTCACACAAGCTCCAGTTTCAAAATCCAAGACTCTCAAAATGCAGGAGGGGGGGGGAGATGACTACTTATCCCTGATTGTGATCAAGCCAGCCATGCAAAATCAAGCCACAAAGACTCCACAAAGCAACAATGCCAGATCTAGAAAGTCCCCACAGGGCTGAGTAAAAGTTGTTATTCCCCAGTGGGGAGGGAGGCACAAACACGGAAAAGTTGCAAAAATGTGGTAATTATTGGGTGGAGAATTCAACTTCCCAAGAGTCTGAGCTTTCATTTTAAATGAGACGTTTCTAGCCCTTATGGCTACAAGAAATGTTTAAAGTGCATGAAGGACAATGGCTGCTGATAGTGCTTACAGGAATCAGGGGGGTGAGGCTCACCACCCTTCAGAGCTCTGTGTCCCTTCTTGTCACTAGCAAAGTGAATAGATTATATAAAAAAACTTGTGCTTAATTTACCAACTGTGAATAGTCTGAAGAATACTTTTAGCTGCACTGAGTAATTGCTATCTTCTATTTTTGGATAGGGACAAATATTTCCTAGAAACTAGAAGTCTGTCCCCTGCTGCCTGTGACTGTGACCCCCCCTCCAATATTCACATTTTTGTCTTCATGGGTTCTTTATTACATTCATATCTCACCTTTCCTTCTCCAAGGAGCTCCAGGTGTCATATATGATTCTCCTCTTCCCCTTTTTGTCCTCCCAACAATCTTGTGAGGTAGGTTATGTTGAGAGATGGTGACTGGCCTAAGGTCATGGCTGGGGGGGCGGGTGCGTTTGCACCCAGGCTCCTCAGTCATAGTCACACTTTTTCTCCTGTCCTAATTAGGCAAACGGGGTGACACCATAATGGTACACACAGAGCCCATCAGATTGGGCAGTGAGGTGCCATGACTGAGGCAAGCGAGAGCTGCTCAGAGAGAGCACAAGTGATGGCAGTGTAAATGAAACCAACAAAGGAGGAGAAGCAACCAAAAATGGCCAGGGACAACCGTGAGAAGCTTTCGTAAGGAGCACCCACAGCCCGGGGAGTGGGATACTCTCGCTCACTCATCCCCAACCGGTGGCCAACAGAGGTTTGGTACTACAACTCCCATCAGCCCAGCCAGCCCAGCCACACGGAGCTGGACCTGACGGGAGGGAGGCTGGGCTGATAGGCTGATGGGAGTTGTAGTACCAAACCTCTGTTGGCCACCAGGCTTGGGGAGGGCCGTGGCTCAATGGGTAGAGCACCTGCCTTGCATGCAGGGCTCCCAGGTTCAGACCCCAATGACATCTCCAGGTAGGGCTGAAACCCCACAGAGCCATTGCTGGTCAGGGTGGACGATACTGACCTGGAGGGACCAGTGAGCCTGACTCAGTTCGAGGCAGCTTCCTCTGTGCTTCCCCAAACCTCTGGGGGTGTGAGGCTGGGGGCTGCTCTTGCCTCTCCTCTTGACGTTCTGGGTGTCTGCCTCTGGGATCTAGCCCAGTACTTTGATTTGATTTGGATTCCTGCATTGCACAGGGGGTTGGACTTGATGGCCTTATAGGCCCCTTCCAACTCTACTATTCTATGATTCTATTATTCTACTTCTCAGGCCAGTGCCAGGTTTTGGGGGGCCGGGGGGTCCTCTGGTGGCAGCGGCTGCGGCTTCTCTGCGGCCACATGATTTGCTACATCTGCCAGATTGCGGGCAGAGAGCAATGAGGAGGCGGGCAGGGGCTGCTGCTTCACCTGCTCTCTGCCATTGGAGGTGCTCAGCCCCCCCCCCAGCCATGGTGAAGAGGAGGGGTAGGCCTGGGAGGGAGGGGAGACAGGGGGCCCCAGCAGGTTCTGATCCTGCCAGCCCTTGATTGCTGCGGCCCCTCATGCCTCTTTTCTTCCCTCCAGATGAAGCCGGCCGCATCTCTGGCAGAGAGCAAGTGAGTCAGACAGACATGCTCCCTCCTCCCCCTGCCAGCTCTGTGCTTTATCACCATTATTTATTATTTATTTAGCCCTGACAAAACCCACGCTTAGATAAAGAAACAGGGAGAAAAACCTGTCCTTGCCTGTGCAGCCCAGAATCCTGGCGGTTAATCTCCCGCAGATCCTTAAAGCATTAATGAGGATTGAAAGTGGTGATGCCAGCCTCCCTCAGCCTTGAGGTGCTGTTGGTAGAAATGGGATTGTGGCAATCACCAGCTGGGGGTGGGTGGAAAAATGGGGGGAGAGGCTGTGGGATCAGCCCGTTTAGGCTGATGCGTCTCCAACGCCTCAGCGGAAGCCGGTGGCAGTATCAAGAGAGAGGCTTCTGAACTGTCACAGAGGATGTCCTGGAAAATGATGACATTTGGATTGTGGGCTCTCGCAACCCAAAACAGAGATGAAGATAATGTCCATCCAAGCACAGATGCTTCTCTGCTTGTAAGCTGCAAATACGTTCTGCCTACAAAGATGTGTCCTGAATAGAGTGGATTTGCCAATATTATCATAATTGGAGCCAAAACCTTTGAAATCTGATTGCTGCAATACCTCCTGCTGAACTCTGAGTAAGCTGGTCATTCACACACACACACACACACTCCACTTCATAGCATCCCACACTAGCAACATCTGATACGGAAACAGCAGAGGACACTACTGGGCTTTGCTCTGCAACTGCTTTGCCTGCTTTGGATGGGGCTGTGCTCCCTCTGAAAGAGCAGGTTCGTAGTCTGGGGGTGCTCCTGGATCCATCTTTGTCACTAGAGGCCCAGGTGACCTCAGTGCTAGGAGTGCCTTTTACCAGCTTTGGATGGTAAGACAGCTGCAGCCGTTTCTGGACTGGGATAGCCTGACCACTGTTGTCCATGCACTGGTAACCTCCAGGCTGGATTACTGTAATGCGCTCTATGTGGGACTGCCCTTGAGACTCCCTTGGGACTGCCCTCTATGTGGGACTGCCCAGAAGCTGCAGCTGGTGCAAAATGTGGCGTCGAGACTGCTCATGTGTGCAGGAGATCACTAGCATGGCACCCTGCTGCTGAAAGAATTGCACTGGCTGCTACCAGGCCAAAGTCAAAGTTCTAGTTTTGGTGTACAAAACCCTATACAGGAGTTGGAATCTGCAACATCCACCCCTGGAAGAGAGCACATGGTGCTCAGTTGAGCCAAGTGCAGATGCTGCAGATGCAACCAACATGGTGTCAGAACGGCAGTGCAAATAATTTCACAGCCACATGGCAGAGATGTCTCCCAAACCCGTGGCTGGTGCTCGTGGAGGTGAAGCATCTTCAAGTGGATTCGGGACTGCGGTGCTAGTCCCACGGAAAGACCTAAGGGAGAGCCTGCATCACTTTCCCTGACAGAGTACACGGATCCATCTAAACTTCAGTATTTCTAGTAAAATGTAAGGTAATACTAGATTTCTACTAGTTCAGCACTGTTACTGTACACCCCCCCCAATAAAACCAGCAGCACCCATAATACTGGGAATGTTGGGAACAATTGAGCCAGAAATTGAATGTTTAGAAATTAGGAAAACTATTTCAGCTCTATGGCCAAGTCAGGATTCCAAGATTTGTACTCGAGTCCGGAGGTAACTCTCTGCCTCAAGAGAGGTAGCCTTTGACTCCTTGCTTTCTCCTGCTCTTCTACCTGCATTCCTTTTATTTGCCTTTCAATGTCTGGAAAACATCACAGGCCACCATTTCACCCTTATCTTTACAACCCAGTAGGAGCGTCTTCTCATCTTGTTGTGCAATGAAATGGCCTAACAATGGAAGCATTTAGGCCGAAGATTACAAAATGTCCTTTTCAGCAAACTCAGCGGTGCTGGTAGAACAAAGCAAAGGAGGAAGGAAGTCAAGGATCCACCGAGACTTTGCTGCTTAAGTAAGCCATAGTACCAAGCCAAAATGGGCCAGTGGCAATTTTACTGTTGCCAAAGCCAAGCTTATCCGGTTCCACAGCACCCCCCTGCTCCAAAAAATGTGTTGCTATACTCCTTCCACCCCCGGTATCATCAGAGCTGGCCACTGCCAACCTCCGTGGAACCTTAAAGGAGGGTTTGGGTGCCCCAGGTGCCTGGTTCAGAGACTGAGACAGCACCCCCAGACCAAGGACCATCTGACTACTCGCCATACTTTTCCCAACAGTAACCAGCCAGATGCTCCAAGCAGGCCATGGGAGTGGTCTCCATCTCTTGGCATTTGTCCCCACCACCCGATGCTCAGAGGTGAAGTGGAAGGTTCCATTGAGCCACCTTGACAAGGAGCCATTGATTGCTTTGTGCATCATCCATGGATTTGCCTTAATTCTACAAGAATCCACCGAGAGGGACCACATTTCCCCTCATTTCATTGTGGCTGCTTTACCAACTCCTACAGAAACATCTACCTGAGGGCAGAAACAGCCATGGACAAGATGACAGTGTTTACTGTCTGAGACACAGCTACAAACTACCAACCAGCCTCAACTGTAGTCAGGTCATGCAGGCTTCCTTCTACCCGTGCAATGTAAGGTTCTCTTGCTATGAGATCATCTTTAAATCAACAGCCATATCTGCTGCATCCCTCACCTTTCATTCCCGAGGCCAGAAGTTGTCTTCCTTCTAGAGATTGCTCTTCATTTGTGCAGGGTGCAGCAGGTTATTAATCACATTTGATTATGTTTCACGGGAACTCAAATCTTTACCTCTGGCTCCTTGTACTCCTCACTTTTGAGTTTCCAAGGACCTGCTATGGCTCACAGTACCAGGATGGGATGTGCACCAGACACCCAATTCTGGTGAATGTGGCTCCTGCTAGCTGTGGGAGAAGGTGAGGGGCAGGAAATGTTGCTGGTGCCTCTGACTGTGGGGCTTGAGAGTGACACGGGTGTTCCTATTGCCCGTGCCTGCTTTTTGCACTGTTGAGGCGGCTTGGGATAGCGTTCCAGAATAGTGGTCCACCACCAAGATTGTCCGCAAGGCTTTCTTGTCCTGTGCAGGATGGATGCAGCATGCTTCTGGAAGACCAGTTAGCTACTGGGGGGTCTAGGCCGAGAGAGCTTCTTGTGATCAGGGCCTGCTTTGGGGCTGACTGGCCACTGTGAGAACAGGAGGTTAGAGGAAAGATACCTGACAGCTGGAAAGAAGCTAATATTGCTTTAATTCCTAAAGAGGATCAAGATCTGACTTTAACAAAAAAATTATCGGCCAATATCTGTATTAAATAATGATTACAAGTTATTTACAACGATTTTGGCGGAAAGAATGAAATTAATTTTGCAGAAAGTTATCCATGAGGACCAAAGTGGTTTTTTACCTAAAAGACACTTGTGAGACAATGTTAGAAGTGTGTTGGATGTATTGGAATATCTGGAACAACATAGTGATAAACAAGTAGCATTATTTATTTTAGATGCAGAGAAGGCTTTTGATAATTTGAATTGGAACTTTATGTTTAAAGTTTTGGAAAAGATGAATTTTGGAAGTAATTTTATTAAATGGATTAGATCAATTTATACATTACAAAAGGCACAAATAATTGTGAATGGTGAATTAACAAAGGGAACGAGACAAGGATGTCCACTGTCTCCACTTTTGTTTATATTGGTCCTTGAGGTGTTGCTCAGAGACATGACAAGATGAGAGAATTAGGGATGTAAAGATTAAAAAAGAAATACACAAATTGAGAGCTTTCGCTGATGATCTGGTGATAATTTTGGAAAAACCTCTGGAAGGATTAGAGGTGTTAATGGAAAAATTAAAGGATTTCGGGGTATTGGCGGGCTTTAAGATTAATAACTTAAAAACAAAGATGTTAACAAAAAATATGGGTATACAAGACCAAATTGCAGTAATGGAAAAAAATGGTTTTACAGTGGAGAAAAAGGTGAGATACCTGGGTGTTACTATTACAAATACGAATTGTATGTTATTCCAAAACAACTATGTCAAGATCTGGACAGAAATTAAGAAAGATATGATGAGATGGGATAAATTACAGTTGTCATTATTGGGAAGAATCTCTGTGATAAAAATGAATGTATTGCCTAGAATGATGTTTCTATTTCAAACAATACCTGTGATAGCAAATGATTTACCTTTCAAACAATGGCAAAAATATATTTCTAAGTTTGTATGGCAAGGGAAAAAACTAAGAATTAAATTAAAATTACTACAAGATGTAAAACAAAGAGGGGGATTGGGATTACCAAATTTGAAATTGTATTTTGCTGCCTCTTGTTTAGTTTGGGCGAAGGAATGGATCCTGTTTAGAAATAAAAGGTTATTGCAGTTAGAGGTTTGGATGGCATGGTTATTTGTGGTATGATAAAGTTAATGTAGATTTTAAAAATCACTTTATAAGAGGTGCTTTGTTGAGAATATGGCATAAATATAAACCAAGGCTATGCACTAAAATGCCACTATGGATCTCAGTGCAGGAAGCTTTTTATAGAAAGGAAATTTTAGGAAAAGAAAGATGGCTAACTTATCAAGATCTCTTGGAAAAGGAACAAGGCGAATACAAAATGAAATCAAGGGAACAGCTGGCAGCAGAGGGTTATAGTTTTTATTGGTTCTCTTACAGTTGATGGAAAGATTTAAAACTGATAAAAGATTTTTTGATTTTGAACAAGGTAAATCTGAGTTTGAAATGAGTTTGTGTACAAATGACGAACATGTAATTGCCAAAATGTATAAACTTTTGTTAAAAATTGAAATGGAAGAAGAAAAAGTAAAAGACTGTATGGTAAAATGGGCTAAGAATTTTGGATATAACATACAAATGGATCAATGGGAAAATATGTGGGCAAAAGGGCTGAAATTTACATTGTGCTATAATCTCAAAGAAACTTTTTATAAAATGATGTATCGTTGGTATATGACCCCAGAGAAATTGTCAAGAATATACAAAACTGATCATAATGAGTGTTGGAAATGTAAGCAACAGGAAGGGACTTTCTACCATATGTGGTGGACATGTAAACAAGCAAAAACATTTTGGAGTCAAATATATAAATTAATGCAGAGAATTTTAAAGGTTAATATTCAATTTAAACCAGAACTCTTTTTGTTGGGTTTGATGGACGTACAATTGGAAAGGAATCATGGAAGAGTGATTCAATATATGGTTACTGCAGCGAGATTACTATATGCGCAAAGATGGAAGAATACAACATTACCAACAATTGAAGAATGGCTACTAAAACTAATGGACCTGGCAGAAATGGATAAGCTGACCTGTCTACTGAGAGAAAAAACAATAGTCACATTTCTCAAGGATTGGGATTCCTTTTTGAGTTTTTTGCGAGACACAGAAAATGAATTGGTGATATTGGGTTTTGACGATTAATTAGATTATTTAATTAAGAAAAAAGGAGAGTATGTAATTTATTAGTGAACAAGGTATCTTTATATGTATCTGTTACAACTGATCAAAGATAGATCGGAAGTCATCTGTTTTTGCATTTTTAATTTTTTTAAAAAATTTGTATGTTATTTGTATTTTATTTTCTTTAAAAGATAAAAAATTATACACACACACAAAAAAGAACAGGAGGTTAGACTAGGTGGGCTTTTAGCCTGATCTGGCAGGGCTCTTCCGGGTGGCCACGGTGAAAACAAGATGCGAGGCTACACGGGCCCCCCTTGCCTGGCTCAGCAGGGCTCTTCTTAGGCACTCCTGACATTATGCCGACTAGGGCTGATTTTGCAGCCCTCCGCCTCCATTTCTCTGAGATCTTGAGGTCCACGTTTCTCATCTTGCCTGTCATCACGTGGATCTTATCTGGGTGGCGTCTCCGCTCGGGACCTCTATGTCTGGTCCACCCCCCCCAATAATTCATTTCTGAAAACCAATTCATTTCCAATGGGAAGCCATTTGGGGAGGAAGAGACTTGCCCCCAAGAGAAACGCTGGCCGTGCTCGGAGAAGAGAAGAGCAGCTTCTGTGTGTGCAAAAGACGTGCATGTCCTAACAATGACCTCCACAGGCAGCTCCATCTGGGCGACACTGTGGGGTTGTCTAGATGTGGGCAAAGGGCACAGAGCAGGCAGCCTTGTTAGCGCTCCTCTCAGGGGAAGAAAACTAAGTGAGAAAGATGGGGGAAACTGATTTCTGGGAGGTAAAAATAGCAGAACTTGCAGTAGGAAGGGTTTCTTTCTTTAGCAGAGCAGAAAATATGGAACTCTCCTCTGGCAAGAGCAAAAGGGCACCACTCTGTGAATAACAAAGCAGGAATCTGCTCTGATCCGCTCTCCCACTTTAGGGCAGCTTTGGAACAAAAGGGAGGGGGAATTCTGGCTTGATGGTGGCAACTCCAAGCACACCGGCATGCATGCAGCCCCCTCCGGCACAATCCCAACTCCAACCTAAGGGGCATCAGGATTTGGGGGCCTCTCTAATAATAATAATAATAATAATAAATTTTATTTTTCAGCCACCTATCTGTCCGGGTTAGGGACACTCTAGGCGACGAACAACAAGAATAAAAACAATCCATATACATCAACATAATCAATTTTAAACTAAAAAACCATTCGTCAATTTAATTATAACATAAAATTAATCTATCCCAATCTTATAGGCCTGCCTGAACAGCCAGGTCTTCAAGGCTCGACGATAGCTGGACAAGGAGGGAGCACGTCTGAGATCAAAAGGGAGGGAGTTCCAGAGGGTGGGGGCCACAACAGAGAATGCCCTCTCTCTGGTCCTCACCAGCCTCGCTGTTCTCACCGGTGGGACCGAGAGAAGGTCTTGGGAGGCTGATCTCGTCAGGCGGCACAATCGGTGATTCTGGAGGCGTTCCTTCAGATATACTGGGCCAAAACCGTATAGGGTTTTAAAGGTCAACACCAATACCTTGAATTGGGCCCGGTAGACAACTGGTAACCAGTGAAGATCTAATAACACTGGGGTGATATGATCCCAGCGACGGCTATGCGTAAGCAAACGCGCCACCGCATTCTGTACCAGCTGTAATTTCCGGACCGTTTTCAAGGGTAACCCCACGTAGAGCGCATTGCAGTAGTCTAAGCGAGAGGAGACCAGGGCATGTATCACCTGAGGGAGCAGATGAACAGGAAGATAGGGACGCAGCCTCCGTATCAGATGTAATTGATACCAAGCTGCCCGGCTCACTGCTGTAATCTGAGCCTCCATGGACAGCTGGGAGTCAAGTATGACCCCAAGACTGCGGACCTGGTCCTTCAGGGGTAAACTTACTCCATCAAGCATCAGGTCAGTAATCCCTAACTTCCCTTTATCTCCCACAAGTAATACCTCAGTCTTGTCAGGGTTCAGCTTCAGCCTATTCTCTCCCATTCATCCACTTACGGATTCTAGGCACTTGGACATGGTGTTCACAGCCAACTCCGGTGAGGACTTAAAGGAGCCCAAAACTCCTGATGATTGCTCCCAGCGGTTTCACATAGATATTGAATAGCATGGGAGAGAGGATAGAACCCTGTGGCACTCCACAATGAAGAGGCCAAGGGTCTGAAACCTCATCTCCCAATGCCACCCGTTGTTGCCTACCTGAGAGGTAGGAACGGAACCACTGCAGAACAGTGCCTCCTATTCCTAATCCCCCTAGGCGATTTAAGAGGATACCGTGGTCAACGGTATCGAAGGCTGCTGAGAGGTCCAGGAGGACAAGGAAGGTGTATTCACCCCTATCCAATGCCCTCCGCATATCATCTACCAGAGCGACCAAGGCTGTTTCCGTTCCATGACCAGTCCTAAAACCCGATTGGTATGGATCTAAATAATCCGTTTCCTCCAAGTGTGTCTGTAATTGCGCAGCCACCACCCTCTCAATCACCTTGCCCAAGAATGGTAAATTAGAGACTGGGCGAAAGTTGTTTAACTCTTGGGGATCCAAGGACGGTTTTTTTAAGATGGGCTTTATTACCGCTTCCTTGAGGGCTGATGGCATTGCACCCTCTTGCAAGGATGCATTCACCACCGCCTTGATCCCTTCACCCAGTCTCTCTTTACAGCTCGTGATGAGCCATGAAGGGCAAGGATCAACCAGACAGGTGGTTGGCTTCACAGTACAGAGCACCTTGTCCACTTCCTCAGAGAGAAGAGGCTGAAACCGATCCCAACAGACCGGAATGCAACTGGCCGACTATGGCCCACTTCCTGTCTCCACGGCGAGCGGAAGCATGCTCTTCAGGCGCTCGATTTTATCGGCAACGTGTTTAGCAAAAGTATCACAGGAGATTTTAGAATGTTCCATGGGTTCCTGAGCAACTGGACCGACCAGGCTTCGGACCACTTGGAACAATCTCCTGGGACAACACTCTGCCGACGCAATAGAGGCAGCAAAGAAACTTCTCTTTGCTGCCTTTGTTGCCACCTGGTAGGCAGCTATTGCTGCTCTAACCCATGTCCGATCGCCTTCAGTGCAAGATTTCCGCCACCGGCGCTCAAGTCATCTCACCTCCTGTCTCAGACCCCGCAACCGAGGTGTGTACCAAGGTGCTGTCTGAGTTCTGTTCAGGGGGAGAGGACGTTTCGGAGCCACCCGGTCCACCGCCCTGGCGATCTCCTTATTCCACTCCATCACCAGGGATTCAACCCGGCGACCTTCAGTCAGCTCCATATCCCCCAGCGCATTCAGGAATCCTTTAGGCTCCATCAGGCATCTGGGGCGGACCATTCTAATAGGTCCTTGTCCCCTGCGGAGGGCATGTGGCATCGAGAGATCTATATTCACCAGATAGTGATCTGACCATGACCCGGGGTTAGAAGAATTCACCCTCACTTTCAGAGCACTGTCCTCCCCTCCCGAGACAAACACAAGGTCGAGAGCATGACCGGCTACATGGGTAGGCCCTATATTACTAAGGTGCAGATCCCAGGAAGTCATGGTTTCCATGAAATCCCAAGGGGCTCCTGTGAGGACAGCCTTGGCATGTACGTTGAAATCCCCCATCACCACTAGATTGGGGGAGAGCAACCGCACAGCCAAGACCACCTCGAGCACCTCAGTCAGGGATTCTGCTGTGCAGCGGGGTAGGCGGTACACAAGCAGAATCCCTAAACTGCCCTTTGGGCCCAATCTCCAGTACATGCAATCAACAAACTTGGTCTCGTGGAGAGGGGGCCTGGCGAAACACAAGGATTCCCGGTAGATAACTGCCACTCCCCCTCCCCGCCTACCAATCCTCGGCTGCTGTGCATATCGGAAACCGGCTGGACACATGGCCTCAAGTATAGGAGCTGAGGCCTCATCCAGCCATGTCTCTGTAATACATACCAGGTCTGCGTCCTCATCCAGGATCATATCATGGATGAGTGATGTTTTCTGTACCACAGACCTGGCAACAAAAGAGAGCAGCTGGACTTCTTCCTGAACCACAGAACCACTTCAGGCTGCAGGTTTGGATCATGTCCCCGCTTGTGCAAGGAAAAGCTCAAGCATAGAAATATTGCTTCTTGGGAGACGAAGGGAGAATGCTTCTTGTTTTTTATGGACAGCGCTGTGTGTATGTTCCCAGGATTCTTTGGGGGATGCCATGGCTGTTAAAGAGGCACAAGAGAGCTTTAAAAGTATGGTGTGGATGTGATTCCAGTATGCAACCCCCAACCTGCATCCTGATGAAGTCCAGCTTGACTTTATCATCTACTTCTGATGCACATATGCTCTTGTGGCCTTTAGAAAGCATGACAGAAGAAGAAATGGGGACTGGGGGAGATGCATGCTCTAAGGAGTGGAGGGAGAAGAGGGCAAATTCAGACTTGTGGGGCAACTGAGGATCCTTTCATCTTTTTGTGAGTGTCACTAAAATGTCTCTATAGATATTTCTTTTGGGTCTTGGGGGCACCAGGCATGAATCAAAGGTGGAAAAAACTGTTATTTCTTATGGCCCATTGAATAGATGTCAGTGTTGATTCTATTTATACTAACAGCCACTGCAGAAACACAGAAAAATTGCTAGTCATGGTGTCACTCTGTCATGCCTCTTGTGCATAAATAACTGTCTAAATAATCAATAATCAATATAACTAAAAGTGATCACATATCACACACTAGTGTGACCAACATTCCATCGCATGGTAGCTTGACGAAGGAACAGAACCCAGGATGAGGCTTGATGGTGGATTCTTGATGGGGAGGGAGGACCAGATGCCACCCCACTGAATTCCCTTTCTGTCACGCTAAGTGAATGATTCCTACTCATTCCTGCAGGGGAAATTACAGAGCTACTCCTTGGGGACTTCTTGGAAAGAGGGCAAATCTGCCCTTGCAAAATGCCCAGATGTGATGATGGGTGGGTGTATGGGGAGATCGTATGTGGGGGTGTATATTGCAAGGGTTCCTCCAGGTGCACACCTCACTGTCCATGGAGACTCTTTGCATACACGCCCTGCTGCAGCATCCTTGACGGTATTCATGGTTGCAGCAAAGCAACTTAGTCAGCCTGGCCGGACAGAAGCCTTTTCTGCAACTGTCCTGGCTCCCATGAAGAATGATTTGGGCTGTGGAAGATGCAAAGATCTCTCTCTGGCTCTTCTGAACTAGAGATGCTGCTTCAGCATCCCACACTTTCACCCCCCCCCCACAGCTCTTCATTCCAGTAGCATCGTGATTTCGAGCACATCTAGACCAAGCCTGTAAACAACCTCACTCAACTCTGGCAGCTAAACAGTCTTTGATGTAGCTGGCCTGAGACCCATCCATTTGATGCTTGCTTGCTTTAAGGGCATTTTAATAATGCATCTCCTCTGTGCAACAGTGTCCATGGCAATGCAGCACTGGAGAGCAGCTGGAATCTGTGGTCAGACTGAAGGAGTGATCTGAGGATGAGCCAGGCTGCCTCCAAGTTTAGCCGTTATTAATTACAGACACTTTCCTGGAGAATCATTGGGAAAAAAATAACAATAACTAGGCTTGTAGTTGGGTATAATGAGCAAAGATTCTTTGGCACTGTGGAGGTGGAGCCTCTTCCAGAGGGCCTGATCAATGGAGTCTCTTGTCTGCTAATGTATTAAGCTGGAATGAAGAGAGCCAGTGTGGTGTAGTGGTTAAGGTGTTGGACTACAACCTGGGAGACCAGGCTTCGAATCCCCACACAGCCCTGAAGCTCCCTGGGTGATCTTGGGCCAGTCGCTGCCTCTCAGCCTCAGAGCAAGGCAATGGTAAACCTCCTCTGAATACTGCTTACCATGAAAACCCTGTTCATAGGGTCGCCATAAGTCGGAATTGACTTGAAGGCAGTCCATTTCCATTTTTCTACATGCAACACCTTTTCATGGTTTCCTCTTATCTCTTTACATCCCACCTTTCCTTTCTGCTGCTGGAGTGGCCTTTCTCCTCACAGGGAGATCTTTCTTGGGCAGAAGAGCAGCACTGCACATTTCACTTTCAGACTCTGCCCATCATGATGAGTTGATTCTTCTCCCAGGTGCCCCTTTGGACAAATCCATACTCCAGGATGCTCCCAATGCCACTCCCTCCCTGCCTCCCTCCCTCTTTCATTTCGGAGGGATGTTTTTATAGAGCATCCAGTTCCAGGGGAGTTTTGAGGCTCACCAGGGAAGCACGCAATGGCCGTTGGAGGTAGAAGGCAGACAAGGACAGGACCTTGGAGAGCTCCCTGCCAGCTGGAACACATTTCTCCCCAGACAGCTGCCGGGAATGCTGTTGCCACAAGACCAAAGATCATTCTACTCAGAGTAGACACATTGAAATTAATAGACGTGACTCACTTAGCTCTGTTAATTTTAATGTGACTTCTCTGAGTGAAACTTAGTTGGCTATATTATATATAGATATACAAATATATAATTATCTGTGGATATATTTTTACAATTGCTTTTACATTTATAAACTGCTTAAAAGCCATTTTGGCAGGGAAGCGATTTATTATTATTATTATTATTATTATTATTACTGCAACTGCTCAAGTGTGGGCAGGCTCCACTCCCTGGAGGCTGGAGGAGCTGCCTGGCTAGTGAAAGGGCTCTTTTGCAGTCTTTGCCTTCTGTGTTGGTAGGGAGACAGAGGTGCTGAAGGGGCTGGGCTGAGTCCTCCAGCTGGGAGGGCCCCAAGTCACAACCCCCCACCAAGAAGTAGCCTGGGCCGCATCCGAGTCCTCCACCAAGCACTGCAAGGTCCCTGGGATGTGAGATGTCATGGGGTGGCATTCAACACACTCATTCCATCAGAGCAAGGGCATTTGGCTGCACAATGGAGCTGCCCTCTCCTCTCCCCATGCCCCCCCTGTGCCCCTCCCAGCCCTCCAGAGCAGGGCATGCATGAGAGGAGAGGGGAAGTCCTGTTGCACAATGAGAGATCCTTGTGCTAACAGAATGAGCATCCTAGATGCTGCCCATAGTCTTTCAAGAGTGTGCAATGAGCTTCCTGCCGCCCTCTCACTTCTGATCATGCACATGAGCCATCTATGTGTTGCCAAAGCAAGGACCTTCCAGGGTGGCCTCTCCTGGCCCCTTCTGTTTGTCTAGGGCTGGCCATTACACACTCCCTACACAGAGACCTGGGTTTGTGAGATGACTGTCAGCATGGAAAAGAGGGAGCAGTGGGAGGA
This sequence comes from Rhineura floridana, assembly GCF_030035675.1. Classification (NCBI taxonomy): domain Eukaryota; kingdom Metazoa; phylum Chordata; class Lepidosauria; order Squamata; family Rhineuridae; genus Rhineura; species Rhineura floridana. The sequence goes on from NC_084497.1 coordinate 12,483,663, forward strand.
GGGATCAGGCCAGTTTGAGGCAAGGAAGGTCCTCTTCCCCAGATAAAAAGGGATCCTTGGCCACAGATGACGCGAAAGCCTCTCTCTGCCGAAGACTCCAGAGAACCACCCCAAATCCGCTGAGATGTTACTGGGCTTGGTGAACCAATGGCCTCACACAGTGCAGGCAGATCTCTCTCTCGCTCGCTTTGAGGGTCCTCTGAAGGATGTCCAGGTGCAAAAGAGGAGGAAGTGCCTGCACCTCTCACAGTCCTGTAGAAAAGGACCTTTGGGCAGCTGCATCTTGCCAGGCAGAAGTGAGAAAAGCTGCCCAAGATGAAATTCCCCCACCGCATGGAGGCGAAAGGACTCTGCCTTCCCTTCCATTGCCTTCTACTCCCATGCAGAGGCAGGAACATGCAGAACTCCCTTGTCTCTTCCTCTCCCTTCTGGCATCCCCTTTTTCTTACATACAGTCAGTAACTGGTGTGTGTGTATCTGCATATCTGCTTATGTTTGCACTCAGGTGTTTGTGCATGTAATATATATTGAACAAATGTCAGCACAATTAAAAAAAACTAATAGAGAAATTGTTTGGGAAGGTGTAGAATGTTATTCACTTGCTTTGCCTTGGGTGGGTTGCTGGGGACTGAAAAGACTCAGGGCACAAGTCCATGGCACAAATTTCCATAATGTGTGCATATGGTAATGTATATGTACAGATGCAAATTCCAGTCTCTGAGCAAATTTAGAGGTTGGGTCTCACCAGCACTGGCTGTGCTTTGCTCCACATCCAGCAGCCCTGTATGCACAGTAATTTAAAAAAAGCTTTTAAAAAGGGAGAGGGGCAGGAGATCTGGGGTTGGGGGCCTTTAGCCACCCCCTAACAACATCCACCTGCATTGTGCCAAAGTTTGAGAACCTTTTAAGCTTCAGAAATAAGAGAACTCCCCTTCCTCTTCTCACCAAGACTCTTTACACTCCTCCTTTACACTAAACTGAGCCTACCCAATCCACGTAAAATCCCTCTTTAGGGGAAATCCAGCGGTGAGATGCGCTAAGTGAGGGAGTCACCTTCCCATTTCCCTTGGCTTAGTGTCTGTGGATATTCCCACATATTCCTGAAGGGATCCACAGAACAGTCCAGGTGCTAACTATTTAATCTCTTGTTTGGTGCAATTGTGGTTTTATGTTGCTCACCTTGAACTTTGGAAAGGCAGTACAGAAAAATAAAGAAGGAAGGAACGAAAGGGGGGAGGGTTTGAGATCCAGCTATTGTCCAAGGTTAGAGATGGTAAAGCGAGGTTAGTTGTGCAAGAGCAGCGCAGCCTGGTCGCTGCTCATCAGACAGACCAAGCCCGCCTTGGAAGCTTTAAGGGGCCCCAGGCTTTGTAGAGTGCAGAAGTTTCCTTCCAGCCTGGGTAGTTTGCTTGCAATTCCCTCCTATATGTGTGGGTGTTGTGGTGTTAGGGATGGAAAGATCTGTCTGCTTCAGGTCTCTCACCTTCTCTTTTTCCCAATGTTAAATTCAGTTCTTTACATTCCTACAGAAATCTGCCATTTTAAAAAAAAATCCTCATGAAAATTCTCAAATCATTTTAGTGCGAATTTCTCCAAATAAACACATTTTTGTGGGCAGTTTTGACAAAGGGACACATTTTTGCAGCCATTTCTCATCATTTCATGCATTTTTGTATGTTATTTTCACTCATGCATTCATTTTTATGCACACTTTCCCCTAATATATGCATTTTTGTAAATGTTTAGTTGGCGAACTGCATCCCAAAATTCTAATAAATGCAAATTTCAAAGGACTGCTGTGTTTTGGTTCTCATATTGTTTTGGAAATTGCAAATTTGATAAATTCTGCTTGAAATGCGAACTGAACTAAAATCCTCACCCATCCCTAGTGTGTGTGTGTGACATTCCCTCAAGCCCCAGGTTCAGGAGATCCCACATCAGTGCACCTTGTGTGTCTTGCTTGGTACACACCATCCAAATGTCCGTTTAGCTCCGCTCTGCCCTGACTACAAAAGCAGCCCCTGATCCTGATCTTCTTTGCACCTGGGCAAAGCCCTCATTCACACAGACACAGACTGCGTTGCCACTTCTGGCTCCTGGTTAAATTCACAGATGCAAATTCCAGGGATGCTTCTTGGCAAAAAAGAGTTAATTTCCAAGCCCTGCATGGAAGAGTGTCTCCCTGGTGGATGCAGTAATGAAACCACTGGTGCCGGTTGCAAAACAAATAGATAAATCAATGTTTCAATTTGCTCCGTGTAAGTGAATGGCCTGGGGTTGCTTAGTGATTCAAAGATCGTCCTCATCAGGAACCTTGTACTCAACTAAACTTACCAGGCCATATTTGGGGTGCACATTTTGGGGGTGGGGAAGCCTCCGCTCTAGCAGCAACAGCAATGCGGGCCTGCAGAAAGGCTTTATGTCATTCCTCCCCCCGCTTGCAACCTCTTGCCGATGGCTGCTTAACTAATTGGCAGCAGAGCATGCTGGGAAATGCCAGGAGATCCCAGTTTCAAGAGTCTGAAGGGAAAAAGCAGGTTGCATCCTGACGTCCGTAACAGCTGGTATTTATGCAGTGCTTTATTCAAGCCTTCACACTGCTCCACGTACATTTTCTGAGCAATGGAGGCTGTGGTCCATTAGGGCAAGTGGAGCCCTGCGCCACCACCCTCACTCTGCACTCACCTGCCGGCCTTCTCACTGACAACTAGCCCAGGCAAGGGTGGCCCTGCCAGCTTCCTCCGCATCAGTGTTGCCCTTGGAGAGCTCAGCAGAGAGGAGGAGGACGGGACAAAGCAGAATTCATTGATTGGCTCCGCCTGTCATTGGCTCTGGCCCCGCCTCCTCTCGGGCTCCCTGCCTTCCAACCCACCAGTCCCAGTGGGCACCAGCCGCCACTGTTTCTGAGTGGCAGGCCAGCAGCATCCTCCCTTTCTGTGACAGGCACTGCAGGGTGGGGAGGCTAAGCACCCCCACAGAGCTCATGGCGGAGAGATGAACTGCCTGCCATTAAAGGGAGGAGTGAAACTCACGATTCCCAGCAAGTCACCGCCAAGCAAGGCTGGCCCACAACGTTCTGCTGCCTGAGGTGACAGACAGGGCCTCCCTGGCCCTCATTCCCCAGTACAGAAGCCGCCTGGACAGGCAGCTGAACCCCGCTCCCATGCGGGCGTTGGGGCATCCTCCCTGGCCTTACCCAAGTAGAGAAAGGGAGCATCTGCCTGGGCTTGGAGCATGCCCAGTCCTGTCCTCCCTGCTATGCCTGAGGAAGCCGCTTCACTCTGCCTAACGGGAGTGCCATCCAGATCCACGCTATTTGGGCTGGCTCTAGCACTTGGCAAAGCCTGGAAGCTGCCTGGAAAGAAGGAAGGAGCAGCCCCATGTGAACCACGTGAAGAACACAACAGCAGCCCAACTAGCCCAACTAGCGTAGTATCCTGTTCCTGACAATCACCAGCCAGCTCCCTCTGGGAAGCCCACGGACAGGGGCGACAAATCCTTCTCCTGTTTGCTCCCCAGGTACTCTGCCTCTGAACATGGAGGTTCCATTCAGATATCATGGCTGATAAGACAGCCGTCTCATCCCTTTCTAAAGTCATCTGAGATAGTGAGTGTCACCACATCTGCTGGCAGTCATGATATTATGGCAATCAAGCTGGAAGGTACACCGACATGGATCAGCCTTGAAAGGTCACCTTGCTCCAAGAAGAGCTCTACACAACAGATGCCGTTGATAAAACACCCCCCTCAAAGCGGTGAATTGAGTCTAGGAGCATCCCTTCGGAGGCAGGCAGCAGTGCAGCGGGGTGACGCAGACGAGGGCAGCTCTAGGGCTGGCACACAAGGCTGGCAGCTCCTCCTTGTGCTGGCAAGTGGATGAGGTGACAAGGAGGCTTTCAAGTTTATTTGTGATAGATAAGCACAGAGGAAGTAAGACAAAAGGGGAAAATAAGCAAGAAGAGACTGGAAACTTCCTTTTCTTTAATGTGGTTTGTCCTTGGTGCTAGCAGTTGCAATAATGACCCTTCTTTATGTAAAGAAATGCAACCATTATCTTTTAATTAGAAAATGCAAACAATTATGTAAATTAAAAGATAACGGTTGCATTTCAGCCATCTGAAAATCTTTTGTTAAAGCTCAATGCATTTTATAACAAATCATCCCTGAGTTACTCCCACTTATGTCACACATTACCATTATAATGTATAATGCTATATACAGTTGCGCTCTCTCTCTCTCTCTCTCTCTCTCTCTCTCTCATGTCTCTCTCTCTCTCTCTCTCTCTCTCTCTCATAGTTCCTGACTTCCAGACTTTGGGTTCATGTGGCAGACCTCTGGCTGGGCTGGCAGGCTCATGGCTCCACTGGGCTGCACTGGGCTCTGCCAGCAGACACCCCTTGTCCCAGCGCAGCTGTGGCACTGCCAGGACCCTGTCGGCTCACCCGGGGGTCTGCCAGGGATGGCCAGGCCAGCGGACAGACAGCTGGTGGAAGGCTGAAAAATGGGGCGTTCCAGGGGGTTGGTGGAGGAGGAGCTGAGGGGGACTTACATGTCATCCTCCTTATGTTCTGAGTGCTCCCGCAGGTCCCAGTCCATCGGAGTAATATAATTTCCATGGTGGTCAATGGGGAGTGCTTACTCCCCAGTAGAGGTATTCGTGGGAGCTGGCTTTTGCTTTTCCACACGTGGCTCCCGATGTGGCAGCTCCTGAATGGGGAGTGGGCACTGCAGAGCTTTCCGCTGGGCCCTCCTCCACTGACTCCCTTCCCACTGGCCTTCCCTCATTTGGATTGCCCCATCAATGGCATGGAAACGAAAAGGAGGATTCGGTTGGACTGCCTTTTATACAGGAGTGTCTACACTACAGACTTACAGCATTATTATTATTATTATTATTATTATTATTATTATTATTATTATTATTATTATTATTATTATTATTATTATTATATCCTGACCCTCCTGCAATAAGAGGACCAGGGCGGCAAACAAAAACACTCTAAAATATCTTAAAAACTAAAGAGTTTAAAACATATTAAAACAAAACACATTAAAAACATCTTTAAAAAACAACTTTAAAACCATCTCAAAAAGCAATTCCAACACAGACGCAGACTGGGATAAGGTCTCTACTTGAAAGGCTTGTTGAAAGAGGAAGGTCTTCCATAGGTGCCGAAAAGATAACAGAGATGCCGCCTGTCTAATATTTTGTTGTTGTTATGTGACTTCAGGTTGATTACGACTTCTGGCGACCCTATGAATCAGCGACCTCCAAGAGCATCTGTCATGGACCACCCTGTTCAGATCTTGTAAGTTCAGGTCTGTGGCTTCCTTGATCCATCTCTTGTTTGGCCTTCCTCTTTTTCTACTCCCCTCTGTTTTTCCCAGCATTATTGTCTTTTCTAGTGAATCATGACTTCTCATTATGTGTCCAAACTATGATAACCTCAGTTTCATCATTTTAGCTTTTAGTGATAGTTCTGGCTTAATTTGTTCTACACCCAATTATTTGTCTTTTTCACAGTCCATGGTATGCGCAAAGCTCTCCTCCAAACACCACATTTCAAACGAATTGCTTGTCTAATATTTCAGGGGAGGGAATTCCAAAGTGTCAGTGCCACAACACAGTTTTGTGATGATGTAACAATCCTGGGTTTCCTGAGGGAGACCTTAGCAAGAGTGTTGAGAACTTTCTGTTAGAAGCTAAAAAAAACCCCTTCACAGTCCTCTGGGAAGGTGACCTGCTGGAACTCGAGCCTGCGGTAGTGTTGAACTGGCAGCCTCAAGGGTGTCAAGCAAGATTCTGTCTGTGTGCTTGCGCCCAGATCTGGCCAAAGCAAGGGAGACCATCCAAGGAAGCCTCCCTGCCCCACCGAGCCAGTGTGGGCAAGGCAGCACTTCCCTGGCCTCTGTCAAAGGGTCCAAGATGGCCACCAGTTTGGATGGCTTTAAAAGATCAGAGCAACGCATGGAGGGCAAGGCTGTCAAATGGCTTCTAGCCACAGTGGTTATGCTCTGCATCCATAGGTGGAGGTGGTGTACTTCCAAATATTAGTTGCTGGAAACCACAGGGGAGAGGAAGAGTGCGCTCAGGTCTTCCCACGGGGCATCTGGCTGGCCACTGTGAGAACACAGGAATAGAGGAAGCCATTGGCCCATGTAGCTCAGTATTTAGACTGACTGGCAGTGGCTCTCTGAGGTTTCAGGCAGAGGTCTCTCCTGGCCAGGGACTGAAACCGCTGCATGCCAAGCAGACACTGTCTCTGAACTATACCCCTTCCCCGGATGCTATACTAGATGGGCCACTGGCCCGATTCAGCAGGCTCTTCTTACGTTCTTATGTCAGGTTCACAGGCTGGTTGGAGCAACTAGGAAATGCCTGCTCTTGATGTTCTTTGCTAGTGGTGGATCACCAAAATCCTTGCTGTGTGCCCCCTGCTTTGACCTCAGTCTGCCCTCAACTGGAGCCAACTTAGTCTGAAACCAATGCAAGCTTCTGGGTATAAATATGCCCTTGCTCTACACCGTCCCCTCATGGCTCCAGGGAGCCTAAAGGCCGGTCCAGGGAAAGCTCCTCTTACTATGGCTTTGCTGCTGCTTCTCTCCCTGATCCCCACTGCCTGGTGCCTAGCAAATGCACGGGATCTTCTCTGCCATTACTGCCCGTCTCCTGATCCTGCCATTCTGGCCTTACTGGCTGCATGCCAATCTGTGCACCTGGCAGCTGGCAACGCCGCTGAGAGCCTGACAGAGATTCTCAGCCCTGACCATTCTGTGAGTCATTTCCTTTCCTATGGACAAAAATAACATCTAATTTGCCCTTTGTATTCACCCTTTTTATTACTGCCAAGGACATACATGCGTGTGAGAGAGAGAGAGAAAGAGAGAGAGAGAGAGGTGAGCAAAAAGGCTAAACTGGAGTCTACTGAAATGGAAACTGCCACAGCCAGGAAGACTGAAACGAGGCTGGCATGTGTGAGTGGTGAAAGAGATTGACACACATGTTTAGCTAGCTGGTGATTTCAGGCTGGGATCTCCCCTGCTAGAAGTTTATTTCTGTGGACTTGCCAGGCATAATGTTTCCACCAAATGGACACCAGAGGGTACTGTGTCTTTGGCTAGAACACAGAAAAGGATTCCTTTATTTCTGAATGCTCATTGATGAGACAAGATAGCTCTCCCCCCACCCCCACCAAAAGGCACACGAGGAATATAAAATCCTCCAGAGGCCAACTGACTTCCTAGCTGGTTGTGGCTGCTGACATGATGTCACCTGGAACACCCAAGCCCCAGGTTTTTCCCCAAACCAAGGAATATTCCACCCCCTTTTGCAATTGCTTGAAAAAAAGCCAAAAGCACTTTTCCGGTTTGAGGTGGAGCTGGTTTTGATTGATGAAGCACACTGTCATACTCAGATGAGACAATGAAGACAGAGAATGTCAGCCAGGAAGTCTGCTTTTGCTGAGTCAAGAGGGGAATGTGTCCTGACTGAGAAACTGACCAGATTTTGGGACAGGTGAAAATGAGACCAGAGGAAGTGTCGTCCAAGTTATGTTCAGGGAAAAGAAGAATTGTGCCCAAAGAGGCACTGTTGTGCCTGTTCTTTCAGGTCTTTTCAAGGTAAAAGGACCAGGTTCACATAAGCATGTGTGAATGTCCATCTACGTGTGTGAATGTGCTATTGCAGATCAAACACAAGTAGGGATTGCTGATCACCTTCAACACAGTCCTGTTCAGAGGAATCGAGGGAGGATTCCTGCATCCTGCCTTGCAATGGCTCCAGTTGGAACTAGCTTGACATTTTCACAGGGAACTCATGGAAGTGTCTTGTTCTGTTTGCAAGAACGCTTGCAAACGTTTGCTTTCTGCAATGGTCAAAAAGCATTTCTATTCTTCAGTGGGTTTTCAATTGTCCCCTTCCGCCAAACTTCCTCTCTCTTTTGTCCAAGTTGGACAGGCATTGCCATTCGCTGAAGGCCTACAAAGCACAGCTCTGGCATGATCCTGAGCCACAGGAGGCAGAGAGCAGTGTAGTCCTTGAGCTTGTCTTACAAATCTCAAGAGAAGCTGACTGAGTAAAAGCTCATGGAGAGTCCCTTTATATGTGTTCTATAAGGCCGCTAGGTGGCAGGGACCTCCCTACTGCCTCAAGGACTGGAGAAGGGTGTGCAGGGAGTATACAAAAGCGACTGTGCCTCAGCTGCCGCTTGTTCAGCGTGGGCAGCTGCTGGGGGAATGCGCATGGCTACTGCAGACTCAAGCAGGGTGGCGTTGTTGGGATTGCTTACATGGGCGTTGCTAGTATCACATGACACAAAATAGTGTGTCCAAAGTAGGGCCACAACTACAGGCTTTGCAGGCGCTACTTTGCAGGTTTAATCCATAGGATTCCTGTGCTTATTGATTGCCTGCAACCTGGCACGGAGTAAAGTGTGCTTAACTTTGCACAGGATGATTCGTAAACTAAGCTCTGTGATATTTCTTCTTCTTCTTCTTCCTACCATTCAGCAGGCTCACAGACCCACCCAGTCAGAATGGTTTCTATGACACCTACACAGATGCCTTTGCACCTATCGGCTGCTTAAAGCAAGGTTTCAGTAAAATGCAAATATATTCAAATGCGATGGATGGGTTAAAAGGCAGATGATTAATCAACAACAACAACAACTAAAATTTAACTGGTTGGCATCCCTAATTTAAGCCATGAGGTGCCTCAAGTGATTCTTCACCTGTACAGCAGAGTCAATGTGCTAAAGCGAAGCCAGAGAAGACACAGAAAGGCTGAGGAGGTAAATGGCGCCAGCTGTTTGCTTGCCCAGAACTGGAGGCAACAGCCCCCAAAGGAAGGCGATAACAGTGCTGAGGAGGGTGGGTAACACGACAGAGGAACAACAGCCTGTCATGGGGAGGGTGGTGGGTGGGTCGGTGGGTGGGTGGGTGTCGGTGGGAGCATTCCAAAGCTCTTCTGAATTAACGGTGTGGCAGACTCTTAGGTCTCTGAGGCAACTCAAACACCAATTATACAACCTGCTGCAGCAACCCTTCTAGCTGTGCTGCACAGAGCTGGGATCAAACAGAGTTCATCAAGCAACTTTGTATGCATTCAAGCCGGGTGGGGGTGGGGGAAGAGACCCCAAAGACTGAAACATATTTGTCTGATATACATATGAATGCTCCCAACCTAGTAGCAGCAAAGGCAGCAGCAACCAAGGGGGGTAACACGACCCCACCCCTAAGATCCTGGGGCCTGATTTTTTGGGGAAAGATCTTGATCACAGTGGTGTGCACTTGCCTTGGGAACAACCAGGCTGCAGATGGCGGACATCGGGTTGCAGTGTCCTGCGCTCAGGGCCTTTCCCATCCTGCACCTTCCTGATGCTGCCGGACTGGAACTCCCATAGTTCCTGACCACTGGCCATGCTGGCTGGGGCTGATGAGAGCACATCTGGAGGACACCAGGGTGGGAAGAGTTGGGGTTAGTCAATTAATCCTAACCCTAAGTGCAAAAGCCTGCATGTTGTAAACCATGCCATCCTGTCACTCCACAAAGCCTCTCTCTAGGCTTCCATAGACATCAAGGGTTGATCTGGCTGCTTTTGTTCTAAAGCCCCTGGGATCCAGACCGTCCGGGTTCTCTGGTAAGTCCCCTGTGACCTGGTACTGTTGAGCCAGCTCAGTGCTCTCTCTCTCTCTCTCTCTCTCTCTCTCTCTCTCTCCATTTATATCTTTATTAAAAAATCTGGGGGGAAAGTATCTTCAATCATTTGGAATACAGAGGGCAGTTTTTGTTGCCCCCAAACATAAAGGCACAGGAGACCATAGAACTAGAGACAAGGGCATCCAAACTGCTCCAGGGGCTGGAAAATCTCCCCTACACGGGGGGTGGGGGTAGTCAGCTTGGTGGTAGGAATGACTGAGAGTAGAAAGATTATGAGATTTATAAAGCTCTGCATGGTGTCAGAAAAGTGGAGAGAGACATTGTTTGGTAACATTGGAACATGAGTCAACCAGATAAATTGATGGGGCAGAGAGAAGGGTCGCTGAGCCCTTGTATCCCAGCCCAGTTGCTGAGATCATCCGGAGGAGGGCTGTTGGTTCCCCCCCCCAATGTTACAGAGGCCGAACTGGCCTCAACCAGAAGTTGGGCATTTAACGTTGCCAGTCCCCGTGCTGTGGAACAGCAGAGATTCGGCAGGCACCCTTACTTTTGACTTTCCTTACTTTTTGTGCCAGTAGGCCTATGCAGCTCTCTAAAATGTTTTGTGAGTAGCCAGTCATTTTAATGATTGTTTTGTATTGCCTTTAAGTGTTTTTATGTTGCCGTACAATGCCCTGATGATGTTTTGCAAGAGGGCAATATATACATCCTTGTATAAGCCAACAAACAAACAGTCCTTCCTCACCCAATACACCATTGGATGTGTGGATGCTCTTGCAGAGCTCTTGCGCTCCTCTCCAGCTCAGGGATGTCTACATGTCTGTGGCTCTCCAGATAATAGTTTTAGGACAGCCTTTGCCAACCAGGCTCCCACCAGATGTTGTGAACTGCAACTCCTAGCAGCCTCAGCCAGCAGCAGAGAAGATCCATTTTACATAGAGATGTCATGATCAGAGCGTGCCCCATTGTCTCAACTACACCTTTTTTTGGGGCTCCTGCCCTTTGCAAGGGATCCTTCCTTTTCCTCCTGAAAGGTCTTGTTCCTGCAAGATCTGTAACAGAGACATCTGGCAGATGTGGTGGACTGTGCATGTGTATGTGTGTGCACAGACAGAGAGAGAGAGAGTCCTCCACCATTTCCTCTTGAGCAGAGCCTCCCAAGGATACGCACCAGAGCCTTCCCAACTCAATTTTTCTCTCCCACAGGGGCTGCCAAGCGGAAGCCACAGGTGGTGTTGCTTCCTAGCGAGGCGGCAGGTGGCAGAGAAGGGGAACCCGTCAGACAGAGAGCCTTTATTCTCTCCCCTGCGGGTGGCCTTCTTTGCTAATCAAAGTCTCAAGTCAGGTGTTCATTCGTCGACAAAGGCTCATGATGGGAGTCGGCCACTGCCAAAGAGCAGAAAACTGGCAAGATCATTTTTCAAATGTGTGCACAACTGGTGTGTATCCTTGGGAGACTCTGTTCAAGAGGAAATGGTGGAGGGATCCCTTGCAAACAAGATACATTTTTAAAAAGTGTAGTTGAGACAATGAGGCACACCGTTGTACTGCAATGCTGTGCTCCATTCCTTAGAAACATGTCAAAGGCCCAAGCAGTCCAGCAAGCACCCGAGGGCAACAGCACTCTCCCCCCCTACCCTTCCTAACAGCTGGTATTCGGAGGAGGCTGACCGTGGAGGCAGAGCATAGCCATTGTGACTAGTAGCCACGGATAGCCTTATCCTCCATGAATTTGTCTAACCCTCTTTTAAAGTTGCCTAGGTGGGTGGCCTTAACTACCTCTTGTGGGAAGGAATTCCATAGTTTAACTGTGCACTGTATGAAGAAGGAATTCTTTTGTCTGTCCTGAATCGTCCAACATTGGATGACCCTGTTGGGTTCTTTTATAATGAGAGAGAGAGAGAGAGAGAGAGAGAGAGATGCTTCTCACTCCACCCCCATCTTTTCATGGGCTCACAATGCTCTGCTGTCACCTCTAGCTCCGCCCAAGCTGAAGGTGAGGCAAAGGTGGCCTGTCTCAAGCAATTGCTGCTGGGTCATTGTTCAGGCCAACAAGCAAATTCTGAACTGGTGACTTTTATAATATTATTTAGTCCAGATGTTTTGGACCACAACTCCCATCTGCCCCAGCCAGCACAGCCATCCAAAACATTTGCAGGGCACCCGGTTGGCAAAGATCGATTCAGATTGTTCAGTTTTCAGGATTGTCTTGGCAAAAGGAAGAGGAGGGAAGACAGCGGCAGGTGAAAGAGGACGTTTGACCACACCCACGAGAGCAGGCCTTGCGCTGGTAACCGTTGAGTAATTCTGCAATTTTGGGACGGCACCTGTACAGTCATATCCCTTGGAAATGCCTTGACAGGGTGATGATTTACCTGCTAGGTTGTACTTCCACCACTTGTGGAAATGCTCCACTGTTGCAACCCCCACAGCCCCCCCCCCACAACAGGAATGTGGAAGAGCATGACAGTATTTGGACGTGGCATGAAGAGCTGTCATCACCGCCGATGACCTATCTATAGGAACCTCTATAGGGAAGGGAAGGGTATAAGGTTCCGGGGGCCATTTGGGGGTGAGCAAAAAGGCAGGATGAATGGGGCGCAGGATGTGAGGATGGAAAATAGCCCTGCTGGGCCACGGGGCAGTCCTTGGCTGCCGGTCTTGCCTGTCATCAATCATTTCTTCCCAGACCAGCGAGTGAGTTTCAGCCTCTGTGCCAGGGATGTATTAGCATGGTTTATCTGCTCCCTGCAGGCGATGTGAGATGCAGCATTAGCCATATGCTGAACTGCTCCCAGAACATTAACATTTCCCCCGGTTGCTCACCAGCGCCGTTCCCAACCCCTTTCATCAAGCTGACATCAAGCTGGTTTTCTGGGAATCCCTGATATTTAATGTCAGAAGACAGGCTACCTCTCGGGCCGAAGCGAGAGGCGGCAGAAGCAAAGAGCAGCAAACGGCAGAGGCCGCAGGGACGGGGTTGCCAGAGCTCATGCGGAAGGATCCCTGCTTTCATGCGAGCAGAGGCAAACTTCCCTGTGGGGGAAGGGAGTTCTGAATGAGTGAGAAGCTCAGGCCGAGAGGCCAGACAGGCCCAGCAGGGGATCCCAGGTGGCTCAAGCCAATGACAGGCTGTGCCAAGGGAGGGGGCAGAAATCTGGGGAACCTGCCCAAGGCACACTTCCCAAAACAATGCACGGACCAAAACACATCCATCTTTCCAAATGCATCCACAGATTTTGCTATGCAGTTCTCTGGTCAAGTAATGTGCACAAGAATGCATATGCTAATGGAATTGTTAATAAAACCCCATATATATCTCTCTCTCTCTGTGAAAACAACATAAAAACGCATTATATTGGGGGCAAAGTGTGGTGGGTGCTACTATTTTATTAACTGTCGATTTTAACTTTTGTATTTCTTTTTTCTGCATTGCACAGAAGCTATCGGCATTAATTACTGCTCCTGTGTTAAACACCGGATTCTACGCCTTCTACGTTTCTTCTTCGCTACTCCAGGCCAGGCTGACATAATGCGACTGGGCTCTTCTCCCTTCCCTGGCGGTGTGGTAGGGTGACTTTTGCTTCTTTTTTAAGGGGGTGCATTTAGGAAAAAACATTCTAGATGCTTGAACAGTTACACAATAGCAGCACAATCAAGATTTCTGTGTGACCGTACGTCCAGGGGCTCTGTAAAATCCCAGAAAAGGACTTGGGGGAGGGAGGTTGAGCAGAGGGACATGTGAACCCCCAATGCTTCACAGAGGCACTTTGCATCCCATGGTGGGATCGTTGTCATCGAAGTCCAGGTCACCCGAGGCCAGGGATAGGGATCCACTGGCCGATGCCAGTTCGAAAGCATTCTGTCGACCTAACAAGCTGGTATGAATTCGAGTTAATTCTTTGTCCGCTAGCCACCCCTTTTACCAATCTGTTTTTCCCCTCTCAAAGTATTTTAGAGGTGGGCTTTTAAAAAAACTGTTTTGGGAAACAGCCATGAAAAATTGCTACATAAAAATCTGATGCGCAATGATAGAGAATAAATGAATTAATGGGAAATTTGGTACCAAATCTGAATTGGGGTGGAATTCTAGCACATCCCAGGTAGGGGTGATGGCCCCCTTTTGCCCACCCTATAATGTTGTCCCCGAGTGCCTGGTTTTCTTGATCCACAGGAATGGATGATGGCCATTTGCTTCCAAGGCAGAAAGTAACAGAGCTAGTGTAAGACACCACCGTCCCACAAGCGCCCGTGCGTGTGTGGGTGTGTTGAGGATACCCTTGCTGCTGGAGGCCCATAAGGCTCTGCCTTGCCCCTAAACAGCAGGGACAGGCAGACGTCAGGCTAGCAGGATCTATTTTGCTTTTTTACTAGAACCCTGAGATCTACCAAGTAGATCTACCAGCTGCAGAAGACAAAGAGTCAGAGTCCAAAGAGTCGAAAGGGAAGGGTGCCCCTGAGGAGCACATTGTGAGCCGAGGGATTTCGTTTCAGCACCAGAACTGAACTAAGCTGAGAGCCCATCCCTTTCTTCACTTCAGCAAGCCAATTTAAGTGGAGAAAGTATTTTTGTTGCTACAATGGCTGGACAACTGTGAATCAGAAACCTTTGTCAATCCACTGCAGATCTGCCAGTGATCAATCTACCATCAGCTTTGGATCTGCCTTCCACCCACCCCTGTGCTAAGGCACGAGTGAAACTCTGCTTGCTCAGTCGCACCCATCTTCTAGGGTGAATCCCAGTCACTCCAGGGAGAGCTCCTATCTGAGACCGGGTGATGGCAGTACTGGGCTAGAGGGACCAACAGCCTGATGAGACAAGGCAGCAGCCTATGATTCCATAACAGAAAGGAGAGTGGGATGGAATGATGAAACCTGACTTTTTATAGGTTGTAATTATTTTATTTTTATTTATTTATTTATTATTTCAATTTATATACCGCCCTTAGCAGAATAGCTCTCAGGGCGGTGAACAAACAAGATAAAATACAATATATCATAGTAAAAAATCACAAAAACATGTACAAACAAACAACAGAAAGCACAACAAAAACGAAATACAACACAAATTAATTATGCATTATGAAATATATACCAGCAGCGTGAGGTTGGTGCCTCCAGTCCTTTGTGCCAGTCTTGCAGGGAAAAGGGGAGAAGGGTCTTTTTCAAGGCCTGCATTTGTCATTTGCAGCTGCAGGACACAAGCCACTGCGAGTATTTGCATAAACACCTGGCTCCAAGCAGCTGTCCAAACCATAATTCTTCCTGTCCCACATTTCATTTCTCCTGAAGTAGGAAACAGTGTGTGTGTGTGTGGGGGGGTGATGGATGGCCTCCTGCTGCGCAGTGGCAGCAGGTGGGACCCTTTCCTTCACTCTCCTCCTTGGCTGACCTGGAAGTTTTGTTACATCACCTTTGGGGTGCACTTCAAATTGAGGCTAAATCCGGAAAAGACAGAGGTGTGAAATGTCCAGAGTTCTCATGTGTGGGAGGTGGGGAGATGGCCTGTTCTGGACGGGGCTCCTTTCGCCTGGAGGGAGCAGGTCCGCAGTCTGGGGGTACTCCTGTTGCTGGAGGCTCAGGTGGCCTCAGTGGCGAGGAGTGCTGTTTTCCAACTCCCACTAGTTTGCCAGGTTCAACCCTTTTGGGACAGAGATGACTTGGCAACTTGGCCACGCTCTGGTAACTTCCAGACTGGATTATTGCAATGCACTCTGCATGGGGCTGCCCTTGAAGATGTCTTAGAAACGTCAACTGGTCCAAAATGCAGCAGCCAATTACTGGCTGGGATTCCTTTTAGAGCTCACATAACTCCTGTTTTAAAACAGTTGCATAGGTTGCCAGTTCATTTCCAGGCCTCATTCAAGGTGCTCATGTTAGTCTTTAAAGCCCTAAATGCCTTTGGTCCCAAATATCTGAAGGACCGTCCCCTTCCCTACAGACATAGGGTTGCCCTCCCCTTGAAGGAGCAGATCTGCAGCTTGTGGGTACTCCTTGATCCCACACTGTCGCTGGAGGTTCAGGTGGCCTCAGTGGCTAGGGGTGCCTTTTTCCATCTCCGGCTGGTTTGCCATCTTCTGCCCCTTTTGGACAGAGAAGACTTGGCTACAGTACTCCATGCTCTGGTAACTTCCAGACTGGATTATCGCAATGTGCTGTACGTGGGGCTGCCCTTGAAGACTACTTGGAGTTAGTTGGACATAACTCCTTTTTTAAACCAGCTGCATTGGTTGCCAGTTTGTTTCCAGGCCCAGTTCAAGGTGTTCACCTTAGTGTTTAAAATCCTGCTGTAAATGACTTAGGTCCCAAATATCTGAAGGACTGCCTCCTTCCCTGCAGACTCTCTCAGGTGTTGAGATCAGCAGAGGGGACCCTTTTGGTAGTTCCGTCACCCTCGGAAGCCTGCGGGGTGGTGGCCCAGGAGAGGGCATTCTCTGCGGCAGCCCCTAAGCTGTGGAACTCCCTCCCCAGTGATGAGCACCTGGCAACTTCATTATACAACTTTCGGCAAATGCTGAAGGCGCACCTCTTTGCCCTGGCCTTTTTAGGACCCACCCTATTTTGTGATTATAGGTTGTTTTTAATGTTGTATTTTAAAATTGTTATGAACCTTTGGGAGAAGGGCAGGTAATAAATGTGTGTGGACCCTTCCCTTTGTGCCTCGAACTGAGAAGATCCTGCTGGTGCTCAAGCCTCACTCAGACTCTGCACTCCGTGCTGTGGCCTTACAACGTTTCTTGAGGGTGTAAAGCAGAGGTAGTCAATGAGGTGTCTTCTGTATGCTTTTGGACTCCAATTCCCATCAGCCCCAGCTGTGAGCATAGCCAATGATCAGGGATGATGATGTTGGTGGTGACTAGATCAGCTTGTCCAGAGGTTTTGTGTCCAAGTGGGCCAGGCCACTAGCCACTAGCCACTAGCCTACCACAGAACAGCACATTCAGCCATTGCATATTTTGTGGGGAGGGAGAAAAAACCTTGAGACATTTAGCATCAGTACCTTAAGAGATGCCTGGCCATCTGAACCCACTGGTGCAGAGGCAACTCCACCCCCCCAAAAAAACCCTTTGTTTACATAAAATCATTCTGTTTCTCCCTAGTAGACTGTGGGAATGCTGTGGACGTAATATATCTCGACTTCAGCAAAGGTTTTGACAAAGTGCCACATGATATTCTGATTAGCAAGCCAATTGAATGTGGGCTGGATGGAACAACTATCAGGTGGATCCACCGTTGGCTACAGAATCATACTCAGAGTGCTTTTCAATGGTTCCTTCCCAAACTGCAGGGCTCAGTCCTGGGTCCAGTGCTGTTCAACATTTTTATTATTAGATGAAGAGGTGCAGGGAGTACTTATCAAATTTGCAGATGATACAAAATTGGGAGGGAGGACACAAACAAAATTCAAAGGGATCTTGATAGGCTGGAGCATTGGGCTGAAAACATCAGAATGAAATTTAACAGGGATAAGTGGAAAGTTCTACACCTAGGAAAGAGAAACAATGATAAGATGGGGGATACTTGGCTCAGCAATACTAAATGTGAGAAGGATCTTGGGATTGTTGTTGATCACAAGTTGAACATGAGCCAACAGTGTGATAATGCTGCAAAAAAGGCTGCATTAACAGAAGTATAGTTTCCAGATCGTGTGAAGTATTAGTTCCCCTCTATTTGGCACTGGTTAGGCCTCATCTTGAGTATTACATCCAGTTCTGGACACCCCACTTTAAGGAGGATGCAGACAAACTGGAACAGGTTCAGAGGAGAGCTACACGGATGATCAGGGGACTGACACAAAGCCCTATGTGGAGAGACTGAAAGAACTGGGCATGTTTAGCCATGAGAAGAGAAGACTGAGGGGAGATATCATAGCACTCTTCAAGTACTTGAAAGGGTGGCACACAGAGGAGGGCCGGGATCTCTTCTCGATTGTCCCAGAGTGCAGGACACGGAATAATGGGCTCACGTTGCAGGAAGCCAGATTTCGACTGAACATCAGGAAAAACTCCTAAACTGTTAGAGCAATATGACAACGGAACTAATGACCTAGGGAGGTGGTGGGCTCTCCAACACTGGATTCATTCAGGAGGCAGCTGGACAGTCCCCTGTCAGGGATGCTTTAAATTGGATTCCTGTACTGAGCAGGGGGTTGGACTCAATGGCCTTATAAGGCTCCTTCCAACTATCCTATGATTCCTTTACTTATGCATGGTGCTAGTGCTCAGGGAGGAGGAATGTAGAATTTTGAGCATCATCTGCTCACGTCCAAAGGTGATGCACTTGTCACTGACCTTTTCCTGTCATCCCTCAAGCAATTTCCATTTATCTCCACAGAACATCTAGTTTGGTGGGAGGGGAGCAAAGCTCTGTGCTGAAGCCCTGCTATGCAGGCAGGTGGTCCCTGGTCCAGTCTGTGACATCTCCTCCTAAGAGGGTGTCCAATTGCAGCAACAGCAGGTCTGAAGAAGGTTCTGAGGCACCACCTGCTTCTCAGGCTCAATGAATAGGCAGCTCGAGGGACCCAGGTGTCCGACTCTGTTCAAGGGATATATCTTTGGTCAGAAGGAGCAAAAGCAGGCACATACTTCTTATTATTCCTGGTTAAATTTGCTGATTTCCCTCCCAGTGAAGGAATTTTAGGGGTGCTTGATGTTGATTTCATGGAGATTTCCGCAAGAAATGCTTCAGTGAACTATATGTGGCAGGGGGCTGTCCCCCCCATCTCTTTTTGGTTTTCCTTTCCCCCCTTTTAAATCCAATTAAATTAAGATACCAGAACCAAATAAGGCTCTGCTGCTCATTAACAGCAATCTTCTGTATCAACAGTAATCTTCATTACTACAGCAACCAAAATGACTCTCCAATTCTGATGGTTTTGCTGCCTGGCTCCATATCAGAGGACATTAATTTCAACCTGTGATAAGAGGTGGAGGGTGCTGACGGAAGGAGTTCCAAATTAAGGGCAAAAGAGAGCAGGTGGCCATCTCATCCACCAGCGCTCCCATCCATGGGGAATGGCTGGGCCCTCTTGCCAGCCCGCCTTCAGCTGCTGCCCACCAAGGGAAGCCCAGGCGATGGCCACATGGGCAGGGGGACCCTTCGCCAAGGAGGCATCATTTTCTGTTGTGCCTGCCGTTGTGACATGCCGCACTGTTTCTGTTCTGCTGCAGTTGGTCTTATGCCAAAAATTATATTACTTATCTCGCTGTCCACCATGGCAAAACTACGTCACTTAATTTACGTAATTCATTATGGAAATTATATTGTCATCACATTTTCCTCTCTGTTCATTTCAATGCAAAGGCAATGCAACACAAATGAGGAAAAAATAATCAACTACATACCATTTGTGGACTGAAAGCAATGTTGGCAGCAAATACCAATGGTGTTTGCTGGACTGATTTCCATTCCGGAAATCGGAGAAATGAGCAAGCAACAGCAATTTCCACTCCTGTTTCTGTCAGAATTCTATGACATCCCTAGTCTTAACACACACACACACACACACACACACAAGGGAGGCAAAGATGCAAGGGACTGTCCCTTCGGTATCATGTGGGCTGTACTTCCTCTGTGTTCCCCTCGGTTTGCTAACTGAATGAGGAAGACTTGGCATATTCCTCATGTGGCACACGGTGGTCCGGGGCATCCACTGGGTATGCCTGAAATGCCTGGAAATCCTCTGATTTAGTCGCTCTCAGCACAGATGGAGTTAATGTGTGCAAGTTTATGAGGACAAAATGTCCCTAAATACATTCTAATGAGTTTCCTTAGAGGAAGGGGACAGGAGTCAAACTTCAAGAGACGCCTCCTTTGTGCCTCAGTGGGGATTGGCTGCAATTCATTACTACTTGGCCCCTTGAAAGGGAAGGAAAACCCACCCGGCGTTCAGGCTGTTTTCTTTCTCTCTCTTTTCAAACTCCTGTCTAGGTCAAACTCCCCAGACTCGCTGCTGGTTTCTGAGCACTTCAGACAAGAAAGGAAAGGGTGATCTGGGGAATGGAGAGTGATAATCTCAGTGGAGCCCTAATTTGTAACTGCTCCTCAAGGCACGGACTGCAACGGAAGCCATCACCAAGCGGAGGCAGCACTGGTGTTCGGGAAAGGAGAGGTAAGAGGATGCCCATGACCCCAAGCCAAGGGTCGGTGCTTCCAGAGGAAAATTAGGAAGGTCAAGGTGGAAGTGACCAGCGAAAATGGAAGCCAGGATGGGACACTTTCCTCTTTGTGTGTCTGTAGTAGGGAGGGTGTACAACATTTGCAACATTGGTCTGGTATCAAAATCCGGGATAATCAGCAAGTTCATCTCATCGTCAAACAGGCTCCCACTCTCTGTGTGCATTCACGG
Source organism: Rhineura floridana (assembly GCF_030035675.1). Classification (NCBI taxonomy): domain Eukaryota; kingdom Metazoa; phylum Chordata; class Lepidosauria; order Squamata; family Rhineuridae; genus Rhineura; species Rhineura floridana. Next base: position 12,503,669 of record NC_084497.1, read on the forward strand.
CTGTTAGCAACACTGTAATTTTTTTAAAAAAAATCCGCTGCAAGAATTATGCAATTATTTACACAATTATTTTTGTAATCTGCTGTTGTGGTATACCTTACACAGCTGTATAGACAACACGATGGGAAAAATTATGTAGTTTTTCAGAAAAAATAACAAATAAAAAGGAAGAATAGGGAATCACACTAACTAGTGGAACACAGTTTATAGCTATAATGGCAGCCCATTTGGAAAATGGAACGGAATCAGACAGTGAATCCCATCCCATCCCTAGTGTGTAGAACGCTCCCCTTTCTCGCACTCAAGCTCCAGCTTGGTGCTGCTGCCTGACCTTCCATCCCAGGGTCCATTCAAATCCTTACAGGGGAAGGGTGCCCCCGCAGTTCATCTCGGGGACCTCACAGCCACCTGCCCTGCCCTTGTTTCTTCTCAGTGGGCCCAAGAGGCCTCTTCTGCCCTGGCCCCCTTTTGCAGCTGGGCTACAAGACTAGTCCACAGAGGCAGGGACATTTCCAAGAGGCCTCCAGGGGGCCGAACCCCAAGTCTTTTGTACTCAGCCCCAGATCTCCCCGTTCTTACCCCTTTTAAAAAGCTTACCCCTTTTAACCCCCTTTTAAAAACTTTTTTTCTTGCTACTTTGCTCACAGGGTACCTCTTCATATGACCAGAGGCACTGTTTACATTAATGTATATTTGTGTGCTGGGCCTGGGATGCCCAGAGCCCTTGTAAGTAACAAGCAGCGCACTCGCATATTAAACATGCCTACCTACTCAGAAATTAAACAGATGATAACGTTGCCCTTGAAGAGAGCTACAAGGGCACAGTCCAAAGCCAGGAGGCAAAAGAAATCTGCCCTATTTGGAAGAGCCAGCCGAGTACAACAGTTGGGACAGCAGAAATACTGGAGCGGCTGCTTTGAAAAACTTCAGAGAAATGATCTGAGATAATTTTCCTGCAGAGCAGTGTGAAAACAGATACTGCACAGGGGGAAAGGAAAAAAACCCACAACCACAAAAGGCAGACGAAGCACAGGATCCATCTGGAAATCACAGGAACGTGCAGGCAGCTGCCTCATACCCTGACAGGCCTTTTGCTCAGTATTGCCCACCACAGCCCGTGGCACCGTGGTGCTGACTGGGGCTGATGGGAATTGTGGCCCCAAACATCTGGAGGGTGCCAGGTTGAGGAAGGCTGGTTTACAGTGACTGGCAGATCTCCAGGGTTCCTTTGGCAGCTCTACCTGGAGATGCTATTGGGGAGTGGACCTGGGGCCCTCTGCATGTGGAACATGGGCTCTCCCGCTGAGCAATGGTCCTCCCTCAAATGTGGCAGCTTCTCAGGGTCACCCACAGAAGATGGACTGAAAGCCTGACACGATGGGCTGTGCAGAAGTACACAGACAGGACACCCTCAGTCCATTTCCACCACTCCTGTTTTTCTTTCATGGCTGGCTGGCTAGCAAACCAAGAAATGAACAGGGGCAAGACTCAGGACACCCCCTAGAGGATCTCACTCCTGCGCCCACTTTCCAGGGGGCAGCCTCGCACTGGCTGACAGAGGTGGGAGAGAATGTCTGTTTCCTGGCAGAAACGGACACCCGCCCTGGTAGGCAGAGGGGGAGTGTCACCCATGTTGGTGGTGCTTGAGACAGCAATGGAAGAATCAGGTGGGAGAGAGGGAGGAGCTTGTTTGCGCAAAACCCATGGCCACCCCTCTCCATGACCTGCCCACTCCCAACTTTGCCAGCAGAAGAATCCCTCCTTTCTCAAATGACTCAAGCCCCCGCCCCAACAGGCACCTTGTGCCTGGAACGCCCTCTCTGGATACGACCCAGAACACCCCTGTGCTCCCTCTCTCTTCCGCTCTTCCTCTCCCCCCCTTGCACCATGAACCCCACAGCTTCAGCCCAATAATGCCAACTGCTGGTGTGTGTGTGTACTGAATCCCAAGGTCCTGTTCAATTGTGTGCATGTGAGACGGCCGGATTCCTTTCCTGGCCCTTCCGTGCTGCTCTTTCGGTTGCTTATTGTTATTAACAGGAACGTTGGAAGATGGCTGACACTGAGTTAGACCTTTGGCCCTCCTAGTTCAATGCTGTCTGCACAGACTGGCAGCATCTCTTCTTTTTCTTCTTCAACAGCAGTACTAGCAGTAATAGCACACCTGCTTCCCCCTTTCTTTCCTCAGCACAAACTTGTGAGGTAGGTTAGGCTAAGAGACAAAGTGACTGGCCGGAAATCAAACCCTAACCTTCAGGACAGAGTGGGGATTTCAGCACTGACCTCCCCAGCATTAGCCCGACTCTCTAACCAGCCCTCAGTCCAGATCTGGCTGGCAAGGTCTTTTCACCCAGCCCGCAGCCTCCCCTCCTCTGCACCACAGCACTTTCCTCTTCTGCTGTGGCCATTCCTCTTTTCCGGTCAAAGTGTTCCCAAGCCTCTCCAACCAGCACTGTGCAACGCCTTTCTCTTCTGCCATTCCCAGCAGGAGAGAGTGGCTGCAAGGGACAGAGAGAGAGAGGCAGACAGGTGGGCAGACGGACGGCAATTTAATTTAAGAATTTAATTTAATTACTAAAGATATTTATTCAAATGGAGAACTTGTCAAAGTAATCTGAGTCAAGGCTTACTACCATTCACTGTAATTTATTATAATAGTAAGTGCAATAAAAAGGTTTTTTTAGGGAGTCTTTGGGAGAAAAATGGTTTCATCGAAGTTAGTAACATGTTAGGAGGAGGAATGTTGGAAACAGGTTAAATAAACTCTAGAGTATGTGCAGTTTACAGTTTTTTCAATACCTTCAAGTTAGGAATATAGCAAATAAATTTCTATGGATTCATGACTCATTAAGAGATCCAAAAAGCTTTGAAATATTGATTACATCCAATAGATAAGCCAGGGGAATTCTGAACAAAATATACAAGGTATTACATGATCTAGAACCTTCTGGCCAAAAACATCAGATGAAATTGGAGGAAAGTAAGTTAATGGCAGTTCCAACAGAAAAATGGAGCTGGGTTTGGGAAAGTGCATGAATCTCAAAGATTTTTTTAAATAAATTATTAACTAGATGTTATATGGCACCAGTTTGATTGCATACAATATACTCGGTAACTGGTGACCAATTTTGGAAATGTAAAATGCCAGGGGGCAAACGCAGTTTAGATTATGTGGGCCTGTCCAAAGATGAAGCATTTGGAATTCTGTATTGACTGAAGTGAAAAAATGTTTTAGGTAATGACCATCTAAGAGATCCAATATGAATGTTATTTGGCTATCTTGCCAGAGGAAGATAAAGAAATGACTCTTCATTTGCGAATGGCAGCCAGAATGGCAAAATGACTCAGAACGAGGACAGCATGGTTCCACCTTTTCTCTACAGGTTTCTGGTTCGTTAAAATCTGAGGCACCTGGTCGAAGTCAGGGAGGGACGGAATGGAGCGTGCTTATCTCATATTGGAACAATAAAGTGGAAGGTTCAGCAAACACATCCTCTTTGTTGGGGGAAGTTTAATGTAAGTACAGAGCAGGTAGTATGACGAACTCAAGAGGCAGATAGCAAATTGATTTTTTTTAAAAATAGCCAATATTTCTTTTGACATTTATCTCAGTTTCTCATATTGCTAGTCTTAGTTTAGCACATTTTCACATCACTTTGCATTTTTTTAAAGTTCCTCATAAAAAAACATCATGATTTCTCCTAATATTCACATTCCACATGTATGCAATTTTGCTGAATATACATATTTTTGCAAGAGATATGTTTGCATGTATGTTGTTTTCACTAATGTTTGCATTTTAATGGACACTTTCCCTGAATATACATTTTTGTACACATTATTTGGTTAGAGAATTGCATCAGACAGTTCAGAGAAGTGTGTGTATTTTGAAGGACAGCTGAGTTTTGGTTCACATATTAGTTTGGGAAGTGTGAATTTGGTGGATTTGCATTAAACTGTGAAATGAACTGGATTTCTTCCCCATGCCTAGTAATGGGGCAGAGAATGGGAAATCCTGGAAGCAGCCATCCACTGGACAGTTGGGGAAACTGGACTGTTATCTGTCCATCACTTTGTGATGGACAGGATGGCTGATTTATTTTATTATTTTGGTGGGGTGAGATGGCCTTGGGTGGCACACAAGGAAAAGCTTTTTATCTTGGTCTCATCATCGTCACCTTGAATCAGAGGCCAGATTTATGAAATCTTCATGAGGTCCAGAAAACAGGCTGTTTGCAACGGCAAGGACATCTGGTTTCAAGGCAAGCAATATTTATTTATTTATTTATTTCATTCCATTTCTATACCGCCCTTAGCCTATGGCTCTCTGGGCGGCTCACAGCAAGGAATAAAATACAATACAGTAAAATAGAAATCAGATAAAATCCCTAAAACAGGCAGCTTGAGCATTTAACAACTTGATATAAAATTAACTTAACATTAAGCAATTAAAATGCCTGGGAGAATAAAAAGGTTTTAACCTGGCGCCGAAAAGATAGAAGAGTAGGCGCCAGGCGCACCTCATCGGGAAGACTGCTCCATAATTCGGTGGCCACTACTGAAAAGGCCCTGGATCTAGTAACAGCCCTCCGAGCTTCCCTATGGGACGGGACTCGGAGGAGGGCCTTAGATGTTGAACGTAGTGAGCGGGTAGGTTCATAGCGGGAGAGGCGTTCCGCAAGGTATTGTGGTCCCACACCGTGTAAGGCTTTATAAGTCAAAACTAGCACTTTGAATCTAGCCCAGAAACAAATAGGTAGCCAGTGCAAACGCGCCAGAACAGGTGTTATATGTGCGGACCATCTGGTCCTCGTCAGCAGTCTGGCTGCTGCGTTTTGCACTAGCTGTAGTTTCCGAATTGTCTTCAAAGGCAGCCCCACATAGAGTGCATTGCAGTAGTCCAATCTCGAGGTTACCAGAGCATGGACGACTGAGGCGAGGTCATCATTATCCAGATAGGGGCGTAGCTGGGCTACCAACCGAAGATGGTAGAACGCATTCCGTGCCACCGAGGCCACTTGAGCCTCAAGAGACAGGAATGGATCGAAAAGGACCCCCAAGCTACGAACCTGTTCCTTCAGGGGGAGTGTAACCCCATCCAGAACAGGTTGAACATCCACCACCTGGGTCGAGAAGGCACCCACCAACAGCGTCTCAGTCTTGTCAGGATTGAGCTTCAGTTTGTTAGCTCTCATCCAGTCCATTATCGCGGCTAGGCAATGGTTCAGCACGTTAACAGCCTCACCTGAAGAAGATGAAAAGGAGAAATAGAGTTGCGTGTCATCAGCATACTGGTGACAGCGCACTCCAAAGCTCCTGATGACCACTCCCAGCGGCTTCATATAGATGTTAAAGAGCATAGGGGACAGGACCGATCCCTGCGGGACTCAACAGTGGAGAGTCCAGGGCATCGAGTAATGTTCCCCAAGCCCTACCTTCTGGAGATGATCCACCAAGTAGGAGCGGAGCCACCGCCAAGCGGTACCTCCAACTCCCAATTCCGTGAGTCTCTCCAGAAGGATACCATGGTCGATGGTATCAAAAGCAGCTGAGAGGTCAAGCAGAAACAACAGGGTTACACTCCCCCCGTCCCTCTCCCGACATAGGTCATCATACAGGGCGACCAAGGCTGTTTCGGTGCCGAAACCGGGTCTAAAACCGGATTGAAATGGATCCAGATAATCGGTTTCATCCAAGAGTACCTGGTTGGCAACAACACGCTCTAGAATCTTGCCCAAAAATGGGATGTTTGCAACCGGTCTATAGTTGTTCAGATTATCTGGGTCCAAGGAAGACTTCTTCAGGAGTGGTCTCACCACCGCCTCTTTCAGACAGCAGGGGACCACTCCCTCTCTCAAAGAGGCATTTATCACTTCCCTGGCCCAGCCGGCTGTTCCAACCCTGGCAGCTTTCACTAGCCAAGAGGGGCAAGGATCCAGTACAGAAGTGGTTGCACGCACCAGTCCAAGTACCTTGTCAACGTCCTCAAGCTGTACCAACTGAAATTCATCCAATAAGTGAGGACAAGACCGTGCGCCGGATACCTCATTAGGTTCAACTGCCATAATATTGGAGTCTAAGTCCCGGCGGATGCATGAGATTTTATCTTGGAAGTGCCCAGCAAACTCATTACAGCGGGTTTGAGATGGTTCTAAGATATCCGGAGGGCTAGAGTGAAGAAGCCCTCGGACAACTTTAAAGAGCTCCGCTGGGCGGTTGAGAGATGATTTAATAGTGGCAGCAAAATATCGCTTTTTTGCTGCCCTCACCGCTTCTATATACCGTTTAGTGGAAGCACTTACCAAGGCATGATTGCATCTGTCGGGAGTCTGCCTCCATCTGCACTCGAGCCTCCTTCTCTCTTGCTTCATCGCTCTCAGCTCCGGGGTGTACCACGGAGCTGCATGAGCTCTGCAAGGGAGAGGGCGCGCAGGAGCGATCGTGTCCACGGCCTGGGTCATTTCGGTGTTCCATAGTTCGACCAGGGCTTTGACAGGAGCGCCAGTCTTATCAGCCAGAAACCCCCCCAGAGCCCTTTGGAAACCCTGTGGATCCATTAGTCTCTGGGGTCGGACCAACTTAATAGGTCCCCCACCCTTGCGGAGGCAAAGGGGCGCTGTAAGCCTAAACTTCAGCAAGCGGTGATCTGTCCATGACAATGGGGTTGTTGAAAGACTCCCCACCTCCAGATCACTATCTCCGTGTCCAGTGGCGAAGATCAAATCAAGAGTGTGCCCTGACACATGCGTTGGGCCAGTAACAAATTGAGACAGCCCCATGGTTGCCATGGAGGCCATGAAGTCCTGAGCTGCCCCTGTTAGAGCAGTCTCGGCATGGATGTTGAAGTCTCCCAGTACCAATAGTCTGGGAGACCTCAACAATACCTCCGAGACTACCTCAGTCAGCTCAGTTAGGGAAGCTGTTGGGCAGCAGGGTGGGCGGTACACCAACAGGATTCCCAGTCTGTCTCCTTGACCCAGCACAAGGTGAAGGCACTCCAGACCAGTCGTCAACTGGACAGGGTGCTTGATGAGCAAGAGAGAACTCTTATAGGCCACAGCTACCCCACCTCCCCGACCCCTGGATCTACCACAGTGTTGAACCGTATAGCCAGGTGGGCAAAGCTGGGAAAGAGCAACTCCTCCCTGATCGCCCACCCAGGTCTCAGTTACACATGCCAGGTCGGCACCCTCGTCAACAATTAAATCGTGGACAAGGGAGATTTTATTAGATACCGACCTGGCATTTAAAAGTAACACTTGGAGATCCGAGGGCTGGCTGATAGGACAACCAACATTCCTGTGGGTGTGGGGAGGACCGGAACAAGGCACAGGCACAACTTGTCTGTGATGAGTTCCCCTTATCTGGCCTGTCCTCCTCACAGCACCATACCTCCCTTTACCCGTCACTACATTAATTGTATATCTGAGATAATAGCAGCAGGAATCAGCGATCCGGGTGGTGATACCTCAGGAGACTGCAAAGAAGTTCAGCCACACTTCTTTGCAGCCCACCAACAGTCTCAGGCATCTATGTGTATTCCTAAATCCTGTCCCTCATGAAATACACACCTGAAACATAGGCCAGGTTGGGAGCAGGTGACTTGCTAGGCAAAGAGGCCTTCTGAGAACAGGTGTGGGAGGGGACGGAAGGGCACCTAAAGTGAGTAGGATTTCTGTGGTGGAAAAACTTGTCACCTTAGTTCAGTGATTGCTAATAAAAGTGTTTATATGGCAACTTTTGAGTGCTCTAAATGCTCCACAAACATTATTTTGGCAATCCATCCAACAGCCCTGTAAAAGATCGGTACAGTGTGAATATTTCCAGCACTGGAGGCATTCAAGACAGCCACCTGTCGGGTGTGCTTCAATTTGGATCCCTGCTGTGAGCAGGGGGTTGGATTCAATGGCCAACTCTACTATTCTGTGATTTTATGATCTCCATGTTGCAGATGGGCAGGCTTGAGCTCTTTTGCAGCTCTAGAACAAGGCCACCTATTGCCGCTGATGGGGCAACTGCTCCCCAGTTAGCTGAAACAGACGCTATTCTCCCTCCCCAGAGCTTCCATGGAAAATACTACAAGAACAAGAACTCTTGGGGGGGGGTCAAGAAAGCAAATGGGTGACATGTGCACCCCTCCAGCCCCCCTCCCAACAAAAAGAAGTCACTTTTGAGAAAGGAGAGGGGGAAATGTTGGCGGGGGGGCTTCCTGGCGACAAGGGAGGAGTCCTTGCTGGGGGCAGCCAAGGGACTTTGCTGCTGGGCTGACAGAGGCTCCTCCTCCCATTTCCACATGCAGAGGCTGCTGGGACTGGCAGAAGATCCCCCCTTCCACAATGGCAAAGGAACACCTTCCGCTGTCCCAGAGTGGAGCTTTTTGGGGGGTCCTGCTAGCTTTGGGGGTGCGTGGCAGGCTGTGTGGCGCACCTAACTCTGCTCTCCAACTGAGAGGAATGCCCAGGGGGTTCAGGAGGAGCAGCTTGGGAGGGGGCGGCTCCCCTCTCGCATCTGCCACCCAAGGAGGGGATTGCAGAACAATCAGCCCAGCAACCAGGGGGGGAAATCTAGTTGCTTTCGATCACAAGTTTCCAGTTGCTTAGTTTGTCCTTTATATAGCAAGTTTTCCCTTGATTGTCCAACAGGAAGGAAAATCTAAAGGCCAGCGGAAGGCCAGAAGGAAGAGTTGACTCCTTTGGGCTTCCTGTTGTTTGCTGGCTCCTGGACATCCTTTTCTCTTATGAAACATGCTATGTTTTTGGTTACCTTGACCTTTACATAGCCAGTATGTACGTTAACCCAGACTCTGGAGTGTGTGCGTGGGGGGAGGCCGCTGCCTTTCCCTTTCCCTGGCCTGGCACTCACGTCCTCTCCAGGAGTGAGCGGGGTGTGGGGAGGGAGATTGGCTGACGCTATGCGCTTCCCCCTCACCTCAAAATGCCCCATCTAGAAATGTGGCCGCCCCCCCGAACAAAGAAGGCTGGTCATAGGGCTGTCTCTGAGGAGGATGGGAATGCCCCCCATCTGACACTCCGGGGAACAATTGCCATTCAGTGACAGCCGTGCGACTCCATATGAGGCAATCGCCTGTATTCCTAAACTGTAAGCCACAGGCTGAAATTCCAGCTGCAATGTGCAACTTCCAAAGATGAGTCATGTGCTGCTGAGCCAGGGGAAGTGTCCGGGATTTTGACATTTTCCATACAAGATTTCCCCCCTTTTCATGTGGGCAGTCAGTTCCAAATGGATAGATTATCCCCAACAATGAAATCTGAACAGTGCACAGGATTGTGTTGGCATCAAGAACACTTCCACATCTGCTGGGAACATATCTGGGCTTTCCTGGTGCCAGTGCTCCTAAACATCTAGTTGGGCACTCAAGAGGTGAATTAGAAGCAGAAGCCTTAAGAAGTCCCCGAATCATGCCTCCCGGGGCCATTGCTATGGGCAAATGGGTCTTGCTTTTAATGTATCACATTGGAAGAAAGTCTGCAATTGGGGGAAATGTGTGAGCCTAGCCAGAGCTTGGAAAAGTTACTTTTTTGAACTACAACTCATGGCCACTGGATTGGGCTAGTGGGAGTTGTAGTTCAAAAAAGTAACTTTTCCAAGCTCTGAGCGTAGCTGCATAATCAGTGACGTGCCGCAATAACTCCAGCAAACCGGAATTTGCCTGATGATCTTGTCCGATTGCAGACTTGATTCTCACTATTTATTTATTATTTGATTTATATCCCACCCTTCCCCCCACCAGGAGCCCAGGGCGGCAAATATGCACAAGACGGTCACACTTCACACAATTCATTTCAGTCAATTTACCATTATTGACCAAGCATCAAGTCCAGCATGGCCATCCCAAAAAGCCACTCCCTTCTCCACCCCATGACAGCCCACATAGATCCTTATGACAAGGACTGTGGGCTCCTTTTTCTGCAAAGGAAGAGACTGCTGTCAGTGAAGCCACTCTGGGTACATGAAAAAATGGAAATGGCCTGCCTCCAAGTCGATCTTGACTTATGGTGACCCTGTGAACAGGGTTTTCATGGTAAGCGGTATTCAGAGGGAGTTTACCATTGCCTTCCGCTGAGGCTGAGAGGCAGTGATTGGCCCAAGGTTACCCAGTGAGCTTCGTGGCTGTGTGGGGATTCGAACCCTGGTCTCCCAGGTTGTAGTCCAGCACCTTAACCACTACACCACATGAACCTTTAATCAGATAGCCAGAGAGCGTTTCATCCAGGTTGTTCTCAAGAGGCATTTGGAAGAGGCGTTTCCTTATGGGAAGCAAAGTACTCATGAAGACAGATAACAGCACTGGGAGAGCTCTTCACTTGCAGTGTGAACCCAGCTTTGCAACTTGCGTTACAAATGTGCATCACTGCAGGTCAAACACTGCTTCCCATGGCCAAAGAGGTGTGATTTTCACCTCCAGTCTTACTCCAGCCCTCGTGCATCAAGTTAGCTATCACAGCAGATCTTCTCTTCCAACCTCTGCTCAATGCAGGGCCTGAAGTTCCTGCATGGTTCCTCCTCGTGTTTAGCCAGAATTATTATTATTATCTAAAATTTATTCGACGCCTATCTGACAGGACAACCTGTTACTCTAGGCGACATACAAAGGAATAGAATGCGCTTCTCTGGCATTGCCACCCATCAGTTTTTCCCTGTCTTCAGGAGCAAAAGAGAACGGGGTCTGATCCATCTTCTGCCTGACACTCAGCCCTTCATATAGGTTTGAAGACTGCGAATGTGTCTCCCCTGAATAATCTCCTGGCTCAATATACCGGGCTCCTTCAACTATTCCTCATAAGACCTGGTTTTTAGACCCCACTCCATCTTGGTCACCCTCTGCTGGGCATCTTCTAGTTTATCAACATCCTTCTCAAAATGTGGTGACCAGAACTAGACATAGCACCCCAAATGCAGCCTGTTCAATACAACATAAGATGGGACGATTACTTCCAGTGAACTGGAACCTCTGCTTCTCTTGTCATTGCATCAACTTTTTTAGCAGAACCGCCACATTGTTGGCTCATGTTCAGCTTCTGATCAACTAAGACAACTAGATCCTTTCCACAAACCAGGTCCCCCACATCCTGTACTTGTGCCCTTGACTTTTGCAACAAAATGCTGGCTTTACATTTACCTTGGCTGAATTTTATCTTTTATATTTGACCCAGCGTTTGTTCCTGTCCTGTCAGAATTGCCCTACCTATCTGCCTTTTAAATAAATGGGTTATATTTTACACAATAAATAAAAATTGAGAATTGTTGAAAAACTGCACAAATGCTCCAGGGATTGGGTATGGGGAAATAAACAGGAGTCGAATCAATATTTCTGCTGTGAAATGTTTGGGCAGAGTGTGGAATAAATCCATTGTTTTCTGCCCAACCTCCAGGCTGGGCTGCTGCTTTCAGAATGGATCCTGCCTTCCATTCCAGGTGGTGTCAGGGCCCTCTCACCTTTCGATGGCTCTTTATATGTAAACCAGACTTGGACCTAGCAGCCCTCCAAATAGCGGACTGTCCTCTGCAACGGAGGACCCAGAAACACCCTCGATTAGGGACAGGGGAAACACTCAATTTACATTTCTCCTTTTTCCCATCTAAAGTTTAGCTTGCCACATCTCCACATCAGTTTGGTGTGTGTGTGTGTGTTTAAAGTCCTCCTGAACTTTTTGTCAGCATTTTGGGCACAATTCCCCTCATATAGACATTTTTGTATGCAATTTCGCATAACAAACACAGCCTGGAAGCAATTTCCCTCAATATAATGTATTGTGCATGTTATTTTCACTAATATATGCATTTTATACACACGTTCCCCAAATATATGCATTTTTGTACCCATTTGTTTTGGTGGGAGGACCACATTGCAAAATTCAGAAAAGGGCACATTTCAAAGGCCAGGCTGGCTTCAGTTCATGCATTGTTTCAGGAAAGGCAACTTAGGTAGGTTATGATGAGAGACTGAAAGAACTGGGCATGTTTAGCCTGGAGAAGAGAAGACTGAGGGAAGATATGATAGCACTCTTCAAGTACTTGAAAGGTTTTCACACAGAGGAGGGCCGGGATCTCTTCTCGATCGTCCCAGAATGCAGGACACAGAATAATGGGCTCAAGTAACAGGAAGGCAGATTTCGGCTGAACATCATGAGAAACTTCCTAACTGTTAGAGTGGCATGACAATGGAACCCATGCCCTAGGGAGGTGGTTGGCTCTCCAGCACTGGAGGCCTTCAAGAGGTAGCTGGACAGCCATCTGTCGGGAATGCTTCAAGGTGGATTCCTGCATTGAGCAGGGGTGTATGTGGACTCGATGGCCTTATAGGCCCCTTCCAATTCTATGATTCTACCATTCTATGATAGGTTTGAATAAACATGCAAACTGAACCCAGTTTCTCTTTCGTCCCTATCCTAAATGGGGCAAAAGCATTTTAGAAACAGGCCCAGGATCTTTTGCTATCCAGCGGGATCTGGGCTAATTCCAGACATATATGAAATACAGAATGACCAGAATGAATTTGCCCATCAAGAGTTAGCAGCATCTGGACAGCAGAGTGATTGGCACACAGATCACCTGGTCACTGTCTTCCCCACTGCTGTATCTCTATTTAAATTATAGTAATTATTTCATTTTTTTGTGACTACACATATAAATTAGCATATGCAAATTTCATGCCGTTCTCTGTCATCTTTTGTCCTCTTTTTTGGCTATGCATAAGTGGCCACACTAGCCCCATCCAGCATTTGTGGTCCCAGCCCAGATTCTAAGTGGGGTGAAGGCCACCTATCCCTAGAGTGGAGCTGGGGAAGGTGTGTTAGTGCCTACTGGATAGCACCTGTGCCATCACCAACTGCACAAAATTTGCATATGCTAATTTATATGTGTACATACAAAAAATGAAATAATTTAGATGGCTTTTCCTCTGCTCAAATTGAACGAAGCTGAAAACACCCATAACCATTTTTTAATCTGAACTTGCCTCATGGCAGGAAATTGTACATCTATTTGAAGGCAGGAAGGTCACCATCAAACCTCCTCCAGCATTCTTAAAATGTTATGTTTGTCTTTGACCTCAGAATTGACCAGCAAGAGCAACCCAGATTTCCTCTGATACATCAAAACAAAAGAAAAAAAGGGAAGAGAAGCAGGGAATGAGAAAAACTGGAGAGCAATAAAGAAATAAATTAATGCAGTGACAGCATAATGATGCCAACATGCAAAGAAAGGTCAAGGGCCACTTGAAGGGCGCCTCGCTTCATCGACGAGGGAGATGACGTTTTGCCTGCACTCCCAGGTTTCGAGGTTAATGCCATCAGACCTGACCAGGGCACACAGCCAAGCTGTTCTGTGCCTGGCTTGTTTCTGAGAGAGGAACGACCTTCTCAGAGTTTCTATGCAGAAGCAACTTTCTGTCACTAATGAACTAATTCATTAAACTTCTGAGAGGCAGGCAAAAGCTCATACGATCCTGTCAATTAATCAGGCTGCTAAAGTTGCACTCGATGTTTAGGCCTTAACAAACATTTATATGACCTTTCTGACCGCTTACGTGTCCCTTGCCGGCCTTTAACCTGATGCATTATTCATTACCAACTGTCCAGCTGGTTGCCACCTGCACCAGGGACTGGGCCAAAGGGAGAGAAGTGGCAGTTTAGATTCAAGCCGATACACGTGAGGATTCAAGCTTCAGTCCAGCTGCCTTTTCCACTTTACACTCCATCCCCAGAAAACCGGAGTGGCCTAACCACCGTTCCTGTGCGGCAGGCCTGATAGGTCACTGCAGAAGTTCACTGGTTATTGGACTGTAATTTATGGCTTTCCAGAGGATCATTCCTCTAATTATCAAGGTGGGGAAGAGGAGGAGCAGATAAGCCCCCTTGCCATTGCCTGTCAAGTTAATGCGATGCGACTTTCTTCCGGAGCCATTAGCTGCTGCTTGGAGGGACGTGGCAATGGAAAAATGTGCTTCCTGATTCGAGCGAGGGCTGTGCAGAATCCCTGTGAGACGCTTCACCTAATCTCAAAGATGCCGTTTTTCCTGCCCTCAACGAGTTCTCGCAAGCAGCAGCCTCTGACTCCACTTCCATCCTCCTGGAGCCTCCCAGGGCTTGGCACCAGGAACGGTGTTCAGCTGAAGGGCTCCGGAGCAGAGCGTGACAAAGGCCCCTGATGCAATCCCCAATGGCATCTCCAGGCAGACCCCGCTTGAAACTCTAAAGAGCCCCTGCCAGCCAGTGTTGACAGCACTGGGTGAAATGGGCCAGCGGTCTGATCCCATCTAAAGGCAGCTTCCTATCTGTATGATAGCAAATGGCACCCCCTCCCCCCGCAAAATGAAGGTGGGCAGGAGGACTGAAGACCAGCCAAGTCATTCTGGCACCTGAGGCAGAAGCTCACACAAGCATCTCCCCACCCCCAGTAAAAATTCAGCAGCAAATTAAATAGCAATTTGCTTCCCTTTCATGACATTCCAAAATCTGCTGCCCGCCTGAGGTGCCCCCTCACTCTGCCAAAGGGTTTGCCTGTCGTGTTTCCTTGGCCTGGAGCTCCCAAGAGGACACCCAGAGCTGGCCAGGAACAGCAGATATTTGTGGCTACTGAGCCTCCTTCCTTCCTTCCTTCCTCAGAACTCCTCAGGTGTTTTACCTGAACAGGATTCTCCAAATTGAGGGTGGCCATATGTCCTATTTTACCAAGGACAGCCCTCTGCAAAAGCAACTTTCTGGAGAGAGATCCAGCAGGGCCTTGAAGGGGCCACTCACAGTTTGCAGCACCTGGAGAGCAGACTGAGCAGGCACACATAGCTCACCTGGTCACACTCTTCCCCACCATGGGGAGACGGCTTTTATCCCACTTTGAATTGTGCCCGGAAACTAACTGGCAGCCAGTGCAGTTGGGCCAGAACTGGTGTCGTATGTTCATGCCTTCCTGGTTTGGTTTGCGGCGCAAACATGTGGCACAGGTCAGTAGCCCTCATCTGGAGCACAGTTTCCTAAAAATCCTCACTCCTCTCCCCCAAAAGAACTCCCTATGCCTTCCCATTTGGCAGCCTAAAGGTCACAATGGTGGGCATTTCAGTACGATCATAGAGCTACACATACACCCAAATCCAACCCTAGGCTAGAGCTTAGTGGAAGTTCTTTTTAGAACAATTGAATCTGGAAAGTGGAGGCTTGAGGAGGAGGAGGAGGAGGGAAAGGTTTCATGGAAGTGCCTCCGTTTCCCAACTCACTTGTCTACCTGCCTGTTGTGCACCCCTGCCAGGGACAGACAGCCAAATCGCAGACTGGGGTCCTTTTGGAGGAAGAGTGGGATATAAATTTAATAAATCACAATCCTCATTTTTTGTGTGAGTGTGGGCGCCATGTTTGGCTTCATGTTCAGAGGTCTGAGCCATCCCTCTAAAGGTCTTCCTTCAGACCCCATAACCGCTGACCCCGTGGCACATGCCCTCCCTCATGAACTTTGGGCAAGCTCAGATCTTGGAGGGGCTGTGAGAGTGGAGGGGTCTCGTGCCCTGAGAGGGGGCGATGGGCTTGTGCACATCAGCCTTGTGCTGCTGGCCAGGCCCAGAGGCTGCATATTTGATGAGTATGAGAAGCAGCCCCCTACCATGCCTCAACATGCACATGGAGGACTGGCCCACATGAGGCTGGACTCCTGCTGGGACCAGGAGGACCCCCCCATGAAGGAGCTTTATGGGCACGCGTTGATACACACAGAGGGTCCCTCCTCCTGTTCATGGAACAAGTGGCCAGGGGGGCATGGGGGGAGAAGGGGGGCAGGATATGAAGCCCCACAGCCCCTTCATGCCT
Organism: Rhineura floridana; assembly: GCF_030035675.1. Classification (NCBI taxonomy): domain Eukaryota; kingdom Metazoa; phylum Chordata; class Lepidosauria; order Squamata; family Rhineuridae; genus Rhineura; species Rhineura floridana. The sequence continues at coordinate 12,519,484 of NC_084497.1, forward strand.
GCTTTGAATACATCACGGGGTTCATCTGAATCCCCCTAGCTGTCATTGGGAAGAAGTTGAGCTATTTCCAAAGAAAAATGGCATCAAAGCTGCCACTGCAAAGTGGCTCACAGGGAAGGATGGCTGCTGCTGCTGCCTGGATGCCAGGCGCAAGATGGGCTGGCAGACTGTTTTGCAACTTCTATTCGCAGCTCTCACGGGCAGGTATGGGAGGAAATTACAAAAGAGCCTCCCCAGAGGATTTCAGTATTGTGGGGCACATATCACAGGAGGAGAATCGGTTTCCAAAAAGTGCTCAGCCCTCATGGCTTGCAGTCCACATTCATTCCATCCACACAAACGTGCTCTGGCAAAGCTGGTCTTCTACCCCCAGAGCACCCAGTTTTGCAGCTGGGAAAATGAAGGCAAGTTCTTGGCTTTGCCAAAGAAAAATCTTTTTCCCAAGGAATGCTGTGCACAGCGTTTCTTCTGAAATTGGCTGTGAACTCTGCTTGGGTGCCCAGAGAATCTACTTCAAGGGTAGCCAGTGTGGTTCTCATCAGATGCAGGTGGACTACAGCTCCCATCATCCCTGGGCCATTGGCCACAATGGAATCCAACAACATCGGGAGAGGCTACCCGACCTGCTTCACTGAATCTTGTTTTCCCCGATACCCTGACTGGAACTGCTAGGCCTCAGTGGCCTGGTTTGAACATAATGCTCAGTCACGGTATATTAAACAGCCGTTTATAAAAGCATGACACAGTGCTTTGTGTGAACCCTGCTCAGTGATTCAACTATGGTTTGTTTACTACCAACAAACCATGGCCTGAAGCCAAAGTTTGTTGTTGGCTTACAAAACTTGGTTTGTTCCAAATATGAGCTGGTATTGTCTGGGCAAACCCAGCCCCTTCCTTAACCCTGACTGCGCCTCAGGGACTTGCCAGGTTACAATTGCAGCTGGAAAACAAACCAAGTTTTTGAGAAACAAGCCATGATTTGTTGGATCATCTGTGGTACAACTCATGATTAACTTATGGTTTGTCAAACAAACCATGGCTTAGTGTTATGTGCAAACCAGACCAATCAGTCTTCTGACTAAGAAAAAGTCGCCAGCCATTGGGTGATATCCAACTGAGTTCTGCTCAGAGTAGACTCATTGAAATTAACAGACTTACGTCACTCATGCACATTCACTTCAATGGGTCTACTCTAAACATTGGAGGCAATCCATAGCTTACAGTATTTGGTCCTGCTGTGGCCAATGGCCTCAACACTAAAGTCTGCAGGCGGAGCCAGTTTGACCCTTAGACTCAGGATCTACTCACTGTTGCTAATAGCTCCTGCTCTGCCTCAGAAAAGCTGCTATGAAGATCTGAACAGGGTCATCAGCAGGGCAAGGCTTTCGCCAAAAAGTCAAAACTGCCCAGCTATCCTACCAGAGAGCAGGACACAGAATAATGAGCTCAAGACACAGGAAGCCAGATTTCAGCTGAACATTAGGGGAAAAGTCTGAACTGTTACAGTAGTATGACATTGGGACCCAGGACCCACACCCATGACTCACACTGGAGGCATTCAAGAGGCAGATGGACAGCCACCTGTCGGGTATGTTTTAGGTTGGATTCCTGCATTGCACAGGGGGTTGGACTCGATGACCTTATAGATCCCTTCCAACTCTACGATTCTATGATTCTGTGGCTAAGATGAATTGTGGGGGTTTTGTTTAACAATCCAGTCTTTTTATCCTTTCCAAAGGTTGTCACCTGGATGGCATACTTGGGGGGAATGACGCCTCTCTCTCTCTGCAGTGCTGCCCTAATAGGACCCACATAGTCAGCCCTGGTGATGAGGGAGCCCTCTCCTCCGCTCTGCCACCTCGTACTCATTAAAGAAGTCACAGAAGGCTGGCAGGCCGAGTGGCAAAGCATGGGAAGCCACCTGGCCTCGTTCCCTTTAGTTCTCCTAATTCTGTCTGGCTGAACAATGGGAAGGCATCAGAAGGGCCCCAAACTAGAGGTTAATGGAATTTAGAAAAGTAAATTTAGGAACTGACAGAAGGACAGAGAAAGCAAATGTGCTGCTGTGGTGGACTTGGTCTTGATGGTGACATTCACAAAAGAAAAAGAGGCGGTTAGATCGCCGGTTGGTAACAGAACCCTCCTGCCCCCGCCCAGGAATCCAAGTGGATTCTCGTGATGGAGAGCAGCCTTGCCCAGCCGAGTTTCCTCCAGATGTTCTGGACTGCAGCTTACATCAGCCCCAGGCCACACCAGGCAGGGGAAGGTGGCCTACACCCTCAGCTCTCAGGCCCGAAGATGAAAGCCGGGAGAAGTCTGCAGCATCAGCCTGTGCGGCTGGCAGGGAACATGACATTTCTGCACTGCCCAGGCCTGGCATGCATAAATGCTGGATGCCCGGCCTCGTGCCCTTTCCCAGTCCACAGATCAATACCACCTCCATTTCAGACTCCAGCTTCTCCATTCCCGGCGGCCAGTGACCTCTGGGGCCCACGGACCAGGAGATCCACAACAGTTGAGGCCTGGATTTAGGTCCAGCAGCTGGCTCTTGCCCAAGAGCAGCCCAAATCGAGGAGCTGGAGTGGGTCCTCTGACCATACACAGAAAGGAGGTCAGATATAAATATGAAAAAGACCACGTCTCATTCAGGCAAAAGGAAAATAAAAGGAAGATGAAAAAGCAGCACAGGGAAATTAACCAGGGATCAACAGGAGGCCTCTTCCTCTGCTGGCCCGCAAGCCAATTTCTGCAGCCACATCCCCCTGTATTTGTTTCAAAAAGAGCTGCCAGCCGGCACTCGGGCAATTAATTACAGATGGTGGTGACTTGTGCAGTGGCTAGGGAAGCCCCAAGAAAGGAGAGCGTGCGAGAGCGTGCAAGAGGCGCCTTAATTAAGGGATGAGACTGGCATCCATCTTTCTGCCCTACAGCCGGCATCCTTCAGCGGGAACAGGCTGACTTGAGCCGGCTTCATGAAGGATTCCTTGGAATGTGAACCTTCATTTGCTGGCATCGAGAACGCACTTTCAAGTTTGCTCTAACTTGCAAATGCTCCTCCAGCAAGAAAGAGATATGCGGTGACCTGTCCCAGATGCAATGTGGCTAAACTCAGAATTGTAAGGATCTTGTCCCACCCCAGGATGTGGAAAGGGGCGAAGGAGCTCCCCTGGTCAGCCTTTGCCCCCACTTTCTTCCTCTTGGCTGCCAAGGCCAAGGCCTCCAGAGGAGAAACCTTCCTGCAGAAGCTGTTGGGAGGGCAAATGCCGAGCAGACTGTGCTCACTAGCAACATGGAGAAGGGACTAAGACAGCGGCCTTCAACTGCCTCAGACTGCTGGTCCATCAAGCTCAGTCCTGCTGACACTGAGGGGCGACTCTTCAAGGTTTCAGGCAGCCCTATCTGGAGATGCTGGGAAATGAGCCTGGGATGCTCTAGCACCGAGATACGGCCCTTCCCCGAACTTAACGGTGCTCAGCTCAGAACGTGAAGGCGTAAAAACACCAACGTTTCCTATAGCACTTCAGTAATCCACACAACAACCCTGTAAGGTATATCGGTATTATTTAACCATACTTTGCAGGGTGTGTGTGTGTGTGTTTGTGGGGAGAGGAGGGAGTATGAGACTAATGGAAAAATGGCTTGCCTGATTTACAGCTGCTATAGTACTCTGCAATCCATTTAAATATTTCTTGTCTGGATTGTTCAGTTTGGAGGCCAAGACCCACACAACTACTCAATTCAAGCTCCAGAGGAAAATTTATGCCAAATATTTTATTCCACTTTTTTTTAATTAAAAAAAGAGAGTTTTAAAAGAGAAACAAAACCATTTTCTTCATCAACTTCAAGAGGAAAAAAATAGTTTCCAGTTATCGTATCTAAAATTCATGATTCCCCCTAATTTTCTGACTAATCAAGGATACCATACGCCTAATCATTTAAGGTAATTATCTAAAAATTGTAATTTGTTCTATATTTCAAAACATAATGAGCTCCCAGGCGCATCCAAAATGGGGAGATGGTAAAAATTACAGATGTTAGTACAAATGAGAGGCAGAGGTAAGAAAGAAAACTCTCTCTCTTTCACTATATAGGTAAAAACGGTGCAGACAATGGAGTGTTCCAATTCCAGCTGTCTTGATGCAGCTCTGCAAGGATACAAAACTCGGGTGATGCTGTTGTTTTCAGGTAAGATATCTGACTCTGATCTGGACATGGCATCATCAGACAACTGACCACTGCACAATGAGAACATCAGATGCATCAGCAACATCCCATTTAGTACTGAAAACGTACCCAGGGACTCTCTGGCTTGGCTCTTGGCAGAAGCAAGTAAGTCTGTTTCTAGACTGTACCACTTATTTATTTTATATTTATTTATTTATTATTTGATTTATATCCCGCCCTTCCTCCCAGCAGGAGCCTAGGGAGGCACCTTCAGGCTGCAAGTGGGAGACAGCACAGAATGCTCCTCCACAGGAAAAAAAAATCCCTGCACATATAATGATGATGATGCAACAACCACCACCACCCACCCTTCACCAGGAGGTCCCAGACCAGGTCACAACCATATAAAACACACCACTAAAACAGTTTAAAACAAATTACATTCACAAGAATAAGGTGAAACATCTCAACTGTCAAAAGCCAGAGTAAAGAGGTGCATCTTCAGCATACAATGAAAGCTGTACAGAGATGATGATGATGATGATGATGATGATAATAAAAATGCAATCCCGTCCTTCCTCCCAGAAGGAGCCCAGGGTGGCATACAAAGGACAAAACACTACAAACATTTAAAAACATCAAAAACAAAACATCTTAAAATCATCTTCAAAATAAAGCATCTTAAAAAATCTTTTAGAAATAAAACATCTTAAAAACACCTTTTTAAAAAAATCGTTAAAACCATCTTAAAAAGCAATCCCAGCACAGATGGAGACTGGGATAAGGTCTCTACTTAAAAGGCTTGTTGAAAGAAGAAGGTCTTCAGTAGGTGCTGAAAAGATAACAGAGATGGTGTCGGTCTAATATTTAAGGGGAGGGAATTCCACAGAGGAGGTGCCACTGCACTAAAGTGTTGTGTGGCCCTCACCTGCAGAGCACAGTGGCCGACTGGGTATGACAATCTTTCAGGTATCCTGGTTCCAATTCAGCCTCTCCCAATTCAGACGTTACAGAGAAACAGAGCTGTGTATCATTACTGTACTGCTAATACCTCGCCCCTAATCTGCTGATGACCACTCCCAACGTTTTCATGCCAGATGCACCTCTGTGGGGAGGTAGTTCCACAGCTTAGGAACTGCTACAGAGAATGCCCTTGCCTACAGGGAAGTTTGCCCACCAAACCTCTGAGGGTGGTGGAACTACCAAGAGGGCCCCCTCTGCTGTTCTCAATATCCGAGAGGGTCTGTAGGGAAGGAGGCGGTCCTTCAGATATTTGGGTTCCAAGTTGTTTAGAGCTTTAAACACAAGTGTGAGCACCTTGAATTGGGCTCAGAAAGGAACTGGCAACCAATGCAGCTGTTTTAGAACGGGTTATATGAGAACTGAATGGAACCCCAGCCAGTAACCTGGATGCTTCATTTTGGACCAGTTGAAGTTTCTGAGTTGTCTTCAAGGACAGCCCCACGTACATTGCATTGCAATAATCCAGTCTGGAAGTTACCAGAGCATGGAGCACTGTAGTCAAGTCTTCTCTGTCCAAAAGGGGCCAAAGCTGGCAAACCAGCCAGAGCTGCAAAAAGGCACTCCTGGCACCCCTAGGTTACAGACCTGATCTTTCCAGGGGAGTGCAAACCCGTCTAGGACAGGCACTGCTTCTACGCACTGGTCTAACACTTCAACCGCCTCACCCAATTCAGATGGGACAAAGCGATAAAGCTGGTTATCATCTGCATGTTGGTGACACTTCATTCCAAATATCCTGATGACAGCTCCCAGTGGCTTCAATCGATACTGAAAAGCATGGAGGACAAGATGGAACCCTGAGGTGCCCCATGGTGCCAAACACTAGCCTCCCACAACTCCTTTCTGGAAACGGCCCTGGAGGTATGAGCAGACCCACTGAAGCACAGCACTCCTTGAGATGCTCCAGAAGAATACCGTGGTGAAAAGTCTTGAAAGCCGCTGCGAGATCAAGAAGAATGAGCAGGGCCACACTCCCCCATCGCTCTCCCAACAGGTGTCATCGGCCACGGCAACCAAGGCAGCTTCCATGCCATGGCTGGGCCTGATGTCGGCCTGGAATACAGTGGGGGGGGGAGCTGGGCTAGAACCCTTCCCTGGCACACTCGTTTTCTATGTGCAGCATTTTTAAACTTTTGGCCTGGAAAAGTCAAAGGACCACACAAGCGCAATTGGAAGTGGTGTAGTCCAGACAGAGTTTTATCTCCTCATTTGCTGTTTAAGAGCCTCAGAAGAGCCCGGCTGCTGGATAAGGCAACTAGTCCAGCATCCCGTTCTCATGGTGGCCAACCAGATGCCCCAAGGGGAAGCCCGCAAGCAGGCCCTGAGTGCAACAACCCTCCCCCACTTGAGCAACAGGCATTCCGAGGCCTCCGACAGTGGAGACAGAGAATGGCCATGGTGGCCAGTAGCCTTCGTGTCTTTTGTGAGCACAAGGGGCTCCAACGCCCTGGAATTGTGGTTTCCCCACTACTAGGTGTCACCGGCAATCAGCTCTCAGAACAGCGGGATGCTTTTTCTCCCCAGAGACCTTTTTGCTAGCCTTAGTAAAATGTTTTCACTCCCCCCAGAATTCCTTAGATGTTTCATCTGTGCAAGTAACTCCAACTTCATCTCAAAGTCTTCCTTCCTTCCTTCCTTCCTTCCTTCCTTCCTTCGAGTTTGCCCTAATGGACGTTAAGCCACATTTTTTCTCACTGGGCCAAGCTGCTGAAAACTGCCCTGCCTGATCCCTTTCGGAAGAGGAGAAGGTGGTCTAAGCCCTCTCCAGGAGCTCCTCCCTCTTGGTGATTCAAGTATGCCAAGTGTTGAGGGGTGTGCATGTTTGTGCGCACCCTGGGAGTGAGTCCATGGCAGATGGAGGAGGGGCAAGCAAGCCATCATTCCGCATTTGGCCTCTGCCTCACACACGGATGGCCCTGAGCACAATCTCCAGTTGAAGGATACCCGGAAGCAGAGATGCCAAGGCCCCTCTCCTCCTGAGAGCCACGGCCAGTCAGAAGTAGGGAATGGGGGGTCCAGGCCCTGGTTGAGAAAGAGGCCGCTTCATAGGCTCACCTAACCCCATTGACTCAAGGCTCCCATCCATCTTGCGTTTAGCTGATGTTATTATGATTCTCACGTAAAAGGAAGACGAATGGATTTCTTCCTTGAGGCAATTAAAAAGTGATTTGTCACCCGCCAAGATGTATGGTGGAGTATCGGCAGATATTACTTCACTGTGCCACTGAGTGAGGCGGGGTGTGTGTGTGGGGGGGAGAGAAAACACATTAGGGGGTGACAGGAAAGTTCAGTTTGTTGCTGACAAACAGGAAAGGCCTCACTTGGCAACTTTCATCACCTCTCAGCACCAATCAAAGCTGGCAGAGAACTTTTGCAAGGGCAGGAGAGGAACTGGGGGGGCTTGCCAAGGAAAGAGCCAACGAGGCTCTTTGCCCCAAGCTCTAACCTGAGGTCTCCCCAGATGAGAAGCAAGGGGAGCAGGACATTCGAGAAGATCCCCACATGCACGGCCAGGGATCCCGGGAAGACATTGGATCCTGGCATCCCAGCTGCTGGACTAGAGGTCCCTAGGGAAATTCATTTAAGTTCGCACATAAAGGAGAACTTACCAAACCTGCAGTTTCTGAAACAACATGTGAACCGAAACACAGAAAAATCATTGAGCATGTCTTTGAATTTTGCAATGCAGTGCTCCTGCTACGTGTACACAGAGGCATCTACGAGGGTAAAATGTGCACATGTTAGTGAAGATGCCTCACAAATATGCATTATTAGAGGGGGAACTGCTTTCCAAAAATGTGCATATAGACCAAATTGCATCCAAAAGTGTGTTTGTTAGGAGAAATTTGCACTAAAATGCTGAAGAATTTTCTTTAAAAAAACAACCACAGAAATGTGGGAACTGAATTTAAGTTTGGAAAAATGAGAAACTGGGAGAAGTGAAATGGAGAGCTCCTTCCATCTGCAGCAGCCAGCATAGCCAATGGTCGGGGATGTAATCAAACAACATCTGGTCTTTTACGCCGATTTGCACTCCTGAATGTTCGCTTTGGCTTTACGTTAGCAGCAGTCTGGATTTGAGGTTCCCATTGGTACCTGTATGGGAAAAGCCAGCTCCTATTCACAAACTGGTTTGGGGACATCCCCTTTGTCAGAGCAATGGCTCGGTCACCACCAGCGATCCCCGGATTGTGCGCGCCTTCCTCCCTGGCTGTGTGAGCAGCAGCTGCATTTTCTCAGATCAAAAAGCACCTTGTTAACACACATGGTGACCTTCCATTTCAAAATCCTTTGATGCCCTCCAGGCTCCCAGCTCATCAAACTTTAAAGGACTGGCATTATTTCTGAGCCCACAACAATACCAAAGTTCAAGGCTCAACTTTTTATCTCTCTTAAAAAAAAAGAAAAAAATCCCCAGAACTTTAAATCCAAAACGGATCAGTAAGCAAGCATTCTCCACCTTCTGCCTGCTAATGGCTCATAGAGATATTTTACAAAGGAAAGGAAACCTCCCCCTTTTCTTTTGCACTGAGTGACCCTTTGGTGGCCTTGTAGTCCCAATGCCACCACCCTCCCCCAATCACAAGCTCTTTTGGGGAACTGGCTTGAAAGCAGATGAAAGACCCTTTGGGATTGTTTTATGGAACTTTCTGGGCCTTTTAAAAAAAACTGATGAGGCAGAACATCAAACCCTCCCCTTACATAGAGGGAAGCAAGCAGAAATAACTTGGTATTCAAAAAGACTTTGCTGTACATGTCTTTTCTCTATTTCAGTCAAATATTCCTGGCCAGGTTTCTCCTTTTTTGTTTTGTTCTGTTTTACAGTGCATCTCTTGAATGTCACCCAAATACTCTTGAGTAATATATCTCAGGACTGGTTGTGTGTCCCAAGCTAGAGTTGTGTTCCTATATGCCACTCCAGATACAAAACAATATAACCTGCAAAGGACTTACACCTTCCTATAAATCACCTACAGGAGGGTGCCTGAATCCCCCAGTATATTCATTGTGCTTGTTTATCATCTAGAGATAACTCCAGAATTCTGAATTTCTCCCCAGAGGAGTGCGAGGTTCCAAAACTCCTGGTTTCCAAAGTAAAATTGATGGATTAGGAATTCTCAGTTCTGTTTGTGCTTATTTCTGGCTTTGTGCAGAGCATTGCTGCCCTGGGCTCCTATTGGGAGGAGGGCGGGATGTAAATCAAACATATAAATAAAATACACAGATTGCCATACTGTTCCTTTGGATGCTTCATTTCTTCCCCTCCAAAACACTCACGCAACTGATGTACACACACTACAAAGACACTAATTCAACACTACAAAAATGCCAACTTTATGTGATTGTCCACAGTGTAGTGGCAAATCCAGAAGAGCAGGGTCACTTGACGATAGTCACAGTCATGCCTCACCCTTTGCTGCTGGCTTGAGAATGAGATCCTTGTTAATGCCTTTTCCCACAACAACTGACGTCCCTCGGAGCCAATAAGCATGAAAAGGGGGAGTGTTAGCTACTTAAAAGAATCTGCTCACTGGCTGACTTACCTCCTTTCACTCTGATTGGCTCCAATCATCAGGAAAGGACAAGGAAGCTTGCCAGAATACCCTTCTCAGTGGCTAACACATTCCCCTTTCATGCTGATTGGCTAGTAGGATGCTGGAGACATAAGGACCTTGCTGGGACCCTGGTCCCCAAAAGGTAAGGGGCCTACGACCTCCTGGGACCCTGGATGACTGTAGCACAGGTGATTGTACATACGGAGTTATTCTTTGGGTGTTTACAGACTGCTGTGGTCACATCAAGATGGCTTTTTTGAAATGTTTGATCATTGCACACATGCTGTCCAGTAAAGCAGAGGGCAGAGGCAAACAAAGGAAATGGGCGCTGCAGCAAACCAACCTGCCCATATCCCGAGATCTTCAGAGGGGCCACTTCTCTGCACCCCACTACTGGGTGATCATGTGGCAGTGCAGGACAGGGCCTTCTCTGTGGTGGTGCTTCTGAAATGTGCATTTCCCCATGGAAGCATGCTTGGCACTGCCCTCAGTGTAAAGGCTTATTTGTTTTCCACAGGCATTAGAGTAGGGTATTAGGGTACCCCTTCCTTCATGATACTTTTTACTTTTGATTTAGACTCAAATTGAATAAATGATGAATGATTACATTTTTTAAAGAATAGTGTAGAAAGCTGATGGGGAAAGCAGTTTTGAAAGCCACAGTTCTCCCCATGCCCACTTTTACATGTTGGTCCCTGGCCCAAAAGAGGTTTAGAGGCATTTCAGGAGCCTGATGGTTTAGCCGTAGTTTTAACTCCTCCCCCTGTGGCTTATGCAGATTAATGGTTCATGATTGTCTTAATGGCTTTTATGTAATTTCTGATCTGCAGCCAACCCTGGGGACCATTGTGATGAAGGGCGGGCTATAAATCTGTGCAATAAATAAACAAATTAAATAAATAAAATGGCATGTGCTTCATTGCAGACATCCTCCCAGTTAAATTAAAACGCAGGCATCCTGGGGCGGGAGCCGAAGGAGCCCACAAAACAAGAGAAGCAGAAGCAGAATAATAGGAGAAGGAAAATAACCCCATTTATCTACATGACGTGGAGGTCTCTGGCCGGCACAGGAGCTGGCTGCCCCTTGTGCTTCCTCTCAAAATGCAGGCCAGGGAGAAGGCAACTGGGATCAAGGCCCTGGTGCAGGGCTCTGTCTCATGGCTTCGCTTTGATGAAGAATGAGGCATTCCCATCCTGGAACGCCCTAAATCAGCCCTCCCCAGCCAGGTGCCATGCGGATGGACTACAACTCCCATCAGCCCCAGCTTCATACGGCCCCTGCTGGCCGGGGCTGTTGGGAATTGTACTCCAAACATCTGGAGGGCACCAGGTTGGGGAAGGCTGCCTTAAGCTGTTATTCTTTCACGATATAAGGGCATCTCTATTAGGGATGGGTGAGAAATTCGATTCAGTTCACATTTGAAGCCAAATTTGCACTTTCCAAAACAATATAAGAACCAAAATGCAGCTATCCGTAGGAATTCACACTTATGTGAATGTTGCTATGCAGTTTGCCAACGAATGTTTACAAAAATGCTTATGTTTGGGGAAAGTGTGCATACAAAGGAATATATGAGTGAAAATGACATACAAAAATGCATTCCATGTTGAGAAATTGCTTGCAAGAATGTGTACATTAGTCAAAACTGCCTACAAAAATGTGTTTGCTAAGAGAGATTCACACTGAAATGCTGGAGAATTTTCATGAGGATTTTAAAAAAAACAACACCACAAATTTCTGCAGAAATGCGGAGAATTGAATTTAAGATTGGAAAAATGAGAAGCTGAGAGAACCGAACTGGGCAGATCTTTCCAGGCCTACCAAGCCCATGGCTCCCCCATCATCCCTAGAGGCTGTCCTCTCGCCCCCCAACATTTGTGGCCTGAGAAGTTACAGGATTTTAGCAAGAAACTACGGGACAGGCACCAATGTGAAACACAGCGGCATGACTGCCCTGAAACCTCTGCAAGCACAAATGGTGTTGACAGTCTGGCTCTGTATAGCTACCCCAAGAAGATCATGAGCACAAATCAGGATGAATACTGAAAAAAAAAAAAGGAAAGGATGTACGTCTGGACGGGCTCTAAGCGTGCTGCTGTTTCTGCAGCCACTTCTTCTTCAGAGGCACGGCAATCCCACTCCCCTCCCCTCGTGGCATTCTCGTTGGGAGGAAACATTTTGGGCAATCCCTCCCTCCCACCTGAACTGAGAAATTAGCCCAATTTCTGCCATTTTTGCCTTTGGTTGGAAGGGAGGGATTTGCAGATGTCAGTGAATATTTCAGAGGCTGTGTGTGTGTGTGCGTGTGTACGCGCACTACCACTTGGGAAGCAGGTATTGCTTTGGGATCTCCTCAGTACATTTAATGATTTGCTATTAGGGTGCTTTGATCAATGAGTTTCAAAACAAAATCCACACACACAGAAACATGCATTTTAAGAGCACAGGAACCAAGAGCTTTTTAAACACACACTTTAGATACTGTCATTTAGGCAGTCAGTTTCAAAAGGTTTTTAAAAAATATACAGAATCTGCAAAGTGGATGTGCACCTGATTCCCGACCAAGCGTTCATATGTCAGCTGTGTGTGAGCTAAGGAAAAGTTTGCTCATACGTGTGGGTGGGTATGGGTGTGAGCATGTGTGCACATGCACATGGAGTGCACTTCAAGGGGTGATGGGTGAGCGCCACTCAGCTCCTTTCAGAATCAGTTTGGTCTTTCAGGGCTTTAGAAACAGGATGAGAAGAGCCCTTATCTGGATCACACCACAATGCCAGCGTGAAGCCCGCAAGCTGGACATACGCGAGACCGCACTGTCCCATGTGATTTCCAGCAACTGGCACTCACAGGCAACACCTCCAACAGCGGAGGGAGAAAGGAGCCACTGACAGCCTTATCCTCCATACATTCTTCTAGTTATCCTAAGTCACTTTGAGGTTTTTCTGTGTGTAAAGAAGCTAACAAACGTAATAAATGATTGTGCTGATAACAACAACAGCAGCAACCCCCCTTGAAGCCTTCCAGGTTGGTGGCCATCACTAATTACATCTTGTGGGAGATAATTCCATAGCTTAATCATGCGCTGTGTGAAGGAGACTTCCTTTTGTCTGTCCTGAATCTCTCAGCATTCTAGTATTATACAACAGGGAGCAAAACTCCACTCTGCCCGCTCCATGCATAATTTTATACACCAATGTCATGTCTCCTCTTGCTTTTTCCCCAAACTAAAAAGCCCTAAATGCTACAACCTTTCCTCATTGGGGAATTGCTTCAGTCCCTTGATCATTTTTCTTGCCCTTTCCAGCTTCACAATATCCTTTCCCAGCAAAAGCTCATCTTTTTACTGAGAATCCCTTTTCTGCATCATAATATTGGAGGAGCCTGCACATTATTGGTCCATGTGCAAATTATCACATCCCTCTCCAAATTATTTTACATATATTGAAGCTGCTGTGGATGTGGATGGGGCCCTTTTATTGGCAGTTGAAAAATATACTGCTGCTCCATGTGTAATACTTTTGAGCCTGCAATGGAGGCCCACTGTGTAAATCAGCCTACCTGAGTCCAGGGATGGACGAATCTGTCAATTCTGGTTTGTCTGAGTGTTTCATGTTTCCAACATAAGTCCAAGTTGTTACATTTCTGCAACACTTTGCAATATTTTTTTAAAAATAAATCTTCACAAAAATTCCTAAGCGCTTTATTTTATATATTTAGAAGCTATAAATTAGTTAATCAACAAGCTCTCCAAGTGGTCTACAAATACAGTTTAGCACTTAATTCTCCTAATATACACCAATTTTGCAAAATTGTACATTTTTGCAATTAATTTTCTCTAAGAACACATTTTTGTGTTATTGTCACTAATATGTGGATTATTATGCACACTTCTCATAAAATACACATTTCTGCACCTCTTTGGTTGGAGAATTGCACTGCAAAATTCAGAGAAGTGCAAATTTTGAAGGATGGCTGTTCACATAGTGCTTCAGGAAGCACAGATTAGGGAGGTTTGCATAAAATGTGAACTGAACTGAATTCCCCCCCCCATCCCTACACCCAACCATTTATTTGGGGGAAGGAGCACTTTTATTATTGTTGTTGTTGTTACTACTACTACTACTATCCCATCCTTCCTCCCAGAAGGAGTCCAGGGGAGCAAACAGAACAAAACACTAAAAACATCTTAAAACATCTTAAAAATAAAACATCTTCAAACTATCTTTTTAAAAAAATCTTTTAAAAATCTTTAAAAGTAATTCCAACAGATACGGACTGAGATAAGGTCTCTACTTAAAAGGCTAGTTGAAAGAGGAAAAGACAACAGAGATGGCGCAAGTCTAATATTTAAGAAGAGGGAGTTCCACAGGGTAGGTGCCACCACACTAAAGGTCCACTTCCTATGTTGTGCAGAACGGACCTCCTGATAAGATGGTATCTGCAGGAGGCCCCCACCTGCAGAGTGCAGTGATCGACTGGTATATAAAGGATAAGACAGTCTTTCAGGTATCCTGGTCCCAAGCTATTTTGGGGTTTGTACACCAAGACTAGAACCTTGAACTTGGCCCAGTAACTAATGGGTAGCCAGTGCAATTCTTTCAGCAATGGGGTAACACGTTGGTGATATCCTGCCCCAGTGAGCAGTGGCATTGCGGCATTTTGCACCAGCTGCAGCTTCCTGACCAAAGGGCAGCCCCACATAGAGCATATTACAGTAATCCAGCCTGGAGGTTACCAGTGTATGGACAACTGTGGTCAGCCTATCTTGTCTTATCAGCTGAAGCTGGAAAAAGGCACTCCTAGCCACTGAGGTCACCTGGGCCTCTAGCGACAAAGATGGATCCAGGAGCACCCCCAGACTATGGACCTGCTGTTTCAGAGGGAGTACGACCCCATCCAAAGCAGGCAACTGACCAATTATCCAAACTCAGGAACCACTGACCCACAGTGACTCTGTCTTGCTAGGAGTCAGACTCAGTTTATGGGCCATCATCCAGCCCACCACGGAGTCCAGGCACCGGTCCAGGGCCTGCACAGCCTCTTGTCAGGTTGAGGAATGGAGTTCTTCAATACTGGACTCTGTCTAGTCCAGCAGTGTCTATTTTGACCAGCAGTGGCCTTCTAAGGCCTCAGGCACAGACACTTTCCTAGCCCTGCTGTTCGATGATATCCTTATTACTGGACATTTATTTATTTATGGATGTTTTAAAAAATTCCGCTCTTTAGCCAAAAAAAAGTCTTCTGGAGTGGCTTTCAAATCACACACAAAAGGAGTCCCTCTCCTCAGGCTTACAATGGCAGAAGGGGCACCCAAAGTTGCCAGTCTCTCAGCCGTGCCTGGCGGAGTGGACCCCTCTTCCTCCCTCTCCTGCAGCCTGGGAAATTCTGGGATTGGCCCCTGGCATACAAAGCATGCCCCTTGAGTGCTGCATCTCCCCCACATGGGCGAACAGAAACCCTCATCCCTCTGGCCAGCTTTCACTTCAAATCTGGCTTGATTTCCAGAGGCACCCATGCAAATCATGCCTCCTCCCCTCCCTTCCTGCTTTGCTGGGTCCTTCGCTGCACTTCAACGCTTGTACTCGGAGGAAAACTGTTTGTAAGAAATATTTCTAATTTGCAGGCCTGTTTTTCACCAACTATTGTTTTCCTGAACAAGAGACATTTATTAAGATTAATGCCAGGAAAAATCAGATTCTTCTTTTCTCTGATTTCCCTGAGGTCCTCCTTGTACTTCCCAGTATATTGATGGAATGGAGGGCCTGCAGGAAACGCAGTTTTCTCATATAATAGGTATGTTTTATATATAATATACTAGCTAAGGGCCCATCAGCATGACAGGCTGTGAGTGGTGTTGGAGCACCCTCCTCACGGCCCTGAGCATCCCTCTTCCAGCATTTAAGCCAATTTATGCACCAATCTTAAACCTAAAGTACTTGGAAGTAAATCACTTGCTTTTTTGGTCTCCTCCTGTTCTCTCTTGCTTGCTTTGACTCTCGGGATGCCACTGCCTGATCAGTTCTGGTGTTCTGATTGTGCCCTTGCCTCCGTCCATGGTGTCATGGCCCTTCTGACTGCCATTGGCTCGACTGCAGTGATGTCACAGAGGGTCTAACCTGTCTTATTGTAGGTTGCTTGAGCAGTTCAGCAGCGGGTGGGGAATGGACAAACTTTAGAATATGAACAGCAATGACAGCAGACAATGGGGAAAAGATGGTGCTGAAGCTGGTCTGAGAGGAAAGTGAGCGGGAGGAGAGAGCAGGGTGTGAAATGTCCCCCATCCTATGTGGAACTCTGGAGGATCTCACCTGGGGACTCGGAGCACAGTGTGACTGATATGCAGATGACAGCATATCCATGCCATCGGAGAGGCTGTGCAGCAGCTGGACTGGTGCCAGGTGGCAGTGATGGGCTGGAAGAGGGCCAATAAACGGAAAGTGAATCCCGGTTAGATGGATGCACTGTGTGTTGATGGCTCCCAACCCTGGGAACTAGGTAGGCAGAATTCCCCCTGAAGGGCTGGGGACTTGTAGGTTCCAAACGGAATCAGAAACGAACACCTGCAAGAGCCCTATTGAAGCAAGTGTCCCAATAAGAATGTTCTTGTACTTGAAAAATTCCACAAGACAGGGCTGAAGCATACTGCCTTGGCGCAGTTTGATCGACAGCTGAGGAAGTCCCGCGCCGCTTCGGTGTGCGGGAGAGCTGTGGCCTCAGTGTGGAGCAGGTGCGGTGGCTCCAGGAGAAGTGGAAATGAACACCTGCAAGAGCCGTATTGAAGCAAGTGTCTCTTCTCCACCCCCACACCTCTAACAGTGGTATTAAAATGGGGGTGGAGGTTGCAATTTTATCAACATGGCAAGTTCTCTGGAAGATGATGGGACTTGTCTGAGCTACCGTGCATAAAACCATGAACGTGGCGTTTCCAGCTACCTCTGGACTTTGGAGGGCTTGCAAGAAGTGGCTGCGGAGTGAGACTGCGAGGAACATCACGGGTGGGGTGTTTCTAGGAGCAAAGCTGAAACTGTCTTAATTTCCTTTTATTTCTGCCATATTGCCAAGAGGTATAATGTGGCCTGCTAAAGAATGTAATGTTATACTTCTAGTATTGAAAAGGGTTTTGTGTTTGCTGTGACATTTGTTATTGCTTTATTACTGCTGTTGTATTATTTTATTATGAAATTGTTTTTGTAATTGCTGTTTGCTTCTGTTGTAAGCCACTATGAGCACAATTTTTGGGGGGGGTAAGTCACTTTGAGTTCCATTTTGGAAAAAAGCGACTAATAAATATCATCAATAATGTCATCAGGGAGACTCACAGGGCTGCACCAGCAAGGAGTGGCTATGCCCTAGTTTTGGCTGGTGTGCCAGCTTCAGGCCTATTTGGACCAGGAGAGCGCTGATACAGTGGCCCATGCTCCAGTAACCTCCCAATGAGACTACTGTAGTGTGCTCTATGTGGGACTACCCTTGAAGAGGTCCATAAGCTGCAGCTAGTGCAGAATGCTGGTGCCTGTGTCCTATCTGGGGCAGTGAGGCGCGTTCACATAACACTGATCCTGCAGGCACTGTTTGGGTGCCAGCGAGCTCCTGGGCCCAATTCAAGGTATTAACACTTAGGTATAAGGGGTCGTGAGAGGGCCAGCCATGGTGAGATTTCCTTCAATAAATGCAACGTCTGCATGAGCAAGATGTGGACGATCATTTCAAGACTGGGAGAGGCGAGGCACGAGTGATGGGACCCGGCTGGCTTGCCTGACCCACCACTGGCTTTTTGAATGTGCTGTGGGCATCAGGCACCTGGTCCAGACAGGCCCAAAGCCTTTTCCTCTCTTGCCTCAGAGCACCAGATGCCAAAGGGAGGGCTGCCTTCATGGGTGACAAAAGAGTTTGAGGTTTATCTTCTGTTGTTCTTCTTGTCATCGTCTCACCTCCACACTGAGCCGCTTGTTCCTCAACAAACAAAGCCCCAGCATTAAAAGCAGTGCCACATTGCTGCAATTCATCTCTTTTATTACATTTTGGAAGAAAGGAACTTCTGTATGAATCCGGCTCCGGCAGATCAATGAATTCCCAGTCTGTTATTTTGTTTGTGGTTAAGCTCTTGTGCATGCGGTTCCCTGCCAAGCCATGGACCACCCTTCTGGGGTCTTGCTTTAAGATGAAGCCAATAAAAGAAGAGGCAGGTGTGGCAGGCGGTGGGAGTCACTGCTGAGCCCTGCACAGCCCTGGTGGGGAGTAGCTGGGCTCCCTGGGATACACCCCAATTATATTTGCTCTTAATTGTTTTGCAGGTTTCTGCACCGCTCGTTAATTCATTCAAAGGGACTTCATGCCAGTTTGTGGCAAGAACACAACTCCCTGGTCTACATAATGCAGTGGAATAATGGAATGGTAGAGTCCTGAACTGGTAGAGTGGATTGTACCACTTAAGACTGCAGAACATTTTAAAAAAATATTCTGTTGTTTTTGTTTTGTTTTTAAGTGCATGCAAGAAGAAAACTAGGCCATCAGGGAGAAATGTTGCCGTTCATCTCTGTCTCCGATGCGTTTTCTTTTAAATAAAAGTGGGTGAGCATTAAAAAGAACGACTGCCGTCCTCCACAGGGACATAACTTGTTCTACCAGCCCGGGCTCTTAATCTCATGTGGCGGCACATCCTGATCCGCCTTACCCTTTGGGCCACGTTGACCTGTCCACAGTAAGGGGCACCAACCCCTTGAGGAGGACCAAGCGCTGTTCCTCGCAGTGTCCCCCAAGTTCTGAGCTGATAAAGCAGCCAAGCATTTGTTTCCAACCGCCATCCCAGAATGACATCCAATAATTCTCAATTTTTCTCTGCTGGCGCTGGGTTATTGCAGGCTGAGCGATTCTCCTGAGCAGTTTAAAAAAATGATCACATCAGCTTCCTGCACTCTTCCCCTGCTCTAGCTGAGTGCCGTCCCAGCACCCGGCAAAAGAAGAAAAAGCACAAGAGTAGATGAATGCTGACAGCTCAATATGAAGAACTCTGCTGGTCTTGCTCGCAGGCTGACATTGAACATTAAACGCCGGGGACTGTCGCGAGGAGGATTTCCTCTGCCCCGCTTCACCAGGAGGACGAGCCTTCAGGACGGAGACTCACTTTGCCGATAATGCTAGACTCTTCCCTTAACCCAGAGGTGGGGAGCCTTTTTCGGCTCAAAGGCCACATTCCCTCAGGGGCACAGGTTAGAGCATCTGCACCGCATCCCAAAGGTCCCAGGGTGAACCCCCAATGGCATCTCCAGGTAGGGCCAGAAACCCTGGAGAGCAACTGCCGGTCAGTGTAGACATTTCTGAGCTAAATGGACCAGTGGTCTGACTCATTCTAAGGCATCTACCTATTTAAATCAACCCTTTAATGGGAAACCCACAAGCAGGACCCTGAAGGCAACCCCAGCAACTAGTATTCAGGGGTAGACTGTCTCCAATGCTGGAGGTAGCACACAGCCATCATGACTAGATGCCACTGATAGACTTGTCTTCCATGAATTTAGCTAAACACCTGTTAAGGCCATCCCAGCAGATGGCCAAGTTGTACTAGCAAATGCCATAGTTCAGCTTCCTCTGGTCTCTCCTGAATCTCCCACCCCTCAGCTTCACTGGATTGGCCACATTGGCTTCTGTGAGAGAAGGAGAGACGTCTTTGGCTCCACTTCTTCGAAACAGGGCACCCAAGCAACCAAAGCTGCTCTGTGCCAACATCCAGCCTGAAAGCAGACAGAAATGGTTCAAGAGGGAACTGCCTCCCCTCTGCTATGTTTTGCTCGGGGTAGCAGTGGATTTCAAGTGTGTGTGTCTTCACCTTGCTCTTCCATGCTTCTGGCAGCCATTTTGAGATCCCTATAAAATGCCCAGGAATGATGCTACTTCACGAGATGTCACGTAATTCTGAGAGGCATGCTGGGAAAAAACAGCAGGAAGCCCCCCTCCCCTCCTGCCATGGCCACAGCCCTGCCCAGAGCTCTGCATGGTCCATCAGGGTCCTTCTTTTCCAGGAGATCTATGTGTGCACCCCCTGGGGGGCAGGGAGGTACATCATACCAGGATCACAACATGACCAACAGGCCAGTCAAATGTATTTATTCATCTTTGAACAAGTTCAAACCAGCAGGACCTGATAAACTACATCCTAGAGTATTGAAGGAACTGGCTGAAGAACTCTCAGAACCGCTGTCTATTATCTTTGTGAAATCGTGGAGGATCGGTGAAGTGCCGGATGACTGGAGGAGAGCTCCAACAGCTAATGTTGTCCCTATCTTCAAGAAGGGCAAAAAGGAGGAACCAGGGAACTACAGACCAGTCAGCCTAACATCAATCCCTGGAAAAACTCTGGAGCAGATTATAAAGCAGTCAATCTGTAAGCATCTTGAAAACAATGCAGTGATTACTAGGAGCCAACATGGATTTATGAAGAACAAATCCTGCCAAACTAATCTTATCTCGCTTTTTGATCGGGTAACCTCCTTTGTAGACTGTGGGAATGCTGTGGACATAATATATCTCGTAGTGTTTGACAAAGTGCCCCATGGACTTCCGAACAAGCTCTATCTGATTAATGTGATACGTTTATCTTTTCTTCAAAGAGAAAACAGACTAACAGGCAAGCACCCTTCTTTCTATTATTTTTTTTACTTGGTTTAAATTGTTGCAGCAAAAAGAGATTTGTCAAATTAATCAGCTTTAAAGAACTTCTGGGTGAGCTATAACTCTTCTCTGTTATTCACGAAATTAACAGCTTATCTCTGTTTCTATTGCAAAAAGCTGTCCTGGAAGTGCATTCTAAAGATATAAACAGAAGAGGGATTTCTATTCCGAGGAACATTATATTGTCTGGGACTATTCTCTTTTTGGTCTATTTTATTTTGACGAATCTGCTTCTTCATGACGCCACTAACTGTTTTGATGCTGGGAACTAAATTTGTTTTGTATTCTTGAACATAGAGAGATAAGGCAGGCTGCTCTGTTTATACTGTGATGTCATCAAGCCTGGGATATTAACCCAATTGTTGCTGAAATAAGAAGTGGTTCTTCTTTATTTTTGTTTTGTTTTGTTTTTGTGGTTTTAAAAATGGCAATCAAGAAAGTGGCTGAGAATCTGGAAGTAATTATGTTTCAGAAAATAATGGATGAGATTGAGATAACGAAACAAACCCTGCGACAGGGCAGTAAGGAGCTGAAAATTGAACTGAGCAAAATGACGCAGGAGCTTAAAGAAATAGGGGATCCTGTGAGAGAGGAGAATGAGATCAGAGATGAGAAAAGAAAAAATAAAGGGAAGATACAAGCCCTAGAGATTGGAACAAATGTGGAATTGGAAAAAGATCTGGAGTTTATGGATATTAGAAATAAAATCTACTGTTTGGAATTTAACGTTATCTCTGAAGAAATTAATGAAGATATTAGAGATAAAGTTATCAATGGCTTGGATAATCTTCTGGACTGGAATGACGTGATGGAGCTTGATATAGAGAAAATCTATGGAATTAACTGCAGCCATGTGACAATGGAAAAACTCTCAAGAGATGAGCCAGTGCATTTTGCAAAAAAGAAGAACAGAGATATGACTTTACAACAATATTTCAGCAACTTATTCAGAATCGATGGCAAGAAAATATTTGGGATAGAGGAAATTCCCATCAGACTCTTATTATATGACTATGGCTATGACAGCAAGATTATTATGGAATACTGATAATGGAAGATTGGACACTGAAATTACTGGATTTAACAGGACTATTGAAGATGGAAGATGGAATTAATATGGATAATGGAATAATGGCTATTGAAATTATTGGACCTAACAGATTTTGATGAGATGGATTAATCGATATGTTTATTTGGACTATGGTTATGACAATAAGATTATTATTATTATTAACGAGATGGATTAATCGACATGTTTATTTGGAGAAAAATTGATAGATATATTTCAAAGAATTGAAACCTCTCTTTGACTTTTTGTGGAAAGAATAAAGTAATGTTTATGAGATTTGATGATTAATTAAGATAACTACTGGAGGAAAGTGATTTTATAATATAATTTAAGAGACAGGATTGTTATATATTGTAGACCTATAACTGATTTGATCTGCGACAAATGGGAAGTCAACATTTTATTTTTTTGTTTAATCATTTTTGTTTTGCTTTGTTTTTTGTCTTTGAATGTTTTATGATTTTGTTTTGTATGTTTTATGAAAATTTGAATAAAAATTATTGTTAAAAAAAAAAAAGACAAAGTGCCCCATGATATTCTGATTAGCAAGCTAGCTAAATGTGGGCTGGATGGAACAACTATCAGGTGGATCCACAGTTGGCTCCAGAATCGTACTCAAAGAGTGCTTATCAATGGTTCCTTCTCAAACAGGGCGGAAGTAAAGAGGTGGGTACCACAGGGCTCAGTCCTGGGCCCAGTGCTCTTCAACATTTTTATTCATGACTTGGATGAGGAGGTATAGAGCATGCTTATCAAATCTGCAGATGATACAAAATCGGAGTGCACAGCTAATACCGTGGAAGACAGAAACAAAATTCAAAGGGACTTTGATAGGTTGGAGCATTGGGCTGAAAACAACAGAATGAAATTCAACAGGGATAAATGCAAAGTGCTATACTTAGGAAAAAGAAACCAAATGCACAGTTATAAGATGGGGGATACTTGGCTCAGCAATACGACATGTGAGAAGGATCTTGGAATTGTTGATCACAAGCTGAATATGGGCCAACAGCGTGATGTGGCTGCAAAAAAGGCAAATACTATATTAGGCTGCATTAACAGAAGTATAGTTGCCAAATCATGTGAAGTATTAGTTCCCCTCTATTCAGCACTATTTAGGCCTCATCTTGAGTACTGCGTCCAGTTCTGGTCTCCGCACTTCAAGAAGGATGCAGACAAACTGGAACAGGTTTAGGGGAGGGCAACATGGATGATCAGGGAACTGGAAACAAAGCCCTATGAGGAGAGACTGAAAGAACTGGGCATGTTTAGCTTGGAGAAGAGAAGACTGAGGGAAGATATGATAGCACTCTTCAAGTACACAGAGGAGGGCCGGGATCTCTTCTCGATTGTCCCAGAGTGCAGGACACGGAATAATGGGCTCAAGTTGCAGGAAGCCAGATTTCTACTGGACATCAGGAAAAACTTCCTAACAACAATGGAACCAATTACCTAGAGAAGTAGTGGGCTGTCTGATACTGGAGGCATTCAAGAGGCAGCTGGACAGCCACTTGTCGGGAATGCTTTGATTTGGATTCCTGCATTGAGCAGGGGGTTGGACTTGATGGCCTTATAGGCCCATTCCAACTCTACAATTCTATGATTATAGAATTTCCTCTGCTTTTCCAGCAGATGAAAATATTGTGATGGAGATGGTTGGTACTGGTTTTAAATGATTTAGTGTTTTAATTTTGCATCTCTTGATTGTATTTTATTATGATATCTGATGCTGGTAACCCACCCTGCAACCTTACAGGGAAGGGTGGATTTCTTGCCAAAAACGTTAAGCAGTATATATGTTTTCTAAATAAATGAATTAATGTTAATAAATAAATAAATAAATAAATAAACTTGGCCAATAAAAGCCAGCCTGAATAGGTCATGTCTTACACCCCACCCCACCCCCAAATGCAAAGAGAGGAGGGGACTCGGCAGATGTCCAGACACAGAAAAAGAGCCTGTCTTCTCCTGGCCAGCCACATCGCCATTGGCCGTGGGATGTGGAGCGGGGCCTCTCTAGCTGACCTTACTGCACAGGCAGCCTTGTGAGGGAGTAAGCATTTCTAAATCGTGTGTATTGTTTATTAGACATTTATTTCATTTCCTAAATGTATACTCTGCCCTTCCTTCCAAAGGAGCCCAGGACGGCAAATACATCTGCAATAAAAATACAATTAAAAACAAAACAAAAACCTACATGGAGCATTTAAAAACTGTTACAAATGTCTAAAGGCCAATAAAACATGTGGCCAAATCATGCATCTGGGTAGACCCTCCAAAACCAAAACATCTACAGCATGATGATGCCTGCCAAATGTCAAGAGGCAGGGAGTTCCAAGGTACAAGTGCTGCCACACTAAAGACATGGCTTCTTACAAATGCAGAACGGACACTGCATGACACTTGTAGAAGCGCAAGTCCTGCAGACTGAAAGATACATGCGATACAGCTTATTTCGTCTGTTATGAGAAGACGCGGAGAACCAGTGTCTGTGTGGGTGAGCTGGGAAGGGAAGCTGCCACTCACGGAAGGCAATGGAGGAGAGTCTTGAGGGAGAAGGTTGATTCCATTTGCATTTCGAGGCAAACCAACCTCCTTTGCTCTTTCAGCCAAGACAATACGCAAAGCAAGACATCCTTCAACATTTGCATTTCTGCACATTTTGGATTTTTTCTCCAACTGAGTAATGTGTACAAAATTGTACACGTTTTTTATGAATGTGCACATAAATGCAAACATCAGTGGAAATGACATACAAAAGTGCATTATAGTTGCAGAAATTTATTTATGATTGATTTATTATTTGATTTATATCCCGACCCTCCCAGCAGGAGAAATATGTATATTAGGCAAAACTGCATATTAGGATAAATTTGCATGCAAATCATGATGAATTTTCATGAGGAGCTTTTAAAAAAATAAAATCACAGGCTTGTGTGGAAATGAGGAGAACCAAATTTAAGGTTGGAAAAATGAGGAACTTGAGTGAAACTGAAATAGACATATTTGCCCATTCCTAGTCTAGTAGTGTAGTGGCAAATCCAGAAGTGCAGGATCCCTTCCTGATAATTACACCCTCTCACAGCCACACCCCTTTCCCCACACTCTAGTCCAACAGACGTTCCTAGCAGCCAATCAGCATGAAGGGGGAAGCTATGTGTTAACTACTGCAAAAAGTCTTCTCAGTGGCTGACTCACCTCCTTTCACTCTGATTGGCTCCAATTAGCACAAAAAGACAAGGACTCTTCTCAGTGGCTAACATGCTCCCTTTTCATGCTGACTGGCTCATACATAGGGACCTAGCTAGGACCCTGCTCCCAAAAAAGTAAGGGGTCTACATACACCTCTGTGACCCCAGACAACTGCACCCCTGCTTTTCAGAAGGTTTTTGACCAAATCATTGGCCAAAGCCAGAATCTGTATTCACTGAGGAGGCAAGGGGAGGGGCTTTATAACTCGCATTTTCTTATCTTTTCATTGCTAACCTGTGCTTAAATCTTATTGACATCTTGTTATCTCCCCTTTGTTAAAAGTTCTTTACTTGAAAAGTGGTGCCTCGCAGGCCTGGGGCAAAGTAAGTCATTCATGAAAGGAGCCACCTTTCTCCCTGAAAGTTACTTTCACATTCCCTCCCCCAAATCCTTCAAAGCAGGAACCTCTTTGAACTCATCTCAAGAAACCTGCTATACTTGGAACGCCTTTGCCTTTTGTCAAAAAACACTTGCTACATAATGTAAGAAGTAACAGTGGTTGACCACTTCTGCTCCAGGCCACTCTGAAAGCATTCTCTGCCTGCTTTGGAGGAAAGTGCCCATCCTTTTCTGTCTGCATCAATATTCCTAAATGATGTAAGAGAAGGGACAACACCCTTCTTCCCCTGCCATTCATAATTCATCATAAACTACTTATTCTTATTTTCTTGCATTTATACGTCACCCTTCCTGTGTCAATAGACCCCAAAGTGATGAGCACCTGGTGCCCAGGCAGGTGCCCATCCAAGGACTGACCAGACGCAGACCTGCTGAGCTGAAATGAGAGGCGATGTGCTTAACCCGACCCCAATCACAATGAACCCCTTAGCAGCTTTCCCCCCTGGGGTTGGGGGAAATGAGCACCCAATGGGGAGAAAAGAAAATGGGGGGCACACTATTTAGTGGGGGAAATGGCCCAGAGGAAAAGGACTTCATCAGTTGCTTCAGTCAGATTTGGAGCTCTCTGTGGCTACAGTAATCTTTTTCTAAACAAACAAACATGTTGTTGATTTGTAAGAAAGCCAACCCTGGATTTGTTTTTTTTTACACTGGAGGGTGGTGTATACATTTATAAAAACATTTTTTTAGAAGTCATGCAATGAAATAAAGATTTCATGCAGCTCCTGGGCCCCATCCAGTTTAGCTCTGCCCTTGCATTTATCTGAGAAAGTGGTCCTCAGCATCTCCCACCTGGTCACACCTCCTCACCTGCCGTGGTGCTCCAGCAAACTGCAGAGCATTCTGGGCACCCAACATTCTCCAGGGGCACCAGGTGTCCCCCGGGGCCCTGGCCTCTCTACCTTGCTGCCTTGAGCTCCCTTTTGAGGGTGAGCCAGTCCTGCCAATCGGCACAATGAGGTGCCCGCCTCAGGCAACAAACAATGAAGAGGACACAAGGGTGCCTGCCATCACGCACATGGGTGCTCAGGATTTTCTGGTCTCAGTACACTGTATGTGGATTGGGCCTGTAGAAGAGGACACAAATTTGCATAACATTTGCTTATGCTCAGATTTGTGTCCCCTTTGACGGGGGTGGGTGGGCGTAAATCAGAGCCCCACTTAAGAAACAAGTTGCCTGACAGACAGGATGTCAGCAGGAAAAACTTTTCCCAGAATTGTATTTCTTAATCGGTTGAACTTCTGTCTGCCACAAAGGAACAAAAGCCCTGCTCTCCCTAATGAAGCATGCAAATAACCCAGGTTTTGTGAGTTGTAAACCAGTTCTATAGCTATAGATCTTTCATCAATCAATCTTGGGCTGGAAATGCTACACGTTTTGCTTCATGACTATTGTTCTATAAAGGCTAGAGACTTACTTTGTCATTGCAGTGTCTGGGCCTCCTGGTGCCTCCACCTGCTTCCCCCTCTGGGTGGGCCAGGCATGCAGCCTGCCCTGTACTCCCCAAGGTCGCCTGTGTCTTCAGGTGCCACACAGGTGTCCTGCAGTAAGAGTCCCTGGATGTTGTGAGGGGACCATCTTGACACTACCTCAGGCAACAAAATGTCTTGAGCCAGCCCTGCTGAAGAGCTTCTGAGGAATTCTCCAGAAGACAGTTTGCTCCAGGGCCAGGATGGCTGTTAACCCCATTTCAATACTAATTTTCATTATTTGCATTCATTTGAAAAGTTGGGGTATACTACTGAGGATGAAGCCACTGCATTTTTTTAGAGCTGTTCTTCTCAGAAATAAGAGGGAACCCCTAAAGTGACACATGGGAAATCCTAACTGGGTCACAAAGCTCACAGGTGGGCCTCGATGAAGCCATTCTCTCTCCACTAGTGAAAATGTAACTTTGCAAGAACTACCTTCTGCTTTGGGATCGGACCACAGACCCATGCAAGGCTTCAATTTAGTCTGTTTCCAAGAGCAGCAGCCTTTGGAAACTCACAGGCAGTTGGAAACTTTGCCTTTGTCACTGCCTTTGTCCAAGGAGGCTCCATTATTGATGATGATGATGATGTTCAGCCTGACTTTTGGGCATATATCCTCCCAAGGTCGATTAGAACTTGTCACTACATTAAGCAATGAAAATCCCACATATAAGATAACAATAAAATAGCAAATAATTTAAAATAACAGCAGCGGATAAAAGAGTTCTTAAACACAACAAATTGCGACTGATGGAGAGTGGCAAATCTCTCCTACATGTATCTATTAAAAAGAGCCATCTACACTATTGATGGTGACCGCCTTTTGTGGCAGTCGCACAAGGTATTTCTGCACTGCGTGAGGCAAGACTTTATTTTGTCTGTCCGGAATCTCCTGCCAATCGAGTTCCATCTGCCGACATGCCTGCGCTCCTCCACACAACGTCACGAGGGTGTGGAAAGACCAAGGCCTTCCTTGGAGGAAGAAGACAGAAACGCAGCAGCGACAAGGAAATAGCTGTGGCGGAATTGGCCTTTTGGATCCTTTCCGCGCTGGATGAGGAAAGCACGTCAGCCACCATCAGGGCCAAAAACCGACAGGCAGAAAACCTTCTCCACGCTGGTTGGTTCCCCCTAACCAGACCCATTTCCTCTTCAGGACAACACCAGCCTCCCGCCTCTACTCCAACAGGGCCCCACAGCATGAGTCCGCTCAGCAGGTCTGGGTCTGGCCAGTGCCCTGATGGGAGACTGCCTGGGAAGCACAGGCACGTGGCCATCGGCTCCCTGATGGGGAAACGGAGGGGCATGAATGCAAGAAAAGAAAGCCTTGAAAGTTATAGAAATGCAAGGCCCTGCCTATCCCAAGTTAGGCCCCTGGACCATCTAGCTCAGTACTGTCCACACTGACTGGCAGGGGCTCTCCAGGGTTCCAGGCAGGGGACATTCTCATCCCGACCTGGAGACACCTGGGCTGGACCTGGGGCCTTCTGCAGGCAAGGCAGGTGCTCTGCCATGGAGCTGCTCTGGCCCTTCCTAGAAAACTGATCGCCAGGGATGGGATGGACATCTTGATGGCTCTTAATCGTGGGTCTGCCCTGCTCTCCCATGTGCCGTTACCTCCCATTGAGTGCATTATGCATGCACTTTACGCACACATTTTACGTAAGGGGGAACAGCTGCAGCACTGGGGGGCTGGAGAGGACCTGCCCTGGGAGTGAGTCCCTGAGCATCTGGTGCTTGCTTGCTTGCTCCTCTGCGTTGTGCTCAGTCTGGAAACTGCAGATAGTGCAAGAAAGGTTGAGCAGGATGTCCCTCTTGCTAACAGGCACATTGCACCTCTGCTCAAATCTTGGTCTTCACTGGCTGCCAATTTCTTATCGGGCCCTACTCAAGGTGTTGTACAAAACCTTCGAAAGCTTGGGACCACACTTTAAGGACTCTGCATTGCCCCACAGGAGCCGGCCACTTTGATCTGCACAAGTGGCACTTTTACAATCGCCACATAATGTTCTTTCTACACATGCAAGTTGTAACTCTTTTACTGGGGCAGCACCTCTTCCCTGCCCATGTTTGATCATTGGCCGTGCTGGCTGGGAGATAGACTCCAAAGCATCTGGAGCGCACCAGATTGGGGGATGCTGCTGCAATGTGCAAAATGGCCCCGAGGCGGCACTGCTGAAAGCAACTCCGGTCCCAATCCTCTCGAGAGGTTGTTCCCCCTTTGAGACCTTGGCTGGGGATCATGCCCCCCTCGTGCCTCTCTGATGATTAATGGGTGGATGGGATGGAAAAGCTGGTGGCCAGCTCCTCCCTTCTTCTGCTCTTGTGAGAGGAGGCTTTCCTTGCTGCCCAGGCCACTAATTGGATGACAATCAGTTCCAATTTATTCCATTTGGCTATTCATTTGGTCACCGCAGGAGATATGCAGAGCCTATTTCAGCCCCTTCTGAGAAAGTGCGCACAGGGGGTGGGGGGTGGGGATAACACAAAGCTAGAAACTCCCAAGACTTCTGCTAACAGAACTATGATTCTACATTTGCTCCTTTGATTTATTTATTTATTATTTGCTGTTTTCCAAGCTGGTTGCTGTGTTAATGAAGACAACTTGCCTTGGTATTTAGGAATCTGCAAGTCTGGCAGTCTGACTTCTTTCTCTCAAGCATGAAGACACAATTTTAACAAGTGTCAAAACAGCTGAACAGGCTAAGCAGTAGTAAATTCCCTCCTCCACATTGTGACTGTGTGGGTTGCAAATGTCGTTGCTTGCACCTTGTTGTTGAGATTGCACAGGCCACAATCCTATGCGCATTTACTAGTGAGTAAGTTGGATGGAGATCAGTGAGACTCACTTCCAAGCGAATCGAGGTAAGGCCACATTTGTATGTCTATAAAAATGTCATTCCTTATCTCATGACTTCTTTTGCTCTTTCTTATCACACTACACTTCTGAAGGACTTATAGCTTCTTGCTAGCGATTAGGAAGACGAACACTGCCACTTTTAGAGTTTTTTTCCCAAAGATGATGACTTGGGAAGAGCATTCTGCATTTCATCACTTGTAAAGTTAGACTTGCGTTTAGCAAAACCTTTCCCAAATCTGCTGCCCTCAAGAAGCTTTGGACTACAACTCCCCTCATTCCCAGCACCATACAGATGTGCTGGCTGGAGCTGATGGGAGTTGTAATCCAAAACCTCTTGACAGGTTGGGGATGGCTGCTTTAGTCTGTCAAGAAAGCTCAGCTGCTCCCTGGTTACTTAGTGGTACAAGAAAGGCACTCCATACTTGCTTAGACTGTTCTGACATTACAAAGAATTGAATCTTCCCTAGTTTATATTTCTCCATAAATTTCTCCAAAATTTTATATTTCTCCATAAATTTCTCCAAAAGACAAAAGCAGGGAAAACTGTATCTCAAATGTACCACAATTTACCATAGGACTTATGTATACGATATATTTTTTTTTTAAAAATCCTCCCATCATCATCCTCCCACAAGGCATTTGCAATAAAAACAAGAACACTAATCAAGCTCAAGGTTTGGGAGGCCTTGCTTGAGACATCACATCCTAATGTATTTCTGCATTTGAGCCAGCATTCAAACAAATAATTACACCATTAATGTGCATATCAAACTTCAACTGTGAACTCGCAGTGCTCAGCCATCACTTTGGGTTGCCTTGAACCTACTCAGAGTAGACTCCATAGGACCTCAGAGGACCTAAGGTAGTTATGTCTATTAACTCCAAAGTATCTACTCTGAGTAAGACTAGCTCTGGATACAACCCATTGTTATGGTGTATTCTATATCTTTCCTGACACTCTTGAAAATGGGCAGAGTCTGAACCTGAAATGTAGAATCATGCCCTAACAAAGTGACAACAAAGTCTCATTTGAGTATCTCAGATGTTCATAAACACACAGCACACAGAAAATGTTGAATGGCAAGTTACACCATAGGCCAATTAATTTTTAAAAACAAACACTCAGACAAACAAATGATGTGCTGAAACCTGCCCTCTAATTGTTTCTTCCCTCACAAAAGAGACTTCTGTATTTCTGCTCATTTGCAGGGCACTTTAGAACTTCTTTACCATTTTGATAGAAGTAGGGTTGAGCTTGCTTTATTATTGAGAGGTGGCTGAGGATGCTGTGTGTGTTTTTCTTTCCAGTCAAACACTTCTCCAGCATCCTGCAGCCTCCCTGGCAGTCTGCACTTCCTATTCTGAAAAAGATCCACGAGAGGAGCAGTTATTATTATCGTTTTATTTTTATCCCGCTCTTTTTCCAAGGACTGGACTCAAGGCAGCTTACATCTTGATGGCTTTCCCTTGGATTTATCTGAAGTGCAAGAAGCCAAGCAGGGAGGCTGGTTACCAGGCCTGCAGCCAGGGGGGCAAACGGGGGCACCCCCCAGAGCTGTGTCCCTCCCCCAGGATTTTTTGGGGAAATTGTCTTTTTTTGTGACATGACAGACAATGGCAATCTCCATTTAAAGAATGACAGCTTGTTTCACGAACAGGAGCAACTTAAGAATTGGACCCTCTGAAAAATTAGTGAATAAGGCAGGGCAAATGCACATCAAAAGCCTGTTCTGCTCATTCAAGACTTTCCCTGACTGAGGGTGGATTTTTCATAATCACAATCACCCTAAAATTATTTAAGTGATCCTAAAAAACAAACAAACCCAGCTTGTATTATAGTAACATGACACTTGAAGAGTAAAATATTAGAACTTTACATTATGGGCTAGAAAGACTCCACGCCTTGGACTTTCCTTTGCTCTGTATTTCAGTTTCAATTTTGGTTGTGTTCTCTACCCAGCCAGCAACAAAGAAGCATGTTTGTGTGCCTGCAATAAGAAGCAAGAGTTTTTTATTCTGCACTTGTGGCATAGCGGTTAAAGTGTTGGACTACGACCAGGGTTCAAATCCCCACATAGCCATTAAGCTAACTGGGTGACCTTGGGCAGACTGCCTCTCAGCCTCAGAGGAAGGCACTGGACTGGTAAACCCCCTCTGAATACCGATTACCATGAAAACCCTATTCACAGGGTCGCCATAAGTCAGAATCGACTTAAAGGCAGTCCATTTCCATTCTTTTCCATTAATGAGGAGAGTGGAATTGGGTGCTTATTGCTAATGGGTGAAATAAAGAGATAAAATGATCTGAAAAAATGGTTACCTTCTGCTCTTTTAAAGCACTCACTATACGCACAATCATAGTGGCTATTTTATTCTTTTTCTTTGATTACTTGATGGCAGAAAACAGCCATAGAGGAATAGAAACATTGTTGAGTACACTACATTTAGCTAGCTAGCTAAATACAGTTGGCTACAGTTACCTAGGACACCTAAGCTGTAACTTTTCAGGGTTTCTGGACAGAAAAACCAACCCAGCAACCACTAAAAAACATTCTAATTGCATTCCACAATTAGTCTCCAATTGCTGAGTTTCCCCTTTATGTAGCAGCCAGTTAAAAACATTTTCCTTGGTCGTCCAACAGGAAGGAAAAACTAAAGGCCATGAGCAAGTCTAGAAAGAGAGACTCTCAAGGAGGAGTTGGGTTAACCCCCTAAAGTATTTATTTTTGCTCTGCCTTCCCTAAACTTGCAGGATGGGCAATTTTGTTTTTTGCGTGGAATCTAAAACTGAGATACCTAAGGCAGCAGCATGAAAGCCACCCTCAGGAGCTCACTGTCTTTACCAAAGTAGTTCACTTCATGAAGAATCAGGACACAGGGAGAGACCACAGGTGGAAGGGGAATGCAGCTATAGGCCAAGTCATAGTTTTGAGTCTGGCATTCCTGAGGATCTCTCAAAAAAAGGGTGAGACAGTTCAAGAGATTAAACTCCATTCATACTCTCTGGGTGGGGGAAGGCGTGAGGGAGAAGGTCACTGCCTTTCTCTGCCCCTGGCCTGGCCCTCATGCCCTCTCCGCAAGTGAGTGGCCTCCCCGCAATGCCAGCCCAGAAATGTGGCTGCCCCACCTAACAAGGAAGGCTGCTGGTTACCAAAACACCTGAGCTTTGTGCACTCAGCGCTGAATTTGTTTAATGGAAGTCCTTCCTTTTTCCAAAAAACCCCTATAAAAACTTTCTGCTCTTATTTTTCTTTTAAGTAAAAGATAATTAACTTTAAAAAACACAACCACAATAAACACCTGCCAGGCGTATGGCATGCAGCTTTTCTGGCTTCCCACAGTTACAGGAAAGACAGATGAAGACATCACGGGATTTCGAAGCAGCAGAGGCACCCAGGAAGGCTGCAGAATGCAGGCCCGCCAGATGCTCCCAACCCCCCTCAGCTACCTTGGAAGTAAGGTAAGCACAATCTAATCCCCAGATGAACACTCTGCTGAAATTTTCTCTCCACTTTGCTAATTTTCAAATACAATTTCTTTTCTCATTACATTGGTGGAGAATGGCACCCTCCCACTACTGCATAAACACAAAGACAAAATGAAATGGCACCACCAATAAAACCATATTGAAGAACAGCAAAAGAGTCTAAACGCCACGAACAAGAGCTGGCATCCATCTTGAGCCCCCTCCTGTCTTCTTGGGCATCGGAGCCCCTTCCGTCCCTCCCTCCCCCCCCCTTTCACACCACCTGAAGCACTAAAGGAGTAGGCAGGGAAATCCCTGAAAGTGGAGCCCTCGGGGAGAGGACACAAATTTCCCTTTGATGATTTCCCAAGAGGCAACAGCAGGTGGGGTAGGTCCCTCGCACATTTGTTTGTAAGAGAATGGAGTGCCCCGCCGTATCCTGAATAGCCACCCACCTCTGTTGTGTGGCATTGCAATGCAACTGCTAGCACCTCAAGCCTGCCAACCTTTGCCTGCCAAAAACTCCCCCCTCTTTTCTGGAGGGGCACCTCCAATGTGGGGCTTCATCTGGTGATCTGCAACTCTGGGCCCCTTCATTTCCTTTGATGGTATAAAAATTAACATTACAATGTCATGATCGTCTCAAGACTAATTACACGCCTAGTGAATAATTAGCCACAGGCACCTCTGACATGTTTTGGTTGCTAATCTGCATATGTGTGTGTTTAAGAAAAAATCCCTCTGTGGCGGCAGCAAGCACGGAAAGGGCCCGTCGTGCAGCCATCTAAGCAGTGCAGCAAGAAGAGGGGGGTGATGGCGGTGGGGAGAGGGAGAGAGTTCGGCGTGCTGGCCCCCTCAGGTGGAAAAGCACCAGCCTCAATTTCCCAGGCTCATCTTCCTTCCGAATGAGGCGGGGAGCAGAAGAAGGAGCAGCCCTCCGCCTGGTGATTGTGAAGAAAATTGCCTGGCGGAGCAGCGTCTCTTGTCAAATTCATTCCAATTGCAGAAGTCCTGGAATAGCTGTGACAAGGGGGAAGCATGGAGCCCTTGTTCAAAACCGCTCGCCTCATGTCAGTGTCAACTGTTTCGTTTCTGTTGCTATAACGACAGGAAACATCTCTGTATTGCCTTCGTGGCGTGCGCCGCATATCCTCACCCCCTCTTCTCGCTTTCTCCCTCAGATGATGATTTGATGGGATGTGGAAACAATGAGATCTGCTTCCAGAGGAGGGAGATTCACACCAGACAGGGCAAAATAAACCTTCCACTGTTTCTAGGAGACAAACTGCCATCGTTGCACAGATGCCGGAGGGAAGCCCGGAATGCCCAAAGGCACATCTGCTGCCGGCCCACCATCTGGCAAAGCAAAGTGGCCGCAGTGGCGGCCATGTCAGTGGGGCAGTGGAATCCGCTCTGGGTTGTACAGTAGTCCGAACTTTCCAGCAGCTGTGCTCAGCACGAAAACCTGGAGCAGATTCCACTGCCTCACTGGCATGGAGCCACCAGCCGCCACCGAGTGGCCGCTCAAGCCCCGATTTGGGAGGTCATCCAAGCGCAGCAAATGGTCCAGTTATGTGATTGGTTATTCTTGTGTTTTTACCATCCGGGAGGGGTGGTGGCACTTGTGGGGTTTTGTGCCTCAGGTGCCAAAATAACTCAGCTGGCCTCGGGTGTGATGGCTTGGAGAGGGTGCCAAGGGCTGCTCTCTTGACACTGTTGAGGGTTCACAGTGCTGTCTTACATCACCACAATTCTTTTAACAACCCTACCAGTGCTGATATCCCTGTTGCCACAAGTGAACTGCCCTAGAGCACCAAAGGACTGAAGAGAAGGGGAGAGATCCTTCCCACAGACTTGTTAGCTGCCCACTACATGCTCCCCAAAATGTGTGAGAGTCAGGACCGGCACAGGCACCCCGAAGGGGCTGCTACTAGTATGCCCAATGTACATGGAGTCTGACAACAACAGAAAGGATGGCGTGCAAACTGGCTGTAGGAAAGGAGACTGCCACGGCACCAGTGCATTCAATCATTCCCACTAGCACAGTGGAGGGTGAACTCTGGACCTTTTTCAGAGCAGAAGTGATGGTGTCATCTGCTGAAGCACCAGGTTAACTGACAAATCCTCCTTTTTCTGGCAAGTGAATGAGGAAATAATGAAGCTTTCAGGTTTTTTTGTGACATATTAGCACAGAGGAAGTCAGAGAAGAAGGGGGGAAATCAAGCAGAGGCTGGATCCTTCTTTCCTTTTCTTAGATGGGGTTCCTACTTCACACCAGCAGTTCAAATGGTGTTGCCTCTTTGCAAGATGGTTTGCATTTCTACTAATAAAAAGCTAAAGCTTGCCTTTCCGCTGGTGAAGGTCTTTTGTTAAAGCTCAGTGTTTTTAACAATTTGAAGTTATTCTACAAGCATCTATTCTATGTTTGATAGCTGAACCTAATAATTTGTAATTATTGGATATTTGGATATGTAATTGCTCCTCTTTGGGAGGTCCATGCATGCATGTTATATGGGGCAACAAAGCAGCCTGCATTTTGGGGCTGTCTATGGTGTGTGTGGCTATGGGTCATGATGAGCTCCTGTTCAGTCCTAAGAATTGAAATGCCATCAGTTTCATAGGTCTGAGCCAAACCATGGGGGGGTGTCTTCCTGGCAACACCCCTCTGGGCAGCTGGAAGCCACGGTGGTTCCCCCCAGTCAGCCCCTTGCACCATTGTTCCCAAGGGCTGCTGGGAAATAACAATGGCATCCACCCACCACCTGGAGATGCATCACTCTGAAACCAGAGGTGGCAGTTAAAAAGAAAATAAAAGGGGAGGGAGGTGTGCTGGTGTGTGTGTCAGTTTTTGTGTTCCTCAATTTGAGCAGAAGGTTCTCACAGGATAACTTTTGGCTCAGCTTTTGTTTCCAGAAGCTGATCAGTTTGTTTTTGGCATGAAAGTGAAAAGCCCCCAATTTCTCCCTCGCTGGCCTTTGAGCCATTCTCTGCCAGAAGGTTTCCACATGATGGCAGTTAATGAACAAAACATGCCCTAATATTTAGGATAAGGGGATGCATTAAAAAAGGTACAAAAGGCTAAAATCATCGGCAGATTGAGCACTAAAACAAAGGCAGAAAGCAACAGATGTTTCTCTCTCCTAATTTAGTCCTCTAGGATCTCCTCCAGATAAAACACTATGGCATTTTGCTTCTTAATGAAGCATTTTCATCTTTCTGAACAGAAACAGTAAAAAGAAAAAGAAAAAAAGAAAATAAAAGAAGGCTCCCCAAGGGTTGAAATGCACCAGAATTCAGCAATCCTGACTCTCTGTCTTTGGATTTTGTACAGATAAAGTCTTCTCTCACTTAATTTAAAATGAAGGTGTGTGTGTGAAAGAGAGAGAGAGAGAGATCCATTTCCAAATTCAGTAACATTGTAGTCCAGGCATTGGTCAGTTAATAGCCTTTGCAGAAAGAGAGATGCTTGCGTTATTCTGCACAGAAAAAAGGAAATTTGTCTGGTTCTCATATGAGTTTGAGGCCTTTTCTACCTGAAGAAAAAGTATTTAAATCCCTGACTGCAGTAAAGGAACCCCTTCCTCGCACTTCCCAAATGCACAAATTTCACTCTAAAGGAGTTGCACTTAAAGCAAAACAAGACAAAAGGCCCAGAACTGGTTTTGAAGGGTAAAAGCCTTGAGGCAGGAAGGAATGCAGAGGGGGCCTCTGGATACGGCCTCTTGAACCATACAGGCAGGGGAGGGGTTCTGTTTGCGTTCATTAGTATCTTAAAGTGAGTCCACCTAATTTGCACTTCCCAAAACAATACGCAAACGGAAACGTAACTACCCTTCAGAATTTGCACTTGTCTGAATTTTGCAATTCTCCAACCAGAAAATGTGTAGAAAAACGATTGTATAAGGAGGAGGTGTGCATAAAAAAGTAATATACGTGAAAATCACATATAAAATGCACCATATTTGTGAAAATCACATACAAAAATGTATCTTATTAGACAAAACTGTATGAAAAAATATGTATCTTAGGAGAAATGTACCTAAAAATACTGATAAATTTTCATGAACCCTTTTTTTAATTGCAAAGTGATGTGCAAATGTGGAGAGCTGGAAAGTGAAAAGTGGGGACTATCTAAAATTGGCAGCTGCCTCCTCATCCCTCCTCCTTTGCCTTGTGGGTTCCCTGCCAGAGAATGAGCTTTAGGGCCATGAGGCAGGTTGAATCCGGGTCTCTTGTCTTTCATCCCCTTATCTTGCTGGCAGCCACTGCTGACAGAAATACTTCAGGCCCTGCGGCTTGCTTTGAGTGACGGAGGTCCTGAGCCACTCTCACCCCAGAGGAGCCGGCAGAAGTCCAAGACCATGCCTGGCCTTGCCACCTCCATGTGCTGGAGGAGGAGGAGGAGGAGGGTTAGTCAGGGAGCCTGCTCTGCTGCCCACGGCGGCCTCCCTGTGGAGTTCCCCACCCGCATAGCGCTACATCACAGGGGAGACTTAGCAGCATGCAGCAGAGGCTCCCCATGCCTCCCATCACCACGAGGGGCTGCACACTCCAAGAGGGGCTCATGGGAGCTGGCTGCTGTTGACGCATCCCCCCAAAGGCAGGCAACCATGTTCATGCGAAGACGCGCTCCCAGAACAAAAAAAGATCCCCAAACAAACCATGTCACAACGCCATCCACCTGTGTTCCTGCTTTGACTTCATTCCCCCAGGTCAAGCGGCGGAAGAGGGCAAAGGACTGGTGACAGAAAGACCAGGAGTGGCACTGCCTCTGTGGCCTCAGCTCCAGAGCTCCTTCGGCCAGGATGTGCAGGCTTCCCGTGAGCTTGCAAGCGCTGGCCTCTGGAAGGAGTAGCTCCTGCCACCTGCGGAGGCTGCCAACTGAGCGGCACTAGGAATCTCCTGCAGACCCTTGACTTCTCTCCTATCCTCCCACAGCCCTGATGCACTAGGGAGAGTTCCTGTTGCCTGGTCTCTGTGCCTGTGATGTATCCAATGATGCTTTACTCAAAGGAGACCCACTGAATTATTATTATTATTTATTTAATTTATTAGTCGCCCATCTGGCTGGTTGTCCAGCCACTCTGGGCGACGTACAAGATAAAACAATACATTAAAACATTAAAATTTAAAAACATAACAGTAAGAAACCTAACCCACCCCAAAAGCCTGCCTGAAGAGCCAGGTCTTCAAGGCCCGGCGGAAGCTTATCATAGAAGGGGCATTTGAACCCATTTCAATGAGCCTACTCTGAATAGGGATGGATACAACCCACTGTCTTCACCTGGTGGGCTTCCCATTAGGGAAGACTACCGTGAGACCAGGACACTGGGCAAGATGGGCCTTTGGCCTGATCCACACAGGGCTAGAAGTGATCTCCCCCTCCTCCTCAGTTCAGCTCTCTTGCCAATGTCTCTAGAAGATAAACCTCAGACTGGGAATGGATGCATCTTATCTTTAGTGCCAAAGCAGGCACATGAATTTGAACACAGGGGCGGTCATGCAACGTCCAGCCTGCCATTTCACTCACAGTTATGCATCATCAAAAAAGAGAGGGCAAGAGAGGGCACAAATTTGCATGACATCTTCATTTGCTAATGTATATGAGATGCAATATTGTTTAAAATAACTCAAATAGGAATACAGTCCATCTCCTCAGAGTAGAGAAGTGTGACCAGGTGACCTGAGTGTCTGCTCAGTCGCTGTCCAGGTGCTACAAACTGTGGATGGGCAGCTTCTCTCTTCCAAAGGTTCTTTATCTTTTAATGAGATGGTTCTTCAGACAGAGGACACCTTCAAATAAAGGACTTCCTTCGGTAAAGCAGTGCACATGGCCAACATAGACCTTCTGCTGCTGCTGCTGAAGTTTGTTTTGGCCATTGTGGGACAATTGGATTTTCCTAGTGTATCTCTGACCAAGAGGACAACCAGGCTTTTAAATTGACAGAAAAGAGGCAACTGCAACAGAGCCTGTTGGGGTGGTGGTGAGGGATGCTCTTGAGTTTAGTAGGTCCTGATGGCACCTTTAAAAACAGGATTTGGGGGCTGTCCCCTTTCTCATCTTGCTTTCCCTCCTGAGATGTCCTCCCCTGTCAAGCTAAGGTTGCCATCTTTTAACCTGGCAAAGTATGGTCAGTTCAACTGTTTCCTGCCCCAAGAATGATCAGCCACTGAGTTTTCTATATGGAAAACTATGACAACCGTGCACCAAGGAGAGCTGGAGTCTGTGATCAAGTGAATTTGCATGTATGGTTTATTTATGACATGATCTTTATGATTTCCCATAATTTATTCTGGTTTGGCTCATCATGGACAAGGGCATCAAGCAGTTTAGGAAATGGCATCCTTCCCTCACCTCTTGGCTTCATTTCCTGCACCACCTTTTGCTGCATCTCTAATGAAAAGCAGGGAAGGGAAAAGACGAAATGCAAAGGAAGGGAAAATATTGATGCTCGGATCCAGGTGAAGTGAGATTAAGGGCAGAGGCTTCCCTATAAAACCAGCATCATTACACATGCCAAGATGTCTGCAGCGGTTATGTCATGTATTATGCATGTAATAGTGTGTTGTTTTTGTAGGCTAGCCTTAGATTAGAAATAGTGGGTAGCACAAGGGAGAGGAAAAGGAAAGACAGTAAAAAAATCCCCCCTAAAGACTGTAATTCAATATGACTTCTAAAACAACCACCACCACAACAGCCCCATTTTAATGGATTCTTGTGGCATTTGCTGAAACAAAATTTTATAGGGCGTTTTGTACAAGGCAGCGTTCTGGAGGTGAAATGAATGCAGCACTCTGTGTAATAAACTTGGAGAAATGCACTTCCCGGTAGAAAGGGGGATGCCGCAAGGGCAGGGAGCGGAGGGACCCCTCTCTCCTCCCCCACTCCTGCCCCCTCTGGGGGGTGGAGAGCATAGCTGGAGATGCCTTTTCTGTCTCTTTGGCAAGTGGTGCCTTTCGATGGATGTTGCAAAGTCAGTAAGGATCAGTGCCGTGGAACGAGTGGCCGCCACTCTCTGCCAGGATGCCTCAGAAGAGTTGGCCAGCCAAACCCAAGTGCTCTCTCTGGCTTTCGGTATGAAAGTTTTGTCTCCAGGGGAAATAGCAGGCTTGGATCTGGATAGTCAAGTTCTGATGTCAAAACATTGCTCCCTTCCTCCGGGTGGACCTCATTGTCATGAGTCCAGCAGTTCCTGCAGGGTCTGGGTTGGGGTGGCAGCGGTTGACCGAGGAGGAGGAGGAAGAGGAGGGTGCAAGGGACTTGGGACATTCCAAGGAGGGAGGCGGAGGACCCAGCCCCTCTGATGCCAGATGATAGGGAAGGGGAGGCAGACTCGCTGGTTCTCCTCCCTGCCCTGTCCTCCTCCCCAGATATGCCCCAGACATAATGGCAGGAGGGGTGGATTTTGGCACAGGTGGTGATAAAATCCCCAAGCCGCATCAGTTTCCTCCCCCCCCCAAAAAAGGAGGAGCACCATGTTTGCAGTCACAACATGCTCCCCAGCTCAGAACTGAATTTTCTCTTTCTCTACCTTTCCTGGCATAAGCAGCTTTTTAAAAAACAAAACAAAACATTCAAATCCATTTTACACATTACACAGAGGTAAATTGAGGTTTGTTGCTGAGTCTACAGTCGACAGGGAGCTGAAGGTGCATCACGTCTCCCTGATGAACCTCCATGATACCTTTGGGCTCATTCACATGTTACATTTTGAGGTGCACACTGAAAACTCAGACTGAGACAAACATTTTCACCGCTTTCTTTCACTTTGCAAGTAAGGAACCTTGGCTTCAAATCAAGATTAGCCTGATGGGATATGAATGATTGTTCATTACAACCTGGGAGACTATGCCAGGAACGAGAAAGTGAGGACCACTCTCTCTTCATTTGGCACAGTAATAAATAAGACCCCCTGATCTCTATGCCTCTCTCATGAACAGCAACACCCCAATTATATGGCCAAAAGATTTTAATTTTCTTCCTCTCCAAAGTACGACATGCAGTCGGTCTATTCTGGGTCTCGGCACACAGGGAAAGTTTTATGGCCAAGTTATGAAGCTCTGAAAAATGGGGTTTATAATAGAAACTCTGACACCATCTAAAAATATAGCCGCACTGTTGGGTGCAGCTATAATACAGCCCTAATTTATAAAGCACTCAGGAATCCTTTGCTGTTTCAAAACTTATGGTCTCCAGCGTTCTGCTAAGAGGTGTTGAAAGTCAATCACGCACAGACGCAGGTCCTCCACCTCCGCCCTCAGGGCCCAGGAGCCAGGCATCTCAGAAGGTTTGCCAGAAGCTTGTCTTCAGAAATCTTTAAAAGGACGCTGAGATGCTGAAGACATAGACGGCTGCAAGTGCTCCACGCTAGAGTCAGGCCAGGAGGCTCATCTCGCTCCCGCTTGCCTCGTGGGTCCCTCCGTGCCATCATCTCAACGGCTCTGTGGGTTGCACAGAGATCTTCTTGTTGACAGGAGGCTGGAGACCCAACACATTTTTCTGTGCCTTGCGTCTGAAGAGGCCAGATGGTGCCCAAGGCAGAATTCGCTGCCAGATGCTCCCAAAACAGACATGGAAGGGAAAGTGGAAGGCCCTCCTCAGACATGTCAAGGGTCTCTGCAAGAAGGTGGGCAGGGCGAGTCATGCTTCCTGGGGGGGGGGGTCTCACCAATACAGCCTGCTCCATGAGGGCAAATGAGGCACTGCCCCATCAAATT
Organism: Rhineura floridana; assembly: GCF_030035675.1. Taxonomy (NCBI): domain Eukaryota; kingdom Metazoa; phylum Chordata; class Lepidosauria; order Squamata; family Rhineuridae; genus Rhineura; species Rhineura floridana. The sequence goes on from NC_084497.1 coordinate 12,561,133, forward strand.
CAGTCTGGCCTCCGCCTGCCACCACCACTCTGCCTCCTTACAAACAGTCCAGGGGATGGCCCTGGCTGGTGGGGGGGGGCAAACTGGATTCACCCTGCCATTGGCTCTGGCTCCACCCACTTCTTGGGCTCCCTGCCTTGTGCCCCACCAGCCCCACTGGGTCTCACTCCCCCTAAGATTTGCCTCCCAATTTCCCCTCATGCAAAATTCCAAGTGGACTTGGAAAGCCACACTCCACTGGAATGCCACTAAGAACTGTGATGATTCCTCCTCGGTCAGGGCAGCCGCTTGCAGGGAGTCTTTGGGGGGTTCACATGGAGCCTGGTCCTCTCTCCCCTGAAAGTGAAAGAGCTCCTGTGGGGCAGCTCTTACAAATGAGAGGCAGCAATGCCTTGCTCAGAGGCGTCACTGAGGGCTGCAGGGCAGGCAGAATGAGGCCACTCCAGGTTCTCATTGGAACCTGTGCAGAGAAGCCGAGCATAGCACAGCACATACAGCAACAAAGCCCTTGCTGTGGAGGGCACAGGAGCATGGGGGGGCATGCACAAGTAGGCATGGGGAGAAGTTTGACTCAGTTTGCATTTAAAGCAAAATCTATCAAATCCACACTTTCCACAACAGTATGAGAACCGAAACACAGCCATCGTTCGAAATCTGCACTTACACGAATTTTGTGATGCACTTCTCCAACCAAACTGCATATACAGTATTAGGGGTGAAATGGAAATGGACTGCCTTCAAGTTGATCCCGACTTATGGCGACCCTATGAATATGTTCATGGTAAGCGGTGTTCAGAGGGGGTTTCCCATTGCTTCCCTCTGAGGCTAGTCCTCCCCAGCTGGCTAGGGCCTGCTCAGCTTGCCACAGCTTCACAAGCCAGCCCCTCCCTTGTCCGCAACAGCCAGCTGGGGGGCAACTGGGCTCCTTGGGACTCTGCAGCTTGCCCACGGCTGCACATGTGGCAGGGCACATAACCCCTGAGCCACTCGCTGTGGGGTTAATCTTTAGCTGGCCCTTGACACCCAGGAGACACGAGCGGGCATTTGACTTCACAGACTCTGGACTCCCAGCCAGGCTCTCCTCCCCACTGTGCTATAAATGTGCATAAAAAGGAACATATGAACAAAAATAACATACACAAATGCATTATATGATGGGAAATAGCTTGCAAAAAGTGTGTACATTAGTAAAAAGCTTGGAAAACATGAGAAGTAGAGAGGGCTGTCCGGGAGAGACCTTCCCATTCCTAGGCACCACGCTGCACTTGTAGGGCTGCAGCGGCTCTGTGGCAGAGCATGCCTGCCTTGCATGCATGGCGTCCTAGGTTCAGTCCCTGGCAGCACCTCCAGGCAGGGATGTGAAAGGTTCCCTGGCAGCAGTCCTGGAGAGCTGCTGCCTGTCAGATATGCTGAGCTGGACACGTCAATATTCAGCTTCCCATGTTGCACAGCAGCAGCTGGCAGATTCCTTTGCACCCCTCTCCCAACCACAAGAGCTACTGTGAGACTCACTGCCATTTTAGCAGCTGTGGAGCTGGCTGAGGGGAGGGCCATGAAACTGGGGGCAGCCCAGACAGCAAATATGGTTAGTTTCTCCACTAACTGGGGCTAGTGGAAAGGACGGGGTTACTCGGCTCCAGTGACGTCTCAGTCACTAGCCAATACACATCCACAATGGACATAAAGCTGTAAAATGCGGCTTCCTCTTTCTTTGGGAAGAAGGAACAGAGCCCAGCCCTCAGAAATGCACGTTAGAGAATATATTAACAAATACTATTGCTTAAAAGCAGTAATCATCCCTGTCAAAACATACTCCCAGAAAATTAAAGGTCAAATCTGATTAGGATGGATTAGGATGTGCTCTTAACCAAGAGAATCGCCCTCTCCGTCAAGACAGGGGAAATGGCTAACTGGGCCTTAATGGCTTATGATTTGCAGATGTGAATTTAGGCGATGCTGGGAAGCAGCCCCAGCCTGGCAGGGAATGCTCAGCACTGCAAGAAAAGAGGGAAAGAGGAGTCAGAGGGTGACAAAGTTGTAATGGGCGGAAAGGGCAGCCTTCCCCATCCAGATGCTGCTGGACTCAAATTCCCATCAGCCCCTACCAGTCTGGCCAATGGTCACAGATGGCGGGTGCTGTATTCCAGCAACATCTGGGGGGGGATCAGGTTGGGGAAGGGTGCAAAAGAAAGTTATACAAAACGAGGCGGGGAAGGCTTTTGGCGGCAGGAACAGTCAGCTGTTACTGAGTGGGTGCATTTATTTTATTTTATTTAACAAAATTTATATACTGCTCTAAGCAGTTTACAAGAAACATTAAAATTATCAATAAAACAATGAAAAAGAAGTAATGAAAACATATTTTAAACCATTTAAACAGCTCCTAACTAAAGCATTGAGGAGGGGATACGCATATGGGGAGGGGATACGCAGGAAATAAGAGTTTGGGGATTGGCCAGTGAATGGTGCCAATGGATGAGAGAGTCGGTGGAGGAGGAACTGAAAAGGGTTTGCGGCCACTGGGCGGAGGCTTCCCTTGAGAAGAGCTTGAAGGAGAAGGCACAGCTACTGAGGGATGTGCCAAGGTCTCTGGGGCACCTTATGGGGGAGAGGCTTGTGAGAGATTCTGTGGGCTGCCACATGCTCCCGTCGGCTTCTGGGTTGGCCAGGCCTGCAGTGAGTGCTAGGAGTCTCTTTTTTTGGCCTCTTCCTGGTCAGCTCAGGTGGACCTCCTGCCTTGCTATCAATCCCTCCAGTTCCTCCAGAATCTCCATGACCAGCTGTAGGTGTATTTATTCAGGTGAATCAACCTGACTTGTGTTACACAGGGGTTCTCAAACTGTGGTCTGCGGATCACCAGTGGCCTCTGAGCTTCATTCAGGTGGTCTGTGGCGTGCATGCATTAAGTATTCACACTGAGCAATGAAAATACAATTAAAAATTGTACAGCATTGCAATTGCTACAAAAGACAGAAAACCCATCAAGTGGTCCGCCAAGACCCTCAGCGACTGTCAAGTGGTCCATGGAGGAAGACGTTTGGGAACCCCTGGCGTAACACACCAAGAGCAGAATCTAGCCCTTTGCAATGCTGCTGGTGGTAGAAAGAATTGCGCTCAGTGGACGAGAGTCAAGAGGGGTCAGGGAATGGGAAGCTCCCCCCCATATCTCAAAGGTGTGCAGGGCAGTTGTTGTGCCTATGAGATAAAGGGACTCTGCACATGTTCACATAAGGACAAAAGAAGAGTCCTGGGCCCAACTAGTCCAGCATCCTGTTCGCACAGGGGCCAACCACAGCGGCCTCTGGGAAGCCTGCATTAGGGCCTGAGCACCAGAGCACTCTCCCGGCCGGTGGCTTCCCAGTAACTCAAAGTCGTATCACCTGAGATACTGGAGGCATGATGGCCTCACCACATCCTGGGACAAGTGAGTTTGACAAAGTCACTCTCTTCTCTGTTTTCCAAACCACAGTTCTGGCACATTCCTGGACAGGGGTAAGTCTGGACATAGTGCTATAGCTGGATTGCTGTAATGTGTAATATGTGGGGCTGCCCTTGATGATGACAAAAAAGCTTCAATTAGTACAGAATTTGGGTGCCAGTATTTTGACTGGTACTACCAGATTTCTTCATGTTTCTCTAATCTTTTACTGTATTGATTGCCTATTCGCTTCCAAGCCAAATTCAATTTCAATTCAATTTGCTTGAATTTGGAGGAATTCTCATGCAAATTCTTCAGCATTTTAGTGTGTATTAGGAGAAATTCACATTTTTGCATGCAGACAAATATATACATTTTTGCAAATAAATTCTCCTAATATAATGCATTTTATGTTATTTCCCCTAATTTATTCATATTTATGCACTTTTCCTAATTGTATGCATTTTTGCAAACATTTGGTTGAAGAACTGAATTGCAAAATTCGGATGAGTACAAATTTTGAAGGCTGGCTGTGTTTTGGTTCTCATATTATTTTGGAAAGTGCAAATCTTATAGATTGAGCTTTAAATGTGATCTGAATCAAATTCCTCCGCCATCCCTAATTAGGGATTTATATTTTAACATTAACACACTGAGTTGGGCTCAGTTGAGACTGAGCTAGAGGTGTATAGGTAACTATGAATGAGTTGTCTCCAATATTAGTCCTACTCAGAGTAGACCCACTGAAATTAATGCACATGCCTAACGTAGGTCCTTTAATTTCAGTGGGTCTACTCTGTGTAAGACTAACATTGCATACAACCCCTATCCGATGCCCCAGTAAATCTTGTGATTTTTATTTGGTCTGATCAGATGAAGGGTAGCTTACATCTTTGGATAAATAAATAAAATAATGGGATTCTTCCACTCCCTGCCCCCACAGCAGTGAAATTTCCCCAAAACAAGAGTAACTACATGTGGATCCTGTCTGGAAGCCAGTCCCACTGCATTTAATGGACAAGACTGCAGCCTTTAACCCCCCCCCCAATGCAATTAAGAATGTCCCTCCTGCTGGGTCAGAGCAAAGGCCCATCTCATTCAGCATCCCTGCTTCTCAAGCATTCAGGTGCCTCTGGAGATACCCAGACAGGGTTGGCAATTCCCTGCCGTTTAACTCCCGCCCCTGGTTCCCAGGGGGATACTGCTTCTGCACTATTAAGTTCTACTTAGATATCATGGCTGGGAATTGCTGAGAGCTCTCTCCTCCACGCATTTGTCTAATCCTCTCAAATCCACGGACCTAAGCCTGCTGCTCCAGTCTCTGTTCAAGAAAACACTGCAAGGGAAGGGTGGAGAGAAAGAAAGCTCTGCAAACATTGCCGCGGACAATGGCTGCAGCCACACACCTCCTCTCCTTGTGTCAAATGCCGTCTTAATCATCAAAGTGGATTTGGGCAAAGGATTTCTGACAGATGACCTTGACAACTTTGAGACAACAGCGTAAGCTGCTCAGGCACTCTGTGGCATGCTGAGCTAAAGAAGGATCATTTCAGCATTTTCATTGAGAAGGACAGCAAAGTCTGCACATTGCATTGGCCCTGGGATGCAAGTTGACAGCCTGCTCTGCCCAGCCAAGGGAACGACAGAAGTTAGGAATGGTGAGATAGCCTGTGCTTGCTTTGTGGGCCCCTTGAGATGCTCCAGCACATCCTGGCAAGGCTGTCCCTGTTGCCAACATTACAGGAAGAGACAGAAAATACAAATCACAAGGCCTCACTGAGACATTAGATAGGTTGATTGACCTTGGCGCACAAGAAGGCACTTGAGGGGTGGTGAGGAACTATTCTTTCTTTTCTAAAATGGTGCTTGTCTACATCTGAGCAGCACTTTGGGAAATCAACAGAGCCCCCTTTGCCCCAATGGGCCTCCTGTGTCTTTAAGAGCAGCTTAGTCGGAGTGGGGGTGGTGGAAACCATCACCCCAGCCTCCTCCCCGTGGGGCATCGGTGCAATATGTCTTATCAAGAGAGCACACAGAAACTCATGCCGCCCTCCTGAAGCCCAGGAAAATTAAAAGCTGATCCAAAAGTTATCTTCAGGACCTTTGCAGTTTGAAAATAGGTGACTCTGGTAAGGATTGGGGGGGGGGGGATGAGAAATTGGATTCAGTTCACATTTAAAGGTGAACTTGTGCAATCCACGCATTCCGAAACTATATGCAAGCCAAAACGCAGCCATCTTTCAAAATCCACATTTCCCTGAATGTAGCAGTGGAGTTATCCAGCCAAGGAACATGTACAAAGAGGTATATATGAGTGAAAATAACATACCAAATATGTATTATAACTGGGAAATTTGCTTTGCAGAAATGTGTACATTAGGCAAAATTGCATTAAAATGTGAGTATTAGGAGAAATTCACATTATAAGATACTGGTGCATTTTAATGAGGACTTCTTTTAAATTGCAAGCTGATGTGGAAAGGTGGAGGACGGGAAACACAAGAAATGGCGAGAAACAAATTAGATTAAAAGTTGGATGTTAATAAATGGAAATGTTGAAATAATGAAATAAAAGAAATTTTAAAATTAAAAAAAAGAAACTGAGAGTAACTGAAAGGGGCCAGTTAGCCCACCCCTTCTGAGGAGACTTCACTTGCCTTTTTCACCCCTACTTGTTTCAGGTCCACAATGTCAATGGGGCCCCTAGAAGCTCTGGCTGTTGCCAGGCACCATTTTTCATACCTGAGGCTACAGAATGAGGGCACGAAGCATTGCCCTTCCTCTGAACTAACTTTATGACACTGCCGCATCCTCACATGCCATTGCTACAAAAGCATCATTCTTGCACTCGTAAGTGGAAGGTAAAAGAAATGGCACCAGAGACTTTAACTGGTGCTTTTACTTCTTCACTCCTGTTTGCACCTTGCTCCCCAAATCACCAAAACACCCCACTGCTTTCTGTGAACAGTGTGGCAAACTTCAGGGTGGGGTGGGGTGGGGTTGCCTCAGCAATAGGCAGGCGACAGACTCTGCTTCCAAAGGCACTAGTGGGGTTTTTCCTAGTATAGCATAATAACTGTTTAAACACATAGGCAACCGACCTATTCAGGAGGGACGTGGTCCTTCCAGAAATAAATGGTTGCATGGCAGTGGCCACACCGCGCTCATTCCTCCGCTCTTAGCAAGTCTCTGCCTTGCTCTGACAGCTGCAGCAGATAGGCAGCTGGGGCCCACTTCAAGCTGACCCAAATTGCCCAGAAACAGCCCAGCTCCTCTCCAGCTGAAGAAGAGTCCCCCTGAGGAAATCCATCTGAGGGTGAGCCACCCCCACTCCCCAAAGCACTTGAGTGCGCAGGTCCAAGGGGGAGGGGAGGGGTGCACTGTCCCCTTCCCACCATTAGCGGCCCATGGAAGCATTCTCCAGTCATCCTTGGCCATTTGCTGTGATGAATAAGGGGACGCTGCCAGGTAAAGTCCCGGTGCAGCTCAATAATTCTTTGCCGTGAAGCAAGCAAACTGCACAGCTCCAAAGAAGGCTGAACACCGGCTCTTGAAGTGTGTGTGAGGGGGGTTGATTCTCCTCTGCACCACACCTGCTAGGTGGGCAAGACTGTTTCCATAGAGTATTCTGTCCTGCCAAAAAGTGGCAATGCACACTCAGGCCATTTATCTATGAAATCAGAGATGCAAGCGGTATACTTTCCCATTTCTTAGTTTGGACCCAAGAAATTGAGTTTCTTTCTCCCAGGTGAGCTTCAGTCTCTTCAGGGAGGTACGAAGCTTAACCGAGCACAACACAGGGTGAACAAGACGTGCACAGGGACCGCCTCTTGGCTGAACTGTACAGCTATTCCCATTTTGGAAGTGAGTAGAACAGGAGCTGAATATTGCACAGGCTATTGCCCACCCTTCCCCTCCTGGCAACGTTTCGACGACCTTGCTCTGGTTCACCTCGTTCCCTGAGTGACTGCTAAGCTAGCCAGCTGTTCCTGCTAAGCCCTCTTGACACGTTGCTTGCAGAATGGGAAAGTCACAAAAGGTGCACATTCAGCCCTGCCCTGGAGGTCTGAGCACTTTTCCCGGGCCCTGGGATAGGGAGCCTTTCCTCTCTGTACAGGCGCCCTGCAAAATTTTCAGCCACAATTTGCAACCCATACTGAGGCCAACCTGTCTGGTGCAGGCCAGGATTGCATGGCCTCCATGACAATTGTGGGCCTTTTCAAATGATACTTGGTCCCATGTCCCAACCATTGGGCAAGTGGGCCTATGCTCGATTTGGTCTTCTACATCAGCCAGGAAGAAGGTGGGTAGGCAGGCGTGCCTGTAATGAGACTTTTGCCATGGGCAGATAATTGCCCAGTCAGGTTTGGGCTGTGAGCTGCTTCTGACCCTCTCTGTGGGGGTGAGGGGGGGCTGATCAAGAGACCCCACCTTCAAAGGCTTATGGATCTGGACAGCTTCCAGAAGTCTTTGGGGCATTTCCCCACTAACATGGTTGGGGGTCCTGCTGAGGTTCTGGTCTGTCTTTCAAATGATCTGGGGGGACTGTCAATATGACCTGTTAAAACAGCCTTACCCAAAAGGGAGAGTTCACTGAACTCTCCGGTATTCCAAGGACAACGTAATGTTTGGGCTGGGTGTGCAAACGGTGAAAAACTAATGACAAATGTGTCCAAGTACAGGCTGAAGACCATATCAGGGCCTGAATCTGTGGCAGGGAGGGCAGCAATGAAAACAAACTCCTCTGCCACAATTGCATCTGAAGAAGGGGTGGGGATGGGGTTATTACAGCCAGGCCCAGCCCTCAGCACCCTCTGTGACCGTTTGCATTACATTTTGCAGATTAAAAAAAGCCCTACTCACAACCATTTCAGGGGGATCATCTGGTTGGGTTGTTATGGAAACTTTTTTCAGTTTATGAAGCCTGAGGCCATGGGCAGACCCCTTGGAGACCTGCCTAAACCTGTGCTTTTGACCTTTGGCCTTCCTAGATAATTAAAGCTGCCAGAGATGGCTTATCTAAGTGGGTCTTGGAAATGGCTGGGAGAAGGTATAGTGCTCTGTGTTTTAAAAGAAGCTGCGTTGCAACCTTTTTTGAAGAAATCTACATTGCATCCAAAGGACCCAAGGAAGTATCATCAGGCATTAAACTTACCATCTGTGCAGCAGGTAGCCAAGGTTGTAGTTCTTGAACTACAGCTCCCATCAGCTTCAACCACCATGGTCGATCGTAGAGGATGATGGGAGTTGTAGTCCAACAAATATCCGGAGGGCAGCACCACGTTGGCTACTCCTGCTTTACAGCAAGTAGTGGTGTCTCAATTCCAGGTATTATGGGATGGACTGATTATTTAGATCCGGGGTGGCTAACTCTGGCCCTCCAGGTGTTGATGGAGTACAAAGCCCAACTTCACTGGCCACTGACCATGCTGAGACTGATAGGAGTTAGAATCCAAGCACATTTGGAGGACCCCCACAAGGCTCCCCCCATCCCTGATTTTGATCCATTCCAGCGCTAGTTTGGGGGCAAAAGAGAGAGAGAGAGAGAGAGAGAGAGAGAGAGAGAGAGGGCAAGTGCAACCCTGATGAGTTTCCTGGACCTCCCAGTGGTTTTGGATACCATCAGTCACGACTGATGTCTGGGCTGTCTTTCCAAAATGGGACTTGGACTCTTGGAGACATGGGGTTCAGGTGGCTCTAGGGATGGAAAGGATCTGTCAATTTTGGTTCTGTCAGCTTCTTGTTTTTCCAATCTTAAATTCAGTTCTCCCACATTTTGCAATTTGTGGATTTATGAAACTTCAGCAACATTTTAGTAAAAGTTTCTCCTAATAAACACATTTCTGACTAATATGCACATGTTAATAAGTGGTGTTTCCCAATATAATGCAGTTTTGTATGTTATTTTCACTAATATATCTCTCTTTATTCCCATTTCCTGCCTGATGCATTTTTGTAAACAATGGTTGGAAAACTGCATCATAAAATTCAGATAAGTGCAAACTGAAAGTCTTGGTCTCCAGACCCATCACCGCCATATTCCCATAGGCATCTGGTTGGCACTATTGGCCTGATCCATCAGGCTCTCCTTATGTTCTCATCTTTGTCTTCCTCCTCTGGACAAACTGCAGTGACCAGAACTAGACACAGTCCTCCAGGTGAGGTTTCACCAAAGCCAAACAGAGCAGAACCATAATCTCTCTCAGTCTGGACACGGTACATCTTTCTGTTGAAGCAACCTAGAATTGTATCAGCCCATCCATGACACACTGAGTTGATATAGTGCCAGCGCTTTGGATCTGGGACTGACCTCCTGCAAGCTGGGGACAGGTTACCAGGATAAGTAGTTCTAACACTGATTTTGTTTTTTAATGGAACCAGTGTGGAACTAGGAAATCACAGACCATAAGCCTGATGTTAGTGATAGGAGAATTCCCCTCTGCTCAGTTCCCAACTGGGTCAGCCATTTCAACTCCCGTTAGAGAATGCTTCGGGAAAAATTACCATCTATCTTTGAGAGATCTAAAATGACTCACAGGGCTTCAAAACTTTATTCTTTTGCCCAAATCATGACACCCATTACAATTTAGTCGGAATGCTACAAATACCTCCAAGGAAGAATTCTGAAGATTTGTAGAAAAGCCCAAGGAAGCCCTGAAGCCCTGGTGGGAAGACGTTCTGCAACCTCTGAACTCGCCTAATGGAATGGCAGGAAACTCCCCAATTTGTGCTGCATCCTGGTGCCCCCAAATGGCTTCGTTTTGCATTCTAAGCAAATGTGAGCCTCAGAGGACAATAAATCAAAATTTATTATACATTCCCCCAATAAATCTGGCAAATTTATTTCTCCTTCTCAACAGGCTTCACAGCGTATTATCAATCAGGCACAGTTGGCTTCTCGTCAGCTGCCCAGTGGCTCATGAGTAGCTTCCTCACGGCGGGTTGTGCGGCACCGCTTGCGCCGCCCTTGTGACCTCCACAAGGGGTTTCATGAATGGAAGGCAAAAGGCGAGGCACCAAAGTGTGTGAGGGAAAGGGCTAGGCATTCGGACCAGGCGTGCCAAGCCCAGAGCTGGAGCATGTTGGGGTCAGAGGGCTGGAAAGGCAGCCTGGCTGGCCAGGAGAAAAGAGGTGCCCGTTTCCACATCCTGAGCCTCACCAGTGCAGAGCCTCCTCCTCCCCCCGTCAATCGCAGGGGCCGGTGTGGCTGGCTGACTGCTGCTCTCTGTCCCGCCTGAAGAGGGCTCCACAGCCTGCACACACCCATAGACACCCATGGTCTCTGGTGATTCTTCAAGCCAGTTCTCACCCACAAATCCGCAGCCCCCCAGAGTCCCTGGCACATGGACAGAAACCTGCTCCTTGCTTTGCGATCTGTCATTCCAGGCAGGGAATTCAGGAAGCTGCCTTATGCCGAGTCAGGCCCCTGGTCCATCCAGCTCAATACTGCCTACACTGACTGGCAGCCACTCTCCAGGATTTCAGGCAGGATTTCCTCCCAGCCCTACCTAGAGATGCCGCTGGGGCCTGAACTTGGGACCCTCCACATGCACAGCAGATGCTCTGCCACCCAGCCACGGCCTGTCCCCCTTCTTCTTCTTCTTCCTCCTCATAAACTGGTTAACAAGCCTAAGAGTTCATTCAAAGTGAGGGAAGGAGGCCCTAAAAGCAGCGGAAAAAGTACGCCAGAGGTGGAATCCTTAAAAAGATGATTCAGCTGAGCCACATCAAATTTTTATTGTGCACATCCCTGCTAAGAACTGCTGCCCTAAAAGCAGTCTCTGAAAGAAGGGAATAAACCCCATGCGCTGGCTCCTTGGTGATCTCACACAAGGGCCAAAGCAGCACCCTTCTTTGGGAGGAGGGCTGAGGGGCCAAAGGAGGAAACCTGATTTGGCTTGCATGTTAACGTAAACCATTCTGCCTAATCCACATTTCCCCAAACAATGCACAGAACAAACACAGCTAGCCTTCAAAATGTGCACTACTGTGAATTTTGCAATGCAGTTCAACAACAACAACAACAGGGTAGAAAAATTGATTTATCACCATCATCATTTTATCATCTTCCACATATGTCCCAAGGGGGTGTACAAAATATACATTCTATCTTAAAAGTGTGCATAAAATGCAGAGAATCCAAAATGCATTCTACGAGGGGAAACTGCTTGCAAAAATGTGTATATTAAGAGAAATGTGTTCTAAACTAAGGATGATTTTTTGTGAGTTTAAAAAAAAATAAAATCCGTAAACTGATGCAGAAATGTGGTGCACTGAACATTGGAAAAAGGAGAAACCAAAACTGACCCATCTGTTCATCCCTAGGACAAAAACCAGCTGCTGGTTCCATGACAACTCACTGAAAGTCTGGACTAAAACCAGAGTGGATTCCACTGCCCCTCTGACATGGAGCCACCAGCGGCCACTGGCCAAAGCATTTCTTCACATCCCTTACAAACCTAGGAGCGTGCAGGCTTGGTAGTGCTGGGGCAGGTAACCTGTGGCCCTCCAGATGTGTTGGACTACAACTCCCACCATCCTTGTGCTGCATCCTGTTAACTATGAGTTTGAGTTTTGAGAAGTTTGTCCTTAGAAGCACTCCTCCATACGCTGCAGCTCAGAGACTGCCGCTAAACGTCAGCGAAGCTCTCTTGGAGAATTATTAGGATCTCTCCCTTATGGATGAAGGGGTAAATACAAACCAATGGTGACAAGCGTTGAAAAGCCCCTCAGCAAACAGGCCTCTTTAAATTTTATCTGCTGCTTCACCTTCTGGCCCTTCAGTCTCTCTCCATGCTGCGGCCGCTGCTTCCAGCACGCCACTGCACCAAGCCTCAAGAGGCATCACCTGCTTTGTGCAACTGCTGCTTCCCTTCTTGCACCTTTGCCGTTCTTTGATTTTGCTACAGGTCCCCTCCTGCCCGGCCACCACTTTTCTTTCTGCCCAGCTTGGGGTGGGGCAGCTCCTCTTTCCTGGAACTAGAGGAAGCCCTGATTTTGCAGTCATTTTCTGACCATCTGGGCCAACAGAGTAATGCCTGACACACAGATTGCTTCATTGCCTGGGCCCAGAAAGCCAGAGAGAGGTCCTTATCTGCCCTCCCCTGCTTGCCCCGGGCTCCTTCTGGGAGGAAGGGCAGGATGTACATTTAAAGAACAGAAAAATAAATAAACACTGATGTGGCTCGGGATGCAAATCCTCGTGAAGTAGCTCTCCAAGCTTTGGATGATCACTTAAATCCTCCTTGTAGATATGATTGCTGAGCGTTACACATTTTATTCAAGGGTTCAACTACCAGGAGAGCCAACAGATCAATATGCCGCTACATTACGTCCACTGAGTGCTACTTCTGATTTTGGCAACACAGCTGGGGGAATTATTAGAGACCAAATTGTTATGAAACCCTCTTCTTCCACACTTCCTTTCTTAATGGAATGCAGCTGTTGAAATAGCGAGAAGGGCTCAGAGTGCCATCCATTCCTCCAAACGACTCTCTCTGCTGCTCATTCCAGGGAGGTGCAGGTAATGTGAGACAATCTCTCCAAGAAGGAAGGGAATCCATTTCATTTCTGTCTTGCAAGACAAATGTACAGGGCAAACAAAGTGGTTTCTGTTGCCATTGTGGCAATCTAAACCACAAAGGTGACTTTCAAAAGCATCCTGCTTGAAAGGTGATTTGTAATAAATGCTACAAAAATGGACATTTGCCCAAAGTGTGCAAGTCTGTTATACAAGTGGTGACAGAAGAACTGTATTTTTTTATGGAAATGAACATGAACTGCCTCAGGACAATTTTTTAAGTGTGACCACGACCCATCACACAATGTCAGGTGAAAATAAATGGACATGATAGTGGACTCTTGGTCTTCTTACCCCCTAATTCCAACTTAGCTATATTGGTACTGTTTTCCAAGCTATATTTTCACTTGGAAATTCTGAGGATCCCCTATTGTCATCAAGGCATATTGCAAAGTTACTCTGGTGCATAAGGAGACCACACTTCAGAAGGTAAAGTGTACGTTGCAACGAGTTTCTATAACAGAATAGAATCATCAACAAAGTCTTTACATGATTTTGGACCTTAATAGAGTGGACTTTTCAACAAAGCATGTACAGACATGATCACTCCTGGTGTTGCCAAGCAGGTTCAAACATACAATTCAGTTGAAAGCTAATGCAGTTTCCATACAACATAGATTGTGTTACGACACATGCTCTTGGGAACCTGAGTGTGTGACTTTGCCACCCTCATGTCCCATGAAACAGACCTCCTTGAGAGGAGGGGATCTTTTGCTAGGGATAAAACAAGCGCTTTGCCCTGATATGTGCCTAAATGGTGTATCTATTTAAGCCAAGAAATGCAGGTCCAAACCAAAATAAAGCAAAGCTTTCTTTTATTGAGAGAAAGAGTAGAAAAGCATTACAGAATTACTTGGGTGCGTGGCAGCATTAATCATTGATATCCTAACCCATTCATGACTTTAAACTAAAGAGATTAAAAAATCCTATTACTATAAAGAGTGACAGGTAGGAGAGATTACCTATCCTATGCCCGGAGTGGGCAGTTGAATACAGCTGAAGCTATGTGGAAGAGCTCTGATCCAAAGCCAGGAAGGAATTTCTTGGTCTCAAGGTTTTGCACCGAGACCCAGAGTCTCTCCCTGGTTCTGTCCCTGCAGTCCTTGATGCGTTCCTTGAGAGCATCGTACACGTGTGCGGGAGCTCTGATGTTCCTTGGCCCCCTTTCCTCTTTCTTCCTTTTCCACTAGATTCAAGCCTCGGTTTTAAAAGACTTTTTCCTCTCTCCCCCTCCTGCCAAGGAGGGGTCTGAAAGTCTGGTGATTTTGTGTGTGTGTGTGTGTATCAAAATGTACATTTCTGACCCTGAAAACTAAGACTCCTAACGAACAATGGGATTCACTGTGGGTGAGGGAAGTCTGCCAAAGGAAGAGATAACATTTATGCAGAACGTTTATGCAGTTAGTTACTTTTTGTGTCTCAACAGCTGTCCTTGTTACCCTTCGCACAAAACCTCTGGAATGCATCACCAGTCATACCATTACGTGGGGGTGTGTGAGAGTGGGGGTGGGAGTTATAGTTCCTGGCCTTGCACCTCCTGGGTTCCACTTGAACCAAAATGGGGTTAGCCAAGCAATTGTAACAATTGTGCCATTGCAGCAGCCACTACAGGAAGAGATACTGAAGTTGTGCAAAACTCTTTTAAAAGGATGTAGCCTTTCAACCAGGATAAAACAAGCAGTCTTTGAGGAATCACATTGCTTATCTTAGAGCACCCAGCACTTCTAGATCCTTGCACAAAGCAAGATTGAACTTCTCACCCATCAGCTGATGGGTGAGGATTCCCAATCCTGCTTGGTCACTATCTGCCCCCCACAGGCCAACTTTCCCAAGTGGGTGGGACCACCCACATGTCAATCATGTGGCATCACCCCCTGTGATAAAGCGACCACAGATAAAGTGATCCAATTCACGTCATCCATTTTTGCAAGGGAAGGCCTTCCTAAGGAAATAGTGACAGATAACGGCTGGCTGGGAATGACGGGGCTTGTAGACCAACAACATCTTGTAGACTACAGTTTAGCCACTCCTGTTTTAGACCCTATACTTAAACGTCTTACAGTCCTCGTCCCTCTTTAGAAGGCCATTTCTATTACTACAGTTGTAAAGCACACAATCAACTTTTCTCTTCTCACCCGTTGCCACACCAACGTGGCATCCTTTACAACTGTTTCTCCATTCCTGCGAAGTTAAGAGCAAAAAGCAAGAAGACAACAGTGTGCTGGGTGTGATTAGAAAAAGAAATCCTTTGAGCATGTGCAGTTTCACATTTTAAACTCAGTTACATCATGACTAGAGGAATAAAATGGGCTTTGCTTCTGCTGCCCTGATGCTAAACACATTTACTGGGGAATAAACACTACTTTTTTTCTGGTAGAAAAGGATAATACATTTAAGGGAAAATAATAAAATGAACATCTATAACTATGTAGATGCTGGTCAGACAGCTCTAAAGTGCTTTTAAAAACAAAAGCAGAAGAAAGGGCGCTGTGGCTGCGTCAGCCCCTGTGCTGGTCCCCCCAGGCCTGTTCTCACTGCCCCCATCATCTGCCACTCTTTGGGTAGCTACACCCTGGGCTGTGGCACCTTGGACTTTGGCCTCTGGCTGCACCCCTTGCTGGGGCTCCCTGTGTGATTTGGAACCAGGATTCAGAACTGCACAGGGAGCCCCCCCCCCGCTGCAGAGGTTATCCAGACACCGGGCATGGGAGAAGCACTGCACCAGGCCCCAAGGACAAAGGAAACAGGAAGCTGCCACACACTGACCCAGACTCCTTGGTCTGTCTAGCTCATTCTTGTCTACTCCAACTGGCAGGGGCTCTCCAAGATTCCAGATGGGGCTCTCTTCCCAGCCCTGCCTGGAGATGCGGCCGGTGATGGAACCTGGGACCTTTTGCATGCAAAGGAGATGCTCAGCCACTGAGCATGGCCCTTCCCTAAGACAGGGTGGCTGGGATGCGTGACCCCCTCGTGCCATTGTAACTGCATGAGGGTGGGACATCGGAACAGCTTCAAAAGGGGACTAGCCAAATTCAAAAGTATCAGTCAGCGATTATTCGCAGCCTTGGGCGATGGCCCCAGGGCTGGCAGCAGAGCCGAGCCACCATCACAAATCCTTGCCTTGCTATCTGAAAGAGCATCTCCTTCCCTACAGACCCTCTGGGGTGTTAAACCTGCCAGAGGGGCTGTATGCGTCGTTCTGCCACCCTCAGAGGTTTGGGTGGCCCAGGAGAGGACATGCTCTGTGGCAGGTGTGAAACTCCCTCCCCACAGAGATGCATCTGACAACCTCACAGAACAGTTTCTGGTGAATGCAGAACATGCCTTCGGCACCTGAAATGTATAACTGGAGGGCCTACACTATTTTTTGTGATGTTCTGATTTTAAGTTGTTTTCCATTGTTTTTAATGATGTATTTTAAACTGTTGTCACCTGTCCTGGAACCTCAGGGTGAAGGGCAGGCAATATAATAATAATAATAATGATGATGATGATGATGATGATGATGATGAAGAAGAAGAAGAAGAAGAAGAAGAAGAAGATGATGATGAAATGGACTGCCGTCAAGTCGATCCCAACTTACGTTCATGGTAAGCGGTATTCAGAGGGGGTTCCCCATTGCCTCCCTCTGAGGCTAGTCCTCCCCAGCTGGCGAGGGCCTGCTCAGCTTGCCACAGCTGCACAAGCCAGCCCCTTCCTCATCCACAGCTGCCAGCTGGGGGGCAACTGGGCTCCTTGGAACTCTGCCGCTTGCCCACAGCTGCATGGGTGGCAGGGCACGTAACCCCTGAGCCACTCGCTGTGGGGGTGATCTTTAGCTGGCCCTTGACGCCCAGGAGACACGAGCGGAGATTTGAACTCACAGACTCTGGACTCCCAGCCAGGCTCTCCTCCCCACTGGGCTATACCAGCTGTAATAATATTATTATTAATAATAAAATATCTGCCCCCCTCCCCGGCCCCTCCCACCAAATTAGCTGCCCTCTCTCTGTCTCATGGGAATGTCAGTCCTGCTAGCCCAGAAAAATAAATAATAATAAAATTTTATTTATGAGTCGCCTATCTGGCCGAATTAACAGCCACTCTAGGCGACGTACATCAATACAATAAAATACAATATAAAACAATGAGAGCCACAATCAATAATTAGAGTAAACACTACAATTCTGATTAATAACAGTATTAAAAGCTAACCCACCCCAGATGTCCTGTAGGCCAGCCTGAACAGCCAGGTCTTCAAGGCTCGCCGGAAACCTATCAAGGAGGGGGCATGGCGAAGGTCGAAAGGAAGGGAATTCCAGAGGGTGGGGGCCACAGTCGAGAATGCCCTGTCTCTAGTCCGCACCAGCCTAGCTATTTTAACTGGCGGGACCGAGAGAAGGTCTTGTGTGGCTGATCTTGTCAGGCAGCATAATTGGTGATGCTGGAGGCGCTCCTTCAGATAAACTGGGCCGAAACCGTATAGGGCTTTAAAGGTCAACACCAGCACCTTGAATTAGGCCCGGTAAACAACTGGCAGCCAGTGTAGATCTACTAACACCGGAGTGATATGATCACGGTGACGGCTGTTCTTAATCAATCGTGCCGCCGCATTCTGTATCAGTTGTAATTTCCGAAGCATTTGGGGACAGCTGATCTGATACAGAGCTGGTCCCTACTCTCCTCTCCTCTCCAGGAATGGTTCTTGGAAAATGATCCCTTGACCACTATGCCTAATGAGCTCGGGACCAGCAGGGGCAGTTGATCCTCAGTGGTGGACTTGTAAGACCCCAGACTCTATTTCAAGGCCAGCCCAGTTTAGGTAAAAATAGAGAGAAAAATCTGGTGTGATTTGGAGTTCACCCTGCAGGATCAGAGTGAATTGAGGCAGGGGTGGGGTTTTCCACATTGGTGCCCCAGATTTGTCCGTGGTGCGGGGGGGATGGGACAATCAATTTCTGTAAGTGACCTTGAAAGATGTTGCACTCATTTTTCTTTCTTTTCCTCCCTTGTGTGTGATGGATTTAATGTTCAATAAAACTGAAAGAATAGCAGCTGCTGAATCCTGAGCTATTTATATGGCCGCCAAACTCGGTTGGAAAAGTTCGTGGCTGTTTGCTGCACCTTGCTGGAGATGAATGAAGAGCTGCTCATTCTGCCTTCCATAATGCCAAGGAAAGGGGAGTTGCTCTTGCTCTAAGCGCCTAACCCTGACAGCCAGCAGCAGCTCTGTCTTGGGCAGAGGAGATTGTGCTTTGTTAAATGGGCCACTGGTCTCGTTTGGACACAGCAACTTCCCCACCAGAGATGGAGGGATCCATCCATTTCCAGTCTCTGTCACTTTTATAAGTGATTAAATTGATTCCATAACATTTTAACATTAATCTGCATTTTTTTAAAAAAATCTCCAAAACCTTTGCATGAATGTTTCTCACAAAATATGCATTTCTAGACATATTTTATTCCAAAATATGCATTATAAATGGCTTTTTTTCTTTTTTTAAAAAAAATTGTGCCAAGAATTGCACTGCAAAATTTGTAAAAGTACAAAAATCAAAGGATAACTACGTTCTGACCTGCACATTAGTCTAGGAGGTACAGACCTGGTCAACATGTACTGGAACTTACAGAAACCAATGGTTGCATCCAAGTAAGTTTTACTCTGAGAAGAGTCTACATTGGATACAACCACAAACTCCTCCTCGAGCATCCCTATTATTCTGCCCCTTATATGCACATGTCATCATGCACCTTCAAGCCTTGGGCCTGTTGAATCGAGTGCCTCCCACAGAACCTCCTTGCCAGTCCAAAGTTGCAGAGAGTGTGCCAGGCCGCAGCACGCAGGAAAAGCACCTGTCTTCAGGAGAGCGGGTTGTCCCTTTAAGAGACTCTCAAGCACAAGGGATGAACAGATCTGTCAATTTCGGTTCTCTTCTTTCCTCATTTTTCTAATCTTAAATTCAGTCATCCACATTTCACAGCAATATGCAAATCTTTTCTTTTAAAGAAGAAATCCTCATGAAAGTCGCCCTGATGGATGGACCTTTATTGGGAGTAGGACAGGGGGAGTGTGACTCTGTTATTCTTACTTGATCTCTCAGCGGCTTTTGATACCATCGACCATGGTATCCTTTTGGGCCGACTTAGTGAGATGGTTATCAGAGGCACTCTTTTACAGTGGCTTCTATCGTATCTCCAGGGTTGCTCTCAGAGAATAGCATTGGGTGACTGTCTTTTGGCCCCCTGGCAGTTGTGCTGTGGGGAGCTGCGGGGTATCATCTTGTCCCCAATGCTGTTTAACATCTATGTGAAGCCCTTGGGAGTGGCAACCAGGAGATCTGGGGCAAGGTGTCCACAGTACGCCAATAATACCCAGGTCTATTTCTCTGTAACATCTGAATCGGGAGAGGCCATGCAAGCCCTGGACTGCTGCCTGGACTCAGTGGTGGGCTGGATGAGGGCCAATAAACTGAGCCTGAATCCTAGCAAGACAGATGCTGTGGGTTGGTGGTTCCTGAGTTTGGATAATTGGTCAGTTGCCTGCTTTGGATGGGATTGTACTCCCTCTGAAAGAGCAGGTCCATAGCCTGGGGGTGCTCCTGGATCCATCGTTGTCACTAGAGGCCCAGGTGACATCAGTGGCTAGGAATGCTTTTTGCCAGCTTCGGTTGGTAAGACAGTTGTGGCCATTTCTGGACTGGGATAGCATGACCACAGTTGTCCAAGCACTGATAACCTCCAGGCTGGATTACTGAAATGCACTCTGTGTGGGGCTACCCTTGAGGTTGGTCCAGAAGCTGCAGCTGGTGCAAAATGCGGAGGAGTGACTCCTCATTGGGGCAGGGTATCGCCAACATGTCACCCCGCTGCTGAAAGAACTGCAGTGGCTGCCCATTAGCTTCTGGGCCAAGTTCAAGGTTCTGGTTTTGGTGCACAAAGCCCTATACAGCTTGGGACCAGGATACCTGAAAGATCATGTTACCCCTTATATACCCAGTTGATCACTGCACTCTGCAGGTGAGGGCCTTCCCTCCTGCAGATACCATCTTATCAG
This sequence comes from Rhineura floridana, assembly GCF_030035675.1. Classification (NCBI taxonomy): domain Eukaryota; kingdom Metazoa; phylum Chordata; class Lepidosauria; order Squamata; family Rhineuridae; genus Rhineura; species Rhineura floridana. The sequence goes on from NC_084497.1 coordinate 12,581,164, forward strand.
GACATCCATTCCACACAACATAGGAAACGGACCTATAGTTTGTGCCACTGACCTTTTGGAATTCCCTCCCCTGCTATCTTTCTGGCGCCTACTGAAGACCTTCCTCTTTCAGCAAGCCTTTAAGTAGAGACCATATCCCAGTCTGCATCTGTGTTGGAAATGCTTTTAAAGATGTTTTTAAAGCTTTTTAAAAAACAGATGTTTTGTTTTCATATGTTTCTAAAGATGTTTTGTTTTAATAGAATCATAGAATCATAGAGTTGGAAGGGGCCTTGTAGGCCATCGAGTCCAACCCCCTGCTCACAGCAGGAAATCCACAGCTAGAGCATCTCCCGCAGATAGCTGTCCAGCTATCAAAGTCTGTTTTTAAGATGCTTTAAAGTGTTTTTAGTATTTTTGTTTGCCGCCCTGGAGTCCTACTAGGAGGAAGGGCAGGACATCAAATAAATAAATAAACAGATAAATAAATAAATGACAGTCCATCAGAATGTTTGTGCAAATTTCTCCCAATAAATACATTTCTGTATGCAGTTTTGACTAATATACACATTTTTCCAAGCAATTTCTTTTAATATAATGCATTTTCACTGATACATGCATGGTATGCGCTTTCCTCTAACATATTCAATTTTGTACATTGCATACATTGTATGGAGAAATGCAAATTGTGGATAGGTGCATTCCGGTTCGCATATTGGATTGAGAAGTGTAAATTAGGTTGTTTCTCATTAAAATGCAACCAAAATTTAATTTCTCCTCCACCCCTATCTAGCACTCATACAAAGGGGGCAGAGGAAAGTTGCTTGTGTAGATCTTGTTGTGAAGTATAATCTATGAATCTCCACCAAGTTGACATGAATGTTTCTGGTTTTGCAGCGCCTCTTAAAAATCGAAGATGTAAAGTAATTTTGTCCAAGATTGCTATTGTCCAAATTTTGTTGTACCAGCTCTGTATGTTTAGTTTATCTAAGTGCTTCCAAGATTGTAATATTCTTGCTGCCAATAATAACTTGGATATCAAGTGTTTTGATTTTAAAGTTTTGTTTTCACCTGTAAATAAAGATAATAAGAATAGCTCTGTTTTTAATATGATTATATCACAATATATGTAAAAGCCTCTGAAAACTCACTTGTATACTAATACTCACCTATGTATTATTACACCTCAACATATTTGCAATATTAATACCATAAACACTGGCTCTAGGGAGGGGGGAGGGATTTAGGGCTACTTTTATACTGTTATATTGTCTATGCTAAATTTTTGTATAATAATAATAATAACAAAAGACTAATAAAAAGAATTTAAAAAATACAAAGGGGGCAGAGCCTAAGAGAGGTGGGGCTAGAGGCAGAGGTTCAGAAGGGCTTGATTCAATTCTTGTGGGAGCGAGTTGCTCCCTAGGATCTGTCCATGGTGCTGAGACAACTGGCCTGTCTTGCTTGGCTGGCTCCTCCTTGAATATATCTTGGGGTGTGGCTCTAAACTTTGATGGCAATTTCATTCCTGCTGACTGAGTTTCTCTTTATTGCCCCCTCCTCACTATGAAATGCCTCCCTCCCAGCCTCAGAGACCACCGTACATGGCTGCTGACTGCATCCAGCATGCTGGTCATTAGATGCGCAGTTTGGGCCTGAGCAGGAGGTGCGCTAATCTCCTTCTGTCATTTATCTCTGCTTCTTGCACAGTTTTAACTGGGGGGGGGTGTGTGGTGGGGAGCAAGATGAGCAGGAGGCTGATCCCGGAGCTCCTGCCCAGTTCTGCCATCCCATAATTCTGCCACATTCCAATTGCTTGTCTGCTATGTTTTCGTTAGGAGCTGCAGGTGGCTACATGGGAGCAAAGTGGATACACCTGTAGAATATTAAATGTGGTGCCTTTTTCTTCTCTTTAATGTCCCCAGCTCATTAAGCAGAGACAGACTTCTTGTTTCCTGACTTAATTTGGTGGGCAAACAGAATCGGCAGGGAGAGAAATGCCAAATCTACAGCAACACTGTCCAGGGAGACGTTTCCGACAAGACATGAAAGGAATTACGAGGAGCGCGAGAAACCCGCTCCACTGATTATTTCTATAGACTCAGTGCTGAGAGTGTGAGCTGTGAGCCAAGAGGTTCCAGGTTCAAATCTCACCTCCTCCACTCATTACATGGTGGTTATCAGACACTCCCCACACACACACACACAATGTGGGGATAACAGCACTTGCACGCCTTGCTGTAAATATTACTGCATTCATGTGAGTGCATTCATGTGCATTCTATGAAGCGCAGGGCCTGCAACATGCACTTTATTATATTGATACCCCATCTAGCTAGCCTACTCGCTTCCCCGCCGCCCCTCATTTTATTGTCAGAACGACCCTGCGAGACAGTGACAGGCCCAAAGCCACCCAGGGAACTCCAGGCATCCTCGTGTGGGAAGCAAAACAGGCAGTTGCCCATGCCAAGGGGCTTGCAAAGTCTTAGTGCTGGCTTTGTAGCAGGAGGGAGGGCACAGCACAGCTCCCAAGGGGAGAAGGCGGGCAAAGGGTGATGGATGCACATGAGGGAAGAAACCTTAAGGCTCCCTGGGAGGACTTCACAGGGAAGGTGGCCTCTGAAGGAAGCAGGAGACTGAAAACCTTGCCGGACCCTCTGTTTTTCCCTTCCCCCGAGACGGAGCAAGCAGGCCTGGTGGCAGCCACACCCAAAACCAGACAGGGGGTGGGAGTTCTCCAACTGGAGCTGAGGAACTGAGCTGCCTGCAGGGGTGTTGTCATTTGGGGTCTTGGGGGACCGTTAGACCCCTTACAGTTTGGGGAGCAGGGTCTCAGCAGGGTCCCTATGTCTCCAGCATCCTATGAGCCAATCAGCATGAAAGGGGAGTGCGTTAGCCACTGAGAAGAGTCTTCTAATGTGCTTCCTTGTCCTTTCCTGATGATTGGAGACAATTGGAATAAAAGGTGGTGAGTCATCTAGCGAGAAGACACTCCTCAGTAGCTAACACACTCTCCTTTCATGCTGATTGGCTCCTAGGGATATCTGCTGTTGCAGGAGAAGGCACAAGTGCGAAGGACTGAGGAACATGAAGGTGATGACAGAGAGCAAGCTGTGAGGGGTGTGTGGCACCTGAGGAGCCTGGTTCAAGCTCAGGAGTCCTCTGCTAGCCTTGCCAAGTGACCCTCAGGGCCCTCTCCAGCACTCTCGCCCATGACCATGTCACCATCTCAATTTCCTGACCTTTCAAACGGGGGGGGGGGCAGAGAGAAAGAAAGGAGGTGTTGGGATCACGAGCAATGAATGCATGAAGTCAAACCCCTTTCTTGTGCCCAAAACCGCCTGATCTTTGGAGACTGAGTGGGATTCCCTGAAATACTTCCTGGTTTTGTCTCCGTACAAAGAGAAGAGGGTGGAGAGGCCTTTGAAGCAATCCCATTTCTTTGCTTGGTCCCTTCAGGCACTACAAATAAATACCTGCCCACCATCTTGCAGGCTTTTGTACAGAAAATCACATGGGTGGCTTCTTTAAAATGTTATTATCTGGCTTGAAAGCAAGAGCAAAATTGTATTTGCTTAAACTCTCTCTCTCTCTCTCTCTCTCTCTCTCTCTCTCTCTCTCTCTCAACATCTCTCTTAAACTGGGTTCTTGTCCCTTCCAGAAGTCTGTTCTTTTAAAAAACACACCCGGTTTTTAACCTCCTTTGGTTTCTCAAGTATCTAAAATTAATTACTCCATTTCCCACCCTAGAGGTATATTCATTGATAAGCCCTCGCCACACAAGTATCCAAGGAGAATTTGGAAACACTCAGAACTCAGAGAGCCTCTTGCAAATGCCCTCTCTCCTCCATGCAGTGACAGCTTTATATGGATTTTAAGAGGGTCCCTGTAAGCAAACTGTAGCGGACTGCAACCTCATCTTCTGACCTCTAGCTCCACCCCTTTGGCTGACACGTACCCCCTTGCCACAGTTCTCCAGTCATGTTAACTCATGGGGGGTGCTCACTTTATACACCCCCCTCTCTAGAAAACAAACAACAACACCCTGCCTGAATATCCCAATATGGGGACATGCACAACCTTCCAAATTAATTTTATATGGCTATTTCTTCTTTGCTGGAGAATATGCTACATCACAATTTGCAAAGGAGAATTGTTGGGGGCAAATTTCTTTCCTCTTCTGAACTTCCCAGGAGCAAGTTTTCTCCCCACAGGACATGCCCACCTAAAATCTCCCCACCATCCCACCCTGAACAGAATGGCCTGCCCAGCCGCAACAGCCCCTCTGAAAGGCCTTGGGAGACAAGAAGCCAACAGCCACAGCCAGCAATCTTCTCAGTCTTGCAATGCATGGAAGAGCATTCGATTTATTCATTTGCTTTGCCGCACTCAAGAGCGAGCAGCCAATCTCCAGGCCCTGCCAGCACACTGTCGTCGTTTCTCGAAAAGCAGAACCTTTTTAACGAGAAACTCCCCATTTTGGGCCAGGTCTGATTCCAGAATCTATTTTAAGGCACCATAGATGCCCGAGATGGCATTTATTCCCCAGGCCTGTCAGAGGCAGGAGAGGGTGGCTAATGAACTCTGCCTGCCAGCAGCTGGCACCAGCCTGCCAGCAGCTGGCACCAGCCTGCCCTCACCTGCTCACGTGCACAGAGGCATCCACTGCCAAATGCGCTGCTCCTCCATGCCACCAGCCTGACAGCCTCCTTCTGGTCTTCTTCCCTCCATTCAGGGTGAGCTTACCAGCCAGAAGCCCCAGTCTGTGCTCAGAGGGGCCATGTTACAAACTCACCAGCAAGTTTGTTTTTGTGGCTTCCTTCTGAAAGCACCACCATTCTCTAGGTTCATTCAAGCCTCTCCACCCCCCCACCCCATTATGCTTTGAGAAGCTAAGAACAGGTCTGCTGCATCAAACAAAGGTCCATCTAGTCTAGCATCCCTTTCTTAACAAGGGGCAGGTAGACAGCCCACTTCTTTGTCCTCAGTTGCAAGTTGTCAGAGGTTTAGTACTTCTTACCAACGTTTCGAGGAGGCATGGTGTAGTAGTAATGGGGGACTTCAATTACCTGGTATCTGTTGGAAGACAAATTCTGCCAAACATGGCCCCTCCAAGAAATTCCTGACTTGTGTCGGAGATAACCTTTTCCCGCAGAAAGCGGAGGAGGAACTAGAGGATCGGCTATCCTTGACTTGATTTTAACCAACAAAGAAGTCTTGGTAGAGGAAGTGGCAGTGAACTGGGCAAACTCTGATTTCAAAGGAAGCAAAAGCTGAGAGTAGCCATACATGTACAAATCCTGCCAAACTAATCTTATCTCATTTTTTGATCAGGTAGCCTCCCTGGTAGACTGTGTGAATGCTGTGGACATAACATATCTCAACTTCACCAAAGCTTTTGACAAAGTGCCCCATGATATTCTGATTAGCAAGCTAGCTAAATATGGGCTGGATGGAACAACTATCAGGTGGATCCACAGCTGGCTACAGAATTGTATTCAAAGAGTGCTTATCAATTATTCCTTCTCAAACTAGGCGGAAGTAACGAGTGGGGTACCACAGGGCTTGGTCCTGGGTCAAGTGCTCTTCAACATTTTTATTAATGACTTGGATGAGGAGGTGCAGGGAATGCTTATCAAATTTGCAGATAATACAAAATTGGAATGGATAGCTAATACCAAATTCAAAGGGATCTTGATAGGCTGGAACAACAACAGAATTAAATTTAACAGGGATAAGTGCAAAGTTCTACACCTAGGGGGGAAAAGCCAAGTGCAGAATTATAAGATGGGGGATACTTGGCTCAGCAATACTACATGCGAGAAGGATCTTGGGATTGTTGTGGATCACAAGCTGAATATGAGCCAATAGTGTAATGTAGGCTGCCTTAACAGAAGTATAGTTTCCAAATTGCACGAAGTACTAGTTCCCTTCTATTAGGCACTGGTTAGTTATCATCTTGAGTACTGTGTCCAATTCTGGACATCACAGTTTAAGAAGGATGCAGACAAACTGGAACAGGTTCAGAGGAGGGCAATGAGGATGATCAGGGGACTGGAAACAAAGTCCTATGAGGAGAGCCTGAAAGAACTGGGGATGTTTGGCCTTGAGAAGAGAAGACTGAGGGGAGATATGATAGGTCTCTTCAAGTACTTGAAAGGTTGCCACACAGAGGAGGGCCAGGATCTCTTCTTGATAATCCCAGAATGCAGAACATGGAATAATGGGCTCAGGTTATGGGAAGAGGTGGGTGTATTAAGCAGCACGAAAGATCAGTCCATTCTTCATTTTAACAATCCCCAAGAAAATGCAGGGATTGGCTCCAGAAAAATGGCACAATTTCATAAGTCATTTCCTTGGAGTCAATTTACCATGCACAATGTCTCAAAATAGCATTAGAATTCAATTTAAGTGCTGCAGAGAGAGAGAGAGAGAGAGAGGCTAATCTGTGGTGTAAAAGAACGTAATTTTTAAAAATCGCGCCACCTTTAGTTTGATTTTGCTTCCCCACTGAGCTGTGCTTTTGTGAGACTTTGACTATTGCAGTGTGGATAACTCATTGGAGGCATATCAAAGATGCTGGTGGCATGGTACCAAACAGAGCCTGAATTGCAATGGCGGTGAGGGGGAAAAGGAGTTAGGGAAACAGCCAAAGTTCACAACGGAGGAGTTTGGAGAATGTCCTTTGGGGCTCACTGTGACTACAGAGGGGCCACCCAAAATGCTCCTTGGAGGATTTGTGGGATAATACATGGACACACCTGGCAAGCTAAGCGACACGCCTGCATGTGTGAAGGAAGCGCAACCCTTATACTTAACAGTCAGGGGCAAGTAACCAATGAGGTGCCCCCCAGCGGTTGTGGGACTACAACTCCCATCATCCATGACTTCTGGCCATGGGGACTGTAGCTCAATCATATCTAGAGGGCATCACATTCACTACCCTGGTAAACATTTTTTGCTAGATTTCCTGGAATTATTTTTACTTGCTTGTTTTTGTTTTATTCAATACTGAAGCAGAGCAAGAATCTCCCACTTTACCTTGACAAGGTATTTTTGGTGAAATTCAAGGACACGTCCAGGTGGAGGGTCTTTTTAGATTTTATCGTCATTGTTTTCAGATTTTTTATGTCTATTATATTTGTATGCCTATTTTGTACGTCACCCAGAGTGGCTGGATAACCAGCCAGATGGGCGACTAAGAAATTCAATAAATATTTTTTTAAGGACCAATGGGTGTACAGAGGGCCACGGTAAACTGAAGGAGACCAACAGCCTATCTGGCCAATTCTATCAGCCTACAGAACCTGTTTTCAGGTGGGTTCATCTTTTTGACCGAAATACCCCAAAGCCTACAAATGAGCCAGGAACTTACGCAGGGATCACACACAAACCTTTCTTCCTGCAAATCTTTGCAAATTTAGTCAAATGTATCTTTCAGTCTCCCAAGGCAGAAAGCCACCTCTGGGCTAGTTTACATATGCAATGGTTATTACTTGTTGACTGAAGTATCATAACTTGCATGATGGAATGAGCCACCACAGAGTCATTGCATGGAGCAGAACTCAATTCAAGCACATGACATTTCAGTAGCGAGAGCTCACACATTTTGGCTGGGCATCATCAAGTGATGAGAGATCTAGGGGTGTGCCCTCCATCAATCACAGATATCAAACCACTGAATTTTCTGATGTTGTGGGCCAATGAAGGTGGAACAAACTGAGGTCACCCCAATAAAGGCTTTTTTTTGGAGGTGGGAGTTGTAGAATCCCAGCTGCTTTAGAGAAAGTGCAAGCGCCTTGCTGGAGGGCGCTTAGCTGCATGGCCAGTTTGTCATTCCCCACTCAGGCCAGACTTCCACCTCTGGTTCTTTCCTGCTATCCTCATGCCCTGCTGCTGTTTTGTGTGGTGCTAACTGAGCCAACAGCAAATAGCAGAGATGCCACAATAATAAAATGACAGATCTGCTTCTCTTAGCCCTCTGAGTCTGATGCAAAAGTGCAAACAGTGCCTCATTTCCACAAAGAGCCAGGAGCATTAAATCTGCTTTTTGGCCCCGCACCTCAGCATGAATTGGCCATGTTCAGTGCTTTCCTTTTTATGGGATTCTGATAATAAACCCCCAGCAATTGGCAGTCCTGCCACATCCCAGGCAGACTGCAAAATGCACAGTGGCCTGTTTAAGCAGAGACTGGAATGCCTGGCTTGCTTGCTGGTTTCACTGGCATGACTGGTAGTTTTCTTGTATGCCCAGAGAATGAATATGTATTATTTTCATCTCCCTCTCTCTGTTTAAAGGCACTCTGAGACATAAATAGCAGAAACCTCTGCAAAAATTTAGCTAGGCTGGAAATTTCATTTCTACATCATGCAGGCAACAGAGGTGGGCCTTGATATATTGCAACTTTCATTAAATGTACACTCACGCACACACACAGCCCTACCTTTTGGTGAAATATTTTCCACATTCTAAAGAGCAGCTCATTTGCAAAACCCACATTCACTCTTCCTGAACCAGAACATCAGCAAAAGGTCAATGCAACCTTTTGATGCAATCCCTGGTTTTTACTCTTGCTATAGGTGTCATCCTACAAAACTCCTGCTACCTTGGGAAGAGACATGTCGCTCTTGAAGGGAGCAGAATGCACACGCCCTTACAGCAACCACAGGGAGGCAAAAGTATCCACAAGGAATATTTGAGTCTTCTTCAGACTGTCGTCAATTACTGAATGCCCAGCTGTGAAGAGTTTGTGGCACTGGATTCAAATGGCTTCTGTTTCTGGGATATTGCATTGCCCCAAGCTGGGGCAGGGAAAAAGCAATTCCTTCTCAAGCTATCAGGGCCCATGGCTGGAATCAGTGTCTTCTTATTGGGCTGCCACCATCCCGGGAGGTGCAAATAATAAATGGGAGACTTTGCATGACCATCTCCTCTGGCATGCCTTTGGCTCACAACCTTTCTGCTTTCTTGGGGTGCCTAGTGGGTCATAGAATCATAGAGTTGGCAGGAGCCTCTAAGGCCATTGAGTCCAACCCCCTGCTCAATGCAGGAATCCAAATTAAAGCAAACACGACAGGTGGCTGTCCAGTTGCCTCTTGAAGGCCTCCAGGGTTGCAGAGCCCACCACCTCCCTAGGTCACTGGTTCCATTGTTGTATTGCTCTAACAGTTAGGAAGTTCTCTGGGATTCAGGAAGAACTGGGGCTGCTGACCACTAGCTCACCTTGCAAAGAGAAGATCCATATGGGTGCAGATGTGCTGGTGAAAGACTCCAGAGGTGGGAGAAGGGCTGGTGTGGCAGAGTACCTTTGAATCAGGCAGTCTGAATCTCAGTCTGAATCTTGTCTCTGCCATGAGGTCATGTGGTGGCTTTAGGAAGGCTGTCCTCTCTTCCCCTCAGTCACCCTATCTGCTAGATAGGAGATATGAATACTGACTGTTGTAATGATTATGAAGCACTTTGAACACCTGGAAGGACTGTGCAAGTGTTGATATAGATATCTGCACCACTTCTGTCTTCAGGGTGGGGCAATAATATTTTGAAGGTTCCCCAGTGTAAAAGTCTCCTTGCAAATACAAAACTAGCACAGCAGGGAGTGAATCTTCCTCCTTGAGGTGCTAGGTTTCTTTGTTTGGTGGAAGGAGGGATTTTACAAGGGGGGGCATGTGTTTCATCCTCTGCTTTTTGATGTGGTTTTATCCATTCCACCACCCCCGCAGCACTCTTCCACCCCTTTCTAGCCTCATTGTGCCACACCCGTGGACCAGATCCTCATTCTGGTGGAGGGTCCCTTGTATTCTTTCTGAGGGCCTGGAGGTCACACTCAGATTACAAACCTGGACCATCCTCCTGTTAGCCAAAAACAACCCTCCACATCCCTTACCTCAGCAATGGAGAGGAGGGCAGGCATTGGGCCAAAGAAGTGCTCTCTGGTCCCCACACCATCCATCCATCTCTCTCTCTCTCTTAGGGATGGGTGAATCTGTCAGTTTCAGTTTCAGTTTCTCTCAGATTCTCATTTTTCCATTGTGAAATTTGGTCCTGCACAGTTCCACCTCAGGTTGAGATTTTTTATTTTTTTTAAAAAAGAAAAGCTCTCATGAAAATTCATCAGAATTTTAGTGCAAATTTCTCCTGATACACACGTTTTTGTACGCAATTTTTCCTAACTGCATGTTTTTGCAAGGCAATTTCCCCCCAAAGGCTGGTTATTTACACTAATCTATGCATTTAAACTCACACTTTGCCCTCGTGTGTTTTTGTAGACATTCTTGGCTGGAGAGCTGCATTTCAAAATTCAAAAAGGCATTTTGAAGGATAGCTGGGTTTCAGTTTCCATATTGTTTTGGACAGCGCAAGCTGGGTACGTTTGCCTTTTAATCTGAACTGAATCACATTTCTCCCCCCCCCCAAAAAAACCAAACCTCTCCGTTGCCCAGAGTAAGCACTACCCCTCCTCCCCCCACTGACCCTGGTCCACTGCCGTTAGTGCCGGGATTAGAAACATCAAGCGGTGCAGAAACATCTGGGATGCAATGCAGGCTCTCTTGCCACTTGCTTTCCTGGCTTCTTTGCTTGTGGCAAAGCAACATACAAGGGAGGACAGGTAAGCACTTGTTTGGCCTGACCAATAAAGACAGCAAGCAAAGTGCCCCCCTTAGTGCTTCTGATTGCAAAGCAATTCTTTAGCAAAGCTGGCGGGACATGATGGTGGCAGCCCTGCACATCACGAAGGATTAACTGACAAGCTCTGGATAATACGCCTAATTAATAATTTCCATCTCTAAGGACTCTGCATCTCATTCAGCTTCCACTTGCCTCTTTTCTTTCTCTTTGAGCTTAACACTCCAGTTCTCTAAATTATGACGGACAATTAAAGATCTCCAGGAAACGATGGAGGGAGCAAATGGCCAATGGCATGGCTTGCTGTGACTAAAGTTTGGGGCACGTGGAAGCAGGGGTGCAGTCATCCAAGGTCTTGGGGTGTCTTAGACCCTTTACTTTTGGGGGAACAGCATCCCAGCAGGGTCCCTGTGTCTCCAGCACCCTAAGACCCAATCAGCATGAAAGGGAAGTGTGTTAGCCACTGAGAAGAGTCTTCTAACATGCTTCCTTGTCCTTTCCTGCTAATTGGTGCCAATGAGAGTGAAAGGAGGTGAATCAGCTACTGAGAAGACTCTCCTCAGTAATGAACACTTTCCTCTTTCATGTTTATTGGCTCTTAGGGATGTCTCTTGTGGGAGAAGGCACTAACAAGGATCTTGTTCTCAAGCCATTAGCAAAAGGGGGGGCTTCCTGTGACTAACGTGAAGGGACCCTGCACTGCTCAATTTGCCACTACGCTACTACATGGAGCGCTGAATTTTCCTCCTCCTGCAAGCTGGGTGGGACACCTGCCCACAAAAGCAGGGTGGGGCTGCAGCCCAGTGTTGGTGATCGTAAGGACAGGAGCACCTCCAAACAGCCTGGCTGCAGCAGCTGGAAGGAGAGCCCGCAGGCAGCACCTCCAATCAAGGCAGGACTGCCTACTGAGGGGCAGCCGGTTCCCTGCTGGCCAGACTGCACCCGGACTGAGTCTTCAGCTTGCCAGTCCTGACAGTTATAAGGGGCAAACTGGGGGTGGATGCAGGACTGGCTCGAGGCATGTGGCTGCCTGCACCCCCCCCCCTTTCATGGGCAGAAGGCAAGTGGGTCGTGGGCTTTGGTTCGTTCATTCATTTAGTTAATTTCTATATTTCAACACAAATCTCCATGCAGTTTACAAATCCTGACACAAACTAATCAATATAACAAACAGTACAAATTCCACAATCAAAACCAAACAATAGTACCACTCCAGCAGTGGAGGCATTCAAAACACAGCCCCCTGCCAGGGATGCTTTAACTTGGATTCCTGCATTGAGCAAGCGGGGGGGGGTTGGACTTGATGGCCTTACTGGCCTCTTCTGACTCTCCAGTTCCATTACTCTGTGCTACCACCACTAGTACTACTGATAAAAATGCTGCATGTTAAGTTGATGTAATCAACCCAATGGCAGGAGAGGCTACATCGGGGGTGCAGGGTGGCCGGCACATCGTGCACATCTGTCCCCTCTAACACCTCCCCCGCCTCAGCATCTGCCACCTCACGCTGCCTGATGGCAGGGCCGGACCTGGGTGGATGGATTTCTCTCTCGTTACCCAGCCATCCACCCCGAGTCTGGGCTAGCCTCCATTCCACTAATCACAGATTCTGGGCCAACATGAAGAATTTTTAAAACTAATTCAGGAACCGTATCACGTGCAGGTTGTTTCAGTTTTCAGCTCCATCCCTTCAGTCCATTTCTATCTCTCCCTCCTCCCCATATTACTAATGTGCAAATGCATGTGTTTGTTTTTAAAAAGAGCACCTCAATGTGATGTGTTCCTGTCCACTGGCAAAACATGGCACATAAATAACGTTGACTCAGCCATCCAAACAATCACATCAGGATTGCCTGCTTGCTAATTCCACATTGATAATGTGCACGTGGGGGGCTGGCATGGAGGGGGGCACTTATATGAAGGAACTGAAATCTGAAGCAAATGGTGCATGCACAGAACTTGGAAACAACACAAAAGATCCCTAATGCATCAGTTTTGCTTGGGAAACAAGATCATGTCATTTGGGAGAAATTGGGAGGGGGAGAATGTCAGAAGTCTCCCTGGTTTGAGTCATTCCTCAGTGAGACAGACAGTGGAGAGTTTTGTATGCATCCAACAGCTTGCCTGTTCTCACACCGACAGAAACAGCGAAAACCTCACAAATCTTGCTTCACACCTTGCAAAATGTTGGCTCTCTTGTTGTCTGAGACTGACACAACAACCATCATCTGTGAGGACCCACGCTGTAGGCCCTTCTCTTTCAACAGGATTCCACTGAAGTGCATAGAACTGGAAGAGAAAATCCACTGCAAATCTGGCAGCCCTGGTGAGCTGATTGGCTGTAGACCACCAGGTAAACAAATTAAGGTAAAATGATGGCGATGGTGTTTCCCTTAGAGATAATGTTGCGCTGGAACCTTTCTGATTCTACAAAAGATTTGCCAAGCATAAATATACATACAAATCTGTCTCGATATCAATTAGGGATGGAAAGACCAGTCCATTTCGTTCTCTCATTTTCTCATTTTTCTAATCTTAAATTCAGTTCTCCACATTTCTGCAGCAATTTGCATTAAAAAATCCACATGAAAATTCTGTTCCATTCTAAGGCAGTGACGGGGAAGCTGTGGCCATCTAGAGGTCGCTGAGCTCTGTCTCTAGCCAAGATGGTCAAGAGTCAAAACTACAACCCCCACCAGCACTGACTATTGGCCATGCTGGGACCTTAAGCAAGAGGACAGAAACACCAGACAAATGAACTTGAGGAGAGGGTGCTGCTTGATAAGCTCTGGCTTGAGAGAGTCTGTGAAACTGCAAGGTCTACTCTACATTAATTGTAGCACCACAGAGCTGCTAGCAGTGTGGCTAGATACAAACAAAATACCTGAACTATATCAACTGTTGTAGTAGCTTCCTCCCTGCTGAAACAAGATCAGCACAGCACATCTTGTTTCTGTTATTTGGGCTGATTGCAGGTGTTGCCACCACTCACCATATGCTCAGAGGCACATGTTACCAAATTCTTGCAAGCTACACAGGAAGTGGATTGGACTGTGAAAGACCAACCCAAATGGTGTTTGCATTTTGACAACTTTGTAGGGCAGTCCAATATCTCAGTGAGGAGGTCAGGTCTCTTGCTCCCCTGGTGCATTCACTATAGCTGCCCAATTTCCCTGCTTTTTAAACTTTGATAGAAATATCTGTTGGCTACAGGTACATTCTTAAGCAGCAAGGTTTTTTTGCCTATTAATTATTATTATTATTATTATTATTTATCACATTTGTATACCGCCCCATAGCCGAAGCTCTCTGGGCGGTTTACAACAATTAAAAACATTAAAAACAAATATACAAATTTAAAAACACTTAAAAAGAACAATTTAAAAATACATCCTAAAATGCCTGGAAGAAGAGAAGACATGATACAAACAAATCACAATGCATGCTCAATAAACAGCAGGAATTACATAACCTTTCCACAAACTTTGGGCAAACAAATAATGGTGAATGCTCACCACTGAAGGTACCCGATTAGTAATTGTAAGGCATAGATATAACACATTGAGCCAACATATTTGATCCAGAGCTGAGGTACCTCGCTTCATTACCTGGATCTTACAAGGCTATCTGGGGATGCACGCATTAGTGAGCCTCTCCTAGGGGAAGACTGATTTGATACTAAAATGCAGGAATATTTATACTAAATTTTCCTTTGAAAATCACAATATATGAAACTTTCTTAGCTTAATTGCGGCTTATCAAAATTGTCAGAGAAAATTTAACTCTTCAAAAACATAACAAGATGGTACATTCCTCAATATATTTAAATACATGAAGGAAACACAATAAATTTCAGCTACCGAATAACATCTTAAATCTCTTAGATATGGGAAGATATCTGGTATGCATTTGAATATACTAAGAAATCGGCAGTTTAGGACCGTTTTTCAGTGTTTATACAAACAATTGTCTGACTAAGTGGAACCACTTAACAAGGTACGATATAAGTAATTAATGGCCTTATTATCAATGTGATTTAATTACTCCTAATTGATGGTCATCACGCTGAGATTTTATGCCTTGGAGATAAGCTTGAGCTTTATGGTTTTACGGCTGGAGATGTTTGTGGAGTGCCACAGGGCTCTGTCCTCTCCCCCATGCTATTCAACATCTATGTAAAGCCGCTGGGGGCCCTCATCAGGAGATTTGGGCTGCGGTGCCACCAATATGCGGATGACACTCAGCTCTATCTCTCGTTTAAGTCCTCACCAGAGTTGGCTGTGGACACCATGTCCAAGTGCCTGGAATCCGTAACTGAATGGATGGGAAGGAATAGGCTGAAACTAAATCCCGACAAGACCGAGGTGTTGCGCGTGGGAGACAGGGGCAGGTTGGGGGATATAGACCTGGTGTTCAATGGGGTAAAATTACCCCTAAAAGACCAGGTCCGCAGCCTCGGGGTCATTCTTGACTCCCAGCTGTCCATGGAGGCTCAGGTCTCGGCAGTGAGCCGGGCAGCTTGGTATCAGTTACATCTGATAAGGAGACTGCAACCCTACCTTCCTGCCCATCTGCTCCCACGGGTGATACATGCCCTGGTCTTCTCCCGCTTAGACTACTGTAATGCGCTCTACGTGGGGTTACCCCTGAAAACGGTCTGGAAATTACAACTGATACAGAATGCAGCGGCACGTTTGATTAAGAACAGCCGTCGCCGTGATCATATCACTCCGGTGTTAGTAGATCTACACTGGCTACCAGTTGTTTACCGGGCCCAATTCAAGGTGTTGGTGTTGACCTTCAAAGCCCTATATAGTTTCGGCCCAGTTTATCTGAAGGAGCGCCTCCAGCATCACCAATTATGCCGCCTGACGAGATCAGCCACACAAGACCTTCTCTCGGTCCCACCAGTTAAGATAGCGAGGCTGGTATGGACCAGAGAGAGGGCATTTTCGATTGTGGCCCCTACCCTCTGGAATTCCCTTCCTTTTGACCTTCGCCATGCCCCTTCGCTGATAGGTTTCCGCCGGGCCTTGAAGACCTGGCTGTTCAGGCAGGCCTATGGGATCTCTGGGGTGGGTTGCTTTTAATACTGGTATATTAATTATTGTTTTGGTTTTCATTGGTTTTCATTGTATTTTACTATGTAAATGTACGTCGCCTAGAGTGGCCGTTAATTCGGCCAGATAGGCAACTCATAAATAAAATTTTATTATTATTATTATTATTATTAGTGTGGCATCAAAGGTGTTCTGGTTTCTGTCAGTTGCCATGATGGTGGGCCCATCGTAAACAGGCAAAAGGATGACTATTCCTTGCATATCAGATTTAATTGTGTCCCATTTGGTTGAGGAGAATTGTTAATATGAATACTAGATATGAATCCTCCCTTGTCTCTGGGTCCAGCTAGATTAGAAGCGAGAATCTTTCCCACAGCATGATGGAAGTACAGAAATAAACTGCCTCATTCCTCCAAAAGCGTCCAGGGCAGGTCAAGAGTCCCACTGACAGGAAACAGTCAACACAAAATATCCTCTGCATGGGCCTCTGCAGAGCAGACGACTTTGGGCCTCTGCTGAAGGCTGTCCCTGCAGGCAAAACAGCCCAAGTTGGAGAAGAACTCGAGAAAAGAGATCCGTAGCGCAGCTGAGCATTGTGAGCCAGGCAAATTGGTCTCCTGCACCAGGTATTTTGGTGCCATCATCACTCAGTGATTCCTAGTTGCACCCACTCCGTAGCACATTCCTTGGTCAGCCATTTGTGTGGTCTGGCATGGTGAGGCCCCTTCATGGGCAGATGAATCTCTGTGCCAATCTCCCCCTGCCCCCCACTCTCTCTCATACACACGCTGCTGTAAACCTTGTTGCTTGGAAAAGAAAGGATTCCTGATGCAGTCAAATCGAATGAGAAGCATCCTCTCAGCAACCAGGGAGGGGTTTTCTCCCTTCTTTTTTATCGGAATGAACATCCGGCAATTCATTTCCTCAGCCTGACTGGCCCATGTTCTTGTCAAGGAAAAAGGTATTACTGACCTCCCTTTGTTATGACTTTTCTTGTCACCTTATCGGCCAAGTGCAGCAAGCAGGAAAGATAGTTTTGAAAAGACAAATAATTAAAGGGATGAAATGTGAAGGGAACAAAAATCTACAGTTCAGCTCCATTTAAGACACTGTGAAGTCAACACTTACAGTCAAGGTGCCAATTTGAAACACTTTCCCCACCTTGTTATGAAGCGATAATATGTAGCCACCGGCTAAGTTCACAAGAGCTTTTAACACCCTCCTATACATCAGGCAAACATATATGAGGTGGGGCGCTACTTGCGAACCATGATTTCAAGGGGAAAGGGGTGTGGGGGTGGGTTAGAGTTATTGTAATGGAAGCTAGTCGACCACATGCATGCATTTATTGTACATTTATGGATGACAAAAGCAAGCATTCACACTTATGGCCTCTTTTATCGCCCAGTAACATATTGCTCTCCCAAGGGAGTGGAAAATTAACACATGCCATTTACTACATGAAATTACACCACCTGATGAAAAACAACAGCAGCAGCCCAGCCTGTGGAGACCAGCAGTTCCTAGCATGCCTCAGGGCAGAGAAACCTCATGGCTCCTCCCCGTGTGACAAGAGGACAGCGTTTTCCCAACACTGGTCAAAGAAGCAGCTGGTGGAAAACGCATAGCCCCTGTCTCCACCAGCTCACCCTCACAACAGCCCTGTGAGGTACATTTGGGTGAGAAAGCACCCCAGGATCTCACAGTGTGCCTGCTTCTCAGCTGAGCTTCCAGACTAGGCCTCCAGTCCACCAGCAAGGTGTCTGCATTGCTCTCGGCTCAGCGCCCCCCTCGATCTCTCAGCCCAATTTGTGCCTTTGCCCGCCGGGGATTTCATGAAGAACTGGCCTCTGCCAGTCTAATCCAGCCATGATTCCCTTTGCTGCCCCCCCCCAAACATATTATGGCCTGTCCAGCAGAGTTAGTCAAGGTGGCATCCTCCACATGTTGTTGGACTACACAGCCCCCAACATCATTCTTGACCGTTGGCCTGCTGGCTGACTTGGAGCCACAGAGGTTATCTAGCCCTTCCATACCAGAGATGCATAAGGACATCTCCACTGGCTGCCCATATGTTACTGGCCAGGCGCAAGGGTTCAGGATACCTCAAGAATGGCCTGAGCCCTTATACATCCCAGCACGATCACAGAGATCATCCAGAGGAGGGCTGTTAGTTGTCCCCTGTGTTACAGAGGCTTCAACCAGGAGCTGGGGGTTCAGTGTCACTGGTGCCATGCTGTGGAACACTCTTCCAGCAGAGATTCGGCAGGCATCCTCACTTTTGACTTTCAGGTGTCTCTTGAAGACTTTTTTGTGCTGACAAGTCTATGCAGCTGTTTGTAATGTTGTTTGAATAACCAGTCATTTTAATGATGGTTCTGTGTTGCTTTTAAATGTGTTCTGTGTTGTACACAGCCCTGGTGTTTTGTGAGAGGATAGTATATAAATACTTTTATAAACATGTCCAACAAGTCTAACACAGTGCAACATTTCCCAACAAAGTGGGCATCAAAAATCATGTATAATATGAGCTATTAAAATGATTATACATTTCCCCTCATTATAAAATGATTATTTTTATTGAATATTTATTCTGCCATTCCTCTAAGTTCAAAGCAGGACATACATAGCCGCTAACCCCAATTTTATCCTCATAACAGCCCTGTAAGGCAGGTGAGGTGGAGAGATTGTAACTGGCCCAAGTTCACATAGGGAACCTTGTGGCTGAGCAGGGATTTGAACCCAGTCTCCCTAGTTTTAGTCAGATGCTCTGACCACTACACCATGCTAGCTTTCATAATGAGGCAACTTTCCAAGTTGCTAGATGAAAAATCGATATATTGTCTTGCCCAGAGGACTTGCCCAGAGGACAGCAGGCCAGGTGGACTCACCATTGGTCTTGGCTATCAAACAGTGCTGCTGGAACAGGAGAAAAATCAGAGATGTGTGACGCTGCTAGCAGAGCCACTGCCTGCTGACATTCTGCACAAGAGCGACTGAGCAGGAGCAATCTATCTGAGCAGTGAGAACCTGGAATACTAGCACCAGCACTCTTAACAAGGCCCATCCCCACCCTCAGCTTGCTATAGAGGGGGGAGAGCACCTACGCGCATACCTTGACAGGTGCAACAGTCAGTCACGGGAGAGGAGGTTTGCATATATCCAGGAAGAAATGTTGTGAGCATGAGCTGTTTCTGCTGCAGCATCAGACTAAGGAGTGTGAAGACCCCTAAAGAAGATTGTTATCAAAACACATTTGGCAATTTGCATGTAACTGTAAATTACCCCTTTGAGCAACTTCTAGAGGAAAAGACACAACGGTCTGTTAGCACAAAAACAGCAGAGACTTGTTAAAGACTAGCAGATTTATTGTGGCAGAAATGTTTCGTGGACTAAAGCCAGCTTTGTCAGACGTGTGAAATGCTGTTCTCCTCTGGCATACTCATACACAGGTCATATCCAATGTTAATCCTGCTCAGAGTAGACCTATTGAAACAAATGGCCATAACTCACTTTGGTCCATTCGCATCAATGGGTCTATTCTGAGTAGGGCTTAACAACCCACAGGGAGGGAGGGAGAGAGACAAAGAGAAATGAACACGAAACAAAAAAGGTACAGAAGACCTGCGACATTTCTGAGCAACGCTCCAATGGAAACAAGATAAACGCAGCGTCCATTCACAACAGCAGTCACTGGCACAATCTCCCCAGCCTTGCCATGCTAATTAAAAACCTCTCCTGGGAGAGGAAACCAAACTCTCTACTGAGTCCTAAATGAATAGAGTCTAACTTATTGATAAATTTGAGCATCTCCCTCTCTCACTCTGTCTGTTTGGAGCCAGCATCATCCATGCTACAGAAGTAATGCATGGTTTACGTTTGAGGCTGGGGACCAAAGCCGTGGTGAGCCTGCCAAGATCCACAAGTCTGCTGTTCAAAAAAAACAAAACAAAACTCTGTGTAATAACAGTAAAAGACAGCATGCGGCTTGGCAAGGAGCAGCCAGCCCTGCGATCTCACCACAGCCAGATGCGTTTGAGACTCCCAAGCTACTAATTCTCAACAGCAGAAGGGGAGATGTTCTGTTCTGCCATTCAGCTGGGCCAAAACTGACAGCAAAGCCAACTCACATTCCTGGCAGGATTAATCGCTGTAAATACAGGCTTGTTTTCTGTTGCTAGAAGTCTGGTGCTGTCTAAACACAGCCCCCATTGTGTTTCTCTCTACACACACACACCTTACCATGTCAAACACGTATCTTAGCGCAGTTGACTGAACAGAAGCCCTTCCACATGTTTGACAAGGACCCAGCACAAATTGCATTCAAAGGAGAGACATTCCTTTGCTTGATTAATGGCAAATGGTGAGGATTTCAGGTCTTTCTAGGGAGATGTCGCTAAAATGTGTTCATCTTCAGCCTGGAGTGGCTCTCTTGGCACTATGGGGAACTGAATGAAGCACCCTCACTGCAGGATGCCTTTTTTTCAGCCTTCTTGCCAAGGTCTAAATGAGGAGTGGGCCATGAAAGGTACCCTCCAAAGATACCCTCTAGAGTACTTGGTGGCAACGAAACTACCACGACGTTATTACCCTGCCTTCCTTATCAGGACACAGCTGGCCACCTCAATGCAAAGCTCACCTGTGGACGTGTCTTTTTCTGGGTTCAACTGCCTTTTATTAATCACTCTGATCATCAACAAAAGCAAAACAAGAGAACGGCCTGTGCTCCACAGAGCAACCATCCACCCATATTTCTGTCTTTCCCCAGAACGTTCAGGCAATTTCAAAACTAAACATCCAGCTATTTAAAGTTAAAATAAATAAAGAAGTAAAAAGACAACAGAAAGAGACAAAAAAATTACAGCTGTAGAACATTCCTTCAGATCAGTTTGCAACAGCAGAAGGCAGCGAAGCTGGACACCTGCAAATATCTGCTGGATCTGCTAGGATTTGCATTTTTGCTGTCCTGCCCGAAGTCGAGGGATTCAGACTTGGCTGGGGCTTTTCCTCTTTTTATTAAAGTAATAGATACATCCAAAGCACTTCGCCTCATTAACCTAGCTACTCTTTCTAGGAACTCAGCTCTGCTCTAGCTCTGACTAAGCATGACCTCGCGACTCTAAGACGTTGACTCCGCAACTGGGTCCCCCCCGAGTCTGGTTAAGTAGGCTCGGATCGTGCGCGCAAACGAAGACTCTGCCACAGCTCAGTCTGTTGAACTTCCCTCCTCAAGCGCCTCTGAGCATGGCGTGAAGGTGGTTTGATCTCAGCTTCCCCCTCTGATGGAGGGCGCTGCTAGCTGTCAGTTTGGGCGTGGGAAGCCGGGCAGCGCTTGGCTGGGAAACTGTCTGTCATGCAAAGTGAATCTCTGGCGGCAGCAGTGGTGGCGTGTCCAGTTGGAGTGTCAGACGGGCCAGGTGGCACTTCCACAGGGGGGTCAGGAGCTGAGGGGGCTGAGCTAGCCACCATGATCCTAAAGTCGGCAAACATAAAATTGGCAGGTGAAGCTTTGGTGGTGGTGCCACCACCAGAGATTTCCCGGTTGGCACCAACCAATGACAGGACTTTTTCAGTGCTGGGTCCCTGGTAATGGAAAGCCCTCCCTGGTGAGCTGCATCTGCCCCCACTGTTATTTATTTATTTGTTTATTAGATTTATTAGCTGCCCATCTGGCTGGTTGTCCAGCCACTCTGGGCAACGTACAGAATAAAAACATACAAATACATTAGAACATTAAAATCTCAACAGTAGTAATAAACCTAACCCACCCCAAAAGCCTGTCTGAAGAGCCAGGTCTTCAAGGCCCGGCAGAAGCTCATCATAGCGGGGGCATGACGGAGATCGTCTGGGAGCGAATTCCACAGAGTGGGAGTCACAATAGACAAAGCCCTCTCCCTAGTCCTCACCAGTCTAGCTGTTTTAACTGGTGGGATAGAGAGAAGGCCTTTTGAGGCTGATCTTGTTGAGCGGCATCCCTGATGATGTTGGAAGAGCTCCTTCAGACAGACTGGGCCGAAACCGTATAGGGTTTTAAAGGTCAGAACCTTTAAATTGACTTTAATTGACTTTTAGGAGGAATTTGAAAGCATTCCTGTTTACCCAGGCATTTGATGGCAGAAGAAGATAGTTCCTGGCAACCCAAAGATCAATGGTTTAAAAAAATGTTTTTACCTTTATATTTTATGCAGGAAATGAGAAATTTAGAAGAAACGGGGTTGCTTTAATAGTGAGAAGTGATGTAGCAAAAGCAACTGGGAGCTACAATGCAAGGTCTGAGCCAGTGATATCAATGAGACTTAATGGGAAACCTTGTCAACATAACCATCATCTATGCTCCAATGGCAAACACAGAAGAGGAAATAGAGAGATTTTACGCAGAAGTACAGGAAGAAATTGATCACACACCAAAACAGGATGCTCTGATAATCATGGGGGACTGGAATGCAAAAGCAGGGAAGAGAGAAGAACTAGAAATTGTGGGAAAATGGGACTTAGGAGACAGAAATGAAGCAGGAGAAAGACTTATTGAATTCTGTGAAGCCAATAATTTGTTTCATGCAAACATTTTTCGAGCAACCGAAAAGACTACTGTACACGTGGACATCACCAAATGGTCAATATAGGAATTGATTATATAATAGTAGGAGAAGATGGAGAAGTTCCATACTTTCTGTGAAAACAAGACCAGGAGCAGACTGTGGTATAGATCATGAACTGGTCATACTGAAAATCAGAGTAAAGCTAAAGAACAACAACAAAGCAATCATAATGCCAAAATACAATTTAAATAACATCCCAGAAGAATATGAAGATCAAATAAAGAACTGATTTGAGGCTTAGTTGCAGTGAACCAGAAGAACTATGGAGTGAAATCAGAGACATTATCAGAAGAATGCAAAAAGATAATACCTCTAGTTAAAAAGAGAGAAAGACCGCAATGGATGACTGAAGAAACTCTTAAAATGGTTAAAGAAAGAAGGAAAGCAAAAGGAGAAAGAAACATGGTTAGAACCTTAAATGCAGCAATACAGCAACTAGTACATACGGACAAAGAGAACTATTACAATTGTTACTGTACAGAAATAGAAGAGGATAATAAGAAAGGTAGAACAAGTGCCCTATTCCAAAAGATTAGAGAAATGAAAGGGAAATTCAAACCAAGGGTAAAAAAGGTAAAGGTGTCCCCGCACTTGTAGTGCAAGTCGTTTCCAAGTCTTAGGGTGATGTCTTCTGACATTTACTAGACAGACCGTATATATAGGGTGGGATTGCCAGTTCCTTCCCCAGCCTTTCTTTACCCCCCACCACAGATGGATGGAAGGCTGAGTGGACCTCGACCCCTTTTACCAGAGATTTGACTTCCTCCTTCCGTTGGAATCGAACTCCAGCTGTGAGCAGAGCTTCAGCTGCGTAACCGCCGCTTACCACTCTGCGCCACGGAGGATCTATAAAACCAAGGGTAGGGAAGTTGAATAATCAACAGGGGAACACACTGACTGACCAAGAAAGGGGATTCCACGGAATGCAGTAATTATCAAACTATTGCCTTGATATCCCAGACAAGTAAAGTAATGCTCAAGATTCTACAACAAAGGGTCTTACCATATATGGAGCGAGAAATGCCGGATGTCCAAGCTTGATTTAGAAAAGGAAGAAGTACCAGAGATCATATTGCAAACATAATGGAACGGATCAAGGAATTTCAGAAGGAAATCACCCTGCGCTTTATAGATTACAGCAAAACCTTTGCTTGTGTAGATCAAGAAAAACTATGGAATGCTTTAAAAGAAATGGGGGTGCCACAACATCTGTACTGATGCACAAATATACTCTGGACAAGAGGCTACTGTAAGGACAGAATATGGAGAAACCGATTGGTTCCCCACCAGAAAGGGTGTGAGATGGGTATATTTTATCATACTATTTGTTTAATCTATATGCAGAACATACAATACAGAAAACAGGTTGGATCAATATGAAGGAGGTGTGAAAATTGGAGGGGGAAATGTCAATAATTTAAGATATGCAGATGATACCATACTATTAGGAGAAACCAGTAATGATTTAAAACAAATGCTGATGAACGTTAAAGAGGAAAGCACAAAAGCAGGACTACAGCTGAATGTCAAGAAGACTAAAGTAATGACACTAGAAGATTTATGTAACTTTATAGTTGACAATGAGGACATTGAACTTGTCAAGGATTACCAGTACCTCGGCACAGTCATTAACCAAAAGGGAGACAATGGTCAAGAAATCAGAAGAAGGCTAGGACTGGGGAGGGCAGCTGTGAGAGAACTAGGAAAGGTCATCAAATGCAAAGATGTATCACTGAACACCAAAGTCAGGATCATTCAGACCGTGGTATTCCCGATCTCTATGTATGGATGTGAAAGTTGGACAGTGAAAAAAGCGGATAAGAGAAAAATCACCTCATTTGAAATGTGGTGTTGGAGGAGAGCTTTGCACATACCATGGACAGTGAAAAAAACAAATAATTGAGTGTTAGAACAAATTAAACCAGAACTGTCAGCTGAAATGATGAAACTGAGGTTATCATACTTTGGACACATCATGAGAAAACATGATTCCCTAGAAAAGATAATAATGCTGGGGAAAACAGAAGGGAGTAGAAAAAGAGGAAGACCAAACAAGAGATGGATTGATTCCGTAAAGGAAGCCACAGACCTGAACTTACAAGATCTGAACAGGGTGGTTTATAACAGATGCTACTGGAGCTCACTGATTCATAGGGTTGCCATAAGTCATAATCGACTTGAAGGCATATAACAACAACACAATTTTAGAAGGTTTTAAACAGTTTTTAGAATGCTTGTTATTTTTGTTAATGGATGCTTTGCTACCTTGGGCTCCTTCAGGTGGAAGGGTGGGATATAGATTCAACAAATAATAAATATTTTTAAATAAATAAATACAAATTCAGTAAATGCAAATGTGTAAATCAAGCATCCAGGTTCCAAGCAATGTGTGAGCAGCCAAGTGCAACTCTTTCAGAACTGGCGCAATGTGTCCTTGGAAGCAGTCTCACTTAGCAGCCTAACAGCCATCTTTTGCACTTATTGCAGCTACCGGGTCAACCTGAGAGGCAGAGCCACATGGAGCGCATTGTAACAGTCCAACCTCGGGGGTTTTGAGTGCATGAGTCAAATTGTTAAACTATGCCCAAGGTGTTGTGATGGTCACTGACTTAGATGACCGTCTTCAAAGGGAAGTTGGGCAAGTGAAGGCAGGAAAAGGGGCTCAGTGCCTTTGGAGCAATATTGATGCTTGGCCTCACCCTATAACCATAGAAGAACTGACTTAAACTGCAGGCATCAAGAATAAGGAGCTTCACAGGACAAAGTCAGCTTCGACAGCAAACACAGCCCGCCCTGCCACCCACCCCAAGACAGACAACTGAGATGTTTACAGGTCATCAAAAGTAAAAACAGATCTGGCTTTAAAGAGCAAAATGAACAACAATGAAAAAGGCACGTGCATTTTTAAAGTTATTTTCTAATTTTAACAAGCAGTTGCCATGAACCAGGAACCTAGTTCTGAACAGAGAGGTGAACAGTTAGTGAGTTTATAAATAGCTTGGCTGGAATCGCTCTTGAATTAAAAAGGAAAACCAGCATGGATAAAAATGCCCTTAGAGAGCACAAGCACAAATTTGAAAGCCTATGGGCACCTCTCAGCCTCATGAAAACCCTATTCATAGGGTCGCCATAAGTCGGAATTGACGTGAAGGCAGCACATGCACACACACACGGGCACCTACGGTCAGGCAACCTCAGTCTGTACCTAAACTCACCCCAATGCACCCCGAGATATTGTTCAGCAGCAGCTCCACCAACTGTGACAGAATTTGGGGAACGGGGTGGGGAGTCAGCCAGGTGCCTTTGACGGCGAAGGCCAGTGTCAGCTAAGATACGTGTCAGCTAAGATACCTAATTTTGGGCCTCAAAAAGCCGAAATAGCACAGATGGCCGTGATCACTATGTTTGAAATGACGTACGACCAGGTGGTGCTTGAGAATCACTTACACAGCCCAGGCCCCAAATCCCTTCCTTGTCAGCACTTTGAAATAGAGACGGCAGCAGCAGCAGCAAGGACTCTGATCATCAATGCTTCACTTGGCAGTGCAAGGTCCCTCTGTGTTCCTTAGCCTCGCTCTCACCCTTGGTGCTGCTGAATGGATGCTGCCTGCAGGTCTCTGCAAAGGGATTAGCCGTTCCTGCTCACCCCTCCTTCTCCCTCCTTTTCAAATTGAGGGACCTTGAGGATATGATCAAAGGATGCCCATTTCCGTCAGGAAGACACTCCTATGAATCACACTCTTGCTCTGCAAGGCAACAAAGGCACAACCTATCCTTGGGGCTGATTAAAGCATTTCCCTTTGTGTGACAAGAGTGTCCTCCTGCCTCTTCTCTTCTGGATGAGCTCACACCAAAATGGGCTTCCAGTTGGCTTGCCTGCATCCCAATCAGTTCTCCAGACTGAGGAGAAGCTAGCTGAGGAGCCAGGATTTCCACCAAGAAAAAGATCCATGGAAGGGAAGGCCTGGAGCTGCAGGCAGCCTTTCCCAGGTATGAGGAAACAGCCAGGGGTCATTTCCAATGGCCATTTTCAGCTGAGGCCAAAGCAACTACACTGCAATCATAGTTCTTATTTGGCACTTTGAAGTACCTTTTTTCTTCTTTTATAATCTTAACAACAGCGGCGTCACTAGTGGGAGTGTGGGGGGTGCGGACCTCCGGCGCGCGCCCTCCCAGGGGCATGGACAGGGGTGGCTGGTCTCGCACACACTCCAAGCTGACGGTGGAAGGCCCATCCGGGCTTCACCGCTAGCAAGCAGGTGCCTGCTTTCAGCGTGCACTGGACCGGGTGCCGGGGGGCCTTTGGCGAGCCCCCAAATCCTGTGCTGAGCATGCACGTGTGCGCGAGGCCAGCCACCCCTGTCCATGCCCCTGGGAGGGCGCGCACCGGAGGGGCACCCAGCCGGAGAAGCAGGCCTGGGAACACCGGCACGCCTTTCTCGCCCCACCGACGTTGCTCCCGGTCTTGCCTGCCTGCCTGCGTGCCTCCGAGGAGGACCCGGAGCGCTTCTTGGCTCCTTTGCCGGGCAATGGTGCGGGGCAGCTCTGGGTGTCACCCCCCTCATGGTGTCACCCGGGTGCGATCCGCACCCCCCACACCCCGGTAGTGACGCCCCTTCTTAACAATAACCTTGCCAGAATATTATCCTCATTTTGCAGATACAAGGGTACAAGGATGAGTGAGCAGTGGCTTCTCTAAAGCCACCTGGCATCCATACAAAAAAATAAATCCCTGCACATAGAAAACAAGGTGTCAGAGAGAAGAACACTACATTGACCTTTTCGCTGATAGCTTTCTATGTGCAGAGAATCCTGTGAATTTTCACCATCCAAGTGGTACCGTCCTGGATTTTTCCTCCATCACTGGCTCTTTGGATGAACTAGTTTTCAATTGTTTGGGGCATTAGTAAGGGTTAGAGTTTATTTTTAAGAGGTGAGCACTGCGGACCAACATTCAAGAGATTTGGGGTTATAAAAAAATAGTAAAATAAATCAAGCCTTTTCTATTGAGCCTTCAGGTGCAATGCTTTTGGTTACTTGTTTATGATGCTGCTGCTGATGATGATTACCTGCCTGTTCATCCCTGCAAACATTTGGCCTGCGGAGGATCTGAACGTTGCTTTAAGCAAACTTTGTCACAGATTCTTAGGAGATGATGGGGGGGGGGAGGCTCAGAGAGGGAAATGGAGGCCTCCAACGGGACAGATTACATTTGGGGCTCCCTTTGGAGCTTGCTGCCACTGCACCCATCACAGGCACCAGCTTAATAATCCAATGAACAAATGTCTGCTGCCTAAGGCATGTTGCTGGATTCTCACAAAAGTTTAGTGGCTCCAATTCAGTGCAGGGAGTTTGCTGAAATGTGAAATGTTACCCAAATCCTGGAGAAGCTTCAGGGGTCAGCCCTGCCCAGACCTAGAGATGTGAAGGCCTGGGGGGGGGGAATGGATTTCCCCCCCCAGGTTTATTTTTCCCTTCTAATTTTTCAGAAAAACAAAAAAGGTTTTAGGAGGGAAAGGGGGAGAAAGACATCCCCCAGTTTTCCCAGATGTCCACCCAGACCTTAAAGCCAAGGTCTCCGCAGATGGGCAGAAAGGGGAGCAGGCACCTCCAGCAAATCTCCACACTGCCCCTTATCCTGAGGAGCCACTGGGGGACCCCACGCCAGGCGCCCTCAGAGCTCTCCTTGCTCAATCCAGGGCCACAAGAGCAGAGGAGAGGCTGAGCCAGGCAGGAACACTGCCACTGAGCACCCGGCTTACTGCCCATGAAGCTACTCAGGAGGAAGGGAAGCACATGGAAGCATATGTGTGGATCAAGGCCCGGCGGAGTGCCAGGGAGGGGTGGAGTTTCTGGCTCCTGTGTAAGTTCCCAGCCTGACCTCATCCAGGCTTCAGTTGGCTCCTCCGGGTCAAGAGGTCAGCTGCATCCAGCGATTCCAACGCGGTATGCTAACCGTGGCAGGTTCCATGTGCCTTTTGTGCGCACACGCATGCGTGACCCCTCCCACTCGTCTGTCAGCATGTCTTTTAAAGATGGATTTAGGGACTGGTGTCTCAGCTCACTGTGTGAAGTCAAAAGTGAGCACCCTAAACTAGAGTGCTCCAAGCTGGGCCCACTGGGGAGAACCCTCAATTCGAATTTGGCACTGAATTTTCCATTAATTCACTTATTCTCTGTCATTGCAGATCGGGTTTTTATGTAGCGATTTTCCATGGCTATTTTCAAATATGGAATCCTCCAAAATATTGATATTAAGAATGATAATTTTATTGATATTTCCTTTCAAAATATCAATACTTCCTTTAAAGTTATCTATATTAGTATCATATTTTGCAAGGGGAAAAAACAGGTCAGTAATGGCAGCGGCTAGCAGACAAAGAATGAACTCAAGCTGACACCGGCCTGTTAGGTTGACAAAATGCTTTTGAACTGGCACTGCCTCTGGCTCATGAATCCCATCCCCAGGCACTACTCCCTGGAAACCACAGCCTGCTGCAGGTACCCAGCAGGGCTTAGGAGTGCAATGGGCATTTCATGGGCGGCCCATGTGAAGGTGGTCTACGCTCCCATCATTTCTGACCTTGGCCCATGCTGGCTAGGAGTGATGGGAGTTGTAGTCCAATAACATCTGCAGCACAGCAGCATAGTGGGAAACTGAGAAGAGCAGGATCCCTTCACGTTAGTCACAGTCACGCCCCTGCTCTCTTTTTGTTGCTGCCAGATTGAGAATGAGATCTTTGTTAATGCCTTCTCCCACAACAGACATCCCTAGGAGCCAATCAGCAGGAAAGAGGAGAGTGTTAGCTACTGAAAAGTCTTCTCAGTAGCTGACTCGCCTACTTTCCCTCTGATTGTCTCCAATCAGCAGGAAAGAACAAGAAAGCATGTTAGAAGACTCTTCTCGGTGGCTAACACACTCCTTCCTGATGATTGGCTCAGAGGATGTTGAAGACATAGGGAGCCTGCTTCCAAAAAAGTAAGGGGTCTAGGAACAACCCCCCCCCGAGACCCTGGATGATTACACCTGCTGGAGTGTACCACATTGGCAACTCCTGAGTGTGACACTGACCAGCTCAGTGTGTCCCCCACACCGCTTGCACAGACAGAGCCTAAGCGCGAAGGTTCCTTCATGCTGAGAGGAGAAGTCCTTGGCACTTCTGGTTCAGATCTGTCCAGTGAGAATTCCAAAATTTCTGCCACATCAGCCCCTTGGACCCACTCACTCCCCAGGTGATTCCAGGTGGACGAAGCAAAACACACACGCACACACGCACCAGGAGGCAAATCCCTAGCCTCACAGCAGTGACTGGAGGAGCACTAGGCAAGGAGGTTTGGGTGCAGGGCTCAAGCAGGGATGGAGGCAGAATTTATACCCTATCACGCTCCCAGCAACATAGACAGGAGTGCCACATGATCTGAAAGGGTGGTGTGTAACTGGAAAAAACTGAGCTGGTTTCTGGATTTTCTAAGCCCAGTGATGAATCGAGCCCGGGCAGTGGTGGTGCTGCCTGTCCTGCACATCTCCCAATACTCATGGCTCCCACTTGGCAGAACTGCAGCATGTACACACACACACAGAGCAAGAAACAGCAGATCAGAGCAAAACGTTGCAGTTTCGGTCCCAACCATCCCCAGTGGTCAAAACAGTAGTTTGCTGGGCCTCTGCCTGCAGCTCTAGACAGGTCAAAGGTCTGACTCAGTGTTAGGTTCCTATACCTGGGTCTCTTTTCCCACCAGGTTGCTTAGAGGAGAAGGCAATTCAGGACCAAGGACCAGTCAGCTGAAGTCCTGATCATGTCAGTCAGAAAAGGAAATATATTCAGTAAAGCTGGAAAAGAATATTCTCTCCTGCCTGATGGACCTTGAGGCTGTGCAGGTGTGCTTCTTGGCCTGTGCTGGATTTCCCTTCTCTGGCAGTTTCCTCTGATTGACATCAACCCCCAGAAGGAATCCCATCGTTTAACAAGGAGCACAAGGGTGGGGCCATTCAGCACCCTTTCTCAGAATGTTGCTCCTTAAAACCCCAAACAAAACAGTAAGCCACAAGCCCTCTTCCTGCATCCTACGTGGAAACAATGTTCAAGGCACTCAGCAAGCAGCCCTCAAAGTAATGGATGGATTTTTTTTTATAAACAGATACAGATATAAATATAGATATAAACACAGACATAGATGATATAGATATGCAGTGGTATTATTTACTTTGCTATGCCTTGCCAAATGCATTGGCGCCCCCTGCCACGCGTCACCTTCCCCTAAAAGCATCCTGACCTCTCCTCTCAAACAGGCAGGGCCTCTCACGTGGCAGCAATGGGAGACCCACAAACATTCCTACAGCAGCAGCCCTTTCACTTAGGATCCTCAGGGCATTTTTAAACTGATGCACAGACCAAAATCATATTAAAAAGAGATGCTAAGCTGCTTTCAGACTCACAATTTCTGCATCACTCGCAGTACGTGAATTCTTACTGGAAGACAGAGAGAGTCTAGTCTCCCCACCTGGCCTCAGACTCAAATCATCTCCACTCAACAGTGAAGTCTGAAGCTTTGCCACTAAGGAACGTAGATGTAACAGAAACAAGAAGACCTTCCCCAACAGTCCTTGACTTAGAGGTTGGAAATCTTCTGAGGGTGTGGCAGCTGCTGGGCTCAGCCAACATTCACCAACTGATGCCACATTGGCGCCTCCACCTGGGACCAGGTGGGTGCCAGCAGGTTTCCAGCTTGGCCAAAAAAGAAAAAGAAATCTGCAGGGAGCCAGCCTGACTTAGAAAGGTGTCTCTTCATAGGCAAGAGAGAGTAGGGTGATACCCCCCGCCACTTGCTAGTAAAAAGGCATTCAGGTGCAGCTTGAACAACTGGGGTGATTTGACTTGGCTGCAGGCCACATTTACCTTCATGTTGGCTTTGCTAGATTTCGCTTCACCCACAACTTGACACCAGAGAAGCCTGTTGACTTTGTTGTCTTAAATAAAACTGCCATAAAGAAAATTGAACTCTCTCCCTCTCCCCCCAGTTCCTTCTTCATTAAATCACTGCCATTAACCTATTTCCTCCTTTGATCAAGGCCAGCTAGCTTACTTTCACTCTGACAGCGAAATTGGTACAAATTGTTCAGTCCGAAAGCCATCAGCCTCAGGTTTCTCAGGAGGCCTCCACAGCTGTCCCTTCAAACACCACAAGAAGCAGAAAACAAAGCTCTCCACAACAAATAATCCCTTCTGGCAAAAAAATGTAGAGCCCTCAAAACAAGAATTCATTAAAATGGAAGCCCTCATTTCATTTCCAGCCACGAAGCACAGAAAACACCCTTGACAACAACAGAGAGAAGAAAATGTCTTCCCCGAACCAACGACAGCTGGGATCCACCAAAAACCCATACAGAAGAGCTGCTTGCCATAAGATACAAATGCCACATTGACTTACCTGAAGAAGCCAGTAGCACCTTCTGTGGAAAGTGGGGATGATTGAAGAATGAACGTAACAACCATACAGGCACTATAAGACAAAGAGAGAGGGAAAGAAAATCCAGTTATTAGAGGGAAGCCATGAAGCAGGAGAAAAGCCGCCTCACGTTGAGTTTGAATGAAGCTAAAGTCCTCTAATGTGGGAATCTCCAGAGCAAACAACATGAAGGATCATCTTAACCAAAGTGTGTGTGCTTGTGTTATGTGTACATATTATACAGCCACGAGAGTGGCTGTATACTAGAGCCAGCATGGACTTTTCACATTCCGCAATGTTAAATTGAAAATATCCCCCATGCCATTCTTCCGTCTACCATAAGCTCATTTCAAAACAAAACCTTACAAAACATATAGTCCTGAACTCAGAAACGCTTGCTTAACAACACTCTAAATTTTCATGGTGATACACAAAACAGTCAGAAAGAATCAAGAGTTCAAAATATAAAACAAGAGGGGGAAAATCCAGATGCCTGCTGGACTTTTTTCTGTCAGCGGTCTCATTTGTTGAAATTAATTAAAAATCACCCATGTTCACAAAGTACCTGTAGTCCTATTACAGACCTTGTCCCATATGCTGACCTTCATCTCCTGCAGTTTAAAAGTTTAAAAAATGCATTGCTGCTTTTTAATTAATTTAAGAAAATTAACATTGGAGTCTATGATATTACAAGCATGCTCAGTAAGAACCAACATTGTTCTAAAAGCCAGACTCACAGCTGTTTAGCTCAGCTAATCACTTGGCCACACCCACACCAGACCTTTATTCCAATTTAGACAGTCATGGCTTCCCCCAAAGGATTCTGGGAAGTGTAGTTTCTGAAGGGTGCTGAGAGGAGACTCCCATTCCCCTGACAGAGCTCCAATGGCCAGAGTGGTTTAACAGTCAGCCACTCTGATTGAAAGTCTATGAGGGGAACAGGGCGTCTCCTAGCAACTCTAAGCACCCTTCACAAACTACACTTCCCAGGATTCTTTGGGGAAAGCCATAACTGTCTAAAGTGAAATAAAGGCCTGGTGTGGATGTGGCCAGGGACAGCTCTGGTTTAAATTTGGGTGGGAAGCTACATGTGCATGCTGTAGAATAAAAAGGTGGGGAAAACTCTGAAAAGCAATGATACTGTTCACAATGTTTTCCTTTTGGAAAGGAAAGGGAATTTCCTTCTACCCAGTACCACCCACCCAATCTCTTCCCCTCTCCCTCCCTACCTCCACCCTTCCTGCCCTTCTCTCCCCCTTCCCCCTCCTTCCCCTCCCTCAGGTCAGTTGCACCTTTCCTAATCATGACTGTACAGGAGAAAGTCCCACTGAACTCAAAAACCATGCAGATGATCAAACCTGCCCTCCCCTCCCTCCTATTCCCTCCCTCTTGTCTCTTCCCTCCCCCTTCCTTCGCCCTCACTCCTCCCTCCCCTTCCAATCCCCTCCCCCTCCTTCCCTCTCCTGTCCCCTCCCTCTCCTCCTACCCCATGGTTAGTTTCACCTATCCTTAGCATGATTGCACAGGAGTAAATCCCACTGAACTCAATAAGCATGCAAATGATCAAACCTGCCCTCCTCCTCCCGCCTGCTCCAATCCCCCTCCTCCCCTATGCCCTTCCTCCTCCCACTCCTCTTCCCTCCCTCCCCATCTCCCCGTGGTCAGTTTCAACTATCCTAAGCATGATTGCAATGGGAGGTGAAATATATTCTAGCAGATTTCTAGGTGTGCTCTGTGTTTTTTATTTACCATGCCCACCTTTCCTTAAGTGGAGTAGTTTAAGCATAGCAGGCTGAAAACATGCATCTTGGGCAAACCAGGTTTTTCCAACAGCTAGAGTCATTGCTTAAGTAGTAACATATTGTAATCAGTCTGATTTTACATCAAACTGCAGTTTCAGATTGAACGTTTAATGCACCCAAAATAGAAATCAAACATAACCTCCAGTTTGAAACCCAAAAGGCTGTCTTCATCCAATGTCACCATCATATCACATTGACCAATACAAAGGCTTTGAAATTAAAAAAAAATTGACAGATTTCTAAGATGACTAATGAGAGAAATATAATTTTCTAGGTTAGATGCTCTGTAGAAACAGCAGCAACACAGGAAAGAAGCAAAACAAGCTATCTGTTGGCTCAGAGTTTGGAAGTAACTAGCTACAAGTAACGAATTACTTGTAATTCATTACTTTTTTGAGCAACGAGTGGGTAATTCCTTTACATTTTGATTGTAATAGAACTAAGAATAATTTTACTACTTTTGTGGAGTAATTCTAACGTTTCCAGAATTACTTTTGGGCATTACTTGGGGGGGAGCAGGGGACGTCTTCTGCTCCTCTGATTTGTGGATGAAAATCATGTGCCTCAAACTGGGCTTCTCTGCAGTGTTACTCTTTCCTCATGTTCTGTGGATGGGTAGGAGGCGACGAGGGAGGAGGCGGAGAGTGAGATGGGGTGGAGTGGAGAAAACAATTGTTTTAAAAAATGGATAGTGGTGGTGAAGAATGGAGTGGAGGGAAAAAGGATCCGGAGGTCAAGAACATGGGTAAAGGAGGAGAAGGAGGCAGCAGCAGAATGGAGATAAAGAACTGTGGAGGTGAAAGATGACAACATACGTGTACGTGTGTGTGTGTGAGAGAGAGAGAGACAGAGAGACAGAGAGAGAACACTGTGTTTGCACTTGGCACACAAAGTGGCCTCCCCCACCCTCTCTGGCTACTGTGCTGCATTTGCAGTATTTTAACTTTTTTGCATCTCAGGGGAAAATGTTTGCTTGGGTGGGTGTGCCTTAGTTGGTGGCAGGGCAGGGTCTGTTAAGTAAGAGAGATTATGCTGGCTGGATGAGTGGGGGGGTTGCACTTGGTTTTATGTGCAAAGATCTGAGTAGTGGTCTCTGCCCCCCTCCCCACCACCCTTACCAGCGGAGAGACCACCATTGCTATCTTATGAATCAAAATAATTATTCTACTACCTCTGTATGTGTGTGTTTATTTTTAATGTTGTTTTAGGCTACTTAGATGTGCAGCAGCCAAGGCCAGCACCTTGTAGGTGTTTTTTAAAAGTAACTGAAATGTAATTGTAGTGATTACTTTGGAGGAAAAGTAAAGTAATCAGCTACTTTCAGAGCAATTGTACTACTTTTTTGGGCCATGTAATTGTAACTGTAATTTATTACTTTTTAAAAGTAATCTTCCAAGCTCTGTGTTGGCTATAGATACGTTCTTAAACCGCAAGGTTGTTTTTGTTTCATTCCTTCATCCAGATGATTCTGATGCCTTTTTGTTTTGGAGATTTCCCTTCAAAATTCTCCAGGATAATTTCCTTCTACAGTTTATTTGGGGGGTGAGGGGGGTCCAGCAAAACCTAAGACAAAAGATCCTACTTAGGAGAGATTTTGACTGTGGTTCAAAGTGGTCTGAACTGAAACAGGCTTATTCCAAAACTTCAGGCCTGCTTTGGAGGGTGGCTGTGTTTGTTTGTAAGCTCACTTTGATACATTTTTAGCCTCCCACAGACAAGCTCCACAAAAAGGAAAATGCTAGGCGGTGGGGAGGAGTGAAAGGTGGAGGGGGTGTCATTTTATGACTCTAGACCAGTGGTTCTTAACCTGGGGTGCATGCAAGACACTTTTTCTAGGGGTGCAAGGCCCAACCAAAGATTTTGGAAAACTGTCATTTGTTTTAGCTAAGTTAGGCTAAAACACACATTAAAATAAAAAAAAATAAAAAAAAAATGAATGGTATTTTTTCAGGGGATGTGAGAGCAAATTTTGGAAATCCAAGGGGTGCTGGCAGTGGAAAAGGTTAAGAACCACTGCTCTAGACAGAGCATCCCTTAGAAAAAAAACACTCCCTATAAACTTTAAAGGCTCCTTGTATAAAGCTTATTGCACCTATTTGTCGAA
This sequence comes from Rhineura floridana, assembly GCF_030035675.1. NCBI lineage: Eukaryota > Metazoa > Chordata > Lepidosauria > Squamata > Rhineuridae > Rhineura > Rhineura floridana. Next base: position 12,616,779 of record NC_084497.1, read on the forward strand.
CATTTGGCATACTTTATCCCCTCAGAAGGGATGACTATGCCTGTGAATTTTATCCAGTTCTGTCATAAAATAAAAAAAAGCGTAGACATCCCCTCAAAAAATCCTTAAATTATGGAGACTCCTTGCAGAAACCCCCTGACTTAGGAACATAGGAAGTTGCCTCCTGTTAACCGGCCCATCTAGCTCATGACTATCTCTAAACGATTGGCAGTGGCTGTCAAGGGTTTCAGCAGGCAGGGGGCATTCCCAGCCCCACCTAGAGATGCTGCTGGGGATTGAACGTGGGACCTTCTGCATGCAAGGCAGGTGCCCAACCACTGAGCTGCCTTTCACCTGGACCCATTTGTCTGAAATGAGGCAGATTTCATGCTCTTAGAACATGCTATGTCTGCATGTTTAATCCAATTCTGTCCCCAAAACAAAAAAGTTATATATAGCCATTTGTTGATTTCCCCCATTATAGTCAATGGGGAGATATCCAAAGCTTCAGAAAACGAATCTATGATGCCTATGGAAAGCTCCAAGGCCAAGTGTCCCACTATCCGAGGCACTGAAATGGGTTCTGAACTAAATCTTTTTCTTCTCTGTAAACTTCTATTTTCATATTGTTCTGTTTCACAACTTGTTGATCTCAAAGCACGCTCACACCGTGTAACCCGTAGAATAATTTGTGGACTTTTCTTTCCATTGAATAACCCACAGCACAATCCTATCTGTCTCTATTTAGGCTACAATCCAATAACACTTACCTGGGAGTAAGTCTCATTGAACCCAATGGAGCTTACTTTTGAGTAGATGTGTCGGATTGCAGCCTTAGACTCTTAAGTCTTAGGGGTAAGTCAATGAGGCTTACTCACAGGTAAATAGGTATAGGATTGCAGCCTAAGGGTTGTATCCAACACTAGTCCTACTCAGAGTAGACCTATTAAAGTTAATGGATATGACTAACTAAGGGCCATTAATTTCTGTGGGTTTACTCTGAGTAGAACTAAGCTGGGCTACAACCCTTGGTCTCTATTTCATGGATGCCTATTTGTATCTGTGCTGCAATACTGTAAATCAATAACAACAATTAACTAGGGGGGAAATTCAGAATGTTCCTCCCATACAGTACAAAGAAAATCAGTGTTGTAAGAATTTCCTTGCTGGATCCAACTGTGGTCAGCCAGATTTCAATGAAAAGCTCACAAGGAGGATATGGTATGTATCTGTATCTATATCTTGATTTTATCTTTAAAATTTATATCCCGCTTTTCACTATCTAGGTCTCAAAGTGGCTTACAATGTTGAAAATGTACAATATACAAAACCTAAAACATATATTAAGCCTAAAGAAGGACCAGCAGGAGGCTGAAATGCTTCGTGGTGCCTTAGTGGTCTAGACATTAAGAAAAGCATGCAGAGAAGCATCTACTAGAAGTTAAACTATGTCTCGAAGCTTACTATATAAGGAAAATGCCAGGATCAGGAGAGGAGGAGCTGCTTCACAACTGACAGATCTAGCTTACAATCAGATTTTACCTGGAAAGCAAATTCCTTTCAGTCTTTCCTACCTCAAAATCAGCTTTCAAGATGCCTTGCACAAAAGCATCTGGATCCACTTGCCTGCTGTTTGGGGGATCTCTCTCATATCTGAACTTTTCAGATCAATTACCCACAAAGCATCAGCAATTAAATTATTCTTTTTTTAAACCCACCCTAAAACTATAGTGGCTGCCCTTGAGGGAAACCACTACAGATATTCTTCTGAAGTGTGCCAGGATTCATGTCCTCAAAAGGAGTGACCTTGCCTGCAAATCTAACCCAATTCTACCTCCTAAATAAACAGTTACAGACATTTCCTTTAACAGTAACATTAAAGATGTCCATCACAAAAGCTGTAATTTCCCTGTAACGTGGGAGGCTTTATCCACACCAGAGGAGCTAATGTATCTGCAAATCTCATCCACAAATCTGTCAAAAGTGTGTATGTGGGGGGCAGTTATAGACTTTTTTGAAATGAAGGGATTTGAAAGAGAAATAAAGCAGACTCAGACAGACCCTGAGCCGAATTGGGCAGCTTGTGAGACACCTTGGACTGAGGTGGACTGTTTTCTAAAGTGCTGAATTGGGGTCCAAACTGAATCTTGTGTTCGAGGCACACCCCTATGATGTACCCATTTCCTTTTAATTGTTTGTGGTGGAGGTCAATCAGAAGAATTGCCTCTAAATATGAAGCTTCATTTTTAAAAAATAGATAAATAAACAAATAAGTTTGGCAATAACTAAATACAGACTCATCCTAACTCTGCAAATTCACACCTTTTCTACCAGACAGATAATTGCAACCAAAAGGAATTTATCTCCCCATAACACTGCACACAACTCTCACAGGCTCTGAAGACTCAGACCCAGAGTGGGACATGGTCAGAAGGATGTCTAACTGGTGGTGGGGTGGGGTGAGCACAGCCCTGTGCGTCTCAGCCGCCTTTGTAGGGAATCCCAAAGGAATCGTCCAGACTAGCAAAGAGGCCTCTTAAGAGCAACACGCAGGTCTGTGCATGCACACCTTGCTTGCTGGCTGATCTGAGCATGGATCTCACTGCTACTGCAGTATGGTGGAAGCTGGTCTCATAGAGATGCCTGAGCTGCAGAGCCATCTAGCCAGGGCTGGAGTCCGGAAGAGGCTAGTGAGGAAGAAGAGGGAGTTATCAGTATGCTTGGGGGAACTCTAAGGGTTGCAGAGATACATTTTTTAAAAAGAAATTCCCTAAGGCAGCAAAATCCTCCCAAAACAGCCAGGTGAATTGTTTTATTTCAACTACAGAATGTTGAGCGTCACTTGAAAAATGGGAAACTGTGTGTGTGTGTGTGTGTGTGTGTGTGTGTGTGTGTGTGTGTGTGTGTGTGAGAGAGAGAGAGAGAGAGAGAGAGAGAGAGAGAGAGAGAAATCTGGCAGAGTGTTCATAGCATCCTTGAGCAGGGTGCAGCAGGCTGGCTGGGTCACTAAATGGGAGCCCCTCTACTAGGGCACACTGCAAGATTTTGTTGCAGGTGCCAGTTGTTTCTCCTAAGAACATGTATCTGCGATGTTGGTTGGCACTCGTGAAAAGAAAAAGGAATTGACGAGACTCTCAAACTTCAGTGCCAGAGCAGGAACAGAGGCAGGTTTTGCAATGGCTTGATTTCTCGCCCCCCCCCTTTTTGCAAAGTCTAAGAGCATATATAAAGCAGGAATTAATGTAAACTTTCCCTGTACAATGAAGTCCACAAGTGCATTTCTTTTTAAGAAAGCAAAGATGTTTCCTTCCTTCTTTGCAACAGTGATCAAAGAACATAAGAAGAGACTGCTGGATCAGGCCAGTGGCCCACCTAGTCCAGCATCCTGTTCTCACAGCGGCCAACCAGGTGCCTGGGGGAAGCCCGCAAGCAGGACCTGAGTGCAAGAACACTCTCCCCTCCTGAGGCTTTTCAGAAGCATGCTGCCTCTGACTAGGGTGGCACAGCACAGCCATCACGGCTAGTAGCCATTGATAGCCCTGTCCTCCATGAATTTGTCCAATCTTCTTTTAAAGCCATCCAAGCTGGTGGCCATTACTGCACCTTGTGGGAGCAAATTCCATAGTTTAACTATGTGCTGAGTAAAGAAGTACTTCCTTTTGTCTGTCCTGAATCTTCCAACATTCAGCTTCTTGGAATGTCCACGAGTTCTAGTATTATGAGAGAGGGAGAAGAACTTTTCTCTATCCACTTTCTCAATGCCATGCATAATTTTATACACTTCTATCATGTCTCCTCTGACCCGCCTTTTCTCTAAACTAAAAAGCCCCAAATGCTGCAACCTTTCCTCGTAAGGGAGTCACTCCATCCCCTTGATCATTCTGGTTGCCCTCCTCTGAACCTTCTCCAACTCTATAATATCCTTTATGAGATGAGGCGACCAGAACTGTACACAGTATTCCAAATGCGGCCGCACCATAGATTTATACAACGGCATTATGATATCGGCTGTTTTATTTTCAATACCTTTCCTAATGATCCCTAGCATGGGTGGGAAGCCTCGATTTATCCAAACATGGAGCCTCACTTTTTGCTGCTGGCAGTGGTTCAGACCAAGCCCAATTTTGCTCCTCCCTGATTCCTGCTGAGAGGAACAAGGAGCCCTCAGAGGAGGCCAGTGAGGTGGCCACCTGAGGACAAGATGCTGAAGGGGCTTTTGTGCTTGGAGACAGTTGCAGTAGAGAGCGGTATCCTTGCCACCTTCTTTCTGAGTTGCAGTTGGAAACAAACATACTATGTGTCCACCTGCTAGCTGGCCAATCTGCTATTTTATTTATTTATTTTATTTATAATTTGATTTATATCCCACCCTTCGTCCCAGTAGGAGCCCAGGACAGCAAACAAAAGCACTAAAACACTTAAAAACATCATAAAAACAGACCTTAAAATACATTAAAACAAAACAACTTTAAAAACATTTTTTAAAAAAGCTTTAAAGACATCTTTAAAGAAGGGTTAAAAAACATATTGGTTTTTTTTAAAAACAAATATTAAAAAGCAATTCCAACACAGATGCAGACTGGGACAGGTCTCAACTTAAAAGGCTTGTTGAAAGAGGAAAGTCTTCAAAAGGCGCCGAAAATATAACAGAGATGGTGCCTGTCTAATATTTAAGGGGAGGGAATTCCACAGGGTAGGTGCCGCCACACTCAATGCTCTCTTCCTATGCTGTACGGAACGGACCTCCTGGTAAGATGCCATCTGCAGGAGGCCCTCACCGGCAGAGCGCAGTGATCAACTGGGTATATAAGGAGTAAGACGGTCTTTCAGGTATCTTGGTCCCCAGCTGTATAGAGCTTTGTACACCAAGACCAGAACCTTGAACTTGGCCCGGTAGCAAATGGGCAGCAGCTACACAGCCATCAAGAAGTGCTGCGGCCGAGAGGCGGGCAAATGCCAGCCCATTGCCCTTTCCTGGCTGCCTTGGCCTCAGTTTTTCTTCTCCCACATCAGCCAGGTGGACCTGAACGCGGCCCTCCAGGCATGTCCAGCTGGCCCCCAGGACTCTCTCCAGGCTGCATCTACTCCGCAAGCCGGCTCCATGCTCTCCTCAGTGACTGGAATGGGACCTTGGACTGTGATCATGCCTTTTGCTTGCCTGGAAGGAGACATGGGGGGCAGTGGGTGGAAACCTCTGGCTTTTGCGTAGCTAGAATGTACCCCACTGCACAAAGGTAAACATCACATCCATTGTACTGCCCGCTTTTTGCCTCTGGCCCACTGCTGACAAGTTGCCCACAAGATGGACCTCAGGCTAAGGAAGCCCCCTCCCCCTCCCACCCCGTACATTCGTATCTTCCTCCCAGACCTTCAGCCCCACTTGTAGAACTCTGTACCTGCCCACAGAGGCTCGCCGGAAGCTTTCACCTGCCTTATGCTGTAGCCCATTTCTAGGCCACCTGTTGGCCACAGAGGCCTGGAAGGCAGCTGACAAAAATTAGCAAAAGAAATAAAAATAAAACTACAAAATTCAGGCAGTACAATATTGCACACCATACAACATTTTTTAAAAAAAACAGCAATATCCCTCCCAATAGTATCTATTGAACAAAAATATGTTCTTTCACCCGCTCACCTAAAAACAAAACCAGCCCCTCACCCCCAGCTGAAAAAAAGCTGGGGTAACCGTCACCCAGAGGGTTGATGCCCCCAAAGCAGCCACCTTGGAGCCAGGGGGTCCTTATGTCCCAGGTTGGGTGAAGGGGTAACAGAACAGGTGGAATTAACACACATGAACTGGAAAAGAAAGATAAGAAACGCATGCCGAGATTCCTCCCTTTGTGCCCCTGCCTCCTTCCCTTCTCTCAGCTAGAGATCCCGGACACATGGTCCAGGTGCCTGTTAAACCGGCGTGGGTGGGTTACTCCTTCCTGTTAGTTGCTAGGCATGCAAATGGGTTTGAGGTGAAGATGAAGGTTAGAGCAAGGGCTGCTGAAGTGAAGTCCCAATATCACTGGTTCTCCCAAAGCAGCAGGAAATATAAGACAGGGTTAGAGAAGCCATGCAGGGGGCAGAGGAAAGACCTGTCTAGGCCAGGATCCTCTTCCCAAGCAGGCCAACCGCCCCCCCTGCACTGAACGCAGCAGCAACCCCTCCCACACTTGCCCCAGGCAAATGGGATCCTGACGGTAGAGACAGAGAGCTTTTCTCCAAAGCAGGGAGTCAGCATGCATTTTGGGGGGGGGCAGGGGGAGGGTCATATAGGGCAGAGTCCTCACTCAGGTGAAAGATCACCGGCTGCCTCACGGCTTCCCAAAGATGCCTCCCCCACCCTCACGCACCCCAGATGTGCCCTTTCGGTAAGATTCTGTCCAGAAGGGCAGTGTTTGCACCAAAATTGCACAAGAAGAACAGAAGCAGAAAGCAACCAAACTGATCTGGGTTTCAAGTTATTACACAGGAGCCCCCCCCCTTTTTAATAATGCCTTAGCAAGCAAGTTTAGCACCCTTCAGTGTCAAAGCATTTTAAAATATTAACACTATTAGGAGCTATATGCACTGTAAATATTTTAAAACAAGCTGCTCTGTGTAAATATTAGCAACACCCGGATGCCATAAAGCCATAAAGGATTAAGATAAAGCAGGTTTCAGATAAAGCAGAAACTTCTGCTTCCTGCCTCTCTGCTGCTGAAATAAATACCAAAACTAAATAAGTTATAAGATGCCATCGCCTCTTCTGAAGATATTAAACTTTTTTCCCTCTGGAATCACTTCTGGATTGCTTAAGAAGATCTCCCAACAGCAGAAGAGGCCATTCAGGAATAATCTTTGCACCCAGAAATCTAGGAGTGGTGATAGCCAGGGAGGGGTCCCTGCCATCACCTCTGTGGAGGGAAGAAATGATTTGAGTCCATTTTTTTGAGGGGCAAGTTCTTGGATTTCCCTTGATGTTTCTGCCGTGTGCATGCCAGCCTTATGTGTTAGGAACACTCTTTCACAAAAGGAGGCATGCACTTTTCTCAATGGAGATCTGAACTCTTGTGCATTTTAATTGGCTTAATTGCTCACTATGTTTTGGAGTACAACTCCCATCAGCCCCAGTCAGTACAGCCATGGTGGCTTGGGTTGATTTATTTATTTATTTTATTTTATTAAATTTATATTGCGCCCTTCTTCCCAGAAGGAGCCCAAGGTGGCAAACAAAACAAAAGGCTTTAAAACATATTAAAACAAAACATGATGAAACTGAGGTGATCATACTTTGGACACATCATGAGAAGACAGGATTCACTAGAAAAGACAGTAATGCTGGGAAAAACAGCAGGGAGTAGAAAAAGAGGAAGGCCAAACAAGAGATGGATTGATTCCATAAAGGAAGCCACAGACCTGAACGTACAAGATCTGAACAGGGTGGTTCATGACAGATGCTCTTGGAGGTCGTTCATTCATAGGGTCGCCATAAGTCGTAATCGACTTGAAGGCACATAACAACAACAACAAAAACAAAACATCTTTAAAAACATCTTAAAAAGCAATCCCAGCACAGACGCAGACTGGGATAAGGTCGCTACTTAAAAAGCTTGTTGAAAAAGCAAGGTCTTCAGTAGGTACTGAAAAGATAACAGGGACCGCACCTGTCTAATATTTAAAGGTAGGGAAATCCAGCCACTACACGAAAGGTCCGCTTCCTATGTTGTGCAGAATGGACATCCTGATAAGTGATTGACTGGGTATATAAGGAGTAAGACGACCTTTCAGGGAATTGTAGTCCAAAATATGTGGGGGGCACCAAGTTAATGATGGCTGATGTACTCCATTCAAGAGAGACAACTCTCTCGTCAATCTAACAGAAAATTGAATCATTGTTATATGCCACACACACATTATCTAACCGGCTTAACTGCACTTTAGCTTGAATATTGACTTGCTGCCTTTTCTTCATACAGCTGATGATCACATTCTCAAACCTGCTTCCTGTTTGGGACACTTATCTGCAACGCTGCAGATGGGGTCTTTGACACAGGGTGGAAAATCACAGATATTCATCATGCCTTTACTGTCAGCGACCAACAGTCATTCTTTTGTGAGGTGGCTCGCAGGGAGTCTCTGGGTTATACTTCCCTCCTGCCAGAGGTCACTCCCTGAAATCATCCTGCAGTCACTATCCCTGTTCCTGGGTGACCTCAATGTTCTCATCCCCTTTGCTTCCTTGCTGAAGCCAGCAGGCTTAGAATTAACATGGCAAGAAGACAAAGCGACAAAAATAAAATCAGTTTGCAATTCTTGGAGGGCACCATTGCCATGCACTCGCTTGTGCTCAGACAGGTTCAAGAGAGACTGGGACAGCTCCGAGAAGTATGGAAGGCACACAGCACACAAAGTACGATCAGAGACGACAGGTTGGATTTGAGGTGCTCATGACTCCAGATTGACCAGTGGCTGTGTTTGCACAGAACACTCAACTACCCTGGGCTGGAGTGCTCCCCTCCCCTCTTCTCCATCAGTGCAACCACAAGGCAGAGTCCAGAAGCTTTCACTTCCATTTTTTTAATTAACTGCAGCTTGTTGTGACACCTAAACTCAAACAAACTGCAGCTAATCTTCACGATGCAAGCGATAAGGCTGGCAGAAAGTTGCTGGACCACAGACAGCGCCAAGTGACCAACTTGCTCCAACAAAGGTTAGGAGCAGACTAGCGACAGGGTTTGCTAGCTGGTTCCGATTCGCTTGGATTCCAACAGTCCGGCTTGCAGTGCCAATCTGGGTTTGTTGTTGCTGTTAGTTTTCGCTATTGCCGATCCATTGGGATTTTTTAAGTGACAAAATAACAGCATTTCTAATGGAAATGTTTATACTGTACATGCTTGTTCCACCTTTTTTCCTATTTACATGTCAGTTAGGCAGATAATCGCCCATTGAGTCTGTCTCTTGTCTCAGGGTAACTGACGTGCTACTTAAAGAGGACTCCTCCCCCCCTCATTCCCCTATTCTTGTTTTGCACTACTTTTGATTTTTACTGTTGAAAAGTCTATCGTCACTGCTTATTTTAACTTTGTTTTTTTAGGGAATTTATAACTAAGTCATTCACTCACATTCAATCAGTCACACACATACACAGAGCGACAGCAGAGATTCAAAAGCCGGGGGGGGGTCCTTTCCAAGTCTGCTCTGTACTACAATTTAATGTGCAGGAGGGGGAAAAAAGGACGGGCTATTGCCATTTCTGAGAATTAACAAAACAAAGAGAAAATTGGAGGGAGATTAATAGTGGCAGTCGTTATGACCTAGACAGCAGTTAAGAATGCATCAACTTAGAGGAAAGCCAATTACGAAGACAATAACGTAAAATTCTGAGCGGATTTTTTTTTAAAAAAATGCTGATGACAGCCACAACCAGCCACAAGAAATCAATGCCAGTCTGAAAACAGAGCGGATTATCAGATTATGTCAAAATCTGGCAATAAGTCTGATTTAGTGGACATTCTTCCCCATCCCTAGAGCAGACGGAGGCCTTTTCTGCCACTTTCTGCAGATTATCTCCTCCAGGCTCCCCTCCCCCCGATATAACATCAGAGCTGTAAAGAGCCGCCCCTCTGGCCTAAAGATGGGCACTCCTCCCCCTCCATCCTGTAGCCTTCCTCCTGGTGCCAGACTGGTGATGTCCAGTGGGAGTCACCTGGTTCTTCAGGCTCAGGTTAAGGTGCCTGGTGGTTCGTCTGGGAGGTCCTGTCCAACAGCCTCAAGTGCAATGGCCTCCCTGTCTTCAGCAGTCAGCTCTGAGTCCTGCCCCAACTCCCCCTCTGGGGGCCCTGCAGCCTCCAACCCTGTGCCCAGATCACTGCTGGATACAGGGGTCATGACACGCCAACTTCAAACCAGGTGTTATAAACCTGGCTTGTTTCAACAAACTGTAATCAAGATAAATCACAGTTTAGAGGCTGGAAGTGATGCTAAACTGTGGTTAATCAGAAATGGAAGCAGGAGTCTGACCTGCTCCTTGCAGCGGTGCCAGAAGAGAGAGGAGTGTGTGAACCCAAGGTTCATCCTTGCAAGGTTTGATTCCACATGTTACATGACTCCACATGTTTTATCAAGAGTGTGTCTGGACGGGGGGAAGCGTATGTAGATCCCAGTGAAGTGGAGGGCTTGGATGTTGGACCAGGACCCCAAAAGCGATTTCAGCAGGAACTGAAAACTCTTATGCACACATTGACTGCCCAAAGCCCTTCTCTGTGAGCTGATACCGGAGGTGACAGAGTGGTTAAGGACTCCATGCCAGACCTTTGAGTGCCATCCCATCGTAATCAGAGCTTGCAGCAGAATTATAAAGGCTTGCTGGGCTCTGCAGCATGTTGGAACAACTTATCTGTTGCCTGTGAGCTGTCCTTGGTCCTGCTAGTTTTCACTGTGGCCTGGCCATTTGTTAAGCTTGTGCATCCCCAGGCATCATTCCACTTGCTCCATGCTGGTTGCCTCAGTCTTGCTTAGCACCCCACAGATCATACCCCAGCAGAACAGAATAAGGACCCAGAGCCTTGAACTCAACCATTCAATTATCTCCTTATCTTCATTTTTGAGCCACCCCATCCTTCATGATGCCGAAATATTAGCCATTTTATTCCTCCCCAAGCTTTCATTGGTTCTGATATATAATTTTTCAGCACTAAAGATCTGTTTTGAAAAGAAAAAGGAAATACATTTTTTGAAAACAATAAAAGCATTTCCTGGCTTTACATTATTAACAAGGGTCCATGACAGGATTACCGGAAGGCGGAAAATGTCAATTCAGGTGCATCATTAAAAAGAACATTGTTATCAGGGAACACACTCAGTCAGAGGAGATGCTTGCTTTTGCCACCCAAGATAATCACTCACAAGGTTGGCTGGATTTAAGAAGGATTTTCAAGGCAGAGTTATCTTCTGTTGCAGAGTTATTTTTATGAACACAAAATGCCAATGCTTAATAATATTTTCAAAATATGTCTAGGGGAAAAAATTGACACCCCCTGCTGAAAATAAGACTAAGAGAGGGTGTAGATAATGTTAGTCAAAGGAAAGTGTAGCATGTTAATCTCACTATTGAAACAGAGAAGGAAGTGGATTCGGTTTAGCACACAGCAGGCAAAAGGGGAGGCTGGTTTTCATCTGTAGGGTCTGAACTGGTCATCCTAATGGCTGAAGGTGACCTTGTTGAGCCTTGTAAGTTACCTGGAACTTCAGGGCCACAAAATGGAATAAAGGAGTGCCCCATCAGCCCTTGTGATTGGCTGGCAACATGTCTCTGGATTGTCCAAGACTGGAACAAATACTGGGAGCGGGGGGTTGTCTCCAACTATGCCCTACTCTGAGTAGACCCATTAAAATTAATGGACCTTAGTCATGTTCATTAACTTTCATGGGTCTACTCTGAGTAGCATTGGCTACAACCTTCTAGCCTTCCTTGGTCAACAGAGCGGTACCCATTGCATTGACGCATATGCAGCTCTAGCTTTCTGGCTCTTATTCCCTGTAGAGCAGGCTAACCTCTGGTGCTCCAGATGATCATGTTGGACTCCAGCTCCCACTACCCTTGGCCATGCTGTCTGGGATTGATGGGAATTGTGGTTCAACAACATCTGAAGGGCCACCGGTTAGCCAACCTCCATTGTAGAGATACAGCCACTGATCTCTGGGATCTTGAACTGTGTTGGATTGCTTCTTACTGGTTCCTGTTTGGCCTCCACATGGCAGTTATGGAAAGCAAACGTGCAGCCATGCTGAATCAAGACGGAACACACTTTGGCCCCGTCTGTGTCATTTTTGTAAATTGCTTGGAATTCTGCAAGCATGGTCACTGCTGCCAGCCAGAGGAATGAGGAACAGGAGCATCCTGATCAGCACTAGTACTATACAGCTGTATGAAGACATAACAAAAGGGAAAGCATGACATATTTTGTCAGGCCACTGGAGTGCTGAACTGGATCAAAGGTGCCTGCCTGGAAAATCTCTGAAGAAGCAAGGGTCCTTTTACATTTCTTTGTCCCCGTTCCAGACAGATTATGATAATCCATAGTCTACGTATGACTATGTATTATGGGGTCCACCCACACTCACTGAAATTAGTGCAAATTTATTGTATAATGCCTACCTCCTGATGCAGTTTGCTCATCAGTATAAAAGATGTATTCACATTTTGGGTAAATTAGATCTGCTGGGGGCGGGGGTTGCCTTTGGATTACTTTTTCTTCTTCCTTGCTGCAATCTGCTCTCCTCTCCTCTGCCTTCATGCACTTTGCTCAGCTGAAGGCTTCAGGCCGATCCACTCATAAGTAACTATGATTTTCTTTAATCTAATATTCTAGGAAACTTAAGAGCCAATACACAAGTAGAAGGGCAGGGGGAAATTAGGTGGAAAATATAACATCTAGAATGTGAATTTGTGGTTTTTCTGTGGTCGTGCTTTGCTCCCTGTGCACTGGGCTGAATGACGCAATGAAGGTTGATGCATAGGCCAGAATTTGGCATGATGCACATGGGCCCTGATTAAGATGCGGCGGAACACACACCCAGGAGTCGTCTCCACCCCTTTGGCTATACTGTCACCATATTTCCCTTTTAAAGTCCTCACAGGCATTTCATCCTCCACCACTTCATCACTTTCCCTCAGGGTGCACCACTCCATCACTTCACCCAATGAGCGGCAACAACTCTTGAGAATTCTGTGGTGGAACTCTTCCTTGCAAAGACCTTTCCTCAGACTAATACCCCAAATCCTTACGGATAGAGCTGTCGAGATTGCACATTCATGCAAAGCAGGTGTCCCATCCACTCAGCTGTGAGCCCTTTCCAATTTTGGCTCAGCCCCAACAGTAGGGCTGGCCCAATACATTTTGCTGCCTGAGATGGACAAGATGCCGCCTTCCCCCATTCCACGTACAAATGCCAACCAAATCGGGCTTGCTGTTCAACACAGGCAATGGGACAGAGTCCACTGGAGCACCTGAGGGTGGCTGGCTAGCTCAGTGGTCACAGGGCAGGCTGTGTGAAAGGCCTAGTTCTCTCTGCTGCCTTCTGCCTGAAGAAGCCACCTCACTCTTCCTAATGGTAGGACCACCCTTGCCCAACAGCAGGCAGCTATAACATCATCTCCACAGCTGACAGTGCCAATCCAACTCTTCTCTCTAGTTCTCCTGCCCACCAGGACCCAAAGCATCATTTCTACTCGTCAGGCTATTGCCTTATAAGCTTGCTCATGTGTAGGGGTATCGTGCAGGTCCCCAGGGATGCCAGTGGGTAGACGGCCTCTGCAGACCACCCACCATGCCCGCTTAAGAAATGTGGGCAGCCCTGGCTCCTGCTGTGCCCGGGACTTCAGAATTAACAGCTACTGGAGGAGGAGGAGGAGTACTGGCTGCAGAAGAAACAAATCTTAATAAATCCAATTGCTGGAATAAAGATGACATGAGTGAAGACTGCAATAAAAATTAAATGCATTTTCAGATAAAAAGACATAAAAATCATGTTGAAGACATAAATTTGTGAAAAAGGGAAAAAAGGGGGGAGTACTTCTTTTTTGGGGGGGGAGGGGCAGGAGGCAGAATTTCCAGGATTGTAATAAAGGGCTATAAAGCAAAATAACAGCTACAAAAATTGATAACATGTTACAATTGGATTGAAGGAAATCAAGGACCATGTGCAGCACAATGGCCTCAATCCTCATGGCGAGTTACAGCCATTAATGTGGCACCCGCTCTCCACATGGCAACAATGCACCACCTCTTCTGTTGCTGGCTGGTCCCCCTTGTGATTCCCTTATTTTTGGGACTTTGAAGGGCTGATCTAGGGCTCTTCCAGGTCTGCAGGTGCGGACGCTTCCAGGGGAAAAGTCACTAGTCATGACTTCCTGCTTTCAAAATCCCTAAGATGTTCCGCCTGTACAAGCAACCTAAATGGTCAGGGGAACGGTGCAAATCCCCTGTGCTGAAAGGTTACAATGCTTGGTGTTTTTTAGTATAGGAAAAAAGACACGGCAAGTAAGGAGGGACACGGCAGATGTGCATAACATTATGCAGAGTGTGGAGAAAGCGGCCAGAGAGACTTTTTCTCCCTCCCTCATAATTCTAGAACTCAACGGGGTCATTCAATGAAGCTGCATATCAGAAGAACCAGGACAGACAAAAGAAAGTCCTTCTTCACACAGCACAGAGTTGAAGTGGAATTCACTCCCACAAAATGTAGTGATGGCCACCAACTTGGATGGCTTTAAAAGAGGATTACACCAATTCATGGAGGAGGCTACTAGCGCAATGGCTATGGCCACCAATACAGCCAATATGCCTTTGAATACCAGCTACTGGAAAGCACAAGGCTCTGTTTGCAGGAATCCCATGGGCCTCTGGTTGGTCACTGTGACAACAGGGTGCTCGACTAGATGAGCTTTTGGCCTGATCCATCGTGGGACTTTTCTAATGTTCTTATGAACCCACAGATTCAGTTTGAAATTTGTGACATCTGGAGACAACCTTTGGAGCAGAGATCACACACACACACACACACACACACACACACACAGAGGAAAGCTGACTGTGTGTGCATGTGATTATGTGCAGGAAAGCTGAAATGACTGCTAAATTTGAAGGTTCCTGGTCATGTGAATCATTTGAAGAATTTCAAGACCCAACACCAATACGACTAGCTAAAATTCTTAAAGGTGTATGTGGTGGTGCATGCATTCTGCAACCCTGGTGGTCACTAGGGTTTCTCTAAGGGAAAAATCTGAAGAATTTTGAAGGAAGGCATTCTGCACACGATTTGCAGTTGCTGCTTCTTAATAAGAAAATTACTAGGACTGAGCTGATTGGATAAGTCTTCCCCACACATAGCCCCCCCCCTTCCATCCCAGTGGGTGCTGATCAGCTTGGAAAGGTCTACTTGCCTGGCCCTGCCTGACACAAATACCAGAGATATCCATGTTGGACAGCAACATGGTAAAAGCAGCTGACACATGCCACAGTGTACATATGTGTGCAAAGATTGCCACAGGGGGTGGGTGGGTTCATTCTCTATTGAACTAGAAAGAGCACCGCAACGGGAAAAGGCCTTTTTCCATTTATTTTTAGGCCCATGCTGGAGAGGATGCCTTGAGTTAGTCATAGCTTTTAGTTACTTTTTTATGACAAGCACATTAATGCTAAATGAGTTGATTATGATCAGTTTATCATGCTGAATTAATGGCAGGGAAATAAAAGCATTGCTCTGTTTACTGCAGCTATTCTTGATAAATTGGATTCCCAGTCATTCCAAATGAATTGCCGAGCACCCACACCCACTCTGTTTCCCGGCCAGATGCCTCAGGTGGACGTTCCAAAGGGTGTCAGGAAGCAATTCAGGATAGAGTTGCAGCACATCTCCACCTCTCTCTCCTGAAAATGGGGGCAAACCCCACCCCTTTTTACTGTAAAACCTGGTGGGGGCAGCTTGAGCACATTTTTTTTTTTAAAAATCTCTTCAAAGTGGTTTTGCAACTGATTGGCAAATCAACCCGTCTCCCCCTCCAGGTGTAGCCAATGGAAACGCTTTGCTGAAGGCGACGTGTGTGCTCACAGCCTTACATGAGGTAGAAGGCACAATTGACTGGGAAGTTCTCAGAAGGAAATAAGGAAAGGCCCATCTAGTCCAGGAAACGTTTTCTCAGAGTGGCCAACCAGGTTCCTTTGGGAAGCCTGCAATAAGGACCCAAGCACAACAGCAGCGCTCCCTCACAACTGTGATTTTACATTCACATTGGGCAACTGCGCTCTTCCCATTCAGGCATTTAGGTGGGCTCCACAGGAAAGAGGAGTAGATGGTCCCCTTTTGGCCTGATTCAGCAGGTTGCAGCTTGGCTCTTCTTCTGTCAGACGGCCATGCACCCAAAGTCCCCAGCTGGCTTCTATGACCCTGACCACCAGCCAAGAGCTGGGATGGCTAAGAAGCTGACCTAACCCTCAGAGGCAGCAAGGGAAAGACGGCAGAGCAATTGGAGACAACAAGAGACACTTGGTGGCTGGTGTGTATATAGCGGACCAGGAAAGAAACTAACAGGGCCAAGAGGATGCCAGTATGGCTAACTAGTAGAGTCAAATAAGCTACTCAAAAAATGGAAGTCTTGTCCAAATGAGGAGAATAAAAAGGAACACAAACTCTGGCAAAAGAAATGGAAACAGGCAGTAAGGGATGCTAAAAAAGAATTTGTAGAGCACATCTCCAAAAACATAAAGACCAATGAAACAACATCTTTAAATACCTTCGTATCAGGAGACTGTTTGGGGACGCGGCTGGACCCTTGGATGACAAAGGAGTCAAAGAAGTGCTAAAGCAGGATAAGGAGATTGCAGAGAAGCTGAATGAATTATTTGCAACTGTCTTCACAGTGGAGAATATGGGGCTGATCCCTACACCTGAACTAACTTTTGCAGGAGGGGAGGCTGAGGCACTGAGGGAAACAGTGGTAACGAGAGATGAAGCAAATCAAATAAAATCTGACAGAGTGCCAGGTCTGGATGGTATCTACCCGAGAATTTTCAAAGAACTCAAATTATACAAGTCTGTGGTGCAGCTGCATTTGGAATTCTATGTACAGATCTGGTCACCACGCTCAAAAAGTATATTGTAGGGCTGGAAAAGGTTCAGAAAAGGGCAACCAAAATAATCAAGGGATTGGAGCGACTCCCCTATGAGGAAAGGCTGCAGCATTTGGGGCTTCTTAGTTTAGAGCAAAGGCGAGTTGGAGGCAACGTGACAGAAGTGTATAAAATTATGCAAGACATGGAGAGTGTGGATACAGAAAAGGTTTTCTCCCTCTCTCATAACACTAGAACTCGTGGACATCCAACGAAGCTGAATGTGCAAAGATTCAGGACAGACAAAAGAAAGTCCTTCTCCATGCAGTGCATAGTTAAACTGTGGAATTTGCTCCCACAGCGGCAGTACTGGACGGCAACTTGGAGGGCTTGAAAAGAGGATTAGACAAATTCATGGAGGAAAAGGCTATCAAAGGCTACTAGCCACGATGGCTATGCTCTGCCTCCACTGGCAGAGGCAGGATGCTTCCAAATACCAGTTGCTGGAAACCGCAGGAGGGCAGAGTTGCTCTTGCGCTCAGGTCCAGCTTGGGGGCTTCTTCCCTTTGGGGCATCTGGTCGGCCAATGGGAGAACAGGATCCTGGACTATATGGGTCCCTTTGGCCAGATCCAGCAGGCTCTGCTTATGTTTTTAGCACTGGAAGAGGGAAGCCACCATTTGTGGATATTGTTGTTTTAACTTTTCTTAAGCCCCTTTAAATACCAATCTGTGGCAGAAACAAAGAAGCACCGGAAAAGTTTTTTAAAAATAAAACAAAGAAGTAAGACTGGAAGCTTGTGATCCTTCCTTGCGCAGGGACTTACTCCAGGGGTGTGCATGTGTGTGTGTGCGTGCATGCATTTGGCTTCTCCCTCTCTCCCAGTCACAATCCCAAGATTGTTTTCCCAAGCAGGAAATGTTCTATTGCGGTTGCCAACTGGTATAATAATAGGAAGTATAAATTTATAGCATTATTGATGGCTACATTTAAGATGGCAAAAGTCCATTGCATTTTCACACCAGATTTCTAATTACCATTAACATCTCTTCAGATTGCTCACCAGAACACCTTGTAGGGATTTTGACCACTCCTATTATGTTTGTGTTATTTTGGACTAGTCTTCCCTAACAGGTGCCCTCCATGCCTGTTGGACTATGACTCCCATCATTCCTGACAACTGGCCATGCAGGTGGGGGCTGATGGGAATCTAAAACATCTAAAACATCTGGAGGCATCAAGTTAGGGAGCTGCTATGGACACATGTAAAAAACACACCAAATAGAACATTTATTCTGTATTAATCAACGTGGACTCATGGTCTGCCCACTTCTTGATTTTATACTAAAGGTAAAGGTGTCCCCGCACTTGTAGTGCGAGTCATTTCTGACTCTTAGGGTGACGTCTTGCGACGTTTACTAGGCAAACCGTTTATATGGGGTGGGATTGCCAGTTCCTTCCCTGGCCTTTCTTTACCCCCCAGCATATGCCGGGTACTCATTTTACCAACCATGGATGGATGGAAGGCTGAGTGGACCTCGACCACTTTTACCGGAGATTCGACTTCCTCCTTCCGTTGGAATCGAACTCCGGCCATGAGCAGAGCTTCGGCTGCGTTACCGCCGCTTACCACTCTGCGCCACGGGGGATTACAAATATAGATTATTTTTCCCTGCTCCACAAATCAGTCTGCAATGAAATGGCTCCTGAATGTTGCTTAAAGCTAGGGTGGTGCTGAATTGTTGGGCTTACTTTTCAGCTTTTCAGTTCCAGTTTTGGGGCTTGGCTTTGGAACTACATTTTCCTCAATACACTAGATTCCATCTCCCATAGGATCTGCCACAGGGTCCTGGGAATTTACCACTTAACCTTCATCCAGGAAAAACGAAAACCAAACCAAACCCTGACATAGTTTTATGGGGTAGTTTCCTATCCCCAAAACACTGACTTCCAGTGGGGGAGTATGCAGGCACAACGGTTTTCCACATGCCTTGGGTGAGGGTGGAGTCCCAAGACATAGCTACAAACAGCCTTAAACATCTCAGGTTCTTCCAGTCTAAGGTTCTGATGACTTGGGCAATCAGATCTGGCATGTAACACTTCAGGCACTCCTGCTCTTTCTCGTACCTAAGGATGTTGGAAAATTCCAACAGAAATGGAAATTAGAAACAGAAATTACAATGTTTGCTTATTTGTCCCATGTGTTGGAAAGGAAATCAATCCAGCTAATAACATTTGGTATTTGCTGTTCTTGTTTTCAGTCCACAAACAATATGTAATTGATTACATCTTCGCCTCCCCTCCATTTGCCTTGCATTTCCTTTGCACTGAAATGAATGGTGCCAAATAACGTAATAACATAATTAATTAAGAAAAATTCTGTAACCACAGGCAGCAAGACAAACAATGTTGTTTTTGTCGGAAGCTGAACTGCAGCAGAACAGAAAAAGCCCTGCATGCAACGAACACAGGTTGGAAATAGATGCCTTTTTGCATCCCTGCTTGTTGTTGTTGTTATGAGCCTTCAAGTCTGTTACGACTTATGGTGTCCTATGAATCAGCGACCTCCAAGAGCATCTGTTGTGAACCACCGTTCAGACACCCTGTTCCCTGCTTGTGCCTCACTGCAAAGAGGAAGGCACAAAATAATTTCTGGACTGCCTGGGCAAGCAGCGGTGAAACCAGTCAGGGCTGGCTGGGCCAGTTGGGCCCCCAGCAGCTTCCCAGGCTTCTCTGTTTCTGATTTTGGGAGCATCTCTAATGGGTAAGAGGGAGAGACCAGAAGGAGAGGGGGAGCGTAAGGAAGCTGTTTCTTTCTGCCTGTAGTTTTGATCTGGGACTCTTCACGTTGGGAGACAAACGTGATCATCATTGTGCTACAGAAGCTGGCATTTCACCGGGAGCCAAATGAGACTAGCAGAAATCCTCTTACGTCAGTCCACCCGCCTGTTTCCAAGGATGGCACAATAAGCCCATTTGGCCTCACTTCACAGTCCGAGAGCTGCTTCAGACCTGCCATCTACCGTCTACCCAGACAGGGTCACATCTTCCTCCATTCCTTCACTCAAAAGAAGATATCCCCTCCACACTTGCCCTCTCCTTCAGTCAATCCCCTGCACAGGCAGAAGTGAAGCAGTGTCCAAGCACGCCTTTGTATGATTAGAAAATCAATGCCGATCTGCTTGTGCAAGGCCTCCTGGCAAGACTGCTGCTTACCATAATTTAATATTTCAATAATCTCTCTCTTTTTTGTTGCTGTTGATTTCTGTTTTACTGATGCTAGCAAAGTGGCCCCAGCCCCTCCGAGATAGGGTGGGAACGCTTGTGCTCCCTGAGGAGGATTTAATTATTCTCTCAGTGGATTCCATATCCTCCAGCCCATGGCACTTGCATGTGCCAGCCACCCTGCAGGGCAGACTCTCAAACAGACCAACTTCAAAGGATGCTGAAGAGCCACTTCTGAGAACAGAGACATGTCTGTCATGGGGCTGGGGGGAAAATGCAGATTCTGTACTATTTGCTGCATGCTTTGCATTGCATTTTTTGCATTTTCCCATGAGGCAGAGACTGTGTGTGTGTGTCCACATTCTCCAGAGACACATCCATTTCTTCATCTCAGAGACTGAGGTTGCAATCTTAAGCATAAAGTATTTGGAAGTCTGAGAGAAATCCATGGACTGTGCTGGAGTGAGCGTGATTCACAGCGTGTCACAGAATGACTCACCTCTTGGCTCTCAGCCCTTGAGAATCCATAGTTAGGCTACCTCCATGCCTGGGGATATTTGGACCACTCAATACCAAGTTTTGACCACTCAATACCAAGTGGCCAAGTTTGCTGACGACACTAAATTGTTCAGGGTTGTTAAAACAAAAAGGGATTGCGAAGAGCTCCAAAAAGACCTCTCCAAACTGAGTGAATGGGCGGAAAAATGGCAAATGCAATTCAATATAAACAAGTGTAAAATTATGCATATTGGAGCAAAAAATCTGAATTTCACATATACGCTCATGGGGTCTGAACTGGCGGTGACCGACCAGGAGAGAGACCTCGGGGTTGTAGTGGACAGCACGATGAAAATGTCGACCCAGTGTGCGGCAGCTGTGAAAAAGGCAAATTCCATGCTAGCAATAATTAGGAAAGGTATTGAAAATAAAACAGCCGATATCATAATGCCGTTGTAGAAATCTATGGTGCGGCCGCATTTGGAATACTGTGTACAGTTCTGGTCGCCTCATCTCAAAAAGGATATTATAGAGTTGGAAAAGGTTCAGAAGAGGGCAACCAGAATGATCAAGGGGATGGAGCGACTCCCTTACGAGGAAAGGTTGCAGCATTTGGGGCTTTTTAGTTTAGAGAAAAGGCGGGTCAGAGGAGACATGATAGAAGTGTATAAAATTATGCATGGCATTGAGAAAGTGGATAGAGAAAAGTTCTTCTCCCTCTCTCATAATACTAGAACTCATGGACATTCCAAGAAGCTGAATGTTGGAAGATTCAGGACAGACAAAAGGAAGTACTTCTTTACTCAGCGCATAGTTAAACTATGGAATTTGCTCCCACAAGATGCAGTAATGGCCACCAGCTTGGATGGCTTTAAAAGAAGATTAGACAAATTCATGGAGGACAGGGCTATCAATGGCTACTAGCCGTGATGGCTGTGCTCTGCCACCCTAGTCAGAGGCAGCATGCTTCTGAAAACCAGTTGCCGGAAGCCTCAGGAGGGGAGAGTGTTCTTGCACTCGGGTCCTGCTTGCGGGCTTCCCCCAGGCACCTGGTTGGCTACTGTGAGAACAGGATGCTGGACTAGATGGGCCACTGGCCTGATCCAGCAGGCTCTTCTTATGTTCTTATGTTCTTAATACAGTTTGCTCGCCAGACTCCTTTGGAAAATCCAGCCCTCCAGCCAGTAGGTAATACTACCCAATTTGGCCTCTAATGATTCTGAGCCTTGCGCATTATCTACATTTATTCTTCAAAATGCCGTGTTTTTATTTATTTTATTCCACTCTCTGCCTAATTAGCTGGCAAGAAAGTCCTCCACTGCCATCATAACCGTTTGTTTCAACCTGCAGACAGACCTTAACATCAAACCAGCCTCTTTCTTTCACCTAAAGATCTGAGTTACAGCTGGGTGTTAAATTTTCAAAAATGGGGGATCATCCATTGTGGGCTTCTCCTTCTCAGAAGTCCTAGGGACAAGCTGAACTCTAGAGCCGGGGTGGGGACTTCAGGCCTAGGGGCCAAATGTGGCTCTCCAGACCGCTCTGTCTGGCCCTTGGGATCCTCTCTCGGCCACACTCCTGCTGCCTCTGCAAGTGCTTTCGCTGAGCTGTGACTGTGACAATGCCCTTTGCTGGCCTGGGTGGAGGTGCACACACGCAGGAACTAGTTTTTGCATGGCAGGAATGTAGAAAAGGAAGGGTCACATCTGGCCCCCACTCTGTGGAATTCCCTCCCAAATGATCTGGGGTGGGTTAGGTTTTATTATTATTGTTGAGATTTTTAATGTTTTAATGTATTTGTATGTTTTTATTTTGTACATCACCCAGAGAGGCTGGAAAGCCAGCCAGATGGGCAACTAATAAATCTAATAAACAAATAAATAAATGTTCTACCTCTGGCCTCACCCAGCACCAGGATCTGGCCTCAGGAAGGTTGCACATGAGGACCTGTGGCTCTTGGGTTGACAAAGGGTTCCCACCTCTGTGGCGGAGCCTCATGTGAATGTCTGGCACGTTCCCCGATCTCTCCCCAAGACAGCTTCCTCTGTGTGTGTGTGTGTGTGTGTCTGCGCTCATCTTCTGATGCAGCCTGGGGATCATGTGCTGTTCACACGTCATGAATTGCAGTAGAGGTATTCCTCTGTGGATTGTTTTCTAATATACAACATGGGGAGTATTTGTTTTTTCCCTCTGCTCGAAAGGTTATCTCTGAACTTCTAGGCCACTGGAATAAGAAAGGGAAACTGTTGTCTCCAAACCTTTTTTTCCTGGGAGAGATGAGGACTTGGAGCCAGCCTGCATATGCTGCTTGATCCTTAGCACAGCTGGTGGCTTTTCATGTGCTTGCCTTTCCAACAGAATGATACATCTGTTGTCCTTCTTAAGAGTCCCTGCCCATTTGTCATACAGCGTGTTCCTTTGCCCAAGTGTCCATCCACGGAGGAAGAGGAGGAGGAGCTCCTGCAAAGGGCTTCTTTCAACGGCACCCTTAATGTTGGAAGAAAGCCCTGGAAACTCCCCTGTTCTGTGCCCATTCCTGGAACAAGTGGCGCCACAGCAGGGCTAGTGGGAGGCAGAGATAAGTGCTCCTCATTAGCCGGCTTTATCCTGTTCACCTCTTTTCGCTACAGAAAGCCACAAAGTCTTTTGCAAATGCACAGAACAAAAGCTGCCATTTTGATGGGGACACGGCCTTTTGGCTCCAGGTCTTTTCTTTCAAATCTTGCTTGGCTTCAAACTTCTCCCAGGATAGCATGTTGTCACTCACAGGCCAGACTGCAGAACTTGAGTGTGTGTGTGTGTACGAGCACCATGCTCAAGAGGAGTAACTCTACAAATCTGTTGCAGCAAAAACAAGACAGCATCCCAGGACACTTTAAAGGCTATCCAATTGATTGTGGCAGAAAGATCCCAGTTTGTCACATGCGGACGGCAGACCCTCTGATTCTACCAGCATCTCTTTGCACTCTGGAAAAAGAAGGCAAGGCCTCTCCATCAATCCGCCTGCTCTCCTTCATCAACGCCCAGCCTCCAGCCACCCTGCAGGGGAGGGGTGGAGAGGCAGCAAGGCCCCTTCCCATTGCATGCATTCTGACCCCCTTGTAGTTTCAAGATTTTTTTTTTTTTTTGCATTGGCTGCCTTGGGCTTTTCAGTCAACAGACAAATAAATAAGAAGCAACAAACAAAGCCCACTTTCTCAAGGCCGACAGTGAATCTCTCAAAGAGTGCAAGAACTTCAATTTGCCCTCTGCTCCTTCCCGGGATTGGTTGATCTATGCTTCCTGAATATGGTGCCCTTCAGGGATGGGAGGATCTGTCAGGATCAGCTTGCCTGCTTCTTGTTTTTCCAGTCTTAAACTCAGTTTGCCTCATGTCCACATCAGTCTGTAATTTTTTTAAAATGTTCTCGCAAAAAATAATCACATTTATCAATAAAACATCATATTAGTGTGGATTTCTCCCAATATTAACATTTTGCATGCAATTTTGCCTAATATATGTGTTTTTGCAAGCTATTTTCTTGATATAATGCATTTTTGCATTCTGTTTTCCATGAACATGTGAATTTTGATGCATATCCATAATATATGCATTTTGGTGCCCATTTTGTTATTGGAGAGGAGCAGCGCAGAATTCAGAGAAATGCATATTCTGAGGGAAAGCTGCCTGTCCAGTTGGCGTGTTGTTTCAGGCAGCATGAATTAGGTAAGAACTGCTCAATTTCTCTCCCATTTCTAACAACTCTTCCTATTAATCCCAGTCAGATGAGATGTGCTGGCGGTGGCTGATGCGAGTTGTGGCCCAAAACATCTGGAGGACACCAAATCTACTACCTTGTCAAGGTACTCTGCACGTGCTCAGGAGAACTCAGAGACAGGAACAGTCTTCCTGTGGCCAGGAATTTCCTGGAGGTCTTGGGGTCAGGCAGGGGGAGTCACCATGAGGAAGTAGCCAGCCAATGCCCACAACGAGAGGAAAAGCAGAAGGGAAATGGTGCCGACATGCAGGACCAGTACAGAGAACCAAAGCAACGTGGCATCTTTTGTGAAGTGAGCATTCCATCGCGCGCCCCCTTGGTGGTAAGTAGTGGGGATGTGTCAAGGATGCAAATTTCAAAGCAAATTTCAAAATTAGCAAATATTTGGCACAGTCCTGGGGCAGAAGAGCGGCCTTCTGAAGCGCCGGCATTCCTCGTCCACACGGCAGCTCTTCCGGCTGCTTTCTCCTTGCGGCCTTCTTTCCCTCTGAGTCCCCAGCGGAGATGCCTGCCCACGCGCCCTGCTGCCACCGCTGCTGCTTTTTAATGTACTTTCTTAAAGGAGCTCTTAAGATGAATTCTTGCTTAAAGCATGCAAAGGGAGTTTTCATCAGCTAGACTCTTTCCTTTTCTAATTGAAGAGGTTAAAAAACAACAACGAGAAAGCACACACACCCAGCCGCAACCAGGAACAACAAAGAGGTTTGTGTCTCTGTAGCTCTGTTAATGCTACGCTGGGCTGGCTGCCAAGGCATTAAGTGAAATCGAATTCCTAAAACCAGCTTTAATCAGCAGATTTTTATGGTTAGAATTACTCTCTCCTCTAGAAAGCTTGCCAAGGTTAATTCTGTCCTGAGCATGCAGAATTAATGGGCTGGACAGAGACGGGTGGAATTCCGCCCCCCTCCACCCATGATTTTCTTTTAACCTGACCAAAATAAATAAATAAATAAAAATAAAGTAAATCCCATGATGGAGAAAAGCAGTTGGCATTACTGAGGGGAAGGAAAGAGGGGTGTTCTTGCCTTGCCAGTCTTGGCTTGGCACCACCCACCCTCTGGCCCCAGCTAGCTCATCCACTGCCACTCTCCTGGCTTCTGTGTCATTTTGCCCTGTTCTTCCTCCGCTCCTCCCTCCCAGCTTGAGAGAGTCCCTAAGCGAGCTAAGTTCAAGATGCTGGTTTTCTCACCCCTTACATACCCAGTTGATTATTATTATTTGTTAAATTTATTAGTCGCCCATCTAGCTGGTTTACCAGCCACTCTGGGCGACGTACAACATAAAAACATATAATTCACATTAAAACCTTAAAATTCCAACAGTAACACTAAAACCTAACCCGGCCCAAAAGCCTGCCTGAAGAGCCAGATTGTCAAGGTCCGGCAGAAGCTCATCATGGAGGGGGCATGGCGGATGTCATTTGGGAGGGAGTTCCACAGAGTAGGTGCCACGATTGAAAAAGCCCTCTCCCAGTCGATCACTGCTCTCTGCAGATGAGGGCCTCCTGCAGATCCCATTTTATCAGGAGGTCCGTTCCACACAACATACCAGGTGGACCTTTAGTGTGGTGGCACCTACCCTGTGGAACTCCCTCCCATTAAATATTAGACAGGCGCTGTCTCTGTTATCTTTTTGGTGCCTATTGAAGACTTTCCTCTTTCAACAAGCCTTTTAAGTTGAGACCTTATCCCAGTCTGTGTCTGTGTTGGAATTGCTTTTAAAGATGTTTTGTTTTAATATATTTTAATGTCTTTTTTTGGATTTTTATCATTTTTATTTGCCGCCCTGAGCTCCCACTGGGAGGAAGGGCAGGATATAAATTCAATAAACAAATCCCTTTTTAACTGCTTACCCCCACCCCAACCTTGCAGTCGCCTGCCATGGGATCTACTTCTGGGCTGACCTCCCCACAGGCATCCACCCTTGGGTCCCACGCCCACCAGGATTTGAACCTGCAGCATTTGTTTGTTCACTTCCACTGTTTTTATGTTGCTCACAAAGCAATTTTTAAAAGAAACAATAAAAACAAAAAATGGAACAGTGATAAAGTACAATCCCATCAGCAGTAGAGAAAAGCCAGACCTCATAGCACCCCCCTCCCTTAACAATGGCTGCATCAGCATGAAGCCCCAAATTTGTCAAAATGCAAACACAATCAGCCCAAATAACAGAAACAAAAAATGCAATTCTTCATATTCAGAGATGGCAGGTGTTGCCACCACTCACCATATGCTCAGAGGCACATGTTACCAAATTCTTCCAAGCTACACAGGAAGTGGATTGGACTGTGAAAGACCAACCCAAATTGTCTTTGCATTTTGACAAACTTGTAGAGCAGTACAATATCTCAGAGAGGAGGTCAGGTCTCCTGCTCCCCTGGTGCATTCACTATAGCTGCCCAATTTCCCTGTTTTTTAAGTTCGATAGAAATATCTGTAGGCTATAGGTACGTTCGTAAACTGCAAGGTTTTCTGGCCTATTAGTGAATTTCTCCACTTTTTAATCTGGGAGGTAAGAAATAGGATCCTGTGCAAGGTGGAGCATTGTCTGAGGCTGTAAAGAGATTTCAAAGCCTGGACCCTGGAGTGATTCCACGATCCACCCAGCAGTGGGCAAATCAGTCTATGGCAGTCTGGGTCACTTTTGCATAGACTCACCCATAAATCAGTCACATCCTGTTTATGCATTTTAAAAAATTTAAAAACACATTTTAATTTTCATTCAAAATACATATTTCTATACATGTTTTATCTAAAAATATGCATTTCAGCTGCTCTTTGAACCAAGAACTGCATCACAGCATCTGGTAAACAGCTATGTTGACATCTAAACATGACTCTGGTATGTGCAAATCGGATCGGTCCATACCAGAACTTGCAAAGATCAAATGCTTCAAGCATCCCTACACATGCTCACCTTGAGTGCTGCCTCTCCTCGCAAGAAGAGCTATAAAGGCTTACTTTTCTGGCTGTGACTTTGCATGGGCAGGTACAGCCTTGAGCCTGGCTCAAACTTAATTTCCGGCTTCCAGATGCTGGGCAGCTTCCCATGTAGTTCTGCCAAGAGCCTGCCATGAACCTGAACGTCTCACAATCCTTTGCAACACAGAATAGTTCCACAGCAAGCATGCAAGGGTTCTTCAACAGCCATGAGCCCCCACTAACACTTTACATGTGTGTAGGGCACTCATATGTTGCTCAAAGCATTATCTCAGCATCCCTTCCCACAACACT
Organism: Rhineura floridana; assembly: GCF_030035675.1. Lineage (NCBI taxonomy): Eukaryota > Metazoa > Chordata > Lepidosauria > Squamata > Rhineuridae > Rhineura > Rhineura floridana. The sequence goes on from NC_084497.1 coordinate 12,644,052, forward strand.
GCGAGGTAGGCCAGAATTATTTTATTTGGGATGAGGAAACTCTGACCACCCAGTAGCTGTTGGACTCCAGCTCTCACAAGTCCCAGCAGGTAGCATATCTAATCACGAGGGGTGATGGGGGTTGTCATGGAATGACTTCTGGAGGACCAGAGGCTCCGCATCCCTACTTTGTAGAAATCCATGCTCAATGCACAAACCTCAGAGGCAGGGCAACAAGTGAGGTCGGCTGTGCAGCTCTTTACTGTACCCCTCCCGATGTTGCTGGACTCCAACTGCCAGCAGCCAGCATGGCCAATGGTCAGGGATGATGGAGGAGTCTCCCAGCATCTGAGGGGCCCACATGTCAGCCCCTCCACTTTTCTGTCAGTCAGCAGCACTTGCCATGCAGATGCTGGAGTGGCCGAGGGGGGGGGGGAGGCAATGCCATGTCTATTTTTATTTATTTTATTTATTTGTTAAATTTTTATACCGCCCCACTAGCATAGCTCTCTGGGCGGTGTACAGCAAAGAAATACAAATATATACAATAAAATCCCATAATAAAATACAACAACAATATAAGAGAGTAAGAAAACTAAAAACAGTTACAGCACATGTTAAAACTAGATTAAGTTAGATTAAAATGCCTTCGAAAAGAGGAAGGTTTTGACTTGGCGCCGAAAAGATAGTAACGTCGGCGCCAAGCGCACCTCATCGGGGAGACTGTTCCACAGTTCGGGGGCCACCACTGAGAAGGCCCTAGTTCTTGTTACCACCCTCCGAGCTTCTCTATGAGTCGGAACTCGGAGGAGGGCCTTCGATGTAGAACGTAGTGTACGGGCAGGTTCATATCGGGAGAGGCGTTCCAGCAGGTATTGTGGTCCCGTGCCGTATAAGGCTTTATAGGTTAAAACCAGCACTTTGAATCTGGCCCGGAAGCATATTGGAAGCCAGTGCAAGCGAGCCAGAACAGGTGTTATGTCTTCGGACCGCTTGGTCCACAAGTGGTGATGCTGGGGGAGGGTCCCACTCCTCCTCCGGCTGCCCTGCTATGGGAAGGGTGATGTAGCAAGCTCTCCCAAGGTGCATCCACTTGCCTACACCCGTTTTAAAAAAGGATGCCCCTACAAAATAACCCCAGATGGTCCAACGCCCAGGTTCTTGGTGCCGTTCTCCATACTGTGACAGACTTTGATTCCTGCACAGTCAACATTGGTGAAATCGGGCAGAGAAGAGGAATCAACGGATGAGGGGAATTCTACCTCCCTCCCCCCCATTCTGCCCCTCCACGAAGCCTTCCAAGTAGCTGTGGCTTATTCAAAGACAATGCAATAACGCTGAGGTGGTTTCCCTTTAATGAGGCCACCTTGGGGGATGGAAAAGCGAAAGAAATCAGAAATTCAAGCTAAGGTTGGACAGGCTTTGAAATCTACTCCCTGATGAATTGCACCAGTGGGGGAGGGGAGGAGGGAAATATATATTTAAATAAAATCTATTTCCACCGCCACTCCTTCAAAACCCTTCTGAATTTGGTTTAGGTTTTTTTCCTCCCATACACAATTCCCCAATTCCCCTAATAAGAAGCTAAATCAATCTTTAGAGAGAGAACAAACCACATGAAAAGCTCTGCTCTAAAAAGTTTATATATGCACATGTGGGTAGATTGCAACTCCAGACCTGGGCGTTCCATGATGCCTCTCGCAACACTCTCAGCACTGACAGACTAGCGGGGCAGGAAGCAGAATGGGATGTTTGGCTTCTCTGCTCCAGAGCTTTGGGGCCTCTTTGCCACCAGCTCCTCTTGCCTCACTCAAAGGGCAGAGTCCCAGCATTCCAAAGGCCAATCCCCTAATGCCTAGTTCTTTTAAGGGAGAAGGACTCGCTTTGTCATGGGTCCTCCTGGTGATAAAACACTGGCCTTCCTGGGGGTGGGTAAGGAGACCACCACACATGGGATAAACCCCTTCCCTGGAGCTCTCACAGAAACCCAAAGCAGGGGTCCCTTCCCAGATGGAGGGCCTTTGTAGGTCACCTGCCTGGGCTGCCTCTTCCCAACCATCACCCAAAGTTTTTTCCTGGGTTGCAGTCCAGCTGCTGACTCTCACTCTTCCCTCCTCTTCTTTGTCTTTCAAATCCCGGGTTCAAATCCCAGCTCAGGGTTCAAATCCCAGCTCAGCCATGACCATATCATGGTCAATCACCATATCTCAGTTCAACCTACCTCACAGGGTTGCTGTGAGGATAAAATCAGGAGGGGGAGAACCATATTTGGATGCCACCTTGGGCTCCTTGGAGAAAAGGTGGGCTACAAATGTAACAATAAAAAGCTCCAGGGCTGCGCTGAGATGTCTTAAGTCAAGTGTTTTGGGAGCCACGTCACCTCTGGTCTAGTCATGCAAACAATAAACCATCAAGGCCTTCTCTGGGTTATCCCAAACAAAGAAACAAACAAAAAAGGATTTTAAGAACATCCGTGGGGGGGCATTTTTATATCCTGTAACAGGGATGGCCAATGTGGTGCCTTCCAGGTGTTGCTCGACCACAGCTCTCATCATCCCTGACCACTGGCCATGCTAGCCACTGGGGTTGAAGGGGGCTGGAGCCCACCAACTTCTGGAGGACACCAGGTTGGCTACCCCTGTTCTGTTATGACCTGGCACATGGATGTTCCTGAGGGCTGAGGAGAGTCGTGGCCCAGTGGCAGAGAACCTGCTTTGCAAACAGACGGTCCAAGGCTCAGTCCCCAACATCTCCACTTAAAAGAGGACCAGGGAGCAAGCCATGGGAAGGACCCACCCCTTCCTGACACACCCTAGAAAGCCACTGTCAGTCAAAGCACACCATGCTGGGTGAAACTGCTGTACTCAGCCTGCTCGCTTCCTATATCCATATTTGACACACACACACCCCACTGCTGGAGCGGACTCCACAGAAGGCGCAAGGCAGCTCTTCTCTTTCCCTAAGAAGTCCCTGGCACGCTGATAATGACATGCTCTCTCTCTCTCTCTCTCTCTCTCTCTCTCTCTCTTTAGGCCTTTGTGCAGCGACACTATGCATCGTGATCAAAAGACTCGCTTCGGCCCTGTGTGGACACTCTTGGAGTTCCGGAGTCTCTTCTCTACCCAGGCAGCGTCTTGTCAGCACGTGACCCCCCCTTCCCCCCTCAACAGGCAATTTCTTCCCTGCTCCCTCTCTGCTGACAGCCAATTTCTCACGCCTAACTCCCTTCCCTCCAAAAAGAGACCATGAGATAGAAGTATTGACCTGATAGCAAAAACAGGGAGGCAGGGAAGGAAGGCTTCGCAGGCTAACCAAGTGGGACCAAAATCTTTACCCAGATGGACTTCTCAATAAACACAGTCATGGCACCCTCTGAACAAAAGAAGCTGGTTAGCAACAGGATTTAAACCACCGTTGCCACCAGCTATGCTTTTTTAAAAAAACAACGCCACCAGTTCAGCAGTGAAATCTACTTTGCATTGATCTGTCAGCAATAGGAAAAGGGGAAAGGATGAGGAATCGCCTCAGCAACTAATCCTAAGAGAAAGCTAAGGCACAGAGGATGGTGGGATCATCAGCAAGGAATGGAAGCATCACGTGGCGGCCACAGGCACCAAGGAGGTGCTCCCATCTGGTGGAGCTGCCCGATCACGTCCCGCCATCTTCAGAGTTCTGAGAGCCAAAACGGAAGGAAAAGTGCAAAGCGTGAAGAAACGCCTCCAGCAAATGCAAGGCAACAGTCAAGGCAGCCAAATAAGGCAGTCCCTTCTTCTGCTTTAATGGGAGGGGCGCGCATGCAAATGCTCTCATGCTCCACCCACATGGGGTGGATCCACATGCATGGACTGTTAGTAGGATCATAACCAAGTGGGGGCCACAAGAGAGATTTAAAAAAGGATGCACGGCATGGAGAAGATGGGCAGGGATCACACTCCCCCCCTTTCATAACACTGGAAGTTGGGCCAACCCAATGAAACAGGCTGGTGCATTCTACACAAACAGCGAGCAGGCAAGGGCAATTTCACATTTTGACCACCTCGTGGTGAGCTCTCACTCCTTTCCTGGGGCATCTCCCAGTACGCCAGCAGCCCTGGACACTCCTGCGCACGTTGTAAGAGTAGCAAAAAGACAAGACCAGGCTCTCATGGGCAGGCCAGGGGGCTGGAGGCCACAGAAATAATCCTCAGGCTGGAGCTGCTCCTCACATAAAGGACAAGAAAGTGGCCCTGTCCGTCGTATGCCACCAGAGAATAAAACAGTCTGGATTAGGGGAGGATTCCATGAAGCACTGGTGACATTCAAGGCTTTTAAAAAATATTTTTAAAGTATTATTCAAATTGCCTGCGTGCCAAGTTCCACAGAAATGACTGGGCATTGCGCATCTGCCCTTGTTGATTTTTCAGGATGTAACTCTCCCATGCAAGAGCATGAGAAGCAAGATGAACAGGAAAGAAGGATATCAAGAGTCACACATCATTTTGGAAAGGGGTTATGGTTTGTTAGGAGGAGGAGGAGGGCTCCAGCAATGCTCCAAGCTTGTGCTGGGATAAAGGGGAGTCAGCCCTGAGGCTAACACCCCAAAAGACACTCTACAGCAGAGCCTTCAGGGTCAGAGGACCCAAGGCTCCCCAACATGGCCCTCCCCAATTCCCAGACCCGAAGATCCAACACGCACCCGGCAGCAGGAGGCTTCCCAACTCAGGAGGAGACAAGGAGAAGCCTAGCTAGTGATCCAGGAGGAGGGGAGTGGCAGGAAGCCCCCCACTGCCTGCCTGGCTGTTGCTGGTGGGACATATCCCTGCTCAGCGCCTTCTGCTCTCCCCGACTCCTGGCCTGGACAGCTCCTCCGGCGCTGCAGCAGAACGTGCCTTGAGCCGCTCTTGCCAGACAGCTCTGCACTCTGGGCCACCACAGCCAAGTGGCAGAAAGAGGACGGCACCTGACCACCCTTTGTCGGGAGCAACCCGAGGAGCCAACAGGAACCTCCAAGAGATGAGGCACTGAGCCTCAACTGCTTTCCCCAAGAGCGCCTATCGCTTTTAGAAGAGTGCGTGTTTGGATATAGCTTGTCTACCAGGAGCGAAGAGAGCCAGTGTGGTGTAGTGGTTAAGGTGCTGGACTGCGACTTGGGAGACCAGGCTTCGAATCCCCACACAGCCCTGAAGCTCCCTGGGGGATCTTGGGCCAGTCACTGCCTCTCAGCCTCAGAGGAAGGCAACAGGAAACCCCCTCTGAATACCGCTTACGAGGAAAACCCTATTTATAGGGTCGCCCATAAGTCGGGATCGACTTGAAGGCAGTCCATTTCCATTTCACCAGGAATGCAGCCTCCCTCCGCCTTGGGTCCCCCAGGAGGTGCTGGACAGCTCCCATAGTCCACGGAGGCTATCAATGGCTACTAGCCCTGATGGCTCTGCCTGTGACTGCCAGCTTCCTGGAAACACACGGTGAGAACAGGAGGCTGGACTAGATGGCTCCCTTTAGCAGGGCTTTTCTCATGTTCTCTTTGGTTTCTTATGACTATTATTATTGTTGTTGTTTACATTTGTATACCGCCCCATAGCCGAAGCTCTCTGGGCGGTTTACAACAATTAAAAACATTAAAAACAAATATACAAATTTAAAAACACTTAAAAAAAACAATTTGGGGGAGATTCCTGCCTGGCCAGCTCTGCACCTTGAACACAAGCCCATCTGTCCATGCAAGAACATGAAGGACAGTCTAGCAGCAAAAGTGAGTCGCTCTCTTCCCTCCACCCTCAAAGGCAGCACTCTTCCTCATCCATTTCAACCAGAGGCTGGTGGTGAGGCTTCCCTTCAGAACCTTCCTCTAAAGCCACCTCCTGAGAGGCAGCTGCCTGAAGCAGGGCCACTTTGTAAGAGGCTGAAGAGGGGCCAATTCCACAGAGAGAGAGGTATTGGCCATAAGGATAAAGAATTTCATGGCCATAAGTGCTAGAAACTTCCTTAAAAACACACACTGAGAGGCCAGCTCCTATGCCTAGTTCCCAATCTAAAATTCTTATGTAATCCCAGGAAATCACAGTACAAACAGAGCTCTGATTACACCTCCAATTCGCCCAGAGATTTCCCTTGGAGACTAATGTGCCTCTGTAATAGCAGGCATCTTCCCAGGAAAAGGTGAGGAAAGCCCTAACTTGAGCAACAAGCTACGAGTCCCTTGAATGAATCAGCATCACTGGGCCTAATCAGGGGCTGCTGTTCACCTTGGTCCTTGGTCTTACTGGCTCAGTTATAGATGAGGCTGACAGAAGATGAAGTGCTGTGTTTTAAAACATGCTAATGGCGTGTGGGCTGCATGGGGTACAAATTCCTTAGATGTATAACGGGGTTTCTGTTGCCTGCAACAAAATGCAGCTGTGCTTAAATATGAGCCGTCAGGCTTCAAATACAGCAGGATTTAATTTTGCAAGTGTCATGCAGGAATTGGTGGGCCTCAGAGCCCCCTATGGCATGCATGGACGATTTAGTCCCTCCTGTTTCCATGAGGCTTACCAAGGCACCCAGGTGCTTTCTGGTGGCGGCGGCGGGGGGGGGGAGAGGAATTTAAAATGCAGCTTATTTGTAATAAGCACCCCCTCCCTGGCCTTCTCTTGACGTGAGAACTGGGTCTTACGCAGCCAACAGTCTGGTGTGCGCGCTGGCTCCCAACTACACTGCACATCAGCCCTTCAAAAATACCACCAACAGGTTACGGAAGTGGTGTCAGCTGCAAGCACTCCGGCCTGCTGCCAGATCACTACTTTGTACAGCACCAAGCACAATGTTTGTATTAAACATTTGGGCTTTATATGAGAGCCCCTCCCACCTCGGCAACCTGCTATAGACGGGTTGAGCTTTCTAAGAAAGTGTCTGCTATTAAAGGTGACCACTGTTGGCCAATCTTGAGATCCCACCCGGAGGCTGCTGGGAGGTGGGACTAAGCCCACCATTCAACTTTGATCAGAATGATGTAAGTGAGAGGCCAGCAATGTCTGGAGGGCCCCCACAGGCTCCCCCCTGAAGCAAACAACAGACATCCTGCCCTTTCCTTTAAAAACTGCAACTACCGGCAACGGGGAAGCACAATGCAGTCTGGATAGTGGGGGTGAGTGGGGGAGGGAGAATGTCCAGTCATATATGAATTTGTGCTGGCTTTAGAAATCAGCCTGAATTGGTCATGTCACCTGCACTGTTCTTTATTGCCTCTTTTGCACTTATTTATTATTATTTAATTTAATTTATTTATTTATTACATTTATACCCCGCCTTTCTTTTCATGCTAGAAACCCAAGGCAGCTTACATGTGGTTCCCAGGCGGCCTCCCATCCAGGCACTGGCCAGTCCTGACCCTGCTTAGCTTCAGCAGAGAGATGGCCTCAGGTGCCTTCAGAGCAGAGCCTGGGGACTTGGTTCCAACAGGACAAGAAAATGATGCGACAGAAATAATCAAAATGCACAACAGGTTGCTGGTGTGCAAAGGAAAAAGAAGGAGCAAGAGCAACATTTAGGAACAGCTTCTCCGCCTGTGTTTGCAAGGGAATGCCTCAGGGGAGAGCTGTAAGGCCAACCAACCCAAAAAGAAGAGGGTCTGTTTGGAAAGGACCAGCCCAGGGGAAAAACCAGAGAGTCTTGGATGCATGGCGGCTTCCATGATCTCCTCCAACCAAATTAGCAAACTATCTTTTCAAGCAAAACAAAACTACAGAACAATGACCACCACAACAAAAGTCACCGAACCTCCCATTTTGCAAACGTGTCATTGGTCTTTTCAAGCAGACCCGGAATGCAGGGCCTCCGAGCGCTGGCCAGCAGGCAGCAGATGGTCATCCCTTCAGGACTCGGAGGCTAAAACCACAGACACAACCCAAAATCCATTTAAACACCAGATTACCCTCATTCCTGTCAGCTAACGGCGCTGGGAGACATCAGCAGCTCCAGCCGGCTCCATTAATCAACATTCAGTGAGAGCAGCCAATGTGCAGCTGCAAAATCCCTCTGACTCACCGCCAACGCCACACAGAGGCACACAGGCACCATACATCTTTCTTTCCCAGGGCCCTGGCGCTTGGGCCGGAGGGGGGCATGCGAGTCCAGTCCTCACCGACACAGGCCTTGGGAAGGGACCCCAAGGCCATATGGCCGCTCATCAGGACAGAGGAAGCTGCCTTATCCCAGGGCCGATCCTTTGTCCATCTAGCTCAATACTGCCTACACAGGCTGGCAGAGGCTCCCCAAGGGTTGGGGAAGGAGTCTCTCCCAGCCCCACCTGGAGATGCTGCCATGAGGGATTGAGCGTGGGGCCTTCTGCATGCAGTGCAGGGCTCTACCACTGGGCTATGGCCTTTTCCCTCGTTCACAGGCATCCCTTGTTGCTTTTGCATCTCCCCCCCTTCAAGCCTCCTCCACAGCTCCCTCAGCAAGTGCCTGTCAGGGCCCTTCCACAGAGTTGGCCACTGGGAGGGACGCCAGCAGGAAGCGGCAGCTAGTCATGGCCCTCTGGTGAGCAAGTTCTTGACACGTTCCATACGGACTGAAAGGACTTTGGCCTTTAATCAGCAACTTAATCAACCAGGCCCCCCTCCAATGCTGCCATGTTTCTACATCAGAAGTTGGACAGATGCCAAACAGAGGCACAATCCTTTAGGCATATTTTGAATCCAGTTAATTCACAGGCATTTAAGCACCCCATTTCATATTTCAGGACTTGTCTGCGTGCCCAGCAAAAAGCACTGGCACCACTGCACTTCAGGCCACTGGGAGGGAGCCTGCATCCTTTGACTGGGCCGCCGTACTTCCTCAAGTGCGGAAATGCAGCACACCAGGAAGATACTCCTGAGGTGCCACTTTCCTGCACAGAAGAAGGGTCTGAGGTGGAGACACAGGCATGGCCAGAAGGGAACGCTGTGCCAAAAAAGGACGGTGGCTCTTCTACATGCAGTTGGGAGGGGGCTGCACAAGACCCAGGCTCCTTTTTCTATCAGTCTTCTTGCTCACTCACCTTCAGAGCAACTCCCCCCCTGCAAAGCACAGTAGCAACACTCAAGCTGGCTTTCATCTATCAAACACTTAAACTTTTACGATGGTAATTCTTTTAATAAGAGTTCTTTAAATATTTACAACTCCGAGGCGTGCATGTTGTACAGTGAGGAATGATAGCTTTAATCTCGGTGAGCTCAGGAACTCTCCCCACTTCCTGACGCGCCCTCCAGAAGCTGCATCAGCAGAGCAGAATTGCCATTTATTTGCCAAGTAGCCCAATGGGGGGGGAGGGGGGACTCTGGGGCCCAAGAAGCCACCATGCTGTGCGCTCTGGCCTCAGGGCCCTTTTCAGGCACTGGGGGATACAAGAGGGCAGCCTCCATCCTGAGCGGCTGGTAGGCAACAGAGGCAGGCCTGGTATAAATAGTACTCACAGGAGGAGCCCACAGGCAGACCCTTCTTGCCTCCTGTGCCTCAGGCTCCAGCTTCTCCAGTTCAAACTCCCAGTGACAGCTGCTGACCTCAGGAAGCTGGACTAGAGAACACCCCTGGCTTGCCTGGCGCTGATAGTGTCTTTCACTGCACAGAGTGGACATGCTATTCCAGACCTCTGGGGCTTCTTTAATGTGTTGCCTGAGAACTGGGAGATGCACATTTCATTCCCTCATGGTGGTTCTGTGGCACCTCCATTCAGAGGCTCCTGAAGATCAGCAGTGGAGGGTCATCAATGGGGAAGGTCACTGGCGACACTGTGCCCTGCTGGAGGCCTATCCAGGTATCTGGCAAGCCACTGCTGGAAACAGGAGGACAGAGTAGATCAGCCACTCCACATCTGCTGCCCTCCTGATGTTGCTGGACCACAATCCCCACCATCGTGATCATCACTGCCATCCCTGACCGTTGTGAACCCCTTGTTTCCCATCCTCCTCCCGCCAAACTTAAATTTAAACAAGCTAATGGCTGTGCCTTAAAGTGTTTCCTGTGGCTGGATTATGCCTAGTGGTATAATAATGTTAGGATGAAGAAACAATCGCTACCTGCCTTGCGCCATAGAGATAAGATGGAGCTACACAAGCAAGAATGCAGAGCCCCACAAGATCAAAAGAAAGGCAGTGCTGATTGTTCTCTAACTGCAATACCCATTTCAAAGTAGCACATCTGATGCAGCCAAACAGATTTTTTGGGGGGGGAAATTCATAACAAAAAGGAGGGGGGAAACGAGGCACATGCTTGGGCTGAGTTCTAACGGGCACGCAACTGACAGGGAATGTGGTGCAGCAGTCTGAGCCGCCTCGTGGCAGTGCACAGGTGGTCTATGGGCATACTTGGAATCCACTGCACGTGCAAGCTCCTTCCGGGCCAAACATGGCTTTTAGCGACTTTTCCAGATGGCGACTATTCAGAGATGGAGGGGCAAAGAGAAGGGAGAGGCCAGGAAGAGGACTCCCCTGTCCTTGGTCTTCAGTGCCGGCATGGACAAAACATCCACAAACGAAATGTGGAAGTGAGGGGAATTCGACACATCATGTAATCAGCACAGCAGGCAGCTCCTTGCAGGACTGAGAGCCCACAATTTGTATGCAAGCGACTGCCACAGCACATTTCTTTATTAAAGTGGGGATACTTTAATCTCAGTCTAATTCTATCTGTGGGGGAAAAGGCCACATCCTCAGCTGCCTATTGCAAAAACCCACCGGATGCCCGGTGCCAATTTGTATTCAAGGTGGCATGTCTTGTCTGTCAACACGTTCGCCGCTTATATCTACCATCTCTTATTTATAATCTGGCTCCGATTAATGAATGACAGTGGCTCTCATCGCAGGAAATTTGATTAATCAGTTTAAGTGCTTAATCACCACAGCCTTGGTGAGAACGCAACTGATGAAGGTACCTCTCACTTTGATGTACAGGAATTGGAGAGGGGAAGGAAGGAAGGGATGAAAGCTACTTTGATAGAAAGTGTTGGATTAGAGTAACAAACGGGGAACTATTATCTGCCCCTGCCCAAGCAAAAAAACTGGCATTGATCCGTTCCAGTGGTACATATTACAGGAATACCCCCATAAGTTCAAAACAAAAGTCCATCCAGTCCAGCATTTGGACAGTCCCTCAGCAGCCAGCCACACGTCTCCCAGAAGCCCTGGGCATCACATTCCACCACGTTTGGGGGTGGGTTTCTGAAGTGGCAAAAACAGCCAGTCAAAGGAGTGGGCAGTCAGGAGCCAGCAAGTTGGCAGCAGCCTCTTGGGGTGCATCAGCTCTGGGCAAGGGCTGAATGATGAGGTGAATCAGGGTGATTCAGGGGGCTTCCCTCTCCTGAAGTGCAGTGTCAATAACTCCCCTCGGGTTGGACCAGATCTGCCCCTCAATTTTATGATACCTCTATGGTTCTCTAGGTCCATTGGGTCTGCAATACGTGAGTATGCCCAAACCATTGCCTGCGGAGAAATGAAGAGCTCTGGATTTTTATTTTATCTTATTTTATTTGCCAAAGTACAGCAGCAGATTTTTTTTTTAAAGTTAAAAACGTAATTTATGGGTGTTTTTTTTTAAAAAAATCTACATTGCTATGTTTTAACAAAATAAAGACAAACAAACAAACAAACAAAAAGCTTGCAGACCTCTTCAGAACTCTGCAGACCACATTTTGGACAACCTAAAGTGGTAAGGCCTGTTGGAGGCTGTAATGCTTATCTGGGAACACAAAGAAGCACCAGAAAAGAAAACCCAACATTTTTTTAAAAATGCAGAAGCAAGAATGCACACCACTCAGATACCTCTTAAAAGAAAGAGCAGGAAACCACCCCTCCGACCCATGCTCCCTCCCCTAAAGGATTATGGAGGACAGTGAATCTCTTTCACTTTCCCCTGCAACAAGCCCCTGGTCCTATTTATCTGCAATACGGCCCACTTTGGCCACTAGTGAAAAAATTATAGCCACTTTTAGATTCTCCATTATAATGAATGGAGACTACAAAGCTTCATTTTCTTCAGAGGGGCTCAGAACCCAAATTACAGACTGAAGCAGCGAGAGCACAGAGAGACTTAGAAACAGACTGGCACCTTAAAAACAGAGATACAGACACAAGGTGAATCCTGGGGGCCATGCGCACCCCCCTAGGGACTAGCATCCATCATGATCTTGCAACACCTGGGACAGCTCCAGATCAAGCCTGTCAATGGCAGCAAGCAAGTTCAGAATCCAAAGGAGCTCTGGTGTCCTGGTCAAGGATCCAAGCTCCAAGCTGTCAGGCATGGGCACTGCCATTCACACACTGGCAAGGTCGTGTTTGGTCTCCTATCATCTCTTCTACAGGAGGCTGCCCTAAAAGACAATTCAGAAGCTTCAGCTGGCCCAGGATGTGGTTACCAACTGGCACTAGCTGTAGCGAACCCACCACCAATTTGCTTCTGATGGACAGCACCAATTTGCTTCTAGCCACAGTTTAAGGTGCTGGTTCTCATCTCGAAAGATCTGCCGCAAAGACTGAGAACCTGCGACCCCCCCCAAGATGCTAGGCACTCCCATTATCCCAAGCCAGCATGACCAATGGCCAAGAACGATGGGGGTTGTAATCCAACAATAACTGGAGGACACCAGATTGGGAAAGTCTGCCTTGGGCAGTCTGGACAAAGGTGACCTTAGGAAGCACCTTCTTCCATGAGAGGCTCAATCTTGCCAAGCCCCTCTTAGCCTGGGTATGTACATTTATCCCAGGAGGCCTTGATACTGACTCCTAGATGAGTGGCCGCCAGCCTGTTCATCGTATTGCAGCAAAACCACCCAAGAATCTTGTGGTATCTTACAGGCTAACACATTTATTACAGTATAAGCTTTCAAGGACCGGAGTCCACTTCATCAGATGGAGGAAGACATTGGAATGAAGTTGTGGTAGCTTTTGATATTAATAACATCATGACTGTGGTGTTCACATTGTGTTCATTTTTATCACTCTCAGGACAGGTTGCAGTTGAGAGCATCTGCTCTGCATGTCGAAGGTCCCCGGCATCTCCAAGATCAGCTGGGAATGTCCCCTGTCCGAAAGCACTGCCAACCAGTGGACTAAACGGACCAGGGCCGCCTATTCAGAGTAAGACAGCTTCCTAGTTGGATCAATCTTAAATTTAGGTCTATAGGCGTTTTTAGTCTTTTACTCTTTTTTAATGCAAGTAGATCCTGTTATGTTAGGGCATAAATAAATTGCTTAAATAAAATAAAATAATCAAGTGATGATGTCTCAGAGCCACCTTTTGCTCCAGAAGAGATTGGGGTACACACATTTTTAAACAGAAGGAATACAAGTCCCAGCATTTGAGCATTCCCTCAAATGTATTTCTCACCCAGATTTGCCCTTTCAGCCTTGAATCCAAGACTGGCTGGAGGAGGCCAGTATCACAGCCAGACTCATTCCGTGTGCATCAGCCCAAAGCTCTTTCCCATCAGTTCTTTTGCAAAAGGAGAGCAAACAAAGGGCAGGCGCTACAAAGCTGCCGGTTCTCATCCAAGCCATTTTGCAAACTGCCCAATCTAGGCAAGGAACAATAAGAAGAGAGAGAAAGGAATCCCCACCCCCACCTTGGCAGCCAGCTCCCCTGCAGGCAGAGAAAAAGAGGCGGGAGGGGGCCCAGCGCAGGTTGCGGGCGGCCTGCTTCCCCACAAACTCACTCTGCTGCACCCTGCCAGTCGCATCAAAGGGAGGGGGAAGAATTGATGGCAGAATAAAAAGTCGCTCTTCTAATCCTGTTGTCTGCGGTTAGGGTAGAGATAAATTCTAATTAAAAAAGGAAATAATCATTAAAAGATGTATCCATGCTGAACAGTGCAATTAATCAAGCACTTTGTTAATACATATTCATATTTGTTGTCTCACGTTTGAGTCAGGAAACTGGATGTAGCATAAAGGCATGCAGCAAGTGCCGTGGAAGCAGTTACTGGACCACACCGGCTGCTCCCCCCCCCCGTACCGTCTAGGAATAGGGAGGCCTTCTGTGGCCGGCAGCAGTCTCCTTCAGCAAAGCATCTGTCAGGGCTGGGGAGGTGAGTGACCCACAGAGACCAGGGACCCAAACCTGCGACTTGGGGAGGGGGACATTGCAGAGGGGAGCAGATTCCCAGCACAGAGGCCAGCCGGGCTCTCTTGAGAGCCTCTCTCCTGGCAGATGCTCAGATGGTAAACCCCACAGGTGCAGCGACTTGAGCCTTGCATTCATTTCTCTAGTCAGTGTACATGATGCATTGTGGACGCTAATGCTAATATGGAAAGGCTGGAATCTTTAGCTCTTTGGAGAGGTATATGCTTTTCTATATTTGCAAACAGTAGCTAGGACCCGAAGACAGACAGTGTTTATGTATCTCAAGGAGCAGGTCCCAATGCCACAGCATGCCAACCCACTTTTCAAACCCAGACGCCTTTCGGGCAGCCTCCCCCAAGGTGGTGCCCTCCAAAGGTTTTGGAGTCCAATGCCCATCAGCCCCAGCCAGCGTGGAGGGCACCAGTGCCTGAACTGGCACTCCCCTTTCCCATTCCTGCTGGTGCTCTCCCAGGCCTCCTTGTGGAAGGGGTCTGGCTGAACTGGGCAGGATCCTGGGGATGAAAAGAAGATCATGCCTTGGGCAGGAGCGTGATCAGACCTGCGCCAGCAGTTAAATTTCTAGGAGGCTCCAGCATGTCCCTTTTTGCTGCTGTTGGTCTTCTCTGGAGGAGAAAGAGGGAGCCAACTGCAAGGCATCTAGCCTGGGGAGAGGACTCCCCCCCTCGGAGCTGTATTTAAACCAGGCTTTGCTGAGGTCCTTGGAGTGCAACAAGACCGGCGCCTGGCGCTCTCTCATCTGGGCCCTTCCTTGCTTTGTATTTGAGTCTAGATCGTTTTTGGTGTGTGCACTATGGCTTATTCTGTTTGCTAAATTGTTGGTTTTTGTCTTATTTCAATGTGTTGCTTTTCGTCAGCTGACTTCTCCCCCTCTGCCCCAGTGCCTTGTGTCTGATATTTTGCATGTTTGCTGTAAGCTGCTTTTGGCACAGCTGGTTGTGGAAAGGTTGCGCATGAATAAACTCAACCGATCGATGTCAGAACAGTCCATCCTAGAGATGTGTGCATCCTGTGGGGTCCTACAAGGCTCCGGAGTGGGGACGGGAACCTTCTTCAGTCTGACAGCTGATTTTCCTTTGGGGGCTGCATACCGGGGGTGGGTAGGGCCAGAGGAAAACCCGGGTCCTTCTGCATGCAAAGCAGGCTTTGGCTCTTTCCTAATACCACTGTGACATGCCAGCAATCAAATATCAAACTGTGTCGCATGTCAGTATTGAATGCTAGAAAATTTGTCCTCCTCCTCCTCCTGCCCTTAACCAACAGATCCCAGGGCAGGTTACAAAATCTAAAATACAATAGTAAGAAGAATTAACACACATTTCAATCTCAAGAACAGGGAGGGTTCTGACAACATACATCTCAGGAGCCAAAGGCCAGGATAAAGAGGTCCTCAGCATTTGCCGAAAACTATATAGTGAAACCTCCTTTAGGATGCACACCGTAACGTGGTGAGGGGGTTTGAGAGTGTTGAAGAAGCTGAGAGCAATGCCGTCAGGAGTCTAGACCAAGAGGCTAGACTCCTAGCAGGGGCACCCAAGGTGGAATGGTCGAAGCTGAGACACCAGACTAAGATGCAGCCAAACTCAGAGGAAGGCAATGGTAAACTGCCTCTGAATACCTCTTACCACGAAAACCCTATGAACAGAGTATCCAAAATTAGATAGTGCTGGAAGATGAGACCCCCAGGTCAGGAGGCACTCACCGAGCTACTGGGGAAGAACAAAGGACAAGTACGAGTAGCGGTGTGACTAATGACGCAGCTGGGTCAGAGCCGAAAGGAAGCCCAGAGACTGATGCGCACAGATGCAAAAGGAGAGTCCGGAGTTGTACGACTTACACAATAGGAACATGGAATGTGAAATGTATGAACCAGGGAAAGTTAGAAATTGTCAAGCACAAAATGGAACGTCTCAACATTACAATACTTGGTGTGAGTGAATTAAAATGGATGGGAATGGGACATTTTCAATCAGACAACTACAAAATATTTTATGCAGGAAATGAGAAATTAAGAAGAAATGGGGTTGCTTAATAGTGAGAAGTGATGTAACAAAAGCAATTAGGAGCTTCAACACAAGGTCTAAGCGAATGATATCAATAAGATTAAACAGGAAACCTATTAACATAACCATCATCCAAGTCTACACTCCAATGGCAAATGCAGAAGAAGAGGAATTGGAGAGCTTTTACGCAGAAGTACAGGAGGAAATGGATCACACACCAAAACAAGATATGATGATAATCGTGGAGGACTGGAATGCAGAAGTAGGGAACAGAGAAGAACTAGGAATTGTGGGGAAATGGGGCTTAGGAGACAGAAATGAAGCAGGAGAAAGACTTATTGAATTCTGTGAAGCCAATAATTTGTTTCATGCAAATACATTTTTTGAACAACTGAAAAGAAGACTATACACATGGACATCACCAAATGGTCAATATAGGAATCAAATTGATTATATAATTGGTAGCAGAAGATGGAGAAGTTCCATACTTTCTACGAAAACAAGACCAGGAGCAGACTGCGGTACAGATCATGAACTGGTTGTATCGAAAATCAGAGTAAAGCTAAAGAAGAACAATAAAGCAATGATAATGCCAAAATACAATCTAAATAACATCCCAGAAGAATATAAAGATAAATAAGGAACAGGTTTGAGGCTTTAAACTCAGTTGACAGAGAACTAGAAGAACTATGGAATGAAGTCAGAGATGTTATAAGAGAAGAATGCAAAAAGACAATACCTCTAGTTAAAAAGAGAGAAAGACCGCAATGGATGACTGAAGAAACTCTTAAAATGGTTAAAGACAGAAGGAAAGCAAAAGGAGAAAGAAACATGGTTAGAACCTTAAATGCAGCAATACAGCAACTAGTACATACAGACAAAGAGAACTATTACAATCGTTATTGTATAGAAATAGAAGAGAACAACAAAAAGGGAAGAACAAGAGCCCTATTCCAAAAGATTAGAGAAATGAAAGGAAAATTTAAACCAAGAGTAGGTATGTTGAATAATCAACAGGGGAACACACTGACTGACCGAGATGAAATAAAAAGACGATGGAAGCAATACACTGAAGAACTCTGTAAAAGAGAAGCCAGGAGGACAGATTCATTCACCGAGGAACCGTATGGTGAAGAACCAGAAATTTTAGAATGTGAAGTGAAAGCTGCTCTTAAAATACTTGGAAGAAACAAATCACCAGGAACAGATGGCACACCAACAGAGTTGCTATAAGCTACTGAGACTGAATCTGTCCAAATTTTGACAAAAATTTGTCAATAAATATGGAAAACTAAACAATGGCCCACAGATGGGAAGTGTTCAATGTATATCCCACTTCCAAAGAAAGGGGATCCCAAGGAATGCAGTAATTACTGAACTATTGCCTTAATATCCCATGCAAATAAAGTAATGCTCAAGATTCTACAACAAAGGCTCTTACCATATAGAGGGCGAAAAATGCCAGATGTCCAAGCTGGATTTAGAAAGGGAAGAGGCAGCAGAGATAATGTCACAAACATACATTGGATAATGGAACGGACCAACGAATTTCAGAAGAAAATCACCCTGTGCTTTATAGATTACAGCAAAGCCTTTGACTGTGTAGATTATGAAAAACTATGGAATGCTTTAAAAGAAATGGGGGTACCACAGCATCTGATTGTTCTGATGCACAACCTATACTCTGGAAAAGAGGCTACTGTAATATGGAGAAACCGATTGATTCCCCATCAGAAAAGGTGTGAGACAGGGGTATTTGTTTAATCTATACGCAGAACATATCATAAGGAAAGGGGGATTGGACCAAGATGAAGGAGGTGTGAACATTGGAGGGAGAAATATCAATAATTTAAGATATGCAGGAACCAGTAATGATTTAAAACAAATGCTGATGAACGTTAAAGAGGAAAGCACAAAAGCAGGACTACAGCTGAATGTCAAGAAGACTAAAGTAATGACAACAGAAGATTTATGTAACTTTAAAGTTGACAATGAAGACATTGAACTTGCCAAGGATTATCAATACCTCGGCACAGTCATTAACCAAAATGGAGACAATAGTCAAGAAATCAGAAGAAGGCTAGGACTGGGGAGGGCAGCTATGAGAGAACTAGAAAAGATCCTCAAATGCAAAGATGTATCACTGAACACTAAAGTCAGGATCATTCAGACCATGGTATTCCCGGTCTCTATGTATGGATGTGAAAGTTGGACAGTGAAAAAAGTGGATAAGAGAAAAATCACCTCATTTGAAATGTGGTGTTGGAGGAGAGCTTTGCGCATACCATGGACTGTGAAGAAGACAAATAATTGGGTGTTAGAACAAATTAAACCAGAACTGTCACTAGAAGTTAAAATGATGAAACTGAGGTTATCATACTTTGGACACATAATGAGAAGACCTGATTCACAAGAAAAGACAATAGAGCTGGGAAAAACAGAAGGGAGTAGAAAAAGAGGAAGGCCAAACAAGAGATGGATTGATTCCATCAAGGAAGCCACAGACCGGAACTTACAAGATCTGAACAGGGTGGTCCATGACAGATGCTCTTGGAGGTCGCTGATTCATAGGGTCGCCATAAGTCGTAATCGACCTGAAGGCACAGAACAACAACAAGAAATATAGTGAAAGTGCCAAATGCACCTCTTTCGGGAGGCCATATCTTAGGGGCTGCCACAGAGAAAGCCACCATCTCCTGGACTTCTGAGGGTGGTGGAACCACCAAGACGGCCCCTCTACTGTTCTTAACACCTGAGAGGGTCTGTAGGGAAGGAGGCGGTATTTCAGATATTTGGGACCTGAGTCATTATGGAGCTTTAAACACTAGCATGAGCACTCTGAATTGGGCCCAAAACAAGCTGGCAACCAATGCAACTGTTTTAGAACAGGGGTTACGTGAATTCTAAAAGGAACCCCCACCAGTAATCTGGCCACTGTGTTTGGACCAGCTGAAGTTTCCAACTCATCTTCAAGGGCAGCCCCACGTAGAGTGCATTGCAATAATCCAGTGTGGAAGTTACCAGAGCATGGAGCACTGTGGCCTAGTCATCTCAGTCCAAAAAGGACCGTAGCTGGTGAAATAGGCACTCCTAGCCAGCAAGGCCACCTGAACCTCCAGTGACAATGCCGGGTCAAGGAGCGCCTCAAAGCTATGAACTGCTCCTTCATGGGGAGTGCAACCCCATCCAGAACAGGCTGTCTCACCACCTCCTGGACATAAGAACTCTAGACACATGACACCTCTGTCTTGTCAGGATTCAGCGTCAGTTTGTTGGCCCACCTCCAGCCCATCACTGCCTCCAGACATCTGTCTAGCACCCCAGCGGCCCCTCTCGATTCAGATGGCACAGAGAGGTACAGCTGAGCGTCACTAGCATATTGGTGACACATCACTCCAAAACTCCTGAGGACCACTCTGAATACAAATGTGAAAGGTTATTTAAAGGTTATTTAAAGGTTATTTTAAACAACAACAACAAATCTTGTAGGTTGTCAAAACCAGAAAGAGATAACCTGTCTCTTCTGGCTGGGGCTGATGGGAGTTGTAGTCCAAAAACATGTGGAAGCACCAGGTTGAGAAAGGATTAAACTAATCAAACCAGACAGCCTCAAACTGGGCATGCCTGAGTCAGTGACCCCTTCACAGATATCTCCTGCATAGAACAGGCCGGGAATCCTTTTATCCACAGCTTGTGGCTCGGGCAGTCTGACGGCATATTCACAGTTCATTACTGCACGTTTATATCTGATTCCCCCCTCCTTTCCTTTTTCTTTTTTTGGCTGCCGATATGATGAAAGCCTCCTAGTAAAATCTTCATTAACTCCTGTCACAGTTCAGCTCCAACATTATTTTTCCTTATATTAGGATTTCCAGCTCAGCTCAGATGTATTTTTTTTTATTATTATTGTCAGGCTAGGAGGAAAACACTTGTCTAATTTGCAGCATCCCCATTATATGCCTTTTATAACGGCTGCTAAAGGAGAATAAATACGAAATAGTTCTCTGCCATATTTCCATAAGACTTTAATGCGCTGTATGATTTCTCCAACACCCCCACTTGGAGATATATTAACCTCGTGAGGACTGTTGATGCATTGCCATACCTGGAAGGGCACAGATGTTCAGAGATTAAGCTGGAGTGCCCTTCACCAGGCCACAGTGACATTTCTTGAATGAATAACTGACAGATACCAAAGCGAGCTGAGGCATCCACACAGCTTTGAAGCAGAAATATAACATACTACAGAACAAAGAATGACTCAGGGAAGGCCCATCAAAACAAATGAGCCTTCAAGGCCTGTCGAAAAATCTGAAGTGTAGCCACTCACTGAGCTCTAATAGGAGGGATTTCAAAGGTGTGGAGTCACCACAACGAAGGTCCTCTCGCATGGTCACATGGTCAGGGGAAAGTGTCTAGCCTAGCTTTCTTCCTGACGTGCTTGCTTTCCACATGCAGAGACATTCTTCACATGGAAGAGTTTCACATGGAGATGGAACATCCACCCGCAGCAGCCTTCTGAAGTTACAGTCTCATCCTGGGGGCTCACTCTGTTTCAACTACAGGGAGAGAGACAGAGGGAAGCAGAGCATGGAGATAAATGCTATCCCCTGTTGTGCATCAGATAATAAGAGAGGTATACTACTTCTGTACATGGAAGATCCATTAAGCTTCTTAAGTCCTCTTGGTAGTCCCACCGCCCTCAGAGTTTTAGGGTGGTGGTGGGGGGCTGGAAGCCCAGGAGAGGGCCTTCTCTGTGGCAGCCTCTAACTGGTGGAATTCTCTCCCCACAGAGGTGCACCTGGCACCTTCACTGTACAGCTTTCGTCATATCCTGAAGATGCACTTCTGCACTCTGGCTTTTGACACTTGAGAAGTGCATTTCCAGGACCCTCTCTACTTGTGAATGTGATTCGTTTAACTGTTTTTAATAATGTATTTTGTATTGTTGTGACCCGCCCTGGACCTTCTGGTGAAGGGCAGGTAATACCTTTGATGGTGAAGACAGAGCAGGGATGAAGGATGCAAATTCCTGTGAAATTTCAAAGTTCACAATTCTGAAGTGGTACTGAGGTCAGGGCATAATTTGACCTCCAATTTGACATTAGGTTTCAAAGCTGAAACACAGCCCAAAACTGAAGATGTCACCATTTTGGTTTTTAAATTATTAAAACATTTTGGATTAATGAACAAACAACATTACTCATTTCTCCCCCACTAAATGCTATTGGAAGTCAGCTGACTTGAGGGCTGTGGCGTGGATTGTGGCAGCAGTGGCTGCCTGAGGTCTGCTGTGAAAGACTGTGACAGGCTAACAAGCAACATGTCAGATGCTGTCAAAGTTTGACTGTGATTGTTTATCAGCGGCCAAATACTATCAGACACCAACTGACAAGTCACATCAAATGTGAAATATTGACACTAAAGATCATTGGCTCTCAAATGCTGACTAGGAATATTCAGGGCCAGCCCAAAACATTTTGCAGCATGAGGTGAAGGACAAGATGTTCCTGGCCCTCATTCCCCAGTACTGAAGCTCCCATGCGGGCAACGCCATCCTCCCTGGCCTTACCCAAGGGTAGCCGAGTAGCCAAAGGGAGCGTCTGCCTGGGCTCGGGGCATGCCCAGTCCTGTCCTCCCTGCTATGCCTGAGGCAGCCGCCTCACTCTGCCTAATGGGAGTGCTGGTCCTGACAGTATCAGGAATATTTGCATATCCATTGAACATTTATTTATTTATTTATCATTTGATTTATATCCCGCCCTTCCTCCCAGCAGGAGCCCAGGGCAGCAAACAAAAGCACTAAAACACTTTAAAACATCATAAAAACAGACCTTAAAATACATTAAAAGAAAAAAAACTGTAAAAACATTTTTTTTAAAAAAGCTTTAAAGACATCTTTAAAAAAGGTTTTAAAAACATATTGTTTTTTAAAAAAGGTTTTAAAAAAACATAACAAAAACCAATTCCAACATGTTGGAGCCACTTTCTTTCAGCTCTGGGTGTTGACCATTAACACTGCCCCAAGCCATTCCTGAACGACTACTACCTACTAGCCCAGACAGTTATGCTCTCCTTCCCCTGGTGGAGATAGGATCTCAAGCAGGGAGACGGCTCTCGCACTCAGGGATGGCTTGGGGGCTTCTCAGAAGAGGCATCTGGTTGGCCATTGTGAGGAAAGGGTGCTGGACTGGATGGGCCCCATTTGGCCTGACCCAGCAGGCTCTTCTTGCGTTCTTATGAAGTTCCACTGAGTTCCATGTGGCTTATCCCCAGGATAAGAGTGCATAGGATTTCAGCCTTGGTGGGCTTCCAGCACAGGACCACATCAGGAAGCTACATGGGGACTTGACTGCCAACCTTCCTGCTGAACACTGCTAAGCCAAATGGGTGGACCAGGTTGGCAGAGGAGATGCAGTTCAAAACCAGAGGTGGGGCATGCTTTATGTTTGCCCTGGGTACTTTCCTTCACTGCCTTGCTTGCTAAGATCCTTCTCAGTGAAGATGCCAGGGATTGCTCCTAGGACCTTCCGCAAAACAAACACATACATACACCCTTTCAGGCTCCTAATGGCAGATCATCCATGGCCATGCTGGGAAAGCTTTGCTGGGCACGTGTTGCTTCCTCCCTTCCCTGCCTGCTCAGACCAGGAAGACACCTGGTCCTTCAGGTTAGCTCAGGCCTTGCCCCTTTGGAGGATAAAAATAACAACAACATCCGAAAGCCCTGCTGGACCAGGCCTGTGGAAATATTTCTTTGCCGAAGGCTGTTTAGAAGATGTAGCTTCCACCCTTTTAGAATGCACTTTTCTTCCTTTGCACAGATTCCCTTGATAAAAAGGAATCCCCAAAATGTGCTGGAAACTTGCACCCTTGTGTTGTGTCCTTTTGTTCTGGGCTTTTCCTACAGCTGCTTTTGATCCCCTCCGTTGCCAGTCCATGATGAGGCATTTGGTCCTCTCACCAGAAAGAAAAAAATAAAATAAAATGGAACATTTCCAACTTAGCTGTAAGCCAATTCATTTGATGGACCTTAGTTTCATCCTATTCCTCGATTATCTTTATCATTACACTTTGGAAAATGAATTATTTCAGCATTCAAAGTCTTCCCTAGGCATGCTCAATTTAAAACTCCTGAGCAGGAGGGAGTGGCTGTTGTGGAGAAGGCAGGCCAAAGCAGAGAGGACTTGAACCCTTTTGTATACCGTGCACAAAACCCACACACACACACAGCTCTGCACTCAACATTCTGAACTGTTAAGGTTCTTCCTTGTGCCATGTCAGTTTAGGGGTTTGGGAAGAGGCTCAAAATGGTCTTGTAAGGACTGACAGCGGCAGGATCAGGCCTACTCCTGAGTTGCTGTAAAGTGGTGGTGGCGGCAGCAAAGGTGATGACTCAAAGCGCAGCCAGCTTAGGCTGGGGAGGGAATTAATTGATTGATTGATTGATTGATTTCCATCCTGCCCTTCTACCCTGCAATAGGGCACTCAGGGCGGCTTACAATAAAATCGCACACATACATAATAAATAAAATATACACAATACAAAAACAATACATTACACTAAATTAAAAAACACAAAATACAATATGCATATGTATACAGACAGACAGAAAGATATGTATATACGCATAGATATATGAGGAAGTGATATTAAAAGGACTCAAAAGATAAAAATTAAAAATAAAGAGCATAAAAACAGTGTCAGGCTCACACTGCCAGTCCCTCCCAAAGGCTCTCTGGAACAAGATATTTTTCACAAGTTTCTGGAAAACCATGAGGCAAGGAGCAGAGAGGTCTTCTTGAGGCAAGGAATTCCAAACCTTGGGGGCCTCCGCTGAAAAGGCCCTCTCCTGCGTGCCTGTCAACCTAACATCTTTCATTCCAGGCATGCGGAGAAGACCAGAGGGAGATGACCTTAAATCCCCGGCAGGTACATATGGGCATAAGGGGTCCCTCAAGTACATTGGTCCAAGGCTGTTTGGGCCTTTAAAGGTCAGAACCAGCACTTTGAATTGGGCCTGGAAACAAATTGGGAGCCAGTGGAGTCAATAAAGCACAGGGGTGATATGCTCCCTGCGCCGTGCTCCTGTTAAAATTCTGGCTGCTGCATTTTGGATCAACTGTAGTTTCCGAATTGTTTTCAAAGGCAGCCCCACGTACAGTATGTTACAGTAGTCAAGCCTCGATGTCAGCAATGCATGTGTCACTGTGGCCAAGGCAACTGCTTCCAGGAACGGGTGCAGCTGGTAGACCATTTTGAGCTGGCCAAACACACTCCTGGCTACCACAGTCACCTGATATTCAAGCAGCAGGGCAGGATCCAGGAGGACTCCCAAACTGCGGACCTGCTCCTTCAATGGGAGTGCAACCCCATCCAGAATAGGTTGCAGACCTTTCCCTGGCACAGTTTTCCCCTTGACTAACAACACTTCCGTCTTGTCTGGATTAAGTTGCAGTTTGTTAGCCCGCATCCAGCCCTTCACAGCCTGTTTAGGATGAGCACTCCCTCCCTGCAATCAGATGGAAGGGAGAGGTAGAGTTGAGTGTCATCAGCATATTGATGACATTGCACTCCAAATCTCTGGATGACCTCTTCCAGCGGTTTCAAATAAATGTTAAAGAGCATGGGAGACAGAATGGAACCCTGTGGGACCCCATAGGGCAATGGCCCGGGGGTCAAGCAGTAGTCTCCCAGCACCACTTTCTGGGTCCTGTCCGTCAGGTAAGAATGGAGCCACCATAAAACAATGCCTCCCAATCCCGTCCCAGCTAGATGGCCCACAAGGATACCATGGGTCCAGCAGCACCAACAGGGATGCACTCCCCCTGTCTGATCCCCAGCATAGGTCATCAAGCAGAATGTCCAAGGCAGTCTCTGTCCCACGGCCAGGCCTGAAGCCTGATTAAAAAGGGTCTAGATAGTCCGATTCATCCAGGAAAACTTGGAGTTCTGCAGCCACGACTCTCTCAATCACCTTGCCCCAAAAGGGGAGATTAGAGCCTGGGTGAAAGTTAAATTTTACCCATTTAAGCTGTTTTTCACCTGGTGAGTTTCCATGCCCAGAAGGAATCCTTGTTGAGAGAAACTGGCAATTTGTGATGAAAAATTAAAGCATAGTTAAGTTGGGGGGGAGGGTTCAGTTCCCCCCTTTGGACCACCCAGGTGGCCCTTCAATCCCCTGCACTACTCTTTAGAAGCAATTGGTGGGCCTGGATTGGGTCCTGCCTGCTGTCGCTTCCAGCAGCCCACTAAGTGTGTTCCAAATGTGGAGAGGTCTGACCTTCAAGTGTCCTTTGGACAACTCCCTTCTTAAAATGCTATGTATACAGCTAAAAGCAAATTATTGTGTATGCCTGTATTAAATCTTCCTGTTCCAATTTAAAAGCCTCCCAGCCTTTCGCTATAGCTCACCAGCCCTGGCAGCCACGACAGTAAGTAAGCCTTTAAGAATGGTTGTCTGGACAGGCACCGGTGAAAATACCAAGTTTACATTGC
This sequence comes from Rhineura floridana, assembly GCF_030035675.1. NCBI lineage: Eukaryota > Metazoa > Chordata > Lepidosauria > Squamata > Rhineuridae > Rhineura > Rhineura floridana. The sequence goes on from NC_084497.1 coordinate 12,669,606, forward strand.
CCACAATCAACTAATAAATTTTTCATGCCCCCCCCAAAACTCAAACAGGGGCGCATTTGTCTCTTCTGATTAGTCTGGAGAAATTTACCAAAGTTCACAAGGAGCCTATCCAGCTCAGCTTTTGTGACATTCAATAAGCAGAGAAAAAGGTCGACATTTACTTGTATTAATTTTTTATCAAAGCTGAAAAGCTCATTTTCATGGGAGATAATAAACGCCTGCTCTTGTAAGATATACGGCGCCGGTCAATTCCGCCACATGAAAAATGGCAAGACTTCAGAGCCCTCTTTCTTGTCTCGGGGCCCGACCTTATCTCCAAAATCCCGTAAATTAGTGCTTTGTTTTGTCAAGACTTGTCTGGGTTTGAGGCACAAGACTGCTGAGCAAGGGGAAAAAATCTCACAGAGAGGGAATTGCATCTACCTTGAATTCTTATCCCAGATGGGAGATCTTTAGGAATGAGGGCAGTTCCTCCATTCTTTCTTTCTTTCTTTCTTTCTTTCTTTCTTTCTTTCTTTCCGTCCGTCCATCCGTCTGTCCATCCTAGAAATCATCCAGAGCAGCTAGCAACACTGCTGTTAAAACGATCAACATTATATTAACATTTTACTATTAATGTTGATATTTTTAATGTTCCAATGTAATTATATGTTTTTATTTTGTACGTCGCCCAGAGTGGCTGGACAACCAGCCAGATGGGTGACTAATAAATCTAATAAATAAATAAAAATAAATAAATTTTATTCCAAAGTCCATATTAGGGTAATGTGTTTATTTGGCCAACCAAATAAAATTGTGTGCAAGCTTTTGAGTCCCCCAGAACTCTTCATGGGGGGGGGTGATAGAAAAAACATTGGTTGCTGTTGAAGCCCTGAGTCTGCATTTTGTGAGAGTCTTAAGGCAGACTGTGGGGGGAGGAGGAGGAGGCTGTGGGAAAGATTCAGATGGGGCTCCGTTAGGTGCTGTGCCGGTACCACCAAAACTTCCTGGGGAGGAGAAACGTTATCAGTGGCTGACTGACTCCCACATCCATGGGAATATCAAAGCCACCTCTTACCCAGGTCTGCCTTCATCCTCAGGTGAAACACACAGGGTCCTTGGTAGGTGGAAAACCGGGATCAAGAGAAGCTAGGAGGCAGTCTTCATATTAACATAGGTGAAGGTTAATCTACCAGACACAGACAAAGAAGCCTCCACCATCAGCCAGCTTTCTCCACCACATTTGACCATCCAGCCTAATGGACAGTTCTGGAAAATTCAAAAACGTGCACACCATCGTATGTAGATTTTGAGGTTTTTCTTCACGGCTGTGTCAGCTTCAGGGCTGGGGGCTGGGCAGTAATGAAGCAGCCGGCAGTTAGCTGGGCAATAAATCAGTCAAAGCCAGGCAGATAACGGAGGCCGGCTGGCAGAAGGAAGGCTTGACAAACTACCCAGTAGCAGTGTCCAAGAGTGTCGTCCAGGTAGGGAAGCAGAGTCCAGAAAGCCAGGGGTCCAGTCCGAAGGTCTAGAGGCTAGCAACGGCGTTACACGCGAGGGGTCACAACCGACGTTGTAGTCAGCAGCCTGCTGCAGCCATGAACTGCCTTTTATAACAGACTCCCTAAGCCAGGTGCCCATGATTAGTCTCCCAGCTGCTCAGAGCTGCTTCTTCTTAAACGACCCGACCTCTTCCTTCATCGCTGTGCTACTCGCTGGCGTCTCCTTTCTGCAGGGGGGAGGGGAGCCTCCTGTTCATGCCCAGAGTCCAACTGAGGGGCTTCAGCCAGGTCCTGGACATTCTCCAGCTGGGGAAGAGCCAGAGTTGTGTCCTCAGGGGTTCCACTAGTTCCTTCTCCTGGGTCTGCCAACTCTGCCTCTTCCTCTTCCTCTTCCTCCGACTCCTCTGAAGGGGCCATGACAGGCTGCCACAACTTTTTATGAAAATGTTTGGCACCTCCGGGGTTGTTCAGGGTCCCCCCCAACAATGGTCACTGTGAGTGTCAAGACTGAGATATCCTGGCCCTAAACCTAATGCAAGGGATGAAAAGATTCTCTCCTTTTCTGCCCTTTAGTTATTCCTCTAGTTTACAGTGCCTTCCCACGTGTTCACTGGTAGAATATTGCTAAAAATAAAAATAAAATGAAATCTTGGTGCAGTTACGCGTATGACTGCATTGAGATTCTTTTTGGTGTGGGCATTCATATAACAGCACTCAAGAAGACTATTCCTGTGACCATACACAGGAGCGCCTCGAGACGACTTTTCTTTTCTATTGCCTTGTTTTATGAATGTTCAGACAGACGCACACACACGCATTGGGAAGGTTTGTTGGCAGAGCAGAGATAAGAAGGGACTGAAGAAACGAAAAGCTGCTGCAAACTCCACAGGCAGAAGCATTTAATACAAAATGCAGGGGGAGGAAACATCATTCCTAATCTTCTGGTCCCACCTGCAAAACCAGATCACTGAGCCCACCAGAGTCCAAGGGAGAAATTTGGATGAGGGGGAGCATCAGAAATATCCGGAGTTGGGCCGAGATACGTTGCTGTCTGAGAGAGGGCAGCAAACTGTGCCCCCTTCCCCCCATGCAAAACAGCTACGGCCAGCCAAGTGATCTTGCTATCTGCAGCAGGAAATCCCCAAAGTGCCTCTCAGCAACCCCCAGCAGCAGAAATCCAGTCAACATAATAAATTAACTGTTTTTCTGCCCTTTCATGACGGCACCCAAACTCAGTGGCCTGTGGCAACCACTTCACCCTGCTGGTGATAGGGCTGACCCTGGAAGCAACCCTAACTGATGCTGGCCGTGGGCAGGCCCTGCTACGCCTGCTGTGACCATGGGCTCCTTAAGAAATGTCGCTCATCTGGGTATGTCCTGCAAGGCAGAGAGAAAGGACTTTCCATACAGGGTGTTTTGCCTTGCCTTGTGCCCTGGGCCGCAGTAGGAGCCAACAGGGTGCCCCGCCAATGTTTTTGGACAACAACCCCCATCATCCCCGATGACTGGCCCAACGGACTGTGGCAGGCTGATGGGAGTTGGCAACCAGAACATCCAGAGGCACCAACCTGGAGGTGCCCCTTCCTGGCTCCATGGGAGAGAACTGCTTTAGGAGCCTGAGTTGCTGCTCTCAGCTCAGAGGCTGGCAACTCCTCCTCTTCAGAGGGGGGACCGGGAAGCTCAGGCATTCCTGCTCATCGTCAAAGGCATCTGAGGATGGAGTAGGCTGGGGAGGGTGATATCCTTCATCCTGTTTCTTTAAGACTAGCTTTTCAGAAATCACCAACTCCAGGACCTGGACATTAATTGTGGGTTGCGGAGACGTGAGCGCTTGTCCCCAGCCAGTAAATCTCACAGATCCTATACAAGAAAGGCCAGTGGTTGGACGGGGGCTCTGTCTGTGCCCCAACAGCCTCTTATGCTATATAATGAAGAGGCAGAAAATGCTAACAAAATAGTAGCAACTCAATCAATACAGTTATTTAGGCGATAATAGGATACCAGCCAGAAGGCCTGGCGTCGGCACTTTCCACACAAAACAGTGGCTATTCCAGGCTTCCGTGCTCAGGTGGCGGATCAATACTCGGAGACAGCACCCAGCCCCGGCTGAAATGCAGCTGCCTCGTCTTATTTCTCCAAGCTTTCGTTTCTGGCCAAGGCGGCCAAGAGGCTGTTGGCTCTTGCTTGCAAGCAATCAAGCAATGCCAATCTCCCCGGAAGCCCATTCTTGGGGACGGAGGCAAAAGGGATTGAGTGGAGCTGGAGAGATGCCATTTCACGAAAGGGCCTGCTTTGGAGCCACAGAGAGGCAACACGAGGACCTGCATTTATTCCACTTCAGGCTGAAAAGCAGCTTCAGGAGGTGGTTTTGAGAGTCAGGAAGACCTAAATAGCCCCTTTTCTCCTTTCCCAAATGAAAACTGTGACTTGTTTTCATTTTTTAAAAAGCATTACATAGCGCTACTCTTATGTAATATGTAGTTGGGCCCTTAGGTGGCTTTAGAAAAAAGGACAAGGAGAGGTCTATGGGCAGCTACGCTATCTGAACGGAACCTTCATCTATAGAAACAGTCTACCTCTGATGAACCTGGTCCATATGAGCCAACCCAGTGGCTGTCCACTGTTGGAAATGTACAATTTATTTATTTATTTACCTAATTTATATCCTGCACCTTCAGGTATGCTCCCACAACAGGTACAGAACGAACATCATAGAAAATTATTAAAATGACAAAATACAAAATGAAAAACAACAGCTAAAGCCATATATATCCAGCCAAAAGTTAAAATACTGAAATTAAAGGCAGTTCATAAAAGTCTGGGAAACCAGGAATGTTTTTGACCTGACAATGAAGCTGGCACGAGGCCTCCCCTGAGGAGGATGTTGTGACATTCGAGGCAGGGAGCCACCACTGCAAAGGCTCTCCATCCTCACGACTCATGGTCCTTCAGATGCTTGGCTAACCCCAGAGAAATCCTCTGGGGACAATCTCCCACTGGGCAGGCGGGTTAACACTTCAGGAGGCCGTCCGACAAATATCTGCCCTAAGCTGTGCAGGGCCTTAAAGGGTAAAACCAGCCCTTGGGAACCTCTCGTGAGCCAGTGCAGCTGTGGGATGGTTTCATCAGCTGGTGCCCTTTTGCCGCCTGGCCACAGCACTCTGCAGCTCTGTGTAAAGGGGTGGCAGCAATCCAGCCCAGAGGTTACCAGAAAGTAGGAATGTCGGCCTGATCCAGCCCCTGACGGGATGTACCTAGAGTGAGAAGACTCTCTCTGCTTCAACGCACCATTATAAAAGCAAAGGGTGGCGCCCCTCGAGACCCTTTGTTGAAATCTCTGCTGGAAGCAAAAACCTACAGGAGGATCAGCTTGTCATGTTGCTAAACATTTCAGTCTCTTATGCTGCTACTAATGAAGGACATGCCACTCTGACAGGTGGGGTGTGTGTGTGTGTGCGTGCGCATGCAGGGAGGACTTGTTTTGCTGCATGAGGGCAGGGGCAGGCTTGGAGTCAAGATGCATACACAGATGCACTGCACATCCCCCCCTCCATCCCTGCTGGAAGAGCTCATTGAGCCTCAGGTGCCTTGCAGGAATAAGGTGTTCAGCACACAAGCACAGTGCTAGCAGCAACAATTCACTTGCACGGAAGAAAAGATGTGTACCTGGAATAGCACCATTGGATTGGGAACTAAGCCATCCCCCGTCAGCCCCAATCAGGTGAGGGGTCACGTGATAGAGGGTCCCCTTGATTCCAGCATATTTTGGGGAAATCTGGTGTTAAGCAGGATAAGGTCAAAGAATACAGTTCTTAATTAGGGGTGAAAGGATTTTCCTTCATTGCTTCTTTTGCTCACGCTACTAAATTCCAATTCAACTCAGAGAATTTCCACAATTAATTAATTCAGGAAATGGATCATCTACACTTTGCCATTTCCATACCTTTAGTTAAATTAATCCCTATGCACACAAACACACACACACACCCTCTCTACCTACCTCCAGGTTAACCAAAATAAATGAAAAATGGAAATGGACTCCCTTCAAGTGACTTATGGCGACCCTGTGAACAGGGTTTTCATGGCAAGCGATATTCAGAGGAGGTTTACCATTGCCTTCCTCTGAGGCTGAGAGGCAGTGACTGGCCCAAGGTCACCCAGGGAGCTTCACGGCTGTGCGGGGATTCAAACCCCGGTCTCCCAGGTTGTAGTCCAGCACCTTAACCACTACAAATATATGCATTTATAAACTGCTGCAAAAATGTGATGCTGAAGTGATAAGAATTTGTCTGTGCATGCGCATGTTTTACTCATCTGCACTTGGCACTTTGGTGAAACGGCTTGGAGCAACCACATTGAGTTGGCTTTCTCTGCATTGCTTTACCATTGCATACCTGTGTTTATATGTAGACATGTTTGGCCATTCATATATACATGCACACATATGGATAGATATTATCAGTGCAAAGCCGTGAAGGGGTGAGAAGGGGAAGAGACAAGAATGAACTACGTAGCAGTAGGAGAAAGAAAAACATAAAGGAACTGAAAGCTGGGACTTGAAGAAACCTCAGAATTCAATTATTACTATTTTAAATGGAATAATGGAGGGTTCATAATGTCTTAGTCCCACCTTAGGTCATTCAGGAGACAGAACTGAAAACTCCAGGAAGCAATCTGGAAGAGGATAATTTCATGAGCATCATATGCTTAGCTCAGATATCACTAGAGGAAGCGCCCTGCAGCAGCGGCTGGATCAGGCCACAGGGGGCCCATCCAGTCCAGCATCCTGTTCTTCTCACAGTGGCCAACCTGATGCCCGTTATAGGAAGCCCAAAAGCAGGACCTGAGCGCTAGAGCATCCCCCTCCCCACCGGTAGACAGAGACAGGCGGCCTCCACCATGGTGACTAGTAGCCATCCTCCAGGAAATGAGGCTCATCCTCTTGTAAAGCCATCCAGGTTGGTGCCCATCACCACTTCTGAGGGAAGCAAATCCCACAGTTTGACTCTGCGCTGCGTGAAGAAGAACTCGCTCTTTGTCCTGCCCTGAATCTTCCAGCATTGAGCTTTGTCAGGTAACCCCCGCTGGGTTCTTCTCCGCATCTACTTCCTCCACTCAACAACTCCGGTCACGAGCCAGACGAACGCCCCACTGGCCCCACACCATGCATTATCTTCTACCCCTCTATCTTATCCGCCTCCCTCCATTTATTCCCCTTTCCCAGCCTGAAACTGAAAAGGCCCAAATGCTGCTGTAGCCTTTTGCGTCTGCTGGCTGGCACATCCTTTTCCAAAGACAAGCTCAAGCGCAGAGAGGTGGGCTTGCTAGGGGTCCAGCTCCTTCATCAAGCCAAGACTGATTACCAATGCCAATTAAGAAGACAGGAGGGTCTCCCCTGCCTGGAAGTTCCCTGCTGAGCCACTCGGCGGCCCAGGTTTGCGTTCTGATTACAGAGCCAGCATGGGGTGCTCATCAACGGGTCTTCTGTGATTGGTTGACAGGCTCCTTCAATGCACCCCAGAGGAGGAATCATCTGGCCCCGAGGAAAGCTCCCTGGGTTGGCCAAGGGGCTTCCAGACAATGTCCTGCAACCCTGCCTTGATTCTCTTTCCACATGTCCACGAAATGTGGGTGTCGTCAGCTAGGTCTTCCCTTGAGGCTTCATTCTTGCCTTCAGGGCAAAGCATGTGTGAGGTGCATGCTTGCCTGTAGTGAGGGGGCATGTAGAGTCCTTTCCCATCACCATTTTCCTGTTGCAACTCCCCCCCCCCTCGTCTGCTGATTCCCTCCCCCTCACTGAGATCTAGTTGCATGTTAAGTATGTAGCAGGAACATGCATACACACAACCCTGGGTTAGGACAGCTCAGGCGAAGGAGCTACAGCAGGGAAAATGGAGGCTTAAAGACCCCCTCCCTCTTCACACAAATGTGTCTGGATGCTTCCCGTGCAGCCCCCGCTCCCCGTTTTTAAAACTCACTGTTGTACTACACAGCTTTCCCCTCAAATCTTGGACTGGATTAAATTATTTTTCATTGCTGTGTTCTGCTTGATGCCTGTTTTCTCTGTGCAATGATATGTAAGATGTTTTAGGGAGGAAATGGATTGAGCAGGTTTTTATTTTAAAGAACCTGCCAACCCACAAAGCTCCTGGGGGCTTTGGGACACACCAGAGTGCCCCTGTGCTGGAGGTCACGCTTCAAGGAGGACATCTCTACTCCTCTCTGCAAGCCACAGACCCATCCAGACAAGCCCATCTGCAGCTGGACTCAGACAGCTGGACCTGCAGGGCTGGCTGTGTTCTTCATCTGCCTGCTGGAGGAGATGGTGGTTGCTGACCAAGCTCTTCTTTGGGCCAAAGTACGAACTGTTACACCCGTGACTCTTCAGGGTCAAGCCAATTTGCCTTTCGCTAATACTCACGGGTCAGTTTGCCTTCGCTGTACTGCGTGCCTTGACTGGCCTTGGTAAGGTCAGGATGTGTGTGTGTGTGTGGAGGGGGAGCACTTTGAACTCACCAAATGTCTTTGGTCACTAGCCAGAAGACTCCCCCCCTCTTTTTTAAGGCTATCTAAAGAATTGATAGACGTTGGCAGCAGATATTGACAGAAGGAAATTATGTTGGGTGCTTTAAATTCCATTCCCTGCCACAAGTTGGAGTGGCTTGGAGGGGTAAAATTCCAGCTGGTGAGCACTACCCTTCCACAACCAGGTTCCCCACCATTCATACCCCAAACTGCTGCCTGTTTATTTCCCCATAGATCTCAATGGAAGCCATTAAGAACTGAGCCAGCACTAGGGCCTAATTACTTAGTGTTGTGCTGCACACCAGAAGAGGTCATAGCTCAGCGGAAGAACTGCATGCAGAAGGCCCCACGTTCGGTGCCTGACTTCTCCAGGCAGGGGTCTTTCCAGGGTTTCAGACACAGATTCTCTCACAGTCCTACCCTGAGGTGCCCCCAGGGACTGAACCTGGGAGCTTCTGCATGCTGGCACTGAGCTATGGCCCCTCCCCAAAATCTCCCTACGCTCCTCGACTCGAAGTGTAGCAACCGCATTTGAAGCAGCTAATTGTAAACAATAAACCTTTAAGATGATTAAAAGCAAACTTCTTAACACCTCCTTAAATAGAGTGTAAGTAATCACAGAAGGTGAGAGCCAGTGTGGTGTAGTGGTTAAGGTGCTGGACTACAACCTGGGAGACCAGGGTTGAAATCCCCACATAGCCATGAAGCTCACCGGGTGACCTTGGGCCAGTCACTGCCTCTCAGCCTCATGAAAACCCTATTCAGAGGGTCGCCATAAGTCGGAATCGACTTGAAGGCAGTCCGTTTACATTTTTAATTACAGAAGGTAGCAAGTACCTGAGGGCAAAAACAAAAGCGGAAGCAAAAGAGGCTGTCACAGCCTTCCAGGAAGCCGGCAAAGAAGGCCCCTGCAGGTCTCTGAAGGGACAGCGTTCCACAATTGAGGGGCCACCACAGGAGTGTCCATAGCTCTCATGCCCCTAATTGTGATCACAGGCTGTTCACAGCACAGTTATAATGCAGGCAATCAGAACGCACCATAGAATCTGTTTGAACCAGAGCAAACCAGTGCAAGTGGTGTGGGGGTGCATGTGCATGGACATATGGGCACAGTTGTGGGTGGGCTCTAATGATGCGATTTAGGGCTAAAGTTGCCCCTTCTTTCCTGGATGGTTCCTCTCCTTTAGGATCTGACAATTCAACAAGGAAAGCTTTCCACAACCCTTCCGCATCAGGTGTTGAATTCATCGAAGGCACAGGAGCCCTGCCAGGATGAAGTGGCCTGTGGGACACCTGACCCTCTCTCCCAAAATACCCCATGTGCTGTCACACCTTTTGCATTCCTACAAGGGTCAAGGGAAAGCAAACACTGTCAGAGTACACAAGTCATTGCTGGGGAAAGAGCAGAGTGAGGCTGAGGATGGAGGCTGCTCAAAGCTGGGACTGCATGTGGTGGGGGCAGTGGCAGCGGGAGGCAGGGAAGTGTTGGTATGGCGAGCCCCAGAGTACTGGCAGGCAACGCTTGCTGGAAGGCCGGGGGGGTGTGTCCATGCAGGCAGGGCCTCATACCAGGGTGTGGTATCTTTTCCTTTAAGGTTTAAGCATCGGTATGTGCAGGGGCTGGGGAGGGGGCATCTTGCGAAATCTACGTATGCTGCTATCTCAACAGGAATATGCACTGTGAGTGTCTGTGAATGAGCAAGCATGGGTGGAGGCATCTCTAGCAGCTCTTGAAGAATAGGTAGTAGGAATGAAGTGTTAGGCACGCATATACTCCCGGGCATTTTAATGTTTTTACGTTTAATTTTTTGTTAGTTAATTTGCTGCTATGTGTTATTGATTTTATTATATTATTGTATTTTAATCCAGTTTTGTACACCGCCCAGAGAGCTACTAGCTGTGGGCGGTCTAGAAATGAAACGAAATAAAATAAATAAATAAAATAAGAGGGCCACTCGAAGATGGCTTTGCTTTCTACTGGCATGTTGACTTCTGTGGCGCACATCTAACAAAGCACTTGCACGCGAGGGGCATCAAGAGGCCATGGCAGCCATGGGGGCAATGCACAGAAGGAGAGCCTTTCCTCCTTTCCACCAGCAGCCCAAGAAGAGGAGAGACTCTCAAGTGCCTCCCGACACATTATGCAGCTCAGCCATGCACCGAGTCTTACTTCGGCCTGTTAACAGCAATAAATCAGAGGCAATATTTCCTCCGCCCTCGAAGCCGGCTCACGTTGCTCTCCGACTCACAGAAAAACCGGTGCCGTTTGCTTCTCAGAGTCAGAGATAAGCAGGATGTCAACAAACACACAAAAAAGTATCGTTAAAAATGAGTCCCCCAGGAGCGCCGGCGGCAGCTGCTTCCTCAGCCCTCCAATTCATCCGTTTTCGCTGATATGCTGCCTGCAGTTCTTCAAGTCACACAAAATTTACCAAGAGTACTTTCATAAGTAATAGCCAACAATAGATCATCATCTTGATGCTTGGGCAATGCAAACAAGGGTTATTGCCATGCCACATTTAATTACCAGTAACTGGAAACAAATAATCCCTCTCGGAAAAGCATTCTGATCCACAGGGCATCAGAAGGCCTGCCACATTGGAGTGGCAGCTCTTACCCTCACTGGGCCCGGCTTCTTCCCACAATCCCCTGTAAAAGGAAGCAGGAAGTGGGAGCAGCTGCCTGGTATGATGGGGGTCGCCACCCCCTCCAGCCAACTGAGGAGCACCTGGAGGAAAGGGAAAGATGCACCATGAAATACATTGCCTCCCTTCTCCCTGGGTCACACTGAGCTGCATGCCATCAGGAGGATGCCATCAGCATGACCCATAGAACTTTTTTTTGGGGGGGAGGGCGCTTTTATATGTGAGAAGCTGTATAGTATCTAAAAGTAACTGCCACTTCCTCAAGGGATAAAAATAAAGAGGTGCCTGCCCTGTACAGTTTACCATCTAAAAGAAAAAGAAACAAAAATAAATAAATAGTGCTTGAAGCTTTTGTTATGTTTGTGCCGTTTCAGTTGATTCATGTTGAGATGCTTTACCTCCTCTTTCCAGCCTCAGCACTCTGTCCTTCATGGCTACCACCTTCATGGCGTTTCTGCGGGGCTGGACGTGAATTCCCATCCTTCTAGAAACCAGGCACAAGTTGCTCACCTGAGCCCACTGCAGCCCTAAAGAGGTGGGCTGTTGCCTTCCTTTTAAACAGCCATGCTCACAATGGTTCAGATTTGTTATGCCGCCCCCATTTTTGAATTCTTGATGATGCAATTCCTGATCACCACACAGATGGGCTGAGTAAGCATTGTTCATGTCTGCTTGGGGATAATTGCACCTCTGCTTTTGTGGCTAAACGTCCTGCCCTGTTCGGAGAGAGTTTGCTTGAATTTGAGCTGCTGGTGCCAATCAAGGTGGCTGGTGGCTGTCCCCACCCCCACTGCTTCTGGGCTTCAAGGGGCCTGTCTGCACTCTGTAAGAGAACCCTAGCCTGTTTGCACCTTTTTCTCCCACAGCCAGGTGCTTCTTACATGCCAAAGAGCAGGGGGCCACTGGAGGACTTCAGCTCATGCCTTTACTTTTGCTTTGCTCTTCACAGAAGCAGCTTCAAACTGCAATCTCCTACACAGAATCAAGGCTGACACTTAATTCCGGGCACACAGGCAGCACAGAGAGTTGCACCCCCCTAAACATACACAGTCCTTCCATTTGTGCTTAGCTTGCAAGTGGAACCCTCGAGAATATTCTGCACACAGTCTACTAGAGAATACGTACACAGCCTGCTTAGTCCAAATATTGGAACTTCCTATATCTTCTTAACAAGTAAAGTTTCTCACAGGTCATGGAACTACCAGAATGAGAAAATATGAATCAATTCTGCACTGAGCTCCTTAGGAACTGCAAGTGGAATTTCCCAAGCAGCTCCCATCCACATGCATGATAGAGAGAGAGAAAAGAGGGACCCCCGTCTCAACTTCCTTTGGAACAGAAAAGGTCCACAAGGGAGGAGTTGGATGTTCTTCTTCCATGGCTCCAGGCCAGGAATCCTTGGAGGCAGAGACTTCCAAAGGCAGCCCCACACGCTGGCTTATTCTATCAGGAGCTGCGACTGCTGGTGCCCACATCCCCAAAGGAAGCGGAGGCACTGCTGCCATCAGTTCTGGTGACTGCTCCACAAACTCCTAAGAGGGTCAGAAGAGCCCTGAGGAAATATCCACACAGCTCAAGGCCCCAGAACTGAAACAAGAAGAATCAGGAGAGCAAGTGTGGGCCCAAGTCTTCTTTTTCCAGTCACAGGGAGAATCTCGTGCTGTTTGAATTTGGTGCCTTTTTCTGTCACCTTCAGGCAAATAAAAATGGTGTCAAATTCAAGAAGCACTGAATTGTGGCTAGAAAGGAAGAATGGGGAGTGAGAACATGCACCCAATTCTCTATTTGCCACTGCAGTCAAGCTGTGGCTGTAAAGGATTCCTCCCTCCCCCCTTTAAGTCATGGCTTCAAGTTGTACTGGCAATGAAAGATTGTCCCTTTGCAGCCATGGTTTGAATTCAAGCTGCAAAGGCGGAAAGGAAGACTCAGGACTCTCCCAATTCTTCCTTTGAAGTTAAATCACCGAGGTCAAAGTGGCCTGCATGGGGTGGGGGCATTTTGGATCTTCCTGCCAGCCATATCCAGTTCCCCACCCCTGGCTTAAAAGAAGCCAGTGGCTGCACAGGAATGTACCAGCCCTTCAACTGGCCACATACAGCGTTTGGGGATGTGAGGGTCATATAGTTAACAGACTATAAAGATCTGCCAGTTATCCCAGGACACTGTTGAGATGACTTGTATGTTTTGCCTCAGCTGCAGGATCACTATCCATGGTCCTGAAACCCACACCTTGGTCGCTCTCCAAGGTGTTGATCCATTCCTTGCCTTGCCTGCCTGTCTGCCTAGGGCAGCCTTTCCCAACCAGTGTGCCTCCAGATGTTGTTGGACCACAACTCCCATCTTTCCTGACCATTGGCAATGCTGGCTGAGGCTCATGGAAGTTGTGGTTCAACAACATCTGGAGGCACAATGCTTGGGAAAGGCTGGCCTAGGGGCTGCTGATCTTCCCCCATCTTTGGGCGATCACCTCTCTGCAGTGGAGGCCAGACCCATTGTGGCATTATGGCGAACTGACTTGGGTTCATTTCCCTTTCTTTTTTCCTTTTATTGGTTCAATAGTAAAAGGATCTACCATTTATTCAGGGGTCCTCTTCATCTGAGACATACATAACCATTGACTTTTGTCATACTCTTACTTCCTCTTCTTTCAAAGTCTGACTGATGCATATCTGCAGCTCTGCTTGCCCCCCCCTCCCGAAGTCCTCAGGTGTGGCTGACTGAATGCATTATGGGCTCCATAACCAGGAAAGAGTGAGATTTGCATGGCATGGCAAGGAAACACTAATACATTTCAAAGCGAAATCCTTTATACGAATCCATTCCATGTCACTAGATTTAGATTGTGGAGATAAGAGAACTACTCAGTGGCAGCTTCTGGCTTCATGTCAGTTGGGCACTGGAATCTGCTTTGGGTTTTAGTCTGACTTTTCAAGGACCTGTCCAAGGTGCTGACAGTAACTCCTTGAAAGTTTGGACTAAAATCCCAAGTGGATTCCACTGCTCCATTGACCTGGGCCCACCAGCGGCGACTGGTATTAATCTCAGTCTATTCCTAAATTCCTTTGTCGACCTTGGATAAGTCAACCCTTAGGTCAGGCTCCCAATCTGTAAAAGAAATAATTGTGGTCTCTGGGTGGTATTGCAATGCTAGTTCTACTCATACTGGACCCACTGAAATTAATGGCTATGACATTAAGTTCAAGGGTCTACTCTGAGTAGGATTTAACTGAAAATAACCCTTTCTCACTTGCTAGAGACTGGAAATGTCTCCAACTAAGTATTCAGGCATCTTTTGTGCCTATTCAGCACAGCTGTTTGCCTCTGCAACTGTTTAGGAATACTGGAATCTGCCTTATACTGAATAAGGCGACTGGTCCATTTAGCTCATGATTGTTGACACGGATGGAACTTTGGGGACATTCCCAGCCCCACTGGGGAGGGAACCTGGGACCTTCTGCAGTCAAAGCGGGTGCTCTGCCACTGACCTCTCACCTCCCCACTTCTTTGCCGCCCTTTCCCCCTTCCCCGGCTGCTGCTGATTCCTTCCTCCTGAATTCATCGCAGGGCTGACCCCCACCTAGTCAGGAATCCTGCAGTTAATGCAAATGACATCATGTCGCCAGATAGCCAAGGAGATCTTGCCCTGCAATGAGGTCAGTGAGGGCAAGCAAAGGCAACTTTAAATGAACCAGTGAGTGTTTTCACAAGGGGTGAGAAACTGAGGTGTTTGGGGGCTCTAGCCCCCCCAAAATCTGAAAACCGCAAATTTGTTTTTATCCAGCCCTAAAAAGTAATAGCAATGAAGATTATGTAAAGAGATCTTGCCAAGGACATGAAAGGCCCCATAAGCAAGCGGGGGTCTCAAACGTGCTTATTTTTAGTTTCTGTTTTTCATTTTCAAAACATAAATGTAGTTTGTTTTCATGTGAGCCTCATCAGCGGCAGGAACAGGCACTGGACAGGTGGCACGGATCGGTGCCATAAAACAATGAGATGCCTTGCTGTTACAGCATATTGTAGGGAATGAGCAATTATAAGATTTTGTGCAGCAGAAGAAAGCAAATAACATGGAGATTCACTATCTCCCCAGTGGCTTCAGGCAGCCATTCAAAAAATACATCAATTCCGCTAGAAAGGACCAGATTTGTGCCACCTCAGGAACTCTTTGCTGGTCTTAATTGGCAGAAAGGAGACGCGCCTCCGAGGTGCAGCAATCCCCTTGGAACAGCCGGCTGTTGTTTTGCAGTTGTTAGTGTGCCTCCCCCAAACTTTTGATAGATTCGAATGTGAAACTGCAATTAACACCTTTCACAGGTCGCCCCACAAGATTAATTTCCTGAACATAGATTAATGAAAAGGCATACAAAAATATTTTCGCTATTAATCTCAATCAGGAACAGATTATGGCTGTGGGTGGCCAATGAAGATGTTGCCTTTGCCAGGCAAGCGCAGGTGGATGCAACACCCCAAAGATGTGAAGCTTCTACAAAACCCTTCGGCAAAGTGGCCTTTTGCACTTGTGATGGTGGTAAAATATACTTAGAAAATTATCTTTGATTAAACATTCACAAAATAGCATACAGTGTGGAGGGGGCGGGCAAGGGGGGATGCAAATCAAAAACGAAAAGACACAGTCAGGAACATAAGGGTGGGTGGCCTGAGGTCAGAGGAACTTGGGCTGAGTGAAAGACCACATCAGCATCACCAGTTTTATAGAGCCAGATAGAACTCTATTGGCCCCCTCAGTCACCTGACGCCTGCTGAGCAGGAAATTGCAATACCTCTCTCTGACCATCTGCAGTGGAGGCGCTGAAGCCCAGCAGAGGGCAACTCAGTAGCTCCTTCCTATGACAAGTCCCTTGTTGGAGACCCCTAGTATCTTTCAGAGACTCAATCAAGGATTATATAGTTCAGCGTTTCCCAGCCTGGTGCCCTTCAGAAGTTTTCACCTACAACTAGCATCAGCCACTGGAGGCCAAGTCCTATCAGGACAGGTAGAATCATAGAATCACAGAATAGTAGAGTTGGAAGGGGCCTATAAGGCCATCAAGTCCAACCCCCTGCACAATGCAGGAAACCATAGGAGGAGTTTGGTTTGTTTAGCCTGGAGAAGAGACGATTAAGAGGCAGTATGATAGCCATCTTCAAATATTTCAAGGACTGTCACAAAGCTGAGGGACCAAATTTGTTTTCTGCATTGGGTTACAAGAAATTACAAGAAAAAGGATATGAACTGAACATGAGAGAAACATCCTGATGGTGTAAGCTGTTTGACAGCGGAATGCCTCGGAAGGTGGTGGACTCTCTTTCACTAGCTTTTTTTAAGAGAAGCTGGGTGGCCATCTTTCAGGGATGCTGCAGTAGTGGGTTTCCATTGGAAGGGGGTTGGACTAGATGGCCTTTGAGGTACCTCTGTGATTCCCAGGGGCATCTGGCTAACTACGGGGGGAAACAGGGTGGCCTAGATGAATGCCTGCAGGTCTCTCTCCCAACCAGAGGCCCTGATGGCACTGGGAACTGGTGCCACAGGCTCCAAGGCCTGCTGACATTTGTTCAGTTTGAATGCCTCAGTGCCTTGCAAACTGCTTTTCATCTTCAATGACGCTACTAGCACCAACTTAGAAGTGGAGAATACTTGGTGCAGAGCTTTTATTATCATCATCATCACCACCACCACCACCACCACCAACAACAACAACAACCTATTACCCAAAGGTCCCAGGGCAGTTTGCAGGAATTTTAAAATTCAGCATTAAAAACAACCTAAAATCACAGAATAGGATGGGTCCTCAAAATGTACATTTTAGCTGTTTCCCCACTTGGGTAGTAACACACATGTTACTTGGTTGTAGACCAAGTTGGGATGGACAGATCAGTCTCTTTCCAGTCCATGCCAGTTTTGCACATATTCATTTATAAGTCTATTCCCTCCTTTTTCTGTATCATTCTATTGTTTATTTTTAAAATCAGATGGAAATTCACATTTTGGTATACATTTTGCCCTAACCAATGCAGTTTGTACACATTTTATCCAAAAATAAAAAATAAACTTTTTTATACATTTTGTTCTAAAACATGCATTCTACATACATTGTGGCATAGTTTTTCCAGCTCAGAGAGTGCTACTGCAAATTTAAAAGCAGAGCAAGTGGTGGGTCATGGTTTTCCTATTTGCATATTAGTCCAGGAAATGTGAATTAGGCCAGTTTGCTGAAAAAAGAAGACCAAACAAAGTTCTTGAACATCTCCCTAGTCAAAAGTGGCAGAGTGTGAAGGAGTCAGTCCTGAGGGGAGGGGAAAGTGATCAAACAGGTATTGGCCCCAAGCAAGCAATTGAGAATTCCAGCCAGGCAGCTGAGTCAAGAGTGAAGTATGAAGTGCTTTCTTAAAAATGACTGGAATTACCGTCATGAGGTCACTGGCTCTGCCCCTTGTGAATGCTTATTGACTGCTCAGACAGCTCAGGATTTGAAAGATCTCTTTTTAAGCAGGCAAGTCCTCTTGATCCCACTGAAAAGAACAAGATAAACCCCTTGGCAAACAAATTCTACAGCTCCAGAACATATATCACCAATTCTCACAATAATAAAAAACAGAAAAGGGGGGGGAGCAGAACCAAAACTCATTTTTGTAAAAAGAAAATAAAGCAAAATCCAGAATAAATTTCCTTGCTGAATAACGGAGAGCAACATGCTAATAAATGAGCCTCCAAGAAGCATTCTGTTATGTTCTCAACATTTTCATATAAGTCACACAGAATCTATGTTTCAGTGACGTTAAGGAGTTTGCAACCTTCAAGGAGCCCTTATTTATTGTACCACACGCCTGGCCATAGAAATACAACCAAATGCCACAAAAACGGTGACAAATCGGTCAGGTGGTTGCCAGCCAGGCCCATATGAAAGTACTTTAAAATCTTCAGAGCCAGAGTTTTATGTATCAGGAGCTGCCACAAGGCACCTTTTGTCCTAAATTCTACCAAATCTTTTATATATCTCCATCAATCAACATATGCACTGAGCAGCCATCAATCTCATTGATATACCCAAAGGAACATCCTGCCTTAGAATCAACTGGGCTGGCTCTTACAGACCAGATGTTCCTCCAGACATTTTGGACTACAGATGTTTGGGGGAAGAATGCCATACAATTCTACCAAACAATTCCGCAAGCTGTCTTGAGCTTTAAACACAGTTGCTGGAGGTGCGAGGAGGGTCTGCCTTAAGCACAAAAGAGGAGCTTCTCCATACCCCTATAGGGTGAATTCTGTTGACCAACATGGTTACAGCTATCATGTACTGAAAAATGCCCACAATTAAATCTGGTTGTGTTTTTGCATGGTGGGTGCAGCAGTTTATTGCATTTGCCTCAGAGGTGGAACTGTCCTTAAAACACATACACACAGACCCCAAAAAGGTTCACCCTAAAATAAGCTGTGAAACACTCTTAAGAAGAATGCAGAAAGAGTCCTGCTGCGTCAGACCAAAGAGCAGCCCATCCTGCTTCCCACAGTGGCCAGCTAGATGCCTCCTGGAAGCCCAAAGCAGGGCAAGAAAGCAACCCACTTCCCCTGTTATTCCCCCCCCATCCTGGCCAGGCAACTTGCATTCAGCTCCATCCTGCCTCTGCACCCAAAATATCCATGCCGCTGTCCTGGCTATTAAGGGTTGATAGGCCGGTCTCCTCCTCCTCCATTTTCCAAACCCATCTAAACCAGGACATTGTGATAGAGAATGATATGTTTTGTGAAAAGGTGCTTCCTTTTGGTCTGTCCTGAATCTTCTGCCAATCAGTATTGATAACCTGGAGTTATCATGCTATGAGAGAAGGAAAAAACATTTTGCCGTACCAGGCCAAAAAATGCTACAAATCTCCACTGTGTCTCTCCCCCAGACATTTCCACGACCACGCACACACTTTAAAGCTCCACAAGCTTTTACTTTATATTATCCCAAAAATTGGAAACCTGTCCATCTCCCATCATCTCCCACCAATGGCCATGACTGGAGGGGCAGCTATGGAAATGGGAGCCCACATCTGGAGGCCTGACCCCTCATCATTTCGGTTGCTCTTCTCTGCATCTTTTCCAGCTTTGCAATATCCCTTTTCTGCACAGACTAGTTTACAACAGATGCTACTGCAGGTCGCTGATTCATAGGGCCACCATATGTTGTAACTGACTTGAAGTCACATAACACACACACAAAACTACAGTGTTCAAAATGTGGTCGCACCACACACATATCATTGCATTATTTTACTGGCCATTTTATTTTTAAATAGTTTCTATGTAATTCCTAATATGGGATTTGCCTCTTTTTACCACCTTGACACAGTGCACTTGAGTTAATTTCTTGATCGATCTTCCACAATTCCCAAGATCTTTCTAGGGTAGCCATAGCCAGTTCATGCAATACTGGGATTTTAAGGAAACATTCTCTCTATGGAGCCATCTCATCCCTGTTCAGGCACACACACAACCAGGAAGACAACATGCATGTTCTTGATGGATCTTGCCTCTGCCCAGTGCATCTTCCTGATCTTGATCTCCTCTCTAACCCCTTATACCTGCTCTCCTTACTCAAAGGAAAGCTTTTCCTTACAATCACTACAAATTTTTGTCTAAAGAGAAACCAGAAGTGCCATTTTGTGTGTCCTTGATCAGGAAGAATTTCTGAAGGATTTAGATGGAAACAGAAGAATCTTGATAAAAAATGTACTGCCTTCAAGTCAATTCCGACTTATGGCGACCCTGTGAATAGGGTTTTCACGAGGCTGAGAGGCAGTGACTGGCCCAAGGTCACCCAGTGCACTTCATGGCTGTGTGGGGATTTGAACCTTGCTCTCCCAGGTCGCAGTCCAACACCTTAACCACTGCACCACACTGGCGCTCTAATCTTGATAAATACCAGTTAAATTTGGCTGCAGGGTTACCAGCTTTCCTCCAAAGCAACTTGCAAAGTGAATCAGGCAGAACTGAGCACTTCTGAGGAAAGCCAAAGGGGTTTGGAGGGGGCTGGGGAGATTCTGGGAGAGGGCTGCAGGCACTTTGTCTCCTCCCTTTTCCTTCTGTGCAGTCATGGATCAAAGAGCCAGAACTACATTAACTCTGAAAATAAGACCCGTGGGCTATTGGGAATTGACCACTCCAAAAGGAACTGGCTACATTTTTACATATACAGCAAGATGCCACATTAGAGACTTGGGTAAACGTATTAACAGAGTTCCAGGAATGCAATCAGACCGTTGGTTCACCAGCGTGATGTCATAGTCAGCAACGCCTCTTTCGAAAGCTGATTGGCTGCTCCAGTTCCAGCAGCGCAACAGAAGCATCTTCTTCTGCAAGACACCCCACATGGAGATGGGAAGGGGGGAGACTTTGCAGTGGTGGCTTCTCTCTAAATGACAGCAGCACTCATCACTTCTGGATTGCAAGTGCATGTGTGAAAGGGGCCATCTTTCACCCACACCTCCAGGCTGGAAGGCACCTGAGGCAGCTAGAGATGGGTAGATCTCCTGATTTCCTCTCACATAGTTATGCCCAAAAGTGGAATTAGAAGTTGCAGCCAACGTTAGTCCTACTCTAAATAGACCCACAGGTCTCCTTGTGGGTGAAGGGTGGGATATAAATTCAGTAAATAAATAATGGACATGACACCGTTAGGTTCACTAATTTCAGCAGGTCTATTCTAATCTGAGTAAAACTTACTTGAATACAACCCAATGGATATAAATTCATGAAAGAAAATGAGGAGATCTGCTTAAAAAAAAAACCATAGGAAGAAGTGTCCACATCCCACTCAAAACACATATTTCAATGTGCATTTATCTCCAAATATTTTAAATGTGTGTCTTATCTTCAGATATGTATTTAAACACATATTTTAATACATCCCAACTGCAGGGAGTCATGCTGAGAAGTCCAATCTGCACATAGTGCTGAAAGGTCCAGATCAAGTCCTTCCACACTGATTTCCCACCAGCCCTAGATACAGCAACCTTGGTGAAGCCAGCTCTCTGGGGTCTGGGATTCTCTGGTGCCCCGATGAGGGGCACTCTCTGTACGCTGCTGTGAGTTTGTGATGGGTGGGATATAAAATGTAACAAAACAGATTCCTAAAGATAAGCCACTGATATGACACCATGGACAGGCTTCTCATATCACCTTTCAGTTCTCAGCAAGTTATGGTTTCTCAGCAAGTTATGAAGGGTTCCTCTACAAGAAGAGAAATGGTGAGCACATGTGCCGGATCTTCCCCTCCAAAATGCCACCATGACACAGAAGGGTTGGGTATGGGGAACTTTTTTTCAGCCTGAGGTGGGTGGGTGGGTGGGGCCAGGAGCAAAAGTCAACAGAGCCACAGATGTGACCCTAATCTTTGTACAGTAGGCCACATATTCCAGCCACGCAAAAGCCACCACCCAAATCACTCTATGCAGCAAGGAAGAGGCATTATCACAGTTCCAGAAGCAGCACTCAAGGAGGACGCAGAGAAGGGCTGGAGAAGCATCTGCCCTGGGGAGGCTCCTGAAGGCCCACAATTGGCCGACACCCCCGTTGTGGAGCCTTGGTGAGGCCCAGCAGGCTGGGCTAACACTCACCATGCACTGAGTGGCCCCCCAGAACTGTTTGTGCTACAAGAACCTACGAAGCGCCTGGCTGTGGCTGGGTCAGGCCAAGGGGGTCCATTTGCTCCAGCACCCATTTCTCACAGCGGCCAGCCAGAGGCCCCAAAGGGAAGCCCACAAGGAGGATCTGAGCACAACAGCAACTGACTTCCAAGGTCACAGAGCCTCCAGCAGTGGAAGGAAGGCATCACCATTGTGGCTAGTAGCCACTGATCGCTCACACATTTGCCACTCCCTCTTTTAAGGCCATCCAAGATGGCAAATGGCTTTAAAATGCAGGGGGCCCATAGCAGATGAGCAACAGAAGACACCTCAGTATGGAGACACCCCAGAAACAGAGAGGTTGGAAACTGGTGAACGAACAGCCAGTGCTTTTGAGCAGAGTCCGTTCACACACTCAGCTCCAGTTCATCAAGTGCTGAGGAACCAAGCAATGGCAAGTGCATGTGTGAACCAGAGGAAAGTGTGTCGGTCCAGATACAGCCTTCTAGGCAGCCCACACTGCTTAGCACCATCCATCTTCTTAAGGATGCCTTTTACTTCAGCTCGACTGTAAAATTAGCTGAGAACTTACAGTTGCACTAAAAGAAAGGGGGGTATTTTATGCCGATCATTAATTAAGGCAGTTAATTCACACTTGAGGTTTGTTACCTTAGAGGCTATAAAAAATGCTCCTATCAATTATTTTGCTTTGTGTCAACGGATTTCATATAAAACGCTGAAAACTGCTTTGTAAGCTAAGAGGGAAGCGGGAATGCAAAACCTCCCCTTCCAGTCAACTTGAGATGGCAGGAGCTGGCATCCCAACCACCATGTTGAAGAGCGGGAAGCATGGGCACAAACCAGTGGTGGCTGGCGGCTTGACCTTTCACGGAGGTGCCCCAGGAGCTGACTGGCTCCAGAGGTACGCACGCGTGTGCGTTGTTCTTGTGTGCTGTGGATATTTCTGCAGCAAGCTCTACCCCTGAACGATACACGCCATGCTGCTAAGGACGGAAAGACGCGATTAAAGAGGCCTGCCGGATTGTAGATGTTCTTACAGTGGCTCCTTATGGGGTAGGTGGGTGAACGCAGGATGTTCAGCAAAGTCATCCTGTGTCAGAAAGTGGCGTACAGTTATGCCTCCCTGTTATAGCAAATGCTCAAGCCTGAGCCACAGGCTCCTGTCAAGGTGACCCAGGAGCTGAAGGGGCCAAAACGTCAGAGATTTGGTTGGAGCTGAGGAACAGAGCCAGGAGCCACCAATTCAGCTCAGGCAAAACAGGCCAGGAGGGTCATTGGTTCCCCTAGGAAGCTCTTGGTGCCTCTGCTCTGTTCCAAATGGGCGGGAGACCAATCCTGGCACAGTCAATGAAATGTGGGCTTATTTAAGGCGGGGTTGAGCCAGTGTAAACAGGAGGAGCAAGGTGAGGCCCAGGTGGCCCCCACAGGCACTGCGCAGTTAGCACCACTCCTGGATGAATCTTCCCATTCCTCATAACAAGCACAGCTTGTCCAGATCAGTGCATCGGTGGCTGCAGCTCTCTTCCCTCCCCTCATTTAGGTCATCCCACCAAAACACCTTCTTTCTGCCCTAATAATAATAATAATAATAATAATAATAAGCAGCCCCTCCAAACTTTCCCCTGAGCAGAAACCTCCAAATTTGCCTAGAATTTTAGCTTTAGGTGAGATTTGCCAACCATTTTAGCATACTTTGAGCCCTGCGTCCCGCTTTAAGAGGTGGTTGCAAGGATGAATTAAAAGCATGTTCAATGCTAAAAGCTTTATAGAATTGGCCAAACAGCCACCACGGAACTAAAAGACACTCACAATCCCAGGAGGGCACAGCAGCAGGATAGCAGCAAACTGCCACTGCCATCCTAAACACACAGGAGGAGGTTGAATGGCTGAAACAGCCACTCTGCATGCAACAGGGCAGAGGGAACTTGGGGGGGGGCAGACTCAGCTCAATTTGCATAAATAGATGGTTGGGGGGCTGGCTCCAGTTTTCTCTCCCTCACTGGGATGCCTGCAGCGTTTCCTGGGCCTGGCACACTGTATGTGGATTGGGGGCCTTGAACCCCCACCCCCTGCAATCTATTGGCAAGAACTGCTGCTTATGTACATACCATAACTCAGCCTAGCCTACCTCACAGGGCTGTTGTGAATATAAATAGAGGGGGTAAGGGAGGCTAATATACACAACCGTGAGCTTCTGAGTGGAAAACCAAGATATGCATATATACCCACATTCACTGATCCTGTAAAGAAATCCAGAAAAGCAGCCCAGCAGCTTTAAAGGCAACATTTCATAGCCCTGATATTTATAGCAAAGAAAGAAAGAAAGAAAGAAAGAAAGAAAGAAAGAAAGAAAGAAAGAAAGAAAGAAAAGGTTTGCCAACCCTGATTAATCCAAACAAACATACTCTAAGTATGTGCAATTTCACAACACTGGTTTCTGGGTTACCAACTCTTAACCTAGCCTTCCTCACAGGGCTGTTGTGAAGATAAAAGGGGAAAAGGGTAGACAATGTACACAGCCTTGAGCTCCTGGGAGGAAAATTAAGATACAGATATACAACAAGCAGCGACAAATATGTGCAGTTTCACAACTGTCAGCAAAACATACACAAACACACACAATTTTTTTTTGCAAACCTCAACATACAAAAAAGCTCCCTTCCATAACAGCCCATAGGAATAATAACTTGCTGAAGCTGTTAAGAGGCGTTTGATTATTTTACGGTTGTATTTGCTGACTCATCTTGTATTTTATAATTTTATAATTTATTTATTAATAAATAAGAGCCCAATGATGACAAGCAGATCAGTAGTGGCTGTGCGTGGGAGACACGGAAAATTGGGGTGGGGGACACTGTAATATCACAATTTTTTCTAAGTAGAAAGGAAGCCTCATTTATTTCAAAGGAGTTGCTTCTGAGTAAAACATACCAAAGCCAGCCAACTGTGTTTCATTCTGTCAAGGCAGAACACTTGAGGGTGAATCATGTGGGCCCAGAGGAAAGTGCTTAGACAAACGTACCCCAGTATCCTCCTCTGTCCAGCGTCAGGCTCAGAGCAACAACAACCAGATTCTCCTTCCCCCCCTTTGTCTTTGCTGATCTGGGAGGGGCCCCAGCCAGGTCCAAGGTGTGGATGGTCAGCATCTCTTCCACTGATAGTTCGGCAACAGTGGTTAAGTGCTCTTTGGCAATGGTGCTGCCTGCCTGGTGCTGAAACCTTACGAGTCCTTCCGCAGTTTGCTTCTTAACTTTCTGTAGAAATGTCAGATTGGCTTCCTTTTTTTTTTAAGAAAGCTAAGAGTCTGGGGTCCCTGCTGGCTTGAGGCCCAATACATGTGTACCCCCTGCACCCCCCACTGGCTGCCCTGGCTTAGAGGGAGGGCATTCATGCCAACTGTGCTTATTTAATAGGCTCAACCTAGGTGCTCTCTCAGCTATGCAATAGTTGTCATACGTGCACCAAATTTTGTACCTATAATCAGACTGCATCCTCCAAAGGCATGTATTTGGCTGGAAGAGGACCAGGGATCTGCCTCTGGTACACACTGTGGTAGCCACTTTACCTGAAAAAGGAAAGGCTCTAGGGTAATAGGACACAACAAAGAAGATACAGCCTTGTGGTGTCTCAGTCATCATCATCACCACCTTGACTGACTGATTGATTGATTAATATCCTGCCCTTCCTCCCAGTAGGAGACATCATCTTTAGCAACATAAACTGGGGTAGCCAATGTGACGCCTTGCAGATATTGTTGGACTACAACGCCCCTCATCCCTGACCACTGGCTGGCTGTTGAGGCTGCTGGGAGGGCAGCAGGTTGGCTATCCATGAAACAAATCAACGGGGAGGGCCCTGGTTCAGCAGCAGAGCATCTGCTTTGTGTGCAAAGATCCCAGGTTCAGCCTCCAAGTAAAGATGGGAGTGGCCCCCATCTGACGCCAAGGAGAAGGGCTGCCAGTCCACGTTGATAACGCTGCGTTAGATGGACAAGTGGCTTTGACTTGCACACATCAGGTTCCTATGTTCCGATATAAGTTCATGCCCTGAGGTGGAGAATGGTGACAAGGGAGAGAGAAGGGATGCGTGTGAGCGAACAGGGCCCTTGAATTTCCTTTTGGTGCGGGTTAGCCAAAGTCTTCAGAGAAAAAGTGCATTTCAAGGTGGGGTTTGAAGGAAAAGAGGTGGCTGAGAGCACACAACTGAACTGGGAGGGAATCCCAGGTAGAGGGCAGTGAGAAAGAATGGGCAGAGCTCACTCTGGGCATGGGGGACTTAGGAACAGTCTCTGTTGCTTGAGCCATGCAGCAGATTAAAAGTGACAGAGAGTCCCGTGGCACCTTAACAAAATGGAAATGGACTGCCTTCAAGTCGATCCCAACTTATGGATTTCATGGTAAGCGGCATTCAGAGGGGGTTTCCCATAAAGAATAAAGCATTTATTCAGGGCATATGCTCTTGGAACTAAGCAGGCTGCCTTATACTGGGGCCAGACCAGTGGTCTATCTAGCTCAGAGCTGTCTACATCAGACAGGAGTCTCTCCCAGCCCTCCTGGAGAGGCCAGAGTCTGAACGGGACCACCTTCATGCAGAGCAGAGGCTCCGCCAGTGAGCTACGGACCCTTCCCCAAAGGGACCACAGTCCATTGCAAGCATGGTATGATCCTGGGCGGGGGAGTTATGTTCATGTTTAATTCTAAAGGTAATTTAAAAACCCAATATTATACCTAAGAATGTTTGGCCCTGCTAGGAGAGACCACAGAGAGGCACCTCATCAGGAACGCGCCGTGGGGATCCCACACTCCCAAACACTTCCAGAGGAAAAGGAAGTCGCAGCACCCAGCTCTGGGAGCCAGTGCCCCACACTTTCTCAAGAGGAGGAGGGAGCCTCAGCTCCCCAGTTCTTGACCCCAGGAAGGCCTCTCATGTCCCTACAGGGTCTCAGATTTAGGACGAGAGAAGGGAATGCTGGGGGCAAGAGCTTAACTTTGGCTAGAATCATCCTCCACTGACGGACGCAGCATGCCTCTGGAGCCCAGGTTATTTATTTATTTATTATTTGAGTTATAGCCCGCCCTTCCTCCCAGCAGGAGCCCAGGGAGGCAAACAAAATCATTATAAACACTTTAAAACATCATAAAAACAGACTTTAAAATACATCAAAACAAAACATCTTTAAAACATTTTTTTAAAGCTTGGAAGGCATCTTAAAAAGGGGGGGAAGGTTAAAAACATATTGTTTTTTTAAAACGGTTTAAAAAACATATTAAAAAGCAATTCCAACACAGACACAGACTGGGATAAGGTCTCAGCTTAAAAGGCTTGTTGAAAGAGGAAGGTCTTCAATAGGCACTGAAAAGATAACAGAGATGGCGCCTGTCTAATGTTTAAGGGGAGGGAATTCCGAAGGGGAGGTGCCACCACACTAAAGGTCCGTTTCCTATGTTTGTGCGGAACGGACCTCCTGATTAGATGGTATCTGCAGGAGACCCTCAACTGCAGAGCGCAGTGATCGACTGGGTATATAAGGGCTAAGATGGTCTTTCAGGTATCCTGGTCCTAAGCTGTACAGGGCTTTGTACACCAAAACTAGAACCTTGAATTTGGCCCGGTAGCAAATTGGGCAGCCAGTGTAATTATTTCAGCAGTGGAGTGACATGTTGGCAATACGCTGCCCCAGTGAGCAGTCTCGCCACAGCATTTTGCACCAGCTGCATCTTCGGGACCAACCTCAAGGGCAGCCCCACACAGAGCGCATTACAGTAATCCAGCCTGGAGGTTATCAGTGCATGGACAACAGTGCTCAGGCTATCCCGGTCCAGAAATGGCCGCAGCTGTCTTACCAGCCGAAGCTGTTAAAACCCCACAGCACAACTGCAAGGGGGCCAAAAGACAATCACCCAATGCTATTCTCTGAAAACAACTCTGGAGATAGGATCAGAACCACTGTAAAACAGTGCCTCTGATACCATCTCACCAAGTCAGCCCAGAAGGATACCACAGTCAATGGTATCAAAAGCCACTGAGAGATCAAGTAAGAATAACAGGGTCGCACTCCCCCTGTCCTTCTCCCAATAAAGGCCATCCATCAGGGTGACCAAGGCCAATTCAGTCCCATAATCAGGCCAGAACCCAGACTGGGATGGGTCAAGATAATCTGTTTCATCCAAGAGTACTTGCAGTTGCTGTGCCACAACCCTCTCAATCACCTTCCCTAAGAAGGGGGCATTTGCGACCGGTCGGTAGTTGTCACAAACCAATGGGTCCAGGGTGGGCTTTTTCAGGAGTGGATGGATCACTGTCTCTTTCAAGGCGGCTGGAACCACTCCCTCCTGCAATGATGCATTGACCAGACCCTGGATCCACTCGGTCAAACCCCCTCAGCAAGCTTTATTAAGCCAAGAAGGGCAAGGGTCGAGAGGACACATTGCTGGCTGCATCATTGCAAGTACCTTGTCTATGTCATCAGGCCTCATCAACTGAAACCGTTCCCAAAAAGCTGCAGCAGATGTTGCACTGGACATCTCATTGGGGACTACAGTAGATGCGGATGGGGCATCAAGACTGCTACGGAGGTGAGCAACTTGACCCTCAAAGTGCCTTGCAAACAATTCACAGTGGGCCTCTGAAGGGTCTAAGACTCCATTTCCTTTCATTTCAGTTGCGGCCAATCACAGTGGGGAGAGCTGCTCTTGCGCTCAGGTCCTGTTTGGGGGCTTCCCATAACAGGAGTTGGGTTGGCCCTGTGAGTAGAACAGGGTGCTGGACTACATGAGCTCTGTGTGACCAGATCCATCCACAGGGATCTTCTTAGGTCCTTACAAGTTAACTGATGAATGGATGCCATTTCTCAGTGTCTGTGCTCATCCTGAACATTGAGCAAATTGTCAAAGTACCTCCTGTTTATTCCTAAATAGACACACTCACAAAGCCAAGAGTAGCAAATGTGTAAGGCTACAATTAGCCAGGCATAACACCTGCCTATGATATGATTTAGGATACAAATGTAATAAAGTAAATAAAAAATGAATAACATAAAAATAGCCCCCCTTGACACAGAGCATGGCTGTCGAGGCTGGAGGTGGGCAACCAGTTTCACAAGGTGTGGAACAGAAGCCCCCTGGAGACTGCAGCCACTTCTGTCCCACTCTTGACTGCCTTGGGCAGGGCATCAGTAGCCTGGCTGAGATGTCAGACTCAATCATTCCAGCCCCTTCAAACCTAATGAGCAGGTTTTGCAGCTCTCACAGGAAGCCTTGCCTGCCTGTATCCAGAAGCATTCAAGCTGCAAACGCTTCCGTCTCAATTAACTGGGCTCTTCTTTGGGATGCTGGTTATGGCATGCGTCAAGTTAAAGCAGGAACAATAAGGAGGAAAATGTTCCTATAATGCCTTTGGCAGCTCGTCATGCACCTTGGGCTGCCTCTCTCCAAATGCAACACACACACACAATGTCCGACCTTCAAAAGATTCATAAGAGCTTTCCCCTTCCAACAATCATTTCCCAAGAACTCTATGCCAAAAATAGCTTCAAAATGTAATTCAGGTGTGTGTGTGTGTGTGTGTAGAGGGTGTGTGTCCTCCTCCTCAAGTGTGATGCTTGGAAGATTTCAAGGGCAGCGCCAGGCAACCTTTCTGTGGGGTGGACCAGAGGGATTCCTTCCATACCTCCCAAGGATGGCACTTGATTTCACCTACTGTAAAATCAGGCTGATGCAGCAAAACATCTGAGCAACTTCAAGGGATCCAGCAATTAGACAAGGCCACTTCTCAAGTGAGGAATTCGCACATCACAACTCAGGATCTGAACCCTGCACTCTGTTGGGTGGGTGGGGCATGCATATGAGAACCCTGAACTTCCTTTCGCATCTGCATGAAATAAGAGTGTTGAGGAAGGAGTGACATCATGGGGTTGTTATATCTGCATGCTGGAAGCAACTGACGTGTCTATAAAAGTTATTTAGCAGCTAATAAAATAGGGGAGGGCAATAAATGCTACCCAAAATGTTAATCCAATTCACTGTTCTTTGAAGGAGGGGTGGGGAGGCAGGAAGGGAATCCTGCCACAGCTATTTAAATCTCAGCAGTCATTTTAACGAGGGGGACTAATTCAGTTCTGCCGTGGCTTCTATTTTTCAGCCCTCAGCCACGGCAAAGGATGCCTCTCCGTGTACGAGAAGTGGGGGTGTCACTGCCCTGGCTGGCCTCTCTGGAGCAGATCCATTCACAATTTCTGAGCATTTTATTCAAAAAAGACTGTTTCTTCTATTATTAGCTGCTGATCCCCCTGGTTGCTCTCTCTCTCCCCCCCCACACAAACTTTCAAAGATCGCCTTCTCAAAGGAGTGAACCCCAAGGTTCAGTCAGGCCAGCAGATGCCTGGAAACCTCTCAGGCAGCCTACAATGGGACACAACATCCCCCTCACAGTTCAAATAACAAGACAAACTGCCTGGCATGCAGGAGGGGCTGCACAGAGAGCCCCCTCCCCTTCCCTGTCACTGCCTGGGTCCTCATTGCAGCCACAGATTGCAAAGGGAGCAGTCAAGGCTACACCAGGAAGCGAGTCATGCCCTTGATTAGTCACTGCACTTATTATGGAGCAATACAGGGCATTACCAGCTCTGCACGGGAGGACTGTGTTCTGTCTCCTCTCTATCACACACATGCACCCCCCTTGCAAAGACAATACGTCCACCTTGTGCAGAGAGGCAGGCCTGCTGGTACTAAAAAGAGCCCACCTCTCTTTATTTGGGGGGGGGCACTTTACGTCTCACATCCCTCTAGACACCTTCTTTCTGGCTTTTAACACTCTTGGAGGGCTCAGAGAAGGCCCCTGGCCACTTTCTTGAGATCTAGACTCAGTGCAACTTACGAGGGTGTGCCTGCCTTCAGCCACTCAAGGTGACCAACTCCCACCCCCCCTTTTGGGAGAAGCACAGTCTGCCAGCACGGAAAGGCAGGCTGGGCTGGTGCCTGGCCACTCCAAGGACCTCGATTCACAGCCATGACCTCAAACTCTCCGGAACACATATGGAGCCAGATCACTTGTCTGCCTGGCTCAGTATTGCCAACTCTGACAGGCAGCGGCTCTCCAGGGTCTCAGGCAAGGGCCTCCCCCAGCCGGCGACTGCACGTGGGGCCTTCTGCATGCAGGCAGATGCTCCATCAGGGAGTCCCAGGGCCCTTCCCTGCGGCGTCTCCTTCACCCTCCTCAGAACAGGCCACCCCTGCCTCCTGCTTCCCTCTGCCCTTGCACAGACCCCTCCGACTGCATCCACCACAAGCCTTGTGCCTCTCCCCTGTCCTTGGACAGCCACACCTGTGGTGGCCTTGCAGCTGCTGTTGCACCCCAAGTCCCGCCATCCCTGGCCATTGGTCACACAAGTTAGGGCTGATGGGAACTGGAGTCCAAAAGCACCAGGAGTCCAATGTTCCCCTGCTCCCCCCCCCCCAGGTTAGACATGGCTGGTGAGATTCCCTGCCTCTGCCTCTCTCTGCCTCGGCCAGAGAAACAAGCCACTGTCTGCTGCTGGCCCAGGCTGGGTGAAGTTTATGAGAGCCATGTGTAGTTCTTGCTCTCACTATCTGGAGCCACTCTGATGACTTGAGATGGGCAATCATTGCACTCTCTCATACCATTTTGGTGTTTCATAAGAATAAGCCAACTTCTGCTTAACTCAAATGGGGACTCTGTGATGTATTTATAATTCCTGCTGGTGAATGGAGCGCAGTGGAACAGCCCCCTCTCCCTCCCATGGCAAGCTGTGGCTCTGGGTCTTTAGAATGTAACAACTCTGTGCTGGGGACAGGTTTGTGCATGCGAGTTTGAATGCAACATGTAGTCAGGGGCACATGTGGCCGTGGAGAGACTCTAGTCCAGCACCAGCAGCCAATCAGGTTCCTCCAAGAAGCCCACAAGCAGGGCCTGAGGGCAGCAGCATCCTTCCCTTGTTGTCATACAAGGGTAGGCTGCCCTGCAAGATGGAGGCTCCATTTGGCTATCCCACCTAACCGCTGCAGATGGTATTTATACCAGGCTGGCCAATCTGGGACCTGGTCCTGCCCGCCCATCACAGTGGCTGATGTTGGACATCCTTGTCTCCTTCTGTACCTGAACTTGGGAGGCAGCCTTGAGGCCTGAGCGTACACAGTCCCAGGAAGCTCGCTCAGCAATGTCCCAAAATCAGGCCATGAGATTCCTGGCTTAAGCCCCTGACAAGAGCAGCTGAAATGGATGGAACCGCCTAGCCTTTCATGCCACTCATGGGGCAGCTGATTCCGTCTGGGTTGAGTTCAAAGCATGTCACTATCCCTGCCTTTGTCCTCTTTGCCTCCATCATTTCATTTATTTATTTATTTTTACATTTGTATCCCACCTTCCATTCAAGGAGCTCACGGTGGCCTCCATGGTTCTCCTCCCTCTCCATTTTATCCTAACAACAACGCTGCGAGGTGGATTAGGCTGAGAGGCTGTGACATTAATACTATTAGCCCTGCCAGTGCTCCATGTCCAAGAAAATCCCTTTCCCTCGGCATGAAAAAAGGTTAAAAATAATTGCCATGTTGAGTTAAATGTCCTACTTTCCAGACCATTTGTAGTAATACTTAGAGATTAGTGAGGAGTAAAAGATGGATCCGTCCTCCTCCTATCCTACCCAGTCCTTCTGCATTTATTAATTATCAAATGTCGGCTCAGGCATACATAATGAGATTGCCTTTGCCAAGGACAGAGCCATCCTCAGCTGCCTCTCCACCACAGTAAGAGAAAAGGGCTGTGAGCTCCACTGCACAGGCACCCATGAGTGAGGGAGGGGCCTTGCCAATCCCACCTGCAGAGGCTGATTTTTGCCACGAGTTCAGATTCAGCACCTGCCCAGGATGGGTTGCCACAAACACTTTGCAGTTAGCAAACTGAGTTCAACTAATACCTTGCACTTCGGGGGTGAGGCCAGCAGCAGACAACAATGTGAAGTATGTGTCTGTGGGTGGAGGGGACACAGTGTAATATCTTCCTAATCTGGGGGAAGTGATCCTACACATCTGGGAGAAATGCATATACAGTTTTAGGAGAAAGGGTGCATAAAATGCAAATACCAGTGAAAATAACACAGCGAAATACATATTAGTGGAAATGCAAAAATGTGTATATTAGTCAAAACTGCCTATAAAACTGTGTTTATTAGGAGAAATTCTCACAAAAATGCTGACAAATTTCCATGAGGATTTTTTTTAAAAAAATGCACATTACTGTGGAAATGTGGAGAACTGAATTTAAGACTGGAAAAAGGAGAATGAGAGAGAACCGAAACTGACGGCTTTGTCCACCCACCTACATGGTACAGGAATTCAATTTTGGAAACATACCTATGTTAGAGAAAACATACGGTTTGGCCGTGGTGTAGATATTCTCTCTCTTTCTCCTCCCCCTGCCCAATCAATCACTTGCAAAGTCAGTATCAGCTCAGCTTTAAAGGGTTTCTGGGGAAGGGATAGAGCAGAGCGGAGAGGCTGTTTCAGCACGCAGAAGGGTTAGCGTCTCTCCCCCTCCCTGTGATGTTTCCGTAGGGTCCCAGATCGTTATTCAACCTTTCTCTTTCAACAAGCCTTTTAAGTACAGACCTTATCCCAGTCTGCTTCTGTGCTGGAATTGCTTTTTAAGATGTTTTTAAAGCTTATTTTTAAAAAATAAATATGTTTTTAAAGCTTTTTTTAAAAAATGTTTTAAAGGTTTTGTTTTAATATGCTTTTAATTATGTTTTTATGAGGTTTTAGAGTGTTTTTAATGTTTTTGTTTGCCACCCTGGGCTCCTACTGGGAGGAAGGGCGGGATATAAATCAAATAAATCAAATAAATAAATAAATAACATTATTTTCCCTCCCTTCCTCCAAGGAGCAAACGGTGCCAATACAACCGGGGGAGGGCAGACTTTAGGATATTTATTATCATCATCATCATCATCCCAAGGTCTACCTGGTGCAAAAGGCATACAGTAAAAACTAAAGAATTTGTTTTGAGTATCACAAAAAAACCACTCCTGGTCAGCTTTTTTTGTTTCAGTACAATAATCTGAGGAGGTGGAGAGTCATCATTTTCCTGTTGCCTTTGTTAAACAATTGATAGAAATCTTTGCCAATCTAATTCAAATTACCTGGAGATCTACCAGTAGATCCTGACCTGCCTTCTGCCCACACTGCCATACGAGGTTTATCCTCACAACAACCCCATGATGTAGGTCAGGGTGAGAAACAGTAATGACCTAGTTAGGCTTATAGCTGAGGGAGGATTTGAACCCAGATCTCCCCCCTCCTATTGCACCAACCACAACACTGGCTCCTGTGGGCTGACTTTGCAGTACCCCTCCCAACTTTCAGTTTTAACCAGGGGAATGTCTAAAAGTAATTCCAGAATTTGGAGCACGTGGCCATTTGGCCAGCTCCCTTTCCTCTCCAATTTGCCAGTGTGCCAGTAATTTTGATGCCATGATACATATCCATACGTTGATACATTTTATCTGCTGTTTAACCAAAAGCACATGTGCACAACAGAAAAACACTGTTTAAGAACAACTCTGATCCAATGATATGCACGATCGCATCACAGCCCCCCCCCCAGTGTTTTTCCAGTGTGCACACAGGTACCAGCAATGTGTGGGCGGGGGGGGGGGAGGAGGGAGAGGCATGGGTGAATGGAAGACTACAGTGAACTGCTCACAGACCAGAAAGACAGGAAGAGGAGAGTGGAGGGTTCCTGATGCATCACTTCTGCTCTGCAAATGTGATCGGGCAAACCCAACAGCCAGAGAAGAATTGAGTTTTTTTTTTGGGGGGGGTGTTCCTAATCATTCCTGGTTTCAATTGCTTAAAAGCATCTCAGGCAGCAGGGTGGGCAAAGACGCTGGAGAGCTCAGTTCACACGCTGCTGCGGGCAGTACAAGGCCCTCCCTTCCATTTAGTCCCCCCCCCTCCAGCTGGAGATGGGCTGTAGTTCACAGGTACGAGTTCATGCTTTGCATGCAGGAAGCCCCAGGCTCAGTCCCCATTAAGGCTTCTCCAGCGGCCTTGAGAAGTTGCTGCCAGTTAGAGTCAAGATTCCTGGGCTAGATGGGCCAACGGTGTGGCTCAGTCACGTGGCCCATTCAGCATGGTGCTGGTCCCCAGTCCATTCCCCTCCATCTACCCTTCTCTGGATATTGGGCTCCATGGGTGGATCAGGCTGTGCTGATTCTGCATATGCTGCTCATTCTTAACTCTATTCCCGTTTCTGAAGTAGTCTGTGATATTTTTAATCAAAATATATGCATATTTAAATATACATTTACATATGTATTTCTAACATTTTTATCCTAAAACATATTTCATAACACCTTTTTATACAGGTGGAATCCAAAAGATAGCTAGGTTTCGATCCACATATTGATCCAGGAAGCGTAGATCAGGGTTGCTGGCAGAAGAATTCACAGGCTGAATTTCTCACGCTTCCAGTGGCAGCTGGTGACTCTGTGATACTGGGGCAGTGGAATCCGCTCCGGGTTTTAGTCCCACCTTTCAAGGAGCAGAAGCACCTTTGACAGCTCCTTGAAAGTTTGGACTAAAACCTGGAGTGGATTCCACTGCCCCAGTATCACACCCACCAGCTGCCACTACAAATCTTCTTCTAAGTCTCTCTGCCTTACAATTCCTCCTTTCTCAAACATTCTTTAGAAGAGAAGAGATTTGGTTATGCTTTTGCATGCGAATGGGAGTTTGTTTTGTGAGCTATTCCCTGAGATGTCTCTTTCTGTTTCACTTCACTTAACAGGCTTTGCTTGTGACGGGGAAATTTAAACATTCACAACATCCCCCCAGAGAAGAGTTGGGGAAGTTGAAATACATATATTTAAACATTGGAGCAACCTTTTTTGCTTGAGAAGTACAGAAAGTTGTGGGTTCCCCAAGAAGAGTTATAGCATCATCTGACAGATGCCTGCTCAGAAGTAAGCCCATTGAGTACATTGAGGCTTACTCCCAAGTATGAATGGGTATAAGATTGCAGCCGAAGAGAGCTGCTAACAGCAAACGCACACAAGGACAGCAAAGCCCAAAACATCCCCTGGAAAGGCGACTCAGAGACAGGAGACTGGGCTTGGCTGTC
Source organism: Rhineura floridana (assembly GCF_030035675.1). NCBI lineage: Eukaryota > Metazoa > Chordata > Lepidosauria > Squamata > Rhineuridae > Rhineura > Rhineura floridana. The sequence goes on from NC_084497.1 coordinate 12,705,022, forward strand.
CTTGGCCAGGTTTCCTAAGACCCTTTGAAGCCAAGCTCCTTGGATCCTAGGTGGAGGTTCTGACAGCCCCAAATCCTCCCTGACAAATACGAACATCTGCAAGCAATGATCATTTTCATGACACTGCAGTACTCATTCTAAAGTTCTCACTGTATCTGTGCATGAAGCCTGTTTCCAGACTATAAATCCCATGCTGCAAAGTGACTTTGAGCTAGCATGAAGCTCTAACACAAGCTACAGCTCTGAGGCCTACCTCTAAGCATCATTTAATGGTGGACTGTATACCACTGTGATGATATTTAAGGATTTAGGGGAAAGGCTGGATGGTAGGCCCCAAGTTCCACCTCTGGCATCTCCAGGCAGGGCTAGGAAGCACCACTGCCTCTGACCTGGAGAGCCAAATGTCTCTGTAGATCAGGGGTGGGAGAGCTAGTTCAGAATTTGAAGGCTGTGTGGTGGTGGGTGGGGCCAGCACAAAAGCGGCCAGAGCAAATCTCATCCATGCCACACTTCCATCTGGCAACCAGGAGGCGCCATCACGACACCTGCCAGCCTGGCAAAAGCAGTCAAGGAAAGCGCAGAGCAGGGCTGGTGAGGGGCCCAGCACCAGGAGAAGGTCTCAAGGGGGGGTGTCTTTTGGCCTCTGGTTATAGAACACTATACAAATGTTTATTAGTCAGACTTCCCAGGGATGACAGAGGCTGGGGACTCCTGTGTAATAATAATATAATAACAATAAATTTTATTTCTAGGCCGCCTATCTGGCCGCACAAGCGGCCACTCTAGGCGGCGTACAAGATCAAGTAAAATACAACACACAAACTACATAAAAACCCAAGAACTACAATATAAAACAAAACCGAACCCACCCATAGCTAAAACCAATAAAATTAGGCTACCCCAGGGATCTTGTAGGCCTGCCTGAATAGCCAGGTTTTCAAGGCTTGGCGAAAACTTGGCAGGGAGGGGGCATGGCGAAGATCATAAGGGAGAGAGTTCCAGAGGGTGGGGGCCACGATTGAAAATGCCCTCTCTCTGGTCTGCACCAGTCTAGCTGTTTTGACTGGTGGGACCGAGAGAAGGTCTTGAGTGGCTGATCTAGTCAGGCGGCATATTTGTTGATGCTGGAGGCGTTCCTTCAGATAAGCTGGGCCGAGACCGTATAGGGCTTTAAAGGTTAGTACCAACACCTTGAATTGGGCCCGGTAAACAACTGGTAACCAGTGTAGATCTTGTAACACCGGAGTGATGTGATCGCGGCAATGGCTGTTCGTAATCAAACGTGCTGCCGCATTCTGTACCAGCTGCAGTTTCCGGACCGTTTTCAAGGGTAACCCAACGTAGAGCGCATTACAGTAGTCTAAGCGAGAGGAGACCAGGGCATGTACTACCCGTGGGAGAAGATGGACAGGCAGATAAGGTCTCCTGTGTAACTGAAGTGATGTGCATTTCCACACATTTGAGCACCTCCGTATATACATCTTAGAACATAAGAACAAGAAGAACCTGTTGGATCAGGCCAGTGGCCCATCTAGTCCAGCATCCTGTTCTCACAGTGGCCAACCAGGTGCCTGGGGGAAGCCCGCAAGCAGGACCCGAGTGCAAGAACACTCTCCCCTCCTGAGGCTTCCGGCAACTGGTTTTCAGAAGCATGCTGCCTCTGACTAGGGTGGCAGAGCACAGCCATCATGGCTAGTAGCCATTGATAGCCCTGTCCTCCATGAATTTGTCTAATCTTCTTTTAAAGCCATCCAAGCTGGTGGCCATTCCTGCGTCTTGTGGGAGCAAATTCCATAGTTTAACTATGCGCTGAGTAAAGAAGTACTTCCTTTTGTCTGTACTGAATCTTCCAACATTCAGCTTCATGGAATGTCCACGAGTTCTAGTATTATGAGAGACAGAGAAGAACTTTTCTCTATCCACTTTCTCAATGCCATGCATAATTTTATACACTCCTATCATGTCTCCTCTGACCCGCCTTTTCTCTAAACTAAAAAGCCCCAAATGCTGCAACCTTTCCTCGTAAGGGAGTCGCTCCATCCCCTTGATCATTCTGGTTGCCCTCTTCTGAACCTTTTCCAACTCTATAATATCCTTTTTGAGATGAGGCGACCAGAACCGTACACAGTATTCCAAATGCGGCCACACCATAGATTTATACAACGGCATTATGATATCGGCTGTTTTATTTTCAATACCTTTCCTAATTATCGCTAGCATGGAATTTGCCTTTTTCACAGCTGCCGCACACTGGGTCGACATTTTCATCGTGCTGTCCACTACAACCCCGAGGTCTCTCTCCTGGTTGGTCACCGCCAGTTCAGACCCCATGAGCTTATATGTGAAATTAAGATTTTTTGCTCCAATATGCATAATTTTACACTTGTTTATATTGAATTGCATTTGCCATTTTTCCGCCCATTCACTCAGTTTGGAGAGGTCTTTTTGGAGCTCTTCGCAATCCCTTTTTGTTTTAACAACCCTGAACAATTTAGTGTCGTCGGCAAACATGGCCACTACACTGCTCACTCCTAATTCTAGGTCATTAATGAACAAGTTGAAAAGTACAGGCCCCAATACCGATCCTTGAGGGACTCCACTTTCTACAGCCCTCCATTGGGAGAACTGTCCGTTTATTCCTACTCTCTGCTTTCTGCTTCTTAACCAATTCCTTATCCACAAGAGGACCTCTCCTCTTATTCTATGACTGCTAAGCTTCCTCAGAAGTCTTTGATGAGATACCTTGTCAAAAGCTTTTTGAAAGTCTAAGTACACTATGTCCACTTGATCACCTCTATCTATATGCTTGTTGACACTCTCAAAGAATTCTAATAGGTTACTGAGACAGGACTTTCCCTTGCAGAAGCCATGCTGGCTCTCCTTCAGCAAGGCTTGTTCTTCTATGCGCTTAGTTAATCTAGCTTTAATAATACTTTCTACCAGTTTTCCAGGGACAGAAGTTAAGCTAACTGGCCTGTAATTTTTGGAATCCCCACTGGATCCCTTTTTGAAGACTGGCGTTACATTTGCTACTTTTCAGTCCTCAAGCACAGAGGAGGACCCGAGGGACAAGTTACATATTTTAGTTAGCAGATCAGCAATTTCACCTTTGAGTTCTTTGAGAACTCTCGGGTGGATGCCATCCGGGCCGGGTGATTTGTCAGTTTTTATATTGTCTATTAAGCCTAGAACTTCCTCTCTTGTTACCACTATTTGTCTCAGTTCCTCAGAATCCCTTCCTGCAAATGTTAGTTCAGGTTCAGGGATCTGCCCTATATCTTCCACTGTGAAGACAGATGCAAAAAATTCATTTAGCTTCTCTGCAATCCTGTCCTGTCAAGACAGAGAAAATGCTGTCTTTTGTCACTATGGGAACTGGCTGTGTCCTTCCAGACGTGGCTGGCCTCCAACCCCCAGCATGGCCAACGGTTGGGAGTCCAGCAACATCTGGAAGGCCACCGGCTCCCCATCTAAGCTCTGAAGCTTTTTCACAACAGACGGCATTATTACTACAAATGTATTCTTCTGGATCCGCTACTGGATCCCTAATCCTTGAAGGCGACACATGGCTCTGCCTTAAGTAAAAGGCACAAAGACATGATAGAAGATGAAGCGTTCTTGAATTAATAGGCCACAGGTATGGAAGTGCAAAACAATTGCAAGAAATTAATTTGGAGGTGGAAATAACACACAGGTTGATTGCCTGATAGCTAAGACTCCTCCCTCCAATCTGTCTGTTCCTCTTCTCAAATTAAATGTTCCAACATGGCCTTAGCAGTGCAGCTTCCCCAGGAAAAAGTTTTGTAAGTTCCAGCATTCTCCTTGAAGTCCCCTTGTGTTAAGTACAACTCTGGAGGATGAAGTGGCGTTTCGGAAGAGACCCCACACACACAGCGAGCCGTCTGCTCCCCAACTCATAGCCCTCTCCTCCTGCTGGCTCTTATATCTTTCACATGGCTTCAACCAAATGATGCATCTTAACCCCTTTCCTCTTCTCAGAGCTAGGCATGTGCGCTGCAGTTTACCAGGTCAGATATGACTTCTGAAGAATCTCTCTAAAAAACTCCTTGATAAGGAGACTCTGGTCATATCTACACCACACTTTTAAAGCACATGGTTTCCCCCAAAGAATCCTGGGAAATGCAGGATTTACCCCTCCCAGAGCTAAAATTCCCAGCATCCTTAACAAACCATGGCATGGTGTGGACATGACCAAAGTCACCTCTTCAATGCCCTCACCTTTGGCTCTCCTCCTCAAAGCAAATGAACCCTAAATCCTTCTGACAACTTTTGCTCAAATGACTGCCTTGTTACAAGCGTCCCTCGATCAAATTTAGATGGCAAGCAGATTGGGGCAGAGACTGGCTGTTTTATGCTTGCACTAGTATGAACAACACTGGACCCAACCGGATGGATAAGGCCGGTGGGGGAGAACTTGACCCCAGTTCTGCCTAATTTGGTTCTGTCCTCATCACAAAACACAGGAGGCCACCTACTAGAACTACGAGGAGGACCATCAACACACTTCACATGATGCTCCAGACCCAGCTGCCTCCATGGGGTATGTGTGTGGAGGAAACATGATAAACAGCTAATCTGTGTTTTCCTTACAAGCATATTCCCAAAGTCACACGCCACATGTTGATTATCTCCCATTAACATATTGTGTCCTCTGCCTTTAACTTTCTTAATAAAGTTTCTCTCCAAGGAAATTCTGCAGAGAAGACTGCATTTGCATATAAATAACAGACATGTCAAAACATAAGATAGTAGGATTTGGTATTCTTAACTGGATTGTAATACACAATTTGTTCCTTAAATTCCAGAGTTACTTCTCCTCTATTCAGTTGCCAGCAAAGGCACAGTTCAATTAATTACACAACAGTGTCATTTACCTACGTCAGGGCAGTTGATTAAGGGCTGCCCCACTCCTCAGCTAATGATCCCATTTCATAATCGAAGCATGATTTTAATTTTGTGCCTCACAGAGCGAAGAGAATCAGGAATTTAGCAAGGGCTTCAGAGCGGACAGAATTAGGAAAGACAGAGCAGCAGAAGCCCTTTGGAATATTTTAGAGAAGATTAAGGGACGTTCTGGGTATCGGGAAAGCAGGCTGCACCAGAAGTAGGCCTGCCCTCCCAGGTCCTGAGTGCGACTCCTGGGATTGGATCCTGTGCTGGTCCTATGCAAAGGATCCTGTGCTGGTCCTATGCAAAGTAAATCTAACGAGTTGCATTCAACTAAGTCCTATTCAGAGTAGACCCACTGAACTCTGAGTCAGAGAAGTGTTGAACACCTGCCATTAATTCAGTGGTCTACATTGAGCAAAGGTTAGTTGAATATAACCCCTGATGTCTCCTGCTGTTGACTCTAATCCCCAAATTCCCTAGAATTCTCAAATTGCCAGACATCACTTACTCACCTTGATATTTAATCCTGAAAAGGCATATGTGTGTGTGTGTGGAGGGGGGGGGCTGGCTGGCTGGCAGAGATCTGGTTTCAGGAAGCAAGTTCTTCACAAAACAGACAAACCCTCTAGGGCTGCTTGTCACAGGATGTCATGACTGTACAAATGGCTTTTAAAAGGGATTAGAGACTAGCATTTCCTAAATTTTAACAGCTGTTTTGTTTTGAATTGCTTTGCTCTTTAACCTGAAAAGGCTTTTTCCCCTTTCTTTTTTTAGTGAGGAGTGCCCACCTGTGCTTCTGCATGACTGATCACGGCACACTGATCATGGCACATCTCCAGACTGGAATAAGGCAGCCCAATCTGCATCCATGTTGGAATAGTTTGAAATATGCTTTTAAATGATGTTTTGTTTTTAAGATTTTTTTTTTTAAAAAAAGATGCTTTGTGTTTAACATTTTTCAGTGTTTTGTGGCTTGTTTGCTGACCTGGGTTCCTTATGGGAGGAAGGGTGGGATATAAAATTAATAATAAATAAAATAAACCCATTTCTGATACAGTGTCAGGACTCTTGTGCCAAGCCAACGATGCATAAAGCACAGATGGGACAGGACTACACAGCAGGGCTCTGTGTGGGCACATTCAGTTAAGCATTTTAGAATAAGGCACACATATTCAGAACAGAGACTAGATCAGCACATGCAGGGTAGACCTTCTGGTGTCCACCAGCCATGGCAGCCAAAGAGCATGGCCTCTCTAAATTTGGAGAGGAAGGCTCACATCAGGCCATGATTGTAAGCAGCCACTCATCTGCTTAGAACATCAGAACCTACTGATCAGTCTGAGGTGGTCCACCATCTAGGTCAACTAGATGCCTTAGGAGAGTTCAGAGTCACAGTCCTCTCCCCCCCTACCACCCAGTATTCAGGGTAAGGCTCAAGTTTGGCTATCATGGCTATTCGTTAAGGCTGTATCTGGGTTGGGCTGTTAGCCACAGTCTGGGGAGAGTCAGGGGCTGGGCATTTGGAGCCTGCACCAATTCTGCCACTGAACAAGAGAACATTACAAAATGAAAAGAGCTTTGCCATACATCTTGTGGATGTAGGAAATGCACATCAAAATATCCCCCCCCCCAAAAAAAAGAGACCAACCTGGACACATTTATTTATTTAATAAAAATATGTATATGCCACCAACTCATGAAATATCAAGATGGTGTGTACAACAGTATGCACAAGCACAACACTGAGCTCATCTTGAGGGTTTGCTGACCTTGGCTGTTGTGTCTAACCTGTGACAGGGCTGGGGCACAGGCCGTCACCTGGAGGGTATCAGGAGCCTGGCACAGCACAGGGAATCAGGACCAGCGACCAGTCCGGACAAGGGGCAGTACTCCCAGCTCAGGCTCCGCACCACCAAGACAGGACGCCCTCTTATCCTGCCCAGAGGAGCCAATGGCCAGCTCGGGCAGGGTCAATCCAGATGTTTTTTTCCCTAAGAAGCTGTAGTAACTCTGCTCACCACATGGGACAGGGCTCAGCTGCTCCTGACAGGCTGAGCCAAACATTCCCCTTGGAGAATGTCACTGTGTAGATTTTCCCTGAAGCCAAGCTGAAGGAGGACTATGATTCTGGAATTAGTGGCTTTTTGGGAGGTGGGGATGGGCAGCTGACATTGGACATGAGGAATACCACCAATGTTTTCACACACACCCAGGAAATATTTATTTATTTGTTAAATTTATATCCCACCCTTCCTCCCAGAAGGAGCCCAGGGAGGCACACGGAAACTCTAAAAGCACTTCAAAACACCTTAAAACAAAGCATCTTAAAAATATCTTTTAAAAAAACCAACAACCACACTAAAGGCCTGCTTCCTATGTTGCGCAGAATGGACCTCCTGATAAGATGGTATCTGCAGGAGGCCGTCGTCTGCAGAGTGCAGCGATTGATTGGGTATATAAGGGGTAGGATGATCTGAAATGACTGAGGTAGTGATATTGAGCAGGGCTGTATCCAGGCCAGCCCTAAACATGTAGCTGATGGTAGATCTTCACACCAGGAATCTAGACAATACACTGTAAGAACGTAAGAGGATTGCAGCTGGATTAGACCAAGATGGGTACATCTAGACAAGCATCCTACTTCACATATTAGCCAACCAGGCGTCTGGGAAGCCACCAGCAGGGCAGGAAAGCAACAGAGCTGGTAGACCTCTGGGGACTTATTTCCAGAGTTGCCTCTACCTGTGAGATACTGTGATTAACCTCAGGGGATGACACCATCTTGGCCAGCCTGTGGACCTCCACATGGTAGTTGGCTTGGCATCATCACACATGAAGGCCACTAGTTTGTCTAGGATGGCAGTTCTTAGGATCATACGGATGTTGCAGTAATGCCAACGATCAGGATGGGAGATAACAGGACTGCTCCCTCCCCTCCCCGAAAAAAGCTTCCAGTCTTTCCAATTACATCACTAACTCAGCAACTTCCTCAAGGAGAATTAATCTTTGAAGATAACCATCCTCCACAACGGATTTCAAATCACAGCCATAAAAAGAACTGGAGGGGAAAGGCTTCTGGAATATAAAAGGTGAATTTCAATAAGAATCCATTGCACATTTTCACTCCAGACCACAATAATAATAATAATAATAATCAAATACATGGTTGTCAAAATCCAAATCTCCTGTGAGTTTCTCTTTGAACAGGGGCTGCTTTCCTCCCTTTTTCTCCTCTGCCTCCCTTAAACACACACACACACACAACCAAGTTTGACAACATTCTCCAGGGCAGAAAGAAAGCAGCATTGTATATAAAATGTAATTCCAAAGAGTAGATCTGAGCATATTGACATTATAAAAACCGAGGAGCAAGGAGAAATAATATTTTTACAAAGGCTGCAAACATAAATGCAAGACCTCAGGGCAGTTTTCTACATACTGACAAATACCATGGAATGGCGTGTTCTCACCATGTAGGGATGAGCTGTGAAAGGGCAGAAGACACTCCTCTGCCCACACAACTCTTCACCATGCAATGGCTAGTTTTTACAAAAAGTCTCACTATGTTTCCAGCTGTCTGGCAGAGGGGCCTCAGTTGCATCCAGGCATAGTGCCCCATTCACATGTTCAGACCATGATTACTAAACCATCAAGTGAGGAGCTGAAAGACCCCGAGTGCATTTAAGAGGGGGATCATGCCACACTGAAAGGGGTGGGGGGAACATTAAGAAAGGTTCTGGGATGGTTCCTCACCTGAAGGGGGTCCATATGAACTCCTCCACAATTTGGAAGAATGCAGAGGAGCTCTATCCACAAACATCTCTGATGCCCACTGAATGCATGGATATTAGGGGTGGGGTGGGGTGGGGTGGGGTGGGGTGGGCATAGCTCCTGTGCTCCCTCTGCACATTCTTTCAATGCATGGGAGGCTTGACCTGGACCTGCCTGATCTGACTAGGGTGATGCATGCCTTGGTTACATCCCGCTTAGACTACTGTAATGCGCTCTACGTGGGGCTGCCTTTGAAGACTGTTCGGAAACTTAAATTAGTACAAAGAGCTACAGCCAGAGTGCTAACCGGGGCTGGTTACAGGGACCATACAACTCCCCTGTTACAACAGCTCCACTGGCTGCCAATTTGTTTCCAGTCACAATTCAAAGTGCTGGTTTTGACCTACAAAGCCCTATACGGCTCAGGTCTAGGCTATTTGACAGATCGTATCTCCCTACATGAATCTGCCCGGGATTTGAGATCTTCAGGTGAGGCCCTTCTTGTGCTCCCCACACCTTCGCAAGCACATATGATGCTGACACGAGATAGGGCCTTTTCGGTGGCCACCCCTAGGCTATGGAACTCCCTTCCGAGTGAGGTGCGATTAGCTCCTTCCTTGCCATCTTTCCGGCGACAAGAAAAGACTGCTTTATTTCAATGGGCATTTGGGATACAGAACGGCCAGGATTAAGTGCCATAGGACGGGTGACTACATTATGATCTTATTATTTTAAATTATCTGCTGTTCTTAAACGTACGTTTTATAGTTTTTAATTTGTCCCACAGTTTAATTCTATTTTTAATTGTATACATTTCTATGTTTTAATGGTGTGTTATCTTTTAGCTGTAAGCCGCTCTGAGCCCTATTGGAAAAAGGGCGGGGTAGAAATAAAGTTTATTGTTATTATTATTGTTTGTGTGAACCTCTCTTGGATGGCTACCAAGAGAGAAGTGGAACATAATATAATGCCCAACCCCAAGATGCCCATCAACTTGGATGGCTTTACAGGGGGGATTAGAGAAATGAATACAGTAGGGCCCCGCTTCTCGGTGCCCCGCTTTTTGGCATTCTGTGCTGCAGCGGATCTCCTCCTCCTCTGGTGCGATCAGCAGGTTAGGTTCCAGACCCCCGCACTACAGCTGATCCGCTTTTCAGCAGTTTTTGCTTTCTGGCGGGGGTCTGAAACCTAGCCTCCCGTGTGAGTGGGGCCCTACTGTAGAGAACATGTCTACTAAGCCAGATGCCTATGTGCTATTTCCAATATCAGCAGCAGAATGCCTTTGAATACCAGTTGCTGGGAATCGCAAGCGGGAAGAGTTGCCATTCCATTCGTGTCCTTCCTGTGGGGCTCCTTTTGGGGTCTCTGGTTGGCCACTGTGAGAACAGGAGGATGAGCCCCTTTCTTTGTTTATTTATTTATTGTATTTATATACTCCCCCATAGCTGAAGCTCTCTGGGTGGTTTACAATAACTAAAAACATTAAAAACAAATATACAAATTTAAAAACACATATTTTAAAAACAATTTAAAACAATTTAAAACACATGCTAAAATGCCTGGGAGAAGAGGAAAGTCTTGACCTGGTACTGAAAAGATAACAGTGTTGGTGCCAGGCGCACCTCGTCAGAGAAATCATTCCATAATTTGGGGACCCACCGCCCTTCTGCTAGAGAAGGAGACTTGGGAGGACAGGCCTCACCTCAGCAGAGATTCCCACAGAGGGGGCAAAGGAGCTGCCCCAGAGGACTGCGCAGCCTCCGTCTTTTGCTATCATTATGAGCATGAAGTGTTCCCCTGCCTGAATACTGCAGCTGCTCAATCCACTTGCAGGAGTCCATTGCTGCCCTTTTCCCTGCTCCTGAAGCCAGGAAGCTTACGACACAGCCTGGGAAGGCAACGGCAAGCACTCCCCCCCACACACACACCCCAGGCTCAGATGCAACACCTTCTCCTATGGGCCATTCTGGGACTGATTGTCCCAAGGGCTTGCTGCTTTCCCAACACCCCAAAGTGAGTTGCTGGGTCTTGGGGCAGGAAAAGGGGAGATGGTGGGCCTAGCAGGGGTTTTGCAAGGGCCCTCCAGCTGTTTGCAACGCTCACAAAGTGTGTTTGGGGATCTGCCGTGGATCCTCGTGGTCTTCAGAGGAGGAAGTGCAGCCTCTGCCCTCAGGCACTTTCCCCAGGATGCCCGCAGCTCAAGAAGGCACCTCTCTTCTGCCACGCCAAGGCCAGGGGCAGCAAGACCAAGCAGGGCTTTCCTCTGAGCAAGTAAGGAAAACTCACCTCCCCGGGGGAGGACTTGCACCCTCAGGGCAATCAGGCACTGCTTTAATAGCATGATTAGCAGCCACGGCATCCCTCACCCTGACAAAGACACACATGTGTGCACTTACACACAGGGAGAGGTGCTTTAACCCTTCCCTTCCTGCACATGGTCCTGACAAAAACCATCCCCTCCCCAACAGTTAGCACTGGAGGGAGACCCCGCAGTGATGCCAGTAGGAGGTATTCCTTTTGGAGTGTTAATTGCAATGCTGGGGGGGGGGGTTGTTTGTCAGAATCACTGCTGAGGAAGGAAGGGTGAAACCTCCTTTTCCTGTGTCCTCCATTCCTGACAAAAACCAGTGGTTCCTGAGCCTGGCATTTTGTTAATTAATCAAGTAACTTTTAAAAATGTGGCTGCTATTTATACCATTAAATAAAGCAATGTCCAGCTGGGCCCTCAGTGAGCACTCCAAGTCCCCTCCCTCCTTTCCCCGTCTCTTAACTTTGCATCCTGCCCCCCCCCCCCGTGAGCTGTCCCTGGTCCTGAGTGCCGACTGATGAACTCAGATTCATGCCAGGCAGCACCAGTAACACCCCCCCCTCAACTTGCTAGTTTCAACCAAGAACTAAAAAGAGGTGAGAGGGAGGAGAACTGGCGTCCCCCAGCCCACACATGGAGATTCATGGGCCTAAGTCATGTGTGGCACTAGAGAAACCGATTCTGTCTTGAGATGTGGAGCCTCCCCAATGCCTGCATTTTAAACGCTTTCCCAAGGCAAACGGCAAACGCCACCCAGATGGCTGTGTTGCTGCTCCCATGCTGATCAATGCAACACAGCCAACGCATCCATATGGCCATGCAGAGGAACCCCGTAACAATAATGGCCTGTACCTCCGCAAGCAAATGCTAATGAATCAGGACCCAAGCTGATAAAAGCTGCTCCTCGGTACATTAAGTCTGTTTAGATATCTTTATGTTTAGATTAGCATTTTACAATGTGTGCAGATGGAACAGCAAAATGAAAGCCTTTTAACAGAGAGGAGGGACTCTCAGAGGCAATTTGCTTCTGAATACCAGTTGCTGGGAGGAATCCCCAGTGGGGAGAGGCCTAGGGTTGCTCTCAGGTCCTGCCCATGGGCTTCCCATTGGAGAGTTTGGTTGGCCACTGTGGAAACAGGATCCTGGACTGGATGGGCGTTTTGTCTAATCCACAGGGCTCTGCTTCTTACAGTGCAGAGACCTTCGTAACTCATCAGCTATGGTGGGAGACAACAGGGATGTCTCTCTGTGCCTTACTGGCTGACGCTCAGATAAGTACACCCACCAAAAGTGAAGAGATTGCCAACACTGGACAGAGGCCTGGCTGGGTCCAAATGTCACTGGCAGAGAAACCACATCCTGACTCCAGTGGGGAGGGGCGCACCCACTGCTGATGAAGATTATGAAGCGGTCATCATCTCAGGGGGGTCATAAGATCTGTTCCAATGGGGACTTTCAGAAGGGCAGCCCCAGCCACGTGGAAATATCCTAATGTCAGCTGGCCAGCGGTGAACTTTAGGCATAGCCAAAGCAACCATTGTGGTATGTTTCAGGTTTTATTGCAACTTTTTAGGATTTTTTTTTTGCTGCTTTGAAAAGCAGAAGCATCATACTACAGAAGGTTGGAAAAAACAAAGACCGGCCTCTGAGGATCCTATCAATGACTTTAAATAATTGATCCAACATTCCCTGTTAACTTTCTTAAATGCCACACAAAGTGCTGACTCAGCGGCTAAAAATAACAAGAGGAACAAAGAGAATAATAAAAAGATCTCAGCCCACCACACACACACACAGAGAGGCATATAGGCGAGAGGGCAGCCTTTGCCAACATGGTGCCCTTCAGACGTTTGGACTACAACTCCCATCAGCCCCAGCATCACAGTGTTGTGCTGTCTGGGGCTGCCAGGAAGCTCTTATACAGAGTGAGGCCACTGGCCCATCTAGCTCAGTGCTGTCTACACTGACTGGCAGCCGCTCTCCAGGATTCCAGGCTCTCCCAGCCCTACCTGGAGATTGAAACCCGGACCTTCTGCATGCTGGGACCATTGAGCTGCAGTTCTTCCCCAAATAATGCAGTCCAAAACATCTGGAGGGCACTAGGATGGTGAAGGCTGGACGAGAAGAACCATCTCCTCCATATTCCGCATGCCACCTTACAAGTCTCCTCTCAAGACCCACAAAATCTTGAAAGGGAACCCTTAATGGGGTAATTTTATTTGGAGAAAAGAGACAACTCACCAACACCTACAGGGGAATGACTCCAATCGAACTCAAAGGGACATATTCCTGAGGTTACGCTGCTAGAAGTGTCTTTATTTACAATTATACAGGTTGAGCAGGAGTTATGACTGAGCAGCAATGAATGCTGGGACACCCATACACCAGTAAACTCCCTTCCCAAGAATTCTGCAGGGCCAACTTGCCCAGATAATCCAACTGCAGAGCACTCATGGCCAGGGGCTCCTGTGCAGTGAAGTTCGGTTTGTCTTTCTGCCAGCCTCGGTGTCTCTGCTGAGAAGCCCAGATCCTTATCAACAGGGAAAAAGCCCCAAACCCTCGCCTTCCTTCCCTCTCTCTTTCTGTTTGCAGCCGATCAACGTCTAGAGAGGGATGCTCTGCTCACATAGATAAAGGGTCTCTCTCCAGCATTACCTGCCAGGGACATAATTACCTGGAGCATGTTTATAGCCTGGGTAGACAAGGGAAGGCTGCTGAATATCTAGAGGGGCATGGGGGGAGGAGTGGCGGAGGAGGGAGGGAGGGAGGGAGGGTCAGTGCACATCAGGAGACTGAAAAGGCCGGGCCAGGCGGGGTGAGCAGCGGTGGGGATTCAGTTGTGTCTGCGATGACGTCCTTGAGCTGTTCTCAGGGACTACCAAGGAAGTCTGATGGCCCAAGCAAAACAGCACTGAGATGCAGCTGAGAGGGGTCCCATTCCAACTCTCCCTGGGGCTTATTTGGGCTACATGATAAGGGCCACCGAAGAAGTCTGCCAAATTCCAGATGCTTTGGGTTTCAGCAACTTATTTCAGTAGCCCATTTCCTATACCAACTAGAGCAATTTTCTTTCCAGTTCATTCTCCTCCCACCATTTTTTCTTTTCTGAGGTCGCTCAGCACCAGTGGCAGCACCCCCCCATAACATCAAAGAGTTGGGCAACCCTGGAGAAGGACCATTGTAGTTCAGTGGCAGCAGCTGTTTTGCATGCAGAAGGTCCTAGGTTCAATCCCAGCTTCTCCCAGACAGAACCTTCTCCAACAGCCGCTGCCAACCAGTGTAAACAACACTGAACTAGGTGGACGAATAGTTTGGCTCAACCGCTTCCAATGCCCCCTTGTTTTCTGTCTCCAACCCAGTGCCAGCCACGCTGTTAAGGTGGGATGAGGGAGAAGACTGAGGGGGTACCTTTTCAGGGATGCTCCCAAAATTCTCCTCCTCCAAATTCCCGGTAGCCTCAATACTGCTGAGGCCATTGCTCAAAACAGAGCATCAAGTGGCAGGAATCCCTCCATCCCCAGGACCATTTAAAGGGAGCAATCTGTCAGTTATTCATTATTCCACGTGGCTGGTGGTGACGGAGGAAGGGGCAGGAGTATTCGGCTTTAGACAAAAAACATCTTGGGCCATCTGCTTAAATCCCAGCGTCACAGTCATTCATTTGTAATCTTTATTCCAGAACACATACCCATTCTCTGAGTTAGCTTTATCCCCCAAAGGCCTTGGGGTCTGTCAGGGATGTTTTTAATGAGTCTAAATTGTTGCCTTGTAAGTTTGAAGTACAGACCTCAAAAATGGGATACAGTGAACATCCGACAAGTACCTGTACTAGACATGTGGGCACATAGCAAGGAGAAAAGTCACCAATCAGCAATGATGAGGCCAATTTCAGAACAAAAACGCAGAGAGCTGAATGCCCAGCTCTTGCTCTCCAACACCCAGCTGCTTGAGCTCAATGGAAGCCCAGGAGACCACAATGATGGAAAGGCGCATGGAGGCTTGCCAGGGCAGGCAGCAAATTCCTCTTCAGGATGCAAGGAGGGGGCTTAGCATTTCAGAATGCAGCTCCGTATTAAACAACTCTATGCATCTAGGAAATGAGCCTATCAGGCAGAAGCAAGGCTAGAAATCCTCCTTCAGATGCTAGCTTTCTACAGGGGAGTGCTCAACATGTGGCCCCCCTCCCAGCACTGCCCTACAGCATGGAAAGCTACAGACCAAGAAGGAATGTGATGTGATACGGTCTCCTAAGTTCAAGGTGCTGGTTTGGGTGTATAAAGCCCGGTACAGTTTGGGTCTGGGTTCCCTGAAAAATCACTTCACCCCATATAATTTAGTTTATCACTGAGGTCTGCAGGAGAGGGCCTCCTGCAGGTACCCACCAACACTCTATGACACTCTAAGAGCACCTCTGAGCCTGTTATAATGATGTTGTCAGTTGCCGTGGGAAGGCCAGTCCTGACAAGCAGAGCAGTAATGCTGAAAATAAATAAAAGGTCTGTCTCTGTGTGTGCATGTTTGAATCAGGTGCTTCTGAATCAAATTCAGAAATATTTATTATTATTATTATTATTATTATTATTATTATTTCAGAACAATCAAGGATTCTTCAGGCATCGGGCCCAATTTGGAAACAAAACCAGAGAAACTCAAGAACTCCAAAATCTGGAGCAAAAGAAATGCAGAGAAATTGAGAAGCCTCCTCCATGCAAGTCCACCTTCCAGAGTTCTGTCCATTCTGCATTGTGTGGGTCTGTGCTCTCTCGCTCTTGCTCTCTCTCGCTCTCGCTCTCTCCCCACCCCCCACCCCAAGCAAGGGGAGAAACAGCCATTTTCTCCTCTTCAGTGTAGGAGTTCTTTATTACCCAAAGAAACAGAGGATGTCCAATAGCGAGCAGAGAATACATCACTGTTCCCAGCTAAATGGAGTAGCGCAGATCTGCTAAGAAACCCGGCCTTTTATCAACAGTGCAAATAATGAAGATTCCATGCACTGAGAACAATGAAATGAGCCGCTGCGCTGTTGATGGGGTATTTGTACAACTCCATGAGTTATGTTGCAAAATCCAGCTCCATTACAGATGCCTCGTACTTGCATTTAAAAGACAGAAAGAGGGAGGGAGGGAGGGAGGGAGGAGAATGCTATGCCACAAACAAAGAACTGAGGCTGGTTTCCAAATTGATTTAGAAAGTCCCTGTCTCCCTTCTCGGGCCAAAGCCAACGCACAAATCCAGACCCACAAAGGAAGGATTTCAAATGGCTGGCATTGGACAAACAGTGAGGTCCAGGCCTTCCCACCCCACAGCCCATAATAATCACAATGGACTCTAGCCACATTAGTCACTGAAATGAAGGGACACAGCCCAGGGGCAATCTAGCAAGACAAAACTGAACAACATTCCCTATTCCAGCCAAAACACTCTTGGCCCCCTTCAGGGTTTCCCAGGTGTTGGGTCACCTGAGAAGGAACTACCACATTCGCTTCATATGTTGCCTTATGCCAAATCGGGGGTAAGGTGATGGAGATGTGTGTGTGTGTGTGTGACATTTCAACCTCATTATCTGACGGCACTTTGAAGGACTGACTATGCCCACAGGAGTCTGCCTGACAGAAAGATCTGCTTCTGGGGCTCTGCTCATAAGCTTGCTGGTAAGGTCAATTCAAATGATGGCCATAAGAGACAGGGAGTTTTCTGTGCTGGCCCCTAGATGGTGATACGGATACATTACATTTCTTAGTGGAACTCCCTCCTGCAGAGGTGTGTTGTTGTTATGTGCCTTCAAGTCGATTACGACTTATGGCGACCCTATGAATCAGTGACCGCCAAGAGCAGGTTTTGAACACAAAGGTTTGTATCCAGTGCTAGCCCTACTCAGGGGAGACCCATTGAAGTTAATGCACATGACTAACTTAGGTCCACTAATTTTAATGGGTCTGCTCTGGGTAGGACTTAGTTGACGACAATCCCTATTTTTTCAGGTTGCCACTTCTTAATTGAGGCCATATTTTAGAGACCTATTCTTGAGTGGCTAGCATTTCTATTTTGACTGGCCTATGTTTTTAACACTTGTACTGCTGTCTTTAAATTATTCATTTTTGAATGCTCACTGTGTTCTATAAGATATAAGATGCTTTGGGTGGTCTACACCCAGAATGATGACTTTATTTATTAAATTACAAGTACAAAATATAAACAAATAAGCCTGGGGTGCCCACCGGCCACACTCTGGCGCTGCACCTTGTGAGCCATCAGCCTTTACTTGCATCTGCTTTGTTTGCAGAAAATCCCAGACTCAATCCCCAGCGGCAACCCAGGTAGGGCTTCTGCCTGAAATCTGGAGAGCTGATGCTAGCCAGGGGCTTGGACTCTCTGGCCTTATAGGCCCCTCCCAACTCTATGTTTCTATGCCTCTAGCCAGGGTAGAAAATGATGACCAAGATGGACCAGGGCCTGACTCAGCATAGGCATCGGTGTAATGATAAATCAAGAAGGGGGGGATCCCTTCCTGATAGTCACTGCCCCTCCCCTCCCCCCCTTTTGCTGCTGGGTCGAGATCCTTGTTAATCCCTCCTCCCACAACAACAGATGTCCCTAGGAGCCAATCAGCATGAAAGGGAAGAGTGTTAGCTACTGAAAAGAGTCTTCACAGTAGCTGACTCACCTCCTTTCACGCTGATTGGCTCCAATCAGCAGGAAAGGATAAGGAAGCACGCGAGAAGACTCTCCTTAGTGACTCCTCTTTCATGCTGATTGGCTTGTAGTATGCTGGAGAAATAGGGGCCCTGCTGGGACCGGCTCCCAAAAACATAAGGGGTCTAAGACCCCCGAGACCCTGGACAGCTACATCCCTGAGGATGAGTCTAATCAGAACCCTGAGGACTAGAATCTTACTTTATTTTTAGGAGAAGGACTATAGCTCCATGGCCTGCCAGCTGGTTCAGCACGTCGACAGACTCACCTGTAGAAGATGAAAAGGAGAAATAGAGCTGCGTGTCATCAGCATACTGATGGCAACGCACTCCAAAGCTCCTGATGACCGCACCCAGTGGCTTCATATAGATATTAAAAAGCATGGGGGACAGAACTGACCCCTGCGGAACCCCATACTGGAGGTCCCAGGGTGCCGAGTAATGCTCCCCAAGCGCTACCCTCTGGAGACGGCCCACCAAGTAGGAGCGGAACCACTGCCACACAGTACCGCCCACTCCCAAATCAGTGAGTCGGCCCAAAAGGATACCATGGTCGATTGTATCAAAAGCCGCTGAGAGATCAAGGAGAATCAGCAGAGTCACACTCCCCCTGTCTGACTCCCGACAAAGGTCATCATACAGGGTGACCAAGGCTGTCTCTGTGCCAAAACCGGGTCTAAAGCCCAACTGAAATGGATCCAGAAAATCGGTTTCATCCAAGAGTGTCTGGAGCTAATTTGCAACCACTCGTTCCAGGACCTTGCCCAGGAATGGAACATTAGCTACGGGCCTATAGTTGTTAAAATTTTCCGGGTCTAAAGATGATTTCTTCAGAAGTGGTCTTACTGTCGCCTCTTTCAGGCGACCAGGGGCCACTCCCTCTCGCAGTGAAGCGTTAATCACTGCCCTGGCCCAGCCGGCTGTTCCAGTCCGACTAGCTTTTATTAGCCAAGAAGGGCAAAGGTCCAACCTAGAAGTGGTCGCGCGCACCAGTCCAAGCACTTTGTCGACATCCTCGAGCTGTACCAACTGAAACTCATCCAAAGAATCAGGACAAGACTGTGCACTGGACACCTCATTACTGCTGTAACATTGGAGTCCAAGTCCTGGCGGATGCAAGAGATTTTGTCCTAGAAGTGCCTAGCAAATTCATTGCAGCGTGCCTGAGATGACTCCACCATGTCCGTAGGGCCAGAATGCAGAAGCCCTCGGACGATTTTAAAAAGCTCCGCCAGACGGCCGATAGATGATTTAATGGTGGCAGCAAAAGATTGCTTTTTTGCTGCCCTCACTGCCCCTAAGTACAACTTAGTGTAGGCACTTACCAGTGCATAATTGCATCCATCAGGAGTTCGCCTCCATCTGCACTCAAGCCGTCGCCTATGCTGTTTCATCGCTCTCAGCTCCGGAGTGTACCATGGAGCTGTACGAGCTCTACACAGGAGAGGGCGCTCAGGAGCAATCGTGTCAACCGCCCGGGTCATTTCTGCATTCCACAGTTCCACCAGGGCTTCGACAGGAGCGCCAGCCTTATCAGCCGGAAAACTCCCCAGAGCCCTTTGAAAATCCTCGGGAATCATTAGTCTCTGGGGGTGGACCATCTTAATGGGTCCCCCACCCTTGCAGAGGGGAGAGGTCGCAGTAAGTCTAAACCTCAACAAGCGGTGATCTGTCCATGACAAAGGGACTGATGTAAGACTCCCTATATACAGATCACCATCCCCCTGTCCCGTGGCAAAAATTAAGTCTAGAGTATGTCCCGCTATATGTGTTGGGCCAACAACATATTGTGACAGCCCCATGGTTGCCATGGAAGCCATGAAGTCCTGAGCCGCCCCAGATAAGGCGGCCTCGGCATGGATGTTGACATCCCCCAGCACCATCAGTCTAGGGGATCTCAGCAATACATCCGAGACCACCTCCATCAGCTCAGTTAGGGAGTCTGTTGGGCAGCTAGGTGGGCGGTACACCAACAGAATCCCCAATCTGTCACATTGGTGTACCCCAATCTGTCACGTGTTGTCAAGATGCAAACACTCCAGACCAGTAACCACAGGGACTGGGTGCCTGGAGAGGGAGATGGAACTCCTATAGACCACAGCCACCCCCCCTCCCTGTCCCTCAGATCTACTCTGATGCTGAACCAGATACCCCGGTGGGCACAGCTGGGAGAGACTAACTCCTCCCTGCTCACCCACCCAGGTTTCCGTAATACATGCCAGATCGGCTCCCTCGTCCACAATTAAATCGTGGATGAGGGAGATCTCATTTTGTACCGAACTGGCATTTAGGAGCAGCATCCGGAGATCCGAGAGCTGGCTGATAGGACAACCAAAAAACCTGTGGGTGTGAGGGAGACCGGAACAAGGCATAGTCATTAGCTGCCTGGGCCGAGTTCCCCTCACCTGGCAAGTCTTCCTCACAACGCCGTATCTCCCTCTGCCCGTCACCACGCCAATTGGGGCCCCCTCAAATCTCCCCACTCGATTCTGAATCCCTTCACCCAGGCACATAATGTAAACCTAAGACTCACACACCATTCACAAACACACACACTCTCATCACACATACACCACCTCACTCCCACAAAAAAAACAGAGCTGCAAATACGTGCTGACAATATTGGCAGTTCTTCTCCCAAAAGTAAAAAAAAATTGGGGCGATAGTACAGCCAAAGAGCGGCAACAGCGGCAACTAGTAACAATCGCGGCTCTCCCTCGTCAAGTAACAGTGACGTCCCTTCCCGGCAAACAGGTGGAGAGAAAAAAATAGTCACAGCTGGCGGGCATCCAGGGCTCAGTCCTGCAAAGCACCACACCGGCCAAACGACAGCCGGCCAACCAGGAGAGTATTGATGGTAAACAATTCCGAAACAGAGAAGCAGCACAGTCACGGATAATCTCAACAGCTTTATCCTCCAACAGGCAACGGCGGCACTTCCTGAATGTCCACCACAGTTCCCAACACACCAAGTATCGGCATCCGTATTTTAAGAGAAAACATCTTGTAAAAGATATATTTAAATATGAATTAAAATGCAACATTTTATGATTTTTTTTAAAAAAAATTACATACTCATGCAGAAATGTGACAATTGTGACACCAACCAGAAATAGGTTGATTCCTCACCCCTGTCCAAGAGCGCCTTCTAAGTTGCCGTTCCAGCGTTGTCAGCTGAGCCCAAAGGCCAATCCAGGCACGCCGGACCTATCAAGCCTTAACGCCAGAGCTTGCTTGATCCAGCCCTGCCTGACCTGGAAAGTGAGGTCTCCTTAGAAGGGGAGCAAGACCCCACACTGCCCGTGACTTTGCAGAGCTGTTAGATCCAGACATCCTCACCCCGGGGCCCTGCACCAAATGCCTCGGGTTGTGGTGGGCTCTTGGAAGACTCCCCCATGTCCCACCCTGGCCAAGGGAGCAGGGGAGGCCACAAGCCAGGCAGGACCACCATCAAAATGCCAGCTTGTTGTGAGTGTGTGTGTCTTAAGGGAAATGTGCATGGAAGTGCATAAACGGCGGGGAGGGGCAGGAATACACTATATTGGGGAATTGCTTGCCAAAATGTGTGTATTAGGCAAAATGCATTCAAAAATGAGTATGTTAGGATAAATGCACACTAGAATCTGTCAAATTTTCATGAGGACTTTTTTGTGTTTTTACAAAACTTGAGATCAGATGCAGAAATGGAGCAAGCTGACTTACGACGCTAAAAGTGACAGATTCTACCACTCCCTTGCCACAACTCACAAGGAACAGCCTAGAACGCATTTATTGGAATATAAAGGAGCACTGTAGACATATGTAAGCCACTGCTTCGTTAACAACGTGCACCAGAATGTAAAGCCAGACAGACCAAGTCAGCGCCAACAAGAGCTGAGCCTCCCAGGTCAGAAAGGCAAAGTCAGGTTGTGCTTCCAAAGCGAGGGGCTGCTCAGCACCCTGTCCTTTCTGAAGCTGTCAAGAAAAGTGGCAGCTCATTGCTGGAGCATTTCCCCATCACATTTAGCTAAAAGAGAAATGTAGTGGCTTCTTTTTAAAAGTCATTTTGGTTATAAGAACCAAGATACAGAAATTATAGGAGTAAAGCCCAGGTGGAGATGGCATTATTCTTTCTCACTCTGTAATATTTCAATAACACTTGTCAATAAATAACTCTTTGCCAAACTTGAACTGCTTAAAAGCTCCCTCTTCCCACTTGAATTCCACCACCGCTGAAAATGGATCCGTTTATTCAGCTTCTGACGTAGAATTTTTGCAAAATAATAATAACAACACTGTGTACTTTCCAAAAAACCTCTTGGGTTCTAGTGCACCTTGTTACATTTAAAGCCTTCAGATTGCAACAGAGAGTGTAGGTTCTGCTCAATAAAGCTTACAACACACTGGATGTTTGATAGGTTCAGTTCTATTTTCTACCCCACAAAACACTTTTTCTAAATGCCATTAAAATGTAGCATACACCGTAATATCCAATCTGCATTTATGCCGCCATGCTTAAGCCAGTTGCCTTCTCAGGATTTTTACCTTCCCCACATGAGGCCTTGGGAAGCTGCGCAACTCAACAACTTTTGGCGTTGCTCAAGGTAGGCTGGGGTGGAGAAATGCCACGGGTGGAACCGGGCCGGCTCAGCGCATGGACTCAGGGTTCCTACGCATCAAGCACTACATCAAGTACTTCCAAGAACCCACAGCACTGGAATCTGCTGGCCCATGGTGTGAGCCATCCCCCTCCCCAACTGGCCATGGGCTCCCTTTACCAGGAAGAACTATAAAAGTTAGTTAGTTAGTTAGTTAGTTTATTAATATACGGTCACAGACCCATTCAAATAAAATAGTCAATAAAAAACATCAGAATTTTTAAGATACAGAAATATAAAAGTACATCATAAAAGAAATAGCAGTTAAGAGAGAAGAATCCTCTTGCGACTCCTTTGAGCAGAGAAGAAGACCTTAGCCACTGTCTCTGTTGTAGACTTTTAAAAATCAGCTAGGAAATATTTCAAAAACCAGACCAATGGCCTGCCAGGAAAGTTCCTCATAATTGGGTCAAGTAGTCTATCATGATCCTCCCTATAAAAATTGCATACAAAAAAGACATGTGTCAATGTTTCAACTTCGTCACCACAAGGACACATCTGGTCCACATGAGGGGCA
Source organism: Rhineura floridana (assembly GCF_030035675.1). NCBI lineage: Eukaryota > Metazoa > Chordata > Lepidosauria > Squamata > Rhineuridae > Rhineura > Rhineura floridana. The sequence goes on from NC_084497.1 coordinate 12,727,858, forward strand.
CCCTGGTATCGCCCTTCCAAGAGAGCAGAAGGGAGACAATTAAACCTGGCTCTGGAGAATACATGCCGATACTTAGGAATAGCCAGATTCTCCAAATAGTTAGCGTGTTTGGGGAACTGGAAATTCAGACCAAGATGGCAAGGGCAGCATATTTTGCAAGCATTTGATACAGAAAGTTGAAAGTGGATATCCCTAATTCGTTGGTCTAAAATGAATTTAGCAGTCCTAAAATTTTCTATAAGGATAAAATCAAAAGAAAAACCTAATGAATTCAGTTTAACAATAAAAAATTTAGACCAAGAACTGGTGTAACATCTTTCAAAAGAAAATTTAAATAGCCTAAAGAAGGACCACTGAACTATAAAAGCACCATGTGGAGGCTGCATCTTTTCCCTGGGCAGCAACAGGCTGGCCTAAGTCTCAGACCAGGAGTTTAATCTGACACACACACCCAAAAAAAAAAAAAACCCACAGCAATGCCCCCTGGTCTCCTAAGACTCCAATGATTTTGGGCAGTGGCAGCAAAAAGAGACACAGAAAATTATTGTGGACAGTGCTGGGGTGAGTATAGTGGCTTGAATCTCTCTGTCCAGGTCAGCACCTTGATAGGGATGCAAATCGCCCCTCCCCCAGTCATCAGGTTGATCACTGATGAGCGGGGGCGGGGCGGGCAGGGAGCATGGATCAGCTGAGGAGGGGTGTGTGTACGTGGGTGTCTTGTGTATGTGCATGTGCACCTGAGATTCTGCCTGTGAGACAGTGGGATGCGCATACCACTTTTGGCTGCCCCCACTGCTATCACATGGCCTCTGGACAGTTGGCCAAGGCTGAATTGGGGAGTTGCCCCCCAAAAGGCTAGCCAGCACCCATCTCTTCTGTAGTCTTGGCTCTGGGCTTGATTCCCACCTTCAGCTGCCAGCCAGAGATTCCTGGCTTCTGCTCAATGATTGCCATTGTGACAGCGACAGCCAGAACCAGCGATGGAGCCCAGGGGTGCTCTGGGCAAGTCCGACAGGGGAGCTCTTACACTTATACCAGGCATGGCCAACCCAGAGACTTCACCCTGCCTGCCAACCAGAAGGGCTGTCATTGCACAGAGCCACTCCCCCTTTTGTGCCTGAAAAAGGATCTAGAAGCCCTCCACAGGGAATGAAGGATGATGTATGATGAAGAAAGATGGCAGTAGCAGTCAGAGGACCTCAGATACCATCTAAAAACTAGTAATGAAGAAGTGAGGTGAACTCCCTGGGGAGAAAGCACCACAACCCCAGGGCTACTGCAGAGAAGTCCCTGCTTTGCACAGCTGCACACTAGACTTCAGATGCTCAAGGCACACAAAGTGGTCCTCTAAGGAGGATCATGACATATGGGAAAGTTCTTTTGGAAACAGTCAGCCTTTGTATGAAAGCACATCCAATTTCCACTGGGTGAAAAAGCATGTATGTTACAATCTGAAAGTTAGTCATGAGGGGAACCATTTCTGCAACTTCCCACTGTTGCACAAAGGCATGCACATTTGATCACTGCCCTTCCCCCCCAAGGAAAAAAAATAGTAATATATTCTACGCATCCAGGATACCTTTCCACAAAAGCAGCTCTGTCTGCAGCAAAATGTGGAGATCAGGCATAACTGCAATCTCGCTAATACATACTTCCAGTGTTGGACTTTGTTGGCCTATTATTTTTTAAGACAAATAAAAGAAACTGAATACCCATTTCACAGAAGGAAAACTGGTCATGCTTAGCCTGCCCTTCCCTCACCCCCAAAACAGACAAAACACCTAGACAAGCTCAAAAACCAATAAAACACAGACAAAAAGCTGAGAACAGCCCCCTCAAAACTGGCACCCCCTAAACAACACCACAAAAAAGCCCCCAAACGCTCATTTTAAAAACAAAGGGGGAAGGGGGAGCCAAGGGGAGTGTCTAATGTCCCTGGGGGATCTACTGGGGACCCCAGAAATAGTGCAAGGTGGTCCTTTTCCGGCCCTCAGCTGGTGGGTCTCCCTAGTGAACCGTGGCAATGGATTTGGGGTGTCTGGCTATCAAGCTGCGTCTCCACGGTGGGGAAATCATGGCTGAGCAAGGCCAGGGGTTATTCCAACCAGGCTCGTCATTCTAAACTCTGTCAAAATGGTTGTTTAAAAAAATGCAGCAAGAATTCTGGTAGCCGTTATTCTAACTTGAGAAGCCAAGGACTCCCTTCCGTCCATTGATTTTGGAATCCAGTAGAGGGACACATTTTCTCCTTAAACTCACCCTCCCCTCCTTCTCCAGCACTGCTGGGGAAGTGGAACCCTTCCACGCAATTCTCATTTTGCATTTTTAAATGCAGGAACCATAGATAAAAGGATTTCAGGTCAAAGTGGGCTGAAATCCTGCCCCCATTATTGTGGGACCATCCCCCTCCCCCCTCCCCTATGAAAATGGAGAGGAACTGGTGGACTAGTGGGCAACGCCTCTGGCCTTTTCTCAAGGGTGATTGTTGAGGTGGGTGATGATCCCACCCTTTTCTATGGGGAAGGGGCCATAGTCCAGCAGCAGAGCATTGGGGAAATGGCTCAGCTCAGTGGGGGAGCATCTGCTTTCCATGCAAAAGGTCTCAGGCTCAACCTTCTGGAAATTCAGATGGCACCTTTCCTGGGGGCATTCAGGTGGCTGACTATCTGATATTGCTGGATCTTGTTTTTATCTCTGGAACACATGTTTTCAGCTGAGACTTTGTTGCTTTATTGGGGCTAGCATGACCCACCAAGAGATCCTAGGAGGCAGGGCAGGGCCAGGCAACCTAAATAAAACAAAAGGGAAAAAAACCTGGGAAACTTCACCACCACCTCCAGTCTTGGAGGAGGCATTTTCTTTTCATTCTCCCACAAATCGTCTGAGAAATTTGGTGTTGGATAGTCGCGATGCTGGGAATGGAGAGTTCTGAGCGAACTTATGTGTGTGTGTTTGAATCCTTGCTAAAGATTCTACCTTCTCTGCAAATTAGTCAGACAGAGACTCTAAGCTTCAAAATAAGAAATAACTACTTTATTCTGGAAGTACATGCTTGATAGGAAAGAGTCCTATATCTAGCTAACTAGCTAAGTTGGAGACGCAAACAGTGTTTGCCCTCATGCTTGGAGGAGAGGGAGAGACAAAGGAATATGTCTGCTTCCCTCTCGAGAGAAAGAAGACTGGGAAGGAGGGAAGGAGTTGAGATCAACATCCTCTGCATATCAGTCTAGCAGGCAGGGACAGCAGGAGATCAAAGGGATAGGTATAGCCTAGCAACCAAGAGGTCTCCTCTCTAGCTACCCCTTTTAACCCCATGCAGCCTCAACCCACAAGTTGGAGTTGAACCACATATATTCCAACATTTGGCAACTGAATCCGATAGCAGATCTGGGCAAGGTGAAAGGTCGGCTGCCTCAGATCAGACTAGAGGCACAGTCCACCACTTCTTCTTTCTACCTAGAACCCCAGTGTGGTCTTCTGAGATGCTTTACATCTATAAAGCAAGAATCCATCCTCTCGTAATAGTTAAGACGTAAGAACCTCTGTGGAGCCCCACAGCAGCTGGATCGGACCAGAAAGGTGGCCCTTCTAGTCCAGCTCCTTGCTTCTGACCAGGGCCAATCAGAAGCCCACGGCTACCCCACAAGCAACAGCAAGGGGACATCTCTCTCCCACCCTTTCTCTGCTGGAACAGGTAGACTACCCCTAGACCTGGAAGTCCCATAACATCCATCACGACTGATCTGTGCTCGGTGATCTTGAGTGTGCACTCCTTTCTGTGAGAGTCTGCAAGGTCCACCTAGTTTAACATCCTTTATAATAATCCCACAGATACGAAATGGCCCATTAGAAACTTGCCTACCGACTGTTAACTTGTGGTGTAGTTACTGAGCTACAGTGGCCAATGACCCCACCCCCGTACCATCTCCAACATGATACTTGCATCAAACATAAAACAGGTTTTACTATTATTGCTTCAGATTTTTAATGTTTAATGTATTTGTACGTTTTATTTTGTATGTCGCCCAGAGTGGCTGGACAACCAGCCAGATGGGCGACTAATACATTTAATAAATAAATAAATAAAAATATCGTCTATATCCTTACAGAATGTTCGAACACAAAGGAAGGATCAGAGTCCTTCTGCCAAGTATTTTGAAAAAAGAAAAAAATATGCACTGAATTTTATACTCCAGGGTCTTTGACATGATAGGTGGATGTGGAGATTGAATGTGGATCTCCAGCACTGACTTCAAAATGTAACAGGAGACTTGGTTTTAGAGAGATAAAAGACGCTCCCTGGATCTGTGCTCCAAACTGGGTAAAAAGGTGCACCCCTAATCCAATGACAGCCAAGCCAGAGAAGGGCGCATGCAGCCTGACAGAGGGGCTGCCACCTCATTTTGCCAGAAATAGCATTGTGAGACACATATGAAGTCTCTGCTTAGGCAAACCATCTGAAGAGACGACCTAAGAGAAACCCTGCAGCAACTGGATCAGGCCCAAAGGGGCCCATCTAGGCCAACCAGGTGCCCATTACGGGAAGCCCCCAAGGAGGGCCTGAGCGCGAGAGCAGCTCTCCCCACTTGTGATTCCCAGCAACTGCGATCCAGGGGCGCACCGCCTCCGTCAGTGGAGGGAGAACACACCCTTCGTGCCCAGTAGCCATGAACCGCCTGATCCTCCATGGATGTCTGCAACAACGGACCTAAGATGAGCCCTGAAGCAGCTGGATCAGGCCCAAAGGGGCCCATCTAGTCCTGCATCCTGTTCTTCTCACTGTGGCCAACCAGGCGCCCGTTATGTGGGGGGGGTCCTGAGCGCAAGAGCCTCACCCTCCCCTCCCGCGGTTTCCAGCAAGTGATGTTAGGAGGGTTACTGCCTCTGACAGTCTCAAAGAAGCCAATTTTGGAAAAGAAAGTGTGTTCTGATAAGGGGCTTGGCGCCACTGTTACTGTTATTATTTTAATAATAGCAACAAACAGAGGGGCAACATTTCCTGGTGTGTGTCTAAGTTTCCACCCAGTTCTAAAGTGAAATTTTGAGATAAGTTTGTGGTTCCAAGAAATTTTGCGGGAAGCCAAAGAGACCTATTTAGACTCAAGGGTTTGTGGGGGGGAGGGGTTGGTCTATAAGCTGGTACTCTTTGTTGAGCCAAAGTGCCACATGGGTGCTCTAATGGGGATGGCAGAGAGAGAGTTGCGAGGAGGAATGCAATTGCTGGGGTGATGCAAAGTACGGTTTTCTGCCTCATTTTGTACCAGGGGAGGCGGCTTGCCGCCTCCTTTCACTCTCACCTGGGGCTCTGTTCTTTACAGCAAATTGGACCTTTCTTTCAGAAAGAAATAATTACTCTCTTAGGAGCAGGGAGCTGGTCATGAATGCTGATATGACAAACAATGTCACCTTGCCACTCAAAAAGGGCTTTGGTGTGGAGCTTGGGCGCCATCCAAGATCAGGTTTCTGTCTCATAATGGAGGTCACCTCTCTATAGAATTTGTTGACAGTTTCCAAAATGACACAGGAGAAAGGCCCTGTCAGCGGTTCCCCCCGCCCAAAGAGGAAAAGATTGCCAAGGGAGGACAGAAGTAGAGAGAGGCAGGCAAAGGTTACATTTTGCATAAATTGAAAAAGGGCCAATGCACAGCCGAGGTCTAGACATAGGCAGAGATATGGAAGATCTGAGGCTTGGACTTTGGATGCATCCAGCCTTGAACACTGATATGTAAATAAGTAGCTGACAAAACATAGAAAAGCTTAAAGTCATCTTGACGTTTCTGCCTCCACCTCCCTCAGAAACGCGGTAAGGGAAGAAGTCAAGGGAACATGTCTAGGAAGGCCAAGGATGGAAAGAATTCTCTTGAATGGCGCCTCTAATATACAAGTACACTGGAGGTTTTAAAAATAATTCAAAGTGCAGGTTAAAGTTTAGCTATTATTCTGTAAGACAAGGATGCCCAAGTGCTCAGTTTGGATACCAAGACGTTTGTTTTTTAATTTGGAAATATTTCCAAGTCTGAAAGGTTGTGGGGTCAACAGTTATCTTTCATTTGAGCATTTCATGAAGATGTACTGTGATTTACAAGTTGAGGCAAGGGAAGTTTATTTACTGTTATGCTTACACCTCAATGCATTAAACAGAATATCAACTGTACGCTGAAGAACCTGTTGCCAATGTTTTAATTTATGTAACCACAGCATTAAATAAAGTGAAGCCTCTCTCTACATCCATCTCTGTCTTTTTTTACTGAAGAGAAGGGCTGTGTGAAGACTCTGCACTTTGCATCCTCTGCTTCAAGTGACTTCAGGTGCCTTTATTTCTAAATCAATAGCAACTCTTCTCCTGCAGAGGAGAAAATAACCATAAAAAATGTTTGCCGTGACACCATTTAAGAAGAAAACATTCGTCCAAAAACCAAAGTCATTCTTTTTCTTTTGGAGGTTTTAAAACCTTACCATTTAGCTTCAGGATGAATGATATCAAAAGCAGAGTATCTCACCAGAGAGGAGGGCACTAGAAACGTTTCCAGGTATCTTTCAACATTTTTATGTAACTGCAAATGTGGGGATTTTATGTATTGCAAAGCATCAAAAATTATGCTAAGCAGTTAGATGTTCAATTTTGCTGTGTGCATGTTTTACAAAGCAGCTACAGTCATAGGATACCATCTGTTTTGGAGACACCACATCACTAGGCCAGTAGAGAGCCCTCCTGAGATCTCACTCACTCACCCTGCTTCCTTAAACGGGAGTGCCTCTCCCAGGATTGAGAGACGGCCTGAGACCCTCTTCCTGTGTGAGATTCCAAAACAATAGGGCAGACTCTCTTCAATGAGCAAGTGGTGCATCTACGACTAATCCTGGTGGGCGAGTGGGGGGGGAGGGAGGCAGCAGCACCTTTTCTTCTTTTTTAAAAAAACTTTTATAGTCAGGTGGTGGCTGGTTGGGCGTGTCCATGGTTACAGATGCTCATAGTATTATTTATATATATATAATCCTTTTCGGTAACAAAATGATGCTCACTCCTTAGTTTAGCATCAGGGCAGAAGAAGCAAGGCCCATTTTATTGCTACAGTAGTGATGGTGCTATGATCCAAGTGCATTTTTCAAATGCAAAGCTGCACATGTTCAGAGTATTCCCTTTCTTAAAATAAAGAATCAGGGATAGTAAGCAGTTGCTTTGCTTTTCCGTAACATCAAGAATGCAGCAGCAGTTGTATATGGAATGGTGGTGTGTGCATTTGTGTGTGTGTGAGTGCATGCGCATGCACATGTGGGAGAAATGTTGATTTTGGCTTCACAATTGAGGTTATTAGGGATGGGAAGAAATTCGATTCAGTTCATATTTAAAGGTGAACGTTTGTAATTTTCACTTCCCAAAACAATATATGAACTGAAACCCAGCCATTATTCAAAATTCACAGTTCTCCATATTTTGCATTGCACATCCCCAGCCAAGTAACGTCTACAAAATATATAGACCAGGGAAAAGAGTGCACATAAATGCATATAAATACTTATAAGATGCATTATATTAGGGGAAATTTCTTTGCCAAAATATGTAAATTAGGCAAAATTGCATAGAAAAATGTTGGTAGCTTCAGCTAGTGCAAAATCCAGCGGCTTCACTGCTCACTGGGGCAGGATGTCACCACCATGTCACCCTGCTGCTGAAAGAATTGCACTGGCTGCCCTTTAGCTACCAAGCCAAGTTCAAGGTTTTGGTTTTGGTGTACAAAGCCCTATGCAGCTTGGGACCACAATACCTGAAAAACCATCTTACAGTCTTATAGACCCAGTCAGCCACTGCACTCTGCAGGCGAGGGCCTCCTGCACATACCGTCTTAGCAAGGGGGTCCATTTCACACAACATAGGAAGCAGTCTGTTAGCATTGTGGCATCTACCCTTTGGAATTCCCTCCCCTTAAATATTAGACAGGCATTATCTTTTTGGCGCCTACTGAAGATCTTCCTCATTCAACAAGCCTTTTAAGTAGAGGCCTTATCCAAGTCTGCATATGTGCTGGAATTGTTTTTAGAGATTTTTAGATGTTTTAACTGTTTTATGATTTGTGTGTTGGCTATCCTGGGCTCCTTTGGAAGGAAAGATGGGATATTATTATTATTATTATTATTATTATTATTATTATTATTATTATTACTATTATTGAAATTCACACTAAAATGCTGATGAATTTTCATGCAGACTTTTTTTAAAAAAAATACAAACTGATATGAAAATGTGGAGAACTGAAAAATGAGAAACAGAGAGAAACCAAAATGGACAGATTTGTGTGCATGGTTCACTGAAGTGCTTTTGCCATGAGACCATTAAGCCCAGGCTCCAAAATGACCTAGCTGCAACCAGCAGAGAGGCATGGTGGGGAGGCCCCTCAAAGGTGTACCAAGTGCCTTATTTCCTCTCGGTGTGGCTCATTTCCCTCTATTATTAGAAAAAGGCAAAGCCAGTGAAGCTGCAGACAACTGTTGCTCAAGGGACAGTTGTTGGCCATGAGTGTTTTGCTCTTTCTTCCTTTTTCTTTCCAGAAAGCAGCAAGCCACTTTAAGTCCCTCTCTACCTGCATGCGGGTGGGAGGGCGCCTGCTCTCTTATTCCATATCTCAAAACAAGCAGAGGTGGGCCCCAGATGTTCTTTGCACCCTTGTATGGATGATGCAGGCTAGAAACATAACTTTTTTGGTTTTGAAAAAGCAAGCGGATCAGCCCATTGGAATCCTTGTGATTCTACACTCCAGTGGTGAATTTATGGATGCGTATAGTGCACAGAAGGCCACATTAAAGTTCTCTTGAGTTCAATCAAAGGCACAGAGGAGACGAGAAGCTACTCTAACCTGGAGAAGAACAAGAGAGAGATAATATTGCCACCTTGGAAACTGGTGTTCAAGCTAAAGATCAAGCCAAGCTCCCAGTGACAGATGGTGTTCTCCAAAAGGTCAGCCCTTGGCTCGTTCTGCAATTCATTATTTATTAACAACCTCTCCAACATTAATGCAACATCAATTGTCTGGCTCTATGCAGATGATGAAATATGATGTTATAGTTCAAGATCTCCTACAGGTATAATCAGAAAAGAGGAGGGGTGGGAAGTGCTGACAATATAATCCCAATGTATTAAGTGGCAACAGGTGCTGGGCTAAATTTATGTTGAGGAGCTTCTCATCAGACTCCCACCTGAGCTTAGGAAGACCCCCCCCCCCAAGAATACAATGTCATGTAGTGACATCGCTGCAAGGGCTTGGCCCAACCTTGCAGTTCACATCTTGCCTGGAGGCCCTTTGGCACATCACTATCTCTGAGCCTCAGGCTCTCGTCCTCAATATTTATTTATATTTATTTATTTACAGATTTATATCCCGCTCTAGTTCAGAGAATCCAAATTCAGAGCGGTGAACAAAGTAAAATAATTCATTAGTACAGAATCAAACAAAGTATAACAATAATTACTAAAAAGTCGGAGACATTTCCCTTTAACAATTAAAAGCTTGATAAAATAAAAAAGTTTTGGTCCAATGACGAAAGTCCATAAGAGAGGGAGAAAGCCGTATCTCAAGTGGTAGATTGTTCCAAAAGGTAGGTGCTGCGACAGAAAAAGCTTGTTTTCTAGTGGCCATTTGGCGGATGGTAAAAGTTGATGGAACCCTAAGGGTGTATTCGGCACTTGATCTCATGGGTCGATGGGTTTTAAATTTAAAGAGACGGTTCGCTAAATATGCCGGTGCTAATCCATGTAGGGCTTTAAACGTTAGAACCAGTAACTTAAACTGGTGTCGAAGTTCTATGGGGAGCCAGTGTAGATGATATAGGAGAGGCGTGGTATGGGCCCGAGGGCCAGTTCTTGTGATCATCCTTGCCGCTGCTCTTTGTACCAACTTGAGCAGTCGAAGCGATCTAATCGGGAGTCCAACATACAAGGAATTACAATAATCCAGCCGCGAAGTTACCAAGGCTTGGGTTACTTTTCTTAGATCAGCCATTCCTAAAAATGGTTGCAGTTGGCGGACCAGCTTTAATTTGGCAAATGCAGCTCTTGAGACAGCCGCAACTTGAGGTTCTAAGGTCAAATTTGAATCCAGAATTATGCCCAAGCTACGGACTTGAGTCTTCAGCGGGAGTAGTATTCCATTCAGTGATGGTAAAAATTCAGTTTCTTGAGGAGAACTTTTTCCAATCAGGATGACCTCTGTCTTTTCTGGATTTAACTTCAATTTGTTTCTGGTCATCCAATTCTGAATTGCCGTGAGACATAAGTTAAGAGGAAGAATAGCCTCTTTGTCATTTGGTGAAAAAGAGCAATAAAGCTGTGTATCATCCGCATACTGATGGTAATGAATTCCAAATTTTTGAATGATCTTGCCTAGAGGCCTCATATAAATGTTAAATAACATCGGGGATAGGACAGAACCCTGCCAGGGTTCTGAACAATAATCCCCGAGGGCAACTTTTTGAAGTCTGCCTTCTAAGAAGGAGCGGAGCCACTGTAGGGTCATGCCTTTAAGTCCAATTTCCGAGAGACGATCTAGCAAGATGTCATGATCGATAGTGTCGAAAGCGGCTGATAAATCTAATAGAACTAGTAGTGACAGATTACCCTTATCTAATTCTAGCCGAAGGTCGTCAATTAATGCGACTAAGGCTGTTTCTGTCCCATGATTTGGCCTGAAACCTGATTGTAAGGAGTCGTAGCAGTCGATGGTGTCAATGAACGTTTGTAGCTGTGTAGCTACGGCTCGTTTGATGACTTTACTCAGGAAAGGCAAGTTGGACACCGGTCGGAAATTATTAAGCACTGTGGGATCAAGAGAGGGTTTTTTTAATAGTGGTATAACAATAGCTTCTTTCAGGCATTCAGGTAAGCGGCCTTGTTGTAAAGAAGAATTAACAATTATACTAAGCCAATTTGCCAGTTCAGCTTTTGATGTTTTTATAAGCCAGGAGGGGCATGGATCAAGTAAACAGGTAGTTGGATTCATTCTGCTGAGAAACTGAGGAATGTCATCCGGGAGAACAGGCTGGAATGTGGAAAAGACGGAAGGGCAGACCGTTTCTGATATGACAGTATTTGCGTCTGTCACCTCCGTATGATCTAAGGTAGATCGGATCTGTTCAACCTTTGCCTCAAAGAATGTGGCAAATTGCTGGGAACGGGCCTGGGAATAAACTGAGTGGGAAGCAGATTGAGGCGGATGCAGAAGACCATTTACTATGTGATAAAGTTCTTTTTCCAACTCCTCCTTTGTCATGGCCAATGCAAACCAAGGCTGCAATCCACTTACCTGCCAGTAAGCCCCTTTGAATTCAACAGGACTTGCTTCTGAGTAGATATGATTAGGTTTGCACTGAAAAAGTATGGCATAATTCCTCTTCCCTTTATGCTTAAAAAGACAATCCCTGCTGGCTTAGAGCATGGTGTGTCCCTCACATCCACCAGAGGCTCCACAGTGGCCCCAATGGGAAGGCACCAAAGCAGGGCAAGAAGGAAACAGACCCTCCCCCATTCTTTGCCCCCAGAAATGGGATCTTGAGAGGTAGACTGCCTCTGAACATGAAGGCTCCATGTAAGTCATAATCAATGTTATTTTAATGACTATTTTGAACTTCATTTAGTCTATATCTTCTAATTTGTAAACCACCCTGAGTTTTATTTTATCATAGAAATGTGGGTTTTTAATGCCGAAATAAAAATAAAATAATTGCTGTTGATAGACTCCATTTGTTTAAAGCCACCTAAGACAGTGGTCATCAAAGTACCTTGCGGCAGGAACTCCCACAGATTACTTATATGTTATGTGTACAATTGTACAAACCAATTCTGCATATCTACCAGTCGACTGATCAATATGAATACAGTGATATTTCTATAAAGACAGAGAGAAATGGTAATATTGCACATGAATGGGAATGCACGTGAAAATAAATGAATAGCCCAAGACAGGGTCAACACCCTCCCTCATCCTGGTGCCTCCAGATGTTTTAGACACCAACTCCCGTCCGTGCCGGCCGAGGATGATGGAGATATGCTCCAAAATATCAGGTTAGGGAAGGCTGTTAAACATTTAAGCTTCTGTCTTAAATGTCAGTAACGCTGTTGGAATCTCAAATGAATGCTGGGATCCCTTCTTGCAATGTTATGGACAAGGTGTGCAGCACATTGCAGGAGAGGTGCTCTCTCTCTCTGTTTGTTTGTTTGCTTTTGTTTCTTAACAGAAAGATCAAAAGCTAGATAGAAATCAAGCATTATCTTCCAGGTTATCCACAGACTATTGGGGTGCTCATCTCTACCTGTGCCATTTCCTGTATGACCAAGGATGGGAGATGGGGGCTATGCAGGGCAGGGACAGGACTGGTTATCAATATCTCTAAAGTCACAGGGGGCAGGGATGAGGATCACCCCTACCACCCCCGAGGCCTTGCTGTTCTGGGGGCCAAACCTGCTCTTCCATCCTTAACCCTGGCCGAGTGGCTGAGCCCTCCCCAACAGGATACCAGTGATGGGTGTTAAATGTAAATGTACTGCCTTCAAGTCGATTCCAACTTATGGCGACCCTGTGAATAGGGTTTTCACGAGGCTGAGAGGCAGTGACTGGCCCAAGGTCACCCAGTGAGCTTCATGGCTGTGTGGGGATTTGAACCTTGCTCTCCCAGATCGCAGTCCAACACCTTAACCACTACACCACACTGGCATCCCTAAATCCAGTGGCCAATGTATACATGATCATCGTTCTTAATAAGCACAGGATGCAATAAAACCAGAAGGGCTTTTAAGGGCCTGACTAGTGGCCAGTCCCCGCCCTGCTATTCACAAGTTCCAAGAAGCCAGCAAGGAAGAGCTTGGAAGATGGATGAGGGGGGGAAAGATGCTCCTCTCAGCCCCTCCCCCCGCTGAGCCATAATTACAAAGCAGACAGAAGAAATCTTGTCCCCACAACCAAACACATGCCTTGAAAAGGGCTTCCACATTTTTCAGGGGCACAAGCCCATTAACAAAGGCCTCGGCAAAGTACCATCGGATTTATGGCCATGGGAAAATGAGCCTATTACTTGCAGCAGTAAACTTCCCTTTTTAAAAAAAGAAAGAGAGAAAGAAAGAAAAGGGAGAGGAGAATAACTGACCTGTGGCCAGATTGCAAAAGAGATGAATTACAGCAGAAATGAAGACACAGAAATACAACCTTGGACACTGAGCCAGCAGTCCGTCTCCATGCCTCCGCTGCCTTGTTGTAAGAGCCAGCACTTCCCTCACACCAGAGCCAGCCCTGGATTAGTTACACCTCTCCGGAGCCTCACTCCTCTATCTCCTTGCCTTTATTTCCCAATGCACCCCTACCTGTAACCCCCCCCCTACTGCCCCTTATGTTTCACAGTCCAAATAGACACAATGTGACATGCAATGAACCCCCAAGGATGCACCTTGGCCTATGGATCACTGACAGTCCTGAAGATAAATGTTGCATCCAGTACTAGAGTAGGCCCAGTTAGAGTTAATGGGCATGGCTAACTTAATTTCAGTGGTCTTCTCTGAGTAGCATTTAGCTGGATATAAACCAATATCTTTAGAAACCGTATTATATAACAGGATAGTATAGAAGCAAGGACGAGAGATTCAGGAGGTAAGCAACAGGGATAGGCTGCTATTTTCATCTCCTGCTTGTAAGCTTTCCAAAGCTGGAAAAATGGGTTCTAGGCTAGATGGACCCCAGCTTGGTCTCAACCAGCAGGGCTGTTCTCAGTATAGGGAGTGAGCAACCCTGAGGACAGAATCATTTGGGATCGACAATTCAGTCTGTCTGTTTTGATGCAACAAAGTTATGTCAGCAAGATGACACAAACCAAAGATGAAAAAGAGATATGTTAATCTTTACACTGTTTATTCATGTCATTCTCTCTTGTTTTCTTACTCTAGCAAACAAAAAAGGTCTCATGTGTCTTATTACAGAGACCCAAAGGAGGCAAAACCATTGCAGCAAAGCTGTTTCATTGGCTTCACCAATTTTATTTTACTTGGAGGAAACAGACTTCTCCAACTTTGTTCACAGGTGCACAGATGAGCTTTAAAACACACACACATATGGGATGGGCGAAAATTTCAATTCAGTTCGCATTTCAAGCTGAATTTATCCAATTTGCACTTTCTGAAACAATATAACAACCAAACACAACCATCCTTCAAAATTCACACTTCTTCAAATTCTGCAATGCAGGTCTCCAACCAGTGTTCACAAAAATGCACATATTAGGGGAAAGTGTGCATAAAAATCAATACATGAGTGAAAATAACATGCAAAAATGCACTATATGACGAGGGGTGGCTTGCAAAAATTTAGTCAAAACTCCCTACAGAAATGTGTGTGTGAGGAGAAATTCGCACTAAAATGCTGGAGAATTTTCATGAGGATTTTTTTTTTAAATCATAACTTGTTGCAGCAATGTGGAGAACTGAATTTAAGATTAGAAAACTGAGACTGAGAACCAAAACTGATGGATCATTCCATCCCTCATCCCTTTCCATGCTCAGGCTGATGAAAGCCTAGCAAGTTGTATTTAGTTAAAGGACTTCCCGCCATCTCTATCCCAAGTTGGAAGAAGATCCATTCCATTATAAATGGCCTCGTTGGTGTAGACTGAGGATGATCGCTGCACAAGCGGGATGAGACCAATAAAAAAAATACAAACAGTGTAAAAAGTAGCCAGGCAAAGATAAGTTTATTACTAATTATGAGCAACTTGACATGCCCTGACTCCTCGTAAAATAAATGAAGTCCATTTTTAATATCAGCTGGCATGACTTCAAGATAATAGACAAATTTGCTTCAAGGTCACATCTCATTTGTCAAGTCAGGAGTTTTAACTACATGTACAGAAAGCAACAAAGACTTCCACTTCATATTAAATTTAACCACGAATATATTAGCAAACCAAACTGAGCTGCCTTGATGCCTTTGTCTCTTTAAACAATTTACAAAAGGCTGAGAGATCATCCTCCATGAGACAGAGAGTGATGGGGCAAATTCCCCAAAGGGTGAGCATCTGAAACGCTCATTTAGCAACTAGGGCCTTGAACCTTTACTAGGCTAGAACATGATCGGACAGTCTATAATGTGAATTTTGCCAGTGTTTATTCATAAGTCCATTCCACCCTGTTTCCACATTAAGCTGTGATTTTGGTTTGGTTTTGTTTTTAAAAAAAAAACACATCTGTATGAAAATTCATATGTACTGAAAAAGGTATTTAAATAATATATCAGAAAGATATGCAAATACATATTTTATCTCAATGTACACATTTTAAAATGTAAAAAAAAATACAAATTGTTATTTTTTGCATTTTGGTATTTTTTTTCAGTTGAGAACTATTGCAAAACTCAGAGAAAGTGTGGAATCTGAAGCAGAATTGCATTCTGATCTGTGCATTAGTTCAGCAGGTGCAAATTGGGTCCATCTGGTTAAAATGTGAACCAAACAAAATCTATCCCTTGAACAGATACACCTGAAGATGTGGAGCTGTCTTTTGCAAAGTCAGCCTTTGGCCCATCTGGCCAAGAACTATTTATTCCAACTTCCAGTGGCCCTGAGAGACCACTGGGGACCCTTCCCCTCATGTGGCATAGAATGACCTCTTCTCTCATGGGAAGAAGAATATTAGGCACCAGGTTTAATTTGCAGTGCATGGAAAATGTAGTACCAAGAAATTCAAGGTAGCTACAATGGGGGGGGGGAGTTGTCCCTGGTGGTTCCCTCACCCAGCCACTGACCAGACACAAACCTACTTAGCTTCAGCAAGTGGGCATCATCACCTGCCCTTAGACCATACCCAAGCTGCATATGAATTTTGAAAATATGCAATATTTAAAATATTTATAGGCCGCCTTTCTGAGCAAAGCTCCCCCAAAGTGGCTTACAGGATAAGAAATTTCCCAAATTCAATAGCAATACAAAATACAAATACTACATGTGATACATTCCATTGGCCCCAGCCAGCATAGTCATTATATATATACGACATGGGAATAGCACCACCCGTTGCTAGCAAACTCTGAACATCTTGCTAAGGCCATCAACAAGCCTCCTATTGGATCATTTTGCCAGCTACCTTTCAGCAATCCTGGATCTGATCCTTGTCACTCCAAATTCTGTATCACCTGAGTGTAACTCAAGGAGACAACAAGTTTCAAAAGCACTAGGACGGCTAAAATTGGTTAGATCAAACAGAATAGCACCTGCAGGTCCTGCAATATAATTTATGTCATTGAATGCAAACAAACCAACCAAGATGTCATATCCAGTACATAGTAAAACTACAACTGACCTACGCACATGCTTCAGAAGCCACAAATTGGCTATTTCAACTCAAAAAGAGGTGCAACCAGCCGCAAAACATTTCAATAGAGAAAACCACAGCCCGTGAGATGTATCTATAGCAACTCTAGAGATGGCAACAGAGCCAATGGCATTAATTAAGAGGAAGAACTTTTGGATATACACCCTGAACACATTGGTACCATATGGCCTCAACCTGGAGGTCAGTCCCATCACTGCTTGGCTTTTGCGAATGAAGCCCCTCTGACCATCCTCAAAGCTCTATAGCGGCCACCTTGGTAATAGCATTGTTCCATTTGTATGTTAGCAGCTGGTGAAGGTGGAAGCCAAAACATTTTCCTAGAAAAATAAAAACCTCTCTCTCTCTCTCTCTCTCTCTCTGTATAAACTATTCCACAGAATAGGAGTTGAGCCATAAGAAAGTAACATAGGGCAACCTTGTAGAAAGTCCAACACAATTCCATCTCCTAATCGTAGCAGCTTTTTTCTCAGTCATCCATTTCAAAGAGCTATCAGCAGCTCACATACAGAGCTCCACTTCATCGTAACAAAATAAACCATTTCTACACACACCCCTGAAGCATTTCATGGAGAGTGAAAAATGCTCAGTGGTGTCTGTGTGGGTGGGGGCTAGTGTGCCACGGATGGCTCTTTGATTTGCTCTTTGTCTACCTCACCAACCCCCAAAAACGGCTGAAGGAAACTTTGGCGAGAGCCACGTGGAGCATCTCATGCCTGCACCACTTCCTCAGCCAGGAAGGCTTTTGTCTCAGATGCCCCTGGACCTGACACTCTCATGATGGTTTCAATTTTCTGCTCTTCGCTTTTCTGTTTTATAGCTGGCAGTATGAAAAGCCAGAGTGCATCACTTTGCTCTCTTTTGTATAAAACCTCCTCTTGCCGCCGGCCGTTTGTCCCCCTGGCCTAAGCCTGATGATTTGGCAGGAATAACACACTGTTTAGACTTGCCATAAATGTCAAGTCCAAGTAAAGTATTGCAATTGCATCCAATCCTGCTATGTGTGTGTGTGCGCGTGTGTGTAGGGGATTTATCTCCAGAAATCAAAAATGCAGACAGGGACAGACAGGCAAGACGGGCAGTACTGTGAAGTCTCCTTATGAAGCTGTGCAAGGTGCCGTTCATGAAGCTGAAATGCTCCTTGTCAAAAGAAGGGGCAGGTTACTTAGCATACATTCACCTTCCCCAACGTGGTGCTCTCCAGGTGTGTCAGACTGCAATAAATAAATATTTTAAATTGTGTTTTAAATTGTTTTTAAAAGATGTGTTTTACATTTTAGTTACAGTAAACCGCCCAGAGAGCTTCGGCTATGGGGAGGTATATAAAATACAATAAATAAATTTCCATTGTCCCCAGCCACCACGGCCAACTGGGATCACAGCTCCCATCAGCCTCAGGCAGCCCGGCCATACTGGCTGGGGGCTGTTGAGAGCTGCTGTCCAACCCATCTGGAGGGCACTGCTGCAAACAGCTTCATCAGCAATGTCCTTGTCCTTGGCACAGAGAGGACAAAATGGAGTTCAAATATCATACTGACGGTTATTAAAATAATGTGAAAACATATTAAGCATGGAATATAAGGTGCTGGACTACAACCTGGGAGACCAGGGTTCAAATCCCCACACAGCCATGAAGCTCACTGGGTGACCTTGGGCCAGTCACTGCCTCTCAGGCTCAGAGGGAGGCAATGAGAACCCCCCCCTGAATACCGCTTACCAGGAAAACCCTATTGATTTGTGAAAAAGGCAAATTCCATGCTAGCAATAATTAGGAAAGGTATTGAAAATAAAACAGCCGACATCATAATGCCATTGTATAAATCTATGGTGCGGCCGCATTTGGAATACTGTGTACGGTTCTGGTCACCTCATCTCAAAAAGGATATTATAGAGTTGGAAAAGGTTCAGAAGAGGGCAATCAGAATGATCAAGGGGATGGAGCGACTCCCTTACGAGGAAAGGTTGCAGCATTTGGGGCTTTTTAGTTGAGAGAAAAGGTGGGTCAGAGGAGACATGATAGAAGTGTATAAAATTATGCATGGCATTGAGAAAGTCGATAGAGAAAAGTTTTTCTCCCTCTCTCATAATACTAGAACTCATGGACATTCCAAGAAGCTGAATGTTGGAAGATTCAGGACAGACAAAAGGAAGTACTTCTTTATTCAGCGCATAATTAAACTATGAAATTTGCTCCCACAAGATGCAGTCATGGCCTCCAGCTTGGATGGCTTTAAAAGAAGATTGGACTCATGGAGGACAGGGCTATCAATGGCTACTAGCCGTGATGGCTGTGCTCTGCCACCCTAGTCAGAGGCAGCATGCTTCTGAAAAGCCTCAGGAGGGGAGAGTGTTCTTGCACTCAGGTCCTGCTTGCGGGCTTCCCCCAGGCACCTGGTTGGCCACTGTGAGAACAGGATGCTGGACTATATGGGCCACTGGCCTGATCCAGCAGGCTCTTCTTATGTTCTTATGTTCTTATAGGGTCACCATAAGTCGCGATTGACTTGAAGGCAGTCCATTTCCATTTTTTCAGTAAAGCTTTTTTTATTTGAATTGTCTACGGTCCTTAGTTATTGGGGTGGGTGGGGGTAATGATAGCACAAGCAGCAGCATCACACTCAAGGTACAAAATGCCAGCTTGCTCTAAGGATCAACGAGGGCAGGAAATCCAGCAGAGTGGCATGATGTGACAATTTTTCATTGGTCTTAATAGAGCCAAACACATTCTGCCACTTGTGGAGGAGGTAAAATAGCAGATCTATGTGGCTGTGGATAGCAGCACCTGGTTGGGTGTTGCTGCTGCTTGCTCTCTTTTGCGCAATGGCTTCTGAGCATCAGCAGTCAACCTGGGCAGTGAGAATTTGGAAACTGAGCAGCAGTAGCCATTTCTTAACTTGCTCTGGTGCTCCCACTAGGGAGGGGATTTTGGGCCCTGGGCACAGAAATGGCTGTTTACAGCATTGGCTGCTATTTTGAACTTTGCCCCTGAACTCTGCCTAACAGATGCATAGCAAATGGGCTGGGAGGGGGTTGTTTGGTCACCCAACTGAAATAAGAATAACCTTTTAAAAGATATATGATGGTAACGTTAGCTAGCTGGGCTCCTTCTGGGAGGAACAGCAGGATACAGATTAAGTACGTAAGTAAGTAAAAGCACTTTACATGCATTATCTCAGTATCTCTTCCTGCAACCCTGTAAGCTAGATCAGTGTTATTTTATTTATTATTTAGTTAAGGTAGGTATGGGGAAATTTTGACTATCCATACGTTTTGGGACTTCATCTCCCATCAGCCCTAGTCAGCATGGCCAATGGTCAGGGATGATGGGAGTTCACATCCAACAACATATGTGGACGGTGCAGGTGCCCCATCCCTGAGTTACCCTACTCTTTAACCTGATGTGCTAATCTTCTGTCTGCAAGGACTTGTTTCTTTACCATGGAGAGCACTCTGATCCCATGCATAGCTTTATAAGGTACACTCATTCTTATTTCATTATTTTGAACATTTGAAATATGCCACATAAACGCTAATTATTTTCAACATTGCTGTTGTCATAAAAAGCACCAGAACTAACAAAGAACAGAGCTGATCCATAATAATGATCATAATAATGAAGCTTTGCTGGATTCTGATTTTTTTTTTTTTTTATGAACCTCATAAACATTTGAAGGGCTTTGCTCATTTTATGACGACTGGTTTGGAGAGCTATTTCCTGATGCTCTGTGTGCACAGACGTCAGTCCTGCTCCGGGCAATGGGCAAGCCCTTCTCCCAGGTAAATATGTACAGGGCAGTTTTCCCCACCCTGCCTTCCAGCTGTTTTGGACTACAGCTCTCATCAGCCCAAACCAGCATATTTGGGGAAGGCTGGCATAGAGTTACAGTTTTAGAAGAGTTGTGAAACTTAAATGAAACATGAGATGGAGGCGAGTCTCTCAGTCTGTGGTTACAATGCAACAGCTGCATCTATCTGGCCTTCTGTTATTCTCCTACACACAAAGCCTTTTAAAGTTTTTGAGATAATTATGATACACTTATTTGACCTAGCACAGCAGGAGGCCATAAAGTCCATTTGTCTCAATCAATATGCAGTCCTCTTAGATTATTATTATTATTATTATTATTATTATTATTATTATTATTATTATTATTATTATTATTATTATTATATCCTACCCTTCCTCCTAGAAGGAGCCCAGGGTGGCAAACAAATAAAACACTAAAAACATCTACAAAACATCTTTTTAAAAAATCTTAAAAACATCTTTTAACAATATTAAAAAACATCCTTAATAATTCCAGCACAGACGCAGACTGGGATAAGGTAACTACTTAAAAGGCTTGTTGAAAGAGGAAGGTCTTAGGCAGGTGCCAAAAAGATAACAGGGATGGCACCTCTCTAATATTTAAGGGTATTCCAAGGGTCAGTCCTATAACACTAAAGATCTGCTTCCTATGTTGTTAGGAACGGACCTCCTGAAAAGATGGTATCTGCAGGAGGCCCTCGCCTGCAGAGCACAGAGAGAAGAAAGATTCTGAGCAGCACTGAATCTGCCCTGGAAAGGAAATATTCTCTCTCAACACTCGGAAGGGCCACCTTATTCTAAAGTTGGGTCTCTCATTCTCTTCTCTCTCTCCCCTCCACCTCAGGATTTGAAACTACACTAGTTAAACCTGCAGGTCAGGTGCCTTGCTAACAGAGATGGCAGGGCTGCCAGGAATTTGCAAATGATGGCATTTGTGTCAAAATGTCAGCCAGAGTCAAAAAACCAGAAATGCCCCTCAGCTGCCTCTCATGGAACAGCTAACACTCTGACTCTGTTATTAAAGATCGTAAGATATATCAAAAACCTTTCATTCCACACATCTGGTGAATTAGAGCAGTTTCTAAGCCCTTGGGGATTTATGCCTGTGGGGGCTAGGGGAATGTGATGAACGTTAAGGGAACCCTCAGAAGGAGAAAGGGGGAGGGGAGGGTCTGTTCTGGCAGGAGCCATTTTCTCAAATCTGCATTCACCTCCCACGCCAAATCCAAACAGTGAGATACACCCTCACTGTATGAAAAGTGCAAGACATGATGCGTACCTGTGAATGTGACATGCAAGGAAAGGATGGTGTTGCACCCACAGAACAGGAGTTGCCTTCTGCCTAGAAGAATGCTGGGCATTTGACACCCTCCCTTCCAAAACTCTGGACAGCTCCGTTCCAACTGCAAGTTCCAGGCAGAGGACATTAAACATGGGTAGATGTCTGGAAACAAGCGCGGACACACTGAAGACAATCCAGACGCTGTTCTGAAAGGCAGCAAAGTTACCCTAAATTGCAGGCAGACCTGTTGAAACATCAGACTTTTGCTCTAGCCCTGCCTAGCCTTGACCTGGTGCCTGACCCTGAGTCCTCGGAGAATGAGCGGCCACTCCACCGAGTTCTGACTTCTAGTTCCCTCTCTTTGCTGTGCTGTCCGTTGACTGAACTCCCTGCGATACTGACCTTGCACTGTGGCCTGACCTTGCCTCTGGGTCACATTTTGAACCTAGACAGATCCCAGATCTAGGAAGACCCACACCTCAGGCCCGCGACTCAGTGGTAGAGCATCTGCCTACTGAGCTAGATGGACCAATAGTCTGACTCAGGATAAGGCAGCGCTCTACATTTCTGTCCTCTGTGCTTGGCCTTGGCTTGTTTGGACTGTGCTGCACCTTCAACCCTGCTCTCCTCAGAGAGGGTTTTGCTAAGAGGCTTTTACCTCCTGGGAGTGACACCCTCGTCCCCGAAGCATGAGACCACGAGGTCGGCTTGAACTGACTGCTTCACCTAATGTCCTTGTCATGCTTGCCCTGACACTGCTGGGCCACTCCCTTTTCTTGTGCATCTCCCATGAAACTACATACATCATAAAATAAATAAAAACAGACCCACAGGAGAGTCCTAACACATCAGCTCCACTGTGAGAACACAACAAGGTAACTTGAAATTCCCCAAACCAGGGAGAAAATCTAATGAGGAGCACTACCAAAGCATCTCCTTTCATTTTGTTGGCAGGTGAAGACCAACCTTTTCCACAGGCCTTTGGCACGCAGGAAGATGTACTGGGGAGCCACAACACACTTCTCTCTCCATCTTTTAATTTGGATTTTAAATTTTGTATTATGTACAGTTCGACATTGTCTGAGTTTTTATCATTAAGTTTGATTTTAAGGCCCTCCTCCGAGTACCGTCTCACCGAGAGGCTCGGAGGGTAATGACAAGATCTAGGGCCTTTTCGGTGGTGGCCCCCGAATTGTGGAACAGTCTCCCCGAGGAGGTACGCCTGGCGCCTACGCTGCTATCCTTTCGGCGCCAGGCTAAAACCTTCCTATTCTCCCAGGCATTTTAATATATTTCTATGTATTTTACTGTTTTAATGTTTTAGTTATGCTAATATCATTTAGTGTTATTATGAATTTGTATTTTTATCTGTGATTTTGTTCATTTATTGTATTATTGTATGTTGTACACCGCCCAGGGAGCCATTGGCTATGGGCGGTTTATAAATGAAATTAAATAAATAAATAAATTTTGAGGTTTATGAATCTCTGCTCTAGGATCTTGGTGTGAATTATAAATAATTTTGATATATAAATAATAAATTCATTAATAGGCAAAAAAACCTTGCTGCTTAAGAATGTACCTATAGCCAACAGATATTTCTATCAAAGTTTAAAAAGCAGGGAAATTGGGCAGCTATAGTGAATGCACCAGGGGAGCAAGAGACCTGACCTCCTCACTGAGATATTGGACTGCCCTACAAATTTGCCAAGATGCAAACACAATTTGGGTTGGTCTTTCACAGTCCAATCCACTTGCTGTGTAGCTTGGAAGAATTTGGTAACATGTGCCTCTGAGCATATGGTGAGTGGTGGCAACACCTGCCGTCTCAGAGAATTACATTTTTGTATGTTTGTTGGTGTTCTTCTTCCTTTGCTTCTTTCCTGTGTTACTAATGTTTCTACAGAGAATCTAAACCAGAAAATTATATTTCTCTCATCCTAGAGATCTGTGTCAAATGTATTTTTATTAATTTCAAAGCCTTTAATTGGTCAATGTCATATGATGGTGAAGACAGCCTTTTGTGTTTCAAACTGGAGGTTCTGCTCTATTTCTAAAGTCCAAAGGGGTCTGGTTTTTCTCTCTCTCTTTTTACACTTTGAACTCTCAATTCTGTCTGACTGTTTTGTGTATTGCCATGAAAATTTACAGGGTTGTTAAGCAAGCGTTTCTGAGTTCAGGACTATAAGTTTTGTAAGGTTTTGTTTTGAAATGAGCTTATGGGAAGCATCAGAATGGCGGGGGGGGGGTATTTTCAATGTAACATTGAGGAATGTGAAAAGTCCATGCTGGCTCTAGTATACAGCCACTCTCGTGGCTGCATAATAATCTCCATTGCCTGCTGCATTAGCTGTGCTGGCTGTGTTCTCTCTCCAGTGCCCGAGGCACTAAATGCCCCTGGATGCTCGTTGCTGGGGATCACAGGAGGGGAGAACGCAGCTATTGTGCTCAGTGCCTGCTTGGGGGCTTTCCTTTGGGGCAGGTCTGGTTGGCTACTGTGAGAACAGGAAGCTGGACTAGACGGGCCCCTTTGGCCTGAGCCAGTTGCAAGACTTTTCTTATGTTCTTAGGAAATTTCTGGTCTGTGCTCCTGCATCCTCTGCTCCCAAAGCTTTTTGCGGCTGTTATGGGGATAGGGTGGAGGAGTGTTTTGTACATTTTTTTTAACCAATAGTGTGTTTTGTATGAATGTGTTGATATTATAATGATTTTTCTTTATGCTTAAGTTTTTATATATGGTGTAAGCTACTTGGAGTGCTCTGTCTAAAAAGCACCTAACAAGTCTAACAAACAGCAAAATGATGATGATGATATCTTCCAACCCATCCCCTAGTTCTGTTTCTTCCAGTGGGATTTCTCAGGTCACATCTCAGTTTGAAACTGACACTGTTTCCAGAATGATGCTCCAGGGCAGTCTTCACCAACCTGGCGCCCTCCAGATGTCTCAGACTGCAACGCCCATCATGTGGCTGTGCTGGCTTAGGCTGATGAGAGTTGTGGCCCAAAACATCTGGAGGGCACTGGGTTGGCGAAGGCTGCTCCTGCTGATCTTCCCTAACTCTAAATTGGCTCAGATACTCCCAAAGCTCCTCCTGTTGCTGCTGCTGCTGAGCTTTTTGCAGCTAAATAACCCTCTTCTCATTTTCCATCCTTCTGCTAGATTTCCACAGAGCTCCTCTGAGCCGTCTCACAGCTTCGTCATCAGAGCCAGGCTTGCTGCAGAAAATGACAATGAGGGTAACAGCAGCAGCACAAGAAATGAATGAGAAGAATGATGGGGGGGAAGGCAAGGGTCACCTCCCCAGATCCCTCTGTAAGCGGACGGTAATGCAATAAGGAGAATTATTGCACAAATAAGCTGGCATAATTAACTAGCAGCCATGGGATATTTTCCTTACTGAACTCCATGACGGGCTTCGATTTTGCTGACTTGGGGGGGGTGTAGAATGGTGTATAAATAATTGTAAAGTACGCCGGTGATGATGTTAAATGATGCTTCATCTAATTATCACTATTCCGCAGTGTCATTAACATGTGCAAGTACGGCATGCTAATGGCTTTTAAGTTGATATCACAGCTACAATTTGTTGTCTCAACCCCTCTGCATGGAATAAAATATTCCAACTGATACAGCTGTTAAAAATCAACAGAGGGACGACAGGGTCCCATCTTGGCAACAGACAACTGAAAGGAAGGAGAACAGGGGGTCTATTTCTCAAAAGGATGAATAAGACCTTCTTTGAAGTTCTGTGCAATTGATCAAATGCACCAATGATACCCCAAGGCTGAAAGGGGGCGGGAGTGCTTCAACATGGAGCAACACCCACCCACCCCAACACACACACACTTAGTCTTCACCCCAAAATATGCACCTCACTCTCTCAAGATGTAGAGTGACACAAACTACCCATCTCTCATAGTCCAAGTTATGGACATCTAAATGGCAAATGCTTAAGCATGGGCTTAATTTCCCCACTGAATCCGCCTGACTTCAGCGCTTCATGGTCAGGCACTCCTTCTCCCAAGCATTCCGGCAGTGGTGTGGGCTCTGTAATCCTGGCTGGCTGGAAAGAAGAACAGCCAGACACATCAGTCCAGCCAAGTAGCCCAGGAAGGGGGAACTCTTCAGCCACTCTCTGTCTCTCCAGGTGAGGCCACTCCCTGCCTACTAGCTCTCCCCTCCCTCATCTCACCTTCGCTCCATCCATGAAGAATTGTGCCAGGAATCTTCCTTTCCTAACGTCCTCCTCCATTTACAGGACTTGTTCCTCATTTTAAAAGCATCAGGGCAGCACGTGAGCCAAGGCAATGATCCTGCTTTATTGTGATGATTCAGGCCCACAGGGCTAGGAATGAACTAATCTGTCAATTTGGGTTTCTTTCAGGTTCCCCCCCTCCTGTTTTCCAATCTTAAATTCAGTTCACAACATTTTCACATCAGTTTTTGATTTTTGGGGGGAGGGGAAAAATCCTCACAAAAGTTTGTAAAAAAAAAATACAAAAGAAAAAAAATCAGCTTTTTAGTGCACTTTTCCCCATATACACATTTTCAGATGCGGTTTGGCCTGATATAAACATTTCTGCTAGCAAATTCCCCAAAAACAATGTGTGTTTTAATATTATTTTCACCAATATATATATATATATTATGCACACTTTCCCCGGAGTTACACGTTACATGGCCAAGTCTGGTAAGAAACTTAACACTTTGTGTAAGGGCTGAGCCCTCGGAAAAAAATATTTTTAGACTTGGGCATTAACTTCCTCAACATCTTTAGGCAACTTACAAGATTCAAAATAAGAAACACAAAACACGTAAGTTCAATTACATCTCATATGCGCATAACCATTGACACTCCACCTCTCCATTATACAAAACTATACATAAACACTTCTGCATAAGAACATACGCAAGGCCTGCTGGATCAGGCCATAGAGAGCCCATGTAGTCCAGCATCCTGTTCTCCTCACAGTTGCCAGCCAGGTGCCCATTACGGGAAGCCCCCAAGGAGGGCCTGAGCACGAGAGCAGCTCTCCCCACTTGTGATTCCCAGCAACTGGGATCCAGAGGCGCACCGCCTCCGTCAGTGGAGGGAGGACACACCCTTCGTGCCCAGTAGCCATGAACCGCCAGATCCTCCATGGATGTCTGCAACAATGGACATAAGATGAGCCCTGAAGCAGCTGGATCAGGCCCAAAGGGGCCCATCTAGTCTTCTCACAGTGGCCAACCAGGTGCCCATTATGTGTGGGAGGCCCACAAGCAGGACCTGAGTGCAAGAGCATCACTCTCCCCTCCTGACGTTTGGAAACAACATGAAAACAAAAGGAACAATCCCAATGAATCACATTCAAAATATCAACAAGAATATGTTAGCTCCAAACCCTAAGAACTGTGCCACTGTCAAGAATAAATGATTAGTGAAAAGCAACAAAGGAGGAGGTCTGCCTGATGCCAAAAATAATTGCAGAGAGGGCAGTAGGTGAGATTCCCTGGGGAGAGGATTCCAGAGATGTGGTTGGGGGGGACACAACCCAAAAGACCCTGTCTCTTGTTGCCATCCTCCACACTTCTGTGGAGGGGCCACACAAGGACATCATAGGAGCCCTGCAGCTAGATCAGAACAAAGGCCCCTCGGTACCTAGAATGAAAGAAGTGAGATTGACAGGCACGCTGGAAAGAGCCTTTTCAATTGTGGCTCCCAGACTTTGGAATTCCCTGCCCCAACAAGTCCTCTTTGCTCCCTCCTGATGGTTTCCTGGAAACTTGTAAAAACTATTTTGTTCCGGAGAGCCTTTGGTTGGGACTGACAGGTCAGCCTGACACAGTTTAAAGTTTTTTATCTCTTATTTTTATCTTTTAAGTTCTTTTATTCTCACTCTTTTATATGTGCATGCAAATATATACATGTATATGTTTGTATGTATGTGCATGCATAATGCATTGTATGTATTTTAATTGTATTTTATGCATTTTAATTTACTGTAATTGTGTTTTTATTCTGTATTTTATTATATATGTGTGCAATTTTATTGTAGCCGACCTGACTGCCCTACTGTAGGGTGGAAGGGCAGGACAGAAATATTTTAAATAAATAAATAAAATAGTCCAGCCCCTGTTCCCAAAGCACCTACAAGCAGGCCTGAGTGCAACAGCAGCCCTCCACACTTGGCTTCCCTGGGAACTGGCACCCAGAGGTAAGCCACTCCCAGTATTTGAGGCAGCCATCATGGCCAGCAGCCACTGATCCTCCATGAATTTGTCAAGTCTCCTTCTAAAGCCATCGAAGTTGGAAGCTTATCACCATAACCTGTGGCAGCGAGTTTATACGCAGAGGAGGACCTCCGTAAGACCCAGGTAGGCTCATAAGGGAAGGAGGATATTCTTTTAGGCACTGGGGTTGACAGGCCCTTACAAACACAAATGCTACAAAATAAATACTGCTATTAATTTCCAGAGGTTTAGCTGTGCTGATTTGTTGGAGCGAAAATAGCAAAGAGTCTTATGACGCTTTAAAGACCAGAGCCCACGAAAGCTTATCTTCTAATAAATTTTGTTAGCCTTTAAAGTGCTACAAGACCGTTTGTTGTTAAAAATAATGGTGATCCTGTTGATTACCTGCAGAATGCAAGTCCTGTCTTCAGCCATCACCCACATGCACACCTCAGGCTTCCAGAGCAGGGAACAGGCTTGCATATGCCTGACAATTTGCTGAGAAATTGAACACTGCCTAAGGTGGAAAGGTACAAACATGCCTCCCACATAACCACTTTTGCCAAATAACACTACAAAACAAGCCCACACATCATCTCCTAGAGACGCAGGAGCATCATTCCATTGGCACAGTCATCTCCCTCCCCCCTCCGCCCTGCAAGCACCTTCTTCTCCCGTTACACTCTGAGCAACTTTTGCTGCAGCGAGACACAGCCAGAAAGAGAGAGGAGCCACCGCCTCAGCAGCCTGAGGTTCTGTCTCTGCCAACGTTCCAGCCTGACCTTTCGTCCTTCAACAGCTCATCAGCTAGGAACTGAGCTGAAAAATGGCTCCCAGCCTCCCCTATGCCAGCTTGCAAGCCAGCCGCCCTGCAAAGCACGTACATCTCTCCTCAATCCAGGCCCCCCGCAACACAGCAATAATGACACCTTTCCCCTCGCATCTCATAGACCTGAGGGTGCAAACACAAGCCTATCATGGTGCCACCTCAGAGCACCCAAACTGACAGTCCCAATTAATAGGCTTGTATTGATTCAAAGTGCTATTTAGGACCAGACTACCAGTGCATACAGATGATGTGAATGACACCACAGGTGAGGGCTCTGATACACAGCTTTGGAAACAGTTTTACTGCAGCAGAGAGGAAATCTGGCCCATTCCTGCAGAAGTGCTGGTGGAGGAGATAATTTCTTATCAGGGAAATGGAAAGCCTACTGACTGATAGATGAGAAGGGTCGTGTCACACACACACTGCCCTAAGTAGTTCATTCAGAGGCCTCCATTGACGCAGGTGCAGAAGAACGTCTGAAAAAATAGCTGGAAGATGGTGAGAAAGAGGGTTCAATTATGGACCCCAAAGCCAGTGGCTCCAAACACCTTAATAAGTCAGCACAGTGAATGTCTCAGGCTCCCTGCTTTCCTGTGACCCCCTCCACCCTCGAAAGACTACTAAGACTCCAGGCCTGAATACTACCTCTGAGTTCTTTCCATGGTCCACAAGGGGTGAAGACTGAGCTATCACCACAGCCTGCAGAGGGATCCAAGAAGCCTTTGCTTTCCAGCTCAACCCCTTGCTGCAGAAACATCTCTGCTGCCGTGGAGCTGTCCCTGGCAACATTTTATCTGTCCATTGTGCTTTGTAGAGAGTAATTCTTGAGTGATTTCTGCTGTGCTTATTAGTCTCTGGAACTGAGTCTTACTTAAAACATAAATAAAATTCTGAACATAACCTAAGTTCAATTATTTGCACATTTCTATGGATGAAATCAATGCATGTTTACACAAGGGCCCCAACAATTCTGAGGATCTCTCTTCCGCATCAGTCTCTGGTTGGCAGGATAGTGAAAAGGGATCCAGGGACAAAGGCGACACCTCCCTGGCCCACCAGGATAATGCCCGTGCTGTTCAGACCATCCGCACTGCTTGATCCCTCGCCACTCCTCTCACAGAGTTGCTTCTCTTAACAGCTATCGATTCCATCACCTGCATATTTATTACTAATGGTTCAAGGCAGATTGTGTGGCATTTGTCAGCATTAAGAGGGGGACTGATAGCTAAAACCTTAAAAAGCTTTGTGCATGACAATGATCCTAGAGAGCTTATCATTTCTTTCTTTTTTCTCTGGGGTATTTCCCAAACAGAGCTAAGAGCAGTTTCAAAGACAAGGGATGGTGCGCAAGGTTAGTCCTACGCAGTAGACCCACTGAAGTTAATAGACATGGCTGAGGTATTTTCATTTCAGTGGGTCTACTCTGAGTAAGGCTTAGTTAAATACAACCTAAAAGGCTTCAGGTGGACCCAAGACAGCCAACTGTATCACAAGGTGAAGCTTCGCAGTTACCTTCTGGCTGAGATGGACCGATCACCCATTTCCATTCTATGCCCGTTTCCCATGCTATCCATCATAGGCTCATTTTGGCCCATTTTTTTGCAAGATTTAAAGACAAAACAAAAATCCAAAAACAAAATTTGTTATACCATTTTAAACACATTTCCCTGTACAATACACATTTTTGTGTAAAAGTTTTTAACACCAAAATTGCATAGCAAAATTTGGAGAAGTGCATAACCAAACAACTGAAAGGAATTTCATCTCTTTCTTCTGGCAGATAGCTCTGGACTGCACCACTCAAGCTTTCACACATGAACATTGGGTGAGGCTAAAATGAGGGCTTGAGGGGGGGGATGCCTCCTTCTGAAATTCCACAGAATCCTTCTCTGTTCCCAGCCAGTGTTCCCATCGCCCTCTGCTGCTGCTCCTTTAGTGCCCTTTCATTCCCCTTACTCTGTGATTCCAGCCAATCAGGGATGGTTTCACAACTCTACGAAGCCAATCAGATTTAGCCATGTAGTGACATTGCTAGGGGCATCGGAGACCACCCTGTGCTCAGTTGGAAGGGGCTGGGAGGCTCTCACCCCAGATGTCTTAATAACAAAGACACCCCCTGCCTTACAGCACCATGTGGGAAGACTGAAAATGTTAACTTCATTGCCTAACAAACCCCTGGGCGCCCCTGGGGAAATTCAGGAAATCTTCCCCTGGGTTTCAGCAAAGAACCAGCTCCCAGTCCTGACCCAGGCACCTCAAGGTCCGTGCCTGATGAGTTACTGTGTGGACTGCGCATGTGCTCCAGCCCCCGAGCTGTCCATTGCACTTAGGATGGATCAGGGCACTCAGCACCAGCTCTGGGGCGGCCAGGCGGTATGAGGTCTACTTCTGGATTGGCCGGGCCTGTCCACCAGTGCCAGCAGCTGAGGCCTGGCTTCACCTTCACCTGTTTGACAGAGCAGGGCCTACGGCCGGCTCCCCGCGTCTGCTGCTGTTGCCATTGTCTCAACACTCTGCAGGCCACGGTTCTGACACATGCCCAGTGGAGGCTGGTCCATAAGAGAGAAGCCCGCCTTCCGACTTGCATACAGTCCAGGGGATGGCACTGCCCAGCACGGTCCTTCTCCTCCTTAGTCTGCGTGTTGCTCTTGTAGAGCTCAGCAGGGAGGGGAGGAGGGCAGACCTGGAATCAGATGGCTCCGCCAGCAGCTGGCTCTCACTCCACCCCCCAGCCTTCCCCCCATCCGTCCTAATGGGGCACCGCTGTATAATACCTCCCCCCCACACACACACACACACGCTGGCCAATTTTTAAAGCTCTGCCCCCTCCCCAAACTGCATAGATGGAGAAATGGCTGGGCCCCTTCAGTTCCGAGAAGGTACTAGCAATCTTCCCTCTGGGCATGGAGAGTGAGCTGAGCTCAGCCAAGTCAGATTTCCAAAGTGCCTCCTCTTCACAGATGGCTGAAGGGTCAACCAGAAAGCAGACCAGCAATAAAACTGGGTCCCACGGGGGAATTCTCCTTGCAACAGTCATTGTTGTTGCACAGCAGTGGGAAATGGGTCCATCAGTGAATGAGCCACAACAGGAGGCTAAAATGTCCAAAGGAACTCTAGTGTCTCTTCAGGACTTTGCAGCTTTCTCAAGCACAACTGACAGTGTAGCTTCCAAGACCTTTGACACCGCTTTTTTGCTTTTTCTCTCTTTTTAGCACATATCATCCCCATGTGGTTCTCTGTGCATTTACGTGTTGGTTAAATGCACAAACAATCTGTTGTGTCTGCATTTCAAAGCAAACTGACCTGATTTGAATCCAGTTTATCCTTCGGATCTCGCACTCCTCCGAATTTTGTGATGCAGTTCAAAATATCAAGATGTATATGCAAACATGTATTTTAGGATTAAAATACATTTAGAAATGCATACTTTCAGATAAAATACATTGAGAAATGCATATTTTGTGAGACAGTTCAGAGATACGTGTTTTTAAATCCTAAAATTGCAGTGTTTTCTTAAAAATTAAATACAGTTTAATCTGGAAATGAGTTGGAATGGTCTTATCAAGGAACACATGGAAAACATATGGCAGGAACCAGAAACACACTGATTTTGTCCATCTCTGCTAGTTACCATTACCCTGGGACTGCAGAACTGAAGGAAATCAAACTCTGGCCAGCAGACAAAGGGCCACGGGGAGCCTGCCCCCCCCCGGAAGAGCATCATGGCAAGCAGGAGACCAGCCTGGCCTGGCCCACTCGCTGCTCCAAGGTTTGCTTTCCGCTTCCTTTTTTCTTCGTGTCATATCTGAGCCTGTGGGCAGTGACTGTCTTGTCTTTTAATATATGGAGAGCACTTAGAAAAGTTTAGGCACTTCCCAAGTGTTAAATAATTATGCATTTTCATTCTCCCCCAGATTTCCTCTTTGTCCTCCAAGCTCCTTGGCAATCTATTCCTCAGTTTATGCCTGGTCTGAAGCTACAAAGAATTCTGTACTTCATCATTTTATAATAAAATCCTTCCTAACAGCAGCAACATAACACTGTTTCCGAACCTTGAAAGTCACATGCAGTGAAACCTGATGGGAAAACAAGGCTGTGAGACATGTACATAACCGAAATGTCCCATCCCTGTTGCCGTGCTTTTAAAAAAGCTCCTTTGCTACATCTCTAGTCCTCATGAGGCAGGGGATCACTTCAACAACAAGCAACTATTTACGTATCTATCTGTGGGCCCACCCTACAATTTATCTCATAATTCCTTCCAGGAGCTCAGGGCAGCACACAATTTTATGCTCACAACTGCCCTGAAGCAGATTAGGCTGAAAGATTGTGGCTGGGCCAGAGTAACCCAATGAGCTTCATGCCTCAACAGGGATGTGAAGTTGGGTCTCCCTACTCAGAATCTAGCCCTCAAGATGCTGTCATCCCTGAACACTGGACATGTTGGCTGCCAGAGCTGCTGGGAATTAGAGTCCATCAGCATCTGCAGGGCAACCTGTTGGCGACTTCTGCTCTAAAAACAACACCACAAAGACAGTTTGCTCTCTTGTGCTCATGATAGGAAAACACAACCTGATTCCTTGTCTCTGAAGTAGAGTAAGCAAGCTTTGGATCTTATTTTAAAATCTTATTTATTTAAAAGCCTTCCTTTCCTCCCCAAAATTTTTGGCATTTCAGCTTAGGTTTTTGTTTTCTTTTTTCTTCTTCTATAATTTCAATAGAGTATGTATATCTAAAGTCCTCACTTTGTCCTCTATTTGTTCCCCTTTGCTTTTATTTTATTTAGATTGTATGCCTTTTGGGGCAGGGACTTGTTTTTGTTGTTTTATTTTATGTGCATCTGATGGCACTATATAAATAAACGATGGTCATCATCACTGGATCAATATGTTGGGTTTTTGTTGCAAGTCTGAAAGATGCAGGAGGCATGCTGGGGGGGGGGCAGGACAGGTGAGCAAAGTGATCAGCAGGGGGAGAGAGGTGGAGGTAAGATGGTGAGGCACATCCGAGGCATGTTTTGAGGCAGGCCTTGGCTGTAACACTAACACACGTCAGCCCAAGAAAAAAGATCATGACACAGCAGTTGGCCACTCTGTGGTTAAACTGAACTAAACCACCTCTTCCTTGGGGTGGCAGCTTGTGGCAAAAAAGCATCCATGCCTCTCGTTACTGCACCCTCTGGTATGGTGCTTGGAATGTAAACTGCAACACTGGTGGCTTCCACGTTCTTATTTTGTCCCAGAGAGAGAGAGAATGACAGGCCAGATGGAGGCAAAGCCTCCTAGAAATTGTGCAAAGGCAGTGCTAGACTCTGATCAAACAACAGAGCTAAGGTGGTCGGAAAATAACGTGCACAGATTATGCTTACGAGAGGGGAGAACAATCTTGCATTCATCACCAGCCTCCTGGCTCATTCTCTCTCTCCTACAGTTGGCAATGTTGCTGTGATGGGAACCCCTCATTTGTGCTCAGCAGTGCACATCTTTGGCAGGACTTGCCCAGCTAAGAGCCCCATCGCTCTGGGGTGCCGGCTCAGCTCCAACACAGAAATGCCTCTGGTCAGGAGTAGGCTGTGGTATTTGGCTCCCGTTCTCCTCTTTCCCAAACTTGGAAGAAGGAACAAAGATTCTTGGATGGCACCAAAATCTGGCCTGCATTGGAAAAGAAGGTGTCACAGTGGTAGGGACCAGAACACAACCCAAACTGTCCACAGGCCCCAGAGAGGTTGATCCAGGAGACCTCCAGCTCAGTAAGGATTCTCTTCATCCTACATCCTACAGGAGGTCCATTCCGCACAACATAGGAGGTGGACCTTTAGTACAGTTGCACCTACCCTGTGGAATTCCCTCCCCTTAGACAGGAACCACCTCTGTTGTCTTTTCTGCGCCTACTGAAGACCTTCCTCTTTCAACAAGCCTTTCAAGGTGAGACCTTGTCCCAGTCTGCACCTGTGTTGGAATTCCTTTTATAAATGTTTTAAGATTTTTTTAGTGTTTTCTCCCTTGTTTGCCACTCTGGACTACTTCTGGGTGGGATAGAAATTTAAATAATACTAATACTACTACTTATCCACTTTTGCCATCTGCCAGGGACTGCTGCCACACGGTGCCTTGCAGATGTTGTTGGACTCCAACAAAGATTGTTGATGGGAGTTGAGAGTCCAACAACCTCAGCAAGGCTACACTGTTAGAGCAAACTATTCAAACTAAGAAACTTAAATCTGCAATTTGGATATACAATTAGCAAGCTGTACCTGCAGCAGTTGTGTTTAATATGGGATCAAATTGGAGAATGACCTTGGAAAGGGGCTGAGAGTCAAAGCAGGCCATAGTGGACTAAATGGACTCAGTAGATAGAACTGTCACGTGCTCAGAAATGAAAGGGGAGAGGCCACAGCCAAGTGGCTGAGCGCACGCTTTGAAAGAAGGGAGTCTCAGCTGGTAGAGAGACCCAGGTCCGAAGTGAACCAGCCTCAGGATCCCACCTGACCCAGTCTCCATCTCTCTCTCTCACACACACACAGCTTCAGGAGTGAAGACAATAGCTGATTCAGTGGGAAGCCCAGGGTTGCCAGAAGAGGGCCTACTCAGGAGGAGGAAGAAGACCTACTGCAAGCAATGACCAGCAGAGGGCCAGGCAGAGGAGGATCAGGCCGTGACTCCATCAGTCTCCACTGGAACCGCTGTGCTCTGAGCCCCTTTGAGAGCATTCATCTCCAGCTTTTCCTTGGCTCAGGTCCAGCTTCCAGCCTCCACACCAAGTGCTGCTGATGGACACAGAGTCAGTGCTATTACCAACACTACATTTTTCTAAAGCTTTTTTGAATATTCAAATGAAGTTTGCAACAACCTTGTACGGTAGGGTGACATTTTTATTGCCACACTGTGGATGGGGGAAGTGAGGCTGCGAGAACGGCTTGCCTATCACCACACAGAGAGTGCACAGCTGAGGAAAGAGTCACCCAAGGACTCTCTCACCTATTGCGCTGCCTCTTTCATGGCCCTATCTCAGAGGACCCAAAACAGTCTCCCCCCCAAAAAAAATACTGAATTAGTAGGGAAATATACATCTAACCCTGGGTTCTTTGAGTTTCTAATTCTTGTAGTCAGGTGGCCTAGTTTTTGCATCAGTTTGCAAGGACTTTTTTTTTAAGTGTCACACACAATTTTTAAAAAAGAAAACCAGATTCACTTTTCTGCATGTTTCCCCAACTACACATCGTTGTATGCAATTTTGTTTAGCATGTGCATTTTTTGCAAGCAATTTTCTTAGTTAAAATGCATGCCTGTGGGCGCTTTCCCCAAATATACACATTCTGTGGTTGGGGACCTGCATCCCAGAAGCATGGATTTTGAAGGGCAGCTGTGCTTTGGTTTCTGCTCCTTGTCCTGCCTCCTCCATGAATTTTTCAAAACAAAAAATAATGGAAAAAATTGAGT
Source organism: Rhineura floridana (assembly GCF_030035675.1). NCBI lineage: Eukaryota > Metazoa > Chordata > Lepidosauria > Squamata > Rhineuridae > Rhineura > Rhineura floridana. The sequence continues at coordinate 12,763,784 of NC_084497.1, forward strand.
GATTCATTCCTCAGACCAATTTATATGTCATCCACGGGTGTGTGTGTGTGTGCGTGCATGCACACAGAGTAATAATCCTGATGCCACATAGTTGGGAGCTAAGAGAAATGCAAAAAAAAAGTAGTTTGCAATCCTTAGCTATTGACAGCTAGCTGCTAGTTTAACTCTAATTTAACCTCCATGTTTTCTTTGATAAATGTGCCAATAGACGTTTGTTGCCCATAAATTGTCAGTCCAAGGGAAAGCGAGAGTCAATTTGCTTTAAAAGAAATTGATTAAAGGGTGCTATATTCATCATCTCGCCAGAAAACAACAGGGCCTGAATAGCAATTATATGTTCCACCAATAACTTTTGCTGAACTTTTTTGCTGCTGCTTCTGTTATTGCCAAAATATCAGATCTGCTTCCTATGACAGCCCGTGCCTCTGTCTTCTTGACCTACCAGTTATCGATGGTTTGAGCCCAAGATTCAGTGTGTCTGTCACGGGGACGGGTGGCACCTCCCTGCAGGAGCAGGCCTCCAAAGATCAAGCAGTGGGGTGCTTGGCAATCTCCAGTTGGGTTGTCCAGCATTTAATATCCAGGACTCTGGATCTTAAACCTCTTGGGATGCGACTCAATGAAAGAATGTGGGGTTATGGAAGAGATGAGACAGATTTTCCAGAATTTCATGTTGAAAAGTCTCTAGATTAGCCAGGCCGGGCATAGATTTGTGACAGACACACATGGCACCAGTGTAGTCCTACCAGTAGGACTGTGAGCCCTAAGTGAGGGGTGAGAGCAATTTGTGGCTGAGAAGTCAGTCTGAGATCAGTTCAGAGACAGCCATCTCTGGGCAAGGGGGCAAGGGAACACCATCAGCAGGATTAAGGAGATGCTCAGCAGTGGCAGGAAGAGGCAGGCACATCACTGGCAGCCGGCGACTCCATGTCAGTGGGGCCATGTAATCCACTCCATGTTATAGTCTGAACTTTCTGCTCCTGGAAAGTGAAGACTAAAACCTGGCGGGGATTCCATGGCCCCACTGACATGGAGCCACCAGCTGCCAGTGATGTGCCTGCTTCTTCCTGGGGCACACAGAGATTTTGTCCGTGCAACAAACCACCACTTGTATGCAAACACAAATGTTCTAGCTGCTTACAGGAGGATCTCAGGAGAAGGAAGCTGATACAGGAGAAGAAAAATCCAGTAAAGGGAGGAGTAAAACTGATGAAAGTTGCTTCGCAGCCTCATTTTCAAGGCAGATGTGGTGGCACAGGGAACATGGCTCGATCCCAGGGCCAGAAGGTCCCCCTTTTCCAAGTGCTTCTGCAGCTGATGGTCATGGCTGCAAGCAAGGCCACTTGCCCTGTCCAAGCCAGCCCAGCCTGTCAGCTGCAGAGTGAGAGCTCACCCCTCAGTCATGCAAAGCTGTGCTCTTTTACAGCCATCAGCTTGTGCAGTTGGCTCCAGATGCCAGGTGATAAGAATTACTGATGCGTCGCTCTCAAAAAAACCATTTGCTTTATGGCCTGCTAGGCCTGCCATGGAAATTTGGCTGTGCTTCATTAGCATCCCCTCCCCCCCACCCTCCACAAAAAAAGGTTCCACAGCATCAGATGCGTCCAGTCGGCCCTTTCCTGTTCAGCTGCCAGCGCTGCCAGGTCATTTTACGCAAACATCTGGCAAACAAAAAAACCTCAGCATCTGTAGTTTTAATTAGGTTATCTCCCGGGAATGTCAGAAGAGGAACAGAGAAAGCGTTCCCTCAGGGCAAAGGCTGGCATTTGGGCCTGTTCAGTTGTACAGGAGCTGACTCAACTCATTTCCCTCTATTATGCAATCAACAGGGACGCAAAGTGCCTTGTTTTCGTGCACAGCAAAGTTGATATTAAACGTCACGCAAGGGCGAGCAGAGACTTCCTGGCTCTGAGGCAGCAGGAGGCGTCCTTATCCGGTTGACCTCCCCACTGAAAAGTTGGTGACTAGGCATTTTGTTTCCTGTGGGAATGGACTATGCACATGTGCGTGTGTGGAAAGGGCAGGGGAGCTATTGGGGAAAGGGATTCATGGACACAAATTTCCCAACATGCATTTCTACACATGCAAGTAGAGAATGGATGGCTGAAACAAGTCAGGTACAGCTATTTAGCCAACCAGCTTCTCAACCCTCCTCCCCCAAGAGGCCAAAACAATGTGATCAAATGTGTGATCAAAGACCCTTATGGGCAAGTTCTGAAATCTGTTCGTCCCCCTAAAGCCAAGCAAGTGGAGTGAGCAGCACTTGGACACTTTTGCAGACATCCTTCTGATTAGCTTTTCTGGGAAAGTTCGGATTTGGCCTTGCGTCAGTGTTATATCTATTTGACGAGCTAAAAATAGTGCTCTGCTTTATCCTGAAGCTGTTGGGGGGGGGTCAGTTGCTGAGAAGGATAATGGAGGCATTTGCCAAGAAGCAGGTGGACCACTGATCTCCTGCAAACCTCCCTCCAACCTCTTTAAAAGCAAGCAGTAAAAAGAGTGTGTGTCTGCGGGGGAACCTCTCTTCTCCAAGAGCATCCATTAAAATGAAAACAAAGGAAGATAATTTTGAGCAAAAAGAAGACAATTCTGCTGGTTTATCCAACAGCAGGACTGGCCGTTTAATGTTTGCTACAGTGCACTAGTACACAAGAGCTCAGGCATGCTACGAGAGGTCAGCATTGTTTCACCTTCTTTTTTTTTTAGATATTAAGATCAGCTGGATCTGCCCAAGGCAAACCCACCTACTCTAGCACCTGATTCCTAACAGAATCCAACAATTCTGCAAATTGGGAAATCTGCAAATATCTGCCTTGAAGATCCCCCCTCCCTATTTGGTGCTCAGAAGTAAACTGCCTCAGAAGCTGGAGGTTCCACTTTGCTGTTGAAAGGCAACTCCTCTGTGAAATGGGCACAACAACCCTTTTCAAAATCTCTAAGCCATTGTCCATTGTCACATATTGTGCCAGAGAGTTCCAAAAGTTACGGATGCATTGTACAAATGAATGCCTCTTTTCATCTGTCCTAAATATTCTACCCACCGTAGCATAGCGGCAAAGTCAGAACTGCAGGGTCCCTTCATAGTAGTCAGGCCATGCCCTCTCTGCCACACCTCCTCCTAAGATTATACAGTAAAATGAACTTTCAGTCTCTCACTTTGGAGTACTTTCCCTCAGTGATGCATTGCAATGATCAACGAAGATCTCCAATGGAGAGAGCCCCCCCTTCAACCCAAGCTCTCCTCTCCCCCACCTCCTTTTCCACTTTCTCTTGCTTGCCTTCTCTCTGTTGCTGTTGCCCCATTCCTCAGTCCTTCCCGCATACACCTTCTCCCGCAACAACAGACGTCCCTAGGAGCCAATCAGCATGAAAGGAGAGTGTGTTGGCCACTGAGAAGAGTCCTCTCATGGCTGACTTGCCCCCTTTCACTCTGATTGGTTCCAAACAGCAGGAAAGGATGTTGGAGACATAGGGACCTTGCTGGGACCCTGCTTCTGAAAAGGTAAGGGGTCTAACACCCCCCAGGGCCCTGGACAACTACACCCCTCCTGCCAACCAATATCACTCAATGAAACCAAAGTTTTAGTATTAGAGAATAGGCCAAAAAAAGAAAGCCAATCTACTTTATCCACATCATCCATAATCTGTTGGCCTCTCTGATCCTGCCCACAAAGTCATCTTCCCCCCCAACTAAAAAAACAAAATCTTTTTTTCTTTTTGCAGAAGTTGCTTCAACCCCCTGAACATTTTGGGGCGTCCTTTCCTGTTTCCTCCCCACCTTTATATCATCCCTTTTTGAGATGGGAGGGCAAGAAAAGCACACATACACACACACACGTATTCTAAATGTGGCCACAGCACAGATTTGCAGGGAGGGATCTTGCTACCGGCAGTTGCATTCCCGGCTCCTTTCTGAATAATACCTTCAGGACCTAAGAAGAGCCAGACTGCAGGGGAAGGTCAAAGGGAGCCCATCTAGCCCACCATCCTGTGCTCACAGTGGCCAACCAGATGCCAGATTTTGGACGAACATCAGGAGAAGCTTCCTGACTATTACAGCGGTACGACAATGGAAGCAACAACCTCGGGAGGTGGTGGGCTCTCCAACATGGAAGGCCTCCAAGAGGCAGCTGCAGAGGCACCTGTCGGGGATGCTTTAACTTGGATTCCTGCATTGAGCAGGAGGTTGGACTGGATGGCCTTAGAGGGCCCTCCCAACCCTGTGATGCTATGATTCTGTGCCCCAAATGGAAAGGAGCCCACAAGCAGGACTTGTGCAACAGCCGCCCCCCTTCGCCAGCATCTCTCTTCCTCTGCTGGCTTCTCATCTTGGGCTGGGCAGCTGCCAACTGCTTCTTTAGGAACACAGGAAACTCCCTTATACATAGTCAGACCATTGGTCCATCTAGCACAGTACTGCCTGCACTGACTGGCAGCAGTTCTCCAGGATTTTAGACGGGCTCTCTCAGCCCTACCTGGAGATGCCAGGGATTGGACCTGCAACCTTCTGCACGCAAAGCAGCTGTTCTGCCACTGAGCTAGGGCCCTTCCTCACCTCATAGCATACAAGCCACAGAGCTCTGGTTCCCTAGTGCTCCTTCTGGGACTGGCTCAGTAGGAATGGGACCCCTGCAATCTGGCGGCCTCAGTCTCCATCCCCGAGGGCTCGTCCGGAAAGATGTCACCGCCAACAAAACTGGCAGGTGCTTCCTTAATTCTTTCTCTGCTTTTGCAGTACTGACTGGATGTGTCATGTGGCCTTCTGTGATATGTGATGTGATATTGACAGTGTGGTATTAATTCTTCTTGTAATATTTGCTATTTGTTTTCTATTATTATTATGGTTGTATTATTTTGTTTGAAATTGTTTTGCAATTGTTTGCTCTTGTTATAAGTTATTTCAATTATTGTGTTTTTTCTTGTTGTAAGTCACTTTGAGTTCTACTGTTGAAAAAAGGTGACTAACAAATGCCATTAATAAATAAGTAAATAATAAATAAATAAATCAGAGGTCCAGAAGAATGGGCCGGGCCACTCTGCCCACTGCCTTATCCCAGGGCAGGGTATCCATCAAGGCGACCGAGTCAGGCTCTGTGCTCACCCAGGCCTAAAGTCTGAGTGAAACTGACCCAGAGACTCAAGATGCCATCCAAGAGTACCGAAACCACTTCCTCAAGCTGCTTGCCCAGAAAGGGAGCCCAGGAAGATGCCACTTTATACTGAACCAGGCCCTTGGCCCATTGAGCTCAGGATTGCCTACATGGACTGACCACATTCTCCAAGACGTCAGGCAGGAAATGCCAGGGATGAAACTTGGGACCTGCATGCACAGACAATGCTCTGCTACTACGCACGACCCTGAACAACTGGCCAGTAGTTGTTTATATCAAGGACCAAGGAGGGCTTATTCTGGAACACCTCATACAGTGGCCTCCTCCAAGACAGCTCAGGCCACTGATCCTCTCAAGAAGGCAGTTGCCACCTCCTGAGCCCAGCCTGGCACTCCCACCCTGCTCAACACTATGAGCCAGGAGGGCCAAGTGTCAAACCCATGGGGCAGGCTGTATTTGCCCAAGAACTAGACCGGCAAATGTTTTTCAGGAAATCTCTGTGCTCTGCATTGAATTTTCATCATACTTCAATCTGGAGCTGTGGTAAGTGCCCTAAAGTGGGGCCCACACAGGATGGGAGTGAATAAAAAACTGGAGACGGATGGGCTAAATTAGCATAATCTTCCAAAAATATTATTCAGCCTAAAGCAAACCCAAGGCATGACAATTTCAGTCCACACATTAGAGTTTGGCAAAGCGGTAAAGCAATGGAAACAGGGATTTCTCACGGATGGGGAAGCCAAACTTCAGTGCAAATGTAGCCTCCAGATTTGCCTCTAACCTCTCATTTTACATTTTATTTATTATTTGTTATTTATTAAGTAAATTTATATCCTACCCTTCCTTCCAGAAGGAGCCCAGGGGAGCAAGCAAAAACACTAAAAGCATTCTAAAACATCTTAAAAACAAACGCATTTAAGATATAATAAAACAAAACATCTTTTAAAAAACAACTTTAAAAACATATTAAACAGCAATTCCAGCACAGGCACAGACTAAGATGTCTCTGCTTAAAAGGCTTGTAGGAAGAGGAAGGCTCAGAAAAGACAATAGAGATGGCACCTGTCTAATATTTAAGGGGAGGGAAGTCCAAAGGGTAGGTGCCGCCACACTAAAGGTCCGCTTCCTACATTTGTGCAGAATGGACCTCCTGATAAGATGGTGTCTGCAGGAGGCCCTCACTTGCAGAGCACAGTGATCAACTGGGTATATAAAGAGTAAGATGATCTTTCAGGTATCATATTCCCAAGCTATGTAGGCCTTTGGACACCAAAATCAGAACCTTGAACCTGGCCTTACAACTTATGACACCATAAAAACTGTTCCTTACAAAACAGGCCTTGCTTGCAAAGAAGGAAGGGTTAAATTGGGTTGGTCGCACACAGCACACAACCAACGCAATCACTTCTGGAGACATTACATCAGCCTTTGCCAATTTGGTGCCCTCCAGAAGTCTTGGCCTACAACTCCACAGCTGGCCGGGGCTGATGGGTATCATAGTTCAACTATATCTGGAGGGCACCAGGCTAGCAAAGGCTGCAAAGGTATATTAAGGACTTTGCCAAATGTTCACTCAGGAACATGCTGAGGTGCAAAAAGGTGTATTTCTTTTATTTTTCAGTCTTGCTACAACCAAAGTTCCCCTTTGAAAGCTGTTTGACTTATTTTTGCTTCTCCTTCCTGGAGTGATCTCAGCAAATCCAGGATCATGTAGTGAATTATTATTAATTAATATGAACACATCATGCGATACAACCTATCATAATTGGCTGTGTTACATCACTGAGGGGAAACAAAGCCAATTCAGAGAGAGAATACCTCCTGCCCTCGCTCTGACTGGGCATTATGGAGAGGGAATAATAGCCAATGCGTGGGCTCCCAAACAATGCTGGTGCTTCCCTGCCTGCCATGCTGAAAACATTTTCACCCCCTTTTGAGACACCCCAACAATAACAAAGAAAGAGAGTGCTTCTTGCAGTGGGCAAACATTTTCATTTTTTTTAAAATTGCCACATTTTGGACCTGCTCTACTATCCATGCTGAATAGCAACTTTACAACTTTTGAAATACTCTTTGCTCACACTGATAGTCTTCTTGCGGATTTCACCCATGCACCAAGCTCCAGCTGCAAGGGCCTCAACATTGTTAGTGGCTGCTGCCCTGTGATGGAATTCTCATCCACTGGAGATCTGCCAAAAGTTGGTTCTGAGTCTGACATATACACTCATCAGTGGGTGGTTGTAACATCAAGCTAATACTCTGCGAGCATGAATGTGGTATCACAGATCTGATGCTGCAGGCACCTGCCACCTGTCAGGTATGTTTTAACTTGGATTCCTGCACTGAGCAGGGGGTTGGACTCAATTCTGAGGCTTCCCATAAGCTCATTTCAAAACATAACCTTACAAAACTAGTTCTGAACTCAGAAACGCTTGCTTAACAACCCTGTCAATTTTCATGGCGATACACAAAACAGTCAGAGAGAATCGAGAGTTCAAAGTGTAAAAAGAGAGAGAGAAACCTCAGAGCCCTTTTGGACTTTTTTCTGCCAGAGTTCTCATAATCTGTTGAAATTAATTAAAAATCAGCCATGTTCACAGAGTACCTGTAATCCTAATACTGACCTTACCCCATACTCTGACCTTCATCTACTGCAGTTTAAAAGTTAAAAAAATGCCTGGTTAATTTTTAATTAATTTAAGAAATTTTGGCTGGAAGCCTATTATAGCGCGGGGCATGCTCAGTAAGGACCAACTGTCAGTGTTCTAAAAGCCTCACAGCTGCTGGGCTTGGCTAATAAGAGGGCCATACCCACACCAGACTTGATTTCACTTGAGACAGTCATGGCTTCCCTCAAAGAATCCTGGGAAGTGTAGTTTGTGAAGGGTGCTGAGAGGAGACTCCTATTCCCCTGAGAGAATGGTTAACAGTCAGCCACTCTGATTGAAGGTCTGTGAGAGGAACAGGGCGTCTCCTAGCAACTCTCAGCACCCTTTACTAACTACACTTCCCAGGATTCTTTGAGAGAAGCCATGATTGGCTTTGAGCCATGGCTTTGAGAGAAGCCATGATAAATTCTTTTAAATTGTTTTTAAAAGATGTGTTTTTAAATTTGTATATTTGTTTTTAATGTTTTTAGTTATTGTAAACCGCCCAGAGAGCTTCGGCTATGGGGCGGTATATAAATACACTAAATAAATAGATAGATAAATAATTATTGTCCAAAGTGTAACAGAGGCCTGGTGTGGATGTGGCCAGGGACAGCTTTGTTTTAAATTTGGGTGGGAGGTAGGGTTGCCAGGTTCAGGGCCTGAGACTGATCCTGTATCTTTAGGAGAAGAGAAAGTCAGCCAAGTGCTGGTGTTCTTGCAACATTGTAAATGGGAAAAATCACAAGGTAGAATTCTCCCTTCCCCCTGCCCAACTGTGAAAGATACAGAAGACGTCTTGGTTGGCAGGCCCAGCCTGGTCAGTTTTACCTATCCTAATCATGATTGCATAGGAGTATATCCGATTCAACTCAATAATCATACAAATGATCAGACCTACCTTTTCCCTCATTCCCCTTTCCTCTCCCTTTCTCCTCCCCTCCCCTCTTCCTTCTACCGCCTCCCCTGCCCACTTCATCCCTCCCCCCCCCCGGTCAGTTTTACCTATTCTAAGCATGATTGCACGGGAGTAAATCGCACTGAACTCAATAAACATGCAAATGACCACATCTGTGCTTCTTCTCCCCTCCCCCTCCTGCCTGCTCCCCTCCCAGTCCTCCCCTCTGCCTTTCTACCCTCCCTCCTCCCTTCCCCATCCCCTGTGGTCAGTTTCACCTATCCTAAGCATGATTGCCCTGTGTGTGTGTGTAAATCCCACTTAACTCAATAAGCATGTAAATGATCAATCCATTCTCAGCAAACTTGCACAGGATCCCATTTCTTACCTCCCGGATTAAAAAGCAGGGAAATTCACTAATACGCAAAAAACCTTGCGGTTTAAGAATGTACCTATAGCCCACAGATATTTCTACCAAACTTTAAAAACCGCCCAGAGAGCTATTGCTAGTCGGGTGGTATATAAATTTAATAAATAAAATAAATAAATAATAACTAATAAATAAAAAGCAGGGAAATTGGGCAGCTATAGTGAATGCACCAGGGGAGCAGGAGACCTGAACTCCTCTCTGAGATATTGGACTGCCCTACAAAGTTGTCAAAATGCAAACACAATTTGGGTTGGTCTTTCACAGTCCAATCCACTTGCTGTGTAGCTTGGAAGAATTTGGTAACATGTGCCTCTGAGCATATGGTGAATGGTGGCAACACCTGTAATCAGCCCAAATAATAGAAAGAAGATATGTCCTGTGCTGATCTTGTTTTAGCTGGGAGGAAGCAACATTATTAAGACAGTTGATATAGTTGAGATGGTCACTTTAAATATGTCTGATTTACTTTGCAATTTTAGTGAAGTTTCCTATAGGAAATCATTTTATTTTGCTTTCGTTTCTATGAATATGTGAAGTACAGCAACACTTTGCAAAATTTATACTAAAAAAACTCCAAACATAATTGTGGAATAATGGCGCTGACTTCTGCAAAATAGTCTCCAGTGGACCTCAGAGGTATCGCAATTTGCACAAGATAAGACAGTGGAAGGTGAAATATATTCTAGCAAAATTCTAGATGTGCTCTATGTTTTTAATTGATCGCGAACACCTTGCCTTAAATTAAGTGGTTTAAACATAGCAGGCTGAAAACATGCATCCACTTTTTTCCAACAGCTAGAGTCATTGCTGAAGTAGCAACATATTGTAATCAGTCTGATTTTACATCAAACTGCAGTTTCAGATTCAACTGTTAATGCACCCAAAATAGAAATAGAACATAACCTCCAATTTGAAACACAAAAGGCTGTCTTCACCATCACATGACAATGACCAATAAAAAGGCTTTGAAATTAATAAAAATACATTTGACACAGATTTCTAGGATGAATAAGGAGGGGAAATTTTTCTGGTTTAGATTCTCTGTAGAAACATTAGTAACACAGGAAAGAAGCAAAGTAAGAAGAACACCAACAAACATACAAAAATGTAATTCACCATCTTTGGAGATGGCAGGTGTTGCCACCACTCACCATATGCTCAGAGGCACATGTTACCAAATTCTTGCAAGCTACACAGCAAGTGGATTGGACTGTGAAAGACCAACCCAAATTGTGTTTGCATTTTGACAACTTTGTAGGGCAGTACAATATCTCAGAGAGGAATTCAGGTCTCCTGCTCCCTTGGTGCTTTCACTATAGCTGCCCAATTTCCCTGCTTTTTAAAGTTTGGTAGAAATATCTGTGGGCTATAGGTACATTCTTAAACCGCAAGGTTTTTTGCGTATTAGTGAATTATTCTATAAATTCACCTCATGGCTTACAACATGTTCAGCTGGATGCAATCAAGTGATGGGAAAATATGTATGTGTGAACTGTGCATATATTGTTAACATCTTGTTATTTTCCTTAGCTTATAATGGCCAGGGTTAGGAAAAGGCAAGTGTGGCATAGTGGTTAAAGCACTGGGCCAGGACAGAGAGAAAGAGGCTCAGTTCTTCCTGGGATTTTAAGCTCTGCTTGGCATAATTTGAAAAGGTGTTTGCAATGGTGGAATTTTTAAAATAGTGAGATAAAAACCTAGAAATAATAGTTTATTTATTTTTTAAAGCATAACCTTATATGCAGAAAATGCCATGGATGGCACCAATCACCCTTTCCACCAAAGCTCTGCTGAACCACCAGTTAAATATCACCAGATTGCCAGGATAGCACTAGCAGATAAATTAACTGTTTAACTGATTTTTTTTCATTGAACTAATAAAAGTGAAATGGGGAAGGGGGTATTAAGTGACAGCACAATATGAATGATAGATACCAGAACAAGTTCCCTAGACAGTCTCCCCCCAGAGCACATTTGGTGGGACTTGCATTAAAAATAGAACGGATCCCTGCAAACAGGTTGTATTTATGTGGAGTGTTGTGACAACTGTCATCTTGTATTCATCAGGTTGATCCCAAAGGGCCTGTGCAAGTATTAAGCTTACCCCCTCTCTCTTTCTCTCTTTTTGTTTGCTGACAAAATAGAGTATGAGCCCAGCCTCTCAGACAGCATCCTGCTGGGGTTTATAATCCCCTCCCAGAAGTAATTCATAAAATAAATATGTTCTCTGATGTTTCCCAGAATACCTGGATGCAAAAAAGTGGAGCTAAAATGGGATCAGAGATAAAGACAAACTCATTCTGCACGGTGGTAGGTCAGGGGTACCCAGTACTTTTCAGGGTGTCTTGACATTTTGCCGGCACCTGGAGTGGAGCAGATCTGTGTCCCTGTAGAAGGTGCTGGACCTCCAACGCCCACAATCACCCGTAACAGCCAGCTATGCTGGCTGACGGAAGCTGGAATCCAACAACATCTGGAGGGTCACATATGTTCCCCATTCCTGGCTTACATTGTGAGGAAAATCTGGAGGTTCCTGACTGGGTGGAATCTTTGGGGAATTCTGAGGCTAGCAAAACTATTAAAACTACCAAAATCTCTTTGAGGAGGTTAAAGGGGATGCCTGGGTACCTGCACATATTTTTGTGTGGTTACCTCACACTGCCATGAAAAATATTTCTGGGTTTTCCAGGGAGGGCGTGAGGCACTATTATCATTTTCAGAAGTCACAATTACTATAATGAGCTGATATTCAACTCTGCTTTTTTTGCAGTGGCATGCCACTCACTTTCTCATTGCTTTCCATTTGTTGGTGACTTCACCTGGCTTAAATTCTGCCACTGAATTCACTGCTGCAAACTTGAGCAACTCAAAATATTCCCAGAATGCACTTTGCGCTTCCTGCAGCATCACAGAGATTAGAAGGAGCTTCACTTTGCACACTTTTCTCAATACTCTATGACTGCTGGAGGACCAACAATGGAAAGCAAGGCCAAAGGATATCAAATCATATTAAAGTGGAGACGAAGAGGGGGGTGGGAATTTGCTGGTCATATCCAAGATAAAGGAGTGATGAAATTGCATAAACTCTACTGAACCCATTTGATTCCTACCATCCACTAGAGGCCAAAACCACAGGGCACATGTGTGGTGTCTACAGCCACACAGTGTTTGGGTCGCATGCCAGCTAGTGTAGCCTTTCTTTGCTTTTAAAATGCCCAAAGCGGACCCCCTCCGTTGTGCCTTGTGAACCTCTAGTATTGCTGGCCCACAGCATCTTGGCATAGAGGCACAAAATCCAAAGGGTGGCCCACTCTAGCTGATGTGAGCATAGGCCACCAGGAGCTTCTCCTCAGATCAGAGTTAACTCAGGGTGGGGTTGTTGGGTTTTTTGCATTTTTTTGTGTGAAGCCAAAACATTCCTTGTCTTTTTATTTATTTCCTTACATGTATATTCCACATTTCTTTCATCATGGAACTCTAGGCACTTCTTGTGACAGTGTTGGCTTATACGCTTACTTCCCTGCTGTGGCATCATCACATAGTCACATCTGACTGGCTATGACAAAGATATGGTGCTGTGCTGTTCACTGGGTGGTTTCTGATTGGGTGGTTCTAGGTATTTGGGTGAATATTCCACCAACTTTTCTTGTTTCTACCTGAAAACTGGAACTGGAAAATATGTAGTAAAGGTCAACTTTTTCTGTGAAAGCCCCAACAAAATGGAATGGGAGATACACCAGGGTCAGTGGTGGTCCCCAAATTATGGAATGATCTTTGTGAGGAGGTGCGCCTGGCGCCAACAGTGTTATCTTTTTGGCACCAGGTCAAGACTTTCCTCTTCTCCCAGGCATTTTAGCACGTGTTTTTAAATTGCTTTTTAAAAATGTGTTTTTTAAATTTATTTGTGTATTTGTTTTTAATGTTTTTAATTGTTGTAAACTGCCCAGAGAGCTTCAGCTATGGGGTGGTATATAAATGTAATAAATAATCAAACAAACAAATAATACAGTGTTGTTTAGTTCCTGTTTATTTCAAAGGAATGATGCAGGAGAATGACTCCTTGGTCTGTGGCCCAGGAGTCACATTTGTCTCTCTCTGCTACTGCCCTGCCCTCTTAGCTTGCTTCTGAGTAGAACTGCCACTGCTGCTTAGCCCATCCTAAATGAAGGATCATTCCCTACCCCTGCAGATCAGGCAACAATCCAGCAATGGTCCTAACTTCCATGCTGATCAAAACAACCACAAGGAAATACTAGTAAATCAGTTGCTGCTCTCGTGGCCCCACTAGCCAAAACAACCAATTAGCACAAATCAGCCTGATTAAATAATTGCTTCATATTTTCTGCAAATCCATTCCCCTTGTCCTAGGCATGATTAAAGATGTCTTCATTTGGAATGCAAATTCAGCTGTGAGAAAATGAATCTGAAACTGAAATCAACTGAAAAGCCTAGAATGAACTGCCGTTTAGGGAGAACTGATTAAATGAGAGAGCTACTGGCCAGAATTCCCCCCCCCCGCTGCAGGCAGAGAGGGCACACCTGCGACACAAGAGGTCAGGAGGGGAAAAGAACATTGTGGTGCATGTTTCATTTAATCTCTTGGCGAGTGGAGCACTCCAGGCAATGTGCAGAATTAGGACCTCTGGGGGCAGAACTGCCATGGCCCACGACCCAGGGACTGTGCATTGTGCAATGGAGACGTCTGAGGAGAACAAGATTCTAGCTCCATCTGTGGAGAAAGGAGTGACAGAATCTTCTTCAGGGCCCTCCCAGGCAGAGGGCACAGCCCTACCAGCCTCTTCTGATTCATAGGAGTCATCTCCCACAGTATTTCTTCATTATTTAGCAAGATTTAAATGCTGCTTAATAATTATAAAAAGGACCCTTGTATCTCCAGCCCCACAGGAGCCAAAGACTTCATAATACAGCAAGGGCTCTTTAACAGCCAGCCAGGTCCTCTGGGGTGACAGGGCTGTTGCAATGGGTTAAAACTAAAATATTGTATTGAAATGAAATCAAACAATGCTAAATGAAACATATGCTTGCCTCCCTTATGAAAAGTATGGGAGTTTTCCGCTTATCGGCTTCTTTAACAATTAAAAATGTTGTTCCCAGCTTATTGAACCAAAGGTCAAGGATAGAGGAAGTTTGGAAGGAGAACAGAGAAGTGGACCAGAATAGACAGATGCTGAGAAATTAAACAATGATGTATTCTTGATTAGCTATGCATTTCTAATGTTATGTATGTGACGCATCTATAGCCTATAAATAAGATGACTGTCAGCAATTCTGGAGAGCCACTTGAGAGTGGCCCTCCCTTTGCAAAGGTTCAAATAAAGGCAAGTATTTGCAGTACTCTGGTCTCGTCTCTATTCCTTATTGGTGTCTCAAGGAATATAGAGTTCCTATCAGTCTGGCCTCCATTCAGGCCTGGCTCCTTTTGTAACAGGGCTCACGGCAGGGACAGTCAGCACATATAAGGTGGCAGTTGGAGCCAAGTGGCTGCAGAGACACAACTGCTTGCCTACTTGCCTCAGTAGCTCCTGGGAGCTCTCCAAGGTCAGTCAGCTGCTCGGCACACCTTGGACTCTTGCTGTCCAGCTCTACTGGGTTCTTCCTTTGGATTCCTGGCTCAGACTTTTGTCAGGAAGCTGCGTTCTCTGTGTTTCTTGCTCTCTCACAGAACTAGGACGCCTGGGACCCATGGCAACATGCGCCTTCCATGTGGACAGCCAACCTCTAGAAGATGTGACAGAAGCCTCTGGAGTTCCTAGACAGACTCAGAGAGGGAGCATGGCTCTGCCCTGTGACCTGAAGCCAGCCTCACAGTCCTGCCGCCCCCCTCACAGCTTCCAGGCTCCATGGATAAACTCATCTCAAGGCACAGGGGAGTTGCTCTCAGATTGTGCTGATCACCCTCTCGACTGTGGCACCCTGTGCTCTGTGCCTTCACCGCAGGGATGGGAACCATCTTGGGCTCCAACTCCAGTCAGCGCCAACCAGCATGACCACTGTTCAGGGGTGATGGGAGCTGCAGTCCAACAACATCCAGAAGTGGTCCCCCACCAGGTCGCCCATCCCTGCTCGACTATTCCTTTGGCTCGGTCAGCTCTGCTTTCCACTCCCCCAGAAGAACTTCTAAATTTTATTTTGAAACTGGGACTCATTGAATTTCCTGCAGCTTTAAGTTCATTTGGTTCACTTGCAAGTCTCCCCACTACAACTGCTGATACAAATGCAAGAAAGGCACACTCAGTGTGCTCAAGAAGGCATGACTGGATCCAAATTCTTTTTGTGCAGTGCTAAGCTGATGCACACATGTGATTCTGGCCATTGGTAAAACACAAATGAATTTAGATGCAATCACACGTGTACACAGTCACATCAAGTCAGATCTCTTGCAGTGCTTCATCAACGCACACGTGTGCAATGGTGACTGGGGTGGGGGAAGGGCATATAAAGACTGTGAAAGCTGCAGCAAATCACACATGCACAGAGCTTGGTACAAAAAAGCAAAGCCTTGAACAGTGGGAATGCAATCTTAATGCATCCGATCCATTTTGGACCCATGACCCAGTAATCTGGAGTATCAACATCTGGACAAAAAGCTTTTTGAGCAGAGTTCCACATGCATCCCTACTTTAAGCCTATTTGTGCATGTAAATTAAATATTCTTAATCGATGTTTCCTATTAACCAGTTTACAAAATAAGGAACAAAGTCACACCTTTCCATCCCAACAGATATCGAATGTTGGATTCAAGTCCCTTTCAGTCAGACTCTTCCCGGCAAGATATATAGCCCAACAAATGTCAACAGAGGGATGGCACCCTGGTTCACACAATCGAAGGCAGTCGTGCCACCCTCACCTAAGCAGAGAAGCTAACTCTCTCCTTCGATCCCACAGGCAACTTCTCCTGAAAGCCATACTCTGTCTGCACTGTGCAAAGCTCCAGACTCTTCCTTAGTGGAGGGGGAAGGATCCTGTGAATGCAATTGATGGAAAAATTACACTACTTCTTACGGCTCATGGTGAATTTCATCTGCATGGTCTAGTGGACAGAGACTTCTGATTCCTCCCCAGTGTATGGGGCAGAGTGGAAATCAAGCATCTAATTATGCTTCCATAATCTATGGAGGAGGGTTGGAAGAGACCTCCCCTCTTGATGCGGGGAGGGGTGAGTGAGGAAATTCACTGGCACTTAGTCTGCAGTCCAAAACCACCAAAGGAACAAGACAGAAGAATAATCCCCCCCAGTCTCTGCCATCACTTCAGTGTTGATTGTGACCTCACAAGGTCATTGCCATGGAAGCAACAGTGATGTCACCAACACCACAGGCAGAAGAGAAAGTGAAATGCTTGCAACTCCTCAGAAGCACCCACTTCAATGTCCGTCCAGATGTTTAATTGGGGCCGCTCTTCATCATATCGCAATGTGGGGGTTCTGGAAGGCTCAGCAATTTGTCACAGCAGGACTCCGCTGGGCAGCCACTACTTCTTCTATATGAACGGATGCTGGGACCCCTGCAGCCGTCACAGAAACAGGATCAGGAAGGTCAGCGGCAGCCAGGAAACAGCCAAGTCCAACAGCCAAGCCAGAGATCAATGCAAGCAACACTGAAGCCAAATGGGAGGAAGCCAGATCCAAAGGCCCCCATGCCTGAGACGGACCTTGGCAGGAGGGAAATGAAAGGAGGAGGCTGAGGAACCCTCAGCTCGTCATGGTGTCCCAGAGGCACGTGGCTGGCCAGTGCTGGAAACAGAGAGCTGGGCTGGATGGACTTCATGACGAGATCCAGCAAAGCAAAAGTTGTTTCAGTGTTTCTTATAATATGGAAGAGAGAAGCAACCTCGCTCGGAGGGGGGGGGAGGCTTTTGATTTTATTGCCTCCTACAAAGTGCCCTGCAACTGAAAGAGGAACTTTCATTTGAATGAGCAGCATACTTAAAAGACCATCTTCTCCTGACAGATGGAGCCCACCTCGCAGGACACTGGTGGGAACACAGCCTGCTGGGATGTGGCACCCCAAATCAGGAGATTCACCTTGGCCCCTCTTGGAGGGCTTTTTGGTATTTGGCCAGAGAGAGGGGGGGGAAGAGAGAGAGTGAGTTCAGTGCTATGTGGGGTTAAATGACCCCTCACCGTGTTAAGTTTTGCTGCTGTCTCTGTTTTCAATGCTAATTTTATTATTGTGCTGTTTCATTCTACTGCTTATTTTATTGACTGATTTTTACTCGTTTTTACTGTGATAGTTTGTGAGCCTTCCCATCACTCCAAGATTGGAGGTGGAGGAGGAGGCGTTCAAAGCCATCCCTGGACAGGAGCTAGGAGGCCTGTAGGCTGTAGACACAGGGAGACCTACACTCTGGTGCAACAACTCAGAAGAGAGAGAGAGAGAGAGAGAGAGAGAGAGATCACTACTCAATGACATCACTCAATGATGTCACGGCCTGGCTTGCAATAGAAGCCATCTTCGCTTCATTTCTCACCTCCATTTCCATTTTAAAGCCCTCACCTTCATATTAAAGCAACAAGTTTATCCCAGTCTGCATCTGTGTTGGAATTGTTTTTAAAATGTTTTTAAAGATTTTTCTAAACATTGTTTTTTATAAGGATGTTTTGTTTTTATGATGCTTTTTTAAAGACGTTTTGTTTTTACTATGTTTTATAGATTTTTTAGTGTTTTGTCTTCTGCTTGCTGCCCAGAGCTCCTTCTGGGAGGAAAGGTGGGATATATTTTTAATAAATAAATACTAATAAATAAAACAATATATAACAGTTGCCTTTGTTTCTCCTTTTCCACTGATTTCACCCATCTTATCTTCTGGTTTGTACTCATGGTGTTCCCCTCTACACTGTAAGCAGCACCAGCTGACTAGGACATTGTGAGGAATTTAAAGGTTGGTCAGACTAGACACCTGGCACTCCTATGGGCTCTGCCACCATTGCCTGCAGCTGCCAGGTAAGGCTACCAGGGCCCACTGACAAGAGGGGCCCTACTAGAAACCTGAAGCTGGCCATGGCCCATGGTATCAGACCAACCAAATCTGGGGTAGATTGGACAGAGGTCCACAGACATCAAACAATGGAGAGGCTGAATGCACTCACATCTACTTAGTCTTTATCATTAAACAAATATGGGTGCACTCATTTGATTTGTTTTCATTCTTTGTTAAAAAGAATGTGCATTCTTAATGCATGTGCACGCAAGCGTGATACTCATGTTGTAGACTTCACTTGTGGCTCGCCATCAGGCTTGGCCCAACGCTAGATAATGATAACGGTAGACTTCTGTGAGGACTGTCTCCCTCCTGGATTATTCACAGAACACTTTTGTGGCACTCAAGGAGGAGGGAGAATAGCAGGAACTCAGCAGAGCATGGCTTAGGCTGCTCTGCCTACAGATCTTGCCAACGGACTCGGGGCACTTCCATGTCTACATTCTGCTTGTTTAATAGAATCAAAAACTTCACCATTTCTACTTTTAGGATGCTTTTCCCATTTAGATTCTACCTGTGTTTCCGGATATCTAACAGTTTTTACCCCTCTAGCATTGAAAAAAAGAGAAAGGAATATCCTTTTTTATTCGTCTTATGCCACAATGCTTTTGTTCAGAACTACACTTTGCCTGCTGTCTTGGATAAAAATATTTGTCCAAAACATTCCTTTAATGCAGCAGGATCCTTTCCCCTGGTTTCAACTAATTAAATGCCATATGGTGACAAAGAAATTAATTTATGCCTGTCCTGTGGCTTTGGTTACTCTGCAATTTTTCATAGTCAGGCTGCATCCAAATGGTCACAACACTGACAGAGGGATGCCACAGTACTTGGTTTCACCCATGAAGACTGTGAATATCCATGATTTCCTTCTTCTGAAAACAAAAACCATATATCCCCTGAACAGGCAGCAACTCTGACAACAGCAGCACCAGAAATGTGCAGGAGGGTGCATAATTAAGTGAACCGCATTTGCTAGGCATAACAGGGATTAAGATGTGTCTTATGCTGCTTCAAGAGACCAGTGTGATCTCTTTAATTGCATGATGGGACAAACTTCCAAATTTACTTTGGATGTAGTTACACATGGGGCACCAGCTCCACCCTCTCATCCTGAGCAAGCAATGCTTTCCAGAATGTCCTGTGTGTGGCTTACAAAGATGCACAGCCATGTACAAGGATGCACAGAACCTATAAAGCTCAGCGCACGCAATGCACAACAGATGCACTGAGAAAACCTGAAAATGGGTATCCAAAGCATGCAACGCCAGCATGCAAAAAAGTAGAATCATTATGTATGATATAATCTACAGCTATTTGATTTCATTGGGATCATTGTCACCAAGGCCCATTGGAAGGCACAGCAGGTTTTGAAGCCACCTGACTTACGCTGGGAACTGTTTTTTATCCTGAAGGTTCTCCAGAGTATGGAATTTGAGAACTTTTAAGTTGAGACCTATCCCAGTCTGTGTCTGTGCTAGAATTGCTTTTAATATGTTTTTAAATATCTTTAACCCTTTTAAAAAGATGTTTTTAAAGGTTTTTTTTAATGTTTTTAACGTTGTTTTGTTTTAATGTATTTTAAGGTCTTTTTATGATTTTTAAAGTGTTTTTAGTGCTTCTGTTTGCCACCCTGGGCTCCTGCTGGAAGGAAGGGCGGGGTATAAATAAAATAATAAAATAAACTCAACTATGCATTCTCTCCAAGGTTCTAAGAGTGTGTGGGTGCATGCGCATGTGCACATAGCACAGATTGTTTCCCACTTTTCTTAACTGGAGATGAATGACGTTAAGATGCTGACCACCATTGGACTTCTAGGGTCTCTCATCCTGGCTGTGTTCTTGAGCCCTGCTGCTAGAGGGTTAAGAGGATGACGAAGGAGGTTGTTGGACTCATAACCGTGGTCTTAGAAAAGAGTCTGAAGTTTGTTGAAGCTAAGCAGCTCCGGGTCTGGTCAGTGCCCGAGAACCACATGCCCATGAGTTCTACGATGGAAGAATGGTGGGATATATGTGTAAATGTAAGGATTAAATAATAATAATAATAATAATAATGTGAAGGCATTGTTGTTTTAAGGTTTCTATAGAACCAAACACTTTTCCTTTGTTTTCTCTTTTTCAATCTTGCAAGGATGAATTGTAGAAATAACTTTGGCCTTGTGCTAATCAAGAATCCGAGAGCATATTCTTTAGGATGCGAGTGGACAAGACTGCAGAGATTTTGATCTCTGCACAGGAGTTGCTACAGAGCCCTGATCTCTGAGCCTTTCACGGTATCACTCAGTTAAGCAAGGAGATCTCATGGGGGAGGCTGCATCTACTAGGACACTAGCTGAGCTCCTCCTAACGTCTCACAGTTTCATCACTGGGGTATCAGAAATCTTCACAGAGGACCCAGAGCTTTGGATCTACTTCAGGAAACATGTCAAAGGCTCTCTATTTTATGCTGACTTATTCTGGAAGTCATACCTCTTGTCACTTCAGTTTTGCATAATCTCCCCCTCTCTCACTGTAAATATTTTGTTCTTGTGTTAATTGCTCATTATCAGATTTTTAGCTTGGCATGTAGCCTCAAAGGGCTTGCGTCACAAATGTTAGAGTGACAGTTGGGTGATAATCCAAGTTTCCCCATAGTTTTTTGGGTTCAAATCCTCCTCTGAGTGACCTCTGAAGACCTGCCCACTCCCCCTCCATCACTACATTTGCTGCTAGCAAGAAAAACTGGCTCCCCTCACAGTCTTCCCTCTTTAAGAATTGTTAGGAGAAAATCCTGTTAACAGCCAGCACTGGACCTCGAGCTGTTCACTTGCAATGCAGAGGCAAATGCCTCTGAAGGATGGAGGCACCTTTCAAGGTCTTTGCTCTTGTGAGTTCAGAGCAATATAAACTGGCCTCTCCAAAAAAGCCTTGGAGTCCCGCTTTAACTCACAGCAAGACATTCATAACATCAACAAGCCAAGTGTGTATTCTCAACAGGCACATCATTCCAAACACCCTCCACCACTGCTGCTGCCACCAAATAGCTGCTGGAAATGTATTCTAAATCCCCGATATTTTATCAGCCCTTTGGGCATCGTCTCTCTTTCCCAATCCACCTTTGCAATGCTTCCCTCTCAGAAAGTTCCCAGCAAGCCAGATCCAGGTGAGAACAAATTATTTGTACACCGGCATTGCTGGAACCTGGAGGATAAGCCGGGGCAGGCCAGCTCCCTGGATGGCTCTTCAGAGTACAGGCGCTCTGAACCGCCAACAGTGCGCAAAGGCATCTCTCTTCCGGTTACCCCCCACGGCGCACGCCCCCACAGGCAAATGGAGCGGGAAGGTGCCTAGAAAAGGTAAATGGGAAAGTGACTCTAAACTGGGAAGGAATGCCTCACATGAGAAACATGGAAGGAAGAACCACCATGCTCTTCTGCTGCAATGTTGGCTACAATTAGAGGGGAGGCAGAGAGAGAACTGCATGGAAAGCGGGAAGTGATGCGCAGGTCCGAGGGTGAGGAAACTAAAGGGAAACGTACATTTGGGAAGGGAGGCTATCAGCCCTGGAGGTTGCCAAGGAGCAGCAAGCCATGGTCAAGGGACTGGACAAAATGCTACGCCAAGGGAAGCCATTTTCAGAACCATGAAAAACTGAGTCCCACACACTAGCATGTAATTTGTCATGAGAGTGCAACTGGAGGGAGAGGCCTGGGTGGATGGGGCCCTTCCACACACTACAAGGAGGCAACTACTGGTGTCCACTTATTTATTTATGTATCATACTTATATCCCACCTTTCCTCCAAGGAGCTCAAGGTGGCATCCAAACATGGTCCTCCCCCCTCCCAATTTTAACCTCACAACAACCCTGTGAGGTAGGTTAGGCTGAGAGATAGCAACTGGCCCAAGGTCACTGAGTGAGCTTCATGGCCAAGCAGAGATTTGAACCCGGGTCTCCCAGGTCCTAGTTTGACACTGTAACCACTACACTCTAGTTTGACACTCTAACCACTACACCACCCTGACAGGGAGCTGCAACCAGCCCTGGTTCCATGAGCTCCATGAGTTTATGATGTGCACACATTATGGGTATACTTTAAAAATCTTAGACATGCATAAAAAATAAAGACGTGTGAATCAACTCTAGATGAATTGGTTTCTTCCACAAGGTCAGTAGCAGCATAAGGTGCTGCTATGGAAGTCTAAGGAAGCCTCATGATCCATGTTCCTAAGTCAAGCTGAAAATACCAGCCTCGCCTCCACCTTCAGGAAACCTCCAGATCCAAGTATGCCACTGGCTGACCCTCAGTTTGCCGGCATTTGTTTCTGACCCACCATAGGGAGCACGCCAGGCCCTGCTCTGCCCCACATGGATGCCCCATGTTGAAATCTCAAGCACTGACAACACTAAGACAATCCATCAGCAGCCCTTTTGACATTCAAATTTCCCTTTTTGGATTGCTCCAGTTTTCAGAGCAGCTCGGCATATTCGTACTGAAATACAATCGCAGGGAAGCAAAGTCTTTGTCAAGCAACTTCTGATCCTGGGGATTTGCTCTGCAATGTATCCATCTTTTCTTTTTGCCTTTCTACCAGTCTGATGTGTCCTGCAATGTATTCCATTTGCCCTCTGAAGACCCTCCACCCCTCCTCTAGCAAAGGCAGATAATCCATCTCTCTCAAACGATATTGCTGGCACTGGTGCTATGGAGTGCATACCGACCTTCCTGAATCTGTAGCCTATATACAGTTGCTTGCTCTACTCTTGACATTGTGTGTGTGTAAGAGAGAGGTAAAATCACTGATGGACAGACATTTATTATTAGTAGTATTAGTATTAGTATTATTTTCTTAGATGCTTGCCACAAGAAACACTCAAGGCCACTTGCAATACACAACACAAACCATATAAAAATGTACAAAATTAAAATAGAGATAACAGCAGCCAACAATTGTAAAAGACAGCACCACCTCCCCCCAGAAAATGCTTCTATCATAACCAGCGCAAACGTAAACTAACAGAAATGCCCAGCAGAACATAACAAATCTGGTCATTGATAACTATGAGCAGAGAACGTAACAGAAATGCTAGTCATTGCCTGGCTGCCTGGCACTGAAAAGATTTTGACATGAGCTGTGTAGACCCGCCTTGCATGGTTGAGGACCTCTTATTTCTCAAAATCAAATATAATGCAGTGCCAGCAGCTATGATAAACCTGTTGCTTTCAGGATCCCCTGTTGCCAGGATCCTCCTCTACTCCTTCCTGCAGAACTCCCCCAACTGTGTTTTTGTTTCGGAGCTTTGTGCTTTAAAAAAGCACCATCTCATCAGGAGGTCCGTTCCACACAACATAGAAAGCAGACCTTTAGTACTGTGGCACTGACCCTTTGGAATTCCTTCTCCTTAAATATTAGACAGGCACCATCTCTGTTATCTTAGAATAATAGAATAGCGGAGTTGAAAGGGGCTTATAAGGCCATAGAGTCCAACCCCCTGCTCAATGCAGGGATCCAAATTAAAGCATCCCCAACAGGTGGCTATCCAGCAGCCTCTTGGATGCCTCCAGTGTTGGAGAGCCCACCACCTCCCTAGGTCGTTGGTGCCATTGTTGTACCACTCTAACAGTTAGGAAGTTTTTCCTGATGTCCAGTCAAAATTTGGCTTCCTGTAAGTTGAGCCCATTATTCCATGTCCTGCACTCTGGGACGATCGAGAAGAGATCCTGGTCCTCCTCTGTGTGGAAACCTTTCTAATACTTGAAGAGTCTCTCCGCATAGAGCTTTGTTTCCAGTCCCTTGATCATCTTTGTTGCCCTCCTCTGGACCTGTTCCAGTTTGTCTGCAATCCTTCTTAAAGTGTGGTGTCCAGAACTGGATGCAATATTCAAGATGAGACCTAACCAGTGTTGAATAGAGGGGAACTAATGCTTCACATGATTTGAAAACTATACTCCTGTTAATGCAGCCTAAAATAGCATTTGCCTTTTCGGCACCTACTGAAGACCTTCCTCTTTCAACAAGCCTTTTAAGTAGAGATCTTATCCTGGTCTGAGTCTGTTTTGGAATTGTTTTTAAGACATTTTAAAGATTTTTTTAAAAAAGATGTTTTTAAGATGTTTATTTTTAAGATTTGTTCTTGAGTTGTTTGTCCTTTGCTACCCTGGGCTCCTTCTGGGAGGAAGGGCGGGATAGAATTTAATTAATTAATACAATGAATAGAAAACCAGTTGTTGGTCTCAAAGCCACATTTGCAGGGCAATGACTTCGGTGATGGGGAGCTTCAGGGAGATGGCAACAGATTTGGGTGACTTCAGAATGGAGAGCCAGCAGCAGAAGAGGAAACTTTCCAGATTATCAGAGCTTAGCTCACTGACATCAGGGATAAGCTTGCTGCCAAAATTGAGCCCCCATTCCTGCACAGTCTTGCATGGCAGTTTAGGGTGGACAGTGGCGTCACTAGTGGGAGTGCGGGGGGTGCGGACCTCCAGCGCGCACCCTCCCAGGGGCACTCGAGGCACGCACTCGAGGCCAGCCACCCCATCCATGCCCCTGGGAGGGTGCGCGCCGGAGGGGCACCCAGCCGGAGAAGACATGGGAACGCCGGCATGCCTCCCTCGCCCCGCCGACGCTGCTCCTGGTCTCGCCCGCCCGCCTCCAAGGAGGAGTTGGAGCAGCCTTGCCGGGCAACGGCACGGGGCGGAGTGGCTCTGGGTGTCACCCCCCTCATGGTGACACCCGGGTGCGGGCCACACCCTCCGCACCCTGGTAGTGACGCCCCTGAGGGTGGAGGATGTGTCCAAAGAGGATGTATAACTAGGCACCTGCATCACGCAGTGCAGGTAGTTGTATGAAGGGTGCCTTTGGAAACGGAGCAGGAGAGAGCCATCTTAGGGGCAGTGATGGTTTTGGCCAAAAAAGTACCAAATGTGGTCCTATCCCTTCTATGGCAAGTGTTCAACACCACCGTGGACTCCATCAACATCAATTATGTGAACAACTTGGCAACTGAGAGCTGAATGAAGTCAACACAACACTTCTACCATCAAGAAAAACTTTTGGATTTTTTAAGATACCAGAAAGCAATTTTAGTGTCTTAAAGGTGCTATAACCACTCTGCATTTCCAAGCTGTTTTTACCATTTTTATCAATATTAATCAGTTGCATTGTTCTGCTCACATTGCCCTAATGTGTCAATTATGAAATGTTTGGTTGGTCCTGCTCTCAGGAGGAAAGTGGCAAAGTGACTATTGTTCTCAAGGTTGTGTGGTCACAGTCTATCACTCCCTTGCAAAATGGGTAGAAGCTAATGGCAACCTTGATGCAAATAGACATTCTCTTCTGTGACCTGACAACTGGATCCGAACATTTCATATCGCTTGTAAAATGACAAAGCCTGAATGCAACTAAGTCCAATTGGAGATACTGGATACTAATGCCAGCTTAAGGGGAGTGGAAATACCTGTGGGCAACTGACTTGTGTCCAGCCCTTTGATCAGCTAGAGAGGTTGCTGCAGTGCAGACTTTCTGGGGTCTCCATGAGGGCATCACTCTCTTTAATTTTATACTGTTGAATGTATTATCCACTGGGAAAAAGTGAGTTGTGTTGTTATTGGGTGGAATAGTAGGAGGAGGGCACCTAGGATGATCAGAGGTCTGGAAACAAAGCCCTACGAAGAGAGACTAAAAGAAATGGGCATGTTTTGCCTGGAGAAGAGAAGACTGAGGGGAGATATGATAGCACTCTTCAAGTACATGAAAGGTTTTCACATAGAGGAGGGCCGGGATCTCTTCTTGATCATCCCAGAGTGCAGGACACGGAATAATGGGCTCAAGTTGCAGGAGGCCAGATTTCTACTGGACATCAGGAAAAACCTCCTAACTGTTGGAGCCATACAACAGTGGAACCAATTACCTATAGAGGTGGTGGGCTCTCCGACACTGGAGGCATTCAAGAGGCAGCTGGACAGCCATCTGTCGGGAATGCTTTGATTTGGATTCCTGCATTGAGCAGGGGGTTGGACTTGATGGCCTTATAGGTCCCTTCCAACTCTATGGTTCTGTGATTCTATAATTCTATGAATTATACTTTTGCTGCCCAAAGTGAGAGTCTGGGCTGTGATGTTTTTGAGTGTTTCAAAGTTGTTTAATACCACTCTGTGTGAAAGATTGAACCGGTATAGAGAACAGCCCTGCCTAGGTGAGAGATGGGGGGGAGTGCTCCCACTGTATGACATTACATTGCCCTTGATGAAGGTGGGAGAATGGTCTGGGGTTACATTATGCTTGATGCTGCTCTGTATTTTGTAGTCCAAACATTTGCTCCTTGATAATTGGTTGGCTGGAGATCTGTATGGTTGGCGGAAATGAATCAGAATGAGGCTTGAATGTGGAGGGCTGCTAAGGACTTATTTGGGAGAGGTTATTGTACGTGCGTGGACAACCTTTATCTCAATCTTTAGTCGAGTTTGTTGTAATTTTTTATTAGATATTTATCTGCAATGTTTATTTTTCTGTTATTTATTTATTAAATTTATATCCTGCCCTTCCTCCCAAAAGGATCCCAGCAATTACGCCGCTTTGAGTGTGTCTTTTATATTTGACCTTTATCTGTAATGTTTTACTTTAATATTTTGTTGTATGCTTTAATCTAGGTTTGAGATATTCCACACACACACACACTCCAAAAATAAGGTGGTATAGAAATGACTTAAATAAATGCATTTTTAGAGTTGGTGTCAGGCTGGCCTTGCGGAGGACAGCATTCCATAGATGGGAGGGCACAACTGAAACGGCCTTCTCACTTGTCATCAACCCCCACACCTTCCCTCAGAGAAGAGACTTGGATGATGACCTCAGGCTCATGAACAGTGTTCAATAACTCTATGTGCAACTAGGCCTGACTCTAAATCCTATATACTGATATAGATCCTATACACCAAGAACGGATTTTTCTGTCTCTAAACTGGCACCATCCAAGCATATGAAGGAGGTACCATCAGCAGGCTTGAGAGGACCACAAAGCTTGCAGAAGTACAAAATAAAAATAGGTGAGACCAAGAACAGTCTAGTGAGGACTGAGCATGCTCAGTGCCCATGGAATGGGGGCTGACTATTGGGCAAGGATAAATGGAAAACCAGGGGGAGGAGGATGCAATGGAGTTTCTTGGGGTAGGGCAAAACTGTTTGGCTGGCTGGAACCCTGAACAGGAGCCCTCCACTCTGCAACATTTTGTAATCACTAATTACAATATAAAAAATATTCACCATGATCATCCTGTTTGCTACCCTCTTGCTTCTCTGGCTATGTCCTATTTTTGGCACCATTTTCCTTAGCATGGACTTTGTTTACAAGCATCTGTGACATCACTATCTAAGAGATAGCATTTATGATATCACCTTTATGAGGGTTGCTGCTTGGATTAAAAGGCAGCGTCACCTAGTGAGGGCAAGGGCAGTGAAGGCAAGAAAAAGAACCCTGTCAAACCAACCTGAATACGTTTGCAGCAAGTTCAGAAAATCACCAAATGTGGGAGACACTTGCAGAAATGAATATGACACACGGCAAGTAATTTTTGGCTAGCCTCTACGTAAAACGGAGGAAATTTAAAATAGACCTTATCTCAGGCAACTAGCATCTAATGGCAAATTTATTCTGCAGAATGAGTTTGGCCTCTGCAACAGAGAAGAGGCAGAAAATCAAATAAGCTCAAAATATCACCCGTAATGACAGCCTGGGACCAAATTTTCAGTGGAAGGAAGCAGCTGTGAGCTTTGATAGGGTGTCCTTCCTTCCTTTTGAAGGGAAAAAAGCATCTCCACGACATGAGCTCACGCCTTGGCTCCATCCTGGATGGTGGTAGCTGGCTGGGTCACTGCTTCCAGCCGGGGGGGGGGGGAGGGGTGTTGCAGAAAACCCTACAAAAATCCCTGGAGGAGGTTGCAGAGCAGGCCACGGAGGGGTGTGGCCTGGGGGTGGGCCAGAGAACGATGCCTGGAGGGCTGATATTCCACCTCTCATCTACTTGAAACTGCCAACTTTGCTGGTGACACTGAAAGCCTCCTCCCCCCCAAATTAGTGCTGAGATTGACACTGGGACTAATAATGGATCAATGAGCTGAAGCTCCATCTCAGGACTGAGACAGAGATGCTGTTGGCAGGCGGTTCCTTGTGCTTGGGAAATGGTGTTCAGCCTGTACTGGATGGAGCTGCGCTCTCCCCCAAGGATCAGCTCCAGGGGTGGGGGTATTACATCTGGCCTTCTCTCTGGGGGCCCAGGTGGGCCTGGGGGCTTGGGCTGGTGCACCAGTTGTGGGCTCTCATAGACAGAGGCAGCCACAGTCCTTCATGCTTTGGCAACTTCCCACGTGGAGAGCGTGGGGCTGTCCTTGAAGAGGGTCATGGAGCCCAGGAACACAGCAGCAAGGCTGCTAACAGGGCCAGGTTGCATGGATTGGATTGCATCAGTACCATTCCTGGGGATGTCTCAAGGTGCCCTCAATGGCTCAGGGCCAGGATATCTGGGGGATACCTCTTCCTGGGTGGCAGGATCCACATCAGCAGCCCTTTTGTGGGACCCTCCACCATTCAAGGAGAGGAATGATACAGCGCAGATGGCCACATGGCACAGATGATTTGCAACCTGAGTGCCCTTCCTTCCAGGGTGGGTACCCTTTCCAGACCCTCACCTTCTGCCCTGGACCCTGGTGGGTGCCTGGCATGAATCCCTTGAGTGGCAAGGAGCGGGAGTCAATCTTTTGCTAAAAGAATCAGCTGCTCACAGAGCTCACATTACGAGCTGCAGGACTGCAAGCATCCAGGCAATTTATGGAAAGTGTCACAAATTCTCCTTTGCTGCCTGGAAAGGCTACCATCTATCTCGGGTAAAATGATTAATGGAAATCCATCTTTAAAAAATAGTGTCCTTGCAACTATTCTAAGAATGCTAGAGGTGTGTGGTTTAAATTATTTTTTAAAATTTCCCCCCCACACATTTTCTCCAAGCAGCTCAAGGCAACACCCATAGTTCTTCCCCTTCCCCGTTTTATCCTCACAACAACTCTGTGAAGGAGGTTAGGCTGAGAAAGAGTGACTGGCCCAAAGTCACCCAATGAGCTTCATGGCTGAATATGGGGATTTGATCCCTGATTTGATTTTAGACTGATGTTTTTGTATTATATTGTATTTTATTGTATCTATGTTCACTGCCCAGAGAGCTATTGCTAGTCGGGCGGTATATAAGTTTTTAAAATAATAAATAAATAAATAAATCTCCCAGGCCCTAGTCTGACACTCTAACCATTGCATCACACTGCTTCTCATGCAGAAGAAAGCCTGGTCCCAGTCTGTAGCATTTCCAGTTAAAGTAGCTGTGGGGAGCCTCAGTCTTTGAGCCTGAATGCAGCCCTTCAGCCCCGGGGTGTAGTCATCCAGGGTCTCAGGGGGTGTTAGACCCCTCACCTTTGGGGGAGCAGGGTCCCAGCAGGTTCTTCTGCCTCCAGCATCCCATGAGCCAAGCAGCATGAAAGAGGAGTGTGTTGGCCGCTGAGAAGAGTCTTCTGACATGCTTCCTTGTCCTTTCCTGATTATTGGAGCCAATAGGAGTGAAAGGATGTGAATCAGCCACTGAGAAGACTCTCTTCAGTAGCTAACACTCTCTCCTCTCATGCTGATAGGGATGCCTGATGTTGTAGGAGAAGGCATTTTCAACCCAGCAGCAAAAAAAAGGGGGGTGTCTGTGACTAACATGAAGGGACCCGGCACTTCTGAATTTGCCACTACACGACTGTTCAGCCCTTTGTAGCTGGAAAGGGCTACGCCACCAAGCCACCCCCTCTCCTCAGGCCACGTCCCTCCCCAGCCTTGCCGTGTCCCCTCCTCAAGTGCTTTTGTCTGGCTGCAGTGTGTGCTTGAGGGATTGTAACACCTTTCGCTTGCCCGGAGAGAGGTGTGCGGGTGTAGAAACCACAGGCTGTGCATAGCTCTGCAGTGCAGCCCCCTCCACAATGGTAAGAGGCACCTCCATTCCCCTGCTCACTTGTGCCTCTGGCCACACCCACTTTCCCTCATTGGCCACACCCACTTTGGGCACAGGCCCAGTTCACCATGGCAGGCAACCTCCGGAGGTTGACCCCAAGGAAGGAGGCAGCTCTAGGGCTGGAAAGGGTCCCCCACCCCAGAGTTAAAATGCTGGGCTAGGCCTGAGCCTTGGACAGCCACTGGCAAGAGGGTTGGGCTTGTGGGACTGGAATGGAAGCCAGTAGGCTCCCTGGGGTCCATTAAAGCCCACCACACTGCTGAACCCGGCAATCGGCAACCACAATCATTCAAAGTGCCAAACTATTTTGGGTGGGAAGCCAGCTCAGTAGCCTTCCCTGTACTTTGGCTACTGGCCATGGCTTCTACACGCCCAAGGGAAGGTTTCCTGTTCCCAGTTAGGTTTGACAGCAGAAAGAGCGAGGGTTGGATCTGCTGGATCAAAGCATGCGCTGGACCCCAAGGCCCACATTGAATCTCCCTGGTGGTGACATGTAATGAATTGGCTGCGTTGATTGGGAAGCATGCCGGCTCTCTCTGATGTATGTGTGTTGTTTTTTCATAAAAGAGGGTCAGAGAACACTGAAGAAGCGCAGGAGAGTCTCAAAGGAGGTTTCTTTGATGGTTCTAATAAGGTTACTCAAAAATTACTGTACAGATATAGAAGTCTGAATCTCATGCTGCGGGAAATCAATATTTGGAAGTTACAGGGTAACCAATGCAGTGCCCTCCAGGTGTTACTGGACTATACTCCCATCATCCCTGCCCCCTGGCCAAGCTGGCTGAGGCTGGTGGAAGTTGTAGCCCACACCTCATCTGGAGGCCCCCCACTGGCTACAAGTTCCTAGTCCTCAGAAAAAAGACTCTGCTGCTTCCGCCCCCCCATCCCTCCAGGGCCTGATGAACTGCATCCCAGAGTATTGAAGGAACTTGCGGATGTACTCTCGGAACCTCATCTTTGAGAAATCCTGGAGAACGGGAGAGGTGCCAGAGGATTGGAGACGGGCAAATGTCATCCCACTCTTTAAAAAGGGTAAAAAAGAAGATCTGGGGAATTACAGGCTGGTCAGTCTGACTTCAATACTGGGAAAGATATTAGAATGGATAATAAAAGAGTCCATTGGCAACTATCTAGATGACAATGCTGTGATTAGTAGGAGCCAGCATGGGTTTGTCAAGAAAAAATCCTGTCAAACTAATCTCATCTCTTTTTTTGATCGGGTCACTAGCTTAGTAGATGGTGGAAATGCTGTAGATGTCATCTATCTAGATTTCAGCAAAGCGTTTGACAAAGTCCCCCATGACCTTTTGATTAGCAAACTGGTCAAATGCGGACTACATGGAAATACTGTCAGGTGGATTCACAACTGGTTGGAAAACCGTACTCAAAGAGTGGTCGTTGGTGGCTCTGCTTCGGACTGGAAGGAGGTTTCGAGTGGAGTGCCACAGGGTTCTGTCCTGGGGCCGATACTCTTCAACATTTTTATCAATGACTTAGATGATGGGGTGGAGGGAAGCCTTATGAAGTTTGCGGATGATACGAAACTGGGAGGGATAGCTAACACAATGGAAGACAGGAATAAAATCCAAAGGGACCTGGATAGACTAGAAAATTGGGCTGAAATTAATAAAATGAAATTCAATAAAGACAAATGCAAGATTCTGCATTTAGGCCACAAAAACAAAATGCAGAGGTACAGAATGGGAAATACCCAGCTTAGCAGTAGTGCGTGTGAGAATTGTAGTGGATCGCAAGTTGAACATGACCAGCAGTGTGATGCTGCGGCAAAAAAGGCAAACGCGGTTTTGGGCTGCATAAACAGAGCTATAGTCTCCAGGTCGAGGGAAGTAATAGTCCCACTATATTCTGCATTAGTCAGGCCTCATCTGGAATACTGCGTTCAGTTCTGGGCACCTCATTTTAAGAAGGATATAGACAAGTTGGAGCGGGTTCAGAAGAGGGCGACGAGGATGATAGCCGGTATGGAGAACAAGTCTTATGAGGAAAGGTTGAAGGAACTTGGCATGTTCAGTCTGGTGAAGAGAAGGCTGAGGGGGGACATGATTGCACTCTTTAAGTACCTGAAGGGCTGTCACATAGAGGAGGGTACAGATTTGTTCTCTGCTGCCCCAGAGGGTAGGACTAGGTCTAATGGTTTTAAGTTGCAGGAGCGTAGATTCAGATTGGACATTAGAAGGAACTTCTTGACAGTAAGGGCAGTTCGGCAATGGAACCGACTGCCTAGGGAGGTGGTGGGATCCCCTTTGCTGGATGTCTTCAAGCAGAGGCTGGACAGCTATCTGCGGGAGATGCTCTAGCTGTGGATTTCCTGCTGTGAGCAGGGGGTTGGAGTCGATGGCCTACAAGGCCCCTTCCAATTCTATGATTCTATGGTCTGAGCAACAGGAAACTCCTGGCCACAGACCTGCCTCACGGCACCCAGCCTTGCCCCCCCCCAACCTCACTGAGAGCTAGAAAAGGTGCAGAAATGCACAGCCAAAATGATCAGAGTTGGAGCACCTTTAGGCAAGGGTGTGAAAGCACAGTCCAAATGATCACTGTTGACTTCAATGGCTTCTGTGACCTGTTCATTCACTCCAATTTATTTATTTTATTTATTATTAAATTTGTTAGTCGCCCATCTGGCTGGTTGTCCAGCCACTCTGGGCGACGTACAAGATAAAACAGTATATAAAACAATCAAAATTTAAAAACAGTAAAAAACTAGCCCATCTCAAACGCCCGCCTAAAAAGCCAAGTCTTCAGGGTCCTGCGGAAGCTCATTATAGACGGGGCATGGCGTATATCACCTGGGAGAGAGTTCCAGAGGGTGGGGGCCACTATTGAGAAGGCCCTCTCTCGAGTCCTCACCAGCCTAGCTATTTTGACTGGTGGGATCCAGAGAAGGCCCTCTGAGGTCGATCTTGTTGAGTGGCATCCCTGTCGATGCCGGAGGCGCTCCTTCAGATAGGCTGGGCCACAACCGTATAGGGTTTTAAAGGTTAAAACCAACACCTTGAATTGGGTTCGGTACACAACCGGTAACCAATGCAACTCCTTCAGCACAGGAGTGATGTGATCTCTACGGCGGCTGCCTGCAATCAGACGCGCCGCTGCATTCTGTACCAGCTGTAATTTCTGAACCGTTTTCAAGGGTAACCCCACGTAGAGCACATTACAGTAGTCTAGGCAAGTGGTGATCAGGGCATGTACCACCGGTGGGAGCAGATGATTGGGAAGGTAGGGGCGTAGCCTCCATATCGGATGGAGCTGATACAGAGCTGCTCGGCTCACAGCTGAAACATGAGCCTCCATAGACAGCTGGGAGTCAAGAATGACCCCCAGGCTACGGACCTGGTCTTTCAAGGGCAATCGTACCCCGTTAAGCACCAGGTCTATATCTCCCAGCCTTCCCTTGTCTCCCACAAACAGCACCTCAGTTTTGTCAGGATTCAGCTTCAACTTATTCCTTCCCATCCAGCCACTCACCGACTCCAGGCACTTGGACAGGGTTTCCACAGCCAACCTTGGTGAAGATTTAAATGAGAGATAGAGCTGCGTGTCATCCGCATACTGATGACATTGCAGCCCAAATCTCCTGATGATTGCTCCCAGCGGCTTTATATAGATGTTAAAGAGCACTGGAGAAAGGACAGAACCCTGTGGCACCCCACAACTGAGGGGCCAGGGATCTGAAACCTCTTCCTCCAATGCTACTCTTTGGTATTTCCCAGAGAGGAAGGAATGGAACCACTGCAATACAGTGCCACCAATACCTAACCTCTGCAGGCGATCCAAGAGGATAGCGTTGTTGACGGTATCAAAAGCTGCTGAGAGATCGAGGAGGACAAGGAAGGTGCCTTCGCCTCTATCCCATGCCCTTCTCATATCATCTACCAAGGCGACCAAGGCTGTTTCAGTCCCATGTCCCGGTCTGAAGCCCAACTGAAATGGATCCATTTTGAAATAACCACAACAGTAATGGGGGGCAGGTAAGTTCTATGCTAGCGATTATTAGGAATCAAATGGGAATGAAAATAATAGGTGGCCAGCCTTGTAGTAATGCCTAGCGTACAGGTCAGTGGGGAGTACCCCATTTTACCCTTTCCAGGGGCTGGTATGGCTGCCAGAAGAGAGCAACTAAAATAATCACAGGGCTGAAGGGTCCTTCTCAATGAGGGTTAATGAACTACTGCATTCGGAGGTTTTTTAATGGGGCTTGGTAGGCATGGCAGAGATTTATAAATCATGACTGTTGTGGATGAAGTGGAGGGAGAATTTGGGGGCTCCCCCTTTCATAAAACTGGAACTTGGGGGGTCACTCAATGAAAATGTTTAGCAATAGATTCAGGATTGGCAAAATTAGGTCCTGTTTAATTGATTTATGCAACTCATTGACACTGGATGTGGTGACAGCTATGAGGGTGGGGAGATTCATAACTTTTTGGACAAATTAACGGAGGACAAGGCTATCGATAGCTACTAGCCATTGTGGCTGTGTGCTACCTCCAGCGTCAGACACAGTGTGCCTCTGAATACCAGTTACAGGGAAGGGAGACTGCAGGAGGTGGGCTGCATGTGCCTTTTTGAGGGCTTCTTAAAGGCACCGGCATAGTCACTGCACAACACAGGAGGCCGGACCAGACTGACCTTTGCTCTGATCCACCTGCAGGGCAGCTTTTGTTCCTAGGTTTGACTATGAGATCTCAAATCGAACAGTGTCTAATCCGCATCATGTGTCAGGAAAAGGCTTCCGAGGCTGACCACAGAATCCCAGCTCCCCTGCAGCGCTGGTTCTGTGGCTTTCCTCTCCCAAGGCCACAGACTCATCCACGGAGAAGTGGCCTTCCCTAAAGATCAACTTCACAATCTCCCATTCAAATGCCTGGGAGAACACCCACCAATCTGCACAGCCCCCTCCGGTGCTTTATAAAGGCCTTTTGGCAAAGCAAAACAAAAGACCAAAAAACTCACACCCCACCCTGGGTTACGAGAAGACACACCAATTTTCCTAATCAGTTAGCAATTTTGCAGCACAGAGGAAACTTGCAAAAACAGTAATTAGTTCCTCAGCTGTGGATAGCAGGTACCAATCAGGGAGAGAGGCACTCCTGCTTATTTGGCAACAGTGATAAATACTGCTTTTGCCCTGGGCATGGCTCACTTGGCACTTTTGGCCTTTTGAGGCTTCACCCATTTCCTGCCACTCTGTGAGCTGCGAGGGAGTGCGACACACAACCCGGAACACATTAGATCAAGCCAAGGAGCAAGCTAATGGCTGCTTTAGCTTATTTATCCAATCTCTCTCTCTCTCTCTCTCTCTCTCTCTCTCTCTCTCTGTGTGTGTGTGTGTGTGTGTGTGTGTGTGTGAGAGAGAGAGAGAGAGAGAGAGAGAGAGAGAATATGTTTATTTATGGCGGGCATTTGCCCAGATGCTCTCCCCTCATGACCAAACCTGCTTAGCCTCAGCAAGGTGGCAGCATCCAGTCCTTCCGCTTGATGACCTTGGGCCCAATACTTCCACAGCTTCACATAGGCCTTTCTTCTCCCTCTCTTATCAACTGGTACCTCACTTACGAGGAGTTGGCTGCGTGTCTTTGCTCCTCTTGCCTCATCCTTCCTCCTCCAGCAAGCCTCGTGTCACACACTGAAATGTTCTAACCAGGAACTCACACAGGAAACAAACTGGCCACCGGTGCAAATTGGCAGAACTAATGTGGTATGCCTCCAATGAAGAGCTCCACTCAGAAAGTGGGCTGCTGCATTTTCCAAGTCATTTTCAAGGGTATCTTCCATGCCCGCAGAGAGTGCATAAAGGAATCCAGTATGTCTAGGGTCGCTGGGATGGAGTTGTCTGAATGAGGCTACCCCCTTGGAAGCTACCCCCTTGGAAGCTGCACTGACAGTGGGCAAGGGTAGGCCAGTTAACTGACACTGCAGGTGCTTTGCTAATAAATGTCTTCCTTTTCTCATTGTCTTTGTTCTGGGGCAAATTAGGAGATTCCCACTCAGCTTTCTTTCAAAGGCACTTTCAAAGGAAGCAAGAAAACAGCGTTTCAGTAGCACTGGCAAGATTTTTCTAGGTGGGTTCCAAATACACATCCCTACCTGGGCCCACATAGAAAACACTCCTGTAAGCCATTTGCCAAGTTGCCTGGGGGGGGGCTGTGCTGCCCCCCAGCAAGAAATCTCATTGCTTGCAATCTCACCTGCTGGCAAAAAGACTCCCCAGACAGCAGCCAAAGCTGGAAAGACCTGGGGCATGATTTGCCACCAGTGTCGCCTAAACTGAAATTTGAAGGAAAATTGGGAGAGGGAGGGAGGTTGGCTGAAGGGATATCCAAAGAACCTTTCAGCGCATTAACACAGCCCCTGAAAGGGGTTCCCCGCCTCCTCACTGCCAGGCCAAACCTCGAGTTTCTTCTTTAAGACGGAGGGAACTGGACACGCCGTGGGGGAGGAGCCAGGCCTGGGAGGGTGACCAGCTGCTCCTGACAACGGCTTCCGTCTGACGGACACAAGAAGAGCCCGGCGTCCGGGCCACGGCACAGCCCTGCCTAGTCCAGCCTCCTGCCCTCACTGTGACCATACAGCTATGCCAGGGGAAGCCTGCCAGCAGGACTGGAGGGCAACAGCAGCACTCTCCCTGCAAGGGGTCAAGCACAGGCTGAGGGTTGAAAGGCAGCTACAGAAACTGGACTGCCAGCAAGGCTAGTGCGAGCACTGGAACAGGGATTTCATGAGCCTCTTTCTATTTTTATGCATGCAATCTTTTAGGAGGTGGGTCCTTTTAACACACTTTTCTTGTTTATGGCAACAGGAATGCAAAAATTACAGCAAAAGCACACCCATAAACTCTTATACTAGCATACTGCTGAGAAATGTACTTAGGTGAGAGAGAAGTCATAATCTTCAAAAACAGGTTTATAGTACTGCAAAATTGTGGAGTCCTTAGCAACACAGGGTTCCTCCTTTTCACAAGAAAAATACTACATATTTGTTGCAGTAAGCAACAAGAAAAAAAAAGCTGGTGAGGCAGCAAGGCAAGAGAGAGGGCAATGGAAGCAGCACCAGAGGCTTGGGGAGTCCTAAGAGGCTGCAGAAGGTTGGAGGTCCTGAGAAGTCAAGTGCTCAGTTTCATAGCACTGTTATCCTTGCAAAATTACAGCCACACGCACGGTTGGGTGGGCTCCAGTCCTGTGTCCAACAAGGAGCCTTCCATTCCTTGCTTGCAAAGCCCATTGCAGAAGAAGAGAGGCCCGAGGGATGCCACACAACGCTTTTGTCATGGACCCCTCCAGTGGAAGTGGCTTCTGCCTCACCCAAATTCACCCAAGGTGAAGCAGGCATAGCTCTGAAATCGCCACAAGCACCCAAGGGGCTTCCCTTCCTGTGCGAGCTGTGGTGTGAAACCCTCTCACCAGGCTATTGGGTTGTTTGTTCTCACAGATTTGCAAGGCTAAAAACGAGCAGAGATTTCAGCCAGCTTTTCCTGGCTCCTCCAGCACGGTAGACCAGGCCATGGAGATGCAAGGCGGGGGCAACTTCCGTCAGAAACAGCAGTAATTTCCTATTCAGGGGCTGGGCTTGGCCTGCAGAGACCCAGGTCCATATCCCCAACTTAGCCATGAAGCTTGCTGGGTGGCCTACCTCATGAGGACGTTGCCATGGCCTGTCAGCTCCCTCCTCTCCTCTCCTCCGCTTCCATCTCAAGTGTTGCCCTTGTAGAATTTCGCAGGGAAGAAGTTTTCACAAAATGAGACACACCTGGCTCCGCCTGATAGTGGCTCTAGCTCCACCTCCTGTTGGACACCCGTCACCACGGGGGTGGTGCATGTTGCACTTTCCCACATAAGCCCGAGCAATCGTGCTACAGCATTCAGCTTCAACAGATGGGTGTGTGTGTGTGTGTTTGAAATCAAGTTTCTAAACCTTATGGTTGAAAATATGCTGGCAAGTATATGGGAGATGGAAGAGGGTTCATTCATGTGGATTGAATTTCTGCAGTCATGCAATAGGGAACAATTCTGCTGGCACATGGGGGGGCAGGGCTTGGGACAGAACTGCTGTGACCAAGCACCCTTCCAGGACTAAAGGGGCCCTCAACATCGGCCTCAGTGCTGGGTGCAGAAGGCATCATTGCACAAGATCTCAAATGTTTAGAAGTTTCTCCCATCTCAATTGAGTCCATTGGTGGGCTGAAACATTCTCTAATGGAGCAGCAGGATTTGGGGTGCAACAGCTTGGCAGTTGTCCAAGTTGTCTGAGTTATCACTACTCAAATCAACTGGGCCCCTCAGGGCCATTTCCTTGTGTTGCAGCCATTACATATTGCTAAGCATCTCCCAGGCATTTACAACAGCTTTCCCTAACCTGGTTATTTTCTGCAACTACGACTACACAGTAAGTGCAGGTGAACATTAAAGAATCCCTCCCCAAATGGCAAATACAAAATATGAAAACTTTGCAAAGAGGCTTAGGCCTCCTGCTGGAGAGGAGATTATGAGGATGATATTTATCATCTGTCCTTTATCAGTAAGTACCAGGGTGGGTCACAACTATATAAAATACATTATTAAAAACAGTTTAAAAACCAAATGTAATGCTGTTGTGCAGGTTCATGATGAATTAACTATATAGTTCTTACAGTGCTATGGCATACACACATCTACTTCAGAAGTAAGCCTCTTTGTGTTTAATGGGGCTTACTCCCAGGTAAGTGGGCACAGGATGGCAGCCTGGAATTTGATTTAGGGTTGGCATTGCGGGGTTGGGGTTGGAATTGGGTTCTTGAGCCTTTAATAGCTGTTTCTCCACAAAGTAGGACACAGCTGACTTCTGAATGGCAGCCTTGAGGTTATCTGGGGAATGGGTAGAGGGGGGTGGAGGGGGGAGCAGCAATGACTTTACTCTCTCTAATTTTGTGTTATGCCATGCCCCCCAGCCATGCTGTGTTATGCCATCCTTCCCCCCCCCCGTAGCAAGCATTTTGTGACTGGCACCCACAGTACTCTCTCAAGATTCAAAATGTGCCCACTGGTCCAAAAAGGTTGGCAGCCTCTGTTCCATAGTATAAATTCATGTGCCGTGTTATGCTTGACACCATGGGATGCAACCTGCGCATATTGCCCTTGCATGCAGCATGTCCACTCAGAAGTAAGCCCCACTGCATTCAACAGCTTACTCCTTGTAAGTGGGTAGAGGACCACAGCCTTATAAAAGTAAAATGCAGACGCTTCAATCTTCCCCAAAGTGTCAACTTCTTTTTCTAAAGAAAAATGGGGAAACGCATATTCCCCCACTCATCATTTCCAGATAACTTACACCTCTATGCTGCATTAAGCTGCTTCATGGAATAGAGAAGCCTCTGGATGACAAACCACATTCTTTTCTTTCCGAGGGGAGGAAGGGAACCCCCACCACAAAACAATTTTGATGTGCCTGGCACAGATGCAGTCAAAGCTGGGTATCCACAAGGTGGCAGTAGACACAAGTCCAACATACCAGCAGGCAATTGCTCTAGAGCGACCAGGACGTGCTAAGCTGCAGAAGTGGCTGCAAAAAGATAACCCCAAGTGAGGGTGAAGAGCTGCAAAGGACGATCTCTGAGACGGGATTTCTCCAGACAAGCCTCAGCTGCTCAAACGGCCTCTCCTGCACAGAAAGGAAAGGTGCAGGGCCCTCTGTCCATATTCTCTTTTGCACCTGGCTGGAAACCCCTGAAATCAGGATATTTGCAGACCGGGGAGGGGGAGGGGAAGAGGGGGG
This sequence comes from Rhineura floridana, assembly GCF_030035675.1. Taxonomy (NCBI): domain Eukaryota; kingdom Metazoa; phylum Chordata; class Lepidosauria; order Squamata; family Rhineuridae; genus Rhineura; species Rhineura floridana. The sequence goes on from NC_084497.1 coordinate 12,803,652, forward strand.
CTAGACGGGATTCCAGGCACTGTTTATTGACAGGCCCGAGACATCTGATGAAAACATCGTACCTTCTCTTTCGCCACATTTTCTTCTAAACTTCTTTTAAAAGTGCTACGAGGCAGCCTAATTCCATCCCATTCCAGTCTCGCTGACACTCAGTCAGAGGTTTGTCCTGTCCTGTTTTGTGCACATTTTTTGTGAGAACTGGAAGATTCAGGGCAGGCAAAAGAAAGGACTTCTTCGCGCAGTGCATTAAGCGAAGGGATTTGCTCCAAGAGGCAGCGATGGCCACTGACTTGGAGGGCTTGAAAGAGGGTTAGACAACTTCATGGAGGAAAAGGCTATCAAAGGCTACTAGCCACAAAGGCTCTGGTCTGCCTCTATAGTCCGAGGTGGCTTCCGAATCCCAGTTGCTGGGAACGGCAGGAGGGGAGAGTTGCCCTCGCGCTTAGGGCCTGCTTGGGGGCTTCTTCCCTTCAGGGCATCTGGCCAGCCCCTCAGAGAGCAGGATCCTGGACTAGATGGGCCCCCTTTGGCCTGGCCCAGCAGGCGCTTCTTATGCTCTTATGTTCTTAAGAGTGCACAAAAAATCTGCATTTCTATGACATGCATTTTTGTGTACACGTTTTATGTAAAATATGCACCTTTAAAAGGCAACATATACACCTGAGTTGTTCCTCTGCACAGAGAAGATGGACAGTCCTCCTAGTGAGATGCCATCTGAAGGCAAAAAGGCCTCATCCCTGGAATCTCCTGCCACAACTCGACACTGCTTGAGAAAGCTTGTCTTCAGAAGAGGAGTGTGTGTGTGTGTGTGTGTGTGTGTGTGTGAGAGAGAGAGAGAGAGAGAGAGAGAGAGAGAGAAAGAGAGAGAGAGAGAGAGAGATCATAGCAACAGAGGAAGCGGCCTGAGTCAGACCAGTGGTCCATCTAGCTCAGTACTGTCTACACTGACTGGCAGCAGCTGCCCAGGGTTTCAGGCAGGAGTCTCTCCCAGCCCTACCTGGAGATGCTGCCACTGAAGATTGAACCTGGGGCCTTCTGCATGCCAGGCAGGCACTCTGCCACTGAGCTGAGGCCCTTCTTAGGAAGAACTCACTGAAGACCACAAATGAAGATGAGGCAGAATCACCCGCTAAGCCGCCACCCCACCCGTCACCATCACAAAGACTACTTCCCTTTTGGACATCCTCAGATGCCAGAGATTTATCTCCAGTTGCTGGAAACCACAATAAGGGAGAGTGCTGCTGTGTTCAAGGCCTGCTTGCGGGTTTCTCGTAGGGGGCACCTAGTTGGCCACTGCAAGGACAGGGTGCTGGACTAGTTGGGCCCCTTTGGCCTGATCCAGCAGGCTTTTCTTCTGTTCCAGAATCCTCTGCAACCCTCCTGAACAGGCATCCATGCTGTACTTAGAGGCGGCACTGGACCCACCAAGGCACCAGCAGAGGTGGCAGAGTGCTCCACCCAGACCCCAGGTGAGATCGGTTCATTATGAGCCCTCTTCCCCGGGGATTTTGAGCCACATCCTTTCTTGGAACAGGAAATCCAAGCTGATCAGTGCAGCAGTGGAGCAACACCAAGAGGACAGCAGTCACAGCCACAGCTTCAAGGAGCATCTGCAGGCATCTGTCCATGGTCCTGATGACTCAGTAGAGACAACACAAAATGGAAATGGACTGCCTTCAAGTCAATTCCGACTTATGGCAACCCTACAAATAGGGTTTTCCTGGCAAGCAGTATTCAGAGGGGTTTTTCCATTGCCTTCTTCTGAGGCTGAGAGGCAGACTGGCCCAAAGTCACCCAGCAAGCTTCATAGCTGTGTGGGGATTCGAACCCTGGTCTCCCAGGTCCTAGTCCAATACTCTAACCACAAGAGACTCATAATCTAACTCGGGGTCCCCCATCTGGCACCCGCAGAGGTCTTCCCTGGCGTCTGCATGATCCCCTCCCCTCACCCCACTGAAAGCAGCATTTTATTATAGCCAGTAGAACAGACTGCATTGGGTGTTTACTTGCGGGTGTCTGTGATGTCCACCACAGTTTATCTGATGTGCATATTTGCACACAGGCCCAAAAGCTTGGCAACCCCCTAATCTAGCTATTTCTTTCTTTCTAACTGTTATCCCCAGAGATTGGGGACGGGCTGCTATGGGGAGAGGGTGTCTAACCATTTCCTCCCTTCCCCCAGTCTAAGTGCTATTCTATGCATAGGGAGTGGGGAGGCAGGTAGACCCCCTTGCATATGGGGGAGGGGTATTTAAATTAGAAAGGGGCAAGGGGGAAATGTATACCCCTCCCAAGCACCACGTCCTCAATCTGCAGTCATAGTTAGTACAACCAAACTGCGGTAGGCCCCGCTGGCAGATTCCCTGGATCACAGCCCCTGGTTCCTGAATCTCTTGGCTTGGTCTTTCTCCCTGCCTACTCTCTCCAGCCCTCCCTGCCTCCCTCGACACTGGCCAGGATCTCCTCTGTGAGCCCCCTCCCCAAAACAGCTGCTGCTTTTGAGGCTGACTGTTTAGTGGGTTTTTGCTTTACCCCAAAAAAGAGCATGCCCACCACGATAAAAAAACAACAAAATTACACAAGCCATTTCCACTATTTCCAGCCAGTGGCCTTCTCTTTTGTGGCCTGATCCTGCCAGGAGCAAAGTGGCTTCTGGAGATCTGGGTGATGAAACACCACGTTGGCTGCAGAGGCTTCCAAGGGAGAAACCCCTTCCCTACCCTCCTTATGCCTAACTCAGCAGGTTCAGAGGCCACAAGCCGACACCACCACCAGGCTGTGGAGTTTAGCAGATGCAGCCACTGCAAAAACCCCACTCATTGCCCACCCGCCCTCATCCCATCAGCACTCGTCACACCGCCAGCCATTGGGTCAACTTTGTCAAACTGGTCAGACAGCCCCCCCTTAGTCTCTTTGTGCTTAGACTGCTTATTTAACCATTTTGCAGCAAAGCCATTCTTCTGGGGCTGCCTAAGAGGTCCTTTTGGGGAGGGGAAGAAAAAGAAGAAATCTTGTTCTTACACAACATTTAAATGACTCAAGGGAGATTACAGAGGGAGAGAGGGGAGGGCACCCTATGACAGAGCACCCCCCACTTGGCCCTCTTGCCTTCCTCTGAAATGCAGGATGCAACTGCTGCTGGGCTGCTTGGGCAGAAAGGAGCAGGATGAGATTTGCATGGATCTTTTGCCACCAGTGTCAGAAGAGCTCCTGCCAAGGCAAGGTCCACACTTTCCAAAGGATTAGCCCAGAATTAAATCCTGGAAGATCCAGCAGGAGTTGGAATCGCTAGCTTGTCCTCCGTTCCCCACTGCTATTAAGACCAGATTCTTCCCCTGCCTATTCATCGCCTCCATTTTTCATCTCTTCCTCTGCTACCCCATCTTTGCCAAACTTTAGATTGTAAGCTCTGTGGGGCAGGGACCTGCCATTTATACCATGCAAAGCTCCATGGGCTCACTGGCGCTATACAGAAACATTCCAAACACTCAAGGGGGGGCAGTGTTACATGGACACGGGCCATTTATCTATCCCCAGTAAGAATGGGCAAATCTGTCCATTTGGGTTTGTCTCATTTTTCCACATTTCTGCAACAGTTTGAGATTTTCTTTTAAAAAGTCCCCACATAAATTCATCAGCATAACAACAAAAATTGCCTCACACGTTTGAGCAAGCAGCTTTCCCTACTATAAAGCAATGCTGTATATTATTTTCACTAGTTTACTCCTTGTTATGTATTCTTCCTCCCACTGTGCACCTTGTTTGGTTGGAGAGCTCCATTGCAAGACTGCAACAAGGGTGCATTTTTCAGTTCACATATTGCTTCAGGAAGTATGAATTAGGTAGATCGACATTAAAATGTGAACCAGCCCAAATCTTTCCCTCATCTCAACTCCTCAGACAGAAACTGATGGCCTGAGCATCTCTGCCAGAACTCCCAGCTTGCAGAAGCAGTAGCTTGAAGCCCATGAGGCCAGAATTCAGCCTGTTCAAAAGACACAGGCTCAAATCCACCCATTCCTCTCACTGACTGCAAGCTCCTCGCAGGCAGGGACCTATCTTTATTGCTCATGATGCTTTGCTAAGGATTGTGCATGCTACATGCAAGAAATCAAAACCATCCATCCACACAGTGTGTCAATTTCCAAGGGGGAGTTGTGCTCTAAGGAGGCAAAAGTTTAAAGGCTTCCTCCTCCTCCTCCCTCTGCACAAAAAGCACCCCAAGGCTCCCCCAGAAACAGGCAAAACACCTGCATACCCTAAAACAAATGTAACATGGAGGGGGTGAGGAGGAAGTCTGACACCTCGAAAAAACCAAACAGGGAATCCCCCAATGCAAACACTCACCCCAACCCCCCCACACAATTTTTAAAAAGGGAGGGGCAGGGGTTGGTGGTGAGCGCTAACTAGGGATGGATATATCTCTCCACTTCTGTTTCTCTCACCTTCTCATTTTTCCACTCTCACGTTCTCCACACTGCCACATCAGTTTGTGATTAAAAAAAAGTCCTGAAGACTTTCTCCTAATATACATATTTTTCTAAGCAATTTCCCCAAATATACATTTGCAAAGCAATATTCCCTAATATAATGTATTTTCACTTAATATATGTATTTTATGCCCACTTTACCTTAATATATGCATTTTTGGACATACTACTTGGCTGCAGAACTGAATCACAAAATTCCGAGAAGTGCAAATATTTGAAGAATCATTATGTTTCGGTTCATGTACTACTTGGAGAAATGTGAATTAGGGGGGTTTATATTAAAATGGGAACTGAGCCGAATTTTCCCCCCATGCGTAGTGCCAAGAAGTGGAGGGGGGTTCCATGGCGCCACTTTAGGGATCCTGGCACTAGAGCACAGCAGAACAAACTGACCATCTTGCTTTTCACTCCTCATGGATTCTGGTTTAACTGGAGTAATTTCTAAAGTTAATTCTGGACCTGGAGCATGAAGAGGTTTGCTGCCGCTTTCAGCTCCTTCCGATCTGCATTTTATTTATTTATTTATTTATTAATTATTTGATTTATAACCCGCCCATCCTCCCAGCAGGAGCCCAGGGCGGCAAACAGAAATGCATAGATCCTTCAGTCCATTTACATCTTTACCAATCTGCACAAGTGCACTGGTAAAAGCACTGCAAAAGGTTGTTGATGATGATGATGGTGACGACAACGACGACATTAATAATAATAACAATGCAGCCTTAGCTGTGTGGTATGATCATATTTACATCTGCATCTTTGCACACATGGTGTTTTGAGTGGAAATATTTTTCCAACTTTCTTTCTTTAGACCGTTTCTATGCCACTTAATATATAAAAATATCTCTAAATGGTGTACAGAAAACTAAAACAACGGACAGCTTAAACAACCAATGTTGCAAAATTACACAATGTTACATATACAAAGGCCATGTTAAGATGAATTACTAATACATATAAGGAGTCTCCTAACAACACTCAGCACCCTTCACAAACTACACTTCCCAGGATTCTTAGGGGGAAGCAATAGCTGTTTAACGTGGAGCAAATGCTTCCTGCGGATGTGACCACAGACTGACTTCAATTCCTTCTGGCATACCTCCTCCCCCTCTCAGCCTCCTGGCTCTCACCCAGGGGCCAAACACAGTGCACCCCCAGAATCAGGTGGGATGTTTTAAAGAACTGGGAAATGTAGCAAAGTATGCTTGCCAAAGTTCTGTACAAAAATGGCTTTTGGGGGGCAGGGGGGATAAATGGCAAAATGGGGGATTTCTAACCCCACTTCCTCTTGGAAAACTGAACTCATTCATTTGGAACTCCAGAATCCAAACCCACACACAAGCAAAAAAAAAAAAAAAGATTCAGGGGGTTAAATGGTAAAAACTGAACATTTTGCAAATCAAGAGTAACCACATTGAGGCCAACCTCAAAAACCAGGTCTTAGTGGTCGCCATGGTTGTTTGAAAGTGGCATATTGTCCGCTGCTGCTGAGGTTGCTCCTGGCTGACTGAGTGAGGCCCTCCAGGAAAGGGAACGGCGTCCCTGGGAGAGGGCACCCCCAGACACATCTGCACCTGTCCAATCTAGCCTCAGGGGGAGGAGTTACATAGATGGGGAGGTTTCTAGAGCACAGGGCCACAGTCCCTCATGGGCAAGCAGCCAGGGGCCGCATGTCAGTAGTGGGAAGGGCCAGAAGCAAAAGTGGGCAGAGCAACAGGCACAACTCTGACCACTGCGCCATGGGATGCATTCCGCTGAGCAGAAGTCACCGGTGACTCCACCTGCACACCTCCATCCAGGCAAGGACGAGGCGTCTTCGCCATCATTTTGCATTCTGGCCCTGCAGGAACCTTCACGAAGGGAGCAGGGTGGAGCCCAGAGGGGGTGTGTGGCTTGGGTGGGGTTCCAGGGACTGGACAGAGAGGCTGGGGGGGGGGAGGACAGGCCTGAGGCTCCCCACATCAGCTGCAGCAGGAGGCTTCTCTCAAATGAACAGGGCCAAAACCATTTGCAAATGCAGTACGGAATAAGAGGGAACTTGAAAATGTTAACGTTGGCAGCTTGGTTGGAGCAATGGGCATGCGCCCTGCAGCTAAAGCCACTGTACCCATTGCCATTCCCAAATCTTCTTCAAGGGCAGCTCACAGGCAGAAAGGATGACGGAACTCCACGCCAGAATGACTAGGGCATGAGCGGCAGACTCCAGGCCCAGCTAAAGCTTCGTGACCCTCCGAAGTGCCACCAGGTGCTGCTGCCCAGGCGCTTCCTCCCTAACAGAGTATACTAATTTCCTCCCTGGCGCCTGCCGTAATAAGTCCCGGTTGCCGTGAGACAAGCCGCAGACGTCTCTCTCGATTACAAGTGACACTGTCAGGCGCATGCCTTCCCTTCAACCACGCCACGTTGCCGGATGCCACCTTCCAGTTTCCTGCACATCCCTAATTGCAGAGTAATTCCAAGAGAAAATTGACTGGCGCTTGTCAGCACAGCAGCAATTGCACACAGGATGGGCTTGGACTAACTCACTCATAGGAAAATGTCCCCAGTCCCAGACACAGACAGGAGGGCCTACAAGCAACAAGCGTTTGTGCTGGGAGCAGCCCCATTAACTTTAATAGGATTACTCAAGTCTCAAGAATTGGAGCTCCTATTTCCCCCATTTGCCTCTGGTAGGAACTCAGTGGTGTGTTATCACAGAGGCCTGGCTGAGTTAGACGGCAGCAGCAGGCTCTCTTTTGGCCCAGATGCTGAACCAGAGCACTACAGGTTCAGCAGGTGGGGAGACTGAACAGCTGTGGCCCACCAGGGCTAGATTCTTGCCATGGGCCCAGTTCAAGATTTTGAGTGATGGGTATTCTGTACTGAGCAATCAAGACAGGACCAGAGCTCTGCTGGTATGTCGCCCACCCTGCTGTCTGCTCTTCTGCCTGAGCCTAAAGAAGTCATCTCAGAGGAGACCCTCTAGGCTTATAGGCCCAAGGGATTTTTAGCTCATGAGGAGATATGCTTGGCATGGAGAAGGTTCACTCCGCAGGAGCATCTCAGGTAAGGCTGGGAAAGACCCCTGCCTGGTACCCAGGTGAGGAGCTGCCAGTCAGAGCAGATCAGCTTTTCCCATTTTATTTTATTTTGGAGTCCACAACACCCATCATCTCTGACCATTGGCCATGCTGACTGGTGCTGATGGCAGCTAATAGCCCATCACATCTGGAGGGCACCAGGTTGGTGAAGGATGGCATAGACAGTGCTGATGGACCGAGAATACAGTGATAAAAGGCTGTTTCCTCTGCTCACTACCAGGATGGCTCAGGAAATCATCAGCCCCTCCTGAGCCAAAAGCAACACAGGAGACAAGTCTTCTGGAGTTGTTAACCTGTAACTACCAATGGAAGGAGGATGGCTTTGGGGTTGTCTCCAGCTAAATCCTAACCAGAGCAGACCCACAGAAATGAATGGGCCTGTGTTAGTCGTGCTCATTAACTTCAATGACCCTTTGGTCATTTACCAAAAGGAAAGTTCATTCACACAAGTGAGTTTGCTCCCAAACCACCTCCCCCCCCATTCCCCTCCTCTTCTCTGTTTAGTCTAAGAAACTTATAAACCACTTTTTCAAAACATACTTCACAAAGTTGTGCACAATTAGAAAACAACCAATGCAAACAGCATTAAAAAAAACACTTCATAATAACTGAAAGTCACCACAGAAACAATAAACCAAAGCAGCATCAACTCAGCTGGCAACAATTTGGGAAGGCGCTCTCAGAAGCTCAGTTGACATCACCCAGTAAAAGATGCAGAGGGAAGGGAGAGTCTTCAAGGCCCGCTTAAAAGTACTGAGGGATGGAGCCAGCCTGATCTCCCAAGGAGGTGAATTCCATAAGGTGTGGGCTCACCATTGAGAAAGCCCTTTTGCAAGGCCCTGCAGGGAGGTGGCTTTTGAAGAGGATTGTAAGGTACGGGCAGGTTCGTACAGGCAGCTCTGTGGATAATCCAGGTCCAAAGGCAATTACCAGCACTTGAAATGGGGCCCAGAAACACAGTGGCAATCAGCACATTAGTTTTTGAAAGTCTTTGAAAGTCGTCAAAGACAGCCCCCATGCTGAGTGCATTACAGGAGAGTCTTCCCAAGTTTCAAATTTTAGATTGCAAGTTCCTTGGGGAGAGAACTGTCTGTTTTATACTTCTGTGGTTCTGTAAAGCATCAGCTAGACTGATGATGGCACAAATAAATATACGTCATAGCAAATTCCTCCTGGTATTTGTTTGTTAAGCTTCTTTCTAGCCATTACAAGGGCCTTTTAATGCACTAAAAATCATTTAAAACTGTAGGAACAATGTTTAACAACATTAAGAGAAAGGATTAAAAGCAAAAAGAGTAGGAAATAAAAAATGCAATCTCCTAATTAAACACTGTTAAAAAGCCAGACAATTTGTTACTTAAGTTTTAAGTGAAAAGGGATGGAGTAGTCTAACTTCTCTCGGAGAGGAGGGAACTCCACAATTGGGGTCTTCAAAAGCCAAGGAGCATACCCACTTAATGGTGCCATCTGCACCCCAAGATCAATCAGCTGAGGCAGAACAAGCGTCAGTTATTGTCCAAGGTGGCCTCCGTACACGGAACACAAAACACAGATTCTGGATGCACCAAATTCCTTTGTCACTTATGTTCCAAGACCTCCCTGTTTTGCACTAGTCCTTCAGGTCTCAAGGCCCTGAGGGTGGTACTATGACAATCAGCCTATATCTGTGCCAAATAGCATACGTGAACTGCCTGCCATGTGAAGCTTCAGCGATTGCAATGCATGGGACTTGTTGATTAATGGAAGCAATTCAGGTAAAGGAAGGAGCCACTTCACTCAAGGAAGGAAACCATTCAATCTGTTTGACTGTCTGGCCACATGGACTCCATCGGTTTCCCCCCCCAGTCACATACACACAGCCTGGATCAACTGGGAATGAGGCGGAAATTCCATACTGTTTGCATTACGTGAACTGACATAATTTGCACCTCCCAAAATAATACTTGGACTGAAACACAGCTGTCCTTTGAAATGCACACTCCCCTGTATTCTGCAAACAAAAACATGTACATAAAAATGTATATATCAGCAAATATTGCATACAAAAATGAGTATATGAGAAGAAATTCGCACTTAAATGCTGATGAATTTTCATTAAGGTCTGATGCAGAAATGAGGCGAACTGAGCTTATGACTGGAAAAATAAGAAACTGAGAAACCAAGACAGGCAGATTCATCCATCCCTAGGATCATTCTCAGAGCATGGATGCCAAAATATGCACTTCCATGCATGCGGAATATTGTTGCAACCTGCCGGAAGAATTAGGGGAGCCTACGTTGCTTTCCTTGGATTTGCAAAATAACAAAGAGAGCTCTCTTGCATTATCAGTCTCAGCCCCCTCCCCCCCGGAATGAGACTCCTAAATTCTCATGATAATCCTTGCACCATTTCTGTTTAATCCATTCCATAACTCCTTCCATTCTCACCAAATCCATCAATAACCTCTCCGCTGAGATCCATTTTCACATTGTGAATTTTTTGTTCCTGATCCACTTCACTTGAATGATGAGGTGAAAACATCTTTAGTAGCAGAACTCCCGTGATGCAATGTAACTGCAAGTAAAATAGGACTGCAGAGGAACCAGCACACATTTTAAAATGGCAAAGACTACGATGCATTTTAATAATGAAATTTAAAAAAAACTCGTGAATTTAGATTAGAGAGATCAAGTGGAAAACACAGGGAAGGATGGAAGACCTCACAGAGGGATGGATTGGGGTGTGTGAAAAAACTGAATTATCAGCACAATTGCTCCAATGGGATGTTCCACATTTAAGGATGCAGTTGGATACAGAGCTTGTTGGAATCTGGAGCTACAGAATAAGGCTGGGGTTCGTCTAGTTCCAGTCCGCTTGTATTCTGACAGTCTGTTGTTCAATCCTGATCCACCTTTTTGTTGTTGTTCCTGCTTGCTTTTTTTGCACGTGCCGATTTGATCTGCTGTTTGTGGGAGTTTTGGTGGCAAAAAAATTATCGCCAGTCCGAAAAGACAGCGGGCTGTCGGATTCAGTCAAACTCCAGTACTAAGTCCGATATAGCGGATATTCTCTCCCATACCTACTACAGAGTGATCATCCTGTGCCTGCCATTTTCCTTTATCCTCAAAGTTGTAGATAAATATGCCTCATTTTAAAGACCTATTTCAGGTCCGGCTCTTGTCTGTTTCTCTATGTCTAAAGCAGCAGAGGGCAAGCTTTACAGGCTTGTCAGGTCTACTCTGCACCCCAACATCTACCCACCACAGCCCTGTACACAAAACAAAGAGTTAGAATGACAGAACAAGAGTGTCTCTGAGCACATTCTGAGCTGAGGGATTTGCTTTCAGCCCCAGAACTGAACTGAGTTTACAGTCCTTCAACAACATCCATCCCTTATCAGCTTTTTTTCATTTCACACTGGCTCAGTTTAGGTGGAAGAAGCAGTTTTGTTGTTAAACACTTTGGGATCCAAAAACATTTGCTGATCTTCTGCAAATCTCCCAGAGATCTACCAGGAGATCCCAACATGCCGTCTGCACACACCTGGTGTACCTATAGGCTTTATGCTTCCACCCACATGTGCCTTTGAGAGTGGGGGGGGGGTTAATCCATAATCCATTCCTCCTCATCTTACTGATCACACTCCAATCCACGCAAGTCAGCTACCAACAAGCTTCCCTTCTGCATGGAAAGAGAACTGAGGGGTGGGAGAGTGGGGAGGGTCTGTGCCACTGGGAAAGGCACTCTCTCTGGGGTCTCAGCTGCTGATGCCTCTTCCTCCTCCTCTGGGTTCCTGAAAACAATCAGAAGCATCAGGGCGCATAACACCACAGCTGCTTTAGCAACACACGGCAACCTGCTTGCCTGCTCCACACCACTGCAAGAACACCCATGAAACAAAACATTAGGGGCCAGTGTAATGCTCCCAGGGGTGTCTGTGGTGAGCAATGCAGAACCTCAGTTGCTGCTTCATGCAAGAGTCACAGTGGCATGCAAGGCGTGCAGCACTGCTGTAGCTCCCCTTCTGCCATAGTGCATGTCGTGTACGTGGGTTCTGTGCCACTAAAATCCCCACTCCGTGGAACAATACAGAGACAGAATATATATACAGTACAAGCTGCGGTGAAAGACAAGGTAGAGTCTTCCAAGAATTTCTGCCCAGGAGCCAGTCATCATTGTAGCCAAAGTTCTCTCTCTGTGGGATGCTAGCCACAGTAGAAAATGTGCTGGGAGCAGCGTTGGCTCACAGCAACGCAGGAGTACAGATGATGCTCATCAGCTGCTGTGGTGTGCAGTGCCCCAGGGCACATGGGAAGGAGTTGAGAGCTATCCCAGTCTCTCTCTGTGTCAGATTTGCTTAATATGTTTCTAATAATGTTTTTAACCTTTTTAAAACAGTTTTTAAAATGTTTTTAACGTTTTGTCTTAATGTATTTTAAGATTTGTTTTTATGATGTTTTAAAGTGTTTTTAATGTCTTGTTTGCAGCCCTGGGCTCCTGCTGGGAGGAAGGGCGGGATACAAATTAAATAAATAAACAAACAAACATAGAGCTCCAGTTCCGACAGGCACAGTGATCAGGGCTGGTTTCAAGGGTCTGCACGGATGGGCATCTGCTGACAGCCCACAGATGACGATGAGAGGGGGGAATGGAGAGTGTCTTACCCAAGGGCCCCCCAGAACCTGGAGCAGAGACTAATAGCAACAGGTACACACCCCAAGATGCGTAATAAGCCTTTTAAGTAGAGACCTCATGCAAGCACGCGTCTGTGTTGGAACTGCTGTTTAATATGTTTTTAAAGCTTTTTTTAAAAAAGATGTTTTTAAAGCTTTGTGTTTTGTTTTAATATGCTTTTAAGGATGTTTTGTTGTAATATTTTTTAAAGTTTGTTTTTATGATGTTTTAGAGTGTTTTTAGTGCTTTGGTTTGCTGCTCTGGGCTCCTGCTGGGAGGAAGGGCGGGATATAAATCTCAGACAGACAGACAGACAGACATAAGACAGGAAAGGCTCCAAGCAAGGCCCAGAACTAGGACCAGCCGTCTATAGCTTGACCATGAATGGCAGAGCCAAGCCTGAGAAAGCGCCTGCTCACTTCTGCCTCCGGAATGATCTGGGGAAAGAGGCCTTGGCTACAGCGTCTCCTTCCACTCTGTATCCCAGGTGTTCTCTTTCATCGAGCAATAAACCCTCCTCTCCAGTCCCCACCTTTCCTGCTTTGACTCAGATCTTAGGGCCTAGTAATCCTTGCCTTGGAAGGACAAATAAAACTACATTCAAAAGAAACAAACCTGCGAAGCCATTTCAGACACTTGTGGGTGGAGGTGGGAACCTTTTTCTCCATTCGTTAGAGGAGGTGTGTCCTCATCTTATGATATGTCCTGAGCACAATGTGTGCATTTGGCAGCAACCACGAATATGTAACGTTTGCTTCCAGAAATGAAAATACTGCACCCCTACTAAAAACATCAAATTTAACATAGTAGTAATTTTATTTTGGTCAAAGACCAGCAAATAGAAAATTAAAAGGTAACAGTAGTGTCCAGATGAGACTGTGTCTAGAGGGAGGAGTAAGTATCTTAACCGCACATCAGTCTGATTTACACATTATCCCACGGCGTGTGTGTGTGATGTTTAAGTGTGACTGTAGTGCTTGACAGAGGCAACTGTAACTGGTGACAATCCCAGACAATCCCAGACAATCCCAGAACCTCCCTCCAGAGACCAATTCTCACAAGGCAGCCTTGCTCCTCCCCCCCCCCCAAAGCTTCTGCTTTCTGAAAAGACTGCTCAGGTTATTTTGATAGCTGCACACAGGAGATGCCCTGGGAAGAACAAGGAACCACAGAAAAAGGAGAAGCTGGAGTCACACTGTGTTAGTTTTTATTTGGGGGGCAGATTTAAACTAGACTGGAGAAGAAGCCCAAGGTGAACTCTTTGCATCTGGATGCAGTGGCCTTGCTGGTTTTGAGTATCTCTGGGCGAGATGACCGGAGGGGGCACACCACCTTTGGCCACTCTTCCTCCCCTGCACCACCCTGACCACTTCACTTTCTCTCCCCCCCACCTGCCTCCAGCTGGGCCAAGTGAAACTAAGGCCTCCCCCCTGAGCATTCTTGTGCTGGGAGGCGGGAGGGGCATTCCACACACCTACCTGTGTGTGGCATCCTTCCTGCCATCTCCTCCTCTTTTTAAAACACATGCACAAAATGTGTACAATTGGGAGGAGCAGCCCACAACAGGACCTTGGGCTGAGGGGCAGCAAAGCAAACAGGCAAGAGTGAGCTGTTGCCCCAAACGCTCACTTCCCATCTGTTCAATTTACTAAATTTGCAAATAAAGTGTTTCCAAGTATCCACCACTCTCCTCAAGGAAGGAAAATGTTCCTATAAAAGGGTGATCCAGGTGCTTCTGATGATTTGGGAAGCAAGTTCCAATAATCGAATCTGTCGCACTTCCCACCCCCGGAAAACAGACGGAAGTGGCAAGTCAGCAAATCCAGCTGGCATGCACAAAAAAGGCTCTGCACCGCCTCCCTTTAAAAAAAAAAAAGTCTATCCACACAAAAACAAGTTTAAACAAAAAACAAGACAAAAATATAGCCACAGCACTAGCAATGTATAAATACGTTGTCACAATTGCCTTGATGCATCTATAATAGATCAAATAATTTTTTCACACTGCTCTGTTCTGCCAATATTCAATAAATGGCTTCCACCCTATTAAAAATGGTTTTGTGCTTGTCTCCCTTCTCTCATTCTGACGCAGTTAAGTTAGTTTTAGCATAACTGCAGAGTCATGAATTTTCCTCTCTCGAGCCCCCAGTTGTAGGAATTGTTGCAGTCCTCTCCTTTTCGGCATGAACAACAGCAAGGCCCTTGTGCCTCTCCAAACGTTGCAGGACACCAACTCCCAGCCAGCGTAGGATGAAGGGAGTTGGAGGGCAGCCACATCTGAAAGGCTCCCACAGGTTCCTCACAAGCAAGGGCTCGGGCGGGGGGGGGGGAAGGCTGGAAGATGCAGAAGAATCACCACTGGGGGAGGCACCACACAGAAAGTGCTGGGACACCAACAGGACACTGACCAGCACTCTTTCCCCCAACCCACCAAAAAGGCTAGGGAGACCTGTTGGGGCACATATTCCACAGCCTTCCTGAGCACACCCTGTTCGCTTTGGCCCACTGAATGCAGCAGGAATCATTTCGGAACAAGTCTCATTTGCTCATTCACACACTACCCCCAGATCCTCGGCTTTTTCTTATCCATGCAGAAGGGGCCACCTGCTCCCAGGAAGAAGAGAGGACTCAAGGGGGGGGGGCACATGGGAGCACTCGTCAAATGACCACCAGAAGGGCTGTCATATGGAAGAGAGCAAAGCCTTGCTCACTGCTGCCCCCCAGAGGGCAGGGCTGGATCTAAGGGGCTCACGGAGGAGGGCAGATTTTGGTGGAATGTTAAGAGAAGCTTTTTGATGGCAGGAACAGCCAGGCAATGGCACCAGTTCCCTAGGAGGGGGATGGCAGGCAGGCTCTCCCTTTGCTGGTGGTCTTCGGCGCTTTCTTGGTGGCAGCCCCACACCGCTGGAATTCCCTCCCATATTATATTCACTCTGCCCCCACTGCAGGCATTTTTAAGAAACGGTTAAAGACACTTTGATAGATCTGGGCAGTTGTGGCGCAGCTCCACAGAGAGTTTTATCGCTGCTGTTTACCGTATTTGTTGACTTTAAAAATTGCTTTATTATTATTATGGTTTTATATGATCATTGTTGTAACCTATTTTGGAGGAGGGGTAGGAGGGAATATCAAATACATAAATATACACGCATGCATGCATGCATACAGGCACCAGTTACATAATTATTTACACCTGGGCTTCTGGCTGAATTTAAGTGATTGATTAATCAACTCTCCTATTTTAAACTGCTGGCGGCTGTTTCCTTTTAGGACCGATGTTTGTTTTTAGGATAGCTTGTTTGTTTGTTTTTTAATGTCCTAAGTCCCCTTGAGAAATACAGACAGTAGGCAGGATATAAATATTTTAAATCATTGTAATAAATGATAATAATATTACAGCAACTCCAGGGGCTTGGCAAAGCATCTCTCTAAACTTTGGACAGACGCCAGAGTGTCCCCCTACCATGCTGGGGGGGTCCCTGTCAGTAGAGCCCAGACTGCCTGCTGGAAGGGCTAGAAGGTAGTTTTACCCCCCCCCGCTACCTTTTCATCTCATCTCATCAAGCTTATTGGCCCACCTGCATACTTTCATCAGCCTATCTCTGGTTCTTGCTGGGATTATGCATCCAAATCTGCTGGGTCATTTGGGAGGTAAAACTGGCCACGTGCATCAGATAATCCCCGATGGCTTTCTACTGGTTTTGCAGCCCCTTTTAGGGAAAGCTGTTAAAAGTTGCATCCCTTTTCTGCTCTACCTACTGTTCCCGCTCCGCTTTGCACAGTTTGCAGTGGGCCCCAGCATCAATAGCTCAAACAACTTCAGTCCATCCAGACACTAATGTCATTAGTCTACAGAGATCCTTTTGGAATAATTTACATAGGAACTCGCCTTTCCATGCTAAATGAAAAATGGTTCGCTTTTAGTGAATGGGATTTGAATTACAATCCCACCACATGTGGTTCAGCTTTATTCGTGCTATTTATTAAATGGGGGGAGGGGGAAAGGTGAAGCAGTCAATTATAAAGCAATTACCAATGCCTTTATTGCAAACTTGATACCACACACTGAATATTGCGCCTTGTCGCAGCAGAGAGAGGTGGGAGCAAGGGCAGCCTTGATTCACACAGTCTATGTGCTCAAGAAGGTCGACCAAGTAAAACAGAAACTTTATGGCAGGAGCCTTGTTGGGGGGGGTGCCTGGGACTGCATGCACACAACTACACAAGAAAACAAGAGATATGCAAGGTCAGCCTCCTGCTTTGCCCAGCAGGATGCAAGCGTCTGGACTGGCCAGGCTGGCTGCAAAAATCTACCAAATTAGAGCAGGCTGATATTTTCTGCTGAGTTTTTTTCAGCTGTTGGGGGGGGGGAGGAATAAACATTCCCCCCAAAGCAGCATGGTTGATATTTCTGTGACTGTTTTCAGGCAGAGAGAGCTTACCTTTGGGACTAGACAAGATTGAAACAAAAGCAGCAACAACAACACCCCACAGCTGCTGGTTACAACATGAAGCTCTCAGCAGCCCCCTGGCCTGGCTACATTTCCCGAATCCCCCTTCCAAAAATCAGCCCAAAATTTCTCCATTTTCTGGGCGACTGAAAAGGGTATGATATTTGGGGCAGCTGGGGGGGAGGGGAGGGCTCTGTAAGACACCAGGTACACAGATGGCTCAAAATAAAATTACAGTCTTCACCAGCATTGCAACCACAGGCGCCTCCAGCCACACAGCCAGGGCAAAGAACTCTCTGAGCCTGCAGAGGGGCAGTGCTGTCTCTGTGGCCCATTTGGCCTGACTTAGGTAAGCCTGGAATACTCTGAAACCAGTCGAGATGCAGTGAGTGGCTGGGAAATGGGGTAGACGGTGTGAAGGAGGGCATGTGATGCAGCCACTGCCCTGAAGCTAAGCAGGTCTGGGTCTGGTCAGTGCCTGGATGGGAGACATCCTAGGCCCCAAATGCATACCACCCTGAGTTCCATGACGGCAGGAAGGAAGGGTATAGATGTAATATCAGAAATAAATGAAATCTTGCAAGATGGCAAACAGCCAAGTTGTGCGACGCAGGATCTGTCCTAGTCCTACAGCAACAAACACCAACAGCTCAAAAAAGACACCACGAGGTGAAGGCGTGCTGGTTCCTGTGGCTTTGAGACGGGACTATCCTCTGGACTGCAGCTCTTTGCACTTCCCTCAACAACGCAAAAACAACCTTTGCATTCTGCCTGGGATGCTGCTGTAGCCTTGCCTGGAAGATGGTGGGTGGCAGGTTCAGGAGCCACGAACCCCCCTGGCTTTGTCGCTCTTGCAAAGATGAGGCCTGTGTTGTTTTGGCCAAGTCAGTTTACTAGCCCTCAGGCACTTCCTAGTAATGGGAAGACAGACAAAATGCTTTTGCTCCCTAACCAGCAAAAAGAAGAAATTATCAAAAAAACCCACAAAAAAGTATTGTTAAAGGGGGGGGGGAGAGCGAGCGAGCGAGAGCGCTAAGAGGCGTTGTGGAGCCACGGAAAGACTGGCGCGTGTGTTAACTTTCCTTCCTAAAATGTGGTTTGGACCAAAGTACAGAGCCTAATACCAAAGAAAATCAACATTAACTAAAAACAACGTTGGGAGCATCATCCAGTTCCTACTGTGGCTGCAAAAGATACACATTAAATCCATCCTTCTAGATGCTTGCCTTATAAACCTATGTATTGAAACAAAAACAAGAAAACAGGATGAGCCTGGGAACAGAAAGAGCTGCATGAGACCTGTGGTCTTATAAATGAAACATGCACCCTGAAGGCCTCAGGCAAGAATTCTCAGGCATCCGAGGAAAGCAGAGAGAGGGATCTATGTCTAGATGACACCCAAAAACACCTCAAGACTTCTGGCCCAATTCGGGATGGACAAATCTTCCATTTTGATTTCTCTCAGTCTCCCATTTGCCAGTCTTAACTTCAGTTCACATGTTTGCACATTAGTCTGTGACTACAAAAAAAATCTTCACAAAAATTCATCAGCACTTCAGTGTCCATTTGTCCCAATATGAAATTTTGCCTAATATTCACATTTTGGCAAGCAAATTTCCATCATATATTTAGAACATTTAATATAGGCAGTTTTGGGGGCACTTTTCCCTCCAAAAATATGCATTTTTGTACACATTTCTTGGTTGCATCACAATTCTGAAAAGTGCAAATTTCAAAGAAGAGTAGCGTTTGTGTAGATATACTGTTTCAGGAAGTGCAAATTAGGTAGGTAGTGGCTCACCTTAAAACGCAACCCAAACCAAATGTCTCCTCCAAGCCGAGTGCAGCTTTTTACAAACCAACAAAAAGCCACAGAAAACAGAGCACATCAATTCTGATCACTGGGACATAGCACCACCACAGATTGGAATGACCAATGAGGTCCTCCATCAGGCAGTCTGGCTGAAGGAGTGTGCAGAGAGCATCTGCTGAGAAACTGCAGAATGCCTTTACTTTTACCTGAGCAGGAATCTCAAAAAAGTCACTTTTGGGAAAGCTCAGGGGAAACTTCGGCAGGCCTCCCAATTGAAAGGAGAAAAATCTGGAACACTGAGATGCAACAGGCAGCCTCTGTCTATCAAAACACTCATTTTACATCCCTGAAAATGCTGTGATGGTTTCATCCAAGTTGGAACCTTCAAATTCCCCTTGAGATTTTCCTTCAGGCAAAATTAGGCAGCCTCAAAACTAGGCTCGAAAACCTGTATTTTGCACTCCCAGTCACTGAGTTTGCAGGATCTGCTGCAATGAGGAGCCAAGGGCAGCTTCCTGGAGCAAATATTTGGAAGAAACATGCCCTTATAAGCCATGAGGACACATTACACTTTTTTTAATCATGTGCATGTAAAGCATCAAATATCCTTCTTGCAATATAAACAAATTTATTATGGGACAAATTTTCATAGTTTAGAATCCTCTTGCTAGTCTTTGAAGCACCAGAAGACTCTTTGCTGGTTTTGCCACAACAGATTTAGCACAGCTTCCCCTCTGGAAAATGTAAAACATGGTACAGTCACAGCTTTAAAGTCCAAAGGCCTTTTTTAAGCACCTCACAGCTTCACGTGTGCAGCACATTGGAACTGTCAACTTTGCTTCCCACACACCCCCAACTTTGACCAGCAGCCCCCCTGCTTGGCATATCACAATTTGATGTTGAACCCCCTTTCATATCAAAAGGGATTTGCCATGTGATGATGGTGGCTGCAAAGTTCTCTTTGGAAAAGCCCAAAACTCCCTCTGGCACCCAGAGGTAGGCATGTGAGTTGTTTATTTTATTTATTTATTTATTTATTTATTTATTGCACTTGTATACCGTCCCATAGCCGAAGCTCTCTGGGCGGTTTACAGCAATCAAAAACATTAAAACAAATATACAATTTAAAACACATTTTAAAAACAATTTAAAACACAATTTTAAAATTTAAAACAATATAAAAACAATTTCAAACACATGCTAAAATGCCTTGCAGAAGAGGAAAGTCTTGACCTGGCGCCAAACAGATAACAGTGTTGACGCCAGGCGCATCTCGTCAGAAAAGTTCATTCCATAATTTGGGGGCCACCACTGAGAAGGCCATCTCCCTTGTTGCCACCCTCCGAGCTTCCCTTGGAGTAGGCACCCGGAGGAGGGCCTTTGATCTTGAACGTAGTGTACGGGTGGGTTCGTATCAGGAGAGGCGTTCCATCAGGTACTGTGGTCCCAAGCCGTGTAAGGCTTTATAGGTCAAAACCAGCACCTTGAATCAAGCTTGGAAACATACAGGCAGCCAATGCAAGCAGGCCAGAATCGGTTTTATATGTTCGGACCGTCTGGTCCCTGTTACCAATCTGGCCGCTGCATTTTGCACAAGCTGCAGTTTCCAAACCGTCTTCAAAGGCAGCCCCACGTAGAGTGCATTGCAGTAATCTAATTTGGAGGTTACCAGAGCGTGGACAACTCAAGCCAGGTTATCCCTGTCCAGATAGGAACGTAGTTGGGCCACCAACCAAAGTTGATAGAAGGCACTCTGTGCCACCGAGGCTACCTGAGCCTCAAGTGACAGAGATGGTTATAGGAGAACCCCCAAGCTACAAACCTGCTCCCTCAGAGGGAGTACAACCCCATCCAGAACAGGTTGGACATCCACCATCTGGTCAGAAGAACCACCCACTAGCAGCATCTCAGTCTTGTCTGGATTGAGTCTCAGTTTATTAGCTCTCATCCAGTCCATTGTCGCAGCCAGGCTCCGGTTCAGCACATTGACAGCCTCACCTGAGGAGGATGAAAAGGAGAAATAGAGCTGCATGTCATCAGCATACTGATGGCAATGCACTCCAAAGCTCCGGATGACCGCACCCAACGGTTTCATGTAGATGTTGAACAGCATGGGGGACAGAAATGACCCCTGCGGAACCCCATACTGGAGAGTCCAGGGTGCCGAGCAATGTTCCCCAAGCACCACCTTCTGGAGGCAACCTGCCAAGTAGGAGCGGAACCACTGCAATGCAGTACCTCCCACTCCCAACTCAGCCAGCCTCCCCAGAAGGATCCCATGGTCGATGGTATCGAAAGCCGCTGAAAGATCAAGGAGAATCAACAGAGTCACACTCCCCCTGTCTCTCTCCCGACAAAGGTCATCATACACGGCAACCAAGGCTGTTTCCATGCCAAAACCAGGCCTGAAACGTGACTGAAATGTTTGATCCCAGCCAGGCCTTTGGGAGGCAGACACATGCCCTCTCCTCCAGCATGGGCGGGAGAGTCTGGCACATTCAGAGGCAGAAATCCAAGGGAGCAAATCCATGCACCCAGGTAGCATTGCCCACCTTCCAAGAAGACCCTAACAATATTTGTTAACACAATGGGGGCCAAGGTGGGGGGCTAAAAGGGGCACAGAACTTTATTCCACACCTACCCAGGGCAAAGCAGAGGAGTTGCTTGTTTGGCTGAAGAATGCACGGAACAGCCTCCCCAAACCTGATGCCGCTCCATACGCTGTTGGACTCCCATGAGCCCCAGCCAGAAGAATGGCCAATGGTAAGGAAAGATGGGGGTCTGAGTCCAACAACATCTGGAGGGCACCAGGTTGGGGAAAGTGACAGAAGATATTGGGCAACTAGAAAATCAACAGCTGCAAATCCGCTTGTAGAAAAAGTCTGGCAAATGCAGCTGAAAGGGAATTAAGGGTGTGCCAAACCCAAGTACCTTCCATCTCTGCCGCCTGGAGAAATGTCAGTAAGAGAGTTTGCTAGTCCTGCTAAAGTTACAGTGAAAACTTTACTTGTCACATAAACAGAAAAACTGAGGCGAAACTGGAGGTGTCCGCTTGGACAAAATGCCTGTAAGTGAGACAAGAACAAAAAAGAGAGTGGCTGAGATGGGGAAGGGAATTCCAGTGGTCCAGAGCTGGTACTGTTTGCTCATCTCAAAACTCTGCATTTTTTACCCACGGGAGGAACCTCCAAATTAGTCCTTGGAAACTTGCTGTAGCTGGTTGTGACTCTACATTAAAAAACCACACACAAGGAGGATATCCTGCCGTTCCTGCCAGGCAGCTCTGATCACTGGACTTAAATCTGCCTCCAAAATCACCTCCAAATTGTGAACCAATTGGCATCTAGCAGTTCTGGAGCCAGGAATGTCCTTGTTTCGACTCTCTGGAAAAATGGGAAACCAAGAGGTACCAAATTTGACAGATACGTCCATCCTTACAGATTTCCTTTTCTTCAAGGGTGCCCAGATCTTATGAGATCTTCCAGCAACAATAAGAAGCAAGATCAGAATGGCAGAAGAAACATTTGCAATGGAACCCTGCTGTGGCCCAGGTGCCCGGGGGGAGGGGGGAGAGCGAGAGCGAGAGAGAGCGAGAGAGAGCGAGAGAGAGCAAGGAACTCATCATTTGAGAGGCAGAGAGAAAGAGATCCCAGAATCCCTTGGTTCCTGTGCAGAGACAGGAAGAGTCAACAGAATGTGGCAGCGGGGGGGGGGGGAGAGAAACAAGCACCGTCAACACCAGGGGGGTCCCAGGGCAGAGGCACAGAGCCAGGGCTGCCTAGTGGACCGACAGGCCCCGGAACACGTGGGAGCCAAGACGCTAGGCCTTTGGTCTCCAGAGCACATAGAAGAGAGGGCACCAGATCCCCAAGGCATGGAAGAGCATTTGGGCGCAATTAATAATGCAGATATATGCCATACTGCCATGTCTATTCTTTTGATTGCAAAGTGCTTTAACCGACTTAATGTTGTATTTTTATATTACTATAGTAAACCACTAGATGCTCTTGGAGGTCGCTGATTCATAGGGTCGCCATAAGTCGTAATCGACTTGAAGGCACACAACAACAACAACAACATAGTAAGCCACCCTGGGACTTTATGGTGAAGGGCGGGGAAGAAATCCAAATGATAACGACGGCAACGGCAACAACAATGTCTGCCTCTAAACACCAGCCAGGCAGCCAGCAATGCAGGGAGCTTAAACCAAAAAGGATTTTCAGGGGCAAAAGATAACAACAAGCGGGTCCATGTGACAAGATGCTCCTGGCACCAAGGAAGTGATGCCTGGGCGACAAGAGCGTGTTCCAAATTTGAATTAAAATAGAAATAAATGTGGGGAAGGCTCCATCGAGGGGGGAGGGCTGCTCCTTAAACACTCCTTTCTGTTGCCTTCCTCTGCAGTCCACACCCAGAGCAGCAGAGTGATGCTCTCCACAAACAAGGCCTTCAGGCCCACCGGGGCCCACAAGCAAGTTTTCCCCAACAACAGTTGACCCCTAATCTCCTGCTGCTCCTTTAATGAGAACAATCTCATCTCTGCAGATCTATCACTATAACATTCCTTACCGTTACAATTCATAATTAATCTCCACAATTATAAATAATTCAACATTTGTTTATGGCCCTGCTGGTTGTAAGCTTGAGAGCCTGGCTGGGCAGACTCCAGCAGTGAGCCACCAACGGAAGGAGGCTGGCCAGGGATCTTGGCTATGCCACATAAACGCCAAATCCAGTGCAACAGGGGCTCTGCACACCCAAAGGCAGCCTGGCTTGCACGTGTGCATGTGTGTGTGTGTGTAATATCATTTGTTCTGGAAGAACAATCACAAAGGTATCATGAGACCCAGTTGCGCTGGTAATGGGGGTCTTGTAGGCCATCTAGTTCAACTCCTGCTCGTTGCAGGAAATAGAGAGCAAAGACACCTCCAAGAAAAGGCTGCCCAGCCTCTGCTTCAAGGCCTCCAAGCGAGGGAGGGACATGGACATGGACACGGACACTGGTTCCACTGTCAAAACATTTTTTCCAGTGGTAGCTGGTGACTCCATGTCATTGGGGCAGTGAAATCCACTCCCAGCTTTAGTCCAAACTTTCAAGGAGCTGAAGCACCTTGGACAACTCCTTGAAAGTTCAGACTAAAACCCGCAGCAGATTCCACTGCTCCACTGACACCAGTCACTGTTTCCTTCTAACATTCAACCACAATCTGCCCTCCTTAACTCAAGAAGCCCATTAGGCCTAGCCCTGCCCTCTCTGGGGCAGCAGAAAACAAGCCTACCTTCTTCTATGTGGCAACTCTTCAGGGATCAGAAGAGCGCTCTCATACCCCTCCTGCCCCCCAAGCCAGTCTCCTCTTCTCCAGGTTAAACACACCTGGTTCCTTTGACCATCATAGCTCTCCACCACACATCTAGGGCTCTCGGAGACAGCACAAGTCTTTTTTCACTTGCCTACAGGACGAAAGGTTGTGTCTGACTAGGTCCTACTCAGAGCAGACTCACCTAAGTTAATTAACATGACCAACTTAGGTCCATTAATTTCAGTGGGTTTACTCTGAGTAGGGGGCAACCCTAAGTCATGCACATGACTGACTTACACTTGAATCAGCATGTCCATCAGTGGCAGAAGGAAGAAGAAAAAAGAAATGAATTCTGAAATTCCTCAAATGTTGGTGTTCCACAAGCAAACTAACTGCCACACAGCAGTCATTCTTCAAAAGCAACAGAATAACAGGCCATCCTTCACATTAAGCAGCCACATGGAATACCAAAGGCAAGTGTGAGGAAGTATTGAAATATATGAAAAGCCACATTGCATCAGACCGAGATTCTGCCCGCTCCAGTATTTTATTCCCTCCGACAGCTCGAAGATGGGCACAAAGATCACAGATGCTTTCCTTGTGTTTGTCTCTCAGCAACAGATATTCAGAGATAAACTGCTCCTGAACATAGAAGTACCTCTATAGTTATCATGGCTGATGGCCACTGGCGCGTCTCTCTCGCACCACCACTGCCACCCTGCCCACAAATTTGTTTAATCTCGACAACTCATGGCAACAAATTCCACACAACAGTTTACACAAAACTGATGTGGTACAAGGTAAGTCAAAAGCACAGCTGGAAAAGAAAAGAAACCAGGGGCACTTTGTTAACCCAACACATCAATCTCAACCCAGGAATATCCACCATCCCTAAAGGAGCAGAAGTCATATTTCAGGCTACATAACCCATGCCCTTCTGCATTCCACATACAAAGAAGCCAGTCTCTATGCAAAAGAAGGAATGGCCAGAAATCTGCCATCAGCAATGGCAATATTCAAAAGCCAGCCGGGGAACATTTCAACCTTCTAGGGAAGACTCCGCAAGTGTCCTTGCAGCAGCCATCCTGCAGCAAGGAACGTCAAAGGGAGTCTGCAACAGTGGAATTACAAGACATCGCAAAGGGAATTGCTGGGAGCTGTCTCTAAATTTACTCAGAGTAGCCCCACTGAAATTAATGGACCTAGGTTCATCATGTCTGTTATTTTCAATGGGACACCTCTGAGTAGGACTAACAGTAGATACAACCCTATCATTTGTGGAATGAATGGAGACAAAGGATTTTAGCACATTATACGTGTGAATAGGCTTATCAATCCCAGGAGGTCTGTCACATCAGTAACTGTTTTGAGAGTTGCCACTGTTAATTAGATACCTTTCACTGTTCATACTTTTCTGCATTTCATTTCCTGCTGAACTCACTTTTTACTCACTCCCCCCCCCAAAAAAAGCAGTAACTCACATAACACTTCATGCACCTGATGAAGTAAACTGTAGTCTACAAAAGATGATGCCATAATGAAACGTGTGATTTTAAGCTGCCATAGAACTCTTTGTAGTTTTTGCTACAATCCACTAGGAAAACTTTGCAGCAAAAAGGATAAAGAGGTAGTAAATAAATTTAGCAAGCATGTTAGATTTGCAAAAATAATAAATAGAAAACAACAGAAGCAAAAGCATATTGCACAGAAGAAAGAGCCAGAAGAACAGAACCACACAGAGCAATCTGCACTTAGTGTTAAGGAACAAAATAAATAAATTTTTAAAATGTGGATAGGAAACAGCCCCATTCCCAGAAGTATAAGCCACACAGACACAGTTCCTTGGGAATTAATAATAAAAAAGTGAATCAGTAATAAGCTAAATTACAGGGAGTCTATCAGGAATTTCAGCATCCAAGAGGCAAAGTTTTGCTGGAGGTTTGCTAAGCAAAGATAATGAGTTGTATTATTTATGCTGCCTAAAACATTTGCTGGATGTAACATGAAAGTGCAATATTTATTTGAGATGCATTAGGGAGCAAAAACACAAGACTGGATACTTCCCCCAACCCTCCTGCATTTTCTTTCTTTTTCTTCTTCTATTAATAGTGTTCTTGCAGTGCTGAAAACACAGATGGAAGACACATGGCGAGTATTTACAATGGAGAACGGAAATCCATTCAATATTGAACTCACAGGCTTAAAAATGGATTTGCCGGAGAAATTACTTAAAATTACAAGACACAAATTACTAATAAAATATATAGAGACCTTGGTGTTGAAAAATTATTTCACAAATTTGCACATGTATTGTATTATTTCATTGTTTAAAAATCCCTAAATGGAAGGACAATAGTTTCTGCATTTTTTTAAATCTTCCATCATAAAAACCTACTCACTTATTATGACCTTTCAAATCAAAGGATGATACAACTTTCCCTTTCTCTGGGATGACATGCACAATATACACACTTTTTTGCAAAGCCGTGTTAGAGAAGCAATTTAATCACTTCATTCGGGATGTATTAGGGGTTCTAAGTATCTTGACACTACAGTGCTTAACGTAACTGTATTAACAGACATTAAAAATGCAAGGAGAGATAATTAAGCAAAATAAATTAAATACGCTTCCTGAAATATTCTGCAAGACAAACACTTTTTTGCTGCTTAAATGTTTTCCAGCAGATGTTGGCCTCTCAGCTTGCTTATCGTTCAGTGAAATTCAGAATGCAAAATGTTTAGAACCAAACACATGCCTGTGCACAAGTGATGGGTCTAAACATCCTTCCATAAATGTTACTGCATCAAAAAGCATCCCAAAAGCAATGAGACAAACTCTTCCAGTGTGGGTGGTGGGGCGGGAGTAAGAGTGGGGTGAAGAGACATAATTTCAGCTCTGTTTTATTGCTGCAAAGATGACATTTGTTTTTTTCCCCGTGTGCCTGAGCCTCTATCCTGCACACACAGCAGGAAATCAGCACATATGGGGGCTGGGGGTGGACATAGGTCTAAGGGACCAAGATCTAAGGGATGCCCAGTGGACATTCAGGAAGCGGGGAGAAACACCAGAGAAAAACCCTTGCATGAACAGCCCCTTAGAAAACTTCCAAGGTTACCAGGTGACTCCGCACCTTATCACAACCCCAACTGCAAACAGCCCAGGGGCCAGCTGAACCAAGAACTCCACAGTCTCCATCCCGGAAATACCAAGTCTGGGCCGCTAAATGGAACCACGCAGCCAGGAACATCCCAAATACAAGATCCTCAAGCCAGGAGCCCCACAGTCTGCAGCAAGCTTGGCCACTAATGGGCTAGCACTCTTCCCCCCCAAGGGGGCTCACACCCCAGACAGCCTGTTTGCCACCACAATCAACATGCCTGGTGAGACATAGCAGAGCACACACTTCTGTTGTAAGGGCTCAGATGGACTCCAGATCTCACTGGTGCAAGTTGCTAACAGTGAGCTGCCAAGGGCTGCCCTGACAGAGAGCACCGGGGTCTGGCCTCTGCCCATGCTCAGTAGGCCACTCCAGACCCGTTTCACTGTGTGCTCTTCTGCCTGCTTCCACTACCCCATCCCAACTAGACAGGAGCTGGTGGGCATATTTATTTTATTTATCTCTTTATTTATTAAATTTATGTCCCACCCTTCCTCCCAGAAGGAGCCCAGGGCAGCAAACAAAAACACTAAAAGCACTTTAAACATCTTAACATAAAAACTTTAAAACATATTAAAACAAAACAAAAATAATGTTAAGTAATCATTTCATTCATTATTCAATATCAAATTAAATCGCAGAACAAAATTTAGTTTTCTCTACCCAATGATGTTTCAATACAATGCAATGTTTTTCATTTTCATCTATGAAAGACTATGTGAATTTTTCTTCTAAGTGACAACAACTTCATGGATACCTCAAACAGCATAGCAGACACTCTGCATGAGTGTTCCGTGTAGGTCAGGACCTTAAATAACATTTTCTTGCAGAGTGTGCAGATTGCACTGACTTATTGCTTGGGACCACAATACCTGATGGAACGCCTCTCCCGATCCGAACCCACCCGTACACTACGTTCAAGATCAAAGGCCCTCCTCCGGGTGCCTACTCCGAGGGAAGCTCGGAGAATGGCAACAAGGGAGAGGGCCTTCTCAGTGGTGGTCCCCAAATTATGGAATGATCTTTCTGATGAGGTGCGCCTGGCGCCAACACTGTTATCTTTTTGACGCCAGGTCAAGACTTTCCTCTTCTCCCAGGCATTTTAGCATGTGTTCTATATTGTTTTAAATTTTTAAATTGTGTTTTAAATTGTTTTTAAAATATGTATTTTAAATTGTATTTGTTTTTAGTTATTGTAAACCGCCCAGAGAGCTTCGGCTATGGGGCGGTATACAAGTTTAATAAATAAATAAATAAATAAAACATAGTTTAAAATAAAACATCTTAAAAACAACTTTAAAAACATCTTAGAAAGCAGTTCCAGCACAGATGCAGACTGAGATAGGTCTCAGCTTAAAAGTCTTGTTGAAAGAGGAAGGCCTTCAGTAGGCACTGAAAAGATAACAGAGATGGCACCTGTCTAATAAAGGTCCACTTCCTATTTGTGTGGAACAGACCGCCTGATAATATGGTATCTGCAGGAGGCCCTCACCTGCAGAGTGCAGTGATCAACTGGGTATATAAGGGATAAGATGATCTTTCAGGTATCCTGGTCCCAAGATGTGTAGGGCTTTGCACACCAAAACCAGCACCTTGAACTTGGCCCGGCAACTGATGGACAGCCAGTGCAATATGGGGCTGCTGACTTGTTATAGCGGAGCCAAGCTTGCTCTGGGAGAAAACCTTTCTGGGAGGAAATTGTGTGAAAGGCGAAGCACAGCTACAAGGGAGGAAGGGAGGTAGAGAGGCGAAAGCTTTTGCTTTCTCTTACAAGATCTACATGAACACTTGTGTGGAATAGCACAGAAGGGCTCAGTTTATTTTTAGTTGTGTTTTGAATAAAGAATGAAAGAAACTTGTAAAAATATCAGCACCATTTGTTGGAAAGAACTGTATGACTCATCAACAGTGGTGTCATTGGCACTAGCCAATAGCTACTGGGAAGCATCCAACAGATTACCATCATCATTATAGGCAACACCACCACTAAGTGCTATACAGGGAACAAGACAGTTCTTCCCTACAGATTCACACTTAACAGACATGAGACAAGAAGAGAAAAGAATGAGGCAGGAAGAAAAAAGAAATGCATGGTGGAATGATGGCTGGTAACTCAGATGGCCTTAAAAGAGAATTTGGGAAATTATTGGAGAAGGAAAAGGCAATGAGGTCTGTTGGAACCCCCACACTGGGAGGCAGCATGCCTCGGCATCAGTCCCTAGGGAAGGTAAACAATGGGGAAGGACGCTGCCTTCGTGTCTAACTCATGAGCATCTAGGGGAACCTGGCCAGATGCTGGACTTTGGACCAATTCAACAAGGCCAGTCCTTAAGCAGGTGCCAGTGACACAGTACTACCAGCTTCGGCACAGGAACTTAACAGTTACTGCCTTCTCCAGCAACAGCAAAAAAATAAACCTATCCAAACACCCCAGTTACAAAAGTTGAGAATAAAAAAAAAATCATACGAAGGATTCCTTCAGATAGCTGGAAGGCAGCGACTGTTGTGGGCCATTCATGTAAAAAGCAAACACACACACACACCCTGTTCTCCAATTGAAGTTTGCACCCAACACAACGTGCAAACTAATTGAGTGTAAACACACACAACAACACACACACAAGTTGCTTTGCATTCTGCCATCTCACGCCAGCCCGTGTAAAGCTGATTCTCTCTGCCTCTGGGTGCCTTCCTCTGCGGCTTTCCTTATAACTCAGCCCATTCACAATATGTTTCAAGAGGAATTAGTTGCAAAAAGACAGACAAAGAAATAGACTCTTAACTTCTTTGTGGATTTACTGCCATCGCCGACCCTTCTGGGGCTGCTTAAAACCATCAAGCAACTCCATCTGGTATTGAAGGTATTTTCATTTTATAAACAAACAGAGCAGTCCCTCAAAGGCAGTCCCTGTTCCGCAGTATAAATAAATGGTATGTCTAGTTCACCATCCTTTTTCCCTACAGTACCCAGCCAGATCCTCTGGGAATGCGAGAAGCACAGCACAGACAAGAGGGCCCTTCCCTTGCTGCTTGTGCCAAGCAAAAGTATACTGCCTCTGAAGCTGGAAGCTCCATTTACCAGCTCAGAGGAGTTCTTAAGGCATCAACTCCCAGGTCTTTGTCTCCATAAATGTTATTATGATTTTTGAGAAAATAAAGTGAAGGGGTTTAAAAGAGTTTAGGTGTTACTTATTTGGCAAGGCTCAAGGAAATTTTCTCTCAAGCACTTAGAGCATCAATCCGCCACAACAGTAAATGCATTTGCTTTTAATTTATGTTTCCATGCATGAATACATTAGGATCCCCAATACTGAAAAGGGGATTACTGATATGTGAGCATCCCCTTCTGAAGAGATCCTCCAGAGGCCCATTTGAGAATTAATAATAATCCATATTCCCCCCTTCAGAAACTGTAGAAGGAACACTCCAATTTCCCTTGTGAGCCCTTTGATGTGTGCATCATTAAGGAGCCGTAATGGCCATACGTTCAGTATTATATCACATGCTGCGGCAAATATTTTCTGAAATAAATCCCAAATAATCAATTTGTGAAGAGTCAACATTTTTAAACACTCCTTGTAATAAACCCCAGCCTCTCACATCCATCACCATGAGGGCAGTGCAGGATTTATGGCGCCGGCAGCCCAAGGAACAGCAACAGGGCAGAGGCCTTTTCTCCTACTTTCATGTAAATGCTTAAAATGGGAAAGAATAATACATGTGTCCTAAGAGCCATGCACTCTGCAGTTCAACTGGCCCCTCCCTTATCTAGCCACAGACATGCCACAAGGCTCCACCAGTCGTACAGTGGCAAATTCAGAAGTGAAGCGTCCGTCCATGATAGTCACAGCCACATCCCCTTCTAAAATGATATAACCTTCTAAGATTATAGAATAATCTGGCCAGGCTTCAATATTGCTTTCTGCTTCTCTGTCACTGTCACCGTTTGACTCAAAGGAGCTCCTTTCTCTCTGATTGGCTCCAATCAGCAGGAAAGGTCAAGGAAGCAAGTTAGAAGACTCTTTTCAGTAGCTAACACACTCCCCTTTCATGCTTTGGCTCATAGGACACCAGAGACATAGGGACCCTGCTGGGATCTGGCTCCCCCAAAAGTAAAGGGTCTAAGACGCTCCCCCCCCCCCCCAGTCCCTGAACAACTACAAAATGTGGCTAGGATTCCAGCTATGCTTATGTTTGGCTCCCCAAGAGAAACGTGAAAGCATTTTGCATGTCACTGAAATCTTTGCCAGGCAAAATGGCATACAGCAATAATACCATCTAGCATGTAGAGAGCACTTGAGGGTACCCACATGCATCATCTCAGGAATCCTTGCAAGCGATCCTTTCAGGCAGGCCAGTGCTACGATCTCTACCTTTTGCATTCTTGGCCAGGGGGGGTGTGGCCAGGGGTCTCCATTCATGGCCTGACACACTGGCAAGGCCACAGGAAACTGAGATGTCTGTATTCTGAGGAGTTTGCCAGCATCCTGATGTCAACTGGCACTCTCTGGGCAAGTGCAAGCACAGGCTTTGGTGTTGCTGCCACCACCACAGATGTAAGGCAATTGGCAGGTCCCAATCCCTCAGATTCCTCTGACAGTACATTCAAAGTTGAAGGGATGCTCCAGATGTGGGCAGCACAGACCCCAAGCCAGTATGAGCCATGCGCTCCGCCGGGGTGGGGTGGGGGAGCCACCTAGAAGAAGGCAATGCCTCTTCTGTCCTAATATCAGTCATTCAGAGTCCTCAGGAAACCAGAATATGTAAGGCTGCCATCCCAACACACAAACAAACGCTTCAGTCTGTGGAACTAGCATTGCCACAGGTGCCACATAATACTCCTTCTGCATATGTAAGAGGTGTGGCAGTACCTACACCTTGGAACTCCCTGCCTATTGACATCAGGAAGGCAACTTCACTGTACTCTTTTTGGCAGGAAATTGTTTTCCTTTAAGCAAGCCTACCCAGACACATAGATGCAGGTGTGTTTTTTAATATCTTTTTTACCTTTCTGTTGATTTTAATTATCTTTTTAAAATGTGTTTTTAATTGTTTTTATTGA
The DNA here is from genome assembly GCF_030035675.1 of Rhineura floridana. Taxonomy (NCBI): domain Eukaryota; kingdom Metazoa; phylum Chordata; class Lepidosauria; order Squamata; family Rhineuridae; genus Rhineura; species Rhineura floridana. The sequence goes on from NC_084497.1 coordinate 12,835,660, forward strand.
TTTACTATTTATTTATTTATGTGAACTGCTTAGAGGGTTGTTGTTTTTTCTTACAATGAAGCAGTATATAAATGTTAAAGTAAATAAATAGGCAAAGTACCTCATGCCCCCCAGTGGCTCTCAGAGGGTGCACTAGAGGTGTGGACAGTTCCATGAAAAAGCTTTGAAGGCCCATTACCTCTCAGAGAAAGGCCAAGGCTACTCCTTTGCTTTTGAGCCTGCTGAACAACCAGGCATCTTCCCCTGGGATCTGTCCTTAGCTCTGCAAAGGCTCCCCGCTGCCCCCCAATACACCACTTCCTGGTCTGCTGGTGTTACTCTCTTCTAGGTTTTTTTTATTGGAGGTGCTGAAATTGGGGTGTATGCAAAGATTGAACACCTACGCAAACCCCAATGGCACCTGCTCAAGGTCCATCTCCTCCAGGCCTTGGGCAGTGCCTCATGGATCACAGCCTGCCCAGAAGGGGCAAATCTATGCTCTGTTGTGCAGTGCTGGCTACCTCCCCATCCACAAGCTCACCCAGCCAGCCAGTTTTTCTCCACCCCACCCCATCCCCCTGACTTTGGTGGCAGAATTAAGTATGCATGGCACTGTGGTGGGCAGAGAGGGTTAAGACTCTCCTCCCAAGCCCAGTCCCCTGGTGGGGATGCACGCTGCCCCCTCCCAGTCACCAGACAGATCACTTAATCAGCAGAGAGGGGTTCACAGGCCCTCCTCCTGAGCCCATCTGCATGGCTCAATGAAGGTGGGGAAACTGAGTGCCTGTGTGTGTGAGCGGGGCTGGGGCACAGCCATGCCTGGCATCATGTGGCCCCCAAGAAGAATGTGCCCACATGCTGGGGAAGGTGGAGGTGGCCCTGGAGTGAGACCAAGTCACTCCTTTAACACAAAACTCTGCAGTGTTGAGCCAAGCACATAACATGCCACAGTTGGCTCAGCATGGCTGCATCAAACCCTTCTTTTAAGTGGCTCCTGCTCTATTTTGCTGAAACGCATTAAGCAGCCGGTCTGAACAACATGAACCTAATTAGTTTGCAAACGACACCGCTCACCTCCGATGGAGAGTAAAACCCATGTTAAATTAAAGCAGATCAGAACGTCCTAGGAATAGTTTTGCAAGATTAGCGCTGCTCTCACAAGTTGCTTCACCCTCCGGTAATAACCCAGGAGTACATTTTGCCGACAATTGCAAGGAACTGAGTAATGCCAGCATATTTTTGCAATTTCAGATCCAGCTAGGGGTTCTTTACCGAAAGCCAGACAAACCCCTTGGTCACTGACTAAGAGGGGATGGCTTTGAAAGAGAAAATAAAAAGACAGTGTGTTCCCAAGTAGCTGCACTTCCTGAGTTCCCAAGCTGTGTTGATAATAATAATATGCTATTGTCACCAATGTAACATCCAGCTTCCATGTAGCCTGAACGCCGCGGAAGCCTTTTGTGGGCTGGTCATGTTCTTTTTTCTTTCTGACAGCAATGCTCTAGAGTTTACAAAGTAATTGGAAACTTTTTTGAATCCATACATATATGGCAATCTGCAATAACGTCACAGGATTATAAGGATAGCAATGGAAGTTTCGCATGCAAAATTGACATCTTGCGGCCTCTTTCCTCCACAAGGGGTAATTTCATTACTGAAATGAAATTTAAAACAGGTAAAGCACAGGATAAAAAGAAAGCATAAGATATTGACAGTGCCACAACTCCAGAGGTCGTTTAAAGACGTTCAGGGGCATCGTCATAGGACCCGACCCTGAAGACAGACGTCAGAAATCAGCAAAGTGTCCCACACGAGGTACAGAACTATGAACACCTCCTGAGAATTTGCTGTTTAAACATTGGCCCAGGTTCACTCAACATTCTTTGCACATTTTGTCTAAAGGGGCCCCTCCCAGAGTTCCCCTCTGAGGCAAAATCCACTGGCAACTCTGCTGTCAGGTAAAAGGGACTGTGACTCGCAATGGGCTGAGCAGCCAGTTCCATCCTGCTTCAGCATCGCTGTGGCACCCAGTCAGCCATCTGTTCCATCCCCAAGTGTCCCACTGCACCCTGCAGCATCCATTGTGTACATATTTTGTGTGCAGTTTTAATGTAACATGCACACGGTTCAATGCCTTCACCAGTAATAAAACATGCATTTTGCATGCATGTTTTATATAAAATACTTATTTTTGTGAGCATCGGAAATGCACTGCAAAATCTAAAGAAGTGTGTCATCTGACTAGGAGTTGCGTGCTGATTTGCAGGCAAGCTCAGGAGCATCAGATCAGAATGGCCCATTGCAAAAAAGAAGACTGAACTAATTCCTCCCACTTCCCTAAGGGTGAGCCTAGAGCAACCCGGCAGTTGCGTCCCTTGTGGCATTGTCTACTCAGAAGCCCATTCATGAGGAAAACATTTGCAGCCATTGCCTCTCCTGACAGTCAAAACCGGACCCCGCAGAGCAGCCACCGCCAAAGCACCAGAGCCTCCTCAGCTGTGGCTCAGCAACTGGCAAGTAGTGCCAATGGGCACCCACTGCTCACCAGGAGCCTACGGTCACAGTCTCAGGGCCCCAGGCAGAGCAAAGGATGAGGTGGAGGCACGGCAAAGAGCAGGGAGCCTGGAGGGTTGCTCCTGCGCTGGTCTGAAGCCTATGGAGTGATTCCTATAATCGCTGCAGGGCGGTGGGTGCTTATTTCTTACTTGCCATTTATAGCCCACCTTTTGCTGATCAATAACCCCAGGGCAGTTCACAACATGCACGCAACAGTCCAGTTCCAAAGTCACAAAGGTTCTTGGTCCAGCCTCCCTGGAGGAGACTGCATCCCAGTTAAAGAGCCCTGAGCTGGCTCAGGCCAAAGGCCCATTCAGTCTAGGACCATGCTGCACATGAGGACCAACCACATGCCTCCAGGCAAGCCTGCCAGCCCTCCTTGTTTTATGCTCTCAGAGCAGGTAACCCTAGAGATATACTGCCTCTGAACATGGAGGTTCCATACAGCCATTATGGTTGCATTCCTCAGCCACGGTCTGGACTTTCATCTCAGCATTCCTCTCCTCCCTGCCGTCCCCAGACCAGCTTCCCGACTCACAGTCCCCACACTTTTCCTTTCCCGCAAAACTGGCATCTGCTTGTCTGCCTCATTTGCAGGGCACTTGGGGGATTTTTTTTAAAACAAGTTTGGTGGGTGCAGAGTTGAGCTTCCCTTATTGCTCCCAGACGGCAGAGGGTGTTGCGTGTAGGTTTTACTTTCCATTAAACATTTTGCCAGCACTCTGGAGAGGTGGCTTGCAGCGTGAAAGAATGGCCACTGACGCGGCCTCTTGGCCACCTCAAAGGAAGGTGAGCACAACAGAAGCCTGCACCCGTCCAAGCAAACTGCACCAGCATCTCCTCTCCCTTTTGATTCGTTTCAAATGAAATTTCTCTTCACTTTTCTTGATGCATGATGGTTGGGCAGGAAATGTGACCCCCCCCCGCACAACATTAATCTCCCCCTCCAGAGGTTCTCCCTTCACACTCCTGAGCAACCAACAGTGCACAGCCTCTCCCTGCCTCAAGAGCCCAAAATGTGAGGATTTGTACAGTCTGTTCTTCAACCCCATGCACCCCCCAATTATCTCAGGCCCCTGGTTTTCAAGCTACTGTCTGCATCCCTTTCTCCTAGCATACACCCCTTCCTTCTTGTCAGTGCTCTGGCAACCCCTTTCCAGACTGGATTCCTAATCTTTTGTCTTTTTCCTGTCTGTGCCCCCCCCCAGACTACCTTGCACTTTTCCTTTGGTGTCTTTGACACTGGGATCCCTGCCCCTCAGCTACACACATTCAGTCTTCTTCCCAGTCCTTGCACCATCACGAATTAGCTGGCTTTAGCCCCAGGTAAAGTGACAACTCTCTTGTCCCTCACAGAACCCAGACTGCATATCGCTTGTAAGTTCCCAGAATGACTGAGCATTCTATGCCATCACACCAGCTCGCCAATGTCAGAGGCTTCACTGCCCAGGCTGCGGCAAGCAACATGAATGCCTACTCTAATTAATCCTTCTGATGCTGAGGTTAAGCTCAGTTAAGCCCCCCTCCAAGGCATTTTTTCTTATCAAAATTAATTAAGGAAAACTTTGTTATTATTTCCTCTGTGGTTTTCTACTTTTACAGCATTTTCCCAAGCATTCACACACACACACAAATTCTATTTCCCCCCCACCCCAAACAATAAGGGGGAAGTCCATTCTGCATTCATACACATCATTCCTAGATCTTTATAGAATTTTATGCACAAAAATAAAATAAAACAAGGCAGACCCATTAACTACATCAGCCAGCTGTAAATTCAGTGCACATCAGAAAGAAGCCGGGGTGATTTCCAACACTCAGCTTTACCTCTATTTATTAGTTGAATTTTTTAATTATGGCAAATTGATTATGAACACATCACTGGGGATTCTAACTAATTAGAAGTTCAAGGAGGGCAATGATTTGGGGGATCTTCAACAGCTTCTGCCAACAGATATAAATGTAGTACGGCCAAGTGAATTCACTTTGCTGCAAGCCATGGAAGCTGGGAAGGCAACAGGGCAACAGATGACAAGGAAGGCGCGGCACTCACTTAGGAACCTCCCCCTGCCCTGTGCTGTTTCAGCACATACTCACTGAGCAGCATCAGTGAATAAAACCAAGTGCTTGAGCACCTGCTTTGCACAAAGAAGGCCCCAGTCCCAAGCCCCAGCATCTCCAGGTAGGGCTAGGAAAGAGCCCTGTCTGAAATCCTGGAGAGCTGCTGCCAGCCAGTGTAGATAATACTAAGCTGAATGGACCAATGGTCCAGCTCAATACAAGACAGCTTCCTGCATTCCTTTGTCCTGAGAAAAGGGCCGTGGCCCCATGGCAGTGCGCATGCGCTGCTGGCAGAGGGTCCCAGGTCAGTCCCGGCAGCATCTCCAGCTAGGGCTGGGAAAGACCCTTGGCAGCCACTGCCAGTCAGTGTAGAGCAGGGAGAGGAATCTGTGGCCCTCCAGATTTCATGGGACTCAAACTCCCGTCAGCCCCCATCGGCAGAGCCAATGGCCAGGAGCAACGGGGGCTGTAGTCCTGGAACATCTGGAAGGCAGCAGGCCAGGTGCCCCTCAGTACAGGCAAAATGGAACCAGATGGACAGCAGGGAGCCGACTCAGTTTATGGGGGCTCTATGTGCTCCTTGTGGCAGAGCACATATTCCGCATGTACAGAAAGCTGCAGGTTCAATCCCTGCTGACATCTCCAGGAAGGAAAGGGGAACGGGAAAGATGCCCCGTCTGAACCCTGGAGAGTATCTGCCACTCAGTGTTCGGTGGACCGATGGCCTGACTTGGGGTGAAGCATCCCCATGTAACAAAACTCTGCCTTTCATTCGAATGCCCACTTTGGAAAACTTTGCTCTGGCCTTATCTCCCCCCTCCAAATAGCAAACTGAAATATGTAAAGGGCCATGTGCACCCTGGCCCTTTATATGCATGAGCTATGCTCCCTCCCAGCACGAGGCTGGCATCACAAATTTGGGACATGTCTTCACCAAAGTAAAGATAAGGTTTTCATAAAATTGATCCTGCTCATTCTTATGCATCACTTGAGCATAATCTGCACTTCATTGTTTGTAAAGCTTATGAATCACCTTGTCATAATAAAAACACCCAAGGCAATGTAAAATAAAAACAATTGCATATCATGTCCCCAGTCCCAATCATGCACACAAATTGTTAGGCAATGCGTGCACAATTAATTAGTTTAATTATGCATCCTGTTGCCCCATTCAAAGCATTGACAGAAGTGCAGATCTGAACCATCATTACACATCACATGCACAACTGGTTTGTCTGCAAAACTGCTTGCGTCGTTTTTTCCTCTGCAAATCTGACATTAGTATTTGTGAACTTGCTGTCTTCATGGGACTTGTATCCTATAATATGAAATTCACAAAGGGGAGGGGAGGTTGCACTAAACTGTTGCAGTATATATTCTCATTCCCTAACAGGATGGTTTTGTTCAGATATGTCCTCCTCTAGGATACCTCATTCCATCCCCAGTGGTTTTCCATGTTGCTTTTCTCACTGACACTTAATATTTTATGGCTACTCATTAGATGGGGGGGGGAGGGTCACCGTAGGGTTTTGTTTTTGTTTGTAAAGATTGGTTGTACTTCTCCAAGCATTGGAGCTCCTCTGAGTAGGTGGATACCTCTCCCTTGTTTGTCAGGGGCTCCAGTTTTGGCGCCAACAGGGGCTTTTTCCTTGCACTGGCAGGCGGGGAGGGACTTTTGTCAAGCTAAACCTCCCTCTCATTGCTCCGTGGTCCTGATGAAAATTGCCCCCCTGCACTTAGTTTTAATTTAATAAAGAAACCTTCAGACTCAGTTGCATGCTAGGCATTTAACATACTGTGCCGTTTGACCCTGAGAATGGAAGACAGACAAAAAGTCACACAGGAATTTAGCCCTACCCAGCCTACAGTTTTAGTGGCTTGAAACCAAATTTCACCCAGATTTGAAATTAAAAAGGGATGCTAATTCAAACCCTAGAGGGTTGAATCCAACCTTAATCTTGCTCAGAGTAGATCACTGAAATCAGTTGACATAACTAACTTAGGTCCATTAATTTCAATGGGTCTACTCTGAGCAAGATTAATGTTGGATACAAACCAAGGTAATTGTTTTTAAATAAATAAGCTCTGAGGATGACTTTGTAGGTATATAAACTAAGGACAGAGGAGGAATCCATTATTTTATACACAGAGAATTTGACAATTCCGAGCCAAGTCAAGCTTTGCTCGCACTGGGCTGTCTCTTCTACCCAGCCTTTCCTTTAGGTCTGAGCCCTCCTGCATGGTTGGTGTTTTTGTTAAAGAAAAGCACAGCTAATTATATCCAAAAGGTGTGTATTATATGTATAGCATGTATAAAAGAGTCCAGCCCTATGCTGTACCATATTTCTGCAGCATAATTTTATAAGTACATAAAGAAGAAATCTTTTACCTACAAATTTCTTCCACTTCTGCATTTTAATATGTATCTCTCTGTGTGCTGGTTGCTTTAGGAAACCTCAAGTGTATATGTGTATACCAATGTGTATCATAATGTGTATAATATGCAAAAACTATTTTTAGCAGAACTGGCAGAAGGAGTGGACTTGCTGAGTTTTCAGTTTAAGGAGTGTGCTGGGATTAGAAAAATAATCTGTGCAAATAAGCTTGACATCAAGATTTTCAGAAAATTCTATCCCTAGCTTTATGAGAATCCAAATTAACAAGGTGAATCAGGATGATTCGGGGTAGTTTTCACATTTCTGAATCGGATCATACAATTAACAAGTTTTGTTGAGGAGCACCAGAGGGTGCCAATCTTATGAGTAGCTCTGTTGACTCAGTTGCTCCATAAAGTTGAATTTTTCTTTCCATAAAGTTAAAGCTTTTTTTTTTTTGAGAAACAAAGCCAAGCTGACTGGGGAAATACCTAGAGGATGAGAGAGGAGTGGGTGCAGAGGGATGTGTGTGTGGGATCTTTCATTAAGACTAAAAGGTTTAGCTTTTAATCACAGTGAATTATTTTCCCAGTGCACCAGTCATGGTGATTTGGGGGAAGAATGCTTATTTATTTATTATTTGATTTATATCCCACCCTTCTTCCCAGCAGGAGCCCAGGGCAGAATGGAGGCATTCAAGAGGTAGCTGGACAGCCATCTGTTGGGAATGCTTTGATTTGGATTCCTGCATTGAGCAGGGGGGTGGACTTGATGGCCTTATAGACCCCTTTCCAACTCTACTATTCTATGATTCTATGAATGTTGAAGTAAACATAGGTTGTATAGGGTGTAAATGGAAGAGTCAGACTACTGGTGTGGTCTCTGTCTTTCCCAATAATTATTTAATAGAATCGTAGAGTTTGATGGGGCCTATAAGGCCAAGTCCAACCCCCTACTCAGTGCAGGAATCCAACTTAAAGCATCCCCAACAGGTGCCTGTCCAGTTGCCTCTTGAATGCCTCCAGTGTTAGAGAGCCCACCACCTCCCTAGGTCATTGGTTCCACTGTCGCACTGCTCTAACAGTCAGGAAATTTTTCCTGATGTTCAGCTGAAATCTGGCTTCCTGTGACTTGAGCCCATTATTCTGTTTCCTGCACTCTGGGATGATAGAGAATAGTTCCTGGCCCTCCCCGTGTAAAGAATACTGTCATGTCTCCCCTCTTCTCAAGACTAAACATGTCCAGTTCTTTCAGTCTCTCCTCACAGGGCTTTGTTTCCAGTCCCCTAATCATCCTCGTTTCCCTCCTCTGAACCCGTTCCAGTTTATCTGCATCCTGCCTAAAGTGCAACGTCCAGAACTGGACACAGTACTCAAGGTTAGTCCTAACCAGTACTGAATAGAGGGGAACTAGTACTTCACATGATTTGGAAACTGCAGTTCTGTTAATGCAGCCTAAAATAGCATTTGCCTTTTTTGCAGCCACATCACACTGTTGGTTTATATTCAGTGTGTGATCAACAACAATTCCAAGATCCTTCTCACATGTAGTATTGCTGAGTGATACTAACAATTCAAAATCATACCTTTCTCCTTTTTTCTTCATGGAGATGGAGTTCAAGGAAGGGGAAAGGGTTAGAAAAACCAGTAACCATTCCTGTTTTTTATATGTTAATGTACTGCCTTCAAGTCGATCTTGACTTATGGCGACCCTATGAAGAGGGTTTTCGTGGTAAGCGGTATTCAGAGGGGGTTTACCATTGCCTCCCTCTGAGGCTGAGAGGGAGTGACTGGCCCAAGGTCACCCAGTGCGCTTCATGGCTGTGTGGGGATTTGAATCCGGATCTCCCAGGCTGTAGTCCAACACCTTAACCACTACACTACACTGGCTCTCCCTGTTTTTTATAAGAAAGGTAAAATCTCTGAACGTGATAGCCACTGGACTAATTTGCTTGGCAGCTTTCTTACCTAGCAGCACCTCCTTCATGCCCCTAGTTTTCAAACTGCCTCAGGAAAACTGGGGAGGGAACACAGTTTCTGTTTTCCTCCTCCCCTGAAATAGCAAAGTCTGCCCTTGCAGGAGAAGGAGTGCACCTCTCTTTCTGAAATTTGCCTGGTTTCTTCCCCCTGCCTGAAATTGTTATCCAATTCTTGAAGAAAATAAAAAAGTTACTTTCTTTTTTGAAATGATGATGATGATGGTTCCCTGCACTAAAATCCCGAGAAGGAACTGCCTGAAAGATGGCAGGCTTAATCCACTCTGGAGGGACTCCTTTGCCTGCAAATTTCACCCACCTGTGTGAAAAGGGGGGGGGGAGAGTTACAGCCATTTTTATATTCCTTATTATAGTCATTGGAGGCAAAACGGCCTCAGATTTAATAGATAATATTTGGACCTGAATAACGAATCCAATCAGAACACAGAGTTGATCTGAAACTGATTGGGCTGCTTCCAAACTCTATAGATATAAAATGACTCTTGTGGTTGCTGCACATCCTTAATAGAATCATACCTTTTAAAGTTTGTGTTGCTTTCTAAAATCCCTACAAACAGCTTAACTGGCAATGTTGGGAGTGGATGGGGTGAAAAGAATGAGTAAAATCTACGCTGAGGTTATGCAGAGAAGTTTGAGCTAAGCGATGTAGCTGATGATCTCGCCCACAACAACTCACTTGGACCCCTTATGGAGACTAACCCAATGGCCCAATGAAGGCAGAATTCAAAAGATCCCATCATTAATGGCCAGGGCTTTGCCTAAACCGTTTTTATGAAACTCTACTGAGTTTCGGTAGACATCTGCCCCCCCCCTCTCTTAAATCTGTAAACCACTGTGTTCCAAAACTGGACTGTGGGACACTATAACCTGCTGGTTTAGCAGCTAATTTTTTTAACAGGGAACTGTTTCGAACTGGGGCAAACAAAATTAACTGCTGCGCCCACTCAGTTTCCCCAATATAGAAAAGCAAAGGGCTCCCTTGACCCCATTCATGCCTTCCTTTTCCCTGCTGCAGTGATTTCAGCAAAATCCTCTCTTAACGCCCCTCCCAGGAACAGGTGAATCAGACTATTACGGGCTCATCTAGCTGAGGCATCCTGATCCCAACGGTTTGTAAGGGAGATGCCCCCAGGAAGTGCACCAGGAGGGGAGCCCTCCTCCATACCTGTACCCCAGCAGCTGGAATTCAGAAATACACTGCCTCAGAACATGGAGGTTCCACTGAGCTGCCAAAAGATCTCCCCCTCCGAAAAGGTTAAGAAGTTTATCTTCTTTATTTGGCACTATTTCCCAACTTTCTCTTTGAGAAAAACGAAGAAGCGCCAAGGGGAGTCAGTTGAGGCCAGCCGTTCATTCCCCTCCAGAGGTTTCTAGACCATCATCTCCCTTCAGTGTAGATGATGGAAGTTAAGAGTCCTGCAAAACATGGACGGCACCAGGTTGAGGAAGACTGATCTAGTCCAACAGCTTGATTGCCACAGCAGTCAGCCAGGTACCTCTGGAAAGCAGCGCCCAAAGGCAACAGCACCTCTTCTGGGGTTTTTGGTCCCCATTGTCTGGCATTCAGTGATATACTGCCCCTGGATGGAGAGGCTCCACCTCCGTGGCTCATTTCCATTTACTAATCTGATTTCTTGCTGGCCCTTTGCAGCAATAGAAAATACGATGATATAAACAGATTAAAAAAAGACATAAAATGATCCAAATGGAACAAAGCAATATATTGCTGTCTCTCAGCTGACAGTGAGGTACCTATGATGGAGATCCAGGCACAGCTTTTACTGCTGTTCCTACTGGGGGGGGGGAGGGTCAAAGAGCCTGTTGCCGGCTCAAGGGAAGCATTTGAGGTGCCTCAGGGACAGAGCAAACGTGGTGAACTATAGCAACTTGCAAAGCAATTAAAGGACTTTGCCAAAACATCCCATTCATGGTGTTTCTGCCTCCAGGAAGACTGTTCCACCACGAGGAACGCTGCCCATTGAAGAGGATCTGGGCACACGCTCTAGAGGGTTGCAACAGCGCATGCAGAGCGATGGCCAGTCTTGTTGGGCCTCATTGCTGAGAGCACGCTCTAAGCACGCAGCCCCCTCCTCTTGCAATGTCAGGATCCTGTCCAGCCCAGACCCCAAAGGCCTCTCTTCAGAGGACGAAACTTTGGACCCTGCAGAGGACCCGGCTTCAGCGGAAGACCTGGAGGAAAGCACAGTGGGCCCAAAGGCACCCTAAGCAACCTTATCTCAGGTCAACATCACCAGCTGCCCATCGCATTTCCTCTGATTTCCACCCTTCCTTGCTCCTTGACTCTCCCATAGAGAGGTGAAGGCCCAGGAAAAAAACTGAAAAGGTTTTTTAAAAAATGAGCTTTAGAAAAAGAAAAAAACCAGGGGGAAATCCTCTCTCTCCCCCTCTCTCTTCTCTCTCTCTCTCCAAAGTTCACAGGGGTTTTTTCTGGACCTTTGCTGCTCTCCTCTCCCCCTGCGCCCTCACCCCCAAGGGCGGAGGCAGAGGCAGACCCCCCCCCAGGGATGCCTGTTCGGCATGCAGGTGTCCCTGTTTGCCCAGCTGCAAAGAGTGACCCAGCAGAGAAGAGCTGGCCGTCCGTCTCCTCTGGCCTTGGTGGAGTTAACAGCTCCCTTCTGAGCTCCTTTTAAGGCCCACCTGTGGACCTTCCGGCTCTGCTCCCGAAGCGGCTCTAGCCCCCACTCGGCCTCCAGCAGCTCCCACACCAGGCAGCCGTCTTGGACGCCACAGCAGTACAAGATCAGGCGCGGAAGGGCAGTGACCGTCTAGGGAATCCTCTGCCTGCCATGACTGATCTTCTTCTCAATCTCCAGAGCAGGTTTCCAGGAGACAGGTTCGAACCTCCTGCTGCTTAACCCACAGGAGGTCAAGAAAACAATCTCCTGTAAGTCAACAGTTTGCAAAGCGTGTTCTGGGGAACTCTGATTCTTCTGAACGTGCTGATTGGCCCAAGTTAATATTCTGTGCTCTGATTCTGAGCTGATTCAGTTCAGCCGAGCCAGAAGTGTATCTGTCTCCAGCAATCTCAGGCCAAAGTGACTATACAAACGTAGTCCTCCACAAGCACCATTTTGCGTTTGCACATTCATTTCTTGGCTGGATTTAATCTGGCTGGTGAAAACCATTCTTCCCACTTAGCCAAGGGCACGTGCACCATAATTTGTGGCATAGAATCATAGGACCAGAGAATTGGAGAGGTGGCTTTGGAGTCTGTCTAGTCAAACCCCTTGCCTGGGACAGGAACTCCACAGCTAAGAGCATCCCTAACAGATGGCTGACCAGCTTCTGCTTGAAGACTTCCAGAGCCCACCAACCTCTCAAAAAGCGACTGCTCTAGCCATCAAGACAGCTCTCCTAATGTTCAACTGAAATCTGCCCTCCTGTAACTTGAGGCTATTAGATCCAGTCCTGCCCTCAAGGGGGCAGCAGAGAACGAGCCTTTGCCCATTTATGGCAGGCCTTCAGATAGCTGGAATGTGCCTCAGTCTCCTCTTCACGGGGCTCAACACACCCAGTCCTTCAACACACCTTTCCTCATGGGGCTTCTTCTTTTCTGTAGCACTCTCCTCCTTCATTGCCCTCCTCTGAACCCCTTCCAATTTATCTACATCCATCTTAAAAGTGTGGCTCCAGAACTGGACACAGTACTCCTGTCGAGGCATGACTACTAGTTCAGAACAAAGTGGAACCATTAATTCCTGTGACTTGGAACCTTGTTGTTGTTGGACTGCCTTCAAGTCGCTCCCGACTTATGGCGACCCTATGAATAGGGTTTTCGTGGTAAGCGGTATTCAGAGGGGGTTTACCATTGCCTTCCTCTGAGATTCAGAGGCAGTGACTGGCCCAAGGTCACCCAGTGAGCTTCATGGCTGTGTGGGGATTCGAACCCTGGTCTCCCAGGTCACATCTGACTCATGTTCTGCTTGTGAACAATGATAATTCCCCAAAACACTTTTTCACACATGTACTACTGCCAGCCCAGGTATCTCCTATACTATATTTGTAAGTTAGTCTTTGTTTTGCCTAAATATGAACTTTACATTTGTCCCTGATGAATTCCACTTGGTCAGTTACAGCCGAGTTTTCCATTCAATCATGGTCATTTTGAATTTTACTCATCTACCACGCCCACTTCTTTTTCAGGCCTCCCCCCATCCTTTCATCTGAGGCATGCAGATGTCAAGGATCCCTGCCCTTCTGAAACATTCTCAGCTCACCACTTAGCTTGACTGCATGTTAGAATCTAAACAGTAAGATCTCCCTCTACCTGATGCTCTCCCAGTATGGCTGGACTTCAGCCTCCATCGCCCCTCGCCAGCCAGCGCCAGCGATGATGGGCACTACAGTCCACAAGGGGAAGGCTGTGTTAGACGAACATCTGCAAAAAGACCCGTCCTCCAGTTTCACCAGTGCTGTGCCTCCTTGTGACAGACATTCGTCCAATTCGTCCCCAATCCGCTCCTGTGGAACTGGCAAGCCATCCCAACTCTACAATAACAGCAGCAAAGCAAACATCTCCTGTTTTCTGGTTTTTAATCTAATCCCTCAGAGTGATTTCAGTTCCTTCAACTTTGTACAAGTTGGTAAGTGTGCCTCCCTCCTCCATCTGAGGAAGACATCTCAAGAGAGCTCTAATGGCAACCCAGATTCTGAGCGAATTCCAGCTGACACACGCCACGAGTTGCTTCAGGCCTGCCCTCATTTTACGCTCAGCTGACAGGTACGCCCCCTGCAGATGGCCCACGCCTCCTGGCATTTCTGAATGGCATGGGAGCGTGGAGACCTCTGGCTTCCCTGGCTTCATGCACAGATGTGACAGCAGCCTAGGAGGCTGCCTTGAAGTGAGCTGGACCCTCCGTCTATCCAGCTCAGTATTTTCTGCCCTGACCGGGGAGTCTCTCCCAGCCCTCCTCAGAGATGCTGCTGGGATTGAACTTGGGCCCTTCTGCATGCAAGACAGGTGCTCTGCCACTGAGCTCCGGCCCTCCCCCAACACTGAGTCAAAGGATGGGGACTGAGCATCAGTGCGATTTGCAGAGGGTCCAACTACATGTTACGAAGAGCCACTTCCAGTGAACCCAACGTGCCTCTCCAAGAAAGTTTAGTAAAAGATCCACGGGATGTGGCATCATTACAGTCAGTATTTCCATGCTCCCTGCAAGTGCTGGCACATGATTGTTTTGCGTGGTTCTACTACAGTTTTAAATTGTTTAGTCTGTTTATACCTTTGCATTCTGCCTTGGGATGCCACAGGGAAGGTGGTATACAAACCCTAACCCTAACCAAATAAATAAGAAGAGCCGGCTGCAGCTGCATCAGGCCAAAGGGGGTCTCTCTAGACCGGTAGCCTGTTCTCACAGGGGCCAAGCAGACGCTTCTTCCGGGAAGCTCCCAAGTAGGACCTGAGCGCAACAGCAGCACTCCCCCCCCTGTAATGCCTAGTAACTGGCATTCAGAGGCACAGAGCCCCCAACAGTGGAGGCAGAACACACCCACCACAACTACTAGCCACTTACAGCCTCATTCCCTCCATTAATTTGCCTAAAGCCTTCAAAAAGCCATCCAGGTCAGTGGCCATGACTATATCTTGTGGGGGGTGAATTCCATAACTTAACTATGCAACATTGAATAGGTCATTTCCTCCTCTTGCCACACGTCACTGGGAAAATGCAGGCCGGCGGCAGCAGTGTACCTGCAACACGTACAGAGGCCCTGGGGAAAGCAGTGGATCAAGCACACCCTTGCCATTCAGGGGTGACAAAGCCAGCATGGTCGCAGCGCCCCCGTCCTTGAATACAAAAATGTCAAGCGAAAAGTGCTTCCCCCAGGAGGCAAGCGAGGCAGCAATGGGAACCTCATCAGTCCAGAAAGAGGCTGAAGGGTGCAGCTATGTTACAAAAGCAAAGCCCCCGGCAGTGGCCGCAGGTGGGTGCTCCCCTTCTCAGCAAAGAACTGCTCAGTTGTTGCATTGGCATGGTTGACGCAGCAATCCCCTCGCTGCCCTGTGCCAGGAAGAGCCAGTGAGTGACAAGCAGCTTCCAATATTCATGAGCAGTCTAATCAGTGCCCAGTGCCTGGGACCTGGGAGTCGGTGGCAAGGAGCTCCCGGACCATCTGCATCTTAACGTGTGCCAGAATGAAATGAACTGCAAGAGGGAAAGAAAGGAAGGAAGGAAGGAAGGAAGGAAGGAAGGAAGGAAGGAAGGAAGGAAGGAAGGAAGGAAGGAAGGGTTCCCCACAACAATTCTTCCTTGATTTGTCACTGCACTACAGAAAGTGACAACAGAAAGACACAGACAGCAAATCTTTAATGCTTGTGGTATAGGAAAAAACCCTACCCAGTCACATTTTAAATGTCAAACATTTTCATCAAGGATGCAGAAAAAGCTCAGCAGCATCCAGAGTCATAACAGCACCTGAACGTCCTTGGGCCAAGATCCATAGCAGAGCAACAACAACAATGTGACTTCTTAGAGATCTTTGGAGTCACTGGAAATTCTTCGCCCGCCCACCTCATGAACCACCACAGCACCAAACTGCTAGATGTGGCTTAAGCCGGTGAACAGGCCACTCTCCAAACAAAGGGCTGCCCCTTTGAACCTGCCAAATTAAAGGCCGTTCAGTTGGTAACTGCATCATTGGAGGAAAATGAGCTAGAATTTAAGAGAGTCTGACTGCACACAGCCAGTGTTCCCCTGGATCTCTCTAGAGGCAGTTTAATTATTAAGTACAGAGTAGGAAAAGGAAACCTCTAATGGCTAATGGTCATTGCAACTCATTATTCTACAAAGCAAGTTCTCTTTTCAGCGTGGATGAGAAATGCCACCAGGCATCATATCTCTTAAAAAACCTGACATGTATTAGAAGCATGTTTTTTACTTTATTTTTCATTGAAGTTTTTTTTTTAATGTCAAAACTGGCTCAATGTAGCAGAAGCTAAAACTTTAAAATACACAGTCACTCAAAAGAAAGACACTCAATCCCTCAATCCCTTATGAATTAACGAAAGAATAAAATGCAGCAACAAATAAACTATTATATCGATTGTACTTTGTGCATGCTCTTTTACATCTGAACAAATCTGTTTTATTTTTGTTCTTTTAAAGCACTCTTGCTATCACTATTTCCTGGCTCCAGAAGCCATTTCTTCCCAAACACTTATTTTTGAAACCAAAAGGAGAATGGATTGAAACTCGCTTGGACACCAAATGCTCTTTTTGCTCTTAGTCAATGCAATTCACAATGGCGATAACGATCATGAGGGTGAGGAGGATGAAATAAACTCCATTCATAATCAGATTTCTGCTTTCAAAAGACTCCATAAAAAGATGAATGGGGAGAACCCTTTTCCCAAACATTGCGCGGCTTCCTGGCCACAAGGATAACCCTTGCACTTTCCTTGGCGACACAAGAAGACACAAAAAGCTTAACAAGGAAAAGCAGAGAATCAACTCACTTCCAAGCTATTCCAGCCCTTTACCGCATAACAAGAAAGACATATTCTAAAACGTAGAGCAGCAAAGAACCGCCAGAGCACTGGTTTAAGCCGCACACCAACATAAGCACCTTACTTCCTGCAAAGCAATATGGGACTCCATAGCAATATAGGAATAACATAGCAATATGGGACTCCTGCACTGGCAGCAGTTAAAGCAACACATGAAGAAGACCCTTCAAAAATAAATGGGGCAGAGCATTTTGAAAAAGGGATGTAGCAATTTCGCAAGCGGATGTAGCAAGACCAAGCGCTCCCCTGCACATTTACCTCCACTCCCTGCACCTTCAGCTTCATGTGATCTTCTCGGGTGGTCTTCCCGTCTTTCCGCTTCTTCCAGCAATATCCATCTTTCCTGTATTTCACCTTCTTCCTGTTGTACAGGATCATAGAGCCATTCTGAGGCCTGAAAGACAAAAGGAGGGTGGTTCAGTGATGCAGCCTGAGCAAATCTACAGGCTGATTCACACCCATCCCTTGGCAACTGTAGCTGCAAGCTGTGAGGACCTGCATGAGTGAATGAGCCCCACAGAGGCAGCATCCCAGGCAAAACGTCCACATCCCCTCACATTACAAAACCCGCAACACTTATCACCCGAGTCCAGGCCCTGTTCAGCTGCTACTTATCAGGTGTAGAGAACTCAACCCTACAAGGGAAGCTTTTGAGGGCCAATGAAAGCTGCCAGAGAAGGGTCCCAGGCTATGGTCTGAAGGCACATGAGGCCAGCACTCTGCTGAAACTAAGCAGGGTCAGGTCTGGTCAGTGCCTGGATGGGAGGCCGCCTGGGAACCATATGTAAGCCGCCTTGGGTTTCATGAAAAGAACGGTGGAGTATAAATGTAATAAATACATAATAAGGGCAACATTCTCCACATGGCAGAAAATAACTCCCCATCTGATATTGCTCTTCCTTGCAAAAAAACACCCACAAGTTCCTGCAGTGCAATAGCTCAGAATGGAAGCTGGTTCAAATTTGGAGTCGGCAGCAGCGCCCTACGCCAGCGCAGCATCACAATTACGAGCATGAGCTGTGAGCTGGATGCCCCCAGTGCAAGCCTCAGGAGAACAATGGACACGCCCAGCAGCCTCAGGTGCACTCAAGGCTGGCATTACTGGGCATCTGCCAAGGCCTGCACTCCCCCAGGGGGCAGCTCCGGGCACCTCTTGGCCCGTCTGCTGCCCTTCCTTGCAATCGCTCCCTGTTTGCCTTGACTTTTCCCAGCAAGAAAGCAGTGGCTCAAAAGCGAGCGCGAGCGCAGGGTCCTTCACTTCCTCTGCATCCTCCTCATGGCCCACCCAGGACACTTTGGATGATGCAGCCAACCCTGAGCAAACTTCACCCTCTCTCTCTCAGCCTCCCTCCCCATCTGCAAATGGGGACAGACCTGATCAGTCAGGATGACCCACCCAAAGAGTCACGCGCATGTCCTGAAGCCAAGAGGGGAGTATTTTGTCTGGCAGCAGACACCAAAGCAGGGCTCCTTCTGGAGAGAAGCCTGTGCAGGACATCTCCCCCCCCCCAATTGCCTCCTCCATTTGCGGGAGCTTCTCACTGGCAGGGAAGGGGTCAAGCTTCTGCCAAGTGGCCCAGGCAGGAGCGGACAAAGGGGCTAGACTTCTGGATTTCAGTGGGGTGGGGGTGGTATAGTTTGGAATGCACATTAATAGCCCTCTCCGTCTCAATAAAGTAGCACCAGCACTTAGGGACATGTTCAGGCAGCTTGTCTCACAAGGTTTTTGGACTGCTTGAATGTCCCCTTGAAATATTCAAAAAATTTCAAGGCTGATTTGTTTGTTTTTGAGCATTTGAAAGGACTCAAAGACCCAACATGGGTTTTGTGCAGCCCTCTCCTCCACCATCAAGCCGCCACCACCCCCCCATTACCGGCAAAGACACTGTTGCAAAGAATCACAAGGAACACCCTTTTTAGCACACTCACAGATGGGCTGGTCTGCAAGTGCTTCCTGCTGGAAGGTGGGGTGATATTCGCTTCCCCCCTTTACAAATCCAAGATTATTGCTGGCAAGGAGGAGAGGCGCTGGCAGGGGGCTGGGAGGGATGAATTTCCCTTTCTCATTTTTCCAGTCAGTTCAGTCTGCCATTTTTTTAAAAAAAGTTCTCATAAAATTTGTCAGTGTTTTAGTGAGCATTACTACCAATATGTACATTTTTGATATAATACAATGCATTTTTGTGTTCAATGGCATGGCTACTAGGTTTATGAAAAACCTTTCCCCCTAATATGCTAATTTAAAGCATGCACACAATTGCATTTACATGGGAGAGCATCAGAAATCTGACCATTCTATGAAGCCGAGGCTGCCCAGAATGCTACTCCCTCATTCTGTATATTGCAGGATATTTTAAGGTGCTTGCACACACTCATCCTTTTCAAGAGCTGCTTTTTTTTGCCCCATCTTTTAATCAATCATTCATGATTCAGTTAAAAAAAAGTTTTGAATAAAGCAGTCAGATTTTATTTTATTGTTAAAAAGCACCAGTTTCTCTCCCAGAACAGAAAGGATTAACTGCCCACACACAAGTCTGCAACTGCAGTTTCCCCTTTTGTGTTGCTCTGTCTTCATCAGCTCCATCCACAACGCAGTACCCAGATCTCTTTCAGAAATTTACTTCTTGGCACCTTTGGACAGCAATAGGTCTGGTGCAGCCGTTTGTCCAATCAGGAGCTGTCACCGTTCGATACATGGTTATAGTCCGCCCCGCCCCTCCAATCTCCACCCCCAATTGATTTAGCACACAGTAGATTGATATAATGGAAATACTACTCTTGTGCAAAAAAAATGCCAACAAAACCCCAGTAAAACAGAATTCACTAAGAAGAGACCGTGCATCATTTTCAGACAGCAGCCATGGAGATGTTGCAAAAATTTATAGAAGTACATTAGTCACAGTAATTTGGCTTTGGAACACCAAGAACAGAAAGAAATACAACAACATTAGCAGCCGCTGCGCCCATAAACAACTTCTGGGGGGAAAGCTGGAGTTGGCGGCATTTGAGCACGTAAATCTCTGGAAGTTGTAGAAGTGAAACAAAATCTACGCAAGGAACCAAGGGTGGAAGGAAGGCCAGTCTCTCTCCCACCCCAATCTGTCTCTCTTGCACGCACACACACAGAGCCCCACACTTTTTTAAAATCTCCAAACCTCTCTGTGCTCAGGGACAGACAGTTATTTCGGAGAGTTGAGCGTAATGCAATAACCACTTTTGTGAAGACTTGAGGACCGCTTCACCAGGCAGTTCAGTTGTCACCCTCATTATTGAGCTTCCAAAGGGGCTTTGAGACATGTCCACTTGGGAGCCAGAGATTTGCCAATCCACCTTTGCCTGTGCCAGACCTTGCAACTGATGGTGGGCATATGTGTGTGCTCACTGCCCATTCAGAGGGTTGGCCTCCCAGTTGATGGCATGTGAGGGGGTCTTCTCTGCTGTGGCCCCCCAATTCCCTTCCCCTGGAAGTCCAGACAGCTGAACCGAACTAACTAACTAACTAAAACTCTCATTTTTGGTCAATTAAAACAAGATCCTCCGTGGCGCAGAGTGGTAAGCGGCGGTAACACAGCCGAAGCTCTGCTCACGGCCGGAGTTCAATTCCGACGAAAGGAGGAAGTCAAATCTCCGGTAAAAGGGGTCGAGGTCCACTCAGCCTTCCATCCATCTGTGGTCAGTAAAATGAGTACCCACCATACGCTGGGGGGTAAAGAAAGGCCAGGGAAGGAACTGGCAATCCCACCCCATATATACGGTCTGCCTGGTAAACCTCGCAAGACATCACCCTAAGAGTCGGAAACTCTACAAGTGCGAGGACACCTTTACCTTTTTAAAACTTCCAAACCTGCTTGGCATGGGCTCCTGGTCATCTTCTCTCTGGCCACATGGGGAATGGGCTTTCTCCCGTCAGCCCTTGCGTGAGAGCTTTGTGCGGTCTGGTCTCTGCTGCCTTGTCGATGATTGGTCAAGAGGTTTCGTTTCCAACGAGATGCTTGAGAAAATGTTGCAGATCTTTTGTTTTCTGTACTGATAATTATTGGTTTAAAACTGGTCTTATGGATTTTGACTTTATTAACTTTCACAAGTCTGATCCGCAACACCGACTTCAAAGCTGGCTCCAGCAAGGCAAGGGGCTAGCAACACAACACCTGCAGCTCCCATTGGACTTCATCCTAGATCAGTAAGTGTACCAGTCTCTGCCCTTCACCTCCTAACACGTATTTTAACAGTGTACCCAGAAGGCCCTTCCAGCCTGATTAGCCTGAAGCTACTTAGCAGCACTGAGATCAATGAAGCCACGAGGACCAGAGAGCCAGCTGGCCACCCCAGTCTCTCTTCAGCCAGAGAATCTGCCAGTTTTGCTTTCTGGCTGTTCTCACTTTTCCAGTTCTAAATTCAGTTGCTGGATTTCCATGCTAGTTTGTGATTTCTTAAAAAAAAAAGTGGAGGGCTCATGAGAACACATCAGCATTTCAGAGTGAATTTCTCCTGAAATACACAATTTTGCAAAGCAATTTCCCCTAATATAAAGCATTTTTGTATGTTATTTTCACTAATATATCCATTTCTATGGTCACTTTGCCCCAATATACGCATTACACAGCTGGAGAACCGCAGGGAAAAATTCAGAGAAATGCTAATTTCGAAAGATGGCTGCGCTTCAATTTGCAAAATTGTTTCAGAAAGTGCAAATTTAGTAGGCTTGCCTTTAAATGTGAACTGAATTGAATTTCTCCCCCCAACCCTAGTTGTGAAGAGGCTGGCTGTGCAAGCCTCCAATCACCGCTCTCTAGGGATGTGCTAGAATTCCACCCAATTCGGATTTAGTACCGAATTTTCCATCAATTTATTTATTCTTTATCGTTGCACGTTGGATTTTTATGTAGCAATTTTCCACAGCTATTTTCAAAAACTTTTTTTTAAAAAAATTGCCTTTAAAGTATTGATTTGGATAATAATTTTATCGATATTTCCTTCCATTTACTGATGTTTCCTTTCAAAATACTGAATTTCCTTTAAAATTATATCAATATTAATATTAATATTAATATTTTTGATCCATGTCAATCGCAGTGGGGGAGTGAAGAAATAAATAAGCCTTCCCTCCCCATTGCTGCCTTCACAGCAAGAAGTGGACTCTCCCCGACCCTGGAATTAGTGGAGGGAAAAAACCAAGAGACAAAGCAGCCTGGTGCAGATCAAGTGCTTAGCTAGTTGGGCCTGAAAGGCAAAGGCAACATTGCCTCCCCCAGCGCTGTTTCAATGATGAAGCACCACGTACGTCGATGGAATCATCACTCCAACATTATTACAAGCCATTTCATCCCTTGTAACACATTCAACGCTCACGCTTTCCCCTCCTCCTCCACTAGGGTTGCCAGGTCAGAAGCATCCCAAACCTTGAGATTTCAGGGGCAGGCTCTAGTGATGTCATAGGAGTGTGCCCTAGTGATGTCGTTAAGCATCAACCACAGTTGCTTGGAACATCACTCCTTCTCACCTGCTTAGAGAGCCTGGGTAAGGAACAATTAATCTAGCTTACTTGCTTCTGGCAAAAAGGAGTTAAGTGCCCTCAGGCCAGGCCAGTCACCAGAAGGCCATTGTAGGAAGAAAACCTAGTGCTGTGGAGATGTTAGTTGGGAGCACTCTTCACCAGTAGCGTAAGGCACCAGCAGAACAGCTGAAATGGGGCAGAGTCGTGGGCACGATGGGGGCCGCACAGTGAAGACACATATGGGTACATTCCACCAGGCTACCAGTTCTAGACCTATTGCATGAAATCCCTCCCCAAGCTCAGTGGAAGAGGGAAAACACCCACCCACCCATACATACCCCAGAGACCCCCCTGACAATGGCCCCACCCAAGATATGGTGGGTAGCTAATGTGGGTGGCCCCCCAGATGCTTTGGACTGCAACGCGAGGCAGCGCTGGCCAGCTTGGCCAACGGTCAAGGTAAATGGGGATTGTCTTCTAAAACATCTGGAAATCAGGCTGGGGAAGGCTGGGCTAGACAATCTGGGGCTTGATGGGCCACTGGCCTGACGGAGAGCACCCTTACCCAAATGCCCCTTAGGATCCTTCGCCAACAGTTGGCCTTGATCTGCCTGTACACCCTTTTCAGGGCCACATTCCCTCATGAGCAGCTTTCCGGGGGAATTAGGAATATCCGGAAAGGTCCTTTCTGTGCTCAGGTCTTCCTCAGAGGATTTACTTTCTTCGTCTTTTGCCAGCAGGTTCTCTCGACTGTTGCGCCCATCTCCCCTTAGACTGTCTCCAACTCTGTGAGGAGCTTGAACAGCCCGTGACTGCCCAAAAAATACGCCAGGAGGGGGCACCCGTTCCAGATTTCCTACAGGGGCTGTTGCCTCGCAATACACAAGGATCATGTCTTGACCGAACACACTTCTTGCCTGGTTTATCTGAGGAGCGGGTCTGAAGCAGGAGCCAGTTGCAGATATCAGTGCAACCACCTATTTCGATAACAGCCCTTCAAGCCAACTTATTTCTTGCAGAAACCAGCCAGCTCTTAGATGTCGAGGGTCAAATTTAACCTGATATAGAATTCTTCCTACAGATTTCTCTCTCGTTGGAAGGGGAGTCAGGAAGAGAGAGAAAAAAGGAGGTTGAGAAAATATGTCCTGGTGCTTATCTCTCTCAAACACAGACATGGGCAGGAGTAATAAATTGATGGCTAAGGCAAGGCAAGATCAAGATCAGATAAAAATCCTGCAAACAAATGGCTCAGTTGTTACATTACATTATCCAAAAGTAAATAAAAATACACTTCCCCTCCCGACCAATCACATTAAAAGGGTTGGCTTGTAAACTTTCCTTCAGAGATTTCTTTCAAGTTTATATCAGTTATTTACTTTCTAGAGCAGAGGACGGAGGCTCTCCTGACTTCCAGATCTGTGCTTTTCCCTAGTAACGTAGAAGTGTAATGCGGCCTCCTATAATATGTTACGTTATATTTATAGTGTGGAAACAATTTTTGTGTTGTTGTAATAGTTGCAATTTCTATGATGGTTGTATTATTTTGCTTGAAATTGTTTTGTAATTGTTTGCTTTTGTTGTAAGCTACTTCAATTATAGTGTTTTTGCTTCCTTTTTGTAAGTCGCTTTGAGTTCTATTGTTGAAAAAAGTGACTAATAAATACTAGTAATAAATAAATAAATAGTATATTGTTGCATATATAAGTAGTGCAGAGAGCCCTGCTGGCTCAGAAGAAGGCTTTGAGTTTGCTAGCACACTTGGCCAGCCAGCTGCATCTGTGGCCACAGGTAGACTGCCTTTGAACCTGGAGGCTCCACAGACATCTCCTGTCCCATACATTTGTCCAACACTTTCTTAAACCCATCCAAGCCAGTGAACATCACTACAAGTTGTGGCAGAAAATTTCTACATGGTGTGAAAAGAGTGTAACTTGCGATTGTCCATCTGCTGCCAATCAATTTCACTGAATGGCCCCTGTGATCTAGCATTATCAGAGGAAGGGAGAAAGCCTTCTCTATCTGCTTTTCCCTTAAGCTACTTACCACATTTCTCCTTGGATTTGGGGTTTACAGATTGCAGAATTCTGTTTGCTGTGTGGTGCTGATATATCAGTGACATGATGCCATTCTCCTTTTGCCAGTCTTTTCAGCTCACTATTTTCCCTCACAAGCCACTGATGTGCAAGATCATCTGAGCATATTGATATATGCACATTGATTGAAAACACTGTGCAAAAATGAAACTCGATCCAGCCATAGGACTGCATCAAGAACTCTTTGGTTTTGCATCGTGATTAAACCAATGCGCCTGTGCACATACACACACAAGCTGAAAACTGCATAGTAGACATCAACCCCCAAATTTTAGGAATTCTCCACGTTCAGCTGGAGGCAGATGGAGAAGAACGCAAGCTAGAGCCAGCATACACAGCAATAATGAAATGGAAAAGGGTCATTAACTCATTCTCAGTGTTTCCACACCATGCACCATGCTTTATAAACGTCTTCCTCCTCATCCTTCAATTCTCTCTCTCTCTCTCTCTCTCACACACACACACACACACACACACACACACACACACACACACACACACACACCTGAAACTAAGAAGACCTGAACACTTGAGCCTCCTTTCTCAGCCACAGGTGCCAGGAAGAAATGGTACTCATTGTTGCTATTGAATTATTAAATTGTTTATCATTGAATATTAAATGCTCTTTCTCCCCAATGCGCTGTTAATAAAAAAAGGCTGGGGGAAATCTCTCCCCCCACCCCATCCTGGAATGGTTCATTAATCACCTTGAAGGCAGGCCAAGAAAGAGACCAGCTTTGCTTTTACAACATAACGGCCGAAGACATTCATCAAGTCCAGATCCAAAAGGGAAGGAGGTGAATCGAGTGATTTAATTGTGTCCCTTCAGGGACAGAGTAGAAGTACAGAGAGGAAGTGGACAGTATGCAAAGAACGAGAACCTGTACCGCGTTATTGGAAGCAAGAATTATCTCAAATGATTCCCTTCGGAACCCCTTGGAGGGAGGCACACAAGTGCCACATGGGCCATTCGTTTTAAATATTGCAGGGAGGGATAAAGAAACATTATTCCAAGGAAATGGGAAGTTTGAGACATGTCATGTATACTTGCGCACCGCTTCCGTTCCATAACCAAGTATTTAGCCACGGGAATAAAAGTGTCAGGATTGGCAAGCATTTCTCCTGCTGCAGACAGAGGGGCCTTATTCTGGCTATTAGAAAAAAATAGATATTTCTACATATTTATTTAAAATATTCATTCTAGTATTATTGATAATGCCCCACCCCATGAAAAAAATGTAACAATATCACCACTCTTGGAAGTAAACTACAGAAAGACACAACCTTCCAAGAGATTTGGAGCACGTTTCTGGAACAATTTACCAAATAATTCTATTTATTTGTTTGTTTATTTATTATTTGATTTATATCCCGCTCTTCCTCCCAGCAGGAGCCTGTAATTTTAGCAACCGTAAGAGGCAGAGACACAATGCAAATGTTGGGACCCTCTCAGCTTCCCTTTTATTCACCTCTCTCTCTCTGTCCCTATAATATTATTTGTTCACTAATCTCTATTTGACTAACTGCCTAAAGTTCTCCAAACAAACGTACTGTTTGTTCACTTCAGCCCACACTTGAAGAACTATCTGCCATGGACCTATTCTGCACATGATTCAGCAAGTGACTGAATGGCAAAATTAACCCATCACTATGCCAGAGAGGTTACAGGGTGCGAGCGGACAGCCCCCCCGCCGAACTATATTTACTAACAAATCAAGTGACTGGAGATCTCCCTTCCTGTAATCACAGCCAAAAGCCCCTCCAGTTATATTAACCATTCATATAGGCAAATTGCGCTTATCTTACTTTGTATAAACTTCAGTGGCCTTTCAACATTGAATTTATTCATTTTGCATCTTTACTTCTCTGGCCTTCTGGAAAAGCAAGAGCCAAACATACAGATCTCAGCAGTAGAGCCCATTTATCATCCCCATCATCTGTTTATTTGTATGCCAACATGACTCCCAACATATCAAATGAACAGCAAGTACAACAGTTATAAAACACGGAACGCTCTCCTGGGAGAGGCCCACCTGGCACCAACCTTGTCATCATTTCTCTCCCAGGCAAAGACATTTTTGTTTTCCCAGGCACTGGGCAGCAACAGTGATATGCTATTGTACGATTAAATCTGGTTTTGTAAATTTGTTATTGTATTTTTTTTTACTTGCTTGTAAACAGCTTCAGGACTTTTTAGTGGGAAGTGATATACCAATTTAATATTTAATATGCCTAGCCCTAACCCTAACCAAATCAATATACTACCATAACTGTAGCCCAGGGGAGATCCCGATATTCTTTTACAATTCATTGTCTGTGGTTATGTTCCCTTTTCCTTAGTGTCCATTTTCTGGGTCCAGCTTCTGGCTCACAACGAAGGTTCCCAAGCTGTGCATGCACAAAGCTGGCCAGTTCAAGGCTTGTTCTGTCCTTTCGGGTGCAGGATTGTGGTCTCAACCTCCTCTCATTTCTTTCACTGAGGATGGGCTGTACGTGTGGGGAGCAGGCGTACTGAGCTTGAGGTCCAAGAAGCCAAGAAGGACCACCGCTCAGTGGCAAAGCACCTGCTTTGCATGCAGAAGGCCCCAGGTTCAACCTCCAACGGCACCTCCAGGTAGGGCTGGGAGAGACTCCTCACCTGAAGCCCTGGAGAGCAGTTGCCAGTCAGTGCAGGCAGTACTGAGCCAGATGGAGGAATGAACTGACTCCTTCTGTTCCTCTCCTACGCCCACAAGGGCCCCACTGGCAAATGAGCTTGGAGGTTTGAGGGTGCCATCAGTGCTGTGTGACATCAGCCCTGCCCATCTGACCAAGACGGACGCGGCAAGTCAGTGCTGTGCACCCATGAAACTGCCTGCAGAAGAGCACACATCCCCAAAGGCCACTAGGGCTTTCCTCCTGGTGCCAAGGTGACAGAGAAAGGCGGGAAGGATCAGCTTCCCTCTGCCCCAGCAGTGCTCCCCTGCTCTGCCAGTCAGAGAGGCAGAGAGGGGGCCACTGCGAGGCCGGGAGCCCTTGACTGGGGCCGACATTCTGCGCTCTTCAACTTTGGGTCCCAGATGTTGTTGGACTACAACTCCCTGGATGAGTGGCTAAGCTGGCTGGGGATGATGGGAGCTGTAGTCCAAGAACATCAGGGGAGCCAAGACTGAAGAACAGCGCTATATACCATCCGGATACATGGGGCAGACATACACTCTTACGTATCGTATAACATCATTTTGCGGCCTTCCCAATGTCAGGTTGCAACTACAACCTGAGCAATGATCAAGTTGGGACTCTAAATGAAAACTGTGAAAAGTAACAGTTCCACTCAGTGCCAGTTGGCCACGTCCAGTTCTGTGTCCAGTTCTGGGTGCCACATTTTAAGGAAGGCATTGTCAAAAAGGAGCACGTCCATAGAAGGATGGGAAGGATGTGGCAATGGCCACCAGCTCAGAGGGCTTTAAAAGGGGGGTAGACAAATTTGTGGGGGAGAAGAAGGCTACCAACAGCTCTTAGCCACAATGGCTATGTTCTCTCTCCACTGCCGTAGGCGGCCTCTGAGTGACTGTGGCTGGGAATCACAAGTGGGAAGACTGCTGTTGCGTTCACGTCCCACTTGTGGGTTTCCCACTGAGGCATGTGAGTGGCAATTGTGGGAGCAGAATGCCAGACCAGAGAGGCATTTGGTCTGCTCCAGCTGCAGGGCTCCCCTTACGTTCTGGGCGGGGGAGGCGTCTGGAAACCCAAGTCCTACGAGGAACAGATGAAAGAGCAGAGTACACGTGGTCTGGAGAGGAAAAGAGTGGAGATATCCTCAAATACCTCTCATGCAGAAGCTGCAGCAAGAGGGCAGGACTAGAGCCGAAAGTGGGAAACTGGGAGGATGGAGGCTCCTAATGGAGCAAGCTGTGAGACAATGGGTGCAAGGCTGCCTCAGAAGATGACAGGCTCTCCACTGCTGGAGGTTTTTAAGCAGAGGTTGAGCAGCCACCTGTCAGGGATAACTGCAGACACTGCATTGAGCCAGGGGGTTGGACTAGATGACCATGCAGAGAGAGAGAGAGAGAGAGAGAGAGAGAGAGAGAGAGAGAGAGAGAGAGAGAGAGAGAGAGAGCACCACCACATCAAGACAAGAAGAAAGGGAGGGACCACAATCTGTGGGAAGATCTATGTGGGATCTTTAAGTCCAGTTTTGCCAAACTCACATATCACACCAGGAACCTGAAGGACATATGAACTACCTTACTGGGTCAGACCGAAAGTCCACCTAGCCCAGCCTTCTCTTCCAAACTGTGCCTACAAAAGAAGGGCATGGAGGTGGTGGCCACCCCATTATTTGCCCCTGGCCTCCAGCATCGGAGGTAGGCTGCTTCCCATCAAGGAGGTTCCCTGTGCCTTGTCACTATAGCCAATATGGACTGCCTTGAAGTTGATCCCGACTTATGGCTACCCTATGAATAGGCCTTTCATGGTAAGCGGTATTCAGAGGGGGTTTCCCATTGCCTCCCTCTGAGGCTAGTCCTCCCCAGATGGCTAGGGCCTGCTCAGCTTGCCACAGCTGCACAAGCCAGCCCCTCCCTTGTCTGCAACGGCCAGCTGGGGGGCAGCTGGGCTCCTTGGGACTCTGCAGTTTGCCCACGGCTGCACAGGTGGCGGGGCACGTAACCCCTGAGCCACTCACCGTGGGGGTGATCTTTAGCCAATAAGATGGCATTGGTGCAAGTGCCACATTTAGCCACTATCAAGTAGCTTTCACTATTAAGATGGCACAAAAGATTTTCAGGACAAGCGTTACATGATAACTTTGAATTTCCTGTTTTCTGGCTCTGTGGCATTTAAAAACTGCTCGCACGTCTCCTCTGGTGCCTTATTTGGGGCCTGGGGGAAGGACAGAAAGAGCAATTTCAAAGCAGAGGGATTGTTTGTCCCGGGTGCGTATGAAATTTAAGATGCCTATCTCACCACCTTCTGTTTATCACCATAACTGTCAGCTGCATCAAGCATTTCAGAATATGTGTGTGCTCTATCTCGGTTCCTATACTTAACTCTCTCCCCCCACCCCATTTGTTTTTTGTTTTTTTACACATTAAAAGGGCTTCTCAAATGAAAGGTGAAGATTTTGATACAGTCAAAACAGCCCACCGGTTCATTCTTTGCACCGTAAAGACAAGGTGCAGATGGCAGGACAGCAGAGGGCGTGCCGGGGGCTCGGGCACCCGCTCCCTTCTCTGCGCTCTCTCTTCGCCACCATGATGTACATAACAGCTGCAGAAGAACCTACGAAGAGCCAGACTGGCCAAAGGCTCATCTAGTCCAGCACTCTCCCCTTACAGGGGCCAACCGAAGGGCAGCCCCAAAGGTACAAACAGGACCTGAGCGCAGCAACATTTTCCCCATTCCTGCAGCCCAGGAACACCAGGCATTCCGACTCTGATACTGGAGGCTTTGGAAGTAGCAGCCTCTACGGATTCGTCTCATCTCTTTCTAGAGCCGTTCAACTTGGTGGCCATTGCAACGCCTTTGGGTAATACATTCCATAGTCCAACCATGCACGGTGTGAAGAAATCCTTCTTTTTGTCTGTCCTTAATCACCTTCATTTGATGACTCCACTAGTTCTGATATTGAGAGAGCATTATCCACTTTCTCCACACTATGCATCATTTTATAGACCTCCATCATATCCCCACTTACTTGCTTCCCTCCCCCAAAATAATAATAATAACAACAACAACTCCAAAACATTGTAACCTTTCCTCCTAGGGAAATTGCTCCAGCCCCTTTTCTGAACCTTTTCCAGCTCTGCAACATCCCTTCTAAGGTGCATGACATCAACTTCAGTGTTACCCATGCTTAATACTAATCAGGCTCCCTTGTAGCCATGGTTCCCAAAAGTCAAATGCTTTTCAAACCCTGGTTTCAAGCTCTTGTCAGGAGTGAAATCCCAGTTAAAGCACACTAGACCGTGTAACAATTATGAAACTGGACCACTATACTGTGCCCTATGTGAGGCTGAATTGTATTGTGTGTGTGTTTTAATCACTATGTTTTCAATGGTTTTAATTTATAGATAGTTTAATTACATTTTAATTATTACTTCTGTACGTTTTATTGATATGTTTTTAATTGTATTTAAATGGTATTTCCTGCAACAGCAGGAAAGGCTGGAAGTCTGGAAGCCCCACTTGCCTCCGGCTGGCCACTGTGGGTCGTAAGCGAGATGCTGGATTAGACGAGCCCATCTTATGCTGATCCAGCAGGACTGCACTTGTGCGGAGGATGAAGATCCACTGAATGGTCTGCGAACCCTCAATGCCACTGCAGAGTCAGGACTTGGATGGCCAACTCACTGAGACCCTCCTGAGGCTGCTCCAAGAGTTCTAAAGTAAGAGCTGGATGTCTGTGTATTAAGAAGTGAATAGTACACTGTTGATTTCCTGGACAAGGCAGCCATGTTTCCTTAGGCCAAAATTCACCAGTGACTCCAGTAAATCAGCAGGGAAGCAGTTGCAGAAATGCTATTTTGGCCAAGAGGCTTCTTGCTAGCCAAGGCCATAAATTACAAGCCCCTTTGGTCTCAATGACCATGATATTCCCCCTAATCACATTTCTGTAATATTAATAAGGCTGTTTAATGCAACCAGTTTCTTCTAAATTATCACATAAAAATTTGGTAAATGTCAGGCATATAATTTAATCTGAATCTATGCTTTACAGTCAAGGGAGCTCAGGGTGTGCAGTAAATATTGCAAAACTAACAGTGACTCAAACTTTTCTAGAACAAAGGAGTAAGGTCATCCAAAACCCTGCTTTGAAAAGGTCTTTCCCCCCCCCTAAAATTGATTTCCCACCCCACCCCTTCATCTTTTGACTATTCCACTCTTCTAATTATTTCAGATGTCTGCAGAGAAGGAAACTCAGAATGCTTCAACCCCATTGCCATAAAACCAGAAAATTAGCTTCTGAAAGGAGACACTGCCAAGGTCATCAGCAGGCATTCGTGATCACTGATCATATCCTCATTTGGGTAAAGCATTGCAAGACACTTGTTAGGATCCCATTTCCCATCCAAGGTTTGGAGCAAAGAACATTTCAGAATATCCAAAACATGACCAGATGTCCTGAGGAGACATGAGTGCCTGGTATGTTTTGTTTCAGCAGACCTCCCCAGGCAGGCAACTGTAACCTGGAATTGTGATAAGGGATTTTAATAGGTATAAGCAGGGCTGGATCTTGGAGGGTCTTAGACCCTTTATTTTTTTGAGAGCAGGATCCCAGCAGGGTCCCTCTGCCTCCAGCATCCTACAAGCCAATCAAAATAAAAGGGGTGTATGTTAGCCACTGAGAAGCATGCTTCATTGTCATTTTCTTCATTGAAACATGCTTCATTGTCCTTTTCTTTATTGAAACATGCTTCATTGTCCTTTTCTGCTGACAGGAGCCAATCAGAGCGAAAGGAGGTGAGTCAGTCATGGAGAAGACTCTCCTCAGTAGCTAACACTCTCCTATTTCATGATTATTAGTTCCTAGCCATTAACAAGGATCTCACTCTCAACCCCACAGCAAAAAAAGTGGGGTGGGGGCATAGCTGTGATTAACATGAAGGGACCCCGTACTTCTGAATTTATCATTACACTACTGGAAATAAGTATTTTAATTTTACTGGGTTGTCTCCAACTAAGCCCTACTGTGAGCAGACCCACCGAAGTTAATGGACAAGACTAACTTAAGTCCTTTAATTTCAGTGGGTCTACTCAGAGCAGGGCTTAGCTGGCTACAACCCAATGAGTTTATTTTATACTTTCGTGGCAATACCATTAATTTTAATAGTATTTTAAATGAATATATTACTGTCTTTTGTAAACTTCCAAGAACTCTTTTGCTCCAGTAAGCAGTATATAAATGTTATTAAATTAATTAAATATATAAAAACCTAATTATGTCAACAGTAACACTTGCACAAATGAATATCCAACTCAGCCTTGCAAATTAGTCCACAAACTTATGATGCCTTCCAGAGGTTTTGGGCTACAAATCCCAACCAAACGTGGTTAAGTTTTCCTGCTCGGACTTCTGGAGGAAAATCTTCCTTTCAGCAGGCACCTAGCTATTTCCATGCCCAGCTTTACAGCCATTGAGAGCTTTCCAAGGATATCATGCAGTAGCATAGTGAAGATTAGATGCAGGGGGAAGCTTCTCCAGGATTTTTTTCCCCCACAGCAAGGTGATAACATGGTTTGACAAGTGAATGAGGCAATCATGAGGAGCTCAGGCTTGTTTATGACAGCATAACATAGGTAACATCAGAGGAATCAAGTGGAGGCTGGATATATCTTCACTTTTCTTTGATGAGGTTCCTATTTCACACTAGCAATTTTAGTAAACAATTATGCTTTGCATAGGTAGTGAAAAGCCAAAGGTTGCATTGCAGCTGGTTAAAGATCTTTTGGTAAAGCTCAGTGTGTTTTTTGAGTTGAACCTAGGATGGCCAGATATGTCCATGTTGGTTCTCCACGTTTCTCATTTATTTCAGTCTTAAATTCTGTTCTACACATTTGTGAAACAACTGCCAATTTGGAAAAAAAAACTCATGAAAATTTGACAGCATTTTAGTGCAAATGTTTCCTAATAAACATATTTTTGTATGCAGTTTTGATGAACAAACATATTTTTGCAAGCAATTTCCCCTAACATAATGATAATAATTATTATTAACTTTATTTATACCCCGCCATTTTTCCAAATTGGAACTCACGGCGGCTTCCAGATAAAAACAGATACAATTAAAACCTACAAAGTTAAAAGCATATAATACATAAATAAATAAATATAGACAGATATAATTAAAAATGAACTCTAATTTAAAATAGCATTAAACTGTTTCTGATAATTAAAAACTATGCTCATAAAATCAGAATAATTAAAAAATAAACAAGCAAGAACAATATAACCTCCTTTTGGGCCTATCCTTAGCCGCCTTTGGAATCAAAGGCTTGCTGAAATAAGAAAGTTTTTACCTGTCGATGAAAGGACTGCAGGGAAGAGGCCATTCTTATCTCCTTAGGGAGGGAATTCCAAAGCCTAGGGGCAGCCACCAAGAAGGCCCTATCTCGTATCCTCACTAGTTGTACTTGTGTGGATGAAGGTATTGAAAGAGGGCCTTGTGATGCGTCCTTCCCTGGCTCTCCCTGTCAGGTTCCTACCTGCTCGTGGTTACTGCCTGTCTCTAGGCACCACCAGGGACTCCACCAGTCCGGACCGCACTCTCTTATGGTTTACCTCTCCGCTCTAGCACAGATCTCAACAGATCCCCCTGCTAGGCAACCACCAGTAACGTCCCAATACTAGTATTCCCAGAGACTCTGAATACTGGTATTGTTATTCTCTTCACCGCTGCCACCATTTGTTACAGTTCCCCTTCAGCCTTGGTCATTACCGTACCCTCCCTTCTGGTCTGTGAAACCCCAGCCAAGGATCAGGCCTTTGGTAAACCAAATTAAGTATTTATTACAGATAACAAAGCTAACAAGATTAACAAGATTTCTTCTTAAGGCACATAAGCATATGGTTTTACTCAATACTAATCCGAACTCCACCTCCCTCCTTCTTCACGCTCTCCTGGCAAACAACTCTCTCAAACCCCACCAAGCAATCCACTCTTTCTCTTCTCCCCCCAGATTCCACTCTCACTCTTCCTTTTATACATTCAGCCATTTTAAACACTCAGCCAATCATCTCGCATTCTACTGCCCATTCACTCCCCCTCTTTCACTCCACTTACCATGTATCTTCTAAAACAACAACACTTGCCATATATACGTTAATATAGGAACATCACAGGCCTCTCCTGAGAATCTCAGGGCCTGGGCAGGCACATAGAGGGCGATGCAGTCTGACAAATAGCCTGGACCCAAGCCATGTAGGGCTTTATAGGTCAACACCAGCACTTTGAATTGTGTCTGGAAACAAACTGGCAGCCAGTGGAGCTTTTTTAGCAGGGGAGTTTACGGTCCCTGTAATCAGCCCCAGTTAACATTCTGGCTGCAGCACGTTGTACCAGCTGAAGTTTCCGAGCAGTCTTCAGAGGCAGCCCCACATAGAGCACGTTACAGTAATCTAAACGGAATGTGACTAAGGCATGTGTCACCGTGGCCAGATCGGACGGGTCAAGGAATGGGCGCAGTTGGTGCACTAATCTCAAATGTGCAAAAGCCCTCCTGGCCACTGCAGAAACCTGGGAATCCAAATTTAAAGCTGAGTCCAGGAGGACACCCAAACTGTGAACCTGTGTCTTCAGGGGGAGTATAACCTCATCCATCACAGGCTGTATCCCTATTCCCTGATCTCTGTCTTGTCTGGATTAAGCCTCAATTTGTTCACCCTCATCCAATCCACCACTGATGTCAGACACTGGTTTAAAACCAAGACAGCTTCCTTGGAAGAAGGTGGAAAGGAGAAATAGAGTTGGGTGTCATCAGCATACTGGTGGCACCGAACTCCAAACGCCCAAACAACCTCTCCCAGCGGTTTCATGTAGATGTTAAATAACATAGGGGACAAAACTGAACCCTGAGGGACTCCACAGGCCAACAGCCAAGGAGTCGAACAGGAGTCCCCCAATACCACCTTCTGGGTTCGCCCCTCCAGGAATTACCAGAGCCACTGCAAAACAGTGCCCCCAAGTCCCATCCCAGCTAGGTGGTCCAGGAGGATACCATGGTCAATGGTATTGAAAGCCGCTGAGAGGTCCAGCAGAACCAACAGGGACACACTCCCCTGTCCAGTTCTCTGCATAGGTCATCCACCAAGGCGACCAAAGCCATCTCTGTCCCATAACCAGGCATGAAACCAGACTGAAATGGATCTAGATACTCCATTTCATCCAGGAATCCCTGGAGCTGGGAGGCCACCACACACTTTATTACCTTACCCAAGAATGGAATATTGGACACTGCCTGGTAGTTATCCATGTTTAAGGGGTCCAGGGAGGGGTTTTTCAACAAAGGTCTCACAACTGCCTCCTTTAGGCACCTTGGAATTCTGCCTTGTTGTAAGGAGGCATTGACCACTCCTTTCACCCACTCAGCCAGTCCCTCTCTGGCCTTTTTTATAAGCCAGGAAGGGCAAGGGTCCAGCAGACATGTGGTGGCTCTCATCTCTCCAAGGATTCTGTCCACATCCTCAGGCTGCACAAATTGAAAAGAATCCATCAATATTGGACAGGCAGGCGCCAAAGTTACATCCCCTGAGACTGTATCAATCCTAGTGTCTAAGTCGGAGCGAATCTGAGCGACTTTACCCGCAAAATGTCGTGCAAACTCTTGACAGCGGGTTGTTGAGTGGTGTATATTATCCTCTCAGTGGTCCGAATGTAAAAGACCCCTAACCACTCGAAACAGCTCCGCTGAACGACTCCCCGCAGATGCAATGGCAGCAGAGAAAAAAGATTTCTTTGCTGTCTGTACTGCCACGGAGTAGGCCTTCAAATAGGCTCTAGCCCGTGTTCGGTCATACTTGCTCCGAGTCTTCCGCCAGCGTCGCTCTAGTCTCCGTCTTATTTGCTTCATCACCGCCAGCTCCTTGGTGAACCAAGGGGCAGGTTTGGCTCCACTATGTGAGAGGAGACGCTCAGGAGCGATCGTGTCCACCGCTCTGGCCATTTCCTCATTCCAGAGGTCAACCAGGGCTTCGACAGGATCGCCTGCCAATTTCCCAGTCTGCTTCTCTGTTGGAATTGCTTTTTAATATGCTTTTAAATCTTTTTTTAAAACAAAAAGTCTTCAAAGTTTTTTTAAAAAAATGTTTTTAAAGTTGTTTTGTTTTAATGTATTTTAATGTCTGTTTTTATGATGTTTTAAAGTGTTTTTAGTGTTTTTGTTTGCCGCCCTGGGCTCCTGCTGGGAGGAAGGGCGGGATATAAATCAAATAATAAATAAATAAATAAAATATTATTATTACTAATATATGCATTTTATGCCCACTTTAGGAGAGCCAGTGTGGCGTAGTGGTTAGGGTGTTGGACTACAACCTGGGAGAGCAGGGTTTGAATCCCCCCACAGCCACGAAGCTCACTGGGTGACCTTGGGCCAGTCACTGCTTCTCAGCCTCAGAGGAAGGCAATGGTAAACCTCCTCTGAATACCGCTTACCATGAAAACCCTGTTCGTAGGGTCGCCATAAGTTGGAATCGACTTGAAGGCAGTCCATTTCCATTTCATGCCCACTTTACCCTAGTATATGTATTTTGGCATATAACTTGGCTAGAGAACTGCATTGCAAAATTCAAAGAAGTGCAAATGTCAAAGGATAGCTGAGTTTCAGTTCGCATATTCTTTCAAAAAATGTGAATTTTGTAAGTTTGCCAAGTTCAATGGAGCTTAGTCCCAGAAGCTATGCACAGGACTGAAGCCATGCTGGCCCTAATCCATTGGGGATTCTGCTGTGCAGGGCTGCTCTTTGCTCTGTGCACATGCACGCACGCATACACACAGGATCAACGCAGCTGCCTGCATGTTTGGACCCTCCTTGGGGCCATGGGCAGGGGCTCTGTCAGGACGAATGCCTGCACGTCAACATTTGCCACTAACACCCCTGAGGTCACGTATATTATCTCAGTCATCCTTGTATGAGGTGGAAGGATAATCATACTTACAGGTCGCAAATCCAAGAATGGGGAGGGTGAGAGAAAATGGGGCTTGCCAAGGGCTGCACAGGGGAGATTTGGAACCGAAACTCTTCTCACATCTCATTCTCCAGGCCATTACACCACACTCTCGCAAACGTACATGGATAAAGCCCTTTAGAGGGTTCCGTGCCCTTCACATCCATTCTTTCAATCCTCCTTAAAACAACCCTGTAAGGTAGGTTGATATTATGATCTCTGTATTTCAGATGCAGGACATGTAGCTGAGGTATAATGTCTTATCTAAGGCTGTCATCCCATGCATACTGACTCAGATTCAAGTCCACTGAACTGCATGGAGGCTTACTTTCAAGTAAATGAGAGTCAACACAGGTCCTGCTCAGAGTAGACCCATTGAAATTAATGGACATGACTAATTTATTTATTTATTTATTATTAATTTATTATTTAATTTGTATCCCGCCCTTCCTCCCAGCAGGAGCCCAGGGCGGCAAACAAAGCACTAAAAACGTTTTAAAACATCATAAAAACAGATCCTAAAACACATTAAAACAAAACAGCATTAAAAACATTTTAAAAAAACAACTTTAAAAAAGGGTTAAAAACATTATTAAAAAACATATTAAGCAATTCTAACACAGACGCAGACTGTGGAGCCATTTAGGGCCATTAATTTCAATGGGTCTACTCTGAGCAGGACTTAGTTGAATTCCATGCCCCTTGGCCACTACATGAGGACAACAGGTATGCATCTCTACAAGAAGGGTTTGATTTTTCTTACACTTTCATTCATTTTTAGAAATCTTGTTCTGTTCTGAAGGAACTCTGGGCAACATCAATGGCAACGCTCACCTTTTATCCTCACAAGAAGTTATATTAGGCTGAGAGATGACAGCTGTCTCTCGCTGGATTTTGTATCCAAGTGGAATTTTGAACTCCTCAGTATGTTCTATCCACACTAGCTCCATACCCTGCACAGCAGCGGTGGGGAACCTGGGGTGGGGAACACACACGGCCATTGGCCGTGCCGTCTGGGCCCACAAGGCCTGGGGGGCCACCACAGGCTCCTCCTCCTGGCAGGCAGCCTCCCCCCCCCAGAGAGCCAGTTGGAGGAGCTGGAGGAAGCCCAGTGCTGCCCCTGCCGCCACCTGGCAATCCATCCTGTCCTCAGAAGCTGCAACCAGCAAAACCGGAGGACTGATGATCCCGTTGAGCTAACAGGCAGCTGTTGCTCTGCCACAGAAAACACCAGAACTGTGTGTTGGGGGCATAACCTGTTCTCCCACCTCGGCTTTCTCTTCATGTTCCTCCATGCCTCGAGACCCTTTTCTATAGACTGCTGGAGGAGCCTTTTAGCCAAACCGAGCCAAGCCTTGCCAAACAAGCCTCAAGGAGGTCTCCAGATTTCCTGGGCACCAATCCAGCAAGGCTTGATGCCAGCCTCTTCACAAGAGGCAGTGATGGCCACCACATCGGAGGGCTTTAGAGAGGATTAGACAAATATGTGGAGGAGAAGGCTCTCAGTGGCTACTGGCCATGACAGCTGTGCTCAGCCGCCATAGCTGGAGGCCGTTTGCTTCTGAAAACCAGTTGCAGGAAGCTGCAGGAGGGGAGGAGCGTGCTCTTGAGTTCAGGGCCTGCGTGTGGGCTTCCCATTAGGGCATCCGGTTAGCCACTGTGAGCACAGGATGCTGGGCTAGATGGGCCACTGGCCTGATCCAGCAGGCTCTGCTTATGTTCTTAGGACCAGCTAAGCAGCAACGTCTGAGAGAGTGCCGTGGTTCAGAGACGGACCAAGTTCTCCTTCAAATCTCCCTCATCACACATGCACCTTCGTTTTTTCTCTCCCTGTGCCTTGACTCTTTCCCCCCCCCACTACTTTATTAGTATTTTTCATCAACAATAAATAATAGAATGAAGGACTAAAGTTAGAACAGAAATGTAAAGTGTTAACAAAGAAATAGATAATCTCTTTGGTGGTCTGAATTGCAGTCTGGATGGAAAAGGAGGCTTCTGATAATTAAACTGTGTCCTTGTTAGCATCTTGAGTCTTTGCAGAATTACTGAAAAGTCCAGCCTTCTGTTTTCAGTCGGAAAACAAAGCAGGATGATAAGGAACACAACAGAAGGGGGGGAAGGAGGCGCAAAGGAAGCGACTGTGTGGCTCAGCAGGGCAAGGAGCCAGTTTGGCGAAGTCAATATACCCCAGAGGGGCACCCCATGTGCCTTGTGAAAAATATCCCTTCTTATGCATTTTATCTTATTTTTATTTGTGAAAAAAAATTATATCCCACCCTTCATCATTAAATGATCTCAAGGCAGGTCCCAATGATCAAAACTACATAAAAACCAAACCAACCAACATTAAACAGAAATCTACAATTCACTGCATACATCACTCCATCTGTCGCCACGCGGCTGCACAGAGCAAATGCTAAGCCAAAAGGCTTGGCCTCTGGCTGGACCTGTGATGGGGGCGGGGGAAGCACCTGAAATCCTTGCCCTACAGAGCACGAAGGAAATTGCATTTCCATTCCTTGTGGTGCACAGCCTGGCAGCCGGAGTCTCCACAGGAGGGCTCAGTAAGGAGAAAGGGGTTTTGTAACATAATCGTTGCACTGACTTCTCCTCCTCAGATGCCATATGAAGGAGACAGGAGAGAGAAGGAGACCTGGAGGTGGAGGAACTCCTCACTTCCCTTTGATTGCACCTGAGAAATAACGGCTTCTCTTTCATTGACTTACTTAGATTGATGCCAGTGCAGTTGACTAATTAAAATAATTTTAGTTGAGTCATCGCCTGCCTGTCATTTGGCTGATCACTTGATTAAATTTAAACTCAATATGCGTATTATCAACACCTCAGTACAGGACCCTTTTTTGAAACACTGAAATGTAATATAGTTTAGAATTAATAATTATGAACCAAGTTAAGTTTTTTTTTCATTTCTGGTTACAAACACACACCAGTGTTAGAGCCTCAAAAATATATAAACCCATGTGCCTTTAACTCACAGTACCACCAGATAAAGGTGCCCCCCACTAAGATTTTAGTTGATTAATACAAGTATTAAAACAGATGAAGGTTGGCCGCCCTTATTGATACATAAAGTCCCTGAAATACATGGCAGGTATTTTAATCAATCTTTCCTAACAAGTAGTATTCCCATTTTGCAGGAGGAGGAGAAACTAAGGAAGTTGACCCTCCCCAAGCATGTATGGGTATCACTATTTTGACAAGAAAGGACTTACTCCAGGTTTGAGGGGCCAGGAAGAAAGCAAAAAGACACCTAGGGGAATCTTGACTGAGAAGGGGCAGGGACACAGCTAATT
The DNA here is from genome assembly GCF_030035675.1 of Rhineura floridana. NCBI lineage: Eukaryota > Metazoa > Chordata > Lepidosauria > Squamata > Rhineuridae > Rhineura > Rhineura floridana. Next base: position 12,875,699 of record NC_084497.1, read on the forward strand.
TTTTTCTGTCACCTCAAACCCAACACTATGCTGACCCTCAAGTGTAACAACAAAGGACAAAAAGAAGACACTAATTTGCACAGGCTAACGTCGACATTTAAATGCAAATTTTGACATTATTAGCATGGGTTATATCCAACATTAGCCCTACAGGGATGGCGGGATCTGTCCATTCCAGGTCCTCATCCTTTCTCATTTTTCCAGTCTTTGTTATTATTATTATTAATTTATTTAGTTTAATTTATATACCGCCCTAAGCCCGAAGGCTCTCTGGGCGGTGTACAAAAAGATAAAAACAAGCACAATATATAAATACAATAAATCAAAAAACAAAACAAACAATAACGAACCAAACAACATCCAAAATACGGAAATGCTGTTTAAAATACACTTTAAAATGCCTGGAAGTATAAAAAGGTTTTCACCTGGCGCCGAAAAGATAGTAGCGTCGGCGCCAGGCGCACCTCATCAGGGAAACTGTTCCACAGTTCGGGGGCCACTACTGAAAAGGCCCTGGTTCTAGTCATCACCCTCCGAGCCTCTCGATGGGATGGCACTCGGAGGAGGGCCTTAGATGTTGAGCGTAGTGTACGGGTAGGTTCATATTGGGAGAGGCGTTCCACCAGGTATTGCGGTCCCATGCCGTGTAGGGCTTTATAGGTCAAAACCAGCACTTTGAATCTAGCCTGGAAACAAATAGGAAGCCAGTGCAGACGGGCCAGAACAGGTGTTATATGAGCGGACCTTCTGGTCCGCGTCAACAATCTGGCCGCTGCATTCTGGACTAGCTGTAGTTTCCAAACAGTCTTCAAGGGCAGCCCCACGTAGAGCGCGTTGCAGTAGTCCAATCTAGAAGCTACCAGAGCATGAACAACTGAAGCGAGGTCGTCACTGTCCAGATAGGGACGTAGCTGGGCTACCAATCGAAGACGGTAAAAAGCATTCCGTGCCACCGAGGCCACCTGGGCCTCAAGAGACAGGGAAGGATCGAAAAGAACTCCCAAGCTACGAACCTGTTCCTTCAAGGGGAGTGTAACCGCATCAAGAACAGGATGAACATCCACCATCTGAGCAGAGAAGGCACTCACCAACAGCGTCTCAGTCTTGTCTGGATTGAGCTTCAGTCTGTTAGCTCCCATCCAGTCCATTATTGCAGCCAGGCAACGGTTTAGCACGTTAACAGCCTCACCTGAGGAGGATGAAAAGGAGAAATAGAGCTGCGTGTCATCAGCGTACTGATGACAACACACCCCAAAACTCCTGATGACTGCACCCAGCGGCTTCATGTAGATGTTGAAAAGCATGGGGGACAGTACCGATCCCTGCGGGACTCCACAATGGAGAGTCCAGGGTATCGAGCAATGTTCCCCAAGCACTACCTTCTGGTGACGACCCACCAAGTAGGAGCGGAGCCACTGCCAAGCAGTACCCCCAACTCCCAACTCCGTGAGTCTTCCCAGAAGGATACCATGGTCGATGGTATCAAAAGCAGCTGAGAGATCAAGGAGAATCAACAGAGTCACACTCCCCCTGTCCCTCTCCCGACAAAGGTCATCGTACAGGGTGACCAAGGCTGTTTCGGTGCCAAAACCGGGCCTAAAACCGGATTGAAATGGATCAAGATAATCAGTGTCATCCAAGAGCCCCTGGAGCTGGCCGGCAACCACCCGTTCCAGTACCTTGCCCAAGAACGGAACATTCGCCACAGGTCTATAGTTGTTCAGGTTATCTGGGTTCTGAGGATTATCTGAGGATTTCTTCAGGAGCGGTCTCACTACCGCCTCTTTTAGGCAGTCAGGGACCACTCCCTCTCTCAAAGAGGCGTTTATTATCTCCTTGGCCCAGCCGGCGGTTCCGGTCCTGCCAGCTTTCACCAGCCAAGAGGGGCAAGGGTCCAGAACAGATGTGGTCGCCTGCACCAGTCCAAGGATCTTGTCAACATCCTCAAGCTGTACAGACTGAAACTCATCCAATTGTTGCTGTTGTTATATGCCCTCAAGTCGATTCTGACTTATGGCAACCCTATGAATCCTTTTTTGTTGTTGTATTCATAGGGATTTCATGGTAAGCAGTATTCAGAGAGGGTTTCCCCTTGCCTCCCTCTTAGGCTAGTCCTCCCCAGCTGGCTAGGGCCTGCTCAGCTTGCCACAGCTGCACAAGCCAGCCCCTCCCTTGTCCACAACGGCCAGCTGGGGGACAACTGGGCTCCTTGGGACTATGCAGCTTGCCCACAGCTTGCTGCAAAGGTGGCAAGGCATGTAACCCCTGAGCCACTCGCTGTGGGGTGATCTTTACCTGGCCCTTGACACCCAGGAGACACCAGCGGGGATATGAACTCGCAGACTCTGGACTCCCAGCCAGGCTCTCCGCCCCACTGGGCTATACCATTTCCACATTGGTTTGTGATTTTTGGGGGGAGAGAAAAAAAGAAGCCCTTGTGAAAAAATTATCAGGATTTTAGTGTGAATTTCTCCTAATATACATATTTTGTGGGCAATCTATCTTAACACACACATTTTTGCAAAGCAATTCCCCCTAGTATTTCCCCCTACAACATTTTTGTATGTTATTTTCACTAATATATACGTATATACATACACTTTCCCCTACTGTATGAACACATTCCTTGGCCGTTGAACTACATTGCAAACTTCAGAGAAGTGAGCATTTCGAAGGGCGGCTGTTTCTTCAGTTCAGGAATCTTTCAAAATGTGTGAATTGGAGAAGTTCTCCTTTAAATGAGAACTGAATCGCACCCCTGTCCCTAACTCAAAATAAACCGACTGAAATTAATGGACCCAAGCTAGTTATATCTATTCATTTTAATGGGTCTCCTCTGAGTATGGCTAATGTTGGATACAACCTTTGATGATGATGATGATGATGATTTACATCTATTAGTCACTTTCCTTGCAAAGCAACCCACAGCAACTTACAACAGTAAGATTAAAACCAATCAGGCTGAAAGGAGGCGAGTCAGCCACTGAGAAGACTCTTCTCAGTAGCTAACACTCTCCCCTTTCATGCTTATTGGCTCCTGGGGATGTCTTTGTTGTGGGAAAATTCATTAACAAAGATCTCATTCTTAACCTAGCAGACAAAAATAAAGAGGATGGGAAGGCCCATGGCTGTGGCTATCATGAAGAGACCCTGCACTTCTGAATTTGCACTACACTACTGAGTTCGCTCATTGCTTGTAGGAAGTGGAACTTAGGTAGTTTCACTCCAAAATGTGAACCAAACTGATTTCCTCCCTCATCACCTCCTCACACTCCTTCAGCTACAAGTCTCGTTCCAAACACTAGTGTCCATCGGCTGCAATGGATGCTACAAAGAAGAGCAACCTTCAGGCCCCCAATCTGGGTGCGCATCATTTGTCAGAAAACAGGGGTGGTGACTGCCCTGCACTTCCGGCATTTCTGCATGTCGTTAATGCCCACACCTCCCCGAGAGCATCCTGCATGGATACCCATACAATGCAAATGTCAGCACACATCATGCATTCTGAGAATAGCTTGCAGAGAATAAAGGAAGGGGGGGGCTCTTTCTGTTTTTGAAAACACAGCACATTTCTGAGACAGCACAATAGCAGAGCTTTTTTTGTGCAGGCAAAACAAATGAAACCAGCATCATTCCCAGAGTTGAATCAATCTTTTGAGGATTGGTTCTAAATTAAAAACCAAATTGATAAGCCACTGTTGGCTCCTCAAGTGCTCTGCCTTGATTTCTTCACCACTGTAGTTACGAAGTGCTGTAAGAAGACAAGGAGAGTCAGAGGGGCGGAGAATTTCAACTATGGATGCAAAAAGAAGAAATGGAACTTGGAATCTCAGCCCTGCTTGTTTATAAATGTAATTGTCTGTTTACTTATTCGATTGCTGTCCTCCAAGAAGCTGAAGGCTATATCCTGCCTCACCCACATTTTATCCTCGCGGGAGGAATTGCCCTTGATCTGCTTGTTCCAAGGCTTGGTTAAGTCAGGAGGTGTCCAGCCAAATGCAACCACACAGAACAAACTTTTGGGGACCTGGGCCAGAAGCAGCGCTCTTGGAGGCTATTGCGACACCTGCAGCTTGGAGCAAATCTGCAACTGGCCCACCTTGGGGTACAGTTGTTTGAGATAAAAGTTTGGGGAGGGGGGCTGATACACAAAAGGCACGGCATCAGTGGGCTGTAGGGAGGGGCAGGAAAGGGGAGGGAGGCAGAAGTGGGAAGGGAGGGGGAGGATCAAGAGGATACCTACATCTCCCATCATCCTCTGGGATTTTGCACCCTGATGTTCCATTCTCTTGAGTGTCAGAATGATGGCGAAGGAGAGGAGGAAGGAAAATCCTCCCTCTGATCTTTTTCTGCTGTTTGAGAGTTTCTGGGGATGGAAGAGTTCCTTTTGGTGAGGTGAGCCAGGACAGCTTTGCAGAGCTCCCAGAGTTTGGCGCTGCGTTTGACTGGCATCACTACTTCAAGACAAAAGCTGCCTTTCACATTCAACACAAGGATGCTTCCAGAACGCTCATCAGCCAAACCTCCCCGCGGAGTTTAGCCTTCTGAATTACTTGGCCTTATTTCTGAAGATGCAGGGCTTTGTGTTTTTTTCAAATTTTGAGCACAGTGTTGTGTATGTGTGCCATAGAGTTTGCCACAGCTTTCACCACATGCACACTGGGGAAAAAACACTATACAAAGGCAATTGCAATATGCCGATACATAAGGCTGTATCATGTTAATTTTTCTCCAGAGTTCTGCCAATGTGCAGGAAGGTAGGCATGAAATGCAGCAGAAGAAAGAGACTTGAGGCAGGTGCCTGTAAGATCACATCAAGCGTGTTTTAGCCAAGGTGTGTTTGTATAAACCTTTTTGTTTCAGCAGGCGTTTGGCCTGCTAGCTGATTTGTTTTGTACTGTGTTTTAAGCTGTACTAAGTCACTTTTTGTTTTTTTAACAACCTGCCATTTTTAATCTGCTCTATCTAATTCTATTGCTTTCTTGCAGCTGGATTAGAAGGGGTGCTCAATATGTTTTATTTTTTTATTTTGTTCATGGAAACGTGGGGTAGAAATGTCACAAAGAAACCAGCCAACCAACCCAGACACCTAAACAACACAGGGAGGAGAAAATGCAAATCAGGTGAAGGAATCTGTACTGACTAAACCAGAGCAACCCAAGGTTCAGCAACCATGAAAAAGATGCATTTTTTATTTTCCCTCTTTTTAAAAAATTTAATTCGTTCTAGTTGTATCTTAATGAATTGTAGTGTTGAAATAATGAAATAAAAGAAATGTTTAAATTCAAAAAAAGAGAGATGGATTTCATGCTAGAGATCATTAAGAAAGGGATCATAATGTCATTATACAAATCTATGGTGCAACTGCACTTGGAACACTGCACAGTTCTGGTCGCCTCACTGCAAAAAGGATGTTGTGAAGATAAAAAAGGGTTCAGAAAAGGGCAACTGGAATGATCAAGTGCAGTAATGGCAGCTAGAGTGTTGCAGATGGGGCTGCCCTCCCAGCTTCCCACAGCATGGGGTGCTGGGTGCCATTTACTGGGGGGGGGAAGCTTAGTGTAGAGCGGCGTCAGACTGGCCCCACTGCCATGCACTGCACTGAGCACTTTGCCCTCTGCGTAAGCAGCAGCGATGTGGGGTGTTTGGAAGCCGGAGGAACCAGACAGCCCCACCATCCCGCCCCCTACTGATCAAGGGGACGGAGCAGAAAGGCTGCAGCATTGGGAGCTTTTTAGTTTACAGAACAGGCAAGTCAGAGCTAAGACGTGGAATGATAGTAGGGTATAAAATTATGCATGGCGTGGAGAAAGCAGATAGGGAGCATCTCTCCATCTCTCATGACACTAGACCTGGTGGACTTCCCGTGAAGGTGGAGGGATTCAGGGCAGACCAACGGGAGTCCTCCTTCACACAGCACATAGTGAAACTATGGAACTCGCTCCCACAAGAGGCAGGGATGGCCACCAATGGGGATGGCTTTAAAAGAAGATTAGACACATTCATGGAGGAAAATGTTATCAGTGGCACTGGCTACTAGCTGTGATGGATATGCGCTACCTCTAGTGTGGCATGCCTCTGGGTAGCAGTTGCTGGGAGCCACAAGCGAGGAGAGTGCCGTTGCATGACTCCAGTCCCACTTGCAACGGGCAATAGATTGGCCACTGTGAGGAGAGGACCCTGGACTACCTAGGAGGTTGGCCTGATCTGATGTTCTTAACAATAAAGGCACAAAATGAGAAGAGGGAAATCAACTTATCCCTTATTCAACCAGGCAGATCATTTGTGCTCTTTCGAGGCTTGAGATGCGCAAGCAATGGCAAAGGACCCCAATCTGCCCCCTCCCACTCCCCTCAATGCACCAGTCAACCACTTAACTTCCCCCCCCACCCAAACCGGAATACGGTCAGCAGAAGTGACAAAAGGGAGATTACGCCAAAGACCCTGTTGCTTTTTAGACTGGGGTGGAAAAGAGGGCTTAACGCGCTCTGTGCCTTGGAACCCAGGCCTCAGGCACATGAGGCCCCGCTCTTGCTGAAGCTAAGCAGGTCTGGATCTGGTCAGTGCCTGGACGGGAGACCACGGGGACTGACAGGCATGACACTTTGGGTGCCTTGATGAAAGAAACACGGGGTATAAATGTAAGAATAAATAAAGTTCACACATGACACAGTCAAGCCTGGTTTTGCCCCCGAGCATAAATTCAGCAAGGAGCTCCTGTCAATCATAGATCCCTGACAAAGGTTCCTTGTATTTGCAAGAGTATGTTTCCTATTTATATATCATATTTTTAGGTGTACACTTAAAGCATCTTAGGGATACACCCTCAAATGTAACATCTGGAAAGTCCCTCGGAGTCAGAGGCTGAGCTGCAAAAGAGGAAGAGACTCTGAGCAAGCCAACATTTCATCCTCCTGGGAAGGAGATGGATAAAGGGCCCATTTTGCGGGCTCAATGACCCTCGCAGCATTACACGATGGTTAACAATCAGTGGGATTTATTTATTTTATGGAAGTCATATCCCACCCTTTATCACAAGAAATCTCAGGGTTTTTACAAAATTCTTTAAACATGTAAAACAAAGACACACTCCATTCACCCGACCAGTATTTTATCCTCATGGCTCTAAAAGCTCCAGAAAACTCTTCAGCTCATGTCTGAAAATGCCACTTAACGGCAGTATTGCCAAGAGGGCCATCCCAGCCCCCTTCAGGTACCCAAAGCTGTTCTGGGCTTTAAATGTCAGCACCAAACCCCTGAATTGGCCCCAGCGCCAAACAAGCAGCCGGTACAGCATCGTAGTGAACACAGCACAGTTTGAGCAGTTTAACACCGTGGTGGTATTCAGTGAGAGTCCTGCTCAGTAGACCCACTGAAGTTAGTACACATGAGGAACGTAATCAAATCCTTTATATGCATGAGCCACAAGCCATTGCCACTGGAATATATAAAAAGCAGATATACAGCTTAATCAAATTATCCTGCTAAAATTCTAGCATTTGTATAGGATACCGACCGATAAAATTGATATATCCAACATCCGTGAGGAACGTAGGTCCATTGGTTTGTATTCAACTAACTTCTATTCAGAGTAGACCTGCTGAAATGAATGAGCCTAAGTTGAACATGAACATCAGTCATGTACATCACCTGTGCTGCTTTCCAAGGGCAGCCTCAGGTAGAGTGAATTACAGTAGTCCAGACAGGAGGGTGCTAGATTACTGTAGACGGTCTAACCCAGCTGTTACACTCCTGATGCTTTTGCATATTTCCCCCCACCCCTAATTCACCAGCATGACCAGCAGTCTTTACCTGCTGAAAATTCATTGCTGACTAGAAGGCCAGGCCTGCTAGCCCACCGTCTCGAGCACAACCTACCGCCAGTACAAGCAAACACACAGACACACACAAACCCTACTATCCAAAGAGATTTCTGTTTGCAACTTGTGCTTTTGCAGGCTACCGCACAATCCATCATTTCTTGGCTGTCTGTTTGTTTTGCAAAATAAGCACTTGCCTTTAGGCCTTGAGATATGGTTTGTGTTCAGGCTGCTGGCGGAAGGGGGGGTGGAAATATCTTAGTTTACATTCAGGTTCTTGTAGCAAAGCTACAAACAAAGGCATAGCACCTGCTACAGCAACAGAACACAAATCCACTGAATTTGACACCTGAGCTGAAGCCTTGGTGGCGCTTCATCTTCTGCAGGGAGCTGAGTTATATGCCTCTCTCGCACTCGCTCCCTCTCTTAAAGACTCTGCTCTCTTTCGATAGCACAGGAGCCTGTGTAGGGCCTGAAGGAAGCCTGAGTTATGCCTGCCTGCAGCTTACCTGGCTCTGTGGGCTCCACGTATAACGAAATTAAGATTCTAGCGATGAGATCCTCTTCTACTCTTGCAGGGACCAACATAAATCCTGCATGCACACACAGCGCTGAAATGTAAATACGCCAACCCTTTCTGAGTCGCCAATATTAAAACCAATTTGCATTTCAGATGAAAGCCAGGGTGCCTCTATCGCATCTGCAATATTTTAGAGAAAGCTAAAGCCTAAAAGTAACAGACATGGCAATTTTTATCCAGAGTCGCAGTCAAGGCAGTGACTAATCCCATCAAGGACAATTTAATTGGAGCCTGGATGGGCCTTAGCGGAGCAGCAGCAGGCCACGGAGCTTAATTCTCCCCTCCTCTTTCCAGCAGGCACCCAGGGCTTCATCAACACAACTAATGCCATTCATCAGGGGCGGGCACAATTACCGACAGAAAGGTGCCGGAATAAGTGGGACATTGTGGCAACCTTGCCCTCGGGCTGAGCAGAGAGGCTGCTCTCAACAGGCTGCAAGATAAGGCTGTAAAGCTGCAACATTTAGTGAATGACTATTGGTTGGATTGATAAATTTGAAAAACTTCCTCTGATTAAAAAGGTGTCCTTGATGAATGAAGCAGATTTTTCTTTAATTTTTAAAAATGGTTAGTTACATTTAATAAGAGCTTCAACAATTTGTTGTTGTTGTTGTTATATCATCCCTCCCTTCCACCCAGAAGGTGACCAGGGTAGCAAATAATTTGGCATTATTACATGACATTTAATTGGTTAAATCCAGAGCTAGCACCACCACCTGGCATCTTTGGGCAACTTCAAGCCCCAGCTCCCTGGTGGGACACACCACCCAATGCCCACCCTACAAAACTTTATACTGGTGCTCAAATTAGCTGCTGGGCATTTTAATTTACCACCATGCACCAGAGAAACACTACATCGTGGTGCATGGTGCGGATTTAAAATGATGGCTAAGCATAGAAACTCAGCGCTGGCCATCACTGGCAGATGCGCAGATTGGAACAGATAGTGCCAGCTTTTCCACCTGTTTGTAGGAGTGCCTGCTTCCTAACCTAGTCCCGTTCCGAGAAACCTTCCCCACACAAATAGAAAGCCCGCCCTAGGCCTCCTTGAAGGGTCTCAAAGGGTGGGTCCAATCGCTGCAAAGACATCTTAGCTTGAGTAGTCACGCCTAGTTAGGCTGCGCAGTGGTGCAGAGTCCTGTGGAACATTTAAGCTGTTCTATCAAACACTCTATCCAGCCTTTCCCAACCAGTGTGCCTCCAGATGTTGTTGGACATCTTTCCTGACCATTGGCAGTGCTGGCTGAGGCTGATGGGAGTTGTGGTCCAACAACATCTGGAGGCACACTGGTTGGGAAAGGCTGCTTAATTCCACATTAAGCATAACGCACTAGTGAGACCAAGTCTGACTCCAAGAAGATTGGCCAGGACATACACATTATCTTAAAACAAAGGAAGGGGCCTTTTGTTATCTTCCCCCCACTGTGAGAACAGGATGCTGGACTAGATGGGCCACTGGGCAGACCCTGCATGTTCTCTCATGTTCTTTTGACAACAGGGACATGGCCCCAGCTGGGCTCTCTGCATCACCACTGACACAATGTGCCAGATAATTCCAGTGCTCCCCATCCATTAGGCCCGGGGGGCAGCCAGCAACGACCTACCATTCCCCAGGCATCCCGACACGAAGGGGTTTGAATCCCCATATGCGACTCAGAAGTACTATTTTGGAGCACAACCCACAAAGGGTAGTTCATTCAACACAACACCCACATGGCTCCCTGGGTTGCCAGGAGCACAGAGAGCCTCCCTGGGACAAGGGTTCAAGATGCACAGAAGAGGGAAAGACGCCAAAGGGAGCGGGCAGGCTAGGCAACAAGGCACATACTCAATACCGCAACAACCTCTGGTGGCGCACTGCATTGGTCTAAGAAGCAGGAGATGCGGGTTTGAGCCCCACAGCTGAGTCTGAATCCTAGCAAGATGGAGGTGCTGTGGGTTGGTGGTTCCGGAATTCAGATAATTGGTCAGTTGCCCCACACTTGAGGCTGAATCCTGGCAAGAGAGAGGCGCTGTGGGTCGGTGGCTCCTGAGTTCAGATAATTGGTCAGTTGCCTGTTTTGGATGCAGTCATACTCCCTCTGAAAGAGCAGGTCCGTAGTCTGGGGGTGCCCCTGGATCCATCATTGTCACTAGAGGCCCAGGTGACCTCCGTGGCTAGGAGTGCCTTTTACCAGGTTTGGTTGGTGAGACAGCTGCGGCCGTTTCTGGACCGGGATAGCCTGACCACTGTTGTCCACGAACTGGTAACGTCCAGGTTGGATTACTGTAATGCCCTCTATGTGGGACTGCCCTTGAGGTTGGTCCAGAAGCTGCAGCTGGTGTGAAATGCAGCAGTGCAACTGCTCAGCGCCAACATGTTCTTCTGCTTAAAGAATTGCACTGGCTTCCTATTAGCTACAGGGCTACGTTCAAGCCCTATACAGCTTGAGACCAGGATACCTGAAAGACCATCTTACCCCTTATATGCCCAGTCAATCATTGCGCTCTGCAGGTGAGGGCCTCCTGCAGATACCATCTTATCAGGAGGTTCGTTCTGCACAACATAGGAAGCAGACCTTTAGTGTGGCGGCACCTACCCTGTGGAATTCCCTCCCCTTGAATATTAGACAGGTGTCATCTCTATTATCTTTTCAGTGCCTACTGAAGACCTTCCTCTTTCAAGAAGCCTTTTAAGTTGAGACCTATCCCAGTCTGCGTCTGTGTTAGAATTGCTTTTTAATACGTTTTTAAACCTTCTTTTTTAAAAATATATGTTTTTAAAGATATTTTGTTTTATGTGCTTATACTCTTTTGTTTTTAAGATGCTTTAGAGTGTTTTTAGGATTCTTGTTTGCCACCCTGAGGCTCCTTCTTGGGGGAAGGACGGGGTATAAATCTAATAAATAAATAAGAAGGGGCAAATGGGCCGTCTCACTTTCCATTTGGACTACTGCAATATGTCATAGTGGGGCACAGTGATGGCCTGGGATGATGTGGGTGAGCATACCAAGACCAAGTCCGGACAAGACGGCGGTACAGTTAGCAGGTAGTTCATCTACTCAGGTGAATGAGATGGGGGCCACACTCCCCCTAACTGGTCAGGTTGGGACTCTGGAGGTCTTTACTGATCCAGCATTAAAGGCTCATGCAACCTCTGTGGCTAGAAGCACCTTTTATCAGCTTTGGCTGACATGCTGCAACCTTACCTGGATGGAGGCAGCTTGGCCACAACTATGCATGCTCTGGTAACCTCCCATTTAGATGTCTGCCTTTGGCCCAGAACAGGCGTGATGCAAGATTATTGACTGGGAGTGGGCAGCTTGGCCATATGACACCTGCACTGTGTCAGCTGCACGGGCTCCCAGCCCCTTCCTGGGGCCCATTTAAAATGTGGTTTGGACCTTGAAAGCCCTTAACTGCCTGGGACCAGGTTACCTGAAAACCCAGCTTACCCATACGTACCTACCTGAACTGTACAGTCCTCACTAGAGGGCCTGGTGAAGGTGTCCTCACTAGGTGAAGTGAGACTCCCTGGCAATCAGTAGGGAGAGGGCCTTTTTAGTAGTAGCTCCCCTTTTATGAAACTGCCTTCCCAAGGAGGCTCACCAGGTCCCATCTTTGTGGCACCATCGCCTTTTAAATAACTAATGCATCCTGGGCCTCCCAGTTTTTGAAATCCATTATTAATGTTGGCAGTACAAGAAGTTCCATTTGGTTGGACTTATGAAGTTCCCCCCTTTCCATTTTAAGGTTTATTATTATTATTATTATTATTATTATTATTATTATTATTATTATTATTATTATTATTATTATTATTATTTCAAGTGTTTTTACTCATTAATTGTAAGCCGCCCAGAGAAGGTTCTTATGGGACGGCACACAAATGTCCTAAAGAAATACATATGGGGTGCATAAAACTAAAAGAAACTATGGGAGGAGGTACAGTCATAGGATTAGGCAAAATGTCCATATGCAGATTTATTCCACGTTGGAATGGGAAAACCCAGTGGAAAGACTTTGAGAGAGCAGCAGCTGAAATGATGCAAGAAGTAATACTTAAAGCTGATTTTTATATAGATGATACAAAAGTAGCGGCAAGTGTAACTGACCAGAGAGAACTTAGTCTTCACCATATATAGGATGATGATGGTATCTTCTAGTCTGGCAAAGGTATGATTTTCACTTGATAATGCTTAGATTTCTTTTGCATTGCAAGATGGATAACATACTTTGATTTAAAAAAAAATGGAGTGGGGAAGGGTTCTTGAGTCCGGGGAGCGATTCTGCCTGCCTCTGATGGCCATTGGCTCTTCTTAACAGGAAGAGCTATCACAGAAACATAGACTAGTAGAGTTGGAAGGGGCCTACAAGGCCATTGAGTCCAACCCCCTGCTCCATGCAGGAATCCAGTTTAAAGCATACCCAGCAGGTGGCTGTCCAGCTGCCTCTTCAAGGCCTCCAGCATCTCCCTAGGTAATTGGTCCCATTGTTGTACCACTCTTAACAGTTAGGAAGTTTTGCCAGATGTTCAGCTGACATCTGGCTTCCTGTAACTTGAGCCCATTATTCCGTGTCCTGCACTCTGGGACGATCGAGAAGAGAGCCCAGCCCTCCTCTGTGTGGCAGCCTTTCAAGGACTTGAAGAGTGCAGTCATATCTCCCCCCAGTCTTCTCTTCTCCAGGCTAAACATGCCCAGTTCTTTCAGTCTCTCCACACAGGGCTTTTTTTTCAGTCCCCTGATCACCCTCATTGCCGTCCTCGGAACCTGTTCCTTACAACTATAAAGGTTTCCTGGTCAGGCAAAGACTAGCTTCAGGCACCGATGACCTTTCCTGGCTCTTGGCTTCTTCTTCTGGCTCTCCCTCCTCCCACCTAAGGACTACCTACAGGGCTCAGTGTGGCCAGTTCCCTGGTCTGCTTAAGGTAGGCCTCCAGGCCAGCCACTCCTACTACGGAAGGATAGGGTATAAATCACATTTTAATTGTTATAAGCGCCAGATCATTCACACACTGCAGGAATATTTAACTTCTGTGTCCCTGGGTTATATAGATCCTGCTACTACAAGCAAACATACAATAAAAGAGCTTTATTCTCCCTTTCCAGTTTTCAAATAACCAGATAATATCAGATGTTGATAATTCTATCTTTGCCACTCAATTTGAAAAATTTTCCCGAAAGAATTTTATGGGCTGCTCCATATACCAAGCAATTTGAATCCTCTCTATAACGATTTAGGGCCGAAGATGGGAATATTAAAATTGCCATTAAGTAGAATGCAGACGAAATACTAAAAGTCGGCTGATGAATAATTTCTGGTTCTAATGACGTGCTATAGACCTAAATCTTGGTACTAGACACGAGAAAAGACAGTTAAATCAACTCTGTCCATTTAAATATAATTTTAAGGGAACTTGGAGCCATCTCTTTATTGCAGAACAACCTTCAGCAATTTCTCCTGCCCTCATTTATTTCACACTCCTATGGGGAATGCAGTCTGATTTATTGAAAATTAGTCCTTACAGCAAGTGAATGTTTTAAACTGTTTTCGTATAAATCACTCACATATCTGTTAGTGCACCTAGGAGAGGGCCTGCTTGATCTATATTTTCAAATATAGCTACAGGTTTCCAAAGCTGCTCTTTGTGTTACCTGTCGCTTTGAGTTATTGATTGCTCTCTCCATGGAAACAAGTCATTATCTCGAGAACCTGAAGTTCCAATTAAAGGTGGGAGGGGGGATAAACCCACCCAAAAAAATCTTATTTTAAATATAACTTAAATTTTACATATCACTCATGCTTTGTGGGATTCAAAGCAAACAGTTTATTTTTCTAAGAAAAAAATAAGAACCCAGAAAATAACATACCTGCTCCCCCCCCTTTTTTTTTTCATCCTGCAGAAAATGACAGCTAAGATTTAGTCTTTAAAAAAGGAACAGTTTTGTTCTGAGCAAATAGCGCAAAGGTCAATTGGCACCCTAAAGTCTTTAGCTGTAGAATCTGAGTTTTTAGCTGCCTCATCCACAAACAGAAAAAGTGTACCTTTATATACCCTGTCAAGCCAATCCCTTTAGGCAGACTAGACACGAAGTAATCTTGAAATACTTAAACTTTTTGGAGGGGGGGAGAGAAGAGAAATAATAGAAATGAGCAGAATTTCTGCAACTCCCTCCCCTCCACATTGTAAAATTTGGATTTCAGCATACAAACTGGCTTCTATAACTTTCTGGAACCCCCTTGCAAAAATCCATTTGTTTCTTTGTGCCTCATTATACTACATATATTAAGTAACATGCAATCCCTGCATTTATTTGTATGTGTGCGTGAACATATGCACAAGCTGATCATGGTTACCTTGCATCATGAGTTCTGTAATCTGTAATGCACACTGTCAAGTGCATGATGTTGTGTAAGTGTGGATTACCTGCACATGTACAAAAAACATAGCATCTATATATCACAGAGCAGCCTTTCCCAACCTTTTCGTCTTCAGATGCTGCTGGACTACAGCGCTCATTATCCCTGACCACTTGCCATGCTGACCGGGGCTGATGGGAGTTGGAGCCCAACAACATCTGGAGACCCAAAGGTTGGAAAAGGCTGCCGCAGAGGTCTTGCAGGCCTTTGTACCTGTAGGCTTTGTTAATCTTCTCGGTGCATCATGGGTTTTGTAGTTCAGTTGCTGGAGACAGTAATTGTTTACATCAGAGAGGACCGATCGTCACCCCCCACTCCAGGAGTCATTCTCCCCCATTATCCTTTGACCTATTACTGCTCCTTTCCTTCCCATCAATATTGCCCCCAAACACAATGAGAACAGTGGGTGCAAATACCACCATTTTGCATGCTTCTGGATAACAGAAGTTGGATTGCAACAAGCTGGTGGCTCTCCCTTCCCAGAAGGTTGTTTGATACAGTGGAGGCTTCAGTCAATAGAAATGGGATTTGGGAGGACCTCTCCTTCCCACTGCAGTCCCTGTGCCACCTCACATACTGTTGTGTAGCCACCCCCCACCTTTCTGAAGCAAATTTGCTAGAATGAGAGGGACTGCAGCAAGGAAGGGGACTTGCCAAGAATGGCCTCCCTCCCTGTTCTGTGGATGAAAGCCTCTGCTGGGTCAAGGGGCTCCTGCTGGTGGAGGGCCAGAAGGACTGGATAGACCCTTTGGCTCTTTCTTGCCTGAAGAAAATGGCCAAATATTGTGTGCTGCAGCAAAAGCTAAATTCTGTGTCTAGAAGCATGTAAAAAGTTGTATTTATTTAAATCATTTTTATCCTGCTCTTCAGCCAAAGGAGGTTTCTTTAAAGTTTCAATAATAATACAGTCCCTACCCTCAGGCTTTAGGGCAGAAACACACTCCCTGTTCTGCCGGTTCCAGGGGATCTCCACTCTCTCTTCTGAAAACAGGGGCACATGACGCTAGTCAAACCCCACCCTTTTTACTGTCAAACCTGGTGGGAGCAGCTCAAGTGGTGTTTTTTTAAAATCAGCTTCAAAGAGATTTTGCAACTGATCGGCAGATCAACCCATTTCCCCCTCCAGGTGTGACTAATGTAAACGCTTTGCTCTGGTGACTCATGTTCTCAGCCAAAATCTAAAAGACCTGGGGTTACATTCAGTGAAATCCCAGACCCACTGAAATTAATGGTCCTAATTTAGCCATGTCCATTAATGTAAACTCTAGGTCTACTCTGAGCAGGACAATCCGCAGCACAAAAGGAAAACTGATTAGGAGGGAGGAGGGGGAAGCAAACTTGGACACAGCTTCTTAGCTGCAGTTCTTGTAAGGAGCAGCTGGAATGTAAGGATTTCAGGGAGTGAGGAGGAGCCAACAGTCTCTGGAGCCACATTGATGGACAAGCCTTGCAGCCCCATCTCTCTCCCTCTCTCGTGGGCTGATGACATGGACCTTGACAAAAGTTTCCAGTGACCTTTTCTACAAAGGGGGGGGGAACCTCAGGGATAGATCTGGATGGAGGAAAAGTTGCTCTGACAAGGCCAACCACATGGAGACGTTACCTCACACATCTGAGGACAGAAGGCAGGCCTGGCATCAGCATAGTCGGGCATCTGCCAAGGGCCCACATCCCAGCAGGGGGCCTACTGACAAAAGCCCAGACCTGTTCCTGCTCTTCACCATGGCAACCTACTTCACCCACCTCTCACCCTCTCCCAGCCAACCGCTGTGGGGGGGAGGAGGAAGAGGAGGAGATGCCACGGCCTGCTTGCTCTCTGGCTCTTTCCTTGGCTAACAGGATTGTGGGAATCACCGAGGATGCTCAGTGCTCGCAACCCCCCTCCAACTTAGAGCAAGAGGGGAGGTAGCAGAAGACAGCCACTTGCACACTATTTCCCTCTAGGGCATGTCTTTGCTTAGCATAGACTTCATTAGCCCAATTTGGCGGTGGGTAAACCTGCAGAAAACTCCAAGGAGAGCAGTTAGGGAAAGGGTTGCCTCTCTTTATGGCCTTTTAATGTTTCCCTGGTAAATGAAATGCGGCAGGTGTGCGTTGCCTGCTGCCTTTCCTTTCTCACATTTCGTTCTGGAAAGAATAATAATAATAATTCTCGGTCTGTTGATAGAGAGGTATCCTCCAGACGCCACTCTCGCCCAGCAGGGAACAAGGCCTGCCACACTAATAAATGTCTATGAAGGATCATATGCAGAAATCATTTGTAAATTTGTGACAGCAATGGCATATGCCGTGAAAGATGACGGCCATCCATCTTCCCAAGAAAAAATGGGCTACAGGGCTAAGATTTACCCCCACCCACATTCCTATCTCTCTCTCTCTCACTCATTCTGAAACTGGCTTCAAAAGTAGCACATTAGACAATCCACCTGTGCTGGTTGCCAGCCGGTTTCAAAGTCCAATTTAAAATGCTGGTTTTAACCTTTAAAGCCTTGAGATGTTTAGGTCAGAGTTATTTGAAGAGCCACCTACACCCGCTACGACCAACAGAGGCCCTCCTTGGTGAGCATGATGGGGAGGGCTTTCTTGGTGGTGGCTCCACAGCTCAGAAACTCACTGTGACATTGACCTCTGAAAAACTACCAACCTGCAGACCTTCAGAAAGGCTCTGAAGACGTATCCATTTTAGAAGGCTTATGCATGAGTGACATCTCTTCCCATCATGAATGTGCTGAATGTGTTCTGGGCTAGACATCAATGGAATACACTCCTAGTACCCAGTACAGGTAGGTGGTCCTTTTTGCTTAATACTGGGTGTATGTTTTTTTTCTCTCTCTCAGTAAAGTGGGCTGGACATCTGAACTGCAGGTGTCCAGGCCTCTCCCCAGGCGACGCTCCGTATCAGTACTGCCTGGTCAGAATGTGCCCTTGAACTGGGACAATGTGGCTTCATTGCTTGGATGGAAAGGTGTGTGCATTCATTCATGGAATGCCCTGACTTTTGCAGGACTGGAACATAACCTAATGCACCCAGGGTAAAAATCACACTGTTTAACCCAACCACCTTTGCTGTGGCCAGCCAGAAGGTTGTCTATAAGGAAATGTGGGTTTGTGGGCTGAAAAAGGTTCCCAATCCCCGTGCTAAAGGTTCGAGAAGAGCCTGGGAGGTCTGTTCCTTCCCAATGTTCAAGAAGGGCAACTACTAGCCCATGACTGAGACCCAGACTCAGTACCACACATCACCGATAGATATTGCATTTATGGGCCTGGGATGAATTCTTACAGAACAAAGAGTATTAATTCTAGAAAAGCCTAAACCTTTCATTTCAAAAATCCTTGAGCTTCCAACTGTTATCCCTTATATTTTGCAGCAGATGTGAAGAAAATTACATGTTCCCTGAAACTTAACAACCAAGTTTAACCCAATTTGGAGCTAATCAGAGCTGTGAGAGGTTATTAATCTAATTAGGTTTTTTTAAAAAAGGAGTTTAACACACAATGCACTTAGAATTATTTTTGTTTCTGAAGTTCCTTGTTGTAAAAAAATAAATAAGGAGAGATGCAAACAGAGGAAAAATTGGGAGGCTTTAACTGCTTGAACTAACTTGATTAAAATTCTAGACATTTTTGTCTTCCAGAAGATGAGACAAGAAGACCTGCTCTGTTCCTCACCAGCAAGGAAAAGTGGGCCGATGGGGTGAAAGGAGCTA
The DNA here is from genome assembly GCF_030035675.1 of Rhineura floridana. Classification (NCBI taxonomy): domain Eukaryota; kingdom Metazoa; phylum Chordata; class Lepidosauria; order Squamata; family Rhineuridae; genus Rhineura; species Rhineura floridana. Next base: position 12,894,208 of record NC_084497.1, read on the forward strand.
AACCTTGGGTTGAAGTGATCAAGCCATCCTGGGGGTTAGCTGCTGTTATTGAGGAAAAAGACAGCTGATCACAGTCAGACATGCACCGTGGATTTCGGGAGAGGGAGCAGAGAAAAGGATTTGGGCTAAATATCAGATAAGGGCATCCTGAGAGTATACAGTCTGTTTGGCAAAAGAACAGACAGTAGAACAGACTGCTTTGGAAGTTGGTAGACTCTCATTCATCAAAGCAGAGGCTCAATGGTCACCTCTCGCGAGCGGAGATGCCATAACAGTGGATTTCTTGCATCAGTGAGGGGGTTAAATATAAGAACATAAGACAGCCTTGGCTGCTGTATCAGGCCAAAGGGGGCCCATCTAGTTTAGCATCCTGTTCTCACAGTGGTCAACCACTGTGTTGGATTAAATGACCCTGGAGGTCACTTCCAAGTTCCAACTCTGTGAATTCAATCATTCTGTGAAATTGCCATGACCCCAGAGTTCAGCTAGGACAGAGTCAACAGCTAGGGAGCCAGCCCAAATTCCTGGCTCTGAGCCTGATGACACAGTACCATAGCCCACAGAGCTAGGACCCTCAGGGTACCTTCCCTGAGCCTGAGAAACTGAATCCCTCTTACAGGTCCTTGCCAGGCACTGGGATTGGGCTGGGCCAGTGGGGCAGGGGAGGCAATGGAAGGCAGGAAAAGTGCCCATCTTCACGCCAGAGGGCTGGTCCTTCAAGAGTCTCCAGGTCTCCACAAGGGGGTGGAGTGAGGCTGCAGGCACGCTAGCTGCTGCAAAACAGCCAGACTGTCTCCTCCGCCTTCTGTGTAAAACAAGTTTGCCCCTGGCCAGACACATCTCCCTTCCTTGCTGCTGATATCAGACCTTTTAGGACTGCCCACAGCAAAGTATTGGGCCAATCGCTGTCTCCATCCAACCTACAGCAAAGCATTTCCATTGGACACACCATGGAGTGGCCACAAGTTCATCTACCAAACAGCTTTGTTTTCAGCTTCAAGCTGGTTTCACAGAGAAATGAGCTGGTGCTGTGTTTCGCCAGGTGTTGGAGTAGAAAGCGGCAGAGTTTGGCTGGCATCATGTGTCCCCGCATTCAGAAAACAGAGCGGGAGACACACGGAAGCCAGCACAACCACAAGTGCGTCTCTACCCTAAGAGAGGTGAGCTGAAGGCAGAGGCTCAAAAGGTCTCCGTTCGCTCCCAACCTTCGTCAGAGACAGCTGCTCACTAGGAGCACAAACTGCCGTGCCTTCCCACCTGGACCTGTGGGACCCCCTACAAAACCAGGCACTACAGAAAGGAATAAAATAATTTGCACAGCCCAGCAAAGAATGCAGGCACCAAACAAACTGCCATTGCCCACAAACTGGCCAACTTGCTCAGTTGTTCCGAGCACAGTGCCAGGGATCTGAGCTCTGTACCGGCAATGCCGAACAGGATGAGGCCCCGTCGTCCTGCTTTTGGGGAACAGACATTACTCTGCATGCAGAAGTGCCCAGCTTCAGTCCCTGGCGGCATCTCCAGGTAGGGCTGCGCATGTCCCCTGCCTGAAACCCCAGAGAGCCGCTGCCAGTCAGGGCAGACACCACTAGGCAAGATGGCCCCCAATGGTCTGACTCACTATCAAGCAGCTTCCTGTGAAAAATGTCAGAATACCAGAATTATCACCTTGGTAGAAACAGAGGCAAAATATACACAGAAAAACAACCCAAATAAAGGGTGGGGAGTAATAACTGTGTAACATACGATAGTTTTGGAAAAAAACTTCCGATATTTCCTGTGTCTGGCAACCAAGGGAACTCTCATCCCCAGTCCCTGGATCTCCCCCTAACAAAGTGCCGTGCCTGGCAGTTGATCTGAAATATTATAAAGTCAGTAAATATTTGAAAATGGAATAATAACTTGTTAATTATAAATTTTAATTGAGAAGCACTTCAAGCCAATATTACACTTTTGACAGTCTGCAAACTCTTTCCTGCACGACAGCCAAAAAAAGTGGCTGGATGAATCAAGATTACAGACCTCCATTTGCCCCTGAGCTTCAGGCAGGCCTCAGAAGGAACCCAGGCACCCACTCTGGGAAGATTACACAATGAAATGCATGGCTGACAAGCTGTCACTTAAAGCGCGGCTTAAAGATCCCACACTGCTGCCAACTCCGGCTGCCCAGCCCAGAAATTCAAGGCCCTGACTGCGGAAATACCTCCATGATGCTGCATCCCATAAGATGGAGAAGAGATGTGACTCACTTCCATGATATAGAAATGGGGGCAGACATTGGCAACTCCACCGCCAAAGGAGGGAGGGTAATAATGTTTCATTTCCTGCCCAGCTAGACAAGGACTGCACAGGTCTAGAGAGAATGGCTGGAGGAACCTCAGGGGCCAAAGACAGCTCTGCAGGGCTCCCCTGCTGGCCCACATCCCTCAGTGGCCCTGCTCAGGAGCCTCGTTGAGACCTTTTGCCTGGCTGGCATGTGTCTTTACAGGGTGACGATGCCTCTTTCTTGCCTGAATGAAGGACGGAGAGGGGAGTGCAGACAGAAACCTCAGCCTTTCGCCTGGCTGGAATATTGCCTCCTGCACCGTGGTAAGAGCTGCCTCAATGCCCTGCCCACTTCTGCCTCTGGTGCCGCCCATGACTGGCCCGTGGCCACGGGAATGTTCTCCCTTGGGCTGAAAAACACTGCCTGCCCTTACTTTAGAACTGGGGACTGCTCAGTCTTTCAGCCAAAGCTATGGAGCATTCCCAGACTTGTCCCTCAAAATTATATTGAAAACACTTTCACAAAAGCTGCCCACTTGACTGATGCAGCAGAGACAAAAGGAAGTGCTTCTTCACCCAATGTGTGATAAACTTATGGGATGCACCTTCACAAGATGTAGCGATGCCTACTGGCCTCGGTGGATTTTAAAGTGAGCCAAACAAACTCATGGAGCAGGAGGAGGGGAGATCCATCAGCAGCAATGCCCTGATCCATGAGGTGGTGATGGCTCAAACAAGATAGCGGAAACAGGCTCAGGACTGAGCACAACAGACAGGACCATGGACAGGACCAACTGTGTGGGATTAAGTAACCAACAGCGAGAGTTTTAGAACCATGGAAAGCAACCTTGGAATATGGCCTGATGATGTGGACAAGGAGCTTGCGATGATGGGACCAGCAACATCCTCTGGGCTTTTGCCCTTCTTGGCTTATTAAAGCTTGCAGAAGGGGTATGAATGAGAGCATCCAGGGTACGGTCAAGGCATCTCTGCGAGAGAGAGTGGTCCCAGAAGCCCTGAAAGAGGCAGTGATCTGACCACTCTTGAAAAAGCCGACCCTGGACCCATTGGTTTGTGACAACTACCACCTGGTTGCAAATACCCCATTCATAGGGAAGGTGATTGAGAGGATTGTGGCACAGCAATTTCAAGACCTCTTGGATGAAAGATTATCTTGACCCATTCCAAGGTATCCTTCTGGGCCAACTTGGTGAGATGGAGGCACTGTTTTACAGTGGTGCCAATCCTATCTTCAGGGTTGTTTTCAGATAATAGCATTGGGTAATTGGCTTTTGGCCCTCTGGCAGTTGTGCTGTTGGGTGCCACAGGATACCATCCTGTCCCCAATGCTGTTTAACATTTATGTGAAGCCCTTGGGAGTGGCAACCAGGAGATCTGGGGCAAGGTGTCAACAGTAAGCTGTTAATACCCAGTTCTATTCCTCTATAACATTTGAAATCAGGAAAGGCCATGCAATCACTGGACAGGTGCATGAATTCGGTGGTGGGCTGGATGAGGGCCAGTAAACTGAGTCTGAATCCTAGCAAGATGGAAACGCTGTGGATTGGTGGTTCCTGAGTTCAGATAATTAGTCAGTTGCCTGCTTTGGATGGGGTCATATTCATTCTGAAACAGCAGGTCTGTAGTCTGGGGTGCTCCTGGATCTATCTTTGTCACTAGAGGCCCAGGTGACCTCCGTGGCTAGGAGTGCCTTTCACCAGCTTTGGATGGTAAGACAGCTACAGCCGTTTCTCAACTGGGATAGGCTAACCACTGTTGTCCACGCACTGGTAACCTCCAGGCTGGATTACTGTAATGAGCTCTGTGTGGGGCTGCCCTTGAAGTTGGTCCAGAAGCTGCAGCTGATGTGAAATGTGGCGGCAAGACTGCTCACTGGGGCAAGCTATCACCAATATGTCACCCCGCTGCTGAAAGAATTGCACTGGCTGTCCATTGGCTACTGGGCCAAGTTAAAGGTGCTGGTTTTGGTGTGCAAAGCCCTATGCAGGTTGGGACCAGGATACCTGAAAGACTGTCTTACCCCTTATATACCCAGTCGATCACTGCACTCTGCAGGTGAGGGCCTCCTGCAGATACCATCTTATCAGGTTCGTTCTGCACAACATAGGAAACGGGCCTTTAGTGTGGCAGCACCAAACATTTGGAATTCCCTCCCCTTAAATATCAAACAGGCACCATCTCTGTTAACTTTTCGGCACCTACTGAGGACCTTCCTCTTTCAACAAGACTTTAAAGTTGAGAACTTATCCCAGTCTGTGTCTGTGCTGGAATTGCTTTTTAAGATCTTTTTCAAGATTTTTTTTTAAATTATGTTTCTAAGATGTTTTGTTTTAAGATGTTATTAAAGATGTTTTGTTTTAATGTGTTTTAAAGTCTTTTGTTTTAAAGATGTTTTAGAGCACTTTAGTGTTTTTGTTTGCCGCCCTGGGAGGAATGGTGGGATGTAACGTAAATAAATAAATCATAAATAAGCAAGGAAGACATTGCCTCCGCCCTGACATGTTGCAAATACCAGAGCTTCGTAGCCTGACCTGGTGGATTCCAGACTGCAACCCTGCCTCCCAAGTGATGCCGCCTGCAATTTAAAGGGGCAGAGGCTTTTTCCAGGCAACAAAGCTTGGGCTGTGGATGCTCTGTGGGGCGTTCTTAACCCTTGGAGGAATTAGCAACCCATTCCTCAAAGTCCATAGCCAAGGAAGCAACCTCAGGCTTGGGGGGCTGGTTAGATGAGGAATCTGACGCTGGCAGGTCTGCTCAGGATGGTCCAGGGAGTGGGTGCATCTCCTTCAAGGAGCTAGTCCTGCTGGAGGACTGTGAGGGCTCAGGGTCCAGCACAGGACAACTATAATGCTGGCCTAGAAGGACCACTATCTGGTCCAGTAGGGCTCTTCTGTGATCCAGACTTCCCAGCACTTCTCCCTTCACTTCACTTGTTTACAGCCAAGGGTTTGGCTGAGCCCAAGCGCCTGTGCTGCTGGGGAACCCTGTTTCAGAGAGTGAGGCATTCCACACCAGGCTGTCCCAGAATGACAGTGTCAGCCAGCCAGTGCCGCAGCAACAGCAGCCCCCTGATTAGGAGAAGCAAAGCACTGTGGCAAGCACAGAAGCCCCCAACGCTAATGAAGAAGGCACAGCGGAGGAGCTCCAGCAGGGCCCCTCTCTCCACGCAGTCAGAAAATATTTTACGCAACATAGCAATCTAATTAAAAAACGTTGATTTACTCAAGAGCTCTCGTTTGATTGTTGATTAATACTAATTATATACATAAATCCAGGCTGACCCAGGGCTGAGAGATGTTCAGTGCATCATGTAAATCAGTCTGGGGGGGTGGGGGGGCCAACAGCCTCTTCTCCCCCTCCCCCCCACAATCATATTCTAGCTTATTTATTGCTCTCTGAAACTCAGCATGAAGTTTCTCTCGTGAGATGAGAGGCAAGATTTCTGAAAATCTTTGCACAGATGCCACCGCTCCATTGCACTGTGTATGGCAGAGCTGCACGGTACAGTGTTGGGGCTGCCCCCTAAGACAGCCGCTTCATACTGAGTTCCCCGTCTACACAAACCTTCGCTTCGTCTTTGACTGTCCCCAATAATCCTGTGCCAAGACCAGAACTGGGCAACATCTTGGAGAGAGAGGGGAAATAAAGGGCTGCACTTATGGGGATTCAACAAGCTGCCACCCTGGCCGGAAGGCACAGAAGCTCAAGGCCTTCTGCCTCTCAAGAGGAACGACGGACTGAGGCTCTGCAGACAGATGAGGCATGGCAGCTCTCTCTCTCGTGGCCTGGCTGTCCCTGGGCAGCACCTTCTGCCCAGAAACTTGCTCTCTTGCCTCACCCTTTCACTGGGCGGCTCCCCTGCCAAGGACTGATCAGGTCACCTTGATGCTTTGCCACAAACCTGGTACTTGTCCAGCTGGACACCTCCTCAGGCTCATCAGTGGGACAGAGAATCCAAGGCGCAAAGTTGTGTTGGTGGGAATGAGACCATCTCTGATGTTATTATTTTGGGTACTTCCGCACCGCACCGGCAGGTGCAGGGGAAATGTGCATCATGATGACATCCAGACACAGGCCAAGAGAGATTCCATGAGATGGAGGGAAACTTGACCCAGGGCTTCTACTCTTCTCAGCAGCCACCCCAGTTCATGTATATGTAATGTGGCATATAGCATGCACTCTTCACCATATGCAATGTCTTCGCTGTAACTTGCCCCCATCTTACTATACACACACTTTTTTTTGTACAATGCATTGCAATAATCCAAGTGAGGGGCTATCAAAGTGTGGATAACTGTAGCAAAGCTAGCTCTGCATAGAGCTGCAGCTGGCATATCAGCCTAAGTTGACTAACTTAGCCACTAGGGCCACTTGTTCCTCCAGGGATAATGTTGGATCCCAGAGTACCCCCAATCCTCAGACCTATAAAATTCAATCTACATTGAAGGCGACGTATAAACAGTAACACCCCACCCACCCACATTGTACTAGAATGTCAGCTAGCAATCTGAGTCATCTACTGCACCATTACCCTAGCTAAGGAGGGACCTGGCAAGGAGATCCAAGTGGCACCCCTTGACTACTCCAGAGGCTTCTGGATCAGACATGCTCGCTGATTTGACCAACTCTGCACATATGAAGCTATCTCAGTGGTTCCCACATTTTTTCTCTCCATGGGCCACTTGAAAAATTGCTGATGGTCTTGGCAGGCCACTCAGTTGTTTATTTATTTATTTATTATTTATTTAGTTGCATTTCTAAACCGCCCTATAGCTAGCAGCTCCCAGGGCGGTGTACAACATGATAAAACCACAATATTTAAAATACAGCAAGTGTGTATTGCGCAGACAATATAAAACATTATATAAACAAAGTAAAAGAAAACTAGAAATAAAATAAATAAGATTAAAAAGCATAAAATACATTAAAATGCCTGGGTGAAGAGGTGGGTTTTTACCTGGCGCCGGAAAGATGACAGGGAAGGCGCCAGGCGTATCTCATCTGGGAGGGCATTCCATAATTCGGGGGCCACCACCGAAAAGGCCCTAGATCTTGTTACTGTTCTCTGGGCCTCTGTATGGGTTGGGACCCGGAGAAGGGCCTTAGACGTCGAGCGGAGTGAACGGGTAGGAACATAGCGAGAGAGGCGTTCCATCAGATATTGTGGTCCAGTGCTGTTAAGGGCTTTATAGGTAAGAACCAACACTTTGAATCTGGTCCGGAAACATATTGGAAGCCAGTGCAGTTGGGCCAGAATAGGTGTTATGTGGTCGAATTTCTTCGTCCCAGTAAGAACTCTGGCCGCAGCATTCTGCACTAGCTGAAGTTTCTGAATCGTTTTCAAAGGTAACCCTACGTAGAGAGCATTACAGTAATCCAATCTAGAGGTTACCAGAGCGTGAATAACTGAGGCTAGGTTCTCCCTGTCCAGATAGGGTCGTAGTTGGGCTACCAGCCGAAGCTGGTAGAACGCATTTCGTGCCACCGAGGCTACCTGAGCCTCAAGTGACAGAAGCGGATCTAATAAGATCCCCAAACTACGGACCTGTTCCTTTAGGGGGAGTGTAACCCCATCTAGGGCAGGTCTGACATCAACCATCTGAGCAGAGGGCCCCCCAACCAACAGCATCTCAGTCTTGTCTGGATTGAGTTTTAGTTTGTTTGCTCTCATCCAGTCCATTATCGCGGTTCAGTACAGCAACAGCCTCACCTGAAGAAGATGAAAAGGAGAAATAGAGCTGCGTATCATCAGCATATTGCTGGAAACGCACTCCATAACTCCTGATGACCTCACCCAGCGGCTTCATATAGATATTAAAAAGCATGGGGGACAGAACTGAGCCCTGCGGAACCCCATACTGGGGCACCCAGGGACTCGAGTAGTGATCCCCAAGTTGTTTTCCTGCTGTTGTAGCAACTGTACTGCGTAGTGCTAGATATCGTCAATTGTATTTTTAACTGCTTCTTTTTTTGTATTGTATTTTATTGAATTACAATTTGAATTTAATAGAATTCAAATTGCATGTGTTCTTCCCAGACATACCACAGAAAATGTGAATGAAGCTTACAGACCACTGTTTGGGAACCCTTGAGCTATATTATATTAACTGGGACACATCTCATCAGTACTCCAGAAGTTTTGCACCACAACTCCCATTTACAACCCCTGAGTACGCTTAGCAGTCATGTGTTAAACGGACGGGTCTTCTTACGGATCAGTAACTGGTTAAGGAACAGGAAACAGAAGGCAGGAAAGAATCTGGAATATTGTGTAGAGTTCTGGTCACCTCACCGCAAAACAGATGATGATGTTGTTAAACAAACCTTTTTAATGAATGAAATTTACCAATAAAGAATGGGAAACTTTTTAATATATAACAGAATAAGTTAATCTCACATTCTTTTCAAATGCCAGTAACAGTTTTGTGCGTTTTCCATTCACACTGATCCTTTTCTCAAACTAAAGAAAAATAACATGAAGCCGTCCACACCAACACCTGAAATGTCCAATTCTCCTTTTATGTAAGCTGTTAGCTGACTCTGTTTATTTAATTCTCCTCAAAAATTAACTCTGTTAATTAACATTGCTGATAATTCGATCAATCTCCGTTGTCTCCTGCCCCAAAGGTATCATAGAGATGGAAAAGGTTGAGCAAAGGGCAACCGAAGTGGTCAAAGGGTCAAAACCACCACCCCTATGAAGAAAAGGTACAACATTTGGGGGGTTGGGGTGAGTATACATGGCACCGTGGAGAAAGTCACAGAGCAGAGCAGGACAGACACAAGATTCAGGACAGACAAAAGGAAGGACACCTTCACACAGTGCAGAGTGAAATTATGGGATTCGCTCCCGCAGGAGGCGGTGATGACCACCGACCTGGATGGCTTTAAAAGAGGATTAGTCCAACTCGTGGAGGAAAAAGCCCTCAACCAAGTGAACCTGGGACCTGCTGCGGGAAATCCCCTGAGCTGTGGCTGAGAGTCCCAGCTCTGCCCCTCTGCGCTGGCCATCCTTGCTGGCTACAGATCACCATCACTTTGCTATTATTTATTTATTAAATTTCTATCCTGCCCTTCCTCCCAGTAGGAGCCCAGGGGGCACTTTGTATCTGTCCTGCCTTTGGTGCACCTCCACTGCCACCCCTCAGAACCAGGAGATGTTATAGCTCCAGATGCATCCAGAGCTGCATCCAGAGCCGAGAGAGGCAGATTTCTACCAGTGTGAGTACTGCATTCAGATTTTATAGGAAGCAACTGAGAGCAGCACCAGAAAAGTGTTTCTGTGCATTTCTTTGTCACCCTTCCTTGTAAGACACCAAGGGACTCACAGGGAAGCAAGACAACCAGGTTGGTGCTCTTGAGCCCCACTTCATGATGTCTGGGGTGCTCTTGTTTGTATCCAAACAGGATCTCTTCCTTCTCTGTGCTCCAGGCTCCAAACGAACCTCAGGAATCTCATTTATTTATTTATATCACTTCTGAAACATCAATTAATGATGACAAGGCAATTAAAGTGGGACACCAGGCAAGGAGAACAAGCAGGGGGTGGCTTTTTCCTTGGGTGGAAATCTATTCTATCTTTCCAATCAGATTTAATTAACACATGGCATCCCAGCAAAATGTAGCAATCAAGCTGTACGCAAAGGTCGGCAAAACAAGCTCGGACATGACACTCAGTTTAGGACTGAGAGAGGTGCAGAAATTAATTCGATTTGTCTTCTAGAGCAGAGATACCAAAAAGAGGGGCTGACAAGTGCTGTGAAAAGTTAAGCCAGCAAGGCAGGATGCAACCAGCACTCTGCATGGTTATAGTGGGAAGGCCCTGAGTAGCGTTTCTCCTCCCCACCCACCCCCAGCATATTAAACTCAGATTCAGAAGCACCAACTGACATTGGAGGGGGGGAACCCGCTGCATCAGGGTGGCTACCCTGTGGCCCTCCAGATGTTGCTGGATGCCAGCTTCTGTCCTCACTCGCCCTTGCCAGGGGGGCAGATCAGAGTTGGACGTCCAGCAGCATCTGGAAGGCCCACGCTGGTGAGCAGCTCCTGCTCAGCAAGCTTGGCACTTCTTGGGGATGCTCGAAAGACCTCCCAGAAAGGTCGACATTCTTAACTAAAATTCCTTTGCCTGCCTTCCAAATGCCCAAGGTGTTCACCTGAAGAGGAGCTCTCCACATTTGCTCTGAAGCTTGCTTTGTGCAAAATCTGGTGGCACGCAGAAACTCCTTTGAATCCTGTTGCCCTCTGCCCGCCCCCCATGGCCAGGCCAAGATCACTTGCTGCCTGAGGCAAAGGACAAGGGGGCCCCCACCGCCCACTCCATGTGCGAAAGCTGGCTGGACTGGCAGTTGGATCTTATTATTTCAACATCAAGGACAGGATAGTGTCCTCCACAGTACCTTGGGGGTTATTTTAGGGCTTGCAGGGAAGGCTGTGAAGCACACCCTGCGCTGTTCTCCAACAGCGGGAAAACTGCTCAGGTAGATCCATTGGAGTGACTGTTGCAGCTGCTGCCGCCCACCCCAGCCCACCAGTCTGCATAATGGTAGAGCCGGCCCAGCGTGTCTCAGATGTTTTCCTGAGGAGGAACCCACCACTTCGCTGCTAATTTCAATTTAGAGACAGGCAGGAAGGCAGCCCTTGGGTCAGGGGTGGGGAACAAGCGTCCCTCCAGATGTTGCTGGGGTCCCATCAGCAATGCCAACGGGTGCTGGAGTCCAGCTACCTGTGGGGACCACCAGTGGCCCCCACCCTTGCTGCAATGCATCATAGCATAGCACAAAAGGCAAGTACAAAAAGGACACTCAGCAGATACAAAGCAGGACACCAACAATAAATTACAGATCACTTTTCTTGAGAGACAGACAAGGAGGATCCATCTTGCTTGCTCGTGAGTAGACTGCCACCACCTCCTTTTGCTCCCTAACAGGAGGCACTTGAGAGCGGCCAAGGAGGGGGGGGACCATTTGCGAGCCTTCTGGCCTCTGCCAGCCAAAGGGCCCAATCCATAACTTCCCTTTTACCACTCTTCACAAGCCTGGGCAAATGGTTGTGGCACATGGATGGATCTTTGGGGTGAAGCAAAGGACCCAGCATTCCCAGCACTCAAATCATACAGCAGGGGGAGGGGAAGGCTTATTTAAGTTCCATATATAGAAAGAGGAAGAAATAAGTAGCAAAATAAATAGAATAAGTTCCAAATAATCCTCTCCTTAGATAGACCAAAGACACCTCTCCTCAGGTGCTGGAAAGACATAATCACACACTCGTCTGCCCAGGAAGGGATTCATGAAATCACCCAGAACCATCAAGAACAAACCAGAGAGAGAGTGTGAGTGGCAGGAGGTGCTTCTGAGATGGATGGTTTAAGATGCTTCTCGCAGCCCAGGAAGGGAAGGGAGAATTGAAAGGTCAGTTTTCATTTGAAAAAGAAAGAAACAAAAGGCAGTAGAGACCATGGAAAGGAAGGATGGTCCAGTGGTGGTGACGTGCCAGGCATGTGCAATGTTTATTTTCTTGCCTGAGAACAACATGGCGTACGTGTGCAACAAGTGTAAGCTGGTGGCACTTGTTATAAGAAAAAGTGGGGGGCCTGGAACGGTGGAGTGGCCACACTGAAGAGTATAAGAGAAGATGAAGAGTTCTTAGATAGAACGCTGGAGCAACAGCAGCAAAGAGTAGGGCAGGAGGTGGAAGAACAGCAGCAGGTTGAAGCAGAAGAGGAGAGTGCGGTGGACAGTAACAACCCAGAGTTATTATCCTCACATTAGAAACGGAGGTTGAAAGTGAGGGGCTGGTCTAAGATCCTCTCTGGTCAGAAAAGAGAGTGGGCTCATGAATGAGGGGCTCATGAACTTAACCTCATGCAGGCACCCACCCCAACCAGCCACATGGCGCAAGGAGGCTGACAGAGTACACCATGTATGTAAGTATAAAATGTGAGTGTGTCACTTCTCTATTAAAATATATCTTAAAGCCAGTGATTCCCAAACTCTTTTGCCCCCATAGGCTACTTGAGGGTCTTTGCAGACCACTTAATGATTTTTCAGCCTGTTGTAGGAATTGGAATGCAATTTTAATGCGCTGTGCAAGATACTGTATTATTTTTGCTTGTATTTTTACAGACATGCCAGAGATCACTTGAATGAAGTTCACGGACCACTGGTGGTCTATGGACCACAGCTTGGGAACCTTTACCCTAAGAGATATAACAATAATATTCATTAAACCTCAGTAATAAGGACAGACCAACTGCTCCCCCAAGAACCTGTCCACCTGTTGCAATGATCACCTGAGCTCCTTTGCCAGGTGCCTACCACTGCGCACACACACCTGCAATGAGAGATGACACAGGGAGAAGGAGCTTTCTTGTGGTGGCTCCTGACTGCTGGCCTGGTGCCCATTCCACAATTTGTAGGTGTTAGGCTAAGACTTGTTTACCCAGATTTTTAATTTTTAATTTACTTATGCTGCTATTTGAGGTTGGGGCTGTTGCTTTCTTATAAACAATTCATCTGCTATTTTGTTGTTGCATTTGTTTACAGCAGAAGTTGCCAGCCCTTATAGCCTGTAAGGAAACCACATGAGCTGAAACAGGTTAACTGACGCCGCATAAGGTGGACGATGTCCCACCCCCACAAGCAGCCTCCTTCCCCGCTTTGGTCATCCCACTGAGCCAGAGTGCATCACACCTCTCCCTGGTCCATTTGTCATCGGTGGGTGGCTCAAGTCATGCTCAGAAGCATCCCTCAGCCTTTCGCAGGCCGTGGCACATCTCTTGACAGATTGTACAGCATCTCTGGCTTGTTCTAAAGTTATTTCAAATCAGAAATGGCTTTATCGCCCTCCCTTTGCTCACTCTCGCAGTCGGATAGGCATGAGATAAACATCTTGCCACAATAAAAATATTCCAATATGCGACCAGGATATTTATTCAGGATGTCCAGTATTTGTTAATAGTGATTTATTCTACATACTTCCAGCACGGAAAAGATACTGAAAATGTAACCTTCGACAGAGAAGGGGGGAAAAGCCACTTGACAAAACTTTTGAATGCAGCATCCATCACTGTGCTGACATTTACCAAAGCATCATTCCAGGAAATAAACACTTTCAAATATTCTCTCCCCTGCATTTTTTATTCCAATTATATTCTATCACAAACCAACCTTATTTTAGAGAGCAGCGTCTTAATAGAATTGTGTTATTGGGACCAGCCCGTCCAACTGTTCAAATAAGATACTGTCTACAGGCAGCGTACCTGAAGCGTACGGCAAGAAATTCGCACAAAAGAGAAAGATGGCATATTTCACCCCGACATTTAAACTGGCAGGCTCCTCCAGGTGTTTCTGCCAGGAATGAGACAAAGATCACTCACAAGCTGCAAGGAGAGTTTGGGGGCCAATCTACTCTTTGATGCCACAATGCAGCTGAATTCTCCTTAAACTTTGAGGAAGTCTCCGTCAGGTTTCCTGGAACTGTTTTGTCTCAACAGGCTGTTGAGTCCCAGGCAGTGGCTCCTAGTAGGGAAGGGGTCCGAGCCCAGTGGGAGCAGGCGCAGAGTGCAGAGACTCCAGGCAATGTACCAGTCCAGGATCTAGGAGACAGATCAAGCAAAGGCCAGTAAGGCATGTTCAGACAAAGCTGACAGTAAGTCCAGACAAGCAAGGTCAGGTGAAGCCCCAAAGGCAAAGCAAGGTGGCAGGTAGTACCCTAGAGAGCCCAACTGGAGTCTAGGCAGGAAGGTCAGCAAGGCAAGCTTGAACGCTGTCCCAACAACCAGCATGCCCAAATGGAGGATCAAATGGGCTTACAGCTTCCTCTGGGCACCTTGCCCTGACCTTGGTGAGTGGAGTCTCCACTCTCTATGGGGCCCAGCCAAATTTAGCAGCTGTGGACACCAGCAGTGCACAGGATGTAAAGGTTCTCCTATGGCCTCTAAGCTGAAGTCAGCAGACTCTAAGGAAGGCACTCTAAACTATTTGAGCCACAGAGGTGTTGCCATCACAGGCTTGGCCTCTGGCGCTTTGAATCCGTGGACTTGGTGGTGGGCTGCATGAGGGCCAGTAAATCGAGTCTGAATCCTAGCAAGACGGAGACGTGATGGGTTGGTGGTTCCCAGTTTAGATAATTAGTCAGTTGCCTGCTTTGGGTGGGGTCGTACTCCCTCTGAAAGAGCAGATTCATAGTCTAGGGGTGCTCCTTGATCCATCGTTGTCACTAGAGGCCCAGGTGACCTCAGTGGCTAGGAGTGCCTTTCACCAGCTTTGGATGGTAAGATGCTGCAGCTATTTCTGGACTGGGATAGCCTGACCACTGTTGTCCACACACTGGTAACCTCCAGGCTGGATTACTGTAATGCACTCTATGTGGGGCTGCCCTTGAGGTTGGTCTGGAAGCTGCAGCTGGTGCAAAATTCAGTGGTGAGACTGCTCACTGGGGCAGGGTATTGCCAACATGTCACCCCGCTACTGAAAGAATTGCACTGGCTGCCTATTAGCTACCAGGCTAAATTCAAGGTTCTGGTTTTGGTGTGCAAAGCCCTATACAGCTTGGGACCAGGATACCTGAAAGACCATCTTACTCCTTATATACCCAGTTGATCACTGTGCTCTGCAGATGAGGGCCTCCTGCAGATACCATCTTATCCGGAGGTCTGTTCCGCAACACATAGGAAGTGGACCTTTACTGAAGTGGCACCTACCCTTTGGAATTCCCTCCCCTTAAATATCAGACAGGTGCCATCTCTGCTATTTTTTCGGCACCTATTGAAGACCTTCCTCTTTCAACAAGCCTTTTAAGTGGAGACCTTATCCCAGTCTGTGTCTGTGTTGGAATTGCTTTTTAATGTTTTTAAAGCTTTTTGAAAAAGATGTTTTTTAAAGATGTTTTGTTTTAATATATTTTAAAGTCTGTTTTTATGACATTTTAGAGTGTTTTTAGTGCTTTTGTTTGCCACCTACTGGGAAGAAGAGTATGATATAAAGAAGATAAAGAAAATCCCAACAACATGAGGGCATGGCAAGCTGGTTCTGCAGAAAAATCCTCCAGCTGCTCCAAGACACAAGTGAATCCATGGCTTCTTCCCTTGAGGATGAGGAGTCAGAGTCCCGGGGCATGAGACAGGCCGCTCCACGTACACCTCAATTTTAGATTTAGGTGAAATTTGGCAACAAAAGGGTGGGGGTTGGGGTGCGGGTGGATATGCAAGGACACCACACAAGAAGAATCTACTACAACTGCACGTATAACCACATCAAGATAGCTTTTCCTGCAGTGTTTTTATCAAGCACTTTGGTAATGGGGGAGGGGAATCCTATAAACTTACTGAAGGAACTGAAATTCTACGGGCACTTGTCTCATGACAATATTTGGAACTGATGATGACCATGATGGCAACAGGGAATCACAAATCCACCAGTTTTCATTTGCAAACAAGAACTCCACAATCTGGAGGCAAATCTGGAAATTGTGACGTTTGGAAGCATCCTTAGCTGAGACAGTGGCCTGCACTGGCTGCATCGCGCACTTGTAGAATACGTGGTGCATATGCAGGGAATGAAATTGGTGGTTTAACACAGTCAGGTTTTATTGCTGCATTCCTCCTCTTTTTTTTACTTTTTTGTCAGTAATTTGTGCACAGGACAGCCGGGGAATTCAGCATGCTGGTGGTTACTGCCATCCGCTATAAAAAAAATCCTTTTACAGTTATTTTTAAGGCAGATACTTTACATTTCCATGCAAACAAAAGGGGAGCATAACAGCAGAGGATTCAGAGCCAAAGGCATGGTGAGAAGAGGAGATTGTTTTTGGGGGGGGGCATGTCACAAGCAGGAAAATCTTGTCCTTGGCCATGGTTGGGGTCTCACAAGAGGTTGGGGCAAGTTTTGAGATGGCTCCTACTCTCCTTAAGAAGACTCTCTCTGAGCAGATGTGAATTCTACTAACCCCCCCCCCCCATTTCCACCTTAGCACAACTCCAAATTCATTTCAACTCCAGCTTAAAGCTATCAAGCAGCACTTCTGGACATCATCGCAAACAGAAGACCTCACAACTGCCGTGTTCACTTCTTTCTGGCCGCCAGCAAGCAG
The DNA here is from genome assembly GCF_030035675.1 of Rhineura floridana. Lineage (NCBI taxonomy): Eukaryota > Metazoa > Chordata > Lepidosauria > Squamata > Rhineuridae > Rhineura > Rhineura floridana. The sequence goes on from NC_084497.1 coordinate 12,910,585, forward strand.
GCAAGCGGAGGTGTCTGGAGTTGCTTCTTGAGTCACCTTCCTGAAGTTTCTCATCATTCCGAAAAGTGAGTCACAGAGAGATGAGGACTGGGTGTGCGTGCGGATGAGTGGGTTGAGGGGTCTGCCCATACCCAGAGCTGGCCCAGAGGCTCCAGAGCCCGTTGCTGGAATGAGGAGGGGACCATGGCAAAGCTAAAAGCTGGAGCCTTGACACTCAGCAGGCAGAGGCACTCACAGGCCCCCATGTGGCCCTCTCCTGCTCCTCGCTCCCTGGGTGCCTGCTGCAGGCGGAAGCACTCTCCTGACTGAGCCGCTCATTCGGCAAGGTCCTGGTCTCAGGACTCCCCAGGAGGCTGGCAGTGCCTGTCCTGAGAAGTTCTTTTGACATGGCAAACCTCAGCAAGGCTTCTTCAAGGAACAGACTGGTCTGTCTCTATCCCAGGGCAGGAGCAGCAGCCCTCGCCTGGTGGGTCGGCAGAGGTGAGCCAAGAGCGGTTCAGGGCAGCCCAGTCCAGGCCGCCTCTTGCAGCGGCTGCTTCCTCCTCTAGCGCATGCGTCAAGTCGCATGTCCCACTTCTGACAGCTGAATGCAGACGAGCAGAGTCAGCACAAAAAGCTGACAAAATGATTCATGGCGCTGAGTTGGGCAGATAACCCTTTTTATTAAAAAAAAAAAAAAAGTAAATTGATGGCATGATACTTGGTCCCAGAACATCCAAGCTAGATTGGGCTGGTCAGGTGCCAACTGCCAGGAACCCTACAGATCTGGATGGGGGGAAATGCAGAGAGCCACCGCAGCTGCTGTCAAAACGCAGGCTGCCACTTGCAAGGTTATGAGAAGAACTTTCTTTAGCCACATGTGTATTTCCTCACATTCTCCATATCACTTGCTTCATCCAGGAGGATCACAAGCAGGACATCTCCCCCCCCCCTGTAATTTCCTTCAGAAATTGCATTGTTCCATACTGCAGAAGAATTTCTGAAAACATCAGTCAGCTCATGAAAGGCAAGGTGGGATTGCAGGGTGGCGTGGGGAAGCCACCCAGCCTTATTCTGTAAGACTAACTGGTCAGGCTAGCCCAGTGACCTGTCTCCAGTAGTGGCATAATATAGATGATCATTGAAGGCCCAAGTAGTACTGATTAGTCAAACTGAATTCCTCAGCTCCACAATCGTACTGTGGAAATATACCATTACATCAACCTAATGAGCAAACCAAGATCCACCATTTTCCTTTAAATATATATACAATGTTGGATACGTTCAGCACTCCTGACCCCATCTGAGTGGGATAGCCCCGTTGTACATTGATCCCCCCTCTGCCACAATGTGGCACTCGCCACGAATTTCAACTTCTTGAGATTTTTTTTAAAAGTGATTTCTCATTTAAAAGGTATTCTTGGAAGTGTGTTGGTAATCAGGAGCCAAAGGAATTCTCGACTAAGATCACAGGAAGGGGTGTAGATCTCATGATTAGCAAATGCAGGTTGGATTTTTTTTTTAATAGGAGGGGGGAGAATTATTAATTTCTGGGTAAAAATAGCCAAACCAGTGAGACAAAACAAGAGAGGCACCTGTTTCTTGAAACTTTCATGTTATGCTTTGTTTTCCCTCACAAGGAAAAGAGCAGTTTTAGGGGTGTGAGTTTTAATTTGGAAAATGGGGTGGTTAACACCTCCCATTCCCCAGTGCACAGTCCTGGTCTGAACCAGGGCCCCTCCGGCTGCTGATAGCACAGGAGGAACCACCCAGAAGCTGTTTTCGATTTGGGGCTGGTCCCCCAACACTAAGCAGAGGCCAGCGGGTGAAGAGTGGCAGGGAGGTCTTGGGGAATGCACACGTGTGGATGCCCAGGGGCCTGCTCTGCAGCCCCTCAGCTAGCCTCAGGTGTGGTGGCAGATGCCGTCCCGTTGCCAGGCAAGGAGGAGGATCCAGCTGCCAGCCCAATCAACTGTTCAGAATAGCTGAAGATTATTATTTTTAATAAATAAATAAATCATAAATCAGCAGCGTCATGATTCTGAGCCTCATCAAAATGTCAACATCCATTTTGCTGTTAAGCTTTGCTCCAGATGAGGGAGGCGACACTGCCTGTGACAAAAACAACCAAAAAATCTCTGCAAAAGACCAAAAATACCCAAAGAGAGAAAGTGAAGGGAGCTTTTGGAAATCCAGGGCCTCTTTCTGATGCTGATTTTGTGAGCATGTCTGTAAGTCTCCCTGTGGCTGATAAAGGACCATTTGGCCCCAGAGGATGAAGGAGATTATTTCTTCACTTGTTTAAAGGGCTCCTGGACCACTTTCCAGGCAGTACTGACTCACAAAGCAGTCTGCAATCAAAGAAGCATAGTAATAAGCCATGCAAAAAAAGAGGTAAAAGACCCCAAAGCTCCAAATATATCCAAAGCAGAGTAAGACAAAATAGTCCATCTAACTCTTCTGGATGCCATTACCCCTAGATGAGCCCCCAAAGGCCTCTTTCCCAGGCACAGCCCTAGGAAGGGAAACATGCAACTGGGTGTCAGGATTTGAACCAGTGAGCTGCACATGGCTTCCGAGGGTGCCACTGTCGCACCTCTGGCTGTTGGCAGTAACCTCAGACAGGGTTCCAAGGATCTGACAGCCCATCTGGGGTTGAGCTGCACTTGCCCCCCTGTCAGATGGGGACCCAGAACCCAGTCCACCCAAGCAGCCAGGCTTATCCCTCTGTGGAGCCGTCTTGCCAACTGCCCTCATCTGAGGCCCCAACTTGTCCCCTACAAGGCCATGGGAAGCCAAAGGTGTGCTGGACTCAAAGCTAGAGAAAGGCCTCTTGAAGAGATCCACTCCTCTCAAAGGTGTGCAGCAGCTGACGGTTAGTCCCCAGGCCTCCTGTGGAGGGTGCTGACACAAGCTGTCTGCAGAGTTCAGGCCTGGCAGGTTCCCTGCCACCCCGTCACTGCCCTTGCCAAGTATCACCGGCTCTAGCACAGCTTCACCTGGCCAAAAACCACTGAACACCTGAGCCCAGCTACTAACTCACTACGGTTCAATGGCTCCAAGCAAGCAGATCTTCTCCTCGCCGGTGTCCTGCTGGGGAGAGGACATACACCTCCGTATGTCCTCTGGACAGCCCTCTGGCCTGCAACAACAGCCAGGCTGCCCTTCCACAGGGCAACTGAAAGGCAAGGGTTCCCACCTCCCCTGCCCAGAAGCCGCCAATCCCCTTTGTCCTTGTGTGTTGTTATTTCCCTTTGTTTACTAGTTTGCACAGCTCAAGCATGGGTGGGGGGCACGTCTGTTTAGAAATACAACCAGAAAGACCATCTGAACTCATGTGCACATCCAATTCCAGCTTGACGGAGATGTAATCACTGCAGCTCCAGGATATCTGCAGAAATGGCAACCGGGGGGGGGGGGGGAGAGCGCTGCTAGCAGACAATCTTTACCATCTCCCAGAGAGTGCCAAGCTTATCTTGAGGTCACAGCTAATTATGGAGACTAATTTTTCCCCCTTCCTCTCACTCCAAACTGAATCATAACACTCTTAAGATCGAATGCATTTATTATGGCAACTCTCAACCAGAGAGCATTAAAAAAAACTTGTGAAAGTGACTTTGCAAATTGCCAAACAGTCACCAACCTAATGATGCAGGTCTTCTAGAGTGACTGAGAAATCATTCCTGCATTATCAAGACAGCTACCAAGAGTGCAGAAGAGAGACTGGGGCGGAAAGAGAGCAGAGAAACAGCCACAATATGCAAAATGTTGATCCATGGCCCAAATCGCACCACAGTTAACTGGAAGAGGAGCCAGATTCCACTTTGATGCTGTACGGTGAAGGACACTTTAGTCATAGTTGTTGCGAGATCACTGGATCACATGCAAAATATCCTTTCTAGGCTTTTGCATTGCTTTACAGCATTTGATGGCTCATGGTTACTTCTGTACCTACAGGAAAGACATCCTTTGTCACCATCAAAATTGGGGCTGGTGAACCTGTGGCCCTGCAGATGTTGGAGGGAGTCCAACAAAACTCCATCAGCCCCAGCTAGTATGGCCAATGGTCAAGGATGACAGGCGCTGTCATTCAACAACACCTGGAGGACCACAGGTTCACCATCTCTGCTTTAAACACTGGAAGCTGGAAATAATGACACAAGTGACTCAGCCCGACTTGAGGTTTCCACTCAGTACAGCCTCTCTAAAGCAGCTGATGTTAGTCAATGAAGCAAAGCCACCTTTGCACAAAGCAGTTGCCGTGATAGCCAGGCGAGCCACTTACATCCCCTTCTTAGTGCGTTTCAAGCCCTGCTTGCTCTCCAGTAAATGGTGTTCAGGTAAACAAACCCAGCAATTGAGGCAAATTGTTTTGATGACTTGATTCATAGATGCAATTAGAAAAAAAACCCTGCTGTGCTGGGCAAACTGACCTGGAGATGAGAGTCCACTGCTAATGTGAACAGTGAAGCAAAGTCACACAAGCCCACATGACACTGAGAGAGGGGGGGGGCAAGGGAGGGGACTGCAATCGCCAGCTTCACCGTGCAAGTGTGAACACAATTTATAAAAATAAACAGGAAGAGCCCTGTTGGACAGTCAAGGTGAGTGCACCTTGCCCACCACCGTTTCCAGCAGTGGGCAGTCAGAATCTTCTGGGAAGCCTACCAGCAGGACACAAAGCAAGAGTCCTTCTCCACACCACCACAATGTGTAATTAAACATGCATACTTCCTGGGGCGGGGGGTGAGAGATGGGGTCCTGAGATCATCACACAGCTTCTTTGCCCCCTGCGTGTCCTGGCTAATCCCCTCAGAATCAGAGTTAGGATTACTGACAGCTTTTTCTCCATTATTTTTAATGTGAAACTCAACACGCCAGCAGTACATCAATCAGACTACAGGTCACACAGGTGTCTGGGGCTCAGCAAGGCAGGGCTCCTCCAGCAAAGGCATGTTCTGCTTGTAGCAGAGCTCTCCCATAATCGCCACCTGGGCAGGTGACTAATGACAAGCCAGGGAACATCTGCCTCTCACCTGCACAGGGTAAAAGTGCCACGGGCCTCCTCAAAAGGGCCCACCGGGCTGGGGTTGTCTCCAACGCAGGGAATGCTGAAGAAAAGCTGAGTTAGTGGTGAACCTCCACTGATCTGCTTCTCCAAGAGAGCCACCTCAGTGGCGCGCATAACCCATCTTGTCATCCAACTCCATAAAATGCCTCCGTTCCGCTTAGTGCTGTCAGGGAACATTAGTGACACCGTCCATGGTTTGTGCTCTCAATTATAATGTTATTCATTTTCTCAGGGATCTGGTGGCAAGGGGCACCTACGAAGGGAAGGAAATTGGTTTTGAAAAGAGCCCAACATATGCGCCTCCCTGCCCCCCCCCCGCCAGTGCACTACATTTTCCATCCAAAAGGAGCTGCCAGTTTCTTAAGCAGAAAGCCAGCGAAGGATGCCTGCTCCGCGTCACTCCTGCAGGAACAAAGTGTCAAGAGCGCTTTGCTGGGTCACTCTGTAGTGGCAGAAGAACAGAAATTATGCCTGCTCTGGCCGGGGAGGAAAAGCAACGTAATGTGACGCACCTGTTTCTGGACCACGGACCGCGAACAAGACAAATAATTGGATGTCAGAACAAATTAAACCAGAACTGTCACTAGAAGCTAAAATGATGAAACGGAGGTTATCATACTTTGGACACATCATGAGAAGACAGGATTCACTGGAGAAGACAATAATGCTGGGAAAAACAGAAGGGAGTAGAAAAAGAGGAAGGCCAAACAAGAGATGGATTGATGCCATAAATGAAGCCGCAGACCTGAACTTACAAGATCTGAACAGGGTGGTTCATGACAGATGCTCTTGGAGGTCGCTGATTCATAGGGTCGCCATAAGTCATAATCGACTTGAAGGCACATAACTACAACAACAAACCTTGAAATACTTCAAGTGGGGAGGAGGTTGCATGTTTGAATACTTTCCCAGATGTTCATCTCTCTCTCCATCCATCCTTTTGCGCAGTCAAAGCTGGGACGCCCCTGCCCAAGGCAGTCACTTCACCCATGACAGCTTCTTAAGGTTTACACTGAAGAGGTCCTAGATACAGGTGGGCAGACAATTAGGCTTGCGAGATCTGCTTTGTTTTTGTTTTTCCCCCCCTAAAACATGGAGGGCTGTTCAGTGGCACCTGGATGGCATGCTGTGTGGGAACTCCCACGGATGCTGCCTTGAGTTCTACTGTGGAAGGAAGGCAGCTTTTCAGCCAATGCACAGGATACACAGTTCAATCCTGCTTGAGCTCCCACAGGGAAATTGCTAGCACATCTGAGCCCTGCCAAAAGCAGGATCAAACTCCTTGCGCATTACCTGCTGCACGGGGAGTCCAGTCCACCTTGTTCACTATCTCACCCACCTCCACGGGCCAACTTTGACAGGTGGGTGGTTCTGGGGTTGGGGGAAGTACAGATCTGGCCCACTGAGCCAAAAACATTCCCCACCACTGACATCGAGGTAATAAGGAATTTTGTCCACTGGAATAGGTGGTAACAGCCATCCATATCTATGGGAGAAATCAACGGGTTACATTTGGAGATGCCCCTGAGGTGTGGGCTAAACTTTTTCCCCAAGAGTGTCGTTGGGGGGGCAAATCTGTGTCATGGCCCTGTGCCCCTTTTCAAGATCTGGCAATGGCCCTGCTTTCCCTAGTCCTTACGTGATCTCAGTCAGTGGCTGCACAAAGGGTAGGAGCTTGAGCCACCACTCAACAGGGTTTCTTTCTCCCATAGAACTTAATGGGAGCCATCCACCGAGGCACAAGTCTGCTCCAGTCTGCATCAGCCAGGCCCTTCTGCACAAGGCCTATGCTGGGTGCTGGCTTCTGTCTCCCAGTCACAGGGAGAAGGAGCCTTGTCTACTGCGTTCTGTGGGTTGTATCCAATTAAGTCCCACTCGAGTAAACCCACTGGAATTAATGGACCTATATTAATCATGGCCATTAACTTCAATGGGTCTATGCTGAGCAGGGGTAGCATTAGACACAACCCTATATTTCTGTCTGGGCACCACTCATGGCTTGAGAGATGCATGGCCGGAACGTTTGGCTCCACGAAATGGCTGTTGCTGGGTTCTGTCTCGCAGCAGATTCAAATCCGTGCACCACTTCAGGCTGCAGGCTCTGGAATGAGGGCTTATTCCGAACCAACTGCAGGAACAGAATCGGCCATTCCTATGCTCATCTCCTGGCTCTCAGCAATCACTGCAGCCTGCAGAGGCAGAAAATGTTTTCTCTGAAGACAACCAATTGCTGGGATTTGGTGGCATCAGTCTATCACCAGCATTTTGACTATTTGCTGGAGCTGCCCAGAAGTGGGCTGTGAGAGGAAGAACTCCGGGGTGGCACTTTTGGAAACAATAGGCGAACATGGTGCTCGCCTGCTAGGCCGCTCAGGCAAGTGAAGCTCAGGTCAGCTCTCAGAGGTCATTCTGCCAGGCCAACAGTCAGGTCTGGTGGTGGGCCGGCCAAGGCTGTCTGAAAAGTACCTGCTGGTGAAGCACTGTTTGCACCTGGCTCTGCTGCCCGGGAAAGCAGTCGCAGCCCTTGGGCTACCAGGGAAAGTCAGCCGCTCCTCCATAGGTTTCCCTGGCCTCTCCATTCCGCCCGGCCTCACCTCCAGTAACCATATCCCAGCTTTTCCCATCGCAACTGGGTAAGCCCAGGGACCCTCTTTTGGCTTTTGGTGCGAGTGCTGCTGGGAACGATGGAACAACTCAACAGGGCTCCAATATGAAACACACTTTCAGCAGAAAACAGTCCCATTTGGATCTGACAGATTGCACTCACTGCTTGGCGGATGAAGCTGCAGTCTTTACTATGGAGGAAAACAAAATATGCAGTGAAGCCGCGGGGGGGGGGGAGACCTGATCCCTGGGGGGGCAAACGAAGCCTCCAGTACTCTCTGTCAGGCCCTCAGGACTTTCCCAGGCTGCACCACACTCGCCTTCAATGCTGAAGCAGCCCTTGAACTGCTATCCTGCTTCTTGCTTTCCTGGGTAGGCATTTCTCGGCACATGCACAGATGCCTCAGTGCATAGGTAGGAATGGCATCCACTGCTCTGCCTCCGCCCGCAACAGGCTCCCTACACCTTTAGTATTATCATCATCATCATCATCATCATCTCACCTTTCCTCCAAGGAGCTCAATGTGGGGTACTTGGTTCTGCCCCCTCTCCATTTTATCCTCACAACAACCCTGTGAGGTAGATTAGAGGCTGAGAGACTGTGCCTGGCCAAAGGCCACACAGCAAGCTTCATGCCCGAGGGGGGATTTGAACCCTGGTCATCTCCCAGGTCACCACACCACACTGGCTCTGCAGAAAAGCATTCCAAAGAGCAACCGCATCAGGATGCAATACGGGCCTCATCAGGCTGACTGCTCTCTCCCTGCGGCAAGTGGGGAGTTAGGCCGCCAGGGAGAAGGGCTCTGGCTTGCCTTTCTCCCTAGTTTCCTACATGGAGGAAGGTGCTGCACATTCCCTTTTATACGGGGAAGATCCAAGCGGGTTTCCTACCTGCCTTTTGAAGTAGCACAGTCTTAGGAGGGCTGTACAATGTGCACTTCCAGAGAGAGAAGACTCTCTTGAGGACTGACACAAGGCACCCACCTTTGACGTCACTTCATGAGTGGCAGCAAGCACCGCAGCTGTGTGACACAGCTGACTTTTGCATGGGTTCTCAGCCCTTTAACCTGGGCAGCATCAACTGCATGGGGCCTAGATGCAAAATCATTGACCACAATCCAGGGAGGAAGCTAGAGGGAATGATGCAGCCCTTGCCCCACTTCCCCATTTGGCCACCAGGAGCATGAAAGGCTCTGAATTTATTGCCACTACTTTTTCTTCCCCAGAAAAGTCCCCCAAGTTACGGGGGACATTTTGCCCCACCACTAGACAAAACCCTGAGCTACTGGAAATGCACCACCTCCTCATTCATCTGGTTTTAAATGTTCGGCCTTTCTTCCAAATGGATCCCCGCAATAAAACAAAAGCATAACCCATCATATAAAACACATTTAAAAATTAAATAAAAAAAAGCCCCATAGTGTAACTCCTTTAAAATCTCTGGGCAAACAATGAAGTCTTGACCTGGCACCAAAAAGATGGTTATGTTGATGCCAGTTGAGCCTCTCCAGGGAGGGGATTCTAAAGTCAGCAGACCACCACAAAAAAGGCCCTTCTCCTCCTTTCACTTCCACAAGAGATGGCATTTGAAGAGGGGCCTCAGCTGCAGATCTTGGGGAAGAAGATGGGGAAGAAGATATTAAATATTAGGCAGGTGCCATCTCTGCTATCTTTTCAGCGCCTTTTGAAGACTTTCCTCTTTCAACAAGCCTTTTAAGTTGAGACCTATCCCAGTCTGCGTCTGTGTTAGAATTGCTTTTAAAATGTTTTCTTTAATACGTTTTAACCCTTTCTTTTTTTAAAAAAAGATGTTTGTAAAGCTTTTTTTAAAAAATTTTTTAATTTGTTTTAATGTATTTTAAGGTCTTTTTATGATGTTTTAAAGTGTCTTTAGCGTTTCTGTTTGCCGCCCTGGGCTCCTGCAGGGAGGAAGGGCGGGATATAAATCAAATAATAAATAAATAAATAAGACAAGAGCTACTCCTTCATGTATTTAGTCTTTAAAGTCCTAAGGTAAGCTCCAGCATCTTGAACTGGGCCCAGAAGTGAACAGGCAGCCAGTGTAATTTTTAAAGAATTGGGTTGTATCCAGTGTAAGCCATTCTTAGAGCATACCGACTGGAACTAAGGGGTAGGGCTGTAGCTCAGTGGGTAGATGCAGAAGGCCCCAGGTTCAACCCCAGCATCCATAGGTAGGGTTGGGAAAGATACCTCCCTGAAATCCTGGAGAGCTGCTGCCAGTCAGTGTAGACAACACTGAGCTAGATGGACCCAGTTTGTCTGCCTCTGGATAAAGGCAGCTTTCTATATACCTAATCAGCATGACCAACTTAGATCTATTCATTACAAACACCAAGTACAATGTAGTCGAATATAGGGATGTAAAAGGTAAAGGTAAAGGTGTCCCCGCACTTGTAGTGCGAGTCGTTTCCGACTCTTAGGGTGACATCTTGCGACGTTTACTAGGCAGACCGCATATATGGGGTGGGATTGCCAGTTCCTTCCCCGGCCTTTTTTTACCCCCCAGCGTACATGGCTTAATCCATTCCAACATTAACCCTCACTTTCATCTGGTATTTTCCATTCTGCTACCGTTGGTTTGTTTTATTCAAGCCTTTCTTCCATTTTTGCTGTCTGTTGATGTGGAAATACACAATTAAAAAAAAATGTATCTCATACCGCACACACACATCTCAGCCATCAACAGGCATTCACAAATCAATAACCTTCCCTTTCAAAGATAATGAATTTCCAGAGGGGTAGCCCTGTTAGCCTTTGCAGCAAAAACAACAGAGTCTCCTGGTACCTTAGACAAAGTTAATTAAGTGGTTAATGGTTCATCACAAAGCCATCTAGGGTTGTCTACTCAGAAGTAAGTCCCACTGAATTCAGTGGGCCTTCCTCCCAGATAAGTGGGGTTAAGACGGCAATATCTATCTTGATTTCACAGTTCATTATAAACTTGTTATTCTTGCTCAGGAATTGGGGAAAGACAGTTTAGCACCTTGTTGATATTTTGCTCTTTGCATCCTGGACTGTATGAATTACTCCTGCCACTTAATGACACACACATCCTTTTTAAAATGGCAACATTTCATAAATGTGTATTTTGTTCAGAAAATGTTTGTGTGGGTGTGTCTACTGAAATATAACTCTTAAACTAATGCCACCCTGGGCTCCTACTGGGAGAAAGGGCAGGATATAAATCTAATAAATAAATAAATAAGCTACTTTCCATGTGAAAATAACTATAATGAACAATGCATTCCATTGGTTTTTAAAATTCATAGTAGGAAGCAGATTAATGTGGATCCGGCTCCACATACTCACTCCAGACAGAATTCTTGCAGTCAGTTTCTAAGTGGGGCCATATCCACACCTTATATTTACACCGTTTTAAACAGTCATGGCTTCCCCCAAAGAATCCTGGGAACTGTAGTTTGTGAAGGGTGCTGAGAATTGTTAGGAGACTCCTATTCCCCTCACAGAGCGACAGTTCCCAGAGTAGTTTAACAATTGATCCCTCTTCCTAGGGAACTGTAGGATGACTCTTAAAGCGGTTGTTGTTATGTGCCTCCAAGTCGACCACAACTTATGGCGACCCTATGAATCAGCGACCTCCAAGAGCATCTGTCGTGAACCACCCTGTTCAGATCTTGTAAGTTCAGGTCTGTGGCTTCCTTGATGGAATCAATCCATCTCTTGTTTGGCCTTCCTCTTTTTCTGCTCCCTTCTGTTTTTCCCAGCATTATTGTCTTTTCTAGTGAATCATGTCTTCTCATTAAGAGTGCTTTAAATGTAATGCGACCTAACTAAAGGTTCCAAGTCATCTTCAAGGGCAGCCCTAGGTATAACACACTACAGCAGTCCAACTGGGAGTAACCTCAGTATGGCTCCCATAGCTAAGCTATCCTTATCCAGTAACAGCCCCAGCTGGCGAACCAGTCTAAGTTAATAAAAGGTACTGCATGCCTTTCACGCCACTTGAGCCTCCGCAACGGAGATGGGTTAAAGGGTGCCCTCCAGACTGTGCACCTGCCCTTTGGGAGCTGGGGGTGCACCCCCATGCAAAAGGGAAAGAACAGCACTTTTCCTGATCTGAGACCCACTGGCTCACAGTTCCTCTGCCTTGTCAGGATTTAACTTCAGTCCTTGGCCCACAGCAGGGCTGGCCCCAAACACTTTGCTGCTTGGGGCAAAGGAAACTGGTGCCCACCTCACATTCCGTGTACAGAAGCTGGGCAGACTGGCAGCTGGGTCTGATTTCAACCTCAGCGATGAGCATCCTATGCTACACCTGAGGGCAGCAGGCTAGCTTAGGTGGCACCGGGCAGGCCTCAGGATGGACGCACAGCTTTGTCCTCCAACAACTCACCGCCACCACTCTCCGTCCCAGAGCACCCGTCATCTCAGGCAACCACCTCACTCTCCCCAATGGAAGGGCTGGCTCAGGCCCTCATCCAGCCCATTACCAAATCCAGATGGCAGTTCACAAAAGTGGTCCACAAGGAGGGGGATGCCACTGCAAAGGCCTTGTTCCTCATTGTCATTGCTGCCTGCCCAAATTTCAGTGTTGGTGGCATCTGAAGAAGGGCCTTCGTAGTGATCTCAGGAGGTGCCAGGTAACATTTTTATTTTATGGTATTTTATGTTCTGCACTGCCTTGATATTTTATATGAGGAGGTGGCATGCAGACACTTTAATAAATAAATAAATAATATAGGAGCCAGAGCTCTCAACTACTCTAGGCCAATTTATGGCTTTAAAAATTCAAAAAAAGAGACAGCCTTTTGGATTGTTACCCTGGAAAGCAATGAGCTGCCAACACAATACAGTTCCTTAAAAACATTTTAAAAATTTATCTGGTTCATTAGCTTTGCTGGGCACCCTCAGAAAAAAGTGGCAAGGGGGAAACAGCGGACGGCTCTTTTTCACTCCCTTCTTCCAAAAGGTTCATTATAAGTGGAGGCGCTGGGGCTGCCCTGCCGCTTAGCCATCACTTTCCAAGTTAAAGAATCCCAAATCTTTTTAGCCTCTCCACGTATTTTTTTTGCCATACTCAGCAGCAATTTGTTTTTAAAAAAATAATACAGTAGCCTTCCTCAGCAGTTGAGCTATCACACAAACACTGCAAAGGTATCATTAAATAGCACAGACTTGGGAGACAGAAATACTTGGGAGATTAAATTGTTATTCTCTACTGACTGACTTGGTTTTTGTGCATGCTTTTATTTATTGTCCCACAAAACTTGAGGAACAAATATTAAGAAGCCAAGCCATTCAAAATTGGAGTCACTTGGGGTTGCATCCAAAGTTAGTCCTACTCAGAGTAGACCCACAAAAATTAAGAGACATTATTAACTTAGTTCCATCAGTTTCAACGAGTATATTCTGGACTGGACTTAGCAGCATGCAGCCTGTACTAGCTTTCTGTACTGTAAAGCCCACCCTGTCCCAAGAGCTCAGAACAGGCAAGGGTACTTGCAGCCCTCCAATTGCCATGGATTAAATCCTATTTTTGTATTTTCCAGCTGATTTGTGGCCTGAAGTGGTTGCAGAATGCACAGATAGGAACACACTCACACTCCTAGTGGTGTAGCAACCCTAAGATTAGGAGAACAACACTTCTGGATCAGACCAAAAGCCTATCTGGTCTAGCCTCTTGTTTCCGTCAGTGGACATCAGTTGCCTTTAGGAAGCACACAAATGGGGACTAGAGAAAACAGATCTCCGCCACAGCTGCCCCATACCATCTTATATTCACTGGTAGACTGCCTCTGAACATTAAGGTTCCATTTACACATCATAGATAATAGCCAATGATAGACTTGTTCTCCATAAATTTGTCTAATCTTTTTTATATCCATCTATGCCCTTTTTCAATCCATCTCATGGGACAATCCCTTGCTGCTGGTGTGGAGGGGACTGGCTGCACACTCAGTCTTACAAACAGGCCCAATCATATGGGAAGGAGTGCCAATCAGGTGGGTAAGGCCCAACATGAATGTTCACAAAGATGCAATGTTCTCACAACACTCCCTAGGAGCATGGAAGAGAAACATTTGGAAGTGCCTCCCACGATGCCTAGACAGGAGTTGTTAAATATCATGAGGTCGAGGACAGACACCCCCTTCTTCAGGGGATGAAGCCAGGTATTCAGAACAGGAGAGGGAATATCTCTCAGGGCTGGTTCCAAATGGAGATACTGCACCAGAAGCACTTGGCTAAGAGGAACCTGCTGTGGTAGCACTTCTCCAGCTCAGAAGCCCTTGTGGAACCACAGTCAATTATTGTGGAACATGTGTGCATTGCTGCCATCAACCAAGATGGCGACAGAGGCTTCAGCCCCTTAGGGAAACCTTGGCCACCATCTTGATTGATGGCAAACCTGCGTACGCAACGCGTGCAGCTACAAAAAACAGCAGAGAGAAAGGTAGGTGAAGCAGGGGAATGGTGGGCGGCTCTGAAGCTCCTGCCCTGCTATCTGCAGCAGGATTGCTGCCGCATATTGTGGAAGGGGAGTGCAGGGCCCCCACAGGGGCCCCTGTAGCCCCAGAGGCCCTCAGCCAGTGCCCCACCTGGCCGCCCTTTAGAACTGGCCCTTAGCATGGAAGACAAGAGGGTACCCTGCAGCACCCCACAGCACCACTGCGAGAGGACCAAAAGATGATCACTCAGTGCTATTCTCTGAAAATGACCCTGGAGACGGGATCGGAACCACTGTAAAACAGTGCCTCCAATAGCCATCTCACCAAGTTGGTCCAGAAGGATACCATGGTCAATGGTATCAAAAGCCGCCAAGAGATCGAGTAAGAATAACAGGGTCGCACTCCTCCTGTCCTTCTCCTGATAAAGGTCATCCATCAAGGTGACCAAGGCCAATTCAGTTCCATAACCCAGACTGGAATGGGTCAAGATCATTTAGGATTCCACTGAAGCTTTGCCTGACGTCTGTACCACTGGGGCCATTGCTCAAAATGGAATATCAGTTCTCCAACAGAAAGAAGGGCAACCCTAGAGTTGAGAAACAGCCATGGAGAAAATAATCCAATAAGACATCTGAGAAGGATGAGGGGATTCTCCTCCCCCCACAAACATTCTGTTTCATTATAATTCTGTGGCTTTACTCTGTCCCATGTTAATTCCGGATTAACTAGAGCAATTTTGAAAATTCTTGAATTGCAGCATGCCACTTTGCCACTCCTCTCAGTTTCTGTTGTTCTCAGTTTCATTGGTTCATAATATTTGTTAAATTTATATCCTGCCCTTCCTCCCAGAAGGTTCACTGACATTGCTCCCCACACATGCACACAACCAATGTGCATCTGCACATGGACTAAGGGGAAAAAACCGTTTGCCGAGAAAAGCTGTTAAGGGGGTCTTATGTGTGATTTTGCATCAAGGTTCTTTTCTGTGTGCTTTTTTGAAACTGATGCACACTTGGACAGCTGCACACTGAAACACAGCACAAAAGAATCACGATATAACCATATGGGCAGTAAAATGCAAATACAAGTCAAGGTAAACAAGTGTAAAGTTATGCATACGGGAGCAAAAAAAATCTTAATTTCACATATACGCTCACGGCGTCTGAACTGGCTCTGACTGGCCAGGAATGAGACCTTAGATAACTCGATGAAGATGTTAACCCACTGCATGATCGTTGTGAAAATGGCAAATTCCATGCTAGGGATCATTAGGAAAGGTCCTGAAAATAAAACTACCAATATCATAATGCTGTTATACAAATCTATGGTGTGGCCACATATGGAATAGTGTGTACAGTTCTGGTTGCCTCACTTCAAAAAAGATATTGTAGAGTTGGAAAAAGGTTCAGAAAAAAAGCAAGGGGATGGAGTGACTCCCCTATGAGGAAAGGTTGCAGCATTTGAGCCTACTTAGTTTAGGGAACAGGCAAGTAAGAGATGACATGATGGAAGTGCATAAAATGATGCATGGCATGGAAAGAGTCTCTAGAGAAAAGTTTTTCTCCCTCTCCCATAATAGTAGAACTCAGGGACAACCAAATGAAGCTGAATGCTGGAAGATTCAGGACAGACAAAATAATGTCCTTCACGCATCACAGAGTTAAACTATGGTATTTGCTCCCACATGAGGCAGTGACGGCCACCAACTTGGATGGCTTTCAAAGAGACACATTCATGGAGGAAAAGGCTATCAACGTTTATGGGCCATGATAGCAATGCACAGACAAAAATCAAATACAAAAGTACTCCACAAAACAGCATTGTTAGTAATTAAATATAACTGAGATAGATGCTGCACACACACACACAAACTAATCTCTCCCAAAAAAGACCTTGGCAGCCCTCCACATCCAAGCCTCGTTCTGATTCATTCCCGCCAACCATAAGATCGCTAATCTCCAGCCATCCAATTATCAAGGAGCAAATGTTTGGTCTACAAAAATACAGAGCAGCATCAAGCATAATGTAAACCCAGACTATTCGCCCACCGCCTTCAACGGCAATGCAATGTCATACCAACAACAGTGTGGGCATTCCCACTCCATCTCTCACCTAGGCAGGGCCGTTCTGTATATTGGTTCAGTCTCCCACATGGAATGGTATTAAACAACTTTGGAACACACAAAAACTCTCACTCTGGGCAGCAAAGGCAGAAGTCCAACTACCACCCAATAATGCAATACCACTCGCTTTCTCCTAGCAGGCAATATGTTCAACATTATAAAATTATTATGCTTCAGGTCTGACATGCTGGTTGAAAGAGGCCCAGATCCTTCATTTCCTCCTCCAAGAGGCCCTGATCCTGCAGGGCACCCAACAGCAGTTGGGTCACAGCTAGAAGTCCGAGAAGCAAGAACACATCAGCCTGTGGTTGATTCTTGAGCTGGTCACCACCTGGCTCTGATTTGCACCCTTGGAAGCTACTGGAAACCTGAGTGTTCAGGCGCCGTAACAAAGTTGGAGCCTCCTCAGAAAGCGCAGTGTCAAGAGCTGCTAGGCCAAGAGCCAGGGAGGCTGAAGAATTTGCTCTTTGCAAATTTCAACACAAAAGGGGCCAGATCCACCCCTCCAGGACTAATGTGCTGACTGGAGTATTGCGTCCCCAAATGTTGCAATGCAGTTCTCAGCAGGAGAAACGTATAAAAAATATGCATGCACATAATATTTCAAGACAGAATATGCATTTACATACTTATTTAAATATTTACTTTGAGAGGAATTTTTAAAATCACAGATTAATGTGGAGACATGGCTATAAAACATTGCACAGCTTCCTCATGCAGTAAGCCACAACACAAATCGGAGCATGTGGTAGAGCTGATCTGAAGATTTCAGCAGAAACTTCCTGGGAAATGAAAGGGGAGGGAGCTACTGCTTTTTGCTCCTGACAATGTCTCAGTCCTCATTGCAGAGACATTTGGGGGGGATTGTGGTGAGCAGCCCACCAGGCTGCAGATTGTCTGCACCCACCTGAATGCTTTTAAAATGCGCAAGGCAAGGAAAGCCACCACAGCTTTCCCAACAAGCCTCCCACCCCTGAAAACTGCTCAGTGTTTCTCCTGCCCCAGAGAAAATCACCAAAAATGCTCGCCTACTTCTGAGGGCTCCTGACAGGGCTGAAAAAGTAGGAAGCAATTCTTCTCCTAGTTCTACCCAATAAAAGGTCCCCGGGTATTGGAGCTGCTATACCCAGCAAGGCTAGAATGTAAGAACCTGAGAAGAGCCAGATCAGACCAAGGTCCATCTAGTCCACCCTCCTGTTTCCCACAGAAGACTCTAGAAAGCCAAAAACCAGGACATGAGGCCAACAGCCCATTCCTGCTGTGCCCTGCTGAGGCTCTTTCAGCCACAGCCAGCATGGCTAACGGTCAGAGCTGGAGTCCACCAGGCTTGGCTAGCCCTGTTTTAGAGGTACCCACTGGCTCTCCTCAACTGGAAGGGCCATAAATGTGCCTGTTTTGGCCTTGGCAATAATGAGCCTTTCCTGACTCTGGTTCTTGGCTTGCTCTGATTTTTAAATTGTTTTCTTCTCCCAACTCTGAATCTTGAAAACACCCCTCAGCTCCACTTCCTGGCTCCCAGTGGTTCAGCATAGACACAGGGGCTTAAATGCCATGGAGCACACATCTTCCGGCATCACATTATCCATCAATGTGCATCTTTATATATTACCCACAAGGGAAAAATGTCATATAATAAATGAAGAAAGCATCTGTTTTTAACAACTTGAAAATTTTGTCCATTTCCTCCGAAGCCAAATGGTGGGTAAACAGACCTTGATTAAAAGTTTTGTAAGGCCATCTAATTGACAGAAACCTTGCTTTGGTAATTAGATCCAGCCCACAAGCTGGTCCCAGGTTACTCTGGCCCTTTTGAAAAAGTGTTTCTAAGGCTTGAAGGGACACAATTTGAGGAGGATGTAAATGACAGCATGATTCTGCAGGAGGGGGGCAAGGGAGGGAGGGAATCTCTCCCTCTCCCTCTCTGTCAATAGGAAGAGGGAACACCATGCTACAAATCACCCAGCGTATTCAACGCTGGCAATCCTAGCTCGTCTGCCTGACCCACCAATGCTGATTCACTGGCCAAAGTCACTTGTATTTACAGTAGGCCTTAAAACACACAGCCTCATGTCCCTTGTAAACATACCATCTCCCTGCCATCTGCATGGCATGGTGCCCTTGTCCTTGCTGGCAAAAGGTGACAAGCATAGTTGCTGCTCTGCCCTTTACCACCGTGTCTCTGAACCAGTAGCAATCGGAGAGTAATCAAATGGAGAAATGAGAGCAGAGGTGGCCCCGGCTAGACCAGAGCCTTGGGCAGCATTAGCCAAATATAGATTGGGGGGACGTGTTCTCTGGATCAGAGTCCCTGAGAGGTCAGGAGTTGGAGGCGGGAGCGTGGAGAGTGCTGCTCTGTCGACCAATCAAGGTGTCCCATCTTGCCACTTTCCTCCTCATCTTTCTTGGGGAGTCAGAAAATCCCAACAAACTCTTTGAGGCCATCTCCCATTTAGGGAGTTTCCAGAATCCGGAGAACCTGAGCGTGATGGACCTTCCCCTCCCCCTCAAGCCCTTCCCAATTACCCCCAGGGTGCCAGGAGCAGAAGCAACAGCAGGTCTGAGCAGAAGGCACAACCAGCTGTGCACTGCACATCTGGAAGGAGCACAAGGCCGCCTTTGGTCTCCAAGCCCTGTTCAGGAAGAGTAGAGTTGGAAGGGGCCATAAGGCCATCGAGTCCAACCCGCTGCTCAGCGCAGGAATCCAACTTAAAGCATTCCAGACAAGTGGCGTCCAGCTGCCTCCTGAAGGCCTCCAGTGCTGGAGAGCCCACCACCTCCCTAGGTAGCAAGAGTTCTGGATCAGGGCCCTGATGATGTGAAAAGATTGGGTGGGGCAGTTATAAAACTACTCAGTTGGGTCTCAAGCTTTTGTGGGTGCAACATCTCCTTCTACACTGTTTCCAGATTCACAGGACCCGTTGGCTGGGCAGCTGCTCTGCTATGTCAGCAATCTTGTCAGAGGCCATGCTGGTCAGCTCCTCGGGTTCCCCACCCCAAGCGAACTCTTGAGGAGACCCAGAGTCACATCTATGTGACTGGTTTGTGGGAGACTCTGGGTGCTTTATGATAGTATGGTTCTGCCTGTAGACGTTTCAGTTGGCCCAGGGTTCTTTTGTCTGTGGTGGGTAGTGAATTCTAATGAATTGAGCAGAGCAAATGATATTGCGCTTGTAGGTGAACCACTCTTTTGTTAGCATTGTTTTATAGATTATCATGTTTTATTGGGAGTTCCTCAGTGATATTGTACCACTTGGTAGGGTCAGGCACTTAATGGTGCAGGCACTGCAACTGTGATGTTTTGTGTTATAATTGTGATGTTCTACTATTAATGTTTATTGCTGCTGCTTTTTATTGTTTGCAAGCTGGTTTTGGATTCATTAAAATGGAAAGCAGCACAGAGTTATAATCAATCAACTCTCTCCTGAGACACACTTCTGTTTTTTTTTTTCTTTTTGAAGCTCTCCAAACCAAGATCTTCTGTCAACGATAAACTAAACAGGTCCTATGAGGAAAAGCGGAAGGGACTCAAGAAGAGAAGTCTGGGGTAGGGGGCACAAGAGCGCCTTCCAAACCCCTGGAGGGCTTGCTGCCCCAGTCGTCAGGCCTGGATCCAATGTGCTTTAATTAGAGGAGGGTAGATTTCAGCTGAACATTGGGAGAAACGCATTGACTGTCAGAGTTCCACAGTGGAACCAATTGCCAAGAGGAGCGGTGGACTCTCTCTGGACAGACATGTCTTGGGGATGTTCTAGCTCTGGATCTTCTGCGTTGAACAGGAGGTTGGATTAGATGGCTTACAAGTCAGTCTCAACCATTCTATGGTTTCATACAATCTCTAGCACTTAGCACAACCATAATTTCTTCCACAATATTGGTAGCCCAAATAGGTGGGGTGTACATGGCTGTAATAAAAAAATTTGGGCCCAATTGCTACTATAAGGAGTATCATCCTCAGACAGGGTCAGTCACTTCAGATTTCTGGTAGCCCTCATGCAGACCCCCCCCAAAAAAAATCACACTGGCTGACTTTGGGGTATATGTGTGCCTCCATGAGATTTCGAATGGAAGGGTGAGGTAACGTTGTCTCCCAGAGACCAATTTTCTCTGTGTTTTCAGCACAAGTGTACTTGACAATACAAAGGACTTTGAGCCAAAAAAACACATATTCAGAAGAGGCAGAATTTTTCTGAATGGTATACACTGGTCCCTTCTCCATGCTTATTTAAACAACACAATTTCTGGGGTATTTTTGGACCCCAGTGGATTTTTAGCAACTTTCTAAAAGTTGGGGATGGTGTACAGGTCACATTTTGTGCCACTGTCCTAGAAGGACAACTCATAGGTCTATTCAGGTGTAAATTAAATCATAAAAGGCAGAAATGTGCCCCCAGGGCTTTTTGCTGGGGTATTTTTTGGACCCTGGTGTGTTTTTTTGTTTCCAGAAGGAAAATGGTAAGTGAAATTTGGAGACACTATACAGATTAAAATTTGTGACAGTGTCCTAGGAGGACATCCCCATAGGCCTATTTATGGGGAAATCACAGAATTAAAAGTGCACCTGCAGTCAAAAAGTACCCCACAAGTCTGCATGAATCTTAAAATGCCAAATGCCAGGACCCCTATCCAGCATTCCTGGGTCAGCCTTGAGATGGCCTTGGATTCAGGCAACGCATCAATTCCCCCACTCAGGAGTGGAGGGATTCCTCTACATGCCCTTCTAGACTGCCCCAGTCTGAGGAAGTAGTTCTCTCTTCATCCTCAGACTCTTGATCTTATCTTGCTCCTCAGCCATACAGGAATACGTGACTGCAGAATTACCTACGGCTCCTTCAAAGACTGCAAAGAGTTCTCCCAAAGGGGAGGAGCCACTAGAAGGGACAGCCCCGCCAACCATCCAATGACTCTACTCCTTTGCTTAGCCACCTCCTAAAGGTTAGCCACTGGGAGCTGTCCAGGTCCTGATCTGCCTGGTCATGCCTAGACTTAGTTTTACTTACTAGGGACTTGGCCTGGCTGGAAGAGATGTCCCTGTCTCTAGCAGAACAGAATAACAGACAGTGGTAAAATGCTCAGAGAGTATGGTAAGCCACTGATGATTGATTTCTGTGTCATCCTACAATGTGAATCGGCCCATTTTGGCCCCCTGCTAGCAGCCAAGGGGTGCTGTTGACACAACAAAAAGATTGGTTCCAATCTAATTCCATCAATTTGGACACATAATGAGAAGACATGATTCATTAGAAAAGATCATAATGCTGGGAAAAACAGAAGGGAGTAGAAAAAGAGGAAGGCCAAACAAGAGATGGATTGATTCCATCAAGGAAGCCACAGACCTGAACTTACAAGATCTGAACAGGGTGGTTCACAACAGGTGCTAATAATAATAAATAATAATAAAATTTTATTTTTGAGTCGCCTATCTGGCCGAGTGAATGGCCACTCTAGGTGACGAACAAATTACAATAAAATACAATATAAAAGGACCATAATCAGTAATTAATAAAACACCAGTTAATAACAACAGTTAAAAGACTAACCCACCCCAGAAATCCCATAGGCCTGCCTGAACAACCAGGTCTTCAAGGTCCGGCAGAAGCTTGACAGGGAGGGGGCATGGCGAAGATCAAATGGGAGGGAGTTCCAGAGGGTGGGAGCCATGACCGAAAATGCCCTCTCTCTAGTCCGCACCAGCCTAGCTAGTTTAACTGGTGGGACCGAGAGAAGGTCTTGTGTGGCTGATCTTGTCAGGCGGCATAATTGGTGATGAAGGAGGCACTCCTTCAGATAAACTGGGCCGAAACCGTATAGGGTTTTAAAGGTCAATACCAACACCTTGAATTGGGCTCGGTAAACAACTGGCAGCCAGTGTAGATCTCTTAACACCAGAGTAATGTGATCACGGCGACGGCTGTTTTTACTCAAACGTGCCGCCGCATTCTGTACCAGCTGTAGTTTCCGGACCGTTTTCAAGGGTAACCCCACGTAGAGCGCATTACAGTAGTCTAAGCGGGAGGAGACCAGGGCATGTATTACCCGTGGGAGCAAATGGACAGGAAGGTAGGGTTGCAGCCTTCGTATCAGATGTAATTGATACCAAGCTGCCTGGCTCACTGCCGAAATCTGAGCCTCCATGGACAGCTGGGAGTCAAGAATGACCCCGAGGCTGCGGACCTGGTCTTTCAGGGGCAATCTTACCCCATCGAACATCAGGTCTATGTCTCCCAGCCTTCCCTTGTCTCCCACGAGCAACACCTCAGTCTTATCAGGGTTTAGTTTCAGCCTATTCACTGCAAGGGAGAAGGGACTCGGGTTTCCTGACCCTGAAAGACCTGAGAGACTTGGGAGGCAGCTGACCAAGAGAGGAGG
The DNA here is from genome assembly GCF_030035675.1 of Rhineura floridana. Taxonomy (NCBI): domain Eukaryota; kingdom Metazoa; phylum Chordata; class Lepidosauria; order Squamata; family Rhineuridae; genus Rhineura; species Rhineura floridana. The sequence goes on from NC_084497.1 coordinate 12,933,156, forward strand.
CAGAGCTCTGGTGAGGTAAGCAGCTCATCTGCGCACTTTCTTTCCCATCAGGCTCGGCGGCGCGCACCTCACGGAGCGCAAATTTAAATAACAAAAAAATGGAGGAGGATCAAACAGTTGTTGTCACCTGCAACGTGTGTGCTATGTTCATCTTCTTAACGGAAACCAGATGTGATTACACTTGCAGCAAGTGCAGATTGGTGGCGCTCCTAGAAGAAAAGGTTAGGGGGCTACAGCAACGCATAGACACCCTGCGACTTATCAGAGAAGATGAGGACTTCCTCGATAGAACACAAGAGGAATTAAGGGAGCGACACAAAGTACAGGAAGAAAGTGACAAGGAAGAACAGGGCTGCAACAGCAACAAATCCCCGTGGACGGCTGTCACTGTAAGGGCAAGGAAAAACAGGAGGGAGCCAGAACAGCTGCAACTAACAAATCGCTTTCAGCGTCTCTCAGCAGACAGCACCCCTGAAGAGCCTCAACAAACTCAACTGCATAAGAGACACTGACTGCAAAGGAAGACTCCACACCCCAGAAGAAGGAGGCTTATGCAACCACCGCTCGCGGCAAAAAGAGGAGGGTGCTGGTGGTTGGAGACTCGTTGCTCAGGGGGGTAGAGGCACCGGTATGCCAGCCGGACAAAATGAATCGGGAAGTCTGTTGTCTCCCTGGGGCGCGCATCCGGGGCGTCGCTGACAACCTGCCGAGGCTCATTGGGAAACAAGATAGGTACCCCTTTCTCCTCATCCATGTGGGCACAAACAACACGGCCAGAAACACCTTGGAACAGATCACCTCGGACTATGAGGCTCTGGGTAGGAAGGTCTAGCATTTGGGGGCGCAGGTGGTCTTCTCGTCAATTCTTCCCGTGAAGGATAGAGGACTACAAAGGGAAAGGAAGATACTGCAGGTCAACGACTGGTTACGCAGATGGTGTCAACTGGAAAGGTTTGGATTCTGGGACCGTGGTCTAAGCTTCTTCGAGGGGGGTCTGTTGGCAGGAGATGGGCTGCACCTCACGAGGACTGGGAAGAATCTCTTTGGCAGAAGTATGACAAAACTCATCAAGAGGGCTTTAAACTAAAGCCTCTGGGGGATGGAGATGATAGCTTAAAGACCGATCCAAAGACAGCGGGTTGTAAACGCAATGATTTGAATGCCACTGACCGCCTGTGGCTCGCTTCCTGTATCCACGGCGTACGGGATCGTACTCTTCAGGCGCTCGATTTTATCGGCAAAGTGTTTAGCAAATATGTCACAGGAGGCTTTAGAATGCTCCATGGGTTCCTGAGCCACTGGACCGACCAGGCTTCGGACCACTTGGAACAACCTCCTGGGACAACACTCTGCCGATGCAATAGAGGCAGCAAAGAATTCCCTCTTTGTTGCCTTTATTGCCACCTGGTAGGCAGCTATTGCTGTTCTAACCAGTGTCCGATCACCTTCAAAGCGAGATTTCCGCCACAGGCTCTCTAGTCGTCTCACCTCCTGTCTCAGACCCCGCAACCGTGGAGTGTACCAGGGTGCTATCTGAGCTCTATTCAGGGGGAGAGGACGTTTCGGAGCCACCCGGTCTACCTCCCTAGTGATCTCCCTGTTCCACTCCATCACCAGGGTTTCGACCGGGTGTCCTTCAGCTGGCTCCAAATCTCCCAGCGCATTCAGGAATCCTTTAGGATCCATCAGGCGTCTGGGGCGGACCATCCTAATAGGTCCTTGTCCCCTGTGGAGGGTGTGCGGCATTAAGAGGTCTATATTCACCAGATAGTGATCTGACCATGACATGGGGTTAGAAGAAACAGCCCCCATTGCTGTTGGAGGTCACCAATTCATAGGGTCGCCATAAGTCGTAGTCGACTTGGAGGCACATAACAACAACAAAAGAGAAAGCAAAAATGCCAAAAGAAAATCTCCATCCACTCCAAAAGTCATGTCAACGTTGACTGTATCAGTGAATAAAAAAGACTGGATGGGACCGTTTGGTTTTATGTTGACTAACAACAGATCATCCATCCCGCATCAACACCACAAACTGCCATGTTCTGCGTCTGGAAAAAGCCCCAGCCATCATCAGCATTGCTCACAGGCCTCTTGGTGTACTAGGAGCTGTCCGTGCTGAAGCCAGCCCAGCCAAGCCATCAAGGGCAGCTACTGCCCTTGGCCACAAGGGATCCAAAGTGTGGTTCAAAAGACAAAAGGAGGCCCATGGGAGGAGTCAATGGCTCTGGAGCCATTTTTAGCCAAATCCACTTTTGTGATACTTTCAAAAGGCTCCCAAGGAAACAAGACTCTGGAATTTAGAGGATCGGAGGATCCCTGATGGCACATTCCATTGTGAGATGGGGGCTTCTTGTGATGGGGGCTGCTTGTCTTTTCTCACCCGTTCTCTTTCCTCCTTTCCCCTTAAAAGCAACCCAACTATTGAGCCATAGTCTACAGCAGGGGGAGCCAATGTGGTGGGCTACAACTCTCACCACCCTTGGCCATCATCCACAATGCCTGGTGCAAGTCCAACAACACCTGGAAAGTGCCATGTTGCAGCCCCTGGCCTACAGGCTAAGCTGTAAGTCTGCAGCTCCTGGGATAAACCTGCCCTTGGAAAAGTACCAGGTAAGATCACCACCATGCTCCCACCTGCAAATATGCCATCTATTTGCTCCCTTTTTTCTCAACTATGGGATAGAGAGGAGGGGAGTGTGTGTGTGTCTTCAGAGGAGAAATGGCTGTTTTGCTGCCTGTGCACCCACCTAACAAGTTCCCTGGTCCCAACCCTCTCCAAACATCCTCCAAACCCCACTGGAGGTGAGACTGTAACACAGAAAGATATTAATGACTGGGGCAAGACACACCAAACCTGGAGATGGGCATTTTTTTCCTCCAACAGAAGCACAACAATCATATTTGTGGGCAACTCTGCAGAGAGACTTCCATATTGACATGGGATGCAGAAAAAAATCCATTTTGGAGCACAGGAAAATGTATAGAACAAGATTTCCTAAGGATAGCCATTGATGGCTGGTTCCCAATCCAAGCATTCTGACAACTGGAAAAAAGGCAACCTTGTGAAGTGGGGCATGGGTGTGTGGCATGCTGCTCCCTTTTCCCCACGTCGCCATCCCCCCCCCCAGCTCGGACCCTCCTTCGATTCATGCACAACATAGAACCCTGATTTCCCAGGGTTCTAAAAAGGATGGGGAGCCTCCGTGACTACAGGAAGTTTCAGGCAGTTGCCTGCCAACTCACAGAGAGCAACAGGGACAGGGTGGAGAATCCCTCCCCCATTTATTGTTTTCCTGAGTTTCCAGAACATCTGGCTAATGAATAGAGCTACAGAAGGAGAAGAACATGACTCAACAAGAGACATCCTCCTCAGCACCTGTCGACAATGTATGGCCCCCTTCTCCACTCTGGGGCCTCCAGGTATTTTGGATTACAACTCTCACGAAGCCCAGCCGGCATGGCCATTCTGGTTGGGGCAGAGGAAGGTTGCAGTCCAAAACGTAACCGTACTATCTGGGGCTGATAGGAGGCATAGTCCCAAGCATCTAGAGGCTACAGAAGATTGATATAAGGGCTCACATCTGAACTGTGGAAAGCCATGATAAAAGGCTATGTCTTTAGCCATGTACAGAGTGCCCCTTTCCAGTAATCATAACCACATTCTCACCTAATATTAGGTGGGAAACACTTCTAGGGCAGACGGTGCTGCTCTCAAAGCAAGCCTGAGGCCCAAGTCTCTTGCTTCAAGAACTGTCTGGGGAGGGCTTTGCACAAAGGACCTTTCAAGGAGGAGATGGAAGGCTAGAGGCTATATCAGGAAGGAAGGCGCCGGGAAGAGCCATGGAGAAATTAGGGTGATGACATCCTCCTTCTATTCTGACGTGGCACTTGTCACGGGGAACGGTGGGCGTAGCCTTCCCAGCTTCCTAGATCTCCTCTCTGTCCTTGGATGGGCCAATCTGGCAGTGGGGATGGAGGGGGAAGTTGAAGTACTTGATGCAACACACAACCCAACAAACAATCTTAGGGAGGCACCATCTTGCTGTACTTTCCAGAAACTTTCTCTGACCCAAAGCAAGACCTTTGTGATGGAACACACCAACTGCCGATGTCCAGTCCTAACATCCTAGCTCTGTTGTTCATGGCTGCAGCCACCAAAATCTTCCCTCTCCTCCTCATGCATTTTGGAGATAGTCACTGACATTCAGGTTCCGTCACTGTAACATTTGAGCCTGCTGCCGGGAGGTTAATTAAAATGTGGAAATGTCACAAAGGTTCTTCGGCTGTTCATTCGCAAACCCCTTTGGCAAACCCTAAACCCATCAAACAGCAGCTCAGGAGAATTAATGTGCCAAACTATCAGCAGTACTCGTGGCTGGGGGGGGCAGGGGGGGCAGAATTACTAGTCCTTGTTTCTTGGAAGAATTAAAAAAAGGCTTGCAAAATTTTGTGGATGAACAGACTTTTTTAAAAAAATGGAGTGGGGATGAGATATATTGCCCCCAACTTTTTCCCAGCACAATGTTTGGAAGCAGCCAAACATGTGATAACCCCCATCATAAAGCTAATATGTTTATGATTCTTAAAACTTTGAAGTGTGTAACTTAGAACATTAAAACAATAGATTTATAAATCTCCTAAAACATGCTCTGAACATTCCTAGCATGTTAACCAAACCTCAGGCAATACAACACAACCTTAACGATTCTTAAGTCCATTGAAATCAACAGACTTAAATATGTCTACTCTGCAATGAATTTGTAAGTATAACGTGGATCCTCTGGATAAAAACATTTACAGTAATGTGTCTTCATTTCAACGAAACGTGTGTTATTTGACAAAATTTATAAACCACTTCACAGCCTGAAGCCATCAAAGCAGTCAACAGGATAAAATGAAACAAAATGGAAGTAGTACAAGATCTATGAAGCAATAACACCATCCCTACAAACTCTAAAAACAATTTCTACAGATGCACAATTAATATCCCATAAATGACTGGGTCGCCACCCCTTGGGGAAAGCCTTCTTAAACAAAAACATCTTCAGTACATGTCTGAACCTCATGACAGTATGCATCTGTCTGATTTTGGCTGGCAATTGATTCCAAGGGGCTGGAGCTGCAACACTAAAAGGCCAGTTCCTAGTACATACCAAGCACACCTCTGGGGCTAGCAGTATTCTGCAAGTGTCATCTGAGGAGCAGTATTCTAGGAAACTCGTCCAAGAGCCGACTGAAGCCCTTCAGTGACTGAGCTGGCACAACTTGCGACTCCCTCCCAAGCTAAACTTAGTTCCCCAGCCATGTATATCTCTTAGGAGTTCAACGGCAGGGCAGGCCCCACCATTAGACTAAGTGCACCCATTAGCTCAGGCAGCACTTTATGGGAGCAGCAACAACCACCTTGCCCCTGTGCCACCCTGCTCCCTCCAGGCCTCTTGCTGCCCCCTGCCCCAAATGCAGTGACTAGCAAGAAGAAGCAGGCAGTTCTTTTGACAGAAGGATTCTGGCTGCTGCACATGCGGGGGGTGGGTGCAGGAAAGGCACACTTCTCTAGCTGTGCAACAGGTGCTATTCTGTGGTTTCCATAATCATTTGTGCACTGGACTGCATTGATCTTGTATTGTCCTGTGTATTATCTTGGCACTGCATAACAGCACTCTGCTAAAATAGGAGGCAACTGGCATGCCGTCTGAGCTCTCCTTGCTAACCAACAGCGTGACCCAGTTTCAACAGGGGAGTCCAGCTCATTCACAAGTGCCTGAAACAAGTTCTTGAGCTGAGCTTGTCAGTACCAGCCAGATACCTTATCTATCACCCAGCTGGTTAGATACAGGTTGAGGGAGGAAGCTAGTTCATCTATGGAAGACACAGTGGTTATTAAGGCATATGAGCTTTCTGGATATTCTGGGAGTTTCTGTGCCATTTCTGCATTCCATGGGCAAAATCCCAAAGTTAAGCACCACCCTGATTTCAGTGGTCTATTTTCCCAGTCAGGAGGTGCCTGGGCTCAAGACGGAAGCTCTCGGTTCTGGGTCCAGATTCTGAACCAGGTGGTGAGTCACAGAACTGCAAAATGGAGCATCTCCCTGGACAGTGAAGTATTCTAAACGCAGCTTTTAAAACATGTGTCATTTTGGATCATTCCCAGTTGGGAAACAGCCTCCTGCCGACTCAGATCAGTGGTCTATCTAGCTGTGCACTGTCTGCACTGATTGGCAGCAGCTCTCCTGAGTTTCAGGAAGAGGGCAGTCCTAGCAGTACCTGGAGATGCAGGGCGGGAACCTGAGACCTTCCGCATGCAGAGCGGATGCTCTGCCACGGAGCAACAGTAAGCTGCCCTTGGCCCACCTAGCTCAGCACGGCCTGCACTGACTGGCAGTGGCTCTCCAGGGCTCCAGAGGAGGATTCCCTCCCAGCCCTGCCTGGGGATGCTCTGGGAGATGGAACCTGGGAGTTTCTGCAAGGAAAGCAGGTGTTCCCCTTTGAGCTCCAGCCCGTCCTAGTCTATCAGAAGGCCTGGTGTTCATCCCCAGGGTTCCCCGGTGCCTTTTTGTCCCTTTTTGTTTCAGCATCTGGGGTACCGCAGTGCTTCAAGGTTCTGTGCTCGGGGGGGGGGGAGAGGGCCAGGCTGGCAATCACTCCAGATGGAGCAACATCGCTTTATCTCTTATGTGCACAAGGACTATTAACATAGCCAAAGAACAACGATAGCTAGACGCTCACGAAAACACTCCACAGCAACCCATGCCAAAGCACTGCTGGTTACTTGGCAACAGAGAAGTTGTTGAATAAATAAATAAATAAATGCCAGTCAACTGTTGCTAGCTGAGTGGCAGCCTCCATCAGAGTCAGACTGCCTAGCACACACACGCCTTTTTCTCCTGCCCTCGCTGCAGCATTCCCCGCCCCCCAGGAAATATTTTGTTTTCTGATCTGCCAAACCACAAGCATAACTTCAAGGCAAGGCACACTTTTTGGCACCTGCCAATGCAACTATTTCCCTGCGGGAACGACTGCTGGACATATGAATGTCACACACCACCCCATGCCGAGTGTTCAGAATCGAAGCTGAGATGCGGCTCTGGTTAAGGCAAGAAGCAGATGCTGTGCAGTGGTTGGAGTGCTGGACTAGGACCTGGGAGAACAGAGTTCAAATCCCCACTCAGCTATGAAGTTTGCTGGGTGGCCTTGGGCCAGTCACCGTGTCTTAACCTCACAACAACCTTGTGAGGTAGGTTAGATTAACATGGGGGATCCTGTACACCGCCTTGATGTTCTTGGAAGAAAGGTGGGTTATAAATTCAATAAATAAATAAATATCCTGCTTGGTTGAAGGCCTGTTCCAGCAAAGGCTTTGCACGGCCCAGGGACATCCCAACCCCATCCCCTTTCTACCTGACGGAGTTGGAGGCCAGCCCAACTTTTAAAAGGCTGGCAACAGTCATTCCTATTCCAGAGGGTCTCAGAAGGGTGGCGAAGGGGGGATTTAATTTCAAGTAGTTCTATCTGCTGCTAGGTTGCTGCTCTTAGGTTAATGTTAGATTGTGATAATGTTGCAGACACCCTCAGGATTCTGTGGACAGTGCATTGCCACAGATAGACCCAGGGCCCCAATTCACCCCAGGCTTCATGAGGCCTCCCTTTACCTCCTGTGCCCTGAAGCCTCCAGCCTGGGGAATGGTTTGCCCGGATTCTACCCTCTGCTTCCAAGGATCGGCTGGGTGCGACTGGACCCTGCCTGGCTCCGCCAAATCTCTCCCTCCTGCTTCTGTGCATCCTCCCTACTTCTGGCTGCCCTTCCTTAGTGCAGTTTATTCAATTTATGTATCACGCCACTTAACCAAACGCCCCAAAGCAATTTCACACAAAAAACACCGCAGAAGTAAAATACACAATTGCATGCCAAAGTATCAACAAAAACAAATACCTTAGAAAGTTCTTCCTAAATCGTCAAACACAAGAATATTCACCTGCCCAGCCAACCCAAGAACGAAGCCCATAAACAGCGTGACCGCTGATACTGCTCAAATGATCGGGGATATATTTTATTTATTTATTTATTTATTGTATTTATATACCCCCCCCATAGCCAAAGTTCTCTGGGAGGTTTACAGTACCTAAAAACACTAAAAACACATATACAAATTTAAAACACATCTTCTAAAAACAATTTAAACATTTAAAACAATTTAAAAACACATGCTAAAATGCCTGGGAGAAAAGGAAAGTCTTGTATTTATTTATAATAAACATTATTTTGCCTGGCGCTGAAAAAAGGAGAAGAGCCTGAGCCAGGTGAGCTTCCATAATCGGGCAGGGGGGCCAACACAAAAAAGGCCCATTCTTCCCTACACATACACACACACTGCTTTTCCACATCCAGCAGACCTGGCCAGCAGGAAGCCGCTCACAGCCCCCACCCGTGAAGTTGCATTTGGCCATCACCACCCTCTCTTACCAAGGGGACAAGAGAGGCTCCATGAGCTGCCTGGGCCACTCCAGAGCCAGCCACCCCAGGGAGTCTTCCGTGGCATACCATCCAACACCCACTAACAGAAGCACAGGGGCCTCCTCCTGGCAGAGGCCATCGAACGCCTGGCCCCTCCGGCTGCTCCCATGTGCACACTGTGGCTCCTGGGATGGGGCACATCCCTCTCCAGTGCAAGAGGAGGAAACCTGAACTGGGGTGGGGGAGGGGCAGGGGGAGTTACAGCCAAGATGCTCTGTGTGGTTGTTAGACTTTGAGGGTATATTCTTTTTAATTAAAAGAAAAAAGACCAAAGCTGTGATGCACCATCATAAAGCAGATAATTTTACAGCTGGATAGTCTCCCTCTGATGTACTTGAAAACCATTTTCAAGCGACATAAAGTTTAACATACCGGTACATCTGCCTACCCACTAGATTCTACATGGAATTTTAAATTTAATTATATTAAAGCATTGTTACAGAGTGCCTAGCAAGGACGCTAACCAACTGGAACTGGGAGAAAACCTCCCTTTTATTTTGGAATCTGTATCTCTCACAGGGCTGAAAAATCATTTTGACACGTGGATTTATGCTTCGGGTCCCTCTGTATTCATCGATTACCAAGCGATCCAGCCTGAGCCTGAAAATGTTTATCCACTTGTATGCTATTTGCTGGCACAAGCCCTTGCTGCTCCTACATCTTATCTTTGCCCACGATTTCAAAAGCCTCTGCTTAGAGATTGTACAGAAAAGAAGGCCAAACTGGGAGGGAGGGAAGAAAAAAGAGGAATATAATCTCATTAGCAGCACAAATGGCAGGGACTAGACCTGCATCTATTTTGCTGCACTGATATTTATAACTCCCCCTTTTCATGGGAGCTGAAGGCAAATAAAATACACAAAATGGTATCCCAAACAAAAAAAAAGATCACAAACAATAATGACAGCCTATCAACCTGTCAAATGATAGGGCCGGCCTTCTCTCTCACTTAAAATTGTGCACTAGCATGATTTATTATTATTATTTTTTACATTTGTATACCGCCCCAAAGCTGAAGCTCTCTGGGCAGTTTCCCAGCATTGTTACCCTCCAGGGCTTAGTTCCATCCCTAGGAGTTACATTTCATTATGGATATACTGGTTGGTATACAAGAAGCAAAATATAAAATTGGCAGCCTTCCACAGTTCATCCTGCACTGGACTGGGCCACTTCAGGCCTCTGGATGAACACCTTGCAGTGTTCTTAACCTTAAGCAACCAAGTTATGATGAAGATGATGATTAATGGCTTATCCACTGCACCCAACGGTCTAGTGGTGCTGTTACTGATTGCCAGCTCGATCAATAATAAACCCTGGGTGTTTGCTGCAGCACCAGCCTGGACTTGAGAGGCCAGCGAAAGTGTTCTATATTCTCCATCAGCAGGAAACCTCTCCATCTTTGAGTAACGCTAGAGGGCCTGCGTCTGTGGTTAAGCCATGGAGATAGGTTAGGGATGCTCTTGGGTTCAGGGTGTGGTAAAAGCATCACTGTGGGATAGGGTGGTGCCTGACACCTTAAAAGAGGCTGAAGTGCATCCACTTCCTAAAAAGCCAGCCTTGGATCCAACTACTGACCAGTTGCTAATGTTCCCTTTTGGGGTGAGGTGGTGAAGAGGACCTTGGTAGAGCAACCACAGGTTTTAATGAAAAAACTGATTATATCCATTTCAATCTGTGTTCAGCCCTGGTTTGGGCTTGAATCAGCCTTGGTTGCCCTGATGAATAACCTTTATTAGGAGAGAGACAGGAGGAGCAGGGCCCTGCTGCTTCTGCTCACCCCTCAGCAGTTTTCAATACCAAGTCTAAGTACACAGTGTCAACTTGGTCACTTCCATCTATATGTTTCTTGACACTCTCAGTCTAAAAGGTTTGTTAGATAGGATTACCCTTGCAAGAAGGCTAAAGTAGTGACAACAGAAGATTTATGTAACTTTAAAGTTGACAACGAGGACAATGAACTAGTCAAGGATTATCAATACCTTGGCAGAGTCATTAACCAATAGTCAAGAAATCAGAAGAAGGCTAGGACTGGGGAAGGCAGCTATGAGAGAACTAGAAAAATTCCTCAAATGCAAAGATGTATCACTGAACACCAAAGTCAGGATCATTCAGACCATAGTATTCCCGATCTCTATGTATGGATGTGAAAAAAGCAGATAAGAGAAAAATCAACTCATTTGAAATGTGGTGTTGGAGGAGAGTTTTGCGCATACCATGGACTGCGAAAAAGACAAATAATTGGGTGTCACAACAAATTAAACCAGAACTATCACTAGAAGCTAAAATGATGAAACTGAAGTTATCATACTTTGGACACATCATGAGAAGACAGGACTCACTAGAAAAGACAATAATGCTGGGAAAAACAGAAGGGAGTAGAAAAAGAGAAAGACCAAATGATGGATTGATTCCATAAAGGAAGCCACAAACCTGATCGTACAAGATCTGAACAGGGAGGTTCACGACAGATGTTATTGGAGGTCGCTGATTCATAGGGTCGCCATAAGTCGTAATTGACTTGAAGGCACATAACAACAACCCTTGCAGAAGCCATGCTGGTTCGGCTTCAGCAAGACCTGCTCTTCTATATGCTTGTTAGTTCTACCTTCTACTTTCCTCAGTTTTCCAGGAACAGACTTTAAGCTAATCTGTTTGTAATTTCCAGGATCCTTTTTTAAAAACTGGTGTTACCTGAGGACTGAAGAGTGGCCAATATATGTCCTCAGGCTGATTTGAAGGACAAGTTGCATGTTTTTGTTGGAAGAGCACCAGTCTCACATTGAGGTCTTCAAGAACTCTAGGAAGGATGCCATTCAGACCCAGTGATATGCCAGCCACTATCCCCCCCCTTTTTTTCTCTACACACACACAAGCAATAAACAAATAAATTACAGGTCCCTCCTCCAAGGCAGCCGCAACCTAAAAATCATCACTAGAGACAGACAACGGTAAGATAGGATTAGAAAGGGGAAACACAAAATTAACAAAATATTTCCAGATTCATGGAGAATTAAGGAAGAGAGGAAAAAGATTTCCAGTTTCCAAAACAAAAGCAGCAATGGCCAGGAACACTTACATCCAAGTGTACGAGGCAGCTCATTTTGGTGGTGACAAGCTGCATCTACTAAGCACGAGGAAGTTATATCCTTTCCACAGTGGCTTGACACCATCGAGATGAAAAGGATTTGGTGTTTTACAGTCTTTAGGAAACAGACTAGGACTTGACAGAGGCAGCAGTGGTAAAGAACTCTAAAGATGGTGTGGAGGATTTTTACACATCCTGGCCCTGGGTGTTTCTGTTCAGTTGATCATTCCAACTGATCATTCAGTTGATCATTATGGCTCTGTCGTAAAACAAGGACCTTTTTGCAGAAAAGTTGGCCTGCTTACGAGCTGCAGGAAGGGAGGAAGGCACCGGAATGCTTTCCAAATTACCTTCACACTTGATCGTTCAATGGGGATCTGAAGGAGGCCTCTGGCCCTCAATTAAACCTGCACTATTAGCAACACCTACACTACGTCTCTGAACAGGCCCAGCGACTTCCAGCTTTGGTGTCCTCCAAACCCCTGCTGTAATAAGGTTCAGAAATAACCCTTAAGGTCTGAGGCTCCAAACAATTAGCAGGTGCAGAGATCATTAACAGCAATGGCTTTTATTATCATTATTAATTGCTCTAAAAGTTGCCTAACTTCAGCAAGCAGAAGACAAACCAGAGGACAACAGTATCCAATGCGACCCTGAACTAGTCAGAGCTGGAGTTCTGCAGGGTTTAGATCCCTGCCAAACGGCAGACAACCTGGGGAGGCTGGCATGACACATTGCCTCAGTTTCTCATCAGCAAAACAGAAATGATAATGAACAGATCTCTCCCTGGTTTGCTAGAGTGGCCAAACATTTTGGACAAGAGGCAACAGGAAAGAAAGCCAGTGTGATGACCTGGTAAGACCAAGGCAAGGAGACTCAGGTTTCAATCCTGGCTCAGCCACAAAGCTCACTCGCTTGTTGAAAGGAAAAGGAGAGCATGTATACCACCCTGCTAGGAATGGACAGATCTGTCAATTTCACTGTCTCATTTTTCCAGGGTTTAGTTCAGCTTATCCCAATTCTGAATCAGTTTGTGGTTCAAATACAAACAAAAACTACACAATAACTTGTATTAATTTGCAGGGACATTTGTCCTAACACACACATTCCTTTACACAATTTTGCCTTAATATAGACAGTTTGGCAAGCCGGTTTCCCTTATATAGTGCATTTTTGCACATTTTACATTTTAGTGCTAAACTTCCCCTAATATATGCACTTTTGTATGCATTTCTGGTTGGCCAACTGCATCACAAAACTCTTTTTTCAGTTCACGCATTGCTTCAGAAAGTGAAAATTTGGAGGGCTCACAATAAAATGCAAACCAAAAGAAATTTCTCTCCCAACCTGGGTGGTGCTATGCAAATTAAGGGGTGGGGCTATGCAGATAGGAGTAGGCTTGATTCTAAATGAGTGAGGGCCACCAAGGTGCAAGGATCAGGTTTATCCCTTCCTCCAACAGCTCACCCCCTTGCTCACTCCTCGGGGGAAACGTAATGCCTTGCCCTTGGGGACCCATTTGCAACGAGGGCAAAACCAGCTCCCCACCCCTCACTGGCAGGGAGGGGCCTCGCAGCATGGTGGGTGTGCAAAGCATCTCCATGAGCGCACCTCACAAAACACAGGGTCTCCATGCACACACACACACACACACACCATGGCAATGCCAGGGATTTTGCTACTAAATAAAATTGTCTTGTGGTTCATCAATAGCTTTAAACAAAATTGGAAGAATGCACACAGAATAAATCTAGCAATGGCTACTAGCTATGCTTGCTAATAACAAGCCCTCCATGGACACAGAAGAACTTGGATTACAGGATGTTAACGGGAAACAGATTCAGTTTGCTGGGAACGGAGAGGAGTCCTCCACACGTTTTGATTATTATGCCCCCATCCAGCACAACCCTAATTAAAGGTATAGTTGGGAGAGGGGTAGGGGAAGGAGATCTTGCATCCCCTCCCCACGCCTGACTGAGACAGGGGTCAATTCTGCAGGGTGCTGCAATGCCTCCCCACCCCAGATCAATGTCTGCAGAATCAACCCCTCTGCTGAACGGGGGCGATCCTTTAGGAAAGCCACATACAGAGCATCACCTACACTCTGCAGGATCGCTGAGGAATTGATCCTGGGGGCTGGGGGAAGGCAGCAGGCACAGGCAGGCAGCTGGGCTTACCTTCTCCCCGAAGATGCAGCCAATGATCCAAGGGAGGTCTTGCCCTTTTCCCCTTGCTTTTTCTGCCCTCCCTGGCAATCCTCCTTGCCTGCCGCCACAGCTTGCTCTGGGTCATCCAACTCAACCAGTAGCTATCAGTGGCTGCCTGAACCCGACTTGTCTGATGCTCAAGACCCTCCGAAAAGGCCCAATTTGGCCCAGGACTCTGCTAAATCTGGTGCACAGCCCTGATTATTAGGCCCTACCGTCTCGTCCAGCACGATTCAAAATCTCCACTAATAATTTCAGTCAAACAGTTAATAACCCACATTACTAGTGTGACAGAAAACTGAGAGGGCTGCAAAGACTTCCGAGGAAATGTTAAATTGTTCCAGCGATTTCAATCCAGGGATGGTATACATGAGCCTTCTGAGATCACAACCAAAGCTGGCTGGATGGCAGAGGATAGACAGCTTCCAAGAGTCTGCCAATGCCAGCAGAATGGCACTGAGGGACAGCTAAGTACTGCCAGAGTCAGCCTGGTCCTGAGTATCTCACCAATGTCTGGACCCAATAAGATTTTGGGGTCTGATGGATGTGCACACCTGGGAGAAACAGCTCTCCCTAACAAGCCCAAAGTTCAGTGAGGGAGATGTATGTGCGAAAGGTTCAGCAGTTGGGGAGCCGGAGACAGCCACTGGGCGATCCAAGGGGGCAGATGGCTCCTGCGTCTACAGAGGAAGCTGCTTTACTGAACCGACAACCTCTTGCCTGCAGAGCGTGTCCTCCCTACTGAATGACAGCCCTTCCTTCTAGAGGCCAGTCTGTGCAGAATGCCTAGGGAGGAGGAAGAATAGGGACACTAGAACCCTGTCTGCTCCAACATGAACCTGTGGCAGGAGTCCAGGAGGGCATCTTGCTACAAAAAAAGGGGGCTCGGGAAATGGCACACGGGAACGCGGACTTCCAATGGCTGAAGAGAAGCAGATCTGGTCCTGCAAGCTGAAGGGGCCGGACAGGAGTCCATCTGAGCCCTCTGGAGGAGGAACAGGGGGGAAGCATTGCTCCCAGGCAGACAGAGAGAGGCAAGCTGGTGCTGCATTAAGCAGCAAGGCAGTTACTCCTCTGAAAGGGGTCTCGGGGTTGCAGTGGACAAGGAACTCAACTCCGCGATCCCAGTTTGTGTGGGATCCCCCGATATGGCCACTAACTGTCTGGAAAAGCAATATATATTGCTAGCCCAGAGGAGGCCAGAGCCACTAAGGCAGCTACTGCCGCAAGAGCAGCTTCTCAGTGTGGTAAAAGGTACCAGCCCGGCTGGGCTTCCATCTCATCAGTCATTGTCCATTAGGCGGAACAATTAAACCCTTAGTTGATGCTTACTTTACCGATTGTGTTCACAATTGCCTGGAACAAATAGATGGCGGGCAAATTGGAAGCAAAGTATTTAAAAACAGAAGAGCCACGTCTATGAATTTTTAAACAGCCAATGCTGAATCCAAAGGTAAATGTCAGACCTCTTCCATCAGCTCTTGGGAAAGCCAGTACAAATCCACAAGAATTTCTCCTTCTTATTCTTCTTACAAATAGGATTCAGCCAACCTGCAAGGTTTTGGCATAGTTATGTGTGAAGTTTTGAGGTGCAGAAGGCCAGACTTCTTCAACCTGCTGGCCTCCAGAGGTTTTGAACTACAACCCTCACCAGGCCCAGCCAGCACAGCCGTGTAGTCCCAAACCTATAGAGACCAGCAGGCTGGTGAAGGTTGGCCGAGACAAACAGGTCATCATATGGCATCCCTGCTCTTGCAAGAGGGAAAAAAGCACTTAGGCAAAGATGATCAGGATAAGAAAGAAGAAAAGAGGTCTCCAAAGTAGAGTTTAGAGAGGTACCAACGAAGATTGTGCTGGAGGCAGGATAGAAGGCTCCATCCACATACCTGCATACTGAGCACAATGCTTAATCGGGCCCTCCAACAACCCAAGGCAACACAGAGATCTCAAATATATAGTGTTGTGAGTTTGGGGGTTGGATTGGATAATTCCTATGAGTCCCCTTCCAGCCTCTGATTTGGAATCCTGTGCCTTGCGGAGAGAAACTCGCTCTGCTGGCCAGATGAGTTTCTTTTGTTAAGCTAATAGAGTGGCCAGGGTTGTTAATAGGTCTATCAGGTGCCCAGCAACTGGTGAGTGGGCCAGGAAGACCCTTTTGTCATTGAAACTCTTCAGGAGAGCCTCCCCCCCTCCTGGCGCCTAGGACAGGCTTGTGTTTTTAGTAGGGGGAGAGAATGGCTGGGAATTGGAGGCAGGCAGAGAGACTGGCTCTCTGCACCATGGCTTTGGATGCCTCCTGCAGCCTGATGGAAAAGCTGGATATTGGACTGCTGATGCCTTGAACCCCTCCATCCTAAGCTCAGGTTGGAATGTGTGTAAATAAATAAACCATATTTCATAAAGACATCACAGTCTCCGCTGACCTTCTTCCCAAGGAAACCAAACCCAGGGCGAGTGCAGGGACCCCAGAAAATCTCACCGCTTGGAGATTGGGGAGGCGCGCAACAATATAAACTCCAGAAAGATTCAGCAAACCCATTGTCCCTTCCCATGACCTCTAACCAGCAGCAACCCCACTGGGCTTCTTTTTCCATTTATTCATTGCTCTTTAAGAAATGCTTAAACCCAACGTGCAGTATTGAAAAGGAGGGGGGAGAGAGAAATATTTCCATTTAAATGCAAAGTGGATGCGTTCAGTTAAGAGGCCAAGATAAAGGGATGCACCAACGATTTCTCTCCAGGTAAACTCAGTAGGCGACGCAATGCTCATTCCGTCCCCCACTTTCTCATCAACTGCTTGCAAGTTGTTTGCTTATGGGTCCTGAAAATTACGTTGCCGGCTTTTCCCCTTACCACTTAAATTGGCTTTGGAGCTCCAGCCGGGAAGTTCCGGTAACAAGTTTCCAAGTATCAGGTGCTTAAAATAAAGAGAGAGACAAGGCAGGACCCCAACAAGCAGCAGACGTTTATGTGCACAGGTGATGATCCTGCAGTAGCAGAGGAGAAGTGCTGGCAACCGCAGAAGGCCTCCATTAAACATTCATCTCCACAGCAGGTGCCAAGGAGCACATGCATCAGAACTCCCAGCATCAAACGCCCTGCCAAGATCCCCAGCAAAGCAGCTAAAAACTCACAGCAAGGAGGAACAATGAGGGGACACCTCCATGAGGAAAGGAGCAGCGGGGTGGCAGCTGGACAGAGAGAGACGAGAAGGGGATCAAAGGGGCCGGCAGCCACATAGGGTGATGTCATCAAAACTTTGCTGGGATTTGGCTTTATGGCAATGCCCCCCTCCGAGAGTGAGAGCCCCAAAATGGTTCAGAGCACTTGGACAGAGGAGCTGTGGCCACGCTGGCAGCCACAGAGGCAGACTCAACTGCTTGCAGTCGTGGTGGTAGTCCCTCACTGCTGGGCCTGCCAGCTGACCAGAGATGAAGAAGGAGCTGCTCTACTCACCTGACTTGCTCAGAAGTCCCCTCCTTGTTTAAGTGATGTCACACTCGCCCCCTTCCTGCCCCTCAGGCTTGGAGCTCCATCGCTGTACCAGCTCCTTCACTCAGCCGCCCACTTGGCTTTTGGCTTAGCTCAGTTTTCCCCAACCTGGTGCCCTCCAGACTTCTTGGGTTTGCAGTCCAAAACATCTCCCTGACTGGCACCAGGTTGGGGAACGCTGGCTTCCCAGGCACCTCTTTCCCCTGGCCTTTGATACCTGAGACATATATTTTGTAATTTTAGGTTGTTTTTGTTTTATGTTTAATGCTGTATTTTAAATTTGTTGTAACCTGCCCTGGGACCTCTGGGTGAAGGGCGGACAACAGATGTTGTTAATGATAAAAAAAATAATGGCCAAAGTACATGTAACCGACAGTCTAAGTCTATGCAACTCCCCTTGTTCATATTCCACCCATTACTCTCATCTCCCATTCTCCTATCTCTGTGGTCTACCCACTGTGAAGGTGGAGGGGAAGAACTGCAACCTCCTTGAGGCAAGGGGCCTGTCTTTTGCTGATGTGACTCTCTCGAATACCCCACGTATACCAAAAAGGAAGCACAAGTAATACTAAACGGGCTGGATCCAGAGAAGGGTGAGTGGAACGGTGGGACTGGTGCTGCTTCCCCAAGAAGTCTGCAAGGGAGTTCTTAGGGCAGGTAGTGCAGCAGCTGTCGCATTTCCACTTGCATCTGAGCAGCGGGGAAACACCCCAGGGATTCCGCTTTGCGGTTTTTGCACAACACTCTGGCAGGAGGTATAACACAGGGGGAAAGTATTTTCACATTGTGAAACAGCACCTTTGGGTTTAACCCATGAATAATTAGGACTGACGCCTAATTAAACATTGCTTAACCGATCATAGGCGTTTCAGGCAATTAATCAACTGACTGGTTAAATTTGAACAAAAATATTGCATGTGTGTAAAAACGAGGCAGTGAGAAAAAAACTTGACTGCTCAGGATCATATTCAGCTCAAGCTCCACAAAGCTCCAGAAAGCCTGAAAACAGGGAGGTAAGACTGATGCCTTAACAGAGGTTCCCTGTGGTCAGCAATGTTGTTATGCAACGTCATAAATTGTGCTTGTTTACAACTTATCCTCGAAGCACTCAAAATTTTCCTTGGTCTTTCAGCCTCAAATCCAGGTAGGGAGAACTGGGGGGGGGGGGGGAAAGCTATCCAGAAGCAAGAAAGTGACCCACGGTTTCCCTCCCCTGTGGCAATTTTAAAAGGCACTGTGAAATTTGGGCTGCAATGTCTCTTTAACATGACATGTAAGCACCTTGAAAACAATGCAGTGATTACTAGAAGAAACTCTTAAAATGGTTAAAGAGAGAAGGAAAGCAAAAGCAAGAGGAGATAGAAACATGGTCAGAACCCTAGATGCAACAATACAGTTACTAGTATGTAGGGACAAAGAGAACTTCTACAATAATTATTGTATAGAAATAGAAGAGGACAACAAAAAGGGTAGAACAAGAGCCCTATTCCAAAAGATTAGAGAAATGAAAGGGAAATTTAAACCATGAGTAGGGATGTTGAATAATCATCAAGGGAACACACTGACTGACCGAGATGAAATAAAGGAAGATGGAAGCAATACACTGAAGAACTTTATAAAAGAGATGCCAGGATGACAGATTCATTCATGGAGGAACCGTAAGATGAAGAACCAGAAATTTTAGAATGTGAGGTGAAAGCTGCTCCTAAAATACTTGGAAGAAACAAATCACCAGCAACAGATAGCATACCAATAGAGTTGCTACAAGCTACCGAGACTGAATCTGTCCAAACTTTGACTAAAATTTGTCAACAAATATGGAAAACTAAACAATGGCCCACAGACTTGAAGCGTTCAATATACATCCCAATTCCAAAGAAAGGGGAGCCCAGGGAATGCAGTAACTATTGAACTATTGCCTTAATATCCCATGCAAGTAAAGTAATGCTCAAGATTCTACAACAAAGGCTCTTACCATATATGGAGTGAGAAATGCCAGATATCCAAGCTGGATTTAGAAAGGGAAGAGGCACTAGAGATCACATCGCAAACATACATTGGATAATGGAAAGAACCAAGGAATTTCAGAAGAAAATCATCCTGTGCTTTATAGATCACAGCAAAGCTTTTGACTGTGTAGATCATGAAAAACTATGGAATGCTTTAAAAGAAATGGGGGTGCCACAGCATCTGATTGTCCTGATGCTATACTCTGGACAGGAGGCTACTGTAACCAGAGCTTGGAAAAGTTACTTTTTTGAACTGCAACTCCCTTCAGCCCCAGCCAGCGTGGCCACTGGATTGGGCTGATGGGAGTTGTAGTCCAAAAAAGTAACTTTTCCAAGCTCTGGGAGAAACCAATTGGCTCCCAGCTGGAAAGGGTGGGAGACAGGGGTGTATTTTATCACCCATTTTATTTAATCTGTACGCAGAACATATACGGAAAGCGGGATTGGACCAAGATGAAGGAGGTGTGAACATTGGAGGGAGAAATATCAATAATTTAAGATATGCAGATGATACCATACTACTAGCAGAAACCAGTAACGATTTGAAACAAAGGCTGATGAAAGTTAAAGAGGAAAGCACAAAAGCAGGACTACAGATGAACGTCAAAAAGACTAAAGTAATGACAACAGATTTATGTAGCTTTACAGTTGACAATGAGGACATTGAACTTGTCAAGGATTATCAATACCTTGGCACAATCATTAACCAATATGGAGACAATAGTCAAGAAATCAGAAGAAGGCTAGGACTGGGGAGGGCAGCTATGAGAGAACTAGAAAAGGTCCTCAAATGCAAAGAAGTATCACTAAACACTAAAGTCAAGATCATTCAGATCATGGTATTCCTGATCTCTAGTATGTATGGATGTGAAAGTTGGACAGTGAAAAAAGCGGATAAGAGAAAAATCAACTCATTTGAAATGTGGTGTTGGAGGAGAGCTTTGTGCATACCGTGGACTGCGAAAAAGACAAATAATTGGGTGTTAGAACAAATTAAACCAGAACTATCACTAGAAGCTAAAATGATAAAATTGAGGTTATCATACTTGGGAGACATAATGAGAAGACATGATTCACTAGAAAAGACAAATAATGCTGGGAAAACCAGAAGGGAGTAGAAAAAGAGGAAGGCCAAACAAGTGATGGATTGATTCCATAAAGGAAGCCGTAGACCTGAACTTACAAGATCTGAACAGGGGTTCACAACAGATGCTACTGGAGGTCACTCATTCCTAGGGTTGCCATAAGTAGTAGTCAACTTGAAGGCACATAACAACAACAAAACCTCCCTGGTAGACTGTGGGAATGCTGTGGACATAATATATCTCAACTTCAGCAAAGCTGCCCCGTGATATTTCAATTAGCAAGCTAGCTAAATGTGGGCTGGATGGAACAACGATCAAGCATATCCACAGTTGCCTACAGAATCATACTCAAAGAGTGCTTATCAATGGTTCCTTCTCAAACTGAGGGAGGTAATTAGTGGGGTACTTCAGAGCTCTGTCCTGGGCCCAGAGCTCTTCAACATTTATATTGATGACTTGGATGAGGAGGTGCAGGGAATGCTTATCGAATTGGCAGATGATACAAAATTGGGAAGGATAGCAAATACCCTAGAAGACAGAAACAAAATTCAAAGGGCTCTTGATAGGCTGGAGCATTGGGCTGAAAACAACAGCATGAAATTTAAAAGGGATAAGTGTAAAGTTCTACATTTAGGAAAAAGAAACCAACTGCACAGTTATAAGATGGGGAATACTTGGCTCAGCAATATGACATGTGAGAAGGATCTTGGAATTGTTATTGATCTCAAGCTGAATATGAGCCAATAGTGTGATGTGGCTGCAAAAAAGGCAAATGCTATTTTGGCCTGCATTAACAGAAGTACAATTTACAAATTGTGTGAAGTATTGATTCCCCTCTACTCGGCGCTGGCTAACCCTCATCTTGAGTACCGCAGCCAGTTCTAGACACTGCACTTCAAGAAGGATGCAGACAAACTAGAACGAGTTCAGAGGAGGGCAACAAGGATTATCAGGGGACTGGAAACAAAGCCCTATGAGGAGAGACTGAAAGAACTGGGCATGTTTAGCCTTGAGAAGAGGAGGGGAGATATGATAGCACTCAAGTACATGAAAGGTTGCCACACAGAGGAGGGCCAGGATCTCTTCTCAATAATCCCAGAATGTAGGACACAGAATAATGTGCTCAATAATGTGCTCAGATTTTGGCTGAACATCGGGAGAAACCTCCTAACTATTAGAGCAGTACAACAGTGGAACCAGTGTCCTAGGGAGGTGGTGGGCTCTGCAGTACTAGAGGCCTTCAAGAGGCAGCTGGACAGCCACTTGTTGGGAATGCTTTAAGATGGATTCCTGCATTGAGCAGGAGGCTGGACTTGTTGGCCTTATAGGCCCCTTCCAACTCGACTATTCTATGATTCTGTGAGTTCTTCTCTAAAGACTGCCTCACTTAAGCAACTCACTTAAGCCATGCCTTTTCTCCACCTACCTAATTCAGCTTTAATCACTTGCATGTAGGATTTTAAGGGTATGAAGATGGCAAAGTTATCCCTCTGTTACTTGGCAAGACAGGCTGGCAGCTGTGAAGTCCCCACCTCAATCAGGAGGAATTTGTAATGACCAAAATTGGCATGGAGCTGCGTAAAAGCCAGTTGTGGGAGGGGAATCCTAAACCCGTCAAAGAGACTGGCTCTTGCCTCTCCCCAGAAGCCGCTCGCCTTGCATTTGCAAATAAGACCAAGCAGCTGTAACGTTTATCAAGTACCTTAATCGGGGCAGGAAGAAGCAAGTCTCGTTCAGAGACATGAATGTTTCTGCAGATAACATCAAAAAGACTCCAGAATCAATGAAGCCTTTTCTGGTCATCATGAAATATATTCAGTCCAATTAAAAACAGCCCTGTTTCGCCTGATTTACAAGCGTCACAAGTTGGTAGCGGATCAAATGCTACAACTGTCTCTGGCTGAGACATTCTGCATCTCTCAATGCTCTTTAGTAGCTTTAAGGATGCATTATAGGGTGGGGGGAGGGTGACATAGCAGGAAGACAGTGTGGGAAACTTCTCATTCTCTTGTGACAGGATGTGTTGCATAAGGTTATAGGGCTAGAATTTAAAAACTACCACATTTTTTAAAAGAAAATATCAGCCTTATGTTTTACCTCCTCTTTCCCCCCAACACTCCCCCATTCCACCAGATTTTCTGTAACTCTATCTTACAATGTTTGTTTGTTTTTCCATCTCTGGTGATGCAGCGGCCCCCTCTGCACTACGCATTCAAAGCAGTATCATACAGTCATGGCTTCCCCCAAAGCATCCTGGGAACTGTCGTTTGTTAAGAGTGCTGAGAGTTGTTAGGAGACCTTTCTTCTCCTCACAGAGCTACAGTTACCAAAGTGGTCTAACAGTCCATCTTCTTCGCAGGGAACTCTGGGGCCTTTCCCAGCCCTGCTCCTAGAGACAGACCTGGGATTTAAACCCGAGACCTTGTGCAGGACGATGTAGGGAGAGTCAGTCACACCAGCATGGGATTCTTTTTGCAACCTGTGAAGTCAGCCTTGCAGGAGACTTCAAGGAGGAAAGGAAAATGAGAAACGGCTGGGTGATGGGGGCGGCGGGAGAGGAACAGCAGTGTCTTGAGGCATCTGAAAGGCCAACAGATTTATTGTGGTATCAGCTTTCGTGGACCATTGCCCTCTTCAGATATAATTATCACTTGGCAGAGCATAAACATTCACAGGCACCCAAGCACACACGCACCAATATTTTCAAGAAGGAAAATGGCAAAGCAGCCACGGAATGCAAGGAGTACCATAGGATTTTTCTGTGCATATCTCAGATGTAGCCAACATGAGCACAGTGACCAGATATGACAGCAGAAACTGCCCACGATAACACAGCCTTCCTTGCTTGGCTTGGCTCATTTAACACCTGACATGAGAGAGGAAGCCCAGGTCTCAACTAGTTATGCATGAGCCAAGGGTCGTAAACCAATATTCTCTGCCCCCCTATAAAGGTTTCTCACTAGCACTTACACTTACACGTCAAGAAAAGAAGACACATTTGCATAAAATTTGTGTATTATTATTTATTTATTATTATTTATTAAATTTATATACCGCCCGACTAGCAATAGCTCTCTGGGCGGTGAACATAAAACAGCATAAAAATACAATAAATAACAAAACAATACTAAAATACAAGCAACAATCCAACACAATAAACATTTTTAAAATTAAATCAGTGTAACTTAAAATGCTTCAGAGAATAGGAAGGTTTTGACCTGGCGCCGGAAGGAGAGCAGAGTCGGCGCCAGGTGTACTTCCTCAGGGAGACTATTCCATAGTTCGGGGGCCACCACTGAGAAGGCCCTAGATCTTGTCATCACCCTCCGGGCCTCCCTGTGAGTTGGAACCCGGAGGAGGGCCTTCGTAGCAGAACGTAGTGCACGGGCCGGTTTATATCGGAAGAGGCGTTCCGCAAGGTATCGTGGTCCCGCACCGTATAAGGCTTTATAGGTTAATACCAACACTTTGAATCTAGCCCGGAAACATATTGGCAACCAGTGCAAGCTGGCCAGAACAGGTGTTATATGCTCGGACCGCTTGGTCCTTGTCAGCAATCTGGCCGCTGCATTTTGCACTAGTTGTAGCTTCCAAACTACAAATTTAGAAATAATTTAGAAATAATCACTATGGCTTAAATAGAAATACAATCATCTTTCAGTCATGGGAATGGCTGTGACTAGGGGACTTGTATGCCTGCTCAGTCTGCCAGCCAAGTGCCAACTGCTGATGGGCCCCTTCAAGCCCCCCCCCGACGATCTCCTTTCTTATGATCAAGAACAGAAGAACCTGAGAAGCGCCCTGCAACAGCGGCTGAATCAGGTCAAAGGGGGCCCATCTAGTCCAGCATCCGTTCTCACATTGGCCAACCAGATGCAAGCAGGCCCCAGGCATGACTGCACTCCCCTCATTCGCAATTCCTGGGAAATGGAGGCAATACACAGATATCATGGCTAGGAGCCTGATCCTTCATGAATTTATCTAAACCCTTTCACAAGTTGGTGGCCGTTGCTACCTCATCAGATTCCAACACTGCACTGTTCTTTATCTTTAAACAGGACTTGGGCTAGACATCTTGTCCAACAAGTGAAGTGGGGCATATGTCCTCTCCTTGTTCAGCTGAGATTGCTGACGGGTTTCAGAGACTCCGCTCTTGCTGACCCTGTCTGCTCTCTCCCTCACCCATCCCTCACACACAACAAATGCAAAGCCTAGGCCTGCTGCATACACACCAAGCAAGCTCATGCGGCCACATTCTCACACCATGCCTCCCTCTTAATAATTTTCTTCTCTGGAAGAATGACTGGGAGGTAATTGAGAATCCCGGCTCTGACTGTGAGCAAGCACCCCCCCTTTTTTGTGCCACATTTTCTGGAAGAAGAAACTTTGCAAATAAATACCATCCAAACAAACAATTTTTATTTTATTCTGTTTTTTTGAATAAGGCATGGTCTGCTGGCTGTAGAGAAGGGCAACTGTCTCCTTACCCCACGTTCCATTTCCTGATGCGCAGAACACAAAATTGTAAAGTGGAGGGAATATCATTAAAGGTTAATTATGAGCAACTTAAAGGTTATTTTTGCATATCTCACCTCCTGGACAAAAGCTGGCTCTTCATTAGCATGCCAGAATATAAATTAAGCTGTAAGGCATTTAAAATGCCACAAAGTCTTTAATTTTATTACCCTGGTTAAATATCATGAATAAATATGAGTTTGCTGGGTCTCCCTGAAAGGCTCCAACTTTTCACCAAGATGAAGAGGTTCTCCCATCGATTTCAAACAGAGGCCACAAAGCCAACCAAACAAAAAGATTAATCCTGAATTGCATTTGACTGGTGGACATTTGTCCGGCATTCGTAAAAGAGCATTAAACATAGAGGAATTGCTAGCAATTCAGTTGTACTCACAGTAAAAAAAATCACTCTGTGCTGCACTTCCTTTGCAAAATCACAACATTTCCTGGGAATCCATCTGTATCGATTTCTATTAAGATTTCAAAGCCAGCATAAGGACCCTCCAGCCTGCGGGCCAAATTTGACACGGTGCAGGTCCCAGCTTTCCCACGAGTGTCATGCCTCTCCCTGACTTCCACATTGATTCCTCAGAGAGGAAGCAGACATGCCACAGGTCAGGCCCTTGAGGAGCAGGGTAGGATGGAGTGCTGAGGATCCTCTCGAGGAACCCTCTGGTGGGAGACCTGCTGAAGAACCCTTGGAGCTGTCGTAGAAGGAGGTGGGGGCACCCCCCAGTCTTGGAGAACGCTGGCACCAGGAGGACCAGGCCAAAGAGCAACAACATGGCATGCATCCATAGACTCAAAGCCATTACATGGCTCATGAGCAAGGGGTCTACTTGTGAGGAAGCAGCCCCTGAAACTCCTTTATAACTGGCAGCTGGGGTTTAGGGTGCAGTCTATGAGGCCGCAGTACAGAAGGTCTCCTTCCTAAGCCTTCCAGTGGCTGGAACCTGCCCCCGACGCCACCCATGGGAATGTGACCGTTAGACCGCTTTCCCCATGCCAAGTCCACCTTCCCCTCAGCTGATACCAGAACCATGGGAATTGGGCTCTCCCTTTAGGAGCAGAGCCATAGCTCAGTGGTGGGGCCTTTCATGCAGAAGATCCAGTCCCCGGCAGCATCTTCAGGTAGGGCTGGGAAAGAACTTTCCCTAAGACCCCGGGGAGCGTCTGCCAGTCTGTGCAGGCAGTGCGGAGCCAGATGAGCCCACGCTCTGTCTTTGTATAAGGGAACTCCTGGTGTTCTTGGCTCCCTCAAGAGCAGCGCACAAGCTCCAGATCATGCGCCAGATCTGCTTGCACAGCTCTTGGGCTGCATTCCGCTTCATTTAATTGAATATTAGGCAGGCGCCATCTCTGCTATCTTTTCGGCGCCTTTTGAGGACTTTCCTCTCTCAACAAGCCTTTTAAGTTGAGACCTATCCCAGTCTGCGTCTGTGTTAGAATTGCTTGTTTTTTTCAACATTTTAACCCTTTTTAAAAGATATTTTTAAAGCTTTTTGTTTAAAATGTTTTTAACGTTGTTTTGTCTTGATTTATTTTAAGGTCTGTTTTTATGATGTTTTAAAGTGTTTTTAGAGCTTCTGTTTGCCGCCCTGGGAGGAAGGGCGGGATATAAATCAAATAATAAATAAAATAAATAAAAAGTTACTGAGCCATCCATTACACATCTACTCAAGTTCTATTAGGTTGTATCAAAATAGACTAATTGAAATAAACGGACCTTAGTTAGCCATGGCCATTCATTTCAGTGGATCTACTCTGATCCACTGTTCTGGTAACAGGAATTAGGTAAAGAGAGTTCATCCCGCCATCAGGATGTTCCTTATCTGAACTCCGCTCTAGATTTCTGAACTCCCCAATTCTCTGCTGTTGTTTTTTATTCCTGAATTTTGTACAGAGCTTGATCGGGACTGCAGAGTTTGGCATGACTACACCAAAACCCCTTTTCATGTGGTGGTGCTGATGTCGCAACATGCTGCATTCCTATCCATGTGACTTCTTTGGCATGCTTCATCCTGGGCATCAGTGAAGCAAGAGGGGGAGGGGCATGCAAATGCACAGAAGGAAGGAATGAAAAGCTGCGGCAGACTCCCACAACGCCAAAATCCATTTTATAAATTCTCGGACTTGGCTTATTCTCCCACTCGGGAGAAGTGGCCGCTGCAATACAGCCAGAGATTGAGCTCATCACTGAAGTCCAAGACCCCACAGCCCATAACAGTCACAGTCACCAATTGCTGCAAAAATGTGGAGAACTGCGTTTGAGACTGGGGGAAAGTGAGAAACTCAAAAAGACAAAAATGACAAAGCTCTCCATCCCAAACTTGACTGCAAGTGCTGGGAATAATAAATAAAACAATTGTTCACATCACACTGTGATTGTGTTTTAATGCTTTCTTAGTCTTAAGTATATTTTATACTTTAGCAGAGGAACTTGTACAATTCTGACGGCTGAAAAAAAATGCAGAGGACTGTGCAAATGAAATGTGGATGGATCCGGAACAGAATCGGTTCCTTTTTCGAGGGAATGACCTGGAAGTGGAACTGATTCCTTTTTAAAATGAACTTTCTGGAGCACTGCATTTTCTTTCAAGCACATCCCATGCATATCCCTTAAAAAAAAGAAAGCATTAATTCAGAAATTCTCCTGCCTTGCCTGGCTCCTAAGTTCAACACACTGTCTTACACAGCACATTGGACGGGACTGAAATATGAACATCTGTACCAATTAAATCCCCGAATGAGGATACACGAACATCGCCTTATACTCTGAAGTGAGCAGATCTCTTGTCTATCACTACGACGCTGTTCTCCTCAGTTACCAGCCAGGTATTAAATAAAACAAGCCGTACGGGGAGGGGGCATTCTCACCTGCTGTCTAGCTGAATAATTCATGGGAAACATAGAATGAAATCGTCAAAGACAATGAACTGATCTGGACCGCTCCAGCACTTCAGCTATGAGGGGCATCTTAAAACACAAAGAAAGATGAGCTGTTGAAAGCGATTAATTATCAGCTTTCCAACTCTAAAGGTAAAGGTGTCCCTGCACTTATAGTGCGAGTCGTTTCCGACTTTTAGGGTGACGTCTTGCAACGTGTACTAGGCAGACCATATATATGGGGTGGGATTGCCAGTTCCTTCCCCGGCCTTTCTTTACCCCCCAGCACATGCCGGGTACTCATTTTACCGACTACAGATGGATGGAAGGCTGAGTGGACCTCAACCCCTTTTACCAGAGATTCGACTTCCTCCTTCCGCTTACCACTCTGCGCCAACTCTACTGAACTTCAAAAAAAAAAAAAAAAGGAGGGACAGGAATCTTTACAGTCAATGGTTATAATACTCTCTCTGTATACTTTACCCCTTTTCTGAAAACAAAGCTACACGCGGCGGGGGACTGACATATCAACAGGAATGAGAAACACTCTGGACAATCGTGAATGAGCCATTTCTTACTTAGCTCAGAAACCCATAAATGCATTTCAAGTTTTCTCAGGCTATCATGCAACACAAGTAAGATGTTTAACATGGAAAAGAATGCAGAAGAGAAATAGACTTTAGCCATTCTCATAAGCAGCTGAGATGCAATGACTGTTTTAGAAAGCCCAAGGAGCTGGATTTGCACCTTCTGTCAGTCTTCACCCTTCACCCAACGCCGTTATCGCAAACTGCCCTGTTTCAGAAGAATTTGACTTGCCACCCCCCAGTGGTGGGTGTACCACACTTCAAAAAAAATGCATAGCTTTGGTGCATAAAAATAGCCCAAGAGTTCTGCCCCCCTCCCACTCATAGCTCGGGCAAATATAATTGCTCTACTTACTAACTTACGCAACTTTGTATCGGAAAACACCCAATGAATTTTGTGTAGTTTAGCAGAAGAGTCCCTTGAACCCGTAGCTGACAATGCTCTCCCCCCACCATTACTAATCCAATTTTTAAAAAAACCTTTAATGCAAGGAGTTATGATCATGGTATAATGACCTTAACGCTGTAAATTAATTCAACAGCACAATTGTTTTCATCTTTTTAAAATCAGCTTTTGGTTAATCTCTCTTTAATGACGGAGGAAATGGAAAGTCCCTTAATAAAATAAGTTATTAATATGTATTGCCCCCTTTTTTACATGAAAAATGAATAATTCACCAATTAACTTTGCTATTAATTATATATTGCAAAACGAATATAACTGCAAAGGTACAGGTATTTTATTTATTTATTTATTTGATTTATATCCCGCCCTTCCTCCCAGCAGGGATACCTAAAGAACCACCCCACATGGCATCAGAAAACATAGCATGATGTAACAGAGCAATGTTCATATGAGGTTTCCACAAGGTGGTTGATTCCATACTGGGTTTTGGTCATAGTGATGGAAAAGCCTCCGGACAGAGTTGGCTGTATTATCACAAAGGGGCAGGACTGGACCCCTATTGGCTCAACAGACAGGGCGGGCCCAGGACATTTTGCTGCCTGAGGGGAAAGGCAAGATGGTGTCCCGGCCCATTTTCATGACGACTGGCAGTTTAATCTTCCATCCACTCCGATGATGGGGCGGCACCTGAGACACGAGGCCAGATTATGGGGCACAGGAGAATTTGTGTGGCATCAAGACAGAAATGGCTAGAGTCTCAATAAGAACAGTTGGGGGCTGCTATTGGAACCCCCCAACATCTGCCCCTTGAAGCAGTTGCCTCACTCTGCCCAATGGGAGAGCTGGCTCTGTCAACACAGTAGATGAGAACATATCCCGAGGATCTCTCATGGCCTTTGACTCCATTTCAGATCCTAAAGAGGAAGGAGGTAGGGGGCAGAAGGCAGAGGGCAGGGCAGCCCAGAGGCATGTTCATTATCTTCTGAACATTTTTGTTGAAAGATCCTCTTGAAATATAATAAATATACTAAGGCACAAGCTATGACAAATTTGCATTTCTAGTGTCTCCTTGGAAGTAAAGATGTCAGCAAAGTATCTGATTTCATACTATGGTTGTACATGATTATTTCCTCTACATTTTAAGTGTGCCCTTCTTCGTTAGGGTGGTCATGGTTGCCCTCTGTTGTTTTCATCCTGAGGGGCAGATTAGGCTGAGAGATGGTGAGTAGCCGAGTAAACTTTATAGCTCATTTTCATTTAAAAAAAAATTAATTAACACTATTGACATGCAGGCAAAGTTTATTAAGTAGATCCACCCAATACATTTAAAGCACTTCCAACTCGCATTTAAAGTGCATAACTTCCCCCAAAGAATCCTGGGATGTGTAGTCTCCCTCACAGTTATAGTGACAAACTACAGTTCTCATGATTCTGTGGAGTGATTCATGGAGCTTCAAATGTGCGCGGAATGTGCTTTAAATGAATGGTGTGGATCTGCCCTAGGTATGATGTGCATTCATTGTTGTTATATGCCTTCAAGTTGATTTCGACTTATGGTGACCCCATGAATTGGGACCTCCAATAGCATCTGTTATAAACCACCCTGTTCAGATCTTGTAAGTTCAGGTCTGTGGCTTCCTTTATGGAATCAATCTATCTCTTGTTTGGCCTTCCTCTTTTTCTACTCCCTTCTGTTTTTCCCAGCATTATGGTCTTTTCTAGTGAATCATTATGCATCCAAAGTATGACAACCTCAGTTTCATCATTTTAGCTTCTAGTGATAGTTCTGGTTTAGTTTGTTCTCTCAATTATTTGTCTTTTTTGCAGTCCATGGCTCTCCTCTAACACCACATTTCAAATGAGTTGATTTTTCTCTTATCCGCCTTTTTTACTGTCCAACTTTCACATCCATACATAGAGATCGGGAATACCATGGTCTGAATGATCCTGACTTTGGTGTTCAGTGATACATTTTTGCATTTGAGGACCTTTTCTAGTTCTCTCACAGCTGCCCTCCCCAGCCCTAGCCTTCTTCTGATTTCTTGACTATTGTCTCCATATTGGTTAATGATTGTGCCAAGGTATTGATAATCCTCGACGAGAACAATTTTAAAAGATATGCTTTTAAACAGGGGAAGGGCTGTAGCTCAGTGGTGGGGCATATGCTTTGCATGCAAAGGTCCAACATTCAATCTCTGGAAGAGACTCTTGCCTGGAATCCTGGAGCATCAATGATAGTCTGTGTCATCATCAAACGGCCTGACTCGGTGTAAGGCAGATTCCTTTGTGGAAAGAGACTCAAGGGCCACAGTGACTCTAACATGTATTTATGTATTCTACTTACATTTATATACCACGTTATTGTAAAAAATCTCAAAGCAGCTTACAGAAGGAATTAAAACAATAATATTATTGGCAAAAACAGTTGAAGACAGGTATTTAAAAATATTCAAAATAACAATACCAACAATGAGTTAAAAATAGATTAAAACATAATAGTTTCTACATGCCTGGGTAGGCTTGCCTAAACAAAAATGTTTTTAGCAGGTGCTGAAAAGAGTACTATGAAGGCATCTGGCTAATGTCAATAGGCAGAGAGTTCCAAAGTGTAGATGCCGCCACACTAAAGGACTGATTTCTTATAAGGACAGAACAAGTACTATATGGCACCTGTAACATGGAAAGCACACCTTGAACTTGGCCTGGTAGCAAATCAGCAACCAGTGCAGATTTCAGAGCAGAGGTATTATGTGCTGATAGGGTCTCACTCATGTCAGCAATTATGCTGCAGCATTCTGCACTAACTGCAGCCTCCAGGTCAGGTTGTGCTGCATGGGGATTTCCGAGACCTTGGCTGACTGGCTGTCAGGATTTTTGTAGTTTTGGTTAGGAATCCTGACTGGTTGTAGGATGCTGAGTTTTGTGTCTTACTCAGAGAAATCTTGTTGTGGTTGGTATGGTATTGCGTTTAGGAAATAATCACTATCTCTTTTTTTTCATTTCTATTTGCATTTCATTTACCTTTAACCTCAGCCCTTTCATCCATATAAGCAACAACAGTGGTTCCATGTGCTCAGCAAACCCCCTTAAACCCACTGATGATGCACCTTGTTGGTTGCATGATGGTTTGTTTCTTGCCCAATAGTGGTCAAAGAGAATTCACATATTCGGAAGTGTGGCTGCAATTATTGTTCCCAAGCTGCTGCCTGTGAAGGTAGACCAAACCATATGTGTTTTCCCTCTGGCAATTATTACTCACTGGAATTGGGTTGGCTGTCAAAGTGAGTTTATAGCAGCCCACAGGGGAGACAGAAAGGGTACAGAATCTTCTTACTCTCATTTCTCAGACCTCTTTCTGAAGTGAAGGGTCAAATATGTAAAGAAATTTGGACATTAAAAGGTAGGGGCAGGGCATTCCAGGCAGGGGGTTGCCAGTCCTACTTGGATATGGATATCTTTGCAGAGGATCCCTAGTTAAGCTTTACCAACAACACAATCCAAACCATATCTACTGAGAAGTAAGTCCTAGTCCTATTGAGTTCTTGAGGCTTAGTCCCTTAGTAAGTGTTTTTAGAACTGCAGCCTTTGGGGGCATCCATCTTTACTCCTGAGTGCTCCCATCTAACATCTCCATGACGGTAGGCTCCTTTCTTCCTACAGTGGCCTTCTGGTGACTGGCCTGGCCTGAGGGCACTTAAACTCTTCTTGTGAGAAGCAAGTAGGCTAGATTAAATGTTCCCTACCCAGGCTCCATCTTTTAGCTAAGATTTCTATCTTAATTTCCAATCAGAGAAATGGTTTTGTTTGAATTGTATGCACCAAGTAGCTGCGGTTGATGCTTAATGCATCATGTTTAATGACATCACCCGGGCCCGCCCCATGACATCACCCGGGCCCGCCCCATGACATCACCCGGGCCCGCCCCATGACATCACCCGGGCCCGCCCCATGACATCACCCGGGCCCGCCCCATGACATCACCCGGGCCCGCCCCATGACATCACCCGGGCCCGCCCCATGACATCACCCGGGCCCGCCCCATGACATCACCCGGGCCCGCCCCATGACATCACCCGGGCCCACCCATATCAGGGTTTGGGATGCTTCTGACCTAATTCGCACTGATGCTCCTTGTGTCCCAGGAACATCAGCAGCCGCTTTAGAAGGCAGACCATGGCCCACCTAGCTTAGGGTTGCCTACACTGACTGGCAGCAGCTCTCCAGGCTCCCAGACTGGCTAAGTGCCCCACCTGGAGATGCCAGGGACGGAGCCATGCAGAGCAGACACTCTCCCACGCAGACATGGCCCTTCCCTCATCTGCCACTTTTGCCAGCCTTAGGAAGCTGCCCGATCCTGAGCAAGACCACTGGTCCACCGAGCTCAGTGTTGTCTATGACTGGCAGCGGCTCTCGAAGGTTTTAGGCATGGAACATTCTCAATCCTACCTGCAGATGCCAGGAATTGAACCCGGGACCTTTTCCATGCAAAGCAGATGTGCTCCCACTGAGCTACCAATACCCCGTGAAAAGGAGCCTCCTGAGGCAGGAGCAGCTATCTGTGGGCCCCTGTTTTGCTGGAATGCTACAACTTGCTTCCAACACCAAAATTGCAATTTATGAAAACTGTGTCAGTGTTTAGAGAGCACTTCCAGGTGTGATGAGCTGAGCCTTTGACACAGTTTCATGTCTCCTCCCTATTGGATCCAGTCCCCTCCCATGCGTCTGTCTTCTCCCGCCCTTTCGGCCCCTAAAATGCCCCCCTCCATCTCACAACTCCCCTTTTCTACATCTCATCTTCAATGGCATGCCAACCACTCCCCACAACAAAACAGGGCCGATCTCCAAGTTTCCCAAATTCAAAAGGCGAGGAGAAACAAGAGATAGGTTTTGCACGTCTCTGCAAATGATTTCATCAGCAACTGCATGGTCAGGAGCTTCTCCAAAACGGTGGTCTCTGAGCCTGCAGTGAAAGGACCCTGGGACTTCACAGGTGGAAATCCAGAAGCCTCGCCCTGCACCCAGCACAGGGGGCCTGTCGGGTTTGGAAGCAGGGGTGGGGTGATGGGGGAACAGAACCGTTTTCTTAGAAACTGGGGTTGTACATAAAGGCTTCATGATTTATCGGGTTAGGATTTATCACAGGAAAAAGTGCCCTTGCCTGCCAAGGGGAGAAAGTGACTCTTGTTTTCCTAAAAGCTGGCAGAGGGAAATTAAAACGCTAAAAATAAAACCAGGAGGTAGCCAAAGTAAAACTAAATTACCACAAATAGATACTGACACTGCATGTAAATTGCTATTGATTCGCAGGAGTACAGTGCCGCAGAACTTTGGGGTTTCAGAAATATTCATCACTGCCAACTGCCGCTGCCTGGAGACGTTACACAGCAACTTGCTTGGTGCAGGCTCTCCAAAGGGGGGACAGGTGTGAAGGAAGAGGGGGAAGAAGCCAACGGTACTTGCAATGGGGCAAACGCGAGCTGCGAAGGAAGGAAATCACTCCTGGCCCTGCAGCCCCACACACTTCCTTCATTCCCAAACAGTCAGCTCTGCCTGGAGATGTGAAGGCCTGGGAAAAGGGGGGGGAGAGACATATGTGGGGGGAGGGGTGTCCTGAAGCCGTCTGAGCTGCAGTTTTGCAGGGCGATGAACTGTCTTGGACACTCAAAGTTAAAAGAGCAGGGGGCGGGGCAGAGAGCCGAGGGGCTGACTGCAGTCACCTGCAGGCAACCCGTGGTGGCATCCCATAGTCAAAAGCCCTCCATTGGTTTGCCAGGGGAGAATGAAGGAGGAAGCCGAGAACAAAGGCCCCATTTATAGCATCAAGGTACCCAGAGAGTTGCCTGCATGAGTGAAGCTGCCTGGGCATGCAGGTGACATGATTAGCCCCCAGACGACCCCTCCTCAAAAGAGGAGACAGCCACAAACAGCCCTGCCCCGAGTACATGCTGGGGCCAGGAGGAGCTGGCAGCCCACACTGGGGCTCTCAGGAGACAACCAGGGGTAGACCCTGCCCTTAGACCAGGGGTCCATGAACAGGCATCAGGGGGCTCGTGAACCAGGCACAAAAAAATTAATCTCCAATGCAATAAAACTGTATTTATTTATTTACTTATTTGTAGAGGTCCATAGCTTTCATCAGATACTCAGAAGGGCCTGTGACCCCAAAATCTTAAGAACCACTGCCTTAGACTCCACAGAGGGACGCTGAGACACAAACCCTGCCTGAACTTCAACTCTGCCACAGGACGGGGACGGGGACGGGGACACACACACACACACACACACACACACACACACACACACACACACACACACACACACACACACACACACACACACACACACACACACACACACACACACACACACACACACACACACACACACACACACACACACACACACACACACACACACACACACACACACACACACACACACACACACACACACACACACACACACACACACACACACACACACACACACACACACACACACACACACACACACACACACACACACACACACACACACACACACACACACACACACACACACACACACACACACACACACACACACACACACACACACACACACACACACACACACACACACACACACACACACACACACACACACACACACACACACACACACACACACACACACACACACACACACACACACACACACACACACACACACACACACACACACACACACACACACACACACACACACACACACACACACACACACACACACACACACACACACACACACACACACACACACACACACACACACACACACACACAAATAACAACAAATGCAGACAGGAGGCACCATCAGAAGGTGAAGCACTCCTGTGGCAACACAGGACCACTTTTCACCAACCTCTGCTCTTGAGAGCAAGGCCTAGGGCCCATCCATATGAATGTATAATCTGCAGTGTAATTGCTTTGTGTCCTCATTAATTCACCGTCATCCATATGACATTGCAGGCTAGTACGGATTTTTGCTTAAACCAATCCACATTAGGAATGCCCCTGAAAAACTGATAAGCTTTCCTAAACGTCAATCGCATTAACGTCTGTGGTCTCCGATGCAATGCCGTGGACTTTCCTGCAATAGGCAGTCCATGGGCGTTCCTCCATCATATGCCAGGCCCCGTCTCCTTCCTCCCACCCTCTGTCCACACCTCCTCTTCCTTTCTTACAGTTCATTCTTGCTTCATTCCTCCTCCTGGCTTCTGTAACTATCACATTTAAAAAAAACACTACTATTTTGCAATCAAATGTAAAATCAAATGTTTAATGAATAATATTTCCACATTACACAAACAATTCACTGAAAACAGAGTTTAAAGGAGGTTTTTAACTGAGCTTCCTTGGGCTGACAGGGGGAAACGGGGGGGGGGGGGAAGAGGAGCAAGCTTTAGTACTTTAATGTGGCATTGATCTTGCAGCTGATCCAGCAGCAGGCAAAGCCTAGCTTTTCCTGCCCAACAGCTGATGGGGAGGGGAGGGGAGCCAAACATACCAACGAGCGAAAAATTGGGGGAATGAGAGGATGGGGAGATCAGACTGTCTCCCTTCAGGAAGCCAGAGCTCTCTCTCTCTCTCTCTCTCTCTCTCTCTCTCTCTCGCTCTCGCTCTCTCGCTCTCTCTCTCTCTCTCTCTCTCTCTCTCTCTCGCTCTCTCTCGCTCTCTCTCGCTCTCTCTCGCTCTCTCTCGCTCTCTCTGTGTGTGTGTGTGTGTGTGTGTGTGTGTGTGTGTGTGTGTGCGTGCGTGCGCGCACACAGTGCAAACTGTGTTCTTCTCCTCTGAGCCTAAAACTGACTAATCTGCCCCCCCCTTTGCTAATTTGAAACTGAATGACAGCTGATCTCTTGCTTTCTCTCATGGTGGGCAGCGGAGGATCTAATACAATGTGGGAGGAAGAGGCATGAAGAGGAGATTTGATGGGTGCACTGGGCAGAAGGAAAGCCCTTTCAAAATGGCAACAGCAGGAGATAGTGGGAAACAATTGAACACGGAAAGGGATTTGCCTCCCAGTTCGAAAAATTCAATGGAATCTGGAGTAACCAGCAGCTCTCATCCTTAGCATGCAACAATCCAGACCTTTATTTTGCTTGCACTTGCGGGGGAGGGAACAACATTGCCCTTTTGCACATCCACAAACCAGCGCATGCATGGGAATTTAAAAAAAGATATGTTTCTGAGCTCTTCTGAAAAAGCGCATGAAAAGCTAATGACCGTTATGGACCAATCACTGAAAAGGGGTGGACTTAGGGGAGCAGTCAATGAGAAAGCAAGAAAAAAAGCTCACACATATGGCCGCTTGATAATTGGGTTCTCGCAATAATGTGACCATAAACAGGACACGTATGGATCTTGAGGCCACCAACTGAAAGTGGAAAACGTGGATTTTGCAGTTAAGTGTGGATAGACGCAAGCCCTTCCGGGGTCACACTTCTCCACTGGTGTAGCAGGAAGGCTGGGGCTGTGCGTTTGCAGGCCGAGTGGTGTTAGTGTAACACTGACCTTGCACCAAAAGACCCCTGCAAGTGGATCAGGCCAGAGGAGGCCCATGTAGTCCAGCATGCTGCTCCCACCGGCACCAGCAGGATTTTTATTTTATTTATTTATTTGTTTGTTTGTTTGTTTCATTTATAGACCGCCCATAGCGAATAGCTCTCTGGGCAGTGTACAAAAAGGTTAAAATACAAAGTACGACAATAAAATCAAGCTACACACAATAACGTTATAAACATTTAAACAGTTAACAGTTAAAATGCCTGGGAGCATAGCCAGGTCTTAACCTGGTGCCGGAAAGATAGCAGCGTAGGCGCCAGGCGTACATCTTCAGGGAGGCTGTTCCACAGTTCGCGGGCCACTACAGAAAAGGCCCTGGATCTAGTAACTATCCT
The DNA here is from genome assembly GCF_030035675.1 of Rhineura floridana. Classification (NCBI taxonomy): domain Eukaryota; kingdom Metazoa; phylum Chordata; class Lepidosauria; order Squamata; family Rhineuridae; genus Rhineura; species Rhineura floridana. The sequence continues at coordinate 12,970,881 of NC_084497.1, forward strand.
CCGGGCTTCCCAATGAGTTGGTACCCGGAGGAGGGCCTTAGATGCTGAGCGAAGTGACCGGGTAGGTTCATAGCGGGAGAGGCGTTCCACAAGATACTGCGGTCCCACACCGTGTAAGGCTTTATAGGTCAAAACCAGCACCTTGAATCTGGCTTGGAAGCAAATAGGTAGCCAGTGCAAACGGGCCAGAACAGGTGTTATATGCGCTGATCGGCTAGTTCCCGTCAACAATCTGGCTGCCGCGTTTTGCACTAGCTGGAGTTTCCGAACTGTCTTCAAGGGCAGCCCTACGTAGAGCGCGTTACAGTAATCCAATCTAGAAGTTACCAGAGCATGAATAACTGAGGCGAGGTCATCCTACATGCTTCCGGGAAGGCCACAAGCAGCCTGAGCGCAACAGCCGCACTCTGCCCACTTGTGCTCCACAGCACCTGGCATTCAGAGGCAAAGGGCCCCTAATACTGGAGGCTGCACATGACATCACCAACAGTAGCTGCTGATACACCAACACAAATCCATGTGCTCAGTGCAACGGGTTAGAGCTTTAATACTCTTTCTGGCCTTTCATGGTTATACTTGATTCCATGAGAAAGAGAGAGCACACACACCACACACACACTTAATTCCTCAAAAATAGAAGACACCTTTTTTAAAGTTGTTTCCTTTAATACTTCACGGCACAGAAGCTGGAGAATGAGGACCTGTGCAACGTTTCCCGAAATTAGCCATGACTAGAAACCTGGCTGGCATTCACTGGTGCACATCTTCCCTCTCCCCCATTTTTGTTCTCTACAGGAACACTTCATTAATTTCCATGATTTTGTGTAGAAATTGAAATTATTCTAACTTCCTATGATGCTACTGCACTTTACAGCCATTTCATGTACTAATTTTGTGTGAATTCATGCTAATGACTACCAGCTCTGCTGTGGATTAGCTGGCCAATTAGAACACAACAAGCAAACAAATGAGATTACAAGAAAACCATCAAGAAGAACACATCACAAAATGTACTTTGTTAATTTATCTTGATGTGGTATTTAATTTTTAATTAGTTTTAATAATACTTCAGTTAATGTATTAGCATATTTCCTAACCACCGCCAAAAAACAACGGAACCGCCACAGCAATTTTGACACTAGAGTCCATCTGCAGCTTACTGAAAAAAACCATTGCATGTTGCAGTATTTTTTTATTCCCCTGATATCAAGAGAAATGACTGTAAGACTGGGGGTGAGTTAGGGCTGCACCATCAGTTACCATGAAGGTGGTTTTCTATATGACAATGACGCATGTCTCATGATTTCTTGTTTGCATGAAGTTATTCTCATAGATTTTTCACGTCCTCACAGTTACCACTTCCCAAGCAGGCCTCACTTTGGCAATAAGCTGATGCAATCAGAAACATGGATTTAAGATACCAGATCTGGGATAGCCATCTCATAATAGCAGCCATTTATCACTTAAACACGGTTGTGTTTTTGACACAAGATCTGCAACAGAAGCTCTTGTCTGGTGGTTTCAAATCAATATATTAGCCTCAGCCTACTTTTCCTCTCCAGCCCTGCCCAAGACACATCTCCCACCTCGGGATGGAGAAGACATTGGACAGAAAGAATAAAGAAATTTAAGGTTTATTACTCCTAGGAAATATAGCCATTCTAAGTACAGGCATACATGTGGCCATTATAGAATCATGAGGCTAGCACCTACACCTGCAATCTTTCACTAGCTAGAAAAAGCGTAGGAAGGAAGTAAAGCCTGAGGAAGAAAATAAATTGTTGCTAAAGAAGAGATGAGTGACAGTACATGTTCCCTTTCCACCTATTGCCCCTTGCCCATTTCAGGTTACTTGTTACAAATGTTGGTGCTTTACTCCCAACCATCACTACACGTTCTGGCATCTGTGGCACACATGCACGCACGCAGCTTTCCCAGGAAGTGTACAAAGCAGCATCCAAGAACAGAGGAACCGCATCTTATGAAAACTCAGTAAAAACAGAATATCAAAATCCTAATGAAAGAGCTAGAAAATGCATCAGTCAGAAAAATTACTTAAGGGGAGCCCTCCTCAACCTGCCGTCCCCCAGATGTTGCTGGACCACAACTCCCATCAGCAATGACTACTGGCCAAAATCCAACAACATCTAGTGGGCACCAGGTTGGGGAAGCCTTTCTTCTCCTGCTGCTGCAACCCCAGGTCAAGTGCCATGCTAGCTGCAGTAGCGACATCAGAGACCTTTGAGATGAATTCCTCCAGCCGATTTTCCACAGGTTGTAATAGCTTAGCCGAATCATTCTTCAACTCTCAGCAGAGGAGTTGCAAGTTATCAGGCAATGCCTCACAAGAGCCCGTTGGGACAAACTAGCTTGGCTGGCTTGGAAACCTTCCTGGGCCCTTCAAGAAGAACTTTCATCCATGCTAAAAAAAAGTATAGATCTCCATGAGTCCACCTAAGGGACAGAGCAGATCCATCCTTTATTACCAGCATTAAAGAACCCTAGTTAATTTCGTCTGTTACGCAGGGGGAACAAATTATATAAGAGATCAATTATGCCCCATGAATTAGACAGCGAAAGCTTCATGCATCCATCTTGGTTGCCAGCCAAGCCTTACCCCAGGAAGCCTCTCTAGGGAGAGATCCCAAAGGCCCAACGGAGGAGGAAGGTTCCACAGCCCTTCCAAAATGCAAGCAAAGAACAACTCCACAGAATCGGAGTGAGTTTGTCAACTTCAGGGCCATAAGAACTTCAGAGGTGCCTGCTGGATCAGGCCAGCAGCTCATCTAGCCCAACATCCTTTTCTTACATTGATCATCCAGATGTCCAGGGGAAGTGCACAACAGCACTCTCCCAAACTGAGATTACCAGCAATTGACATTCAGAGGCAATCTACCTCTGACAGTGGAGATAGAACACAACCATTGTGGCTAGTAACCACTGACAGCCTCATCATCCATGAATTTGTCTAATCCAACTTGGTCACCATCACTGCTTCTTGTGGGAGCATACTCCATAGTTCAGCTATGTGCTGTCTATTGTTACAAACTTCCATTACAAACTGAGGTGCCCCCACTTTGTAAAGTTACGTGGAAGGCAACAAGGGGCAGGGCCTTCTCAGTAGTGATGCCTTCCTCAGAGAGCCCTAAGCAGACTCTCTGCCGTTGTTTGTTGAAAGCTAGTAGAGACTTCCCTTCAGACGGGCTTTAGGTAGATTTTGCTGCTGTCATGAGTATTCTCTCAGCTGGTAGCTGTTACATTGCATTAGAAATGGACTGTTAAATGGATTGTTTTTTCAATTGTATCTTAAGCCATCTCAAGAGCAAGTAGGTGGGAGCAAAAGTTTTAAAAGAAATAATAACAATAATAATAATAATATAGTTGCATTAACACAGATCCTTCCAGCTCACATTCTGCATAATTTTATTAAAAAACTATGAAACTGTCACAGCTGCACAATTCATTTTTATTAATTTTCTCAAACAAAATTAGTAGTGGGGGGGAGAAAAACAATCCAAAAGAATGTTCCAGTCCAGTGCAGGATCAATGTCATTAATTCTTTAATACCAAGAGGACTGTTTGTATGAACTCAGCATTAAACTGCAGCAATTAATTTCAATATATTATATAAATTCCAAATCAAATTCAAACAAGTAATTTAAGGTCCTTGAACAGCAATTGCTCACACAACACACACATGCACACACAGAGCCTTTTCCCTTCTCCTCCTGGGACAGAAGGGCTTTCAAGTGTAATCGCAAAGGAGTAGGATATCGTAATATTAATAGAAATGCTACTATTTTTGTGCCTTGCCTTTAGCAGACTAAAGAAACCCTTGCTGTTTTAAGGGGGGGCACTTTCTGCAAATACATCTATAATCAGATGTTTTCATGGTGCTGCTGATATTCCCCCCACTTTGCACAAGTGGACCTTGGATCATTCATGAGGGTGACTTGGAATTGGGTCTAGATGAGCCTGTCCCACTTTAATGATACCTCTTAAGCTCCCAAACTAGGAAATGGCATTCCCCACCTCGCCCCAGAGCATCCTGTTGGCTGTTGCTCAGCAGAGAGGGAGGGGGGAGAAACGAGAGGAGGAGGGCAGAAATGCTTCACCCAGAGAGAAGGAAAACTACTAATCAGACTCCAAGCAGGAAGCACCTGGCCTTGATCCCTGCCCAGATCATCCAAAACGTGTCCTAAACTATTCCTCACCTGTGTACTGGTGCTGTCGTAAAGACCAGCTCAAAGCTGTGGAGTGGAACATTAAGAGCCCTGCTAGAAAATCTATTTGTTACTCCAAGGTCCTACAAGGTCCTAGGGCAGGGGACATACATTCAATAAAAACATATTACGTACCATTAAAACACCACTTGGAACTGTCATTAAAACAACACACTTACTACAATGTCAAAGGGAGAAACAGCCATCCTAAGATCACGCATCTGCTCATAACGTCTGAGTGATGAGGGGCATCTTGAATGATCAACCAACTGAAAGCATACAGTCTTTGTTCCAGGTGCACCTCTGAAGGGAGGGAGTTCCACAGCCAGGGGGCCACCACAAAGAAGGCCACCCCTTGGACCTCAGAAGGCAACACCACCCCCTGTGGAGCCTCCCCGGATCTTGACACTCAGGCAGGTCTGCATGGGAGGAGGGGCCCAGAGTCATTTAAGGCTTTCTGTGTTAACATGAACACCTTGGAAGCAAACTGGCAACCAGTGCAGATCTTATAGACAGGACGGTTCCAACACTGGAACGGGTTCAGAGGTGGGCAACAAGGATGATCAGGGGACTGGAAACAAAGCCCTATGAGGAGAGACTGAAAGAACTGGGCATGTTTAGCCTGGAGAAGAGAGGACTGAGGGGAGATATGATAGCACTCTTCAAGTACTTGAAAGGTTGTCACATAGAGGAGGGCCAGGATCTCTTCTCGATCGTCCCAGAGTGCAGGACACAGAATAATGGGCTCAACTTACAGAAAGCCAGATTTTGACTGGACATCAGGAAGAACGTCCTAACTGTTAGAGCCATACAACAATGGAACCAATGACCTAGAGAGGTAGTGGGCTCTCTGACACAGGAGGCCTTCAAGAGGTAGCTGGACAGCCATCTGTCAGGAATGCTTTGATTTGGATTCCTGAATTGAGCAGGGGGTTGGACTTGATGGCCTTATAGGCCCCTTCCAACTCTACTATTCTATTATTCTATGATAATACTGGGTCCTGCCTGTGCCAGTTAGCACCCTGGCCACTGAACTCTGCGTCTGTTGCAGCTTCTGATCTGCTGCCTCATCTCTAAGCCACAGGTAGCCAACATGGGCTTTCTTGACACTGCTGGACTCCAAACTCCCATCAGCTCCAGCCAGCATGGCCAGCGGTCAAGGATGATGAGGGGAGTGCACTCCAGGAGCATCTGGAGGGCACCTCGTTGGCTAACCCTGCTCTAACCTCTCCACTCACCTGCCACTTCCCCACATCCATGCTTTCGCTTCTAAGCCAAGCAACATGCTGCTCAACCCCACTCCTTTGCCTCAGAGTTCAGTGACCCTGCTGCGTGGTAGGCCAAGACTGAGGGGCATCGCAAAGGAAGACCGAGGGTGAGGGCCAGAAATGCCACCTAAGTAACCCTGGCACCATAAGGACATCATGTTATTTCTGTGCCCAACAGGTGTTATTGTGAGAATCTTTTGTGACCCACTTTGAGAGCCTCGCAGGGCTATGAAGTGGGACATAAATATTCTAAATAAAATACACAGAAGTTTCCTTCCCTTTGGACCCACTCCTTGCCTGCGATCGACTCTGCTTGCACATCAACCTCCTGTGTGGCCCTGATGGCTTGGCCCCCTAGCACAGGGACCTGGTCCAATCCTGCTGGGATCCGCACCTTCTAGCTGCCTACGGCCCAGTGCCAGCAATACATTTCACCACAGCAGCTGGTTGCCGGGTCCCAACTTGCCCCAATAATGATCGAACAAAGAGGCTCCCGTGGTGCTGGCCCAGCTGATGTGATGAGCTCGCTACATGCTCCACCGCATGCTTTGGTTATTCAGTCACCACCAGGATGGCACAAAATCCAATCATGAGGAAACAGCAGTCATCGGGGCACTTGTGCATCTCAGAGCAGAGGCCTTTTGCCTTTGGGGTAATTAAGGCAGCAGGTGGGGGAGCACCTCACTTGCACATAGCTTTGCAGCAACCCTGTAAACAACATTTTTTAAAAATGGTTGAAACAGAGAGGGGGCAGGAGACCCAGGCCACTCCCTGACACCTCCCTCGGCAATATATACCCGACAGACTTGGAGGAGAGGAGGAGAGATGGAGGGCTGTGGGGAAATCACATGACCCTCAACCGGCATTTTTATGGACATGATGGCAAATGCATCCCTGGTGAGGCAAATATTGCATCGGGCTGAAGCCAGACAGAAGGAAGGAAGGCAGGAGAGGGCGGGATCGCGCAGCTCCTGAAAGATCAGGAAGGCAACTTGGTAGCTGGTTGCGGTGGGAGATGCTTTGTCCCGAGGCAGAGCATGCATCCATGTATCTCAGCACTGTCTACACCTGTGGCACTCTCCAGATTTTACTAGACTGCAGCCCCCCTCATCTCCGAGCATTACTGGCCATCCTGGCTGAGACAAGCTGCAGTCCAACAACATCTGGAGGACGCCATATTGACTGCCCCTGGTCTACATTGACTGGCTGTGGCTACCCAAAGAGGAGCCTTTGGAAGCCTCTACCAGTAGATGCCTGGTTGTCAAGGCTAGCAGGGGCCGATGCATGGAGAGGGACGAGCGGTGCTGAAGCCCGGCGCCTGCAGCCTTTCATGTGTTCTAAGCAGCCAGGGAAAGAGGCCACAGCTCTGTGGCAGAGCACCTTCTCTGCATGCAGAATGTGCAAGGTTCAGCCCCCAGAACCTCCAGTTCAAGCACCCCATGTGGCAAGACCTGAGAACACCACTCCGAGTCCCTGCCGGACAGTGCCGGAACTCTTATAGAACCTTAAAGGGGCAAGATGGGCCGCCTCTTATTTTTGACATAAATGAAACCTTTCCCTCACCTGGGGTGCTTGCTCAACACCAGGAACATTATTCTGTACAATGTGTTGTTGTTATGTGCCTTCAAATTGATTTCGACTTATGGCGACCCTATGAATCAGTCACCTCCAATAGCGTCTGTCGTGAACCACCATGTTCAGATCTTGTAAGTTCAGGTCTGTGGCTTCCTTTATGGAATCAATCCATCTCTTCTTTGGCCTTCCTCTTTTACTATTCGCTTCTGTTTTTCCCAGCATTATTGCCTTTCTAGTGAATCATGTCTTCTCATGATGTATCTAAAGTATGATAATCTCAGTTTCATCATTTTAGCTTCTAGTGATAGTTCTGGTTAATGTTCTTTGCATCTTGCTAGTATTCACACACACACAAATTAATTACCAATGAATCTGACGTCAAACCAAGCTGAATTTGGCAATACCGTTTTGCTCTGTTCAAAACCCAGCAAATGAAGGCATTCTCATATTAGCCTGACCAGGTCTTGGCCAATGCTCCAGTGGTGAGAGTCTAACCTTCTTCCTCAGTCATTGTGACCTCAACCTTCTCTCTGCAACCCTGAATTTTTTTCTAGGTTTGTTAAAAAGTGGTCTGGTCTGTGCCTGGGTGGGAGACCACTCAAGAACCATGTAAGCTGTTTTGAGTTGCATCATGGAAGAAACATAGGATAAAAAATGTGCCAAATAATAAATTTTACAGTAATTACAGCTGAAATTAATATTTTCTCTGAAACAGAACCAGAATGCTTGTTGAATATGCAACAAGTAATTTTTGGACATAAGAACATAAGAAGAGCCTGCTGGATCAGGCCAGTGGCCCATCTAGTCTAGCATCCTGTTCTCACAGTGGCCAACCAGGTGCCCGGGGGAAGCCCGCAAGCAGGACCCGAGTGCAAGAACACTCTCCCCTCCTCAGGCTTCCGGCAACTGGTTTTCAGAAGCATGCTGCCTCTGACTAGGGTGGCAGAGCACAGCCATCACGGCTAGTAGCCATTGATAGCCCTGTCCTCCATGAATTTGTCTAATCTTCTTTTAAAGCCATCAAAGCTGGCGGCCATAACTGCGTCTTGTGGGAGCAAATTCCATAGTTTAACTATGCGCTGAGTAAAGAAGTACTTCCTTTTGTCTGTCCTGAATCTTCCAACATTCAGCTTCTTGGAATGTCCACGAGTTCTAGTATTATGAGAGAGGGAGAAGAACTTTTCTCTATCCACTTTCTCAATGCCATGCATAATTTTATACACTTCTATCATGTCTCCTCTGACCCACCTTTTCTCTCAACTAAAAAGCCCCAAATGCTGCAACCTTTCCTCGTAAGGGAGTCGCTCCATCCCCTTGATCATTCTGGTTGCCCTCTTCTGAACCTTTTCCAACTCTATAATATCCTTTTTGAGATGAGGCGACCAGAACTGTACACAGTATTCCAAATGCGGCCACACCATAGATTTATACAACGGCGTTATGATATCAGCTGTTTTATTTTCAATACCTTTCCTAATTATCCCTAGCATGGAATTTGTCTTTTTCACAGCTGCCGCACACTGGGTCGACATTTTCATAGTGCTGTCCACTACAACCCCGAGGTCTCTCTCCCGGTCGGTCACTGCCAGTTCAGACCCCATGAGCGTGTATGTGAAATTCAGATTTTTTGCTCCAATATGCATAATTTTACACTTGTTTATATTGAATTGCATTTGCCATTTTTCCGCCCATTCACTCAGTTTGGAGAGGTCTTTTTGGAGCTCTTCGCAATCCCTTTTTGTTTTAACAACCCTGAACAATTTAGTGTCGTCAGCAAACTTGGCCACTTCACTGCTCACTCCTAATTCTAGGTCATTAATGAACAAGTTGAAAAGTACAGGTCCCAATACCGATCCTTGAGGGACTCCACTTTCTACAGCCTTCCGCTGGGAGAACTGTCCGTTTATTCCTACGCTCTGCTTTCTGCTTCTTAACCAATTCCTTATCCACAAGAGGACCTCTCCTCTTATTCCATGACTGCTAAGCTTCCTCAGAAGTCTTTGGTGAGGTACCTTGTCAAACGCTTTTTGAAAGTCTAAGTACACTAAGTACATATTCACTGTATATTTGATATCTGTATTTGACATATAATATCTCATTTCAATATTTGGAAATATTTAAGAGTTTTGGCATTCAGGGGTATTTGGCCCCATTTGATTGCAGACATGTTGCAAGACTCTGCACGTGACAGCTTGAGAAACAGAAATCAACCAAGAGATGTCAGAGAGCCTAGAACTGCAGCCCTAGTACTTGTTTATCTGACTGTTAAGACCCTTTAAACACATAAATGTACTTCTAAGTAAAGCATTTGCATTCTGAGAGAAAAGTTCCATAGTCAAAACCGAACTTAAATTTCAAATTTTTGAATTGTAACCATGTCAGCTCCTTTTATACTACAGAGCAAAAAGAAAGCGAAGATATATAATCAATATATGATTTAATAATTAGATTTCTTACCCACCCTTTACTACAAGGTCCCAGGGCAGGTTATAGCAAGTAAAAAAGCAATTTTTAAAATGGTTAAAACAGATTACAATGAAGAGATCTGGGTGGGCCTAAGGGGTGTATCTCATTTGTCAGAGGCCAGGGTAAAAAAAGGGTTGCCTCAGCATATGATGAAAACTGCAACATGCAGGTGCCAGGCACACCTTTGTTGGGGAGGGAACTCCACAGCTGAGGGGCTGCCACAGAGAAAGCCCTGTCAAACTTTTGAGGACGCCTGGACAACCAAGAGGGCTACGAAGGTAAAGCCACATTTCGCTCTAATGAGAACCTGTGTCATTCTGATGAAGAGAGTCACCGTTGAAAATCATTATCATCAGTAGCCAAGAGAATCATAGAATAGTAGAGTTGGAAGGGGCCTACAAGGCCATCGAGTCCAACCCCCTGCTCAATGCAGGAATCTAAATCAAAGCATTCCCAACAGATGGCTGTCCAGCTGCCTCTTGAAGGCCTCCAGCAACCCAAAACATGATGCTTTGCAAAAAATATAGTTAAGAACATTTCAAAATCCCCATATTTCTCAACCCTACTAAAAATGTCCAACAAAAACACACAACTCTGTGCTTATTTACTGTAACCGAGGATATGAAAATTATAACAGGTATGACAGCTGGGGAACCCCTTTGACAATTAGTGCATACATGCAGACAATGTGTCCCTTCAGGTAGTCACTTCTCCTTGGAAAGTGGGCTGGTCTCCTCCCAGAAAGCCCTTAATGCAACAAGCCAACAATTCAGATTCGGCCGCAAAAGATTTCCTTCCGTTTTGGTTCCCTTTAATGCCTGGTCCAAACAGTTTCCATCAGTTGGAAATGCTAGGGACATGAACAGATGACACTCCTTCACTCAGCCAAACCTTCTAAATCCATCCCTCACAATAGGAACAATTAAATGTTAAGCCATTGGGTTCAACCTCCCCCCCACTCCCACACCTATCAAGACTGCAGATGGCCTGGTTTTAATCAATCTGATTTCATTCAATAAAATACTCATTAAGTCAATTAATGAGACTTTGGTGTCACGAGCTATCAAGCATGACTTGGTGGGCTGTTGGTTCTTCCTCAACCACCCCCCTCCCCGGCAAGCCCCTGCCTGTTGCCTTCGCTTGGTGACCAATGAATTGATTTAGCAAGTCAAGTAAAATCAGGGGGGAAATAGATCAATGGGCATTTCCACAAGAAAAGCACTTTGGAATCTTACCTGGTTTTAGGGGAGGTTGTTAGCCATTCTTCATGTTTCTCAAATGTTATTAGATAGGCAGCAATTTCCTGAAAAAAAGAAAAAAGTTTTTTTAAATATTATTATTATTAAGTTACTTTACAAAAGCATCTCAAAGTGACTCACAATAGTGAAATACACAAAACGGCGAACAAAACCATTTTAAAATAGTGCTTTTGCTCCTCCAAGTACAACTCCTCTTGATGAGAGCAGAGATCGTGGGAAGTGGCCATCTACAAGAGGACTGAGCATCTTGACCATCAGCCAGGCACCACCACTAGCCAGCCCCGTTCCCTCCAGAAAGCAGACCCTTGGATTTGGGACCATGTTGTCAACTGCCAGAGTTGGCCATATGCAGCCATCTCCGTGCATCTCTGAAAACATTTTAATAGTGAGCTACTTTGGGTGCCAATCTGAGCTGTAATGTGGGGTGTAGATACAGCACAGATGAAAAATAACTTTCTGAAAAGACAAGCAACTTTTGGTCCCTCCTCTCCTTGAAACCTTTCCATTCTCAGCTTGTCATTATAAAAATTCTACCCACTAAGAAATGGTGCCCAGGTTTACTTTTCTCCCTCACTCCCTTCTCCTTCTGTGTTGTGTAAGCCTGCGGGGAGGGGGTGACTAACTTATCACTGACATTTGTAAGCAGCTCTGGGAACCCCTTTTTAAAAAAAACCACTGAAGAGTAGGATAAAAATACTTTAAATGAATAAATTAAATAACTAAATAAAATACACCATAATCTTCAGGAATCTATCTGGAGGATGTTCTGGGGGAAACCAGCCTACGTAATGTCTGCTAAGGATGCTTCCAGAATTCTCATCTGCATTTTTCCCCGGATTTCAGAGCTCTGAATTCTCTCATCTTAATTCCACAGTGGGACTGATGCCTTTGGGAGGCTCCACATTTCATTTGGCATTTCCAAATCTTGTACAGAGCACTCTGCATGTGTACACCTGAACATTCCCTTTCTTATCTTTGATATCATAGCAATAAGAGACTAATGCACAGGTGAGCATCAACAACACAGGCAGGCTGTGCATAATCGCATCCAGATTCTTTTTGCATCTTCCTTTAGGACAGCATGCATGGGTAAGTTCAAACAAACAAACAGAAAACACTGCAGAAAAAGAATCAGGATGTAATTATACAGTTCAAGAGGTGCAGAATGGGTACAAGGCAGGGTCCAGGCTGGATACCGGGCAAGTTGAGGCAAGACAAGGCAGGGTCCAGGCTGCGCTCTAGGAACACCGAGCTCTGATGTTGCTACAGCAAGAAACAAACTGAGACTGAGCTCTATATGGTAGCAGCACCTGCTGCATCGTCATTGTTAGCCACATCTGCACTGGAAGGTGCTGGTTTAATGGAAGGGACCCAGCTTTCTCTAGGAGTCTCCTCTAGCCTCGCTGGGTCTTTGCAAGTCTGAGATTCCACAGAAGTAGCACCTCTGGAACTCCTTTCCTTTCTGGTGTGGAGTCCTCGATTCCATCGCCAGAAGAAGAGGAATCCGACTCCTGGTCCCTGACGCATCACATCAATGTACACAAACACTTTGATAAGGGGGCGCCTTCCAGGTGCGGCTGGACTATGGCTCCCATCGTCCTTGATCATTAGACAAACTGGCTGGGCTTGATGGGAGTCCAACAACATGTGGCGGGCACCACCGATAAAGCGAGAAAGCCAGAAGGAACCGAAAGCTGTGGCAAAAGGTGTCTGCCAGTCCTGGAAGCCCCCGAGCCCCTCAGGTCAGGGACACCCTTTGATCCCTGTAAAGGCTTCCTTCTGAGTGCAGCTTGCTGACTGCCCCACACAACATGGAGACTGTGCTTTTGCTAGAGATGGGCTGCGTCTGTCTCGCCCCACCCTCCCAATAAACCAAGTCAGACCTGACCCAGCTGAAGTTCTTTCGCGTAAAGTTTACTGCACAAGTCTCTGCTTTTACACTTGTTTTGTCCTGCTCAGAAATGAAAAGCCTTTTGTTTAGAAAGAATAATTCAGCAAGAACCAAGCTACTGCAAGCATAGCAAAAGCTACACTAAGCCAAATGGTTTCTTTGCAAGATTCCTAACTTTAATGAGTAGCTTAATCAACTGAAACTTTAGTTGATTAAGTGAGTGGTGCCATTTTTAATCAATGGGCTGAGAGCTAATAGAAAGGTGACCTTTCTAAATGGCTTTTGTTGTTGCTGTTCCTGGGGGTTTACTGCAAGTGGGAACAGCAAAGAAATGCTATGGAAGATGGCCTTTTCTTCACAAAATCTAGGAACAGGCAGCTTTCCTTCAACATCTCAGTAAGGGAGAGCTTGCTAATATCCAATTTTAAATGATGTCATTAAAATGCAAGTGATGCAGTTGCACTGATGGACAGTTCTGCTTCTCTGAAGTAACACATTTTCATGTCAACAGGCATAAAAAATACCACAGAAATTGCTATTAGTAAACTTATAAGAGGTTCCCAAATTTGAAAAAACCTTCAGCCATATCCAAGGTTTAATTCTACATCTTTACAAGACAAGAGTAACAATTACACTTTCCTGCAATAGATACAGTAACAATCCCAGTCCAGACATCTAAGATGACTAACGATAACTCACAGCCCCCTTTCCAAGGCAAATTAGGCATCTATTCACCCAATTTAATGGCACACAGATAGAATCACCAACTTTTTATGCTGGTTTACTTCTCTATTTTCTTAAAAGATTTCTATAGTACTTCAGCAAAAACACCCCACAGTTGGTGCCTGCCTTACCTCCATGGAGAGGACATTCCACATCATGGGCATTTTGAGAAGCCCTCCTCTGCACCCCAACCCAGCAGGTTGTGATACTGTGAGAAAAGCCCCATCCACAGGCTGCAGAGATCTGGGCACTCTATACAACAGAAGGACCTCTGATATCCTGCCCCTGAGCTATGGAGGGCTTTATACACCAGACCTAGCTCCACCAGGCCTTCTCTCCCTCATCTGGCACCTGGTAGCATCCATTCCAGCAGGCTGCCTCATTGGGAGACATGAGAAGCAGAGTTCCTTCCATCAGCTCTGCTGAAAGATCAGCTGCATCAGGTGCCTTCTCCCTCCAGACTCTTTCCATCACAGCTGGTCATTATAAGAACACCTATTTAACTCCAAGAACTGGCACCTGAGTTTGGTTCCCTCCCTGCTCCTTTTTCCTTTCATATCATGTCTTTTGGACTGTCTGATTTTAGGTGATGGTACACAAGCTGTTCAGAGGGCCTTCTTCACCGAAGAGCGTGCTCTAAATAAATGAACTAATACCTTAAACTTGGCTCAGTAACTAATGGCAGCCAGTGCAGCAGCACCTATTACACACAGTCAGTTCCTTAATTTTATCTGGGATCATTAAGAGAATGACCTGGACCTGCATGCACTGGGAGGAATGTGCACGTGCCCTTGTAGGGCCTATCTGGATCCATGCCGTCTCCGACATGGATGCAGTGGTGCAGTTAGGACATTTGAGACTGCATACTCACCATACTTTGACATGACTTCCCCAAAAGAATCCTGAGAACTGTAGTGTGTTAAAGGTGTTGGCCATTGTAGCTCTGTGAGGGGTAAACTACAGTTCCCAGACCATGTACTTGAATAGTGTGGTGTGAGTGCAGCCTTACACTCTGGACTTAATGGCCTTAGAGGAGCCTTTAGATTACCATGTGCATCGCTTCAGTTGTGAAGTACCTGATTAATGTTTATTATTCATTCATGGTATTTATATACTGCTTGATATTCAGAATTTCTAAGAATTTCTATTTCATGATTTACACCTGTTTCTATATTCCTGAAACATTAGAGCAGGGGTCGCCAACCTTTTTGGACCGGTGGACTAAATTATGAGAGATTGCTCTGGGTGCCAGTCACAAAATGGCTGCCATGGGGTATGTGGGTGTGTGTGGCATAACACAAAATTAGAGTGGTCATGGTGAAGCTTTTCCCTTTAGTGTATTTCTATACTAGAAAATGCTTGTCCTGTTAACATAAGAACATTGTGGAGTCCCACAGGGATCGGTACTGTCCCCCATGCTTTTCAACATCTACATGAAGCCGCTGGGTGCGGTCATCAGGAGTTTTGGGGTGCGTTGTCATCAGTATGCTGATGACACGCAACTCTATTTCTCCTTTTCATCCTCCTCAGGTGAGGCTGTTAACATACTAAACCGTTGCCTGGCCACGATAATGGACTGGATGAGAGCGAACAAACTGAAGCTCAATCCAGACAAGACTGAGACGATGTTGGTGAGTGCTTCCCCTGCCCAGATGGTGGATGTTCATCCTGTTCTCGATGGGGTTACACTCCCCTTGAAGGAACAGGTTCGTAGCTTGGGAGTTCTTTTCGATCCTTCCTTGTCACTGGAGGCCCAGGTGGCCTCGGTGGCACGGAATGCTTTCTACCATCTTCGTTTGGTAGCCCAGCTACGTCCCTATCTGGATAGTGATGACCTCACCTCTGTTGTTCATGCTCTGGTAACTTCTAGATTAGACTACTGCAATGCGTTCTACGTTGGGCTGCCCTTGAAGATAATTCGGAAACTACAGCTAGTCCAGAATGCAGCGGCCAGACTGTTGACGCGGACCAGAAGGTCCACTCATATAACACCTGTTCTGGCTCATCTGCACTGGCTCCCTATTTGTTTCCGGGCTAGATTCAAAGTGCTGGTTTTGACCTATAAAGGCTTACACAGCATGGGACCGCAATACATGGTGGAACGCCTCTCCCAATATGAACCTACCCGTACACTGTGCTCAACATCTAAGGCCCTCCTCCGAGTTCCATCTCATCGAGAAGCTCAGAGGGTGGTGACTAGAAATAGGGCCTTTTCGGTGGTGGCCCCCGAATTGTGGAACAATTTCTCCGATGAGGTGCGCCTGGCGCCGACGCTGCTATCCTTTCGGCGTCAGGTGAAAACCTTTTTATTCTCCCAGGCATTTTAAAGTGTATTTTTGTTGTTATTTGTTTGTTTTTGGTTTTTGACTTTATTATATTTATTGTAGTTATATATTGTGCTGTTTTTATCTCTTATGTACACCGCCCAGAGAGCCCCAGGCTTAGGGCGGTATATAAATCAAATTAAATAAATAAATAAATAAAATAAATAAATAAGAGCCTGCTGGATCAGGCCAGTGGCCCATCTAGTCCAGCATCCTGTTCTCACAGTGGCCAACCAGGTGCCCGGGGGAAACCCGCAAGCAGGACCCGAGTGCAAGAACACTCTCCCCTCCTCAGGCTTCCGGCAACTGGTTTTCAGAAGCATGCTGCCTCTGACTAGGGTGGCAGAGCACAGCCATCACGGCTAGTAGCCATTGATAGCCCTGTCCTCCATGAATTTGTCTAATCTTCTTTTAAAGCCATCCAAGCTGGTGGCCATGACTGCATCTTGTGGGAGCAAATTCCATAGTTTAACTATGCGCTGAGTAAAGAAGTACTTCCTTTTGTCTGTCCTGAATCTTCCAACATTCAGCTTCTTGGAATGTCCACGAGTTCTAGTATTATGAGAGAGGGAGAAGAACTTTTCTCTATCCACTTTCTCAAGGCCATGCATAATTTTATACACTCCTATCATGTCTCCTCTGACCCGCCTTTTCTCTAAACTAAAAAGCCCCAAATGCTGCAACCTTTCCTCGTAAGGGAGCCGCTCCATCCCCTTGATCATTCTGGTTGCCCTCTTCTGAACCTTTTCCAACTCTATAATATCCTTTTTGAGATGAGGCGACTGTTGAATTTCTGCCTGTAAAAGGCACAAGAGCCCTGTCCCCCTCCCTGCCAATGCCAACCCTAAACCAAAGCCTATGCTGTACCCTCTTACCTGGAAGTAAACCCAATTAAACACCTTTGGGGGACAGGGGATTCTTTAACATCCACCCACACTTACTGTGTAGTAAAATGGAAATGGACTGCCTTCAAGTCGATTCCGACTTATGGCAACCCTATGAATAGGATTTTCATGGTAAGTGGTATTCAGAGGGAGTTTACCATTGCCTCCCTCTGAGGCTGAGAGGCAGTGACTGGCCCAAGGTCACCCAGTGAGCTTCGTGGCTGTGTGGGGATTTGAACTCTGGTCTCCCAGGTCCTAGTCCAACACCTTAACCACTACACCACACTGGCTCTCCACTCCGTGGTAGTATTTGCATAATAATAATAATACATAACAACAACAACAACAATTTGTAGGGAGTATCAGTGTGGTGTAGTGGTTAAGGTGTTGGACTACGACCTGGGAGACCAGGGTTCAAATCCCCACATGGCCATGAAGCTCACTGGGTGACCTTGGGCCAGTCACTCCCTCTCAGCCTCATGAAAACCCTATTCATAGGGTCATCACAAGTCAGAATCAACTTGAAGGCAGTACGTTTACATTTATCTGATGTCAGATGAACCCACCACAGAAAGATGCATCCTGGTCGCTAGGATAAAAGGAAGGGCAAAGTACAGAGATTCCAATGACTACTAGAAAATAAGACTAAAGCAGGAAAAGACAACTAAATGGTAGGGGGAAAACAGAAGTTCTTTAGGATCCCAGGGATTCCTCTTGCTTGGTATTCAAACAACTCACTTATCAATCACAGCTCTGACTTCACTCATTGCCTAAAAACACTAACAGGCAGGAGCAGCCAGGTGGGCTCATTTCACAGAAATCACTTAGAAGAATACATGCACATTTTGCTTCATACCTTTCTTTCTAGGAGGTCTAAAAACTTACTTTTTTAAAGAGAAAGAAAGCTCAGAGTCTGGGGCCCTTGTCAAAGGCACCAATGAAGGCCTTTGTGACCCCCATATTAGAGCGAAACCCACCAAAAACAAAACTGAGTTTGCCAATTCTGAAAAGAAGAAATACTCTGAGCATGTGCAGTTTTGCATTTGAAACTTGCTTAAATCATAGCACAATGATGGCTACAGCAGCCTTTCCCAACCAGTGTGCCTCCAGATGCTGTTGGACCACAACTCCCATCAGCCTCAGCCAGCATTGCCAATGGGAGGCTGATGGGAGTTGTGGTCCAACAACATCTGGAGGCACACTGGTTGGGAAAGGCTACAGGAATAAAATAGAGTTCACTTCTGATGCACGGATGCTTTACTTGGTAATTATGCAACATTTTTATTGCCAAAAAGGAAATGCATATATTTTAAAGTAAAAATCATAAAATGAGCATCTGTAATCATGTACATGCCAGACCAGCTTCCCCCAACTATAAAATAAGAAGGGAGGAAGGATGCTGTAGTCCTGGCTCCCACCAAGAGATTCAGACTTGGGACTGTCGACTCAGTTATTGCCAGTGGCTTTAATCCACAGCTCAGCACAGGACTAGAATGCAGATCAGGTTGGGGCAGGCTTGACTACTTGTGCAGGACTTGTCTCCCAGCTTGGGACTGGGCAAGCAAGCGGGAGCTCCTGTGAGTCAGCTGGTTGACAGATTCAGCCTGTTCACCCCTGCACATCCTCTGGAGGATCCGTGGGGATGGGGGGAGGAATCAGCCAGATCCTCCATCCCTCCACCTCCGGCATCTTCTCCTGTGCTGCAGGCAGTTCAGGAGCAGGAGGTAGCCTGAGGGGCTGCGGAGGTGAGGAAGGGGAACAGGCTGGCAACTCAGCCCCCTCCACTGTGTCAGGCGGTGCCTCTGCGCCTGTGCAGGCCGCATGCAGATCCGTTGGCCCGCCCCATCAGGCTCCCCCATGACTCCCAGCTCCTGGGCCCCCTCTCCCGGATCCCAGCCCCCTTCTTCCTCAGACCACTCTGGGCATGAGTTCTCCCAAAGGCTCCCACGCCAGTCCAGGGGCTGGCATCAGGCCTGCTTGCTGCCCCTCTTGGTGGTCATTTGGGAAGCCCCCGGGCTGTAGGGCCCTGGACTTTAGCCCCAAGGCCCAGCGGCCTGGATGCCTTGGGATGTGGGGGGCGGGGGGAGAGGCACAGCAGACGGAGCAGGAGGGCAGGTGTGCTCTAGTAGTACCTACCTGCACGCACACATACAGGGGAACAACTAGAGGAAGCATTGCCCAAACTAGCCCCGGAGCGCATGTTTTTGGCATCATTGCCCAGCACCAAAGGAACTCCTTTAAGCTCTTGAGTGAAGGAGGGTGTGCAGAAAGGCACAGGACAGTTGCCCAGAGGTTGCAGAGAACTGGCTTTGAGGTTCTCTGTGCGTGACTTGCTGCTGACCCCTCAGAGTTCCCTTCAGGAGCAGAGGGACTCAAGAGTGTGCAGCGTCCCCCTCCCCAGTGATCATCTGGCAATATGAAGCCCCTGGACATGCCTGTGTCAGAGACAGGCACGCGCACTCTGTGGCCTCGACGCTGACTCATTCATGATTCCCTCTGCTCCAAAACTCCATCAGCTAGGCCACACTGCCTCCTGAAGAGCTATGCAGAGGCACTCCTGCTCAAGTGTAAGCCGCCGGCCATAAGATGAGGGCCAGGCCTCAGCCACCCCAGGTGAATAATGGGGGAAGGACCAGGATGGTGGGAGGAGAAGCCTTAATGTGGATGCATCCAATTCTCACTTCCCAAAACAATACACAAACCAAAACACAGCTACCCTGCAAGGTCTGCACATCTCCGAAACTGGTGATGCACTTCTCTAATCAAAACACATGTACAAAAATGCATCTGTTACTGGAAGGTACATAAAAATACATTCACTGCACCCTGGGCTCCCGTCCGGAGGAAGGGTGAGGCATGAATGTAGTAATCATAGAAACTAGCCGGCAAAAGTGCATACAAAACTGCGCAACTTTATTATTATTATTATTATTATTATTATTATTATTATATCCCGCCCTTCCTCCCAGCAAGAGCCCATAAAAATAAAAAAAATTATGAGGATTTTATAAAGTAAATCACAAACTGATGCAGGAAAACGTCAAACTGAGGGAAACCAAGACAGACAGATTTGCCCGCCTCTAGGAAGGGCCACAGCTCAGGGCTGGGGCACCTGCTCTGCATGCAGAAGGCTTGTTGTTCAGTCCCCAGCAGCATCTCCAGGTGGCCACAGAAAGGCTCCTGAAATCCTGGGGAGCAGCTGCCAGTCAGTGTAGATAAAACTGAGCTCAATGCACCAGCGGTCTGACTCTGACAGGCAGCTCCCTCTGCTCCTAACTATGGTAAGCTGGATGCCTGCAGCCTAGTGGCAAGGAGCAAAGGACCCCGAGTGTCTTTGGCAGGATCTCATTTGGCCTGTCAGCATCCAAAGGAGTAACGGCAGCCGCAGGCCAGATTTGTCTCCTCTGTTGAAGTTGCTGAGCACACGTTCAGCTGCAAATTGCCGTTATTTGATCTCTGGCACTGGAAGGGCTGATAACTAACAACTAATCCAGCTTGGCCACAAGAAGGAAAGTTTTTGGCCTGCAGGAAAAGGGTCTGAACTAATATGGAGACAGGAGTGCTCTTATCTCTCCAATTGTTCCTACTTATGAGACGCTGGTGGATGATATGCAAAGCAGGGCCTGTTTAGATCTGTGCAGAGCGACACAATCTTCAGAAGCTTCATTCCAGAGCCATTCCATGCACACACACACACAAAGTGATCCTTGCATGGGACACTGATCAACGTATTAAGGAAATGGTCATTTGAAGGCATGATGTGGTGCCTCTGGAGGGCGTTCCCTTGGCTGTTCCTGCTTTAAGGTCAGGCGGGGCTTTTAGAGAGGAAAAGGCCTCCATACTGCCACATAAATGGCAGGGTTTCATGCCAGGCCTCCTTTCCACTGCATTGTTACAGGCACTGCAATCTCAGAGCAGCGAGAGACTTCCAGAGCTTCCCTCTCTTGCCCAGGATTTGGTTTCCTTGGAATGAAGGTCAGCAAAGACTGCAATGTCTTTAGGATGTATGGTTTTAGTTGCACATATATACAACCTGTGCACAAGGGGGCAGGGTGCTCCGCATTAACACTCCAAGAGATCTTGCTTCCCCATCCAGTTTCTGGGGGAGTCCTCAGAGCCATAGCTGGGATTCAGCACAGAGAGCAAGTCACACTGCTGTCTCTTTCCAGCTCCAGATCAGGCTAGCTACCTCCTGGCCTTAGGATAAGGTAGCCTCCAGTAGGGAGGGAATGAGCTGGCAATTTCAGTTCTCTCATTTCTCTAATCTTAGATTAGGCTCTTCACGTTTCTGCAGCAGTTTGTGGGGTTTTTTTAAAATCCTTATGAAAATTCTTCAGCATTTAGTGTGAATTTCTCCTAATAAATACATTTTTGTATGCAGTTTTGACTAATGTACATTTTTCCAAGCAATTCATCCCAATATAATGCATGTTTGTATGTTAGTTTCACCAATATATGCATTTTGTGCACACACTCTCCTAATGTATGCATTCTTGTAAACATTGCTTGGTTGGCGAACTGTGTCGCCAAATTCAGACAAGTGCAAATTTTGAAGGATGGCGGTGTTTCAGCTCTCATGTTGTTTCAGAAAGTGCAAACTTGATCAATGTGGCTTTAAATGGAAACTGAATTGAATTTCTCTCCCATCCCAGCCTCCAGCCAGGTGAGAGGGAAAGGCCTACCCCACTCCTGAAAAAGCATTGCCCGACAGTGGTTCTTATGGCAACACGTCTGTTCTTGACCAAGTCCTCCAGTTCAGCAGGTTTTGTCCGCTACAGATTGCAACCTTACAGATACAGGATTGCAGACTTGGAGGGACCCAAATGTTGGAATGTATGGGGTGAGGCTGCATGGGGTTAAAAAGGGTAGCTAGAGAGGAGACCTCTTGGTTGCTACGCTGTACCTGTCCTTTGATCTCCTGCTGTCTCTTCCTTCCTGCTAGACTGATATGCAAAGGATGTTGATCCCAGTTCCTTCCAGTCTTCTTCTTTCTCTCGAGGGGGGAGCAGACATATTCCTTTGTCTCTCCCTCTCCTCCAGCATGAGGGCGAGCACTGGGCGCAGTGCTTGCTGCTCCAACTTAGCTAGTTAGCCAGATATAGGACTGTTTCCTATCAAACATGTACTTCTAGAATAAAGTAGTTATTTCTTATTTTAAAGCTTAAAGCCTCTGTCTGACTAATTTGCAGGGAAGGTAGAATCTTAGCAAAGATCCAAGCACACACACACAGCTCGCTCAATACTCTCCGTTCCGCAATGCAACTCTGCAGGGTCCTACAGGACATTGGGCCCAGCGTCCTATACCAAAGACATCATCTAGACTGACCCCCAATCCTATAACACTATTTTTATGTAGGTTATATAAATATATTTAAATATATATGAAAACCAGTGTGGTGCAGTGGCTACAGATCCAGATCCAGGTTCAAATCTCCACTCAGCCATGAAGTTCACTGGGTGACCTTGGGCGAGTCATTGTCTCTTAGCCTAACCTACCTCACAGGGGTATTGTGAGGATAAAATTGGCAGGGGGAGAACCATGTTTATACCTTGAGCTCCTTGAAGAAAGGTGGGATCTAAATGTAAAATAAATAAAAATAAATATGTAGGGACTCCAAACATGTCTTGGTGTTACTTGTGGACTACAAACCCACAGCTCACATGGGGTGGGGGGTGTTGAAATCTGCACTGAACATTCAAGGTATTTGGGAAGAAGTCTATTTGGCTCAGAAATCTCACCATAGTTTAGAAGTTTCAAGAAAAACATCAGTGAGGCACACAGCTTGTCTAGCATAACTTATAAAAGCCTTTGTTTCCCAAACAAGTAAACTGTAAAGCAAATGTTATTTTTAAGCAAACAAATAGTGAAGCAAATGAAGTTTTTAATAACAAAAACTAAGGAATAACTAAATTGGGGGAGTGGGAAATTCTCACACTCCTCTTATCAAGCCGGTCCATTTTGCTTCTGAAATTGAACGTGGTATTGTGATGTCAGATGTGTCTGGATCTGACATGTGAAGGGCATCCCATTTCAATTTCCCTTTGTTTGTCTGGCCGTCAGTGAAGACAACTCTGGGTGGAAGAACCAGCAAAGAGGCCAGGGAAGGCAGCACACCATGTTGCAGGTCAGGCCAGAAGCCACGTTGCAGGGAGGGCCTGCTGAAGACGCAGCGCCGCTCGGCCCAGTGCAGGTGAAGGCAGGCAGAGTGACGCCTCCGGTGTGGGTCTGAAACAAGAGCTGACGATTCACCAATCAGGAGGAAGCAGGAGGGCAAGGGGCCCTGGCGGCAGCAGAAAGAGCAGGGAGGAGTGGAAGCCCCCAAGATAAAGGGGGTGTGTGAAAAGACAGCAGGGGCACAAAGGGGGCACCGGAACCTTGAATTAAGGAGAGAGTGAGGATGAGGGTGTGAGAGTTTCTGGAATGGGGAGCATGAATGTGGGACTGAGCATAAAACAGAGGAGCAGCCTGGTACTCGGCAGGCAAAAACAGGGAAAGCAGTGAGACACCGACTGAAGCCTGAGAAAGGGGAAAGAACATCACCTGTCTGCGATGATGAATTAACAGTACATCTAATTAATTAATTAATGTATTTATATCCCACCTTTCCTCAAGGAGCTCAAGGTGGGTGTGCATGGTTCTCTCCTTCCCCTCCCCAGTTTTATCCTCACAACAGCCCTGCAAGGTAGGTTGGACCAAGATCACCCAGCGAGCTTTGTGGCTGAATAGAGATGTGAGCCGTGGCCTCCCAAACCCTAGTCCAACTCTCTGCCCATTGCACCACATGGGCTCTCGATTAAGCAAGGAGCGATTGCAGCTGAGCAAAAGTGGGTGGCCACTGCCAGCATCATTAAGAGAGGAAACAGAAAAGCGAAGGAGGCGGTGTGTAAAGTCTGGGAGACCATACCCAGCGGCAAGCTAAGTGACAGGAATGCACACAGAGAAACCTAGGAGTGTGTCTATGGATGCGAAGAGCTCTCACCCTGAAAGGCTGAGGGGCAGGGAGGACTCATTAGGTGGCTCTGGACATAAGAGACACGCTGGAGCTCCGAAGGCACTTGAGCCCCACAAGTAGGCATCCCCACAGTGAACTAGAAGGACCAGCAGCCTGGCTCTATACAAGATAGCTTCCTACGTACCCACATGTAAGCACCCCAATCTCCCCCCTCCACTTACCCTGATTCCATTTCTTAGGACTTCAGCTGGGCCAACCAACTGCCAAGCTTGACTGCTCTGATCCTGCCAAACTTCTATCACTACGACGAGCGCCCAATACTCACAATGTCTCCACAAAACCACTGCATCAGTTAAGATGAATTGGGAGTTCCCTTTTATCAGAGAGACCTTTGAAAGACAGTAAGCAAAAAGGTCAGGAAAGGCTGTGCGTAGGAAATGTTTTCAGGAGCTGCCCAAACTAGACACAGTGGCCTGAGTAAGATGGAGCTCAAGGGTAACCTGGAGAACAAGAAATGGGGAAGCACCACAGAATATGCTAAAAGCGATATAATATTTGGAATGTTTCCATGACGGTGGATGGCAAGCCAGATGCAGCGTGCTCAGAAGCGTAGCAGATCAGCAAGTCAGGCAGAACAGCATCCCCACTGCAACGTCTGACGCCTCCGTCCGTAGCTATATCCTCCCAACACAGTCAAGCACTTTCAGCTGGAGGGAGAGAGGATAAACACCTGGGGCAGACTTGCCGGACAGCAGCAGCAGCGTCAGTCCAGGAGCAGGCTGTGCTAGGAGGACTTTGCCTGTGAAGATGCCCAGCTCTGCTTCATTCATCCCAGTGCAGGCTCTCGGGAGTGTCTGTCCCAGGTGTGCAAACACCAACTACTTTGCTGGAGCATTTGGGGGGAGGAGGGCTAGCACCACCAGAAGTAAGCAAAGTATGGGAACAGGTTTGTTTAAAGAGCAAGTTTTTTACCCAAAATACTTCCTCAGAATGGAACTAAATCTAAACTCAGTGGGGGAAGACACACACCCCGTCTTTCCCAACCAGCTGGCCCTGGCATCTGCTAAAGCCACAGAATGCAATTACAGTATTCCCAAATGAGACACAAAAATATCTTGTTTCCAATAGTCTTAGTTTTAAGGCTCATACTTCACATCCTCTGGGCATTTCTATGGTGCCAGATCTTTGTGTTATGTACTTTATTAGAGCTGCGTGGATGTCATATTAATGGTTTCTGAGCAACATGTTTACCCGGCAAAGAAATCCTCCCATTCTGCAAACATTCACTGTCTGCTCTTTTTTATTAAAAAAAAGGAACAGACACACATTCATCCTGAAGAGCACAACTTCAGCCCTGCCATCACCACCACCAGAAACTACTGCCCAGTCTTGCCAGTTCCCCCAGAAGACTTGCCCAGGGGCTTTGTGCCACCAATGACCCAGTGCCCCTCCAGATGGCCTTTTTATGACACATTCATGAGGATTTGTGCGCATGATGCTTTCGCGGCAGTCACACACAATCTTGCTTCCAATACTGTTGGTGCCTGCAAAAGTTCTGGGGTGGCTGCTCTGCTTCATTTCCTGGACCTTTCTGCTGAAATCCTTTTAAGAAATGTTCTGGTTTATTTTTGCCCCGCTTTTGTTGCTCTGTAGCTCCTCCGGAGAGCAATGGTGTGGTAGCATTGGGAAAGCATCGCAGACCAAACTAAAGCAGAATAATCCCACCACTAACGCACTATTATTGTGTCAAGAACATGATGCAGAAGACATTCACTCTGAAGGGCTCTGGCAGAAAACCCTACTGGTTATTCCTATTATTCTCAACCTAAACACTGCAGCGTGGAAGGTAAGGAACACTTCTTGCTCCTGGCTGCGGGATCAGACCAAGGAACCATCTAGGGATGCAAGATTATTTCCCCACAATTGAGGGTGCAGCTACGTAAAATGTTACATCCTGGACTGGATGGTCTTATATGCTCTTTAGACTGTCATGTGCATTGCTTCAGTTAAGCACCAAATTAACAGTTCTCTTCTTCCTGCGCTCCCCCGCTCCACTCCATGCTTTTCAATTGCTTCTGTATTCCAGATACAGTACAGCAAAACAAGCAAGTTTGCTATCCTTGTTTAAAAAAGAAAATAAATACTCTGAACAAGTGCAGCTTTGCATTTTAAAAACTGCCCTGGTGCTAAACACATTTACTTGGAAAGAAGCACTATTTTAAAGTAAAAGAAAATTGGCACCTGCAACTGTATGCCTGTCTGACCATTTCTTGTCCTCTCCCAAACTATGAAGCTTCTAAAAACAGGAACGGAGGATGCCCCAGCCGGCCCTGCAAGTCTGAAGAGCTTTGCCCGGCAGCAGACTTCCTCAGGTACCAGCTGCTCTGAGGACAGGCCACTCTTTCTGATTCCACAGATAACGCTACCCTCATCAGAGTCTCAAGTCACCGAAGCCACAGTTGGTCTTACTCAGCCGCCTTAATTCCATAACATACTGGGCAGTAGTTTGATCTGCTGTTTGCATGCATGTAAAAAAACCTCATTTCTTTCAAAAGTTTCCTTCTTCACAGGCCTACAGTGTTCTTCAGACTTATCAATTCTTTCTTTTACTTTCATAGTCTCACCTGCTGCAAAGCCAGCACTGCAGTCATTAAAGCTGTGTAGTGCCTCCTCTCCCACAACATGTTTCTGTTGCTCCCAGGGAGAGTTCAAACCTTTGCCTAAACTTTTTTCCAGTCATCTGAAATGTCCCCTGACAATAGCAGGTTTAGTGGCGGCTGTAACCTGTCTATGTTTGTAAGAATCTCTCCAGTTTCACAGCATTTACAGAGGCCTTTTTGCTTTCCCTGGGGCTGTTTCCCACCGTCTCCTAACATCATCTCTGGGCTGGTTCACACGGGAGCTTAACGTCATAGTAAACATTCACCTTTTGCCATCGCGATAGCTTTGGAAGGTTTACACTCCCCAGCTTCCAATATGTTTTTTTTTTTACTTTCATTTCACATGGAGTTCCTCTGGAAAGGGTTAGTATCGCTGTTTCCTTGTGGCCCCACCGCCAAATCTGCATGTTTACTCCCTCTGGAGTATTGCCAATGGAGAAGGGGAGGGTTTTTTATTGTTTCTTGTCAATTGGACACTGAAGCGGGAAGAGTGTGGGGGGGAAACCACCCCTTTTTAATTTATGAAATGCAATCTTTAGTGGAAGTGTATGTGCGCACACGAGTGTGTGTGCGCCTTCTGTAGCCTCAAGTGACTACCCAGTCCTTACTTACTCAGAAGTAAGCCTCAGCAGTGCTTACCCTCCGCTCAGGGCTCATCACTGATAACCATAGAGAGGTTCCTCCTGACAGACCCTCAAAGTTGTTAGTTGTTATGCACTCTAGGCTCTCCCAAAGTCATTACTACCCTTCTCTCTCGATTTTGCTATTGAAAAGGGGAAAGGTTTTTTTGTCAGTTTCATTGTTTCTTGTTAATTACAGGCCTCTCCACAGCCTGGAGGGGGGGAAATTGACATAAAATGTGCTGGGAGTGAGTGAAAGCAAAGTTGGGCAGTTTTTGCAGGCGGCAGAGAGACAGGGAGCCTCCTCCTTTCATTCCTGCTTCTGATAGTGAACTGGGGTATTCCACTCACATCTTTTTTTAAAAAATCTACTATTTTGCGATCAAACATAAAATCAAATGTTAAATGAATAATATTTCTACAATGGCAATTTTGCGATATTACACAAACAAAGTTTAGAGGAGGTTTTTAACTGAGCTTCCTTGGGCTGGAATGCCTCTTTTCCTGCCCAACAGCTGATGGGGATGGGAGGGGGAGCTAAAACGGGAACGCAAGGAAGGGGAAATCAGGTTCTCTCCCTCCAGGCAGACAGCTCTCTCTCTCTCTCTCTCTCTCTCTCTCTCTCTCTCTGTGTGTGTGTGTGTGTGTGTGTGTATGAGAGAGAGAGAGAGAGCATGCACACACTGTAAGTTGTGTTCTTTTCCTCTCAGCCTGAAACAACCCTGACGTTTATTTTACTTGCACTTGGGGGGCATTAATGTTGCCCTTTTACACACCCACAAACCTGTGTTAACGTTATGGGGGGGAGTGAAGGGGCAGAAAGGAAGGCTAGAGCAGCGGAAGTGGCCAGCTAAGCAGATGGAAATGAAATGGAGTTGATGGGGAGTTTAGTGGGTGCAGAAAGGGGAGTATGTACAAGTTACGATCCACACACCCCCAGCAGGAAACATCAGAATAAGGCGACTACATGAGCGGAATGCAGCAAAGCAGAGGCATTTTTTCCCTTACTATTTGGATTTTCAGTGGATTGGTTTGATTCGCATTTAAAGGGAAATGCAGTGGCTCGCCTTCACTTTCCAAAAAAATCATGTGATTGCTGCAAATTAAAAGGGAATGCAGCCAGCCTCAATCTCACATTAAATTGCCATGTGAATGAGCCTGTCTAGCTCTACCTCCAGAAAACCACTTCCAGCTGACTCCACGCACTCCTCATCCCCACTTCTGACTCCATGTAAGGGTTCTGGGCCCGCAGGCAAACCACGGGGCAGAAAGCCTCCTTCTTGGTCCACAGGGAAACTAGACGAATAAGCTTGGCTGGAAACAATTTCAGCCTTCCGAGTCTCCGAGACAAACCTTGTGCAGCAATTCCTAGGCCTTGGAACTGCCTGGCTCATGTGATCTTAGGGGACGCCCTCCAGTGACCAACATCTAAATGCCAAGATAATATCTCAAAACTACAATCAATCTTTACATCTGGCATGACCATGCTGACCAGGTGCTGATGCCAGGCCTGTTTGTCACTGCTTCCATTATCTGCTGCTTCCTAGGTGGTCATCGGGGGGGGGGGGCTGGGAGACCCTGGTCTTCAATGCCGAGTTCTATCCCTAGCTATACCACTGCTCAAAAATGACTTCTGGGAAGCCCACAAGCAAAGCATGATGGCAAGAGTCTTCCCCCTTGCTGTTTGCCCTCCCCCCAGCAACTGGCTTTCAGAGGTAGACTACCTCTGAGCATGGATGTTTATTTATTTATTTAATTAATTTGTATCTCGCCCTTCCTCCCAGCAGGAGACCAGGGTGGCAAACAAAGCACTAAAACACTTTAAAATATCATAAAAACAGATCCTAAAACACATTAAAACAAAACAGCATTAAAAACATTTTTAAAACAACTTTAAAAAAGGGTTAAAAACATTATTTAAAAAACATATTAAACAATTCTGACACAGAGCAGACCGGGATAGGTCTCAACTTAAAAGTCTTGTTGAAAGAGAAAAGTCTTCAAAAGGCGCCGAAAAGATAGCAGAGATGGCGCCTGCCTAATATTCAAAGGGAGGGAGTTCCACAGGGTAGGTGCCACCACACTAAAGGTCCATTGTGCCATCATAGCTAACATCAGTTAATATAGACTTCACCTCTTCCATGAATGCAGCAAATATGCTTTTAGAGCCACCTGCCCTAGAGGTTATCCCCACCTCTTTTTGTAGTAAATTCCAGGAACTGGGCACTGTGTGAAGAAAGGCTTTGCTAGCAGCACCAGAGCTTTTCTGGGCCCAATCTCCCTCCCTGATGCACATAGCTTCCCTTGCCCCTTCCGTTCTGTCCACGTTTTCTGCATGTGGGATTTGACTTCAACTGACTGAGACAGCCACAATGGTCTTTTCCCCTCAGGGAGCAGAAGGTTTGCCCAGCAGGGTCCTGGAGGCCATCAAGCCCAGCCAAGATGTCCAGTTGGGCCTCCTCCTCTCCCCTTTTCAGCAGACTGAGGAGGGGAGAACTGTGATTCAAAACATAAAAATCTGCAAAACTGACCCACCAAACTCAAGGAGAGTTTCATGGCATTGTTGCCCCGTCCTTCACATTCTATGAATTTTCTCCAAATTGTTTCATGAGTTCTTCAGCACCTTTACTTCTGGAGTAAGTCAAGCAAGTCAAAGTTCCATAAAGCTAAACGCAAAACATCAAATTTTCTTCACAGAGATAATCTTCTTTAAAACATACTGACCTAGCAGTTCATATTATGTGATCAATAACAATACAATTTAAAATATACCATACTATGGCAAAACAATTTAACTTTTCTAACATGACAAGATGACATAGGACTCCATCAATAAAAATGTGCAAAGAGTTCCACCAGTTCTTCAGAAAACTTACTTGGGTGTGTGTGTGTTCCACTGAATATACTGAGGGCTGGGGGGGGGGCAGAGCTTGGAAAATTTACTTTTTTGAACTTCAACTCCCTTCAGCCCAATCCAGTGGCCATGCTGGCTGGGGCTGATGGGAGTTGTAGTTCAAAAAAGTAACTTTTCCAAGCTCGGGGGGGGGACTTTATTTCTTATTAGCCAGAAACAACACAAAAGAGGGAAACCACCTGACAATGGGACAGTGTGAAAATGAAGGCTTCAGCAGATAAAAGACTTCCAGTCGTTGTGGTATCCATGCCACTGGATCAAAGCCTTTTTCTGTCAAGATTGTGTGTTGATTGTTGTGCACCGATCTCCCCACATAAAACAAATTCACGCACAGGCGTCTTCTAACCAAATTATCTTGGAAGACAATCTTACTCAGCCGTGAGTGATCACCAGTGAATGAATGAATAACACATAACAAAATAAAATATTGGTTAGAAGACAAAAGTATGATTAAACCACCATGATGTGTACATGCAACACCCTAAATGGCCAAACTCGTTTTAACCATATGGTCATCTTCAGTGGCATGATACATAAGAAGGCATATTCCCAGGAATGTGGGGGCCAGTCGGCCACTGCTACATTTCTCCTCCCCAGGATGCCTCGGTGCCCCCTGGACCCTGCACAGGGCCTAACAAAGCCCCGTCTGAATCTCCTCCTCCTCCATTCTGCCTTAAGACTCTCACAAGATGCAGACTCAGGGCTTCAACAGCGAGCAATGTTTTTTTCTATTCCACAACCCCCCCCCAAAGAGTTCTGGAGAACTCAAAAGCTTGCGCACAATTTTGTGAAGTTATGGTTGGCCTAACAAAGAAACTGTCCTAATACAGATTTTTAAATAGTAATAAGTAGATTTATACACTCTAAAATGGACATTTATTTCACACTAGTTTACTTTAGGGTTCTTGGGAAAATGAAATTAATGTATATTTAAATCTTGATTACCCTCTTCCTCTGTGTTTTTGGAAAACATATTCCAGGTGGAACTCTCCAAATGGTTTAAGGGGGGGAAAACCTCAAGTTACAGCTTATTGGGGCTGGAGAGAGTTTCCAACCATCCATTGCAAATTGGTTAAGACAGATTCCACAAAGTTGGACTAAATAAACCCAAATTATTTTGTCTAAATACTCCTTGAGTATCCAACTACATAGGAACAAGATGTATCTACTGCTTGTCCTTCAGTCTGAACCTATTCTGGAGAAGCTCAAACTTTAGGAAGAACTGAGCCATCTGACTAATCGGTCAGCCCACCTCTGTTGGGTGGGTACAATTGAGGGCCCTTCCAGCCTGTTCTGAGTGTGCATGGGTGTATTCTGAAACATGTCATTAATGCAATAATTGTGCATTAGCGGTAGATAGTGCTCTAGTGACCATCCACACATCATTCCACTTTATTAGTTCTACAATGCTTCCCAAGTGTTACTGCCTTATTGACATCTGGATGGGCAACTCTTGCACTATGTGTGCAGCAAGCAAGACAGAAAATAAACCAGAATGTTTGTGGTATGAAATGTTACAGGATTTCAGCAGGAAGCTATAGGACATGGGATATCTGGAAACGAAGCTGTCCATCCACCCTTAAACTTTTGCAGGAGCATATAACCATCCCAATTCTGTCATAAGCCCAAGTCGACATGAATGCACAAGAATAAGGGCATCGGGAGGGTCCTCTAGTTTAAAAAGCCAACATTCTTTAAGGCTAAATACATAACATAATATCAGTGGTGGCATGTGGCTCCATGTCAGCGTGGCAGTGGAATCTGCTCCAGGTTTTAGTTGGAACTTTCAAGGAGCTTAGACAGCTCCTTGAAAGTTTAGACTAAACCTTGGAGAGGATTCCCCTTCTTCACTGACATGGAGCCACCAATCACCAGTGCATAATATTTTCTTAAAGGACTCTAAGAACTCAGTGAGCTAACAGTTCAAATGACACATCAATATTATTAGTTATTAAACTTATATCCTGCCCTTCCACCCAAAAGAAGGCTATTATTTGTCCCCGCACTGCAAAGCTTAGCATGTGAAATAAGGATACAACTTAAAATACTGTACTATGGCAAAACAAGGTTCCTCTTCTAATATTACATGATTATTTAGTACTCAATAAAATGTGGAAACAGATATTATACACCCCACCCTTTTAACAAAATACCATAAGGTGGCTTACAAAAATATCACTACTAGAAGACAAGATAAAATCCAACATTTTTTTAAAAAAATCACAGCAATTTAAAACAGCAGCAGAGAACACAACATCTCTAAAAAGAGCCCACTTGAAGAAAAGTGTGTTCATTGCCCACCTGAGAGCAAGCAGTGAAGGAGAAACTAGGAAGACTTCCCTGGAGAGGCTGATCCGAATCCTGATGGGGGCTTCTCGTGTTGTGGTTTCACAGCCACCTTTTGGGCCCGTCAGTCTGGAGCAGTCTTCAAGGGCAACCCCACAGAAAGTGCCTCACAATAATCTAACCTGGAGATGAAGAGCAGGAATGACCCAATCCAGGCCTAGTTTGCTCCCCCCCCCCCGGAAAGAATGCAGCTGGCATACAAAACAACGGTTGATGAACAACACTCCTGGCTTCTTACCAGAGTTCCATAAGAAAAGTTAATTTTTTGTATTTAACATTTCAACATATATGCTGGTTGAAGAATGGCTGGTCCTGATACAGAGCTGGCTCCAAATCAGTTGGAGAGGCTTAACAAGGCCTGATACTGATATATAAATTAAACCCAGGCAGTTTGCACATTCTTGAACACCAGTAGTGTAGTCATCCAGGGTCTCCAGGAGTCTTAGACCCTTTACTTTTTTGGGAGCAGGGTCCCAATGTCTCCAGCATCCTGTGAGCCAATCAGCGTGAAATGGGAGTATGTTAGCCACTGCGAAGAGTCCTCTTAACATGCTTCCTTATCCTTTCCTGCTGATTGGAGCCAATCAGAGTGAAAGGAGGTGAGTCAGCCACTTAGAAGACTCTTTTCAGTAGCTAACACTTTTGTGCTTACTGGCTTCTAGGAACATCTGTTGCTGTGGGAGAAGGCATTGACAAGAATCTTATTCTCAACCCAGCACCAAACAAAGAACGAGAGGCGTGGCTGTGACTATGACGAAGGGACCCTGCATTTCTGAATTTGCCACTACACATGCATAATGATCTTACAGAGAAGGAGATGGTGTTTGATCACTGGCCTGGATGGCTTCAAGAGAGAAGGAAGAGTCAGGTCATGCCCATCAAGAGCTGTAAGCCACGAGGGCTACACGGAGCCTCCCCCTTCAGAGGCAGTCTACTTCTGAATTTCAGACGTTCAATTCAAGGGCAAAGAGCAGGGGAGGCCTCTTGTCCTCGTGTCATGAGTTTCCTGGAGACACCTGGCTGCCCATTATGTAAAGCAGGAGGGTGGACTGGCTGGACTTTTGCTCTGAGACTGATCCAGTGGGGCTGTTCTTAAGACAGAAGGGAAAGGCGGCAGTACTTGCTGCCCCCCCCAAACATTCATCCAAAGGTGTGAGTGGAGCCTACGTGGGTGCCATCCTGCTCTGCACGGTCACATCCCCAGATATATCACACACACAGAGTTAGTTAACAAGTGGCTTACAGAGATTTAAACAAGGCTTGCTGTGACACATTCCCATGGTTGGCTTCGCTGACTCAAGGATGCAATGCCTTTCCCCCTTCCTCCCTCGCCAAGCGGAGCCGTGCTCCAGCATATAAAAACAGAGCAATGTGTAACGGCCTTATTACGGCGCTGGGACTGCTGCATCCGTTCCTGGAGCCAGAGTCCATCAAAGAAATCCTATAGAGCTGCTTCCGATGCAATATATATATATTATATCAAACTCGTATAAAGGGATCCCACTCTTGGAGAGGTTACTATAAAGGGATATCAATGTTATGAGAGAGAAATTTATGTTCTTTTTGCCACATTAGAGAAAAGCACACACCAAGGGGGTGAGGGTGTGTGGGGGAGAGAGAAATGAACTGCTTAGAAAGATTAATGGCTGCAAAAGCCCTTCTGAAGCGGAGTTGCTCACATTCAAAGCCTCCATTTCTTCCTTCATGGGGGCCTTTGATTAACACTTGAACAATTGATGGTCAGCACTGGAAGTCATTAACTCTAATATGGTTTTTTTACCTTGTTTTGTTTAATCAGTGCAGCTTTTTATAATTCAAAGCCTGGAAATCGAGAGAAGAGGCTACTTGATCATGTGCACTTACATGCTATTTACATTTACAGCCTATTCCAGAATTTTTAGTACTGCCGGGATTTCAGAGAATCAGAGAATAGTAGAGTTGGAAGGAGGCTATAAGACCATCAAGTCCAACCCCCGGCTCAATGCAGAAATCCCAGTTAAAGCAGACCCGACAGGTGGCCGTCAGGCTGCTTGAACGCCTCAAGTTTCGGAGAGCCCGCTACCTCTCTAGGTAATTGGTTCCATTGTTGTACCGCTCTAACAGTTAGGAAGTTTTTCCTGAAGTTCAGTCAAAATCTGGCTTCCTGCAACTTGAGCCCATTATTCTGTGTCCTGCACTCTGGGATGATCGAGAAGAGATCCTGGCTCTCTTCTGTGTGACAGCCTTTCAAGTACTTGAAGAGTGCTATCACATCTCTTCCCAGTCTTCTCTTCTCAAAGCTAAACATGCCCAATTATTTCAGTCTCTCCCCATAAGGTTTTGTTTCCAGTCCGCTGATCATCGTCGCCCTCCTCTGAACCTGTTCCAGTTTGTCTGCATCCTTCCTAAAGCGTGGTGTCCAGAACTGGACACAGTACTCAAGATGAGGCCTAACCAGTGCTGAATAGAGGGGAACTAATACTTCACACAATTTGGGAACTGAAAATTTCTTCTTCATTCCCCCTCCCTCCCATTCACCATAAATTAATGAGAAAAGGGTTTTCATTCAAAAATTAGCAAATGAGAGAGGTGGGGGTGTTGTGACTGCACTTTCGAGGTGGCAAAGGTGGTGATGGTGGTGGTGATGGTGAGCATCCTTTTTTTTCATTCTGCGAACCATATTTCCAGGGTTATGCATTCTGCTGCCTCTCTGGTTTCCTGAAAACCCTATAACATTCTCAGCTGGGCTTTTCCTGGAATTGTGGAAAGCCAGGGAGGCTGCAGAATGCCTGATGGTGAGAGCTGTTAGTTCTATCTTTTTTTTAAATGAAGTATTTCTACTTTAAAGAAATCAGTGAAGAAAGCATTTTTTTAAAAAGATAAAAGAAGCACTTCCCTTAAATCCAAAGTCAGTGAGCTGGCCACTGATCTAAGGCTCCTGCTAGCCACCTAGCCAGCTTCCCACACTTCAATTAGAGCCCAGGAGAGAACATCATAAAGTATCTCCTTTCTCCAGGGCCAGCACCAGAGGGCAGCCAGGTTGGGTCCTGGTCGAGGGCCCCTGCAGTCCTCAAGGACCTCTCCTTAGAGTGGGAGGGTGGCACTCCCATTCCGTGATCTGCGGCAGCATTGGGTCCTGCATCCCGCCCCTGTTGTGTATTGCATAGATGGAGCGCCCAAGCACCCTCTCCAGTACAGACAGTAAAGGCTTTAATAAGCCCATGCTCATGTCCCACCTACCTCTCCCATCACCCAATATGCCTGCCATCAGCCAAAATGGTGGTGGGGGCTTCCCTAAGGGGCTGACACCCCCACTGCCATCTTGGTTGATGGCAGGCATGTGCACTATGTGCACACATCATTCACATGACATGAGAGGTAGGTGGGGCATGCCCTGCGCCTTCTGTATCAAGCGATGTTGGGGTACGGTGCTGTGGACCTGGGGCAGGCTGGTACCCAAAGGCCCAGTCATGACTGGTGCCGGCCCTGCCTATCCTTGTGGCTTTCTGAGGCCAGGAGAAGCCAGGGAGGCTGCAGAATGCTAGAGAAATGTTTAATAGAAAGGAAAACACACACACACACTCAGCCACCTCACCACAATAAGGTAACCTCAACCCCACACCCCCTGAATTTGCTAAGAAGTACGCGTGTGGAAGCCCATTTTCCAGAGGAAGAAAACTTTCAAGAAATTAGGGAACAGATTTCAGCACATCACTAGGAGAGAAAAAAGTTCTGCAAGTTAAGAACTGGCTCGCTGTTTATTTTTAAGACATTTATATACTGCATAATCGCTAAGCAGTGTGCATAAAAACAATCCAGAGAATGAAACAGTGAAAATTCATCATAAAACTAAACATAAACATGAAAACTACCTTCAAATGCCTGCTAGAATAAGTAGAGAGACGGGTTCTAGCTCAGCCTTCTCCCTGATGTGCTAGCTTATTACCTGAAGGGAGATTACAACAGAAACAGGGAAGCGTACATCAATGCCGTCCCTGCCTAATTGTTGCGGTTCATTCTGCCTCATTCCCATTTGCTGCATGAGTCAATGAGGCCACAGTGATGGCTGCTGATTAGTACAAGACGACATTGGCTGCACGGAAGTTTCAGAGGGTTCGAGACATTAGAAGCAGCTGGCAAGGTTAGTAACTGCTGGAGTCTAAAGACAACGGCAGTGGCTGCTATGCAGCGTCTATGGTGCAATCCTCAGTCCCAGACAGTAGCGTAGTGGCAAATTCAGAGGTGCAGGATCCCTTCATGTGAATCACAGCCATGCCCCTCCCCACCTTTTTTTTGCTGTGGGATTGAGAATGAGATCCTTCTTAATGCCTAGGAGCCAATAAGCATGAACGAGGAGAGTGTTAGCACTGAGAAGAGTCTTCTCAGTGGCTGACTCACCACCTTTCATTCTGATTGGCTCCAGGCAGCAGAGATGGACAAGGAAGCATGTTAGAAGACTCTTTTCACTGGCTAATAGACTCCTCTTTCATGCTGATTGGCTTGTAGGATGCTGGAGACATAGGGACCCTGCTGGGACCCTGCTCCAAAAAAAGTAAAGGGTCTAAGACCCCCTGGGACCCTGTACGACTACACCCCTGGTCCTAGAGGGCCTTGTGGAAGGACTGACGCTCTGCTCAGCAGCAGTTTGGTCTTTAGTCTTCACACGTGAAACAAAACCCAACTAAGAAATCGTCCCCAAGCCTTCTTTTTTCCTCCTCACTTCCAATCCTGTTTCCTTTTGTGCTGTCTTTTAGATTTTAAGTCTGAAGGCAGGGACTGCCTTCGCATTGTCATTCTGAGGGAGTTTGTGAGTTTCCTTTCATTTGAAAAAATCACCTCTCTGGTTGTCTCCATCCTGAGACGGTGTTTTTTTTTTTAATTTGGAGAGTGGAATAACAATGCTTTCCATAACAAGAGCCACTTCCAGACTTTCACTATTTTGCAGGTGGGATTCAGTCATATACTGGCAAATTAAAATTGCATAATTAAAATGGATTGGATAGTCTTGTGCAACAATTCACACACACAAGAAGACTTTTGGCAGGAAGGAAAGTGATAGATTCCAGTGCATTTGCACTGAAAAATGTTGGACAACAATTGCTGGATGCTACATTGTACAACCTTCCTGCAAACAAATCAAAAGGAGTGCACAATAAACAAGAGTTGTATAACCTCCACCCTTCAAACTTTATGAAACAAATCAGAATAAATGCTCAATCAACAGGTTGCCTGGAAGCCACTACCATTATCATCATTATTCTGCAGACTTCTTGGTCGCCTCTTACCTGAAGATTTCTCAGCATCTCACAGCATCAGACTACATGGGCTCACAACAGAGGATTGTTCTCTGTTAGCAGCAAGAAAGGGCCTCATCCCACAAGCCAGCCTCCTGCCATCGCCCTCAGCTTTGGGCCCTGTCCTTTTGGCAATTGCACGGTTCTCTCCCTTGTATGCAATCATCAAGGCCACCAAAAAAGATGCCTCTCTCCAATGGCACCAGCCTGGCATGGATGTGGCCTGCCTTTTAAACAGGCTGCAAGCAGAAGAGAGAGACCAAGGGGAGATGACTCTACAGAAAATGAGGCTAATGAATGGGGGGGCTGGAGCGGAGAGCCTCCCTGTTCAGCCTCAAAGCCCCTGCAAAGGAGCAGCTGCCCGGCCGAGTAGATTGGAGGCTGGGGAGGGAATCTCACCCATCACGGCTGCTGCAGGAACAATGAAGAAACCGCTTGTCCTGGGGATGGTCTTTCACTGTTGCTTCATGGTAGAAGAAGCACAGCACAAGAGTCTTTGCCCAGAGCACAGCTGTAGTTGTACGGGGTCTCAGGGGGTCTTTTTTGGGAGCAGGGTTCCAGTGTCTCCAGCATCCTACAAGCCAATCAGCATGAAAGGAGAGTGTGTTAGCCACTCTGAGAGTCTTCTGACATGCTTCTTTGTCTTATCCTGCTGATTGGAGCCAATCAGAATGAAAGGAGGCAAATCACACACTGAGAAGACTCTTCTCAGCAGCTAACACTCTTCCCTTTCATACTGATTGGTTCCTAGACATTAACAAGGATCTAATTCTAAACCCCACAGCAAAAAAAAATGGTGGGGAGGGGGCGTGGCTGTGAATAACATGAGGGGAACCTGCACTTCTGGACTTGCCACTACACTATGGCCCAGAGTCTCCAACTGCTAGCCAGCAGCAGTTGCCAGGTGCTCCTGGTTTTCAAGGGCACCCCCTTCCTCCTTGGCCTGGAAGGACTCTTTGCTCAAACCCTGGTGCCGTAGGCTCAGTGTGTAGTGGAGCCTCCAGAGCTTGGAAGATTACTTTTAAAAAGTAATAAATTACAGTTACAGTTACATGGCCCCAAAAAGTAGTAATTACCGTTACAATTACAATTGCTCTGAAAGTAACTGATTACTTTACTTTTCCTCCAAAAGTAATCACTACAATTACATTTCAGTTCCTTTTAAAAAACACCTACAAGGTGCTGGCCTTGGCTGCTGCACATCTAAGTAGCCTAAAACAACATTAAAAATAAACACACACATACAGAGGTAGTAGAATAATTATTTTTATTCATAAGATAGCAATGGTGGTCTCTCCGCTGGTAAGGGAGTTGGGGAGGGAGGCAGAGGCCACTACTCAGATCTTTGCACGTCCAACCAAGTGCAACCCCCCCACTCAGCCAGCCAGCATAATCTCTCTCACTTAACCACCTCCCGGACCCTGCCCTGCCACCAACTAAGGGACACTCACTCAAGCAAACATTTTCCCCTGAGATGTAAAAAAGTTAAAATACTGCAAATGCAGCACAGTAGCCAGAGAGGGTGGTGGAGGCCACTTTGTGTGCCAAGTGCAAACACAGTCTTCTCTCTCTCTCTCTCTCTCTCTCTCTCTCTCTCTCTCTCTCTCACACACACACACACACACACACACACACACACACACGTACACGTATGTTGTCATCTTTCACCTCCACAGTTCTTTATCACCATTCTGCTGCTGCCTCCTTCTCCTCCTTTACCCATGTTCTTGACCTCCAGATCCTTTTTCCCTCCACTCCATTCTTCACCACCACTATCCGTTTTTTTTTAAATAATTGTTTTCTCCACTCCACCCCGTCTCACTCTCCGCCTCCTCCCTCGTCGCCTCCTGCCCATCCACAGAGCACGAGGAAAGAGCGACACTGCACAGAAGCCCAGTTTGAGGCACATAATTTTCATCCACAAATCAGAGGAGCAGAAGACTTCCCCTGCTCCCCCCCAAGTAATGCCCAAAAGTAATTCTGGAAACGTTAGAATTACTCCATAAAAGTAGTAAAATTACTCCTGTTACAATCAAAATGTAAAGGAATTACCCACTCGTTACTCAAAAAAGTAATGAATTACAAGTAATTACTTGTAACTAGTTACTTCCAAGCTCTGGGAACCTCTGCTTTGCACACAGAAGGCCACAGGTTCAATCCCTGGCAGCATCTCCAGGCAGGTCGGGGGGAGACCCCTGCCTGAAACCCGGGAGTATTGCTGCCAATCAGTGCAGGCAAGACGGAGCTAGATGGACCTGACTCGGTATACAGCAGCGTCCGATGTCTCCAACCTTCCCTCATGAAAATACAGAGATAGTTCAATGTGCTTCCCATACAGTGTCTTAGTAATCCTTACAAACAACCCTATGAGGTAGGCCAGCCAGTTCCGGTATCCCTGTACTGCAGGCTGGGAACAGGCTGACAGATCTTGTGGCTTGCCTAGGGCTGTCAGGAGAAACAGGGCCAAGGGTGGTGACAGTTAAACCTGCATCTCTCCAGTTCACAGCTCAGCCTTTTGGCTCCTGTGCAGCATCAGCTCTGCACATACCTTTGGCAATCTGCAGGGGTGCCATCCCATGGCAGAAGGTTCTGCGGCTGATGGGAGTTGTAGTTCAAAACATCTAGAAAGAACCAGATTGGACAAGGCTGTTCGAAAAACTAGGCACCACGGAAGGAGTACCCCAACATCCTTCTGCAGTTTTTATTCTTTTCTGTGGTTCATCTTGCTGAGTCATGAGAAAGAGTGCAGAAGCGCCCCCCCCCATATTCAAAAGTGAAGATTATAAAACTTTGTGGGGGTTTTGTGGCCTCACTGATGTGCAACATCCAACCAGCTCCAGTTATTGTCTGTGTTTTGCTACTGTTGAATGTTTGTCATCTTTGATTTTATATTTTAAAAATATTGCATGCCTCAGAGAGCGTTCTCCTCTGCACAAAATATGCGGGACAGAAACTGCAAGACAAAACAAATA
The DNA here is from genome assembly GCF_030035675.1 of Rhineura floridana. Lineage (NCBI taxonomy): Eukaryota > Metazoa > Chordata > Lepidosauria > Squamata > Rhineuridae > Rhineura > Rhineura floridana. The sequence goes on from NC_084497.1 coordinate 13,011,232, forward strand.
ATTCCCAAGCGTCAGAGCGACAAGCAGAGCCCTTTTTAAATCAGCTGCTCCATTCTCAATTTTCCCAGCCAAAAAAGTGTCGCAACCATTCACTCCCTGCACATACATTGCCGTTTATGGCGGGATTTGGGGGGGGGAGGGGAGCAGAGGAGGAGAGAGAAAGATTTTGCACTACTGGAGATAACAAAGATGTCATTAAAATAATAATTAAAAGACAAAGCTGCCACGTGTGCAGTCAGGGTTTTGCGATAATAAACCACATTTCAATGTGCATTAAGCCCCCTAATGATCGACTCCGTGTGTCTTACAGGGTCAAATCAATGTCTTCACAGAAAATAAGGAAAAGAAGAAAAGGAAAATCAATTAAGCCCCATCCATTGTCCCTTCCAGGAGAGCTCATTGTTTGCATTTGTCTCCTATCTCACCATTTGTCACTTGCATTCTGCCCAATTTTGCAAACAAAAGCCAGGATGTCAGTGCCAAGGTCACCAGAGTTGGATCTAATTCCTGCACAATGTGGCTGTTTTCTCCTCCCCTCTGAAGCTTTCACTGAAACTGCGGCATGAAAGAAAGCAAAACAGAAGTCTTAGAGCCTCACTAGAATCCAGAACACCCGCCCATGAGATCTACAAGGGTGCCACCTCTCTCATCCTTCAGATCCTTTATAGAATCATAGAATAGTAGAGTTGGAAGGGGCCTATAAGGCCATCAAGTCCAACCCCCTGCTCAATGCAGAAATCCAACTCAAAGCATTTCCAACAGATGGCTGTCCAGCTGCCTCTTGAATGCCTCCGGTGTCGAAGAGCCCACTACCTCTCTAGGTAATTTAGGAGTATGACATAACATCCAGGTCCTTACCCACAGTCAAAACTAAGACGCGCTATGTTTACATGATGCTATGAGAGCCTCCATATTCAGGGGCAGCATACCTCAGAATACCAGATTCTGATGGGCAACAGCCTTCATACCCTGTTTATGAGCCACTGCATGAGATGCTATGAGAGCCTCCATATTCAGGGGCAGCATACCTCAGAATACCAGATTCTGATGGGCAACAGCCTTCATACCCTGTTTATGAGCCACTGCAGGAAACAGGATGAAAGGCTCAATAAATGTTTGATCTGATCCTGCAGGACTCTTTGAATGTTCTTCCCATCCTGTCCACCCTATCACTCTCCTCTCTCCCATTTCCCCCCTCTGTCAGTGCCTTGGGACAGGGACCTGTTCTTTGCAGATGCTAATCAGTGGCGTACTGGGAAATTTTAAATCATCACCCACCTGAAGGAGAGCCCCAAATGCAGGCAGCTGTGTGGATTTATCATAATACCCATCTATCAATCACAGAATAGATGCCTCTAGAATAAATTCAATTGTAAAACGCATTGAGCTTTAACCAAAGATCTTCAGACAGCTGAAATGCAACTTTAGCTTTTGATGAGAAATGCAAACCATCTGGCAAAGAAGTGTCACCATTTGAACTGCTAGTGTTTACCATCAAAGGAAAGAAAGACCCAGTCTTTCCTTGACTATTTTGCTTATTCTCTGAATTACCCTGTACTAATCTATCAAACAAATTTGATTTAATTCTAACCAACGGAGATGACTTAGTGGATGAAGTGGCAGTTATGGAAAATGATAAGTAAGGTCCCATGGCAAGCCGCCCTAATGAGAAAAGGAGTCCAAGATGGGTGGGAGTTTCTAAGAAAGGGAAGTCTAAAGGCACAATGGCAAACAATTCAATCAAGGAAAAAAGGGGGAAGGCAGAAGAATCAGCCAACGTGGCTTCACAGAAAGCTCAGAGATGACCTAAAAATAAAAAAGGAGACATCCAGGAAGTGGAAGGAAGGCCGGGCCACAAAAGAAGAGTTCGGGCAGGTAGCACGGAATTGCAGGGATGGCGTCAGGAAGGCTAAAGCTGAGAATGAGCTGAGGCTAGCGAGAGATGCCAAAAGCAACAAAAAAAACCTTTCTTCAGATACGTCCACAGTAAAAGACAGAGAAAAGAAACAGTGGCACAGTTACTCAATGAGGATGGCAAAATGATAACAGATGGCAAAGAAAAGGCAGAAGTGATTCGAGACATAAGGAAGACAGAGAACTTCACAGCGGTTTGGTTTTATTAGATTCTATGTCTACAACATACTCCCGGATATGGAATAGTTACCCCATAGTCAATAACAGATTTGAAACACGCTCCCTGGAATGATCCAATGAAGGCAAATAGGAAAATATTAGAATTTAATAAACATGTAATTGATTTAAAGTACAGTGAAAATGGAAGGCCCAATTTAACACTCGAATGTATGGAAGTGTGGAAATATGAAAATGTAATGCTGAAATTTGTTAATTTGTTTATTTTTAATCTAATACTTCTATTGTTTTTATGAGTTTATTATGTTTAACGAAATTAATAAAAAAAATAAATTAAAAGTAAAGAAAAGGCAGAAGTGCTCAATTCCTACTTTGGCTCAGTCTTCTCCCAAAAGAGGCTCTATGACCCTCCTGGGAAATGTGAAGTTGAAGGGGCAGGATTGCAGCTTGGGATTGATAGACAAATGGTCAAGGAACACCTAATCACTTTGAACGAGTTCAGTTCTCCAGGGCCCCATGAACTGCATCCTAGAGTGTTGAAGGAACTGGCTGAAGAACTCCCAGAACCGTTGTCTATTATCTTTGCGAAATTGTGGAGGATGGGTGAAGTGCCAGATGACTGGGGGAGGGCTAATGTTGTTCTAATCTTCAAAAAGGGCAAAATGGAGGAACCTGGAACTACAGACCAGTCAGCCTGATATCAATCCCTGGGAAAATTCTAGAGCAATTTATAAAGCGGTCAGTCTGTAAGCACCTTGAAAAGAATGCAGTGACTACTAGAAGCCAACATGGATTTATCAAGACCAAATCCTGCCAGACCAATCGTATCTCATTTTTGATTGGGTAACCTCTCTAGTAGACTGTGGGAATGCTGTGGACATAATACTGTATATCTTGACTTCAGCAGAGCTTTTGACAAAGTGCCCCATAATATTCTGATTGGTAAGTTCGCTGAATGTGGGCTGGATGGAACAACTATCAGGTGGATCCACAGCTGGCTACAGAATCGTATTCAAAGAATGCTTATCAATGGTTCCTTCTCAAACTAGGGGGAGGTAACAAGCTGGGTACCGTAGGGCTCGGTCCTGGGCCCTGTGCACTTCAACTTCAATGACTTGGATGAGGAGATGCGGGTTTATCAAATTATTTGAAGAGTGCTATCATATCTCCCCCTCAGTCTTCTCTTCTCAAAGCTAAACATGCCCAGTTCTTTCAGTGTCTCCTCATATGGCTTTGCTTCCAGTCCCCTGATCATCTTCAGTGCCCTCCTCTGAAACTGTTCCAGTTTCTCTGCAGCCTTCCTAAAGTGCTGTGTCCAGAACTGGATGCAGTACTCAAGATGAGGTCTAACCAGTGCTGAGTAGAGGGGAACTAATACTTCATGCGATTTGGAAACTATACTTCTGTTAATGCAGCCTAAAATAGCATTGGCCTTTTTTGCAGCCACATCACACTGTTGGCTCATCACACATGCTGGCTCATCAACAACAATCTCAACATCCTTCTCACATGTAGTACTGCTGAGCCAAGTATCCCTCATCTTATAACTGTGCATTTTGGCTTCTTTTTCCTAGGTGTAGAACTTTGCACTTATCCCTTTTAAATTTCATCCTGTTGTTTTCAGCCCAATGCTCCAGCCTATCAAGATACCTTTGAATTTTGTTTCTGTCTTCCAAGGTATTATGCTGGGGGAGAGTTGGGTACCACTAGGGGCCGGAATAAGCCCTATGTCATAGGGGAAAGAGTGCACAGCTAATAACTGGCATGAGTGGGCTTTCGCTCTAGAGATTTGGCCTGTGCTCCTCCCAAGTTCAGAGTAGCATCAGAAGGTGCCTCACATCGTCAAACCATTGATCCACCTACCTCAGTACTGTTGACACTGACTGGTAGCAGCTCTCCAGGGTTTGAGACAGGCCTACCTGGAGATGCTGAGGAATGAACCTGGGACCTTTGGCATCATGTAGGACAGATGTCCTGCCACTGAGCTATGGTCCTTCCCCCCAAATGAACCAGGACAGTTTCTGAACCAAATGCCAGAAGTGGAACAGGTGTAGTTGTGTAGCCACAACTTTTCGCTCTATCAGTTTATCTGCAGGGCCATTTGCATCCCTCCCCTCTCTTTGTTATGTTACCAGGGCACATGTTTCCATTGATAACCCCCCCTCAAAAAGAAGCAATCTTAATGTGACCATATACAGTATATGATTGCATCAAGATCCTTTTGTTGAAGTGGGTGTTGGGTTTTTTGTTTTTTTCCTTCTGTCTTCCCCCCACCCCAAAATATTTTATCAATGCATGCACACTTATAGAGCAGAGAAACAGACATGAATGAGCCAAAAGCTGTGGCAAAATAAGCATGCACAGTGCGCTAAACAGAATGTGGAAATACAGAATGAAACAACAGGGGATTCCTAATGCATTGTTTCAGCTTCAGAAACAAGTCCAAGGAATTCAGAACTCCAAAATTCAGGAAGAAATTCACAGGAGAAGGAGTAGAGAAGCATCCCTATTAAGCAAAAGGAGAGGGGCAGAAAGGAGTTTGGAGGCTGGGGACTTAGATATCTGAAATCCAAGCATGCCGCTACATCTTAGAGCTGATGACAAACTCTCAGACCATTTGGTGGGCAACAACTGTCTGGGGAAAGAGTCCATCATCAGGCTGAGCGCGAGGTTCTCCCAGGTCCCTCTCACCTTCCCTCCAGCTTCACTGGGTGGTATTTCTGTCTGCAGAGAAGAATCCACTAGAGAATAGCTAGAGGCCGAGGGTGGTCATGCAACAGGTTGTAATAAATTGCATCCTTTCATCTCGAATTCAAGGGCTGATGGGTTCTGACAGCTGAAAGGATTGTGCAGGTATATATGACTGAACACACAGCAAGACGTAATTTGCCTCTTGCCATCACCGCCGTTTCCATTAGTCATTAAAAATGAGGAGTTCAGGAGGCTGGAGTTGCAGGTGTTCCCTCAGCCCATTTTGGAGCAGCTAGAGGTTAGTCATCTGCCATTTTGCCCTCATTTCAGGCAATCAAAATGCAGCCGGCAGATGGATCAGTCCAAGCTCCGGCATACACAGTGCAGCTTGTGTTGTTGTTGTTGTTTAAAAGCATAAGCCGAAGAGGACCCGCTTGCTATTCCGGGCATCAGCATTAAAGCAACATTAAGCAAGGCGTGCTGATGACTCAAGGCCACAGGGCCCGCTTGTGGCTGTCAAAGAGCCGAGCGAGGGGGTGGTGGTGACTGATGGGGGCCTGCCTAAACCAGCATCTCCTGTGTCAGTTGTTACTCCCCCCCGCCATGCACAAAAAAACCCCAAACAAACCTGAGAGTCAAACTAAGCATCTCCACGCCAACATGCACACACAACCTCTACCATGTTTTAATGCAGGTAGAAGGCTTTTAAAAAACCTGTCATCCTCCATGCGAGGCCTCAGATCGGACGTGGACTGGTCTGACCCCACCTGATCTGTGACCTTCTGCAGCTCTGTACAGGGCCTCATAAACAGATGGGGCAAAATGAATTAAAACAAAAAAAAACTCCTTTGTGGTTTCTCTGCGATTATTGCCAGCATTCAGGCGGCTCATTTTAATTGGCTAATGGGAACCCAATATCAAGCAATTAGATAATTTATGTTGAAAAGCCTTGCCTGTGATGCTTACCCCCCTTCCCTCCCCAGCAGACCCCATTTAGTGTTATAATTTACACTGTGTTGTGGAGGATGAGATGCACTTTAGTCAGCGGAGCTGTTGCTTTTATTTATTTATTATTATTATTATTATTTTGCATTTCTTGCATTTGTTAACACGATTGGTCTGAATGCATCAAAGAGAAACAACCACAAGCCACTAAGTGATAAACAGGAGATATTATTTTTAGGCAAGCATTGCCCATTTAGGAGGATCCTCCACATAATGCTTTCGACCTGACTCCTTTGAATGCTCGGGAACATCCAGCTCAGTCTGCATTCCTCTGAGCCTACCTAACTTCCCATTTGCCACCAGTTCAGAGGGTAGCCCGGGCTGTCTGCTTCCCCCTCAGCCTCAGTTTTGCCTTTGGAGACCTCAGCAGGGGGCAGGAGGATGGGAGGAGGGGAAGCAGAGTCAGCTGGCTCCATCTGTCATTGGCTCTGGCTCCACCTACTGGGGGCCTCCTTGCCTTCCACCTTACCAGCCCCAGTGGGCACCAGCCAAGTTCTACGCACATCCACCTTCCATCTGCCACCCTCTTATCCTCCTTTTTGGCATTAGGGTCCTCCTGTCCTTAAAGCCCCTTAGATTTAATCACACAGTTGCCGGTCCAATCTGAATCCTTAATAATTACGTGATTCTTCGATTTTGTATTCTAAACTCAGGGTTATTTGTCCATCATCTCTGAAAAATCCTGGAGAACAGATGAAGTGTCACAGGATGGTAGACAGGCAAATACTGTCCCAACCTCCAAAAAAGAAAGGGGGCCACTGAAAAGCTGGGAAACTAAAGACTCATCCTAGAGAATATTACTAGAACCAGATGATAAAAGAGTCAGCTTGTAAGCATCTCGATTAGTCGGAGCCAGCATGGACTTGTTAAGAATGAATCCTGCTAAGCTAGTCTTCTCTCTCTCTCATTCTCTCTTAAAAAACAAACAAACCTGGTTTAGTAGTTTAGTGGATTGTGGGACTGCCGTAAATGTAAATTATTTTTATTTCAGCAAAACATCTGCAAAGTCCCCCATGAGATTTTGGTTAGCAACCTGGTTATATGCTTTCATTACAGGTTCTTAAGCACAGGCTGGATGGCATAGGCCGGCAGGCAGGCAGATATTTATTTATTTATTTATGCATTTCTTTGTTTATTTTATAGGCTGATATACTGCACAATAAGCAAAGTATCTGATGAACATAACACATCCATAAAACAAGGTAAAAATAACTTAACATCATCTGGACAGTGAGCCACAATAACCAGTGGACTGAGTTATACGTCAGAAAAGGGCATTAAGCAGGCATTTGATGGTCCGTTGAGGACTTCTTTCCAACTCTATGATTTCATTTCCTAGTGATAGATAGATAGATAGATAGATAGATAGATAGATAGATAGATAGATAGATAGATAGATAGATAGATAGATAGATAGATAGATAGATAGATAGATAGATGTGTATTGAGCCCACAAGAGCAGAAGTCTTCCATCTTATTTTTCCTGCCCCACCTCTGGGGAATGGGCTCTAGCTCCTTTTTGAACTTTAAAAGAATTACTTTTAAATAGACACAGCAACTATATGGATCTCTCAGTGCCACAGGGCAAATATCACACAGCATAGCCTCTTCCCTGCCCCCCACCCCCATGACAATGGATGTGCAGGTTGAGATGGAGTTTGAACTTCAAACAGAGAATTGTGGGTTGAACATGTCCACCAAATCCTGTTCCAAAATCTCAGTGTTCAAGGAAGACACAAATTGTCAGCCTCAAACCTGGGAGCCACATGCAACTCTGCAGGCCTCTCCGGCAGGCTTTCGGGAATCACAGTAGGACAGCCAGCCCTTCTCCTCATGCCATGCCCCTCAGTGGCCTTGCTCTGCACCCTCCTCAAGTGCTTTCCCCTGGCTGTGATGTGTCCTCAGACTGTGATAATGGAGAGGGGTGTGGGTGCAGAAACCACCTTGCCTCTGCATGCAGCAAGGCAAGACTCAAGAGTCACATCCATTCATTCTCCCACTTTAATCTCCACTAGTGCTTTGAGCGAGCTAGTTTGCTTTCATGCAATTCACTGAATTAGTTCAAAAATCCCTGAACTACACCTGAAAGTAGCTCCTGTAAATGCCGAGTGAACTGAACATGAATTAAGTTTGTTTGGGAGTAGAACTTGAAACAATTTCTAATTCATCTTCAAGTTCATTCTCTTATAAGTATCTTTTACTCTTTAGAGTGTTTGGGCCTTTAGGCTTAAAGATCGTAATTGCTGGAGAAAATAAATAAAACAATTCACGTTCCACGTTCATTTTGTAAAGGGACAAACATGAGTGGCGATTAGTGCCTTTTTGGACATGGAGAACTAGGTCCATTTAAAATGAACTTTCCAAGCTCTGGGCTTCCCCCACCGCTGCTATGTGGCCCCTGGAAAGTTCTTCATAAGGGCACGTGGTCCTCAAACTGAAAATTCCTCTTCCCTGTTGTAAACAGACACTGAGACAAAGAATGCCAAACTGGTGAGATAGACCAAACCTCCTTCCTTCCCCACTGGGTGAAATTCCACATTTTGACCAATGCCAAAAGCAAAATAACACAGCTGTTTAAATTTGCATTTAAAAAATGAAATAATTGGTTTGGGGGAAGGGTTCAGGCAACACCATCCCCCAGGTTTGCAGCACAGAACTCTCAACACACACACCCCGTTATAAGATCAGCCCAAGTGGCTCAGCCCCTCTGATCTCTTCCTTGGTTACCTTGCAGAGCTTGAAAGCTCCTTTCTGATGGGACGGTATTACTAGCAACCAGCTTCACAGTCTCTCGTGTTTTAATGTTTTGTCAGAAATTGGCTTGTCAAAGCAGAGCAGCCTCCCATTCGCTTCACAAAACTGGGCTTCTCTGAGAAAGCTAAAGAACTTCTCACCGTTGTCTAAAAGCAGCCATAATCTATTCAGACCTCGTTCAGACATTTGATTATTTGGGAGCCAGCTAGGGCTCTAGGAACACAAAGTTTTGCTCCAAGACCATCGTGAATCCAAGAGGTCCACACCCATGTTAGGAATGATACGTGGGTATTGCAAATTAATGGACTTTATAAAACAAACCTTGGAATCAAAGAGATGGCCATCCCTGCGATGAATGCAGATGTGCTGTGGAAAGCTTTCTGCTTTTATGAGGCTGTTAAAAAATAACTTTTGTCAGCTTCTGTAGCTGGGGGGTGGAATGGCATGCCAGGAATCAGCTGCCAATTGCCAAACTGTACTTTGGAAAATGTAACAGTTTCTCTGCCTCAATAAGTGCAACGCCTAGAACTTGACACAGACCTTCAGGTGAGATCTGCCAAGAATAAAGTGGAACTATTCCTTTCCCTGACTTAAAAACTGTGGCTTTATTAATGCAGTCTTAAACTTACAGTAGCCTTTTTGCAGCTCATCACATGGCTGGCTCACATTCAGCTTGTGAATGACTCCAGTCCCAGGATCCTTTCCACTTGCACTGCTGCCATGCATTTGAATTTCATAAACTGGCTACAGCATTAAGGCAAATTTGAGCTACCTTTTGCTTTTCATTTTCTCTCATCTCCTCGCCACCTCTTACTTTGTGTAACATCTCATCTGATGAAGAGTTCTGTAGAACTTAGAAGCTTGCCACACTTTTATAACATTTTGGTTGGTCGTCCTAACAAAGGCATTGCCCACTGTGGATTTTTGCCCCTCATGTCATCCACAAATTTGATGAGGCTTTCCTATACCCCTTCATCTAAGTCATAGATAAATGATGAGTTCTTCTGGGTCCAGGACAGGCCCCTGTGGTGCTCACTTGAAACTGCCCTCCAGTTTGATAAGCACTCTTTGAGCACCATTTTCCAATCAGCTGAGAATCCATCCCAAAATTTTGCCTTCCAGTCTTCAGTGGTATCACTTTAGATCACCTTCCTATCACCGCTGTGGTGCCCTTTAATTTAAGACTAAACAAAACAAGAAACCTTGTGCAATCCTTTTGTCTGAATATATGAGGTCATATAGAATGCTAATCCTACTCAGGGTAAGCCCATTGAAATTAAGAGACAAACATAAGAACAGCCAATGGCCCATCTAGACCAGCATCCTGTTCTCACAGTGGCCAACCAGTTGTCCCAATGGGAAGCTTGCAAGCAGGACTTGAGTGCAAAGAGCTCTCCCACCCCACCCCACCCCACCCCACCCCACCCATTTCTAGCAACTGGCATTTCAAAGCATCCTGCCTCTGACTATGGAGTCAGAATAGCCACTGTGGCTAGTAGCCATTGATAGCCTTTTCCTCCATGAATTTGTCTAATCCTCTTTTCAAGCCCTCCAAGTTGGTGGCCATCACTGCTTCTTGTGGGAGGGAATGCCATAGGTTAATGTGAGGTCCATTAAATTCAATGGGTCCACTCTGAGCAGGATTTAGTTGGCTGCAACCCATGGTCTGGTTTCCAAGGACTCCTCAGTAGGCCCAAAGCAAGCCCGGGAAGCCAGCTATGGGGATGGAGTTGGGCCTGCCCAGGGTGAGCAGGCCACAACATCCCCCATCACTGTCTGGGAGGAGCCTTCACATTATAGCCTGCCACAGGTGTCAAGCTGATCATGGCCATTCACGCCAGATGCAGAGAGATCCAATTGTTATTTCCCCAGTAAATCCAGCACTGTCAGCCCAGACTCTGGGCTCGCAACATAGCCTACCTTGTGAGACAGCCCTGGCAATTATCATCCCTTTCCCCTGTTGTGACTGAACGAAAGGCACAAATAAATTAAAACTACATTTAAAATGTATTTTTTTTCTAATTGAAGAAGGATACACCGACTAATGTCCTACCTAATTAGACGGAAGCGGGAGTTTTATTATCAACATGTGAAACCATCCCTAATTGACTCATTTAGAGTTGCTTCTGCAGAGCCCAGAACGGGCCCACTCTGCTGGCGAGAGAAACAGCCACAAGTCAACAAAGGCAAGCTCACACACACACACACACACACACACACACACGAGTCCTTTCCTTGGAAATTGATGCAAACAGTCCCATGACTCACAGACGTCCCTCCCCTCCACACACACACATGCTCCCAGCCACATTTTCCCTACCTAGCATAGCCCACAGACAGCTCAGTTTATGGCCATGCAACAGAGTGAACACAAAAAGAGCAGACACCAATTAAAATCATGGAAATTTACCTTTGATTATAAAAAAATTTAAAGGACAATTGCCAAGAGCGAAAGTGGTTGACACGCTTCCCAGTGCCTTTGCATTCATTGGCTAGAACGCTGGACTTGTTACTGAGCAATTGGGTTAAATCCTGTCTGCACATTGTCATAACCCACAACCCGGGGACCTTGCAGGGCATGGCAGAGGATTCTGATGAGGATGAGGCTCAGGCTACTTCCTTGGGAGGGGGTTTGTCATTACATGAGGTCCTCCCTCCCTGCCACTGTTCTCTGACCCCTGAAGGAAAGTACTGCAATATCTCCTCATCGACGCAGAAGCCCAAGATTGCAAAACAAGGCAAGGGCTCTTCAACCAGCAGCCAGCCAGCCCCTCCAGGGAGGTGGACCACACTCCAGGCCAGAGCTTGGAAAAGTTACTTTTTTGAACTACATCTCCCATCAGCCCCAGCCAGCACCATGCTAGCTGGGGCTGATGGGAGTTGTAGTTCAAAAAAGTAACTTTTCCAAGCTCTGCTCCAGGCCTGGTCAGCCTGCATAAGACTTCAGTTGGGCCTAGCTCCTTGCAGAGATGACATTTCCTACAGCTGCCTTAACTGGGCGCCTTGATCGCACACTCACTGCTTCCCCTGTGAGCCTAAGCTCCCAAAGAACTGGGCACATGTTTTTCTTCCTCTGTTTATTAGCAAAACTATATCTCCCTTAGCTGAGAGCCAGTGTGGTGTAGTGGTTAGAGTGTTGGACTATGACCCAGAAGACCAGGATTCGAATCCCCACACAGTCATGAAGCTCACAGGGTGACCTTGAGCCAGTCACTGCCTCTCAGCCTCAGAGAGAAGCAATAGTAAAACCACCTCTGAATACTGCTTACCATGAAAACCCTGTTCGTAGGGTCACCATAAGTCAGGATCGACTTGAAGGCAGGCCATCATCATCATCATCATCATATCTCCCTTAAACACTGGGATACTGGGACATCAGTCAACGTGCACATTCATAAGATGAGCCCCGCTGGACTGCAACAAAGGTCAACCTGGACCAGCCAACCAGATACTTCTGGGGAGCTCACAAGCAGGTATGGAAAGGAAACTGCAGCCCCCCAGTTTTTTGGTGGCATACTCTGCTTCTGAACATGTAGGCTCCATGTTTGATTTCTCCTCCATTAATTTCCCTTTAAAAGGTGTCTAAGTCAGCTGCCACCATTGCATTTTGTGTGTCTTCCATTTAGTAAAGGCCAAAAATCCCTTTTGAGCCCCTGCACTCATTTTCAAGGTTATTAAAACATATAAAAGCATGAGTAGTGACAGCTCGTGTCTCTCTAAGCAAATGGTCTAAGGGAGAGTTCCTGTTGCACCCAGGTCCTGCTTGGGAGCATCCCAGAAGAGGCATCGGGGTGGCCACTGTGGGCACAGGAGGCTGGACTAAACGGGCGCCCCCTGTGCCACCGCTGCCACCACCGGGCTCTCCAAGCATTCTGATCACTTCTTTTTAAAAACTGAAAATTCCTGTGCTACATTTCTTTCCTGTGCCTCCCTAAAGGACGGTAGGGCGGTGTACACATTTTTAACCCTCAACAACAGCCCTTTGATGTAAGTTATCCTGAGAGAGAACACAATGGGCCCACGGTCACCCAGCAAGCTTCATGGCAGAGGGAGCGCTGGGCAGTGAAGCCTGGTGGCTCCGATGCCAGAGGGATCCGCTCCAGGTTTTAGTCTGAACTTTCAGCACCTTGGGCAGCTCTTTAAACCTCGAGCAGATTCATCGCCCCACTGACATCGGAACCACCAGACGCTACAGGAATTGGGACGTGGTCATAAAGGTGTGTTTATTGAGGATTTATTTTCTCTTTCTTCATTCCCTCTTCCTCCTTTGTCTTTTATTTTCTTTTCCTCATTTGGGCTTTCCTTTTTATTTGATAATATTTCTTTGGCTCTGTGCACATCATTACGAATTGTAGCTGGAGGTGCCAAAGGCTCATAAAAATCCATCATTATGAATTAGGAGGTACCTTTTTTCTTTCTTTTTACACAGAGGATTTGCAATCTCAATAGGAGTGTTGGAAAGAAGGAGAAGGCTGGGGAATTAAATGACCCCTCCTCCAAACAAAGAATTAATTTGTCCATGTATAAAAGTGATTTTATTGTATGACAAGTTTCTATTAAAATTAACCTTTATAAAGTGAAAGTTTTTAATTGGATGCGCTCTCTGGAAATAAGAGGAGCCATGAAGCTGGGTTAGCCCATAGACCAAAGTAGCCTAGCATCCTGTTTTCCAGAGACCCCAAGGGGGGAAACCTGCAAGCAAGCAGGTCACAAGCACAACAGCATTCTACTGAAACACAACCATCCTTCGAAATTCACATTTTTTGAAATGCAGTTTGCCAACCAGTGTTTATAAAAATGCATATATTAGGGGGAAAGGGTTCATAAAAATGAATGCATGAGTGAAAATAACATACAAAAATGCATGAAGTGGTGAGAAATGGCTTGCAAAAATGTGCACCTTTGTCAAAACTGCCCACAAAAATGTGTTTATTAGGAGCAATTCGCACTAAAATGCTGGAGAATTTCCATGAGGATTTTTTAAACACACAGAAATTGCTGCAAAAATATAGAGAACTGAATTCAATACTGGAAAATGAGAAATTGAGAGAACTGAAATTGACAGATGTTTCCATCCCTACACCACACATGCTCCAAAATGGAGGGAAGGAGCCAAGAATACCTTCAAGGGAGGCAGCACTTTCTGCTGCTTCAACCCCACCCATTATGAAGGAAAGGACATGGGGGGCATCCTGCTTGATCCCCAGGGATGGAGCTTGCAGCTGTCAAACAAGATCCCAAACCACACCAACTCCTATCTCATGTTGCATGTTTAACTTCCATTCTCTCATTTAGGGAGGGAGGGAGGGATGAGGTCATTTCCAGCCCATGTCAGTTTTCACATGTTCATCCCATGCCATGTTTGTTTAAATCCATATGAAAAGTCACATTTAAATGTATTTTATCACAAAATACATATACACATATTCAAATATGTATTTTATCACATTTAAATGAATGTTTTATCTCAATGCATGCATTTTTAAACAGAGTTTGTCTTCAAACATGCACACACACAGAAAAAGCATTTTGTTATGTTTTCTGAGCTGAGAACTATATCGCAAAATTCAGAGAAGAGTGAAATCAGAAGGACAATCAAGTCTGGATCTGTATATTAGGACAGGACACGTGAATTAGGTCTGTTTACTTAGAAAAAGCAGACCAAATGAAACTCCCTTCCTGCCCAGGCCTCGTCTGCTCCCCCTTCCTCCATACACACAGCAGGCATGGGGAGCGAGGGATCTTCCATTTCACTAGGGGAGGATTCCTCCCTGGCAGGGGTGCTGGGCACCCTTCACTTATTTCAGTGGGGCTATTTGTTTATCTATTCAACTAAATTTAATATACTGCTTGAATGTAAAGACTTCTAAGAAGTTTACAGAAAACATTAAAATTATCCATAAAACAACTAAAACAGCTACTAATTAAAAGATTAAAACAGATCAACATCTACGTGTCCGGATAGACTTGCCCAGACAGAAAAGTTTTAAGCAGGCACCCAAAGGAATACAGTGAAGGCACCTGCCTGATGTCAATAGGCAGGGAGTTCCAAAGAGCAGGGGCCTCCACACTAAAAGAACAATTTCTTGCAAGCATGGAACGAGTATTATGTGGCGCCTGTAACAGCGCTTGAGTGGGCACATATGGGATAAGGCGGTCTTGCAAGTAAACTGGTCCCGAGCTGTTAAGGGCTTTATATACTAGTAGTAACACCTTGAACTTGGCCTGGTAACAAATTGGCAACCAGTTCAGATCTCTGAGCAGAGGCGTTATATGCTGACATGGTCTCCCCCTGCCCCCATCAGCAATCTGGCTGCAGCATTCTGTAGTTTCCGGGTCAAGTGCAAGGGAAGTCCCACATAGAGTGTGTTGCAGTAATCCAATCTTGACATTACCAAGACTACAGAAGAAGCAAGGACTCTGCAGACAATAACAGGTACATCAAGGCAAGATTGTGACTAAAAGACCTGCAGACCTAGGACAGGTGAGCACACATTCAACACAAGCAACAGCAGGAGAAAGAAGGGAATGCCTGTGAAGGAGAGAGGCAGCAAAAGAGAAGGCAGACTCAGGGGACGGCCAGCCAAGAGTCAAACCATCTGCTAGGCTGCCAGCTGTCCTTTCTTCCCTGCTTCCCTTGAGTGGGCTGCTGTGGGGCTCAGAACAAGGAAGTCCCAGCAGACACAGTCAGGGGCCTTCAGAGCGCAGGTTCACCTAGCTCAGAGGTGGGAGGCCTGTGGCTCTCCAGGTGCTGTGCGAGTCCAACCCCCATCAGCCCCAGCCATCATGGATGATTGGCTAGGGACGACAGAAGCTGAAGGACATCTGTAGGGCCCCCAGGAGGGTCCAGCCCCCAACTAGCAGCAGTTTTGCTAGCAGCCTCAGCCAAAGAGAGGACTCTGCCAGTCCCACTACTGATGGGTGTTGGAGTCCAGCAACGTTTGGAGCCCCTCCCACCCACCTACCCCCACAGGTTGCTCACCACCTGCCTGAGATCCTTTAAAGTGGAGATGTCGGAGATGGAACCTGCAGGCAGAACAAGTGCTTCACCTACCCAGCTATGGTCCCCCCAGCCAGAAACCAAAGAGCATTGCTGCAACTTTTTGCTCACAACCACATGCAGCTGCCCCGTCCTGAAAGCAGACCGTGGAGAGTCAGAGTGCAGCTCCCTCCAAGGTGTGAGCAGAGTAAGGCCAGGGGCTGGCCTTGGGCAGACAAAACCAGTCCTCTGACCCTGAGCCCTCCTGGAATGCAAGCAATCCTCCAAAATAAGGCAGAGCATGAGCACCTTCTCACATAGGATTCCCCCCCTTATTTGTTGCATTTACATCCCACCTTTTATCTAAGGAATTCAAGATGGTGCACATGATTCTGTCCCACACACCCATGTTAACCTCAGAGCAACCCTGTTAGCGTGAACAAGAGTGACTGGTGCAAGGTCAGCCAGTGAGCGTCATGTATGAGTGGAGATTTGAACCCGGGTCTCCCAAATTCTACTTCAACACTCTCTCTCCTATGCCACACTGGCTCTCATGCTGGCATCCACATTGGCCTCACTGGCATGTTAACACAAAGCCACAAACCATAGTTGAGCAAAATGATGCACCAGCTAATCTGCCTAACTGTAGCTTGATCATGCAGGGCAGCAGACTTCCCCAATGCTGTACAGTCAAGGTCAGGGGTGATTATCCTGATGCCCTCCAGATGTTGCTGGACTGCAGCTCCCATCATCATTGGCCGTGCTGGCAGGTGCTGATGGGAGTTGGAGTCCAACATCATCTGGAGGGGCACAGGTTAGCCATTCCTGGTTTAGATCTTCTCGAAGAGTTACTCCAACAGCCCCAAAGTCTGCCAACCACCTCCCAGTAAGAACATATACTCATAGCAGGTTTATTCCCCCCCTCCCATTTATATAACAGGACAAGTCATTAGCTTTTCCCACAGCAGGATGTTTCCATTAATAACAAAGTCTTATTAAGTATCTGTTAAAAGGTCTGTACTGCTAATTTAGCTGGAAAAATTGAACAGATTACTCTTACCGGTTTCAATTAAAATAACATGATGCCTTCAAACTGATACCTTAATTGGACATTATAAAATGACATTTAGGAATCTGGAGTTCCGATTAGCCAATGAAGTTGTCTGACTGTGAAGACACTTCCCAACAGCAGCAATATTAATGACGGCCACGTCGAGTCTTTGGCTGACCCTCTGGAAATTGAGACACACACCCATTTTTCATGCCAGAGGAGATACAAGGTCTTTGCTCTCCCTCCGAACTGAGGCTGGAGGAAGAGATGGTGGTGGTGATAATTTCTCTTCAGTTGTGGTTAACTCTGATCAAATCAGGTTTCTGAAGCACCATTACAGGTTGCAAATATCCACAAATGGCTAAATGGTTAAATGTGTAGACAGTCAAAATGTTTGCTGGCTAGAAATTTGTGTGGTATCACTGGCAAGACTGAACGAATAAACCATCACCACTGTGTATAAAACTATGCATAGCACAGAGGAAGAGAAGTTTTCCTCCTTCTAGAGCCCAGTGTGGTCATCCAATGAAGCTGAATGTTGGGAGACTCAGGATGGACAAAGACAGAGTTGGGTGCCATACTTGGAGCAAGTCCAGTGGAGGCATCTAATGCACTGTCTGTTCCATCGGTGCTGGCAATGGTGGCCTGAGGGTGTGGTCAAGCTGCTTGAAGAAGTCCAGCTCACCACCTGCCCCTTTGACCTATCTGTGGCCCATCTTGCCTTCTTACAGCTCACCATAGGAGATTGACTAGGTGGGTCTAGGGAGTGATTAATGCTTCACTGGAAGAGGGGGAGGTGCCATTTGCCTTGAAGGTGATGGTGATGCATCTCTCCCCTTAAGAGGACCTCCTTGGACCCAGAAGTGTTAAACAATTATCGCCCAGTAACAAATATCCCCCTTTTGGGCAAGGGGCTCCAGAAAGTAGTGGTTGTCCAGTTCAGGCATCCTTAGAGGGGACTGAATGTCTGGATACATTTCAGTCTAGATTTAGGCCCAGTCATGGCACTGAAACTGCCTTGTCACCCTGGTTGATGACATTTGCAAAGAGGGATGAGGGAAGCGGGACCTTGCTCATTCTCCTTGACCTCTTGATGACTTTCAAGCCTGTTGACCATGGTGTCCTTCTGGAGCAGCTCACGGAGGTGGAGGTGGAGGGCACTGTCCTTCAGGAGTCCCACTCATACCTTCAGGGCTGTTTCCAGTAAGTAGTTATAGGGACATTGTTCAGCACCAGGGAACAATGGTTCACCCTGTTCACATTCGCCCAATGGTTCAAGCTGCTGGGATCCATCATCAGAAGATGTCAAGTGATAGCTCTATCTCCTGGTTCCATCTGAATTGGGAGATGAGGGTGCTTGGAGGTGGTGACAGGCTGGATGTGGGTCCATAAATTGAAACTGAATCCTGAGCAGACAGGTGTTCTGAGTTCTTGAGTCTGGGAGGTGGGAAGACAGCCTGTTACACTCCCCTGAAAGGAGCTGGTCTGTGGCTTGGAGGTACTTCTTGATCCAACATTTTCACTGGAGGCTCAGGTGGTCTTGGTGGCCAGGAGTGTCTATTTGCAGCTTTGACTGGTTTGTCAGCAACTGCCCCCTTTGGGCAGAGATGACTTGGCTCTGGTAACTTCCAGAGAGGATTACAGCAATACGCCCTACATGGGGCTGCCCCTGAAGACAACTCAGAAACTTCAACTGGTCCAAAATGCAGCAGCCAGATTACTGGCTGGGGTTCCATTTAAATATAGCCCATTTTAAAATAGCTGCATTGGTTGCCAGTTCATTTTCCGGTCCAGTTCAAGATACTCACGCTAGTGGTTTAACACCTGAAACAACTTAGGCCTGAAATATCTGAAAGACTTCCTCCATAGATTCCCTTGGATATTAAGATCAGCAGGGGGGGTGGCCTGGGGAAGGGAATGTGCAGCTGCCCCCAAGTTGTGGAATTCCCTCCTCACAGAGGTGCATCTGGGACCTACATTATGTAATTTCTGTTGCGAATTTCATTCTGTTGTTTTTAGCCCAGTGCTCCAGCCTATCAAGATCCCTTTGAATTTTGTTTGTGTCCTCAAAGGTCTTAGCTATCTAGGATTTAAAGGTAAGCACCAGCACCTTGGACTGAGCTTGCAGACAACCTAAAAGCCACTGCTTTATGTACCTTTTCACTTCATCTATGCAATTGTCTTTTTTAATTGAGGGATCTAAAATTAGTAATTTTAGACACTGGGTTGATTTCTTTTTTTCAATTTACGGTAAAATTAATTTATGGCAGAACAGTAGCAACTGATGCAATTCTCCAAGCGGCCTTGTGCATTATTAATTTAACATTTCCTCTTGCTTTAGGGGCTTGTCATCGAATGGAAGTCTCATTGCTGCCCCCCACCATCATTAAACAAACAAAAACAGTGCCCAAATGGGGCAAATCAGGAGATTCTGGAAGATACAGTATTCCTTTGTTTTTGAAAGGAAAGGGAAAGTCAGAGGTGGGTGAAAGACTTCTGAAGTCCAAGAGTAGGCCATCAACAGAACCACTGACAGCAGTTAAAGGCAAGAGGAAGGCCTAAACATCTGCCACCATTCCCTCCAGCTGGTAGGGACAGGCACAAGCCTTCATGGAAGACAATCCCATACCTGAAATTGGGATGGGGTGGAAGACCAGGATGAATCAAGCGTAGGAGTAAGAACCGAAGGGGGGCTTTTGGGTGGGAGGGATTGCAGAACTTGTATCCACGTGGGACTTCAAAGGGGAAGATGGGGGACAGAATGCCGGGAGATTTCTTGAGGAGGACATCCCTGCAGAGTGCTGGACTGGAGCATGCGGAGACATGCCTAGGAAGCACCTCTGTGGGTTCCACGTGGGGGAGGCACCAGCACTCATGCTTCCCACCGCACTTCCAACATAGGACAGGCTGAGCACAGGCTTACTTGGCCATCTGCAGAGCTTGGAAGTAACTCATTATTTTTAACGAGTTACTTGTAATTCGTTACAATTTTAAATAACGAGTGGGTAATTCCATTACATTTGGCAAGTAACGGAACGACTAGTAATTTCCCTACTTTTCAGCTGCAACTTTAATGTTTCCACTTTAGGTTGCACGTTACTTGGGGGCGGGAACAAGGGGAAGACAGCTCCTGGCTGTGATTGGTTAACACAAGACATGTGCCTCACACTGACTGGACGTCTGCGCAGACTCTCTCTTCCCTCATGATCTGTGTTAGGATGCACGAGGGAAGAGGTGAATAGGCAGGGCCTGCTAGCGTCTGAGAGGACAAAATGGACTCCGGAGGAAAAAGCCGCGGCACCGTTCTGCCCCCCCCACTGCCTCTCCTTGCCTCTGCCGCCCCCTCCATCAATCACAAGGCACTTCTGAAACATCGGCCTACTTCTCTTCCTTCCCCCCCTTTTTGAACTGTCCCCCTTGTTCCCATGTATACCTGTGTGCTGTATTTATCCAGACAGAGCACTCCTGCCTTTTAAAATGTCGGCTAGCTTTTTATTGTATATTTATTTGAACTCCATCTTTCTTTTTATTTGTATTTTTGTCCTGTTTAATCACAAGACTGAATTGTATGTGGGACAAAAACTGTCTCAGTAATAATAATAATAATAATAAAAATAAAAAATCATTAGGCATATAATAAATGGCTTAAGGCTGATTTTTTTGTTCTTGGCAGAGATGAGGTGAGAAGTAGGGTCCTTGCAGCTCCTCCTCTCCGTCCCCCAGCTCTCAAACTCATGTTCTGTGAGAGAGAGATTCCCAGTCCCAGAGAGAGATAGACTGTTGACAATCTCTGCTAATATCTATACAAATGTACATAACATGCATCACCTGAACTCACATGATCTAGAGTTACCTTAGATCTTGCAAGATTTGCAAATGAGAAGCAATAGGGTTTTATATTAGTTCTGATTGTCTATTGGGCTATCATAGGTTATATGTTTTTTTCATTTTCTATGGCAAAAACTCCAACTTCAGTGGAATTTATGTGATGTGTTCTAATCATTTGAATTTGGCTAATGAATGCTTTATTCTTTCATCAGAACTTTAGCAGTAGTACTAAAATATTAATAAAAAAGAAAAGGGAAAGAAAAAATACTTTACATACATCATTCAGCTGTATTGCTAATTATAGATATAGATATAAAAGATAAACGGCATTTTGTCAAAAGTATTTTTGTCTACATTTTATACCTCATCCTTGGTTTTCCAAGCTTGGCATGGAATGCTTCTCATACAGAATTAATTTGAAATGCTGCATATTTATTATCATAATCATCATATTCAAAATAAAAAATATATGTACCGCCTTCAAGTTGATTCCAACTTATGGTGACCCTATGAATAGGGTTTTCATGAGGCTGAGAGGCAGTGACTGGCCCAAGGTCACCCAGTGAGCTTCATGGCTATGTGGGGATTTGAACCCTAGTCTCATTTTGTTCTCACAACAACCCTGTGAGATAGTAGGTTAGACTGGCCCAGGCAGGGTTATTCAGTGAGCAAAAATGATGCAAATAGGATCTCTTTTAATTGTGCTATCGACCTGCTTACTTCCACTCTGACTGGGGCATCTTGCAGCATGGGGAAGAGATGGGGGCACATCACAGCTGAAGTTCACCCATATAGGAGCATTATCTCTTGTTTATTACAGAGACGCCTGTTGCAGGTTTTGCTGCTGAGAGCAGCAGTCAGTTAGTGCGGCCACTTGAGTCACAGCTTGTTGATCCTGAGGAGGCAAAACTAGAAAGTGAGGTTCAGAAAGGAGGCCCTGTGCATGAGGAGGAGGAGGGCATGAAGCAGTGCCAGTTGCCCACAGCCACATCTGCAGAACAGCAAGTACCATGGTTTGGCTTTGAGAAAGCTTGTACATTTGTGAGCCAGAGTGGGAAAAATGTTGTTGTACGATGAAATTACTGCCTTCCAAGGATCAAAAATCTGAGATCAGCTGTTTCCTCCTCATCCAATGTGAAGAAACATTTTGAGGTAAGCCTTTGTCATGCTGGTCCTCAAAGAGTGTCCATTGTCTATTTATGTTTAAATTGTGACGTTCCTCTTCCATTTTTTCTTGGATTCATGCTTTGTTCTTCTTCCTCAGAGGGCACACCCTGAGAAGCTGAGAGCAATTGAAGAAGCAATAAAGGCAAGGAGACGTGGCCTTCCTGAACCAATGCATGACACCCCTCCTCCCAAAATGCTGCAGCAGCAGCAGACAACCCTTGAGAGGTGGGGATCTGGCAGGGAGCCTGTCACCCAGAGCAATCTCGACAGGAGAATCATTGATTTCATTGTAGAGGAGACATTACCACTTCAGACTGTGGACAAACCATCATTCATTAATCTGGTTCGCATTGGACTCCCCAAAGATCTCACCATCATATGTGCCAAGACTCTGAGAGACAGAATTGAGAAGAGAGCATGCCACATGAGAGAAACTCTTGCAAACCGAATGGGTGCTGTGGCATATATAGCAACCACTGCAGATTGTTGGACCAATGGCAAGAAGAGTTCCTTTGGGGTAACAGCCCACTGGATCAACCCAACTACCCTGAAACGTGAGGTCGGGGCCTTGGCTTGTAAGCGTCTGAAGGGGCGCCATACATACAATGTCCTTTCAAAAGCACTGCATGATGTACATGTGCAGTACAGGATCCACAACAAAGTTATGTGCACTACTACAGACAATGGCTCCAACTTTGTGAAAGCGTTCAGAGTTTTCATGGCCAAAGAACCAGTGGAAGCTGCAGGCACCAGTGACGATGATGGTGATAACCAGGAGGAGGAGGAGGCTGAGGTGGAGTTTGTGCCTATCTGTGAGATCCTGGACACAGGACCTGAGGCAGAGGAAGAAGCTGCAGACTCAGGAGAGGATTTTGTTTTACCACCACACCAGAGATGTGCTAGCCACACCCTCAACCTTGTGGCAACACAAGACATAGAGGCCATGCTTTCTGACTCCTCCAAAAGTAGTCTTCTTGGTCCTTTCAAGAAACAGTTTCGTTCCTTGATGGGAAAGTGCAGCAAGTTGTGGTCCAAGCAGAACCAGTCAGCACAGATTGCTGAGTATATCCATGCGCAATATGGTGTGTATCTGAAGGTACCGAATAAGACCAGGTGGAATTCCACCTTTGATGCGTTGAAGCAACTACATGAGCTCCTGTCAACTGTGCCACTAAAAATGCATGCCATAATGGACCGCTGCTCCTTGTCCAGGATCACAGCTGCTGAGATTGAAGTGGTACAGGAATACACAGAGATTATGGAGCCACTAGCCCAGTCCCTAGATATCCTGCAACGGGAGAACGGCATGTTCATGGGGTATTTGCTACCAACGCTCTGCAATCTGGACCGCAAGTTAGAAGGACTGGAAAACAAACCTGAGAGGTACACATACTGTTTTCAGCTGCTGAGAGGTGTGCGCGAAGCCCTAAGAAAGCGGTTTGCAGCTATCTGGGAGGACAAGAGGCTTCTTCTGGCAGCCTGCCTACACCCTCGCTTCAAACTAGATTGGCTGGAATCGTGTCAGGCCACCACCCATACCAACAAGTAAGAACATTAGGGAAGCCCTTTGGGTGGATTACTCCAAGGGAAATGTTGTCTCAAGGGAGGCATCAGAGGGCTTAAGGTGGTAGGCAGGGGCTGGGCCTTTTCTTCCTGGGGCTCCTCATCACAACCTTGGGTTGCTGCAGTTAATCCTTAAGGGTATGCTGTGCTGCCCCATGAGTGTGGTGACTTGGTCACCTTCCTACCTTCCATGTCATCATCCACAGGCTCAGGCTGGACCCTGAACCAGGGGACATGACAAGCATCAGGAAATGAAGAGCAGATGATGGTTTCCTAACATATATGTGTTAACATATCCTCTCTCTTTCTTAGATACACAATGGAAGCCTTGTTGAAAGCTGAAATAAAGATGGGTGTACTTAATGAGGACAGTGATCAGTCTTCAGATAAAGACCAGGAAGGATATGACTTAGAAGATGACTTCTTTAACTTTCTGCCCCAGGGCAAGAAGTCAGCAGTGGACACTGCTGAGGAGGAACTGGTGAGGTACCTGAGGTCTCCCAGCAGGGAAGTGTCATCACTCTATGGCTTTCCACGTGTGCTGCGGTGCTTTTTGCATCACAACACAGGCATGCCTTCAAGCGCCGCAGTAGAACGCCTGTTCAGTACTGGTGGCAACGTAATGACTGTAAAAAGACATTCCTTGTCTGACATGCTCTTTGAGCATCTTGTTCTTTTGAGACATAACAGAAACATATTATAAAAGCATTTCAAGTGTAAAATTTGATTTCAAAAGTTGGGGTATCTTCATTGCTTGGGGGGATGTGAGATTCTGTTATGCCATTATGTTAATCTTAAGGATAATTTTTTTTATTCTACTACCCCCTGTGTGTGTGTGTTTATTTTTAATATTGTTTTAGGCTTCTTAGATGTGCAGCAGCCAAGGCCAGCACCTTGTAGGAGTTTTTTAAAAAAAGTAACTGAAATGTAATTGTAGTGATTACTTTTGAGTAAAAGTAAAGTAATCAGTTACTTTCAGAGCAATTGTAATTGTAACGGTAATTACTACTTTTTTGGCCAAGTAATTGTAACTGTAATTTATTACTTTTAAAAAGTAATCTTCCAAGCTCTGGCCATCTGCACCATGCTGGACATAAGAAGAGCCAGCTGGATCAGGCCAACAGCCCGTCTAGTCCAGCATCCTGTTCTCACAGTGGCCAACCTGACTAACAGTGGGGAGCATTTCTCCAAATGACAGGTGGGGGGGAGGTGGTTCTCTGTATCCACCCCCCAAAATGGCCAAAGGACCATTTGCACAATCCTGCTCCCGCTTTGGTTTGAAAGAGAGGAGGATGGTAAGGTGCCATGTGGTGTCTTCTGTCGTACATGTTCACACTCCTCCATAAAGTGAAAAGGGCCCGTGGCTCAGTTGCAGAGCAGAGCAAACACTTTGCACATTCAGTCCCTGGTGTCTCCAATTAAAAAGATCCTAGACTGCTGCTGCCAGTCAGAGACCATCTCGGGTGAGACGGACAAATTATCTGGCTCAGTAGGTGACTACTTCTCATGTTCTTCCATGTCCCTAAAAGATGCCTCTTAAGTAGACATATGACTCGAAGCTCAATGGATGCTGCGGCAATTACACAACAAACACACTCAGCAGCTCCAGTTGGACGCTCGAACAAGGAAAAGGGGGATGTGAAGGCTCCATCTCAGTCAGCCTTTCTTTTTATCCAAGTCCTTGTTCACAAAGAGTTTCACAAAGCCCCAAAGAGCTAATTTTTAAGCCTTGATGGAACTGTACACTCCTTCAACTAACTTGAAGGCCACCGCCTGGGAAATTCTCGAGCCTGGGAACAAGGGAGTTGTGCCGTTCCTGAGCTAGTCGACAACTCTTTTGAAATAATACAAGAATAAACCCTAAGAAGAGCCTGGCTGCAGCTGCATCAGGCCGAAGGGGGCCCATCTAGTCCAGCTACCAGAGGAGCCGAGGGCAAGAGACACACCCCTGCATGGTCCCCAGCAACTGGTGTCTCTGGACCTGGAAGCAGAACGTCACCATCATGGCTAGCAGTCTTTCACAGCCTTTTCTGCTGTGCATTTGTCTAAACCCCTTTTAAAGCCATCCAAGTTGGGGACCACCCCAACATTCTGTGGCAGCGCATTCCACAGTTTAAACATGTGCTGGTATCCTGAATCCAACATTCAGATTCACTGGATGACTCCCGTGGGTGCTAGTATGATGAGAGAAGGAGAAAAAATGTAGCCACTGTCTCCACCCTATGCCTAATTTTATTTTATACATTATTTTATGCACCGCTATTATGTCCCCCCTTCAGTTGCCTTTTTTCTAAACTTAACGACCACAAATGTTTTAACCTCTCCTCATTTCTGCTTCCCCTTCTCTGTACCTTTTTCAGTGCTGGAGTTTTTTATTTTTTTCTTAATGAAGGGAGCACCTTCACAAGACGTCCTCTCAGGCCTGTGGGCTTTCCAGCTCACTCTTGAACGAATGGCAAAGCAAAGGAAAAGCTCCTGGCTTGGGCTGATGAGGCAGAGATTTCAGCCGCATGTTGCTAGCAACTTTTGGCATCCAGAAACAGAAGGAAGGAGGGAGAGCAGGGAGTAGCCCGTTTGCTGTTATTGCTGCCTCGCAATCTGTCGTTGAATCCATTTGGCTAAGAAATTGCCGAAATTCTTCTAGTCAGAAAATGAAATTTAATACCTCCCCCCTCCCCTGCCCCCTGGAAAAAACCCCAAGCCAACACTGCTTGCTGATGGAGAGGCACAGCAGAGCCAAGGGCGGCCCCTCGTTCAGTTCAGCAAGTGGCAGTAACGGCCCCCGAGAGGATCTGGGAGGCAGTCACCTTTCTGCAAGGCCCATCTGCCCAAAATCACTTTCAATGTGCAGTACAAGTGAGTGACTCTAAATTAGTCGAATCAAGATACAGTGCGGTGGTGGTTGTAATTATCTCTCCCTTTTTCTAATTGCTAATTTTGCTGTCTTAATTTACAGCTCAGCAGCGGTGTGTGTCTGTGTGTGTGAAATAACAAGCTTTGGCTGGGGGGTGAGGGTGTATTATATTTTCAGTCAGGGCCCAATATATTTTGCTGCCTGAGGCAAGGACAAATGGTGCCTCCCGCCTCCCCCCCATTCCATGTATCAGAAGTGATCAAACCAGACTGGCTGTCGAATGCTCCTTCAGCACAGGTGACGCAATAGCATCTGCCACAGCACCCTAGGGTGGCTGGCTAGCTCTGTGGGTGCAGGGCAAGCTGCCTGGAAGGCCCAGTTCTGTCTGATCCCCACCCCTCAGTCTGAGTCAGCCATCTCACTCTGCCTAACCATAGCATTTTCAATATACCAAAGGAAAAACACCCTGAACTCCCCCCCCCGATACCTTCACTTAAAGAGAAAATGGTATTTTAGTCCGTGGAGAAATGGCCAACGGTGCTTAGATCGCATCGGTGGGTAGGCAGCCTGGCCCAGTGGTGTTGACCCAGAAGCAGTAAGCCCTGCTCAGGTCAATGTGGTTTCCTTCTCCGAGCATAGGATGGCAGCCACAGTCAATGTAAATGCCAGGCGCCTCCACACACATCTCTCCATCCTGGCAAGCCCGAGGCATTATCATAATGCAAGGACACATTGCAGCCAGACAACTGCATTCATGGAAGGTGCAACACAGAGCTGGTGAGGGGTGTGGCCTAGGGAGAAGGGGGGGTGTCCTGAGGGGAATCCCAAGTGCTGGACGGAGAGGCCTGGTGCTCCCTGTCAGTGGGTCAGTGGAATCCGCTGTGTCTGAAGCACCTTCAAAGTTTGGACTAAAACCCAGAGCAGATTCCACTGCCCCACTGGCATGGAGCCACAAGCTGCCATTGCCTGGAGGGCCACATTCAGCCCAGGGTCTGAGGCTTCCACTCCTGAATCCCTCCAACATGACAGGCATCTTGCCGGGGCGGTGGTGGAATGGGTAGAACTGAGAGGACGATAGATCAATTTCCAGTTGGTTCCTTGCACCAGGGATTCTCCTAAAGGATGCTAGGATATCAGACCCAGTGAGGCATTTCCTCTCTATTCTTAAGCAAGGGTAAGAAACCTCTCAGCCCAAAACAGCCATGCCTCAACTGTTAAGACAGACTTGCAGTCTTGAGATATATTGGTGGCTCATGCAAGACACGTTGGCCCATCCGTGGTCTAGGGAACAAATGCCAGCATTGCTGGTTGAACTGTTCACATGAGTCTTGTGCCGTTTGGCTTTCTCTCCTTGTCAGGATACCATTTGGACCATGCGGTTCAGAATATCAATGCTCCCTCAATTTTCCTTTATCTATAACGAGACATCAGCAAACCTTTCTGCCAAGGAATTGTACAAGGATCATTAAAAGGAAAATGTCCATGGTAATTGTTCTTTTTTGCATATCCTTCCTCCAATATCCCCGAAACACAATAATGTTCCACATTTCTGAAGAACTGTCTTTTCAGCATGTTTTCGCATTATGCCTAATTTTCTACGAGTTTTTTCAGGCCCACCTAACGACACAGTTCAATGCAAAATCAGATATGAATCTGGCTTAAGAGACTCTCGGCAGGAATTCATTTAAAACTGTAAATGTTAAAAGATTCAGCCTCTGATTTATGGTGGAGAGAAATCGCCCCTCCCCATTGGAAACACAGAATTGAAATACTTTTAAAAAAGAAAGAAAGATGCACATAAAATCATGGTCAAAATTATGTGCAGAGTGATTATGTTGGGATCTACCAAAGCTGCAAGAGAAGGCAACTTGGTTCCTTTCAGGAAGGGCAGCTCTGTGCACCGCACCCCGCAAGCCACATGCAGATATTTGGGCTGTTTCTTTCTCTGCATTTGCGTATCCCGTTTAATTTAGTACCAAATGTGTTTAGCAGCAGTCATTAGTAACTGCAAGCAAGGTACTGGAGCAGGTACTTGGCCCTCCAGATGTTACTAGATTCCAACTCCCGACAGCCTCAGCCAGCCTGGCCAACTATCAGGGATGACGGGAGTTGTAGTCCAGTAACATCTGGAAGGCCAAGGTTGAAGAACACTGCTTTAGAGGCCTTTAGCTACAGCAGGACCCAGGTCTTTTATTCTCTGCAACACTGTGATACCTTTCCAGAGGAAGGAGCTGTTGGACTACAGACAATAAGAATAAAGTACTGCAGCTCTCAGATTTGTTAGGCACTGGGGAACATTTTGGGACAAGCCGGGCCTGTACAAAAGGGACGGGCTCCACTTGAACCAGAATGGAACCAGACTGCTGGCACTTAAAATTAAAAAGGTGGCAGAGCAGCTTTTAAACTGACTGAGGGGGGAAACCCGACAGGAGCTGAGAAAGGTCCGGTTCGGAATAAACCTCCCCCCTGGGATAAAGACCAAAGAAATGATGAAATTTTAAAAGGGGTAGGCCTAGAAGTAGGCATTGTGAGAGCAGGGGCACAGGATATAAATTCAGAAGAGCAAACTTACCACAGGCCAAACCACAAGTGCCAAAGACACTTGAAGAGAGACACTGCTTACAAGTGCCTGTACGCTAATGCTAGGAGCCTCCGAACCAAGATGGGAGAACTGGAGTGCTTGGTCTTAGAGAAGAGCATTGATATAGTGAGCATAACCGAGACCTGGTGGAATGGAGAAAACCAGTGGGATACGGTTATCCCTGGATATAAACTATATCGGAAGGACATGGAAGGACGTATTGGTGGCGGAGTCGCTCTATACGTGAAAGAAGGCATTGAATCCAGCAAGCTCGAAACCCCAAAAGAGGCAGACTCCTCCACAGAATCATTGTGGGTGGTGATACCATGCCCCAGGAGGGATTTAATTCTGGGGACGATCTATCGTCCCCCTGATCAAAATGCTCAGGGAGACCTTGAGATGAGATATGAAATTGAGGAAGCATCCAAACTAGGAAATGTGGTAGTAATGGGTGACTTCAACTACCCGGACATAGACTGGCCGCATATGTGTTCCAGTCATGACAAAGAAGCAAAATTTCTAGATATTCTAAATGACTATTCCCTAGATCAGTTGGTCATGGAACCGACCAGAGGGACGGCAACCCTGGACTTAATCCTCAGTGGGGACCAGGACCTGGTGTGGGATGTAAGTGTTGTTGAACCAATTGGGAGCAGTGACCATAGTGCTATTAAATTAAACATACATGTAAATGGCCAATTGCCAAGAAAATCCAACACGGTCACATTTGACTTCAAAAGAGGAAACTTCACAAAAATGAGGGGATTGGTAAAAAGAAAGCTGAAAAACAAAGTCCAGAGGGTCACATCACTCGAAAATGCTTGGAAGTTGTTTAAAAACACTATATTAGAAGCTCAACTGGAGTGCATACTGCAGATCAGAAAAGGTACTGCCAGGGCCAAGAAGATGCCAGCATCGTTAACGAGCAAAGTCAAGGAAGCTCTTAGAGGCAAAAAGTCTTCCTTCAGAAAATGGAAGTCTTGTCCGAATGAAGAAAATAAAAAAGAACACAAACTCTGGCAAAAGAAATGCAAGAAGACAATAATGGATGCTAAAAAAGAATTTGAGGAGCACATTGCTAAGAACATAAAAACCAACAACAAAAAATTCTATAAATACATTCAAAGCAGGAGACCATCTAGGGAGGCGACTGGACCCTTGGATGATAAGGGAGTCAAAGGTGTACTAAAGAACGATAAGGAGATTGCAGAGAAGCTAAATGAATTCTTTGCATCTGTCTTCACAGTGGAAGATATAGGGCAGATCCCTGAACCTGAACTAACATTTGCAGGAAGGGATTCTGAGGAACTGAGACAAATAGTGGTAACGAGAGAGGAAGTTCTAGGCTTAATGGACAATATAAAAACTGACAAATCACCAGACCCGGATGGCATCCACCCGAGAGTTCTCAAAGAACTCAAATGTAAAATTGCTGATCTGCTAACTAAAATATGTAACTTGTCCCTCGGGTCCTCCTCCGTGCCTGAGGACTGGAAAGTGGCAAATGTAACACCAATCTTCAAAAAGGGATCCAGAGGGGATCCCGGAAATTACAGGCCAGATAGCTTAACTTCTGTCCCTGGAAAACTGGTAGAAAGTATTATTAAAGCCAGATTAACTAAGCACATAGAAGAACAAGCCTTGCTGAAGCCGAGCCAGCATGGCTTCTGCAAGGGAAAGTCCTGTCTCAGTAACCTATTAGAATTCTTTGAGAGTGTCAACAAGCATATAGATAGAGGTGATCCAGTGGACATAGTGTACTTAGACTTTCAAAAAGCGTTTGACAAGGTACCTCACCAAAGACTTCTGAGGAAGCTTAGCAGTCATGGAATAAGAGGAGAGGTCCTCTTGTGGATAAGGAATTGGTTAAGAAGCAGAAAGCAGAGAGTAGGAATAAACGGACAGTTCTCCCAATGGAAGGCTGTAGAAAGTGGAGTCCCTCAAGGATCGGTATTGGGACCTGTACTTTTCAACTTGTTCATTAATGACCTAGAATTAGGAGTGAGCAGTGAAGTAGCCAAGTTTGCTGATGACACTAAATTGTTCAGGGTTGTTAAAACAAAAAGGGATTACGAAGAGCTCCAAAAAGACCTCTCCAAACTGAGTGAATGGGCGGAAAAATGGCAAATGCAATTCAATATAAACAAGTGTAAAATTATGCATATTGGAGCAAAAAATCTTAAATTCACATACACGCTCATGGGGTCTGAACTGACGGTGACCGACCAGGAGAGAGACCTCGGGGTTGTAGTGGACAGCACGATGAAAATGTCGACCCAGTGTGCGGCAGCTGTGAAAAAGGCAAATTCCATGCTAGCGATCATTAGGAAAGGTATTGAAAATAAAACAGCCGATATCATAATGCCGTTGTGTGAATCTATGGTGCGGCCGCATTTGGAATACTGTGTACGGTTCTGGTCGCCTCATCTCAAAAAGGATATTATAGAGTTGGAAAAGGTTCAGAAGAGGGCAACCAGAATGATCAAGGGGATGGAGCAACTCCCTTACGAGGAAAGGTGGCAGCATTTGGGGCTTTTTAGTTTAGAGAAAAGGCGGGTCAGAGGAGACATGATAGGAGTGTATAAAATTATGCATGGCATTGAGAAAGTGGATAGAGAAAAGTTCTTCTCCCTCTCTCATAATACTAGAACTTGTGGACATTCCAAGAAGCTGAATGTTGGAAGATTCAGGACAGACAAAAGGAAGTACTTCTTTACTCAGCGCATAGTTAAACTATGGAATTTGCTCCCACAAGATGCAGTAATGGCCACCAGCTTGGATGGCTTTAAAAGAAGATTAGAGAAATTCATGGAGGACAGGGCTATCAATGGCTACTAGCCAAGTTGACTCAGCAGCTCCTCCCCTGCAGATGCAGGTTTAAGTAGGGAAAGTCCTTGATCTTAATCTCTGACTCCTTCTCAAGTCCTGCCTCTGACAAGTCCATTTCCCGCGATGACGAGCGCGGGGTGACGGGGGGGCGGGCATCCAATGGCTCGTCCAAAAGGGCCTCAGCAACAGGCTCAATGTCAGGGGGAGGTTGCTCTCCTGGTGCCTCCCGAGAACCGCTAGGCAGAGGGGGAGGGAATGCGTCCTCCGGAGCAACTTCCAACGGCTCCTCGTCTTGGTCTGGGCACACCCTTCTTCACAGAGAGCGCCATCCGTGGCAACTGACCCTGGCTCCAACTCACTCCCACATCCCCTATCTTGCGGAGACTCAACAACTCCTGGATTTACTGCTTCGACAGCTGGGGACCCTGAAACTCATGCCTTCCCCCTTCCTGGCCCCCGCAGAGGAGCTGAGGCCCAACAGCCACCCTAGTCAGAGGCAGCATGCTTCTGAAAACCAGTTGCCGGAAGCCTCAGGAAGGGAGAGTGTTCTTGCACTCGGGTCCTGCTTGCGGGCTTCCCCCAGGCACCTGGTTGGCCACTGTGAGAACAGGATGCTGGACTAGATGGGCCACTGGCCTGATCCAGCAGGCTCTTCTTATGTTCTTAGCAAGGGTCAGGTCAGGTGACTCACAGGGGCAAATAGGATTCCACTTAGTCCTACAAAACTGCTGGTTCCCGCCAAGCTCATCAGCCTGGGCCACTCCGCGCTTTGGCATGGCTTGAGCAAATGGGAGCCGTTTCCAATGCAACATGTGCTTTCCATTGATAAGTGGCTTGTGGAGGAGTTTCCCTAGATATATACATCAGTGCAAAACAGCCCAACATTAACGCTTTGGGCTGAGTGTAGACACAACTCTGCAACTTCTTCACACAATACGTAACTAATTTATGGAATTTGCTGCTACAAGATGTAGCAATGGCCACCAACTTGAATGGCTTTAAAAGATAAAATTGTAAAAGATAAGACTGTCAGTGGTTCGTGTTCCACCTCCAGGATGAAGGCAAAATGTCTCTGAATGCCACCTGCCAGAGATCATGAGCCACACTGTGCCATTGCCCTGTGATCCTGCCGGCAGGCTTCCCAGAGGCCATGGGGAGAAAAGGACTGTATTATTATTATTATTATTATTATTATTAGTGCTTAGCAGTCTCTCTCTCTCTCTCTCTCTCTCTCTCTTTTTTTTTTTTTACAAAAAGGAACCCAAAGTGACTTACAAAACATAGTACAAAGATTAAAACCAAAACAAAAGGCTGGACTAGAGGGACCTTTGGTCTGATCGAGCTTCATGGCTCTTCTTACATGTTTGTGGAATTAGCTGCCACAAGACGTGGTGATGACCTCCAACTTGAACAGCTTCAAAAGGGGATTATACAGATTTATGGAGGGTAAGGCTATTAATGACCACTAGTCAGGATGCCATGCCTCCAAGCATCAGTTGCTGTGGAGCACAAGTGAGGAGGGTGCTGATGCACCCACGTATTCCTTGAGGGCTTCCCCAGAGGCATCTGGGGGTGGGCCACACTGTCGGAACAGGATGCTGGACTAGATGGGTTTTAAGATCCCACATTGACCCACACATCCAGAGATGGCCTTGTAACACACAAGGACGGGGGGGGGAGAGGGTTGTGTGTGAAGAGTTCATTTTGGGGACTTCAGTTAGATCAACTGTGACTGGCTCTTACCACCCTGGCCCTGTGGCCAGAAGAACTGCAGAACTGGCCCCTCTAAAGCAAAGAGATGCTGGGAAAGCACCTCTGCTCCATGTGCTCTTGGCTGATGGCATTCAGCTTCTCCCTCACTCTTAGTCTCTGAAGCCACAGACATTAGTACTTGCTAATGTGCACTAATGCGCTGGTTTGTTTTAAGGAGAGGGTGGTAAAAGGCAGGAAAGAGGCTTCCTGGGTGGAGCTAGA
Organism: Rhineura floridana; assembly: GCF_030035675.1. Lineage (NCBI taxonomy): Eukaryota > Metazoa > Chordata > Lepidosauria > Squamata > Rhineuridae > Rhineura > Rhineura floridana. The sequence continues at coordinate 13,044,599 of NC_084497.1, forward strand.
CCACAAGGGCTACAAAACCTTGGTGTTAACAGTTTTTATGCTTGTTTTCAAAAGAAAACTATTATACTAAGCTCTTGATAGATTTAATGAATATGGAGGGCCCATTAGCGGCCGTTGTATAAGCACATATTAAAGCAGCTTTTAAATGTGTGCTGTTTACAAGGCTAAACCATAATGGAGCCAGAGGGGCCATTATAACCAGACACTCCTATAATCCCAGATCCATACAATTCTGCCGCTACCATCTTCCTGAACAGATGCCATCTAAAAGCCAACAAAGAGTTCAGTGCCACTTGGAAGACCAAACGATTGGCTGTGAGAGAAGTTCTTGTGGTCTAGAACCTGCTCTGTGAGATGCATGAAGCCTTCCAGCGAGATGACAGAGAACCACACACCTCAAAGAACCAAAAAGACATGGCAAGAGGCTGGAAAAGGTGTGCCACAATGATGTTACAGAGAAGAGTCTGTCACATGGTGCTCTCCGGATGCTGTTGGACTCCACTCCCACCAGCTCCAGCCAGCATGGCCAGTGGTCAGGGATGGTGCCCTAACAGTGTTTATATATGAGCAAGGACATCATGTGCTTCCAAGCACAGCTGGTGGCTGCCTGAGATTCAGAGTCATTCAGAATTCAGTGAATAGCACTGAAACATTCAAAATCGGGACAGCAGTTGTGACCTACTTGCACCCTGGCCAACAAGCGATGGTTTGGGATGGATCAGCATTAGCCAGAAGGCTAGCATTGACCCTCCAGGTGGGTCAACAGCTTTCTGTAGTGGGAAAGTTGCTTGTTTAGCCCAAAATTGCAACTCTGAACTCTCTTAGCAGGACAGCCTCATGCAGTGGCAGCTGGTGGCCATATGTCAGTGGGGCAGTGGAATCTGGGTTGTGGTCCATGCAAGTCTGGGTTAAACCCAGAGTGGATTCTACTGCCTCACTGATATGGAGCCATCAGCTGCCACTGACCTCATGGAGGGCAGCGGGAGTGTGTAAGAAAAGTAAGAAGAACCCCTGCTGAAAGAAATAAGAAGAGCCTTCTCTGGGCAGAAGTGGGCACAGCAGGTGCTGGAAGAACAGCAGAAGAGCCCTGCAGTGGGATCAGGTTAAAGGCCCATCTAGTCCAGCATGGCCAGCCAGATGCCCCAATGAAAGGCCACAAGCAGGAGCGCAAGAGCAACTCTCTCCACTTGTGATTCCCAACGACTGGCATTACTGGAGACAGTACACAACCGTCATGGCTAGTGCCCATCGACAGCCTTATCCTCCATGACTGTGTTTCCCCCTCCTTTTAAAGCATCCCAGTTAGTGGCCATCACTACCATCTTGCAGTAGGGAACTCCATAAGAACACCCCGTGGCCCGTCCTGTCCTCACAGCCGCCAACCAGACCTAAGCACAACGGCACTTGATTTACTGTACAGTGTGTGAAAAAGATCCTTCTTTTTGTCTGTCCTGAATCTCTCAACCTTCAGCTTCATCAGATGACCCCCACTGGGTGCTAATGTTATGAGAGAAGGAGACATGCTTCTCTCTGTCCACTTTCTCTATATCTCATACCCCTCTGTCTTGTCAGCTGAGGGGCAGGAAGACCACTGGTGGGCCTGACAACCAGTGGCTTCATCAAGTCAAGCAGTGGTAGCAGCAGCAGCAGGTTGTGTTGAGGGGAAGGTCATGCTGAAGTTGGAATGGGCGACTCTGGTGTCAGTTCTGGCTTCTCTCTGATTCTCCTTTTTCCATTCTTAAATCCAGGCCTCCACATTTCAATCAGCAGTTTAGTGTGAATTTCTCCCGATATGCACACGCTGGTATGCAATTTTGTCTTATATACACATTTTTGTAAAGCAATTTCACTTAAAAGTATCCAATTTTGTATGTAGTTTTCACTCATCGATGCATTTATATGCACACTTTCTCCTAGTATATGCATTTTTGTACGTGTCACTTGGCTGGAGAAGTGCAAAATTCAGAGAAGTACGAATGTTGAAGGACGGTGGCATTTTGCTTCTCATATTATTTCAGAATGTGCAGATTAGGTAGATTTGCCTTTAAATACAAACTGAATCAAATTCCTTCCCCATTCCTATGCTGGAAGTGATTCAGTCACCTGTCAGCACAGGACTAGCCCCCCAAACATTGATGATTGAGCTTGACCACACTTTAACTATAATGTTGAAATCCCTCTACAGAAAATCAAGTTTCTAACCCTTATGGGCTATGAAGGTGTGCTTGAAAGTGTGTGAAGAGGAATGTTTGCTGAAGCTCCAAGCTGTCAGAGGACAGGGGCTACGCAAGACACTCAAGAGGTTGGCTGGTGGGAGGGAGGGAGGTGGGCCTTCGTTGCTGCCTTCTCTGGCTTCTTGCCTGTCTTGATGATGATGCAAATTGGGGGCTCACCGGGATAAATTTCACAAAAGAATCAGGCAATTCTAATCAGCGTATGCAATTGATGCAGAATGCAGAATGCAGTTGCCTTTCTCCAATCACCTGTATGAAGAGTTTTCATACTTTTACTGCAGGGTAGACAGAAGCACGACTCAAGGAGTTGTGATCTTGCCACAATCACACTGGGGTGGAAGAGAGGCTTAGAGTGGGCCTGAGATCCCCAAAGCCATCCTTGCAGGCCAACCATCCCCAACCTGGTGCCTTCCAGGTGCTGTGCTCTCATCAGCCCCAGCCAGCACTCCACAGCCAGGTTCATAGAATCATAGAACTGGAAGGGGCCTATAAGGCCATCGAGTCCAACCCCCTGCTCAATGCAGAAATCCAAATTAAAGGTTGGGAAAGGCTGCTGTAGGCTATAGCAGTACTTCCACCAAAATGCTTTCCCCAAATGCCTCAAAATTAAGAACAAATAGCATTCCTCCTCATTTCTACAGCTTCATTAGAAGAGCTCAGAGCACTTCATATATTATCTTCACAATCTTTTAATCCTTTGCTGCCATCTCATTGGAATAATATCAGCCAATCTCACAAGCTCTTTCTTCTCTCTCTCTCTCTCTCTCTCTCACACACACACACACACACACAGAGAGAGAGAGAGAGAGAGAGAGAGAGAGAGAGAGATTTATAAACATCCATTACAAAAGCAATTAAATACATCTTGCTTTCAGTAGATTGATACAGACCAAAGGATGAAAGTCAAGGAACTCAGCTGAGTTGCAGAGAAGCTGGGTGTGTGTGTGTTACAAAACAAGAAAGCACTTTTCTTGAAGAAAATATGCAAACGTATAAATTCCCTGTGACTATTAAGACAATGTGGCCTTAGTGTTCCTGTAATGACACACCACACTTTATGGCTCAGAGAGCAACCCAAGGCCTTTCTGTTTCTCAATGAGTGTGAGTTTTCACAAAGCTCCAAGAATTAGATCAGTGGGAGGAATAGGCCAGACAGCTCCACACTGAGAAGGAAAACTAAAAAGAGCCTCCGGGCCCTCCAGTTCCTCATCCTGCTTCTCTTTTCAGCTTTCTCAAGGAAATCAGAGCCAGGAAACAGCCTGCAAAGATATTCTAAAGATCAGCACTGAAGCACCTGAATCCATCAGATCTCTTTGACTCTTTGCAAACTCCTTTCTGGGAGCCATATCTTATTCTGATCCCATTGCTCTCTCGCTCGCTCTCCAAACACCTCACCATGACTGTCTTTTTTCAATGGTGATAGACACATTTCTCCCCAGAGGCCACACAGAGAGCGAGATTCAAATGCATTAGGTTATCTCTGGGCAAAGAGAGTAGCTGGAAATGCCAGCACACATCAATGTACCCTAAGCACCGGCACCATTTATTTCATTTATTGGTGTTTCATCCTATAACTTGTGGCTCATAATAAATATTTATTTTTTAAAATTAAATATAAAATAAGACATAAAACCATGAAAACAAAAGCAACACAAATACAATGAAAACAGCAGCCCCAAACCTAAGACGACAGATCTGGTAAACTCAGAGGCCCAGACTTTGAACAGTTTGTGGTGGAACCGAAAGGTCTTCACCAGGCACAGGAAGGACAGCAAAGATGGCACCAGCCGGACCTCTCTGAGGATGCCTGTTCCTACCTTCCTCTTTCAACAAGCATTTTAAGTAAAGACGTTTATCCCAGTCTGCATCTCTATTGGAACTGTTTTGAAGACGTTTTGTTTTGAAGATGCTTCTACTGATTTATTACTTGCTACCCTGGGCTCCTTTCGGAGGAAGGCTGGGACAGAAGTTTAATAGAAAGCAACATCTGGGATGGGGGAGCAAACTGCAGACGGATGGACTCCTGGATGGATAAATGGCCACCTTTGATCTCCAAAGACAAATGGAGGAAAGAGGGAGAACTGAGCTTCGGGTGTCAGGTCCCACAGCAACCAGAAAGTCACTGTGGGTGGGAGGTACATCAGAATAATTTATTTCATTTAATTATAGGCATTCCTAGCCTGCCTTTTATTGCACAGTCCCAGGACAGCTAACGTACTGCTCAGTGCAAGTAAATCACTATACCGAACCAGCCCTGTGGAAGAAAATGTTTCACTGACATTTGCCCCTTAATCCAACAGTTCTAGTCGCTCTCTTCAGAGGGGGTGGAGCAGCAGCCATGTCCTGCTCTGAGTAGGACTTAGGGACATAGCAAGCCACCTTCCACTGACTCAAACCATTGGTCCATCTAGATCAGTGGTGAAAGATCTCCAGCATTTCATCAGAGGAAACATTGCTCTCTCAGCCACTCTGAGTAGGCACTGAACTTGGGACCTTTTCGTATGCAAAGTATGTCTTCTAGCACTGAGCTATGACCATCTTTCAGGGAAGCATTTCTGCAATGACTGACCTCACTGCGGAACCCCTAATAAGCTTCCAAGGAACCCCCAGGGTCAGCCCAAGACACAGCCTAAAAAGCAGCATGGTGCAAGAGCTTGTGCAATTATCCTGTGCCAGACTGGAGGAAACTGTCCACAGAGGTTTCTATCAGGAAGCAAGCATGTTATTTCTCTCAGCCCTCATCGAGGGCTAATCCTAGAGCTTCAATGTTATGTCATCTCCTGGTCTGAGCAGAGATTCACATGTTATATTGTGAAATCAGTTGTTTGCCCAGATGACATCAGTGGGGCAGGTATAGTCACGGCTTCAAAGGAGCAATCAGGAGTGTTAAGTGTGCCCCCAATTGTTCCTCTACTTGCATTCTAAATTTGGCGCTCACTACAAGTCCCTTCAGGACTAGATCCACTCAGGAGCCCCCAAGTGCAGCTGATCTCTGCTGCAAGCAGGGCTTGCTTTTAGCACTGAATTCAAATTCTGTGTTGAGTGCAGCCAATTCCTGCTATGAATGGGCCTTGTTTTTGTGCTGAACTTCAGCTGCACTCTAAGAGCTCCCAGTCAGAGTTCCTGAGTGAAGCTAATCTCTGCTGCAAGTGGGGCTTGCTTGCAGTGCTGAACTCAGCAGTAAATGCAAGCCCGTTTTTGGCAGGGAAAGTGACAAAAATTCTTCTTTGGCAGCTGTGACCTGTTAAAAATGGCCTGTGGAGCATTGTCTAGTTCTGGATCTGGCCCACTGACCAGACCCACTTCCCCACCCTGCATCAATGGCTGATTAAGCCCCCCCCCATATTTCCCCTGCAATCCTTATTAAAATTAGGCTTGACATAAAGACCCTTTGGAAATGGTGCTTCATAGGGGACTGACTGCTTTCTGAGTCTCCAAGGGAACTCTTACATTGCAGACAGCAATCCTTGCAACTAAGGACAGAGGTATTCCTCCTTTTTAAAGGCAGAGAGAGCTCTTCTCAGTCAAGTTTGGAAAAGGCGGCTAACAAATGCTGATTAACTTACAAGATCAGGCTCTTCTGCAACTCATTACACCCACAGCTGCCATGAAATCACCCTCTCTTTTACAATTTCATGCAGGACATAAAAATGAAAATATTTTTGGCTTGCGTAAGTAGCAGGCTATGAATATTAAAGCAGCCCCCTATTATTAATTCAATGCCATTCATTTCAAGTAGACAGGGAGGAAGCAAAAAAAAAAACCCTTTCCCTTGAAGAAATGGTGCTTGCTAGCCTTCCTTCATCTGGAATGACCCAGTCCGAAAGCTCACCCTGCTAACCTGTGAATTGCTCAGAGATTTGGGGAATAAAATGATGTAACACTGAACACACAAACACCAAAAGTCCACCAAACATTGGAGGACTTGGAGGTTGGGGAGGAATTGATTGATTGATTGATTGATTGAGCTGAATATTATGAGACGGTGCATGGAGTAGCTGTGGCTCATCTCTGCATGCTCACGGTCAGTCTTGGCCCTGTTACACATGGCAGCCTAAGGGGAAAGGGGAAAGGAGAGGCCAGAGGAGGAGGATGCCCTGGCTGGCTGACTCACTTCTGGGTTCGTTCCTGTGGAGGAAAAGACAGCCAGGAGGATCCTCCGAGGACCCTGCATTTGAGCAAGCAGCCATGCTCCTACAGCCTGGAGTGGCGCACTCTCCCACACTTGATCCTGCTGATTGCACACGGTGGATCTGTTAAACAGTGAGGGAAGAATTCCAAGATGACAAGCTTCCCCAAAGTGGCACCTCTAGGCAAAATCCAGGCCGGTGGAAACACAAGGATCCAGGCCAGCCACTCAAAGAGCTGCTTGTACCATTCCCGAGAATGGAAGTCATCACAACTACTGGCACAACAGCCTTGGATGGACTAACAGCTCGGTTTTGGTTTCTCCCACTTTCTTATTTTTCAAATCTCAACACATTTCCACATTAGTTTGCAATTTTTTAAAAAAAGAAACCTCACAAAAAATCATCAATGTTTTAGTGCAATTTTTTCCTAATACACATCTTTTTGCAAGATTTTCCCGTAGCATAATGCATTTATCTTTTAAATTATATATGTTTTAAGCACAGTTTTGTTTATTGTATTTGTTTTGTCGCTTTTTAAAAAAAAGTCTCAAAGTGACAACAACTTTCCTCTAATATATGCATTTTCGTACATACCTTTTCATTGGAGAACCACTTCACAAAATTCAGAGAAGTGTGAATTTCAAAGGGTAGCTGTGTTTTGGTTCACATATTTGTTTTGGGAAATGCAAATTAGGTAATTTCGCATTAAAATGTGAACCAAACCAATCCCCCCATCCTAACAATGATCTCATCTACCTAGCAGCAACACCTCAGATCCCAGCACACGCTAGCCGACTGAGTTCATCAGAGATGCTATGGTAACCTCCACAGCTGAAACAAGCATACACTAGGCATCATTCATTTTCAAAGGACAATTACATTCTTGAACTCAAGGAACAAGCAGCCTCTTGGCTTTTGCACCAGTGGTGGGCAGACTTTTGCAGAGCAGATGAATACATATGCATCTTACATGGAGGTTATGTTCTAAAGTCAGTGTGTAAGGCAAAATGCACGGTAGTCTAAGCAGTGCTGTTACTGATTAAGGGGCTGTTATTCTCTGATGAAAATCCATGCTGCCTGCATCCGTAAATCCTTCTCAGCAGACTAGATTGAGCTGGCCAGAAAGTGCAAGAGTAAATTCTGGGTTCACACAAGGAAACTCTGTTCTGTTTCTTGTTCTGTCTTAGAGTCAGCCAGAATCCAACATCCCTTGAGTTTTGGTTCAGTGACACTAACAGACTTCTCTCTCCAATTAGCTGAGTGTGTATAGCTGAATTTGCATAAGTTAAATGTGCATATGTCGCGACTCCCCTGTATAGCAGACATAGAGCAACGTGCAATTATGATTTGGACAGAGGTGTGAAGGCAGACGTCCTTGCGATGAGAAAAGAGTGTTACACAAAGGAGTGTCCATTTTCACCCACAAAAAAAGTGTTTGTTTTTTTTAAATAATTTTTATTCAAATTTTTCCAAAAACAAACAAAACAAAGTCAAAAAGACATAACAATACAACAACAAAAAATAAAAATAAAATAGTTGACTTCCGATTTGTCGCAGATCAGCTATAAGTATATAATATACATCAAACCTGTCCCTTAATGTATACATACAGAATCCCTTTTCTCCATAAGCTGTCTTAATTAATCGTCAAATCCCAGTATCATCATTTTATTTTGATCTTTCAACAAAAAGTCTAAGAGAGGCTTCCATTCCTTAAGAAATGTATCTGTCGATTTTTCTCTAAGTAAACATGTCAATTTATCCATTTCTACTAAGTCCATTAATTTCAATAGCCATTCTTCCATTGTTGGTGTTGATTCCATTTTCCACTTTTGTGCATATAATAATCTTGCTGCCGTAATCATATACAATATTATTCTTCCATATTTCTTTTCTATTTGTTTATCCATAAAACCCAATAAAAAAAATTCTGGTTTCGACTGAATATTTATCTTTAGAATTTTTTGCATCTTCCTACCTATCTGTGCCCAAAATGATTTTGCCTTTTTACACAACCACCACATATGATAAAATGATCCTTCTTGTTGTTTACATTTCCAACAAACATTAGAAACATTACTATACATTTTTGACAACTTTTCTGGAGTCATGTACCAACGGTACATCATTTTATAAAAATTTTCTTTAAGATTATAACATAGTGTAAATTTCAAACCTTTTTTCCACATATTTTCCCATTGATCCATTTGTATGTTATAACCAAAATTTTTTGCCCACTTTACCATACACTCTTTTACTTGTTCTTCCTCCATATCCATTTTCAATAAGAGTTTATACATTTTCGCAATTATATTTTCATCATTTGTACACAATCCTATTTCAAAATCAGATTTACTTATTTCAAACCCATACATTTTCTTGTCCATTTTATATCTTTCTAACGATTGTAAATAGGCGAACCATTGAAAACTATATCCTTCCTTTGTCAGTTGTTCTCTCTCTTTCATTATATATTCTCCATGTACATTTTCTAATAGTTCTTGATAAGTTAACCATTTCTCTTTTCCAGCCATTTCTCTTCTATAAAACGCTTCTTGGCTTGAGACACATAATGGTATTTTCGAATAAAACCTTGGTTTATATCTATTCCATATTTTCAACAGAGGACGTCTTATAAAATGATTGTTAAAGTCTACATTTACTTTTACTTTGTCATACCATAGATATCCATGCCATCCCCACTTCAAATTATGACCCTCCAAATCCAATAGTCTTTTATTCCTCAATAAGATCCATTCCTTTATCCAGACTAGACAGCAGGCAGCAAAATAAAGTCTCAGATTTGGTAATCCCAGTCCTCCTCTTTCTTTGGCATCTTGTAGTAGTTTAAATTTAACTCTTGGTTTTTTTCCTTGCCATACAAATTTAGAGATATCTTTTTGCCATTGTTTAAAAGGTAAATCAGAGGATATTACAGGTATTGTTTGAAACAAAAACATCATTCTCGGTAATACATTCATTTTTATCACAGATATTCTACCCATTAATGACAGTTGTAGTTTATCCCATCTTAGCAAGTCTTTCTTAATCTCTGTCCATAATTTTTCATAATTATTATGAAACAACTTTGAATTTTTATTTGTCATAATGATACCTAAATATTTCAACTTTTTCTCTATTGTAAAATCTGTCTTGTCCATTAACACTTTCTGTTCCCTTAAAGTTAAATTTTTCACCAACATCTTTGTTTTTTGATTGTTAATCTTAAATCCTGCTAACGGTCCAAATTCTTTTAATTTGTCCATCAATACATTAATTCCTTCCAAAGGATTTTCTAGTACAATTATCACCCACAAAAAAGTGTTTTGGATCTGCTGTGTTGTGAAAACTGCACCTCTGGCTTTCCAGGTAAGTGTCCCCAGCCTACATCGCTGGGAAGCGTGTGGAAAGGGACCAGGTTCCGTTGCCGGCTCCTTTCTACAGGCCTTTTTGCTCTTGTTTAAATACCACCGCCTTTCCTCATTCCTGGCAGCACACGACAGAATAATCAGTGGCCTTGCTTCCAGCTTCCTCCTGTCATATCCCCACACAACAGCTCAAGCAAGGGGAAAAGCTTCCAAAGGTTAAGCGCTAGATAAACATTTGGAGGTTCTCTACACTCTGTAAACGGTTGGTTTTGATTATTGTAAGGGGGGGCAAAGCACCCTCAACAGCTATCCATTGGTGTTGCTGGCGAGATAGGTGCCCACGGCAGCGGCAGCGTCTCCAGATCAGGCAATCTCTTCCAGTTCAGCAGGCACCCTGGCTCCTTCCAACTCAATTCTGCTGTCACATTTTTCACTGTCACAGCCAGGAGGGGACACCATTCATCATTACCATTACCAAAAAGGGGGGAAGAGAAATCCACCACCACTGCAAATCCCAGACCGGTTCCATGCGGCCAGGGATTGTTTCTACTCTGGACAGTCCTGGCAGAAGATGGCCCCAGAGAGCAGAGGCCACCGTGGGGGGGGGGGGAGAGAACTGCTCATCTGAAAGGTTGTCTTGAATGTAATACAATAGTTACCAGGAAGAAAGGAAGTCAAATGTTTAAAATGGGAATGCTGAATGCCCCTGCGAGACCGCTGCCACCAAAACACTCATCATTACGCTAGGCAGGGGGTGGGCGTGGGAGGGCCTGCATATTCTGAGGTGCATGCATTTGTGCACATGCATCCGATGTGTCACAATGTGCCCTGGGCAATGGGGATGCATCTGGGATTTCCCATACTGGCCAGCCACAGGGTAAACTGTTTTAGTGTGTCCCCATCTGTCCTAGTTCCCTCTCTTGGAATAGTGCAGTTGCTGCCGATGCAGGTGTGCAGTTGTCTGAGATCACAGGGGAGTTGTAGACCCATTTTTTTGGGGGGGGGGAGCAGGATCCCAGCCAGGTTCCAAAGTATGAGCCAATCAGCATGAAAAAGGAATGTGTTAGCCACTGAGAAGAGTCTTGTCCTTTCATGCTTATTGGAGCCAATCAGAGTGAAAGGAGGTGAGTTAGCCACTGAGAAGACACTTCTCAGTGGCTAACACACAGCTTTCCCCTTTGATGCTGACTGGCTCCTAGGGACATATGTTGTAGTGGAGTGTGGACTTGCGAGATGACAGGGAGCGCAAGGGAGACCCTGCAATTCTGAATTTCCCACTACACTCCTGTGCCCATGTACTGATGGTGACTGGAGTGGGGGTGATTCTCCTTGCTTCCCTGCTTCTGATGGGAGAGGCTTAATTTTCCAAGACACCCATCACACTGGTTGGGGAATCACTGCACAAATGGATTTGGGTGACATGTCCTGAGAACAGCCACACTGATGCATGAGGTTGTTGAACTTCTGTTTTATGCGTGTTCACTGTAAATCCCAAAGTATGGGAAGAGTATGAGCAGGCTTTGGATGTGCACATATCGCTTCTGCATTCGATCTGCACATGCGTTCCCCTATGGCATCACCAGGAACATGCACAAAGCGTGGCCATGCTGCCTGATTCATGGCCCTTGCAGCACCCAAAGTTCTATACTACTGATGTAAATTGCCATTTCCTCTCCTAAGGGCGAGGGGGAGGCATAGGGGAGGAACTGGGAACTGGACTAGAGACTGCCTGATGCCTCAGGCCAAATGTGGGGCTCTTGCCAGCCCTCTCATGTGCCAGCTTGGAGAGTGTCTTTGGACAGTGATAATGCCACTTCCTTGCTTGAGTGGAGAATGGAGAGATGGGGTGGGGGTGAGGGGTGGGAGCGTAGGGACCCCTCACCTTTGCCTACTGTACCGTCACCTCTGTTGCTTTGACCACTTCTGCCTCTGGCTCCCACCTAACACTGACATATGGCCCCCACAAGGATGCCCATGACAGAATGTGCCCCCCCAACTGAAGAAGCTTCCTGACCCTGACCCTGTTAGACTCTAACAGAATATTCTTGGCACCTCCACCAAACTCCATTTCCCAGGATTCTTTGGTGGAAGGCGGGCCTGTTAAACTGGTATAAAAATCTTCAGCCTAGACAGGTGCTTAGAGAAACACCAAACTTCCTTAAACGCTGCTGACTGCTGTGTTTGAGATTCCATCTATAGAAAGAGAGACTGCAGTATCTCCTGCGGCATCGTTTATGTCAGTCTTCTTCAAGTCCTCCCTCACATGGCCCCTCTTTGCTTTAACTGTCTCCCATTTAAACCAGGTGTGGCCTTCCAGATGTTGCTGAACTACAGCGCCCATCGTCCCTGGCCATTGGGCATGCTTGCTGCAGCTGATGGGAGTTGTATCTGGATCTAGATAGCCTGGCCGCAGCAGTCCATGCATTGGTAACCTCGAGACTGGATTACTGCCATGCGCTCTATGTGGGGCTGCCCTCAGGAAGCTCCAGCTGGTGCAGAATGCAGCTGCTTAGACTGCTGATGGGGGCAGACAACATGCAGCACCTTTGCTAAAACATCCACACTGGCTGCGCATATGCTACCAGGCAGGTTCAAGGCTTTTGTGTTGATAGGGCTTGATATACAAAGCCCTGAACAACTTGGGACCAGGGTATCCTGAGCCCTTATATCCCAGCCTGATAATCGAGATCATCCAGAGGAGGGCTGTTCATTGTCTCCCTGGTTACAGAGGCCTGACTAGTCTGTCAGAAGCACTCTTCCAGCAGAGATTCGGCAGGCATCCTCGCTTTTGACTTTCAGGTGTCTCTTGAAGAATTTTTTATGTTGACAGGCCTTTGCAGCTGTTTATAATTTTTTTTTTAGTAGCCAGTCACTTTAATGATTGTTTTGTATTGGTTTTAAATCTTTTAATGTTGCTGCACAACACCCAGATGTTTTGCAAGAGGGTGGTCTGTAAATACTTCCATAAATAATAAATATTTCAGCAAACTCGGGGGGGGGGCAAACGTTCCCCACAAACCATTCATCCCAGAATGAATGACTTTAGGAATTTAAACAGTGTATTTACATTTTTAAAAATGCAAAAAAGGTGGGGGGTTATGCCCGAGTGTAAAATTTTCATGTTTTACACATGAAAGTAGTGACACTGCTGTGTATTTGTAAAACCCCTGCCAAGAATCACTGCCTGGAAAAATATATATATATGTCTTGTTAAGGGGAATGTAAGTTGGACCTTTAATGTGCATAATGACAGACTATTGTGCACATTCACCAGGCCTTGCGGAGAATGTACACATTAAGTTTCAATTAAGAGGGATTTGTGCACATTTTCCGGTCAATGTACATAATCCCCAACATTGCACATGCTCCAGGCAATCTGCACATTCTCCAATCAGTATGCATAGTCTCCAAGAAACACACCTTTCCCCCTCTATTTCTTGTTCAGATGTCTGCAATCCTGCCTCTTCATGGCTTCTTCTGGCCTCACAGCATACCCTCCCACTGATCAGCATAGCAGCAGGAAGATGGAGAGGGGGGTCTAGAAAGAGTAACCCTTTTCACCATTGGCACCTGTTCACCAATGAGCTGAGCAGGACAAGCAGGGTTTCAGGGAGAGGAAAGCTTTAAACCTGCCCTCCCCCTCCCAAGATTCTGATGGAAATTACCCCCCCCCCCCATGTTGCTATGGAAAAGCTAAGGAAAAGGCTTAATAGCAGTATGCGGTCAATCTTCATGGTAACTGCAAGGGAGGGAAGGTTTCACCAGCTGAGGAAGGGTGACCCAGCAGGGAACAGAGGGCTAAGCCAGAAAGAGTGTAAAGCACCTCTGATCCTACTTACTGATACTTTTTCTGACTTGCACACACTGCTGAGAGATTTTTCCAAGGGAACCTGGGCTAAATTGAAGGTTCTGGTTTTGGTGTACTAAGCCCTATACAGCTTGGGACCAGGATACCTGAAAGATCATCTTACCCTTTATATACCCAGTTGATCACTGTGCTCTGCAGGTGAGGGTCTCCTGCAGATACCATCTGATCAGGAAGTCCATTTCACAATATAGGAAGTGTATCTTTAGTATTGTGGCACCTACCCTTTGGAATTCCCTCCCCTTAAATACTAGATAGGCGCCATCTTTGTTAACTTTTCAGCACCTACTGAAGACCTTCCTCTTTCAACAAGCCTTTCAAGTAGAGACCTTATCCCAGTCTGTGTCTGTGTTGGAATTGCTTTTCAATGTGTTTTTAAATATGTTTTTAAAAGATTTTTTTAAATAATATTTTATCATTTGTTTGTTGCCCTAGGCTCCTTCTCAGATAAAGGGCGGGATACAAATTTACTACTACTACTACTAATAATAATAATAAATGCCTGTTGGAAATTATGCATAATAATCAGGGAATGTACAGAATTCAGGCAATATATGCACACTTCCCAAGGCCTGTTGGGGATTATATATATATTGATCAGGAAATGTGTGCAATTGCCTCATCATGGAAGGAATATGTACACATTCTCCATGAAGCCTGCTGAATGTGCACAGTGGCCATTTATTATGTACATTAACAGCTCAACTTGCATTCCCCTTAACATATTAACAGACATTTCCATTTCAGAAATATATTATGGTCAATCGTATCCAAAGTCACTGAGATATCAAGAAGAATCAACAGGGTCGCACTCTCCATCTCTCTTCCAATAAAGGTTATCAGTCTGGGTGATCAAGGGTGTTTCGGTGCCAAGCCCAAGTTGAAAACCAGATTGAAATGGGTCTAAATAATCTGCTAGACACACCTGAAGCTAGCCAGCCACCACCCTCTCAAACACTTTGCCCCAAAGGGGGACATTTGTGACTAGGTGGCAGTTAACCAACACCTAAGGGTCCAGGGAGGGGCCAAACCATTGCTTCCATCAAGGCAGTAGGCATCACACCCTCCCGCAACGAGGAATTTAACCACACCTGGCCACCCCTTATCTCTGACTAGCTCTTATAAGCCATGATGGCCAACGGTCAGGACAGCATGTGATTGCTGGATACCTACAGGTTTCCTGTTCACATCCTCAGGCTGCTGGAACTGAAAGTGATCCCATCCAAAGCTTTTACACTAGACAATGCTCTGGACACCTCCACCTGACCTTCAATGACTGTGGTATCAAAGTCCACACAAATACTGGTAGGATCCCTCCAAAAACACACTGCTCCCTCTTCCTCATAAGGGCCTGAACTGGACACGCATGTATGAAACTATGCTGTGTCCCAAACCACCACCTGCGGTCTCATGTGAACTCTGGGGGGCCCCATTCAGCCAAGGAAGAGGAAGGATGGAAAGACGAAGTGCAGGGATGGGCACTCAACTCTTCCCTCCAAGGATGGACTTGTCTATGCCTAAAAGCACCCTGGGGCATTTTAGCCCATACTTGGTTTCAAACTTCTATCAAGGGAGGCACTACAAGGTTCAGAAGAGGAAACCAAAATGACCAGCACCTTCTTCATAAGGAAAGGCTGCAACCTTCTGGACTTTTCAACTTAGGGGAAAAGAAGTTGACATAGCAGAGAACGTGGCCTATAACATTATGCATGGTGTAGAGGAGGGGGCCTTTTTCTCCCTCACTCTCTTGTGTTCACCCAAGGAAGTACTTCTTCAACACAGCATATATATTTATGGAATTCAAATGCCACAACATGTGGTGATAGCCACAGGCTTCAATGGCTCTAAAAGGTGATTAGACACATTTGTGGTGAGGGAGGAGAGGTTCTTGTCTATTAGCCACCATAGCTATGTTCAGCCCTCTGGGTAAAGGCAGTGAGCCTGTGAGTCTGGGTTCCTCAAAGGCCAAAAGCATTTGGGGGCCATTGCCTTCATGCACCAGTTGCATCATTCCTGGGAGCATCACTGTGGGAAGGCGGGTACTGGACTAGAGAGACCTTTGCTCTGATCCAGCAAGGCAATTGCTGATGCTCTTAAGCTCTCTGGCCAGCTTGCTCCATTGCAGAGCATATTGCAAGGAAACTCATATTTATTTTTCCAAAAATTTACTTGCTGTAGAAGGGGGGAAAGTGGCACACCCCTACAGAAAAACAGAAAGGCGCCTTGTGTAGTCCACCTCTGGAGCTAAGGCTAAGACCTGACTAATGCCTACAAGAGAAACCTTTTGAGAACACCATGTTGTGAATTCTCTGATAGGACAGACAAGTGCAAAACAGGGGTGGGAGAAGTTGGGGCCTTCCAAACAGTGGTGGCTGGTGGCTCTGTGTCAGTAGAGTAGTGGAATCCATTCCAGGTTTTAGTCTGAACTCTCAAGGAGCTGTCCACGGTGCTGGAGTGGATTCCACTGCCCCACTGACATGGAGCCACCAGCGGGCACTGCCTCAAAATATTGCTGGACTACAACTCCCATCATCCCTGACAATTGGTTATGCTGTCTGAGGCTGATGGGAGTTGGAGGGAAGTGTACAGACAGATCAAATGGAGAACAAGTTCTCTCCCGCCTCACCTCCCCAAGTTTACTGAGAGTTCTGGGGTTTGTATCTTTCCTGTGTCTCAAAGAAGGGAATCAGTTTGCATCAAGAAATGCTGTGTGATTTCAGCAAGATGAATAGGGCTCTAGCTGTTTAGCTCTGATCACTATTAAGCCGGGTCATTCTTCTTCATCTATAGGATAAGGATGATGCCAATTTAATATCCATGCTCCAACTGCTTGCAATTCATCAATTGCTTTCATCAGCAACTGTCCTGGATTTTGTTCTGTTTTATTGTGGTTACTTGTTCAGCTTGAAAAGTAGAATTAAATCAGAAAGGTTCATTCCTGAACACAGCAGAGAAGTTAAAATTAATAGATCTTGCTCTGACTGGAAATTTGTATAGGGCTGGTCCATGATTGGGTGTTCTTTAATCACCTTTATTCACCCTCCTGATGAGGGAGTGGGCCTATCAGATTTATGGGTGACACAAAACTGGGAGGGACTGCAAACCTTTTAGAGGACAGGGAACCAAGATAGCCAAGTTTTTGCAATTAAAAGCACAAGTGTAAGAATGCTAGATGATGTAAGGATGCTAGATGACTGCCTTCCTTAACTACAGATGCACACATAGATAGGACAAGTGGACAGTACACTGATTAGGAGATCTGCATACACTTCCCATCTCCTTCCTTTCATCTCAATACAAATTACTTGTGCTCGGGAAAACAGATGGAGACATCAGTGCTCCTAAGATCACATTCCATTCCATGGCTTCTCAGGAAGTTGGTTTATGGATCAATCAAAATGTCTGTTAAGAATACAGGAGCAATCTGGCTTAGAAATTCCATCAGATACATTATGGTGATGTAAAAAAAGTTCTTTGGTTTAAAAAGAGAC
Organism: Rhineura floridana; assembly: GCF_030035675.1. Lineage (NCBI taxonomy): Eukaryota > Metazoa > Chordata > Lepidosauria > Squamata > Rhineuridae > Rhineura > Rhineura floridana. Next base: position 13,061,687 of record NC_084497.1, read on the forward strand.
CAGCTGCATTGTAATCTAACAAAGCTGTTACTTGCGTTGTTGCTCAATTGGGTTAAAGTTAAGGGGGGAAATTATCTTGTGCATTACTCCAAGAACTCCAACCTTGCTTTCCCCCCCCCGATATGTCTGCATTTATGTAGCCAAAACAGCAGCTGTGTATGTGTGTGTGCTCACACACACACACACACACACACACACAGGGGGGGTTGCCAGGCTCAGGAGCATCCCAAAGTTTGCAGTAGTACAAAAAACACCTGGGGGAGACCAAAATCAGCCAAATGAAGACTGGGCACACTCAGAGGGAATTGAAGGGCCAAGTGCAAGGCAACAAACTGTGGCGGGGAAAATGGAATGGAGTCAGGGGTACCAACAGGATTTTCTGAGCCTGGTATATTGTATGTGGATTGGGACCCCTGCTGCACTGACAAAAGAATATGCACATTTGCATACACTTTGCATCACATGCAAATTTATACCCTCTTTTCTAGGTTGTGGGGGAGGAGTGCCCAAAATTAATCAGGGATCACCCACAAGTAATAAGATGTCCAAAAGACAGAATATGAACAGGCACAGCTCTCCCCATAATTGCCGTTCCATACTAGAAAACCCTTACTCTGTTTAATATCTGCCTGCCACATATCTGTTAAAGGCACGAGAGACCAGCTGTTCTTCAGTGCCATCCATAATGCATGCAAAGATTTCAGGTTTCATTAGCTGTAAATGAGCTGTGTCACTGTAGGTCTTTCATCTGCTGATCTCAGGCTGGCTCTGGGCTCATCTACACAGTGATTTAGTGTGTGCTTGGTGCTACTCACATCTCTTTTTATTTCGCATGGGTCACATGACGTTACAGGCAAACAGAAGCTTCCATACAGTTTTCCCCCTGAAAATCCGTACTAACCCAATTCACTGATAATACAAAAAGTTTAGAACAATACTGCTCCATTCCGCAGGTCTTTAAAGACGGCTTGCTTCGATGTTTTTTAGCGGGTCAGGTGAATCATCACTTTCAGCTAATCCCCTTTCTCTGCCCACTAACTCTCCCATTAATTCCATTTTGTTTCTGGTGGTTTATCCAGCAACTTCCAACTGCTCTGTCCTTCACTGTTTGCTGCAGCCCTCCCTACTTTCCTCCCTTCCTCCCCAAGTAAACTTCCTTCACTCCTTGCAACAAGTGATGGAAATTGTCACTGAATTTTATCATTCTTTCTCATATTCTCTGTCTTTTCAGAGAGAATTTTGAAGTAACATTTCTCCATGTCTGGTTTCCAATTTTTTTTAAGTCACCTCAAAAATATCTATATTAATTTCAATATTTTAAAGAAAATATCAACATTGATATTTTCTCAAAATATCAATATCAATATTTATATTTTGAGAAAACATCAGTATTGTTATTTTGAGAAAATGTCAATATTTATATTGCTAGTTCTCAGAATATTGATATTGATATTTTCTTTAAAATATTGATATATTTGTTTTTCTATCAGGGAAAAATTAACTCGGAAAAATCAAGGGGCAGCAGAGAAAGGGGGGAAGATGACCCCACTTCTTTTCAATGCCAAATGTCAGGAAGTGGTGGGGGCAGAAGGGAGTGCAAATACTGAGCAGGTCAAAAATATTTGCACATGCCCAGTAACTGAGCAACTGGAGGGAGCAAAAATGTAAAATTAGAGGCTGGGGCCACAAGGAAACAGCAACTCTAATCCTTCCCAGAGGAATGCCTGCTTGTGTGAATGGAAAACAATGGATTTGAAGCTACTATTGGGCACAAAGTGTGGGCCTTGCAAATGTATTATGATGGTTAAAGCAGTGTATTTGCTATGAAAAAATGCTCCCATATGGATAAGCCCTTAGACCGCCTCCTCCCCTACAGACCCTCTCGGCTGTTGAGATCAACAGAGGGGGCCCTTTTGGTAGTTCTGCCACCCTCAGTAGCTCAGGGGTTGGGGTGGCTGGGGAGAGGGCATTCTCTGTGGTAGCCCCTAAGATGCAGAACTCCCTCCCCACCAAGGTGTGCCTGGCAACTTTATAGTACAACTCTCAGAGAATGCTGAAGATACATGACTTTATCCTGGCTTTTGACACCTGAGATGTATATTTTTAGGACCCACCCTATTTTCTGTGATGTTGTTTTGCTTGTTTTTAACTGTTTTTAATTGTGTGTTTTAAAAATGTTGTGGTCCACCCTGGGTCCTTTGGGTGAAGAGTGGGCAAATAACAACAACAACAATAATGAATTCAGTGCATCTGGATGTTTCAGACAAAGAGGGTCAAAAGTGATTTAAGATTTACAGCAATTCTGTTCAGATGCTTATGCTTGGATAAACTCAAGATTTATATAGTTAAAAAGCACTGTATTCATTTCTTGTGATTATTTATCAGTACTTCATAACAATGACAGCAATTTGTTTCCCCATTTTTGAGCAAAAAAGGTTTGAAATCCCCACTCAGCCATGGGCCAGTCACTCTCTCTCAGACTAGCCTAACTCGCAGGCGTGTTGTGAGGAAGAAATGGAAAGGGGGTTAGCCATATGCCCTCCTTGACCTCTGAATAGCAGCAGCAACGAAAAAGATCCCATGTAAATTTTTATACCAGCAGCACCAACCCACCGCACAAGAACCCCCAGATTCTCTCCCCCCGGGTGGGAAAGCAACTAATCACATCTCCCTAAATATTGCTGCTAAAAAGCCGCCCTCCCACAGCAGCATTTCCCTAGAAACACACACAAGATTGTATAACAACTCTCCAGTTATGAAGCGCACCGTGAGCATTTCTCTCCACTGCCTCATGCCGTAAAACCAACAGCAGCAAAACATTTGGACAACTTGATACGTATTAAAAATTGACATCTGCAACTGCATGTTTTGTAATATAGCACAGTCAAAAAAGTGGGAATGAGATGCTAGAACTAAAACCACACTCCCAAAGCCAGGCAGCAGCCGTGCCCCTTACCCTCCATGCTTTGATTGCTACATCCCACTCCTGACTTTTTACAACAAAACCCAGTTTGCCAACCTTGAGAGATAACTCTGACCCTGAACAGTTTCACATTTTAGACTCACTTAATTTATCTTTGTTTTGCTCACTTCCTGCTTTGGGCCAGTCATCAACTCTCAAGTGAGCCTACCTCACATGACTGTTGTGAAGATATAGAAGGAGGTTTAAAATAACTGCAAAGGGGGAAAAGTACCAGGATTGTTTATAGGCATCAGATCTTGCTTCCTTTACCACAGTGATGCATCTTCGTAAAGAAACATGATTTGCTCTCCACCCTCATCCCAGTTAGTAGCTTCCCGGCTTCAACCCGTCTAGCATGACTGTTGCGTGTTTACATGCATGAATCCCAACTCATGTCCCTTCCTCACAAAATAGCTTAGGCTGCAATCCTGTACCCATTTCCCTGGGCGTAAGCCCCATTAAGCACAAAGAGACATAGTTCTGGGTAGACATGTATACTATCATACTGTAACTTAAGTAAACAGTAAATTCTTAACAAGTGCCCGGACTTTAGGCCCTATGCAAAGAGGCTTAAGCATGTCTTCTGTTGTAAAGTGTTCAATCTGCATGGCATTCAGTGTGGGTGGGGATTCTTTAACACCTTCCCACATTTACAGTGTCATACAATCTGCAGAAAATAACCTATAGGGAATATCTGATGTCAGATGGAGATCACAAGGAGACAAAAGACAGTAGGCAGAAATAAAAGTACAGGAGAGGGGAAAGCAGAGCTCTTCTGATGTTCTAACCGAAGAGAGTTTTATATTCTTGTATGCCGTTCCTGATGTGGCACCACAACAGCCCCTATATACGTCCCTCAGTGTCCCTCTCCAAGGCCTCCTGCCCCTCCATTAAAAAAAATGGATTTATTTTACCTTGGGCTGGAAAGCAAAGCCCTATCCCTGTCCCGCCCCATCCACTTCCTTTCCCCAAAATGCCACTGGGCCCCACTTGCAAGTAAGGCAGGAACGGAAGAGGGGTGGCAGCTGGAGGTAGGCAAGAGCATTGCTTCTGAGCGTGTCCAGTTGACCAAATTGCCTTTTAAAAAAGCAAATACCCAATACCCTCTGCAAGTCTCCAGATCCCATTTTAATTACAGAATTCCATTTTAAAGCCATCTAACCTGCGGCTGCCACCACATACACAAATATATGGCTCAGAGCACGGTGATGGATGCAAGCCCGCAAGAAATGAACTTGTTGGGGTTTAAAGCCTTGAAGTCTCCTCCGTACCAGCTCAGATTCCCGTCCGACATCTTGGTAAGTTGCTTGCTCTTGATGGGGTTGCACTCCCCCTGAAGGAGCAGGTATGCAATCTGGGGGTGCTTTTGGACCCAGCTCTGTCACTGGTGGCCCAGGTAGTCTCAGTGGCTAGAAGTGTCTTTTATCAGCTGCACCTGGTTAGACGGCTATGGCCATTCCTGTACAGGGGGAGCTGGGCCATGGGCACTGGTGACTTCAAGACTGGATCACTGCAGTGCATTCTATGCAGGGCTTCCCTTGTGCTTGACCAGGAAACTGCCATTAGTGCAGAATGCTGCATCCAGATTGCTAATGGGGGTGAGACCATGTCAGCATATATAACATCTCTGTTCAGAGATCTGCACTGGCTGCCAATTTGTTACGAGACCAAGTTCAAGGTACTTGATAGGTATGGTACAGTATAAGTTCAAGGTACAAGAGCTACTAGTATATAAAGGTCTTAACAGCTTGGGACCAGTTTACTTGCGAGACCGCCTTAGCCCATACGTGCCCACTCAAGCACTTTGCTCTGCAGAAGTGGCCCTGTTACACAAGTGCCCTATAATACTCATTCCACACTGGTAAGAAATTTTATTGTCACAGTGCCTACACTTTGGAACTCTCTACCTATTGAAATCAGGCAGACACCTTCGCTATATTCTTTTCTGCGCCTGCTTAAAACTTTTTTGTTTAGGCAAACCTATCCAGATGGATAGATAATGATGTATGTGTCTTTTTAGTCTGTTGCTGTTTTAATTGCTTTAAAATGTTTTAATTACTTGCCTTTAAGTGTTTTATCCATCATTTTAATATATTTGTAAACTGCTTAGAGGTTATTTACAATCAAGCAGTATTTGAATTTTAAAAAATAAAATAAATAAGGAAACTCTGGAGAGCCACTGCCAGCCAGTGCAGGGAGTAATGAGCCCAATGGACCAATGTGCGGCTGAGCAGGTGGCATGCCCAACAGGAAGTGGTCACCAACTATCAAAATACACCAGCACCCACTTCAGCAGGTGTCTAGCCACTAGTGCCCACTAAGGAAACATCTTTAGGGGTTGGGTTAAAAAAATAGTAATTTTAAAAAGATTCGATAAAAGGTTATTTCCTTCTAGATGGCTATGTTGGGAAGAGATATTCAGTTTAAAAAGAAAATATTTTTTAAAAAAAAATGCTTTTGATGTTCGGAAATAACTTTGGAAAGGCCACAAATTTTTGCTGATCACAGCTTGTTGACTCTATAAAAGAAACAAAAGGAATTTTAAGTATTTGCAATATCTCAAATTAGATTTCAGGGGCATTCAAAATTTAAAAGCCTGCTTCACCAGAACACAAGAAAATAGATGTTTTCCCCATTTCATCCAGCTCTAAAGGCGACGCAACCATTGATTTTAAAAGCAACAAAGTTAACACAAGTAACCGTGGGCATCTGAGGATTCTCCATCCAGTTCCAGATGGCATTTAGAAAGGAGCAGAAGGACCATCAAAACCAACCAGCTTTCTACCCGGAGGCAAGATCTGGTCACACATCAGTCCCATGCATAATCTAGATCACACACAGAGAGAAGAGTGATCCAGGTGCATTGCAGAGAGATGCAGCCTGCAGAGTAATGGCTTCAGATGACTCAAAGGGGAGACTCATTAATATTCTACAGAACACCAGAAAAGTGTTTGCCCACAATTCCTTTGGAACACCCTAACAAGCAGGATATAGTGTGGAAGGGAGTGAATGGGTTGTCACGAAACTCAAGACATTTTCACTGCCTTTCTGACCTCTGGGAGTTTCAAGTGAAGCACCAAATGAAGAAGGCCCTCCCTCCCTCCCACCCACCACCACCACCACCACCACCAAAATCCTTAAGATGCTCTTCTGAAATGAATCTAGAACTGCCCTTGAAAACAGAGAGTCTCCTCTGCAAACCCTGGGGTCAAATATTATCTGCATGTTCTCCGTGTGACCTTTGCCCAAGACCCTAAAGAACTGCTGCCAGCCAGAGTAAACAGTATGTGGCTGCATGAGCTTAAATGTACCAATTGTCTGATCTGACATAAGGCAGCTTTCTGTCTTTCCCTTTGTTCTGGGATCTTCCAGATAGTCTGATGACACTTGATTTCAGTATTTAATGTTTGACAGTTGGGAACAGCTGACATGTAACTTTATTTGGTAGATGACAGCAGAAAGTTGATAACCTGCAATGGCATCAGTATTTGACAGTGGACAACTTGTGACACTGCATATTTGACTATGGCCAAACTCAAAACGATGAAGAGATGCTCATCAAGTCACATTTCTGGGTCATATTTTCCTACCAAAAACTTTCACACTCAAATTTTGAAATTCCACATTCAGCATTTGGAGAAACTGGAAAATTTGGTCAGTTTCAACATCTGCAAAAATCTGTTCCAGCTGTTACCCCAACAGTTAGAAGCAGATATTCCTTTCCGTAGCAGAAGCCTTTCCTATCAGCCTGTACATTTCTCTCTCTGTCCCTCCCTCCCCCCTCCCCCGCTTTCTAACTCTACATCCTAGCTGTCAGGAGGTTAAAAGCCTTTCCTGTCCCTCACCATCAAGTCACTGGGAAATCATTCGGAAAAAGCCATGCTCATTTTCCTCCCAGGCATTATTTTAATTTCAGGATAGGATTTGCAAAGAGCTGGTTATGAATACAAAGGAAGAATACAATGAGGAAGAGAGAAGGGGCATAATGAATTGCTAAAATACATTTCGCTCAGAGGAAACGAATTTGCGGGGTGGGGTGGGGGGAATCCCATGTTAATTGGGCCTAATTGAGAATCCAGACTGGCCACTGTTTTGATTATGAACTGCAATTTATAGGCAGAAACAAAACAGAATTTCCAGCAACCTGCTGAGAACCAATTGCACGGTCACTGTCTGCTTGTTAATGTTGGCCTTTTACGTCTACAGGGGAAACAACACATTTGTCTCCTTGATTTCTCTCTCTCTCTCTCTCTCTCTCTCTCTCTCTCTCTCACACACACACACACACACACGCACGCACGCACCCCTACCTCTTTCCACGCTTTCTGAGGCTTCCACCACTAATTGGTACAGTTGCACCACATGCCTTTAAGCTCCTGGGCCAGATTTAAGGAGCCGGATATAATCTCTCAAGCCCAGCAAACCTTAAGGCAGGGCTGGGGAATCTCAGGGCGCCTCCAGATGTTGTTGAGCTCCAAACAGCTCCCATCAGCCCAGCCAATGTGGTCAAGGTCAGGGGTGAGTCCAGCAGCACCTGGAGGGCATCGGGCTCCTCATCTTTTGCTCCAGGAGAGCATTTGCTTCAAAGCTCTTCCCTGGGGCCGTGGATTTTGGAAATAACAACCTGCTCTGTGTGGTGTTTTTGGAGCAGAACAGTGAACTGAAGAGCTGAGCGGGGCATTCTTTGTTGCCACACCAACACTGTGGAGCAATCTGCCCAAGGACATTTGCCATACACAGTCACTGCGCTGCCTCAACCTGACGCCCTCCCAACGTTTTGGATTGCAAAATGTTCCCAGCACAGCCGCGCTCCCAATGACGCCATGCTGACTGAGGCAGATGGGGGGGTTGTGATCCAAAACACTGGGCTGGCACCACACTGCTCCAGAGGAGGAAGGGATTTTTGCTTTAAAAAGCTTCCTAATGTAAATGTTCAGCATAAGTTGCCTGGCCTTTACTCCTTCGCACAACAAGCAATTCATGCATGTATTCACTGCTATAAGAGGAAGTTTGGCAAAGGAGGCACCTGGACCATGATGAGAGCTCCAAGCCTTCCAGGTGACATGGCCACACAGGGGGTTGGCTCCCCCTTGGCCTGTTGCTTCCTTCTTCCTGCTACCTCCCTTAAGCGCTTCCCCTCCTAGGGCCATCCCAGCACCCCTCTTCCCCCCATCACGTGCCAAGATTCCAGCCCAGGGCAATGCTTGGGGGCCCATGGAGGACCTCACTCCAGCTGGAGACCCAGAGGAACCTGCAGTAGTTCAACGGCAGCCTGAGGAGCTCTATCTCCAGGATGCCTCATCTGGGCCATCCAAGGATCCCTCTGGCCCCGTGCCTCGATTCCCAATCCCCCACAGGCCTCAGAAGCAAAGGCCACAGCAGACCCAACAGGAGGCCCAGAGTTGCTGGAGGAGCTCCTGCTTGGCTGCTAGGCAGCTCTATTGCCATGGGCCTACTCAGGAGGAAGGATCTACCCTGGGAGGAGGGAGAAGCCCCAGCTGCAAGAAATGACCCAGCAGAGGAACAGGCAGAGGAGGGGGCTGCAGTGGTGTTATATCAGTCTCCTCTGGACCTTTGCTGGGCTAATAGCTCCCTTTTGAGCTCCTCAGTTGCCAGCTGTGGTGATCTTCCTGGCTCCACTCCAGATCCAGCCTCCAGGCTGGGTGCTGGCCACGGGCGTCAGGTGTGGATAGGCCAGGGATACCCAACTTGGCACCTTCCAGAGGTTGCTAGACCCCAACACCCCTGACCATTGGCCAGGCTGGCTGGGGCTGATGGGGGCTGGAGTCCAGCAACAACACGTTGGCTACCCCAAAATCGCTCTCTTCTCTCGACCTGTGCTGCCCCCTGCCCGCAGCCGTGCCTCCTCATGTTGTTCTAGACCAGCCTTTCCTAACCAGCGTGCCTCCAGATGTTGTTGGACCACAACTCCCATATTCCTGACCATTGGCAATGCTGGCTGAGGCTGATGGGAGTTGTGGTCCAACAACATCTGGAGGCACACTGGTTGGGAAAGGCTGTTCTAGACTCTGCCTTGAAAACTCCATGAAAGAGATTTGATGACCTGATTTGTTGGCAGTTGTTCTGGTGGCCGGAATGTGCTCCCCCTGCAAACACACATGCACAGACACACACTGCCTCCTAATCCTGCCTTCCTGAGATATAAGCCTCTTTGCTTGATTATCTGTGGCAGCTGAGAACAACTGGACTCCAACTTCACTGCAGCAGACTTTTGACGATTTGAAGATGGTTATCTGATGTCTCCCTTAATCTCCTCTCCGCTTCCTTTGACTTTACCTCAGACAGCCAGGCTCCCTCAGAACCCACCTGCTGTTCCTCCCGGAGCACAGACTGTCCGCAGGGAACAGGGAAGGCCCTTCCACCCTCTGCCTCACTCAGCCAAGCACCACACTTGGAGCTCTCCTGTGGAACACGCTTCATCGCCCTGCAGAGAGCAAGAGCCATGAGCCAGTGATGACCACTCCTGGGACCTTCTGGTGAAGAGAGGTAGAAGGCAAGACTAGGCTACGGGTCCCGGCTGGGGTCTTGTCCCAAGACTTTCCCAACGGGAAAAGCATATTGCACAGATGAGCTGCAGCATCTGGGAGCTCCACAGAAATGCATCCTCCCGGCCTGTACACCTCAAGGGGTGCCACTTAGAAATTGTGAATGTCAAGCGGCATATAAATGCCAGAGCTAAATAAGTTATACCTTTTTCAGCACAGAGAAAAAGGCTGCCCCAGAAACCATTGGGATGAGACAAATCATTCCCAGGGATCACAAGGGAGGTGAGGCGAGGCAGGAAATGGGCTCTCGGAGCTAAGCTAGACAAGATGCTGAGAGATCTGTGCTCTGGCCTTCTGTGTTTCCATTTTTAATTCAAAGCAGCCCAGCTGGACTGGAGAGTGGCTCCAGGTTGTGGGGTGTGTGTATGTTTAACCCCAATCCCCCTGTTTCCCGTACAGCGGTGCCACCCTCCTCCCAGTTTGGACAGCCTTGTGGGTGAAGGGTGCTGGGGGGAGACTATTGCCTCCAAGTCCTGCTTGTGCAACAAGGCTGTTCTCCAGCCCACCAGTGGAGGAGTGAATCCGCTTTGGGTTGTAGTCGGACCTTTCAAGGAGCGGTCCACGGTGCTGCCCTCCAAACCCTTTTTTAAAAAAAATGGACTGTGGAGTGGAATTGGGTATGTCTAATACATATCCTCCGTGCTGTTTGCTCCCCCAAAGCTGAAAAATGTATAATAAGTACATGAATACATCCGCAAACATCCAAAGGCACAGGCACACACCTTGAATGTACCCGCTAACATGGAAAGGCACTGGCTCAGCAAAGGTCAGGAGGCATCTGAGCAGTTTTGAGGCGCAGGAGACAGGCATGGCTTGCGTCCTCCACCTGCTGACATCCAGATTGGTCAACATCCATCCCGCACTTGTGGGGTTGCCAAGTTTTGTTTCTTCAAAACACCAGGAGGGGGGGAGTGGCACACTAGGCAGGGCTTTCAATGGGCCCCAAACAGATCTAATAAATTAAAAGCAAAGGTATATAGGGAGCCACGGCTTACCAGTTTTCCAGACCCCAGTGCTGACAGAACAAAGTCAGGCTTGATTAGCCCAATAAAAAACAGACGGCGCACAAGGCGGCCTGCTTTGAGCCAGAGGTCAGGCCACTCATTCCTCTGTTTGATCACCTCTTCCCTGGCGATTCCCTGGCTATCTCAACAGGACCTGGATGGGCTACTGGTGCTGCAGAGCTGGCGAAAGAACCATCCTGAACAGCTGGCAAATGGACTGAGCTAGCACAAGTCTGGGGAGCAATTGGGCCCTGCTCAGCTCAGGCTATGGGAAGAAAGCAGCAGATTGCAGAAGGCCTGGGAAAAGCTGACCATCCTGATCGTTCATCGCCAACCTTTTTTAACTGGGTCTTTTTTTAACCAGGTGAGGTCCGAAATGTTGCCTGAGTCTTCTTTCAGTGTTGCATTTGGCATTATATAAGAACCAAGACTGAGTCCCTGGAAAAAGGACAGCGAAAAAGTTTTAAAAACTGAAAGGCTCTCCCCCGCCCCCAGCCACTGCTCAGAGTGGGGCTGTGTGTGTAAGATTTACAGCCCTTGGGGAGAGGGGAGGACCAGGGCTCATTAGATTTCTGAAAATATATTTAGTATGAAGTATTTACCATCAGATCCCCTTTCCTCTTAGGCAGCTAAAGAAAGGTACCATGCTAACAGGAAAAGAAGGCACAAGGGAAATTTCCAGAGCAAAGCAAAGCTCTCTCTCTTACGCACACAGAGACACTCAGGGTGGTGGAAGACAACAGCGGAAGACAGAAGGACAAAGGCAGTCAGCGCCAGAAAGCCACTTACTGAAGGAAAAGTTTTTTGGAAGTCCATCCCAATGCATTTCAATCACATGGGTGTTCTCCAGGAGAAAAGAAGCAACTGGCCCCTGAAACCAGTGAAAGTGTCACGGATCCCGTTCATCGCTAGGATTCAATGGAAACACACCCTCCACTTTGGTTTCCCAGAAGGCCAACTTATGGCGTACCTGCTGCTCAAAGAGGGTGGCCGTGACACCCTTTATGGGCCTCGGAAAGGGGCTGGTGTATAGCCCTTACAAGCCCTCTTTCAACCACTAAGTGGGGCAAGCCATGGCACACCAAGGGAGAGGCCCTGAGAGGCACTGCACCATCTGAGACCCACCGAGGATGCCCGGCCCACCATCTGCAGTCACACTCACAGACCAGCATTGGGCACTGTCTCTCCACCACTCCACCTGTCAGCATCTTCTCTAGAGAAGCCCCTCTTGCCAACCTCCAGCTTGGCATTTACGTGGCTTCCTCTTTTGGGGAGCCTGCTCACAGGGGTGCCCTCACCCCAACGTGGATCATCACTCCCCATCTCTTCTATTCACTACTCATCAGCCCTGCTGCAGCTTAATTTCTTCCCAGGCCACATCCAGCCTGGACATTTATTCCACTTTACACAGTCACGGCTTCCCCCAAAGAATCCTGGGAAGTGTAGATTGTGAAGGGTGCTGAGAGTGGTTAGGAGACTGTTATTCCCCTCACAGAGCTCCAGTCCCCAGAAAACTCTGGGAAGAGGGGCTGACTGTTAAACCACTCTGACTATTGGAGCTCTGTGAGGGGAATAGGAGTCTCCTAACAACACTCATCACTCTTCACAAACTACACTTCCCAGGATTCTTTGGGGGAAGCAATGACTGCTTAAAGTGGAAGCAATGTCTGGGGTGGATGTGGCCCCAGTCCCTGGGAAGGACCATGACTTAGTGGCAGAGCATCTGCTCTGCATGTAGAAGGCACAAGGTTCAATCCTTAACATCTTCAGAGAGGGGTAGGAAAGCCGGAAAGCCTGCAGAGCCTCAGCCACTTAGCACAAAGTCCAGGGACAGCCAATGTGGTGCTGTCCAGATATTGTTGAACTGCTACTCCCATCAACCCTGACCATCGGTTGTGCTGGCTAGGGCTGCTGGGAGCTGTAGTTCAAACCCACACAAAATATTTCTTGATCATTGCAAACAATCATCCAAGCATTGCAGAACTAATTATTCCATGATCTGTTGGTCATCGAGCATTTTAGCCCCAGCATCAATAGCAATATTATAAAATTTGGCAACATTTGAAATAACAAACCGACCACTACCATTTAAACATACTTTCAAAAGAACTGCATAAGATCTCCCTGGAAACTGTTACAAAATGGGGTGCAGCAATCTGTCCCTTGCAACCTGATAAAAGTGACTGTACAAACGCTCCTGTGCTGTAGTCTCCACAGAACCTGAGCCACATGGACAGAATCTCTGGTCATGGGTATTGCCTTGGAAGCACCCTTCCATTGCCACGGAGGGCATGGCATCCGCCCTAGCCAGGAAAATGCTCTCCTGTACTTTGGCACAGACAATTTAGTTAAATAAAAAGCACCTTCATTGCTGAGGAAGGGGGAAAGGAGCAGGAACAAAGCCCCAAAACAATTGGAGGGGCCCACGTTGGCTGCCTCTGCTACAGACTGTGCTGAACTAGATGGGCTGACGGCCTCTCTTCGTATGAGGCCCCTCCCAACGTTCCCGGGGAGAGTTCTAGAAAGAGCTTTGGCCAATGAAATCCATTGTTGCTAAGGAAGGAAGCCTCTCATTCTGCAGCTTATTCTATATTTATTTCTCCTGGATTTTATCCCGTAAGTCAGGCGATGCATCAGTTAGATTCCAAGATTCTGCCATTTAATGTATGCAAATTATGTTAAATATTTCATCCATTTAAAAGCTTCGGTTATTACTGAATTGTACCTCAAGCAGTAGGGAAAGTTAATTCCTTTCTTTCCACTTATCTGGTAATGGGAAATAACCACCTTAAATGAATATTTTACATTTTGCACTAGACAAGGGGATGCTTATTAGACCCTCATGCCCCCACCATTTTTTTCACAGCCATCTTTTAAGTGGGCTACTTACTATTCATTCTAAAATTAAAAAGATCAAGGTGGAATTATTTTCTCTCTCTCTGATGCTGAGAAGATTAAAAAACAATCTGCACTTTACTTTTTAAAGTTGGGTTCCAAAACACCTACATCATGTTCAAATGGGGTACAAACCTTTTAAGTTAATGCACTGGTAATTATATTCTAAATTAACAGACCACTGAGATGTGCCTAAGTTTAATTTTTATATGGTGAGTTTAACTTGTATTTATACTTGGTGTAACCTGCCTTGAAGTCTTGGGACAAAAAGCAAGACACAAGTCTGAAAAACTTACATAAAGAACGAAAGAAAGAAAGAACCCTCACATCCAGCGCTATGCCTTTTGTGAATGGTCTTTAAATGGCTATGCTTACTTGCAAAAAATACAAAAGTGGGGGCCTGATTGCTTTTAGTTTATTATTGCTATTCATCTGTAAGGAGTATCAGAACAATAAAATGCAGAGATCAGTTCAGAAAACAGTCACCAGAGGAGGCAGTTTCTATGCAGAACTGCTTGGTTGACACCATTTACATGTTTGTGCATCTAACCTATAGCTGTTGCGGTTTAAATATTAATTGAATGGCCTAGAATGGGATGGGTGAATCTGTCCATTTCAGTTTGTTGTGTTTCCAGTCTTCAATTCAGTTTTCTTCATTTCCATGTCAGTTTGCCATTTTTTCCTTTTGTAAAAAAATAGTCTGCATGAAAATCTGTGTGCGCTGTCAGGTGCATTTCAGCTAATGTATACATTTTTATAAATAATTTCCCCTAACATACACATTTTACATGCTATTTCCCCCAATATAATGCATGTTTATACATCACCAATATAAGCATTTTTGTGGGTATGTTTCCCTACAGTATGATTTTTTGTATGCATTGTTTGGATGAAGAACTGAATGACAAAATTCAAAGCCGTGCGAGTTTCGAAGTCTGGCTGCATTTCAGCTCATGTATTGGTTCAGGAAGTGCAAAGTACTTCATTAAAATGTGAACTGAATGAATTTATCCGTAGAACAGCCTTCCAGATGTTTTGGACTGGCCAGCGCCGCTATGCTCCCATTAGCCCATCATCAGATGGCCACGCTGGCTAGGTGCAAACATCTGACGGCTCCAGGCTGGGGAGTTCTGGCCTATATGTTTTCACAAATATTCAGACATTGGTATAAAGCTACAGAAACTACAGGCCATTCTTGTGCACCTGTTTTTGCTCACAGTCACCCTGCATCATGGGTTTCCACACCTCCATAATTCACTTTGAGCAGCACCGTTTGTCAAGAAACTTTGTAGGGGAATCAGGACAGGAATGGGCCTAAGGGGTTAAAGCAGGGATGGGGAACATTGGTGGCCCTCCAGATGTTGCTGAACTACAACTCCCATCAGCCCCAGCAAGCATGATGATGATGGAGGTGCAGTTCAGCGATATCTGGAGGGCCAAAAGTTCCCCACACCTGGACTAAAGATTTGTGAATTCACAGATGTTTGGGTGCCAAAATACAAACATGATACTGGAAAAGGAGCTTTGTTGTGTGTGGGTTGGCATCTGTTCCAGCCCCCCCTCCCACCCTGATGCTTTCAACTCCTTCTATTCCCTCCTTCTGGAGGAAACAGGCTAGAAACAGGACTATCATCCACTACCAGGGGCTAGAACACATTGCCATAAACACATACCTAATAAAACTGTTGTTGGTTTCAGTTGCAACCTGCCTTGGGGAGCCAATCTGGCCCAAGCATACGGACATCAGAAGAGCCTAGCTGATGGATCAGGCCAACGGCCCATCTAGTCCAGCACTCTGTTCTCAAAGTGGTACATAAATATAATAAACACATAAGACATTGCTTGCCAATATAAGCATGATTTTAAAAAGAAAAGAAAATGCCCTGGTCCAAGGTGAACAGACAGTCAGTTAGTCTAAATCATTCTGGAATTGATTGCAGTCACTAAAACCTTCAGAGCAGGATCCAGAATTGCCAGAACTGCAATACTGGATTCAATTCTGCTTTTGTTTTGTTTCTCAAATGTCAACCGTAGCCCTACCCGAATGCATGCTGTGTCCAGATTGGAACACATGATTGATCGTGAACCTGAAATAAAGAAGATCGCCACTGGAGCCACTGAAGACTCATCTAGTCCAGATTTCTCACAGTGGCCAGCCTAAAGGAAGCCCACAAGCAGGACGTGAGCCCAACAGTACTCTCCCACTCATCACCCCCAACAAATGGCATTCAAAGGATGGGGCCTCTGATCCAGGAGGTAGAATTAGAGCTAGCATAACAACCTCCCCTTCATAAATTTGTCTAATCCGCTTTTAAAGCTGTCTTAATTCGGAAGCCATCAATATACCTTTTGGTAACAACTGTAATACCTGGTTTCTGTCCCTAGGTGTCAGTATTTCCAGAATGCAAAGCAGTGGCCCTTCAAAAATGCTGGTCCCTTTGTTCATTCTCTATGATGAAATCTTAAGAGTCTGAAAATGATGCAGCCCAGTGAGCTAGTATGAATTGTATGTACAGACCTCTTCAGATGGGGAAACTGGGTGCACATCATCATCCTCTGTAATAATGGGAAACAGCAAGAAGTTTGTGGATTGACCAGGCCTGCTATAAATACCCATAGCCTGGATTTCTGACTGTGTCTGAGCACCTCTAACCTCAGGGGCCCTGAGCTGGAGAACACACCCTCCAGGTCTAGATGCAGATGTGGCTTGGATTTGGATACGGTCGGGGCCTAGGAGGAAGTTACAATATGGGAGGGGGGGTCCAATGCAGAGCAGGTTTGTCTCACTAGATCCTGCCTCTGTTTGGATCCAGCGATGGGATTACAAAGTTCCAGTGCTTTTCTCCAACTTCCAAAATTGTTGCAGCAAGGGGAAGACCACATGCTTGCCATTTCAACCCGGCCTTCTTCTAATCCCTTATAAACATGCAGAGCAAATGCATCTCCCATCAATGTGACATTTGAAACATCCATGCATTTGCTCGTGGGTGAGGGTTATGTCAAGTGTGTTTCACAACAGCAGAATACAGGCTCCATCCATTCAGAAAGACAAGATGTCAAGGCAAAACAATCGTCCAAGGCTATGTATTCTCCTTTGTTGGTTTGCAAGGGAATAAGAGGGTGTTGGGAGGCAGATCCCACTCACCGATAGACTGAGGGATTCATTGCTGTTTGAAGCAGAAGGGGAATCAGAGGTAGTGTAGGCCACTCCTCTGTGGTCCTCATGATGGCTTGACATCTTTATCTGCCACAACCCCAAGGTCTTGTTTCTGGTCAGCCATCGCCAGTTCAGACCCAATTAGCATATATATGAAAATAGGGGGGAAATTGCCCCAATGTGCATCTCTTTACACTTGCTCACAGAATTGCATTTGCCATTTTACTGCCCATTCACTCTGTTTGGAGAGATCTTTTTGTCGTGCCACGTTTCTTCTTTGTTTTAACCACCCTGAACAATTTGGTGTCATCAGCAAACTTGGCTACCTCACAGCTCACGCCTCACTCTAGATCATTCCCAGGATGAACCCTTGGGGGATCTTACTTTTTACATCTTTCCACTGTGAGAACTGTCCATTTATCCCTACTCTCTGCTTTAACCAGTTACTGATCCATAGGACACCCTCGCCCCTTCCCCCAAGGAGAATCCATATAACCATTACGCCTAATAGCAATTAGCAGATTTATTCTTTTCCTGCATTTGTCTAAGCCAGCCTTTCCCAACCAGTGTGCCTCCAGATGTGGTTGGACCACAACTCCCATCAGCCTCAGCCAGCATTGCCAATGGTCAGGAAGATGGGAGTTGTGGTCCAACAACATCTGGAGGCACACTGGTTGGGAAAGGCTGGACTAAGCCCATTTTGAAGCGATATAAGCCAGACGTCATCAACCTGGTGCCAAAGGCACCATGACAGTCATAAAGACCTCCGTCGGTGCCCCCAGGCAGGGCTCCCAGAATCTGAGCTTTCCTTTAAAAAAAATTGGCCATCCTAGAAAGAAAGTTATGAAGCAAAATGTGGAGATATCCTTCTATATGGTTTCTGTGAAATGAACCAGCCTGGTTGCTCCAGCCTGTCAATGTTTTTAGCCAATGAGTGAAGTCACAGCTGTGACTGATAAGCGAGTTGTTTGGACACCAGGCAACAGATATCCCTGGAATCTTAGAGCTTCTGTTTCCCCTTCCCCTTTAGTGGTCTTTTCCTGCTTCTGTTTTATTTTGTAGTAGTTCTTGGAATCTCTATAGATTGCCCTTCCTTTTTTCCCCTAGCACCCAAGAAGCATCTGTCCTGTGGTGGGTTCATCAGGTACTTCCCTGAAATTATTTTCTGCAAATATTACTACATACTAAGTGCAGATGAATGTTAAAGAATCCCCTCCCCAAACGGCAAATGCAAAATGTGAAAACTTTGCCAAGACGCATATAGTTAACTTACAGTACGTTGGTATACATGTCTATTTCAGAAGCAAGCCTCTTTGTGTTTAATGGGGCTTACTCCGAGGAAGTGAGTGCAAGATGGCAGCCTAGGCTTTGGTTTAGGATTGGCACTGAGCAAAACAGGATTCTTGTGCCTTGAGCAGCTGCAGCTGCACAATCAGGACCAGCAGGACACATCTGACTTCCCATAGTAAACATGAGGTTGTCCAGGGAATGGGTGGTGGTGGGTGGAGGGGGGGACCAGCGATGACAATATGCTCTCTCCAGTTTTGTGTTACGACATGTCCTCCATGGCAGCCTGTTGTGTCATGCCATTTTGTGACTGGTGCCCACAGCCTTTTCTCAAAATTCTAAATATGCCCACTGATCCAAGCTCATGACCACTGTCACACCTTGTGGCAGCAAATTCCATAACCTAATTATATACTACATGAAACAGGAGTCTCTTTAGGGTGACCTGAATATGGTCAATCAATTCCATTGGATGACTTGGAGTGCAGTGCAGAAATTCAACAGGTACACCCCCACTCACCAATGCATCTCCATGCCCAAAAGCCTGGGTTTCTTCAATGTCTGGATGACACACACAGGTGAAGTTGCAAACACGTTGGGAAAGGATGGCTGGTAACTCCTATCACTTATCTGTCCACACCTATTGTTCTGTAGCTAACCCCTGAAACAACACAATGAGGATATCTTATTGGCCTAAGAATATGTTTTGTCCACTAGACTTTCTTTAAAAACATATGAACAAGGCCTTCTCAAGGCCCAATGGCAATAACGACACATGTTACCCCAAGGGAAGTGCTTTGTGACTGGAAGCAGCCTTCTCTTTCCTGTCTAGGATGAGCCTCACCTAACAAAATCAAATGGTGTCATCTAGCAAAAACACCATGTTGTGATGTTAAAAAACAACCACCATTAATTCCTTCCTCTTAATAATAAAGAAGAAAGAGGGGAGACTTTGAGAATGCATGTGTGTGTGTATATATATTATGGGGAATGTAAGTTGCACGGTTGATGAGCATAATAACAACCTATCATTATGCACATTCACCAGCCGTCATGGAGAATGTGCACATTAGCCTTCCTGAATTGTGCACATTTCCTGGCCAACATACATATCTGCAACAGGCCTTGGAAAATGTGCAGATATTGCCTGAATTTTGTAACATTCTCCAGCCGCTATGCATAATCTCCTACAGACCTTGGAGAATTTATATATCTCAACTGTATTTTGCACATTCTTCAGGCAAAATGCACATTCTCCAGTCAGTATGCAGAGTCTCCAAGAAACACACTCCCTCCCCCCTCTTGTTCAGAAGTCCTTGCCCCTACAGGGCTCCTTCTGGCCCACTGCTTAATCTTACATGTCTCACAACTTTCCCTCCCACCAATAAGCAGAGCAGCAGGAAGATTGGGGGGGGGGGTCCAGATAATTTTTTTTTCCTGCAGTCCAGCCCCCCTTTCACCATTCTTACTCTTTTCCCAGTCAGCAGAGCAGCACAAGAGGAGTTGCATGGAGAGAGAAGCTAAAACTTCTTTCCTCCTCCATGCCTCTGATGGAAATTGTGCCCTCATCCCTCACACACACACACACTGTTGTTGAAGGGAAGGGCTGTGGAGAAAGCAGTATTATTGCCAGGGGAGTAGAGTTGCTTGTGAGACCAAGAACAGGGCACGGTCACAGGAGGTCAAATTGCAAATGACGAACACACGTGAATCTTTGCAGGTCTCCCGATATTTTTGAAACTCGCCAAAATGCATTCGGTCCAGGTGGCAGCAGAACATAAGTTAAACCAAGCTGGGCAAAGTGCAGAAGGGACCTGCCTACTCCGTTAATTTCTTTTTTAAAAATGAATAATCCATTACTCCCCATGTCATTATCTAGAGCAACAGAAAGTCATTTGATAATGCAATTCTATTGCAAATTAATGTATTTTCTGCTAGCCAATTAAAAATGAAAGTCTGGGATTTTTGTAATATCAACAATAATAAAAAACAACAATAATCCTGCTTGGCCATTTTTAAGTTAAGTGAAAGCGGACAGAGAGGGAGGGAACACAAACCAGCAATTCTATGTAATTTGTGTGTATAACCTAAGGACAGCTTAGCTGTTAAAAATTAAATTATGCCTGCTCAAGTCCATAACCAAGTGCCCTGGGTCCTTCTGGAATTTAACCAAAATAAGGACAATGATAACACTAATAACAGTAACACCAATAATAATTAATAATTTGGAACAGCAGGCAGCAAGTCCTGAAAGTGCCCTGCCTGTGCATCCTGCTGTCCTCCGCTGCTTCAGCAAGACAGATTTCTTTTTCAACGTGTTCAATTGCCAAGCACGCTCCAGATTCTCCTTTGTGCTGAGGTAACAGATTGGCCTCCTCGCAATCCCCACAAGGTCACGACTGCCTGCTAATGAGGAGAGAGGAGACGTTCTAGGTGACGAGGCAGTTCCCCGAGGTTCACTCATCACGTTTCAAAAAGCAGGAAGATGAGATGAGATATCAGGTTAGGCCAGGAATTCCCATATACTGAAAGGCTCCTGTTGATGCCAATGTGCCCATCCACAAAGATGGCTGTTGCATCTCTGTACGAGTCTCTGCTCTAGCCTTGCTTCTTTCCTGGAGCAAGGATCTCTCCGTGGAGCATGACTAGCTCAGTCAACCAGCCCGGATGGGAAGGTCCTCAGCTGCCGCTTGCCTGTAAAAGAAATAGGCTGCTGCGACTTTTAATGGCCATTGCTGGGGGCTTCCCAGAACACGTGAGGCTGGAAACCCCCAGGGGTCAGGCTGCTTGCAGGGTTGGCTAGCTCCTCCTCATCCCCACACCCAACAAGTAGCCCTTTGAGGCCGAAAAAGCAAAGAGGAGCTTCCAGTTTTATTCCAGAGGGAAAGGATGCCTGAGTGATCAGAGGCTTTGGAAATGCTGGTTTAAGCCTTTTTGTGTTAAATGAGATGCCTGAGGAACTCTTAAGTATCCCTTCCTGTGCCCAGCCCCATCGCCCTCCAATACAGGAACTGCCTGCTCGTCTTTTATTTATTTATTTTAAAGCATTTATAAACAACTTCACATTTTGAAAATCTCTATGCAATTTTTTTTGTATTTCTTTAAATACAACCTAAAACCTATAAAACAGGAGTACAGAAACATGTGAACGCATATGAAAGGGCAAAACAAAGAAGATCTCAGGAGACTGAAGCGTATGAAACAGGGTCCTGTATTAAGGACCAGGTGAAGCCCGTGCATTATGACTCCGCCCTCCCTCCTTCCCTCCCCACCCCTTACGCTGTAGATCCTGGAGTGCCAGCCTGTCCCTCTTCCCAACCTCACCATTTCTGGGCAGCTTTTGGCTTAACTCTTTCATCTCCTCCCCAGTGCAAAACGAAGGCTGCAGGCAACAATCCTATGCACTGCCTTGGGCAGCAGCGTAGTTCAAATTCAGCAGTGCAGCATCCCTCCATGATAGCCACAGCCATGCCCGCTTCTAAAATGCTACAACCTTCTACGATCATAGAATAATCTGGCCAGGCTTGAATGCTGCTTTCTGCTTCTCTGTCACTATCACCATTTGACTGCCCCTTTTCACTGTCAGATATATTTCTTGGATAACTGAATTCACTGCCTACATTTTTCCTCCTGCTGCTATCAAACTGCTTGATAACGTAGATGGGATACTACCATCATGATTCACATCTTCCCCTCCCCCTTTTTTGGCTGCTGGGTTGAGAATGAGATCCTTGCTAATGCCTTCTCCCACAACAACAGACATCCCTAGGAACCAGTCAGCATGAAAGGAGATTGTGTTACCTATTGAGAAGAGTCTTCTCTGTGGCTGACTCACTTCCTTTTACATTGATTGGCTCCAATCAGCCAGGAAGGACAAGGAAGCGTGTTAGAAAAATCTTCTCAGTGGCCAGCACCTTCTTCTTCAGTGCTTATTGACATAGGATGCTGGAGACAAGAGGGACCCTGCTGGGACCCGGCTCCCAAAAATGTAAGGGATCTAAGAGCCCCTGAGACCCTGAACAACTGCACTCCTGGCCTTGGGAGTCAGTCCCATCGAACTTTCGCATTTGTTGGACCTGCCCTACTCATGAATTGCTGCCGTAGTCTTTCCCTTCCTACTTTCCATCTGTTGTTTCTCCTCCACCAAAATTTAGATTTTAATCCCTTGGAGTACCTCCCCTCTTTCTTTCTGTCTTTCTTTCTTTTAGCTTATGTTACTGTACAAAGTCTACAGTGTTGTACATTGTTGTATCTTGTTGATGCTCGATAAACAGTCTATCACAATGATGAACACGGAACAAGTTTCCCCATTTGCTCATTTCTAAAAGAGGACACGAGAGCCAGTGTGGTGTAGTAGATAGACTGAGTGTTGGACTAGGACCTGGGAGACCAGGGTTCGAATCCCCACACAGCCATAAAGCCCCCCGGGTGACCTTGGGCCAGTCACTGCCTCTCAGCCTCAGAGGAAGGCAATGGTAAACCACCTCTGAATACCGCTTACCATGAAAACCCTATTCATAGGGCCACCATAAGTCAGGATCGACTTGAAGGCTGTCCATCCAAAAGAGGGCACATGTTTTGACCATCTGAGCTCCATTCTGTACCCAAGAGGTTTCCAGGGGATGTTATGCACATCTACTACATGGCCAGCTGATTCCACATGTAGCTTCATACCCTGTCAATGCCACATGATTAACCTGTATCCAGGCCTGTAGACAGGCGTGCTCTTGGTCACTCATGGCAAGTAATACTCTCATCCAGATGAGTGGATGCCAAAATGTTACAGTCAATATTCTGATGTGCGCCACAAATGGCTAGCATGCATAGATGGCTAGGCTAGAGACAAAAGTGGGCTTCTTGATAGGCTGGCTGAACTTGAAATTAATCAGCAGCAAATAAGAATCATCAACTCAGGTTTTTGGTTGTAGCTAAAAAAAGATCAGGGCATCTTTTTAGTATAGAGAGTGTTTTGACCCATTGACTTCATTCCATTAAGTGATTCCATCCGTATCCAATTTATTTTTTTCCTTTAAAAAATCAAATAATGACAAATCCATGACCAGAAGACAGAGCATCATCCTTTGGCCATGTGTCACTGGCTACATCGAGCCTTGCGCAACTTGGTGCCCTCCAGCTGTGCTGGCTGCAGCTGACAGGCCTTGTGATCCTAAACATCTGGAGGGCGCCAGGTTGTCAAAGGCTGATCTATGCAAATAAAGAGGTTTGCAGCCTCACTGCTGAGTAATCACAGAGCAGGTCCCTATTGCCAGAGGGGTTCCCATAAATCTTGTCTGGGGTAGAACACTTTCACGTTCCAGTGGAAATATGCAAAATAGGCTCCATGCTGTAAATCTCCCTTTTTGGCTCTAAGGAGATAAGTAGGACCTATTAACCTTCCATGTTATTTTCAACTTCGTTATTTGAGTTGACACAACGAGAGAGCACAGTGACGGCTCTTTTGGGCAGAGTGCATGCAAATCGCTTTCCTCAAAGGAAATTATTTCTTCGGGCTGAATGCTATTAATCTAAATTCTCCCTTAGCCAAATTGTTGCTCATAATAAATACAGAACAGGTGGTGATACGTATCTCCAGCGGCGGCCTATTCTACGGGCAATTCATCAGGCCCCACCCTATCTCCATCCCCTTTTCGGAAATTTTCCTTCACTGTCTGCTCCAGGCTTGGGGGGTGTTGATGAGGGCGACACTCTCCACAGTTTCTCCTCCCTCCTTGCTGCTGCTGTTCCTCCTCTTCTACTACCTTCTTGCTCACAACGGAGAGATCCAGCAGGCAGGCAGGGGCATCATCTTTTCTCCCCCAAACCCCAAATGTTGTCTGGGCCGGAGCAAAAGGAGGCTGAACAAGCAGATTGTAATGGCGAAGAAGAGGAGTCAGTCCAGGAAGGGCTCTTGTCAATGGGCCCCTTGCTGGGGTGTGGGCCCTCAGCCGATGCCCAGCCATGCCAACCCTTGGCGCCGGTCCTTCTCTCCCATGGCACCCGAGAGCCTTTATACCCATGATGCAGAAGATACAGGAATTTGGATGGGGAGGCCCCCAAGGTTGAAGAGTCTGAGAATCCGAGTACCAGACCTATTACAAAAAGCAGCTCAATTGGGGATTGGGTTAAACATTGCCAGGAGAGGCTGAGAGCCGAGTCTGGAAATGTCACTTATCATAACAAAAGTTTTGAGTGCCCCACCCCTTTGTCAGAAGCTCTGAAACTCACAGTAAAGCAAATCTTGACTCGCAGTAAAACATAGCTTGGAGGTACTCCTGGATTCAACATTGCCACGGGAGGCTCACGTGGCCTCGGTGGCTAGAATCATAGAATAGTAGAGTTGGAAGGGGCCTACAAGGCCATCGAGTCCAACCCCCTGCTCTGTGCAGAAATCCAAATCAACGCATTCCCGACAGATGGCTGTCCAGCTGCCTCTTGAAGGCCTCCAGTGTCGGAGAGCCCACTACCTCCCTAGGTAATTGGTCCCATTGTCGTATGGCTCTAACAGTTAGGAAGTTTTTCCTGATGTCCAGTCGAAATCTGGCTTCCTGAAACTTGAGCCCATTATTCCGTGTCCTGCACTCTGGGAAGATCGATTAGAGATCCTGGCCCTCCTCTGTGTGACAACCTTTCATGTACTTGAAGAGTGCTATCATATCTCCCTTCAGTCTTCTCTTCTCCAGGCTAAACATACCCAATTCTTTCCGTCTCTCCTCATAGGGCTTTGTTTCCAGTCCCCTGATCATCTTTGTTGCCCTCCTCTGAACCCGTTCCAGTTTGTCTACATCCTTCTTGAAGTGCGGAGACCAGAACTGGATGCAGTACTCAAGATGAGGCCTAACCAGTGCTGAATAGAGGGGAACTAGTACTTCACGCGATTTGGAAACTATCCTTCTGTTAATGCAGCCTAATATAGCATTTGCCTTTTTTGCAGCCACATCACACTGCGCCAGAAGCGCCTTGTTCCAGCTCCGGCTGGTTCACCACCTACAGCCCCTTTTGGGCAGAGAAGACTTGGCCGCAGTACTCCATGCTCTGGTAACCTCCAGACTGGATTATTGCAAAACACTCTACATGGGGCGAGGGATGGAAAGATTTGCCAGGTTCAGGCCTCTCAATTTCTCATTTTTCAAATCTTAATTCTAGTTCTCCACATTTCTGCAGCAATTTGCCATTAAAAAAACTCATGAAAAATTATGCGCTGTTGTGGAAATTTCTCCTAATAAACACATTTTGCATATGTAGATTTTACTAACGTACACATTATTACAAGCAAATTCTCCTAACAATGCATTTTTCTGTGTCATTTCCACTAATGTATTCATTTCTATGTCCACCTTCTCCTCATGTGTTAATTTTTGTAAACATGTTTGGTCAGAGAACAGCATTGCAAGATTTGGACAAGAGCACATTGCAAAGGATGGCTGTGTTTCAGTTCTCATATTGCTTCAGAAAGTGCGGATTTGATAGATTTGGCTTTAAATACAAATTGGATTGGATTTCTCTACCATCCCTATGTGTGGGGTTGCCCTTGAAGATGACTCAGAAACTTCAACTGGTTCAAAACGTAGCAGCCAGATTACTAGCTAGAGTTTATTTACATTATTTGTATATTTTAACAAAATTTACAGTATATACCACTCTATTGTGAAACACCTCTGTGCAGTTTACAACCCCACCCAAAAAATTATCAATATAAAAACAGTTCCATTTAGAACTCATATAACCCCATACTTTAATATTTTAAAACAGCTGAGTTGGCTGCCAGTTTGTTTCTGGGCCCAATCCAAGGTTTTCACATTAGTGTTTTAATCCCTATAATGACTTAGAATCATAGAATAGTCAAGTTGGAAGGGGTCTGTAAGGCCATCCAGTCCAACCCCCTGCCCAGTGCAAGAATCCAAGTCAAAGCATGCCCCACAGGTGGCTGTCCAGCTGCCTCTTGAAGGCTTCCAGGGATGGAGAGACCACCACCTCCTGAGGTCATGGGTTCCATTGTCATACCACTCTAACAGTTAGGACATTTTTCCTGAGGTTCAGTCGAAATCTGGCTTCCTGCAAAGCCCCAAATATCTGAAAGGCCATCTCCATCCCTACCAACCTTCTTGGGTAGTATGATCAGCAGAGAGGGCCCTCTGGGTAGTTCAAAATTGTGAGGAGTGGCAGCCCAGGAGCAGGCATTCTCTGTGGCAGCCCCAAAAGATGCAACCCAGCACACGTCTGTTGAGAAGTAAGCTCCATTGGGTTCAATGGGACTTACTCCCCGGTGAGTGTGAATTTGATTGTGGCCTAAGTTGTGGAATTCTGTCCCCATCATATGCCAAAGATGTGCCTCTTTACTGAGACCTTTGAGATCTTAGGGCCCATCCTATTCTTTTGAGTGTAATTTGCTTTCAACTGTTTTAAAAAACTGCATTTTAAATTGCTGTAATCTGCCCTTGGGCGTCATGATGAACAGCAGATAATAAACTGGAAGAAGAACAACAGGCGCCTCATAAGGTCCTCAGGAAGAAGGGAGCTTACAAGCCTTGGGAGTTTGTGCAGGGGGGCACTGGTTTATTACAAATATTTTTATCTCAACAAGAATAAACAAATAAATACAAAAAGAACCAAGACAAAGTAATTTAAAAGAGAAAAATATCAAATTTAAAGAAAACAACTGACAATTTGACCTGAAACATAAAAAAGAGCAGATAACATATTACAGAATAAACCATAGTGTGAGCACAAGACTAATCTTACAGGCCGGAGGCCTACCTAATCTGGAAGGCTTTTTCCCTCCTTCCTCTTTCTCAGGAGGTAATCCCATAAATTGGGGACAGCCACAATAAAGGTTTGCACCCCGGAAGCAGTAGTAGTTCTGAAACCATGTTTTAAGGACTTATATCCAGAATTGGGGAAAAAACCCATAGGGTTGTATTCAATAAAGTCCTACTCAAAGTAAACCCACTGAAACTAATGGTCATGTCTATTAACCTCACTGAGTAGGACTGGCACTGGATACCACTCATGTTTCTCTCTTCTAACATGTGTTGCTGTATTTTATTTATCTTTTTGTGAACTGCACCAACAAAGCAGTCCTGACAGCTCTGCAGATTGTTTTCATGACTCTTTTGTTACCCACTTTGAGCTGTTTAAAAGATGAAGCAAGGGTTTTTTTAGGAGAGAAAACATAACCACCATATGGGCCCACAGTATCAAAAGGGCCACCCACCCCTTCACAAGCCAGCCAAACTTTTCAGGTCTTCTTTGGAAGCCCTGCTTGGAGCACAGACGCCCTCCGGAAGAGAGGCAGCGGTCAACAGCACGCTGCCTTTCCAAGTCGTGGCACCCATCCCTGGACGCTCCTCTGCTAGTCCGTTCATCTGGTTCCTTCTCTGCTAATTTTTAGAAAGTAGCTCAAGATGCTGCTTTTTAAACATTTCCTGCTTCCAATAGGATCTGATGCTGATGCTGTTCCTCAGTTGTTCGTATGTTTTGTTTGCTGCTGTTTTAAGGTTTTGCCTCAGCGTTCTGTTTCTTGCCTCCCTTGCAAATGCCTGAAACTAACAGGCAAGACGTGTGCCTGTTTAAATGGAAAGTACCCCTTGGGTCTGTACCACTTGAAGACGAAGGGAACTTTGGCAAGTGTCCGAAAGGCCAGAGAGCAGCTATACCCCTTGACCTCCTTCCTGGCAACCAGGATGGGGCTTTGCTGCCCTTTGAATCTGATGCCACTCCTAAAACACAATGCTGAGTAGCACAAACTTTAAGGATGGGGTTGGGTCCTCTGTCCAAACGTCTAAATGGAACTGATCTCGTGTAATCTCAGAAGTAGAGGTGTGTCAAATGCTCATTTGTTTTGGCTTGAGGAGACTATGGTCATGCTCCCAGCGTGATCACCTTTGCCCCCATCTGTTCTGCTGCTATTTCACTATCATATTCAGGCAGATTTTTCCCCTTCATGGAATGATTCCAGCAAATCAGAGATCATATTTTTCTATGTTCACCGCCCAGAGAGCTATTGCTAGTCGGGCGGTATATAAGTTTAACAAATAAATAAATAAATAAATATTTGGAACACAATCTCACCGCCAATCAGGTTTTACTGCAAACTGATGACACTGAGAGGGGAGGGAAATGGATTTAGAATGATGGCAAAGCTTCCTAGACTAGCACCATGGGTGATCCTAGTCACTCGGGAAGGTACAAAAGTCTGAACACTTTTGTTCCTTTTTGACCCCCAAAATATTGTCAAAACTAGTCTGCAAAAATAATTTTTAAAAGCCCTCTTGGCTCAACCCTACTTGGGACCTAAGTTGGTACCGCTGAAGTGAGGCATCTGAGGTATCACAGGACCCGTTTGTAGGTAACATTGGTCCAGCTGAAGACCAATGAAATAAAACCCTTCTAAGCTGCAGTGCGAGATATCCTGAAGCAAGGGTAACCAAGATGGCGTCCTCCAGATGTTGCTGGACTACAACTCCCATCATCCATGATCACTGGCCATGCTGGCTGAAGCTGATGGCACTTGTAGTCCAATGACATCTGAAAGGCACCAGGTTAAGGAACCCAAGCAATTTAACAGAAATATCCGCTCTGCACTTGAGCATGCAAGGAACAGAATGAGGACATCAGTAATAGGGGGTTGCAACATTCTTCTAGACTCAAAAAAGCGGCAAATAAATAAATAAAATATTATTTCAGGATAAATACACAGAGGCTTTAGAATCCATTCAGCAGTGTCACTAGCGGGAGTGCGGGGGGGTGCGGACCTCCGGTGCACGCCCTTCCGCGCGCACCCGTGCTCCAGGCTGGCGGTGGAAGGCCCGTCCCAGCTTCACCGCCAGCAAGCAGGTGCCTGCTTTCCGTCTTGCTCGCCCACCAGCCTCCGAGGAGGAGTTGGCCGCGCCGACCCAAAGCGCTTCTTGGCTCCTTTGCTGGGCAACGGCGCAGGGCAGGGCGGCTCTGGGTGTCACCCCCCTCAGGGTGTCACCCAGGTGCGGTCCGCACCCTCCGCACCCCGGTAGTGACGCCCCTGAATCCATTCCATGACCGGAAACTCATTTTTTGTTGGTGTCCATGCCACTAAACAGCACTGCTTTGCACAATCCCAGAATTTTTATTGTGCTCACGTCAATATTATTTTAAGTTGCAGAAAGCAACTCCAAGGAAAATGTTGTAATGAGAAAACAAACAAACATTTGGATGGCAGACCCATAACTGGGGAAGAGACCCTCCTCCAGGAGTGTGGACATCTTTTCAGTCTGCGGGCAGCAACCCACCATGTCTGACCTTCCGGGGCAGGGAGGGCACATTCCTGTGGTGGGCCGGAGCAGAGGCCACAGCAACAGATGCGGGGCTTATCCTTTCCTGGGAGGCTACATTCCCGCCACACAAAGTAGGGATGGAAAGATCTGTCAGTTTGGTTCTCTCAGTTTCTCATTTTTCCAGTCTTAAATTCAGGGGTTCCCAGTTCTTTCCCTCATGAAAATTCTCCAACATTCTCCAACAAATGCAAGCATTATTCGCATTTAGTTTGAATTTCTCCTAATAAAGACATTTTTGTAAGCAGTTTTAACAAAGGTACACATTTTTGCAAGCCATTTCTCATTATCTAATGCATTTTTGCATGTTATTTTCATTCATATTAATTATTATGCACACTCTCCCCTCATTTATGCATTTTTGTAAATATTGTTTAGTTGGTGAACTGCATCACAAAATTCTAATAACTGCAAATTTCTAAGGATGGCTGTGTTTCAGTTATACTGATTCGGAAAGTGCAAATTTGATAAAATGTAAATGTACTGCCTTCAAGTCAATTCCGAATTATGGCAACCCTATGAATAGGGTTTTCATGAGGCTGAGAGTCAGTGACTGGCCCAAGGTCAGAGCTTCATGGCTATGTGGGGATTCGAACCCTGGTCTCTCAGGTCATAGTGCAACACCTTAACCACTACACCACACTGCTTAAAATGCAAACTGTATTGAAATTCTCACCCATCCCTACACAAATGTCAAGGGTTTCTCTACACACACACACACCCCTCCATCTTCCACCTCAGCAAGCAAGAGGGATGAGGCATGACATTCCCCATCCCTGCTCTGCTCCATAACCTATGTGGGGCAAGCCCCATATATCTGACATTGCTTGTCACCGCTGAAAATGTTTGCATTCAGTTGGAAGCAGAGTTTGCAATACCATCTCCGTTCAAAACTTGTGCACACAATAACTATACAAACATATATTTGAGCGGAATACTGCACTGAAATGAATGGAAAATATGTATTCATCTGGACCTTCTAAGGCACAGGGGTCATCACTGAGCCCTGGAGCTCCCCTTCCCAGTGAAATTCTGGTGGGGCACTTGCTTTGGAAGCTCACCAAGAATGGCTCCCTGGAGCCAGCCTTTTCCATCTTCCATGTCATCAGGAAAAGGATATAATTCAGTGGCCAAGCACATGCTGTGCATAGAGACACTGCCAGCTCCAATGGCCAGTGAGTAGGCAATGAGAAAGGCCTCTCTTTGCCTAGACCAGGGGTAGTCAATGGGGTGCCTCCAGATGTTTTTGGACTACAACTCCCAGCAGCCCGCATGTCAATACTCAAGCTTTGTCTGGTTCGTCAGCTATGGCTGTTTCTGGACGGGGATAGCCTGACCTCTGTAGTCCATGTGTTGGTAATCTTGAGGCTGGATTATTGCAATGCACTCTATGTGGGGCTGCCCTTGGCCCTGGAAGCTTCAGCTGGTGCAAAATGAGGCAGCCACACTGCTGATGGGAGCGCATGGCTGACAACATGCAATACTACTCTTAAAACTCTGCACTGGCTGCCCATCTGCTACTGAGCCAGGTTCAAGGTCCTTGTATTAATTTACAAAGCCTTGAACAACTTAGGCCCAGAGTATCTTAAGGACCACCTGAACCCTTATATCGCAGCTCGATCACTGAGTTCACCTGCAGGAGTGACTTTGGTTGCCCTCTGAGCGGACGAGGCTCGTTGAAGATCAACAGCATTAAAAACCTGGCTCTTTGGACAGGCCTTCGGGACCTCCGGGGTGGGCTAAGCTTCTTATTACTATTACTGAATGCCCGTTGTTTACATACTGTTTTATGCTGGAATTTAATCCTTTTTTGTCGACTGTATTGTATTGCTATGTATTTTAAATTGTATTTTAAATTGTATTTTACTGGAATTTAATTGTGTACGTCGCCTAGAGTGGCTTTGGCCAGATAGGCGACACAAAAATTAAATTATTATTATTATTATAACACAAAATCAAACCTTCAATGTAACCAGCCTAGTTCTCTGGAATGCTCAGCAGGCACCTCCTGTTTTAACTTTTAAACGCCTGCAGAAAGCCTCTCTGTTCCATCAGGCTTAATTCAGGTGATTAAGAAGATGCTTTTTAGCAACAGTTGACTTTTGTTTTTATTGCTTTTTTAATGTTTTTATTCTACGGTCCTTTTTTAAAAAACTTGTAAACCGCTTTGATGTTTTTAAATGAAATAGCGGCATACAAATATATGTATAAATAAATAAAGGACAAAGGCAGTTGTCATTCAGCAACAGCTAGAGAGCACCACCTTATTACCCATTCCCTAGACAGGCAAAGAGCCAGACCCAGTATGAAGCGGTGGTCTGTGTTCCCACATAACGAAACACTTGTGATCACATCATTACAAACATAACATCTCGCCCCTTGACAGGGAGTTTGGCAATTCTTCGCTTCTGTCCAGGGTTAAAGCAGTTCTGGTAAGACACGATGGATCAAGGAGAATTGGAGAAGAAGGCCCACATGTCCGTGCAAGATTTATGGAATGCTGCAAGCACCAAAAACCTATGAGATGCAGCAAGATAAAGATATGTCTGGCTCCAGGAAGGGCTCTGGGTAGGGAATGAATGCCCACTCGGCTACCCCACTCATGGGGCTCCTCTGCTTCCACTCCTCCCACAAAAGAGGCTCATGTAAGGTCACATTCACCCAGATTGCCAGCTGCCACCGGGGCCAATGTCCCTGCCACCAGCATTTGGGTTCTGCCAGCCAGCCTGCCCCTGCTTACTTAGTCCTTATCCTCCTCTGTCCTAACCCATGTTTGGAAAGGTCTATGCTAAACCCCTCAAGGAAGGGACCCATCCTCTTGCCTCTGGCAAAGTGCCAAGCACCTGAATGGCTGCAAGTCAGGCATGGGGAACCTCCACAGATCCAGCTTCCATCATCCCTGACCACTGGCCATGCTGGCTGCTTGGGGCTGATGGGAGCTGGAGCCCAACAATATCTAGAGCACCCTCTCCCCCCAAAAGATTTCCCGTCCCTGTATTTAAACAAACACACACTCTCGATCACCCACCCAGCTCCTGTAGGACACTGGCAAGGCCGGTGGGACTCGCCACCACCCTGGGTGAATGGAGGATGCAACCTCATGTCCCCTGCCTGGCCTCTCTGGGCAAAGGTCAGGTGGGCAAGTGGACTTTTCGAGAAGCTTGTCCACCATTACGGATCTGCTCACTGAGGAGGCACCAGGAAGTGTCTAATGAACCACAGAACTCCCCGGAATACCCACTCAAAACACAGTTGCCTCTTGCCACCTCCGTGTTATGTCCAGCCTGGGCCCAGAACCACATACAGAGACCAAGGGGTAACAGACCACCCCTTGGCCACCACACTTCAAGACATCCAACCAGGGAAGCATGCAGAACTGGTGGACCTGAAGCAGCCTAGCTGGCCACCCTCCCCAGCTCAGGACTTCTCTAACCACCCCCAGACCAGAAGGCCCAGTGTGCCTCATGCAATATGAACTCTTCTGTCTTTCAACCCTACACAGGAGGAGGAAAAATGAACTGAAATATACTCTGGATCAAGAGTCTATGGATGCTCCAGGAAGGGAATGGGCAGCAGCTCTCGAACCTTGAATGTCCATCCTAGATATTGCTGGCATAACATCACCTTCTGCTCTGACCCCTTTGCTGGGCAGCTCCCTGATGCTTCAGCAACTTTCACAGAATCATACAATAGTAGAGTTGGAAGGAGCCTATAAGGCCATCCAGTCCAACCCCCTGCTCAATGCAGGAATCCAAATCAAAGCATTTCCGACAGACAGCTGTCCAGCTGCCTCTTGAATATCTCCAGTGTCGGAGAGCCCACTACCTCCCTAGGTAATTGGTCCCATTGTCGTATGGCTCTAACAGTTAGGAAGTTTTTCCTGATGTCCAGTCGAAATCTGGCTTCCTGCAACTTGAGCCCATTATTCCTTGTCCTGCACTCTGGGACGATCGAGAAAAGATCCTGGCCCTCCCCTGTGTGACAACCTTTCATGTACTTCAAGAGTGCTCTCATATCTCCCCTCAGTCTTCTCTTCTCCAGGCTAAACATACCCAGTTCTTTCCGTCTCTCCTCATAGGGCTTTGTTTCCAGTCCCCTGATTATCCTTGTTGCCCTCCTCTGA
Organism: Rhineura floridana; assembly: GCF_030035675.1. Classification (NCBI taxonomy): domain Eukaryota; kingdom Metazoa; phylum Chordata; class Lepidosauria; order Squamata; family Rhineuridae; genus Rhineura; species Rhineura floridana. Next base: position 13,094,984 of record NC_084497.1, read on the forward strand.
ACCCATTTCAGTTTGTCTGCATCCTCTTAAAGTTCAGAGACCAGAACTGGATGCAATATTCAAGATGAGACCTAACCAGTGCTGAATAGAGGGGAACTAATACTTCACGCGATTTGGAAACTATACTTCCAAGGATGATGTGAGAGAAAGGGATACCAACCTCCCACCCACGCCACTGCCGCCACTCCCTACAAGAGAGATGATCTGTAAGCCATCCAAGTCTGTGTCCTCCTCAGGGTGACCCTGGGGGCCTGGATGCTGGTAACTTGACCATTGCTCTCCCAAAGGGATCTCCCTGCCCTAGAGAAACAGACTCCGTGGAGAGAGTTAATCTCCAGGGTAGGGAAGCTCAAAGCCCTGGCTGGCATGCACAGAAGCAGAGACTGAGGACCGCTTTTGAAGCCTTATAAATCTACCAGTACAGAAAAGCCTTTTCCTCATTTGTTAGCCAGCGAGGTGTGAAAATGTTAATGAAGGGAGCGATAATCTATGAGAATCCCACAATTAAAATGCAGTCCACGTCTGAAGGCTCCTGTTTCTGCGTGGCCCACAGTACATCAACCCCTCCAAGGTGTTCCTAATAAGAGGTGTAATTGCCTCAGCCTGTCTGGCCACCTTCAGACTGGCATGCCTGAGATTTGCTCAAACTGGCACGCTGGAAATTATTGTCACTCCGTGAGGCGTTTGTATTGGGAGGCCTCTGAAACAGGAAGGGGAAAATATATAAACACAAGAAGGGACCTTAACAGCAGCAGGCTCAGGAAAAAGAGGGGGGTGCTATTTACATTTTTATTTTATTTATAAACATATTTGTGTACCACTATTTTAGTTCAAAAAATATCAAAGCAGTTTACAACAAATAATAAATGTACAGTAAAAAAAAAATTAAAAACAGTCAAAACAAAGGTCAGCTTTGTTTGCCCTCCCTTTTACTGAATGCCTTTTTCTGGACCCATTTCAATCCGGGTTGAGGCCCGGTTTGGCCCAGAAACTGCCTCAGTCACTCTCTATGATGACCTATGCCGGAGGAGAGGCAGGGGGAGCGTGTCCCTGTTCATTCTCCTTGATCTCTCATTGGCTTTTGAGACCATCAGCCATGGTATCCTTCTGGCGCGGCTGTCCGAGTTGGGGGAGGGTGGCCCTGCTTTGCAATGGTTCCAGCATTACTTGGATGGTCGTTCTCAAAAGGTGGTCCTTGGAGGATGCTATTTGGCCCAGTGGAACTATCAATATGCGGACCCGCAGGGTTCGATTCCATTCCCCACACTATTTTAACAACAACAACATTTTATTGTGGTCAACCAATCACTGACCACATGCTATTTAATATCTACATGAAACCACTGAGTGGAGTCATCTGGAGTTTTGGAGTATGTTGTCAGCAATATGCTGATGAGACACAGCTCTGCCTCTCCTTCACATCTGCAGCTGTTGCAATGGATGTACTAAATAGTGTCTTGCCTCAATAATGGACTGGATGAGAGTCAATCAACAAGCTTAATCCAGACTGAGGCGCTGTTAGTGGGTGGTTCTCTAGACTGGATGGATGGGTTGTGGCCCGCTCTGGATGGGGTTACATACCCTCTGAAGGAGCAGGTACCTAGCTTGGGGGTACTCCTGGATCCATTATTGTTGTTTAAAGCTCAGGTGGCCTTGGTGGAGGAGTGCCTTCCATCAGCTTCTGGTTGCCCAGCTACACCCTTATCTGGACAGGGACAGCCTGACTTCTGTTATCTATGCTCTGGTAACTCTAGGTTAGACTACTGCAATGCGTTATACATGGGGCTGCCCTTGAAGACAGTTTGGAAACTGCAGCTGGTGCAGAATGTGGCGGCCAGATTGCTGACAGGGTAAGTCAATTCTGATATGACTGCACTGGCTATCAATTTGTTTCTGGGCTCATTTCAAAGTGCTGTTTTTGACCTATAAAGCCTTATGTGGCTCAGGATGTCAATATCTCAAGGACCGCCTCTCCCCCTATGAACAGACCTTGCGCTTGTCGCCAGAGTCACTTCTTCATGTGTTGCCTCCATGGAAGGCTCGGAAGATCTTTTCACTGGTGGCCCCCTGGCTGTGGAATGCTCTTCCCAGGAAGGGAGGGAGGCACGCCTGAAGCCATCTTTATCCATCTTTAGGCACCAGTCAAAGACCTTCCGGTTCACCCAGACCTTTGGACCCTGATGCGTGGCATCCCAGCTACTCTTTCTGTATTGGATGGGTTTCAAGTTTTCAGAAAGTTCAGTCAGATTTGATTGATTATTATGCATGTCTTTGTTTGGCTTTTAATGTATTAATGAGTTTTAAATTTTATTGACTATGTGTGTTTTTATGCTGTTTTTTAATGTAAGTCACATCGAGTCACTTCAGAGAGAAAAGCATCTAACAAATATAATATATAAATAATAATAAATAAAATAGCTTGCACTCTACCCCCCCCCTCAAAAGCCTTCACAAAGATCTTGCCCCCAGCCTCTCTCCTTTTCTACAGAAAACAACATCTACTGTTCTGAAGCCAGCTAAATGCTCAGGGGGTTAAGGCATTCAGAGAGACAAGGGCCTACGGACGGTTGTCTTCCTGCACTCCCTGACTCTGGGATGCAACTTGAAACAGCACGGAGGCCTCTCATCTGCTGCGCCTGCGATGCTGGAACGCCAAGCAAACAGTCGGGGCCGATTCAAACACTTGTCAGAAAACACCAATTGCACCGAAAATGGCTCTGCACGCTTTGATGTATCCCTTTGCCAAGAGAATCCCCCCCACCTACTTGACTTTGATCCCCAATACACACAAATATATACATATTCCTGGTGGTCTTGGCAGAATGTCAAATTTGTTTCTTCCGGTTACTCAGTTCCCAGAAGTGGGCAAATGCTGGCTGCTGGTGTAAGGTTAGGATGCTATCTGGCTGGCTTCACTGTCATCTGCAGTGATGGAAACCATTACGCCACAGCAAGCCACGTCTCCAGTTAGGAGAAGCTGCTTCCAAAAGATTATTTATTCTGAAAGATTCAGCACTATTTTTATATATATATATATATATTTAAAGCCCTGCTTCTTTCATCTAACAAACTTTCTTTTGATATTGGGAACATCACACCACTGGTGAGGCCTTGTTCTCTAATGAGAGCTGATGTAGTGCTTCGGCTGGGATGCAGCAGCACTGGGAACTAAGTCCCCCAATCAGACATTGCAGCCTTCCCCAGTCTGGTGCCCTCCAGATGTTTTAGAGCACAATTCCCGTCAGCGTCAGCCAGCACCGCTTCCCTTAGAGTCAAGCCTGCAAACAGACTCCTTCAGCCACCAAAACTCCATCTTTCTTGCTTTACTCCCAGTACCAACTGCTTACTACTATAAGGTCCAAATATCTGAAAATGTGTAATAGGCATTTTCAGAGCGAGACAGAAATGGACATTTTTAAGTCCATGTTGGAGGGTACTGCAGCCCCTCTCTACACACAACTTGCTTTCTGCCTCCAAGTCAGACTTCCCCAACCCGGCTGGGGCTGATGGGAACGGTAGTCCTAAACATCCGGAGGGCGCCATTTCCTGTCTTATTTCCTATTGTTGCCTTGATAAACATTGCATAGTCAGGCCATTTATCCAAAAGCGGATATGAAATTCTTGCAAGGACCAGGATTTTCCAGACAGTGCATTCATCTCCTAACATAAGCACTCGTCATTCCCGATTCAGAGTTGCTGCCTGGTTTGCTCTACTCTACACTGTGCGGGGTGGGGGTGGACAGCTGCTTGCTACATCCTCCAACTTAGTGCTGACAGGCTCAATATTGACCACCGTTACTCCCTGGCAGAGCTTGGAAAAGTTACTTTTTTGAACTACAACTCCCATCAGCCCCAGCCAGCGCTGGCTGGGGCTGATGGGAGTTGTAGTTCAAAAAAGTAACTTTTCCAAGCTCTGCTCCCTGGCAGTTTGCTGTTGCAGGCAGTCTGAAAACTCCAACTCATTAGAGGTGCTACCACAGCGTTGCTGGTGGGTGCAAAGACCATCAGAGCATGTGCTACAGTTCTCTGCCAGTTGCACTGACTACTGGTGCGTTTCCAAGTCCAATTCAAAGTGCTGGTTTTAGCCTTTACAACCCCAAAAGATTAGGGTTAGGGACCGAGTTTAAATGAAGGACTATCTGCACCCCTGCAAACCTGCCCAGAGATTGTGATCTGCCTCAGAGGCCCTGCTTGTGTGGCTGCCTGTGAAGTCACAGGGACATAAGAAAGACAAAATATGGATCCAAAGGGAGGCCATCTAGCTGAGCATCCTGCAGCGGCCCAGCAGATGCATCTTGTGGGAAGCTCACAAGTAGGGCATGAGCGCAACAGCAGGACTCTCTCCGCTTGACACTCCCAGCAACTGGCACTCAGAGAGCCATACTCCCTCTGATCCTAGAGGTAGTACACAGTCAGCATGGCTAGTAGCCATTGATAGCCTTTTCCTCCATGAATTTGTCCACCGCCCCCTTTTAAAGTCTTCGTTCCACATTGTGGGAGGAAAGGGGAAGCTGGTCAGTATGGCAAGTCAGAACAGAAGAGGGGGCCTTTTTGGTGTGAGCTCCCAGACTGTTCAATGCTCCCCTTCAGAGGTGTACCTGGCCTCAGTGCTGTGGATTTTTAAATGGGGTTGACTGTTCCTAAAGATTTTATTTATTTATTTATTTATTTGTTTATTAGATTTATTAGTTGCCCATCTGGCTGGTTATCCAGCCACTCTGGGCAACGTACAGAATAAAAACATACAAATACATTAGAACATTAAAATCTCAACAGTAGTAATAAACCTAACCCACCCCAAAAGCCTGTCTGAAGAGCCAGGTCTTCAAGGCCCGGCAGAAGCTCATCATAGTGGGGGCATGACGGAAATCATCTGGGAGGGAATTCCACAGAGTGGGAGCCACAATAGACAAAGCCCTCTCCCTAGTCCTCACCAGTCTAGCTGTTTTAACTGGTGGGATAGAGAGGAGGCCTTTTGAGGCTGATCTTGTTGCGCGGCATCCTTGATGAAGATGGAGGCGTTCTTTCAGATAAACTGGGCCGAGACCGTATAGGGTTTTAAAAGTCAAAACCAACACCTTGAATTGGGCCCGGAAAATAACCGGCAACCAGTGCAACTCCTTCAGCACTGGAGTGATGTGATCTCACCGGCAGCTGCCTTTGATCAGGCGAGCCGCCGCATTCTGTACCAGTTGCAGCTTCCGGACCATTTCGAAGGGTAACCCCACATAGAGCACATTACAGTAGTCTAGGCCTTGGTTAATTATGATTACTTTAGATCATTGTGTTTTTATGATATTGTGAGCTGCCTCGGGTAGACTGTACCCCCCCAAAGGCAGCACGCTATAAATAATTTCATCAACTAGATGAACTAATTATACAGATAAAAAAGAGAAGCCCAATCCCAGGCTGTCCCTCAAAAAGGCCAAGCTGTTGTCCATTGCTCCTTTAGTCAAACTGGCTAAATTTTGCAACTTCTTTTACAATTTTCACAGATCTGCTAAATCCATAATTTAGAATCTTATTATTTCACTGGGAGTCCTTCTGTTTGCTTTGGGCATAGCCCCCCCCCCCGTATCTGAGGAAGCCCTCAAGTCATCTGGAAGCTCCTGGAAGCCATGGGGGGATGGGAATGGACGACCCTGGCTACCAGCAGGGCTTTAAGCTGGGGCTGGAAGGTCGTGCGACCTCAGCAATAGCAACCTGTCGAGGGACAGAGGACGTGTCTCTCTCAGCACCAGAGCGGAAGGAGCTGCAATAGGGAACCCTAATAAAAATCAAGACAGGCTCTCAAAAAATTACAGCTGCTCCCTCAGCCTTGTGATTCTTAATTTTCCTCTAATTTCAGGACTGCAGTGCTGATATAAAAACCCCTTAGAAGTGTTTTAGGGAGATGGTAATGGTCCCATACTAAAATAATTCAACCAACACTATAATTTTACTACCACCATCAAAATGAAATAATGGCTGTTTACTGCATTACACCTTTCAAATGACCTTCATCTGAATACAAATTGTGGGCTCCAAAGCTGAAAAAAGCAGCTCTGTTTTCCAGAGGCTGCAAAACGGAGGCTGTTTGCTCTCAACAGAAGCACCTAAATGACTCTCTCTGTCTCCCAGGAGATGCTCAGAGACACCCCTGTAAAGCCACCCCTTCCTTCCCGTATGAGATAATGTGAATGGCTATATTTTCCAAAACAATGGAGCAGCAGGGGGCAGAGGGACCAATCAGATGCCAGATGATCAAGGGCAAAGGAAAAGGCTGGAAAGAAAGGTGAGCCAATGGAGGAAATGTTTCAGAAGTCTTAGGACAGAGCTAAAGTTGTCACACGGGGGGGGGGGCAGGATCTCTTCTCGATCGTCCCAGAGTGCAGGACACAGAACAATGGGCTCAAGTTGCTTCCTGACTGTTAGAGCAGTACAATGGAACCAATGACCTAGGGAGGTGGTGGGCTCTCCAACACTGGAGGCATCCAAGAGGTAGCTTCAGGGATGCTTTATGGTGGATTCCTGCATTGAGCAGGGACTGGACTCAAACTCTATGATTCTATGTTCTACGATTTCATACATGCCAAAGACAACAACCCTGTTGCCATGGAAAATAACAGCCTCATGCTGGGATTCCCCCCTCGAGCTCCATCACATCCAGCTGCTAGCAATCCATCAAAGGGTCTTCTCGAAAGCCCCCGTGCCTTCCGAGGTCAGAGAGGGGCTCACCATGAGCCTTCTCTGCAACAGAACCCACACAATGCAATTCTCACCCCGTACATGTGGTCTTGGCACTGTTCTCTTCTAGCCACCAGGAAAAATCCATCCTCATCCTCTAAATGGCATTTCAGATCCTATGAATGGTTATATATATATATATATATATACACATACACACACACGCACGCACAGCTCTTTCCTCTCTGTGCTTTTATGGTTGGGGCATTTGGTTTTGTATTCTGCTACTTCTGTCGATTGTTGCAAGCCAACTTGAGGGCAAACCCATCAATCCTAATGAATTAGTTAGGTACAGAGGAGGCTGCCCTATACTGAGCCAGACCACTGTCCCATCTGGCTTGGTATTGTCTGCACTGACTGGCAGCAGTGGCTCTCTAGGGTTTCAAGCAGGGGACATTGCCAGCCCTGCCTGGAGACGCTGCCAGGCACTGAACCTGGGACCTTCTGCATGCAAGGCAGGTGCTCTGCCGCCAAGCTACGGCCCGCCCCAGCAGAGCTGCCCAAGCTGGAACGAAGCTCCTCTGTCCTGACACCCTCGCAACGCCCATCTCGCCACCTTCCAGTCCACCTTGCCAGCTGTGCTTTCACCATGAAGGCCAGACACAGGGTAAGTTGAACACGGTGCTATGGGGGGAATCCATACAGAGATTGCCATTTTGGGATGCATAATCTTACCCACAGAAGTATATTTATTTTATTTATTTATTTATTATTTAATTTGTATCCCGCCCCTCCTCCCAGCAGGAGCCCAGGGCAGCAAACAAAGTATCTTATATCCAGGGCTAAGTGACAGGGGACACATTCCACTTTTTAAAAGCATCAAGGCATGGATCCAGCTGTTCCCATACTAGCCAACACTGACTGGTGCCCTCCAGATGTTTTGGACAATGCCTTGAGTCACAGCCAGCCTGGCTGTTTTGGTCTACAACTCCCATCAGCCTGTGCTGGCTGGGGCTGATGGGAGTTGCAGTCCAAAACATCTGGAGGGCACCAAGTTGGGGAAGACTGGTCTAGGATCTGCAACAGCTGTGGGACAGCACTGGCAGCCCCAGATAAAGGGGGCCTGTAGGACTGAGTCTCACGCTGCTGATCATAGCTCTGTTTTGGCAAAGCCATGCAAGCCGCAAGCCAACAGGAGGGTCATCAAGTATCCAGCAGGCCCAAGTATGTGGCTGGGTCCTGTGTGCAGCTGCACGGTCAATCATTTGGCAAACCTGAGTTAGAGGGTCTCTGGTCCTTCTAGCAGAGCTCCTTCAGCTTCTAACAGCAGATAAGAATGGTGGTCCAGGACTCCATGCACCTCCAGTTAAAGAGTCTCCAGTCCTTTTCATAGGATCATAGAATCGTAGAGTCGGAAGGGGGCTGTAAGGCCATCAAGTCCAACCCCCTGCTCAATGCAGGAACCCAACGTAAAGCATCCCCAACAGGGGGCTGCCCAGCTGCCTCTTGAGGGCCTCCAGGGTTGGAGATATCATGTAACCACACGTGCCCAGGACAGGATGCAGACCTTATGAGCAAAAGCAAAACTCCTGAGGTACAACTTTGTCCCAGGCAGCTGGGCTCTGCGGCTGGAGGAAATTAACATGGTTCATACATGTTTTCCCTGCCTAGGAATACAGGCGCTAGCCTCCAAGCAGCTGTACCAGTCATGAGGAGGCCTCTCTGTGCCGCCTTAGGTGGGAGGCGGACAACATATTCAAGGGGCTTTTTGCCAGGCAGTAAGCTGCTGGCTTGGAAGGAGGCAGGATTGCAAGGTCACACATAATTCATCTTCAGTCTGGCAGAAGGCATTGCAGCTTGCAGAAAGCATTCCTTTCATACCCCAAAATTGTTCTTATAAAATGTATCAGTATATGCTAGTCTAGTTATCTTTGGGACTGATCTGGCAATAGTCTCCTATTTAAAAAGTGGGCGACTGAGAAAGCAGGTGACAAATCACAGAAATAAATGCAAATTACAGATTACAGCCAAGAGGGCATGTTTTGCCAGTGACTGGCCTAACACTGAAGCGAATCCCTGTGTTGACAGAAAACAGGTGCATTTGTTCATTAACAAATGGTAGAGGAAGTCTTGTTCAGTTGTGCACACAATATTCAGAGCAGCCATCAAAGCCGTCTCCATGTCCAGAATGCAGAGAAACAGTGACTTGAATCCAAGAAGCTCTAAAATATGACACACCCTTCCCCAACCTGGTGCCCTCCAAATGTTGGTAAAATACAACTCCCATCATCCTTGACCAGTGGCCATGCTGGCTTGAGCTGGAGTCCAACAGCATTTGGAGGGCCTCAGATTGGGGAAGACTGCAATCACAGTTTCAAAAATTATTGGTGGGATGGTATTGGGGGGGGGATAAAAAAATTGCACTGGGCCAGTGAAAGGTGCTCTTGAGCAACCTCTGCAGCTTTTTGTGATGGGCTGTGCTGGGTCAGGCCAAAGGGAGGCCATAGAGTCCAGTCTCACCACAGTCAACTAAATGCCTCTTCTAAAAAGGCTGCAAGCAACAGCAGTGCTCCCTCTTCCAGCACATCCCAGGCTTTATTTAAGGCAAGGAAACAAATATGCTAAGGAACAACCACATTCAACATTTACTTAGCATTCTGGGAGTGTTCAAACGGGGTCACCGGCATCTTGTCATTAAGCCTACCACAAGGCAGGTGAGTATTCTTATTTATTAAAGACATTTTATAGCCTTCCCATCATAAGGTACCCAATATGGATTACAAAACCAAATTATTTTAAAAATTAAAGCAACAAATGCATCACTAAATACATCCCAAAGCTGGCAAAATAAAAATAATTCCACATAAAAGCACCAAAATGGCAACAAAACAACACATTAGCATCAGTCCAATGAAATGTCTAGACTAGTGCCAAAACTTCCTTCTGCATTTTTCCCTCAGACTCTTCCACAGCAATTAAAAGAAACTACATTTAAAAATTAACCAAAAGCAGAGAGAAAAAACGGTAACATTCTCATGGGAGGAATGCCAGCATTTATTGTGCTTTTGTTGTGTGTGTGAGTGCCTTTTCGTTCATTCTGCACATCACCTCTCCAGCGGCCTGCATTCGGCAGCCTTCCCAAGTGCCTGCTCCTCCTGAAAACCCCATAATGGCCACAGCTGGGGTTTCCTGTAAGCTGGAGAGAGGCCACCTCCTGTACTCCCGACAGCTGCTAGTTGTTGTTTTTGAAAAGTGAAGCCTTTCTACTTTTAAACAAATCAGTGTGTGTGTTTTTTGAGGTAAACAGAGGGGCTTCACATAAAAGCAAAATCAGTGAGGACACCAACGTAAGACTTGGTAGGCAGCCATTTGGGTTTCCTACACTTCACTTAAAGCCCACAGGAAGCCATAATAAGGTAACTCCTCCCCTGCAGGGCTTCATTAGACCAGAAAGTGCTGGCAGCTGGGGAGGCTTAAGCTAAATGTGGCAAGGGGGCAAAACACACGTGCCACCCTCAGCCCCCTCATCACAATAAGGAAAGCCCAGCAACCGCCATTTTAGAGGGATTCTAAAGCATCCTGCAAATGAGGCAGAAAACAGAAGCCTGTTTTGCAAGGGAAGAAAACTTTCAAGAAACCAGAGATGGCAGGGAACTAAAACGCAATATTTCCCAAAACATTTTCTGGAATAGGAAACCCAGTCCCATCCACCAGGAGTAGGGCTGCCAGGCTCAGGGCTGAGAATGATTCTGTGTCTCTAAGAGAAGAGACAATTCAGCCAAGTGCAGGTGTTCTTGCAACAACGGGGAAAACCACAAGGTGGAATTCTCCCTCCCCCCTGCACAACTTTTAAAGATACAGAAGACCTCTTGGAGGCTGGGCCTGGCAATAAAGAGGTCTTCTGTATCTTTAAAAGTTGTGCAGGGGGGAGGGAGAATTCCACCTTGTGGTTTTCCCCGTTGTTGCAAGAACACCTGCACTTGGCTGAATTGTCTCTTCTCTTAAAGACACAGAATCATTCTCAGGCCCTGAGCCTGGCAGCCCTAAGTCCAGGAGACCCGATGAGAGGCAAAGCAGGCCTGGGAGCAATCCCTACGGAGACCTCCCCAGAGCAGCCACTGAGCCCACTTCACTGGGGGCTCCAGTCCGAGGACTGCGCCAGGGCAACGTATCTCGGAGGATCCACCCTAGAGGCCCAGCCTGTTTGGCTTTCAAGGCCAAGCACGTTGTGAGCCATCTCCATATTGCATCGGTGGAGCTGCAACTGAGCGATCTGGGCCTCCATGACGCCGTGGCAAGATCAAGGTCTGAAATCCCTCATTTCCCATGCACGCTCTTTGCCACTTATTGGACCTTGAGCTCTTGCTCACGATGTTGTGCTAAGAACACTCTGTGTGCTGTTGGACTGAACTGACCTGGGCTCAAATTCCGTGTCAGCCACAAAGCTCGCTGGCTGGCCCTGGGTAACCCCCCCCCACTGTTTTTCTCAGCCTAAACTACTAAGGAGGATTGTTGTGAGGAGAAAATGGGACTCAGAATGGCCAGACCCAGGCTCAGAGTCAAAACCAACCTCACAGGATTGTTGTGAGGAAAGCAACTGGGAAGTTCACACCATGGAGACAAGCCTATTAATAAGCAGGACTAATAAGCCCCCCAAAATGAGCTGCCCTGAAGAACATAAGATGATCCTGGCTGCTGGATCAGGCCCAAGGAGCCCATCTAGACCAGCAGCCCACAAGCAGGGCATGGGCACAACAGTGGCATTCTCCCCCTAGTGGTTCCCAGCAGCCGATATGCAGAAGCATCCTGCCTCCGACAGTGGATGCAGCACATAGCCATTGTGGCTAGTAGCCATTGAGAGCCGCCGCCTCCTCCTCCTCCTCCTCCTCCTCCTCCTCCTCCTCCATGAATTTGTCTAACCATCTTTTAAAGCCATCCAAGTTTGGGCCATTGCTGCTAGAACCTGCCTACGAAACAGCTACTGACATGGGAGGATACTTTCTAAAGTGAAATTCCTTTTCTGTGGAACAGAACACCCCTCGGGCCACAGAACTCCTCCTCTGCTGGGGGGAAACTGAGGGACAAAGCGACCGCAGGGATGCCTTTCTCGGGCGCCAAGAAACGAAATTTTCTTTGCTGCTATTCAGTTTCTCAGCTACCAAGAGCCAGTGAAGGAGGAGAGGGAGGCTGGAGATCGCAGAGGGGAGCTGCCCAGCAAAAGGGAGTCTCACTGGCCTCTTCTGGGGAGGAGGGCAGAGCCCTCTCCCGCCCTGCTTGTGGGCCTGGCTGGCCCTGCCCTGGGGAAAGCAGACTCCCCAAGCTGGAGCCCTCCAGGTGCTGTGGACAGCAACGCCCACCAGCCCCAGCCAGCACAGGGGGCACCAGCTTGGGGGAGAGCTGGAATATACCCACTTCTGGCTCTGCTCTGGGTCCTGCAGTCACACAGGAGAAATATACTCTCTGTGCCAGGGGCAGAAGGGGGCAAAATGTCCTGCGGTAGCCAAAGGAGGCATTTGAGGAGCTCAGGGCCATTTCAGCCCCAGGCCCTGAGAGGCTGCTTGATCGAATGCTGTGCCAAAAAATTCCCCTGTAGTCCCCTGCCCACCCCGATCATTCCCTATCAATTAATGAGAAAAGAAACTCCATTTGGAAAATCATCAGAGGGATTCTCATTCCAGAGAAGTCCTCTTGGGTGGGGTGCAGAAGCGTTCTTGTCATGCTTTCTTGCGAGGTGTGCTTGTGAGGGTCCTTCCTTCCACTTTACAAAGCACCTCCCTGCTAGTCTGCAGGCACCCTGGACACTCACCTTTCCATTAAAGCCCAGGAGAAGCCACCAGGAAGAAACTCCTCCCCATGGGGCTTTTTCAGAGTAGGAAGCATGGACAGCTGGGAAGGCTGCAGAAACATTTACTGGAAACACACCCTCCCCCCACCCTCAGCCCCCCCAGTGCTCAAAACCCCACAATGGCCGACATTCCAAAGAGACCCTGAAGCAGAAGAGCCCTCTTTCACAGAGGCATGGCAATCTGGAGGACGGGTCTTGGCACAGCTCTCGGCCAGTCGTAGACCAGCCTGGAGATCTGACATAGCCCTTCCCCTTGGCTTGTTGTTATACTGCAAGTGATATGGAAGGGGAGGACAGCAGAGGAAGGCTCCACTCGCCGTCCATGCAATTACTCACAAAGAATGGAGGCGGAGGAGGAGGAAGGCACGCGGGGGGCACTGGGTGTTTTTCTTCTCTTGGAATCCTCCACCACCACCGCCCGCCCCCGGCTCCATGAATTACTTTCAAGGTTTTTCACTCCCTCTTTGTCTTCGCTCCTTGACACTCCCTGGAACAAGAAGTGGCACAAGCTGCGCTTGCCACTGTGACAAAGCCCGCAGCAGCAGCAGCAGCAGCAGCAGTAGCAGCAGCAGCAGCAGGAGCAGCAGCAGGAGCGGCAGGAGCGGCAGGAGCAGCAGCAGCAGCAGCAGCAGCCGCCGTGTGTGCCTGACTCTTCCTAAAGGGAAAATGCTTGGAAGAAAAAGGGATGCACACGGAATACGGAGGGGGGGGTTGGAGAGAAAGGAAGAGTTTCTTCCCATGTGTTCCTGTGCACCTTTGACTCATGTTTAATGTTGATGACGAAATGTATGAGGAGAAAAAAGATAAAGCGCATCAAGCAAAGGGCAGCTCCTGCGATCCATCAGGACTCGAACCAGGAGCCCTGCAGTAGGCAAGCCCCAGTTCCTGGTGTCACCCAGACAACGAAGCAAAGGAGAGTATTTGTAAGGGGACCGGCGGATATCCTCAGACCAGGATTCCCGCCAGTTGGGCTCCCTGTGCCCCGAGCACTGCTTCCCTTCTAAAAGCGGCCAGACTGAGCTCTGGGCTTCAAGGGCACCACCGAGTCTGCAAGAGCAGCCCGGCCCCCTGGCTGGGCACAGTGGAAAGGGCCCAACTCTGCCCACCAGGCCTAAATCAAGAAAGATCCTGCTAGATCCTGTTTTTAGCAGTGGCTACCAAATACTTCTGGGAGGCCCACAAGCAAGGCAAGAAGGCAACAGCCCTCTCCCATTGTCACTCCCCAGCAACAGGTATTTGGTGGTAGGCTGCCACTGGACAAGGAGGCTCCATCAGCTGTCATATCTAACAAGGATCAATAGAATTCTCCTCCATTATTTTGTCTAATTGGCAGTGAATTCCATAAGTCAATTATGCATTGTGCAGAGTATTCGCTGTCTCTCCTTCCCCTCCGCATCTATTGTGAATCTATTGCCAATAAACCCATGAATGTGAAGACTCTGCCTATGCTCCTCTTTGCTTCCCCTGATTGCTGCCTCCCTTGATCCTGACTACTGCCTGTTTTGGAGCGTGCCTCAGCCTGTGACCCACTTGGACAGCCAGCTACCCCATCACCTCCCCCACCCCAGGGCCCCAGAATCTGCCCCACTCTGGATTGTAACTTCAGTGAAGCCTAGGGATGGGCAAATCTGTCTGTTCTGGTCCTCTCTGCTTCTCAGGTTTTCCAAACGTAAATTCATTTCTCCACATTTCTGCAACAAGCTGCACATAATTAAAAAAAATAAATCCTCATGAAAATTCATCAGCATTTTGGTGTAAATTTCTCCTAATGTAAACGTTTGCATGCAATTTTACACATTTTGCAATGCAATTTCCCCTAAAATAAGGCTACTTTCACTAATATATGTATGCTACTTTCAGTAATACAGTATATGTATTTTTATGGACATTTTACCACAGCATATACATTTTTGTCCACCTTGTTTGGCTGGAGAACTGCATTACAAACTTCAGAGAACTGCAAATTCCAAGGGATGGATGGGTTTTCATTTTCATATTGTTTCAGAAAGTGTTGCTTAGGCAGGTTCACCTTTAACTGTGAGCGGGATCCAAATTCTCCCCCACTCCTACAGAGCCCTGCCAGTTTTGCAGGAAGACCGCCTGGCCTTCAGAATCTGGCGACACCCGAGGGCCATTCTGGGGCCACTTCCCACTATATGGGTGCAAAACCTGCTGGGCAGTCAGAGGGAAGTCACATCGCTCTCCACCCGTGGGCCTCTCGGCCGCCCTTTCTGCTCTGGGTTCCTGCTGGTATGTTTTTAGACTTTGACAGAACTTGGTCTCAGATACCTGGCAGAGTTGTGGAGCAAACAAAAGCCTGTTGACTGATGCCCCAGAATCAGTCAGTGGCCATCTGTCCAGCACTGAGCAGGTGGGTTCCCCTCAGCAGGAGCAATTGCCCTAAGAATGCTCCCTCTTGAGTGCATCACTGGAGGAACTGCATGGAACTGGTATTGGAACTGGGGCCTAAATCAATTTCAAGTGAAACATCTGAAGAATTATAAGAGAAGCCGCTGCAAACATTTTGACAAAACTAGCCGTGTTTCGAGAGAACAAGAGATCCATGCACCTCTAGGCTGCCAAGGGGCGGAGGGGGGCTCTGTAAGAAGCAGAGAGGCAGGGTTCTCCCACAACTGGAGCAAAAGTCCTCAGGGAGGCCGAAGCTTTGATGCAGGTGGGGATTTGCAGCAAAGGTGGGTTCTGAAGAGCAGCGGGGGGGGGAGAGGTGACGCCATCCATATTAGGCAGTGCTAGCTGGTGGCTCCATGTCAGTGGGGCGGTGGAATCTGCTCCAGGCTTTAGTCTGAAATTTCAAAGTGTTGAAGCTCCTTGGACAGCTTTTTGAAAATTCAGACTAAAGCCCGGAGCGGATTCTTCTGCCCCACTAACACGGAGCTAGCAGCTGCCACAGACAGCGGAGGTCGGGAACCTCAGGCCTTGGGGACCAATGCAGCCTTCCAAGTCTCTCTGTCTTGCCCGTGAGGCTCTCTGCAGGCCATCCCTCCTAGTCAGCCCTACTTTGCTTGGCTGGGAACGCTTCCTTGGGCTCTGAAAATGAGGCCTCTTGCTTGTCCAAATGGAGGAGAGGGGGAGTGAGCAGGTGCAGAAACTAGTTTACTGTACAGAAGGTACAATGTGCACTTTTTGTTCTGCTCACTTTTGCCTTTTGTCCCACCCCACGCACGAGCACATGGCTCTCAGAAGGCTGCCCAGAAAGGAATACGGCCCCTGTGCTGGGGGGAAAAAGCTGCTGAACTATAATTTTAATTTTTATGTGGCTTTTATTGTGTATTTTTATTTATTTATTAAATTTGTTAGTCGCTTTTCTACACAAATATGTGCACTCAAAGCGACTTACAATTAATAAAAAAATTAAATTGAAAAGCAAAAGATTAAAAATATATAAAAACTAAAAACAGAACAGTATATAAGGCAGTGGAGCAATGCTCCTTAGGAAGGCTACACAGCAAAAGCCCTCCAAAAGCCTTCCAAAGCTAAAAAGCAAATGTCTGCGAGAAGGGAAATATTTTTGCCTGGCCCCTAAAGATGGATAATGATGGCGCCAGGTGTACCTCCCTGGAGAGAGTCTTCCACAAACCGGGTGCCACCACTGAGAAGTCCCTTTCTCACGTTGCCGTTCTCTGCAGCTCCTTCGGAGGAGGCACACGAAGAACGGCCTGCAATGCCGAGCCCTTACAGGGAGATATTTTTTATGAAATTGTGGTATGCAAGTACCTTTTAAAATTAATTAAATAAATAAGTGTTTCTGTGCCCCTAATATGTACATCCTCCGTGGCACAGAGTGGTAAGCGGCGGTAATGCAGCCAAAGCTCTGCTCATGGCCGGAGTTTGATTCCAATGGAAGGAGGAAGTCGAATCTCTGGTAAAAGGGGTCGAGGTCCACTCAGCCTTCCATCCATCCGTGGTTAGTAAAATGAGTATCCGGCCTATGCTGGGGGGTAAAGAAAGGCCGGGGAAGGAACTGGCAATCCCACCCCATATATAAGGTCTGTCTAGTAAACGTCGCAAGACGTCACCCTAAGAGTCGGAAACGACTCGCACTATAAGTGCGGGGACACCTTTACCTTTTAATATCTACAATAAATGATCTGTGCTTAAGGGATAGAGAAAGAGAGTTGAAGGCAGCAGAGTCGGAGGATCGGAGTAGGCAGGCAGTAGTGTAGTGGCAAATTCAGAAGTGCAGGGTCCCTTCATGACAGCCACAGCTACCATCCCCCTTTTTCTGATGCTGGGATGAGAATGAGATCCTTGTTAATGCCTTCTCCCACAACAGCAGACATCCCTAGGAACCAATATGCATGAATGGGGACCGTGTTAGCTACTGACAAGAGTCTTCTCAGTGGCTAACACACTCCCCTTTCATGCTGATTGGCTCATAGGATGCTGGAGACATAGGGACTCTGCTAGGACTCAGCTCCTG
Organism: Rhineura floridana; assembly: GCF_030035675.1. NCBI lineage: Eukaryota > Metazoa > Chordata > Lepidosauria > Squamata > Rhineuridae > Rhineura > Rhineura floridana. Next base: position 13,111,936 of record NC_084497.1, read on the forward strand.
AAAAAGTAAGAGGTCAAAGACCTCCTGAGACCCTGGATGACTATACCCCTCCAGGCAGGGATATAACGGGAAACTAGGGTAGAGAAAAGGGGCAAGGGAAGTCCATGGAGAGGCATGATATGGGCAATAAAGGCAAGGAGTCAGTGCTGGAAGCCAGCAAAAGGGCCGCGCAAGTTGTGCATAAAACTGCCAGGGACACTTCAGGGTGAGCATCTCTATGAGACAATCCATCAGAATCCCTTTCCAGCCTCTCCCCCCTCCCTTGCATAGCAACTGCCTGGCATTTCATTACAGGCAATTCCTGCCTGCCTGCCCATTAGCTGCTGGCTGCTTAATGCAAAGATCTTGAAATTTATTGGTGCTCTTTGGGTTAACGTAAGAGTACTTCGCATATATTTAAGACTGCATTTGTAATTAATAGCCATGCAATGTCACCCGGACGCCGCAAGAAATGTTTACATATTTACATTGAGAAAAGGCCATGAGTCATCTTGGCGGGAGGCAACTCTGGCTTTCTCTCAGGGATGTACTTTCTGGCCAGTTTCACATCCCTGCAAAGGACTGTGCCTGTCTCCTAGATTACCATCTCCAGTGGTCCATGAACTCCACAGGGAAGGGGTGCACGAACGGTCTCAGGCCACATCCTCAGGTGCCTGACAGTGACACATTGGAAAGGAGCCTTGCCCACAGAGGCACGCCATCTCCAAGCACTGGCAAGGCCAGGTTTCAGAGGCTGGACAGATGGAACAGAGAGTTAGGATGGAGGGTGTAGCCTGGTGCCAGAACTTGCCAACTTCCGGAGGTGAAGTTAGATGGGACCTTTGTGGAAGAGCAGCCTCCTGCACACCGCAAGACCAGAAGGGATGAACTCTCATGTCACTGAGGTGCTCTGCCTTGCTGTTGCTTTACATATACCCCTTAGCACCTTGACTCCTAAAACTTCACACAGCAGGGGACTGTCTTTAGGCACCATTGGAGGAAGTGGGTGCTAGCTATCTTCAAGATGGACCAGCCCACCTGCCAATCACATGACATCACAATGGTGTCAGGTGATTGGGTGCTTTGAGGTCCCAAAGTCAGGACTTCAAAGCGCCATCCAGGGCTTGCAAAGAGTCCATCAGCTGAAAGGCCCCTTTTCCTTGCCAATGCACTTTAGTCAGGAACATACTTCAATGTTCCCAATTGTGCAGTGGCATCTGCATCTCTACCTGCGCTACAACGGGCATCACATATCATGCCAGGTGTTGGGGCAGCCCTGCATGGCTGCGGGAGAAAAGGCCTCATGGGCCAAACCCCTTGCGGGCCAAGGAGGCTCCCCACCCCTGCCTAGTGCACATCACCATCACAGGCATGACCTCCTGTTTGGCCCTTCAATAACCCTGGACCGTAGAAAGCTGCCTTATACTGAGGTAGGCTACTAGGGTCCATCTAACCTAGTACTGTCTGCACTGACTGGCAGCAGCTTTCTAGAATTTGAGACCAGGATCTCTCCCAGCCGTACCTGGAGATGCCATGGATTGAACCTGGGACTGTCTGCATGCAAAGCTCAGGGGCTCTTCCATAGAACTGTGGCCCTTCCCTGCCCTCCTCTCTGGGGGAGAAAAAAGCATCTCTCTCTCTCTCTCTCTCTCTCTCTCTCTCTCCTGTTAAGGAAATCAGCACTCAATAGTAAAATGGAAGAAGCCCACAGTCTTCTGTTCCTTTGTCTTAGGCAACAGAACTTAAGAGTTCTCTTCCTGGGGACCTGTGTGTGTCTCAGTCTTTGTAAGCTTCCGCGGGATTGTCCCAACCCCAGACAGCCCCCATCCTGCCTCCTCCATTCCTTACCTTCATTGCTTTCTCTGGTGGTTAAGTTAGGGACCTAAAAGGGACACCCTTGCATTTCTCCTTGAAGCCTCGTCTCTTGTTCACTACTGAGTAGGGTTCAAGGGGAACACACATTTCTTGCTTTGGAAACTGCACCACGCAGGGCCCAAGGGAACCTAGGTAAGGCTGGCCTGCCTTCAGTTCCCCAGGACAACCTTTGTTGGCATGGGAAGGAAAGCAACCCACACCTTGGCTTCAGAGAGGAAGGGCAGAGCACACAACCATCATTCTGACAGAAAGCCCCAAAGGACCCTGAAATCCAGTCCACTCCCTGTCCTGCCAGATCACTGGAAGCACCCAAGAAAGACCTTCTGCATTTCCCCCCCATCCCTCATGTTGCCTAAACCCCATCTCTTTTCATTTTGAGATTGCCCTGCCCTGTTGCTGCGGCTATTATTATTATTTTGTTGTTGCATCCAACTAAGTCCTATTCAGAGTAGACCCACTGACATTAATGAACCTAAGTTAGAGTAGACCCATTAATGGGTATAGCTGAGTTGTTCTTATGTGCCTTCAAGTCAATTACAACTTATGGCGACCCCATGGATCAGCGACCTACAATAGCATCTTTTTCGCAGTCCATGGTATGCGTAAAGCTCTCCTCCAACACCACATTTCAAATGAGCTGATTTTTCTCTTACCCACTTTTTTCACTGTCCAACTTTCACATCCATACATTTGTTGTTATGTGCCTTCAAGTCGATTATGACTTATGGCGACCCTATGAATCAGCGACCTCCAAGAGCATCTGTCATGAACCACCCTGTTCAGGTCTGTGGCTTCCTTTATGGAATCAATCCATCTCTTGTTTGGCCTTCGTCTTTTTCTACTCCCTTCTGTTTTTCCCAGCATTGTTGTCTTTTCTAGTAAATCAGGTCTTCTCATTATGTGTCCAAAGTAGGATAACCACAGTTTCATCATTTTAGCTTCTAGTGATAGTTCTGGTTTAATTTGTTCTAACACTCAATTATTTGTCTTTTTCGCAGTCCATGGTATGAGCAAAGCTCTCCTCCAACACCATATTTCAAATGAGTTGATTTTTCTCTTATCCACTTTTTTCACTGTCCAACTTGCACATCCATACACAGAGATCTGGAATACCGTGGTCTGAATGATCCTGACTTTAGTGTTCAGTGATACATCTTTGCATTTGAGGATCTTTTCTAGTTCTCTCATAGCTGCCCTCCCCAGTCCTAGCCTTCTTCTGATTTCTTGACTATTGTCTCCATTCTGCTAAATGACTGTGCCGAGGTATTGATAATCCTTGACAAGTTCAATGTCCTCATTGTCAACTTTAAGTTTACATAAATCTTCTGTTGTCATTACTTTAGTCTTCTTGACGTTCAGCTGTAGTCCTGCTTTTGTGCTTTCCTCTTTAACTATCATCAGCATTCATTTCAAATCATTACTGGTTTCTGCTAAGAGTATGGTATCGTCTGCATATCTTAAATTATTGATATTTCTCCCTCCAATTTTCACACCTCCTTCATCTTGGTCCAATCCTGCTTTCCGTATGATATGTTCTGCGTACAGATTGAACAAATAGGGTGATAAAATACACCCCTGCCTCACATCCTTTTCTATTGGGAACCAATCGGTTTCTCCACATTCTGTCCTTACAGTAGCCTCTTGTGCAGAGTATAGGCTGCACATCAGGACAATCAGATGCTGTGGCACCCCCATTTCTTTTAAAACATTCCATAGTTTTTCATGATCTACACAGTCAAAGGCTTTGCTGTAATCTATAAAGCAAGCACTGGTTAGTCCCATTATTATTTCTTATGCATCTTATGCAAAAAAAATCTCAGTGTGACTTACATGCAATATAAAACATACAAAGATGTAAAACATACAAAGATGAAACACAGCAGTAGCAAACCAGCATCCACCAGCTGGTCAGTTCCTAGCGACCTCCTCTCTCCTTACTTGATAGCAGGATGGCTTGGCTTACTTTGCAGAGAGTGGCATCGGAGGACCTGGCTCCAAGGATGAGGAGTGTTCTGCTCCGTGCTCTCAGTTGCCTTGAACTCCTTCATTTCTCTGACCAGTATTGTATTAACACATTCATGATACTGGCCTTACAACATGCTCCTCTCCCACAGAGGCTGCACACCTTGTTCAGCAAACACAAACAAACCATTTAAAGCATCACAAGAAGGTAAACACACAGGAGCAACCTGGATGATTCCCTCCCACTACAAAAATGCAAGATGTGTTGGCTCCACCTACCAGAGCTGCACATGCCTGCAATGGCCAGCCTATGCATACCAGAGGCAGCAAAGGCATGTGGACACTGCGCATGCCACAGGCTGCTTATTACACCCCCTGTGCGGATGAGTAAGGGCTTTCCATCTCTGCATCCTTCCCATGGGGTAAGCAATGGCTAAGTCATCCCTCACATTCTCACAAAGAGATGCAACACACTCGGAAGTGAATCCATATTCAGGCAATGTGTGATGCAAAAAGTAGCCTTCCTGCACATTCCCAGGCATGTAAGTCTGCTGTTTGTGGAGAGGAGGAATGAAGATGCAACAGGATGGCCCAGCCTGGACATGTGTATCTATGACCAGTTGGCTGTAACTGTCATGTCCCAGTTTTAAGATGCTTTGGGTGGCAATTCTGAGACAAAGGAGGCATTGATTGATATGAGTCAGCTGGAGTCTGCCTCAAAGATCACCAGGCTCCATACCCCGAGGAAGCTCTCCCCAGGCCAGGAAGAGGCCTTGATGATTGACGCTCTCCTCAAGATTGGGGGCTCAGCCTCCTTCCGCATGGAACCAGGCTCCACCCCTCTAACCTCACTTCTGCAGCTGTCCAAGGATTCCTCTAGACGTGTCAAGCAGCCAAGTCAGGGGACACCTGGAGGTTATTTAGGGACAATGCCATGGAAAGCCCTCAGCCAGAGATGCAACCCCTCAAATAAGTGCTCGGCTTTTGAGGTGCTTTGTTGAGTGTAAAGTGTTGCAAAGCAAGGTCCTTGGGAGAAGTTCAAGGCAGCTGTCCAAGGTCCTGGCCAGTCTTTGTTTTCTGGAGCCTGGTGAACTCCCCTCATAGGCTAGTCTACCACACAGGCTCACAGCCCAGACAGGGTGGGATAGTTGCTTTCTTTAGAGAAACACTTGTGTGTGTGTGTGTGTGTGTGTGTGTGTGCACGCGCTGACACTCCAGTTTCTTTTCAGTCTCAATGAGGAGAACACATTTGCTGATGCTGCCCATGTTTGCTCCTGGCATTTAGCAGGGACCCTTTCACAACTATTTTTTATTCAATTGTGACTGACAATTATTCTGGAGCTTAAAGTATTTTGCAATAGAGGTGAAGGAGCTCAGCTGCCTGCCCACCTGAACTGGGAGATCCCAAGATAATGTGATTCTCCTTCAGGATGAAGATTGGGGAGAAAGGAAAGCAGTGCTTTGAAACAGTAGACGTTTTTTGAAATGCTGGAAAAACAAAACAAATGAGTCATTAAAAATTAATTTTAGAAAATTATGGTGCTCTGCTAATGGACACCATGCCGACAACCACTTCACACTCACAGTTCCTTCTTTACAGGCAGAAGCAAGGATGGGAATTTCAAGCATATCTTCTCTCATCTCATCAGAGCCTGGAAAGTTGGTGATAAAGATCTGCCTGTGATTCTGCTTAGCACCAATTCACACCCAAGCTGGATACTTAACTTGGAATCCAAAGCAAGTGCAGAACTCCACGGATGAACAGGATGCATTAAACAGTCTTGTCAATTTGTCACAGACTGACTCTTCGAAACCCCACCAGCACTGGCTGCCTTTATTTTTAATGCATTTTTGTTACTTAATAATGCCATTTCTAGTTGTCTGAAGCTCATGTCTTCTCAGTGCTTGCTCATACCTTCCCAATCCACAGAGCAGCATCTGATGATGATGAAGCTACAGAGCAAAGCTGTCAGTCCTCCACACAAAAAGCCCTGTATTTACTGAGGGTGATCATTGTAACTGCTGATAGATTATTGCAGTCTACAGACCAAGATTAAGAGCAGCAAAACATCAGTAAGTCACCGCTGCAGACCCCAAACAGACACTTTCCCCTCCCCCTACAAAAGCTCATTAAAGTTTCCATATTGTTAAGGATTTTCTTCAGTCCCTTATAGCAATTTCCCCCCACCCTTGAAGCTTTTGTTTTCAAAGGGCTTCCCTGGTGAACATCCTGTTGGAATGTGTCCAGTGGCACAGCTGCTTTGTATATCAAAAGTTTAAGTTTCTAGTTCAAAGACAACTGCCACTGCTGTTATCCTGAATTCCTTCAGAACAAAAACTAAACAAAAGTCAATATTTAGTTTTGCCAAAGAGACAAACAACCCCAAACTCACTTGGAAGCTATTCCTGATTATTTAACATCTGAATTTTCATCCAATCTGACCCTCCACACAAACACACATACCTCTCACTTCAAGGGCCAAAGTAGGTGAAGCACAGGAGTCCCTGATCAGATCTTCCTGCCTTCCAGTTGTTTCGAACTATAACTCCTGTCAACACAAGCCAGTAGGGCCAATGGTTAGGGAGGATGGGAGGTGTAGTAGTCTGCAACATCTGGAGGGCACCATATTGGCTACTCCTGTTTTAATCAATGTCGCCTTTAAACAACAACAACACAATATTTCCCTGAAAACATGTGAAATGCTCCTGTTTTCTACCTACCCAGCTGCATCTGCAGGAGAGGACAAATCCTCTTCCTGGCTCGGACCCTTCCTCTCCTAGAACTGCCTCCTCAGGGGCTATCCCAATTATGCATTTGTTGTTGTTTTTACCTGGTTAATTGGTGGTATGTTTTATTATGTAAAATAATGGGTATTATGTGTAATTGGTATTATTATTGATAGTATGTATCAGTTATGTAGCTTTAAGAACTGACACCTGAATTTCCTTGCTCACCCCCCCCCCCAAATTATGTGTATTGGATTGTAAACCTGCATGTTGGGACTGTCTTTGTTTTTAATCTCCATACAGCATTTGGAAAAGTTTAGGTGCTTTGCAACAGGGGTGGGCAGAAGATAGATCAGAGTCTGCTCGTAGATCTCCAGATGATTTGCCGTAGATTGTTTTTTGACTACCAATTGTTTATCAATAGCAAGAACAAAATGACTTTTATCACTTAAATCAAGCTGCTGAGGTGAAAAAAAAACTGAACAGGAGTGAACCTTTGTGTGAAAGGCCTGTGTGTTCAGTTCAGTTCTGGCTGACAAAACTCCGTGGTCCAGCAGCATCAAGAGGCAGAGGCAGAGGTGGCAGAATCAACAGCTAAGGAGGCAGGGTGAGTATCCGACTCTGAGCCCAATGCTGGCAGGACCAGAGGGCCACTAAACCAAGGGCTAGTGTGCAGGAACCCTCTGGGCCAACTCCTGCAGCATCAGGGTCCACAGACCTGGCACCCCCATGGGCACCTTCCCCTGGGCCTGAGGAACTGTCCACCTACCATCCCACCTCACCAGTCCAATGGCACAGGACGTGCACCAGGAAGAGGCCAGTGAGCACAGAAAGGCCCGTCTGCAGGCCAGAGAGTTGGCCCTTTACTGACTCCAGTTCTCAGAAAGGACGCAGAGCCTCGAAGGGGTGTACTTGAGGCAGAGGTTTAAAAGGCCTCAGTCCACCTCTGGCCTTTGTTGGAGCAAACTGCTCAGTAGGAGCTGTCTGTGGCCTTGCAATCGCTGCCTTGCCCATGGACTCCTTCACCAAAGCACAACAGGACACCAGTGTCGAAAACAAAGCCCTCGGCTCAGAATGTGCTCTGAGGCACCCTGATCTAAGTCTATGTCTTGTGCACCTGGCTCTGGTGGGCAGCTCTTCGGGTTCTAGTAAAAAATAAAGCAGATGTGAGAACCCTGAAGTCTGCGCACCTGTTTCGCTCACATGGAGCAATTGCATCAGGAACCAGCCTTGCTAATCTTCACCAGACTGGTTCTCCACACAACTGCAGCAAATGTTTTTCCAGCTCTCACTATTTTCAGAATAGTTTCTGGGCATAATGCAGGACCAAGTGTGTAGACTGGAGGGAGGGAGGGAGAGATGAATTTTCAAGAGAGCTTAGATGTCTTACAGAGGAGTCCTCCAAAGAGGACAATTTTCTACCAATCTGTTCTCTCCACAGCCTTCTGTGCATTAGTGGCTAAGCAGAGGAAGGTCTTTAGCATTCTCCGTTTGTTACAATGCCAAGAGGCAATGCCATGTTTCCAGTTGAAACACCAGGTTGAACCTCCCCACCCACCTTCAAAGAAAAATACAAACTACGTAGTACAGTGCTGGGTCCTGGACTGAAATAAAGGAATGAAGGTTGGTGTGCCTGTTAGGAATCTAGTTTCACATTACAACTTTGAACACCAGCTTGACACCAGCACCACCTCTATCCATTTCCATGCAGGCTGGGAAAGATGTGTTGCACATTGCTATGTGATTCCGTGAGCACTTAAGAGATCACAATCTGACTTGTATACATTTATGGCATTATCCTTGTCAAGGAGGTAGTCCCAGGAGAACCAGAGAGTTCCCTCTCCCTCTACAAAATGGCCACCAGGCAGACATGCAACTGAAATCAATGCAACAAGCTCAGTGCGCTTTGTAGGGCCCATGTTTTCAAACGGCAGACTTCTCTCCCGTAACACAGACGTGGTGATGTGCCTCACAGCTTTGAACCAACAGTTAGAGCTAGCAGCCAATGGAACAGCTTTCCTTTGTGTGTGTGTGTGGGAGGGGAGTCCTCTGACTAATTGTATCACTAATTCCCAAAGCAAGCACCAAAAGAGAGCCCTGCTGGTTTGGATCAAGTCCATCATCTTGACTGCAATGGCGGCAGATGTTTCCACATCTATGACAAACAGGACATGAAGGCAACGGCCTGGTCCCAATTGTTTTCCCATTAGCACCTGGTTTACTGAGGCTCACTGCTTCTGAACTAGGAGGCTCCCACTGAACCCAAAAAGCATGCAAATGATCAAACCTGCCCTCCCCTCCTCCTCCCTTTTGCCCCTTCCCTCCCCTTCTTTCACCCCTCCCTTCCCCTCCCCACCCCCTTCCAATCCCCTCCTTCCCCTCCTCCTCCTTCCCCTCCCCTCTGCCCTCCCCCTCTTCCCCCATTGTCAGTTTTACCTATCCTAGGACTACGACGTGGGAGACCAGGGTTCGAATCCCCGCACTGGGTGACCTTGGGCCAGTCACTGCCTCTCAGCCTCTGAGGAAGACAATGGTAAACCATTTCTGAATACCGCTTACCATGAAAATCCTATTCATAGGGTTGCCATAAGTCAGAATCAACTTGAAGGCAGTCCATATACATACATATGTCTGTGATTACACTCCTAATCTGTAAATATTGGGGAAACAAAGATTGCTGCTTTTCCATTGTGTCCCAATTTGATACAAACAAAATGTAAGAGAACCTGGGGAAGAGATCTCCAAGCTGCCATCCCGGTTTCATGTTTCGAACAGACCTGTAAAATGGGCCCAAGGGTTTCCTTAGAAACGGCCTTGAAAGACAGCAGTTACACGCCTCCTCAGATGGTGTTTTAAGCGCCCAAGCAGTTCTGGATCATGTTGGCCTTACTGTATGGCCAATGCACGTCTGGTGGAATGGAAAAATCATTAAAAATACTGGCAAAATATATGAGTTCCAAGATACCACTGGGGTGCACAACTAATTTTCTTCTTTTAAGAATGGAATGAGGTGAAAGGGGGGCATATAGAACTGAGGGGGAAGCTCGCAGTAACAAAAATGCTGGTTGCATAGTCTTAAGAAGTCAGTGCTTAGTGTAGAGGAACAGCATCATTGTATAGCGACGCTTGCTGCGGCTGATGGGACTTGTAGTCTAAGACATCGGGAGGGCGCCAGGTTGAAGAAGGCTGGGCTAAGGTTTGGCATATGGTGGCCATCGTCCCAGGAGTTTTATGCTGAAGGGAACTTTGAGATGCAGCCGTACATTCAACTCAGCTGTTTCCTGAAATCTGGAGGCTCTCTGCTGATTACTGGAATAATATCAAGCCAATGGGGGAGAAAATAGCAGCATCACTTTAATCATTAAAGTGCTCTTGACGTAATGTCTAGAATGAGTTATTTTTCTGGGTCATATTTTAAGAGCTATGCATATCGTCTCCACTTTTGTTTCAGTAAGTTGTTCCATGCACCGCCAACGGCGATGTGTTTCTGGTGTTTATCAAAAACGTACTTATTTCCTCAGGCCTTGGAGGCCCAGTACTTCAACTTGCTGCATCCTCATCGGCTGTGAGTTGCTGTCGCTGCTACTGCATTTATTGAGAACTGATTTTAATGTACTTGCACTTTAGTGGGTTATAAACCGCCTTAATGTTTTTGGAATGATAGGGGGTATACACATTGCTTTAAATTAAATTGAAATCAATTTTTAAAATATATTTATATATTTAAACATCAGTGAAGAAAAATCTGAGCCAGTGCACCCATTAACATATCTTGTGGCAGTGAGTTTCACAAGCTAGTTTGTTACATTTTGTGTGAAGGAGGACTTCCATCAGTCTATCCTAAATTTTTCACCAATAAAATTCATTGAATGACTTCTTCTATGGGAGACAGAGAGAAATTCCTCTCTGTCTATTTTTCTCCACACATTGTAAACCCCATCATGTCTCCCATCTCATGGCCAACCTTCCTTCTCAATCGAGAATCCTCAGACCGTACCACCTTCCCTTGGAGGGGAGATGCTCCAGTTCCCTGACCATTTCGGTCACCCTTTTTCTGCACCCTCTCTAGCTCTCCATATAAAACTGTACACCTCAAATTGTTTAAGCAATTAAAGGCTGCTGTGATCTCTATGGGTTGCATCCAATGTTTGTCCAACTCAGAGAAGACACGTTGGAATTAATAAGCAGTGAGTTAGGTTTTTCATCATTGTTTGAGATTTTTTAATGTTTTAATGTAATTTGTATTTGTATGTTTTTATGTTGCATGTCGCCCAGAGTGGCTGGATAACCAGCCAGATGGGCGACAAATAAATAAATAAATGAATAAACAAGCATGACTAACTTAGGTCCATTCATTTGTTTCCGGGCCAGATTCAAAGTGCTAGTTTTGACTTATAAAGCCTTACACGGTGCGGGACCACAATACCTTGCGGAGCGCCTCTCCCGCTATGAACCTACCCGCTCACTACGTTCAACATCTAAGGCCCTCCTCCGAGTCCCGTCCCATAGGGAAGCTCGGAGGGCTGTTACTAGATCCAGGGCCTTTTCAGTAGTGGCCCCCGAATTATGGAACAGTCTCACCTACTCTTCTATCTTTTCGGCGCCAGGTTAAAACCTTTTTATTCTCCCAGGCATTTTAATTGCTTAATGTTAAGTTAATTTTTATCAAGTTGTTAAATGCTTAAGCTGTCTGTTTTAGGGATTTTATTTGACTTCTTTTTTACCGTATTGTATTTTATTCCTTGCTGTGAACCGCCCAGAGAGCCATAGGCTAGGGGCGGTATAGAAATGGAATGAAATAAATAAAATAAAATAATTAATGGGTCTGCTCTGAGTCCTAAATAGCTCCCTTCTACCCTTCTCCACCTCACCCACCTCCCTGATGAAAAGGCTTTGCGCAGCATCGGCACAGAATTCACTGCTATAGGGACAAAGCATGGTGGCATCCTACAGTAACAGAGAAAGCTGCCTTGGTGTATGTCAGACAGTTGGTCCATCTAGCCCAGTACTGTGTACACTGACTGGCAGCCGCTCTCCAGGGCTTCAGGCAGGGATTTCAGTATTGTCTGGAGATGCTGGGAATTGAACCTGGGATGTTCTGCACGCCACATGGAGCCACAGACCCCTCCCCTACCGGGATTCACCTTTGGGGAGCAGAAGCTGCTCTGTGCTCCTAGGAGGCGAGAGGACCTTTGGCTGTGTGGCCAAGAGCAGTGAGCCATTTGACCTGGGGCCTCCTTATCCTGGGGTCGAGCAAAAGGCACGTAAAGATCCCTAAAAGAAAAGTGCAGAAAGGTTTGTAAATGCACGGCAACGGGAGCCACACGGCAGGTCCCAGAACGATTTCAGCCCTTCCAGTTTCACCAAGCCGGCTCTCTGTGCTTTAAAGGCTGTGTTTGCAGGCCAAGGACGCCTTTTGGCATGACCTGCCAAAGTGAATCAGCAAGGCCAGCAGCCCCAAGCAGAAAGAGGGGAAGATGTTAAGAGGAGCCCTCTCTCACGGCCACCTCTAATCCTGATAAAGACTGACGTTGCCTGTCCCTCAAACGCTAGGAGGAGGCAGAGGTGGGGTGGCCAATGGAGTGCCCAGAAGAAGAGCCCAAAACATGCACATTAAAAACTTCATGAGACCATCTGGGCTGGACACGGCTGAATGTCTCGATGGCCAGCCTAGCGGGTACCAGTTAAATTTAAAAAATTGTGGACAGTCATCGGAAGCTGCCTTATATATCAAGTCAGACCATTGGTCCATCCAGTATCACCCTCCCAACACTGACTGGCAGCTAGGGCTGCCAGGCTCAGGGCCTGAGAATGATTCTGTATCTTTAAGAGAAGAGAAAATTCAGCCAAGTGCAGGTGTTCTTGCAACGCTGTAATGGGAAAAAACACAAGGTGGAATTCTCCCTTCCCCCTGCACAACTTTTAAAGATACAGAAGACCTCTTGGAGGCTGGCTTGGCAACAGTGTTGCAAGAAAACCTGCACTTGGCTGAATTTTCTCTTCTCTTAAAGATTCAGAATCTACTCATCAGTCCCAGGCAATACAACAACAACAACAGCATGTGTTTGGATGACTCGTTCTGAGCCCTTCAGTTGAGGACACAGGAAATTGGCCAAGGAAATATCTCTTAGCTTCATGCTGTGACCAGCACACCGCACACCCCAAGCCTTGAGTGCCGCCAACCTCCTCACCTCCCGAGATCCTCAACCCTTAGATTTCTTCCTGTCCTCAGCGTGCATCACCCCATCCCAAGTCTATAAACTATGCCATGTCTCCAACCCTCAAGCACTGAAAATTCACTCCAATCCATTTTATTAATCTGATTGAAATGTTAAACATGTGAATTGGGTCAGCCCCAGAGTGCTTCCTTGCCTGGAAGATGCTTGCAAAAGTGTCTGGACACTTTGGCTCCTTTTAGTTATTGCTTTCTGAAATCACTGAAAGCAAATCTAGCTAAGTTCATTCACGTCCGCGCGCACACACGCACACACACACACATTCACTCCCAAAGGGCACTTCTGAAAGGTACACCTGGACTGAGGGCTGAGCAGATGCTGTTGCTTCCCTTTATGGCAATCACCTTCAGGGACCTTTCCACAGCAGCTGGGGTGTGTGTGTGTGTGTGTTGAAGGGTGCAAAGAAAGCAAACCAATAGTTTAGTAATAAATGCAAATGATTCTAATTGACTGCTGAGGCCAAAACTGCATTGCCACTTGAGTTTAATATGGATCACATTTAGATTTGTAATGAAAGGAATGCCTCTAGTGTTCATCAAGCGTGCAAAGCAGAGAGAGAGTGACCTACAGGGAAAGTTCTGAGCCCTGCACCAACTGAGGGGAGGCACAGATCATGGAGCAACAACATCCCTCTAGAGCAGTTTTCCCCTGGGAAGGGGGGGGGAAGTGCGGCAAATACTTAGCAGCAGCTTCTGAAAAAGAAGGCAACCCACTCCTGGGGTCCCCAGAACAAAACTTTGACTCATGCCTTTCACTGCAGCGATGGTCATGGGATGGATTTAAGCAAGTCACAAATCCAGCCAGACCATTGGTCCTCCCCCGCTTGCCGCAAGCTCCACATGGCCTTCTGCATCAAATTCAAGCTCCTTGATTTCACCTCCACCCCTCCTGCTGCTGTGCTTCACAAACAAGCCGGACATTGGTCGCCCTCATGCCCTCTACTATGGTAGGACTTCGAGGAAGAATTTGGGGGCAGACTCTTCCCGTGTGTGTGTGTGCATCCATCTTGCACCATTTTGTATGCTTACTACAGGCTAGCAAGAAACAAAACCCTCCCCCCCAGTATTTTAATGACTGTTTACTTCTGCTTGCGATTATTATCTGCTATTAGAATGGTTTTTTACTATGTTCTTCGGTTTTTCTGAAATTATTCTTTTATTGAATTTGTAAGAGTATTTTTCGCTTTCTGTGCCATCTTGAGCAAAAAGCAAAAGGGTGTCCAATTTAAAGACAAAACCAAACCCAATATATAACAGACAAGGCATCTTCATGAGAGCCAGAGACATACCTGAAGTGGCAGGTGCACAATCAGGTAGGTAATCCGAACTCAGAGCCAGGTGGGCGGGGAAGAGGGAGCTGGCCCGGTGAGAGCAGCCCTGTCTCTGACTGAGAAGCTCAGGCAGGAAGCCTTTAGAGGACCAAGTGAAGGCCCATTGGCTTCTGGAGACACCCTGATGCCTGTCAGCTGCAATATCTCCATCTGACCCCCTGCAGTGGCAGTGCTGAAGAACCACACACAATAGGCCAAGAGAGCGCTCTGCCTGCTGCCAAGATAAAAATGGAAATGGACGGCCTTCAAGTCGATCCCGACTTAGGGCGACCCTATGAAGAGGGTTTTCGTGGTAAGCGGTATTCAGAGGGGGTTTACCATTGCCTCCCTCTGAGGCTGAGAGGCAGTGACTGGCCCAAGGTCACCCAGTGAGCTTCATGGCTGTGGGGAGATTCGAACCCTGGTCTCCCAGGTCATAGTCCAACACTCTAACTATGCTACACTGGCTGTGCCAAGATAGCAGTGTGGAAAATATCACCCACACACACACATGCCTGGAGACCCCCTGGGAGGGATGGGTGAGAACTTGATTCAGTTTACATTTCAAGCGGAATCTATCAAATTCACACTTCCCGAAACAATAAAAGACCGAAAAGCAGCCATCGTTCAAAATTTACTCTTATCCGAATTTTGCAATGCAGTTCACTAACCAAACAATGTTTACACAACTGCAAGTTAGGGGAAGGTGTGCATAAAAATGAGTATGTGAGTGAAAATATTATACAAAAATGCACTGCATGTTGAGAAATTGCTTGCAAGAATGTGTACATTAGTCAAAACTGCCTACAAAAATGTGTTTGTTAAGAGAGATTCACACTGAAATGCTGGAGAATTTTCACGAGGATTTAAAAAGAATTACAAATTGCTGCAGAAATGTGGAGAACTGAATTTAAGACTGGAAAAATGAGACACTGAGAGGCCTGAAACTGACGGGTCTTTCTGTCCCTACCCTCTTGACCTTCTAGAGAGCTATGCCTCAAGATGAACATATTCATCACCAGCACATTTTTTTCCATTCAGGTGTCCGACATTTGTAACCATTTGATTTCCATGCAACATCTCACTCACTGGGTATATCCAGAATCCCAACATCACTGGAAGACAGGAAACTGCCCCCTGCCGAGTGAGACCACAGGCCCATCCAGCTCACCGTCATCTACACTGGCTGCAGCAGTGGATCTCCAGACTTCCAGACAGGCTCTCCCAGCCCTGGAGACGCTGCCAGGCACTGAACCTGGGACCTTCTGCCTGCAAGGCAGGCGCTCTGCTGCTGAGCTACGGCCTGCCCCAGCAGAGCTGCCCAGGCTGTGACGAAGCTCCTCTGTCCTGACACCCTCGCAACGCCCATCTCACCACCTTCCAGTCCACCTTGCCAGCTGTGCTTTCACCGTCGTGACGGCCGGGCACAAGGCATGCACAACAGGCATTCCCAGTGAGCAACAACCCTTCCCTCAACCTGGCAAGGTGGGCAGCCGTCTCCCGGCTGCATGGGCAATATGTTAAGTGCCACGTTCAGTCCACTGACAGGCTTGCGGGAGGGAGAAACAATCCTCATATCCTCAGTCCTGGAAGCACATTTGAAAACAGCCTCATTGTCTGCTCCCAAACACAGGCAAGCAACCACAGACAGGTGAGTCCACCAGTTGGCCATGTCAACTCACCCCAGACTATATCCCTTGTTCCCCCCCTCTTAAAATAAGTTCCAGCTGCCAAGGTGGAGCTTTCATTGGTGGAACTTCAAATATTCTCCCCCACCGCATATCACCCCCAGAAATCCTCTCATAAAATTGCCACCATTCATTTTGAATTTGACAACAGCGACAGCACGGAAGGTGTCAAGGTCAGGAGACCAGCATGATTCGAGGCAATCTGTACCTCTTAAAACAGTGACAAATATGTTATTTAATTTTAATGAGCTTTTTTGCATCTCAAATCTAATTACCGCATTATCAAGTACTGCTTTGAACTGCAGGTGGCTTCTCGTTACTTCCACAGTGGCTGCCACAAGCCGTTTTTCGTGAATATTAATAACTGCTTAATTTTGCTATATATATATATATATATTTAAAGAAACAAAAGCAGGGGGGAGAGAGAGAGAGAGAGAGAGAGAGAGAAAAGGAAGCTTCCTTGAGCTTTTGAAAACAATGCCAAGACTCCTCCAGGGGTTAACTCATGCCACTTGGCTGAAGAAAAAGAAGCGACTGCCAGGCTTGCCAAGTGGGCCAAAGGGTTGGGAACTCTGGGGCGCAACATCCTCCAAGGGCTGCTAAGAATCCCCCCTAACCCCCCATTCTCTCTCATTAGCTCATGAGACTATGTTCAAAGCCCACCATTTTGCAAATGGAGGGCTGCATCGCCGACAGATTTCCTAGGTGACAGAGAATCGACTTGGGCTGAGTTAGTCCATTCGTACCGTCTACTCTGACCGGCAATGGCCTGACAGTGTCCCAGGCAGGGAGTCGTACTCACCCCTACTGCATCTGGGGAGATTTTCCATGTACTTTTCCACATGACCTTGTCTTGGAGAGCAAGGGCCCCCCACAAACATTGCTTGCTTCCTTCTGGCAAGAAATTGGGGCAGCAAACTGCTATGAGCTACGGCCTCTCCCCTAAAAAGAAATAAAGATTCTATCCTTGAATCTGAATAAAGGGATGGTTAAAACAGAACACTGCCTAACACTGAGCCAGACCATTGGTCCATCTGGTCAGACTTGTCTACACTGACTGGGACCGGTTCTCCAGTTTTCCACACAGGGACTAGGGACTGAGCCTGAGACCTTTTGTACACAAAGCAGCTGCTCCACCCCGACTGATGCCTCTTTGCCATCTGCAAGTTGCTGATGGAACGTACAAAGTCAGCTATTTAATAGTCCCTACTTTGTGCCATCTTTCAACAGTCGTTTGTTACGCCTGTGGGGAGGGCTATTGTTCCATGTCCCCTGCTTGCCCAAGCAGCAGGAAGTCCAAGGAATAGAATTATGGGGGTTCAGTTCCCCAAGATCTCATGGGTCTCTTATTTGAACACACACAGAGATTCACACTTGTCTCTATAATCTCCCTAGCAAAAGGCACAGCCAGAAGCTGTAAAAATCTGTGCTTGAGCCCCAACTAGTACTTAAGAAAACGGGATACTACCTTACGCCGAGTCAGACCACAAGTTACCAGTCCTCTGTGAGCCTGGTTCATCTCACTTGGTCTTAAAGTGCTTTGTCAATAAAATGCCACGGTGCTGTCCATGCAATGAAGAACAGTGATGTGAGCCAAAGGTGTGGAAGCCAAACCCAAGGCAGATCCCCCAGACTTCTTGTGCACATGGCAATCTTTTGCACAAACCATGAAGTCCACTGAGTCCTCCTTTTTCTTTTCTTTTCTTTTCTTCAATTCATTTGGTTCTGGGAAAGGAAGGGGGAGAGGGACTGTGGAAAAGAATTATCACTGCTCCACAGGCACCTTCTTAATTCTTTGTTCTCTGAGTTTTAGGTGGATTATCTCCAAGTGCAGAAGAGAACTTTGTTGTTGTTGTTTTGAGTTATGCCCCTATAAATTAGCATTCTGTCGGCAATCAGGCAGCTCTGTGGGAAAGTCCAGAGCAATCCATAAGGAAAAGTAGAGGGCTCTCTCTTCCCAAGAGGTTGATGGCAGGTGCCATATTTTCCTGGTCTTGCTATTTACAGCCCTGAATCTTTCCCTGGGGCACCCAGGAGCCCCATCAATAACCAAGACTTAGAAAGGCAGTGGTGGAACAGGGGCAGCCAAGGCCAATACATTTCGAAGCCGGGATCAGAAAGGGCAGCAGTGCGTCACCCACCTACAAAGCTGAGCTCCTCCTGACCCTTCAAGCTCTGCAGAAAGCTGTAATTTTGCATGAAAGGCAAAAATGAAAGAACATCATTGGACAAGTCATTCTAATAAGCAAGCATGAGCTCTCATGGGGCAGGGCAGGAGGGTGACAAACCTAATTGGGGCAATCACCCCAACTTGGATTATGCCCGGCTGGGGAGAAGGAAGGCTATGTGTGGCTTCAATCCACAAATGCATTTGCTCCAAAGGGGAAGGGGGGGAGGGCTGCAGCTCAGGGGCAGAGCACCTGCTTCGCATTCAAGACACCCCAGGCTCAATCCCCAGCAGCATCTCCAAGTGGCGCCTGGACCTCCGGAGAGCCACTGCAAGTCAGTGCAGACAACACCGACCCCAACGGTCTGACTTGGTATATAAGCACTTCCAGTGTCCCTAAGCCCCTACTATCAGCGGCAGTCTCCCTTTTCTGGTGCCACCCGGCTATGGTAAACGAGTGCCCCTGTTTTGTCTTGGAAGAAAATTTGAGGCAGAGTAACTTTTAAAATGTTTCACTGCATTTGTATCTCACCTTTCCCCAAAAGCAGAGTCTCTCCTGGGCCTCCAGCCCAAGCCCTGCCCCGCAATGCTGAATGTTCATCAGCATGGCCCACTTCCCAAGGTGAGGAGAGATTCCTCTTGGCCCAAGGGCCCATGCACGACAAGGCACTTTTAAGAGTGTTCCCCATTAATTTCAGCTTAAAATGGGTTTTACTGTATTGTAGCAAACGGTTTACATAATCATATTGTATTTTAATGTTGTTATTGCATTATCTATCCTTATTCTATTGTATACAATGGAGCACTTTTTAATACTGTCAAGGCTGGTGGCTATCGCAATAAATTTTTGTGATGACGACGACAAGGTAGGGGCATATTATTTATCTGGACTATTTCTAGACTACCACCCTCCAAGAGGATTCCAGGCTGGGGCACGTCTGTTCTGGTTGGAATGGTTTTACTTTTTTATGATTACCATTGTGACTGTTTTATCAGTTTTTATCATTGTAACCCACCCTGGGACTGCAGTGAAAGGAGACTAAGAATCTTACAAATGAATCACTGAAAGGAATAAAACCGTTCACACCAGACACAATACAATAAGACAATACAAGGTCAACTTTCTCCTGGTTGTGGCAGTTAACATACTGGCAGCCAAATTCTGTGCTAACCGAAGCCTCCGAGTCATCTTCATGGGCAGCCTCGTGTACAATGCATTCCAGCAATCCACCAGGAGATTTCCAGAGCAGGGATCACCATGGACAGGTGCATGGACACAGAGGGTGGTATTCCATGCTAGCCCTACTCAGAGTAGACCCATGGAAGTCAATAGACATCCCTAAATTAGGTTCATTAATTTCAATGTGTCTATTCTGAGTAGAGCTTAATGGAATACCACTTAGAGTGTACATGTGAGACACCACCTAAGATTTTGCAACCTAGAGCTAGCAATGTTCATATTGGAGGGGCCAATAAGGCCATCAAGCCCAACCCCCTGCTCTGTGCAGGAATCCGACCTAAAGCATCCCCAACAGGTGGCTGTCCAGTTGCCTCTTGGATGCCTCCAGGGTTGGAGAGCCCACCACCTCCCTAGGTCATTGGTTCCATTATCGTACGGCTCTAATAGGAAGTTTTTCCTGATGTTCAACTGAAATCTGGCTTCCTGCAACTTGAGGCCATTATTGCGTGTCCTGCACTAATTTTGAAGCTCAGATAACGTATGAGGAAAAAAAACACAGGGAAGGCTTCTAGGAATCGTAGCTAACTATGTTTTACTCAGAGTAGACCCACTGAAATTACCAGAACCAAGTCAAGGAGACCATCTACCTGTGTGAGTTTCTGCAAGACCTGCTCCCTGCATTTCTGGCTGATTTCCACCTGGCCTGGAAGGGTGGGGCCCTGTCTCTCTCCAGCTACAAAAGCAGCAACTGCTGAAGGGGCCAGAGACCGTGTGTGTGTATGTGTGCGTGAACCTGCTGCTCGGGATGTCTATAGACTACTGGGGTTTTGTTTAGTATTATATGTTATATTTTACTCTATGTTATATTTTAGTCTATGTACGCCGCCTAGAGTGGCCGTTAATTCAGCCAGATAGGCGGCCTAGAAATAAAATTTTATTATTATTATTATTATTATTATTATTATAATTATAATTATAATTTCAATGAATCTACTCTAAATACGACACATGCTTGATGCAACCCTAGAATTCTAGAATACACAGAAAAAGATTCCATTATAGCTTTAACCAAAAAGGGCTAGGGAAATCACCGTTGCTTTTCAGTCAATACAGGACAGAGAAAATGAATGCAGCAAGCACAGAGGAGTAGAAGGATGCTTTGGCCTTGACCCTCAGTTTCAAATACATTTCTGTTTCTAACTGTTAAATGATGTCGGGTATGCAAAGACCCCAAGACCCTCCCCCATGGCCCTTTGTCAAGGAGTTTCTGCCTTCAGACATGCACTTTCCCCAAGAATCGCCATCCCACAATCCACTCGCCAGTGGGAAGAAACAAGGAAATGGCACACATCGGAAGGGGGGAGAGGGGCAGTGAGAGATCCTCAGGATGTGGGTTGTACCTTTCGCCCTGCACTGTTTGCTCCCTGCCTCACAGAACTGACAAGTGTCACCCTCCTATCTTCTGGCCTGTGACAAACTGGCACAAAAGTTAATAAAACTTTGTCAAGAAAACACAAGCTATTGCAGAGCCCCCATATAGGACTGCATATTAATGAAATGTACACAATTTTGCAACATTTATTGAGCTCAGTGAAAACTAAGGTCCATCTACACCTAACCACAAAATCAATGTTTTTCCATCTTCTGTTGGCAGCCTCAAGATCCATACCTGTCCTGTTTGTGGTCGGATTATTGTGAAAACCCAATTTTCAAACATCCATACGTGTGGGCTGTTTTTTCTAAATTGCTTTAGCATTGGTCACTCCCCTAAGTCCATCCCTTAGTAAGTAGTGGTGGTACTGTCCTCCAGGTTCAGGCCATGTGGTGCCAATGTGTCCAGAGAGTCCAAAAGTTCTCCCTTTTGGTCAATGTTGCTGGATCTGCTGGCATCTCTATCGCTGTAATGGAAAAGTCCAACAGGCTGTGACCCTCGATGTTAAAATGCTTTGCAACTGGTTGCTCCACTTTTTTGGTCAAAATTGCCAACTTGTGGTTCCTGAAGCGCGTGCATAGGTCAGTTGTGGTCTTTCCTACGTATTGGATATGACATCCTGGTCTTTTGCACTCGATGATGTAAACTATATTGCAGGACCTGCAGGTGATGTTCTGTTTGATGTAGTATGTCCTGCCTGTCCTAGTGCTTGTAAAAGTGGCTGTCTCCCTGAGGTACACACAGGTGATACAGCGTTTGGAGTGACAAGGATGAGACCCTGGATTGGTGATAGGTGGCTTAAGCACAGCTCTCACCAACAGTCTGCGCAAATTAGGAGGTTGGCGAAATGCGATAACAGTAGGCCTGCTGATGGCTCTGGTAAGATGTTCAGAGTTTGCCAGCAATGGGTAGCTCTCCCTGATTGCTCGGTGATAGTTAGGAGATGCTGGATGGAAATCTACCACAAATGGAATCCGTTGCTCTCTGCTCTTTGACACCTCAGTGTGATGGAGGAGGTTTTCTCTGGACAGAATGGAGGCTCGGTGGATGTTGCAATTCATAATATGTGGAGAATATCCTCTTCGAAGAAGGTGTTCTTTAAGTTCACTGATCCTTCTCTGGTATTTATCTTCAGTGTTGGAAATAAGTTTGATTCTCAGAGCTAAGCTATATACAATGTTCTTCTTTATATGCCTAGGATGGCAGGATTTCCAGTTTAAATAGGTGTAGGCATCAGTGGGTTTGCTGTAGAGATCAATGGCTATTTTGTTGTTTTCAATGGTAAGAAGGACATCCAGATACGAACCTACCCATACACTTCATTCAACATCGAAGGCCCTCCTCCGGGTGCCTACTCAGAGGGAAGTCGAAGGCCCTTCTCCGGGTTCCAACGCATAGCAAGGCCCGGAGAGCAATAACTAGATCTAGGGCCTTCTCAGTGGTGGCCCCCAAATTATGGAACGACCTCCCTGACGAGATACGCCTGGCGCCTTCTTTGTTATCTTTTCAGCGCCAGGTAAAGACCTACCTCTTTGCCCAGGCTTTTTAAATTTAAATTTTAAATTTCAAATGTTCATTTTAAATTTTTTTTGTTGCAATCTTGTTTTCACTTATGTTTTATAGTGCATTTTATTTATACTCACTTGTATTTTAACCTGTTTTTATTGTTGTACACCGCCCTGAGAGCTTATTGCTAAAGGGCGGTATAAAAGCACAATAAATAGATAAATAAATAAATAAATAAAAAGGGCTTTCTCAGTGGTGGCCCCCGAATTATGGAACAATCTCCCTGTGGAAGTACACCTGGCGCCAACATTATTATCTTTTCGACGCCAGGTTAAAACATTCCTTTTCTCCCAGGCATTTTAATAAATTCAATCATTTAATAATTTTAATCTTAACATTTTAACATTTTAACATCTCAACTTATTTTAGCATCTTAGTATGCTAGTATATTTGTATTTTAGTATGTTTAAATTGTTCTATAAGTGGTTTTAATTGTATTTTGCTGTCTTGCTTGTTGTGAACCGCCCAGAGAGCTTCAGCTATGGGGCGGTATAGAAATTTAATAAATAAATAAATAAATGTGCGGATTGTCATTTGTACTATTAAATGTAAACTTAATAGAGGGATGGATAGAGTTGATGTAATTTTTAAATTGTTGCAAACTCTCTTTACCATTCGTCCAGACCATAAAGATGTCGTCAATGTATCGCCACCATATAAGTGGTTTGTTGATGGCCTTTTTGAGGATCTCCTGTTCCAGTTTACCCATAAAGAGATTTGCATATGATGGAGCCATGCGAGTCCCCATAGCTGTGCCTTGTAGTTGCAGGTAGTGTTCTCCATTGAATGTAAAGTTGTTACAAGTCAGGACTTGCGTAGTTAAAGTTGTGAGAACCTCTGTTGGAGGATTGTTCATATCTCTGGTGTTAGGGAACTCATTTAAAGCCAGAATTCCATCATTATGTGGTATATTGGTGTAAAGAGATGTGACACCTAAAGTAGCTAGTATAGTATTGTTGTGGAATTGATACTGCTTATTTAAAGACCCAATTTTAAGCAAGAAGTCCTTGGTGTCTTTGATATATATTCCCACGCATGTGCAGGTTTGTGGATGTGCTCTTGGGTGGGAAGGAGACAGGGGGCCTGGCATATGACAGAGGAACACCCACGGACTGCCCATTTCAGGAAAATTCACGGCATTGCATCAGAGCACATGTATATTAATGCAATTGATTATCAATACAGGAAAGCATATAGGTTTTTTTGTGGTATTTCTAATGTGGATTTGTGAATGCAAAAATCCGTACTAGCCTGCAAAGTCATACGGACAATGATGAATTAATGAGGACACAAAGCTATAACATTGCAGATTATACAATTGATGGACAGGCCCCTAGTCTTCTGATCAAAGCTCCAGGGACTTCCAAATGAAGTGCTTTCACAGGGAAGTTGCTGTTTGAGTTTGACATGGCCTTCATCATCATCACCACCTATTGCAGGTCATAGCAACCAGAATGTGTGGTTAGAGATGTTTAGAGCATCTGGAGCCCTAAATGAAACTTTCAGCAAAACTGCTGGATCAGCAAAGCCACTTGGAAATTCAGCATGCACAATCTTTGTTCAGGAGAGGCTACACCCTCAGGGGACAGCCCCAGTGTTTCACAGCCTCCGATTTTTTGAATGTGCCTCTACATCTATTCACACAAAAAAGCCCCTAAGAAACAGTCATCCATCAGATAACAGAAACAGCCTTGGTCGCCTTGGTAGATGATATGAGGAGGGCGTGGGATAGGGGCGAATGCACCTTCCTTGTCCTCCTTGATCTCTCAGCGGCTTTCGATACCGTTGACCACGTTATCCTCTTGGACCGCCTGAAGAGGTTAGGCATGGGGGGCACTGTATTGCAGTGGTTCCATTCCTTCCTCTCTGGTAGGTACCAAAGAGTGGCATTGGAGGATGAGGTCTCGGATCCTTGGCCTCTCACTTGTGGGGTGCCACAGGGCTCCATCCTCTCCCCAATGCTGTTCAACATCTATATAAAGCCGCTGGGGGCAATCATCAGGAGATTTGGGCTGCAATGTCATTAGTATGCGGATGACACGCAGCTCTATCTCTCATTTAAATCTTCACCGAGGTTGGCTGTAGAAACCCTGTCCAAGTGCCTGGAGTCGGTGAGTGGCTGGATGGGAAGGAATAAGCTGAAGCTGAACCCTGACAAAACCGAGGTACTGTTTGTGGGAGACAAGGGAAGGCTGGGGGATGTGGACCTGGTGCTCAATGGGATACGATTGCCCCTGAAAGACCAGGTCCGCAGCCTGGGGGTCATTCTTGACTCCCAGCTGTCCATGGAGGCTCAAGTCTCGGCTGTGAGCCGGGCGGCGCTGTATCAACTCCATCTGATACGGAGGCTGCGCCCCTACCTTCCCAACCATCTGCTCCCACCGGTGGTACATGCCCTGGTCACCTCTCGCCTAGACTACAGTAATGCGCTCTACGTGGGGTTACCCTTGAAAATGGTCCGGAAGCTGCAACTGGTACAGAATGTGGCGGCTCGTCTGATTAAAGGCAGCCGCCGCAAGATCACATCACTCCAGTGCTGAAGGAGTTCAACTGGCTACCGGTTGTTTACCGGGCCCAATTCAAGGTGTTGGTTTTGACCTTTAAAACCCTACACGGTTTTAGCCCAGTCTATCTGAAGGAGCACCTCCAGCATCGTCAGGGATGCTGCTCAACAAGATCAGCCTCAGAAGACCTTCTCTCGATCCCACCGGTTAAAACAGCTAGACTGGTGAGGACTAGAGAGAGGGCTTTTTCAATAGTGGCCCCCACCCTGTGGAACTCTCTCCCAAATGATCTCCGCCATGCCCCTTCTATGATGAGCTTCCGCCGGGCCTTGAAGACCTGGCTCTTCAGGCAGGCTTTTGGGGTGGGTTAGGTTTTTTACTGATTATGGTTTTAAATCTTAATGTTTTAATGTATTTTTTTTTATCTTGTACGTCGCCCAGAGTGGCTGGTAAACCAGCCAGATGGGTGACTAATAAATTTAATAAATAAATAAATAACTTGAATGAAATAGTTACAAGGAGTAGTTGAATCATTTCTCAGCCTATGTCCAAACCAAATCTGTTCCATTTGGACCAAGACATTCTCAGCCAGTCCTTACTGATATCTCCTGGGGATTAGGGTGAGTTGGATTTAAAATGACTCCTTTCCAAGTTAGGATAACAGTATCCAGATGTTAAGAAATGACACTGATACAAAACCTGCATTCTCTGGGCCATTTGTGAACTGCTCCTTCTGGCCAGGAAAGACGTGCAATGCTATACCACACTGAGGTGTCTCCCTTGAAGATGGAGATACTGGAATGAAAGCCAGAGTGGAAATCCAGAAGAACATCCGGCATTCTTGCCTGTTTCCCAGGTCAGGGACCTTGGAGCTTGGATCTGTCGCTTCAGCAATGGAGCAGCTCAGACTGGGACCTCAATTGTGAGCTGGAAACTCCATTCCTTGCAGGTGTTCCATGCGGTCCCCCTTCTTCCAGAGTAGCTGTACATTCAGCGAGCCGGACACTTCAACAGCAACTCTTAAGTTCCTCCCTGGCTCACCGGTGGGAGATGGGGGGGGTGTCTGAGAGCCCAGGCAGCTGGTGTGTGGAGCTCTAGTCCTAGGGCAGGCATGTCCAGATCCGATGACTCCATAGGATCACTGGCAGTGTGGAGATCTGCTGGAGGAGCCTGCGCCTCTTCTGGGGAGGCCTCAGGTTCGAGATGTGGGCAGGACTGGGCCCTGACAATGCCAATACTCACTTGCTTTATCATTTCAGTTCCCCACCTGTTTTTAAGAGGGCGGATGGGAAAGGTGAAAGAATGACAATGCAATGATTTGGATTCCTGCATTGAGCAGGGGGTTGGACTCGATGGCCTTGTAGGTCCCTTCCAACTCTACTATTCTATGATTCTAAGACGATCTATCCCTTTAAAACCAAGATTTTAAAATGGAAGTTGCTGTGCTCTTTCAGGGTATAAGTCTAACATTTCAACTTTAAAGACCAACTCAGTCTCCAGATCCATTTTCAATGGGGGCCAGGAAAGATGGAAAAGAGATAGTGAGGGGCCACCCAGAGCAAGGTCCCTCGCTTGGTTTTCCTTGTATTACATTGGGGGGGGCAGGGAATCTGCCAGACTTTTTTTTAAAAAGTGTTACATTGCATTTTGCTCTTTGCAATTGACAGTGTGTTTAATTAGCTCTAAATGCTTCTTTCATCTCTGTGGAAACAGCATTTTGTTCTCCGGGATTCCTCTACAAAACATGACTGGGTTTGTTATTTTGGTTGCTGCATTCTGCCAAGACAGACCCCTTTCCCAGGGAAAAGCTGGTGGAATGAGGATAAGAAATGCTTAGCATTGGGGCTTCCCATTTTCTTTTATTTCAAACTGGCCTTCCTCACTTACCTGGTGCCCACCAGATCATGTTGTCGACTACAATACTCCCATCAGCCTCCAGCCAGCTATCAGTGCAGGGAGGGGGTGCCCAGTCAGAGCCAGGGGTCATAAGGGCCTGGCTGTTAAGCCTTTGTCTTTGGTACAAGAGGCTCCTGGAAGATTCTCCTAACTATTTCTTGCCAGGGAGGTGGAGAGGGGTGGAGAACATCCAGCCCAGGAGTCTAGAGCAGGCTTCTTTCCCCTTTGCAGCCCTTGGGACTTTATCCAGGCCACAGCCCTCACCAGCTACATTCTGCACATACCAGTCGCTGGGAAGGCAAGTGGGAAAGTGTGGTTGCATTCAGGTCCTGCTTGCAGGCTTCCGATAAAAAGACAACGGCTCCACCCAGACAACTGGGCTGGGCTGCTGAGCAGTGAAAACACAGAAGGCTGTACTGCATGCAACCCTAAGCAATTCAGGAAACCTGACCTGGGAAAGGGGGGCATGGCTGTGACCAGTCAACACCTCTCCTTCCCCGTGGCCTTACTGCTGTTCGCCCCAGGAGAGAAAGGACACAAACTGGCCTTGTAGCTCTGGTATGTTTGAAACTCAAGAAATACTGCTTTGAAACCCACTAACCGCTGCTTGAATTGCAGTCTAATTAAAATAGGTGTCGTCTTTTTAATTAACAAGTACACATCAATAGAGAGAGGACTGGAAGCTCATCTTTTTTGCACTGCTTGGTCATTTTTCCCTTTCCCTTTACACAGCTCCAACAGAGGATCAAACCAAGTCAGCTGCCCAACTTGAACTTGGCACCGACACAAATTTTCTTCCTCTCCCAAATTCCCCTTCCGCTGTCAGTAGGGAACTTGTGATGAGATTCTGATGGAGAGTTAAAAAGGAGATTGTGGGAAAGGGGGAAGTGGAAGTTTTGCTTTTTCCATTGTCCCACAACAAAAGAGAGGAGAGTGAATGGGCCAACACCCACACTTCCTTTTTTCTATGAGTGTCACAAGTGGTTTGTGACAAAGAACAAAAGTTTCTCTCTCTTTCCCCTTCTCCAGCTTTTCATGGGGCTCCTTCACCAAGCCCATTAAGCCTAGTTATCTCTTACAAAACACGGCCACCCAGGTACCATTGTCAGAGACAAGTTCATTTAAGAGAATTTATAGCCTAATTGTACAGCTGTTGCCTTCCCAGGCCGTTCAAAGAGATTGTTACACAAGCGCTGTCATAATTTAGTCATGTTTTCATCTCACAACTATACGGTAATTACCGTTGTTAACAGCCAACAGTAAACAAAAAAGTAAATACGACACAGCCAAAGTCTGTGCCAACAAGCCGTGAATCAGATGGTCGCCTCTGGCAAGGCTGATCCATCACTGCTTCGGAGGCAAACAGCCCAAGCCCTGATGGGCAGGAAAGTTGCTAGGGGGAGGCCAAGGATGCATGCCCCACGCCCAGGGTCTTTTGAACTGGGCCTCCAATCTCCTGATGCCTCCCTATTTTCAAACTTAAATAGTTTCCTTACAGGTCAGCTGGGGGCCACTGGAAAGGACAGCACTTCTGAGAACCCAGCTGCCCCCTCCATCTGTACGTCAGCATATGCAAAATGATGGAAATTTTGTGTCATGGACCTGTGCCCCGCGTCTTTCAAGTACTGAAGTTGGATAGTTCAGAAAAGATAAAAAGAACCACTCCTTCAGAGAGTGCCTAGTTAAACCTGTGGACCTTCCTACTACAGGACAGAGTGAGGGCCACCAACTTGGGCAGCTTTAAAAGATGGGGGGGTAGAAAAATTCATGGACGAGGATAAAGCTATCTTGGCGATCACTCGTGACTGAGTAAGATTGTCTTCCAAAATATAGTCTTTAACAATGGATCCGTCTGAATCTGTATCCACCGCCGATGTACCAGACCATGACTAGGGGCTTCTGGATTTCACAGTCCTGCCGCCGTCGCCATTTGCCAATCGCCATGGGACTTTTGTTATGGAAGACGCCTGTGCATGAATTTGTTTTATGTGGGGAGATCGGTGCACAACGATCAACACACAATCTTGACAGAAAAAGGCTTTGATCCAATGGCATGGGCACCATGATGATTGGAAGTCCTTTATCTGCTGCAGCCTTCATCCGCCTTCACAGCCGTTGTAACACACATTGTTATCCTCCGCCTGTTCTGCCGTTGAGGACTTCCTTGGATCGTTCTTTGTCTGGTTCCTCTCCCTTGACCTTACCGCCATGGGTGACCCTGCTGGGAGTACATGGCTCCCAACGGCATCGCTCACAGGGTTCATTGGAACACGCAAGCCCACTCACCACTACAAGGTGACGATCCAGGTACTAGCCATGAGGGTCATGTCCTTCCTCCAGTGCAAACTGGCCCCTGAATCCCAGTTACCGGGGAGGCCAGGTAGGGATCCTCCTTGAGGGCTCCTCATTGGGGCATCTGGTCAGCCACTATGAGAACCGGAGGCTGGGATGAACGGGCCCCCTTTGGGCTGCTCCAGTGGCTGCAGGGCTAGTCTCTTCTTACACCTCTGCTGGGGAGCACAAGTGGAGAGGGCTGCTGTTGTGCTCAGGTCCTGCTTTGCGGCTTCCCTTGAATGCGCCTCTGGTTGGCTGCTGTGAGGAGAACAGGGTGCTGGACCAGGTGGGCCCCCTTTGGCCCGACCCACCTGCTGCAGGGCTATTCTTACGTTCTTGCCTAGCAATGCGACTGGCCAAAGGGAGTTGACGGAGCCCATTGTCCAGTTGTGCTGGCTCCGTCACTCACTCATTCAAGTAGGTTAAAATGACCTTCAAGCAGATTGGATGACCTTGGGGGGGGTAAAACACCCTGAAGGTCATCAGGCAGCTTATACAGCATGTGCCTTCCAAATGCAAGAAGTGCCTGTGACAAAATCATTCAAATTGTAATGGAATTGTTTTATTTAAAATTCTTATATCTCACCATTTTGCTTCAAAAAAGAAAGAAACAGGCTCACAAGGAAGAATGTAAAAAGTATCAAAAATAAGATCCTATCACCACCCCAAAACACCCACGCCTACATTAAGCCAGAAACCAGGTGAAATAAAGGCAGACCAGCTATCAAGAGCCTGGGAAAATAAAGCCATTTTCACACAGGGCCCCAAAGATGAGTCTGCACCGTGCATAGTGAATTTGCAGTTAGATCCTGATCAGAGGAGGTTCTAATTCTGCAATGGTTGGATTACAGAAGGAGAGGTGCTGGGGGTATCAAGAAATGAGCAAAGACCACAAAATACGTTGACAGTTATGAAACTGAAATTAATTGCATAATGCTTTCTTCCAAATGCAGAACAGTTAAGCAAATTGAAAAAGCAGGTACTGTCTTGCAGAGAGGCTTGGTGAGGGCGGAATTGCTTTTTACGATGTTTTTAAAGATGTTTTGTTTTAATCTGTTTTAAAGTCTGTTTTTATGAGGTTTTAGAGTGTTTTTAGTACTTTTGTTTGCTGCCCTGGGCTCCTACTGGGGGGAAGGGTGGGATATAAATCAAATAAATAAATAAATAAATCCATCAGAGGCATTCAGCACCAGACATGCACTGACACAGTCTGAGCAGGAATAATCCATCTAAGCAATGAGAACATGGCATTTCAGCTGCCTGCCTTCAAGTTGACCCCGAATTATGCCGACCCTATGAACAGGGATTTCATGTTGCTTGTTGTTTTGATTTTTTGATTCTGTTATATTTACTGTATTTATATATCTTGCTTGTTTTATCTTTTATGTACACCGCCCAGAGAGCCTTTTTGGCTTAGGGCGATATATAAATAAAATAAATAAATAAATAAATAAATAATGGTAAGTGGTATTCAGAGGGGGGTTCCCATTGCCTCCCCCTGAGGCTAGTCCTCCCCAGCTGGCTAGGGCCTGCTCAGCTTGCCACAGGTGCACTAGCCAGCCCCTTCCTTGTCCGCACCTGCCAGCTGGGGGGCGACTGGGCTCCTTGGGACTCCGCCGCTTGCCCACAGCTGCACAGGTGGCAGGGCACGTAACCCCTGAGCCACTCACAGGGGGTTAATCTTTAGCTGGCCCTTGACACCCAGGAGACACGAGCGGGGATTTGACCTCACAGACTCTGAACTCCCAGCCAGGCTGTCCTCCCCACTGTGCTATACCAGCTCTTATTTCAGCTGCAGAGCCCTTAAAATTCAATACACAGAGGGCCTCCCCAGCAGAGAGAGAGAGAGAGAGAGAGAGAGAGGGAGGGAGGGAGGGGCTAGCCACAGACCAGATCAGTGAGCTCCAGGCTGTTGCTAAAGCAACTTCCCAGGCTGCTCTCCTCTGGTGTTAGTATACTGCCCGCCAGATCTCCCCTGGTTGAGCTCCTTTGCCTGAACTCTTGCTCCTGTGCTCAAACTCCTGCTTCAGCTCTGGCCTGGCCTACAAAGTCCACCTGGAATAGATTACTCTTCCTTTAAGCCTTTGGGCTCGATTCCCTAAATCCTTTTTCCTTAAGCCTTTCGCCCTTCTCTTCTTCGGTTGTCTCCCCCCTCTACCATAAACCTAGCTTGAAAGCACATTTCAACAGGGACATGTATTTGTCCTTATGTTGGACTCTGCAAAGCAACTCATACGGTGATGATGATGATGATGATGGTAAGACTCTGCTGCAGTATAGTTTTCCATGGTACCATCTCTTCTGAGAGGCTTCTGGATAACACTTTCATGGCAGACAGATGGGGTGGGCATCGTTTTTGTGTGGATGTGTGAGGAGAAGAGCAACATTAACTATACTGACAACACAATTCCCATCCCAATCATTGCCCTGAAGCAAAAAAGGAGCTTCATCCCTGCAGTTCCAGCTCCGTGCCAGGAGGTTTTTGCTGGTTGGAGAAGCACTGAAGCTTATTAGCAAACGTGGCCTGCTCGCTCCTTGGGCGCCAGAACTAACAAGGTTGAAATATTTGCTGCTTGACCAGAATCGCTGAAGGGGGGGGGGGGAGAAAGACCCAGAGACAATAGATTCAGGGCCATTTCTAAAAGAAAACAAAGGGAGAGAGAATAATCAAAGCGGACACAATTCAGCCTTCCCTAACCTGACGGCCTCCAGATGCTGTTGAGCTCGAACAGGATAAAAATGCTTTTAATAAATAAATTCATTCTCAGGCTTCACATCCAAGGAGATGATTCATCACATCACCAAGACACACAAACCTCCCCTCTTTCTCCCCAAAAACTGCCCAGGCCACACCATCTCTTTTCCTGCCACATCTACACCTGAAACTCATTTTAAAAAGCCATCCCTTCTCCCCAGGGAATTCTGGGAGATCCAGGTCTGCGATGTGTGGCTGCTGGCAGTTGCTGGTAGCTGTCATGGCCCCGTCAGAGGACTCATCAGACGAGGATGACTCGGGAGTAACAGCAGCAGACCCAGAAGTAGCAGACCCAGAAGGAGAAACGGAGGAAACTCCTGAGAACCCAGCTCCTTCTCCCCCTCAGCTGCAGAGCACCCCAGACACAGCTGAAGCCCTTCAGCCAGATGCAGACAGTGAACAGGATACTCCCCCCGCACCTGCAGAACGTAGACAACAGAAGGTCAGGCAGAAGAGGGGCAGGCCTGTCCACTTAAGGCCAAAACGCTGATGGCTCACACCTGCTGACAAACCTGCTCTTTAAAAGTCAAACCTTGGCTTCAGCTTGTTGCTGACTACAACGTCAGGCATGACCACTGTGTGTCTTCCTATCCCCTGAACCTTGACTTGGACTGATCTCTCGGCACACTAGACCCGGACCTTCATTGACGTCTCTTCTGGATTTCTGGCTTGGCACGTAAGCTTTGAACGGCCTCTGCCTTTATCTTGCTTCCTCCTTGCTAGCCTGGCAGATTTATAGCCAAGCTGCCGGCTGAGGACTTACGGCCTGGCAATGACCAAGGAATCTCCAGCCCTGCCTGCACCCCCACCGACACTGCTGTCTCAGTGAAGAGATGACAGTAGCATCCTCATCCAACCATGACTCCCCAGGATTATTTGGAGGGACCCATGAGAGAAAGAGAGAACCAGCAGCTTCCTGCTCTGGGCAAGGGACCACATGGGTGCAGAGTGTGTTCTTTGGGTCCTGCAGCCATAACTCCTGGCTCAAAACCCCTTCACAGCACAATCCGGCTTCCCACACTGGGGCAGAGGCTCTCCAGGGTGAACAGCACCAACGTGACATCCTGTGGTGGCTCCTTGGCATGGAGAACTGGTTTTTGGTGGCCTCACCAGCACAGGCCTGCTAATCTCCACTTCTGGGGCCTGATCCAGCCCCCCCATCTAGCAAAGCACTGTCTGCACTGACCAGCAGTGGCTTTCCAGGGTCCCAGGAAGAGAAGGGATTTTCCCATTGCTGACTGCCTCGTCCTTTTTATACTGAGGCTGCCAAAGGCTGAACCTGAGGCCTTTGACATGCAACGCAGGTGCTCTACCTGAGCTACACCCCCACACACAGACACAATGGCTTTCCTACCAGGGCACCTCAGTTTCAGTGACGGGGGCCTTTCTTCAGCTGACCCCAGTGTAAGAAAGTAGGGATATGAGCCAAGGCAGGGAAAGAAGACAGATGACAAAAGCTGCAACCATCATCAGGATCATCAGCTCGCAGACCACATGAGCACCACTCCGCTGCTTTGGGAGGTATCCTCGCAGCAGAGCAACAGTGATTTTACGGTGCAGTGCTGTATTTTAATAGTCAATTGAGGCAGCGATTAAAATTCAGCTTTACACATTAGAATCCCTACTGCAGATGTAAGAACATGAGATGCTGTCGTACTACAACCGTAGCCTGGAGAGCTATCCAAGGCTGCCTAGAGCCCCCCACCGTCCCCTTCCTGGTTGTGGGCCTGCCAGCTTAGTTCAGCACCAGAGCCGCCCAAGCGCTGCGCCAAAAACACCTCTGTGCCGCACACAGGACCACAGTTTTCTTCTTGCGCAAAAATCATTCTGCAGTCATCTAACAAGTTTGCATAATTTATTCCGCTACTCAGGGGGAGAGGCAAAGAACTACACAAGGCACTCAGGTCCCCTCCTCTGGTCCCTGGAAACCTGATCTGGCCATCCAAACCTTTGGAGATTCCATCTAATCTTTGTTCATACTTTCTCAAGAAGTGGCATCATATGCTACACACACATATACCGCAGCAGCAGCAGCATGGAGTTGCAACGGGCACATGGCCCTCACCTTACTCCAAGAGGGCACAGGGACTCCCCATGCATCTGTCAGAAGCAGGAGACCACAGCTTGCTGGCAAAAGGGCCTGCGGCCATCAACCAGCAGCAGCAAAGCCTGCCCTGTCGTTAGGCAGAGTGAGGCAACTGCCTCAGGCAACAGATGGTGGGGAGGGGGGCTTTGCTACCTCCAGGGCTGAAGCAAGTTCCAGCAGCCAGTCTGGTCAGCTTTGACATGTGGAATGAGGGGTGGAGTCCACCATCTTGTCCTTTGCCCCAGGCAGCAAAAACGTTCCGGTCCAGCCTGCCCAGATCCCAGAGCAGCCACGTTGCATTGCCGGACACCCAAGCTGGGGCCTCCCCTCTGAAGAAATAAGCCACTATTTGAACGACATAAAGAATGTTACAGTGTTGCCCTGAAATAACCATAAATTCTGATGATTTTTAAAAAAAGGGGAGTAACTGGATTAATCATAGCACGAGGGTAGGTTGCAGGGCTGAGGAGGAAAATATGTGCAAATACTGGGCTTTCTTTCAGCAGAGAGGACTAGACTGTTGCATCGCTTCAACTGCAGAATCAAAACAAAAAAGGTACAGATAACCCGAAACCAGGGAATGGAGATAAACATGTTTGCCATCAGAAAAACAACAGGAGATGGATAAAGAATTGGGGGTAGGCGGGGGGAGGGGGCTTCCAGGAAACACTATTTCCCCTCCCCAGATTTACTGTAACTCTGGTGCACTGAATGAATCTTCCCTGTCCCACCAGCACCTTGGCAAATTGACATGCTGGACACCCCAGTCACAAATACGTTTCCTGCTTTGGCTAGGATGGTCTAAGTCCCCCCTCCCCTCCCCTCCTGCTTCAGGATCTGGACAAATGAAGTAGAAGGAGGCAGGCTTGGTGGGCGAGCCTCACTGTGGATCAAACAAGCCTACTTGCTCCTTGGGGGGAGGATGTAAGCCTCTGT
Organism: Rhineura floridana; assembly: GCF_030035675.1. NCBI lineage: Eukaryota > Metazoa > Chordata > Lepidosauria > Squamata > Rhineuridae > Rhineura > Rhineura floridana. The sequence goes on from NC_084497.1 coordinate 13,146,568, forward strand.
GTTTCACTTGCACCCAGTGCTCAACAGAGTCAACAGCCCCTCTTCAGCGGGGAATTGTTTTTAAGCAGCAAGCAGGCTGCCTTGAAATAGCAGGAGGCTGCTGTGGGCAGAGGTCAGCGCTGCAGCACAAAGCTCCCATTCTGTTCGGGGTCTCCTTTTTCTCTGGGCCAATCCTGCTTGACCTGTGGTGGCCATTTTCTCAACCATCTGCCTTCTTTCCAGAACTCCTTTTGCCTAGAAATGTGAAGGCCCAGGAAAAAAATTGAAAATGTGAAGAAAAAAATGATTTGCCCCCCACAAAAATTTGGGGGAAATGGGGGCGGGGAACCTGGATTTTCCTGATTTTTTTCTGTTTTTCCCCCCCGGACCTTCACATCTCTACTTTTGCCTACTTCTCCACCCTCTGGCATGAGGACAACTCTGCCAGGCATGGCCAGAGACTTCATCGCTGCCACCACCAGATCCTCCAGCAGAGACTCTAGTACAGCTCCCCCTCCCCACGAAAAAAGTGAGATTCTGGCATCTTACCAGCAACTGCATTTAAAGGTCAAGGAGCGACTCAGCACGACAATTAAGAGGGGCATTTGGTTTCATGTCTTGCTAAATCTCTACGGAAACACCAGATTTCCACTAAATCTAAGGCAGCACAAGCCTCGCCAAAATATATGACACAAATAAAACACACCAGACTTCAAGTACACTGTAAGTAGGCTTTGTATTAAAACATAAAATGCTTAATAAAAATTAATGCAGCTGGGATGTGTACATGCGCGCTTGTTTGAAGAGCTGTGTTCATTCTTTCGTGGTGGGGTTCCTCTGATGAGCATCTCAACAGCACAACCATTCCTCATGACCTTGATGCAATCCGCAAGGCTCCCTCTAAAATGCTTATGCCTCTCTCTCTCTCGCTCTCTCTTTAAAACAGCTCAAGTCAATTATTGCCACATGATTGTTTAATTATATTTGCCTCCACATCATCACAGTTGCTGTTGGTATTACTCGAATGTCACTCCATGATTACCAGATAAAAGGGGATGTTTCCCGAGATAATTGGAAATGAGTCGAGTCGCTGTTTTGCTTTCCTTGACAGGAGTTGGGGCTCGCTGGGACAAGTGAACACGGAGGGGGCGGAGGCCTCGTTCAGCACTGCAAAGACGCCTCCTGTGGAGGAAGAGCTGACCCAGGGGTGTTTTTATCGCAGTCATCTTCCTGGGGCCGTCTAGTGGCACGCCGGCAGTATGGGGGGGCAGCGAAGGGGGAAGCTCTTTATAACGCATGTTGCCATACTGCAGCTTTGGACATACTGCGGGTAAGATGATGTCTCCCGAGTAAAACACTGTATACAGACCAGCGGTTGTCCCCCGCCCCCCATGTTATAACGAGCTTCTACTGTACCTTAGAACAGGCAGCCTGTGCCTGGAAAACAAGCCGCTGAGAGCCAGAGCAGAAGCTCTGTAGGGCCAGGTGGAAGCCTAAGGGAGGCCCTGGGTCACCTGCTGCATTGGTAGCTGCTGCAGTACCGTCCTCTTATGGGAGGCGGTGTTGAATAGCGTAACAACCCAGCCTGGCAGCTCCGTTCCTCTGCCCCAGTCAAGAGTGTCCACAGAAACATTTTGGAGTGAGGGGACAAGGTCTAGGGATTGTTACTACATGTCACTGGGAGCCCACACCACCCACCATTACATTTAGAATTCCAGGGGGCAAGAGTCCCCCTCCTCTGTGGACACCTTTGGCCCCAGTGGTGCAGGTGGCAAGGAGGACTCCGGCCTCTCTGCTAGAGCTTCTGGTTGGGACACACACACCCCGTTTTAGATTTTGTAGACACCCAAAGTCCTGGAATTAATTTCGTTTTTAAAAGAAATTAAAAAGAAAGTAAAGCAAACTCAGCAATAAGACACACAAAGAGACTCGATGGAAAGGCTGAGACAGAGAGGAAAATATCTTGCTTTGGAAGTGGGGAGCAATCCTGTCCTCAGAGGACTAGAGCCCATGGGTGGAAATGAAAGGGATGCAGATTTCAGCCAAACATTAGGAGAAACTTCCTAATAGTAAATGCTGTTGGACAGTGGAAGTGGCTGCTTCTCTCTGGAGGTGTTCAAGCAGAGGCTGGACAGCCATCCAGGGGGCTGGACTAGATGTCCTCTAAGGTTCCTTCCAACTTTGTGGTTCTTTGACAAAGAGGGAGTGAGGGCTATTGCCTTTATACTCTACTTGTGAGCTTTCCAGAGGCATCTGATTGCTCACCCAGTGGTAGGAGGCGGGATGCTGGAGTAGATGGCCTGATCCAGTGGGGCTCTTCCTCTGTGCTCATCCACACATCTCCTCCAGCGACTACATGGCTCCTCACCAAAAGAATTCCAGATTCTACCAAACAAATATCTTTATCAGTGCAATGCATGCCGGCAGAGAAGGCAGCCACAACATGAGCAAACTTACATAAACCTTTGTTGATGCAGAGACTGTGTTTTGTGTGCAGAATGTAGAGTTTGGAGAGGAAAAGGAATTTGGCACAGACACTTCTCTGCAAAGCAATTTGGTTGGAGGTGTTCAACTTGGTTTCCCTGCAAATGTTTTATTTACAAAAGCAGGGGGGAAAGTTGCTGTGAAGTCAAATGGCTCAGACAATTAAGAGAAGCAAATGCAACCCAAACCTGCATTTGCTCAGCTGCTCCTTTGCCGAGCGCGCCATTTTCCCATCTCCCACAAGCCAATTTGCCCAGGGAGATCAGCTTCTTCTCTAGATAAGCACATTGGCTTTAAAATAAAGTGCGCGCCAACAGCTGCAGCGCCGGAGACGACAGCAGACAGGGACATGGCGCTGAATGATAATTAAAGACATTTTCTTCATCCGTCATTTTCCCACTGCAGGTGTCAGAGCCATAAATCGCCTCTTTTTGTCAGCTGGCAACCAGCACAGCCGAATGTAGAGACTCCAGGGCAGAATTAAGAGGACTACTGCGACAGGCCTTGCAGGGGGGGGTCATTAGTCTCTTAATAGTTGCTTAACCTGCCAGTGTGAGTAGCCCAGTGTCAGCTAGATTCTTAAGACTTCATTGTCACACTTTATCCCACTGCTGACACATGTTTAGGATAAGGGCCAAGGCTCTGGGGTGGAGCACCTGCTTTCCTTGCAGACTGCAGAAGGTCTCCATCCCCAACATCTCCAGGCAGGGCTGGGAGAGACCTCTGTCTGAAACGCTGGAGAGCCACTGCCAGTCAGTGTAGGCAGCATTGGTCTAGACAGGCTATTGGGCCTGATTTGGTACTAGACCACCTCCTAATGTTCCTGGGACGATGCTGGATCTCAGAGGTTGCACTGCACATTTGCTACGAGTCAAAGGCCAGCCGACTCTTATCCTCCTTTGCAAGGAGAAGATGCATCACAGCTTGGGTTAGTGCTGCAGCTGACGCCAAGCATGCCTTTGCATTTTATACCCCACTTTCCTCCTCAAAGGAGCTCCAGGTGGCCTATGTGGGAAGAGGATTGGTAGGGACTCTGGAGTTGCTGCCTAGCAGGCTGCTTCATTTAGTCCTGTGGCCCTGGGGGAGATGAGTCTGGCTCTAAAAGCCAGGCAGGAACGTAGGTGGCTGGTGGGGGAACCCCCTGCCCTGAGGCATGGGTGTCCAGGTCTGATGGCTCCTTGGGATCACTGCCAGTGCAGAGGTCTGCTGGAGGGTCCTGCTCCCCTTGCTCTTCCTCTGAGGAAACCTGGGGTACAACTCTGGGAACACCCTCCCTCTGAGCCCTGACGTTGCATGGGTGCATGCAGTGCCACTAGGCAAGCTTTCAGACTGGCAGCAATAGTCAAAAACAAGAAATGCTGTTCAAGGCTCAAAGGAGAATAAGAACCATTTAAACCCTGAAAATAACAATACACTGACGTGAATATAGTGGAAGCTCAAGAGCAGCAGATGCTGTAACTGGGCAGTGGAGGAGGTTGCAATGCAGAACCATGCAAGCAGCCCCTACAATGCAACGCCAGAGGGCTCTCCAAGAGTATTTGTTTGAAGAGTACGTGCATCCAGGGGCAGCGGGAGAAGGACTTTAGGGAGGGGCTTCAGAGACAGATCGGCAAATATTTCCATACAGCACCTTCTGCTCAAATTTGCAGACATTTCCACAAGTGCTACTAGTCCTCATGTCCTCACATGCATTCATTTAATTGTTTTGTTTTATTACTTTGTCGTTTGCCCCCCAGAAATTAAGGGTGGGATATAGAACAACAGCAGCAACAGCAACATTTGCAGCATAAGAGGACAAAGAAGAGATTTTCAAAAGCTTCTTTTCTTGGTTACCTGCAGAAATTTCTCAACTCACCATAGGTGAGCTGTTCTTTGTAAGCCTGCTTTTGTTGACAGCATTTCTATCCAGTGCCATGGCACTGCCCTGCCTCAGGCGTCCCTAGGTCCTAGCTTCCCCCTTGCTCCTGACCTCAACAGCTTCTGCATTATGGACATCAGTTCCCGGCCAGGCGGCAGAAGCTCCCCTGCACACACACCCATTTTGGTCCCATGTGGAACCTTAGAACAGTGGGTTGTAACTAAGTTCTACTCAGAGGAGACCCATTGAAACAAATGGGCCAAAGTTAGTGATGTTTATTCATTTCGATGGGTCTGTTCTGAGTAGGGCTAACACTGGATGCAACCCAGAACCCCCCTCTTTCAACTTTGCGTGAAAAATGGCAGACACTTCCATGAGACAACCTGTGTTGCCTGTTTCATTGCTGGAACTGGTTGCAAAACTGCACTAGATTCATGTGGCAGCAAGCACTTTATAATTAGAAATTACAGGTTTAAAAAGCTGCCTCCGAGGTTCCCGGTTTACTTTATCACTAATAATAGCGACAGGATTTCCTCAAATAACTGTGCTCATGAATACTTCAAAGGAAAGCAAAGGCAGCAGAAAGCTGAGCTGAGGGTGAAATTTAAATTTCAAAGAGAGGGCAAGAGCAGCAAGAAAGCCCAGGACGCTCCTAGGAGTGTAGGAGACACATTTCAAAGGCGAGAGACAAGAGCGGAGGCCAAAGACCTGCAAAATCTTGACTTGTGTTTTTTTTTAAATTGAACATTTCGAGGCCCAGAAGCTCAAAAGGAAGAACAGTTGAAGAGGGGGTCTTTTGTAGCAGCAAGTTAAGGGGAGGGGAGGGAGAAAGAGGGAAGAAAGAAACCTTCCTGCAGTTTGTGCTTCTGCAAAGACCAGATTGCCTACTCTTCTTGAACTGGTCTACGTTACAGTCCTGAGAATCCCAGCCAGAACTGTGTATACACTGTTCTCTCAACAACCCACCTGCATTATGCAAATTCAACTCATTTGCTTATAATTTCTCAGTTTGCATAATTTTTTGGAAAGCTGCTAGTCACTGAGAGTGCCGATGAGGTTTGCAGAACACAAAGAGACTAGCTCTTGACCTCTCTTGACAGTCTCCAGAGACTGCAGCACAGAATGATAGACTAGTGGAGTTAGAAAGGCCCTATAAGGCCATTGAGTCCAACCCCCTGCTCAATGCATGAATCCAGGTTAAAGCATCCCCAATAGGTAGCTGTCCAGCTGCCTCTTGAATGGTTCCTGGGCCCAACCAGCCCTTTGACTGGGCTCAGAATCACTCAGAGCCAGGACAGTTCAAGTCAGAGTGAAGTCACTTCCTCCATATCACAGCCACCCAGACCGCCTGGCAAGAGTCTGGTCACAGTGCCCCACACCAGCTGCAATTCAGGGACACTTTTCAAAGGCACCTTCACAATGCTGTGGCCGTCTAATGGGGGGGGGAGATGTTGCAAAAGACAAACTTGTCACAGTGGAGTAGCGAGGAAAGAAAATGAGCAATTGTATGCTTAAAAGTCCATAAAAGCTACTAGCCTACCTCCCCCTCTTCCCCCAAACCTACGTTAGTCATTTGTGGGCAACTTTTGCAAAGAGTCGCTGGAGGCCATTTTCGTTTGGCAAGAGGGTCTATGGACAGCCGTTTATGTACTCTCCCTCCCTCCCTGGTTGAGGAAGGCCAGCTCCTGCCCCACCCTCATCGTTCCCTTTGAACATCTTCCACAGGCAGCACAGACGGCCATCTTTCTTCAGTATCAGAACTTGTGCTGACCCATTTTCCTTCTTCCACCAGAGAAATGTACAATTGCTACTCCTCGAAAGTGCCAAGTACATCTTACATAGAGCAGAACGAAAAAAGCTGCTTCTCTTTTTGAGAGAATGTGCTATATATAAAATGATTGCCTGTTCTTTTAATATATATATATATATATATATATATATATATATATTGGAGGAATTTTTATTTTTTTATTCCTTCACTTACCTAAATAATCCCAGCCTGGTTGCCTTACCATATGCTTCTCCTGCAAGCTGTAAAACTAGTATCAGGGCAATAACTTTAATTATTTCAAACTAAAATATCCAGGGAAAAGTGAGGAGGGGGAAAGGGCTGCGGAGATGTGATTACGTTTCCTTTGTGAAATATTGCTTAACTTTGCCATCCCACTCTCTCCTCCTGCAGCCTCCCCCACCTCCGACTGTGGCACCTGAGACAATTCTCATAGCTGTCAATTGATGGACTGGCTCCCTCTCCTATGAGGTCAGCTACTTGTAATGGGAGACGTTCCTCCTCCAGGCTAGCTTAGCCTTTTACCTGACCTGGCAGAATGGAGTTTGTAGCCTTTTGCAAAGGAAATGTCTGCAATGCAAGTTAATATAGCAGCTCCACGCTGGATGAGCGTGCCCTTATCAGAGTAACCTCGCTGGATCTCAAGGATATAGGAAGCTGACGGCGGAGGGAGGGATTTATTTTGCCAGAGGTCTTTTCTCAGCTGTGTAAATCACAGTCAAGGATTGGTTTTAAGAATACAAGAAACTGCTTTGCTCCAACACACGAGGGGGATAGGATGGGAGGCATGGAGAACTGGTAGCCGGAGGCACAAGTATTGAAACGTGCATCCAGAGTAATGTAACATATGGCAAGGTATTAATTTAAAAGCAAGTTTAATTGTGACATGGGGCTGTCACCAATGTGAGTCCTACTTAGGGTAAACCCACTGAAGTTAATGGGCATGACTAACCTAAGAGTAAGCCCATTGAAATTAATGAACCTGTGTATAAATAAGTTGGATACAATCAATGGTTTATGTTCGGTGGGTGGTGGGATTAGGCACATTTTCAGGATGGTCAATGAAAAGCCAGATATTAGCTTGCTCAGGGGGCTTAATGTCAGCCTGCAAAGACATTTGCTAAGATTGGGGATTTGTTCCCAGGTACATCTGCAGCTTTCCACAGACACAAAGAGTCCCAAGAGCCAATCTGTGTCAGAGTTAGCTCTATGGAGTTGGACATCCCATGAGCGACTTAAGCTGAAGCATCATAGCAGAAAATCAGCCATGGGCACAGCTGGCTGAGAGGGTTGGACCACCAGACCATAAACACAGGAAGAATCAAGACTGCCCACACCTCTCTCAGCAGGAGAGACCAGTCTACATTACAATTTCAGGACTGGCTAGCAACTTTCTTCACTGTGCTCTCTCCTTCCTTCCATGATATATTCCTTCCAAGGTAGACACTGAACAGATTCTCTCACAGTTTTTCACCATTTACTGAAAATTACAAAAAGAGGGGAATTGCCTTGCAGAATGTCTGGCTGAAACAAGGTAGGAGGGTGAAGATCATATTCTGTATTGCATCCCAGAATCTGGCATCAAGAGATCTCTGACACAGAGGGTCAGATGCTAAAGGGCTGTAGCTCAGTGGTAGAGCACACATGCAGAAGGTGCCAGGTTCAATCCCCAGTGACATCTCCAGGTAGGACTGGGAAAGTTTCCCTGCCTGAAACCCTGGGAGATCTGTCCTCTTAAATATGGATGCTTTGATTTTCCTTCTTGCTGCCTCCTTCCAAGCTCCATATTAGACCAAAAAGAAAAGAGCCGTTTCTGTCCTCAAAGCACCCTACCTTAAAAATTCAGCAGCAGCAGCCCAGCTGAGCAGAAAAAAACCTTATGAACCAAAGATGTCAATGCATAATTCACTCCAAAAGCTACACAAGTGATCATATTCTGATTGTCTTAAATGATACTGTGGTACATTTAGTGTTTAGTGAACACAATAAATCCTATTCATAATAATATAAATTTTAGACACAGTACATCCTGACACGCTCAGCAGCCTGCTGTAGCCACTTTGGCAGGGACTTTAGGGACAAAATCACTCAGATTCGGACAGTGTTGGAGGCCACGGTCAGAGCCACTCCCGTGGAGGTGTCCAGAGCACTGCCTGTCCCACCTGTACTGGATCAGTTTTGATGATTGTTCTAAACCAGTTGCATTGGTTGCCAGTTCGTTTCTGGGCCCAATTCAAGGTTCTCACATTAGTGTTTAAATCCCTACACAACTGAGGCCCGAAATATCTCAGAGACTGCCTCCTTCCCTACAGACCCTCTCCGATGTTGAGTTCAGCAGGGAGCCTCAGAAGGGCTGGGGTTGGTGGCCCAGGAGAGGGCTTTCTCTGCGGCAGCTGCTAAACTGTGGAATTCCCACACCTCTTCAGCTCCAGAGATGTATGTTTTCACAATCCACCCTACTGCTGTGAATGTAATGTGTTTTAACTGTTTTGAATACTGTTATTTTAAATTTCTGTAACTTGCCCTGGGACCTAATGGTGAAGGGCAGGTTGTTTGTTGTTGTTGCTGCTGCTGCTGCTGCTGCTGCTGCTGATGATGATGATAGCAGCAGCCCCACAAAGGGGTTGGCTATTCAGTAAGGATAGTCTGTCTGATTTTGCTGTGCCAGTTGCTTTCAAACTTTATCACAAGCAGCCGAAACATCTGTGCTCCTCTGGCCTAGAAGTCTCATTGGCTTTATCAGGGGTTGGGGACATCTGTGGCCCTGCAGATCTTGTTGGGCTCCAGGTTCCATCAGCTCCAGAGTTGAGGGGAGCTAGAGTCTGGCAACATCTGGATCACTAGGAAAGGCGCAGCTACAGAGACACGGACTCCCTGCCTTTTTAAACAGATGAAACTGGGATAGGGAATCAAGTGCCCTTTGGAATTTGTTGGACTTCATAGGGATCGACTTGAAGGCAGTCCATTTCCATTTCAACTCACAGCAGCCAGAATGGCCAATTGTCAGAGATTATGGGAGCTGCAATCCAACGTCATCTGGAGGACCATACGAATTTCTCACCCCTGCTATAGTGGCTGTGTAATGGTAAGGGTTGCTGCCTGAGCCAAAACACACAAACAAAATTTCCCTTTGCAGAAGGCTCTTTTCCAACTGCTTACTCATTGACACAACAGCTGATCCTGCATTGACTTCTGAAGCAGAAGATACAATAAGAAACTGACCATAACAGCTTCATTTTTAAAAAGAGGGCTAAAAGAGCATTTAATAAAATGCTTAATCTGATAACGAATCCAGATGTACTTTTTACAGCAGAACTGCAATTCAGACTTCCAAGTTCAGCTATGGAACTTGCTCCCAGAGGAGGCAGTGATGGCCAACAACTTGGATGGCTTTAAAACAGGATCAGACAAATTCATGGAGGGTAACGGTATCAAAGGCTACTACCACAATGGCTATGTTCTGCCTCCACAGTCTGCACTCACGTCCTACTTGTGGGCTTCCCATAATAGGAATCTGGCTGGCCATTGTGAGAGCAGGATGATAGAAGAGATGGGCTATTTATTTATTTATTATACTTGTATACCGCCCCATAGCCAAAGCTCTCTGGGCGGTTTACAGTAACTAAAAACATTAAAACAAATACAATTTAAAACAGATCTTATAAAAACAATTTAAAGCACAACTTAAACAGTATAAAACACATGCTGAAATGCCTGGGAGAAGAGGAAAGTCTTGACCTGGCACCGAAAAAGATAACAGTGTTGGTGCCAGGCACACCTCATCACAAGGATCATTCCATAATTTGGGGGCCACCACTGGGAAGGCCCTCTCCCTTGTTGCCATCCTCCGAGCTCCCCTTGGAGTAGGCACCCGGAGGAGGGCCTTTGATCTTGAACGTAGTGTATGGGTGGGTTCGTATCGGGAGAGGTGTTCCATCAGGTATTGTGGTCCCCAGAGCTTGGAAAAGTTACTTTTTGGAACTACAACTCCCATCAGCCCTAGGCAACATGGCCACTGGATTAGGCTGATGGGAGCTGTAGTTCAAAAAAGTAACTTTTCCAAGCTCTGGCGGTCCCAAGCCGTGTAAGGCTTTATAGGTCAAAATCAGCACCTTGAATCAAGCTTGGAAACATACAGGCAGCCAGTGCAAGCGGGCCAGAATCAGTTTTATATGTTTGGACCATCTGGTCCCTGTTACCAATCTGGTCACTGCATTTTGCACAAGCTGCAGTTTCCAGACCGTCTTCAAAGGCAGCCCCACGTAGAGTGCATTGCAGTAATCTAATTTGGAGGTTACCAGAGCGTGGACAACTGAAGCCAGTTTATCCCTGTCCAGATAGGGACGTAGTTGGGCCACCAACCGAAGTTGGTAGAAGGCACTCCGTGCCACCGAGGCTACCTGAGCCTCAAGTGACAGAGATGGTTCTAGGAGAACCCCCAAGCTATGAACCTGCTCCTTCAGGGGGAGTGCAACCCCATCCAGGACAGGTTGGACATCCACCATCCGGTCAGAAGAACCACCCACTAGCAGCATCTCAGTCTTGTCTGGACTGAGCCTCAGTTTATTAGCCCTCATCCAGTCCATTGTCGCAGCCAGGCACTGGTTCAGCATATTGACAGCCTCACTTGAGGAGGATGAAAAGGAGAAATAGAGCTGTGTGTCATCAGCATACTGATGGCAATGCACTCCAAAGCTCCAGATGACTGCACCCAACAGTTTCATGTAGATGTTGAACAGCATGGGGGACAGAACTGACCCCTGCGGAACCCCATACTGGAGAGTTCAGGCTGCCGAGCAATGTTCCCCAAGCACCACCCTCTGGAGGCAACCTGCCAAGTAGGAGCAGAACCATCGCAATGCAGTTCCTCCCACTCCCAACTCAGCCAGTCTCCCCAGAAGGATACCATGATCTATGGTATCGAAAGCCGCTGAGAGATCAAGGAGAATCAGCAGAGTCACACTCTCCTTGACTCTCTCCCAACAGAGGTCATCATACAGGGTGACCAAGGCTGTTTCTGTGCCAAAACCAGGCCTGAAACCTGACTGAAATGGATCCAGATAATCGGTCTCATCCAAGAGTGTCTGGAGCTGGCCCGCAACCACTCGTTCAAGGACCTTGCCCAGGAATGGAACGTTTGCTACCAGCCTAGAGTTATTAAGATTTTCTGGGTCCAGGGAGGGTCTCTTCAGGAGTGGTCTCACTACTGCCTCTTTCAGGCAGCCAGGGACCACCCCCTCTCGCAGTGAGGCATTAATCACCTCCCTGGCCCAGCCAGCTGTTCTATCCCTGCTAGCTTTTATTAGCCAAGAAGGGCAAGGATCCAGCACAGAAGTGGTTGCACGAACCTGTCCAAGCACCTTGTCAACATCCTCAAGCTGCACCAACTGAAACTCATCCAAGAAATCGGGACAAGGCTGTGCTCTGGATACCTCGCTTGATTCACCTGCTATAACACTGGAGTCTAAGTCCTGGCGGATGCTAAAGATTTTATCCTGGAAGTGCCTAGCAAATTCATAACAGCGGGCCTCAGATGGTTCTACCTTGTCCCTCGGGCCAGAGTGTAATAGCCCCCGGACAATTCTGAAGAGCTCCGCTGGGCGGCAGAGTGATGATTCGATAGTGGCAGCAAAATATTGTTTTTTTGCTGCCCTTACTGCCTCTAAATACAGCTTACCATAGGCACTTACCAGTGTATAATTGCATCCACCAGGAGTTCGTCTCCATTTGCACTCAAGCCATCTCCTATGTTGTTTCATCGCTTTCAGCTCTGGGGTATACCATGGAGCTGTACGAGCTCTACACAGGAGAGGGCGCTCAGGAGCAATCATGTCAACCACCTGGGTCATTTCTGTATTCCACAGTTCAACCAGGGTTTCGACAGGAGCTCCAGCCCTATCAGCCGGAAAACTCCCCAGAGCCCTTTGGAAACCATCCGGATCCATTAGTCTCTGGGGGCAGACCAACTTAGTAGGTCCCCCACCCTTGCAGAGGGGAAAAGCTGCTGTGAGTCTAAACTTCAGCAAGCAGTGATCTGTCCATGACAGAGGGACTGATGCAAGGCTCCCCATATTCAGATCACCAACTCCATGTCCAGTTGCAAAAACCAGATCTAGAGTATGCCCTGCTACATGTGTTGGGCCAATGGCGTATTGGGACAGTCCCATGGTTGTCATAGAAACCATGAAATCCTGAGCAGCCCCAGATAAGGTGGCCTCGGCATGAATGTTGACATCCCCCAGAACCAACAGTCTGGGGGATCTCAACAGTACACCCGAGACCACCTCCGTCAGCTCAGCTAGGGAGTCTGTTGGGCGGTACACCAACAGAATCCCCAGTCTGTCCCACTGACCCAACATAAGGTGCAAACACTCCAGACCAGTAGTCACATGGACAGGGTGCTTGCAGAGAAAGATGGAGTTCCTATAGACCACAGCAACCCCCCCTCCCCGACCCTCAGGTGTACCCTGATGCTGGACCAGGTACCCTGGCGGGCATAGCTGGGAGAGACTGACTCCTCCCTGCTCACCCCTTCAGGTCTCGGTTATACATGCCAGATCGGCTGCCTCATCCACAATTAAATCGTGAATAAGGGAGATCTTATTATGCACCGATCTGGCATTTAGAAGCAGCATCCTGAGGCCTGGGAGCTGGCTGATAGGGCAACCAACAAACCTGCAGATGTGGGGAGGACCGGAACAAGGCACAGCCATTAACTGCCTGGGCTGCATTCCCCTTACCTGGCAAGTGCTCCTCACAACACCATATCTCCCTCTACCCATCACTACACTAATTGGGGCCCCCTTAAGTCTCCCCCCTCTCTCCCAGGCACATGATTCAAGACCCACAAAAAGGCAAAAAAAGCAGGAGCCACCTCAGTCAGCTGGCTTACGTATCCCCTCCGAGGAAGGGACAGGTGGAACAATATCGGCCACAGCTGGCTGAGTACCTGGGGCCTGGTCCTGCAAGATGCCAACCTGCAGAGCATAAGCCCAAGAAGGAAAGGGTGGTGATGGTATCCAAGCTGCAGCAGCAGCAGCAGCACAAGCAGGCAGATGGCTCTCCCTCCTTGGGCGGTGATGGTCCTCTTCCCCCTGCAGGCACTGGGTCTCTATTGGCCTGATCCAGCAGGATTTTCTTATGTTCTTATGCTTAAACATCTTTGGCAACATTTATTTATTAAATTTATATCATGCTCTTCCTCCCAAAGGAGCACACGGTAACTGACTGGAGAGATGGGCGCGGAATGGAGAGGGCAAAACATAACAGAAACCTTTCTAGCCTAGTGCACATGAAACCTTTAAAAAAAAAAACATTATCCAGAAAATAAGGACAGCGATTAACCAGGGAGAGGTATCCTGGTTAATGCTGGCTGGCCAAAGTTGGATGCTAAATCAAATTAATTTGGGCCTGATCTAGCTAGGCGATGGGGAAGAAATTTGTTCAGTTTGCATTTAAATGGAAATCCACCTAATTTGCCCTTCCTGAAACAAGCACTATCAAACCAAGACACAGGTATAGTTTGAAATTCACCCTTCTTTGAATTTTGTTACATAGATCTGAGGCTAAAGAACACATGCAAAAAATGTGTATGTGTGAGGGAAAGTGCACACAAAATGGTGCATTCGTGAAAATAACAAACAAAACAGTACCATCCTAGAGGAAATTGCTTACAGAAATGTGTAAGACAAAATTACATACAACAATTTCTATCTGGAGAAATGTGTACAAATGTTCACAGGGACTTTTTTTAAAACTAAATGATGTTGAAATGGATTAAACTGAGTTTAAGATTAGAAAAATTGAAAACTGAAATTGACAGATTTGTCCACCTCTATTATTATTATTATTATTATTATTATTATTGAATTTATTAGTCGCCCATCTGGCTGGTTTACCAGCCACTCTGGGCGACGTACAGAATAAAAACAATACATCAAACATTAAAATTTAAAAATATAACAGTAAAAGCCTAGGCCATGCCAAAAGCCTGCCTGAAGAGCCATGCATTCAGGGTCTGGCGGAAGCTCAGCATAGAAGGGGCATGGCGGAGATCATTGGGGAGAGAATTCCAAAGGGTGGGGGCCACTATTGAAAAAGCCCTCTCTCTGGTCCTCACCAGTCTGGCCATTTTAACCGATGGGACCGAGAGAAGGTCTTCTGGGGCTGATCTTGTTGAGCGGCATCCCTGACGATGCTGGAGGCGCTCCTTCAGATAGACTGGGCTAAAACCCTGTAGAGTTTTAAAGGTCAGAGCCAACACCTTGAATTGGGTTCGGTAAGCAACCGGTAGCCAGTGCAACTCCTTCAGCACTGGAGTGATGTGATCTTGCCGGCGGCTACCTTTAATCAGACGAGCCGCCGCATTCTGTACCAGCTGCAACTTCCGGACGGTTTTCAAGGGTAACCCCACGTAGAGCGCATTACAGTAGTCTAGGCGAGAGGTGACCAGGGCATGTACTACCGGTGGGAGCAGATGATTGGGGAGGTATGGGCGCAGCCGCCGTATCAGCCGAGATTTGAGGCTCCAAGAATGACCCCCAGGCTGCGGACCTGGTCTTTCAGGGGCAATCGTACCCATTAAGCACAAGGTCCACATCCCCCAACCTTCCCTTGTCACCCACAAACAGTACCTCGGTCTTGTCTGGGTTCAGCTTCAGCCTATTCCTTCCCATCCAGCCACTCACCGCCTCCAGACATTTGGACATGGTTTCAACAGCCAACCTTGGTGAAGATTTAAATGAGAGATAGAGCTGCGTGTCATCCGCATATTGATGACACTGCAGCCCAAATCTCCTGATGATTTCTCCCAGCGGCTTTATATAGATGTTAAACAGTATCGGGGAGAGGATGGAACCCTGTGGCACCCCACAAGTGAGAGGCCAAGGATCTGAAACCTCCTCCTCCAATGCTACTCTTTGGTACCTACCGGAGAGGAAGGAACGGAACCACTGCCATACAGTGCCCCCCATACCCAACCTCATCAGGCAGTCCAAGAGGATAGCGTGGTCAACGGTATCAAAAGCCGCTGAGAGGTCGAGGAGGACAAGGAAGGTGCATTCGCCCCTATCCCATGCCCTCCTCATATCATCCACCAAGGCGACCAAGGCTGTTTCAGTCCCATGTCCAGGCCTGAAGCCCGATTGAAATGGATCCAGATAATCCACTTCCTCCAAGTGCGCCTGCAATCTAGATCTAGCAGAACTCATCTTATTAAAAGGCACAATACTTCATATACTTCCTGTGCATGAATCCACATGCACTTGCACTAGGGACAATCTTAGTAAAGATTGATGGCTCTAGTGTCATTGGGGCAGTGAATCCGCTCCAGGTTTCACCTTAGACAGCTTCTTGAAATCCCCCCCCAACTGTCATCGGAGCCACCATTCTCCACTGGACAAGATGCAACTGTTTCCCCTCTGGACAGTCCTGCTCAGTGGACTTTGGGGAGGGAGCCCTAAAGGAGGAAAAACCCCAGCAACCCACACCAACAAAATGCTAACAAGGCACCCGACCCCCAAAAGGAGAAAAGAGGGTCAAAAGAAAGCCAGGGATCTACCAGGGAGATGGCCAGGAAAGATAAAAAAGATTGTTCTAGTAAACGGCCAATGGAGCTTATAATTCTGGTTGGCAGGAAGTGGAGAATGCACATTTATACTTATTTCAAATTTATTTATAAACTTTTTTTTTAAATCAAAGCTATTTACTAAATATCTGGTGCACAGATAGTCTTTTTACCATAACAATTTTACACACACACACACACACACACCCTTCTGTTTCCTTCCTCATGGCTGCCCTGCGGAGAGAGCTGCCCATTTAAAACCTTGCAGGCAAGCAATTAAGAGCAAATGTCAATAGAATAGAACATTGTGTCAGGATAATGGTCTCCTGATGCCAGGTAAGTGCCATTGTGAAGCCGGGGCGTTTTTCAAACATTGAAAACACCACAGGAAAAAAACAAAGCATCTCTTTGCAATGAGGAGACATTTGTCCCAGCCCCTCCCCCGGCCCCCTCTGGGCAATTCTCTCCTTTTTTCTGTTTTTTGTTGGGCAGTCAGAGATTAACGATGCTAATTTTTGTCATTTTTCCTGATGGATGGTAGCAGACCAGAATGGCAACTGGGTTTGTTATTATTAAAACATGGCATTTTAATTGGCTTAAAGAATGGGCCTGTCCAGTGCCTCAGTCAACATCACTGTACAACCAAGGAGTAAGCAAATTTGATTGGCTGAGGCATTATTCATTTATCAATCAATTGGGGTAATTCATCCAGCAGCAAGGCTGACTGACACCAATTTCATTTGGAAAAAATGACTCAAAGGCTCGTTGTGCGTATAATTGTGAAGAGCACATATATGCTGTCTATTCAGTGAAGACCCCACCCCTCAATCAGGCAGAAATGCCTTTTGACACATTAGCAAACACCAGGGCTATCACCCAAGTAAAAAATTGCTTTATTACCTGCCTTTTAACTGATCAATTACGTCCATTGAGTTACAGCCAATGTTAGTCCTACTCAGAGTAGACCCATTGAAGTTAATGGACGCGGCTTAGTTACATTAATTTCAATGGGTCTACTCTGAATAAAGCTTACTCAGATGCAACCCAATAAGTTTAAATAAATGTGCATACTACCGGAACTGCAATACCTACATTTTGAAGTAGGGTACTGGGTAAGTGGAAGTAGGGTGGAATTTCAGGGGACACCAGCATGGCCCCCACTGGTGCTAGTGTGGGCACCAGTAGGTCCTTTGATGTGCACAAAAGGTCTCCCCTCAAAAATCCAAACTGCACAACAGACTGTCTGCTGTTCCTGCTCAGTTCCGATTTACACTGTCCCAGCCTCTTCTTCACTGAACACTTCCCTCCATCAAATATGCCCACATTTTGCTGGATGCCAGGACTGGGCACCCAGTACTCCCATCCATTCTGAACGAAGGAGAGCTCCTCTCTGTGAATGGATGTGGCACTGGCACTGAGCATGGCACTAAGGAGGGTCGGGGGGGCATACCCATACCATGCTGTACTCCTGTCTCTTCTTCTCCTATTTTGGATGCGGCAGCCTTGTTATGTTATGCCACTCCCCCGTGGCTGCCATTTGTGACTAGTGCCCCTGGCACACTCTCAAAATTCTAAATGGGCCCAATAGCCCCAAAAGGCTGGCAACCGCAGTGCAGAATATTTAACATTTGATGGGAGTGGCAGGTTAAATGCTACTGCTTGTAATAAAAAAAGAAAGGGCCCAATCCTACAGCAGATTATAAAGTGGCCAATCTGCAAGCACCTTGAAAACAATGCAGTGATCACGAGAAGCCAGCATGGATTTATGAAGAACAAATCCTGCCAGACTAATCTTATCTCATTTGTTGATCGGGTAACCTCCCTGGTAGACTGTGGGAATGCTGTGGACATAATATATCTTGTGTTTGACAAAGTGCCCCATGATATTCTGATTAGCAAGCTAGCTAAATATGGGCTGGGTGGAACAACTATCACGTGGATCCACAGTTAGCTACAGAATCGTACTCAAAGAGAGCTTATCAATGGTTCCTTCTCAAACTGGGGAGAGGTAACGAGTGGGGTACCACAGGGCTTGGTCCTGGGCCCAGTGCTCTTCAACATTTTTATTAATGTCTCAGATGAGGAGGTGCAGGGAATGCCTATCAAACTGATACAAAATTGGGAGATATAGCTAATACCCTGGAAGACAGGAACAAAATTCAAGGGGATCTTGATAGGATGGAGCATTGGGCTGAAAACAATAGAATGAAATTCAACAGGGATAAGTTCAGTTCTACACCTAGGAAAAAGAAACCAAATGCACAGTTATAAGATGGGGGATACTTGGCTCAGAAATATTACATGTGAGAAGGATCCTGGGATTGTTGTTGATCACAAGCTGAATGTGAGCCAACAGTGCAATGTGGCAAATGCTATTTTAGGCTGCATTAACAGAAGTATGGTTTCCAAATCACATGAAATATTAGTTCCCCTCTATTCAGCACTGGTTAGGCATCATTTTGGGTACTGCATCCAGTTCTGTACACCTCACTTTAAGAAGGATGCAGGTTCAGAGGAGGGCAACAAGGATGATCAGGGGACTGGAAACAAAGCCCTAAGAGCAGAGACTGAAAGAACTGGGCATGTTTAGCCTTGAGGAGACTGCAGGGAGATATGACTGCACTCTTCAAATCCTTGAAAGGCTGCCACACAGAGGAGGGCTGGGCTCTCTTCTCGATTGTCCCAGAGTGCAGGACACGGAATAATGGGCTCAAGTTACAGGAAGCCAGATGTCAGCTGAACATCAGGAAAAACCTCCTAACTGTTAAAGCGGTAAGACAAGGGCACCAATGACCTAGGGAGGTGGTGGGCTCTCCAACATGGGAAGCATTGAAGAGGCAGCTGGACAGCCACCTGTTGGGTGTACTTTGAGTTGGATTCTGAACGGAGCAAGAGGGTTGGACTCAACGGCCTTAGAGGCCCTTTGTTACTATTCTACAATTCTAAGAATATGCACACAGAGAGAGACACCCACTCACACTTGGGGTTTCACCTTTGTTTGCTCTGCTCACCAACCCTTGCCACTCCCTCATATTAACCTTCAGAGCTTCCCTTTGCTAACCCGTGCAACTCCTAGGCACCCTTTTTAACTTCCCAACCCCATTTATGAAGCCACTTCTCTTCTGTTCCGCAGCCCTGCTTTGCACCTGTTTTCACCCTTTTGCACCCCACTTTCATCTTCAACCCCATTCCCATGCCTCCTACACCCCCTTTTTTGCACCCCCCTTTGCACCTGCATTGTCACCTTCAGCCCCTCTTCCTCCCTCCTCCTCCCTTCTCTCAACTCCCCCTTGCACACAACCACTCCCTTTTCCATGCCGCCTCCTCCACCTCCTGTTCTGCAGCCCCCTTTGCACAGCCACACACACACATACCCTGTCATGACATATGTTACGGTGTCTGTGAGATGAGTTAAATCTTATAACAGCAATCCTGTTCAGTTAGAGATTCTTTTCCCAGCTCTGCCTGGAGATGCTGGGGGTTGAACATGGGACCTTCTGCATGCAAAACTGATGCTCTACCACTGAGCTGCAGCCCTTTCCCAAATTAGAGGTTGCAGCCCCAGCAAAACAATGCAGTTTGCAGTGGTGCAAGATCTTCATACAGCTGTAATTTTTTTTAAATGAAGCATCTAATAAATTCCACTTGCCTATAAACAAAAAAAATACTATTAGATAGAATGTGTAGCAAATTATCAGATTTTTCCCCCTGCAGTTGTCTGCAAATTGTTCACAATCACATGATGTAACAAAGGGAAACCTTCCTGTGACTCACGTTCTTGCAGGCACACCAGGTTTCTGGCATCTGGTATTTTAATCTGATCATCTTTATGAGGGCCCTATCTTGGAAAATATAAAAATTTAATATAAAGGATATTTCAGGTCTAATAGCAGGAGAGGGGAGAGGAAGAGACGGACAAGAGAGAGCACCATGGCAAACCCGAGAAGGCCCATTTTAGCACTTGATTTACGAGAAGAAAGAGGGGGGAAATCTGCCTCAAATATCTCAGGGCTCGTACTCACTGTGGCTAATAAATACTTGTGTGTGTGTGTGTGTGTGTGTGTGTGTGTGTGTGTGTGTGTGTGTGTGTGTGTGTGTGTGAGGAAGAGGGGAGAAATCATTTGACACATTGAGTACTTTGCAGTTGCAGTTGGACCCTTGGACGACAAGGGAGTCAAAGGTGTGCTAAAGCAGGATAAGGAGATTGCAGAGAAGCTAAATGAATTCTTTGCATCTGTCTTCACAGTAGAGGACAGAGGGCAGCTGGCGATCATTAGAAAAGGTATGGAAAAATAAAACTGCCGATATCATAATGCCGATACATAAATCTATGGTGCGGACACATTTGGAATACTGTGTATATTTCTGGTCGCCTCACCTCAAAAAGGATATTGTAGAGTTGGAAAAGGTTCAGAAAAGGGCAACCAGAATGATCAAGGGGATGGAGCGACTCCCTTACGAGGAAAGGTTGCAGCATTTGGGGCTTTTTAGTTCAGAGAAAAGGCGAGTCGGAGGCAACATGCTAGAAATGTATAAAAGTGTGCATGCCATGGAGAAAGTGGATAGAGAAAAGCTTTCCTCCCTCTGTCAGTACTTGTGGGTGTCCAATGAAGCTGAATGCTGGAAGACAGGACAGACAGAAGGAAGGACTTCTTCCCACAGTGCAGAGTTAAGCCATGAAACTCGCTCCCAGAGGCAGCAGTGATGGCCACCAACTTGGATGGCTTTAAAAGGGAATTAGTCAAATTCATGGAGGATAAGACTAGCAATGGCTACGAGCCACGAGGGCTGTGTTCTGCCGCCATAGTCAGAGGCAGTATACTGAATACTAGTTTCCAGAAGCCGCAGGGGAGGGTCGTGCTCTTGCACTCAAATCCTGCTTGTGGGCTTCCCATGGGCGTCTGGTCGGCCACTGTGAGAACAGGATGCTGGACTAGATAGGCCACTGGCCTCACCCAGCAGGCTCTGCTTATGTTCTTATGTTAATCTCCCAACTCAGAGAGGCAAAAAGAAGCCAACAGGAACTGCCATGTATTCTTGAGCAGTCCAGACATGTCAACGAGGCGCACCCCAGCCTCACAATCCATACGCAGGCTTCTCGCTCAAGCATTCAGCACCAGGCTCTTCAGGTTCTTCCTCTACACCTGCCAGGCCAGTCTGCAACCTTTGCTCCTCCAGCACCACTGTCCTCAGCCACCTGAAAATCTCCGGCTCCTTGAAAAGACTTCACCCTCCCCTCGCCTTGCTGCCCTGCCGATGCCTGGAATGCCCAACATGGTGCCACTTCTCTCCCTGCTTTCAACAGAGATTCTGCCTTACTCCAGGATCCTCACCCCCAGCCAATACGAAGTCTCCTGCACAAGACCACCTTCATCTGCTGCAACCCCCTCCCCCCTCCTCTTCCTCTTCTTCACTTACATCACCTAGCCACTCTATGCTATGCAGAGTGCTGCAGGGGTCCACATGCAGATCCCAAGGATGGAAAATTAGGAGGGTCTTCAGCATCAGTGAAGTCTTGCCGAAGAAGAGAGAGGGCTGGAGTGACACACACACACCCCCATACAGAAAAGCACTCTAGCGAAGTGCTAAACCTGGGCGGGGGTTGAGATCTTTGACAGCAGAAGTAAGAGTGCAGGCAACAGCCATGCCCGGGGTGAGGGTGGGGTGAAGGAATGTGATGACTCGCCCATGCAGCTCCCCTCGGCCCCCACATGGGGCCAGCAGGTAGGATGACTCTATGGAAGCCTTTGCTGTGAGCCACGACCGTGCTTTGCACCCTTTCAAGAGGAGCCTGCTCGATCAGGCCAACGGCCCACCTAGTCCTTTTAGGGCAAAGGTTTACCCAGCACATCCATTCCCAAAAGGATCTGGGAAGCCAGGCTCTGTGGGCTCATCTACCCTCAAGAGGCCAAATCCCCAGCCTTCCCTTCAACAGCAAAGAGAAGGTAGCTTCAGTTCCTCACCAAAAAGGACTGGGAAGGGGAGCTGGCATCACCACTCAAGAAATTTCCACCGGCTCCTCTCCGATGGGCAAATCAGCCTTTCAGACCTAAACACAGAGCATCTGCTGTCAGCCCATTCCAGGGCACCATATGCACCTGCATGATAAGGAAATATGGCGGTCTGGCAGCAGTTTTCCATGGGTCTCACGCCATTATCACCATCAACGCCACTTATAAAGTCTCTGAAATTTTCTAAGTGCTGTACAAGACAGTTCCCGCCTACAGGCTCAGAGTTTAATAGACACAATACACCAGGAAAAAGGAACAGGGAGAGAAGAGGAAAGCAAGTATTGTAGCACCTGCCACCCTACTGGCCAACAGATAGGCACGGACTAGTCTCCCCCTTGCTATGATGATGTCCTTCCTTCCAGGGGCCCTTCTTTCTTAAGCTCTGCAGTCGCAGGTAACTCATAGTCCCTCAGGAGGGTACCCAGGACTGTCCGTATTGGAAGGAATATGGATATGCAAGTCTGGCTCCTTTGATCAGCAGGCCTCTGGACTGGGAGCCTGGTTTTCAGCCTTGGCTTCGCTCCTGCAATGGACAACAGGGGCTTAAGGGAACTACTTCAAGAGGTTCTGAAAGGTCCTTCCAATCAGTAATGCCAGCACCGTGTGCGAAAGGTTGCCCAATAAAGGGGCAAGCAGGAAAGAGCTGGGTTGCAGAAGAAGCTATCAAGGCATAGGCTGACTTTTGGCGTGAAGGAAGCCATGGGCATCCCCACATGGCAGCTGAAGTCCTGAGAGAGCCAGCGCACTGAGCAACCAGAGTGTACCACCCCAACTGCACTGGCTGCCGGCCCATTTCCAAGCTCAATTACAGGTGCTGGTTACAACCTTTGAAGCCCTGCATCAGAGGGAGGGGGCATCTGTGGGTTCCAGTTCCTCTCAGTCCTGGCAACATGGTCAGTAGCCAGGGGGTGTGGGAGTTGTAGTCCAGCAACATCTGGTGAGCCATAGGCTAGACACCCATGTCCCAAAAGGGTGAGGGCCAGATACCTGAAGAGCTGCCCCCACCCATATGAGCCTTGCTCATCCTTTAAGGTCAGCCAAGAAGGCTCTCCTGTGTACTCCTCCAGCATCAGAAGCACATTGGGCAGGAACACCAGAGCAAGCCTCCTCCGTGACTGCATCTAGCTGAAGCTTCTGAACAGTCTTTCAGGGCAGCCCCACACAGAGACATTACAGTAGTCTAATAAGGAAAGGTTGGATTCACCTGGTTGTCTCTTGACTTCTTGTAAGCAGCCATGAATCCCAACAAATGGGACCGGCCTGTGGAATTCTCTGACACATGGTGGCAAATCCATGGAGGAGGGGCCTAACAACTGTTATTAGCCACAGCAATTAAATGGAGGTACTCTTGATGGAGGCAGTGTACCATGACATAAATGGTCAATATAGGAATCAAATTGACTATATAATTGGTAGCAGAAGATGGAGAAGTTCCATACTTTCTGCGAAAACAAGACCAGGAGCAGACTGTGGTACAGATCATGAACTGGTTGTATCGAAAATCAGAGTACAGGCGGGCCCCGCTTATACGGCAGGTTCCGTTCCGGACTGCCGCTGAAAAGCGGAAACCACCGAAAAGCAGAATCCATTGAAGATAATGGTGCACATCACGTGAAAATGATGCAAAAATGGCACACGAGGAGCAAAAACTGCCGTAAAAGTGGAACAAGCACCTTAAAGCGGGGACTTTCCCTAATTGAAAGCCACCACATTAGCAGAACGCTGAAAGGCGGATCGCCGTAAAGCAGGGCCCGCCTGTAAAGCTAAAGAAGAGCAACAAAGCAATCATAATGCCAAAATACAATTTAAATAACATCCCAGAAGCATATAAAGATCAAATAAGGAACAGGTTTGAGGTTTTAAACTTAGCTGACAGAGAACCAGAAGAACTATGGACTGAAGTCAGAGACATTATCAGGGAAGAATGCAAAAAGACAGTACCTCTAAGTAAAAAGAGAGAAAGACCTCAATGGATGACTGAAGAAACTCTTAAAATGGTTAGAGAGAGAAGGAAAGCAAAAGCAAAAGGAGATAGAAACACAATCAGAACCCTAAATGGAACAATACAGCGACTAGCACGTAGGGACAAAGAGAACTATTACTATAGAGACAAAGAGAACTATAGTTATTGTAAAGAAGTAGAAGAGGACAACAAAAAGGGTAGAACAAGAGCCCTATTCCAAAAGATTAGAGAAATGAAAGGGAAATTTAAACCAAGAACAGGGATGTTGAATAATCAACAAGGGAACACACTGATTGACCAAGATGAAATAAAAGGAAGATGGAAGCAATACACTGAAGAATTCTATAAAAGAGATGCAAGGATGACAGATTCATTCACGGAGGAACAGTATGATGAAGAACCAGAAATTTTAGAATGTGAGGTGAAAGCTGCTCTTAAAATACTTGGAAGAAACAAATCACCAGGAACAGATGGCATACCAATGGAGTTGCTACGAGCTACTGAGACTGAATCTGTCCAAATTTTAACAAAAAGTTGTCAAGAAATATGGAAAACTAAACAATGGCCCACAGACTGGAAGAGTTCAATAAACATCCCAATTCCAAAGAAAGAGGATCCCAGGGAATGCAGTAATTATTAAACCTTTTTATATTCCCAGGCATTTTAATGTGTACTATTAATATTTATTGATGTATTTTGCTGCTGTTTTGATTTTTGTTTACGTCTGTTTGGTTTGATTCCATTGTATTATTGTATTTATATATTTTCTGATTGTTTTATTGTTATGTACACCGCCCAGAGAGCCCTTGGGCTTAGGGCGGTATATAAATTAAATTAAATAAATAAATAAATATCGAACTATTGCCTTACTATCCCATGCAAGTAAAGTAATGCTCAAGATTCTACAACAAAGGCTCTTACCATACATGGAGTGAGAAATGCCAGATGTCCAAGCTGGATTTAGAAAGGAAAGAGGCTATGTATGGATGTGAAAATTGGACAGTGAAAAAAGTGGATAAGAGAAAAATCAACTCATTTGAAATGTGGTGTTGGAGGAGAGCTTTGCGCATACCATGGACCGCGACAAAGACAAATAATTGGGTGTTAGAACAAATTAAACCAGAACTATCACTAGAAGCTAGAATGATGAAACTTAGGTTATCACATAATGAGAAGACATGATTCACTAGAAACGATAATAATGCTGGGAAAAACAGAAGGGAGTAGGAAAAGAGGAAGGCCAAACAAGAGATGGATTGATTCCATCAAGGAAGGCACAGACCTGAACTTACAAGAACTGAACAGGGTGGCTCATGACAGATGCTCTTGGAGGTCGCTGATTCATAGGGTCGCCAGAAGTCTAATCGACTTGAAGGCACATAACAACAACAACACAAAGCTGCAGTCAGCTATGGCCTTCACAGCAAATAATGGTCCACATTTGGAGGAGGAAGTGATGTGGGGAGCATCTTTGCAAAGGGTGGGCAGTGCTATCCTTTCTAGCCTTGGTTGGAGACATAAAGCTGGAATCCAGTGAAGGGTGAGTGAGTCAATGTCACTATTAGAATATTCCATTGAGTGGATGGCCCAGTTTTGCAGCATTTTGCAAAACACAGCTAGTGTGAGACAGATTGAGGGAATGGCCTGGCCTTCTTGACAGTGACAGGTTACAATCAATCAATCAGTCAATCAATCGATAGATAGATAGATTGACAGATAAAGGGGGAAAGCTCATGGCAAGACATTTCATTGCACAGCTCAATGCTACTTCAGAGCAAATCTCTATTTCATTCCAACACAAAAGTTATGAAGCAAATAATTATGAAGAAATATGAAATAAAAATTTGCTCTGAACTGGTGTTCAGCTGTGCAATGTGCACATATTTGTGTGAGCAACTGTGAGTGAGCGAGTGAAAACACCCCTTCACCTAAAGAACCTCCGGTTGCCTACGTGGCTTTTCCTATGAGACGTAACCCATAACACACAACATGCATTACATCTGTCAACAGTTCCCTACAACACAAACATTTGAACAAGTGCTGGTATGGAGCATAAAGGCAAGTCAACGCAGACAGCACTTGGGGGGACCCGGTGCCAAGACCTTCATTTCCTCTTTGCCTCCTCCAAAAACCCATTTCTAAAACTAACAGCCAAACGGTTCCACTACTTGTTTGGACTGTCCTTTAGCGAGGTTCTGATCCGAATCACTCATTGCTATACATTGATCTCCACACCCAGGGCTATTGTTGAGATTTGCTATGTTATCCTTTGATCTGACGCCTTTTAAATTAAATTGAAATTGACAAAGTCTTCTTGGCACTGACTTCAATAGTTGGGCTATTTTTAAGAAGGCTGAACACGGCTGAATCAGTACTGCACATTCAGTGGTCAATAAAAGCTTACAATGAAAAATAAGAGAGGAGGGGGTTTGGGCAACAAACATTCCAGGCAGCTCAGAGGGAGAAAGTGTGGAGGGGACCACCAGAGAACCCCTCCCCAAAAAACAACACACACCTGGTCCTCCAAAGAAATTCACAAACAAGGTGGAAGAGGAACCAGAAGAGGGAACCTCTCCAAGAGGGGGAGAAGCATTTGAGCAGCTGGGATACAGACCCTAGACCCACTTTGGCCTCAGCTTTGACTCTGGTGGTGCCTGAATCTTGCCAACTCAGCAAGATCCCTTGTGGTCTCCCTGTGCAACGGCACTGGCTCAAGATCCTCCTCCACACCAGTTCAGCCCAAAACATTTTGGTTCCCAAGAGAGACAATCCAAACAGCATTGCCCCTTCTGTGAATTAGCACAGGGCACAATCCTGCACATGCCATGCTGAAACTAACAGGAGCTCTGCAAGAGTCAAAGACTTGCAGTGCATGGCGGAGAAACCAGATTCAGACGGAGGAAGAGTATGCAACTTATTCGGGGTCCTTCCTATCAGAGGACACATTCCTGCCACCATCCTCTGACTCAGAGGCTGAGTCCCCTGCAGTTAGTGCTATGGTAACTATGCAGAAGCCCAAGACTTCAAAATAAGGCAAGGGCTCCTTAACCAGCAGCCAGCCAGCCAGCTCCTCCTGGAAGGTAGTCCCTAGCACACTCTAGGCCTGGTCAGCCTGAATAAGAATAACAGAATCATAGAGTTGGAATGGGCCTGTAAAGCCGCTGAGTCCAACCCCATGCTCAATGCAGGAATCCAACTAAAAGCATCCCCGGCAGGTGCCTGTCTAGCTGCCTCTTGATGTCTCCAACATGTCACTAGGTCATTGGTCCCATAGTCGTACCACTCTAACAGTTAGGAAGTTTTTCCTGATGTTCAGCTGAAATCTGACTTCCTATAACTTCAGCCCATTATTCCATGTCCTGCACTCTGGGACAATTGAGATCCTGGCCCTCCTCTGTGTGGCAATCTTTTAAGAACTTGAACAGAGCTATCACATCTCCCCTCAGTCTTTTCTTCTCAAGGCTAAACATGCCCAGTTCTTTCAATCTCTCCTCACAGAGCTTTGTTTCCAGTCCCCTGATCATCCTTGTAGCCCTCCTCTGAACCTCTTCCAGTTTGTCTACATCCTTCTTAAAGTGTGGTATCCAGAACTGGACACAGTACCTCAAGATGAGGCCCAACCAGTGGTGAACAGAGGGGAACCAACACTTCACGTGATTTGGAAACCATACTTCTGTTAATGCAGCTTCAAACAGCATTTGCCTTTTTTGCAGCCACATCACACTGTTGGCTCATGTTCACCTTGTGATCAACAACAAACCCAAGATCCTTCTTGCATGTAGTATTGCTGAGCCAAGTATCCCCCATCTTATAACTGTGCATTTGGTTTCTTTTTCCTAGGTGTAGAACTTTGCACTTATCCCTGTTAAATTTCATTCTGTTGTTTTCAGCCCAATGCTCCAGCCTATCAAGATCCCCTTGAATTTTGTTTCCGTCTTCCAAGGTATTAGCTATCCCTCCCAATTTTGTATCATCTGCCAATTTGATAGGCATTCCCTGCACCTCCTCATCTGAGTCATTAATAAAAATGTTGAAGAGCACTGGGCCCAGGACCGAACCCTGCGGTACCCCATTCATTACCTCCTCCCAGTTTGAGAAGGAACCATTGATAAGCACTCTTTGAATATGATTCTGTAGCCAGCTGTAGATCCACGTGATAGTTGTTCCATCCAGCCCACATTTAGCTAGCTTGCCAATCAGAATATCATCACAGAATCATAGAATAGTAGAGTTAGAAGGGGCTTATTATCATTTTGCCATTCTCCTTGACTAGCTGTACCACCATTTCTTTTCTGTGTTTTTTTTACTATAGACGTACCTGAAGAAAGCATTTTTGTTGCTTTCGGCATCTCTCGCTAACATAAGAACATAAGAACATAAGAAGAGCCTGCTGGATCAGGCCAGTGGCCCATCTAGTCCAGCATCCTGTTCTCACAGTGGCCAACCAGTACAGGTCCCAATACTGATCCTTGAGGAACTCCACTTTCTACAGCCCTCCATTGGGAGAACTGTCCATTTATTCCTACTCTCTGCTTTCTGCTTCTTAACCAATTCCTTATCCACAAGAGGACCTCTCCTCTTATTCCATGACTGCTAAGCTTCCTCAGAAGTCTTTGGTGAGGTACCTTGTCAAATGCTTTTTGAAAGTCTAAGTACACTATGTCCACTGGATCACCTCTATGCTTGTTGACACTCTCAAAGAATTCTAATAGGTTACTGAGACAGGACTTTCCCTTGCAGAAGCCATGCTGGCTCGGCTTCAGCAAGGCTTGTTCTTCTATGTGCTTAGTTAATCTGGCTTTAATAATACTTTCTACCAGTCTCCCAGGGACAGAGGTTAAGCTAACTGGCCTGTAATTTCCGGGATCCCCTCTGGATCCCTTTTTAAAGATTGAGGTTACATTTGCCACTTTCCAGTCCTCAGGCACAGAGGAGGACCCGAGGGACAAGTTACATATTTTAGTTAGCAGATCAGCAATTTCACATTTGAGTTCTTTGAGAACTCTCGGGTGGATGCCATCCGGGCCCGGTGATTTGTCAGTTTTTATATTGTCCATTAAGCCTAGAACTTCCTCTCTCGTTACCACTATTTGTCTCAGTTCCTCAGAATCCCTTCCTGCAAATGTTAGTTCAGGTTCAGGGATCTGCCCTATATCTTCCACTGTGAAGACAGATGCAAAGAATTCATTTAGCTTCTCTGCAATCTCCTTATCGTTCTTTAGTACGCCTTTGACTCCCTTATCATCCAAGGATCCAATCACCTCCCTAGATGGTCTCCTGCTTTGAATGTATTTATAGAATTTTTTGTTGTTGGTTTTTATGTTCTTAGCAATATGCTCCTCAAATTCTTTTTTAGCATCCATTATTGTCTTCTTGCATTTCTTTTGCCAGAGTTTGTGTTCTTTTTTATTTTCTTCATTTGGACAAGACTTCCATTTTCTGAAGGAAGACTTTTTGCCTCTAAGAGCTTCCTTGACTTTGCTCGTTAACCATGCTGGCAACTTCTTGGCCCTGGCGGTACCTTTTCTGATCTGCGGTATGCACTCCAGTTGAGCTTCTAATATAGTGTTTTTAAACAACTTCCAAGCATTTTCGAGTGATGTGACCCTCTGGACTTTGTTTTTCAGCTTTCTTTTTACCAATCCCCTCATTTTTGTGAAGTTTCCTCTCTTGAAGTCAAAAGTGACCGTGTTGGATTTTCTTGGCAATTGGCCATTTACATGTATGTTAAATTTAATAGCACTGTGGTCACAGCTCCCAATCGGTTCAACAACACTTACATCTCGCACCAGGTCCTGGTCCCCACTGAGGATTAAGTCCAGGGTTGTCGTCCCTCTGGTCGGTTCCATGACCAACTGGTCTAGGGAATAGTCATTTAGAATATCTAGACATTTTGCTTCTTTGTCATGACTGGAACACATATGCGGCCAGTCTATGTCTGGGTTGAAGTCAC
The DNA here is from genome assembly GCF_030035675.1 of Rhineura floridana. Taxonomy (NCBI): domain Eukaryota; kingdom Metazoa; phylum Chordata; class Lepidosauria; order Squamata; family Rhineuridae; genus Rhineura; species Rhineura floridana. Next base: position 13,176,170 of record NC_084497.1, read on the forward strand.
CCATTACTACCACATTTCCTAATGAACCTCAGCTCATTCCCAGCTTTAGCCTTCCTGACGCCATCCCTGCAATTCTGTGCCACCTGCCTGTACTCTTCCTTTGTGGCCTGGCCTTCCTTCCACTTCCTGTATGTGCCCTTTTTTGTTTTCAGGTCATCTCTGAGCTTTCTGTGGAACCACATTGGTGTCTTCTGCTGTCTTCCCCCTTTTTTCCTTGATGGAATTGTTTGCCATTGTGCTTTTAGAATTTCCTCTTTTAGAAACCCCCACCCATCTTGGACTCCTTTTCTCATTAGGGTCGCTTGCCATGGAACTGTACTTACCATTGTTCTGAGTTTATTAAAATCGGCTTTCCTGAAGTCCAGGGTGTGCATATGGCTACCCTCAGCTTTTCCTTCCTTTAAAATCAAGAACTCTAGTATAGCATAGTCACTTTCCCCCAGAGTTCCCGTAACTGCCACTTCATCCACCAAGTCATATCTGTTGGTTAGAATCAAGTCAAGGATAGCCGATCCTCTAGTTGCTCCCTCCACTTTCTGTGGGAGAAAGTTATCTCCCACACAAGTCAGGAATTTCTTGGCAGAATTTGTCACCCAACAGATATCAGGGTAACTGAAGTTCCCCATTGCTACTACATCATGCCTCCTCAAAACATTGGAAATTTGCTTTTCAAAAGTTTCATCTTTGTCTTCTCCTTCATTGGGTGGTTGGTAGTGGACTCCAACCACCATGTTCCTTTTATTCTTTGCCCATTTATTTTAATCCGAACACTATCGGTGGAGCTACCAAGCTCATCTTCCTATATTTCTCTGCAGGGATATATATTTTTAACATATAGCGCAACTCTGCCTTCCTTTGTATTCCTTCTTTCTGAACAGGTTATATTCTTCAATTGCCATATTTTAGTAATGGGAGTCATTCCACCAAGTTTGTTTTACCTATCAAGTCGTATGTATTAAGAGTTCAAGTTCATCCTGTTTGTTTCCTATACTCTTGGCATTAGTATAAAGACATCGAAGACCATGTGATTTACGGCCTGGCTTCCTTCTTACATTTTTATGGAGACTATTACTGGGCCCCATTAGAGTCATTCCCTCAGTTAACTGCAGTTAGCTCTAGCTCCTTGCAGAGACAACATTTCTTGTAGCTGCCTTAACTGAGTGCCTTGAGCTGTCCATGATCCTGTTCCTCTCTGCTTCAATTCAGACACTGAGTGCACACTGCCTGCATCCTCTGTAGGCCTCATGTTCCCACAAAGCTGGTCACTGAGGGGCCATTTCTTCACACACTAATTTAAAAGCATTTGTTGATTTATCTGCTTTGAGTACCACCACAAAATTATTTTCCCTACGGTATTCCTCATCTTCCTCAGGGAAGGGGCAAGCTGAAGTGTGATGCCACATGCTTATGACAGAAATAGTGGCTGCATGCAGAAGAAAAAGCAGAAGCAGCAAGCACACCTCTCTGAGGCCCACCACAACTTGTAATGCATGGTTGCAGAAACATTTGTAGCTCTCTAGATGTTGCTAGACTGCAACTCCCATCATCTCTGACCATTGGCCGTGCTAACGCTGGAATCCAGCAACATCTTGAGGGACACGGGTTCCCCCATCCCTCTTCTGTAGTCTCCCTGGCCATAAGGAGAGAGGGAAGGCATGGCCAAGGCCCTCGCTATGTATGCCTTGGGGCAAAATGCTTGCTGCCACCTCTGTGATTGCTGCTAGGAACACACCAAACTTTTGTCACATGGTTGAGCTTCCTTGAGTGCAAACCAGCAATGGTCACGTTGTTGAGGAGATGAGAAGGTTTTGATCCTTTCAAAGTTACCTCAAGGCTAAAACAAACTTTGAAAGGCCAAGGTGTTGTCAGTTGCACATGCTGTTGATGGCCTTGCACAGAATTCTCTTTTCTATTTGGAAGTAAAATCACAAGCACTTATTTAAAGGTATTTGTTGATTTATCTGCCTTCAATAGGCTATGGTCTGAAGGCCAGCTCCCTAAGCAGGGTCAGGTCTGGTCAGTGCCTGGATTGGAGACTCCCTGGGACCTACATTATTCGGTTTCTATCATGAAAAGAAAGGTGGGCAGAGCTTGGAAAAGTTACTTTTTTGAACTACAACTCCCATCAGCCCTAGGCAACATGGCCACTGGATTAGGCTGATGGGAGCTGTAGTTCAAAAAAGTAACTTTTCCAAGCTCTGAAGGTGGGGTATAAATGTAATAAATAAATAACGCCCACAAGAGACCATCATGACAGTGTGGGGAACCTCCTGGTCCCTTGCAGGGTTTCTTCTCCAACGCTCGAGTCAGCCCTTTGTGGCTCGTTGGAGGGAATTCCTTTATTCTTTCTTCATCTGCATTTGCACAGCTGTTCTGGGAACAATATTCAGGCTACCTTGACACAGGTTGCTTTTCAAAGCACAGAAAACAAAGTGTCCCAATTAATGTGAGCCCTTAACTTGATGTAGTCCTGGTGGACATTGTGACATCTGTAGAAAAGGGAGGGGGACACCTGTGTTTTATAGCTTTAACCAGTTCGCATTTATTTGTTTGTCTTTGTTTGTTTTTAATGAGGGAAACAGCACAGGGAGCTGCTTTGGACTTGTTAAATTAAAAAGCTGAAGGCATCTGAGTATTTATGTCACAAGTTGATGAACTGTAGGAAATCTCCAAACAGAGCCTCCCCATGTCCCTAATGCATGACAGAACGTTTCCATCCTCCTCTTTTAAAAAAAATAATCATCTTGTTTACCTGCCTGCATTTAAGTATATCAATTAAAAATGCATAACCTCTTAATGTATATGACAAAGATTACTGGCAAGGTTATTTCACCGCCTGCAGTAACTCCAGCCTAACCTCATTTTCTGTATCAGTGGGGTAGAACAAGTCTAAAATTGAACCATTTTATTTTGTTCTGTACACTGCACCCTACAGCTACATGTCATTTTATTTAAAGTTGGAAGAGAGAGAGAGAGAGAGAGAGAGAGAGAACCCACAGAATTTTACCTGTTCCATGAAAGTAATGAAAAGGAAGCTGAAAAGAAAGAATTCCCCACACACCAATCACCAGTTTTCCTAATCATTTCTACAGAGTGCACACCAAAATTAGCAACAAACTGCACCACAAGAACAGATATGTCACATTTGTACCTAGAAAGTGTGTTACCTGGTTGATTGACCTTCTGGGACTTCATATACCAGAGTAAAATTGGTTTCTCAGATTACAGAAGTTGCACTTTGACTACTGCAATAACTGCTGTTCTCTCTCTCTCTCTCTCTCTCACTCACTCACTCACTCACTCACACACACACACACACACACACACACACACTGCTACCACCACTGAACACATGCCACTGCAAAAAAGCAACAGGAGCCACAGCTGGTTCAGCAGTACCCAGTTTTCTACACCAGGGTACAAGCTTGAAGCAAGTCTGTCCTGCAAAACAACAGCTGCAGACAGCTCTTATGGTTAGTGCTTATGACATCACCAAGACCATACACCCAGCCCGAGAAGCAATTGTGCAACTGTTTTTAAAAATAGCCTTTTATTTGTTAAGGAAATCAAATCATCTGTTCCACCATGATTACTGAAACATGTGCATGGGAAGGGACAAAGAGATCAGTATTATCCTGCCTAGCTCGGGGAGGGGGGATGTTCTTTCCAGTCCACAGAACATCCACAGGCACCTGCGTGGTTCCACGGTATGGCTGACTTAGAAAATGGAAATTTTCCTTACCGTAAATTTCCATTTGTAGATAGGACTGGACGACATTCCTACTAGGGATGACTCCCTCCTCCTGGCCATGACAGGCAGGGTCTTCAGACTTCTTTGTTTCCTCTCCAGGGGGAGGAGTCACCCTCCAGACCAAGCTGACAGAGCAAAGGCAACTCCTCAACCCTGTCAAAGCAAGGTATCCAAACATCCACCAGCCGGAGTCCTGTGTTTGGCAGAACTGGCAAAAAGTAGAAGAAAACAGAGAGAAAAAACACACCCCAGGCACCAGTACATAAAAACCACACAATACTAAACGTTGTGTGAAAATGTGAGGTGCTGGCAGAAGCCCTAACCCCCAACCCCTCATTCCAGAAGATTGTAGCAGAGGAAGAAGAGGTGGGTGGAATGTCCTCCAGTCCTAACTACAAATAGAAATTCACAACAAGGAAAATTTCCATTTCTGCTAGATAGGGCTGGAGGACATTCCTGGCTAGGGGTATAACAGAGCAGTAGACACATTCCCAGGGTGGGCTTCCTTTCTGTGAAACTCATGGGGCAAAACTTTCTGCGGCACCTTCCTACCAAATGCGGCGTCGGCTGAGGAATATGCATCTATTTTGTAGTGTCTAATGAAGGTGTGTGGGGAGGCCAACGTGGCCGCCTTACAAATGTCCACAATCGGGAAGCCACCCTTGCACGCTGTAGAGGCAGCCGCTCCTCTAATAGAATGGGCTGTAATGTATGTTGGGGATTCCTTCCCCAATGCCTGATAGGCCTGAGAAATGGCAGCCCTCAACCAATGAGAGATGGACAATGTAGACACCTTCGTCCCCCTGGATTTTCCTGAAACAAACAATGATTCAGAACGCCTAAACTCTAAGGTGCAGCCAAGATAGAAGCGAAGTGCCCTCCTGACATCCAAGGAGTGCCACCTATGTTCCTGGTGACATGACGGAGATGGACAGAAAGAAGGTAACACCACCTCCTGGGACCTATGAAAAACCGAATTGATTTTGGGAAGGAAAGACGGGTCTGGACAAAGATCCACCTTGTCCAGATGGAACATACACAATTGAGGTCAGAAGAAAACGCCTCCAACTCCGAAACCCTTCGTGCGGATGTAATCAACACCAGAAAAACCGTCTTATAAGTCAAAACGCTCAGAGGACAGGTGGCCATAGGTTCAAAAGGCAAACCCATTAACACCAACAAAACCTAATTAAGGTTCCAGGATGGAAACCTATGAATAGTCGGTGGAGATACCAAAGCCACCCCCTTAAGGAAATGTTTTGGCACACGATTCGATGATAATGGGGAACCACTCAGACTGGAAAGTATACTACTGAGAGAGGCAGCTTGACGTTTCAGGGTTGCTGCACTCAGACCTTCATCTAATCCCACTTGAAGAAAACCCAGGAGGGCATGCATGCTCCTGGACAGTGGGTCAACCGAGTTTTTGGAACACCACTTCAGGAAGACCAGGTGGAGGAGTAAACCCTATTAGTGGACTGTTTACAAGAGGCCATAAGCGTGTCCAGTACCTTCCCAGAAAAACCTAATTCCGTCAACCAGACCCGGTCTGCCTCCAGGCTGTTAGTTGGAAGAGCTCTGGTTGAGGGTGGTGGACTGGTCCCTGGATCAGGAAGTCTGCTCTGATGGGCAACTGCCATGATTCCCTGACCGAAAGGTTTAGTAGATCCAGGAGCCAAGGTCTTCTGGGCCAGTACAGAGCTACCAGGATCAGTTCCGCCTTCAGGGTCTGGACCCATTGGACTGTGCATTGTATGAGGCTGAATGAGGGAAAGGCATGCAGGAGACCTTGGGGCCAAGAGGTTTCGAAGGTGTCTGTTCCCATAGCCTGTGGAAATGGTGTTCTTGTGATAAACCTTGCCACCTGAGTGTTCTCTGGTGTTGCGAAGAGATCCACCTCTGGTTTGCCCCAACGCTGCAATAACCTGAGAAACACTTCCAGATTCAACTGCCACTCCAGCTCCTTGATCGTCCTTCGACTGAGCCAGTCGGCCACAACGTTGTCTGTGCCCGCCAGGTGTTCAGCCCTTAAGGAGGCCACGTGGCTCTCCACACACCTGGGTAGATGATCTGCCTCAGATATCGACCCCTTCGAGCACGTGCCCCCTTGTTTGTTTACATATGCTTTCGCAGATGTCGGTGCATATCAGGACATGTGCCTTCCTGATTTCTGACCGTGCAAAGCTGTTAGAAAATGGTGGCTGCAGAAGCTGAGGACCCCCACAGCTTGCCAGGCTCGTTGATAGTTGCCGCCTGCTGAGCGCGTTGTGAGGCATCCAGCCGGCTATCGGTCCCTTCCAAAACGTTCCCAAACCCATGGTATGAAGGCGGGAAGGAGAGAAAGGAAAAAACCCCATGGAGAACTAAAAGGGATTTTTTTTTAAAGACAAACACAGAGAAAACAAAGGTAAGCAGAATAATGAGAGGAGAATAATAAAAAAATAAACTGGAAACAAGAAAAAAGGGAATATTAGAACAGAGATGAAAAAGACCCAACCTTCACAGACTGCAGGCAGGGCTGGTCTGGAGGGCAGGACAACTTCTCCCCTTGGAGAGGAGACAAAGAAGTCTGAAGACCCTGCTTGTCATGGCAGTAGGAGTCATCCCTAGCCAGGAATGTTCTCCAGCCCTATCTAGCAAATAACACTTTTTCAGCTCCTGTTCTCAAAAGCTTCTCCCCTCCTTGAGACACACTGGTGAGGTCTTTATCATCTGGATTACTTAGCATTGCCACCAAGAACTCTAAAACTTTCACCACCAACCCAAGCCCAGGCCATTCTACACAAAACCAGTCCACAAAATCCATTGTCTACAACCTATGACACAACTACGTCTGTTCACAGACATTGGACAGAGACGCACAACAGCTTACACCAGGCCTGTACTTTCTTACAGACCACACACATACAATTTAAAATTGCTACTCACAAGCAACAACAAGCCACATAACAGAGATACGGACACAGGAACAAGCCCCTATGGCGTCCCCAGTTGCCAGCTCTGTCCCCATGTGTACCCTGGCAACACTGTTACGGGGCCTAATAATATCATCCATGACACCAGAGATTCAATTCACCTGCTTATTTTCCATTTCCATTTCCATATGCCATCATCTGCCAATAATGCCCTTCTTCATTCTACATAGGCCAAAACAGGCTAGTCTCTGTGCAAAAGAATAAATGGACACAAATCTAACATCAGAAATGCTGGGGGGGGGGGACAGGACATTTCACTTTCCCATCATACTCCACCACCAACCTTAAAGTGGTCATCTTGGAGGAAAGGAACGTCAAGGGGACAGAGTTAACATGTGTTAGTTAATACCAATGCCAGGGGGTCTATGCCATCAACTACTGTTTTGTGAATTACCAATGTTAAATTGCATAATTAGATATTTACTTATCAGCTTTTCATTGCCCTCTGGACTCACATTTTGTGTACCCCCTGTGATGTTCCAGTTTTATGTTAAAATGTTGTATGTGTTTTTATTATGTTATATATGGCGAGTTAGAATATTAGAATGAATAAGGTGAGGGGTGAGTGTTGGGAAGGGGGAATGACTGAGACCGAATGTGGGTGAATGCTGTTTGTGGGTTGAGAGTTTTGCATTTGAGCTTGGCAGCTGAACAGCAGGTAGGGAATTGCTTGGAAAAGCCAGGGCACAGACTTGGGAGGGAGACGGTAGGGAGCATGGCGAGTAGTGGGAACTGAGGCAGGGTTGTGCTTACAGCAGTTCAGGAACTTAGTGAGTGCACCATAGGAACCGAAGACCAACAATTTGAAAATGCATACTTGAGAAACCAAGTTAAAAGTATTGTTTTATTCATATCTCCTGTTAAATAAATCTATTGGTTTTAAAAGACATGCGGGGTTCCTGGCCAGCTAGCGCAAAGAATACAAGTGTTGGCAAAACATAAAGGTGAAAACAGTATCAAATGGCGGCAGTTGAGTTTACCCTCGAGAGTAACCGTAACAGGTTGCAGAGGATCAACCCAGGGCTGTGACCTTTCAGAGACATAGAGATATGCAGGGGGGTTGAGGCTTGACAGTGCACCTGGACTTTTGTTAGCAAAGGCTGAGGAAAACAAGGCAAAGTCCCTAATAGCTGCCCATTTGCTACCAGGCCAAGTTCAAGGTTCTAGTTTTGATGTACAAAGTCCTATACAGCTCAGGACCAGGATACCTGAAAGACCGTCTTATCCCTTATATACGCAGCCGATCACTGCGCTCTGCAGGTGAGGGCCTCCTGCAGATACCATCTTATCAGGAGGTTCGTTCTGCACAATATAGGAAACGGACCTTTAGTGTGGTGGCACCTACCCTGTGGAACTCCCTCCCTTTGAATATTAGGCAGGTGCCATCTCTGCTATCTTTTCGGCGCCTTTTGAAGACTTTTCTTTTTCAACAAGCCTTTTAAGTTGAGAGCTATCCCAGTCTGTTTCTGTGTCAGATTTTCTTAATATGTTTTTAATAATGTTTTAAACTTTTTTTAACGTTTTTAAAATGTTTTTAATGCTGTTTTTTCTAGGTATTTCAAGATTTGTTTTTATGATGTTTTAAAGTGTTTTTAGTGCCTTGTTCGCCGCCCTGGGCTCCTGCTGGGAGGATGGGTGGGATACAAATCAATCAAATAAATAAATAAATAATAATAGCAGCATTGCTAATGTGTGACTGATAAAATGTGCCTCCCTCTGCTAACGGCAGTGATAACAGGTGGTAGCGCAACATCCCTCCCCCCATGCATACACATGTTAAGGGGGATGCAAGCTGAGTGGGTGATGGGCGTAACAACCAGCCACGGGGAATGTGCACATGAACCTTCCATGAAGAGGGAATTGTGCACGTTTCCCACCCGACATACATAGTCTGCAACAGGCCTTGGGACATGTGCATATATCGAATGAGGTCTGTACTTTCCCCAGCCATAATACACAATCCCTAAAAGGCTTTGGGGGATGGGCATATCATACGCATTCTCTCCCAGCCCTCTGGTCCCTGCTGCCTGGGTCACCCTTCCTCAGCTGGTGAAAATGTCCTTCCCCTGCAGTTCCGATGGTGACTGAGCTAAGGCTGCTGCTAAACTTTTTGCTAAGCTTTAATGGCTGCAGGTGTCAGATGGCGGCATTTCCATCAGAATCATGGGGGTGGTAGGAAAGGTTTCAAATGTTGCTCTCCCTGAAATTCTTGCATTGTTCAGCTGACTGGGGAACAGGTGAGAGTGGTGAAATGGGATGGATTGGGGGGGGGAGATCTTTATCTAGAGCCCCCCCCCCCCGGTTCTTCCTGCTGCTCTGCTGATCAGTGGAAAGTTATGTTGTGGGACATATATGATTAGGCAGCGGGCCAGAAGCAGCCCAGGGAGTGTAGATTGCACACTTCTGAACAGGAAAAAAGGCATGTTTGTTAGAGATTTATGCATACTGACCGGAGAATGTGCATATTGTCCAGACAATGTACAAAATGCAGTTGAGATATGCACATTCCCCGAGGGTTTATGTGTAATGGCTAGAGATTCCTTTTTTATTCAATAATGGCTAGAGAATGTTTATGTTTTACCACTTGTTTGCCACCCTGGGCTCCTTTTGGGAGGAAGAGCAGGATATAAATGGCAACTAAAGACATTCCAATCATGAAGTGCCTTAATAATAATAAAACACAACGGCTACTCCTGTTTCATCAGCACCTTACAGACACCCTGTTTATGCACCAACATCTAGCATCAAGACATCTAGCTCCCATATCTTCCTTGTCTGAGGCATTCCTGCGAGTTCAGAAATGGAATAGCCCAACCTGTACTACTTGCCAAGTGGGAGTTATTATCTATGATAAATGAACTAAGAAGTTTCTTAATTCTGAACACGTAAACTGACTAATAGTACTCCGCTTCAGCGTGCAGGAGAGCTGCGGCCTCAACGTGGAGCAGGTGTCGAAGCTCTGGGAGAAGTAAGGAGCCAATGGAAATGAACATCTGTAAGAGCCGTATTGAAGCAAGTGTCTCTTCTCCACCCCCACACCTCTAACAGTGGTATTAAAAAGGGGGTGGAGGTTGCAATTTTATCAACATGGCAAGTTCTCTGGAAGATGATGGGACTTGTCTGAGCTACCGTGCATAAAACCATGAACGTGGCGTTTCCAGCTACCTCTGGACTTTGGAGGGCTTGCAAGAAGTGGCTGCGGAGTGAGACTGCGAGGAACATCACGGGTGGGGTGTTTCTAGGAGCAAAGCTGAAACTGTCTTAATTTCCTTTTATTTCTGCCATATTGCCAAGAGGTGTATTAGAAAAGACAATTATGCTGGGAAAAACAGAAGGGAGTAGAAAAAGAGGAAGGCCAATGAAGAGATGGGCTGATTCCATAAAGGAAGCCACAGACCTGAACTTACAAGATCTGAACAGGGTGGTTCATGACAGATGCTCTTGGAGGTCGCTGATTCATAGGGTCGCCATAAGTCGTAATCGACTTGAAGGCACATAACAACAACAACAAAGAATGTAATGTTATACTTATAGTATTGAAAATGTTTTTGTGTTTGCTGTGACTTTTGTTATTGTTTTACTACTGCAGTTGTATTTTATTATGAAATTGTTTTTGTAATTGTTGTTTGCTTTTGTTGTAAGCTACTTTGAGCACAATTTCTTATTTCCCCTTTTTTTTGTAAGTCGCTTTGAGTTCCATTTTGGGGGGAAAAGCAACTAATAAATATCATTATCATTATCATTAATAATAATAATAATAATAATAATAATAAATCTAACAAATAAATAGTAATAATATATATACAAAATTCAGCCAAGATACACACATTTCCCAAGGCCTATCGGAGATTATGTATATTGACTGTGAAATGTGTACAACTGCCTCTTCACAGAAGGATTATATGCACATTCTCCATGAGGGCTGGTGAATGTGCATAGTGGCAAGTTATTATGCACATTAACCACTCAGCTTTCATTCCACTTCACATGTATACCTGTAGCTCAGGTAACACTTCATGCATTTGATGAAATGGACTATAGTCCACAAAAGCTTATGCCTTAATAAACTTGTTAATTGTTTTAGGGCACCACTGGATTCTCTGTTGTTTTTGCTGCAAGAGACTAACATGGGTAACTCTCTGGACATTATCAAGAGAAATCTAAACTCTAACCAGCCATCTCTGCTTGCCACATAGTTAGCAAAGCTATTGATCAAAAGGTGAAGACAACATAACCTTAAATGAATTATTTGTATCAGCACCGGGACCTATGCTTTTCAACTTGTTCATACATGATCTAGAGCTAGGGGTGAGCGGTGAGGTGGCTATGTTTGTTGATGATACTAAATTCTTCAGGGTTGTTAAATCAAAAAGGGATTGCGAAGAGCTCCACAAACTGAGTGAATGGGCGGTAAAATGGCAAACAATTCTCTGTAAACAAGTGTAAAGTTATGCATATTGGAGCAAAAATCTTGATTTCACATGGGGTCTGAACTTGCGGTGACTGCCCAGGAACGAGACCTTGAGGTCATTGTGAATAGCTGAATGAAGATGTCAACCCAGTATGTGGCATCTGAAAAAGGCAAATTCCATGCTAGGGATCATTAGGAAAGGTATTGAAAATAAAACTGCCAATATCATAATGTCGTTATACAAATCTATGGTGTGATCACATTTGCAATACTGTGTACACTTCTGGTCATCTCACCACATAAAGGACATTGGAGAGCTAGAAAAGGTTGAGGGGGATAAAAGGATCAAGAGGATGGAGCGATGATGGCTCTGCTCTGCCTCCACAGGTGGGGGTGGGATGCTGCCAAATACTAGTTGCTGGAAACCGCAGGAGGGCAGAGTTGTTCTTGCGCTCAGGTCCGGCTTGGAGGCTTCTTCCCTTCGGGGCTTCTGGTCGGCCACTGGGAGAACAGGATGCTGGACTAGATGGGTCCCTTTGGCCTGATTCAGCAAGCTCCGCTTATGTTCTTAATGTAGCTGCTATACATCAGATTGAAAAACAACTTATTGCAAAGTTCTCTGTTTTCTTTCTTAACAGACTTCAGGGATTCTGTTTGCCCAACAGTATTCAGCATGAAGGTTGGTGGGGTGGGGGCTCAGAAAAAGATTTCAGTTATAGGTAAATGGCACTCACTTGAAGCCCACAAAACACAAACAAAAGGAGGGCCAGGGCTCGTGTTTGAGATTTAAACAAACCAACTAAAAAAACCCTTCATTCAATACATTGACATTACGAACTTCACAAAGTTTATGATTCAATTAGTAAAGCACATGGGGGGGAGAAAGGGCAGTCAATTTGTTACATGCTTTGACAGGTGCTTTGGGTTTAAAAATAAAACTGCTGACTTCTGCTCTCCTCTTTCTTCCGGGCCCCTTGCCCAGACATCCACCACAGACTTTGCTTCAGAACCAAGCAGGCACTGCAGGCGTCTGCTTCCAGATCAGGGTTCCAAGGGCTCTGGGCAAACGGGAAACCCCTGGAGGAGAAATACCATTCCAGGTTCCCCCCTCTCGATTCATTCACATAGAAAAGGAGCCGTAATTCAGAAACAAGAACACACACACACACACACTGCTGCTGCTATGAAGCCATCGGTGGGGAAACAGCATTTCTTTTTCTAGAGCAGCAGAATAGGTTGACCCCCCCCCTTTGCACAGGTTCACAGTTAACAAAAAGTCTTCAGTAGTACAAATAAATAGTAATGAAGACCTTCCTCTTTCAACAAGCCTTTTAAGTAGAGACCATATCCCAGTCTGCGACCATGTTGGAATTGTTCTTTTAATATGTTTTTAAAGCTTGTTTTAAAAAAAGATTTTTCTAAAGCTTTTTAAAAAAATGTTTTTAAAGATGTTTTGTTTAATATGTTTTTAAGGATGTTTTGTTTTAATGTATTTCAAAGTCTATTTTTATAAAGTCTTAGAGTGTTTTTAGTGCTTTTGTCTGCCGCCCAGGGCTCCTACTGGGAGGAAGGGCAGGATATGAATCTAATAAATAAAATAACAATAAGAAATGTGATTGTGGGCAAAGTCTACAGGGGACGATTGGGCACAAGGCCAGTCCCTCAGGCCAGGCATGGAGCGCTGGGGGCCACCCGCTGCCTCCAGGCCTCTCTGGCTGGCTGGAAGGTGTCCTTCAGCTTCCACAACGCCTCTTGCTCGCCTGGGGGTAGGGGTTGGTGGAAGTGTGTGTAGGACAGTGGACTACTGTACAAAGGGAAAGTTTGCATTTATTGTTCCACCCGTTTTTGGCTCTGGCCCTGCCCACCGCAGAAAGTTGCCCGGACCCGTCAGGAGTCATCTGGCATCCAATAGGGTTCTGAACCAGATTTGGCTGAGGACCAAGCCAACTCGGGCCTCTTTGGAGGCACTCAGGCATCAGACAAGTCGGGTTTGGATTGCTGCAGGTTGGGCTGGATGACCCAAAGCAATCTGTGGCTGTCGGAGGTCAGGGCATCAGGCCAGGAGGGGAGCCAGACAGAGCAGGGAAACCCAGCAAAACAGCCAAGACCTACCTCAGATTGCCGGCTGCATCTTCCCAGAGAAGGTAAGCCCAGTTTCCTATCTGACTTATGCCTCCCACCAGCTCCCAGGATCGATCCCTCAGTGATTCTGTAGCATGTGGCCGATGCTCTGCGAGTGGCTTTCCTAAAGGATACCCATGCAGTATCGACCCCTCCACTCAACAGCTGTTCAGCGGACGGTTGATTCTGCAGGGTGCTTTGATGCACCCCCCAGGATCAATACCTCTTGCTGTGGCATTGATCCAAGGGGTGAGGGGAGGGAATGCAGCACCCTGCGGAACTGACGTCTTGGTCAGGAGCGGAGGAAGGAGTTGCAAGGTCTCTTTCCCCCACCCCTGTTATATGTTTATATTTGTTAAATATATTTTGAGGAAACACCTCAAAACTATCATATTTAAACTAGGGATGGAATCGGCCCCACCCTGCTCACCCCCCGCATCATGGAGGAGGAGGAGGCAGGAGAGAAGGGCCCCTCCTGGATGAAAGATAGAGAAGCAGCGGTAGCAAAAGCCACTTGGAGCAGGACCAGACCACAGAGGTGGAACAGGAAGGGGAGGCACCACACTGCTTGCGGGGCAAGTGACTGGCTAGGGTGGGTGAAACATCGGCTTCATTCTGACCACAGGTACCTCGGACAGCTTCTTGAAAGTTTGGACTAAACCTCGGAGCAGATTCCACTGCCTCACTGACATGGAGTCACCAGCTGCCGCCACTGGATTTGACCAGCTGCCAGGCAGTTTCCTGACTTCCCACAAAGTATAGTTTGTGCAAGAGGGTGGCCTTGGGAGTGGTCCCTTGAAGCTCCCTCCACTCCATCTCACCCCTCAATCTGGCCAGATATTTTCACGGGCCCAGGCGAGAACAGTCAACAGCTTAACAAAAAAAGGTTGGAATGCACCTCCTGCGAGTCCTTGGCAAGTCGTAGGGGGTATCTGCATTCCTACCTGCACGTTGCAACCAACCTCTCCAAAGATAAAGATTATTGGAGGTGACACAAGCATGGACCCAGACGTTGTTACTCCCAGGGACATTATTAGGGGGTTGTCCAGAGTCTTTCACACTCGGACCCTGCCCTCACATTTTTTTTTTAATAAATTTTTTTTATTCAAGATTTCAAAAACAAAACAAAAAAGAAAAAGAACAAATTAATAACTAATACAATAAAAAATATTGACTTCCGATTTGTCGTAAATCAGCTATAGGTCTATAGTATATAACAAACCTGTCCCTTAATATATTACAGCCCTCACATTTTGTAAAAGCTTGAACAACTTTTTAAAAGTTTTGCTTACAGGGATGGATGTGCTGCAATGCACAGTGCCACTGAGAGCCCAGTCAACAACAATCTTAATTTACCCAGAGGGAAATCCTGTTGGCACCCCATAACTCAGAGTCAGCCCTGACAACAAGAGCCACAATTTGTTCCCTCACCTCTGAAAGTCTGACTAAAATTTGCATCCCTCTGATTGTGTGTGTGTATGTACGCACTTACAAATTTTATGCAAATGTGCGTCATGGACCTGTGCCCAAAGACTTTTAAGTACCTAGCAACACCCATGGTTACTATACCCATGTATACGCAGTAAGATGCAGTCATGGCCACCAGCTTGGATGGCTTTAAAAGAAGATTAGACAAATTCATGGAGGACAGGGGTAGATTAGCTTTTTGATAAATTAATTGATGTTTTTGATGTTAGATTAATTGATGATTGTGTTTTTAGATTGTATATTGTATTTTATTATGTTGTTGTTGTAAGTCGCCTAGAGTGTCCATTAATTCGGACAGATAGGCGACTAACAAATAAAATTTATTATTATTATTATCAATGGCTACTAGCCAGGATGGCTGTGCTCTGCCACCCCAGTCAGAGGCAGCATGCTTCTGAAAACCAGTTGCCGGAAGCCTCAGGAGGGGAGAGCGCTCTTTATATTAATTCACAATTGTCTCCTAAATTGATATTATTGGATGATAGTGGCAGATTTGTGGGAGTTGAAATCACCATTCAGGGTACAAAAATTTTGATAGTGGGCATTTATGCTCCTAATGAAGATAAAACAAGGTTTTATACCGGACTTATGGAAAAATTATCAGAGTTTGCATATGATCATTGGTGTGTCATGGGTGATTGGAATGGGGTAATTTCACCAAAAATGGATAGACTTTCTGAGAAAAATATTAAAGAGACACAGGGCAAACTGCCGAAGATCTGTTTCGAATTGATGGAAAATTTAGAATTGGTGGATGCTTGGAGATATATAAATGACAATGCAAAGGAATTTACTTACTTTTCAGAAAGACATAAAACATTTTCGAGGATTGATATGATTTGGATGTCTAAAAATTTAGTGAAAGATATTTCCAAGATGGATGTGTTACCAAAAACCTTTTCGGATCATAATCCAGTGATATTGACTTTAAAAAAAAAAATATTGGATTTAGATGGAGACTAAATGAATCTTTATTACAGAATGATAAAATAGTGCAGGAATGTAAGAAGAAATTAAAAGAGTTTTTTGAACACAATTTACATAAAGGAACAGATGAAAATATTGTTTGGGATACAAGTAAAGCATTTATGAGGGGATATTTTATTAAATGTAATTCTGAATTAAAAAAGAAGAAACAACAGAAAATGCAATTGATCTTGGAAGAAATAAAACAAAAAGAGGAAGAATTGAAAAAGAATCCAACTAAAGCTTCTACTGTAAATCAAATTAAAATGTTACAGAAACAAGTGTCAATGTTGACAGAGAAATTGAAAGGAAATTAAATTTTGCTAAACAAAGGACTCTTAAATTTGCAAATAAATTGCTAGCATATAAATTAAGAAAAGAACGACAAAAAAATCTTATTTTAAAGATACAAGAAGGAGATGAGATGTTGACAGACAATTTAAAAATCCAAAGGGTTTTCCATCAATATTATTCAACTTTGTACAAGTGTCAGGAAATTCTCTCAGAAAAAATAGAAGAGTATATATCCAAACAGAATTTGCCTAAAATTACAGATCTTCAGAGACAAGCTATTAATGGTCCTATTACGTCAAGAGAAATATCTGAGGCTATAAGTAAAATTAAATTAGGAAAGGCGCCAGGACCGGATGGACTATCAGCAATGTATTACAAATGCTTGGAGGAGGAACTTTTACCACCTTTACAGTATACAATGAATTCTATTTTACAAGAGGGGAAGATACCGGATAGTTGGAAAAATGCCAATATAACATTAATACCTAAAGAGGAGCAGGATTTAACTAAAACAAAAAAATATCGGCCAATATCTTTACTGAATAATGACAATAAAATTTTTACAATGATTTTGGCTGAAAGAATGAAAATAATATTGCAACAATTTATTCAGGAAGATCAAGCGGGGGTTTTACCTAAAAGACTACGTGATAACGTCAGGAATGTTTTGAATGTGTTGGAATATCTAGAACAACAAAATGACATACAAGCTGCTTTGATTTTCTTGGATGCTGAGAAAGCATTTGATAATTTGAATTGGAAATTTATGTTTAAGGTTCTAGAGCAAATGGACTTTGGAGATAATTTTATAAAATGGATCAGATCGATTTATACATCACAGAAGTCACAGATAATTGTCAATGGGGATTTAACGGACTTATGTGAAATACAAAAGGGTACAAGACAGGGATGTCCATTGTCCCCCCTTCTATTTATTCTGGTTTTAGAAGTGCTGCTTAGAGACAAAAGGCAAGACAAAAGGATTTCGGGAATAAAGATAAAAAAAGAGGAATATAAATTGAGAGCATTTGCTGATGACTTTATAATTGTATTAGAAAATCCCTTGGAAGGAATCAAAGTATTGATGGATAAATTAGAAGAATTTGGACCATTAGCAGGATTTAAGATCAATAATCAAAAAACGAAGATGTTGGTGAAAAATTTATCTTTAAGAGATCAAAAAGAGTTAATGGAGAAGATAGATTTTAAAATAGAAGGTGAAATATTTAGGTATCATTATGACAAATAAAAATTCAAAGTTGTTTCATAATAATTATGAAAAACTATGGACAGAGATTAAGAAAGATTTGTTAAAATGGGATAAATTACAGTTGTCATTAATGGGTAGAATATCTGTAATAAAAATGAATGTATTGCCAAGAATGATGTTTCTATTTCAAACAATACCTGTCATATCCTCTGATCTACCTTTCAAACAATGGCAAAAAGATATTTCTAAATTTGTTTGGCAGGGGAAAAAACCAAGAGTTAAATTTAAATTATTACAAGACGCCAAAGAAAGAGGAGGGCTGGGATTACCAAATTTGAGACTTTATTTTGCTGCTTGTTGCTTAGTCTGGATAAAGGAATGGATTCTATTGAGGAATAAAAGATTATTGGATTTGGAGGGTCACAACCTGAAGTGGGGATGGCATGGATATCTATGGTATGATAAAGTAAAAGTTAATGTGGATTTTAATAATCATTTTATAAGACGTCCTTTGTTGAATATATGGAATAAATACAAAACAAGGTTTTTTTCGAAAATACCACTATGTGTTTCAAGTCAAGAAGCATTTTATAGAAGAGAAATGGCTGGAAAAGAGAAATGGTTAACTTACCAAGAACTATTAGAAAATGTGCATGGTGAATATATAATGAAAGAGAGAGAACAACTAATAAAGGAAGGATATAGTTCACAATGGTTTGCCTATTTACAATTGTTAGAAAGATTTAAAATGGACAAGAAAATGTATGGGTTTGAAATAAATAAATCTGATTTTGAAATAGGTTTGTGTACAAATGATGAATGCATAATTGCAAAAATGTATAAATTTTTATTAAAATGGACATGGAAGAAGAACAAGTAAAAGAGTGTATGGTTAAGTGGGCAAAAAAATTTGGTTATACTATACAAATGGATCAATGGGAAAATATGTGGAAAAAAGGTTTGAAATTTACATTATGCTATAATCTTAAAGAAATTTTTTATAAAATGATGTATCGTTGGTATATGACTCCAGAAAAGTTGTCAAAAATGTATAGTAATGTTTCTAATGTATGTTGGAAATGTAAACAACAAGAAGGATCTTTTTATCATATGTGGTGGTTGTGTAAACAGGCAAAATTATTTTGGGCACAGATAGGTAGGATGATGCAAAAAATCTTAAAGATAAATATTCAGTCAAAACCAGAATTTTTTTTATTGGGTTTTATGGATAAACAAAAGGAAAAGAAATATGGAAGAATAATATTATATATGATCACGGCAGCAAGATTACTATATGCACAAAAGTGGAAAATGGAATCGATACCAACAATGGAAGAATGGCTATTGAAATTAATGGACTTAGTTGAGATGGACAAATTGACATGTCTTATTAGAGAAAAAACAACAGATACATTTCTTAAGGAATGGAAGCCTCTTTTGGACTTTTTGTTGAAAGAAAAAAATGAAATGATGATAATGGGATTTGACGATTAATTAAGATAGACTTTGGGAAAAAGTGAATTTCGTATGTTTTAGGAGACAGGTTTGATATATATTATATACTTATAGCTGATCTGTAACAAATCGGAAGTCAAGTTTTTCTTTTTATTTTATTTTTTTCTGTTGTATTGTTTTTGTTGTATTTGTATTTGTTTTTATAAAAATTTGAATAATAAAAAAAATATTATAAAAAAAAAGGAGGGGAGAGTGTTCTTGCACTCGGGTCCTGCTTGCGGGCTTCCCTTTGGGGCACCTGGTTGGCCACTGTGAGAAGAGGATGCTGGACTAGATGGGCCACTGGCCTGATCCAGCAGGCTCTTCTTATGTTCATGTGAGAGGAAAATGAGTTTTCCTTGCCTCTCAGAATACTCTATAGAGTATACGCTATAGAATGGAGAATAGAGTAAAGTCAGAAGACATGACATCCATGCTGACGGGAACAAAAGCTGTGGTATATTGGGTCAACATTGTCATTGAGCAATCCACCACTTTTAGGTAATTTTTATTGAGCCCTTCAAAAAATATTCAAACCAAGCAAAATAAATAAATAAATGTTGACCTATTCACCATGATCCGAAGATCTCTTTTCTGGTCATTCATGACCAGTTCAGATCCCATCAGTGTTTATAAGAGGGGGGTCATTTGCAAATGGACTATCACCCATACCTGTCTTGTGCTGGGGTAGGAAGACTTACATCAGGAGTTTCCATCTGAAGGCGCACTTTTTGGACTATACAGACGAGAAGCCTTATTGTAACTGAGTTGTTTCTATGTTATTGTTTAGTTTTATTGCTGAGTTTTTGATGTTCTTGATGTTCTATATGTTTTTGCTTTGTATGTCGCTCAGAGTGGTTGGGTACCAGACAGATGAGCGACTAATAAATCAAATAAATAAATAAATAAATACTCTGGCAACATACACAAGGATGGAAGTCCAGCCCCCTTCAACAGCATTGACCTCAATGTCCACCGGAGAATCATTACACACTGACATTTAGTTTTACAATGTGTAGGTATGTCATTCTGTAAGATGTTGTGTCCCCCCCTGTGAAAAAAAACCCTAAATGGGCCAAGAATCACCAAGCCTCTCCAATAATGGCTGAACAATTTCAAAGACCACCAGAAAAGCAGAGAGGGGGACCGACACTCCACAGACTCACAACCACTTCTTGCAATAATATTAAAACTTTTGCAAAAATAGGCAAAATATAGTTTCCCAGAAAAGTTATCTATACAAAAAAAGGTTTCCTACATCAACTGGGGAGAGAAAGAAGGGCAAAGAAAAGTCACAGCTGCAATCTTTGTTGGGTCATTCAAATTGTGTCCACAGGGCAATCCCAGCAAGTTGGGGGATCTGCATGTCATTCAACAACATCCGCAGGAGGGAGGAGGGAAGC
Source organism: Rhineura floridana (assembly GCF_030035675.1). Taxonomy (NCBI): domain Eukaryota; kingdom Metazoa; phylum Chordata; class Lepidosauria; order Squamata; family Rhineuridae; genus Rhineura; species Rhineura floridana. The sequence goes on from NC_084497.1 coordinate 13,196,283, forward strand.
TAATCACTCAGATAGCAAGAGGGGATTTGGGCACAGAGGTGGGAGGCAGATTTGGAAGATTCAGTAGAACCCTAATACTTTAATAAAACATGGGTAAACCAACCTGAAGGGGGTGCAGTTGACGTGCTGCCAATTCAGAGCATGGAGGTGCAACTTCAACCCAGAAATCACAAGGAGATAAGAGTGCCCAAGTTCTGCTTAACATTTCACACACCAGCCCAGTAACACCAGTGCTCACCATGGTAAACATGCGTGTCAGTGTGACAAGGAATGTGCACCTCGTGGCAAGGCTGCTTGCTCCAAAGCAGGTGGGACCCCTAAGAGAGTTTAAGGGTCAGTGGAGGCTGCTGGCTCCAGTGTCAGTGGGGCAGTGAATCCACTCTGGGTTTTAGCCTGAACTTTCACAGAGCTGATGCCTAGTAGCCAAGGACAGACTTATCCTCCATGAATTTGTCTATTCTCCTTTTAGACCTGCCTAGCATGGCTGCCACCTCTCTGTCGAATTCCATAATTTAACTATGCACTTTGTGAAGTAGGACCTTCCTTCGGTCTGCTCTGAATCCCCAAACATTCAGCTTCAGTGGATGAACCCATTTTGGGTTCGAGTTTTATGAGACAAGAAGAAAAACTTCTAACCGCTTTCTCCACACCATGCATAATCCCCCCCAATGGACCTAAGCTATGAGAGCTAGTGTGGTGTAGTGGTTAGAGTGGACTAGGACCTCAGAGATCCAGGTTCAAATCCCCACTCAGACAGGAAGCCCACTGGGCGACCTTGGGCCAGTTACTGCCTCCTAGCCTAACCTACCTTACAGGGTTGTTGTGATGATAAAATGGAGAGGAGAAATCTATTATTATTGTTATTTGATTTATTAGTCGCTTGATACCCAAAGGTCCCCAAGCGGCTTACACAATGTTAAAGCAGAACAAATAAAACAGACTATAAAAACATAACAATAAACAACAACAAAACAATAGCAATACCCCCCCGCCACAGGAAGGTTTGGCAGCATATTAAAAACAAAACATCATCTTAGTCTATCAAATGCCTGGGAGAAAAGGTACATCTTTACCTGGCCCCTAAAAGATGTCAATGATGGCACCACGCAGACTTCACACGTACGCCACCTTGAGTTCATTGGATGAAAGTCAGGATATAAATGCAATAAATAAATGTCCATTAATTTCAGTGGGCCTACTCTGAGTAGGACTAACATTGCCTGCAACCCTAAAAAGCATCAGAGGACTTCCTGTTCCAGCTGAGCCTTGCCCAACTACTTTGTGGGCTGCTGCCTCTTGCAGGGAAGCTCTGAGAGATGTCGGAAAGATGTCCCCTCCTGAACAAGGGTGTCCCCTCTGTGATTTCCATGTCCAGCTGTTGCTGGGGGCTGTCTCAGTGGAAAGGGTCCTCTTTGTGGAAGTGCAGATATTTCCCTGGCTCCCAGTTACAACAGCTCTTGCAAATCATTACACCCAGCAGTGGTAGCTGGCAAGTGGGTATATGTTTGCTTTTGGGGTGGGGGGGAGAACTGATCTGGCCATGGTCTGTCCCTCGCTGCCTTGGGGGCACCAGAAGCTTTGAGATGTTCCCGTTTTATCCTTGGTGAAATAGATGCCACTTTCTTGAAATGAATGGGCACAAATGTAATGTTTCTGTACCCTGTAACAGTCACTGTGTGTGTGGCACACGGAGTCACACGCTGCACAACAAAGAATACACACACAGCCAGGTACATACAGATACTTACGCTGTTAATTCACTCGGGCCCATACTTACATACACTGAATGTATCAAATTCAGGATTCCAGTGGAAGTGAAAACTACCACCACCCACAAAAAGCTATTCCAAAGCTTTGGGACAAGCCCATTTCTCTTGGGACAATGTCCAAATCTCTCCAAAACACACTACTTCCATTTGGGATTTGTACTTCATCCACAGCAGATGTACTCTCCGTTTGTGTAAGAGAAATGGAATGGGGGAGCAAATCCGCAGCATTCATTGGGAGAGTGTCAGGAAAGCAGCAGCTCAGAATGGACTGAGATGTTGAAAATGGCAAAACCAGGTATATTTGGAGAACAGAGATAAGGACAGCGGTTGGTCCACTGAGAGGCGACAATGAAGAAACGTTATCGACTGATGGGGAGACGGTAAAATTGCTACTGTCTCCTCCCAGAGGGGAAACTGTGCTCAAGCTGGTAAAACAAGATCAAATGGTGAAGGGAAGGTGTTGCAGCCCAAGAGAGGTCCAGAGATGGTGTGGCGACATCTACCTTTTTTTTATATATAAATTCAAGCTTTCAAGGCCTGACAAATTGCATCCTAGGGTACTGCAGGAACTTAGAGGTATCACCTCAAAATCTCAGTGTATAACTTCTGGAAATCCTTGAAAGGAGTTTTTGGTGTTGTTTCTTTATCAAGACATGTTCATCTACATCACCATCACAGTTCTCGCCATTAACTCAATGACTGTGCTTCTGCAATGAAGGTCCGAAACAAACCCTGGAAGGGTGATATACCTTGTGCATCAGATGCAGTGCTCTGAATCTGTGGGGCTTGAATACCCCAGCCCTAAACCTCTGCAACCAGGTAAGAACATAACAACCTACTGGATCAGGCCAGCAGCTCATCTAGTCCAGCATCCTGTTGTCACAGTGGCCAGCCAGGTGGCCATAGGCCAGCAAGACCTGAATGCAACAGCACTCTCCCCTCCTGTGGTTTCCAGCAATTGGTATCCAGAAGCATACCATCTCCAGCTATGGAGGCAGAGCATAGCCATCAGGGTAGTAGCTCCCTCTGAAGATGCAACAAATCTAAGCAATGGTAACTTGTGTGATTCATTGTCAGGGGCATTGAATAGCTGAAATACGCTGTTCTTGGCAACCCTGAGATCACTGGATGCGAGAATGTTTTTAACTGTCTTTAGAATGCTTTTTTTAAAAAAAGTTTTATAATCGATGTGTTTGCCACCATGGGCTCCTTCGGGGAGAAGGGCAGGACATAAATTGGATGGATGGATGGATGGATGGATGGATGGATGGATGGATGGATGGTCACCTAGGAATTTCTCTAATCCAGCCTTCCCCAACTTGGCACCTTCCAGATGTTTAAGACTACAACTTCTGAGTCCCAGTCAACACCATATTGACACCAATAAATATTTCCCTCTATGCAGACCATCTTGCAGCCCTCACTGGTGGTCATCTTATGGAGGATTCTAATGTTAATTAAAATTTTAAACACAATTGAGATGGAGAGCAGAGGTTTAATTTAAAGCTGCAATTAAATCCAGATTTGTTTGTGGTACTTCTGAGACCAAATGAGGAAGATTCCAAAATATGCCACAATAGGTTAATAGCTCTGAAAACTGAGGAATTCAGTAACTTTGGATAAATACTATAGAGATTGTTTATTTTATGAAACATTTATATCCTGCCTTTCAGTCCCAGTTGATCCATAAGGCAGCCAACATCATAAAATTAACAAAGCATCATAAAATACAAGATGTTTAGTTGTGGGCTAGCCATCAAAAACGCCTCTCTGAATGCTCTAGCTGCCCATATTTGACACACGGGTGAAATACCCAGGGGATGCTCAGTCCGATCATGATGGGATATAGGAAACAAGTCTCTGAAGATACCCCAAACCCACTTTACTGGATTGGGATGGTGCTAACAGCCATAGAAGCAGAATGCTAGCAAATCCAAGCTGTGATGTTTTGCCAAGTCTCCCAGGCAAGGTGTGAAATGCACACTGGGCAAACCTTTCAGCTGGGGCTGATGGGCGTTGTGGTCAAAAACATCTAGAGGGCACCATGTTGGGAAGGCTGCATTAGGAGATTCTTTCTGAACATTTGAGCTTTCGGTGACGGCCTGAGGAGCTCAACTCTTAGAGCTATCCAGTCCACCCAAATCCAGCTATGAACTGCATGTAATGAATGCATGTCCAACTAAGTATCAGAGTAATCAATGACAGGTTTGAGTGCCTGATCAATCATTTTCAGCAAAGAGGGGAAGCTAGCAGCCTTTTCCATGGACAGACAATTTGCCAGAGCCTGAACGCTTTACAGCTTGAACAGCAAATGCATTAAAATGCTGAAAGAGATTTTGCATTCAGTAATTAATCTAAAGCCACTGCTATATAGAGAATTTTGGGGATTCTCATACCAGAATGACAAATCATCAACATCCTTATGTATTCTCTGGAAAATAACCCTAACCCTTCCGGACAAAACCAAGACAAAACTTGCCATTTTCTGGAGACTAATGAGGCCGTGCAGTGCTAATGTGTTTGGGTTCTACATGCCTAAGAGACTGTCTCCTTCCCTATCTCAGAAGCACTGGGAATTCCTTGGCAAACACGACGAGCAGCAAAAGTCTTCAGAGAGGTGTTTTGATGGCTAGACTACAACTCTGAAGCTTCCTTCACCTGGGGGCTTGCCAAAAACCAAGCTAAATGCTGAGGGAATATCATAGGGCTGCAATATTAAGTTGATTCATTGGCTCAAAAATGTGTTGCTGATTAACTGGATGGTGGTGGTGGGTTTCACAAACACACACAGAGGTAAAAACACAAATAGTGCATGCTACCTTAGAAGAGGCATCTCCTCTTCTCTTTGGTGAGGCACATCACCAAAACACTTTTTTTCCTTTTGAAAAAATGGAAATGGACTGCCTTCAAGTCGATCCCAACTTATGGCAACCCTGTGAACAGGGTTTTCATGCTAAGTGGTATTCAGAGGTGGTTTACCATTGCCTTCCTCTGAAGCTGAGAGTCAGTGACTGGCCCAAGGTCACCCAGTGAGCTTTATGGTTGTGTGGGGATTTGAACCCAGGTCTCCCAGGTCATAGCCCAACACCTTAACCACTACACCACACTGGCTCTCCTTTTTCCTTTTAGAATGATTGTTTTATTCAAAAGCAAAATGCATGGAGACTTAAAATCACTTTAGCCTTATATAGGCTCCCAGCTAAATTTCATCCATCAGGTGACTGTCCTGACTGCATGTTTTTTACTTAGGCTGGCAAGAGGGAGGGGGATTTTCCCCACCATCTCATTCCCCCTTATTTTGTTGAGTTTTGTATCCATTTTGTATTTGTAATTCAAACCTGGACACCAGGGAGGGGTCATATTAGACATCTGAGAGAACAATACAAACAATGGCTTGGATCTAATGCTGTTATTTGGTGAGCATAAGTCCATGGATTTCATTTGGCTGAAATTATGGGGTTTATTGTATTTCTACCCGGTAAGCTGGATCCAGACTAAGTTATATGAACTAAGGTCTCACTGGAATCAATGGCGCTTTCTAGTGATGACTTAAGTTCCATTCATTTCAGTGGGAAGTAAGTTCAACCAACTGGATCCAACCCAGTGTGTCTTGACGATGTCAAGGAATTCTAAGACTTTACACTACGCAACTGATTCTATGGAAGTGTTGGCCACCAGACCATCACTCAAGCACAAGAAGGATAATGACTGGGTGAAGGTGGTTTGGCATCTCATCTCAGTGTTCTAGACGCTGATGAGATGCATGCCGGAAAGGCCCACTTTGCACATTAGGAACTATGGCCTTCAGCAGAATTGGGAAAGACCAGAGAGACAGAAGGAAGGGAAAGAGACATAGTGGCAACAAGTGAGTCCTGCCCCCAACTAAACTGGATCGCATCCATGGCTCCATCACCATTGCCTGGTGACGCTGCTGAGCTCCAGATGAGAGGCTTTCTTCTGGGGCCTCAGGACCAAGGGCCAAATGCAGCCCTCGAGTCCTCTCTAGGCCATATCCCTTACCAACCATGCTTCTTTGCTGGCTGAGGTGTCCTTGGACTCTAACAATGCCTCTTGCTTGCCTAGAGATGAAGGGTAGAGAAGGGTACATGAAGAAACTACCTCCAGTACAAAGGTCAATCTCACATTCAGTGCTCTGCCCACTTTTCTCACTGGCCATGCCCACCAATGGCCAGTGACTTCTGGAAGAGAAATGAAGCCCTTGGGCTGAAAAGGGTTCCCCAGCCCTGCTCTGGGGGTGGGAAGAGAGGAGAGAGAGGAACAGTTTGGTTTTAAAGAATGGAAGGGGGTTACATGGCAGGAGGAGGGAACCTTCAGCCTTGGCCAACATGTCAAAGGTCAGGGATGGTGGATGCTGCAGTCCAACAACATCTGCAGGTGCAGAGGCACCCTATTCCCGGCGTACGGCTAAAAGCAGGTTACAGGCTTTAAAAACCCTGATTGTAACGATGGCCGTAGGCTTCTGAGGAACCCCACAGTGTTCCTATCAAGGGCCCCGCCATTAGGAAAATAAAAAGAAGCAGACAAGCTTCACCAAAACAGCAATTTCCCCATTGTTACCATAAGAAGAGCATTAGGCAAATTCTAAAGCAGCCTTTGCCAACCTGGAAACTTCTCCAGATATTTTGAACTACAAATCCCATCAGCCCCAGCTAATGGCAACAGGCTAGCAGAAGCTACATTACTGGCTTAAAATGCAGTCAAGCTTAAAATGCATCCAGGTATGCATGATGCCACCAGGCCATTAGTGTTTGCAAACAAGAAAGGGGGGATGTTTCCTCGCACTCACTTTAAAAAATCAAAGTGCCAACCCTAGGGGGAGCAACAAGGAAGTGATTTCCAGGGGGGAGGGGGGAGGGGGGAGTTGGAGGGATGAAAGCTCCACCCAGAGGAGTTGGGATGGGGAAATTGGGCCCAGACTGTGGGGGGGGCTGGAGACCCCTCTGGGATTTGCAAAACTGAACTGAAACACAGAGAGGAGAAAGAGCCTCACTGCATTCAGGGGCGTCACTACCGGGGTGCGGAGGGTGCGGCCTGCACCCGGGTGTCACCATGAAGGGCGTGACACCCAGAGCCGCGCCGCCCCACGCCGTTGCCCGACAAGGCTGCTCCAACTCCTCGGAGGCGGGCGGGCAAGCGGGCGAGACCGGGAGTAGTGTCGGCGGGGTGAGGGAGGCACGCCGGCGTTCCCAGGCCTTCTCCAGCTGGGTGCCCCTCCAGCGCGCACCCTCCCAGGGGCATGGATGGGCTGGCTGGCCCCGAGTGCATGCGCATTTGCACGTGCATGCAAGCCCAGCCACCTCGTCCATGCCCCTGGGAGGGCGGCACCGGAGGTCTGCACCCCCCCGCACTCCCGCTAGTGACGCCGCTGACTGCATTTAAGCCTGTAATGTGCCCACAGCCCTAAAGTGCATAAGGTACACTCCAGATAAACACATTTCAGGAGCTTTGGGAGTCACACAGAGGATCCTTTGCAGATTCACAGAGGGAAAAAATGTGTTGTAAGGATTGGCTGAAGGCAGAAGTTTGAAAACTACTGATGATCAAGGTGATCAACTCCTTGAGGCGACACTGGGCAAGCTGAATGGGCCAAGAAATCCTTTTTGTCACTCAGGTGGTTTTGCCCGAGTTCACAATTATACTGCTAAGTTGCCAAAAATACATAGCTGCAAGAGCTTAGCCATCAGTTAAAATTATAGGAAGTGTGTAAATGCAAGCAGTCATTTCAATTTTAAAAGTAACCCTGCATGGAATGTATTATATTCTGAGACACTTAAAAAAGCCTGGTCCAGCAATAACATGTTTCCATTCAGTTTCATTCCCACCCCCCTCCTCACCCTCTAATAATATACTTGTGGATTAATCTCAGGTTCAGCTGCAACCAAAAGCAAGTTAAACATTTCCTTTCTATTAGAATATCCAAATCAGAAGATTAAAAACCTAGTTTGCATTTTTACCAAAAGGAACAATCAAATCAGCAAGGTGGCCTGCTTAGTTTGTATTTAATACCAAAGAGTTCTGATGTTGAGAGGTAATCAATTTAGGAAGGGAGGGGATTTCTTTAAACTCCTCAGAAGGTGGGGAAAAACCCCTACATCTAAACAAAGCTTTTAATTATAATATCTCTGAAAGAACTCCTTGCAAAACTGCCTTTCCTGCCAAGTCTAACAATGTCTCTATAAAGGAAGTTCTCACCCTTGATTTCCTAGTCAAAAATGTGTATGCTATATTCAGACTTTTTAGATATCATCCTTTTCATTCACAAGGGAGTTCTATAGGTAAAATTGTAATAATGGCTTAATATTCTGCGTTATAAATCAAATATATAGTGTACCATCAGACATTCGCTGAGCCAATGGTGTGCCATGTTCAAGGGATCAGGAGTGGGCAGTGAAGTTAGACAGGCACACAATAACTATGCTTAACAGCAATGCAAACCAGAGTTTGATCAACGACGATTTGAAGCTATGGCACAGCTCACACATAACTCTAAGCCAAACCATAGGTTAGTGCAAACATGCAGGCTCCCAGAGGAGAAATCATTGTCCCTTCGCTCCTCCTTCGTTCCTGCTGCTGCTATGAGGTATGCCATGGTTTGGCTTAGTGAGTTGTCCAAATCTAGGTTTGTCTCCTCCAGAGGCTTTACAAGCTGTAAATCCAAGAACAAAGCTTGGTTACAGCTCACAGTTTGTCTGGAGGAAAGACAAACCATGAGCCTGCATTTGGACAACACACTAACCCAAACCATGGTTTACCTCACAATAGCATAGCAACAGAACTGGAGGAGAAACTTGTCCTTAAATCTCCTCTCTGGGAACCCAATTCCATTCATGCTGTGCCATGGCTTGGCTTAGTGTGTCACCTGAATGGGGTCTATTAGTATTAATCTGGTTTCAAAACCCTGGCTATCAACTACCTGGTTAGTGTTAACTATGGTTAACATCAGCACCAAAACATACCATAAGCACAGAAAACGGTGCAAGGAAAATCTGTGTAGGCAAGACAAGACTAGAGAGTGTGCATTATGTCTTCTCAGACCCTTGGAACCATTTTTATGCTGCAATCTGTATCTAGGGCCCATCCATACCTAATCGCAAAATCCGCGCTTTCCATATTCGGTTGGTGGCCTCGAGATCCATACATGTCGTTTGTGTTCAGATTATTGTGAAAACCCAATTTTCAAGCATCCATACGTGTGGACTTTTTTTTTCTATACTGCTTTAGCATTGGCCACTCCCCTAAATCCACCCCTTTTCAGTCATTGGTCCATAACGGTCATTTGCTTTTCATGCGCTTTTTCAGAAGAGCGCAGCAACTTATATCTTTTTTTTAATTCCCATGAATACACAAGTTTATGGATGTGCTATTCGGTGGGAAGGACACAGGGGGCCTGGCACATGACCGAGAAACACCCATGGACTGCCTATTGCAGGAAAGTCCATTGCATTGCGTCCGAGTGCATGGATATTAATGCGATTGACTATCAGTTTAGGAAAGCATATCAGTTTTTTGGTGGTATTTCTAATGTGGATTTGTGAATGCAAAAATCCATACTAGTCTGCAGTATCATATGGATGACGGTGAATTAATGAGAACACAAAGCTGTAACATTGCAGATTATACAGTCGTATGGACAGGCCCCTTAGTTAACCTGGGATTAAGTCCCAATGAACTCACTGGGACTTACTCAGATGGTTTGTTTTTGGTGCAACTGTTTTCTGTGTGAAGCCCTGTACTTTTTCATTTTTACTTACAAAACGAAGTGTACAACCCATTTCTATAGCAGAGGCTCAGGAATTTAATGGATGTTTTAAAAGCTTATAATTATCAAATTATTAAATATTAAAACTGTTTGTGAATAATAGCAATGCAATTATTTATACCCTTATAGTGTTTCACAGCATAAGCAGCAGCAACACAGAACTAAAAAAGTTCAATAGATGTGATCCATACTTTATCCTCGGGTTTTCAGATCATTTTTAAATTGAAGCTGAATAAATCTCGGGTCTAAATTATTGATTGTGCTTTAGATTGGGCAGTAATTTATCTGTGCCTTGACATAGTAGAGTTCCAGAAATGCAGGCGCATCAATTGATTTGCACAACGTATTATAATAATACTTAGCATTTATATAGCAAGTTTTCATCTTCAAAGGCAGTCACAAGCGTCAATTAATGACTTTTAAGACCCAGCGCTTCTGTAGGAAGGGAACAAGTTTGAAGCAATTTATTCCTTCCTCAGTTCACTGAAGTTTCTAGTTCTCATCAATATGGGATAATTTACAGAACTAATTTCTTTTAGCACTTAGATGTGAGCAAATGGTGCTGCTGAGACAGGGACAGAACCACTAAGATCAACCTAACCCACTACTGTCTATTCCAACAACCCTCCAAGGTGAAGATCCACTGTGTGAGATTTTTCTAACTGCATTTCCTAGGGATAAAAGCTGGGGCCTTACACACTTTTGCACTGTGCAAGGGCTCCTTCCAAAGAAGCCCCTTTGATTGCACCAAATTCTTTTCAGGACACACTAGTTCAGCTCAGCAGCTAAACTCCAGCACCTCCCGGATGGAGATGGCCTGGCCTCTGTTATCCACTGTGGTAACATCCAGACTGAGACTACTGTGGTCTCTCTTATACACTCAGCAACTACTACTGAGAAGGTACCATCAGGTCAAAATGCTGCAGGCAGATTTCTGTGTGGGACTGGCCATTCACACACATTGCACCAGGTTTAAAGTAGGCTATCTGCTTCAGAGCATAATTCAAATTGGGAGTTATAACCTTTGGAGATCCATCTGGTGAGTGAGGCAGAAGGAGCAATCTGTTTGCTGATGGGGCAGGGCGGGGCTGTTTGGAGAGATGGAAACCCATGATGGGGATGAACATCTCACCCTCCTCTCTGCTTGTCAGCTGATCAATCAAATGAGTGGAGGCGGGCCAATCATCTTCACCATGACATCCCTTCACCCAGATGAAAGTCTGCTGCTGTTATGCACTCCCTTCCCACTCAATTTTTATTTATTTAATCAAATTTATATGCCACAAAATTTATATAGTCTAAGAGGTCTGCAAGAAATATAATTATCAATACAGTTAAAAACAAGTAATTAAAACATTTAGAAGGCAATTAAAATAAGCAGCAACTAAAAAAACCATTAAAACACATACCAACATCTACGTGTCTAGATAGGCTTGCCTAAACAGAAATGTTTTAAGCAGGCACTGAAAAGAGTACAGCAAAAGTGCCTGCCTGATGTCAAAAGGCAAGGAGTTTCAATGTGTAGGTCCTGCCACACTAAAAGATAATTTCTTACAAGTGTGGAACAAGTATTATATGGCACCTATAATAATGCTGGTTCTGCAGATCGAAGCAGTTGAGTGGGCACATATGGGGTAAGGCGATCCTGCACGTAAATTGGCCCCAAGCTGTTAAGGGCTTTCTATACTATCAGTAACGTCTTGAATTTGATCCAGTAACAAATCGGTAACCAGCGCAGATCTCTGAGAGGAGGTGTTATATGCTGACAGGGTCTCTCTCTGTCAGCAACCTTGCTGCAGCGTTCTGGACTAACTGAAGTTTCTGGGTCAAATGCAAGAGATTCCCACAGAGAGTGCATTGCAGTAGTCCAGACCTGAAGCCACCAGTGCCCTAACTATTCCCGGTCCAAATGGCAATGCCAGATTGGTTCAGGAGGCCAGGGGCTGGTAGACCACTGGCAAAGGCTTGGGAGATCAGTTCAGAGCCACCAGCTCACCACCACTGTTCTGAAGCCTATTCAGCACGCCCAAGTTTCTAAAGGAGTATCTGTGCCCACATGTGTGTACCTACCAACAGCACCATCAAAAGCGGTTGGGCAGGTAACAACTGAAGGAAAAGGGATTCTGTTTGGGTGCCCAGTTCTGTAAAGCAATTCTCACCAAGGGGGCTCACCTGGCAACTCATCTGATGAACTAAAACCTGATTTGATTAATTCCCAGGTCCCAGGGTATGGCCTGAAGGCACATGAGGGCACCACCTTGCTGAAGCTAAGTAGGTCTGTGTCTGGAGGGAGACCACCTAGGAACCACATGTATGCTGCCGTGGGTTCCCTGATGAAAGAAAGGCAGGGTATAAATGTAATAAAATAAAATACTTCAGTTTAATGCCATTGTCTTATGTGGCATCTTATGTGTTGTTTCTGCCACTGTTCCATTAGTTTTAATTACGATTTGTAAAGGCTCCTGTTTCTTTCTTTTTAAAATGCATCCTTTTACAAGTCTGCTTGGGAATCTTTTGTTTGAAGACAGGATGCACATCTTTGAAACAAAGACAAAGCATCTCCCCTTAAAGGTTGTGCTGCCAAACCATTATAAAAACTGTTGCCACTCATCACATGGTGATGACCCCGTTTGGGGTGGGGTGGGGACACACAACAGTAGCCTCCCACAATGGATTTACTCAACATTTTATCACACCTGGTCTCTGATGTTTTCAGTATGAATAGTACATATCGGGGGGATCACAGAATCATAGAATAGTAGAGCTGGAAGGGGCCTATAAGGCCATCAAGTGCAACCCCCTGCTCAATGCAGGAATCCAAATCAAAGCATTCCCGACAGGTGGCTGTCCAGCTGCCTCATGAATGCCTCCAGTGTCGGAGAGCCCACTACCTCTCTAGGTCGTTGGTTCCACTGTCGTATGGCTCTAACAGGAAGTTTTTCCTGATGTTCAGTCAAAATCTGGCTTCCTGCAGCTTGAGCCCATTATTGAGGGATAAGATAGGTTTCTCAAATAAGCAGAGTAAACAACAACATATTAGGGGCTGGAGCAACTCCCCTATCAGCAAAGGTTACAACATTTGAGCCTTTGTGGTTTAGAAAAAATGTAAGGAAGGGACTTAAGATTATAGACAATTTTTCCTTATCTCTCTCATAATACTAGAGCCCAGGGTCATCCAATGAAGCTGATTGTTGGAGAGACAAAAGGAAGGTTATAGCGCATCGTTAAACTATGGAATTCACTCCCACAAGAGGTGATGACAGCCACCAATTTGGGTGGCTTTAAAAGGGAGTTAGCCAAATTCATGGAGAATAAGGCTATCCATGGCTGCACACAACCTCCAATGTCTGAGACTATGCGCCTCTGAGCATCAGTTGCTGGGAATCACAAGTGGGGAGAGTGCTGTTGCACTCAGGTCCTGCTTGAGGGATTTCACTGGGGCATCTGGTTAGCCACTGTGAGGCCAGGATGCCGGACTAGATGGGCCACTGGCCTGACCCAGCTGCAAGGCTCTTATGATGTCGTTCTCTTTTCCCCAAGGTAATTCCCATGGGGAAGCCTGTCCAAAGAAGAGAGAAATGATATGGCTTTGCCAACACAAAAAACACATATCCATCCTCAGTAAAATAAGCCATCATACTGTCAGCCTCCAGTTAACAGATGACAAGCATGACTCAAGTGTGAAACTAGATTTTGAAACTGCCTTTCTAAAGTGGGCACAAGTTCTCCCCCACTTCCCACCACCCATAACAGTTAAACCTTCACTACGATTTTAAAAGGAACTCCAGCAATAAAGCTATTGCCATGTTGTTATGTGTCATATTAAGTCCTCATTTGATTTTCAGTGTATTATGTTACTTCCGCCAACATCAGATAATTAGAATTGTGAAAGAATGAGGAAATCAGCATAACGAGCACGCTTTTTGAAATTGTTTATTGGATTTTTGCTTATATGTATATATTAAAAGGGCCCGCAAAACAAAAACAGTGAATTCAGAAGCAATGAGCAAAGAGGAAGCCGCCTCCTTTCACTGCTGTTTCTTCTGCAGCACAGCATGCCCAGGCAGGAGATCAGAGCTTCATCACAATCTCCCCACCACCGAAAAAGGACTCTGAGCAGCTCCTTCCTCATAAAGCAACCCTACATGAGGCCAATAGGGTCTTGGGTGTGTGTGTGAGGGATTGCTTCTCCCTAGAGGATTTCCCACCAATGTTCATCCCGGCCCATCAACCCTACCTATTTATTTAAAACTAGGATCCCTGGGCAAGGTATTCTAGCATTGCGGTACCACTTCAGAGAAGGTCCTGTCCCCAACCACCACCAGCCTACCCTCTGAAGATGGGGTCACCTGAAGGGACTTGGGCAGCAATGTTGACAACTGTGCAGATTTATACGGGATAGATTGGTTCCTAAGCCCAACCCTGTGTGTCAGTCAATAGAGTAAACCAGTTAAGGACAGCCAAATGAGTGGGAGAATATGTCCAGTTCTTCACCCCAATGTATGCATGTACTTTGCCCCGGCTCTGCAGCCTTCCATCTGTCTTTAAGGCAACCCTCCCCCAACAGCACATGAGATGGGAGCTTTTGCTTTTGCAATCCTGTTCCTCCTAAACCAAATCACTGCCTCCAAGCCTCGAAGAGGACTGGAAAACAGTCCCCACCTCAGCCCAGAAGCTGTCACTGGTTGCCTGAGGTGTGTGAACACGTGGGCTCTATGGGTGTGCATGTGTATACACGAACAGTGGTGGCTGGCAGGGTGGAAGGCAGGAAGCCCAACAGTAAGCGGAGCCAGAGCCAATGGCAGGCAGAGCAAACTCTTTTTAGTTTTCTCACCATGCTCCTCCTCCCTGCTGAGTTCTACAAAGGGAACGCCGAGTTTCAGGAGCTGAGAGGAAGTGCCACCCCCTGGACTGGTTGCAAGTAAGAAGGACCAGCCTCTACTCTGCGCGCGTGTGTGTGTATGTACACCAGCTCCTGCTTTGGAACTGGGGTGAGAGGAGAAAGAACAGTCAAGAGCCCAGCGCCACCACACACCCCCCTTTCAAATAGATCAATTTCCCTACTAAGCGTGGTCTGCGATGGCGGCGGCCACTGTTGTTTTCAAGCGCAGTACTCCTGTGCAATGTAATTGGATGGCTCTCGTTCACTCAAACATAAAAGGCCCTTGTTTTTTAAAAAAATGTGTTTTTAAATTTGCATATTTGTTTTTAACGTTTTTAAATGTTGTGAACCGCCCAGAGAGCTTTGGCTATGGGGTGGTATATAAATGTAATTAATTAATTAATGCAGTCAGAGGCCCATGCACGGGGTGCCCCCTACCCATGAGGATCCTGCACGCTTTCCAGCTGTTGAGAAGGGACTCCATCCTAAATGGAACTGACAGGAAAAGTTACTTACCATTCCCTCCTCACAAGGAGCAGGAAACTTGATGCTTGTCCGAAGAATTTATAGGGTGAGGTATATCCTTAGGGTATCTCCCAATACCTCCCCCAAGATCTACAACTATCTTTCCTCAACAAGTGATCCAAAGCAACTAAGATGCCTCAAGATGCCACCTGGATTTTTGCTGTGCTCAAGCAGTTGACACCGTACTGTATGAAAAATATTTATATCCCACAAAGTATTTAAAAAAACACAGAGGAACTTTACTCAAAAATTAGAAAAATGTGTAGTTCTATGTAACACTGGCCGATTCCACCCCCTCACAGAGGCCCTGTGGGTTCAGTCTGTTCCCTTGTTTTTGTGCAGGCTTTTGTGTGCTTGTCTGTTTCCCCCAGTAACTCATTCTATGCACTAACAATTTCATATAATTGCTGATGTTTACACTGCGTAAAAAACCCACCACCACCACCACCACTCCTCCCCATGATGATGCAACTTGTGTGTATGATAAGGCCTGGCATCTCCACTCACAGCACAGGCTCAGCATCCAAAATGGCCGTGGCTGTGTCTCCCACAAGTGCCGCCAGCTTGCATGTGGTATGCAGGGCCGGCTCCAGGCATGCAGAGGCCCTTGGGCATCAGCTTGCCCTGGCCCCCCTAACCGTCTAGTCTTTACCATTACCCTTAAAGAAGATGGCAGCCACGGTTTCCCTAAGGGGAATGAAGCCCCCGCCACCATCTTTGTTGATGGCACACGTGCGTGCTACGCGTGGACATCTTTGCCATCAACTAAGATGGCGGCAGCAGCTTCAGTACCTTAGGGAAGCTGCAGCCGCCATCTTCATTAAGGGCAATGCTAAAAAGCCGGCTGACAGGTAAGTGGGGGGCGTGGGGGGGCACGGATCACGGAAGGGGAGCGGAGGGCCCCTCAGGGGCTCCTGTAGCTCCGAGGCCCTCAGGCCAGTGCCCAACCTGGTCACCCTTTAGAACTGGCCCTGGTAGTATGGCTCATGTCCCCTGGCATCCTGGAGGTGGCTGTGTATTCACAGTATGGGTTCTGCTAGTACAAAGCAACACTCAACATGGCACCACTCACACTGCCTTCCTGTGTCTTAGGAAGGCCTCTTCACAAAACAAAGTAATGAGCCACACAGGGCCCAACAGGGATGTGTAGGATCGCTAGGGAGTGCCCTGCCGCACCCTGTGTTTTCCCACCTTCTTAGAGGTAGGATCAGGGCCCCAGTCAATAGGGCTTGCCGACAAACGAGACAAGCAGTCTCCCTTCCCCACAGTGTGGCCAGATAAAGCAGATACAAAGCAGCTGGGGAGAGTCATAGCTGTTGGCTTTGCGACTTCCAGACTCCTTAGGAAGGAAGGGCTTGGGGGGGGGGGCTAGCTGGGGACCAGCTGGTGGCCCAACTGAGCAACAGGCAAAATGAAAATGAAATGGACTGCCTTCAAGTCGATCCTAACTTAGGGCGACCCTATGCAGAGGGTTTTCATGGTAAGCGGCATTCAGAGGGGGTTTACCATTGCCTCCCTCTGAGGCTGTGAGGCAGTGACTGGCCCAAGGTCACCCAGGGAGCTTCATGGCTGCGTGGGGATTCGAACCCTGGTCTCCCAGGTCATAGTCCAGCACCTTAACCAGAAGGACAAAATTGCTTGGAGAAGGCTGGAGTCGCCAGCTGGCAGGCAACAGGGAAAGGAGAAAGGCTGCAGGCTATGCTTACCCACCCCAGGCTGCGAAGCTGAGGGAAAGGAGGCTGGAGGGACTTGGAGGCCTCAGTGAGCTGCAGGCCAGACCTAAAGAAGGGTGCACTGACCCAACCTCATGCAGTGGACTCCTTTGTCTCAACTCCCAGGGCAGTGGGACCAGCCTGGAAGCAAAGAGCAAGAGGCTTTTCCCTTTTGCATGCCAGCACCAGGCAAAGGCAGAGGCCAAGCTCCCAGGGAAGGAACTGTTGGCCTTTATTTACTGGATACCTAAGTGCTCCTGAGTGTAACCACTGGCTGATACTAAGTGGCTGTCCTAAAATCCTAATTCAGGGAGAGATACCTCTGGTATTGTTGAGGATAGCTATTGGTGTGTGCTGGAACATGGAAACCTTAATAAAAGCTATGCACTGAACATCCCCATGGATCTGCAGCCACATGAAAGATCTGGCACCTGAATATGCATATTTTCTTCTTCCCTTCCCAATCTCCGTTCCTTTTGCATCATGCCTCTTAAATTGCAAGCTGTTATTATAAATTGTCAACTGCCTTGAGAGCTTTGCAGAAAGGCAGCATATGAAAATGTGGCAAAGCAAACACTGATGCCCATTCAAGCGATATAATGCCAGGAGTGACCATCTTGTGTGAAGACACATATTTTACAAACAAGCCACAGAAGCAAAACCTTGTTTGTGACAAGAGCTGGACCTGGGTGCAGAATGTGCAGCCTGCTCTTGAAACATACTGGGACATGATGGGACAGGATGTTGATGCACACAGGTGCCGTGACTATGCAGAAGGTTGTATGCACAGCAACTCGCTTGTGGCCATTTGTTATCTCACAACGGCTCTCTCAAAACTGGCTTGGAGGGAAAGAGTCCTTCATTTATGCTACCACCCATTTTAATTCCGCATTAGTGAAGGAAATAGTTCCCCCCACCCTGTAACATCGATACCCAAAGCGAAAGCTCAAAGCTTATTAGTTGAATGAATCTTGTTCATGTAGCACTTTAAGCCCTACAGCTATTGTGGCTAACCAGTTCCCTTTTGGTGCAAGCAAGAATGATTGTGCAGTTATTGCACACAATGCAAAGCAGGAATTCCCAAGCTCTCCTCCCAATTTTGCCCCGGTCTCCCATGTGAGGCCAGCTAATTATGATCTCCAAACACAGTCAAAACTGATCAGCTTCCAAACTGAGAGCAGAACCTTAACCATACCAGTTGCGGCAAAGATTCTAAGCCAGTGTCAAAGGAAGCAGGCATGCAGGTGGAAGCGTAACAAGGCATCAGTAGCAGGTCTAAGACTTCCAAAGTCACATCCAGCTCACAGGACGAAGCCTCCGGGCAAACAGTTGAACCCTGAGGCAAAGGTCAATTTGGAAGAAATCTGGCCAGTGGTCATCACACAGTTACAAACACTTTGGCAGCCAGCCCTACACAGAGCTAGGAACACTTTTCCAAACCTTAGGTGCCAACCTGAAGATTTTCCAGCTCAAGGGGGGGAAAAAAGCTTTCTGGCTTTAAATTTATGGCACAGGCAAAAGCCTGGCACGGCACCCTTGCTAAGTAAGGGAAGCACTAGAAAAAAGTAGTCCAACCTCTGAAAACTCACACACACTTGAATCTTTGTTCCTGGGGTTTTCTTACCTAACTTCTAACCAAGTTAGAGCGGGTTCAGAAGAGGGCGACGAGGATGATAGCCGGTATGGAGAACAAGTCTTATGAGGAAAGGTTGAAGGAACTTGGCGTGTTCAGTCTGGTGAAGAGAAAGCTGAGGGGTGACATGATTGCACTCTTTAAGTACCTGAAGGGCTGTCACATAGAGGAGGGTACAGATTTGTTCTCTGCTGCCCCAGAGGGTAGGACTAGGTCTAATGGTTTTAAGTTGCAGGAGCGTAGATTCAGATTGGATATTAGAAGGAAGTTCTTGACAGTAAGGGCAGTTCGGGAATGGAACCGACTGCCTAGGGAGGTGGTGGGATCCCCTTCGCTGGATGTCTTCAAGCAGAGGCTGGACAGCTATCTGCGGGAGATGCTCTAGCTGTGGATTTCCTGCTGTGAGCAGGGGGTTGGACTCGATGGCCTACAAGGCCCCTTCCAACTCTATGACTCTATGATTCTATAGAAAAGACACAAAGCAAAAAAGATTTCTAGGGAGTTTAATTCTCTATACTTTTTTTCATTTTATCTGTTAATTTATGAAGTTCCAGTATGGTATAGCACAGGATGGGGGTTGAGAAGAGAAAGTAGATCAGGATCTACTGACAGATCTCTGGGTGATTAGCAAGGGGTTCCAAGTTCCAAATGTTTTAACTATGGCAACAAAAAAAGATGACTTTCCTCCTTAAATCAGAATGCTGAAAACAAAAAATGCTTGGAGTAACCAGGAGTGGACTTTTGTGTGAAAGGACTGAGCCCCCACCCTCTGGAATTCCCTCCCGTTTGATCTTCGTCATGCCCCCTCCTTAACTGGTTTCCGCCGAGCCTTGAAGACCTGGCTATTCAGGCAGGCCTATGGGATTTCTGGGAAGGGTTAGTTGTTAACGTGTTATTAACTGGAAGAGTGGATTAGATGATGATGGTCTTATCTATTTTATATTGTATTTTATTGTATTGATGTATGTCGCCTAGAGTGGCCATTGGTTCGGCCAGATAGGCGACTCAGAAATAAAATTTTATTATTTTATTATTTATTATTATTAGCTCAGTTCATTTTTTCCTGTTTCAGGAAACAAATTTCTAGGGTCAGAATGTGCTCGTGAGGCAGCATTTCTGTGAATATTTTGCACCTGGATCTGGATGGCAGATCTTATGGTTCTGCTAAAAAACAAAAGCACATCTGACAAGTCTGAAGTAGATCCTAGTATAGTAGATAACGTATTGGTTGCAACAATGAACCTGGGTTCAAACTCCCCACACAGCCATAAGCTCACTGGGTGACCTTGGGCAAGTCACCCTGTCTCCTTCTAAGTAACTCACAGTAAAAACTAAATGTCTTCTGGCACTTTCAAGACCAAAGGTTGTAGCCAACCATGTTCTAAGAGCAGACCCACTGAAATTAATGAACTCTAGAGCTATGCCCCATAACTCATTGGGTCTATTCTGAGTAGGACAAGCACTGGATACAACCCCAAGACATTTTATTATGCCATACGCTTTAGTCAAAAAAGTTTATGCCATAGTAAACTGTGCTAGTCATTAAAGTGTCAAAAGACACCCTATTGTTTTTACTGCAACAGACTAACATGACTCTGGGAACTCTGGGGAGGGGAACAGAAGGTCCACCCCAAACTGCTTGAAGAAAGGGTGGGATAAAAGTAATCATCCCAACATTTTGTTCAAAGGCAGGGAAATGAGAATTATTCAAACCAAGAAAATACATGGTTCAGTGGAGACCTGAACCAAGCCAAACAGCACTATGCCTTGGAGCAGCAAAAGCCAACATGGTGTCCTCCAGATGTTGTTGGACTACAACTCCCATCATCTCTGATAACTGAGTGCTGACTGGGGCCACTCTTGGCATGAAAACTGCCAACATGCCAGGGGTAGGGAGTGGGTAGAGAAGCAACCCGTATCCAGACAGGCCGCCGTATTAGAAGCAGTTGTGAAAAAGACAAATTCCATGCTAGGGATCATTAGGAAAGGTACTGAAAATAAAACTGCCAATGTCCTAATTCCGTTGTATAGATCTATGGTGCGGCCCCCTTTGGAATACTGTATACAGTTCTGGTCGCCTCATCTCAAAAAGGATATTGTAGAGCTGGAAAAGGTTCAGAAAAGGGCAACCAAAATGATCAAGGGGATGGAGTGAGGAAAGGTTGCAGCATTTAGGGCTTCTTAGTTCAGAGAAAAGGCGAGTAACAGATGACATGATAGAAGTGTATAAAATTATGCATGGCATGGAGAATGTGGACAGAGAAGGGTTTTTCTCCCTCTCTCGTAACGCTAGTGGACATCTGATGAAGCTGAGTGCGGGAACATTCAAGACAGAACAAAAGAAAGGACTTCTTCATTCAGTGCATAGTTAAACTAAGGGATTTGCTCCCACAAGAAGCAGTGATGGCCACCAAGATGGAGGGCTTTAGGAGAGGATTAGACAAATTCATGGAGGAGAAGACTATCAATGGGTGTGATAGCTGTGCTCTGCCACCATAATCAGAGGCAGTATGCTTCAGAATACTAGTTGCTAGAAACTGCAGGAGGGGAGAGAGCTTTTGTGCTTGGGTCATGCTTGCGGGCTTCCCATAATGGACAACTGGTTGGCCACTGTGTGAGCAAGATGCTGGACTGGATGGGCCCCCTGCGGCCTTATGTTCTTATGATCCCTTTGGCTTTCCATCAGCCACATGTTGCCCAGGCCTGATGTAACTGAATGAATCAGAGCATGGAGTTTACAGCTTTTTGCCCCTGTTCCACAATCATCTTCCCCTGTCATATGAGAGGGTTTCACTTCCATAGGCTGTTCCCAGGTACAAGTGCCAAGTTTGCTCTGTAAGGAGCCTACGATGTCTCACACTAAAACAGGAATTTCAGCTATTACTTTTTGCCATTTTTTAAATCTCTTCAGCAAACTTTCAGAGAGCACTGGGTAAAAAATCTGACGTACTTCTACGCCTTCCATTATTTATTTCGTTTGTCTTCCCACACAATTATTTGAAGTGGGATGGATGGGACTTAAAGACAATCTGCTTTATTTTACAAGCAAGCTTTTAATGCTGTCATGTTAGCAGCAACCTAAAGAAAGAAAAACACTTTTTTAAAAGGTTCCATCTACAATGCGTAACAACTCCTTTTATGTTTGACTCCTAAAGGAAAGGGGGAGGGGGATATACTCAAGTCATGTTTAACCAGATTCTGCTACTACAGGAAAATAAAATTTATAGAACTGTTCTTTCTTTTTGTTGATAACATAGTAACTAGTAGCTAAGAGTTTGCCAACAGATCAAAAAGAGAGCACAAGGAAGTTGCCCTAACCACTGAGGATTTAAAAGTAGCGACCAACTCCAGGTCCAGTATTTGGAAAGAGAGCAGGAAATCCAGACAACTTTCAAGGCTTGAACTCTCTGCTAAGGTTACACCAGCAAAGCTCTCTCTTTTTGGGGGAGGGAGGGAATCCCACCTGTGCAACAAGAAATGCTCACTAAAAACACCAAATGCAGTTGAAACTTCCAAACTTTTTAAAGGCATCACAGTCTTCTATGAAAGGGCTGCAAACTGAAAAGGGATTCCGGTGGAGCAACGTTTGTAAATCAAGACCTCTCACATGCAAATAAAATAACTTTTGAACCTCTAACATTTGTAGGATCGTTCTGGACTTAAGGAAACTGCACTAAATTCATTGAGGCCTACTTGCAAAGTGCTTAGTGCTGCAGCTGACAGCTCCATGCAATGATGTTGCTTTAGCAGAATGTCGTACCCAGCTGTAACCAATAAAAAAGGAGGGGGGATTGTTTTGGATTTGTGTGTAGAATACCCCTTCATTTAGATAGCAATTAAACCCCTGGGGGTGTAGACATACTGCTCCCTGGAGCTAAGTGAATAGGATCTGGCCCTGGTTCTAACACATGGATTTAAATTTAGAATTTGACACTGAGCTCAGGAGCGCCTTCCGGTTAAACGATTGTTAACAGCAGAATTTGACAATTACGCTCTTCTATGTGAGTGTGGCATGTTCGCTTCTGGCAAGCATGATGACCTTGCCCCCACTCTGAAGGTGAAAAATGGACGGGGGGCAGGGATTGTCCCAGCAATTCCAACTCCAACTCTGGAAGAAAAGCTGGCTGAGGGTTAGGAGGAAGCTCTTCACCTCGTTTTGCAATGGGAGAAGAAGAGGGGGAAGGAAAGCTGCTGCAGCCTTTTGCTCGGCAAAAAGACTCTGAAGCCAGAATGCTCCCCTGTTGCCTTTTCCACAAGAAGTGCTGGGGGGATTTCTTTACCATGTGGCAGAGGGGCTTGACTCCAGCCAGCCAGTATATGGAGGAATCCGGCAGCCACAATTTTGGGGTTGACTAGCAAGGCCAGCCAAAAATCTTAAGGCTCTGATTAACAGTCCGATGCAATAAGTAAAATTAGCAAAAGCATTGGGGCAGGGGGAGAGAGGAGACTGTGCTATCCCACAGCCAACGTCTGATTCCTTAACTTCAAGCAGCTTTACACCTGCACAGGGCCTTAGGACCCTTGGTCAATTCACTTTCTCGCAGCCTCACCATTTCACCTGCCTTCTGTGAAGACAGCTGCATGTGGGCCTCATGGAGAAAAGAGATGCATACCACATGTAACAGGCTCTTGTGAAATTTGTGCACCATTTTCAAACTTGATTGCCACTGCGGATTTAAGGGCTCCCGTGTTTCTCAAGACCAGTCAGTTATTTCTCAACAGCAGCTATTCCACATGTTGGCAGGTCAAAGATATTCTCCTCCTACGCAAGGGAGGAAGAGCTGGACAGCAAGAGCTGCTCAAGAACTCTAGAACCAAACCCAAATTGTAATTTGTGATTGTAATGAGAGAGAAAAAGATTCACAGACAAAGGCAGCTCCATGAGGCCCTAAACCCATTTCAGCATTCATTTAGCAGCTTCAGCTGTGTGCAATTAAAACTTCAGTATTAAATGTTAGAGAATAAAATAATGAGGCACTTAAAAAATAATCTGTGCTCCACTGGGCCATGTTCAGCACAGATTTCATCAGACCATTTGTAAGACAAAAATAGACTCCTATCAAAGTCACAGCCATTGTCCTAAGTTAACTGACTGCTTGAAGTGTCAACACTTTTTAATAAAAAAAAACCCTCAGACGATTCTTACTCTTGGCATGAATTATTTTGCTCTCTTAGAGCACAATAGTGTCACTGGTGCCATGATTCTTATGCAGTTCTAAGCACTCTTACTTGGAAGAAAACTTCACTGAAATCAATGAGACTTGCAAGCACACTCCAACCTTTTAAAAACCCCAATTTCACCTCCATTAGCTACCTCTTTCAGCAAGTCTGCAAGCTCAGTTCCTTTCACATTTAACATGTCATCTCTTCTGTGAAGTCTGCTCCAAAGCATGCCAAGAACGTTGCTGCTCCCCATATTCCCTTGCAATTAATACAGGAATATGGAGGACAAGCTGTTTGACGAGTACACTCTGTCTATCCCCAACCACTTCTGTTTTGAAGGAGAGAAGGTGCTCCTTTCAATCTGTAGTGATCACTCAGCGTAATGTTGCCTCAGGATGATCTGACCTACACATCTGTTTTCTAGTGACAGTACATTGTTGCATCAGATTTTTGTCTAGAATGGGGTGCTTGCATAACCAACAGCCTGTGCCTTCCATATGTTTTGGACTACAGCTCAGTGCAGCTACAGCATTAGTACTTCAGTGCTGGCTAGGTGTGATGGTGGTTATAGTCCAAATCATCTGGAGGGCTCTAGTTTGGTGAAGATTGCACTACATCAACAAGGATTTGCCATGACGAGTGCGAAGAACTGGAAGCACCATCAAGTCAACCAGAAAAGCTCTGGTACCATAATCAGGCAAAACCAAATCAATTATGGAGTCTTTGCAAATGAAACAAATATTCTCCAGACCGGGAAGGAAAGGAAAATTACCTAAAGTGAACAAAAAATGGTGCACCTTTACACACATTTAAATGAAATCACACTCAAAGAAGGTGAGGTGAGCTACATATAAAAAAACTTCTTTGATGAAAAACACAGCCCTGAATTACTATCATGATCTCATTGAAAATTGCTAACATAGGACTTGGGCAAGAAAAGTGTAACAATATGCAAGCTTAAAACTTGCATATTTTTTTAAAAAGAATGTTAGTTTATAAGTGTTCTAAACACAAGGCTAGAAAACATACTATAAAACAGCATGCACACTGTTACACATCAAAAGGAAACAACGAGAACTTCATATTTTTAAAACTGAAATGAATTTTAATACAGAAAATGAAGCTAATATTTTACAACATTTACAGATTACTTATATTTAGAGAAATCAAAGAATGTTACAATTTAAGAAGATGAAATGTTACAAGCTTGCACACCAAAAATCAAAAAATGAAAATTAAATTAAAAATGAAATGGTTACCAAGATAATGCAGGTCAGGGGATCAAAGGTGAAGGGTCACACATTATTAAAAAGAAATCCAAAATGGCGCTGCATCAAGATCTCTGCAAAACAAAGGAGCTACAGTAAGTAAAAAACTAAATTTGCACAGATTCACATTTAATGAAAATGAATCTAACACATTGTAATCAGCAATGACACATCAACATTTACAGTCACCTTCACATCAGCATCAAACATTTCTTCTACTATTGGGGAGTGGGGCTCTGCATAGCCCTAGCAGTTGATTTTATAGCTGCCTATTAATTAAAACCCAGGAAAAAGAATGCAACACAGATCCAGTGCTTGACTCAAGTCAAAATGAGGCTATGTTTTTGATACTGTGATGGGTAGAAATGGTTAAACCATTTATCTGGAAATAACATTGTTGACTGTACTGCTAAAAAACCCTACTTTTTCTCTTCCCCTGCCCCCTTTTTAAAAAGAGGAGTCCGACTCCAACTCTCAACTGGACTGTTGATCTGGCTGCTCCTCATGTAGCAAGCCAACACACATTTCAAATTAGTACTTAAGTAGCAGTGTAGCTCAACAATAAAAAAGTATTTTAAAATACCGTTATTACTAAAGACATCTAAATTGATTTAAATTCTGCCACAAAAAAATGAACAATCTTTGATAAACACTCTTATGCATCTCATAGGAATTCCCAGGCCATTCTGAAATTAGGAGCATTACCATTATTCTTCTCATTTTGTTCAAAGCAAGTTAAGAGGTTTGCTATTTGACTCAAGGATTTGGGGGCGGGGGATGAACTCCTCAAGTGTTAAGCTGCTGTCATATGGCAAACACTGTATATATACCAACCCTCAACCACCAAAGAAAACACATCCTAAAAAAAACATTCTTATCCTTACAACCAGTTAAGTTTGACTAAGAGACAGTGAGTGGCCCAAGACCACACAGTCCTTGCCTACTACATGGGCTGAAGAGAGTTAAGTTGTGGGGGCCACAAACTCATTCACCTTTCTTGCCACGGTAACCACCCTGCCCCTCCCTGCAAGCTGGGGACTGAAGTCATGTTTCACTGTGGAGGCACCCAAGCCCAAGGGCAGAGCAGAAGGCCCGAACTCCAATCCCCAGCACCATCAGACAGGGATGAGAAAGACACCTGCCTGAAACCCCACTGCCAGTCAGTGCAGACAATATTAAGCCAGATGGTCCAAAGATTTGACTCTGCATAGAAAGGCAGAACACAAAAAAGCCCACCTACCCCTACGCCTGGAGCAGGGAAGAGAGAGCAAAGGACCATCTCTGACCTTATGCTGTGCTGGACGCCTCTGAAGCTCAGCACAACATCAGAATGAGGCCTGCATGGTGGGGTCAAGGGACCACAAACAGCTCCATTTGGTGCTGCCGGTGGAACACAGTTCTCTGAAAACCATTTAGCATGGCGACTTCCGGGAAGGGTGACTTAGCCTGTGCCTGCTTTTGAGACGGGCTCCTGCCTCAAAAGAAGCTTATTCAGATATATCAGTCAGATTTTTTCTTTTTTTGACTGATTAAACTTCTCCCGGGTAGGGAGAAACGAAGAGATTAACCTCAAAGCCTATTTTTGTTGGGACGACCAGATCTCATTAATTTATGGGACGAGGTCCAGCCGACGAAGGTGGGACGGATTTTTAACAACAAGCTCTATCTGGAAAAGCGAACGTTCATCTTATCTTCTAAGAGAGAACGCACTAACAGGCAAGCACCCTTCTTTCTATATTTTTCTTTTACTTGACTTAAATTGTTGCTGTTTAAAAGAGATTTGCCAGATTGATCGGTTTTTGACATCTCACTGGGGAGCCATAACTTCTCTCTGCTACTCACTAATTAATAGCTTATCTCTGTTTTTGTTGCAAAAAGCTGTCCTGGATTTGCATTCTAAAGATATACACAGAAGAGGGATTTCTATTCCAGATTTTTATTTTGAAGAATATTATATTGTCTGAGACTACTCTCTTTTTGGTCTATTTTATTTTGACGAATCTGTTTTCTGACGACCGCCATTAATTGTTTCGATCCTGGGAACTGCATTTTGTTTACTTAAGCATGGAGAGATAAGGCTGTCTGCTCTGTTTATACTGTGATGTCACCAAGTTTGGAGTATTAACCCAATTGTTGCTGAAATAAGAAGTGATTTTCCTATATTTTTCTTTTAAAATGGCAATTAAGAAAGTGGCTGAGAAGCTGGAAATAACTATGTTTCAGAAAATAATGGATGAGCTTGAGATAACGAAACAAAACCTGCGACAGGGTTGTAAGGAGCTGAAAATTGAATTGAGTAAAATGAAGCAGGAGATTAAAGATATAGGGGTCCCTGTGAGAGAGGTGACCCTGGAAGGGGTCCCTGTGAGAGAGGAGACCCCGGAGATTGGAACAAACGTGGAACAGGAAAAAGATTTGGAGTCTATGGACTTTAGAAACAAAATTTATTGTTTGGAGACACAGGAGATTAAAGACATAGGGGTCCTTGTGAGAGAGGAGACCCTGGAGACTGGAACAGGGGTCCCTGTGAGAGAGGAGACCCTGGAGACTGGAACAGGGGTCCCTGTGAGAGAGGAGATCCCGGAGATTGGAACAAACGTGGAACAGGAACAAGATTTGGAGTCTATGGACTTTAGAAATAAAATCTATTGTTTGGAACTCAATGTTATCTCTGAAGAAATTAATGAAGATTCTAGAGATAAAGTTATCAATGGCATGGATAATCTTCTGGACTGGAATGATGTGATGGAGCCCAATATAGAGAAAATCTATGGAATTAACTGCAGCCATGTGACAATGGAAAAACTTTCAAGAGATGACCCAGTGTATTTTGAAAAAAAGAACAGAGATATGATTTTACAGCAGTATTTCAGCAACCTATTCAGAATGGATGGCAAGAGAATATTTGGGATAGAGGTAATTCCCATCAGACTCTTACTATATGACTATGGCTTTGACAGCAGGATTATTATGGAATACTGATAATGGAAGATTGGATACTGAAATTACTGGACTTAACAAGACTACTGAAGATGGAAGATGGAAAATGGAACTAATAGGGATAATAGAACAATGGCTACTGAAATTACTGAACCTAACAGATTCTGATGTGATGGATTAATTGAAATGTTTATTTTGACTATGGTTATGACAATAAGATTATCATAATTAGTAATGAGATGGATTAATCGATATGCTTATCTGGAAAAAAAAATTGATAGATATATTTCTTAAAGAATTGAAACCTCTCTTTGACTTTTTGTGGAAAGAATAAAGTAATGTTTATGAGATTTGATGATTAAGTAAGATAACTACTGGAGGAAAGTGATTTTATAATATGACTTAAGAGACAGGATTGTTATATATTATAGACTTATAACTGATTTGATCTTTGACAAATGGGAAGTCAATATTTTACTCTTTATTTTTTATTTTTGTTTTTTTTTTCTTTTTTTTCTTTTTGTTTAACTATTTTTGATTTTGTTTTTTGTCTTTGAATGTTTTATGATTTTGTCTTGTATGTTTTATGAAAATCTGAATAAAAATTATTGAAAAAAAAAAAAAAAACCATTTAGCATGGCGTCTGTCTGTCTCTGTCTCTCTCTCACACACAGCTACACTACATACCAAAATAATTTGATGGACACCAACTGGTACCAGTTTAAAATACTTTTGATGTGCATGTTTTAGAAGCATCACAGGCCAGTTGCTCAGATCAAGGCTCAGTCTAGATGCATTTCTGTCCGAATGCTCAACCATGGTTTGGGGAGGAGGAGCACCCGGTGGCCCTGTTCACTTCTTCACCCTCCTTTTCTTGCAGGCATAAAAAAACCCCTTACAATTTCAGAGCAAGGCGTCTGTGATGCCCGCACAGATACTAGTCATAGTTTGCCCAAACCACCCTTTGCAAATCTAATTCTGACCGTCATTGCAAACTATGGTTTGGTGCCAACTTTAGTTACAGGCAACACCAGTGCAAAAAGACAGCTCTCAACATAGTTTGCTCTGAGATCAAAAAGGAGGGGGAATATCTGCACAAAGGATGGAATGAACATTTGCAACATGCTCTTCGTTCTCCTACCCACGATTAGGTAAGTGGGCAGCACCATTATACTGGCACTGGGCCTGAAAACTGAGCCGTATTTTTAAAGTTTCTCATGGCAATTCAAATATTACTTCTTTATCTTCATCCTATTCACATCCTCTAAATCAGCCTTTCCCAACTAATGGACCACCAGATGTTGTTGGACCACAATTCCCATCTTTCCTGACCATTGGCAATGCTGGCTGAGGCTGATGGGAGTTGTGGTCCAACAACATCTGGAGGCACACTGGTTGGGAAAGGCTGCTCCACATCAAACATTTAACACTGGAATTACCTGGGTAATAAAAGTGGGCCAAAATCAGAATATATTTTTTTGGGGGGGGAAGATCCTGCAGCAACCAGCAGACAGAGAAAAGCAGAGTTAGCCCACCCACCCCTCCTTAAATTAGGTTTTATTGACATCACTTGCATGACTGGAAACAAATGCATTAGTTCCTTGGGGCTCTGTATGGGATGTACCTCCTTTCCTTTCCTCTCCTCTCTGTAAAGCCCCTGGAACAGGAAAATAAGCCCTCCATCATTTCATTTCTACCAGAATTCTCATCTCATATTGCATCTGTCATATGTGTTCACTGCTGGGAGGCATGCAAGCCATTTTAAACATTACAGCAAGAATCAATATCCCATCACAATGTCAGTATGAGGCACACAATCCTTCAGAGGCGCTGTTGTTTGTATTGCTCTAGTCTTTGAAAGGTGGGGGGAGAGGGAGAGGAAGAGGAAGAGCTAGGAGAGCAGATAAACAGATATATAAGCAAGGTGAAGTCAGATACATCTCAGGAAACGCAGTATCTTGGGGGTGGGGGAAGGAAAGAGATTATTATGCACTTCCAATGGAGCACCAGTGTTAAGTTGTGCAGCATTTCCTCAGTAACCCTAAGCCTAGCTCAAAGCCAAAGTATAAATTATGTGATAAAACATTAATTGATATAGGTACCTTCAATCTGAAGCAGCTGAAGGACTCCATACTACAGGCTGAACTGAGCTGAAAACAAGCATCTCTCTATTCCAACAAGGCATTTAGACCACATTTCAGCAATATGGTTTGGCGCCAGCTTTTGAGGAGTCAGAAATCCAGACCTAAGAACTAAGTTACTTTCTAGGTAGCTAAAGACTTGTTAAACTTAAAAGCCTTTTTAAAAATGTCTGCCTTTAAAATCCAAGTGATAAAAAGCACGTAAAGTAGAGGCAACACCATACAACTAAACCCTGTCAGCTAATGAAACTGCACCCATATGAAATTATCTACTTTAGTCCACAACCCAAAATGAAAATTGTGATTTTTTGCAAGATCAACAACCCAAGAGATGGAAAACAGATGGCAGATCTGCAACAATCATGCAGTTGGCGTGCGATCATAACTTAAATTACACAGAAAGGTGAAGTGATCTGGTTAAGGCAGCTTAAGGAAATACAAGAGGCAGAGCACTCTGTAAAGTCACCCACATCTCCAGCACAGGGCCTCGTTCTATGGGTTGCAATAGCTTCACATCCAGCCCAATCCTTTGCTTAGGCACACAGCCAGTCAGTCAAACTGCTGCAATACCAGGAGCAGCTGAAATATGTATAAATGAATATGGAAAGGGGCTGTGCACCCCACAATAACCTTGGGGCCTCTTGTAATCATACACCTAAATTTTACCAGATGCCACAGCATCTCGTCCAGCCCACTTCATTGGGGTGTGAGACACTCACAATCATGGCACCTGTGACGTCCTTCCCCAGCACCACCAGTGAAGCTCTCACTTGTGGCTACCAGCAGACAGGAACGTCAGGTTTTCTTCTTACCCTTTACGGCTCTAGCACAGATTTCAACAAATCCCCCTGCTAGGCCTCACTACCCCACACTCTGTATCTCTTATAGCCTTTAGACTGTGCCTCAGTCTCTGCCAGGCTATCTCGATACCTTGTGTCTATGGGTATAGGTAATTCACACACAAAAAAACCCTGCAGCCTCTTGTCTCTGAAGCATACAGCCCTGGGTTTCTCTGTGGGACTGGATACACTTTCCTCCGATCCGCCACTGCCACCATTCGATACAACTGTTCAGCCTTGGTTACTTTGCTGTTCCCCCTGGTATGTGTTCCCAGCTGAAGGAATCAGTCTTATGTTTAACCAAGAAAGTATTTATTTAATATTAGAAATAACAAGATTACTGAAGGAATGTTTCACAAGCGTATGGTTTCATCTATATTCTGATAGGTACTTGACTTCTTACTAATTGCCTCAGAACTCCGACTCACTCTCAACAACAACACCAAACACCATCCACCTCCAACCTCCCTCTCAACCTCTCAAACACCACCTTCCTGATTCAACTGTCATTCTTCCATTTATACTCCCAGCCATTCAAACGCTCAGCCAATCATCCAGCATTCTTCTGCTCATGTACTCCCTCCTCCTCTTTCACTCCACTTACCATATGTCTTCTATATAAACAGCACTTACCATATTTACAATATCAGCAGGAACATCACAGCACCCACTTGCTAATACCACCCAATGTGTACAAACACATTAATGAAGGGACAGGGGGGTGCCTCTCAGTAAGCTTTGGGTCACCCCAAATCACACACATATACAAGACACTGAGGCTGTGCCTGATCTTCTACCCTGCAGTTGCATCAATAAGTCAAAATGTGTCTGCCTGAAAAATGGATTCATATGCGCTGATATACACAAAGTCCAAAACTGTGGAAACCCGGCACTGTGTTCAGAAGATGGTGAACATCTACCTGAGGAAGGGTTGGCTGATTATTGTAATGATTCATTTAAAGAGGAACATGTTAAAAACAGATGAACACAAGACAAATTAAACAAATTTAATGTTTTTTGTGAAATTGCTATAAATGCTGTTAATGTGTGATGTTTTAGAATGACTACATCAAAGCATACATAGAACATTCTATGACTAATGTCTTTACATGTGAGCTGTAGGGGAATGTCTAAGAACAACACCTATCCATTTTTGATGAGTTTCAGAGTAAAAGTGCTAAGACAAAAGTGTTATATAGTTTACATTTACAGAAAGGACAACGTATGTTTTTAACCCTCACTACATTTAACAAGTTTTTTCCTATTACAGAGTTAAGTGTGCACAGCAAGTTCCCTTTTGACAAAAAATTCACCTCCAAAACTTTGCAAAAATATTAAGAATTTCTCATGCAGGGTCGCATTAAACTAAGTTTCACTCAGAGTACACCAACAGAAATTAATGGATCTAAGTTAGTCATGTCCTTTAATTTCAATGTATCTACTCAGAGTATGACTAATGTTGGATACAAGTCACAGAAATATTGACAAAGTAAAACAATTGGGGGGCACTATGATTAAAAGTGTGATTACACACAGAACGGCATGATTGCTAAAAAGACTACAACCTGTATTTCAACTCTTGAGATATTGCCCATTCCAGAAATCATATTCAGCTTAATTCATAACATTATTCATCTTATATGGTGAGAATTTGCCCATTTTTTGTGTGTGAGAGATGTGGCTCAAGGCCTCCACATTTACCATGTTTCCTTCTATTTGTGAAAGTTTTGAACAAATGCTTATTATTGCAGCTTTCAATCTGGGCCTCTCACACTACAAACAAAAATTAATTAAACTAAACGGGCTAGTGTCAACATTACGTGAGGGAAGAGGGATCTCTTAACCATAATTGTTGGAGTAGAATCAGTGAGGTACATATCTTGTTCTCACACCTTCTGCTGGCCAAGTGGATGACTTGCATACTACATGCGGTGATAAGACCTTTGCTGAAATAGCCCTTAGTGAATCTCACCATATCGGTTAAATTCCCAGCCAAATAATATTCTATTTCTGAGCAAGGTGTTTGAACTTGTGGTAGTGACATCATTCCAAGTTCTCCTAGATGAAATGGATCTAGATAATCTATTCCAATCTGGCTTCAGACCCAGTTATTGGAGAGAAACACCCTTAATCACCATGTTGGACTACACTGGAAATGTAACACAGAGCGCAACCTGCAGGTTCTACTGGACAACTTAGCAGCATTTGGTATCATCTAACATGGCATCCTTCTGGACCACCTGAATGGGACGGGATTTGGGTTTCAGTCCTTCCTGGAAAGTTCCATAAGGCTGTGCTGAGGGATTCCTGTTTGACAATTTGGCTGATGGCCTATTGAGCCCACATATTCTATAAACATACACCCACTGGGTAAGATCATGTGGGGATTTGGAGTGTGATGCACCTCAAATGTGGTTAACACAAAATGCCTTCTCTTTGCCATCATACTCAAGAAGGCTGCTGAGGTGTGGAACGTGCAAGTTGCACTTGGCTGGGACATAGGTGGGAACCTTCTCTTGCTCTGTGCCTTTGCTTTGAAACTCCCTCCCAAGAGAAGCTCACCTTGCCTCCTCTTTGATAGCCTCACATTGTTGTGTAGTTTTTAATCACTGAATTATTTTATTTGCCAGCTAATCTTTATCTGCTATAGATGTTCTCTCTTTTACTGTTTTATCATGTTGCTAGCCACCTTGAACATTTTTTTTTGGTGTAATGGCAAGACGAGTTACGAGAATTTATACTAAGTCGTAGCTCAGTCTCAGCAGTAAGCAAAGGGAAAACTTGTGTTCTTTACTGTGAGGGAGGGAAGGGAAGGGAGTGAAATGTATAGGACATGTTCCTTTTAAATCATTTCAAA
This sequence comes from Rhineura floridana, assembly GCF_030035675.1. Classification (NCBI taxonomy): domain Eukaryota; kingdom Metazoa; phylum Chordata; class Lepidosauria; order Squamata; family Rhineuridae; genus Rhineura; species Rhineura floridana. Next base: position 13,229,792 of record NC_084497.1, read on the forward strand.
TAAAAAGAACTTGTCCTTTAAACATGGGTGGTTTCCAAAGTTAGCCCTACTCAAGAGTTACACCCATTGAAATTAATGGGCCCAAATTAGTCATGCCCACTGATTTCAGTGGGTCTGCTCTGAGTAGGACTAGTGTTTGATACAGCCCTTTGAAATTAATGCACTTAAGCTACAATTGCAATATTCTGTTTTTTAAATGGTTGATGGAATTTAAGATTGCTTTAAAGATGCATATTCATTTTCCTTGGCTCAAAAATGTTTACTGCATTTTCCAGAAGTACCTTAACATTAGACATTCATGTAATACCCATGAAAAAGAATATTAGCCTCAAGCAGATCCAAGGATGCCACCAAGGATACACATCATCCCGCTGCTGCCAGAGAACAACCATGCAACCATGGCCAAGTCACTATCTCTCATCCTCAGTTCTCCATCTGCAGAATGAGCAACAACCTCCCACAGAGTTGGCATAAGAGCAAAAAGTTGTAAATCATGTTAATTTTCCAAGCATCACATTAATGATTCATTGTAGTATTCTAAATCTGTGCCTAATAATTTTCACCTAACTTACTCAGCTTGCTTGTTGCTCATGATAAGCAGAACAGATTTTTTTTTATTTTTTTATTAAATTTATATCCCACCATTCCTCACAGAAAGAGTCCAGGGTGGCAAACAAAAACACGAACACTCTAAAACATCTTAAGAACAAAAGAACCTTTAAGACATATTAAACAAAGCATCTTTAAAAATAGCTATAAAAACTTCTTAAAAAACAATTCCAACACAGACATAGACTGAGATAGAGGCTCAACTTGAAAGGCTTGTTGAAAGAAGGTCTTCAGTAGGTGCCGAAAAGATAAGAGAGATGCTGCCTGTCTAATATTTAAGTGAAGAGATGCTACCCTATTTGAAAACTTGATTTATACCACACATCCTTTGGGAAAGGACTGATATTAAGAATCTGTAATATTTTGGTTCAAGCGTCAGCAAAATCCTGAACTGACTTGAAGGTCCGTTGGGAATGTGGTCTGGGTGCAATAATAGACAGTACTATTTGGGAACTGATTTGGGGTAATACCCTCTTTTGCTCATGATCTGCTTTAAAAACTTTGCATGGTTGGTTTATTTATGCACCCCCTTCTGTTAAGCAGGATTGCCAAAACAAATGCTATCAGCTGCTGGAGAATATGTGGGGACCAAAGTTCCCTTTTTCATATGTTGCCCAAAGTTCCAGCAATTTTGGACAAAAGTGTTTCATGAGGCTGAATTGATTACTAATCAAACTATTGTCTTAGATCCAAACATTGCTCTCTCTCTTTCTTTCTTATTTGATTTATAAGCCGCCCTTCCTCCCAGCAGGAGCCCAGGGCATCTTTTGTCAATATATGAACCAAAAGCCTTACAGAAAAAGATCTTATTACTCAGTTCATGACAGCAGCAATATTAACCATATCTTGAGATCTTTAAACATAAATCTAATGTACGCTTGGTTTCAACAATTATGAGGCATTAACCTCATGGCACAGAGTGGTAAGCGGCAGTAACGCAGCCAAAGCTCTGCTCACGGCCGGAGTTCGATTCCAATGGAAGGAGGAAGTCGAATCTCCGGTAAAAGGGGTTGAGGTCCACTCAGCTTCCCATCCATCCGTGGTCGGTAAAATGAGTACCCGGCATATGCTGGGGGGTAAAGAAAGGCCGGGGAAGGAACTGGCAATCCCACCCCATATATATGGTCTGCCTAGTAAACATCGCAAGACGTCACCCTAAGAGTCGGAAACGACTCGCACTACAAGTTACCTTTTTAACCTCATGGAAAAAAACAAAAAACAAAATGCATGATCAAAGAAACAAGAAGTCTTGACAAATTTTATGCTGTTCAGTTTTATTAGATATGCTGCAGCAAAAGAACATGGACATATAGAACACCAGCATCACACAACAATTTATGTAAAGAGCCTTTTATTTCATGGACATTTTGACTGGAACTGCTCTTATTTAGACAGGTTATGCTGTAATGTGTAGTTCCTATTTGAACTTTAATAAAATACAAGTTTTTTAAAAGAACCAGTTTCCAATAATTATTTGTATTTGAAAAAGTCATTAGAAGTCACCCATAATTCCATTCCTCCTCTAATAACCAAACATCTCAAAACATGCTAGTAAAAAAACCCCACACAAAGATGAACCAATTGCCGCATCTCTGCCAATTTTATCTAACTGTTTATCCTGCTATCTGGAGGGCAGAAGCAGCAATTAGCTATGGCTGCATCAGAAAACACTCAGCCTCTGGAAATCAGCATTCCAGGAAATGTTCTACAATATGTATTGCAGGTCCTGGTACTTTTATACAGTACTTTACAAAGAAACTATTTTCCAAAGTCAATTTAAACATCTTTGTGCAAGGCCCAGAATAAAAGACGCAGATGAACTGGCTCACTTATCAAATGAATTGGGAATGAAGAATATTACTTTTTCTAAGTTACTGAAATGCTGCCTTTTCAATCATGCTTTCTAGGCTTCCAAGGGGGGCAATTTCACATGCAAAACAAAAGCAACTTGAGATGTAGAAGGAGGGGGCATGGCTAGAAATGCAGAAATAGAAGAAGCCCAAGAATTGATTTCTGCAAAGAAAAGCCAAGCATTCTAAGGATAGTTCAAATTCAGAATACGTAACATAAAGCAAATGGCCACTGCCAGAAAAGGGGGAAGCTAAGCAGAAATGCTACCTGCCATACAATCACCTGCCATAAATAACAACTAGACAAATCTTAATGCTTATGAGACTGCCATGGGCCAGAGAGTGGCTCAGGAGAGACCAAGACAGGCCTCTGGGGCAACAAGAGTATTACAGACCTGATTAGCAAGTTGATGTACGTGGAAGCAGAAAAATACTACCTGCATCTGTAAAAGCATGCACAGCTTGGATACAGCTAAAATTAGTCAAGAAGGAAAACACAAAACTCAGAACTATTTAAAAAACCCTTTGATACATCACTTGCAATCACTAGTCAGGACCAGATTTACTAGTCAACTCCAACAACATGTCAAACGGGCAAACAGACACCTGTTGATACAAAGAATTTGGCGGGTGACAGTCCATCATTTAGTTTACTTTACTGCCGGGGAGGGATTTGGAATGTCTGGGATGTATACAATCTTAATCTTACTTAGAGTCCACATATTGAAGTTAACGGGGGTTGGACTCGATGGCCTTACAGGCCCCTTCCAACTCTGCTATTCTATGATTCTGACTTCACTGCATTCATTCCTGTGGACCTATTCAGAGTATACCTTAGTTAAATACAATCCTCTGTCTCAAGCAGCAAAACATCTTGCAGCCATCTTTAACACTCTAAGGCTGCAGCCCTAGGCACACTTGCTCGGATGTCCCACTGAAATCAGTAGGACTTTGAGCAGCCAAGCGTAGGGCTACATGTCATGAGGATACGTAAGGACATATAAGCATTTGTTGATCCTGTGCGTGCAGGCCACAATTTTTAAGCACCAGAAAGATGTCGAGTTTAGTCCCCTGCATCTCCAAGAAGTGCTGGGAGAGACCCTGTGTATGTTATGTGCCTTCACGTCGATTACGACTTATGGCGACCCTATGAATCAGCGACCTCCAACAGCATCTGTTGTGAACCACCCTGTTCAGATCTTGTAAGTTCAGGTCTGTGGCTTCCTTTATGGAATCAGTCCATCTCTTCATTGGCCTTCCTCTTTTTCTACTCCCTTCTGGTTTTCCCAGCATTATCTTTTCTAATGAATCATGTCTTCTCGTTATGTCTCCAAAGTAGGATAACCTCAGTTTCAGCATTTTAACTTCTAGTGATAGTTCTGATTTGCTCTAACACCCAATTATTTGTCTTTTTCGCTGTGCATGGTATGCATAAAACTCTCTTCCAACACATTTCAAATGAGTTGATTTTTCTCTTACCTGCTTTTTTCGCTGTCCAACTTTCACATCCATACATAGAGATCGGGAATACCATGGTCTGAATGATCCTGACTTTACTGTTCAGTGATACATCTTTGCATTTGAGGACCTTTTCTAGTTCTCTCACAGCTGTCCTCCCCAGTCCTAGCCTTCTTCTGATTTCTTGACTATTGTCTCCCTTTTGGTTAATGACTGTGCCGAGGTATTGATAATTCTTGACAAGTTCAATGTCCTCTTTGTCAACTTTAAAGTTACAAAAATCTTCTGTTGTCATTACTTTAGTCTTCTTGATGTTCAGACGTAGTCCTGCTTTTGTGCTTTCCTCTTTAACTTTTACCAGCACTTGTTTCAAACCATTACTGATTTGTGTATGGTACCAACTGCGTATCTTAAATTACTGATATTTCTCCCTCCAATTTCCACACCTCCTTCATCTTGGTCCAATCCCGCTTTCCATATGATATGTTCTGCATATAGATTCAACAAATAGGGTGATAAAATACACCCCTTTCTCACACCCTTTCTGATGGGGAACCAATCGGTTTCTCCTTTTTCTGCCCTTACAGTAGCCTCTTATCCAGAGTATAGGTTGCGCAGCAGGACAATCAGATGCTGTGGTACCCCCATTGTTTTTAAAGCATTCTATAGTTTTTCATGATCTACAGAACCAAAGGCTTTGCTGTAATCCAAAAAACATAGGGTGATTTTCTTCTGAAATTCCTTGATCAGTTCCATTATCCAACATTTGTTAGCGATATGATCTCTGGTACCTCTTCCCTTTCTAAATCCAGCTTGGACGCCTGGCATTTCTCGCTCCATATATGGTACGTTCCTTTGTTGTAGAATCTTACTTTACTTGCATGGGATATTAAAGCAATAGTTTGAATTACTGCATTCCCTGGGATTCCCTTTCTTTGGAATTGGGATGTATATAGAATGCTTCCAGTCTGTGGGCCATTGTTTTCTTTTCTATACTTGTTGACAAATATTTGTCAAAATCTGGACAGATTCCGTCTCAGCAGCTTGTAGCAACTCTATTTTTATGTCATGATTTGTTTCTTTCAAGTATTTTAAGAGCAGCTTCCCCTCACATTCTAGAATTTCTGATTCTTCTTCATACGGTTCCTCCATGAATGAATCTGTCATGCTTGCATCTCTTTTATGTAATTCTTCATAGTATTGCTTCCATCTTCCTTTTATTTCATCTCGGTCAGTCAGTGTGTCCCCCTGTTGATTATTCAACATCCCTACTTTTGGTTTGAATATCCCTTTGATTTATCTAATCTTTTGGAATAGGGCTCTTTTTCTACCTTTTTCATTTATCCTCTTCTATTTCTGTACAATAATTATTGTAGTAGTTCTCTTTGTCCCTACATACTAGTCGCTGTATGGTTTAGGGTTCTAACCATGTTTCTATTTCCTTGAGCTTTCCTTCTCTCTTTAACCATTTTAAGAGTTTCTTCAGTCATCCACTGAAGTCTTTCTCTCTTTTTAACTAGAGGTATTGTCTTTTTGCATTCTTCCCCGATAATGTCTCTGACTTCACTCTACAGTTTTTCTGGTTCTCTATCAGCTAGATTTAAAGCCTCAAACCTGTTCCTTATTGATCTTTATATTCTTCTGGGATGTTATTTAAATTGTATTTTGGCATTATGATTGCTTTGTTGTTGTTGTTTTAGCTTTACTCTGATTTTCGGTATGACCAGTTCATGATCTGTACCAGTCTGCTCCTGGTCTTGGTTTCGAAGAAAGTATGGAACTTCTCCATCTTCTGCTTCCAATTATATAGTCAATTTGATTCCTATATTGCCCATTTAGTGATGTCCATGTGTACAGTTGTCTTTGCAGTTGCTCGGAAAATATGTTTGCAAGAAACAAATTATTGGCTTCACAGAATTCAATAAATCTCTCTCCCGCTTCATTTCTATCTCCTAAGCCCCATTTTCCCAGTTTCTACTTCTTCTCTGTTCCCTACTTTTGCATTCCAGTCCCCCATGATTATCAGAGCATCCTGTTTTGGTGTGTGATCAATTTCTTCCTCTACTTCTGAGTAAAATCTCTCCATTTCCTCTTCTTCTGTGTTTGCTGTTGGAGCATAGACTTAGCTGATGGTTATGTTGACAAGGTTTCCCATTAAGTCTCATTGATATCGCTTGCTCAGACCTTGCGTTACAGCTTCTAATTGCTTTTGCTACATCACTTCTCACTATTAGAGCAACCCCATTTCTTCTTAATTTCTCATTTCCTGCATAAAGCCTTTTTGTAGTTGCCTGATTGAAAGTGTCCCATACCCATCCATTTTAATTTGCTCACACCAAGTATTGTAATGTTGATACGCTCCATTTCTTGCTTGACAATTTCTAACTTTCCCTGGTTCATGCTTCTCACATTCCATGTTCCTATTGTGTATGTTGTACAACTCCAGACCCTCCTTTCACATCTGTGCGCTTCAGCCTCTGGCCTTCCTTTCAGCTTTAACCCAGTTGCGTCTTTAGTCACAGCACTATGCGTACTTGTCCATTGTTCTTCCCCAGTAACTCGATGAATGCCATATGACCTAGGGGTCTCATCTTCCAGCACTATCTTGTGTTGCATTTTGGATAGCCTTCATAGGGTTTTCATGGTAAAAGGTATTCAGAGGTGGTTTACCACTGTCTTCCTCTGAGTTTGGATGCATCTTAGTCTGGTGTCTCAGCTTTGACCATTCCGCCTTGGGTGACCCTGCTAGGAGTCTAGCCTCTTGGTCTAGACTCCTGATGGCATTGCTCTCACTTCTTCAATACATTCTCGATTCATCCTTGTCGCTAGAGGCCCCGGTGACCTCAGTGACTAGGAGTGCCTTTTACCAGCTTCAGCTGGTAAGATGCTGCAGCCGTTTCTGGACCGGGATAGCCTGACCACTGTTGTCCATGCACTGGTAACCTCCAGGCTGGATTACCGTAATGCATTCTATGTGGGGCTGCCCTTGAGATTGATCCAGAAGCTGCAGCTAGTGCAAATGTGGTGGCGAGACTGCTCACTGGGGCAGGGTATCGCCAACACGTCACCCTGCTGCTGAAATAATTGCACTGGCTGCCCATTAGCTACCAGGCTAAGTTCAAGGTTCTACTTTTGGTGTACAAAGCCCTATACAGCTGGGGACCAGGGTACCTGAAAGACCATCTTATCCTTTATATACCTAGTCGATCACTGTGCTCTGCAGGTGAGGTCCTCCTGCAGATACCATCTTATCAGGAGGTCCATTCTGTACAACATAGGAAACAGACTTTTAGTGTAGCAGCACATACCCTTTGGAATTCCCTCCCCTTAAAGGTGCCATCTCTGGTATCTGGCACCTACTGAAGACTTTCAACAAGCCTTTTAAGTTGAGACCTTATCCCAGTCTGCATCTGTATTGGAATTGCTTTTTAATATTTTCTAAACCTTTTCTTTTTTTAAAAAAATGTTTTTAAATACGTTTTGCTTTAATATATTTTAAAGTCTGTTTTTATGAAGTTTTAAAGTGTTTTTAGTGCTTTTGTTTGCCACCTTGGGCTCCTACTGGGAGGAAGTGCAGGATATAAATCAAATAAATAAATATACGTCACCCTGGGCTCCCTGGAGGAAAGGTGATATATAAATCTACTACTACTACTACTACTACTACTACAACAACAACAACAATAATAATAATAATGTGGCGAGGGTGTTGCTTAGGAGTTCTTGTTGGGGTCAACACTTAATTTTAGAGATGCGTTTTTTGTAGTCAGCTACCACTGGTTTCAGGGAACAGAAAGTCTGCCCGTTGTTTTAGTCCATAAATGACTTTCTTTCCATCTTTTCCAGATCTGAATTTAGTGACAGGTAGAATGATCAGATCTTGCGCTCTGACATCAAGCAGAAACAGGTCAGTTTTCTAGCTGGTCTGTTATGGAGAAGATACATAAATGGGGGAGGGGAAGGAGAAGAGAGGTGCCTGAAGCACAGTGGCACACACAGGATCATACGGACACAATGCTTTTGCATGGCAGGGTAGCCGTAGGGACCAAATAAAGGGATATAACAGAGTACAGCAAGGCCAGATGAGAAAGAGTGAGAAACCTGTTTAGAAGGACACAGTCAGGGAAACCTACAATGAAAGAGGTGCCATTCAGGACAGAGAGCCAATCCAAAGCGAGCAATGGGGTAGGACATTTTCTGTTATCCCTTAACTGGGTTACCCAAGGACAAAAATTTGGGGAACAAACATGAAAGCTTGGGAATGGTTAAGAATTTGACACCAGAACTGAAAAATATTGCACAGGAGTGAGCAGAGCTGTGGAGTCGGAGTTGTGGAGTCGGAGTCAGAAGCAATTTTGGGTAGAGTCGGAGTTGGTAGAAATGTACCAACTCCGGCTTCAAAATAAATTTTGATTGACAATTTTTAAAAAATATAATAATATAATAATAAAATTTTATTGTTGAGTCGCCTATCTGGCCGAATGAACGGCCACTCTAGGCGACGTACAAATACAATAAAATACAATATAAACACCAAGAAAGGACCGTAATCGATAGTTAATTTAAGCACCAATTAGTAACAACTATTAAAAGACTAACCCACCCCAGAAATCCCATAGGCCTGCCTGAACAGCCAGGTTTTCAAGGTCCGACGAAAACTTGACAGGGAGGGGGCATGGCGAAGATCGAATGGGAGAGAATTCCAGAGGGTGGGAGCCACGATCGAAAATGCCCTCTCTCTGGTCCGCACCAGCCTAGCTACTTTAACTGGTGGGACCGAGAGAAGGTCTTGTGAGGCTGATCTTGTCAGGCGGCATAATTGGTGATGCTGGAGGCGCTCCTTCAGATAAACTGGGCCGAGACTGTATAGGGTTTTAAAGGTCAACACCAACACCTTGAATTGGGCCCGGTAAACAACTGGTAGCCAGTGTAGATCTATTAACACTGGAGTAATATGATCACGGCGACAGCTGTTTTTACTCAAACGTGCCGCCGCATTCTGTACCAGCTGTAGTTTCCGGACCATTTTCAAGGGTAACCCCACATAGAGCACATTACAGTAGTCTAAGCGGGAGGAAACCAGGGCATGTATCACCCGTGGGAGCAAATAAGCAGGAAGGGTTGCAGCCTTCGTATCAGATGTAACTGATACCAAGCTGCCCAGCTCACTGCCGAAACCTGAGCCTCCATGGACAGCTGGGAGTCAAGGGTGACCCCAAGGCTGCGGACCTGGACCTTCAGGGGTAATCTTACTCCATCGAAAACCAGGTCTATATCTCCCAACCTTCCCTTATCTCTCACGAGCAACACCTTGGTCTTGTCGGGGTTTAGTTTCAGCCTATTCCTTCCCATCCATCCACTTACGGATTCCAGGCACTTGGACATGGTCTCTACAGCCAACTCTGGTGAGGACTTAAACGAGAGATAGAGCTGAGTGTCATCCACATATTGGTGACATTTCAGCCCAAATCTCCTGATGATGGCCCCCAGCGGCTTTACGTAGATGTTGAATAGCATGGGGGAGAGGATAGAACCCTGTGGCACTCCACAATGGAGAGGCCAAGGGTCTGACACCTCATCCCCCAATGCTACCCGTTGACGCCTGTTTGAGAGATAGGAACGGAGCCACTGTAGAACAGTGCCCCCTATTCCCAATCCCTCCAGGCGATTTAAAAGGATACCGTGGTCAACGGTATCAAAAGCCGCTGAGAGATCCAGGAGAACAAGGAAGGTATATTCTCCCCTATCCAATGCCCTCCTCATATCATCTACCAGAGCGACCAAGGCCGTTTCAGTTCCAGGCTTCGGACCACTTGAACAACCTCCTGGGACAACACTCCGCCGACGCAATAGAGGCAGCAAAGAAGTCCCTCTTTGTTGCCTTTGTTGCCACCTGGTAGGCAGCTATTGCTGTTCTAACCAGTGTCCAATCGTCTTCAGAGCGAGATTTCCGCCACAGGCTCTCTAGTCGTCTCACCTCCTGTCTCAGACCCCGCAACCGTGGAGTGTACCAGGGCGCTGTCTGAGCTCTATTCAGGGGGAGAGAACGTTTCGGAGCCACCCGGTCTACCGCCCTGGTGATCTCCTTATTCCACTCCATCACCAGGGTTTCGATTGGGCGTCCTTCAGCTGGCTCCAAATCTCCCAGCGCATTCAGGAATCCTTTAGGATCCATCAGGCGTCTGGGGCGGACCATCCTAATAGGTCCTTGTCCCCTGTGGAGGGTGTGCGGCATTAAGAGATCTATATTCACCAGATAGTGATCTGACCATGACACGGGGCTGGAAGAAACAGCCCCCATTTTCAGAGCACTTCCCTCCCCTCCCGAGACAAATACAAGGTCAACAGCATGACAGGCTACATGGGTGGGCCCTATATTACTAAGGTGCAGTTCCCAGGAAGTCATGGTTTCCATGAAATCCCGAGGGGCTCCAGTGAGGACGGTCTCGGCGTGCATGTTGAAGTCCCCCAAAACCAACAGGTTGGGGGAGAGCATCCATACACCCGAGATCACCTCGAGCACCTCGGTCAGGGAGTTTGCTGTGCAGCGGGGTGGGTGGTACACAAGCAGAATCCCTAAACTGCCCTTTGGGCCCAACCTCCAGTACATGCAATCAACAAACTTGGTCTCATGGAGAGGAGGTCTGGCGAAAACCAAGGACCCCTAATAGATGACTGCCACTCACCCTCCCCGCCTACCAACCCTCAGCTGTTGTGCGTATCGGAAACCGGCCGGACACATGGCCTCAAGTGTAGGAGCTGAGGCCTCGTCCAGCCAGGTCTCCGTAATACACATCAGGTCTGCGTTCTCATCCAGAATCATATCGTGGATGGTTGTTGTTTTTTGTACCACAGACCTGGCGTTACACAACAGCAGTCGAAGGTTGGATGGAGTCCTGCGTCCCCCAGTTATCTTCTGGTTATGGACAGGCCCGGAACAGGGGATGGATATTATGCATCTATCCCTTGTTCCCCTAAACTGGCATGGCCTGCCACCTGCACCTCTCCAGGATCTGCCACCTAGCCTTTTAATATCATGGCTCCCCACTCCCCCCACGATACCCCCCTCTGGTTTGCACATCCCCCACTCCCTGTCCGCCAAACAGGCAGGCCCTCACTCCTAACTGCACAATTTGCCTTAAATCCAACAGGCACTCCAATCTCAGCTATTTTGTTGGCGATGACCTGGCCGTTGTCCTCATTCAACCACGTCGGGTAAGAGGAAGTGCAGGCAGAGGTGGTGGAGTGCTGTAAGTCCACTACAGCTCTTGCTTATAGATCCCAAGCTCGACGGGGTTGGTAGGGCACTGAGCTGTAGCGATAGTCAGGACTCTGTAAAAGCGGTGTTGAAGGGTCCAGCAACAGATGGCGTTGGTCATAAGGAGGGTCCGTTTTTACTCGCAGGCTGTACTGTATAAGGTGAAGAAAAAAAAGCAGGAAGAGGAGATCTCCCCGTATGGCAACTCCTTGGTGACGCGCAACGTCCGAGGCAGCGTGTGCAAGACGTCCCCACACTTGATGTCGCAGAGGGGGACGGCGTCGGCACAGTCCGGGCCGGGTAGGAGTGCCTCTCCACCTCCTCCACCCCCTTCAGGCCAGCGCCAGCGGCAACGGGGAGGGCGGGCAACCGAACAAGGCGCCTTAGCGCTGCGAAGAGGGATGGCGTCGGCACGGCACGTCACAGACCAAGCCGGGCGAACGAGCCGCCACGCAAGACGCCCCCACATCCAGCTGCGGAGAGGAACGACACCGGCACGACCCAGGCCGGGCTCGAGCACCTCCTCCTCTCCTCTCCTCCACCTCCTCCAAGCGGCAGCGGGAGCGGGAGCGAGCGGGCCGTCAAGCGGAGGCCCCCAAACAAAAGGCCGCGCCACTCTCGATCCGGCACCAGATGGCACACAAGGGACCGCCAAGCTCCAGGTAAGACCCAAGCCGTCCCACCCGCAAGTTGTCACAGACAGTCGTCGCAAACGCATCCGCCTCAGCCCCGTAGTTGGCTCAATTCAATTCAACCGCGAACTCGGTGAGAAGGCAACCTCCCATCCACTCACCTGAGCCGCCATTTTGTAAACCCAACAGAATATAAGTTCAAAATGTCAAAGAAGCTTCCCACGAAGTCAGCTGTAGTTGAGCATTTCACCATAACTCAAGATGGAAAACATTTTGTGTGTCAGTGTATGACACAGGACCCAGATGAAGACAAATGCTGTGATGCCAAGATCAGCGCATATTCAGGCAGCGATAAAAATGCTCCTATGAGAGCTTCCAATTTAAAAAGACATTTACAGCCCTTTCCAGGGCTGTGGAATTGGAAGCAATTTGGGGTGGAGTCGGAGTCGGACAGTAGAAAAATGGAGGAGTCGAAGGTTTGGCGTACCGACTCCACAGCCCTGGGAGTGAGAATGAGATTGTCTACCAGTTTGAAGGGGAGAAGCTTCTCCAGTATGTCAACATAAACCTTTTCCTGTTCAAGGAAATGTTGGCTTTATAAGGCAACTGCAGCTGCTCATTTAATTGCATGGTGTCTGCTCTGTGATATTTCCAAAAACATGTCTTCTGGAATTAGAACTGTAGGCACACTTCACTCATACATCCTTTAGCTCCCGGAACAAGGAGCACACATAATCACTGCAACCCTGAGATGCCTCCATTCATACTACTTCCTGCCCTCTGCACTGGGTGGGACTTTGCTTTCTGGGCAATGTTGATGCTTTGGAGGTTCACACATCACATCTGCAAGGATGACACAATGGAATTCTAGTGTGGAGTCCTTCCAGCCTTGCCAGGAGGAAGGGAAAATCAATGCTGCAAGGGATCTCCTCACTCCATGGTGTGTGCAGGCATTCATCATGGTGACTTAATTTTCCAAGGCATGTGTTGACGCCTTTCATCACACACTAGAGTACAACATAGTTTTGGAATCAGAATCACTGATCCAGAATGAGGACTGAGACCCACTTGGTTCCTATCTTTTTAAAGAAGGAGTAGCCACTGTGGACTACACTCCCTTCAGCTGGCAGCTGACGGAAGTTACGGTTCCAAAGCATCTGGATACACCACGTTGGCTATCCCTGCTTTGAACATACCATACCACTCAACAGATACTGTAAAACCAAATTAATGATTAAAAGTGTTCTGGAGAGCATCCTCTATTTCAAGAATTATTCTTTCCCCATCAACTTATTCAGAGTGCAAGAGCACAATTTTAGAGTCCATCGATGTCACTAGCAAGCTCTTTTATCACAACATACTGGACACAAACATATTGCAGACACTGCCAATGGAAGAACTGGCAGAGATGTACAATCAAATTACTATTCCTCCAGAGATCAATCCCATTTTCAAGTTAATTAGTAGAAAGAAATATCTCCATGCTCTTCCATTTAATGTTTACAAGGATTTTCATGAACTGGAATAATGTAACCAAGGTAAGAAAAAAAATCCAAACACACACATGCACAACAATGTGTGCGCCTCAAAAGATTTTGGTACTACAGACAATGTCACAACTTACTGGAAAACAGATATAATGTAATTTTTCCAAGACTAAAGCAGTTGGCAGCAACCAACACATAGTACAGACAGCCAGTGGAATGAAGTGGTTGGGTCTCAAAAGGCAAAGACAGAAGAACTTCACTGCACTTACCCATCATCAGTGTTAACGCCAAGAATGGATAGGCCAGTTTGCACATACTCTTGCTTTCTGATACTATCCAGCCAGATCTACCAGCCAATTATGTATGAGTTCTGTTCCCAGAACCACAAGGCCACAGGAACGAGAATGGAGAGGCACCAGGGATGACTCGCTGTCACTGCATAGGGCAACCATGGACAGACAGACATCAATCAGCCAGGGTGGACTGATTTAAATCAGCAAAAGAAACCCTTGATTTAAATCAAGTTTGTCACTTGTACTTCCCATGTTTCTTAAACAATGGTGCAAATATGATTACTAAAACAATTCATAATTCAATACAGCATTTTACAAGGAGAGTACACTTTGTGTAATTATTTAGATAACTTGATTTTATTAATTTAGGAAATAGCACTTCTTATCGTAATTTATTGCCCGCCCTTCACCCAAAGGTCCCAGGACAAGTTACAACAATTTAAAAATACAACATTAAAAACAATTTAAAAACAACCTAAAACCCCAAAATAGGGTGGGTCCTACTACAGTAGTAGTAGTAGTAGTAGTAGTAGTAGTAAAATAAAATAATAAAAAATCACAAACTTAATAGCCTTATGTTTTATTAAATTAAATCTTAAATGTTACATAAAAGTTCCATAAATGTTTTAACATTGCAATTGCAGCAGTCTTCTGGCTGATGACTGTCCTTAAACTTAACACTTAACAGGCAAGTTAACACTAAACATACATTGCCCTTAAATGTCTAAAACTAGACTTCTCCATTCTTCTCCATTCTCACTGTCATTTTTACCGGTAGACTGAAATAGAAATACACATTCTCCTGCTTTTTCAACTCCTCCTTTTTTTTTGTCCAGAGAAGCTTTCCGCTTTTTTTGCCAAGGGAAGGAATTTCTTCAAAATATTCCCAGGTAAGAGTCTCCCTTGCGCCCAGAAGGCATGACAATTGTTTTGTGGCAAAACGTGGTGGGGGGGGGGAATACAGGAACTGGAAGCTGTGTCTATACTATAACGTCTCCCCTTTTCTCTCCCTCAGGCCCCTCCACTGTCCCTGCCTACTCTGCCTCCAACTGTCCTCTTCTATACTGTCTGTCACAATTACTTTTCCCTTGTGTGGCTCAGCTCTACCACCACATAAGCTCAAAACAACAATCCCATTCCCATCCAGCTTGTGTCTTTGCACATGTAAGTTTACATGAGACTCAAAGTCCAGAAGCAAGAGTTTTTACTTAGGATGGGCAGAGCCAACTGAAATGGATGCCCATGTTTGATTGGTAGGTACTCAGTGTGTGTGTGATGCAGCTATTAATTCATTTTTATGAGACAGAAAGTGTAGGTTTAGCATGTTTGCAATAATATTGAATTGAATGAGAGTTTTACTGCTGTATTTTTTAAAAAATAAAAAATGTGATTTAAATTTTAAAAACCAATTAAAAAAAAGTACTGATTTTTATCCACCCTGCCATCAGCCCAAAGGTGCAATCCCAGACGTATGCAAATTGTACTGAATTTACAATACTTTGGGATGGAAGCATTCATGCACACTGGATGATGCCCTTGTTAGGAACACTTTTTCCCTCCTGTAAAGGCAAAGTGCAGTTTTTATATCTAGATGACTATCATGAACTTAATCATCTCTCTCTTCTGAGTTCAGGCCACTGGCAAGTCTAAAATTAGTCTTCAAATTTTTCCAGAATGAGAAAAGGATGAAAGCCTATCACAGTACACTGATTGGAAGATTTATTGGCCCCATCAGCTAAAGAATCTGCATTTCAAATGGTAACCTGGACTACTTTTTGTAAACTAAGCTATTAATTGGGCTTAAGCACAATGGCTATTAAAACTGCTTTCTCAAAGGAGTCCATTAATATCTGCCAGTCACTCTTCACTGCCCCTTCCATGAAAGGGCCCAGAACTGCCACATTCCCAAACTTGCTTAAGGGTTTGTTTGCTCACTTCAAACTCTGCGGGGGGGGGGTATTATTCAGACATGGCCTGGTGGGATTTTCTCTCTCTCCTTCACTGACTGTGTGGCACCAAAACCCTTTTCACTGAAATAATGATGAACTAGAAGCCTGTCTAGAAGCATTTTCATGGGTCCTAACAGCAGAGCTTCATCCCAAACACCTCTAAAATGTGCATTTCAAATTTATTAATTCATTCAACAGCTCTTTCAAACATTTTTAGAAATGTAAAGATCTTGCAAAAGTGTAACTAGCTATGGCCAAAATCTTCAAGACCAATAAGAACATCTGCAAGATAAACATTTTTTTTTCTCTATGCAACAGTTTAAGGAAAGATAGCGCTGCTTTGATCACCTTCTTTGGAAGCCCAACAGTTAGTAGGATGTGTTTGTTTAAAAATCAACCAGAATGATAACCTTTCAATTGTGTGCAATTATTGAGCCTATTCAGATGATTTGCTAATTTGGTAAACGTGAGCAGAAACATACATCAGGGCAACATTAATGGCAAATTCTGCACTATGTAAATTTAACACAGCTCAGAGGAATTTCAATTCAGCCTCAAGGTTCTTTTAAAGACAAAACACAGGGTAGCCTAGTCAATTTTTCACAATGCAGTAGATGGAGCTTGGGGTGGAAACAAGAGAGATCATCAAGTGGGTACTGAATAACTCCCTATTACTCAGCAGAATTTCAGAAACGAGAAGAACACTGCCGACATTGAAACTATC
Organism: Rhineura floridana; assembly: GCF_030035675.1. Classification (NCBI taxonomy): domain Eukaryota; kingdom Metazoa; phylum Chordata; class Lepidosauria; order Squamata; family Rhineuridae; genus Rhineura; species Rhineura floridana. Next base: position 13,246,052 of record NC_084497.1, read on the forward strand.
CACTTTTATGACAGATGCGGCCACTGCACTTTCATGCTGGGCATACATGTAAAAGAGTCTGTTATGGGTAAAGTCAACATCACATCGATATTCAAAAGCATGGCTCAAGCCTTCCTGAAACAGCAAGGAATGACTTGCTCTAACATCAGAGAGAGAACCTTCCCTTTATTCAAAAGCAGAAATGCTTTTCAAATGAAGTCAGTCCACACATTCCACTGGCAGTCATCAAATGCATCATAAGTGATCGACATGCACAGGGGAACAAGATCTCCAAGTCCAAACAAGGAATCTTCTTTAGGTACATGTTTTCTGTATTCTTTTATTCTTATGTTGCTGGTCCACATCATACAAACTACTGCCAGTGGGGGGGGGGGGTTAAGGGAATTCAGTCCACTCAGTATCTCTCAGCTCAACCTACTTCACACGGCTCACATGAAAATAAAATGGGGAAAGGAAAACCCACATATTGCAAAGGAGCTCAGGACAATATACAGTTTAAATCAGAATTTATTTATTTTTTAAAAGCCAACGTTTTTAAATTAAGTTTCAAAACATCGCTTTTTTAAAAGAAACCTAGCTTTTCATCCAATTTTGTCTTAGGATACACCCACTGAATGGACATGACTCAATTTAGATCCATTAATTTCAGTAGGTCTACTCTGAATAGGACTTGGGTTTGATACATTCCTCTCTAATTTTAAACAAAGGATTATAACAAACACTCTTAAAACTAAACCCATAGGCCTATAAACAAATTGAGATAAAGCCTATTTTGAACCAGAGCAATATACCTGAATTTTGAGACCAACAACTACACATAATCAAAAAGGGTTTATGTACACTGTATTTTTTTTTTACAATAATTTTTATTCAAATTTTCATAAAACATACAAAACAAAATCATAAAACATTCAAAGACAAAAAACAAAACAAAACAAAAATGATTAAACAAAAAAATAAAATGTTGACTTCCCATTTGTCGCAGATCAAATCAGTTGTAGGTCTACAATATATAACAATCCTGTCTCTTAAATTATATTATAAAATCACTTTCCTCCAGTAGTTATCTTAATTAATCATCAAATCTCATAAACATTACTTTATTCTTTCCACAAAAAGTCAAAGAGAGGTTTCAATTCTTTAAGAAATATATCTATCAATTTTTCTCCAAATAAACATGTCGATTAATCCATCTCGTTAATAATAATAATAATCTTATTGTCATAACCATAGTCCAAATAAACATATCGATTAATCCATCTCATCAAAATCTGTTAGGTCCAATAATTTCAATAGCCATTATTCCATTATCCATATTAATTCCATCTTCCATCTTCAATAGTCCTGTTAAGTCCAGTAATTTCAGTGTCCAATCTTCCATTATCAGTATTCCATAATAATCTTGCTGTCATAACCATAGTCATATAATAAGAGTCTGATGGGAATTTCCTCTATCCCAAATATTTTCTTGCCATCAATTCTGAATAAGTTGCTGAAATATTGTTGTAAAGTCATATCTCTGTTCTTCTTTTTTACAAAATGCACTGGCTCATCTCTTGAGAGTTTTTCCATTGTCACATGGCTGCAGTTAATTCCATAGATTTTCTCTATATCAAGCTCCATCACGTCATTCCAGTCCAGAAGATTATCCAAGCCATTGATAACTTTATCTCTAATATCTTCATTAATTTCTTCAGAGATAACGTTAAATTCCAAACAGTAGATTTTATTTCTAATATCCATAAACTCCAGATCTTTTTCCAATTCCACATTTGTTCCAATCTCCAGGGCTTGTATCTTCCCTTTATTTTTTCTTTTCTCATCTCTGATCTCATTCTCCTCTCTCACAGGATCCCCTATTTCTTTAAGCTCCTGCGTCATTTTGCTCAGTTCAATTTTCAGCTCCTTACTGCCCTGTCGCAGGGTTTGTTTCGTTATCTCAATCTCATCCATTATTTTCTGAAACATAATTACTTCCAGATTCTCAGCCACTTTCTTGATTGCCATTTTTAAAACCACAAAAACAAAACAAAACAAAAATAAAGAAGAACCACTTCTTATTTCAGCAACAACTGGGTTAATATTCCAGGCTTGATGACATCACAGTATAAACAGAGCAGCCTGCCTTATCTCTCTATGTTCAAGAACACAAAACAAATTTAGTTCCCAGCATCAAAACAGTTAGTGGCATCGTGAAGAAGCAGATTCGTCAAAATAAAATAGACCAAAAAGAGAATAGTCCCAGACAATATAATGTTCCTCGGAATAGAAATCCCTCTTCTGTTTATATCTTTAGAATGCACTTCCAGGACAGCTTTTTGCAATAGAAACAGAGATAAGCTGTTAATTTCATGAATAACAAAGAAGAGTTATAGCTCACCCAGAAGTTCTTTAAAGCTGATTCATTTGACAAATCTCTTTTTGCTGCAACAATTTAAACCAAGTAAAAAAAAAATAGAAAGAAGGGTGCTTGCCTGTTAGTCCGTTTTCTCTTTGAAGAAAAGATAAACGTATCGCATTAATCAGATAGAGCTTGTTCGGAAGTCCGTCCGGCATTGCTGGCTGGACCTTTTCTCATAAATTAATGAAATCCAGTCCTCCCAACAAAAACAGGCTTTTGAGGTTGATCTCTACGTTTCTCCCTGCCCGGGAGAAATTTCATCAGTCAAAAAAAAAAATGTTCTGACTGATTTATATCTGAATAAGCTTCTTTTGAGGCGGGAGCCTGTCTCAAAAGCAGGCACAAGCGAAGTCACCCTTCCCGGAAGTCCTGTACACTGTATTTTCTTATTGTGTAAACTATTAACCATTAGCCAAAAAACATGAGCACTTACATTTCTTGACATGGAAATACACAGTTCTGCCCAATAACTACCAGCCTTTGGTTTATTCAACTCAGTAGTCATGTTCACTAATTTTAATAGGTCTACTCTGCGTAGCATTGAATACAACCCATTGCTTATAGAAAGTTCTGTGCATTTGGCTTTCAAGCAAATGATCTTGCTTTGTCTCCTTGCATGTGCATAGAGAGCCATACAGGAATTTCACAATTGTTCCTCTGTCCCTACGCAGATATGAAATCTGAAGGCTCAAAGACCAGAGGTTTGGGTCAATGCTGCCATTTTGCTCCTTGGTGGCAGTCCCTCTGGATCAGATGCTTCCCACCTCCTCTGCCTTCCATCTCCAGTTTGACCAGATTCCCCATCTACTGCCTGGGGCACTCTCAATGTTCTCTCCATCAGAAACTGCTGCATCTCAAATATTTTTGCTGTGGAATTCTCTCGGTCTGATTGATCCCTCATCTCCTCCTTCCACCCTCCCACATTCTGCCTCCTGCACCTCCAGTCCACTGATCCAGGGGCTCTCCCCAGAGTCTTATCCATCCTCTTTCTTTGGTTGGTAGTGGCTCCTTCTCAAACTCTGCAGTTTCCACTTTCAATTCATTGTATCCTGCCCTCAACTAGACTTTCCACTTTCCCAGAAGACTATTCACTCCTCTCATCTCCAGTCCTGGCTCACCTACTCCAACTGATATTTCCATTCATCTTCTCCTATGGCTGAATGCCTGTGGGGGAGAACAAAAGCCTTTGGCCAATTTCATCCATTGTAACTTCATCCTTGCCCCCTCTCTCATCTGCTGCCCACCGTAGCCCAACAACACTACACCACCCCTCTAACCCACACCAGGAATTCTCAGAACATCTTCTCTATCTCTGATGGCCTCCTTAGGCCCATCCCACCTCCTTGCCCTCCACTCCAGACTTTGCCTTCACTGGTAAGATTGAAGCTACCTGCTCTCATCTCTAATACACCTCTATCACTCCCTCATCTGACACCCGCCTCCCCCAAAAAACTTTCCTCTATCCCTATCTCATCTGATGATGACTGGGATTCTGGGGAAAGTCCAGTGGTCTGCAAGGGGGGCCTGGAGAATTGGGGAAAGGGCCTGGTGATCATTCATTCGTTTTCTATTATTATTTGTATTATTTTAAATTGTTTTTAGATTTTTAAGTGCCTTTTAAGGTCTTAAGGTTGTGCATTGTTTAATTGTATTTTAAATTGTATGTTTTTCTATGTTTTTAACTACATGTAGTTTTATTTGTAAGCTGCCCTGAGTTCCAGTTTGGAAAAAGGGCGGGGTAAAAATAAAGTTTCATTCATTCATTCAGATGGGCAACGGCCTCTCTCCTAAATGACACGGTGTGTCAGAGCCAGCCATGGGGAAGGCATGAGCACTCCACCACCTTGCCTCCAGAGTGCTCACCACCTCCAGAACCACCCCCAAACTTTCCTCTACAACAGCTCCTTAGTCCCAAGGACAAGTACTGAGCACAAGTACTTTTAACTGGAATAATAACCTGTCCCTTCCCTATTTCCCTCACCACCGGTCTATTTCTAGCTAAGGGTCACCAAGATGGTGCCCCTGCAGGCACCAGTATGCCCACCAGTTATTTCCTATGGTGCTGTCAAAAACCCACAATACACATGCTCTTCCTGCTCAGTTCCTGTTTACACTGGCTCAATCTCTCCTACACTGAACATGCCCCCTGAAGCACACCCACATTTCACTGGGTTCCACAGATGGGATGCCCACCTTCCCATCTGTTCTGAATAATGTATAGGTGCAAAGAGCTTCTTTTTGTGTGCAAGCATGACAGTGGTTTATGTAAGTGCCTTTTCCCTATTGATGGACAGCTGATGGGGGGCATGCCTGCACAATTTTGAGACAGCATTCGCTTGAACTTCCAAATGTACTCACTGCCCCAAAATGTTAATGAACTGTTCTAGCCTGTAATTCCCTTGGGTTAGGACATGTCCTTTGAGCCTTTGTAAAGTGTAGCATAAATAAAATACTCTTACATAGTACAAAGCCTGCATTGTTCCAACTGGGAGAAAGGGCGGGATATAAATCAAATAAATAATTACATCTCTCTCTCTCTCTCTCTATTATACACACACCACCTTAAATAAAAATTAATCATACCACTTAATCAAACAAAATTACTTCCATCATGGACCTCAAGAAGGCATATATATGGAATCTGATGGGTTGTCTGCCATCCCCACACTGACCAAACTTAGACCTGCTTAACTCCATCAAGGTAGCTTCATCATGTGCCCTGAAGTTGAAAGTACTATTTAAACCCATCCACCCTGATTATTATTGCAGAGTCTGAAGTCACTCACCGTGGGGACAGTTCTTCCCCTTTCGGCAAGGTTAATGATCCACCACCTTTATCCTGACCTTGACACTGGGGAAGGGGGTTGAGAATCACCCCTGTAGTTGGGATGAGCTTCAGGAGCTCTCCAAGCACCTCCAAAGCCCAACATTATGTCAGAAACAAACCCCAGTTTAGTGAACTGCTGAGAACAGCAAAACACAGGATTTGAACTCATCGCTCTAATGGCCCAATCCAAGCAAAAGCACTGTGCTTAAGCTATGCTTTCAATAGCAGTTTCACTGGAGGGCCCCCATAATGTCTGCACTGCACTTTAACACAAAGGCTCAGACCAAGGAGAAAAATGTATTTTATTTTGTTGAGCTCCTCATACAGGATGCCAAAAAATTACAAGCAAGTAGCTTGACCACAAGGAACTCAACGCATGACATTTACATCCAGTACAAAAGACAGCAGAGGACTGTCCATAGAAATTTTTTGTACCGCTGCCTAAGAAGTTATAATTGCTAACACAATTCTGGGTGGAGGGTGGGAGAAATCCCAGCACATTCGGTCAAACAGAAGTAGTTGTTTGTACAGAATATGGCACGTTAGTTGCACAAAAATTAGCCATCAAGCATGACAACATACTGCTCCTCTTCCCACTCACCCACCCTTCTATGTGAAAAATATTTTATTTACCTCAAACATTAAGGGGCACACATCAGCAATGGTGCAATTTCAAAAGAAAATGGACTGATGTTCCACAGAAGAGCCCACCTTACAGGATAGCGTAGGAGGAGAGGAAGCTACCATGCCAGCGGCCATCTAACAGGGAGGCTGCTACTGATTCATACTTAAAGCTGCTGTGGCAGGCTGGCTGCAAGGGGCTCACAAACAGAAGGATCGCAGCGGGCAGATATTGACCTTCACTTGAGATTGTCTGTATTGCTGCAGAATTCTCCTCCTGAATTCCTCTGGGGTTCCTGATCCATCACTATGTTGGCTCTATGCAAAGGTGGCTGTTCCGTAGCGGCTTAGGAAGCAGAATGGCATTCACACTAATGCGGGGGGAGGGGTGGACTGGCACAGTAACTTCAGATTCAGATGCAAGTGGCAGGGTCAACCTGGATCCCTGCAGAACTGCAAGCACTTGGTGGGGTGGGGGGTGCGCTGGATTTCTCCACTGGGCCAGGTACTTTATCTCTCCCCTATGCTCCTTCCTCTGGTAGTAGCAGCAGAGAGGAGAACTCTCTCTTGATCAGATCAGGGTCATTAAGCCTGAGACTGCAGATCTGGAATTACTTCAACACAGGGCAACAGAAAACTACAATAAGACTCGCTGGTAATAACTGAGGATCTTTCATGAAGAAACCTAAAAGGACCAACATGAACTGGGCACATTTCTGTCAGAACACTGAAGCAGTTTATTTTTACCAAGACATTTCCTACTGTGTGCAGTACAAACTGGTGCTCAGTGCACCAATGATAGGAGAGCGCACTTTGTCCTGTAGGACTAAGGATGTGTAAATGTACTTGCTTATACCACCAATTCTGAAAACACATAACAAGTCTGTGGCTTTGATGTTTCTTGCATGACTGATATTGCAACAGTACATTCCTTAACTCCAGCTCTAAACTTTACAATAGACAGCCGCGCCTGTGATTAACAGCGGGTAACCTCAGTTTCTGTCAATTTAATGAATTCTGCCAAGACAGAAAGGCACTGTGCAAGCCAAGAGGCGTGATGCCCCTGTGCAAAGGGATTTGAGAAGCTTCACAAGGAAACAGCCTGCTCTATTGAACTTCTTCATGAGAAATATAAAATAAATGTTTTGAATGCTTTGCAAATAAAAAACATAATGTTGGAACCAAATTAAACCAACAACTTCTGGCAGTTTCTGTATCTTTTTATCACAAGGGCATTACATGGCACAACATTTAGAGGGAGCAAATCACTGAAAGCTGCTGGTGTGGAATTGGCATCTGCTCATTTCAGGGAGACCATGGAAAGCATCTCTGAAATCAACAGGATTGTGCAGCAGCACTCTTGAGTCACCCGTACCCATCTTGCTTGCTGGCAAGCAAGTTTCAAAAAGGCAGTTTCAAAAAAGCAGCTTATGCGCACAGCCCTTTGTAAATATTGGCTAGAAGATCACTGCAAAACATGTCTTGCTGCTCCCACAAAATACGCATTTCAGAAATGTTAATGCTTGATTCCTGAAAAGACTGTGAGGCAGAGCTGAAGTTACTAGTCCACCTAATCAAAATATCTATGCAGCGTGAATCAGCACCATTCAAACCAATGCAGATGCTGTTTTGAGACCCGTATCGACCTATCTTCTTTACAAGTATATATTACAAGTTGATTAAATGTAACAGTTAAATCTTGTTTCTTGCAGAGGTCCTAAAAGCTGAATCTTTTGCTTTTTATGATTGATCAATTTCAACACTTGAGTGCAACACTGCTACTAGAAAATTACACATCTGGCAATGTACCGGAGGGTGGGGGTTCCCGACTGTGAAACATGGCATTGTTTTCACTTGCTGCCAATATCCTGCAAGGAAATCAGTGAAGCAGCCACTGCCCAATTCTAATCCAGTGAAGAAGCCCAATCCCCCTCCACTCACACTTTGCTGACCCTAACTTGCAACCAGAGCCAGTCCCATATCCCCAATCCCAAACTCTCCAGTAGCCAGCAAATGCTGTGCTTGCACTTCACTGCACGACCCCACCAGACACAACTTGGTGCAAGTGAAAGTTTTTAAAGGCAAAGTGAAGGCGTTTGGCCATTTCTCTTCCCCTCCTCACAACTGCAGCTACCAAACTGATTCCAGAGTAGATGGAGATTTATTTATTTAATAAATGTATATCCCTCCCTTCTTCCCAACAGAAGTTGCTGGTTCTCCTCCATCTACTTGTAACTTTTGAGACAAAGTGGTTAGAAAATTAGGGCAACTTGCATCAGAAAACTTTCTAATGCTCTGAGAGAGTGATCTAATCTATCATGTTCATTTTAATTGTATTTAGTGAACAAAGCTTAAAAAAAAGTTCCCTGTGTTAAGCTTTTGTCCCAATGCACCACAAGTATTTGATTTAAAATACAGGTATTTTCTCACATATTTGCTAGGGATAATCACTAAAAAAAAACTAATTACCCCTTTGAAACAGTCAAGTTAATCTAATATTGTATTTGCTATTGGCACTTATTCATTGTTACTAATGAATTTATGAAATGGACTATTTTCCATGGAAAAATAAAGCCCTGGAAAATATTCTGTCCTACATCCCTGCTACGACTAGATGCTCAAACGGGGACGATTCCTTTCAATAACCTCTCCAGAGCTGTGTGCGTATCGTGAGCTGCTTTAAGCACAATTTTTCATGGAAAGGCAGTATACAGATTAAATCAAAACTTAATCCAATCTCAACCTCACATTTGAAGCTGTCATGATAATGACTGCATGCAGAGCCAAAAACCACAGGGTAGTATTATGAGGGAACCCCACAGACACCAAGTCAGTAGGCTGTAATTTCAACCCCAAAGTGATTTCAACCCCAAAGTGATGTACCAACCATCCTTCCAACTGGCAAAAGGATTTGCTAGAAAAACCAGGGGCATTGCTGTCATACAGAAGCAGTGTTAGCCTGTGTAGAGCAGGAATTCTCCCGAAGGCATACAAACTGATATGCATCATATACCGCTGGAAAAGTTAGTCGGCAGCAAACTTTAAACACTCACCCGCTATACAGACTCTTAGGGATGTATCCAGTGCTAGTCCTACTTGAATCTGAACTTTTTGAACCAACTGTTTTGTTTTTTAACAGTCTATAATTGTAATGGTTTTTAATAGGCTTGCTTTACTGTATATTTTAAGTATTAGTATTTAAAATATTTTGAGGAAATTGCTTTATTGTGTATTTTAATTATGTATTAATTTTATAATAGGTTTTTATGCTTGTAAACTGCTTAGAAGCCATTATGGGTATGTAAGCAGTATACAAAACCAATAATAACAACAATAATACTTAAGGGTAGACCCGTTGAAATAAATAGACATGGCCAACTTGGAACCATTCATCCCAAAGGGCGTACTCTGAGCAGGCCTTAGTTGGATACATCCCTCAATTTTTGTCCTCCCAGCCATCAAATGTGCATCTCAACCATGTAAAGCCACAATGAAACTACGAATCTTGTGATACCTTCTCCAATTCGAAATAAAAAAATGTGCAAGGAGCACTTTCTTCATTATCTATTCAATTTATACCCCATCGTCCCTCCCAAAGAAGCCCATGTTTTTTCATGACAAAAAGACACTATAAAACAGATTTTAAAAAACATGGCATTTTGGTAAGTGTGCATATTATTTCCAAACATTTTAAGTCAATCTCCATAAACTAACAGCATCTCTCTTATCAGGAAGCTGTGTGCACGTCCTGTCCCTCATAACCTCAAACATTACTTTGCTAGGTTTGAGGGTCTCCTTCCTACTTCCAGGACTTGATCGGAAACACCTTGTGCTACAGCTGTTCTGCCCATTTTAGAGATGAGGAAATGTGGTCTATGGTCAACCAACTGCTCTTTTTTGTGTGACAGACAAAGCAGTAAAGATGAAATTGCATCTTCAACTTCAACAGCACCATCTGCAAAGCCAACAATGTACTTCTTGCCTGATCATACAACTGTTTATGTTACATAACCCCAAAGCATGGAAAAACTTTATTAGATTACAGTTGTGCTGCCATCATGCTTTGGAAGTTCACCCTATACAGTTAATGAGAACCATCCTTCCAACAGACACTGACCATGCTGGATCTCAGAGCTATAGCCAGCATCCTTACCAGTGCATTCGGGCACCTTGCTCTCATTTCTAAAATTGGCAGTATATCTGCAACACACTTAAAAATAGTAAGGAACCATTAAAGGTTCCATTTGGGTAATCACCAATATGGAATCCATAAACTGGCAAAAGCATTTCTATATTTCACTTCTGAGATGTCTTTCTTTGTAAGCCTCAACGTTAGGGATAAGGAGCCTGTGAGCCTCCAAATGTTGGTGATCTGCAATTCCCACCACCCCATGCTGGCTGGTGCTGATGGGAGGTAAAGTCAAGTCGCTTTGAGACTTTTACTGTATAAAGCAACAACATCTGGAGGGCCACAGGCTCATCCTGATCCCTGCCCTAAATGTAACTTACTGTATTGATGAGGTACTGTAGTTGCTTTCACCCAGCTTAAACACAACCAGAAATTCAAAATATATGTGGACGTTCTAGGTCCAAGCAATCAGTATCTTGTGAATAGCTCTTCTTCTGTGGTGGCCAGTGCAACAACTCTTTAAGAATGGCACATTACTATTTCCATAGCCTCCAAAGCACAAATTGAAAAGACCAGAGAGATGGTCAAAATCAGAGCAAGACAAGAAAGAGAGATACACAAGCATGAGGCTCCCTTTATAAAGAGTTGTCTTTTTTCCCCCTCCATTTCCTCTAAAAACTGCAGAACTTTCTAATATTAATCGTTTGCAAATGGCATCACAGTAATAAGAGGAAAAGCTTAGCTAGATTACAAAGATACAGTTCAATCATGCATGGCTGCAAGACAAATAGCCAAGAAAAACGGTAACACAACTGACAGAAGTTATCATCGAAGAAGTCAAAACACAGAAATCACAACAAACTCAAACTGCCATGAAATATTATACAAGTTACAAAAAAGGCGAGGGGGAAATGAAGTGTAATGTTGCTTGAAACTTTGCTATTAACATCCCTCCCCCACCTCGGTAGGTGCTTGTTATCATGAATGCTCAACACCATGGCTACAATCATGCCAAAGGTAAGTACTTTAAGTCCCACTGAATATGCACATGCTTATATTTTCCCACTGAAATCAATGGGTTATAAGAGCATTTAAGTTCGGCTACATGGTGCCCCCAATTTGAGGTGAAACCTTCCCAAATAAGTTACCAACAGATGGAGTATCAAAGCAATCCTTACAACTAGTAAATTAACTATTAAATATACATTTCCCCCAAAGATTGTTCGGCTCATGCATTCACAACTTCTTAGAGTCACTGATTCTTGTCAAATCTACACTTACTTCTCGACAAGCTGCAAACAGAACCCTTGCCCGACTGAGACTGTGTGTCTAAACACAGCTTCTAAAGTTACATCAAAAGCCTTCAGATATACAGGGAACAATCCAAACAACGTTAAGCTCTTTTAAGACCCACCAATTTCACTGAGAGAGATTTACACATGTGCTTAACCCTACACAGAAGTCCACAATGACCTCCGAATGAGCTCACATTTCTTAACTCATTTTGCATACAAACCACACTTGGCAAGTGTATCTTGGAGTTAAAAAAAGGGGTTGATTTAAAACATGACCTGAGAACACTACTTTTCTCACAGACTACATTTTCTACTTTTAAAAACCAAGGTCTTCTTTCTGACAGTCCTTACACACATTGCCAAAGGTTTCACACAGGGCTAGATTTCATTCTTTACATACCCTGAGAAGATACGACATTAAAGCAATTCCTAAAGACGGAAGGTTATTGCACAAGTTGTGCCAAGAGTAGTTCTGCTGTTGGGAAGTTTTATGATCTTCTGCCTGTCTTTATCAAATTAATACCTGAGACAGGGGCGCACCATAGCTACATGTCCATTAATTCCTGACAAGTGTAAGAGCATTTACATCAGATGTACACAGATTTTAACTACACCTTGCAGAGAAGCAAAATGCAAGGAACGCAAACAAATGCCAACACCTGCCACATGAAGCAGAGCCCACAAATTCTGCTTCTTTATTTTTAAAAACACAAACAATTCAAAGTTCATGCTAAGTTTGTAATGACTTGATTTACTATTCTTGCAAAACAAGTGGCTTTACTAAATGTTGATGGTGGCTGAGCATTTCTGAACAGATTTAAACACACTATCCACTGGAAAACACAGGAATTGGATCTAGCTACCTCATTAGTGTTCCAACGGTGCCTTTCTTTTGGTAAACTGGAACATTTTGGTAGACATTCAAGCAGCTTTTTCGGTAAAAATATTTTTACATGACTTCCATTGCTGTTTCCATGATCATCTACAATAAAGAAAAAAATATAATACATTAGAAACAAGACTTAGAACTTTGACATATTCCTCCTCTCTGATGCAAAAGGTCCAGCTCATACACACAGAGAGCGAAAAAATTCAGCTCCATAATTTTTCACATTAAAAATGCCACTTGTGACTAGTATACTGGAATTATGGATACTGTATGGCTCCAATGCTTCAGGCTTGGATTGGAGCAGTCACTGAAGCTCATACTTTAAAAAATGGGAACTAGAAAAGTTTCCAGTGCTCTACATCAACTGGGATCCAATTATCCAAGGGTTCTTCTCGGCTTACTTGTTGTGGTATGCTTGGAGAGAAACAAAGCATGAGTGTTAGTTCACACGTAATGCTAAGCCAGCTTCTGGTTTGTTTCCCTCTTGGCATGACAAAGGCAGGAATGGGGGAGGAGTGAAGCAGAACTAATGAGCATGAAGTGCCAGCACACGGCTCAGTTTCATTAAGCCACAGCTTATTTTCAACTGTGGTTCAACGTGATATGCAAACTGGGCCTCCATATCACTGATTAATTTTAGTAAACAATGCATTTTTAGAAATGAAAACGCTCCATAGAAAAATATAGTAGCAAACATTTTTCTGCCTCACATCACTGCACTTGTATAACCATGATATCCCAATTCAGCCTGGCCACGGCAAACTATTCCAGTCCACAGCAGCCACATGGCCATTGCAGGACCGCTGGGCCACAAAATCTCCCAGATGCCTAGCTTCCTGGAACATGGCTACCTCTGTTGATAGGTGGAGACTTAACCCAAGGCACTATGAGGGAAAGATGTGAAGGCTGGGGGGGGATACAGGGGGGGCGTTTTTTCCTAAAAAAAACATTGTGGATTATGAAATATCTTCTTTTAGAATAATGAATAAACTGTTTAAGACAAGGTGTTCATATATTTATTTATTTATTACATTTATATCCCGCCCTTCCTCCTAGAAGGAGCCCAGGATTATTTCCGCCAAAATGATTTCAAAAACCAAACAATGAGAGTATGTACGGTTTCTGATCATTACAATTCTTCTACACTGACAAGCAGCAAGTCCTGAGTTGCACATTGATACTACAGTTCTCAAATGCAAGCGCAAGGTGCAATTCTGCCTCTAGGAGCCAGTGCCATTGGCCCAAGAGGTGGAAGAAGGATTCAATGCTTTCTTTGTTTGTCTTGGCATAGTTGGTGAATCTGTTTCTTGACAAGGCCTCAAAGTACAGGGAGTGGGAGAAAGTACAGAGCAACAAAAAGCAGAAAGCAATAATGGTAGAGAAAACACAACTGAATAAATTCCATGTAGTATATACACTGAGTCTTGGTGCCCCCACCCGCCCTCTTCTTCTCAGCTCTTTCGAAGGAGATGAGTGCTTTATATCTACTTGACACGGCGGAGGACTGGAGGAGACATAATAATTTTCAAAATACATAGTAATTGTATTTGTTTTCCGTTTTTAAATACGTTTTTAGATGTTTTATTGTTTGCATGTTTGCCACCTTGGGCTTCTTTGAGAGGAAGGGTGGGATATATATTTCATAAATAAGTAAATAGACAAATATAATGTTGATGCTTTCTTCTCTTTTTATTGCTTTTTGCTTCTCCTCATGAACTGGCACAAGCCAAGAGATGCTGCTTCACTTCTTACAGTTCAGGAGCTTGTAGCTCAATTTGGAACAGAAATGTTTAAAAAATCATTATCTGAATAAACTGTACTTCTAATGTACCAAATGTGGTAATTTTATGGGCAAACCAAGTTATACATTATACATTTTATGTTCCTAAAGTAACAGTGGCTTTTGATCTGTAAAGGGTACTAAAAAGCTCTTTTTAAAGTTGTTTTGTTTTAATGTATTTTAAGGGCTGTTCTTATGATGTTTTGATGTGTTTTTATCGCTTTTGTTGCCACCCTGGGCTCCTGCTGGGAGGAAGGGCGGGGTAAAAATCAAATAATAATAAATAAATAAGATAAGTACATGCATATTTTTCCATTTCCCCCAAAAATTCCAGATTTTTTTTTCTAGGGAAACAAACCTTCCCTGCCCCCATGGCTTCAAACTTTCCAGAAATTTTATATCTCTACAATGAAGCTGGAAAACTGTACACCTGCGGGCAGGGTTTATTCTTTTAAACTTAAATTACTATAATGACTACACAGCACCTACCGTTCAAGGTGCTACAGAAATAGCAAGAAAAGGACAATATGGCCCATATTTGTTTAATGTAAGATCTGCAAGCTACACCTAAGTATACATTTGGATAAGAAAAACAAAAAAACAAAGAGGAACATGGAAGATTTAAACTTAGGTGCAGTACAAGTAACCTAGCAATGAATTCCTCTACAATGAACTTTACCAATGCTTCTGGTGTGGGTTGAGTATATTTGAGAATGTGTTAGAATGCCACATCTGAACCTAAAATAAGGCTGGGTAATAAATTTAGTAACGAGAGGCATTTCAAATGGGCTGCATTTAATTTGCAGATACGGGGAAAAAACAGAAATAACATCTTATCCCATTACAAACAGACCATCTTCAGCTGACATTTCCAAATGTTTTTCTACCTTCAGTCTTAAACAGGGAATCAATCTATGTATTCAGTTCAGCCTAAAAGATGCCCAATTTACCAGGATAGAGCAAACACCATCTGTACATCTTATAAAGCTATTAATGCCACACTGCGCCTAATGATGGAAGGGCCAGCAAAGGCCTCTTATCCATTTCTAGCCCCACAAATCTTTTTTGATATGATTACCACTTTGGTTGGAAGGGTGAAAAAGGTTAGAACTAAACAGTCACACTCATTTTGAACTTTACATACCGAACTTTTCATTTCATGCACACAGTGGACAAACTCGAACACAGAGCAGCAGACCACAACTGAATTCAAATTTGGAACAGCAGCAACATATCATTTTTTTTAAAAAAAACACAATCAATACAGCTCAAACAGAATCACAATTCTCATGACAAAGTAACGACTACACATCGCAGTAAGGCATTGTTCAAAATAACTATCTTGGGTGTAGAACACTAAGCTCAAACTCAACAGTTCTTCACTGACATCAGCGGGACTAAAAAATGTTAGAATCTGACTGGACACACTCCATGTCTTGTGAATAATTCTTCTAAACCCCAAGGTACAAAGGTGTTAAAAGTCCAAATAGGAAAGGGTAAAGGCCAACCAGCAAAAGTCCATAAAATGTTCTGATTACAAAGCAGCTTGAAAAAATAAAATACAACACATAAAAACAATTTAAAACCAGAAAAACTTAAATGACAGTACAAATTATATAAAATGCATCTCCAGCAACATATTAATGATCAAATGCTACCCACCCTGCTCGAAGATGAGCACCACCATAGGAGGCAACATTAACCCGAGGCCACCTGGGTAACCCAAAAAGTCTTGGTGGCCTGGTGTCTAAAAAGTTACAAAAATGGCACCAGGAGCACCTCCTAAAAAGAGATAGGGCTACCACTAAAAAGGCCTGTTATCATGTGGCCACTTCCGCACCTCCCTCAGGTGGGGCACAGGAGAAGGGCCTCTGATGAAGACTGCAGGATCCGGGCTAGTTCATATGGGGAGAGGCAGTCGTTGAGGTATTGTGGTATTGAGCTATAAAGGGCTTTCAAGGTCCAAACCAGCATAGATTTGGATCTGTAGACTTTACCTATCAAATCTTTGGTGCACAGAATTTTTTACTTTTTGAAATTTATATCCCACAATGGGGATCCATAAAAAAGACCCTCAGTTCAGTTTAACAATATTTTATTTAATCCTATAAACAGTTGTTTACACAAAGGCTTGAAATCCCGTACGTACCCAACCATTACTGCATTCTGCAAAGAGGGCATCCTACAGATACCATTCTATCAGGAGGTCCATTCCACATGATGCTGGAATTTGGCCTTTGGAACTCCCTTCCATTGCATTCTTTCAACAAGCTTCCAAACTCTTTATCCCAGTTGGTATCTGTTTTGTATTTGAATTGGTTTTATGTATGGGCTGTTGTTGTTTTAAACTGTTTTTATATTTATAATTGCTTTTTAAGATTTTTTTATATATTATTTAAGGCATTTATATACCACTCCTCAGCAGACCTCACAAAGTAGTTTACATAACATACACGCACAGAATAAAACCATATAAAACATTAAAATCAGAAATCAATTAACTACTGCAGTAATATACTATCTCAATGGCCTGAATAAGCCTGGTGACATAGAAATGTTTTCAGCAGGCGTTTAAAATGTGCAATTGTTTTAATGCTTTTAATATATCATGAATACTATTCTTGCAATTATTTATAATTATTGCCCACCCTTCACCACTGGTCTCCAGTGCGAGTTACAAATTTAAAATACAATTAAAAGCCATTAAAACCATTTCATTCACGGGTGTAGGGTGGGTCCTGAAAACATTCATCTCAAATACTGATTCACCAAAAACTGTGAAGATGGCAGACACACCTCCACAGGGAGGGAATTCTACAACTTTGTGGTTCTCTGTACTTTGTGGTTCGTTTTATTGGATTTTATTGCATTTTGTATTAATCTGTTGTTCACCGCCCAGAGAGCTATGCTAGTCGGGCGGTATATAAATTTAATAAATAAATAAATAAAAATAACTCAGGGGATGCCACAGAGAAAGCCTTCTCCCAGGCCACCAACCCCCAAACTTCTGAGGGTGGCAGAATTACCAAGATCTCCTGAACTTAACACCTGAGAGGGTCTGCAAGGAAACAGATGGCCTCTGTATGTAACTATATATGTAAATGTTCTATATATGCTAAAATATTGTAAATCACTTCAGAATGCCGTACGGAAAGCTATTCACAAACGAATAAATATAAGTATTATACTGGCTTCTATGACCGCGGAGATCTACACATGTAATTATGTCCAACCTACAGCCAATTCTAACTTTACAAAAGCGACACACTTGCACTGCTTGACTGCTCTTCCCAATGCTATGAGAAACAGCTATGTCAGGTCAAGTCTTTTGCTTCCCCTCTTACCTCACATGCTCAGACCAGGACAGAAAAAGGTAAAAGTTATGTTTTAGAACTAAACATTTGTCACACAAGATCAGGTGCCAGGCAGGAAGCCACCCTCCAAATCAGCAGCTAGGATTTGAATACAAACAGTGAAAAGTATTTAATGGAATTTACTGCTTTTTGGTAGAATCACCAGATTGTTCCTTTAAGCAATTCTGGAGTTCAGCAAAGTATTTTCGAAAGAAGGAATAAAGATGTCATTGGAAACACACTGCGGCACTATTATCCAATTCAAGACATTTCTCCAGAAGTTTGGAAAAAATAGTATTTTGGACTAAGCATCTTGCCATTTATCTACCTCGCACAGTTCATCTGGATCACAAGCAAGTTGATGATTCCCATCAAGTTCTTGCCTACATAATAGCAAGGTGATTTCAGTCTCCATGCTGAGGTTGCCTCTAGTGTTCCAGCTCGGGACTTCATGGCCTCCATGACGACCATGGGGCTGTCTCAAGTTGTCACTGGCCCCACACATAGGACAGGGCACACCCTCGACTTGGTTTTTGCTCCAGATGGAGGAAGGGGTGGTCTGGAGATAGGAGGTGTATGTCACCCCACTGTCATGGTCAGATCACTTCCTGGTGAAGTTTAGACTTATGGCTCCGATCCTTCCCTGCAGGGATGGTGGACAGATTAAGATGGTCCGCCCCCAGAGACTAATGGAATCCACAGGATTTGCTCTGGGGAGTTCCCAGTAGATAGAGCAGATGACCCTGCTGAAGCCCTTGTCATGCTGTGGAACAGCAAGGCGCATCAAGCTCTTGACATGGTTGCCCCCGAGCGCCCTCTCCGGCACTGTGGAGCCCGGCTTGCACCTTGGTACACCAGTGAGCTAAGGGCAATGAAACAGGCTGGATGACAGCTAGAGCACAAGAGGCGAAAGACGTGCTGTGAGGCTGATCAGGCACAAGTAAAACATCATAACTATGCCTACTGTGTGGTGGTGAGGGCGGCGAAGAAGGCCCACTTCTCTGCCTCCATCGCATCCTCAAGTAGCCGTCCAGTGGAGCTTTTCCGTATTGTCAGGGGTCTGTTGACATCCACTCCAGGAAATGGAGTCTTAGACCCTTCGGAGGCTCACTGTGAATTGTTTGCAAGGCACTTTGAGGGTCAAGTTGCTCGCCTCCATAGCAGACTTGATGCCCCATCCACATCTACTGTAGTCCCCAATGAGATGTCCAGTGCAATTTCTTGGGAACAGTTTCAGTTGATGCGGCTTGATAATGTAGACAAGGTGCTTGTAATGATGCGGCCAGCAACATGTCCTCTCGACCCTTGCCCTTCTTGGCTTATTAAAGCTTGCTGAGGGGGTCTGACCAAGTGGATCCAGGGTGTGGTGAATGGATCACTGCGGGAGGGAGTAGTTCCAGCTGCCTTGAAAGAGGCGGTGATCCAACCACTCTTGAAAAAGCACACCCTGGACCCAGCAGTTTATGACAACTACCGACCGGTTGCAAATACCCCCTTCTTAGGGAAGGTGATTGAGAGGGCTGTGGTGCAGCAATTGCAAGTACTCTTAGATGAAACAGATTATCTTGACCCATCCCAGTCTGGGTTCAGGCCTGGTTATGGGACTGAATCGGCCTTGGTCACCCTGATGGATGACCTTTATTGGGAGAAGGACAGGGAGAGTGCAATCCTGTTATTCTTACTTGATCTCTCAGCGGCTTTTGAAACCATGGTCAGATACCTTCCGGGCCGACTTGGTGAGATGGGTACTGGAGGCACTGTTTTACAGTGGTTCCAATCCTATTTCCAGGGTCACTCTCAGAGAATAGCATTGGGTGACTGTCTTTCAGCCCCCTGGCAGTTGTGCTGTGGGGTGCCTCTGGGTACCATCTTGTCCCCCACGCTGTTTAACATCACTATGAGGCCCTTGGGAGCAGTCATCAGGAGCTTTGGGGCAAGGTGTCAGCAGTATGCTGATGATACCCAACTCTATTTCTCCGTAACAACTGAATCAGGAGAGGCCGTGCAAGCCCCGGACCGCTGCCTGGACTCGATGGTGGGCTGGATGAGGGCTAATAAACTGAGTCTGAATCCTAGCAAGACGGAGGCACTGTGGGTTGGTGGTTCCTGAGTTTGGATAATTGGTCACTTGCCTGCTTTGGATGGGGTCGTACTGCCTCTGAAAGAGTAGGTCCGTAGTCTGGGGGTGCCCCTGGATCCATCTTTGTCGCTAGAGGCCCAGGTGACCACCATGGCTAAGAGTGCCTTTTACCAGCTTCGGATGGTAAGATAGCTGCAGCCATTTCTGGACCGGGGTAGCCTGGCCACTGTTGTCCACGCACTGGTAACCTCCAGGCTGGATTACTGTAATGGGCTCTATGTGGGGCTGCCCTTGAGGTTGGTCCGGAAGCTGCAGCTGGTGCAAAATGTGGCAGCGAGACTGCTCACTGGGGCAGGGTATTGCCAACATGTAACCCGGCTGCTGAAAGAATTGCACTGGCTGCCCATTTGCTACCGGCCCAAGTTCAAGGTTCTAGTTTTGGTGTGCAAAGCCTTATACAGCTCAGGACCAGGATACCTGAAAGACCGTCTTACTCCTTATATACCCAGTCAATCACTGCGCTCTGCAGGTGAGGGCCTCCTGCAGATGGCATCTTATCAGGAGGTTCGTTCTGCACAATATAGGAAACAGACCTTTAGTGTAGTGGCACCTACCCTGTGGAATTCCCTCCCCTTAAATATTAGACAGGCGCCATCTCTACTATCTTTTCAGCGTCTTTTGAAGACTTTCCTCTTTCAACAAGTCTTTTAAGTTGAGACCTATCCCAGTATGCGTCTGTGTTAGAATTACTGTTAATATGTGTTAATATGTGTTTTTTTAATAATATTTTAATATTAAATATAATAATAATAACAATAATAATAAATAATATTTTAATGTTTTTAACCCTTTTTTAAAAGATGCTTTTAAAGGTTTTTAAATGTTTTTAATGTTGTTCTGTTTTAATGTATTTTAAGGTCTGTTATGGTGTTTTAAAGTGTTTTTAGCATTTCTGTTTGCTGGCCTGGGCTCCTGCTGGGAGGAAGGGCGGGATATAAATCAAATAATAAATAAATAATGTGATAGGAGAACTCCCCAATGCAATTAACTGCTACTACCTTTGCAAAGTATGCCCCTTCTCTGTTCATTTTCACAGCGGGTGTGTACACTGAGGGAGAAGGTGCAGTGTGGTGGGGTGTCAAAGCACAGCATTCACACCACACTGAACCAAACACCACAAGGCTCAAGTATCTGAGAAGGCTGCCTCCTTCCCTTCAGGTCTTCAGTAGAGGAGGCCAGCCATCCTCAAAGTTCGAGGGGCGGTGGTCCAGGAGAGGGCATTCCCTAAACTGTAGAATTCCTGTTCCCACAGAGGTGCATCTGGCACCTTCATGAAAATGTAGCTCTTTACCCTGGCTTCAGCATCCAAGATATACCTTTTAGGACTCACCACAGTCTCTTGATTATAATGTTTTAACTGCTTTCAAAATTGCATTTTTAAATGCTGTAACTTGCCCTGGGACCTCATGCTGAAGGGCAGGTAAGAAATGTTGTTGTTGTTGTTGTTGTTATTATTATTAGAAGGAGGAGGAGGAAGAGGGAGACGAAGAGGAAGAAGAAGAGGTTTCCAATCAGTTTACACATGAGACAAGACCATATGCATGGAATGAACTGCACAGGTTAGAAGTCTGGCTTAAATCACAGAGTAAGATCAAAAACATCTAAGATTATTATTTAATAAGTAAGTTGTGAGTGGATAGAGAGAGAGAGAGAGAAAGAATCTGAAAGCAGCAATAGAGCTAAAAATAGCCATCTGGGTGAAAGACTGCAAGCTCAACCTGTGCTTGAAAACAAACAAAGCAATACCAGGGCAGTTCTCAGCTCCATGCAGCCTAGCTGGCCTTTTTTGTACAAGCCCTGGAGCGACTGCATTTGTACCATTTAGCTTTGCTTCTAGGCACTCGTTTTTCAAAGACTGCAAAATGATTTTCTTGCTTTTCACAGAGCATGTGGCTTTAACAATAATTATGGAAAAGCTAAAGTAGTAAGAGATAGGAATCTACAAGTGTAGAAAGAAATAAAAACGTTAAGAGTAGAACTATCCAGAATAATGTGATAATTAGAATAACCTCTATAGTAGAAGACATTCCAAAATGGTGTTATGTTGTGAGGTAGCAGGCACCCTATCATGGAACTCTGCCAGGATTTCCCCAAGCTGGTGCCCTCCAGATGTTTTGGACTACAACGCCCATCAGCCCCAGGCAGGGAAGACGACTTACAGACAGCAAACAGTAGGTATGATATAATCCAGCAATTTTAAGAGAGAGCAGGAAGATGATAACACATGCATAACATGGAAGGAATGCTGAAAATAAGACCACTGGTGGGGCTCAGAGGGAACACCCCCATTCCCCAAAGTAACAACTGCAGTTCAAGAGAAGCCTCCCCACTCAATCCTTGAAATGCTAATACTAGTTCAAATCACCTGCGTGCAACAAATCCTTTTAAAGGCGGCTAGTTTAGAGCTAGCTGCATGAAGTTTCAAGTTCAAGATGTCTCCCCTGAGGCAGTGTAACCCCCCAAGGGATTACTAAAAAGTCAGAAAGAAGAATTCTCCCAAATGTTTTCACACCTCAATATGGCTGTGTACAAGGTGCACCAAAATTTGTAGGGAGCATGTGCCTTTCAGGTGGACAGCACCAACCCTATGCTTCCAAGAAATATCAAAGCAAGACTCAAGAAAAAAAAACTGTACATTTTAGAATTACAGAACAGTATAATTGGAAGGGGCCAATAAGGCCATTGAGTCCAATGCAGGAATCCAAATTAAATCAACCCCAACAGAGGGCTGCCAGGTCTCTGGTTTTCATCTGGAGACTCCAGACTTCTGGGGTCCTCTCTGGATAAGACACCTTAATCTCCGGACTCTCAGCTTTCATTAATAAAAAAAAAGGTTTTAGGTGGCCTGGTTCACGAGATATACACCAAAACATCGGCCACCGATCCCCTCAACTTCTGTAAAATGATCTCTTAGCTGGCTGCTCTAACCTTGCCCTTTCAGGTTCGTAGCCAGTAAGTCAGGGTTGTGATTCACAAAGGATTTCTGGGCCTCCAAGCAGTACATAGACCCCATTGCAAAGGTGGAAACTGTTTTTTTTCCTGTTTATCCAAAAATCTCATAAATTGAGTAGGTATATCGCTTTCAGCAGCACCAAAAGTCATTTTTACTCTTGTGTGCAGGAGTCAAATAAGTTTAAATTTTCCTGGGCTGTTGAAGAGAGCAGTGTTTTGAAAACCTTCCCAACATGAAGCTTTAATCCAGCACTTGCTTTTCTGGGACTAAAGCTGCAATACTAATCCTATACAGCTGGAGTAAACCCCACTGAATTCAATATGATTTACTTTTGAGTAGACATGATTAGGATTATGCTATGAATTAATGGGACTTTTGAGTGAACATAGAAAAGGATTGTGTTTGTGTTGTAAATCTTTCTCTCCCCCTCCAATCCTATTTTTTAAAGCAATAAGGCAGGGCTTACATAGGTATCACTGCTTTTATTATGTGGGAAACTAATATTGGTTTTTATTAACATGTTCTGCAATCACCAACTGGTTTTTGACAATAAACTATTATATGGGGTGTATGGATTTTTACTGTGTGTGTGCGTGTGTGCGTGTGTGCGTGCGTGCGTGTGTGCGTGCGGTCTTCCCAACTACCCTGTGATGTAGAGTTGGTGACTGGAAACCAAGACAGCTGACAACAAGAAATAAATCTCTTCTTCCTTGGGGTGTCAATGTTTCCCCTCTGTTTTCATCCTGAGGGGGAGATTAGGTTGAGAGATGGAGAGCAGCCCATGGTCACCTAATAAACTTTATAGCTAATTTCCATTTTAAAAAAATTAAAACAATGTATGTGCAGGCAAAGTTTAAGTGGATCCACACAATACATTTACCTCACATTTAAAGCGCATGACCTCCCCCAAAAGAATCATGGGAAGTGTAGTTTCCCCCTTCAGTTATTGTTTCCACCACCCTTAACTACAGTTCCCATGATTCCGTGGTGGGATTCATGTATTTCAAATGTGTGTTTAATGTGCTTTAAATGAATGGTGTGGATCTGCCCTAGGTATGATGTTCATTCATTAGTGAATTGAAAAGAACAATTTAAAAAGATACTTTTTTTAAACAGGGGAAGGGCTGCAGCTCAGTGGCAAGGCATATGCTTTGCATGCAAAGGTCCAAAATTCAATTTCTGGAAAAGACTATTGCCTGGAATCCTGGAGAGCCAAAGCTGGCCCATGTCATCAGTACTGAGTAGATGGTACCAAATGGCTTGAGTCAGTATAAAGTAGACTCCTTTGTCCCTAAAAATGGAAAGAGAACCAAGGGCCGCAGTGACGCTAACATTTATTTATGTATTTTATTTACAATATTTATATACTGCTTTATTGTAGAAAACCTCAGAGAGGTTTACAGAAAACATGAAAATACAGTTATTGGCAAAAACAGTTAAAGACAGGTATTTAAAAACATTCAAAATAATAAAACCAACAATGAGTTAAAAACAGATAAAAGACACAATAGCTTCTACCTGCCTGGGCGGGCTTGCTGAAACAAACATGTTTTTAATAGGTGCTGAAAAGAGTACAATGTAGGTGTCTGCCTAATGTCAATAGGCAGGGAGTTCCAAAGTGTAGGTGCTGCCACACTAAAGGACTGACTTCTTACAAGAGCAGAACAAGTACTATGTGCCACCCGTAACAGGGAAGGCAAATCTTGAACTTGGCCTTGTAGCAAATCAGCAACCAGTGCAGATTTCAGAGACCTTGTTCAGATCTTGTAAGTTCCGGTCTGTAGCTTCCTTTATGGAATCAATCCATCTCCTGTTTGGACTTCCTCTTTTTCTACTCCCTTCTGGTTTTCCCAGCATTATTGTCTTTTCTAGTGAATCCTGTCTTCTCATTATGTGTCCAAAGTAGGATAACCTCAGTTTCATCATTTTAGCTTCTAGTGATAGCTCTGGTTTAATTTGTTCTAACACACAATTATTTGTCTTTTTCGCAGTCCATGGTATCTGCAAAAGCTCTCCTCCAACACCAAATTTCAAAGGAGTTCATTTTTCTCTTATCTGCCTTTTTCACTGTCCAACTTTCACATCGATACATAGAGATCAGGAATACCATGGTCTGAATGATCCTGACTTTAATGTCCAGTGATATATCTTTGCATTTGAGGACCTTTTCTAATTCTCTCATAGCTGCCCTACCCAGTCCTAGACTTCTTCTGATTTCTTGACTATTGCCTTACAACCAGAGATGCAACAACAGTGGTTCCATGTGCTCCGCTCAACCCATGTGCTCCGCTCAACCCATTTAAACCCACTGATAATGCACCTTCTTGGTTGCATGATGGTTTGTTTCTTGCCCAATAGTGGTCAAAGAGAATTCCATATTGGGAAGTGTGGCTGGCAATTATTGTTGTTCCCAAGCTGTTGTCTGTGAAGTTAGACCAACCCATATGCACTTTCTCCCTGTCAATTATTACTCAATGGAATTGGGTTGGCTGTCAAAGTGAGTTTATAGCAGCTCACAGTGAG
Organism: Rhineura floridana; assembly: GCF_030035675.1. NCBI lineage: Eukaryota > Metazoa > Chordata > Lepidosauria > Squamata > Rhineuridae > Rhineura > Rhineura floridana. The sequence continues at coordinate 13,270,963 of NC_084497.1, forward strand.
ACAAAAAAGGGTCGAGTATCTTCTTACTCTTACTCATTGCTCAGACCTCTTTCTGAAGTGAAAGGTCAAATCTGTAAAGACATTTGGAGCAGCCATGTTAAAAGGTAGGGGCAGGGCATTCCAGGCAGGGGGTTGCCAACCCTGCTTGGATATGGATATCTTTGCAGAGGATCCCTTGTCAAGCTTTACCAACAGCACAAACCAAACCATATCTACTCAGAACCTATTGAGCTCTATGGGGCTTAGTAAGTGTGTTAAGAATTGTATCCTTCAAGGGGATCCATATTTACTCTTGAGTGCTCCCATCTAACATCTCCACAACTCTAGGCTCCTTTCTTCCTACAATGGCCTTTTGGTGACTGGCCTGGCCTGAGGGCACTTAAACTCTTCTTATAAGAAGCAAGTAGGCTAGATTAAGTGTTCCCTACGCAGGCTCCATCTTTTAGCGAAGACTTCTATCGTAATTGCAAATTAGAGAAATGTTTTTGTTTTAACTGTATGCTCCAAGCAACCAGGGCTGTCAGAGACAATTTTGGGTGCAGTTGGAGTCGGTAGAAATGTACTGACTCAGACTTCAAAATAAAAACTTATAATATTGGTGTTCCTTATAAACTTGGTGTTTCTCTGGAAAGAAATAGTGTTTTAAAAATAGTGATTGAAGAAGCCCTACTAAAAGGAAGAACTTAAAAAAACTCTCAAGGGACGCTTTGTATTTCTTAAAATGGATGCCTGCCATGCCACACAGTGAACTATTTTGCCACCAATGTCCGATTTGTTTGTGACAAGAATGAAATAGTTACCAAGACACTGGCAGTAAAAAACACAGAAGCACATCCCACCAGCGATTTTCTCCAGGTATTAGTGGAAAAGGTTCTGCAATATTATGAACTTAAAAAAGAACAAGTTCTTTGTATTGTAACTGACAATTCTTCAAACATGCTAAGTACAATTAAACTAATGAATGCAGATAATGAAGGTGACCAACAGCTAGAAGAACACTTCAGAGATACAGGAATGTCTGAATTTGAAGAGCACGCTCCTGCAACTGAGGAACAAACTGAAGTTGCTACAGAACAACAACAAAATGATGATCCTGAAACGTGGTGGTGAGGAAATGCCTTGTGCTACCATAATTTGTTATTACTAGTTAATATACATTTGCCATTTATGAAGGAGTCGGAATCGGACAGAAGAAAAATAGAGGAGTCGGAGGTTTGGCGTACCGACTCCACAGCCCTGCAAGCAACTGTGGTTAATGCTTCATGACATCACAAGGGCCCACCTGTGTGACATCAGTAAGGCTCGCCCCTGAAATCTCAGGGTTTGAGATGCTTCTCACCTGGCAACCCTAACCCAGTTCCCTCTTCAATGTTGGAGATCCCACCACCTCCCTAGGTCATTGGTTCCATTGTCGTACCACTCTAACAGTTAAGAGGTTTTTCCTGATGCCGCAGTCGAAATCTGGCTTCCTGCAATTTGAGCCCTTTATTCCGTGTCCTGCACTCTGGGACGATCGAGAAGAGATCCTGGCCCTCCTCTGTGTGACAGCACTCTTCAAGTACTTGAAAGGTTACCATATCTCTCCTAAGTCTACTCTTCTCAAGGCTAAACATGCCCAGTTCTTTCAGTCTCTTCTCATAGGGCTTCTGAACCTGCTCCAGCAACTGGTATTCAGAAAGCACATTGCCCCCATTCAGCCATCATGAAGAATAACCAGTGGTGATGTCCATTTCTATTCCTACAGAAAGTTTTTCACTTCTAAAAAGGTACAGTTTCATAATTAATGGATACAATACCAATGCAATTAGGCATTTTAAACACTTTACAGGTAATTAAATTTTCAGATGACAATACCTAGAAGATGGAGAAGTTCCACACTTTCTGCAAAAACAAGACCTGGAGCACAAAAATCAACTCCTTTGAAATTTGGTGTTGGAGGAGAGCTTTGCGCATACCATTGACAGCAAAAAAGACAAATAGTTGGGTGTTAGAACACAATAAACCAGAACTGTCACTAGAAGCTAAAATGATGAAACTGAGGTTCTCATACTTTGGTCACATAATGAGAAGACATGATTCACTAGAAAAGACAATAATGCTGGGAAAAACAGAAGGAAGTAGAAAAAGAGGAAGACCAAACAAGCAATGGATTGATTCCCCCATAAGTGAAAATCAACCTGAAGACATATACATATAACAACAACAACATACCTAGGAAATATCCAATACAAACAGATTAAGACTATATTAACAGTATTAAATACCTTGGGGATTTTCCCTTAAACAATGTAAGGAAAATGCATGTGGTTGAATCATCATGTCTTTACAAGTACTGCAATAAAAATAATTTCCAGGGAAAGCTTTTCGTTTGTGTAAACAATGAAACCACATTAAGGTTGCAATCCTTACATACTTACCTGGGTTTAAGTCCCACAGAACTCAGTGACGCTTCTGCCCAAGTAGACTTGTCTAGGATTGTAATGTAAAAGTTCTTTGAATGTTAATCTTAATCAGATATTTCAATTCAAATGTCTTTAGCTATAGGAAAAACTTTAGAGACCGTGGAAAATTCAAGTTACACACTTATATTTGGTAGACAGAACTAAAAAAATCAAAACAAGCAGGGCAAATCAGATGCCAATTAATTCAGGGGATTGGAAGCGTTTCACTGTGAATAACTATTAAGACCACCTCTCCTCTCAGAATTTTTCTAACCCCCTTTTACTGCTATCTCAGTCCACAACCATCACTACTCTTGTAGCTGTAGGTTTCATACAATTATGCATGTGGAGTACTTTACTAGTGACTGCACTGAATCTCCTATCATTGAGTTTCATCAGATGACCCCAAGCTCTAATATTACAAGACAGGAAGAAAAATCTCTGCACTTTACATAATTTTATAAGCCACTGTCATGCCTTTAACCATTTTTTTCTAAACTAAAAAGCCCCCAATACATCAATCTTTCCCCACGGGAAAGATGCACGAACCTGTTTGATTTTCTTAGTTTCCCTTTGTAAGAAGTTATTTTTGAGTTGAGGCAACCGGAACAGTAATCAGTATTCCAAATACAGCTGTGCTAAAAGCCAAACAATATCAGTCTCTGGAGAGGGTAAAATGGAATACTCCCCACTGACCTGTATGCCAGGCATCACTACAATGCTGGCTACCCGTTATTTTCATTCCCACTTGATTCCTAATAATCGCTAGCATAGAACTTGCTTTCCTCCACTACTGTTGCAGTTATTTCAAAATGATGTATTGGAGCGAATCAGTGGGTCACAGAAACCATCCAAGTCATTCACCAATAGTGAGAGTTCAGGATCAAGCAGCTTTCACAACCTTGCTGGGGCTTTGAGCCAAAAGGCAAGATCTGATTTGACTATCAATTTCATGATTTCCTAGATACCCAAGTTGCAAACTGTAATAGTCACATTCTAATAAAAGCCTGGGGAAGAGGTGTCAATCCAAGCTTCCAACCCTAATTATTAATAATTCTTATTTTTTTAACAATTCAAAAGATATTCAACAGTTGATCTACGCCACTTCTAGATGAAGTCATCAGTGTAAAGTGGAATGTTATTTAATATTTCTACAAGCAATGAAGATCTGTGATTTTAAGAGGGAACACAATTTTATTTTTAAGGTTAACCCTCTTCCCACAACAGCGATTTGTTGCTTGAATACGGAAAAAGCCTTGCTCCCATTTCAGCCATGTATGAAAACCGCAGGGGCAGCTAAGTCTTCCAGCTGAACGAATAGCAAATTCCACAACAGAGATCTTTCTGTTGATGATTTGCTGCCCCCAGCCTCTATGGCCAGTCAATAAAACAAGAACTCAACAGTTCTTCAACAGCCACCACTGTGTAGTACATTTTACAAGCATGAAAATCAAACTAGGTAACTACAAGAACTGCCCTTCAAGGTCCAAATCCCTACACAAACAATGCCTTCAGACACTGTAGGGGTCAATGCACAGCATGCAGAGAGGGTAAGTGTCTTTAAATATCCTACATTTCTTCAAAACCAGATGACAAGTCTACCTTTTGCAACAGACATCATAAAAGCCAGTTCAATCCTCAGCCCTCTGAAGGTTAAGTTTTGTAACTACCAGTGGTAACTATAGGCAGAGTCTACATTCTGTCTTAGCTTTAATACTCCACAAAATCTTTTTTCCCCATTTAAATACTCAATTTTACCAAACAGCAGCTCAGGAATAAGTTGTTTCAAATCTATACAATTGAAAATCCACTTAGCACAGTTATCTGTATTCACCTGTTAACAAATCTGTTCATTGCCTTCCCCCCCACAGCTCCATATATCCTTCTTTCCATATCTTGCTAAAAATATTCACTTGGATACTTAACACTTCAAAATCCAAGCACATTTGGCTGGCAGTCTGAGAAGTGCGTTTTAAATTCTGAATTATCTACCCTGGTGGAGACAATTGCCTTTCCATACTTGTGTACTGGTAACAATGCCGGTCCTAACATCGGTACAGTACCAACCCAAACTGACCCATCAGGTCATAGTAATGCATTGCTCTGGCCAGAAATACCAAGGTATAAAGTCATTTTACAGCCATACTTTGAAATAATCCTCACAACAGTGGCAAAACAGTTTCCCAGAACCCGCTTTTGAGAATGACTCCTTTCACCTGGCATTTACTACCCCAGTTGTGAGGCAGCCACACTTGAATAAAAATAAGCAAATATAGCTGCCTTCTTTTAGGGTGCATCTCAGCATCCCCCATTCCCATTTCACCTATGTTGCCTTAGCCATGCAGTCAAACAGCTTACAATATATAGACAGACCCGAGGACGGTCAGCCCACTTGATTTCACACACAGTTAAGTTCAGAGATTATTAAACATTAAGTTTTATAAGCTAACCGGAACAGCATCTTCAATTATAAAAGGCGAGTGAAATACTTGTCTTTGTACAATCATTAAAGGAGAGAAATCACTCTCTTTATACTTTTGACAGAGGTTAAGTATCATGTGATTAAGAAAAGGGGTTTGGTGTTTTTTTTTGCCATTTCTTCCCTGAAAAGCAAGAGGGAGAAAGACAGACAGAAAATTTGCTAAGTGAGGCTACTGTAAGGGGCACTCTTTTAAAGATATGTAGTCAGTTTGGTTTCATTCAGAGACAGAAAGTTCTCAAACTAACAAAGATAAGATATTCTTAAGCAGGGGGACAAACAGTTTGGAATATGGCAAGCTCAGAGGACTCGCAGGAAATTCATACTGAGCAGTTTTCTCCCTTTTATTCAATTTACACCCAGAAATCAATACACATTTTACAGCTACTGCCTTCATGCACCAAGAATGCTGCTGGGGGAAGGGCAACATAGACAGGGCCTTGCAAAAGTAATCAGACCCCTGACCAATGCTCTCGTATTACTGAATTACAAATGGTACACTGTAATTTCGTTCTGCATGGTATTTTATTTTGAAACACTGAAACTCAAAATCAATTATTGTAAGGTGACACTGGTTTTATGCTGGGAAATGTTTGTAAGAGACAAAAAAAAGAAACATGTTGCTTGCATAAAAAACTAAAACATGTTCAACCCCTGTGCTGTGGAAGCTCCCAGTTTACACAGATGAAAAATTGCCCTATCGAGGACACAATTACCTTGGCCTGAACCTGTGAAACATTAAAGTTGCTGTCACGATAAAAACACCACTGTTGAAGGATCATTGGTCAGGCTGTGAATCTGAAGGAAAATGAAGACCAAAGAGCATTCTACAGAAGTGAGAGATAATGTAATACAACTGTATAGATTAGGAAAAGGGTACAAACTAATATCCAAGTGTTTGGATATCCCAGTGAGCACAGTTGGATCAATAATTAGGAAGTGGAAGCTGCATCACACCACCCAGGCACTGCCAAGAAAAGGCCGTCCCTCAAAACCTGAACAAGAAGGTGTTGAGCCCCAGCTCCCCCAGGTAGACCAGGGAGAGGTGTTGGAGGAGGAGGAGGCTTTCGAGGGCATTGAGGGAGGGGGAGATGTCGACAGCCCACAAATTCCCACGGACAGCCCTCCCGTCGACGCGGGTAACACTCCGTCTACAAGCGCTCCAACAGAGCCGTTGGGAAGTGACCTCACGCGCACACCAACTCCACCTCCCCGGCACTTCAAACGCTTCCCTACCAACCTGCTCCCCGCCCCAAGGTCGAGACAGCACCTAGCAAGCCTGTGCTGTCAGATGTACAGCCAGAGGATCATCCCCCCTCGTCGACGGCATGAGAAGCATGACAGTCAGAAGGTGGTACTTCGGAGGAGTCAGAGATTACAAGAGAAGACCTTTCCTATTTAAGGCAGCGCCCCCCTGATTGGGGTGCTGAGTCAACTTATTCCACACGCTGCAGAGCATGCCTAGGTAGCTCAGGTAGATATATTAGTGAGTTAGCATAGACAGTTCTATGAAGCACACTGCTTTCGATGTAACCGTTACTCTAATAAAACAAGAATCAATTCCAGCCTCGCCTCCGTCCCATGATTCCCACTCTGGGCAGAACAGCAGGAGACTTGTGAGAGAAGCCACAGAGAGGTCAACAATCACTCTGAAGGAGCTACAGAGTTCAGTGGCTGGGAGTGGTAATGGTGCACCAGGCAACTAGATCAAGAGCTCTGCATAACACTGGCCTGTATGGGAGGGTGGCAAGAAAGGAGCCATTACTCAAAAAGTACCATCTGAAAGCACGTCTGGAGTTTGCCAGAAAGCATGACAGTGCCCCAGCTGCAATGTGGGAAAAGGTTTTGTGGTCAGATGAGACCAAGATAGAGCTTTCTGGCCACAACTAAAAACGCAATGTGTGGCGCAAACTTAACACTGGCCATGCCTCAAGGCACACCACCCCTACAGTGAAGTATGGTGGTAGCAACATCATGCTGTGAAGATGCTTCTCATCAGCAAAGACCGGGCAGCTAAAATTGAAGGAAGAATGGATGGAGCAAAATACAGGGAAATACTGCAAGAGAACCTGCTTCAGTCCACTAAAAAACTGAAGCGTGGGAGGAAATTCATCTTTCAACAGGACAATGATCCCAAGCACAAGGCCAAAGCAACATTGGAGTGGCTCAAGAACAAAAGACAGGGAGAGTGTGACTCTGTTGATTCTCCCTGATCTCTCAGCGGCTTTTGATACCATCGACCATGGGATCCTTCTGGGAAGACTGGCTGAGTTGGGAGTGGGAGGGACTGCATGGCAGTGGTTCCACTCCTACTTGGCGGGTCGGCTCCAGAAGGTGGTGCTTGGGGAACATTGCTCGGCACCCTGGACTCTCCAGTACGGGGTTCCACAGAGGTCAGTTATGTCTCCCATGCTGTTCAACATCTACATGAAACCGTTGGGTGGGGTCATCCAGAGTTTTGGAGTGCATTGCCATCAGTATGCTGATGACACGCAGCTCTATTTCTCCTTTTCATCTTCTTCAGGTGAGGCTGTCAACGTGCTGAACCAGTGCCTGGCTGCGACAATGGACTGGATGAGGGCTAATAAACTGAGGCTCAATCCAGACAAGACTGAGATGCTGCTAATTCTTCTGACCAGATGGTGGATGTTCAACCTGTCCTGGATGGGGTTGCACTCCCCCTGAAGAAGCACGTTCATAGCTTCGGGGTTCTCCTAGAACCATCTTTGTCACTCGAGGCTCAGGTAGCCTCGGTGGTATGGAGTGCCTTCTACCAACTTCAGTTGGTGGCCCAGCTACGCCCCTATCTGGACAGGGATCACCTGGCTTCAGTTCTCCATGCTCTGGAAATCTCCAAGTTAAATTACTGCAATGCACTCTACATGGGGCTGCCTTTGAAGACGGTTCGGAAGCTGCAGCTTGTGCAAAATGCAGCAGCCAGATTGGTAACAGGGACCAGACGGTTTGAACATATAAAACTGATTCTGGCCCGCTTGCATTGGCTGCCTGTGTGTTTCCGAGTTCGATTCAAGGTGCTGGTTTCAACCTATAAAGCCTTACACAGCTTGGGACCACAATACCTGATGGAACGCCTCTCCCGACATGAACCCACCCGTATACTACGCTGAACATCAAATGCCCTCCTCCGGGTGCCTACTCTGAGGGAAGCTGGGAGTCTGGCAACAAGGGAGATGGCCTTCTCAGTGGTGGCCCCCAAATTATGGAATGATCTAACTTGATGAGGTGCGTCATCTTTTCGGTGCCAGGTCAAGACTTTCCTCTTCTCCCAGGCATTTTAGCATGTGTTTTTAAATTTGTATATTTGTTTTTAATTGTTGTAAACTGCCCAGAGAGCTTTGGCTATGGGGCAGTATACAAATGCAATAAATAAATAAATAAAAAGGTGAATGTCCTACAGTGGCCCAATCAAAGACCTGATCTCAATCCCATTGAGAATCTGTGGCGCTCTTTGAAAATTGCGGTCCACAAGCGATGTCCAACCAAGCTGAATGACCTGGACCAAATCTGCCAAGAAGAATGGGCCAAAATCCCTCCAACATTGTGTGCAAAGCTGGTACATACCTACCCCAAAAGACTCACAAGTTGTTATTTTTATTATTTTTATTTATTTATTTTCATTTTTAAACCGCCCATAGCTAATAGCTCTCTGGGCGGTGTACAAAACAGAGTTAAAATACCATGTCACAATAAAATCCGATTCAAATAACAGGAAAATTTAAAACATTAAGATGAACAATTAACATTAAACATTAAAACATTAAAATGCCTGGGAGTATAGCCAGGTCTTAACCTGGCGCCTAAAAGAAAATACCGTAGGCGCCAGGCGTATTTCCTCTGGTAAGCTGTTCCACAATTCGGGGGCCACCACAGAAAAGGCCCTAGATCTAGTAGTAATCCTCCGGGCATCTTGATGAGTTGGTACCCGAAGGAGGGCCTTAGATACTGAACGAAGTGGACGGGTAGGTTCATAGCAGGAGAGGTGTTCCACAAGGTACTGCGGTCCCACACCGTGTAAGGCTTTATAGGTCAAAACCAGCACCTTGAATCTGGCTCAGAAACAAATAGGGAGCCAGTGCAAACGGGCCAGGACAGGTGTTATATGCGCGGACTGATTGGTCCTTGTCAACAGCCTGGCTGCCGCGTTTTGCACTAGCTGTAGTTTCCGAACTGTCTTCAAGGGCAGCCCTACGTAGAGCGCATTACAGTAATCCAGTCTAGAGGTTACCAGAGCGTGAACAACTGAGGTGAAATCGTCGCTGTCCAGATAGGGGCGTAGTTGGGCGACTAAGCGAAGATGGTAAAACGCATTCCGTGCCACCGAGGCCACCCGCTGTAATCAGTTTGCCGATCACTTCCAGAATAAGATCTCATGTATCCGCCGGGACCTAGATTCTCAAGTTATAGCAGTAGATCCTAGTGAGATGTCCGGAGCACAGTCTTGTCCTGTTTTGTTGGATGAGCTTCAGTTGGTTCAACTCGAGGACGTGGACAAGGTGCTTGGACAGGTACGTGCAACCACTTCGGTACTGGATCCTTGCCCCTCCTGGCTGATAAAAACTAGTAGGAATGGAACAGGTAGCTGGGCCAAGGAAGTGATAAATGCCTCTTTACAAGAGGGAGTGGTCCCGGGCTGTCTGAAAGAGGCAGTGGTGAGACCACTCCTGAAAAAGCCTTCCTTGGACCCAGACAATTTTAACAGCTACAGGCCAGTGGCGAATGTTCCATTCCTGGGCAAGGTCTTGGAACGGGTGGTTGCTGGCCAGCTCCAGGCGCTATTGGATGAAACCGATTATCTAGATCCATTTCAATCGGGTTTTAGGCCCGGTTTTGGCACTGAGACAGCCTTGGTCGCCCTGTACGATGACCTATGTCGGGAAAGAGACAGAGGGAGTGTAACTCTGTTGATTCTCCTTGATCTCTCAGCGGCTTTTGATACCATCGACCATGGTATCCTTCTGGAGAGGCTCGCGGAGTTGGGAGTTGGAGGTACTGCTTGGCAGTGGTTCCGCTCCTACTTGGCGGGTCGTCTCCAGAAGGTAGTGCTTGGGGAACATTGCTCGACACCGCGGGCTCTCCAATATGGGGTCCCGCAGGGGTCAGTTTTGTCCCCCCTGCTTTTTAATATCTACATGAAGCCGTTGGGAGAGGTCATCAGGAGTTTTGGAGTGCGTTGTCATCAGTATGCTGATGACACGCAGCTCTACTTCTCCTTTTCATCTTCTTCAGGTGAGGCTGTTGATTTGCTGAACCGTTGCCTGGCCTCGACAATGGACTGGATGAGAGTTAACAAACTGAAGCTCAATCCAGACAAGACTGAGATGCTGTTGGTGGACGGGTTCTCTGATCAGATGGTGGATATATACCCTGTCCTGGACGGGGTTACACTCCCCCTAAAGGACCGGGTTCGTAGTCTGGGAGTCTTTTTAGACTCTTCCCTCTCACTTGAGGCTCAAGTAGCCTCGGTGGTTAGGAATGCGTTTTACCAACTTCGGTTGGTAGCCCAGCTACGTCCCTATTTGAGTAAAGAGGACCTTACATCAGTGGTACATGCTCTGGTAACCTCACGTTTGGACTACTGTAATGCGCTTTACGTAGGGCTACCTTTGAAGACAGTTCGGAAGCTACAACTAGTGCAAAATGCGGCGGCCAGATTGCTGACAAGGACCAAGCGGTCCGAGCATATAACACCTGTTCTGGCCAGCTTGCACTGGTTGCCAATATGTTTCCGGGCTAGATTCAAAGTGTTGGTATTAACCTATAAAGCCTTATACGGTGCAGGACCACGATACCTTGCGGAACGCCTCTTCCGATATGAACCGGCCCGTGCACTACGTTCTGCTACGAAGGCCCTCCTCCGGGTTCCAACTCACAGGGAGGCCCGGAGGGTGATGACAAGATCTAGGGCCTTCTCAGTGGTGGCCCCCGAACTATGGAACAGTCTCCCTGAGGAAGTACGCCTGGCGCCGACTCTGCTCTCCTTCCGGCGCCAGGTCAAAACCTTCCTATTCTCTGAAGCATTTTAAGTTATACCGATTTAATTTTAAAAATGTTTACTGTGTTGGGTTGTTGCTTGTATTTTAGTATTGTTTTGTTATTTATTGTATTTTTATGTTGTTTTATGTTCACCGCCCAGAGAGCTATTGCTAGTCGGGCGGTATATAAATTTAATAAATAAATAAATAAATAAATCTAGAACAGGTCGAACATCCACCATCTGGGCAGAGAAAGAGTTCACCAACAGTGTCTCGGTCTTGTCTGGATTGAGTTTGTTTATTAGCTCTCATCCAGTCCATTATCGCGGTCAGGCAACAGTTTAGCACATCGACAGCCTCACCTGAAGAAGGTGAAAAGGAGAAGTAGAGCTGCGTGTCATCAGCGTACTGATGGCAGCGGACTCCAAAACTCCTGATGACCGCACCCAGAGGCTGCATGTAGATATTAAAAAGCATGGGGGACAGAACCGACCCCTGAGGGACTCCACAATGGAGAGTCCAGGGTATCGAGCAATGTTCCCCAAGCACTACCTTCTGGCGACGGTCCGCTAAGTAGGAGCAGAGCCACTGCCAAGCAGTGCCCCCAACTCCCAACTCCGCAAGCCTCCCCAGAAGGATACCATGGTCGATGGTATCAAACGCCGCTGAGAGATCAAGGAGAATCAACAGGGTCACACTCCCCCTGTCCCTCTCCCGACAGAGGTCATCATACAGGGCGACCAAGGCTGTTTCAGTGCCAAAACCAGACCTAAAACCGGATTGAAACGGATCCAGATAATCGGTTTCATCCAAAAGCGCCTGGAGCTGGGTGGCAACGACCCGCTCCAAAACCTTGCCCAAAGAAGGGACATTCGCCACCGGTCTATAGTTGTTCAAAACATCTGGGTCCAAAGAAGGTTTCTTTAAAAGAGGTCTCACTACTGCCTCCTTGAGACTGCCAGGGACTACTCCCTCTCTCAAGGAAGCATTTATCACCTCTTTGGCCCAGCCGGTGGTTACAGCCCTGCCAGCCTTCACCAGCCAAGATGGGCAAGGGTCCAGAGCAGACATAGTCGCCCGCACCATTCCAAGTACCTTGTCCACTTCCTCGAGCTGCACCAACTGAAACTCATCCAATAATAAAGGACAAGGCCGCGCTCTGGACACTTCAATGGATTCAACTGTCATAACATCAGAGTCCAAGTCCTGACGGATGCATTCAATCTTATCTTGGAAGTGCTCCGCAAATTCGTTGCAGCGGGCTTCCGATGTTTCCTTAGTATCAGGAGGGCCAGAATGTAAAAGCCCTCGTACCACCTTAAATAGCTCCGCTGGGCGGCAAAGAGATGATCTAATAGTGGCAGAAAAATAAGACTTTTTCGCCGCCCTGACTGCTTTTACATACAACTTAGTGGAAGCACTTACCAAAGAATGATTACATCCATCAGGAGTTCGCCTCCACCTGCACTCTAGCCTCCTTCTCTCTTGCTTCATCACTCTCAGCTCCGGGGTATACCACGGTGCTGCATGAGTTCTGCACCGAAGGGGGCGCGCGGGAGCGATCATGTCAATGGCCCGAGTCATCTCCGTATTCCACAGATCGACCAGGGCCTCGACAGGCGTGCCAGTACTATCAGCCGGAAAAACCCCCAGAGCCCTCTGGAAAACTACAGGATCCATAAGCCTCCGGGAGCGGACCAACTTAATAGGTCCCCCACCTCTGTGGAGGGAAAGGGCTGTTGTGAGTCTAAAACTCAACAAGCGGTGATCTGTCCATGACAATGGAGTAGATGAAAAATACCCCACCCTCAGATCATCATCTCCGTGACCAGTGGCGAAGATCAAATCAAGAGTATGTCCTGATACATGCGTCGGGCCAGTAACAATTTGAGACAGCCCCATGGTTGTCATGGAGACCATGAAGTCCTGAGCCGCCCCAAACAAGACAGTCTCAGCATGAATGTTGAAATCCCCCAATACCAAAACTCTAGGGGACCTCAACAATACCTCCGAGACCATCTCTGTCAGCTCAGCTAGGGAAGCCGTTGGGCAGCAAGGTGGGCAGTACACCAACAGTATTCCCAGTCTGTCTCCTTGGCCCAGCACAATATGAAGACATTCCAGACCAGTCGCCATCTGGACAGGGTGCTTGGTGAGAGAGAAAGAACTCCTATAGACCACAGCAACCCCACCTCCCCGGCCCTCAGATCTACCACAGTGCTGCACCGAATACCCAGGTGGGCACAGCTGGGAAAGAGCAACTCCTCCCTGCTCACCCACCCAGGTCTCGGTAATACACGCAAGATCGGCGCCCCTCTCCACAATCAAATCATGGAGAAGGAGGGTTTTATTAGCAATCGACCTGGCATTTAAAAGCAGCACCTGGAGATCCGAGAGCTGGCTGACAGTACAACCAACAGTCCTGTGGATATGAGGAGAACCGGAACAAGGCACAGACACAACTTGTAGTGAAAGGCTACCAAATATTAATGTGTGCAGGTTGAATACTTCTGCAAGCAACATGTTTCAGTTTTTCATGTTTCTTACAACCATTTCCCAACATAAAACCAATGTCACCTTACAATAATTGAGTTTGAGTTTGTGTTTTAAAATAAAATATCATACAGAACGAAATTACAATGTACCATTTGTAATTCAGTAATTCAAGAGCATTGGTCAGGGGTCTGATTACTTTTGCAAGACACTGCATATGGAACATTTCAAATTACGAAGACGAGATAGCTACTATTGCATGACAAGACAAGACTGCATGAAGCTTCCCAGCTTGAACAACAGGGCACAAGCCAAGGCTTATGGGTGGACCTTCTGCAGTACAGAAACAAGTGACCTTGTAGGTTAATCATCTCAACACATTAACAGCTGCTGAAGTCCCAAAGGAACTAGACTTCCAGAACATTTTCCAAGAATGAAGCTTAAAATTCGAGCCTGCATCAAATTCATTCACTTCAACTAACATCTGTACATCAAGAGAACATTTTGTGAAAATGCAACTGCACATCTTAGAAGGCAAAGCCATCACGATACTCCTCATTTACTCTCCACAGTCAACTGTATTATCTCAAAACAGTAAATGGACACGTGGGAGCAATGAATTCAGGAGCTCACACCAGTGATTTTGTGAATGGAGAAAAAGGTATGGGTCATATGTATGATTCCATGTTTAGCTTAATATGTACAGTTGCAACTGAGGGCTTTTGAAGCTCAAGAAGTTATAAACTTGGTGGAAGATTTGAATGGCAATCTTTGACTTACCATGTTTTTTAAAAAATGCTAACACTGTGCTTCTCTTAAACTTCTCTATTAAGGTAAACACATTACCATCACATTATGTATTACTTTAGCACCTCACCCACAAGGAAAGATACTGGATGCTATTTCACTCCTCCACTCACAGACCTCCGAGTCCATTTCAACACAGAGAGCTGAAAGTGCCTCAAGTGCCCAGTCACCACACAACTTGATTGGGTGCAAGTCCTCTGCAACATTTGATACTACCAACTGAAAACCTCATTGCAGCATCCAAAGATTTCGAGCAGGTTTCCAGCACTATTAGTGTTGCACAAATACAGGGGATAATGTGGCATAATGTTTCTGAAAAAGTTAAGCAAATGAATGAAACCCTGAACAGAAAGACAAAACCATTCACATGTGGCTTATTCTTTACTGTTTGGAACCCAATTTTCAATCTCAATAGTAAACATCCTCCTACTTGTTATAGTGAAGTGTTTACTACAGCCATAGCGTAAGGTTTGGGCACAGCTTCGCCCCACCTCACCCCATGCTATCTTAGTACTTTTGAAGTTCTAAAATGCAATATGCCAAAAGACAACTTTGATTGTAACTTGGCAAGCATATGTGGGTACACCTACTGAAGCAGAGGGAAGAACATTTGACCGTCAAGTGCTACACAACCTAAATAAAGACAGGACATGTTTAACCCTTGTAAAATAGTTATTCTTACAATTATTTTAAATATCTCACTAAGTTAAGATTCAAAAGAAACCACCTCAATCTATATATTGAAAGCCTTTTTAAAGGGATTAGCCAATCTTCCACTACAAATATATTTGACAGTACATCACTACCCCCTTGTGGATATGCAATAAAAGCCTCACCCTCAGATTTGCAAAACTGTATTTTCTTCATGCAACTTCACCAAGAAGTTGCAGGCTTTACTACTTCTCCTTAGAAATCATTTTTCTTATCTATTACGCTTGTCCATTAATTCCAGGACAATTCTGAACTTTCAACACCACATCACACAAAAATCTGAAAAACGTATGGAGAATCCAACAAGATTAACTTGATTTTATATCAAAGTTATTGCTTTAAAACATGGCATACAACTAACAATTTGACACATTTTAGCCCTGGATAGTCTTTCATTGCTACCACCATTATTGGAAGGGGGACAATTATTACACCATTCTCTTTGTATAGTAATATTTAAAGTATGGGTATGCTCCATGCCCACTTCATTTTATAATATCTCAATAGCTTGTTCAGAGTTCCAGTTATTAACAAAAAAAAGAGTTTAATGTTAATCTGCAGTACACAAAATGTGCCAACTAAAGACTTAGCTGCTCATGTTTTTCAAATTCCATATCCCAAGCATATTATCACCCTCATTTTTAGAGACAGTCAACTCTAAGTATTAGGCCTTTGACACCAGTGTCTCATCTGCATCATCATGCCTCAAGGCAAAGCAAGCATAAAGCCCTACACCCATGGACTCAACGCAAGGGAAATTCTTCTACTTACTGGGCATTCCAAATATTTTGTGGGACTGAAGTAACACCTACATCATCAGGAGACTGTTCTAAGCACATTCTGGTTTATTGTCTAAGCATTTTGTGTATAAATGGACAGACATACAAGGAGATATGCAATGAGGAAAAGTATTGAGCAATTCCATCTGATGGAGGCACATATTTTTCAAGCATTAGATCAATTGATTTGTACAATATGTACACACATTCAATTCAAGAAGGGGAAGGGAGATGGAAAAGATTACTCCATTGGGGAAAAACATTTGAATATAACATGTGGAAGATTCTGCCACTTCCTACTAACACCAACTGATGCTTTTGAAAGAACCTGCTTATTAATTACCTTAGGACAGAGGCATATGAATCTCCCAATTCTGCAAGGTTTCTTGGACTGCATACTAAATGAAGTCTATGCAAAAAAGGGGGGGATTATTAACATCTCACACTGGGTATGTTTATTGAGTGACCATATTACTATGAATGGCAAGTCCCACATCACAATCTGCCTTACACTGAGTCACAATCTATTGGTCCATCTAGCTTAGTATGACCGACAGTGTCTCTCCAACAGAGAGGAGTTTTTCCCAACATTGTTTCTTGAGATTCTTTAACTGGAGCTGCAAATAAGTGTTTTACTAAGGAGCTAACGCTCCTCATAATTTATAGTAACTAAACCCTGTTGTGAAAAGTTGCACTTATTACCTAGTCGCTTTCCTTGAGTCGTGGATCCTTGTGCAGTTGGGTGCATGTGCCCTGACTTTCACTTTGAGTGGTCAATGGTAGTTGCCCATCATTTAAAGAACACATCCTGCCAGGCCCAGCCCTTCCAATACAGCAAGACAACACAACGAGGGCCATAGTTTGGTGGTTAGAGGATCAGACTCCTGCCTGAAACCCTGCCAGTTAGTGTGGACAACACAACACTAAATGGATCAAGGGTTCAGTATTAGACAGTTAACAATATTCCTTAATGGATAGCACCAACACTTTCCTCAAAGTTAGATGAAGATGCTTTTGGCTCATCAGCATTTAGGCCTGACTGAAGTACGCACAGGAGAACCAAAACGGTGCCAACAGGTAGGGGGAAACAAACCAGAATCAAACGATGACATTAAATACTTATCTAATATCAGACATTTTACGTCATGAAGCAGGAGAGCTAGAAAAACCAAAAGATGACTGGTTAAGCCATCCAAAACACACAGAGAAGCAGCAAGAAGACAAGGAGAAGTGTCAGAAGGAAACAAGTGGCAATTTACAAGCATAAGTGTAAGAGTTGGGTAATTACCATCAAATATATTAACTTCTCCATATATTTGGAAGGGGTGGAGAGAGGAATGCCCACCCGCACAGGTATCTACACGATCTAGAGATGTTTTGCGGTGCATAATCTAGGGTATGTAAATACATCAGGAGCACGTTTAATTCATATCTCTCTTCTTCTGTACAAACTGCTGTCTCTTGCTTTCTGCATGCTGAACATCTACGTGTGTGATGCTGCTATAGCTTCCACTTGAACCTCCAGGCAGCAATACTGAACCTTCTCCTTGAAAAGCAGCAGAGAATAGTGTATTTAGAGAAATATGTGGATGCCTCGGCTTCATATGATACAAGGTCCCATCCTTCACCCAATCTGCCCCATGCACACACACTCAATCTGCACCTACAAAGTTAATGGGCTATCCTCAGCCAGCCTGTCCTCTGCCTTCACTTTTACAGGGGCTAGACATGTCTTTGGGTGCACAGAATATTGTCTCTTTCTCTGTGACCCAATACACCTTTTTTTTTTTAAAAAAAAGCATCATTAATGTTTTTTCACACACAGTAATCACATACATACAAATTCACTTTTCTCTCTGCCCATGTTAGGGAGCAACCCAATAGCTAGGCCTTGTGCCACAGAAAGCAGCCAACCAGATCCTCATGTAAAAAGGCTGAGTTCATACACTGCCATTGCCACTTACACCACCCCATCTCACCAGTGTTGCATGCAGCTGCCATGATGATGCCTCTGTTTCCCAACATGTTCAGGAGACGATGGCATCCCTTCCAACTGCACATAAAGCAGCTGTGGCCTCACTGTGACTCAACCCTTCCCCTGCCTTCGCTAACAGGGCCTGCCCCACCACCACAGAAGAATGTCTCCATACCCTTGCCTGCAGTCAGGTACAGATCTCTGGAGCTGACCAGTTAAATGCCCACACTCTCCTGCATTTCCAGCAACAAAGTACTTTGTGGCCTGGAATATCCCAACACAAAAAGGTGCCAATCGGATGTGCTGCTTTAATAAGAGCAATATCAGTGAGCCTAATCATGTCCTTCAGGGGCCCAGAGAGAGAAGGGGGCTGGAACTATTTCCCCCAGTACTCAGAAGTGACTATCACAGACCTTCCCAGTGCCAGGGAGAACAGGTGGCTAGTCTGTTTCCTCGTTTGGCAAACACAGGCAGGTGAACTCCTGTGGTCCAAGGCACGGCTGTCTACTTGCAGTCCTCACACGCACACACACACTATGCAGACACTGCTTACACCTAGTGTGGAAGAGTGCACGCGGGTGCACGAGCGTGCCAGCCACTCTCTCAGCACACAGGACCTTCACACCCTCCCCCTTGCACTTTGCACGTCATCACAGCCTGACAGAACCGGCCGGCCAGCACAGCGGCAGGGCACGCCAACTCCACCACGCGCGGCGGGAACGTCCGCTCGGGGCTTCCTTTTTGGGGGGGCGTATCCAAGCACCTTTTAATTTTTCCCCAAATTGTATCGCAATAAGAGACACGTGTGCGTGCGTGCGTGCGTGCAAAGGGAATGACGGACAGGCCCGTCCTCCTCTCTCTGCCTCTCTGTTCCTCCGCTCCCTCCAGCTCTAAAAGAGAGCGCCCGCCCCCCACCACCGGGACGCGCCCCCCGCCCCAGCCAGCCAGCCAGCCCGCCCCTCCCCCACCCCGGCGCCTCCTTGGCAGTCAAGGGGGACAATGCGAGGGAGAGAGGGAGGGGCTTGTACCCTCCCCGCCCACAGGCTGCCCCCCTCCCTCAGCACAACCACCAACAGCAGCAGCTTAAACTTTCGGGCCGGGCCGGGCCGAGCTGATCTAAGCAAAGCCTCCGCCTCCCTCGGCAGGAGAAGCGCGCTGGAGGAGGTGGAAATGCATAGGGGGCGCGCTCCCGCGCAAGCGCGCTCCCGCGTGCCCGCTCAGCCCCCGCGCGCGCCTCCCTCAGCCAGGCACCTAGCGACCCTGGGCCAGGCGGCCGCCCGCGCCCCCCGGCTCACCTTCCGGCTTGTTTTCGGCGGCCATTTCCCCTCCGCGCGCCACATCGTCCTCCGCCGCCTCCTCCTCGCGACCGGGATCCAGGCAGGCGCGCGCGCCGCTGCCGCCGCCGCCCCGCCCCTTCCTCCTCCTGCCGCCGCCGCTATTTCCGGTTCCGCTCCCTTCACAGCCCCCCCGCCTGCCGCTACTGTTGGTTCCCCTCCCCGCCGCCCCCCGTTCTCCAGCGCCGGCCGCTTCTGCCTGCCTGCCTGTCCGTCCGCCCTCGCTACTGCTGCTACTGCCGCCGCCAAACAGGGGCCGGCCGGCCAGCCAACCGCCGTTCGCTCGCTCTCCTTCTCTCTCTCACACGCGCGCGCGCCGCCTCCACTGCCACTGCCTCACACACGCTCCGGAGCTCCCATTGGTCCCTCGTGCGGACTGACGCCCGCCCCTGCCAACTGACGGTGCTCTCAGGCGAGCCGGAAGGGAGGATGGGCCTGACCGGCAGCGCCGCTGGCCTATGGGCTGCTGAGTGGGCGAGTGGGCGAGAAGGCGTGTCGGAGGCGCTCCGGCAGCCCCGTGAGAGAGCGAAGGAGACTCTTTGAGTGGGGGAGGCAGCCAATCGGATTCCAGGAAGGTGGGGAGGTTTAATGGCAGGTGATTAAGCCAATAGCCTCGCGGGAGAGGGGGCGTTGGGGAGAGGGGGGCGGGGGAAGTGGTGACGCAAATGTCCGGCAGCGAATGGGGCAACGGCAGCTAGTCAAGGGCGGGCGGGAGAGAGAGAGCGGCACTCCATAAGGGAGGGAAGAGAATAGAGAGCGAGGGCAATCGACGAGGAGGGCGGGGCTGAAATCCGACGCGCCCTCCCATTGGCCAGACGCCGTTGACGGGCAGCCACGCCCCTGCTCGCCTAGCTAACCCCAAACAAAGGCGCTGATTGGCGAAGGCTCGAGGCGGGCGCGGCGGCCAATAAGTGGCGCCGCGGATCCGAAGCTGTGATTGGCCGGGGAATTCTCCCTGGGGTCCCTACCCTCTGCCTCCGAGTGGGAGCGGGCGAGGTCTCCGTCCAATGGGAGCGCCTCCCTGCCCTCATTGGCTGCTCTGAGGTGGGATCTGGCCGGGGGGGGGGTGCTCTCTGTATGGCTACTCCCGGGCAAATGAGGCGGAGCGTTACTAGAGGTCTTCGCCCTCCCAGCAGTTGGTGCTTTGGGTTGAACCTTCAGGGGCTTATTCGTTTTATTATTTTTATCTCAATGATTATTTTTCAAAACATTAACGTTAATATTATTATTATTATATTAACTGAAATAATTTACTGGAAACTATACATTTAGGGCTTATTGTTGTTGTTGTTGTTATGCGCCTTCAAGTCGACTACGACTTATAGCGACCCTATGAATCAATGACCTC
The DNA here is from genome assembly GCF_030035675.1 of Rhineura floridana. Lineage (NCBI taxonomy): Eukaryota > Metazoa > Chordata > Lepidosauria > Squamata > Rhineuridae > Rhineura > Rhineura floridana. The sequence continues at coordinate 13,291,323 of NC_084497.1, forward strand.
CAAGAGCATCTGTCATGAACCACCCTGTTAAGATCTTGTCAGTTCAGGACTGTGGCTTCCTTTATGGAATCAATCCATCCCTTGTTTGGCCTTCCTCTTTTTCTACTCCCTTCTGTTTTTCCCAATACAGTAGGGCCCCGCTCATACAGCGGGTTACGTTCGGGACCCCCACTATAAAGCGAAAACCGCTGTAAAGTGGATCCCATTGACTTACATTGACCAAAATGGCGCCTGGCGGCAAAAAACCACCGTAAAAGCAGATCAAGCACTGTAAAGCGGGGCCTTTCTACAATTCACAACCGCTGTATAAGTGGAACGCTGTAAAGCGAAGCCCTTCTGTATTATTTTCTTTTCTAGTGAATCATGTCTTCCCTTTATGTGTCCAAAGTATGATAGCCTCAGTTTCATCATTTTAGCTTCTAGTGACAGTTCTGGTTTAATTTGTTCTGACACCCAGTTATTTGTCTTTTTCACAGTCCATGGTATGCGCAAAGGTGTCCTCCAACACCACCTTTCAAACGAGTTGATTTTTCTCTTATCCCCTTTTTTCACTGTCCAGCTTTCACATCCATACACAGAAATTACCCTGATTAAAATTTTTGTTTATTTTTTAAAAGGCAATGTCAGAGCTGTTGTCATTGTTTCCTTCCCTGAAACCTTGGTTGGTTATGGCTGGGGGGGGGGAGGCATTGTACATCAAATGAAATTGGGTCCCAGGCAGGCCTGACGCCAGGCATGCTGGGGCCCTTGGACACCAGCCTGCCCTGGGCTCTGGCACCCACACGCATGCATGCCCCACCCACCTACCTACCTACTGGCCGGGTGGGACAGGACGGGGAGCAAACGAATGAGTGAGTGAGCGAGAGGGCAGCTCCCTCCCTGCAATCCGTGGTAGAGACCCAGCCATAGATAGCGGAAGGGGAGCACTACTCCCACACCCTAATGAGGGGCCCCTCTGGGCCGCAGGCCCTCGGCCAAGGCCCAACCTGGCCGCCCTTTGGTGACAACCCAGGTCCCAGGCTATGGTCTGAAGGTACATGAGGCCACCACCTTGCTGAAGCTAAACAAGTCTGGGTCTGGTCAGTCTGAATGGGAGACCACCTGGGAACCATATGTATGCCACCTTGAAAGAAAGGCGGGGTATAAATGCAACAAACAAACAAATTAATAAAATCTTAGGTTCGTATCTGATTAAATCCTACACAGAGTAGACCCACCGAACTGGATTGTCCCAAGTCAGTCATGCCTGATGAAGAGTTCTGGAGAACCTAATTTATTTATTTATTTATTTAATTACATTTCTAAACCGCCCTATAGCAACAAGCTCTCAGGGCGGTGACAAGCCTGCATAGCATTTTCTGACATTTTTGATCACCAAATAAGGCACTACTATAACATAGATTTTGGAATGTGTAGGTAGGATTCTGTTGGAATGAGTTCCCAATGGTCCTGTGCTTGCTTCTCCTGAACTCCAGACTTGTATCTGTTCCATGTCTGCTTGCAGATATCATACCAAACTATTTTCCTTTAACCTGGTTCATGGTATCCCCTCCAACAGTTGGCTGGAGCTCCTGGTCACCCAATTGGCTCTGCTGCCTCCAAGCAGGACAGTGAATCAATTATATTTGCTTATTAGTAAACACAATAAACATACTTCCAAAGCAGAAAGCATGCTTTCTTTGTTCTTAGATGGGGCACCTATATGTCTAACAAGAGGCATGTTGGCTCTGAAATGGTGTCTGTCACTCACATTTTTTGTCCCTAGGTGTATTTAAAAATAATGCCATTTTCAAAACAAATTTATTGGCCTCATTAACACAGGCACTTTTGTTGATGAAAATGTGTTATAAATCTGACCAATTAAAGTTGTAGCCCTCATACATCTATAATTATGTCCACAGGAGTAAATGTATAGTTACGCAGATTTTTCTTTAACAGTTGGAAAAACATAATCATTTTAAAATCCAGATGATGTTGAGTTTCTTCTCCATCCTGACTCTTCCCATTTTTCTCACTCCCCCTCAAGTGAAAAGTCAGTTGCCTGACTGCAGTTGCTCCTTCCCCCTACCCCCATCCTGCCCCCCCCATTCTGGGGCTGCATGTCTTTTGCAGTCCAAACTGAGTGCAACAGCTGTGGCCTTAGATGAGATGTGGAGTGATGGGATGGTCAGCTGCCTGAGAGAGATAGTAAAAAACAAATTAAGCAGGACATATTTTTTTTTATTTATGTATTTATTATTTGATTGGTGGAGCGGGTGGTGGTAAAGCAGTTGCAAGCGCACTTGGAGGAAGCAGATTATCTTGATCCATTTCAATCCGGCTTCAGGCCTGGACATGGGACTGAAACGGCCTTGGTCACCTTGGTGGATGATATGAGGAGGGCTTTGGACAGGGGTGAATGCACCTTCCTCGTCCTCCTGGATCTCTCAGCGGCTTTTGATACCGTTGACCACGGCATCCTCCTGGACCGCCTGGAGAGGCTGGGCATTGGGGGCACTGTACTGCAGTGGTTCCGCTCCTTCCTCTCTGATAGGTACCAGAGGGTGGCACTGGGGCATGAAGTTTCAGACCCATGGCCTCTCACTTGTGGGGTGCCACAGGGTTCCATCCTCTCCCCAGTGCTATTTAACATCTATGTAAAGCTGCTGGGAGCTATCAGGAGATGTGGGCTGCAATGTCATCAGTATGCGGATGACACGCAGCTCTATCTCTCGTTTAAGTCTTCACCGGGGTTGGCTGTGGAAACCCTTTCCAAGTGCCTGGAGTCGGTGAGTGGCTGGATGGGAAGGAATAAGCTGAAGCTGAACCCTGACAAAACCGAGGTACTGTTCGTGGGAGACAAGAGAATGTTGGGGGATGTTAACTTGGTGCTTAATGGGGTACAATTGCCCCTGAAAGACCACAGCCTGGGGGTCATTCTTGACTCCCAGCTGTCCATGGAGGCTCAGGTGTCAGCTGTGAGCCGGGTGGCGTTGTATCAACTCCATCTAATACGAAGGCTGCGCCCCTACCTTCCAAACCATCTGCTCCCGTTGCTGGTACATGCCCTGGTCTCCTCTCGCCTAGACTACTGTAATACGCTCTACGTGGGGTTACCCTTGAAAATGGTCCGGAAGCTGCAACTGGTATAGAATGCGGCGGCTCACCTGATTAAGGGTAGCCACCGGCGAGACCACATCACTCCAGTGGTGAAGGAGTTGCACTGGTTACCACTTGCTTTCTGGGCTCAATTCAAGGTGTTGGTTTTGACCTTTAAAACCCTGCACGGTTTCGGCCCAGTCTATCTGCGCCTCCAGCATCATCAATGTTGCCGCCCAACAAGATCAGCCTCAAAAGACCTTCTCTCTGTCCCACCAGTTAAAACAGCTAGACTGGTGAGAACTAGGGAGAGGGCTTTTTCAGTCGTGGCACCCACTCTGTGGAACTCCCTCCCAAATGACATCCGCCATGCCCCCTCCATGATGAGCTACCGCCGGACCTTGAAAACCTGGCTCTTCAGGCAGGCTTTTGGGGAGGGTTAGGTTTTAGTGTTATTGTTGGAATTTTAAGGTTTTAATGTGAATTATATGTTTTTATGTTGTACGTCGCCCAGAGTGGCTGGTAAACCAGCCAAATGGGTGACTAATAAATGTAATAAATAAATAAATAAATAATCCTGCCCTTCCTCCCAGTAGGAGCCCAGGGTGGCAAACAAAAGCACTAAAAACACTTTCAAACATCATAAAAACAGACTTTAAAATATATTAAAACAAAACATCTTTAAAAACATCTTTAAAAAAAGGTTTAAAAACATTTTTTATAAAAAGGTTTAAAAACATATTAAAAAGCAATTCCAACACAGACACAGACTGGGATAAGGTCTCAACTTAAAAGGCTTGAAAGAGGAAGGTCTTCATAGGCGCCGAAAAGATAACAGAAATGGTTCCTGTCTAAGGGGAGGGAGGGAATTCCAAAGGAATGTTGCTGCAACACTAAAGCTCCACTTCCAATGCTGCGCAGAACAGACCTCTGATAAGATGGCCTGTCTAATATTATATATACAACATGCTCAACAGACAATATACATGGTGTATATACTGTGTGCACTTCAGAAAAGTGCAGTCTAAATATTTAACAGCACAACCCAGCTGAAGTTAAGCACTTTTAGACCCAACGGATTTCACTGGGAGACTTTTGGGTGCTAAACTCTCCCATGAGACCTACAAGTCCTTAGCCAGATTGTGCACAATGGTGTTCATTTATCACAAACACTATGCCTATCTCAAAGAAGTTCAAGATGGTATATGTAATGGTGGGGTGGTACCTCCATTTTATCCTTGAATTGAATCTACTCTGTGAGGTACACGAGGCAGAGAGAGAATGAGAGAGACCCCTGCCCAAAGGAGCCCAATCAGCTACATAGCTGATCCCATAATACTCACACGACAAGGCATGGACCTAGAGAGGAACTGTTGCTGCTTGCTGCACCTTACTGGAACCTTGCTAAAGAAAAGCTAATTTGGTCCTGGTAAAGGGGTGGGTGGGAAAACACATGGAAGCCCTTTTATACACCACACTGAGCATCTTGGAGGATTTGGGGGATGAAAATATAACCACAGAAAAGAAGTGTCATAGACCATGCTGTCCTGCTATTCAAAGCTTCCCTTTAAACTGGGCATAGCTTGTCCCTCTAATAAGTGCTAATGAATGGGTAGTAAGTGCCAAATAGGGATGCCCCTAGGTGAAAGCTGGCATAGATTTGGACATGGACCTGAGAATATGCCTGAATTCCTTTCTTATTCTTTAAATATGTTGAGAACATAAGGAGTCCCTTGCATGATTAGGCCATTGGCCCATCTCGTCCAGCACCCTGTTCTCACAGTGATCAACCAGATCCCGGTGGGAAGCCCATCAGCCATGAATACAACACCACTTTCTCCACTTGTGATTCTCAGCAATTGCTACACAGAGGCAATACACTGCAGGTAATACATATCCTGTTAGCATTTGAGTTGAAAGCTTGCAGAAGCTGAACTGTAATAGAATCCCTGGTGAACGAGTACACTTTGCCCTGGATATAATCACACTGAGACTCCAAGTTTGGGAAAGCAAGGAAGCTTGTATTTATTGTACATAATACATACTGGCTAGGAAAGATTCTAGTTCTAGCTAACTAAAGTTGGAGATGCAATGAGCCCTGCTTGCTGTTTCATCTCTGCAGGAGGGAGAGAGAGAGAGAAAGGAAAATATGTCTCCCAAAGTGGGACGGAGAAGAAAAAAGGGAGGAGGAAATGAGGTCAGCAACTCTCTAAGAGTATCAGTTTACACACCTGAAGGAAGGTCAGCACAGGTTAGCTCAGAAAGACCTAACCAAGGAAGCTTGGATGTTCCCCTCTCTATCTACCCTTCCTCTCTGCAAACGCCATCAAGCTGAGTTGCATCCCAACGGGTCCAACCTATCCATCATGAATTTGAGTAATATCCTTTTAAAGCTGTCCTAGTTGGCAGCTATTGCTACATCTTCTGTAGAGAATTCCATAGTTTAAGTATGCACTGTGTGAAGAAGTACTTCCCTTTGCTTGTCCTGAATGTCCCATAATTCACCTTCATTTAATCTAAATTCCCTATCTGGACAGGGATAACCTGGCTTCAGTTGTCCATGCTCTGGTAACCTCCAAGTTAGATTACTCCAATGCACTCTACGTGGGGCTGCCTTTGAAGACAGTTTGGAAACTGCAGCTTGTGCAAAATACAGCAGCCTGATTGGTAACAGGGACCAGATGGTTCGAACATATAAAACCGATTCTGGCCCGCTTGCATTGGCTGCCTGTATGTTTCCAAGCTCAATTCAAGGTGCTGGTTTTAACCTATAAAGCCTTACACGGCTTGGGACCACAATACCTGATGGAACAACTCTCCCAACACAAACCCACCCGTACACTACACTCAACATCAAAGGCCCTCCTCCGGGTGCCTACTCCGAGGGAAGCTCAGAGGATGGCAACAAAAGAGAGGGCCTTCTCAGTGGTGGCCCCCAAATTATGGAATGATATCTCTGATGAGGTGCGCCTGGCACCAACACTGTTATCTTTTCGGCGCCAGGTCAAGACTTTCCTCTTCTCCCAGGCATTTTAGCATGTGTTTTTAAATTGATTTTAAAAATGTGTTTTTTAAATTTGTATATTTGTTTTTAATGTTTTTAATTGTTGTAAACCAACCAGAGAGCTTTGGCTATGAGGCGGTATATAAATGCTATTATTATTATTGTTATTGTTGTTGTTGTTGTTGTTGTTATTAAAAAAAACAATAGTTGTGATTGCTGATGTAGGTGCCTTTTTCACGTTGGTGAAGCGAGTGATGGAAGAGCATGCCTGCACTATTTTGTGGTCCTGCCTCCTCTTCTGCTCTGTTAGATGTGACAGCCATTGTCTGTTAACATCCCACACTCCACAGCAAACATTATGTGACTGGCACCCACAGCATTTGCTCAAAATTCTCATTGTGCCCACTGGCCCAAATAGCTGTGAAGCTCTGCTCTGTCTCCTTTTTACACACCATGCAAATATCATCATCATCACCACCACCACCATCATCCCACCCTTCCTCCCAGAAGGAGCTCAGGGCAGCAAACAAAAACACTAAAAGCACTCCAGAACATCAAACTTTAAAACATATTAAGATAAAAATCTTTAAAAGCATATTAAAATATCATTTAAAAAATCTTTAAATCTTAAAACTGGCTTCCAATATGCTTCCGGGCCAGATTCAAAGTGTTGGTACTTACCTATAAAGCCTTATATGGCGCGGGACCACGATATCTGTCGGAACGCCTCTCCCGATATGAACTGGCCCGTACACTACGGTCTACTACGAAGGCCCTCCTCCAGGTTCCGACTCATAGGGAAGCCCGGAGAGTGGTGACAAGATCTAGGGCCTTCTCAGTGGTGGCCCCCAAACTATGGAATGGTCTTCCCGAGGAGGTGCGCCTGGCGCCGACACTATCATCTTTTTGGCGCCAGGTTAAAACCTTTCTCTTCTCTGAGGCATTTTAATTCCTGTTAATTCTAAATTATTATATTTTGATTTTAGACTGTACAGTTTTGTGTACAGTTTTGTGTTATTTTTATTGTATTTTTAATGTTCACCGCCCAGAGAGCTGTTGCTAGTCGGGCGGTATATAAGCTTAATTAATTAATTAAATAAATAAATAAATAAAAGTTTAAAAAGCAATTCCAACACAGACACAGACTGGGACAAGGTATCTACTTAAAAGGCTTGTTGAAACAGGAAGGTCTTCAGTAGGCACCAAAAAGATAAGAGAGATGCAGAACGTGTGTTGAGCATACACTCTTTCTCACAGGCTGATTTACACATTGAGATAAATCATGTGGCACAGAGTTCCTGGGAATGAACACTCACAGACTGAAAGGACACACAGTTAAATGTTCCCCCCCACAATCATAGTTGTCCTGCCTGAAGTCAAGAGATCCAGTCTCAGACATAGCTGTGATTTTTTTTTCTTTTTATTAAAGTTACAGTTACATCAAAAGCAGTGCTCCTCATTAACCTAACTAAGCTTTCTAGGAACTTTTGTCCTGGCTAACTCTGACTAAGCATGACTTCACAGTGCTCTGATGTTGACTCAGCAATGAACCCTCCCCTGCATCAACTTAAGTAGGCTTGGCTTTCGCGCATAAACGTTGGCTCCTCCTCCACAACTGTTGAATCTCCCACTTCAGCCACTGCCGCGTGCGGGGCCAAGCAGCTGGCTCTCAGCTTCCCCCTCTGAGAGTTCTGGATGATTGGCTTGTTCAACTGTGGGAAGCTGCGGGGTGCCCAGCTGGGAAATGACAGGTGAAGCAGGTGGTGCCTCTGACATGGGTGCAGGCACTGGGGGGGGTGTCTAATGGAGCAGTCTCTGACAGATCTGGTTGCGCTTCAGTGGGGGGGGCAGAGTCACAGGGAGTTGAGCTGTCAGTGACAGGGATCTGCATGCTCTGGAGCCTAACCCTGCTGCTAGTCCCTTTTCCCAGCTCATCATCCCAATCCTCAAAGTCAGAGTCTGGCATCTCGAAGCCTCCCCTCCCAACCTGAGTCAAAGCAATAGTCCACCTGCCTGTGGAAAAGTTGTGTCTCTTGTCAGCAGCAACATCACAGGCATTTGCCAACATGTCCCTCCCCCTGCTGTGCATTTGCATCACTGCTCCCCATTGCCACAGGCTCCACTGGTGGAAGGAGTGGAACTGCATTCCTCCAGCAATATCTTGCTTCTTCCAATTCCTGTTTGCTCTGTTTATATCTTTTGGTCACTCAAATAATATTGTTCTTAGAACAGGGGAAGTTAATATTTGATCCTCCAGGTGTTGTTGGACTGCAACTTGCATCAGCGCCGGAAGCCAGTATGACTGATGGACAGACATTATAGCAGTTGTAGTACAGAGAACCCCCATCCCTATCTCAGAACATCAAAGTTCAGGGTGTGCTGTCTACAGTCAGCTATGGGCATATCATGGCAGCTTCTGCTCAGATAGATGGCTCCAGGTATTATCCAAGAATGTGGAGTTACAATACTAGGACTTCTGAATCCATGCACACACAGTGAAACAAACACTTATGCTTCACATCACACTTTTCTCCTTCACAAAGATTGTGTCCATGAAAAAAAGTAACAATCATTATCAGTTTTCATATGCTAGATTTTGTGGTGGTGATGGTGAATCCTCCAGGACCTCCCGACTTGTCACAAAGGAGTTTCTGGTTACTGTTGGATAAGCTGCCTTGATCCTGGATGTGGGAAGGCAGAATAAATTTGGGGTAAAAGAAAGAGGGACTGAAGAAAGCCAGGTTAGGTGAGGCAGGGCCCCACAAGATGGATGTAAAGAGAGGGAAGCCCATGGGACAAGAGGAAGTTTCATAAACCCGTTGGACCATTGGTTCACCTAGCTCAGTATTGTCTACACTGACTGGCAACAGCTCTTCAGGATTTCAGATGGGAGACTTCCCAGCCCTACCTGGAGATGCTGGGGATTGGACCTGTGACCTCCTGCATGCAAGACATGTGCTCTACCACTGCGCTGTAGCCCTTCCCCCACTCCATCTGAGAGGTTAAAGAAAATCATGAGTGTCATAGACCCCAAGGAGAACCTTTTGCAAAATGAAAAGTGGGTAACAGATGTTGTGGAAGGGGCTGGGGAATTCCTGGGTGAGGCACTTCCACCACTGGCAACTATGAATTTAGAGAGGTTCCCTCACTAGCGTCCAGCCCAGACCTAGCCTTGGAACAGACAGACTCTGGTGTAATGGCTAAAGGAAACAATGATGAGGATAGTTTTTCTGAGCCTGAGTTTACCTTTTGGTCAAGGCCACATAGATTAGAAATGAAAATGCACTCTGCTTCTAGGAGAAGTGTTCACCTTGCAGCAAAACCTGGAAAGTACTAGAGAATGCTCAGACAAGTAATGTGCCCTCTCACTTCTCTTATATCCAGCTTGGCTGGGCATGATTAGGTTGTTGCGATGCAGTCTGCTGTTGCCTCCACATATCTAGGTTGTATCCTGAGATATGCCAAGCCTGTTTATGAGAGATGTCTAGCCTGCTTCTTAGATATGCTTCGTTTGCTCCTGTTCTGTATCCTGAATCATGCCTAGAATGCCTGATGCCGTGTTCCTGTACTGACATCTGGAATAAAGCTCATTAAAAAACCCAGCCTTCAAGTCCTGAGTCTGCTTCTCTGGTTGGAAGCCAGGACAATGAGAGAGAATGGAGAAGGACAACAGCAGCACATGGACAGGAGGTACATATGGGAAGAATTCTCAAACTGGTTATTAAATATTTATCTGCATTCTTCTAGTTATGCTGTTGTTGGACTCCAGCTCCCACAAGCCCCAACCAGCATGGTCAATGGTCAGAGGTGAGGGAAATATTATAAAATCACCATGAAGCTGCAATATACCCTCTGCACCAGGAAAGTGACTGCGGAAGCAGGAAACCTGGAACAATATCTTCTACCTGCTGAAGATTCCCGTGTAACTCAGCACATTGCATCTTTATTGTCCAATAAGACTTCCATATACTTTATTTGATAAATCCAGGAGTGGGCTGGATATGCACAAGCACTTCCTCAGCAGAGTACTTCTCTCTGCAAGATTTTAACAATTTGCTTTCACAACTTATTAATGTATTTAGGACAAGCAGTCAAACTATGGATACTTCGAATGCCTCATTATTAATCTCTTCCTTTTGCTGCCCATCAGAGATTTCTTCCTGCTTTGTTTCTGGTGATTTCCTAGCCAGTTTATAATCCATAACAGATCTTTACCTCTCACCCCTTGACTACCTAGTTTTCTTAATAGCCTCTTGTGAGGAACTTGATCAAAGACTTTTGAGAAGTCTAATAAATTTTATCTGCCAGTGGGCCTTTATCCATTGCATTGTTGGCTCCCTCAGAGAATCTTATTAGGTTGGAGAGGCAAAGCTTTTTCCTTTGCAGAAGTCCCACTGCTTTGCCCCTATCGTATCGTGCCATCTTTAATTATTTTTTTGCAGCTAATTTTCCTGGTTCTAAAGTCAGGCTTACTGGTCTGCAATTCCCAAGATTACCCTCAGGTCTTTTTCAGACAGATCAGTAAAGCTCTGGCTACTCTCCAAGACAAGAACTGATTCTAATGATAGATTAAGTTTCCACTTTTTTTCTCAAGCAGCGCAGCCGTTTAATTCTTAAAATCTCGCTGAATTGTTGAATACATACAATCTAGCCCAGGTGATTAATTACAGTTTACTATATTAATTTGTTCCACAGTTTCCTATTTGACATCTCAGTCTCTAATGGGCCAAAAAGGAAAGAAAGAGCAAGGGAGGCTGGGCTGCTTCTTTTGAGGAAGTAAAATTTAATCTCTTTGCAATCACTTTTCAATCTGACTCACTTTGCCGGGATAGTTGAGAAGTCCTGGGAATCTATCTCAACGTGGACCTTCTGTTATAAAGCCTAGCTTTTTATGATGCTCAAGGTCTCCTGTATAAAGGGGTATATTTAACCGGGATGTAGACAAACTGGAATGGGTTCAGAGAAGGACAAAGAATGATCAGGGGACTGGAAACAAAGCCCTGTGAGGAGAGACTGAAATAACTGGGGATGTTTAGCCTGGAGAAGAGAAGACTGAGGGGAGATATGATAGCACTCTTCCAGTACTTGAAAGGTTGCCATACAGAGGAGGTCCAGGAACTCTTCTCGATCGTCCCAGAGTGCAGGACACGGAATAATGGGCTCGAGTTACATGAAGCCAGATTTCGACTAAACTTCAGGAAAAACTTCCTAACTTTTAGAGTGGCAAGACAATGGAGCCAATGACCTAGGGAGGTGGTGTGCTCTCCAACACTGGAGGCCATCAAGGGCATCTGGACAGCCACCTGCTGGGCATGCTTTCAGTTGGATTCCTGCATTGAGCATGGGGGTGGACTTGATGGCCTTACAGGCCCCTTCCAACTCTACTAGTCTATGATTCTATATAATAAAAGTCCTGCTGCATCAGGGCTGAGGGGATCCATAAAGTCCAGCCTCCTGTTCTCACAGTGGCCAACCAGATGCATCAATGGGAAGTTCACAAGCAAGGCCTGAACAGAAGAGTATTGCCGCCTTCCAATATTCAGAGAAAAAGGTTTTACACTGCCTAACGGTAATGCTGATCATGACAAATCAGCACCCTGATATAGGATTTAAGAAAGAGAGCCTGAGGGTTCATTCTCCCAAATGGTGAAAGAAGGTTGTTTTCTACCGTCGTGACTTCCAGTGGATCTGCGAGGACAACTGAACGGTGAGATTTCAGAATTACAGACCTCCCAGAGTGTTTGCATTTCTCATTTTTGTTTTGCTGCTTGTTTGCTTTACACTGAAAACTGCTCTGAGGCTTTTTGCACATTAATTACATTATTAATTTAGGTTTGATGATAGCAATCACAAGCAATTATAATGAATCGAGGCTTTGGGCTAGAAGACCAAAGCAGGGTATTAACTCCTGCCCTGCTTCCTGCCCCTCCCAAGACCTGCATCAGCATTTCAGTTTGTCTATTATCTAGACAGTTTAGATACTGTTTAACTACAATAGTCTCTAAGCAGAATACAATGCAATGAAAATAAAAATTGGTTAATACTATACAATAAAAATTCAATTAAAATGCCTGCTGGAATAAAAAAGTCTTCGGTAGGTGCCAGATATTCAACAGGGAAGGGGCCTCTCTGACTTCAGCAGGAAAGGAGTTCCATAAAAGTGGGCCCACAATACTGAACGCACAGCTTCTAGGGGATAGGAGCCATGCATCCCATCCATGGGACACCACTAACAGTGACTCGCCCAAAGATTTCAGGCAGGGTATAAGGGATCAAGTGATCCTTGACCCAAGTTGTTAAGGGCCTTGTAAATTAAAACAAGAACCCTGAGCCTGGCCCAGTAACATAGGGGCAGCCAGTGTAAGTTTTTTGCACACTGAAGCAATGGATGTGCTGGCATTTTGTACCAGCTGGAGCCTCTGAACCAGGCCCAAGTGTAGCCCCACACAGACAGAGGGCACTGCAGTAATCAAGTCTTGTGATTACCAATGCATCAGTCACCAGGCCAGACTATCCCTGTCCAAGGGCAGCTGCAGTGGACGCATCAGCCATACATGGGAAAAGGCACTCCTAGCTATTGAGGCTACCTGAGCCCTCAATGACAAAGATGGATCAGAAGCAAGCCCAAACCTATTCTTTCTACAGGAAATGTCACCCCATCCAGAACAGGCAACTGGCCAACCTCCCTGGATAAGGGGAACCACCAAACCACAGCTCACTCATGGGCTACTCTTTATCTGTCAATCTCGTGTATCATTTCTGGGAAGTTGCCGTATACCAAGTCCATCTAGCTCAGTATTGTCTACAATGACTTGCAGAGGCTCTCCAGGGTTTCAGGCAGTCCATCCCAGCCCTACCTGGTGATGCTGGAAGCTGAACCTGAGCCCCTCTGTATGCAAAGCAGATTGCCACCAAGGATGTAGTCATCAGAGGTCCCTTACTGTTTGGAAGCCAGGTCCCAGCAGGGTCCCTATGTCTCCAGCGTCCTACAAACCAACCAGCATGAAAGGGGAGTGTGTTGGGCACTGAGAAGAGTCTTCTAACTTGTTTCTTTGTCCTTTCCTGCTGATAGGAGCCAATCAGAGAGAACGGAGTTCCTCTGGGTTCCTACTTTCAAAAGCAGGTTGAAGAGGAGAGTGAGAGTACTCTAACTGCCAAAGAAGAGACAGTGGATCCCAATGATGGCATCCCATCTACATCATCAAGCAGTTTGGCAGCAACAACCAATAAATGTCTAGACACTGAATCCAATAATTTGAACATTATCTCTGACAGTGAGAAAAGGTAATCAAATGGTGAAAATGACAGAGAAGCAGAAAGCAGCATTCAAGCCTGGCCAGATTATTCTATGATCGTAGAAGGTTGCATAGTCTTAGACGGCGGTGTGGCTGTGACTATCATGAAGGCAGGCGGCATTACATCACTGATTATCACTGAGTTATAGACCTCCCCTAGGTAGGCCTGGGCAGAGCACCAGCTGTTGCTATGGTCTTAAATATGTTTACTCAGTTCCTTCAGGGGCATCTGTCTTTACTCCTGAGTGCTCTCATCTTAACAAGACTTACTCCTTACCAAGTGTGCTCAGGATTCAAGAGCAATCCTCTGCTCATGAAGGATAAACACTCAATGGCTACCAGTCATGATTGCTTTATTTCTAAATCACCTTTCATCAAGGAGATCCCAGGATGGCTTGCACATCTATGCAATGAAAACATTAAAATATGAAACCAGTATGGAGCCTCCGTGTTAACAGGCTGTCTGCCTCTGAATACCAATAGCTGTAGAACAACATGAGGGAGGCTATGCCTTGATGCCCTGCTGGTGAACTTCCTGGGCAAGCTGAATGCCGAACTGACACATCAGGGCTCGTCTCTGGTTCTTGTGTTTACTTGCAAGAAAGTCTTGGTGAATCCAACTAGCAATTCAGATTCTGTGGCCTTCTGAACATGCAGAAGTCAGCAAGGATGGTCTGTTCACCTCTGAGGCCTCTTCTTTCGTTTCATTTTGCTTTTTTCAGTTTTTAGATCAAAAGAAAAATGCACTCACTCATGGCATCATCAGCCCCTCTCCCCTGTTAACCTCCCTTGAGAATCCATGTCATAGAAGCAATGGGGGGGGGGAGCTGCGGGGAGGGGAACCAGTTGTGCTGTGATAAGAGATTATTGTTCACTGATTAACCTGATTTTTAAAAATGGTCTACAGAAAGAAACAGAAGCCTTTGAGCATGCATGGCTTCTTCTGTGCAAGTCCCACTGGAACCTGCTGTTGCAAACTCTATATTATGTGTGCATGTGCACGTGCATGCCAGAGAGGGAGGGAGGGAGGGAGAACATGAGTATCTAAAACATAAAGATGACTCCAAATTCTCCATCTGACAATGAATGGCCATGTAGACATAACAGTCAACATGCTGTCAGGGCCCCAGTAGCCTCACAATTCGTCTGGAGGAACTTGGCAAACAGTGGATTTTTATAAATAACCGATGGCCTGTGGCTGGAAGAGGAAGAAAGAGCATGTCAGTGGACAAAGAGCACTTTTGGACTGCAACTCCCATCAGCCTCTGGCAGCACATCTGGAGGGCAGCAGCTGCCGTTCGCCTGTGGGTGCCCAGCCCTCAAAGCCTGCTTCAGGCACGGAAGGGACTCAGGGTGCCTTGCCCCAGGCAGAGAACACACCCTGCAGGCTCAACCTTGACCTTTGTTTTTATTGGGTTTTTAATGTTTTTATTGTACGGTGGTTGATGGCTTTTTTAATTTGTGGTAAACCACCTTGGTGTTTTTAAATGAAACAGCAGTATACACATATACTTATAAATAAAATAAAATAAATAAATAAATGGGACCACAGTGGCAGCCCTTGCCTCCTCCTGCCTTCCCATCTGTCAAGAAGAGAATCCTCATGCTGAAAAACTAAATGCTTTTGTGGCAAGCCAGCGAGGATGAAAACAGGCAGAGTAACACTCTTCACAAGTGGCCACACGTGGGCCTTTCCCTCACACGATGGACCCTGATTGCATACAGACAGGGACGTATGTACATCAAGCCAATTGCTGGATCAGCCCTCGGCTTTCACAAGCTGGCAATCTTTTAGTATGCCTCTCTTTACCAGAGGGTATTAAAGCAACCACCACTTTACAAATCCATTAACATGGCAAACATTTCCCCTAAAAGACCAACTTCCACTGAACAGAGCCCCATTTGATAGAGCTTGCTCCAGAGCAGAACACATTCAGTGCCTTTTTTAAAGGTCAATCAGGAGGGCGACTTAAACCATCTTTTTCACTCCACCTCTTTTTGATTGGTTCAGGAGCAAAATAGTCTGGGGACCAGCCCCAATCCAGCATCCTCAGCACGGATGTCAAGGAACTTGTGCTCTGAGGAGTTCCTGGAGCACCAAAGCCAACTGCTCTGTCCTTTCTGAAATGGAAAAGTGCCTGGCTTGACAGGCACTGGGCAGCAGCCTCTCCTTTTTTTCCTGGCTGCCTTTGCTTTCTGTTGCTGCCGTCCAAGGCATTTCTGCCTCCTCAAGCAGAGCCTTTGGAACTGGACCACATCGAATGCCTGCACAATGCAAATAACGATGGAAACGCTTGTTTCCTCTAATGTGTGTGACTAAACACTCAAAAGGGATCGCTTCCCTTCGAAGGAGCTTCCTTTTGTAATGACCTGTTGGTTTCATGTTTTTGCTGATGACTGGAGCAAATTTGGGAGGGGGTGAGTGGGGGGGTAGAGGAGACAGAGAATATGAAGCTGGAAACCAGCCAGCTTCATTGTCAGGAGATCAAAGGAGAACTCGCTGTCCCTGACTTAAGCCACTCTCAAAGTTGCATCAAGCAATGGGCTGAGCCTGGAAAAATCTGCTCATGGAAGCTCAACAGGTGACACCCAGGACGAGGAGACAGGACAGATTAGACCACTTCTGGCTACGGGTGAGGGTCAACATTGTTTTGATTGGTTCCCTACTACAAAATAACACCAAAACTCCTCACCAGGAGAGAGCTACAATCTTTTTGTAGAGCCCTTCTCTCAGTCCCAACACCTTCGCAAGCACGATTGGTGGGGACACGAGATAGGGCCTTCTCGGTGGCTGCCCCCAGGTTCTGGAACTCTCTTCCTAGGAAAGCACGAATGGCCCCTTCCTTGCTATCCTTCCTTCGGCAGGCAAAGACTTTTTTATTCCGACAGGCTTTTGGACTAGAAGATGTTTAAGATAGGACCTCATAAGGTCTGTTGTACTGTTCTATGGTCCTATTGTCTTAGTATCTTAAGTGTATGTTTCATGGTTTTAATTCTATTTTTAATTCTATTTTAATTGTATATTTTTGTGTTTTTTTACCTATGTGTAGTTTTTATTTGTAAGCCACCCTGAGTTCCAGTTTTGGGAAAAGGGCGGGGTAAAAATAAAGATTTATTATTATTATTATTAATCCACAGTTCACAGTTGTGCTTGCCTGCCTGCACTCGAAGTGACCTGTTCATTGCATCACCTCAGCATTGCACCACCTGAGATGGCCACCTGCCGATGCCAAGCCTCAAAGGAGCTAGATAGCTTTCCTGAGCATATCTGCTAGAGATATCCAAAGGTTAAGCTGGACTTTGATTTCAGTCCACATTGGGCAAAGCATTGGATCCAGTGGCAGCTGGGATTCCTCCTTGCTTAAGGGCAGTGGCTGCAGCAGTCATTTTGATGGAAGCTTCTGAATCTCTTTCTGCTCCATTCCATCTTGGCAAAGCTAGATACACAGAGGGGCTTGTCCACATCAAATTCAATTAAGCAAAGATTTACTATCTGTTTGCTATGCCACTGCAATCTGCCAAAATGAGGCAGTGCGAGAACTGAAGGCAGATCTCCAGCAATATATCCAGGATCTCTTGGTGTTTACTCTGCAGCAAGATTCTCCATATGCCAGTTTGTAGTTGGAAGCTGAATCAAAACATACTTTAAAGTGTTGCAGTTTACATGCTCATTGATGCCCTGGATCCATCCACTGAAGTTCTCTGTTCTGCATACTGTCACAAGGCAGGAATAACAACAACAACAACAACAACAATAATAATAGTCTCTTTCCTTGCAAAGCAACCCAAAGTGAACACCAGAACAGGTCATCAATCATGCCACAGTATGGTCTAAATTAAGAACCAAAAGTCTGGGGAAACAGGAATCTCACCTGCCTGGCACCCAAACACGGATGGTACCAGCTGTGTTTCCCTGGGGAGAGGATTCTATGCTTGGGGAGCCACCACTGAAGTCCTTTATTCGGGGTACACTCATTTTTTGAGGGGATCACTGTAGTTCTGGTGTGCTACTGGAAAAAGAAGACATTGCACAGCTTGACACTGCAAGGAGCTATAGCATTTGTTCATTCAAGACGTTTTCTTGCAAATTAAGTCAGTGGGTTACAGAAATATGTGAATGTAGTGATAGTGACATTTAATACATTGAGCCGCTGTTTCTCTTTTACTTCCCCCTATGCCTGGAACCCCTTGCATCTACGTGCTTCCCTGGACTGGATGGTTGGAGTTCATCCTGATCCAAATGGGGTTGGCCTCCTGCCCGCCTGAAGGAGCAGGTGTCCCACTTCGGGGTGTTTCTGGATCCAATCTGGAGGCACCAGTGGCCTCTGTAGTGTGGAGGCTGTTCCATCACCTTCAGCTGGTGGCCCAGCTGCACCTCGTCTGGATAGGGATGCGCTACCTTCTAGGTTAGATGTATTATACATGGGGCTGCCTTTGAAGATGGTTCAGAAATTGCAGCTAGTGCAGAATTCAGTGGCCAGATTGTTGATGGGACCAGTTGGTACAAGCATATAACACTGATTCTGGCCCAACTGCATTTGCTCAATTCAAAGTGCTGGTTTTAACCTATAAAGCCTTATTCAGTTCAGGCCCCCAATACCTTGAGGACCACCTCTCCCCACATGAACCTACTTGGGCCCTATGATCATCAACAAAACCTTTCTCTTATGCCTCCTCCGAAGGTGGCAGTGAAAGAGCAGGCCTTTCCAGTAGTGGCTCTGCAACTGTGGAATACTCTCCCCAGGGAAACACAGCTTTTTGGCACCAGGCAGGTAAGATTCCTGTTTGCCCCAACTTAATTTAGATCATACTGTGGTATGATTTATGGCCTGTTCTGCTGTTCATCTTTAAGTCAGATGGGGGTAGGATTTGTCTTTTTTATTCTTGTTAGAAATCCTTTGTTTTATCTTTATTTATGCATCTTGTTTTCAAATGGTTGATATGTTGTTATTTCTAATATATCTAAGTCATTTGGAAGTAGGGTTGCCAGGTCAGAAGCATCCCAAAACCTGAGATTTTAGGGGCGGGCCCAAGTGATGTCATGGGATGGGCCCAAGTGATGTCATTAAGCATGATACAGTAAGCATCAACCACAGTTGCATGGAGTGTACAATTAAAAAAATATATCTGACTGAAAATTAAGCTAGACATCTTAGCCAAAAGATGGAGCCTGGGTAGGGAACATTTAATCTAGCCTACTTGCTTTCGGCAAGAAGGGTTTAAGTGCCTTCAGGCCAGGCCAGTCACCGGAAGGTCACTGTGGGAAGAAAGGAGCCTAGTGTTGTGGAGATGTTAGATGAGAGCATTTGGGAATAAAGATGGATGCCCCTGAAGGCTGCAATTCTAAACACACGTACTAAGGGATTAAGCCCCCATAGAACTCAACAGGACTTACTTCTGAGTAGATATGGTTTGGATTGTGCTGTTGGTAAAGCTTGACTAGGGATCCTCTGCAAAGACATCCATATCCAAGCAGGGTTGGCAACCCCCTGCCTGGAATGCCCTGCCCTTATCTTTTAATGTGGCTGCTCCAAACTACTTTACAGATTTGACCCTTCACTTCAGAAAGAGGTCTGAGAAATGAGTAAGAGTAAGAAGATTCTCGACCCTTTCTGTCTGCACAGATGCCCTCAGCAGAAGCTCTGGGCCAGGCGGGACGCAGTGGCATCTCATAGAGGACACCCTCCTCTTTCATGGGGTGTATGATTTGTCCTGGCCCAGAGCAGATTTTGGGGTGGGCACCCCCAATTACTTATTTTTCCTGTATGTCTTTTTCTGCTTTGATTTTGTATCGATAAATAATAATAAATAAAATTTTATTTATGAGTCGCCTATGTGGCCGAATTAACGGCCACTCTAGGTGACGTACATTAATACAATAAAATACAATATAAAACCAGTAAAAACCACAGTCAATAATTAAACTAAACACCACTCTTCCAGTTAATCAACAGCATTAAAAACTAACCTACCCCAGAAATCCCATAGGCCTGTCTAAACAGCCAGGTCTTCAAGGCTCGGCGGAAACTTATCAGGGAGGGGGCATGGCGAAGTTCGAACGGAAGGGAATTCCAGAGGGTGGGGGCCACAATCGAAAATGCCCTCTCTCTAGTCTGCACCAGCCTAGCTATTTTAACTGGCAGGACTGAGAGAAGGTCTTGTGTGGCTGATCTTGTCAGGCGGCATAATTGGTGATGCTGGAGGCGCTCCTTCAGATAAACTGGGCCGAAACCGTATAGGGCTTTAAAGGTCAACACCAGCACCTTGAATTAGGCCCGGTAAACAACTGGTAACCAGTGTAGATCTACTAACACCGGGGTGATAGATGCCCTCTTCTGTGCCCTGCACCCAGCAGAAACTCTGGGCCAAGCGGGACGCAGTGCCATCTCGTAGAGGACACCCTCCTCTTTCCTGGGGTATATGGTTTGTGCTGTCCCACAGCAGATTTCGGGGTGGGTACCCCCAGTTACTTATTTTTTTCTACATGTTTTTGTCCATTTTGATTTTGCATAGATGACCACCACCGTGCCATGCGCCCAGCAGAAGCCCTGGGCCAGGCAGGACACAGTGGCATCTCGTAGAGGACACCCTCCCCTTTCCTGGGGTATATGATTTGTCCTGTCCCAGAGCAGATTTTGGGGTGGGCACCCCCAATTTCTTATTTTTTATGATTTTATGACATCATTATGTATTATGATAATATCAGAAGCCTGATTATTTTGATTGCATAAATGTATTGTTATTCTTGACGGGGAGAGTCCCCCGATCACAGTGATATATCATACAGGGTACCCCAACATATATTTTTGGGTTCAGAGACATGTTAAGTTTGGTTTGAAGTTGCTGTAGTTGTCAACTCTTCTTTTTTGGTGTTTTGAACTTTCAAGCAAATTAGGAACTAGGAACCAACTTCAGCATCGTATCAGTTAAATAGATTAAACAGTCGTGGGGGGGCTAACATTTTGGTGTATATCTCGAGAACCAGACCACCTAGAAACTTAATTTTTTAAAAAAATTGAAGCTGAGAGTCCGGAGATTAAGAGGTGCTAGCTGGAGAGCCGGATGGAAGTGAGGGAAGTGAGGGCTCATCTGTGTTGGGAGCTTATGTAGGCAGCTCTAGGAGTACCTGCCTGCCTCCTGGTGTCAAAAAGGAAGAACTCCAGTGTTTCAAAAGCTCAAGGAATCATTAGATGAGTAATGAAGTGAGTGAGTGAGTGAGTGAGTGTGTGTGTGTGTGTGTGTGTGTGAGAGAGAGAGAGAGAGAGAGAGAGAGAGAGAGAGTGTACACCATATACTGGCAGTTGCTTCTCTGCTCAGTTTCTCTTCTTGGAAAGGTTACAATGCTTAAAGATGTCACCCACCCACCTGATTCTCCTCATTGACATTCCACGGCAGCTGTAGGATAAGCTTGGTTAATTGGGTTAATGTGATGATATGGCACAAATGAGAGACGAAGTATGGATGCTTCTCAACGCCTCGCTATGGATATTCAGCAAATTTCACTTCCACAGTGAAAGTGGAAAGCATGAGGAAAACAAAATAAAATGGATATATAATTTAAAGGGTGTGTCGGCAAAGTTGGGAAACTGCACACAAAGAGAGAATTTTTTGCTTATTCATCTCGTACGGTTCTCACAACTACAACCCCCCTCACCCCCAAGACACACACACACCAGACGTGGCAGAATGTGGGATCTGTCTCTAAGAAGCTGTGGGCGAAACAATTCAAGTGATGCCACTAAAGGGAGGGATGCAATTTTCAAAAGAATGTGCTTTCCTCTCACTACTAAAAAGCATAGTGCCAACACAGAAAGCTTTCAGCTGTTAATCACGTTTGCTTCTTCATCCAATAAATGCAGGTTTGCTGCACATTTTTTGCATGGTCTATACTACTTCCCTTTTGTTGCAGAGATATCTATCAGGCCATGTCAGGGAGGAGGCAGGAAATCCTGCAATTCCGGGGACAGAAGTCACCTTGAGAGGTCCCCCCCCCCTTGCTTTAGAAGCATCTGTAGGGGCTGGCTCTGCCCTGGTCTATTACTATCCAAAAGGTTTCTTTATTGGAGCACCTTGTTACCTTGCAGTTTCATAGGGCAAAGGGTGGAGGGTGGTGCATGGTCTCAGCCTTTCCTTAAGAGCCACTGCCAGTCAGCATGGATACTCCAGAGCTGGATGCAGTGGAATGGTCTGACTTGGCCAGTGGTGTAGTGGTCTGGAGTCTTGTGCGGGTCTTAGATCCTTTACTTTTTGGGGGCAGGGTCCCAGCAGGATTCCTATGTCTCCAGCATCCCACGAGCCAATCAGCATGCAAGGGGAATGTGTTAGCCACTGAGAAGAGTCTTCTAACATGCTTCTTTGTCCTTTCCTGTTGACTAGAGCCAATTAGAGTGAAAGGAGGTGAGTCAGCCACTGAGAAGACTCTTCTCAGCAGCTAACACTCTCCCCTTTCATGCTGATTGGCTCCTAGGGGTGTTGTAGGAGAAGGCATTAACAAGGGTCTTATTCTCAACCCCATTCTCAAAAAGGGTGTGTGTGGCTGTGACTATCATGAAGAGACCTGGCACTTCTGGATTTGCCTCTGTGGTACTGGACTTGACCTAAGGCAGCTTATGATGGTCCTAAAGGGGGGGGGCTTTTAGGAGGCCCTGCCTTTGGGCAAACAGTCAGGGAACAGAGAGGGTGGGGGTAAAGGGGGCAAACACGGAGAAGCAGGGGTGGGGGACGCCTGTGGTCCTCTAAACATTCTGGCTAAGGCCTTTGGAATCAGACTTGGGATCACTGCCTTCCCCCCCCCCCATTGTTTTTAATATGAAACTTAACTCGCAAGCAGTACATAGATCAGACTACAGATCACACAGGTCTCTGGGTCTCTCCAAGGCATGGCTAATCAAGCGAAGACATTGCCCTGTACGTAGGATCTGGGTGGGTACATTTCTTGTACAGGAACTGTCTCTCAGACCAGGCAGGCAACTGGCCACTCCTCTGAGCAGCCTGGTGGGCAGGTCTGTTCACACCTGGGCAGGCTGCAGTGTGCACTTGGCGACGGAGGTGGAGACGCCTTGGCCAGTTCACTCCTGGGGTCCCCCTCTGAGTCCCACTGGCTGTCTTACAGGCCCGTCTACAACGGAAGGCAGGTCAGGAGGTAATTCAGGAGGCAATACACTCTCCAGAGGTGGGGCAGGTGGGGTGTCGACTGTAGCCTCTGCCTCATCCACAGCAACCCACACTTCAGTCATCGTGCGGCAGACTACTAAGCTCTTCGCCTGCCTTGTCCTCCCCCTTGTAGACCACTGGGCCCCTCCTACGGACCCCAGTCCTCCTCCCCATCGGAGCCGCTCTGCCAGGAGTTCTCCATGGGGCTCATGACATGAAATATTGTTGGCATACAACTCCCATGAGCTCCATCGCAACCTGGCCCAATGGTCAGGGCCAATCCAGATACACACAGGTTCCCCTACCCTGATCTGCAGCTAGGATCCATTGTGTGCTCCAGTCATGCCAACATCAGATTTTCTGAGCATTGCATACATTATATGTGTATACCTTGGAATATGGCAGATTTGCAGAAGGGGAGCAACCCTTTCATCGCGCAGTGCAGTTCTTCTGAGTGTTGCCAGTATCTTTTGGCTATTTGACTTCATCCACACTGGACACGTGAGCTGCCCTCCCCAACATATCTGTGTCATTTGGTGAAGTTCTATTTTTTCTCCAAAATTCTTTTAATTCTTTAAGTTTAACAGATTTATTGTTAAATTTGTCAGACACGTTAATCTTCAGTTTCATTTTCAGAATCTTCTGTTCATTACTTTCAGTTAGCAGAGACAAGTTTATATGACACTTTTTGGCCAAAAACAGTATTGAAAGTGTATTGCAATGATTATAAAAATACATTGTTTATATTACACTAATCAACAGTGCAGTAATAAAAATGGAAAACAAGAGGCAACCAGTACCAGCACAGAATAATCCAGTCAGAGTAATTGATTACCCATTGTTCAAAGCTTGACAAAACAAAACCATCTTTCACATCTTTCTAAAATCCAATAGGAAATTGGCTACATGGACTGCTCAGGAGAGTGAATTCCTAAATCTGAGCACCATCACTGAAGAGGCCCCATCACACAAATCCAGCAGTCTGACCGCTGGCAGTGCAGGGATGCAGATCAGAGCCCCATCCCCAGATGGTCTCAATGACTGAGCAAAATTGCATAGCAGCAATCAGATACCCTGAACTTTAAACAATTTAGGACTTTAAATGTGGTAACTTGAAATGGGCTTGGAAACAAACTCTAACGTATAAAATAAAAAATAGAGCATCAAATATATATCACAAATGACTATAAAAGTACATAAAAATACAGTTTTGATGTTTTAATGCCTAAAAGGCCACCCTGGAATTTCCTAGCACTCGGGGGAGAGTGGAAAGCACACTCCTAGCACCATCATATATGGCAGGATGCTGGGATTAAATGTCCTTGCCCTCTCAAGTCAGGGGCCCAGAATCTATCCCATGAGTATATCTCTATCTTAAAAGAAAGGCAACTGGAGAGAGGCCTTGGTGTTAGCTTCACACTCCGTTGCCATCCTTTTCTGCCTCCCTGACAAGCACTTGAGGCCTTGCAGTGGGGCCTCTGGTGCCACTCTGGTCTCTGGGCACAGGAGAGAGGGGTCAGCGTACTTGCCACTGCCTGCCTTTCAGTGCCACGACTGGAAGCGGTCAGAGTGGAGTATTGCAGGTGGCCAACAGGGCTTTGTGCTACAAAGCTGCTGGTTCTGGACTGGCTCCTCAAGGCTCCTCCCTCCAGCTACCTGGTGAACTGTCCGCCTGCTTCTTTCCTTGCCTCTCCAGGTGCCAGTCCTCCTGACACCCACACCCCTCGGACCCGAAACAGCCAGGTGTGTCACTCTGGGACTGGGAAGAGGTGCGCACACAGGATAAGGGACCAACAGGTCACACGTAACAAACAGTTACGGATGGGAGGAGCACATTTCTCTGTTGTCAACAATAAAACTGGCTGCTGATCTGAGGCTGCTGAGACGAGCACATCAATTATTTACCAAATAAAAATGGTTAAATATTAAATATTTCAGCCTGGGACGGAGCAAGGGTAAAAACCTTGTCAAAGCAGCAAACGTGGAATTGTTTGCCAAGACATGGAGGGACCTGCGTGGGACAGATTGATTAGTCAACTATCAGCTGGGGGGGGGGGCAGAGAGAGGCAATAGCCTTTCAAGAATCTCATTCTCCATATTTTCTATTTGCACACGGCATGTACCTTCTGGCACCATTTAAATTTCAACGAGCGCTTCAGAGCAGTAAACCCAGCATATTGCATTTCGCCAGCCCCCTCGAACGTTGCCATTAACGTAACCTTTCCCACCAGCCCTCCATCCAGGTCTTGACCATGCTATGGACATCACACTTCCCCTACCTGGTGCCCTCCATATGTTTTGACAGCAGTGCTGGTTGCAACCAAAGGGGCTGTAGTTCACAAAACATCTGGAGGACACCAGGTCAGAGAAAGCAGAAGTCGGCTGTCAGAACAGTCAGAGAAACCAACCAGAAGGTCAGTGAGCAGCAGGCAGGGCTGAGACCCTAAAATGGGCCCAAACATCTCCTCCCATCCTGGGTTCAGATCCTGGCACTGCATTCTCTTTAGAGTTCTGGAGCTCTTGGACCTCATCCCAGGTGAGACCCATGAACTCCCCTGATGGAGCATTTATTGGGGGGGGAGTCTTGGTTTAAGGTTATGAGTGCTTGGCTTTCGCATTCCTACTTTTCAGGGTGTGTTGCTTTGAGAAGCTGTTTGAAATATGGCTTTTTGTCCATTGGGTGTTTGTATGAAGATTTGTTTGTGAGTCCCTTCAAGGGCTTCTGCCAACGAGAGGAGTTTAAACCTAAGAAAAGAATGGAGCATTCTTCCCGTGCAAGCTGAGTGGTACTGACAGGGAGCGGAGAAGCCCCACTGGGATCAGCTGCACTGAGAATTCCTATTCCGGAACTTCCCTGTGCAATGTGCATTCTGCAGAGGAACAAATGCTCTTTTGACAAAATTTGGATTTCTAAACATAACATCCCAAACAAATTAACTTTCATAAAGACTCCAGAGGCAGGTGGAAATTAACAAAAGCGGTTATAAATGTCCATCCATGACATTGCTAAGGTGTGAGGCTCTAGTCCCTAGCACCATCTCCAATTAAAAAGATCTCAGGTAAAATTACCTGGAGAACACCTCTGCCTGAGACTTTGGGAAGCTGCTCCCATTCAAAGAAGAGAACTAGATGAGCCAATAATCTTTGCATTCATATCTGCTAATATGCCCTCTTATAAAGCACTATAGTTGAAATGTAAACATTTAGCTTGATGCGCAACACGAGTATTGACTGATTAAGGGCCCTTTCTATAGTGGTCCCCCATCTTTGGAACTCCCTGTCCTTTCAAATTCAGCAGGCACCAACACTTCTGCCATTTGGAAGCCAGCTCAAAATCTGCTTTGCATGGTCTTTTGGTGGTTGGTAATTGGTGTTTTATGTATTGTTCTGATGTTTTTGTTACATCCTTATTATGGTTGTTTTATTTAATGGCTCTTTTAAGGTGTCCTCAATTCTTTGGATTAAGGGTGGGGAAATAAATACTTCAAATAAATGATGCTGTGATCACTTTATTTTGTGGAATATGATTTCTCCATTCATCAAAAGAAATCTGGCAGGTTTGTATGTCTATGAACATGGACTGCACAGCACAAATAGAAAATTAGTCCAGTTTTAATTTGCCGCCCTGGCTTCCTTTGGGAGGAAGGTCAGAACAGAAATGTATTGTAATGTAACAACAACCGCCTTTATACTGGTCTAAGGTGTGATTTCGGATGAATTTTGAAGCCCTGCTTGCCTTGGGCTGAAGGGGCCAGGATGCACACAGAGGCTGGGGGTCTCCCCATTTTTATTCCTGCAAAACGGCAGCATCTCGAGGCCTTTGTATCTGTCTGTATACAGGTCAGCTCGCCCTTCTCAGAAGGGATACTGTAGAGCTGTGAAAGGGAACGTGAAAGAATCAAGTTGAGGGCGGGCTTCCTTACAAGAAAAAGCAGGGCAGCAATGGGAAGCCTGTGGGTGGCCCTCCAGATGTTGCTGCCCATCATCTGCCATCACCCCTGCACATCGGCCACGCTGGCTGAGGCTAATGGGAGCTGAAGCCCAACATCTGGTGGGCCAATCCCTTCCCCACACCTGGTCTAAAGTGTTGAAGCTTTTTAGTTTAGCAAACGGGTAACTCACCATCCAAGGAAATATGGCTGGCTGCCTCCAAGCGCCTTCTGAGCCAGGGGGTATATTTTAGTATCAGAAGAATGGAGCTCACAGCCCAGCCTTTCCTCTTTTCAGCAGCCAAATCTCTGCTATTGTTGAACACCTGTCCCAAGGAACTGCAACTCACCCAGAGATCCACCAGTCAGCTCTTATCTGCCCAGCAGAGACCATGGGTGTAGAGCAGCCCTCTTCTTCTTTTTTTGGGGGGCGGTAGCAGCCAGAGGTACCATGGCTTAGTTATAAGGCAGGGCCAATCCTGTCATTGGCATGAGAATATCACCTCAGGCGGCAGATATGGGGGGGCAAAGCAGCAGCCCCCCCATTGTTCCTGAACCCCTTGGCCATTGCCCTCTGTGGAGATCAGAGCTGTCCCATGGAGCCTCCCATGCACTCCCTAAGCTAGCGGGAGCCCCTAAGTGCCACTCAGTGTGTGCAGCGGATGCCCCCCATTGCCAGGATTGAAGGGATGATTCAGCTGCCAGCCCAGTCAGCCCCAGGACATGGAATGGGCTGAAGGGGGCACCATCCTATCAGGCAGCAAAATGCCCTGGACGGGCCCTGTTGGGAAACCAACTGCTTGGCCCTCCAATGGGCCGCAGTTGGACCCACAGCATCTCCTGGGCGAGGTGGATATGAGCAGAGTGTAACGCCTGGAGAACAGGGAGGGTGATGGGATTCCAAGAATACGGAGTGTCGGCTGTCCTCCCTCTCACCACTACACCACAACTGTCTTATTATGGTTGTTATTGAATTTGATTGCCTCCCTTCACCCAAAGGTCCCAGCATGAGCCGCATCAGTTTTAAAATACACCATTAAAATTAAACAGCTGAAAGCAACCTAAAATCACATCACCAACACAAAACAACAGGGTAGCCCTAGAAGTCTCAGGTGTCAAAGGCCAGCATGAAAACGTGCGTCTTCAGCATTTGCCAAAGACTGTACAGTGAGGTTGCCGGATGCACCTCGGTGGGCAGGCCACCCCACCCCACCCCACTCCACCCCACCCCACCCCACCCCTGAGCTTCTGAAGGTGGCAGAGCTACCAAAAGGGCCCCCTCTGCTGATCTCAACACCTGAGAAGGTCTGCAAGAAAGGAGGCAATCTGACTTTTCAGTTTGCTTTTGTCCTTTTTTTATTTTTTCTGTACAAAAACCTGCGACGATAACAAGTGTTTGTGGAGAGAATGTGAGCCTTTCACTGTTTTGAGTCTTGTTATATTTTTTAGACTTTGGCATTGCAAAAAAAGAAAAAAACCACACTGTGTGCATTAGCAGAAATATGGTCTTTAGATGCAGCAAATAAGCAAACAAAGAGAACTTGATATGGAATTGAAGGGGGGAGGATACATTTAAAAGGTGCCCCGGTGTTCAAGCAGAAATGCCTGCAGATTCCGTCTGAAGTCACTCTTCATTATACGTAAAGTGATACAGCTCAGGTACAAGGTGCGATTCATCCACTTAGAAAGGAGACACAAGAGTGAGGGGGCGGCAGCAGGGGATGATTTCTTCCCCATTGCTAAAAGACCTTGAAAATAAAGGCTGTTTGGTGGAGTGCCTTGTTTATGCACCAGCCACACCAAGACACTGAGGCTTGCGCACTGTGCAGCTCCTGCCTCTCTCCCACATCTCTTATTTAAGATAGATGCCAGCGCATTAGGAGAGACTGCAAGATACGATGGGCTCTGATGACAGGTAATACTCCAACACCTATTTTTACAGCTTCCGCTTGCCCACATTATACAGCGGGCCATTACTCAGCTGCCCTGGAGCCCAGCAGGAAGAAACAGGGATGGAGAAAAAAGCTGGACGAAGCTGAGGAACAAAGCAGACTGCTGGCAGCAGCAGGGGTGTGGATGGGGAGGAGCAGGACACTTAATCATATTACAGAGTTGAAGGGACTCTGGAGGTCATCAAGTCCAACCCTGCTCAAAGTAGGACCTGCACTGCAGGACTCTGCAATGAAAACATCCCTGTTGGATGGTCAGTCCCTGATTAAATACCTGCAGTGGGGGAGAGCCTGGTATCTCCCAAAGTAGTCTGTTCGAAGAGTTTCTTACCATGAAGAAGTTTATTACTTAGCTGAAATCTGCTTCCCTGCAGTTTCCCCCCATCAGTTCCAGTCCTGCCCTCTGGAGCAAGAGAACATCTACGCCACTGTCTTGTGTAACAGATATTTCATGTCTTCCCTTAATTGGCTCTTCTCCAGACTCTTTCAACCGTTCTGCATATAATGTGGTCTCTATACTCTACTCCATCCTTAACACTCTTCCCTGGACGTGCTTCAATCTGTCAATGTCCTTAAAATGTGGAGCCCAGAACTGGGCCATCCAGACCAATGCAAATCAGAGAGGAGCGATCACTTCTCATGACCTGAATACTCTGTTCCTGATAATGCAGCCTAAGATCCTGTTCACATGTACTGCTGCACTCTGTGCTATACTCATGCCTTTCATTTAAAAAAAAAAACAAATATTGACATTTATCTGTGTTGAGTTTCATCTTGTAGGTTTCAGCCTAGCTTTCCAGCCTGTCAAGATAATTCTGAGTCTTGATTCTGTCTTGTAAGGCATTAATCACCCCCAGTCTCATGCCACCTGAAGCATCCTTCATTTCTAAAATGGTGAGGAGCACGGAGCCTTCGACAGATCCTTGCAGCTCTCCCCTCCAGAACTCTATCAAGGCTGATGAAGAGCCATTCACGATCATTCACTGGATACAGTTCTTCATCCACCTCAGAGATGCATCATCCAGACCACGTTTTATCACCTTCTCAAAGATTTCACAGGAGCTCATGGGAAACGCTTCACTGAAATCAAGATGCCTGTGTTCGTGGCATTCCCAAGATTTACCAGACTAGTAACTCTTTTCAAAAAAGGAGACAAGCATTGTCTGGCATAACTTACTTTTGATAAGAGGCTGGCTCCTAGACTGGTAATAATTCTTTTCTAGAGGCACTAACCACTTAGTAAACGGTTCCAGAATTTTGCCTAGCATTAACTTCAAGCTGCCTGGCCTAAAGCATTGCTCTTCAACTTTGGGTCCCCAGATGTTGTCAGACTACAACTCCCATCAACCCCAGCCAATTTAGCCAGTGTCAAAGATGTTCGGAGCTGCAGTCCAACAACATCTGGGGACCGAAGGCTGAAGAACAGTGGTCTAAAGTTTCCTGGATCTGCCTCCCACTATCCCCTTTGAAGTATGGGGCAGTATTTGCCTGCCTCCACTCTTCCAGCATCTCACTGCTTCTCACAGACAACAGCACCTGCAAGCTGGGGATATATTCTGGCCCACAAACCCCTCGATTCCCTTATTCTGCTTTCCCCAGGAAGAACACAAATTCCCCTGGTGGGACAGACCAGGGCAAGGTTGGAGTTGACTAGTTCTGCCTTCTCTTCACTGCGCTTTACCTGTCCCTCCCCCTCGCCCAGGCCCTCTCGCCGTGCCCAGCTTGCATTCGTTTGCAGATTTTGGAGGGGTGGGCCTGGCACCTTCCCAGAGCCCCTCTTGCTTTCCCCTGCCAATTTCTGCACACGTGTCCACTGCCCAGTTTCCTCCTCTTGTCCTCAAAACCTAGCTTGGCACTTAGCTGTGGGATATGGCCTCCCTCCCCCACAGGATTTAGTCTGAAGCCCCCTTGATCAGCCTTACCATCTTGCCAAACACATCCTTTCTCCATCCTCGTGAGGGGCATCCCATGTCCTGCCAACCAAGCAGGGGTGAAGTCATCCAGGGTCTCAGGGGGTCTTAGACCCCTTACTTTTTTGGGAGCAGGGTCTCAGCAAGGTCCCTATGTCTCTAAAATCCTATGAGCCAATTAGCATGAAAGGGGAGTGTGTTAGCCACTGAGAAGACTCTTTTCAGTAGCTAACACTCTCCTCTTTTGTGCTTATTGGCTCCTGGGAACGTCTCTTGTGGGAGAACAAGGATCTCATTCTCAATCCAGCAGCAAAAAAGGGGGGAGGGGCATGTCTGTGACTATCATGAAAGGGACCCTGCACTTCTGAATTTGCCACTACGCTACTGCAACCAAGAGTCCTTTATTTGGGGGGCATATGCCATGGCCCAAGAAGCACTATCTGCATTTCCAGCAGTTCCCACAGGATCTTGCTTTCCCTACCAATGCTCTGATGCAGAGATGGAGCAGAACTACATGGAAGCTGACTGGAAGGAGGCAAAGTCAGGGCAGCAAATCACCCAGGGGCACAACAAGCAGCCTCTCCTGAAAGCAAGTAGTTCTGTTTTTCCCCTGTATCAGATTCAGGAGTGGCTGAATGTTCCACCCAAAGAAGAAGCGAGGCAGAATTGCTAGCCACCAGCGGAGGCTGGCAGGAAGGAGATGGAGGCATAGCAGTAAATCATGCAGAGACTCCACAGATCGCTTCCTATGTGGGAAGGTACGTTCAGCTCACAGGAGCTTTTCCTTATTTAATCGGTGTGTTTTTTGCAGTACACTAGCACACCTCTAACTGGCAAGCCCAGTGGCCCCCAGCCCAGAATGACAAGACAGCAGGCTGGCAAGCAGGGCTTGAGGGTGGTAGCCTTAGCTGGCTCCCCCCCACCAGCAGGATGGCGTTTTTTTCCTGCTTAGTTGGCAACAGTCTGTTGCTGGTTCTGCTAAATTGCCCTCCTCACAGGTAACGCAGGGAGAGCCCATATCCCAAGCAGGTTCTGTGCAGGAGGAGTCGTGGATGCACTCAGCAAATGAAAGGGATATTGTCAGTCTCCAGATTGCAACCTGGCGGTGCCTGCTTGGAACATGCCCTATAAATGCTAAGTAGGGGGGTTATTATTACACCCCCTTCCATCACATCTGCAGCCACCTCTGGCTTCAATGACGGGATGAGAGACCACCTCAGCTGCGAGGGGGCAAGACCCTCTCCCTGCTTGCTGGGCGCTTTCCAGTGGCCTGGGAGGGAGGGCTCCTGATGGAGTCCAGTGACAAAAGCTGCTGCCACCTTGACAGTGCCGGAGAGACCACCTGGACTGTTGGGGTGTTTGGGGGCTTTTCTTGGGGCCCAAACTGAATTCTGGAGATCGGGGGAGGGGTTGTTGTTGTTGTTGTTGCTGTTGGGATTATGTCTTCGTATTTTATTGTTAGACTTTACTATGAATTATAAGGGGATTGTTCTTTTGTTGTATGATACAGCCACGAGAGTGGATTTTTCACATTCCACAATGTTAAATTGAAAATACCCCCCATGCCATGCTGATGCTTCCCATAAACTCATTTCAAAACAAAACCTTACAAAACGTATAGTTCTGAACTCAGAAACGCTTGCTTAGCAACCCTCTAAATTTTCATGGCGATACACAAAACAGTCAGAGAGAATCGAGAATTCAGAGTGTATTCTTAATTCCCCTGACAGAGTTCCAGTGGCCAGAGTGGCTTAACAGTCAGCCGCTCTGATTGAAGCTCTGTGAGGGGAACAGGGCGTCTCTAGCAACTCTCAGCACCCTTCACTAACTACACTTCCCAGGATTCTTTGGGGGAAGCAATGACTGTCTAAAGTGGAATAAAGGTCTGGTGTGGATATGGCCAAGGACAACTTTGGTTTTAATTTGGGTGGGAGGCTACGTGTGCCTGCTGTAGAATAAAAAGGTGGGGAAAATGCTGAAAAAGAATGATGCTGTTCATAGAATCATAGAGTTGGAAGGGGCCTTGTAGGCCATTGAGTCCAACCCCCTGCTCACAGCAGGAAATCCACAGCTAGAGCATCTTCCGCAGATAGCTGTCCAGCCTCTGCTTGAAGACATCTAGCGAAGGGGATCCCACCACCTCCCTAGGCAGTCGGTTCCATTGCCAAACTGCCCTTACTGTCAAGAAGTTCCTTCTAATGTCCAATCTGAATCTACGCTCCTGCAACTTAAAACCATTAGACCTAGTCCTACCCTCTGGGGCAGCAGAGAACAAATCTGTACCCTCCTCTATGTGACAGCCCTTCAGGTACTTAAAGAGTGCAATCATGTCACCCCTCAGCCTTCTCTTCACCAGACTGAACACGCCAAGTTCCTTCAACCTTTCCTCATAAGACTTGTTCTCCATACCGGCTATCATCCTCGTCGCCCTCTTCTGAACCCGCTCTAACTTGTCTATATCTTTCTTAAAATGAGGCGCCCAGAACTGAACGCAGTATTCCAGATGAGGTCTGACTAATGCAGAATATAGTGGGACTATTACTTCCCTCGACCTGGAAACTATAGCTCTGTTTATGCAGCCCAAAACCGCATTTGCCTTTTTTGCCGCAGCATCACACTGCTGGGTCATGTTCAACTTGCGATCCACTACAATTCCAAGGTCCTTCTCACACGCACTACTGCTAAGCCGGGTATTTCCCATCCTGTACCCATGCATTTTGTTTTTGTGGCCTAAATGCAGAATCCTGCATTTGTCTTTATTGAATGTCATTTTATTAATTTCAGCCCAATTTTCTAGTCTATCCAGGTCCCTTTGGATTTTATTCCTGTCTTCCATTGTGTTAGCTATCCCTCCCAGTTTCGTATCATCCACAAACTTCATAAGGCTTCCCTCCACCCCGTCATCTAAGTCATTGATAAAAATGTTGAAGAGTATCAGCCCCAGGACAGAACCCTGTGGCACTCCACTCGAAACCTCCTTCAAGTCCGAAGTAGAGCCACCGACGACCACTCTTTGAGTACGGTTTTCCAACCAGTTGTGAATCCACCTGACAGTATTTCCATCTAGTCCGCATTTGACCAGTTTGCTAATCAAAAGGTCATGGGGGACTTTGTCAAACTCTTTACTGAAATCTAGATAGATGACATCTACAGCATTTCCACCATCTACTAAGCTAGTGACCCGATCAAAAAAAGAGATGAGATTAGTTTGACAGGATTTTTTCTTGACAAACCCATGCTGGCTCCTACTAATCACAGCATTGTCATCTAGATAGTTGCCAATGGACTCTTTTATTATCCATTCTAATATCTTTCCCGGTATTGAAGTCAGACTGACCGGCCTGTAATTCCCCGGATCTTCTTTTTTACCCTTTTTAAAGAGCGGGACGATGTTTGCCCGTCTCCAATCCTCCGGCACCTCTCCCGTTCTCCAGGATTTCTCAAAGATGATGGCAAGAGGTTCCGAGAGTACATCAGCAAGTTCCTTCAATACTCTGGGATGCAGTTCATCAGGCCCTGGAGATTTGAACTCATTTAGGTTAACTAGGTATTTCCTGACTATCTCCTTATCAATCTCGAACTGCAATCCCGACCCCTTCCTGAGATTGCTACCGATGCAAGGTTGCACACTGTTCCCTTTTTGGGAGAAAACAGAGGCAAAATAGGTGTTGAGCAGTTCTGCCTTTTCCTTGTTATCTGTCAAAATTTTGCCATCCTCATTGAGCAGCAGTCCCACCGTTTCCTTGGTCTTTCTCTTGCTTCGAACATATCTGAAAAACCCCTTTTTGTTGTTCCTCGCTTCCCTCGCCAGCCTCAGCTCATTCTGGGTTTTAGCTTTCCTTACGCTATTCCTGCAAGCCCGAGCCGCTCATCGGTACTCTTCCTTGGTGATGCCTCCTTCCTTCCATTCTTTATACATGCTCTTTTTTACTTTTACCTCCTCCACTAGTCTTCCGTGTAGCCACATTGGCTTTTTCCGATGTCTTCCGTTTTTCTTCCTCTTTGGAATTGTTTGCGATTGCGCTTTTTGTAATACCTTCTTCATGAACTCCGACGCTTCTTGGGCTCCTTTTTTCTTTAGTCTATCTAGCCACGGGATCCTACCCATCATTTCCCTGAGCTTGCTAAAATCGGCTTTTCTGAAATCCAAGGTCCATGTTTGACTATATTCTTCTTTGGCTTTCCCCAGAATCCCGAATTCCAGCATTACGTGGTCACTTTCCCCCAAGGTACCGACCGCTTTAATTCCCGTGACCAATTCATCCGTGTTAGTTAAGATCAGGTCCAGGATTGCCGATCCCCTTGTTCCTTCTTCTACTTTTTGAAAGAGGAAATTATCAGCAAGGCCCATCAGGAATTCGTTGGAGGTTTTGTGCTTCGCAGAGTTTGTCTCCCAGCAGATATCCGGGTAGTTGAAGTCCCCCATCACTACTGCTTCTTGCCTCCTTGAGATTTCAGAGATTTGTTTGAGAAAGGCCTCATCTACCACCTCTTCTTGGCCAGGGGGTCTGTAGTAGACACCTACTACTATGTCGGTTTTATTTGTTTCTCCATTTATTTTTACCCAAATGGTCTCTACCGGACCCCTTTGTTCGCTCTCTTGGATTTCCATAGAGGTGTATTTGTCTTTGACGTATAATGCTACTCCCCCTCCTTTTCTGTTGCTTCTATTCTTTCTGTAGAGTTTATATCCTTGAATGGCTATATTCCAATCATGGGAGTCATCCCACCAAGTTTCTGTTATCCCTATGAAGTCATATTTGCCTTGATGCACCAAGACTTCAAGCTCCCCTTGCTTGTTTCCCAAGCTCCGCGCGTTGGTATATAGACAATGTTTTCCTTTTGGAAAGGAAAAGGGCTTCACCTCTGCCCAGTGCCCACCCACCCAATCTCCTCCCCTCCCCCTCCCCCTCCCCCAGGTCAGTGTTGGACTACGACCTGGGAGACCAGGGTTCGAATCCCCACACAGCCATGAAGCTCACTGGGTGACCTTGGGCCAGTCACTGCCTCCCAGCATCAGAGGAAGGCAATGGTAAACACCCTCTGAATACCGTTTACCATGAAAACCCTATTCATAGGGTCACTAAGTTGGGATCGACTTGACGGCAGTCCATTTCCATTTTCAAACATGATTGCACAGAAATAAATCCCACTGAACTCAAAAGTATGCAAATGATCTAACCCACCCTTCCTTCTCCTCCCTCCTATCCCCTCCCTGTTGCCCCTTCCCTCTCCCTTCCTTTGCCCCTCCCTACCCATTCCCATCCCCTTCCAATCCCCTCCTTCCTCTTCCCCCTCCCCTTCCTCCTCTCCATGGTCAGTTTTACCTATCTTAAGCATGATTACATGGGAGTAAACACCATTGAACTCTATAAGCATGCAAATTATCAAACCTGCCCTCCCCCTTCCTTTGCCCCCTCCAATCCCTCTTCCCCCTCCTCCTCCCCCGTGATCAGTTTTACCTATCCTAACCATGATTGCATAGGAGTAAATCCCATTGAACTCAATCAGCATGCAAATGACCAGACCTATCTTTCCCCTCCTTCCCCTCTCCTCTCCCTTCCTCCTTCCCTCCCCTCCCCTCTTCCTTCTTCCTCTGAGCACATGGTGAGTGGTGGCAACACCTGTAATCAGCCCAAATAATAGAAAGAAGATATGTCCTGTGCTGATCTTGTTTTAGCCGGGAGGAAGCAACATTAGTAAGACAGTTGATATAGTTCAGATGGTCACTTTAAATATGTCTGATTTACTTTGCAAGTTTAGTGAGGTTTCCTATAGGAAATCATTTTCTTTTGCTTCTGTTTCTGTGAATATGTGAAGTACAGCAACGCTCTGCAAAATTTACACTAAAAAAACTCCAAAAATAATTGTGGAATAATGGCACTGACTATTCTGCAGAATAGTCTCCATCGGACATCAGGCGTGTCTCAGTTTACACAAGATTAAAACAGTGGGAGGTGAAATATATTCTAGCAAAATTCTAGGTATGCTCTATGTTTTTAACTGACCATGCCCAGCTTGCCTTAAATTAAGTGGTTTAAACATAGCAGGCTGAAAACATGCATCTTCTTTTTTCCAACAGCTAGAGTCATTGCTGAAGTAGCAACATATTGTAATCAGTCTGATTTTACATCAAACTGCAGTTTTAGATTCAACTGTTAATGCACCCAAAATAGAAATAGAACATAACCTCCAATTTGAAACACAAAAGGCTGTCTTCACCATCATATAACATTGACCAATAAAAAGGCTTTGAAATTAATGAAAATAAATTTGACACAGATTTCTAGGATGAATAATGAGGGAAACAAAATTTTCTAGATTAGATCTCTGTAGAAATATTAGTAACACAGGAAAGAAGCAAAGTAAGAAAAATACCAACAAACATGCAAAAATATAATTTTCCGTCTTTGGAGATGGCAGGTGTTGCTACCACTCACCATATGCTCAGAGGCACATGTTACCAAATTCTTGCAAGCTACACAGCAAGTGGATTGGTCTGTGAAAGACCAACCCAAATTGTGTTTGCATTTTGACAAATTTGTAGGGCAGTACAATATCTCAGAGAGGAGGCCAGGTCTCCTGCTCCCCTGGTGCATTCACGATAGCTGCCCAATTTCCCTGCTTTTTAAAGTTTGATAGAAATATCTGTGGGCTATAGGTATGTTCTTAAACCACACGTTTTTTTGCCTATTAGTGAATATTTCATAATGAGATGTTTTTGTTAACTTTTTGCTTTATTTAAATTTTGTTGATAACTTTGTGAATTATGTAACTTTTTTTTCATGTGGTAAGCCACCTTGAGCATATATTAGTATGGACAGGCGACATACAAATAATCCAGGAAGAGGAGGAAAAGGGTCAGGCCTGAGACAACCACAGTCCTAAATCAGCCTCCCCTAACAGGGTGCCCTCCAGATGTCTTTGACTACAGCTCCCATCAACGCCAAACAGAGCAGCCATACGATGGAAGTTTGACTTAGAACATTTGGAACCTTGCCTATATGCTGAGTATGAATGGGCAAGAAATTCAATGCAGTTTGCATTTCAAGCTGAATCTATCACATCTGCACTTTCCGAAACAACATGAGAACTGAAAAGCAGCCATCTTTCAAAATCCGCACTTCTTTGAATTTTGCAATGTAGTTCATCAACCAAACAGTGTTTACAAAAATGCGTATGTGAGGGGAAAGTGTGCATAAAAATGAATATATGAGTGTAAATAACACAGAAAAATGCATTACATGATGAGAAACTGCTTGCAAAAATGTGCACGTTACTCAAAACTGCCTACAAAATGTTTTTATTAGGAGAAATTTGCACTAAAACGCTGGAGAATTTTCATGAGGATATTTTAAAAAATCTTAAATTATTGCAGAAATGTGGAAAACTGAAGTTAAGACTAGAAAAATGAGAAAGAGGTAGAACCGAAATTGACAGATCTTTCCATCCCTAATACTGCGCCAGCCCAGTATTGCCTACACTGACTGGCAGCCACTCTCCTGGTTTTCAGAGCCGGGACATTCCCAGCCCCACCTGGAGATGCCATTAGGGACAGAAGTGGGGACCTTTTGCATGCAAGGGGGGGGCTCTGCCACTGAGCCTTTTCCCCCATTCTAGTCCAAAACATCTCAACCACATCAGTGGGAAAGATGCATTCAAGGACAAGCTGTTTTGGTTACCTGCAAGGAAACGGTAGCTGTGGAAATTTGCCAGAGATGAGACTGAGAGTGAAGGTCACAAAACGGTGTGAGTGCAGAAGAGACAAATTGTGGCCGCTAGACCATCTCTCCCTCTCCACAGCCCCGCCAGCTGAAGCGGACACCAGATTCATCTGAGCACACTGGCTTGCTGAAGAGACAGGAAACCATTTACCTCAGCCCAGGTGTGAGGAGGAGGAGGAGGAGTGTTGGATGTGGGGCAAGAGCAACTCCTGTCTTGTACTTTTGTTCATGTTCCAGAAGGGAGGTAGAGTTAAGGTCCTCCAGAT
Source organism: Rhineura floridana (assembly GCF_030035675.1). Lineage (NCBI taxonomy): Eukaryota > Metazoa > Chordata > Lepidosauria > Squamata > Rhineuridae > Rhineura > Rhineura floridana. The sequence continues at coordinate 13,329,631 of NC_084497.1, forward strand.
GGATAGGCTTGGCTACTTTTATCTGTGATGCTCTGACTGACTTCCTTCCATCGCTAGACTGATATGCTCAGGGAAGCTTATCTGCCCCTCCTCCTCCCGCCCTTTCCTCTCCTTTCTTCTTCGAGTGTCCAAGATAGAGGAGACACCTTTGTCTCTGTTGTCTCTCTCCTGAGCCGTGAGGGCAACTCCCACACCTGGGTGTTGCACCTCCAACTTAGTTAGTTAGAACTAGCCCTGCCTTTCTACCTACTATGTATTTCTATAAATAAAGTAGCTTTTCTTATTTTACTGAGTCTAAAGTCTCAATGATCTCAATGCAGGGTAAAAGCTTGCTACTTAGGTAAACACACACACTGGCAAACATGCATTTCAGACCGCTGTTATTCTCTGCTTGACAAATGTATAAATTTACACAACACGGAGGACCTTCACTATTGCCTGAAGGTGCCACTGGCATTTCATAAGCTGCAGGTCAGGTTCTTCTCTCTCTCTCTCTCTCTCTCCAGCTCCTCCCCCCCACCTCCGTCAGCTCAGCAGCCTCTCAGGTTTTCCCTCAGGAAAAATATTTCCATTACAGGAGGCCCCTCTCATAGTTCACCATTGCAATTTAGGTAGAAATATATTCCGATCAAATATTGATGGGAAGAAAGTAAATGGAATCCTTTAGAAAATCTCCTCCTTCGAAAGGTAGGCAGGAGAGCTTTTTGGATCACTGCTCCAGGGCAGGAAAAGTAAGTATCCAAGCCCTTTTTCATGTCCTTATGGTGTTTACAGACAAAAAAGGAGTGGGGACAGCCAGCCAGGAGTCTCCCTTTGCCCTTTCCCTGCTTGGGATCAGCAGGCCGGCGGTTGGGCTAGCTTGCAACTTGACTCTAAGTTGAGCATGCTTGACGGCGGCGGCATCTGGAGCAAAAGCGCGCATGCAACATTAAACGCCTCGTTCATTTCAAGGATGTGCATAATTCTTCTCCTTGGAGCCACGTAGATAATAGATTTGACTTTTTCCACTATACACCCACTAAAATGCATAAAAAGAAAGGTTACACCGGCGAGCTGAAAGTAGAGAGTTTAATTAATCCCAGAGAGTGCTCTTCATTGGGAAAGCGCAAGGCAACCAGAACCCTCTGTGTTTACTGAACTAGATTCGTAGGGCCATTACCCTCCACTGAAGGAAAGTGGTCCCCCCCCTCATATCCTCAGCGCTCATGTCTGAGCTCCCATTAAAACTAAGATCTACACAGGGAACCATGATTAACAAACGCTGAAGAGGCTTTTGTCCCTTGGCAGGAATAATTGGTGCCCTGGCATTTGCAGGGAAATGTCTGACTTTCTTCTTGCTCGCCCCAACGGCACACGAGGATGCTTTAGGCCGATGCCTGCCTGCCTTCTGCCCTATTTGTTTTGGCTTGGCATGGGAAGGAGAGGTGCACTGTGCAATGGGGAGGCGTCCCCCTCTCCTAGCGTGGATTCAAGGCCTCTTGTGGGAAGGAGGGAAGACCTGGAGGCTCGGAGGTCACCTGCCATGAAGCAAGGCGATGCACAGCACAGCAAGAGGCCTCTGGTGAGGGCGTCCCAGGGTTGACCCTCCCGGGCCTTATTTGGGACCCTCCTACCCTCAGCCCCAACAGTCTCGAACAGGATGGTGATCTCCCCAGCCCACAGAAGGCAAAGGCTGCAAAATAAGGCCAGGGTGGTTTAGCCAGGCAGCCAGCTCTTCCAGTGAGGCAGAACCTACTGCCACACTCCAGGTCTAGTCAGCCTACAGAAGTTTTTAGCTGGCGCTCACTCCCTGCAGCGGGGATTGCCAACCCAGGGCCTGGGGGTGCCGTGGCACCTGTTTTGTTGTTGTTGTTATTGTTTGAAATGGCAAAATAGCACAGAGCAATTGCTGGAGCTCCAAGGTTCTGCTTCCTTGCGTTCTGGTTGGTTAGATATTTGCTGGGTGGGGTGAACTGGCAGAGATGTCTTCCCCACTCACCAAGTAGCCCATCCTGTTGGCTTGCTTGTTGCCTACCAGCCATGTGCAGCAGCCACTTGCTTTGCCCCATGAAGAGGCTGTGTGTGTGTGTGTGTGTGTGTGTGTGATGGAGAGAGATGCCCTTAGGCAGAGAGAGGGAGAGATGTACGTGAGGAGTGTGTGTGTGTGTGTGTGTGTGTGAGAGAGAGAGAGAGAGAGAGAGAGAGAGAGAGAGAGATAGGTAGGTGGTGATGTGTATGTACATATGTGTAGTCTGTGAAAGAGGCAGAGATGTATATAGTGTGTGTGTGGGGGGGGGGGAGAATTGAAAATAAAACTTCCAATATCATAACTACCTATGGTGTGACCATACGTGGAATACTGGGTTCTGGGTTCCTCACCTCAAAAAGGATACTGTGGTGTTGGAAAGGGGTTCAGAAAAGGGCAACCAAAGAGGTCACAGGCCAGGAGCAACCCTATACAGAAAAGTGACGGTTTATCGTTTAGAGAGAAAGCGAGTAAGAGGGGATATGATGATGGTGCATGAAATGATGCACGGAATGAGGAGAGCAGATGGGAAGATATGTTTCTCCTGCTTTCGTAACCCTGGAACACAGGGCAACCCGATGAAGCTGAATGGCTGGCAGACTCAGGAGAGACAAGAGTGCGCATCGTTCACCGTGCATCGTTAAGCTATGGCATTCGCGCCACTTTGGGTGGCTGTAAAAGGGGATTAGACAAATCCATGGAGGATAAGACTAGCCATGATGACTGTGCACTGCCTGCCCAGTCAGAGGTGCTGTGCTTCTGAATACCAGCTGCTGGAAACTGAGGGAGGGGAGAGGGTCACTTTCAAGTCTTCTGAAAAAGCTCCCCAGAAGAGGCAACCAGCTGGCCACAGTGAGAAACTGGGTGCTGGGCTGGAGGGGCCTTTGGTCTGGTCTGGCAGACCGGTTCTTCTTCTGTGGGAAAGCAAGCACTGATGCACGTGATCTTCTATGAGGCTGTAGCTCACAGGCACAGCGCATGCTTTGCATGCAGAAAGTCCTCTCCAGCTTTAAAAAGAGCTCAGAGTAGCAGAGGCTGGATAGTTCTTTCTCTAGCTAAGCCCTTGGGCAACCCCTGGGCAGATAACACTGCAGCTCAGATGGACCAGCAGCCGGGCCCTGAATATTGTGCGTTGATCAACCCCCCCTGCTAACATCGCCTTATTTGTTACTGGAAGGGGTTGCTAATGCAGCACTTAGCCGGTTGGGGATGGTTTGGTTTCTTTCTGTTGCTGTTGCTGCCAGCAGATCTTCCGGGGGGGATATATATATTCAGTGGCTTAATATGCAGAGCAGGGATAAACCCTTGAGAGGAAACAGTGGCTTCTCACTTTGGGTGGCTTTTGGCACACATGGCTTTGCTGATTCCACCATTTTGCTAGGAAATGCTTCTGAGTGCCTCTTTCAGTGAAATTGGTTGGGAACCCCACCCCACAGAACAAGAGGTTTGAGATGCTTCCTTTTTAAAACCTAACCCCCTCCCCTTTGCACCAAAGGAATTTAAGGTGCTTTTCTGTTCATTCACACTGCATGCTTAAGAACCTCTCTAGGATGACCACTTTTTAACATTCCTGGCTTTTATGCAGACATTACTGACTGAAGGTGTCGAAGAAGGATCAGGCACTCGGCAACCAAGCCAAGCCCAGGATGCCAGAAAGTAAGAAATCTGCATGGTTCCAACACTTCAGGAACAGGTTGGCAGGTAGGAAAGCCAGAGAGGAAGGGAAGAGCATGCACCTGAGTTAATTCCTGGCATCTGCAGCCACAGGTGAAGGTGCTCAGACACCAGGACTGGAACAGGGATCCCTGCTTGTGTCTCTGGAGACAGGACTGGACTGGCTAGACCAGCCTTTCCCAACTAGTGGGCCAAAAGATGTTGTTGGACCACAACTCCCATCAGCCTCAGCCAGCATTGCCAATGGTCAGGAAAGATGGGAATTGTGGTCCAACAACATCTGGTGGCCCACTAGTTGGGAAAGGCTGGGCTAGACCAACAGGCCGAGGAGAGCATGTCGAATGAGCCAGGAAAATGCACAGGGAGGGGCCCAGGAAACACTTGGGTGGTGGCAGGCAACGTCTGCCTGGCTGTCCTGGGAGCCTTGCTCAATAGTCCCAGCAGTTCACCAGCTGGCAATTGGTGACCAAGCAGGCAGGGCTGAAGGCTAGTCCAAGGCCTTGATCCTGACACATCCTGTAAAAGAGTGAAATGCTTTTCTGCAATGGTTCACACGCAATGGAAATGAGGAGATTTCTCCGCAATTGGCAAGACCTCCACCCCAGTCCCTGAGTGGAATGCAGGTGATGAGGAAATAGAGACTATGCCACTCAGGGGATCCTCTTGGGCCCTTCTGGCCCGAGGCGCCACTCTCCTGCCTTCCCAGAACTCAGTAACATCCCCTCCTCCACAGCATAGAAATGGGTGCCTTCAGAATCAGCCAAGGGCCCTTGAAATCAGCACAGCCGGCTCTTTAAGAAGGCGCAGCTAGCTGCAGCATAGGTCTTGCCAAACGATAAGAGCCTTAAGATGGCTCCAGCTCTCTGCTCAGACAACATCCTCCATAGCCCAGCTAGCAAAGCCCATTAGGTCCTGCCTGGACTTAACCAGACTTTGCCTGGACGTGGCTTGACTTTGCTTGACCTGACTTGACATTGCTTTCCCAGGGCATAGGTGGAAGCGATCAACACCAACAGTTTGTAACTTGTAGAAAAATGCTCACACCTTACTATAGAAGTGTACTGCTGAGCTGCATTTACATTCAGTTTGTCAGATGCAAAAGAGGACTGGGCTCCTGTGCCTTTCATAGTTGTGCAGAAGAGGAAATGTGTGTGGTCTGCAGGTGCATGAGGCCACTACCTTGCTCAAGATGAGCAGTGCCTGGATTGGAGACTGCCTGGGAACTGCACAGATGCTGCGTTGAGTCCCATGACGAAAGAATAAAAAGGATAAAAATGGCAGAACGTGAAATAAAATAAATAAGCAGAACTATTAAAGGTGCAGGAGCCTGGTACTATTGCGACCAAAGTGTGCACCTGTTTTCCAGAACTGTGAAATTGGAACTCTTTATGCTCAATGAAAGCCCAGCTTTTGGGGTGGAGGGCTTGGGAACTCTTGGGAGCTCTTGAATCCTCTGCTGCACCCCTCCAAGAAGAACGTTGAGTACTACATTTTTGTGAAGTCATGATTTGGTCATATTTGCTGGTATTAGAAGTCTGTCGAGATAATGTCTGTTCCCACATAAAAGATAGTATTGATTTCCTGCTATGGTTATCCGGAGCAAAGACAATCTTCCATCACAGGCTTTATAGAGAAAAAGTGGTTATTGAATCCTTTCCCATAAAATATAATCTGTTTTTCTCTTCCAAAATTTGTCAACCCTCTTAGGAATCTCCCCCAACAAATCTGTTTGAGCAAGTGGATCTTGCTCCTGGATTTCTTTCCTTCTTTTGCACGTTTTTTAAAATGTTATTTTTAATTATGTGTCAGCTATACTGAGCAATGACATTTTTTCCCTCACATTTAAGACTGGCTTTCTGAGTTATTATTAGAGCTCCTGCCGCAGTTAAAAATAAAGCAGTGATTTTCACATTTTAGGACTCTTTAATTTTTTAAAAGACAATTGTATGACTCCTGATGTCATTTCATAACACGGAGTCACAAGACCTGATGGGTCCCAGGATGACCTCGGAGGATTTTCATCGCTCTTTCTCAGTTGCTGGCAGAAGATGGATAAATGCCAGAAATCTCCCCAGCGGAGGGTCATGAGAAACATCAGGAAGTACTGCTGAACGGTAGAGTGAGTGGAGGGCAACACTGGGAGTGGAGAATCTCTGGGGTGGAGGCCAAATATGGCCTCCAGACCTCCCTATCTAGGCCATGGGGCTCTCCCTAGACCACACCCCCTCTCCCCTAGGCCACACCTCACACTTGTCTGGCTCCCAGCCCTCCTGAAATGCTTTTTCCTGGCTGCAATGTGTCCTTGAACTTCCTTACATGGAAGAAGGATGGAGGGGTGTTTGTGTTTGCATGTGACTTTTGTCTGGCTACTGTACAAAGGTCAGCGTCTATGCAACAGCCAAAGCAGATCCAGTATGGGGGGGTGGGCTTTTATGGTAGAAAAGGAGGTGTGGGTACTCATATCATAATAAGAGTGCCGTGGCTGCCAGCACAAAATGGCTGCTATAGGCAGCAAAAAAGGAGGTGGTGGCATTCTGTGGCGGTGAATAATGTCACCAAAAATATCCCTGCCTTTCTGAAGATATGTAGTTTTTATTCTGCCACTAGAAAACTATGAGGCGCTTGGACTAGAATCATAAAGCAGGAACCTCATTTCCTATGCAGTGAGGAAGGTTATAAAAACAGCAACAGCATGTACAAAGCAATGACATTAAAAAGAAAAGTCAAACTGTTTTTCCTTTGGATCCCTGGAGTATTTTTCTCTCCGCTCCAGAAGAGGAATGGACGTTCTTTGTATAGACTAACACAGGAGGGGCCAGAATGCACATTTCTGATGCGTGTTTTAAAATAAATTACATAAAGCTGGCACAAGAGTCCCTATATTACGTGATCATCCGTGGAAGCGCTGTTAGTTGGCCCCCGTGTTACAGAAGCTCCACTGGCCTCAGCCAGAAGTTGGCCATTTAGTGTCGCTGGTCCCATGCTGTGGAACACGCTTCAGGCAGAGATTCGGCAGGAGGCATCCTTGCTTTTGACTTTCAGTCAAAAAAGTCTTGAAGACTTTTTTGTGCCATCAGGCCTAGGCAGCTGTTTAAAATTCTCTTGAGCAACCCGTCATTCCAACGATTACTTGGTTCTGTTTTTAATGGGTTTTCTATTTTATTGCTCTACACCACCCTGCTATTTTATGAGAGGGCAGTACAGGAATACTTTTATAAATACATGAATGAAAGGTTCATTCCTTCGCTTTACAGCCCATGCTACACCAAGCACTCAAAGCAAGCAACTCGATATAAATGCAAACCCTTGACAGAAATTAATACCTGACCCTTGAGCCGCACTTTTCTCTCCCATGTCGGGCGCCAAAGGGATTGTCCTGCTGCTCCAGGAGGACGCTTGCTGCTCCGAAACATCTGGTCTCCGGCTCTGTTGGCCAAGCATATACCGAAGCGCTGGCTGTGAGCATGGAAACCAAGCCTGGCTAACCTGGGGGCTTCACACTGCTCCCCAGGACTGGCCTTACCATTAGGGAGTCAGGCAGTCACCTTAGGCAGCAGATGCCGGAGCTGGGGTGGGCATTTGGCCCCCCGCTGCCGCCATTTAATTAATTAATTAATTAAAATATTTCTATCCTGCCCTTCTACCCTACAATAGGTCACTCAGGGCAGCTACAATAAAATCACACACATATATATTAAAATACACAATAAAACATTAAAAATTACAGTAAATTAAAATGTGTAAAATACTATTAAAATACATAAAATGCATTATGCATACACATACAAACATAAAACATGTATATATGTGCATACACATATAAGAAGGTGAGAATAAAAGAACTTAAAAGACAAAAATAAAAGATAAAAAACTTAAAACAGTGTCAGGATGACCCGTCAGTCCCAACCAAAGGCTCTCCAGAACAAAATAGTTTTTACAAGATTCTGGAAGACCATCAGAGAGGGAGCAAAGTGGGCTTCTTGGGGCAGGGAATTCCAAAGTCTGGGAGCCACAATTGAAAAGGCTCTCTCCGAATTTCCTGCGGAGTCCTCTCTGCTTTGTTCCCCCAGCCCTCAGTCACTCCCCTCCCTCTGAGCTGGCACCCTAGCAGTGGCTTTTTGCCGGCCTTGGTGACCCCGAGCCAGCGGCTGCCCTCACAGGTGGTGGAGAGCACCGTCCAATCACCAGTGGCAAAGGTGGATTCAGCTGCCAGCCTGTCGGGCTTCTGTATGTGGAATGAGGGAGCACCATTGTGGGTTTTGCCAGGCACAATGTCTTGAGCCAGCTTGGATGCCACCTGCCCCTTGCGGCAGGTGTGTGTCTGTGTTTGTGCTGATGTTTACACACATATGCCCTTCTGTCCCTGGAGAGATCTCTGAGCACCCGGAGTCCTAGACTTGGCCACTGGGCTAAGTCCCACCCCCAGCCAGGATGCCCCTGGTAGAGGAAAGACGGTCAGCTGACCCTCCCAGGGCATCCCCTCTGGCTTCTGGAGATGAAAGGCTTGGCACCAGATTCTCATTGGCCATCGTTTAGGCAGCAATCTATCAAGGTTACAACCTAAGAGTCAGAACCGGCTTGCTTGCAAGCTCTTATGTTCAAGACTCCACTATACACTCACACTTATTTTTTCTCTCTCTCTTCTTAACATTTTGCGTAAACACTTTATAGCTGCCCAAGGGACTCATTTCTTATTGGCAATTTCATTCATAGAAATTATATTTATAACTGAGGCAAGATTGTCCATTTGGGGACTGCAGGGACTACGAGGCAAGCATCATCCCATTTGCACTCAGTCATGTCGGGGGATGTTACAAAATCCCAAAGGAACTTCTGCATAGGGATTAGGGTGAAACCCACAGATGGATCATCGAAGGCAGGGAGAGGGAGGGCCGCATTCCCTTCTGGGCACCTGCTGGCGGCCACATGCCAGTGGTGGGCGGGGCCAGAGGCAAAAGTGGGCGGAGCAATGAGTGTGACATTGACCCTCGTACCTCAGGTTACTTACGTCCCACTCGTGGATCCCTCTCTCTGTTCTCCATCTGGGCAAGAGGCCTGGCCAGAGTTCAAGGTCACATTCCGCCCAGGCCAAAACACTCGGGAAGGGGGTAAAGTGTGGCTGGTGCGGGGAGTGTGGCCTGGGGGAAGGGATGTGGCCAGGAGATCCTGAGGGCCAAACAGAGGGGCCTCGAGGGCCAAACGTGGCCCTTGGGCGTGAGGTCCTCCACCCCTGGCCTGAGCTGTGCCTGTGTTCCGTGGGGAGCCTTTGCTGTGCCATGTTCAGGCCCTAGGAAGTGGGGAACCAGTGGCTGTCCAGGTGTTTGTGGATCCCACCTCCCATCATTCCTGGCCATTGGTTTTGCTGTCAGGGTTGGGGGTGGGGAGACGGATGGGAGTCGGAATCCAACAACACTTGGATCACCTCCCCTGACAGGCTCCCCACCTCTGATGTGATCTGTCAAATGAACCAGAGGGGAGCAAGGGCTCAGCCCTCCACCACGCGGGCAGCAAGAGTCAGTGCAGCACCGAGCATGACGAGGGACACTCGCCCACTTCTTTGGGCTCCCCACAAGGAGCACTGGGTCTTCTGGCTTGTAAAACATGGCTAGGGCAAGCAGGGAAGGAGGGAAGGATTTCCATCATCATGGCACTGTAGGGACCTCTTGCCTTCCCCTGCCCCTGGTGTCTGGAATGAAAAAGAACAAAAGAAAGCCCTTTTGTCCTGGGTTTTTGCCTAAGATGAGGGAGGTGCCCAGTGGCCTTTCCTCTCCTGGCCAGCTGAAGCCCGCAGGGTGAGGTGTGGATGGACTCATGGGGAGTGTCATGACCCCTGTACCCAGCAGGGATCCGAAGACAGAACCAGAGGCTGCAGGGGCTCCAGAGGGGGAGCCGGGTCAGGGTCAGGGTCAGGGATCAGAGCTGACTGCTGAAGACAGGGAGACCCTTGCAGCTGAGGCTGTTGGACAGGACCTCCCAGACCACCAGGGCCTGTAGGCCCAGAGACCGGACCCACACCATCACCCTCCCCTGCACCTCAAGAAGGAGATGCCTCGCACCAGACATCGCCAACCATGCAGCAGAAGGAGGCCATGGAACGGAGGAGGAGGAGGAGCAGGAAGAGGAGGAGGAGAAGGAGGAAGAGGAGGAGGAGAAGGAGGAAGGGGAGGAGGAGGAAGAAGAGGAGAAGGAGGAGGAAGAGGAGAAGGAGGAGGAGGAGGAAGAGTGCCTGTCTTCAGGCCAGAGGGTTGGTCCTTTAAGGCTCTGAAATCCTCCCCAGGTGGCGGTGGCAGGGAGCCCAGAGGAGGTAATCTGGAGACAGAGGCAGAAAAGATCTCTGCCTGCTCCCAATCTTTGTTGGGGCATGTTGGTCACTTGACGCTATCCGTGGTCCACCAGCCTGGCCACTGTCTCCGTGGGATCCTGCACTTGGCCAGAACATGACAGAGAGCCTGGCAAGCTGCAGGCAGCCATGTTGGACACCAGAAGCCCATGCCAGAGCTGGCGGAGGTTTAATGCATATAGGTAGGACTCCAGACCAGGCAGATCTCGAGGCCATGGCCAACTGCCAGGCAGGCAGCTTCTTAACTTCCAGAGCAGAACTCTTCCTTTTGTGTTGCGTCTTTTAGATTATAAACCTGAGGGCAGGGACTATCTCTAAGGTGCTCTACCTTATGGCTCAAGGGTAGGGTAAAAATGCTGTGAATAAGTACCTAAATAGCCCCATCTTGCCAGGGCTGAGACATGGGCAGCTACCTGAAGGGAACCAGAAGGTGGCATGAAATCACACACGCAAAACCCCCACACCAGAGCCAGGAATGCCCTTGATGCTCAGGCACAAATCCCATCAGGGAGCCCTTGACAGCTCTTCCTGTCCAGGAGGGCCTAATGGCTAGCTTGGGTGGGTGAGGCCCATCCGGAGCCTGAACATGTGTCACTGTCCAGAGAGATGCTCCAAACGGCCATTCTGGTGGCGCGGGCTGAGGGCTGCCCCACTGCCTCCGGCTGCCTGGATTGGGCAGCCAAGCATGCCAAAAGCACAAATCTGCTTGCATAAAACAAAGCAACTATTTGACCTGCTTTAATAATGTTGGTAGGCAGTTATTTTGAGGCACAGAAAAATGTAGCCACATAATTCCTAGCTCAGCCATGCCAGGGGTGTCCTGAAAGGTGATGCAGCTTTGGCCTGGATGGGTGTTTGGCACTGAATTTTGAATAAATCCAAGAGGTGGCCTCCAATTAAAAGCTGCTAGAACCTTGGATGCCCTTTACTCAAATTTCCTTCAGTAGGTTTTACCTTTGCTCCCTCCATCCTAAATTGGTGTTTGTTTCACCCTGCGCCCTCCCGTCCAGGGTTAATATCCTGCAAGCTGTGCGGTTATCCTGATGCGGGTGAACTGGAAAGATCCCTGTTCTGCAGTTTCAAGCTCGTAGCCCCCTTCCCAGCGCATCCCCCTCTCGCCCTCCCTCCTCCTAACTCAGCCGGCTTTCCAAGCCTGCAGAGGCAAAGCACTCAGGAAAATGACAAAAATAGCCTTAAATCCCCATCCCGGCTCCATGACAAGAGAATAATAAAAAGATTATAGGTAATTTCTTCTTATGAATTATAGAGGGCGGCTTAGATTCAACAGCGACACTCTGCAGCCACCTTTCCCTGCAAACTGGCCCTCATTGCAACGGAGCCCAGTGACTTTTACCATCTGTCCAATGTAAGGGGGGCCTGATTTCCCTGCAAAACTCAACCCACACCCACCCACACTTTTTCTGCCCTAGATGAGCGGTCGGCCTAGATCTCTGCCAAGCGGGAAGTAGCTAGGATAAATTGACTTCTGTTTTGAAGATAAGCGCCGGCAATAATGGATTTCAGACTTCTCTGCTACAGTATAAATTGTTTTGCCACTTCACTTTTGTTGGGGGAGAAGACGGCGTAGCCGGCAAAGGGGGGGAAGCTGAAATATGACGCTGGCCGTCGCCATGAAGGTGCGTGACAAAATTGGATAAGGTTAGACCTTTTCCTCTCTCATGTAATGTTCAGAGTAGAGATGCCACTGCTTTCCCCGAGGATAAAGGACCCTAATAAATGCATCTCAGGCGGAGATGCCGATCCTGGATCACAGGTTGTCTTACGTCCCCCGCATCCCACCCCCTCCAAAAGGCTCAAGGCAGTGTTGATTGTGCTCCCCTCCCCTTATCTTAAACACACAACAACCCTGAGAGGTAGATAAGGTGGAGCGATAGCGACTGGCCCAAGGTCATCCAGAGAGTTTGATGGTAGAGCGGGGATTTGAACCCAGGTCTCCCCAAATCTAGTCCACACTCTGACCATCAGAACATCATTTCTTGTGGTTTCAGAATGATGATGACTGTCAGCACTCCATCTCAACGTGCCCCCACCATCTCACCACTTTCTCACTTGGGTGCACCTCCTGACCTTGGGCCAGTCCCTGTTTCTCAGCCTAACCTATGTCACCGGGCTGTTGTGAGGATAAAATGGAGAGGGAGGTGGAGAGCCATGTACGCCATCTGGATCTCCTCAGAGGAAAGGTGGGATATAATTGTGATAATGAATAAGTACGTTAATTAACATTGCTTCAAGCAGGGAGGCATAATGGCTTATAATGCCGTTTTTTTAAAAAAAGCAGGTGGTAATCTTGGGAAGGAAATATCTCAGAGACTGAATTTGGATCCAGTGTCAAGAAACCCCAAGGGAAATCTTTGGCAGAGTGGGGGGCAGATGCCTCCAAGTCCCCAGGCTATGATCTGAAGGCACATGAGGCCAGCACCTTGCTGAAGCTAAGCAGGGTCAGGTGTGGTCAGTGCCCGGATGGGAGACAGCCTGGGAACCATATGTAAGCCGCCTTGGGTTTCAATCATGAAAAGAAAGGCAGGGTAGAAATGTAATAAATAAATAAATAAATCAGGAGAAAAAGCACCGTGCAGGTCTCACTATCAGGTGCCTCAAAGGGACACAAACAGTGCCCTTGAGTGGGACACAGACAAGGAGGACAGCCAAGGGCGATGGTGGCCTGGGCTATGAGTGGAAGAGACAGCTGGGGCCAGGCCATCTCGATCCAGAAATGGCCACAGCTGGCAAACCAGCCTAAGCTGGGCATAAGCACACCTAGCCACTGAAGCCGCTTGAGACTCCAGTGGCAAGTTGGAATCCAGGAGCACTCCCAGGCTGTGAACCTGCTCCTTCAGCACAACCCCTCCGAGAACAGGTTGTGCACCTAATTCCCACATCCACGAACCACCTGCCCACAGCACCTTAAAAAGCGGCAAAAAGCAACAATCAGCCAAGCACAACCATGCTCCCGCCGGCCCTCATATCATCAGGCCATGCTGAATAGGACAATAAAACCAAAGGGAATATTTGAGCCACCAGCCAAACTGTTAAAAAATATGTGATCTTCCTGACGAGGTGTGCTTGGCGCCCACACTGTTATCTTTTCGGCGCCAGATCAAGACTTTCCTCTTCTCCCAGGCATTTTGGCATGTGTTTTAAATTGTTTTAAATTGTTTTTAAAAGATGTGTTTTTAAATTTGTATATTTGTTTTTAATGCTTTTGTTGTTGTTATGTGCCTTCAAGTCAGTTATGACTTCTGGTGACCCTATGAATCAGCGACCTCCAAGAGCATCTGTCGTGAACCCAGATCTTGTAAGTTCAGGTCTGTGGCTTCCTTTATGGAATCCATCCATCTCTTGTTTGGCCTTCCTCCTTTATTATAAACCGTCCAGAGAGCTTCAGCTATGGGGCGGTATATGAATAAATAAACAAACAAATAAATAAATAAACAAACCACAAAGGTCAGCAGCGAGGAAGCGAGGAAGTTTGGTGGGGCACGTGAGGAAGTGAATGTGTAAAGATGGGGTGACTACTGAGAAAGCCTTGGTCCTTGAAGCTGCCAGCCCAGCCTCTGACAATCTGAACACACAGCAGGCGCTTCATATGAGGCTATGTAGTGAATCTGCAGGAGTCATCGTTTGTTCCCTGAGGCACGGCAGGCACGCTACCAGCTTGCAGTCTTGTTCCTCCCTATCTGTACTTCCTGATGCTGTGATCCCATGTGTCTACCTGTGGTGCTGGACTATCTGAGGTCAGAGCAGGGTCACTGTGACTGCTCTGCCCTTTAGAAGGATTTAGTGTGCAAAATGCAGGTGTCGGAGTGGCAGAAGTGCAGGTCTCCTTTGCAAACTTGTGATCAAATCAGCACCAGGTTTTTGAGTGTGCAATCTTATGTTCACCTCCCTGGGAGGTGAAATTTACTTCTGAGTAAGCTTGCATAGATAGGGTCAGGCTGTTAGCAAGCCTCCTTTTTCAAAGATGTGCAATTCCCCCAAACTTTTACAGAGTTTACATTATAGAACAGAAAGATTGTTTAAGTAATCTTCTTGAGGAAGGGCGTCTAATTTAATTAATTAGATCTTGCAATATCTCAAGAGGCAGAAATTTACATGAAAATCACCTTTCCAAATATAGGACTGTATGTATGTAAACATACTCAAAGCCATTCAGTTAGAAGACAAAATGGATGCTGCCCCCAGCATGTGGGCTGTGCAAATAACGAAAAAGGTGTTTATAAAAGGTGCCATGATAGAAGGACCTTCCCCCATCTGTAGAGAAGGATAGGGTGAAAGAAACATGGTGTAGAAGAATGTGGGATCAAGGCTGAAAGGGAGGAGAATTCTGTTTCAGCAGGCAGAGGATGAATCACATAAGAGTGGTGGTACCTGCAAGGGCTTGTCGACCCAGCCACTTTTCTTTCAAGGTTTGTTTGCTCAGCGTTGCTGTTCCTGTGAGATAACAACCCTTGTCTACTCCCCTCCCCTAAACAGTTTGGGAGTCACATCCACACGGTCTAAGGATGAGGGAGAAATTTGATTAAGAGGGACATACAAAAATGCATTATATTAAGGAAAATTGCTTTGCAAAAATGTGTATATTGGATAGAGTTGAAGACAAAAATATGTGTATTAGAAGAAATTTGCAGTTAAACGCTGATACAGTTTCACAAGAAAAAAATACGTATCTCAAACTGATGTGGAAATGTGGAGAACTGAAGGCTGGAAGAACGAGAAAGTGAGAGAAACCAAATCAGACACATTTGCCCATCCCTATGACCCACCATACATTTAAAGCCCTCTTATACCACTTTAACGTTCATGGCTTCCCCCAAGGATCCTGGGAAATGTCAATTGTTAAGGGTGCTGAGAGTCGTTAGGAGACACCTTGCAGAGCTGCGGTTCCCAGCACCATTACCAAACAGTCCTGGCTCGCTTGCACTGGCTACCTATTTGTTTCCGAGCTAGATTCAAGGTGCTGGTGTTGACCTATAAAGCCTTACACGGTGTGGGACCGCAGTACCTTGTGGAACGCCTCTCCCGCTATGAACCTACCCGTTCACTTCGTTCAGTATCTAAGGCCCTCCTCCGGGTACCAACTCACCAGGATGCCCGGAGGACTGTTACTAGATCTAGGGCCTTTTCTGTGGTGGCCCCCGAATTATGGAACAGCTTACCGGAGGAAATACGCCTGGCGCCTACGGTTCTTTCTTTTAGGCGCCAGGTTAAGACCTGGCTATACTCCCAGGCATTTTAATGTTTAATGCTTTATGTTTAATGTTTTTAGTTTAATGTGTTCCTTTGTTACTGATTTTATTCTATATTGTATTTTAATCTTGTTTTGTACACCGCCCAGAGAGCTATTAGCTATGGGCGGTCTAGAAATGAAATAAATAATAATAATAACAACAGTTCCCAGATTCTTTAGGGGAAGCCATAAAAGTGGTATAAGACTGCTTTAAATGCATGGTGGGTATGTGACCCTACACTTTCAGGTAGGGATGAGGAATCTGTGGCATGCCAGATGTTGCCAGACTCCATCTCCTATCAGCCCCAGCCAGCATGGCCAACCGTCAGGGTCCGGGATCATGGGAAGTGTAGTCCGGCACCACTTGGAGGGCTACAGGTTCTCTGCTTCTGTTCCAGGGCATATTGATAGTGTAAACACTGTCGGGTTACACTAGTTTAATAACCACTCCTGGGGATTCTGGAAACTATGGATGTTTGAAATTGATTGGCAAGAAATTCAGGAAAGAAAAAGAAAAGACTCCTTCATGCCATGTGTAATTAATGTATGGAAGCCTCTTCCACCAGGGGATAGCTCAGGTGGCTTTAAATGGAGAATAAATGAAAGTTGTCCCTAGGCTGCTGCTGTTTTGTGGGTGGGGATTCAAGCACATAGCAGTGGATTCAGGTTGGGCAATTGAAATGGATTTGGTGCTCTTGCCCAATGAACCTGCTTCCAAACCCAAACCCAAAATCAAAACAAACCCAGACTTTTTGCAACAAGGAAAGTGGTGGGAAAATATGCTAGGATAACAACTGCTGGATGCAAAGTTGTATAACATCTGTGCAAACAATTCAGAATGATTGCTCAATAAACACACTGTCTGGAAGAGCCCAAGTGGGTAGAGGGCAGGCCTATCTACCAGTTGCTGAGGGAGAACAGCCCAAATTGCTTGCAGGCATTCTGGAAGTGTTTGACTGTGTCCACTGCTGGAAACAAATGCTGGAGAGATGAGCTCGCCTTGGCCTGATCCAGGTCCATCAAGTATCTTCTTCTGAGTGAATCTTCAGATGAACTATCACTGATCTGAACAAACTTTGGGATTCTTGACAGGCAGCCAGCCATAACAGTGAAATTGATACAAAGCCAGTCAGTTTGTAGTGTAGATACACCCTAAAACACTTTAACCACCTTTTGAAATGTATATGATAAAAAAATGTAAATGTACTGCCTTCAAGTCGATTCTCACTTATGGCGACCCTATGAATAGGATTTTCATGAGGCTGAGAGGCAGTGACTGGCCAAAGGTCACGCAGTGCGCTTCATGGCTGTGTGGGGATTCGAACGCTGGTCTGCCAGGTCATAGTCCAGCACCTTACCCACTACACCACAGAGACAGATTTATACCACTCTTCCTAGACATGTCAAGTGGTGATTGTAGGGTGCATAAATTACTAGAACAGGCACTGGTAGTTTCAATAGATTTATCCAGGGCCAGCGCCAAGCATGCCAGGGCCTTTGGGCACCAGCCTGCCTCAGGCCCCAGCACCCACACGCACGCACGTAGCCAGGCATGAGACAGGAGAGAGGTAGCTGGAGTGAACGAACGGGTGGGCGGCCTGGAAGCTCCCTCCCGGGAAACTCTAGTCCTCCACCCTAACGAGGGGCCCCTGTGGGCCACAGGGCCCAACCTTTGACCCTTTGGTGCCAGCCCTGGATTTATACTTTCAGAACAAAGGGCTGTATTCGACTAACTTTTACTCAGAATACACAGATTGAAATTAATGAACCTAAATTAGTCATGTTCATTAACTTCAATGGGTGTACTCTCAGCAGGACTATCGTTGACTTGTGCACATTTACCTGGGAATAAGTCCCAGTGAACCCAATGGAGCTTACTTCTGAGCACACGTGTTGAATTGCAGCTGAAAACCCTAAGTGTTTGGGTCTTGGTAGGTGTAATGGTTGTATACATTAGGCTATCTTCTTCCTGGGAAGGATCCTGATCACTTTTTATATGTTCATATTGTTCACTGTGGTTTTTCAAAGCTGTCCTTTCACATTTCTTGTAAGCTGCCTTTGAATTTATTATTATTATTATTATTATTATTATTTATTAGACTTATATACCGCCCGACTAGCAACAGCTCTCTGGGCGGTGAACACAGAAAATACAATAAAATCACATAGTATAATACAACAAAAACATATAAAATAAAATAATTTAAAAACAATCACAGCAGATTTTAAATTAAATTAACTTAAATTAGTATGCCTCGGAGAAGAGGAAGGTTTTAACTTGGCGCCGAAAGGATAACAATGTCGGCGCCAAGCACACCTCCTCGGCGAGACCATTCCACAGTTCGGGGGCCACCACTGAGAAGGCCCTAGATCTTGTCACCACCCTCCGGGCCTCCCTATGAGTCGGAACCCGGAGGAGGGCCTTCGTAGAAGAACGTAGAGCATGGGCCGGTTCGTATCGGGAGAGGCGTTCCGACAAGTATCGTGGTCCCGCGCCGTATAAGGCTTTATAGGTTAATACCAACACTTTGAATCTGGCCCGGAAGCATATTGGCAGCCAGTGCCAGTGAAGGATTTGGGAAGGCCAGATATAAATAACTGTAGTAAACAAATGAAGTCTTGTTCTCCTTTCAGATTGGGAGTATCTCAGGGGGGCCAAGGGATGCCAGGCAGAGTCCCACAGCCCCATTCATACTGGTGCTGTCTCTTGTGCAGTGAGTTTTATGGCCCTTCCCTCACTGGGCCCACAAGAGCCAGAGGGCACTTTGCCCTTCAGTGGGTCAGGAGGAAGAGGAGGAGGGCGGGAGGTGGTTGTTGTTGTTATGTGCCATCAAGTTGATTACGACTTATGGTGACCCTATGAATTAGTGACCTCCACGAGCATCTGTCATTGACCACCCTGTTCAGATCTTGTAAGTTCAGGTCTGTGGCTTCCTTTATGGAATCAATCCATCTCTTGTTTGGCCTTCCTCTTTTGCTACTCCCTCCTGTTTTTCCCAGCATTATTGTCTTTTCTAATGAATCATGTCTTCTCATTTTGTGTCCAAAGTATGATAACCTCAGTTTCATCATTTTAGCTTCTGGTGATAGTTCTGGTTTAATTTGTTCTAACAGCCAATTATTTGTCTTGTTCGCAGTCCATGGTATGTGCAAAGCGCTCCTCCAACACTACATTTCAAATGCGTTGACTTTTCTCTTAACCGCTTTTTTCACTGTCCAACTTTCACACCCCTACGTAGAGATCAGGAATACCATGGTCTGAATGATCCTGACTTTGGTGGGAACATCAAGAGCCACAAAGAGCCACACATGCACATCCTTGCTGATTGCACGGCTCCCCAGTGTATATTAATTATTTTGCATCAATGAACAGAGCCAATTAACAAATTATTACACGTATCCTTGTAGGCAGTTCTGCTTCACCCTCTTGCACTCCTAATCTATTTATTATTTAGCATTCAGCTATTATGTTCGTTTATTATTACCAATATTACCATTATGTGTTTATTTATTAATTGCCAAAGAGGAAATCCCGGTTGCTTCAGCCACGCCCCGATTCCCAAATTAATTCATAAGTTATAATATTCTGTTGCTCCACCCTCAAAAAAGTCTTCACCCCGCGAAGCAGTTTAGCTCCGAGGAGGCGGGGCTACAGATATCCCCGCCCACCGGTGGGCAGTACTCCGCCTGCCTTTCCCGCGGGAGGGGGAAGACCGGCGTTGCGCTTGCGTGCCCAGATCTGCGCGGCGCTCTCTTCAAAAGTCTCGTGAGGCGATGCTCCATGTTCGCTAGAAATCCCCTCTCTTCTGCGCATGCGGCTCCCTTCTGTCCTCGTCCTGCGCGCGCCCTCTTCCTCCTCCTCCTTTTTCCTCCCCGGGGAGGCACTGCAGGCGGCGGTCTTCCTGCCCTGCTCCTTCCTAGAGCGGCAACGGCAGCCGGCTCGCTCCGCTGCCATTCCGACGCATGCGCACGCGAGGGTGAGAGGTCAGCAAGATGGCGGCGGCCTCCTCCGGGGATGAGGCGCCGGACAACGAGGACTATTACTCGCTCCTGAACGTGCGGCGGGAGGTGAGGGGCGCCGCGGGCGGCAGCAGCAGCAGTAGGAGGGGCCAGCTGTCCTAAGCCGATCAGCGGGAGGGAAGGGGCCGGCCAGTCCCTTGAGGTGGAATGGGGGAGGGGCGGGCCGCATGATAAGGCCCGTGCAAATGGACATACCCAGTGGATAGTCAGAGTGTGTTAGAATTGCTCTGTAAGACGTTTTGAAAGGTTTTTTAAAAGTAAACTGTTTTTAAACTTTTTTAAAAAGATGTCTTGAAAGCTTTTTAAAAATGTTTTTAAAGATGTTTTATTTCAATGTCTGTTTTATGATGTTTCAAAGTGTTTTTAGTACTTTTGTTTGCCGCCCAGGGCTCCTGCTGGGAGGAAGGGTGGGATATATATATAAATAACCGAACGAACGATCCAAGACAAGCCCTGAAGGAGCTAGGTCAGGCCGGAGAGGGAGGGGGGTCACAGCCCCAGCCCTCTGTCTTTGCAGAAGCTGCCCAGCTGACCCCAAGGAGGAGCTGAGCCCCCCCACCAGTGCTCTCCGCTGCTTGGGAAGGGCAGCATAGCTCAGTGGTGGTGCAACTGCCTTGCACGCAGAAGACTGGGTTCAGCTCACCGGCACCGTCTCCAGGTAGGGCTGGGAATGTCTTCAGCCTGAAATTCCCTGGAGAGCCATTGCCAACCAGTGCGGACAATACTGAGCTTAGAGGGACCAGGAGCCTGATTTGGAATAAGGGAGCTTCCTATGTATGCATTCCGAGGTATGCTGCCTACAGACAAACTGGAACGGGTTCAGAGGAGGACAGCAAGGATCATCGGGACTGGAAACAAAGCCCTGTGAGGAGAGACTGAAAGCTCTGTTTATCCTTGAGAAGAGAAGACTGAGAAGAGATATGATTGCTCTCTAGAAGTACTTGAAAGGTTGTCACACAGAGGAGGGTCAGGATCTCTTCTCAATTATCCCAGAGTGCAGAACACAGAATAATGGACACGAGACATAGGAAGCCTGATTTCAACTGAACATCAGGAAAACCTTCCTAATTGTCAGACAGTGGCACCAATGACCTCAGGAGGTGGTGAGCTCTCCAACACTGGAGGCCTTCAAAGGCAGCTGGACAGCCACCTGCTTGGGTATGCTTTGACTTGGATTCCTGCATTGAGCAGAGGGTTGGACTTGATGGCCTTACAGGCCCCTTCCAACTCTTCTGTTCTATGATTCTGTTCAATGATTAAATAGGCAGGTGACTACCAGGAAGCAGCCAGATATAGCAAGGAAAAGAAGAACAAATGAATAATGGGGTGAAGGGCAACTGCTGCCACCACAGGACACACAGATAATGCTTGGAGTTACTGCTTCCACCGGGGAGCAGGGTTTTGTTTAGGCAAATCAAAACTAGGTTTCCAAGATGAAGCATTTGTAAATATGTGTCAAAGTGCCAAGGATGCTTTGGTAATTTTAAGTATATTTTCTCCTTAACACAAAGATCCAGTATATCACTGGGCTCAACTTGGGAAAATATGGGATTTTAACCCTTTGAGTTCATTTGTATCATTCGTGGACTGTTCATATTCTGGGGGATTAAAATAAGGATTTCTGAGCCATAAAAAGCAGAAAGCCTTAATAGTTTATAAAACTAATAAAAGTCTTTCAGAGGTTGACTGGAAAAAGTGAGGTTATTGTAATCCCCCAGATCTCTTTGGAACATAAAGGACAGTTCTGGTGCGGTACTTGGTTCGCACTGGCCTTGAAATTTGACTGTTAGATGTGGGTGGACGAAGGAGGAATATGCCAGATAAATAGGGACTATTCACAGTGAAAGTGATTTTTCTTCACTTGGATCCAACTAACCTATGTGAGCTTCTTCTCTTGCAGAAGAAATCTGGCTGTGTTTTCAGTACCTGTATTTAGCATCTTTTCAGCTGCTGCACTCGAGGCAGTTTAAAATTAGGCCTTAATAGAGATGAATCACAAGAGGAAAGACACAGGCAATGAAGATGTAAACTTTCAGGCACTATGCCACTGCAGGAGATAGTTCTGGGAATCAAGTTGCAGTTGGTTTCAGCTGAAGCAAAGAAACAAGCCTCACTGTCTTGCCTTTCCCTTTAATGCAGCCAGGTGGAATTACTGATCATGACAGCTCTGGGAGGGGAAAAGCCAAATCACAATTTGATGCAGCAAAGTAGATGAATTCGGTTCTTTCTTTCCCCCTTGGTTGCAGAAGTGAACTTCCTTCTTTCTTTGTATAATTCTGATCAATTGAAAGCTATGTCCCTTATGGTCAACTGTGGTCCAAATCTGCCTCCAGAGTCTCTTCTGGTGACTTTTGGTGACTTTCTTTTAGGCTATAAGTTTGTACAAGGTGAAGCATACATTTCATAGCTGTTGCGTTCTGTTGCTCCATTTCCACCTGCTGGCTTTCTAGACCTTTACGAGGAAGTCAGGGAAGACTGTGGAGTCCACAAATGAATGCATAAGCCCTCCCCACGCCCCTCATATCTACAGATATGATTAACTTGGGAACTGGAGGAAATACATTGGAAACTGGGAGAATTGACAAGGGAGTGGGTGTTGTGGCTACTGTCTTGGGCCCCATGGAGCAGTCCTGCAGTGATGATGAAGATACAGAGTGGGAACCCAAGGTAACTTGCAGTCAGGAAGGGCTGAGACAGTAGGTTTCAGTTCTTTTGACAATGACAGCTCCTCCCCCTGAGCTCCAGTTACAACAGAGGGAACTTATGTGAAGCCCGTCCCTTCTCCCTTCCACCTGTCCTCTCCTTCCAAGGTGCATATCTCTTCTAGTGGAGGAGGATCTCTATGAAGTACCACCACCCCCATCTCTTTGGACGTGCAGACAACTGAGATGGCAGGCACAACTGGCCCTCACTTTTCCATCTCCAAGAAGCACTTGTGTAGATGCTCACTCCCGTTCTGTGACACCTTCCTCATGCAAGTAGGAAGAGACCACCTGAAGGTTGTAAGGTGGTGTATCTAATTGCTGCAACAACATATTTGAGTAGTCATGCCTAGTTAAGCTGTGTACAGTTGCAGAATCTTGCTTGACCTGTAATCTAATCCACGAAGCACACTAAACTGATGTTTTTCATTAAACAAAGTGGAGAAAGACACTAGTGGATCTGAGTCCGATTCCAATGGCTTGAGCCAGAAAACCTACATTTGTCTAGGCCAACCTTCCCCAACCTGGTACCCTCATGTATCTTGGACTACAGCTTTCATCAGTCCTGGTCAGGGCTGGCCCAAGACATTTTGCTCTTGGAAGCAAAGGGCAAAATGGTGCTCTTTGTTCCATGTACAGAAGATGACCAGACTGTTCAATTGTTCAAGACGTGATGGGATAGCGTTCTAGATTGCACCTGAGGGCAGCAGGCCAATTGAAGGGGTACAAGGCAGGCCATGTGGCATACACAGCTTTGTCTTCCAACCAAGGGGAATGACCAGGAGGGCTTAGGAAGAACAGCTGGTGGGCTACTGCCATCATCCCATAGAATCTGCTGCCTGGGGCGATAGCAACCCTGTGCTTAGTGGTAGAGCTGGCCCTAACTCCAGCCAGCACAGTCTTGGGGACTGATGGTGGGTGTAGTCCAGACCATCTGGAGGGAAGCAGATGGAGGGAGAATGGCCTAGGCAAATTGGATTGTCACCCTGGCCTGCTTTTTAGTTGCGTCTTTGTTTTTGCCATTGTGTTTTAAAATTTGGTTGTATGTGTTTTTAGTATGTAAACTGAAAAAACTGTTCTCTTTCACAGTTTCTACAAAGATGTTTGCATTTTGGGAACTAGAGGAAATAACAGTTCTGGAACTTAGGGTTGCATCCAGTGTTAGTCCTACACAGAGTGAACACTCTGAAGTTAATTTACATGACTAATTTAGGTCCATTAACTTCAGTGAGTCTATTCTGAGTAAGAGTTAAATATAACTTTTAGATTTGTTTGTCTTATGATGCAGCTGTTAATGTGCTATATATTAGACCTGTTTTCATGATTTTGTGATTTTAGTATATTTTTCTGTATATCTTTATTATTTTTTTGCTGTTCCCTGCCCCGGGATTGAAAATACTGAAAAAGATTTGCAGAATTAAATGAGGATGGTGATGAGAGAGGGATGGGGGTGGCATTCTCCCTCAGCTGTCTGTGTTTCCTTGTCATTCTGGCCTTTAATGTCTGTGGTGTGCAGTGACATCTGGGTGATATACTTCGCCAGTGTAGTGTCCTTTGTTGGCACCTTGTATTTGTTCCTCTGTGTCCTTTATGAGATCTCTCCAGGCAAGGAAATTGCTGAGGAACAACAGCTGTTTATGCTGAGCACATGAAGCAGGAGCGGAGAGAGGGAATAGGTGACACAACAGTGCTGTGGAGAAAACAAAGTTGTGTATGTGTATAAGCTTGTTATGCTGGTTTCCATTATTATTATTATTATTATTATTATTATTATTATTATTATTATTATTTAGTAGTTGTCATCGTTGTCGTAAGATGGCTTTCTCTATCACAAGCTGTTTTGATAGCATCATCTAATATTGGTCTCAGATCCGGCTTGTTGCTAATGGTGTTCTTATGTATTGGAATTCTCTTCAGTGGAGCAATGGGAAGTTGTTTGTTTCTTAAGCAGCTAGCTCCCTTGGAACATGCCTGTTAATTCCAAAGCAGCAGCCAGTTTGCAAGGAAAATTACAGTCGTGGCACCTTAAAGACTGATGGAGTATAATAATGTAGTTTGTTGGTAAGATCCAGCTTCGTCAGGTCCTTGATAAAGATGCACTAGAAGCTTGTTTTTTATTAAAAAACACAAAAAGTTAACATTGCTGCCAGCTCTGAGTTAATGGTTTTGCTCTTGTCCCACTCTTATGCCATGGTGCCTATTAGCCCACAGTTCTTTTCTCTAGTATGTCTTGGTAACTTTTGGTGGCAATAGACCCCACCCCCCAACATCTGGCGGTTTTGATATTTACTTGCATTGATGCTAAAACAGTGCTTGGCGCAGATGATGCCTCTTCTAATGTTTCCTACTTTGTAAAATGCTTAAACCATTTTCTAGTTTAAAATGGTTTCACATTTTAAGAGGTTCCAGCTGCTCAATCATATATGAGTAAAACACTAGTTCTGAAACAAAAAGCACATTTGTTTTTTTACATGAGGCATGATATGCTCTGCAAGGGCTCAGTAATGTCTCTGAGGAAAAACTCTGGTGCATCAGACCGAAGGCCTATCCAGTCCAGCATCCTGTCCTCCAAGTGGCCAATCAGATGCTTGTGGGAAGCTCACCTGCAGGACCGTAGCACAAAAGCGTTCTTCCTGCTTGTGCTCCTAAGCAACTGCTATTCAGAGGCATAGCAACCACTCCTGAGTTAGTACATGGTCATCATGACTACTAGCCATTGATAGTCTTGTCCTCTATGAATTTCTGAGGTCCTCTTTTAAAGCCGTCCAAGTTAGCTGCCCCACACTACATTGCGTGATGAAAAAGTTGATCCCGACTTACGGCTACCCTATGAATAGGGTTTTCATGGTAAGTGGTATTCAGAGGGGGTTTACCATTGCCTCCCTCTGAGGCTAGTCCTCCCCAGCTGGCTAGGGCCTGCTCAGCTTGCCACAGCTGCACAAGCCAGCCCCTGCCTTGTCCGCAGCTGCCAGCTGGGGGGCAACTGGCTCCTTGGGACTCTGCCGCTTGCCCACGGCTGCACAGGTGGCAGGGCACGTAACCCCTGAGCCACTCCCTGTGGGGTGATCTTTAGCTGGCCCTTGACACCCAGGAGACAGGAGTGGGGATTTGAACTCACAGACTCTGGACTCCCAGCCAGGGTCTCCTCCCCACTGTGCTATACCAGCTGTCACTCATTGCGTGATAGCAAATTGCAAAGTTTAACTCTGCACCGTGTGAACTTAGGAACCTGCCTTATACCGAGTCAATCCATTGGTCCATTTAGCTAACAGTGACAGGTTTTCCAGGGTTTCAGGCTCCCTTCCATACCTGGAGATGTCATTGGGGATTGAAACAGGCACCTTCTGCCTGCAAGACGGATGCTCTGCCATGGAGCTGCAGCCCTTCCCTGTGAAGAAATGCTTCCTTTTGTCTGTCCTGATTCTTACCACATTCAGCTTCACTGAACGGGCCCCACTGGGTGCTGCTGTTATGAGAGAGGGAGGAAAAACTTCTGTCCATCCATTTTCTTCGCACCTTGCATACTTTTATACATCTCTATCATGTCCTCTGCGCTCACCTTTTTTTCTAAACTAAAAAGACCCAAATGTTGTCATGTTTCCTCATAGGAGAGTTACTCCATCCCTTGATCATTTGGGTTGCAGACTTGTTCTCTATTTCTCCGGAGGACTGGGCTAGATCTTTCTTGAACTTTATTTGTTTCTGCTCATTAATTAAAGGGTAGCTTGCTTTTTTTAAAAAAAGCTCTGATTTTTATAAACAAATGTTTGTGATTCACTTAGGAAGGACTATACCCGAAAATGCAGACTAGAAATCCTTTCTACAAAGAATGGGAGGGGGGAATGCCCATTCCCATGTGTATTATGATGATTTATAGGCAAAATGTTTTGTCAGCATGATGTTTCTTATAGTTGTTAATTTTGGTTCCATTTAGAACATGAGAAACACAAACCCATGTTTATTAAATGGAAAAGGCAGCGTTGATGGTGGTGAAGTGGGGAGAATTCATTTCCATGATTCCCAGGTGATTTGCCGCCAGTGATGAAAATGTGAAATATATGTGAACTGAGAAATGGGACTTGTCATTGTCCGTTAAAATGTAAGAGTGCTATGACAGATCATTTAATTGGGTTGCTCATAAATCAAGACTGAACCAAGGTAGAGCTTCCAGGCGGTTCCAGCTCAGAATGCTGACTTTGGGGAAGGAATTTAAGAATATAATTGCTTCTCCTTCCCTGAAATACTTGGAAAGAAAAAGAAAACAACCCAAACTCCAAGTAATTGTTTTATTAATCTGCAGCATTTTGCAAACCAGTCGTTTCACATCAGTCTTCCAAATATCCTCTGTAGCCTTAATAGGCCTCCATTTAGTAGCTTTCCTGCTCATTTGTAGCCTAGAGACTGCGGGTGGGGTGGGGTTGTAAAGTTTCCTTGCCTGGAGCTTAATTGCCACAGGTAACCAGGCAAAAGGCAATTGACAAGCCTGAAGTTAAGTGGCCACACTGAGGAATGAATGGGGTGTGCTATTAGTTACTCCTATTCAAAAAGAGAGATATCAGTGCCAAGGTGGAAAGTATCTTACAGCCCCTGATCTTGTCTGCATCCATCTTTTATTAGCATCTTACAGATCTAGCTTGGAAGTCCTTCAGGGTGCCCCACCAGAATTGAGCAGAAGCATGCTAGCAAAATGCCCTGCAGGCTGCATGAGATGTGTGGTTCCTTCTGCAAGGAGCAGCTGTGATTTTATTCTGCTTCCCTCCTGCAGCACCGTTGCCAAGTAGGGTACTGTTTTGTTTCCCTCCCAGGATTGAGCAATAGTGTGTGATGCCATTGTGGTTGAAGCTGCATTTGCCCAGTTTCCCACATACCTGATTGCAACCATTTTACTTTCCCTGATAGATCTCAGTGGGAGCCATTAAGCTGATCCTCACCCATATCTGCGTAGCTGCTCTTCTTCCTGCTTCAGGTCCTACCCCGGTTCTTTTGGCTGGAGACACTTAGAGTATGATGGAACCCAAGAACTGGCTGGCTGAACACTTCTAACAATCAGCCTTCCCCAACCTGGTGCCAGCCAGACATTTTGGACTACAACTCTCATGGCCATGGTGATGGGTGTTGTAGTCCAAAAGGCACCAGGCTGAGGAACACTCTTTTGGGGATTATTTGTTGGCTCCTCTCAAGTATTTGAGGGACTTGCAGCAAGGCTGTCTGGAGACCTTTAAAGTGAGTTCTGCTAGATAACTGGATTTATTTTGGAGATGAAGTTGAGAAATTCTCCATTGCCCATAAAGCAGTCTTCATTGGTTTTTATTTCTATATTTTGCTCCCAGCTTCTCATATAATTCAAGAGAGCACTGGCTAATCTGAGAATAATGGGTCACTAAACTATATGGGCCAGGGGAGGAGGAAGAGGAGGATAGCTAAAACCTGTCTCTAACAAATTGCTAGTATATGGCCCTTTAATCTGTAATAGATTTACATGCTGCGTGGATGCAACTGGGTGATTGAGATGTGAAATGAATGAGCTTAGTCCCCCAAATAGCATGATGGTGTGCCTCTTAATTTTGCCCTGAGTTTGAGTAATAAGAATGTAACTTAAAATATCATTATTAGTGACTTATGTATCTCATTACAATTTGAAATGTTATCAGTATTTTCTGCTGTAGTTGGAGAGAGGTTATTACTCTTGAAATATTGAACCAATGACCTTAGTGATTCACTTATGATGAAAGGCCCAATCTAACATTTTATTGAACATGATATTTGTGAGAAATGGAACTGCTCATTTCTATTACTTAATCAATAGCACATTAAGCCATTTATCACTAATTTGATTAAAGAAGGTAATTGCTGAGCTGGAAATTCCACTCCCTTCTCATCTACTTTAATTCTAATAACCAAGGGAGTGGAAAAAGGTAGCATGAGGTAAGAAAGGATGGCTCCCTTTCTGGGCAATGTGTTTGCAGAAGCCAGGCAGGTCTGTCCGATTCCCTTGTCATTGAACCAAGACATATGAATAAGAAACAGAAAAAAATCTCTCAGTTCCAGCTTGTCACCAGAAATGGCTCAAGTCCCACTTTATGTATTTAAAACTGCAGTTTTCTGCTGATAAACTCTGTTTGTTCTTGAGAGAGAGGATTAGCATTATAGACGAAGCACCCTGACCTTCTCTTTTTGAGCTTAACAGCTGGGCAAACCTCTGCATAGATAAAAAAAGAACTAAGGTTCATGACAGATGCTCTTGGAGGTCGCTGATTCATAGGGTTGCCATAAGTCGTAATCAACTTGAAGGCACATAACAACAACAACAACAAGGCCATACCAGTGAAAGACCTTTTAAGGTACAGTAGGGCCCCACTCATACAGCAGAATAGGTTCCAGACCCCTGCCGAAAAGCGAATCAGCTGTAGCGCGTGAGGGTCTGGAACCTAACCTGCTGATCGCGCCGGAGGAAGAGGAGATCCGCTGTAGCGCACTACAGTTGATCTTACCCTCTGGCGTGATCAGATCGCGCGCAGGAGTCTGATTGCGCCAGAAGAGGAGGAGATCAGCTGTAGCGCTCTATAGCTGATCTTCCCCTCTGGCGCGATCAGCTGGAGTGCAGGAGTCTTATTGCCCCGAGGAGGAGAAGATCAACTGATCTTTCCCTCCTCCAGTGTGATCAGATCGAGCATGGGAGTCTGATCGTGCCAGAAGAGATCAGCTGTAGCGCTCTACAGCTGATTTTCTCCTCCTCCGGCGAGATCATCTGGAGAGCAGGGAGCTCCAGCCCTCCTCCAGCTGATGGCTCCGCTGGCGCCGTATTAGCGGGGCGCTGAGAAGCAGGGCCCTACTGTATATTGTTAGAATGCATTTGTGTGTTTAAAAAATATCTGCCCCTATCTTTGCAAGTTAATTTTTCCACCTCTTAAAAATTGAGATAATAGTCAAGAAATTAGAAGAAGGCTACGACTGGGAAGGGCAGCTGTGAGAGAACTAGAAAAGGTCCTCAGATGCAAAGATGTATCACTGAACATTAAAGTCAGGATCATTCAGACCATGGTATTCCCAATCTCTATGTATGGATGTGAAAGTTGGACAGTGAAAAAAGCAGATAAGAGAAATCAACTCATTTGAAATGTGGTGTTGGAGGAGAGCTTTACGCACACCATGGACTTAAAAACAACAACAAATAATTGGGTGTTAGAACAAATTAAACCAGAACTATCACTAGAAGCTAAAATGATGAAACTGAGGTTATCATACTTTGGACACATAACGAGAAGACAGGATTCACTAGAAAAGACAATCATGCTGGGACAAACAGAAGGGAGTAGAAAAAGAGGAAAGCCAAACAAGAGATGGATTGATTCCATAAAGGAAGCCACAGACCTGAACTTACAAGATCTGAACACAGTGGCTTATAATAGATGCCATTGGAGGTCGCTGATTCATGGGATTGCCATAAGTCGTTATTAGCTTGAAGGCACATAACAAAAAGCCCGTCTTTTGCTTCCATCTTCCGCTTGCATGATTGTGGTGAATCTCAAGGAAGGTGGCTCTGGTTCCAGAGTCTCTTGTAACAAACAGGCATTCCTTTTAGTTCAGAAGTTGACATCCTTACCTGCACCTAGTGACTTGCAACCCTGTCTTCTGCAGAGTTCTTCCCACCCATCACCTCCTATATCTAGCAGCAGCAGGCTTTAAAAATGCCAAATAAAATAAGATAAAAACTCTTCTCATACGATCTTAAATAATGTCATCTATTTTCCCTGGCTGCCCCTTAACGTTTTGAACTCTTTCCCAGAATACCTGTTTGAAGCTTTACGTTGAGTCAGGTCGTTGGTCCATCTACTCTGGTTTTCGTGAACCTGGTGTCCTTCAGATGTTTTGGACCGCAACTCTCATTGGCCAACAGATTGGGGAAGGCTGTTCTAGACGCTGTTCACAAAAACCTTTCCTCAGCCCATTGGCAGCAGTTCTGTGCCACGGATGTTTTCCTACTTTGCTTCCCAAGATGCTTTCAATTAGATGTGTTGGGGGTTGAACATACAAAGCATCTGATCACATTGTCATGGCAAATTTGTATTTATCGAGTTCCTGATTTCGAAATGGAAGACTTTCCATTTCTCTTAATATTCTGCTCTTTATATTTTGAACCATGACACAAATATCTTGCTGCTCTTTTAACCCACTTATGGTGGAACTCAGTTTCAGAAAGTTTGAATTATGCCTTGTTTGACACAGATGCTTACATGACCCATTGTCAGGGGCCCCACGGAGAGTTCTTGGTGGAGTGATCAGGAGGAGAAGGAGGGCTGGGATCCTGGGGAAGGGACCCAGTGGGCTGCAGTGGGAGGGGGCTGAAACAGGAGAAGATTTCAGCAGCTTTGACGGCGACAGCTCTGCCTCCTTAATTCCAGTTATGTCTGGCAAAGCGCTGTCCGACAGTGAGCTGTCCCCTCTCCTGTGAACCGTCACTTGCGTCTTCCCCTATGGGGAGGAACTGGAGGCTGAAGCAGAGGCAGTGTCAGAGGAGGAGCTGTGTGAAGTCTGTCCACCCCTGTCGCCAAGGATGCGCCAGGAGATGCAAACAGATAGCACCAGCTTTTCCACCTGTTTGTAGGAGTGTCCGCTTGCTAACCCAGTCCCATTCCAAGAAACCTTCCCCACGCAAATAGAAAGCCCATGCTGAGCCTACCTAGTGTCTCAAGGGGTGTGCCCAATTTATTAATTTTTTTATTTAGGGCATTTATATACTTCTTATATGCAGTTTACATTAGATGATTACAACAATAAGTTTTTTTTTAAAAAAAAGTTAAAATAAATGCAAAATACAGATTGTTTGTTGAAAAGATGGTTCTGCTGCAGATGTCCCTGTGGTGCCACAGCTGGGGAAAGGAGGGAGGGGCCACTGTGGAAGGCTGGATGGTGAGGGTTGCTCAGCTTTTTTCTTCAAGGCCTGAGTTTGAGCAGTCATGCCTAGTTGTGCTGTGTAGAGATGGCAGATGACAGAATCCTGTGTAACCTGTAAGCTGATCTATGAAACGCCCTAAGCTGACATTCCACATTAAACATAACAGAAAAACACACCACTGAGTCAGGAGTCTGAATCCAATGGGGTTGGCCAGGACACCCATAGGGTTTTTGTCTACAGTCTTGACAGCCTCGAAAATCCAAGCAAAACCTATTTGAGACGTAAAATTTTACTGTAGTGGTATTTTGGAACTGAATTTGGATTTCTGAAATTTTATCTTTCAGTGTCTGGAATCTCTTCCTGGGGGCAGACTTCAGTTGGTCCAAATTGCAGCAGCCAGACTTTTGTCTGGCACCTAAAGGTTGGACAATAGATCTCTGAAGTTGGTCCAGTTGCATTGATTAGCTGCAAGTGCTGGTCTTGGTCTTTAAGTGCCTAAATGGTTTGGTTACCTTAAGTACTATTTGCTCCCACATGACCTGCCAAGGCTAAGATCTGTTGCATAGGCCTTCCTTACTGGGTTTTATTTCAGGCTTTTCTGGTGAGTGAGTACAGGACCTTCTCAGTTGGTCTGTGGCTCTGTAATACTCTGCCAGTGGAAAGTCATCGGGCTTCCTCTTTACAGTAGGGCCCTGCTTACCGGCGCTTTGTTTCCCGGCGTTCCACTAATGTGACGGCTTTCATTTTCTATTTTAAAGCCGATGTTCGCTCTTTTGCGACGTTTTCGTGTCATTTTCAGGCGACGGCCCCATTATAGTCTATGGGTTCCGCTTTACGGCAATTTCCGCTTTACAGCAGGGGCCTGGTCCCTAACCCGCCGTATAAGCGGGGCCCTACTGTACTGTCTCTCGGACAGAACCAAAAGCATCATTCTGCTGAAGTTTTCAATTGTTGGTTTGTGTGTGTGTTTTGTACATGGGTATAATTTTGCATAAAGAAACCTTGCATTTCTGTAAGTCAGTCTCAGTGCTCTATGAATAGAAGCGTGGGATGATAATGATGATAATACCTTTCTAAAACTGTTTTAGCCTGTGGCCATCACCACATCTTTTTTTCAGTGAATAAATTAATTGTGCATGGTCTGAATAAATTACTGATTTTTGTCTGTCCAGAATCTGCAGCTGGTCGACTTCACTAATATTACATTGGTGCAATTGTATTGGTGGGCAAGATAGAATCATAGAGTTGGAAGGGGCCTTGTAGGCCATCGAGTCCAACCCCCTGCTCACAGCAGGAAATCCACAGCTAGAACATCTCCCGCAGATAGCTGTCCAGCCTCTGCTTGAAGACATCCAGCGAAGGGGATCCCACCACCTCCCTAGGCAGTCGGTTCCATTGCCGAACTGCCCTTACTGTCAAGAAGTTCCTTCTAATGTCCAATCTGAATCTACGCTCCTGCAACTTAAAACCATTAGACCTAGTCCTACCCTCTGGGGCAGCAGAGAACAAATCTGTACCCTCCTCTATGTGACAGCCCTTCAGGTACTTAAAGAGTGCAATCATGTCACCCCTCAGCCTTCTCTTCACCAGACTGAACATGCCAAGTTCCTTCAACCTTTCCTCATGACTTGTTCTCCATACCGGCTATCATCCTCGTCGCCCTCTTCTGAACCCGCTCCAACTTGTCTATGTCCTTCTTAAAATGAGGCGCCCAGAACTGAACGCAGTATTCCAGATGAGGTCTGACTAATGCAGAATATAGTGGGACTATTACTTCCCTCGACCTGGAAACTATAGCTCTGTTTATGCAGCCCAAAACTGCGTTTGCCTTTTTTGCCGCAGCATCACACTGCTGGGTCATGTTCAACTTGAGATCCACTACAATTCCAAGGTCCTTCTCACATGCACTACTGCTAACCCGGGTATTTTCCATCCTGTACCCCTGCATTTTGTTTTTGTGGCCTAAATGCAGAATCTTGCATTTGTCTTTGTTGAATGTCATTTTATTAATTTCAGCCCAATTTTCTAGTCTATCCAGGTCCCTTTGGATTTTATTCCTGTCTTCCATTGTGTTAGCTATCCCTCCCAGTTTCGTATCATCCACAAACTTCATAAGGCTTCCCTCCACCCCATCATCTAAGTCATTGATAAAAATGTTGAAGAGTATCAGCCCCAGGACAGAACCCTGTGGCACTCCACTCGAAACCTCCTTCCAGTCCGAAGCAGAGCCACCGACGACCACTCTTTGAGTACGGTTTTCCAACCAGTTGTGAATCCACCTGACAGTATTTCCATCTAGTCCACATTTGACCAGTTTGCTAATCAAAAGTTCGTGGGGGACTTTGTCAAACGCTTTGCTGAAATCTAGATAGATGACATCTACAGCATTTCCACCATCTACTAAGCTAGTGACCCGATCAAAAAAAGAGATGAGATTAGTTTGACAGGATTTTTTCTTGACAAACCCATGCTGGCTCCTACTAATCACAGCATTGTCATCTAGATAGTTGCCAATGGACTCTTTTATTATCCATTCTAATATCTTTCCCAGTATTGAAGTCAGACTGACCGGCCTGTAATTCCCCGGATCTTCTTTTTTACCCTTTTTAAAGAGCGGGACGATGTTTGCCCGTCTCCAATCCTCCGGCACCTCTCCCGTTCTCCAGGATTTCTCAAAGATGATGGCAAAAGGTTCCGAGAGTACATCCGCAAGTTCCTTCAATACTTTGGGATGCAGTTCATCAGGCCCTGAAGATTTGAACTCATTTAGGTTAACTAGGTATTTCCTGACTATCTCCTTATCAATCTCGAACTGCAGTCCCGACCCCTTCCTGAGATTGCTACCGATGCAAGGTTGCACACTGTTCCGTTTTTGGGAGAAAACGGAGGCAAAATAGGTGTTGAGCAGTTCTGCCTTTTCCTTGTTATCTTTTCCTTGTTAGGCTGTGGCATTCTTACGTTGGCTCTTTGTCTTGGCAGGTTCAGCCAATGAGCCCCTGAAAAGTAGCTGGTAGAATGGCACGTTCCATCTTGGTGGCCAACCTGGTGCCCTTCTTATGTTTGCACTAAACATTCACCAGCCCCAGTCAGCACGGCTGTATAATCTTGGGCTGATGGGATATAGTCCAAAATACCGGGAGGACATCAGTTGGGGAAGGGTCCATTATGCTGTTCCTAGGAATATGAGAGAGCTGAACTGAGTGGTTTGAATTTCTCCTTCCTGCCTCATCCTTGCAAAGAAGACAGCAGAAGTTGCTGGACCTGCTTGCCCACATGCACCACTCTTAGTTTGTAGTAATCACACGGAACTGATCAGCTTCCCTGGCTGGTCACTTGGAGGTGACTCTTCGTTTCCACAGACAACTAGGCTTGTTCATAAGCCTGTCTTGTGCAAGCCACTAGCCCCTCCATTCCCCTTCTGCAGCATAGGGATCATTGTGGTCAAAAGGCCTGTGAACTGGCATAGGCTGCAATCCAATACACACTTACCTAAATCCCACTGAGCCCAATGAAGCTTACTTCTAAGTAGACATGTATTGGATTGCACTGTTCATCTCCATCTCCTCTTGTAACTAAGCCTAAAAACATATAATTGAAGCAAATGCACATTTCCCTCCTGTTTACTTGTGCCTTCATTGCTGTCTTATTCTTAAATTAGTGACTGTTTCAATAATAAATTATTATTAATTATAGCCTGCTTTTTTTGGGAACAGAGATGTGTGCAAAATGGCTTACAAAAATATAAAACCAATTATAAACTAGAATAAAGCAGCGTAATAGTGGCACATAATATTTTAGATGTTATGTTTCGCAGGGCAGAGCCCTGTCATCTTGCACTTTGTAGAGCACTGTGTACGCTGATGGCATTTTATAAATAATAAATAATGCTGGCTGGCTGAGCTCACAGGAGGCTGTTGTAAGGAATACTGAGATAATTGTAAGTGCTTTGAATGCTCGAACTATGCTACATAAATTATTATTATTAATGTCCCAGACTGGTAGTTTCTTGAGCCATGCCAAGAGAAACGGCCTCAGCAAATCACAGCTTCATTATGCTTCCCAATCTGCAGAGCAAAATGCGCTGGAGTGCGTCTGATGGGTTCCCGTTTCTGGGCAGATTTTTCAGATGATAGCTGCTTAACTGCATTGATTGTGCTATAATTGGATTTCTTTTCTCCTTGCAGGCCTCTCAGGAAGAGCTGAAAGCCGCCTACCGTAGACTGTGTATGTTGTACCATCCCGACAAGCACAGGGACCCAGAGCTCAAGAGGCAGGCCGAACAGCTCTTCAACCTTCTTCATCAGGCTTATGAAGGTCAGCGGGTGCTGTAGATTCCACAGCCATGTTCTGCTCAGCAGCCAACAATGGATTTTGTAGCTTGGAGTCCAGAGAGCAAGTCTTTTTCCCCCTTAAGGGTGATAGCTGGTTTTTACCCTTTTTATTTGAGAGAATTAATACCATCAGTATTTGACAAAGGGGAGGGGGCACCAGGGTTGTATGCTTGAAAGCGAAATAAGGTTCTGATCATGGAGACTCATTTTATGAATATGATGTGAAAGTCTTGAATTGACAATCTTTTAATATCAAGGCAGCCCTCTTTTCTAGTAGCACCCTAGACTAGAAAGCCAGAAGTAAGAGAGAAGAAGCTTGCCTCTCTAGGCAGCTTCCAGTCTAATCTCTCTGTGGCAGCCAGCACCAGATTTTAGATTTCAGCTTGGTGGGGCTGTGCATGTCTTGGCACCTGGTTACTGGCAGCCTGGCATGGACAGGCAGCTAATGACGGGCATCTGCTCAAATGGACTCTAGTCCACAAAAGCGGATGCCTCAGTCGACCTCTTAAGACTCTAAGGAAGATAAGGATCCGACCCACTGGCCAGATCCAGTTCTGCACCTCTGCTGCAGGCAGGTACCTGAGCATGCTCAGCAAAGTCCTCCAGGCCACTTGCAAGGGTTTAACCACAGAAACCTTGGCTAGTTGAACGGTTTCTGTTGAGGCGTGGGGAGTTCTCCAGGGTTACCCGGATTGGCACTTGGCCTAGAACATAGTGTCCCCCCGCACCTATTCCCAGCAGTTGCAACAGCATATCTGTCCCTTATCTAGAGCCTTGTTGTGAACACCAGGCTTTTGTGTGAGCTTTTTTATTAGCAGGTTCACCTATGGTGTGTACTCCTATAATGGGGGGGGATTGTTTTTTGTTTCTTACTCTGCACAAAATACAGGCGGGCCCCGCTTATATGGCAGGTTCCGTTCCGGACCCCCGCTGTGAAACGGAAATCGCCGTAAAGCGAAACCCCATTCACTATAATGGGCTGCGTCACGCAAAAATGATGCGAAAACTGCGCAAAACGTTGCAAAAGAGCAAAAAATACCTTTAAAATTGAAAATGAAAGCCGCTGCATCAGTGGAACACCTTAAAGCGGAACGCCGTAAAGCGGGGCCCTACTGTAGACAAAAGTTCATGATCTGGAAAGGAAGATTTAAAAAATCCAACTGTGTCAGCACTGAAATAGTTACAAATCCGTCGTAACCCTGAGTGTTTCTCATCAGGCTAGTTTTGCTTTCCATGAAGGATTATAGTTGAGATGAGAATTTCTTCCACCAGAGGAAGTATGGGCTATAATTCATCTGAGATGCTGTTTGCTATGCTTGGCATGCAATTCTATAATTAGACTTAACTAAGTATATGTTTCTCTCTGAAATAAAAGACTTTTCCTAATCTGCTATAAAAGCTTGTCCTGTATCTAAGTTTGCTGGGGATAGGGGTTGTTGCCAAAAAATACACGTTAATGGCCATTGGGGAAACTTGGGAGTGTGTTGGGTGATAAATCTACATAGTCAAGATAATGCATTTGCTCCAGATTTTTAGTTCTGCAGTCATAGGCAGATGGGCTGTGTGTGTTTCCTCTTAGTCTTTTATTGAACCTGTTGCCCTTTTGATTATATTCTGTTATCTTGGCTTGGTTGAATGAATCTTGCATGCACCTGAATTATTGATAGTTTGTTTTCAGCGTTTTTGGATATTTGGAGGGAAGTAATTGAAATGTAAGTGAATTAGGAGCTGGCTGGATCTCCCCCCCCCCCGCAGCAAAAACTGCAACACCAGCAGAGTTTGTCGCCCAGCGGTTTAGCCCACAGGGAAGCTAAAGTGAAATGGTGAATAAATGATTTCTTATTAAATCCCAGAGATTAGCTAAAGAAATTTGGTTCTGGTGTTTTCTGCATGGTCAGCATTCCTCTCCTCCCATTAGGCTTGGACGTGGGTGGAATCACTTGCAGCATTCTTAATTAGATACATGGGAACAAGCGGGAGGGGAACCCAGCAGAGACCTTGAAACGGGTGATGCTTGTGAAAGGGGAAATCCTAAACCTTTACTCTCCAAGCACTGCCTTCTGAAAAATCAATTGTAGGATTGCATTTGGCGTTCTCCTGTGAACAGGATCTGTCTTTCATGTTATTTTCAGGCACTGCCATTTCCAGATGTACCTAAGAAGCATGCACTTAAAAATGTAAATCTGGGTTTGCAAACAGTGACTTGGCAGTGAGCTTAGATTGGCCACGTCATCTTCGTTGAATGTGTGCTTCGTGGCCTGGTTTTCACTTTCCTGAATATGTAGTTGGAAGGTGTGCTCAGGGGGTGTGTGTGTGTGTGAACTCTGCTTAGAAAGCTGCAGACTCTGAACATGTTCTGGTTTTAATTTTCAGTGCTCAGTGACCCACAGACGAGAGCCATCTATGACATATATGGAAAGAGAGGTCTCGAAATGGAAGGATGGGAGGTAAGATGATATGTCCAGACTTGCAAGTTGTATTAATCCGATGGTCCTCCCAGCCACTTTTATTAAACTCACTTGGTCACTCCAACACTCAGAGAGCTTCTCAGTCAAAATACTGCATTGCCAGAAACGATAGCTTTTTAGAGTTGGGTTTGTGTTGCAGTCTCCTTCAAGAGGCCATATCTGAGCATGTGCAGAATGATTATATTGGAGTAATGGTCTGGAACTGAGGTGGAGAAACTTCTTGGCTCCTTGGGCCAGATCCTTACCAGAGTTGGTGTGGTGGACCAAATTTGACAGGTGGGCAGGGACCACCCACCTCTCAATCTCATGATGTCACAGTGAAGTCAGGAGACGCAGCATCTTGCAAGGCACTGCTAAATGGGAGGGTTTTCCCCCCTATCGTTTTAGCAGAGGATCCCATGCAGGTCAACCCCAATCCCAACCCCTTCCTAAATCAGAAAGCGGTTTGCGTGTAATCCTGCTGAACTGAGCAGGATTTAACCCCTAGCTGATGAGCGGGGGTTCAGTCCTGTTCAGTTTGGTTGGGGTTAACCCTTCACACATCAGATGACGTAACAAGTGGTGAACATACCTTCATTGGCCAGCTTAGACCCCCCGGCAGGCCAGAGATCCCCTACCCCTGGTCTAGAAGGATCAGGCCAAGATCCACCTAAGAGTGTTTCCCAACAGCAGCCAGACAGATGCCCTAGTGAAGCTCCCAAGCAGGGCATGAGACAACTAGGATTCAGATCATGCGCATTCCAAATAGCTGCTGAGGTGACCAATATCCATTCATAGACCTCTCTTCCATTAATTCTCTGCCTGAAAGATTATAGCTCTCCCTACTGAGAACTGAGCCTTTGCCTCTCTTGTAAGAAGTTGCTGGGGAGAGGGACTGGTGACTGATATCATGGAAGGGTTCTACAGCTACCCCCCACCCCCCCGGGAAGCCTTAATGCTGACTGAAATGACGATGCCAAAGGCCAGCAAACCTTTGGGGAAGCTGAGGCCATGGTGTTTAGCCAAGAATCCGGTGAAATTGACCAATTTGTAGTAGATTTAGAAGCAGAGGCTACAATATGGGACCAAGATGAAACTGTTTATAAACTCCCTTGCTGCTTTGCTACTGCTAGGAGGTGGAATGCTGCTACATTCATTGCACTGAAATACTGTGCTTTGTATCATGTTGCTCTTTTATTATTGCTTTTATTATTGGATGGCTCTTGCAGGTGTTGATTTTTTGAGGTATTGCTATTCTCCTTGTTGTAAGCTCTCTCTCTCTGTTTATACACACACACACACACACAGAGAAAGAGAGACAGAAACAGAGACAGACAGACAGAACTTCACCCAAGCTTCCTCTGGATCCCTATAAGGATTCCATTAATCACCTAAAAATATATGCATGTAATTGTGATTAACAAAACAGAGCACTAGGACAGGCAGGAGATTTGTATGTTAGCAGCTGATGAAGGTGGAAGCCGAAACGTTTTGTTAATCACAGTTACGTGTATATATATATATGTACATACGCATATATTCTGGAAAAGCAGCATAAGTGGTGATGATGTGACAGCTGGAGCTATTTCCTACTCTGTTGACAAGGAAGACCTAAGTGGTCGTTTTTACTGCACAGGTAGGGTTCTCCATTGGCACAGAGAACCTCTTCTCATGTAGGATGAGTGATGGATCTTGGCTAGGAGGACATGTCCATATATGTGACAGTGATTTACCATCTATTGTGCAAGGCTCCTCTTGTCTGTGTGAAGCAGCTGCCCCAGTAGGCCATGCTGAGAGATCACATGCCAGTCAGTTAATATAATGGGGGAAATTAAGTGGGACCAAATGTGGTGCATGAGGAAATGAAAATTCAATGGGAAATGGCTGAAGGCAATGCTGGGGAGGAAGAGGAGGAGAAAAAACTTTCATTTGTTTCCGTTTCCAGCTATGTTTTGGATGTCTATCAATCTTGGAGCAGGAGGTTATAAATAAATTACTACTCATAAATTAGTGTGGGGCTCATGAACTGGTGAGAGATATCTACAGACATAGCCCTGAGCTTCTTGCCTGCACATATCTGGCATTGCTTTGCCTTCCTTTTCCTTGGTTCCTTCTTCTGCCCCTCCTTATCTTGGCCCTCTTCTGTCTCATCTTGCTTCAGGCTTCTGCTTCCTCCTTTCCCTCCCTTTTAGCCTTCCTTTGCTGTAGAGTATTCCTTTGCTCCCTAGCTGGAGTATTTATAATCATGCAGATATGTATTGGTAGAATGAAGGGATTGGATGCCTGCCTTTGATGTCACAGAGCTGCTTAGCTCTACGAGATTGGCTGACCCTTGAACACCTAGATGAATGTGCTGAATTTACGTTCATATCCCTGAAAGGAAGCAGTGTAATCGATTATGCGCTTGTATCGAATGCTCTGCTCCCTTTGATAAGAAAATTTAATATCGGTACTAACCTAAATAGTGATCATCTTCCTGTCTGTCTTTCCTGCTGCATCTCTGAGAGACCTTGTCTGACTGCTAAATATAATGTAACATTAGGACAACACAACTCTATACTTGGACAGTTCCTTTAGCCAAAGAGATAGAAACCTTTTTATTCTCTCCCAATCTTATGGATACTAGGACGCTTCTAATGAACTCAGAGCTTCCCGGAGAACTTCTTAACCTATATATGATGATAATCGACCAATTAGAAAACAAGATGCGTTCTATACATGTAGGTTTTAACGCTCACAAGAACAGAGGCCCCAAATGGTTTGATAATGAATGCTTTATGCTTAAACGACAATTATTGCAAGTTTATTTATACTATCGTCAACAACAATTACTCCACCTCCCGCCAAAGTATTATCAAATAAAACAAAAGTATAAAACAACTTTAGCATTTAAGAAAGATCTAGCCAAGAAAGAGGAATGGAAAAATCTTATCAAAGCGTCGAGGACTAAAAACTCAAGAAAGTTTTGGTCAATAATTACAAAAGCCTTTAATCCCTCGCGTCCTGTGTTTTGCAACATCCCCCCATATGTTTGGGAAGGTCATTTCAGGACATTATATAATAAGGACACTCACTCTGATATTGGCTTATATTCACCCCCAAGCCCTCATTCACTTACGACATGGTTGCCGGTGACCATGGCTGAAATTAAATCTTTAATCGCTGGTCTAAAAACAGGTAAAGCACCTGGGCCTGATAACATCCCCCCGGAACTTCAAAAAAACTTCTCAGATTGGTAAGCACCTTTACTTGCAAAGTTTTTTACCAGACTTAATGACACGGGTAGATTTCCGATTTCCTGGCATGAAGCAATCGTTATCCCTATTTTTAAAAAGGGGGACAGAGAAGATCCATCTAACTATCGTCCAATTAGTCTCCTTTCTGTAATAGCTAAACTATATGCAACCTATCTGAAAGAAAAATTACAGAAATGGATGGAGGAGCAAAATATTCTAGGTAAAGAACAGGCAGGATTTAGAAAAGGTGCATCAACTTTGGATCACTGTCTGATCTTACAACACCTGGCACACAAGTACAGTAAACAGAAGGGAAATGGCCTATATGTCGCCTTTATCGATTTAAAGGCGGCATTTGACTCAATCCCTTGAGATATCTTATGGTCAAAGCTATCTAAATCCACAATAGATAAGAGACTCCTGTTCTTAATATATCAACTGCATCAACAGACTACCTTACGTATACGTTGTGGCAAAGAGGGCGGGTTGACAAACTCTATCCCCACAACTTCAGGGGTGAGGCAGGGTTGCATACTTGCTCCGTTACTTTTTAATCTTTTCTTAAATGATTTAAATGAAAGATGTCTTTCCCATGATTTTCATACACCTAAGATAGCAGATGAGAGATGCCCCTTATTACTTTACGCCGATGATGCTGTAATTCTCTCATTATCGAAGGTGGGACTAAAACATACAATAAGGGCATTCATGTCCTATTGTACAGAAAATCATTTAAGTATTAATTTTGACAAAACCAAGATCATGGTCTTCTCCAAGAGAATAAGCTCCCCTACTTGGAGAGTGAAAGGACACTCTATAGAACAAGTTACTCATTATAACTATCTAGGCCTAAATTTCCATTATTCATTGAACTGGGCATTCCATATTAAAACAATGATTAGACGAATAACATCATCCTTGAATAATTTGATCAGATTCTTCTATTACAAAGGGGGACAATTTGTCCCGGCGATTATACATATATTTAAACACAAAATTATCCCTCAATTATTATACGGAGCTCCAAGATCATTGAGCGAGTGGTGGCTAACCAGTTGTCAGCACACTTGGATGAAACGGATTATTTAGATCCATACCAATCGGGTTTCAGGACTGGGCATGGTACAGAAACAGCCTTGGTCGCTCTGGTAGATGATATGAGGAGGGCACTAGACAGGGGAGAATCCACCTTTCTTGTCCTCCTGGATCTCTCAGCGGCTTTTGATACCGTCGACCACGGTATCCTGTTAGATCGCCTGGAGGGATTAGGAATAGGAGGCACTGTTTTACAGTGGTTCCGTTCCTTTCTCTCTGACAGGCATCAACAGGTAGCATTGGGAGATGAGGTTTCAGACCCTTGGCCCCTCACTTGTGGAGTACCACAGGGTTCTATCCTCTCTCCCATGCTATTTAACATCTATGTAAAACCGCTGGGAGCTATCATCAGGGGTTTTGGGCTGTGATGTCACCAATATGCTGATGACACGCAGCTCTATCTCTCCTTTAAATCTTCACCGGAGTTGGCTGTAGAGACCTTGTCCAAGTGCCTGGAATCCGTGAGTGGGTGGATGGGAAGAAACAGGCTGAAGCTCAATCCTGATAAGACCGAGGTGCTACTTGTGGGTGACGGGAAGGTTGGGTGTTGCTGACCTGAATCTTAATGGGGTAAAATTGCCCCTGAAGGATCAGGTCCGCAGCCTCGGGGTTGTTCTTGATTCCAAGCTGTCCATGGAGGCTCAGATTTCGGCAGTGAGCCGGGCAGCTTGGTATCAACTACACCTCATACGGAGGTTGAAACCCTACCTTCCTATTCATCAGCTCCCACTGGTGGTACGTGCCCTGGTTACCTCTCGTTTAGACTACTGCAATGCGCTCTACGTGGGGTTACCCTTGAAAATGGTCCGGAAACTACAACTGGTGCAGAATGCGGCGGCACGCCTAGTTACAAACAGCTGCCGCCGTGATCACATCACGCCGGTGTTATTTCATCTACATTGGCTTCCAGTTGTTTTCCGGGCCCAATTCAAGGTGTTGGTCTTAACCTTTAAATCCCTATACGGTCTCGGCCCAGTTTACCTGAAGGAGCACCTCCAGTACCACCAACTAAGCCACCCGACCAGATCAGCCACACAGGGCCTTCTCTCCGTCCCACCAACGAAAACAGCTAGGTTGGTGGGGACTAGAGAGAGGGCATTCTCAGTGGCGGCCCCCACTCTCTGGAACTCCCTCCCGTTCGATCTTCGCCATGCCCCTTCCCTAGATACATTTCGCTGAGCCTTGAAAACATGGCTCTTTGGACAGGCCTTTGGGGTCCCCGGGGTGGGCTAATTTCTTTATATTGTTTTAAAATTGTCTATTGATGGCCCTGTACTGCCGCTTTTTAAAATGGTTATTGCTGACTGCACTGTATTTTATTATGTATTGTATTATTATGTATTGTTGAATTTAATGTTGTACGTCGCCTAGAGTGGTTTCGGCCAGATAGGCGACTCAAAAATTAAATTTATTATTATTATTATTATTATTATTATTACATTCCTTGAAACATTCAGTTAACCTAGTTGAATCTATTCTCTCCTCCTTTTTACGTCGACTGATAGGGGTCCCTAGATGTGCCCCTTCGGCGGCACTAAGACTAGAATGTGGATTTTTATCTCTGGAAACCCAGGCTTGGCTTGCTTCTGTAAATTATTGGATAAAAATCTCTACTGTCACTACTTCGGGTTTCATTTCTTTACTATGGACTGATAACTGGCCATCTCAGTGGAATCAAAAATTGGAATTGAAATTATTACATATTGGCCTTGCAAAAGAATACTTAATATCGCTCTCCCCAAAGGATGCCTTGGCGAAAATACGAACACGAATTATAGATATAGATTTTCAAACGGCAATGTCTCAAGTGTCCAAAAGATGTTCACCACTCCATTTGAAATTAAACTTTGTCCCCAGAAAAATTAGTGAGTACTTAGACCTGCTCTTAATTCCTAAGTTTCAAGTAATGTTCTCCAAAGCAAG
This sequence comes from Rhineura floridana, assembly GCF_030035675.1. Lineage (NCBI taxonomy): Eukaryota > Metazoa > Chordata > Lepidosauria > Squamata > Rhineuridae > Rhineura > Rhineura floridana. The sequence continues at coordinate 13,373,548 of NC_084497.1, forward strand.
ATTTAATACATTACACTCTGCGGTTCTAGAAGGAAGATATAAGGGGATTCCATATGAGCAACGTGTTTGCCTGTGTGGTAAGGATATCGAAACCCCTTCGCACACACTTCTTTCTTGTTCCCTATACTCTCAGATTCGTTCTAAGTATCTTAAGGAGATTCTTTCAAAAATCTCACATTTGTCTCCAGTAGCCTCTACCGTTCGCTTACTCTCCGGGTCAGACAAACAAATTACTATCCAGGTAGCCAAGTTTATATATGTAGCGCAGCAGAAACTAATGTCGCTTGGATCCGAATAATTTACCCTAACCTCTTGTATATTAATCATGTATTTTTATCATCTCTGAGTCTAACATAGTTATAAACTCTATATATTAATATGTATGCAGCCCAATCTATATGAATCAACCTTGTAAACTGATTGGCTATTGGAAGACTGTGTTTGATGGGTTTTTTTTTTTTAGTAAACCCAGAAGAGCTTTAGTTTTTCTTAATCTGTTGTTATTTTAATCATGTATTCGTTACTTCCTCTTTTGTAATTAATCTTGTTATATGGGTCTTTGACCGCAAATAAATATGATGATGATGAGGCTGACCCTTCCCCTGCTTTTGGAAGGGGCATTTGGAGGGCTACATTCAGAATGTGGTTGAGACAACCCCTGTTCTTTGATCACACTACCTTGGTCCACAGGTCTTGGATACTAAGCCCTCAGACCAGAGAGGCAAGTGCATTGACTTAAATGTCAAACAGTTATCAGGTACAGACATTTTTGGCTAATTTGGTGGAGAAATCATCTAGTACCTTCTCTAAACATTATTGCCTGGATTGAGCAGATGACTGGTTTAACAATGCTTCCACAATGCCTTTATTTATCTCCTTGAAGATGGCCCCTAGCCAATGTTGGGAACAGATTCTAGGCACTGAGACAGACGATGCAGCTTGGGCAAAACTGTGGAACTCCGTGCAAGTGAAGAAAATAATGCTTAAAACCATCTTTTGCTGGCATCTTATGTATTCCAGTCATCTTCACAGAATTACTGGAGATGTGGACAAGAAAAGGGCACATATTTCCAGTGATGGTGGAATTGCACCAAAGTAGCAATTTTCTGTAGTCAGGTATTTGAAGAAATCCAACCCGCAAGACATATTACCACTTCCTACTCTGGTGGTTTTGAACATCTGGGATGGTCAAAATTTGGATAGTAAAAACAAATAACTAATTGGCTACCTGCTAATGGCAGCTAGACTGACCATCACACACTTTTGGAAGTACATGGATAAAGCCATGGTGGAAATTTGGTATGACAAAGTCTGGGCTTTTTTGGCAATGTCAGAAAATCTAATGCAAAACGTTTATTTACACAGAGGGATATCAAAAAAAGACATCTTTTATCCAGTTTGGTTTGACTTTATTAAATATGTAAATAAGGGAGCAGAGGACCCAAACATACCAGCAAGATATACGAGTTGTTGTGGAATTCTTAATAGCTGAAAGATTTGACACAGCAAATTGTTGACTAGTTGCTGCACACTATGGAACTTGTGAAGAGAGATCGAATAATCAGACTAAATGCTGACTTTTGTTTTATATTTTATTTATTTTTGCTTTTGTTGTAACTCTGGGGATTATCTCATTTCGCTGTTATTTTATTGTTTGTAGCCTTGGCTTTTACAAAATTAATGATTTTTTTTTTAAGAGAGAGAGGCTACACCTAACCCAAGAAATAAGATGCATGTCCAAATATGTATGTTCTGCAAAACAGAACAAACATTTTTCAGGACAAGGCATCCACCTAGTATATTAGCCTTTAGGGTAATTCAGACATGTATCTGGGCTGGAATTATGGCATCGGCCAGCTGAAAATATTCAGAAGTCTTTAGGCTATTCTTTCCCAACCTGGTACCTGCAAACATTTTGGACTACAACTCCCAGCAGCCTCAGCCAGTTTAGCTCACAATAGTCTCCCAAAAGCATGGCTTAGCGCGGCACAATCTGCTTTCCTATACACGCCTAACCTGGGAATAAGGCCCATTGATTTCATTTGGGCTGGCATTTGAGTAGACACGTATAGGATCACATTCTCAGCTAGGTAAAATTCTTAATGGCCCACTGGAGCTACCAAATATTTGCTGTCAGCTTTTTTTTTTTACCTGAGAAGGTGAGAAATATTTTAAAATGAATGTAATTAGTGGCTTTTTAAAAATGAAACATTGTTTCACCCCTTATATACCTAATCACTCACTGCATTCTTTTTCCTCGCTCGATTTCAGTAGCATACTAATGATCTAGCCCAGCGTGCTGCTGTTTAGATTGTGAGCCCCTGGACAGGCTTGGATCTGTGCCTAGCCATTGAGGCAGTAGGTGATGATGATGGATGGAGGAAGTAGAACTGGGTTTGTGCAGAAAACCCAGTTTGTGCCTCTGCTTGGCTTGTGGCGCTCCCTGGTTGTCCTTGGCAAATCTCTCTCACAGGCTTACTTGCCTCACATGGTTGCTGACAGGTGAGAAATGCCCCTTTTGGAGAACAGGGCCAGATACAACAAATCAGAATAAATGGCAGGCCTATAAAAAAGCTCCAATAAAAATACCAAGTTGAAGACGAAAGGCAGATCAAGCTCTTTCTGGCCTCATTGGGAGACTCCAGGGAGCAGATGTTCTTAACAGTTAGCCCTGTCAGATGTGCTGGGAATGTGCAACTTGCTTTATAATCTGATGACTAGAAATTGAGCGAATGGAGACCCTTGGAGCCATTTTTGCTTCCTCCTGCCACAAGGAATGTCAGAGATAAAGTAATTTAAAGTCATTAATTCAGGTTTGCAGAGGTTAAGCAGTTCGGTTTCTCCACAACAAATCTCACCTCTTCTGGCCTTGCCAGACTTTGCTGAATTAATCCCCGCGTTTCCATCAAGTAGTTTTAGAGTCTGGTGTTGGGTGGGTGGGAGTGAGTGTGATTTCTTACCCAAACTCGTGTCTTTAAGGTTTCTGCTGCAACTTGTTTTCAGAGCTTGTGAGGCTCTGCAGTTCACCATGCAAAGGACTCTGCAGCCAAAGAAATGTTCCCCTGTTCCAGGGGAAATGATAGTTCTCTGATACCTAGAGTGCAGCACCTTCCATAGAAAAGGCAAACCTTTCCCCATTAAATGGGGCTGTTGTGGCTTGGGCAGCTGCCTAAGATACAGCTAGGCAGTCTTACAGGTACCTGTTTTTGTGTGATGACTAAGGCTGATCCCTGAACTTACTGCTTCAAACTTCACCTTTCTCAGGAACTCACTTGGTGCCTTTAGGCAAGCCCTTCCCCACCCACTGCCTCAACCAGCCCTCAGCCCCCCCCACATCTGCCATACGGGGAAGATATCATTGACCTCCCTTGTGGAGTTGTAAAAATGTTGAGGAAAATGTACGTGAAGCACTTTAAACCTAGAAAACTGCCTCGTACATATTGACTCAGACCATTTGTCTGTCTAGCTCAGTATTTATTTATTTAATTAATTAATTACATTTCTAGACCGCCCTATAGCAGAAAGCTCTCAGGGCGGTGTACAACAAATAAAATCACAATTAAAATATGAGCAAGTGTGAAAAATATAATACAATTACAAAAACATTAAACATGATAAAAATCCGAAATAGAATTGCCATTGAGTTTATAAATTAAAATCCATATTAGGTTTAAAATTAAATTTAAAATGTTTAAAAAGCCTGGGCGAAAAGGTAGGTTTTTACCTGGCGTCGAAAAGATAACAAAGAAGGCGCCGGGCGTATCTCGTCTAGGAGGGCATTCCATAGTTCGGGGGCCATAGTATTGTCCATCCTCACTGATTAGCAGCAGCTCTCCAGGGGTTCAGGCAGGATTTTTACCTCAGGTGTGCCAGGAGCTGCTGGAAATCCAACCTGGGACCTTCTACATGCAAAACAGGTGTTCTGCCACTGAGGAAATAGCACTTCCCTCTTTAGAAGTTCTGAGGATTATCATCACATGTGCAAAAATCCAGGCGCCTGTAAAAGTGACCTTGTACCCTCTTGGTCCTTAATTTGCTTACGTCTCCATTTCACCTTCCTTCCACGCTAGAACTCAAGGTGGCACGTTTGGGGTCCCATGATGTCCCATCCAGGAACTGACCTGACCAGACCTGCTTAGCTCCAGCAAGGCAACCTGACCCTTTAAGTTGCACCCCCACATTGGAAGGGACAGGTCTGCTGCCATCATTGTAGTCTGGGACTCCTTCGCCATTCATGGACTGGAAGAGAAAAGAGACAGTTTTTCTAAAGCAAACCACAAGGAATGATCAGGAAAGTGCCTGTTTCCAAACTTTGAAGTGGGGATGAAGCCCAGTGTATCTACTGCCACATAATCTTAGTTGCAAGATGGATGCCCGTGAATCTGCATAACCCCAACTGATTGCTTGGAGTTCATTTATCTGGGTGCCTGACATCCGGCCCTGAGGTGTCATCTCTTTTAGGAATGGAGCTCAGTGTTTTGCCATATTATGGTAAGATGTCAGTTAAGGAGACATCATATTTTGTGCCATAGTCATCTGTCCCTTTATAATCATATTGTATGTTTGTTTTTACTGAGTGGGGAGCAGTAACTCTTAAGTAAACAATAAAAGCTCTGTGGCTTGATTTAGGAGCAAATGACAGAAAGAGAGAGGAGGAGAGAACGTTGCAACTTGAAGAAAGAAAATCGAAAGCCCTTCCGAGTCTGTCTGTGTGCAGAGAATTAAAAGCCCTCGAGCGTTTCCAGTTGCATCCCTGATTAAATGCCCTGCAGTTGTTTGTTTGCTGGCTGCCCTGCTGCTGGATAACCTCTAAATGCTTGATTTCCTTCTCTCACAGGTGGTGGAAAGGAGGAGGACACCTGCTGAGATCCGGGAGGAATTCGAACGTTTGCAGAGAGAGAGGGAGGAGAGGAGGCTTCAGCAACGGACTAACCCCAAGGTAAAAGCTCAAGGGGCCCGCTTGGCGTGCCTGTGAGATAGTAGGTGCCATGAGCTTGTGTGTGTATGCGTGTGACTAAGTTGATGATGCGGCCACTGTTGTTATGCTTCCTTTATGAAAGGTGAGAGGAGGCTTTCAGAAGGGCACAAGTGGTCCTGGGAAGCTTGGCCGCAGTGATGTGAATGCGACTTCGGTGAGGTGTTTTGCACAAGGCTCTGCAATGTGGCCGATTGCACAAATGGTTGCGGGGGAAAAAACTAAGAGGTTAAGTGGCAGTAAAGGTGGGTTTCAAGCGGGGTTTGAAGCTGGGAGATGGAGGAGATGACCACCCTGTTGAGGGACCGACTGTATGAAGAGTGAGTGGCACAGTTGGAAGCATAAAGGCCCCAGACAGGAATGATTGGGAAATGAGGCCTAAGGATAGAAGGGAGCGCCACTGTGGAGAGCTTTCGAGTGAAACGCCTCCCAGTTCTTGGATCAGCTTTCTCCACCGCCTGCTGCAGCAACAGCACGGCCCGAGACATCCTCCGAGTTGAGCTGGAAGGTGTAGCAGCAGAAGGAACTACCCTGCTGTGCCATGTCACAGGAATCTTCCAGCAACACCTTAGAATTGCAAAATAAGTGCAAAAGCTTTGGAATCATTCCAGAGGCACAGCGAGTGCCCATTTCTGAAAGAACTTCGTAATGCTCTCCGGGCAAGCAGCAGTCATTGATGAGGCTGTTCCCAGCTCAAGAAGCAACAAGCCAGGAACTTTCACATTTGAGGCTTAGGTATTTTAAAGCTGTCAGGATGTCAACCAAAAGCCACAATACAGAGAGGCCCTCTCTCAGGCATGCCGTGGACATGCATACGTGCAGGGTTGGTTTTTAAAGCTTCTGTATTTACTCAACAGCTGCCCTGCAGCTCATGCTACTTTGCAGTTGCATGTCTACCTCCTCCCATCTCCCCCCATGCACACCCTGGTAACGTGCTGGGAAGGTGCATTTGCCATCCCTTGGGCCAGTGCCCTGATCTCTTGGCTTACTGGCTTTGCCAGGACTTGGATGGTGCCTAGCCAAAATGACCAGACCTCTGGAAAGCTGCTGCCAATCAGCGGTGGTGTAGGGTTAGGGTTTGTCTCAATATATAAGATACCTTTGCATATGTGAATAGCTGAGCTCGCATCCCCATCGCCCCAGGACTGCGGGTGGTACCTCAGGGTCTGGCTGGAGCTGTTGAGACCTTCGGGGGCAGGAGTGGTAGAGGGCGATGGCCGTTTGAATTCTGGGTCCCCGAGTCGTGGCATGAGTTGGAATGTGACATGCAGCAGATGAGAAAGAGCTTGTGTGCCGGCCAAGGAAGAGCAGAAGGTCAGGCTCCAAGGCCTGAGCACGTGTGGCCTGCAGTAGCTCACTGGGCTAGATCCAGCCTCAGACCCTGGTGTGCCTTATTCCAGCCCTAGAGTTCTTGAGGTGGCCTCCCAGCTGTGCTTGCGATTGGAAGATTGAGAGTTACAGCATCCAGTTGCGCTAATGAGTCTTGGAGCACTCAAAGGTTAAAGTTTTAGTTGATGGCAAGTATCTTCCAAGCCCCTAGTCTGAGATTGATATTTGAATCTTCCGGGATCAAAGTGGGCTACAGAACAGTAATTGCCTGGCTTTTCAAATGGTTGCCACATGTTTTGGGTACTTTCTTGGGAGTAACTCGGCCTGGCTTGGGGAACACAGTAGTATCTTATTTATTTATTTATTATTTGATTTATATCCTGCCCTTCCTCCCAGCAGGAGCCCTTCTTTGTTTAAAGTGTTCCCTCAAACTCTGGAATGCATTTGTTTTTAAATTCATATTTGTTACTATCTCCAAGTCGGAGCATTGTACAACATCTTAAAAGATAACACTTGCATAAAATACCAAATGTAATACTGATATAAACTTGCAGCTGAAATAACACAACACTAGTGCAGATCCGCAGCAGCAAAAAGCTTCCCAAATAAAAATGCCTTTCAAATGTGACTTTGCTTCTTTTTTCATTACCTGCTCCCCTCCTCCCAAACAGCTGGTATTTTATATCCATCATTGCCGTAAGTGTTCCACTCTTTTACTTACTTTACTCCAGTTGTGGTGTGGTGAATTTGTTATGAACTTCTCACGCATCGTTTCACACACACTAAAATGATGTGTCAGGTTGTTCCCCCTATTGGATACTTCCAAATGAGTCCAAACCTGCTGCATTCTTTCTGTCCAAGAGAAGATTTTGTGCCTTATCTTAGCCCCCAGGCTGTGCATCTGCCTTGATTCTAGGGCTACCTCAAGCTTTTTTCCTTTTGCGCCTCCGGAATCAGATGTCAAGATTGACAGGAGGGAGGTCACATCTGGAAATCCTGAGGCTGCTAAGGTTGTGGTGGCTGATGAAGATGGAACCTTTGCTGAGGCATCCCCCCCCCCCCAATTTAGTGAGAACTTCTCTTCATTCTTGGCTGATCTGGACATGCTCATTCTTTTCTCACTGTTCCCACCTGCCTCCAGTGGTAACTATTGTCAGTCACGTGAACCCTCCTCCTTCTCTATAAACAGGCTCAGAAAGCAAGCACTCCTTGGGTGGGAAGGCTTCCTGGTTCAGTGGTGGGACACATGCTTTGCACATGGAAAGGCTAATTTACCTTGAGCTAAATGGCTCCCGGGGAGCAAGGCTGGTAAAGATTTCTGCTGCCTGAGCCCTAGAAAGAAGCCGCTAGTTGGACCATTGGACTTGGGCTGAGCACTCAGGCAGTGGGCAGGTAGTTGATACCATGCTGCTAGTGGGGTTTCCTTTTTTCTGCGGGGGACCTTCCCAAAGGATTTTAAGTGTATTTATGCTGGTACTCCACGTGTGTCCCTTTTTTCCTAGCCCTCTGAAACACAAAACAGACATGTGCTGGCACTGACCCTCTGGTCTTAGCCTGTGCAACATAACCTGGGGGTTTGCACTCCCTGTACCTTGGGTGTTGAAGATTGGTTAAAAAAATAGATAAGAATAATCTGGTTGATGTTGCCCCCAAACTCTGAATTCTGTGACCCACATAAATCATACAAATTAATTTTGCATGTTGGCTTCTTCTAGTTTGTGTGTAGGAGCCTCACCTGGAGTTCCTGGGGACCCTATTTAGTCCCTGTACTCACTCACTTGTGAGACTTTAGCAGGCAGTGTTCCCTTGTTTGCCAGTCTTTGCAAGTTGCTTTTCTCATGGTAAAAGCTGAGATCCTCAGGTAGATGAAATCTGGACTCCACTTACCATATTGTCAATCTCTGGGGATTTGAAGAATGGGTACAAGCCTGAGGGGACCTCATTTACAAGATGCATTCTGCAAGTGCCTGGTTTTAACACTGCAACTAAACAGAAAGCTCCTCTGGTGCCATGCCTCAGCATTGGTTTGTGCAGAGTCCTGGGTGTGGGGGGAGAGAGCGCAAGGGCCCCTCCTTGTCTTCAAAGAGCCAGGACTGAGAGAATGTGTTTTTTCCCCTTCTTATTGGCTCCAGAAATAAAACATATCTAAAAATACCCTTGTTGTCCAGCACTAACAGTGAGTAGCTACTCTTTTTTTCTCCTTGTCTGAATCATTACACAATTACAAGTGGAAATGAGTTTTCAAGGTGCTATTCCAGAGGCTGCAATAGGAAGTTGCCTCCAGAAAGAAAGAACGTGCCAGCCTCTGCTCGTGTCATGCTGGAGGCAGGAGAAGCAGAGGCAGGGGGGCTCAGGGAGCAGCAAGCGCAGAAGCCTTCACGCCCTTGCTTTGTGGGAGGGTGGGAAGTATCACCTGAACACTGGTCTGACTGGTTTCCCTGTAGCGCTCTCCGTGGCAAGGCCTGCTTTGCTGACGTGGTGGTGCCACAAGGAGCAGGGCGTTCTCCCTGGTGGTAGTGCCCTGTCTGTGAAAGCCCCTTCCTGGAGGAGCCTGCTTGGCACTACCTTAGTGAGGACCTTTACACTGGACATTCAGGGGAGGCGCTGGGCTTCCTAGCTGCCAATTCCACTAGGCTCTTTCATCTGGTCCTTTGCTAGGAGGGCTTTGCCCATTTGGAGAAGGATAATAAGTTAGCTGTTGGCTGGCAAGATAGAACATTCTAAGTAGAATCGATTCCAAGTTTGCAACCTGCCGCAGGTCCAAAGAAAGCCGAACCAAAAGCATTGGTGTGTTCTCACCCATCTCATGGAGCAGAACGCAGTCCCTGTCTGCAGGATGGCAAGTTCCCGTTTGTTGCCCGTCAGCTGACAAATCTAGAGCTCTTTCTCTGTCTTCCATGAGAGAGAGTGAGAGTGTGTGTATGTGTGCACACTAACAACAACAACAATAACACAAAGAGCATGGGCACCTGCTTCATGTGCTCTGCCCTGAATGAGAATTGTATACTGCCCATCTTTCAGAACATTGAGGCTGTTGCTGCTATTCAACATGGTGTCATGACCCTGAAGTCAGACTTCAGGAGATGAGGCTGGGGATTTAGAATGGGAGAGGGAATTGCCCTTGGGGCCAACCCCAAAAGCACTTAGTCTCCTGGAAGCACTGTTGCAATGAGAGCCCAAGGGGCCGGTACCCCTTCAACCCAAGGACATTGCATTGCCCACCTATGACTTGGAGGACTCCATCTCAGAAGCCCCAGTGCAGCTGGGATCTCCCTGCTCCGTTGGAGTAAATGGCTGATGGAGAAGGCTGAGGCCTTCTAAATGAAGAGGCACCTCTCAGTGAAGGCGGAACTAGGTACAGAAAGAGCTGCCTAAGGCTCAGTCTGAGAGCAACTGGTGCAGAAGCTCTGCTGTCACACAGAATTCAGCCTGCACCCTGCATAGAGATGTCCAGGGTACCCTTGTCTTGCCTGTGGTTGGCACTTGCATCAGAACACAAGTGAACTTTTAACTGAAACCGTGGCTCAGTTCAGCCAAACCATGGTGCTTTGGGGTCAAACCCCATGTGCATGTCCTTCCCCTCCCCTGCCCTGCCCTCCTCCCCATGGCCATTCAGTTTCCATTGCTTTCTGGCATGATACTATAGCTGGCCGTTGCATCTGAATCAGCAAACAATAGTTTGTGCTTACACTCCGAAGCAGGATTGCTAACCAGCTTCACCCCATGGTTTGCATTCTGGTTTGGAGGACAGTTTCAAAACATTGTTTGCTGGTTAAGTTGTAGTAAAAAAATTGTGGTTTGGTCAAACCAGGACACAGCTAACTGCAGTGCACATGGGTAGAGTATGTGTGAGCGTGAGGCTCATCCCCTTAGCACCAAGCCATGGTTTGGCTGATGTGGGCACAGCTTCCAGCAGCCTTCATCAGCCTGGTGCCTTCCAGATATTTTGGACTGCAACTCCCATCAGCCATGATGACACTGGCTGGGGATGATGGGAGCTGTAGTCCAAAACATCTAGAGTGGGGGCTCCCAAATTGTGGTCCATGGACCACCAGTGGTCTGTGGCATGTCCATATTAAATATTCCTATTGATTTTTAATTCTATTTTTATTGCATTTCTTGCATTTCTTTTGTTGCAATTTGCATATTATATTGCAATTTGAATTCTATGGGATGCAAATTGTAGTCCTACAAAATACAACATAAGAAATGCAAGAAGCAATAAAAATAGAATCAATAAATCATACAGCATCTAGCATAGTGCCTTGTAATTGCTACAGCAGGCAGAAAAATCATTAAGTGGTCTGCTAAGACGATTAGCAATTTTCAAGAGGTCCGTGAAGGGGGGGGAGTTTGGGAGCTACTGATCTAGAGGGTGCCAGGGTGGCGAAGGCTGGCCTTCATTGTGGCTTCCAGCCCTTCCTCAAAGCCTGGCTTTAAACATTTTTTTGTCTTATGTCCATAGCACAGCGATGGTAGTGAAAGGCTACTCGTTCTAAGAACACAAAGGTTTATCTATTGACATCTCTCCTTCTTCTGAACAACTGTTTCTTCCCCGCTCAGTCCCTGGGGATGCAGAATGTTTTACAGTATATAATTTAATTCTTTTCTTTTATGGCAGCCTTTTCCTCTTCACTCCAACAGTGTTATCGCTGGAAAATTAAATTAAAACTGTTAAGGGAGCAATCCACCGGGCTCTGCTAAGGCACGAGAATCATGGAAAGGAAGGCAGCTGCGAAACTGCCACACTGGGTGGATTCCTCCTGCACGTCTTGCTTTTGCTGGTTGTTTTTGGAAGGCTTGAGGGGGGGTCGGATCCAGCCACTGGCTTGCAATTTCTGTAGCAGTTGATCCCAACTGTGGTTCTTTCTTGAACCCTCACAGATGAGACACAGATAAGAACACATAGGGTCATAGTCAGCTACTTTTTACTCAGAGTAGACCCATTGAAAGTAACGAACCTCAATTAGCCATTTCCATGGGTCTGCTCTGAGTGAAAGCTTAATTGAATACAGCCCACAATGTCTTTTCCAAGTGTACGTGACTTCTGTGTTGGAGATAAGACCCTGGACCACATCTGACCACCCCCAAAGAATCTCTTACCTAATTTTAGCACACTTGACATTTACCTCCTGTTTCATAAGGAGATGGGGAAAGTAATTTCAGGTTTTGTGTGAGAGATTCCACACTCTTCAATAATAATAATAATAATAATAATAATAATAATTTAATTTATGTGTCGCCTATCTGGCCAATGGCCACTCTAGGCGACGTACATCTCTGTTACAATAAAATACATCATAATAATACAATACAACGATAAAACTATAAAACTATAAACAATGACAGTTCAGAGTAATAGGCAATTTGTCATAGAGATTAACCCTCCCCGGAAGTCCCAAAGGCCTGTCTGAAAAGCCAGGTCTTCAAGGCCTGGCGGAATACATTCAGGGAAGGGCATGCTGAAGATCATACGGGAGGGAGTTCCAGAGAGTGGGGGCCGCCACTGAAAATGCCCTCTCTCTCGTCCCCACCAACCCAGCTGTTTTAGTTGGCGGGACTGAGAGAAGGCCCTGTGTGGCTGATCTTGTGGGGCGGCATAATTGGTGGCATTGGAGGCGCTCCATCAGATAAACTGGGCCGAGATCGTGTAGGGATTTAAAGGTTAATACCAACACCTTGAATTGGGCCCGGAAAACTACTGGAAGCCAGTCCTGATCGAACAGCACTGGAGTAATATGCTCCCGGCGGCGACAGTTTGTAAGTAGTCGAGCCGCCGCATTTTGTATAAGTTGTAATTTCCGGACCGTTTTCAAGGGTAGCCCCACGTAGAGCGCATTACAGTAATCCAAACGAGCACATTAAAATATATGTGACTTGTAAATACATATTTTTGCTTGTAGCTTTATGCCTGCCTCCATATGCTCCAAAACTGCATAGTCCCGCACCAAATTTTTAATGGAGGCTAACTACTCATGGAGTAGGAGGGGCAGTTCACCCCAATAAATAGGCTTCTGGAGAAAAATCCCCCCCCCCGGGAGACGAGTGCAAGTCAAGACATTGTGGGAGGGAGGACAAGGCGAAGGAGGCAGGCAGCAGCAAAGAAGTCCTGGCTCACTTGCTTTGGCCAAATCTCCTGCTCTCTTTCCACATTTCTAACCTGCGTATTAAAATTGGCTTGCAGGGGTACCAGAGTTTCCTGACCTTGGTGGTGGGTGTTCTGTCTCTGGTAGCTGGTGTGCTCCACTTTTCCTGATGCCAGATGCCTCTCCTCCACCTGTCTCCTCATACGACAGCATCTTTGAGATATTACATAGAGCTGGGGGAGAAGGATAGAAGGACACGCAGCCTGAATTTGAGGTTTGACATTGAAGAGCTGTCCTTGGCCCTGATGTTCTGTGAATAAAGGCAGAGGTGGTGTTGTGTCCCTGCATCTCCATGGTGTAACCCCATGTGCCTGGAATGGCAACAAGGAGTTCAGTGTAATACCAAGAGGGTCATTCAGACCCCTTTGGCCCATTTAGTTTTCAGCTCAGTAGTCCAGTAGCCTGGCAATAGAGCATGTCAGACCAGCTTCTCCAGGTGGGATTTCTGCTCTGTGTACTTTTAACTGTTCCTGATGTCACTTTGATGCATACGTGCAGCACTGTGGGATCATAGCATATGAAAACCTAGACATTTTGGAACATGTGCAATAGCCCTGAATCTGAGAGTTTCCCTCTCATGATGCTAGGGGGAGGGCAGTTTGCCTTGGGCGTTCAGAGGATGGGTAGGTGAATGAGTGAGCAAGTGGACCCTTGTCATTCTGCACTCCTTCCTCTTGACTTCAGAAGCTTGACATTTTCAGCGAGGCTGCGTTTTGCCGTGGCTGTTGAGCGATAAAGAGGAGAGCCGCATTGCGAGCTGAAGGCTCTGCATCCGGCGATAAAAATCAGCCATCTGGGTGTTTACAGCAATTGCTTATTGGCATTCTATGGAAATGTCTCTCCAGGCAGTGTCCTGTAGAATTAGGTAGTGCAGCTGTGATCGTTTCATACAAGAACGCAAGTTATTTTAAAATTTCCAATGGTTTATTAGTTCGATAAAATGAGCTCCAAATAAGTAAGCATTTCTAACCAGATATAGGGAGTAATAAGCAGTGCCAGCAGCTTGGCAGGTTGTAAGTTGTCTGGTTTTGGGGGTTTTGTAGATGCCTTTTCCTTCTCTGTTTTGAGACACTGCACTGGAAGGTTGGAGGATGTCAGCGACCCACTGTGAGTAGAATGATAATTTCGGGATAGGAGAAAGTACATCTGTTTTGCCTTGCAGTAGCCCAGTCAACATCTGAGACGGCAGAGGGCTTGGAGGACGTCCAGTGGTTTGTGGCTTGGTCAGCTCCAGAAATACTACGCTTTCTCAGGGAAAGGTGGCTGCGTTTCCCTGTTTAGTTGTCTTGGCAGCTGTAGTTGGGGGTTTCCCGGAGATGTTTGCTTGGGCTGTGGGAAGCAGCCGGCTGCCAAAGAGGCCCATCTCCGCCATGGGATGGCTGAGGTGACTGCCTTGGAGAAGCATGCAGAGGGGAGGGAAACAATAAGTTTTTGTAATATTTTATTTTTACTGGGGTGGGGTGGTGGTTCTGTTTCAGCTGGCAAAGAGATATCTTGATGCCACAGTCACACACCCCTCACTACCCTAATGTGTACACACACACACACCACACACACAGAGAGAGACAGAGCTTCGGAGACATTGCCAGTGTGTTTTCAAGCCTATCTCAGTAACCAAAAAATAGTCGAGTTTCTTATTTTTGTTTAATGCAAGGTGGGATTCTCAAGAAGCTGAATCCAGAGTCTGTTATCTCACCCTGTGCTTTTTCTTGTTTTTCTTTGAATGAAGTTGTAAGACTTGACCTCCATTTGTTTTTGTTTGGCCCAGAGCAGCCTCTGCTGAACATCCCCATGAGATTCTGAAAGCCTGTACTACTTCCACACAACCACTTGAGCCATTTCCCCATTTCCCGAGTGTGTCGGTCTGTGTGGCTGGTGGAGCTGCAAACATCTTCAGCCGGCAAAAATCTACCTTTTACAGCCTTGTTTATTTCCACTCCATGCTTTTGTGAGCAGAGCTGTGTTCATTTGTGTGTCATTTGCAGCCCCCTTGGATCTGTTGGATGTTGAAGATGCACCTCTTCACCTGGCCTTTTGTGGCTTGAGATATATATTTAGGGCACACTGTAGTTATGAACGTAATTTGTTTTAAACTGTTGTTAATACTGTATTTTATATTGTTGTGGCACGCCCTGGGACGTTCTGGTGAAGGGCAGGTAATACATTTTGATGACGATGATGAAGATAATAAGCATAGGCTCTCTTCTCTCCCCTCCTGATAAACCAGAACCTGTCTTGGATAACACTGTAGATTCTCATTTTCAGACTGGTGCAAATGAAAGGGGAGTTGTGACAGACAGAGCAATATTTGCTGAAAGAGAGAATTCTAAAACAAGATTGCAGGGTGTATGTGGAAAAGCTGGCCCAGGCATTCTGAAAGCACATCTTAAACTGCCACCTCAAAGCGTCAGAAGATTGCACAGTGACCTTGTTCTATATCTGTGTGAAAAATATGCCTTGACCTGCCTTTCTCATATCACCTTTGCCATGAATGGTGGATTTAGTTTAGCAGAAAGATGTGCTTCTCCTGAATTAAGTTTCTCAGAGGCGCCTCTCTGGTGTTACTTGTTGGCTGTGCTCCATCGGGCTCTGTCCTGTAGAAATTAATTGTGTGTGCCTGCGTGCATGGCAGCCTCTGTCTTTGTTCTGCTCATTGAGGCAGGCGCCTTTGTCAGTGGATGACTCTCCGCTGATGGTGTGAAGAGACTCCCTTCAAAACTGGTGCTCTTGAAATGGTGGGAGGTAATGCAGCAGAGGTGTTTGATCTGTGATGGCCTATTCGCTCATCAGCCATCCCTTAACTTTGCAGTCATTAAGCAATAAGCATGCCTGTGTGAAATTGTCATTTAGCCATGCTAGAATTTCTGTCTAGAGCACAGAGTCCTGTGGGGCATTGGTGGGAATAGTTAATTATTGCAGGGGGTATCCTGTTAGTCCTAGGAGTGGGGGGGGGCGGATGAAGGAGGTTAGAATCCAGCCACCTGAGCTCATTGAAGTGGTGGTTTTCTGCAGGAGGGGAAGGTGATATCAACACAAACATTAGTTATAAGAAAATAACTCCTACCTCTGGCCCCCAATTATATTGCAGACATGACAGAGGAAAATAAAGAATGGTGGGGGGGCAGTTGAATGGAAATGGACTGCCTTTAATTCAATCCCAACTTATGGCTACCGTATGAATAGGGTTTTCATGATAAGCGGTATTCAGAGGGGGTTTACATTGCCTCCCCCTGAGGCTAGTCCTCCCCAGCTGGCTAGGGCCTGCTCAGCTTGCCACAGCTGCACAAGCCAGCCCCTTCCTTGTCCGCAACTGCCAGCTGGGGGGCAACTGGGCTCCTTGGGACTCTGCAGCTGGCCCACAGCTGCACAGGTGGCACCCCACCCACTGTGAGGTGATCTTTAGCTGGCCCTTGACACCCAGGAGACACGAGTGGGGATTTGAACTCACAGACTCTGGACTCCCAGCCAGGCTCTCCTCCCCACTGTGCTATACCAGCTGTTGGGGGGCAGTTACCAGGAGGTAATGTTTGCGTGAGCTCCATTCAGTTCTGGACCCAGAACAAATTCCTGGGCTTAGGATCCTTTAATTAGAAGAAGAAGAAGAATTTATTTCGGTTGTAGACCAGCAAGAGCAATACAAAACAATTCACTTGTAAAATAAATATTTACAAAATACAGCCTCAATTTACAAAACTGACGTTAAAACTAGTTGTCAATAAAAACTAGTGGGACGTTTTAAAATCTTTGACTAAAACCCTTCTACGAGCAATAGCATCTGCACAAAATTTCACCACCGTATCGGTGACCCCAGGACAACGATCAGCAAGTATTCCAGGAGAAAAGGTTGAGCTGGGCTTTGGGAGTAGTGCTGGATTTCCTATAGTCCCGAGGGCGAGGGGAAAGGTGGCCTGATGTTGGTCCGATTGAAGGATTGCCTTTTCAGCTTAGTTCTATGATCTGATTGAGCTGTCCAGTCAAATCCACGTAGACAGCACCAGTTTGCACTGGGGTGTGTGTGACAAGCTTTGTTTTTTTGTTGTCCAGCGTGCTCAGGCGATGAAGGTGTAGGGCCCAGGAATCTGGATTGTAGCCAGTCAGATTCAGACAGTAAAGGTCTGGTTGGATGGTTCGGTGGATATTCCTTTAGGGGCCTTGAGCACCCTGTCGCAGTGTTGATCGGCTTTGTTGTTAGTGGTCCTAGGATAGTAGGGGCCTCAGCGCAAAGAGGAATCCCCGTATGCCGTTTAGGCTGGCTGGTCGAAAACTCCGATTTCCTAGGTGCTGCTGTCATTGAAGGGCAAAGTGATTTCAAATCTCGCTCCAGAGGCTTCCTGGCATTGTCCCGCATGGAATGAACAAGCATGTCTCTTAAGAGAGTGAGTCTGGAAGTTATTTCTTCCTGAGACTGTAAAGGTAGTAATAAGAATGGGTCTAGGAGGTCTTTTTCTTCCGGAAGTTGAACTGATTTGAAATTATAGAGAGAATTGGAGAGCATACATTTTGAGCCGAGTCCGAGGTTTGGGTAGCCTGGGGGTTGTCTGGATGAATAGGCGAATTACTCAAAATGTTATTTTCAGAGAAATGCATGTTGTTGTGGAACAGGTCGAATCGATTATGATTCTCGAATAATCTAGATATTAAAATTCTGGCGTGGAGAAATTTGTCTTTTTCTTTGTAGAGGAGTTGTACAGACGCCCAGTTCCAAAAGGTTATCACGGCTCGGGAGTACCGGTGATTGTTAAACTGATATTCGATATCAATGATTTTGGCAATAGTGCGACACCGGGGGAGGGGGGCGGGCGATCTTTTTTGCCAGGTGAAGGAAATGCGCTTTACGGTGATCAAAGGACCAGACACCTGGAAGCGTCAGAAAATTAGAAAGGATTAGGCTTTGGCGGCTGAGAGTCAATTTCCAAGCCTGGCTGGTTATGGGGTTTGGAGTAAATGTGGGGTTAATTTGGTCCTTAAGCTGGAAGGCAGAGCCCGAATCAATAGCGTGTTGCCTTTGGTCCTGAGGTCCGACTGGTGAGTGTATGGTGGCTGCTTTTTGTTCTGGAAGGGCTGGGGGGGGGGGCTGGCAGGTATTTGTTTTGTCAGCTGAGGGATAGGATGAGGGGGGATCCGGCTCTGCCGTGTGTTTGTAGACATGCTCCACGTTAAGAAGTTGCGTGGTTTTTCCCTTCTGGGAAGTTTTGAATGGAACCTGTTTTGATTTTTCGAGGAGGTCGAAGACCCTATTGAAATTCAATCCCTTGATGTTTGCAGCTGCTTTCAGTCTTTTCCCCTTTGGTTTGATGTTTTTGCTCTTTTTCTGGGTAATGGGTTCGTGTTTTCCTTTTCCACAATGTGGCTTTGGTGGATTCGTTGGCGCTCTTTCTGCCACTGGTGCAATGGATGTTGCTTGAGGGGGCCAAAAAGAGGAGATGCCTTCATTGCTGGATCTTTCGCTTTGTTTGTGGAATTCGGCTATGACCACCAGCAGATTGTAGCATTCTGGGATAATTTTTTTTTATTTTGGCAAGTTCAGTTACGAGTAGCGCCGACTCGTTCTCCGTTTTGGGAGGGGTTGGTTTGTCCTGGAGTGATGGCCAGGAATATTTGTCATAGGGAGGGGAAGAAAGGGAATTGGAGATCTGGTTGTTGTTAATATATCCAGGCATTATAGGACTTGAGGCATTTCTGGAGTGCTGAGGGGTTTACGTGCGATTCAAGATAGGTGGCGTGGTTACTTATGGGTTGTTTTGAGGCATTTTTTTCTGGATCAGTCTGGTTCTCAGGGAGATTTGATGCCAGGAGGACTGCTTGCGCGAGTCCTGTTGCATGGTCTAACGCGAGGGGGCACCTTTCTTGTGGGTGAAGAGCAAGGCTTGGGGGGGGCTTCGATTTCTACATCGTTGGCCTTGCCTTCAGCGTTCGAGATAGGGAGAGAGAGTTGACCACCACCTCCCCCAGGCATCTCTTTCGGTGAGAAGTAGGAATAGGTTTTTGTTTGTTTTCCCTTGTTTTTCTTAGGTGAAGCAGTGGGGGGGGAGAATAGAAACCCCCAGCGTCTTACTTGCGAAGCGGGTAAGGACCATATTGTATCCAAGGGTTTGTTGGGGGAGAGACCTAGACTCGTTTGTTGTAACGACTGGGTGTAGAAAAAAGCCTCCAAGTTAGTTCTGAGGCATGAGTTCTGAGGCGAGGTCGTTGTTACACCCGAATGGGCGATTTATGTTTCTTTCTCTGAGGCGGTTATCTCACCGTGGGGGGGGGGGGAGGAGCTCAGCGGTTCTCTTGGCGTTTTCCTGATTTTCTCCTCACTAGTTGATTCACTGTCCGCCTTTGTTGTTCCAGTAAACAGACATGCAATTGGGGCTGTTTCAGATAATTTACAGGCTCATAACAAGGCCAGGGCTCACCTTAGTTAGAAAGGAGAACGCAGCAGCACTCGGGAGCCGTTTCAGTTGCAGCCAGCTGCGCCGCCACCATCTTCCACCTCCCCCCGATCCTTTAATTGTAAATGTGAATCTTTTGCACCAGGCTGCACATGGTGGATCTCAGGGTTTTAGTAACATACAAAGATCTTGCAAGCTTGACATCTACCCATTTCTGGTGTCGGTGGCGGCTGATGGCTGCTTGAAAGTTCGGACTAAAACCTGGAGTGGATTCCACTGCCCCACTACCGTGGAGCCACCAGCCGCCACTGCCTGGTATAGACAGTACTGAGCTAGGCTGACTAGCAGTCTGACTCTGTGCAGGGCATCTTCCGGTGTTGTTATTATTATTTATTTATTTATTTGATTTGTATCCCGCCCTTCCTCCCAGCAGGAGCCCAGGGCGGCAAACAAGGCACTAAAAACACTTTAAAACATCATAAAAACAAATCTTGAAATACATTAAGACAAAACAGCATTAAAAACATTTTAAAAACTTTTTAAAAAGGTTAAAAACATTATTAAAAAAAACATATTAAGCAATTCCAACACAGACGCAGACTGGGCTAGCTCTCAACTTAAAAGGCTTGTTGAAAAAGAAAAGTCTTCAAAAGGCGCCGAAAAGATAGCAGAGATGGCGCCTGCCTAATATTCAAAGGGAGGGAGTTCTACAGGGTAGGTGCCGCCACACTAAAGGTCCGTTTCCTATATTGTGCAGAACAAACCTCCTGATAAGATGGTATCTGCAGGAGGCCCTCACCTGCAGACCGCAGTGATCAACTGGATATATATGGGATAAGACGGTCTTTCAGGTATCCTGGTCCTGAGCTGTATAGGGCTTTGCACACCAAAACTAGAACCTTGAACTTGGCCCAGTAGCAAGTGGGCAGCCAGTGCAATTCTTTCCTGTGCATAGTGTTGCCCCAAGATCTGCAGACTTGTCATTCTGAAGGGTGGTGCTTCCTGTGTTCCTGCATTTGACTTACGATACTGGGTTGGATGTGGCTAAGTCCGTTGCAGTTAAGCCCCGGTGGAATCAGTGGTACAAGTTAGTCATTGGGGCTTCAGCGCAACTAACTTGCCCCCTCTGCTCCTGTGGGTGGTCTATTCCACTGATACTTTACCTAACAATATTCTTAATGTTGCTTGTAATCTGTCCCATGTGGCTGAACCTGGCATGGAGTCGCTACATCCTAAGCACCGTGCATAATTTTCTTGCTCTGAGCCCTTGTGGAATAGTGTGCTTAATTTAGGGCTGCTTGTTTTCTGCTTTGATTTCTCCTGCTGCCACCTCCCTCCAGCACGTCTCCATTATACGTCTGTGACCTTGGAACAAGGGCTGTCATTTTGCCTGTGTTTCAGCCCTAGCACTTTGAGTCTTACTCAACCTGTGTCCCCAGTTAGGCCTTCTTCTTCATCCGTATCCAGTGCTGGCCTACCTCATTTGAGTGTCAGGGCTTCCAGTATCTTCTTGTATTCTACAAAGGGAGATAGAAAGCCTGATTTGGAAATGTGTGTCCTAAAAAAAAAGAGAGACAGAGAGAGAATTTCACACTACAGCAAGACTTTTTAAAACAACTGGTTAATTGCAACAAGCGGTCTTACTCAAAGACATTTCTTGTTTGGGGCAAGGATGGATAGGGAGATGGCAATCGCAGTGCAGACATTATATTTGGATTATGATCTCAAAGCTTGTGTGCCTTGAAGTTGAATTGATGTTGTGAAATACCCTTTGTGGCTTTCTTGAGGCCAAGGGAGTGTAGAACCAGAACCTGCCAGGGCACCTAAAGAGATAATGCACCAAGCCAAATAGCGAAATGCCCACCTGTCTCCGTACTCCCCCAGCAAGCTGTGCAGGACTGCTTTGGGCCTTTATGTGCTGAACGTTTGCTGTAGTGCAGAAGTATAAATCCAAATCGAAAGGTCATTGAGGTTGAGGGATGTTCCCTGATCCAGGTCACAAGAGAGACTACATTTACTTTATATGTTATGCTCCTTGAAAATATCAAGCTGTCTTCCTATTTTAGCACAGAGGATGCCTCACCACTAGGGATGGGATCCGTTAGCTGGAACCACTTCAAAAGCATTCTGTAACCCTAATAGGCAGTATTGACTTGAGTTCGTTCTTTGTGCTTTCTGCTGCTTTTACGATCCAGTTTTCCTCCTCTCCAAGAATATTGATGTAAATATTGATGTTTTCTTCCAAAAAGATTGATATTAATATTGATATTTTCTTTTGAAATATTGATGTTTTGAAAGGAAATACTGATAAATGAAAGAAAATACCAGCATTTTGAAAGAAAGAAAATATTAGGAAAGGAAAGCAATATTCCCACTGCCTCCTTCTCTGCTGTGACTGAGGCTGGTCAGTTTTCACATTAGCAAGCAAAGACTGGCCGAGGAGGAAAGCAGCTTTCAGTGCCCCCCGCCCCCCTGCTTCTAGGATCTTCTGAGTCTTGGCTTTTTTCCTCCTGTTTGGAGTTTGGATTATTGGAGTGGTGGCGGGTGGCAGAGCGAGCGAGAGCTATAATGCTGTGCTATGCTGTGCGGTGCATAAAAACAGTGGAAGAACAATATATTCAAGGGAATATTCGAGGGAGGGGAAAAAACAGTGTCGGGAAAGCCACTGAAGTTCGGAGCAAACCGGATCACTCCGGAGATGGAGAATAGGTGGACCACTGAAAAATCCAGTGCTAAATCCAATTCAGCAGAATTCTCACCCGTCCCTACTCACTACTTACCACCCTGGAATGATCTTCGCCTTTGGTGTTTTGCCCTGGTTTGATAAATAGCTCTGCTTGCTTATGAAGGTTGTGTTTGTTGTGCTGGTGTGTTTCAGCCTCCAGAAGTTGGAGAAGCAGCATGCCAATTCCAAGTCTTTGCGTTTTTTAAAGTTCTGAACCAGAAGAATCGAGAACGCCACATGCACTTCCTTGGCGGAAGAGAGAGCTTAAAGAAAATGTCCCTCAAAACAGTGGTGTGAGCCTCTCAATTGGCCTGTGTCCTTGAAACTTTCATTTTAGGACCAGCCCTATCTTGTGATTCTGGTTATTTTTAATTGTTCTTAGCGCTGTATTTTAAGGTTGTTGTAATGCATCCTGGGACCTCTGGGTGAAGGGTGTGCAATGAATGCTGCAGTTGCCACCGCTGCTGCTGCTGCTGCTAATAGTAATAATGATGATGATGTCTTTAAAAAGAGCTCCAAGTGGGAGTTCCTGGACTTGTCTTGCTTCAGGGTGGCACCTCGCCCTTTCCATGTACTCTGCAGGAGCCATGCCAGTTTCCTATTGTATTTTTCATTGCAGTTGCACAGCCCCCTTCACCTCCCGCCCCGTCTTCCCCATCCCCCAGTTTGGGGCTTCTGTTTGCTCTGCGGCAGTTAGCCTAGAGGGAGTGGCTGGCAAGAGCAAGGCCCTCCTCTTCTCTCATACAGTTACAGAAGGTGTGTTCTCCTTCTCTGGGACTATATTTAACCATACGCCATCTGTCATTCCACCTGCCTGACACATTCCCTTGCCAGTGCCCACACAGGTGACCTCACTGGATTGCTCAGTTCCTCACCTCTCTCAGGTTAGACCAGCATGCCTGGCCCGTAGCAGGCAAAATGCATCCTTGCGGTGGAAGACAAGGAAATGGAGAAGTGCTTTAAAAACTAGCCTTGCCCCCAGGTTGTTTCCTTCTTGTCCTGGAGGAGCTGGTAAAATGAGGTCCGTGGGACTCTGCTCTTGTTGAGATGTTGAGGCTGTTGGTTGCTGAGCCCTGGGGGATTTGTGCTCTCTGTTTTAGGAGCACCAAGCAATGATGTGGTGTGCTGCATACATGGCTGGCACTGGGGAGAAGCAGGTGCCCTCCTTGGTGGTCTTTGTGCAAGGTCAAACAGGTCTAGCTCTGTTAAAATCAATCTGCAAAGTCAGAGCCAGTTTGGAAAATTGTTTGGAGTGCCTATTACCGTCAAGGAGAGAATAGCGGGATTATCAAACTATATCACTGAATATGTGGATGTGCATGAAAACTGCTGCTTTTAAAAATAATAATAGTAATAGTAATAAAAAATAGCCTCCAAATCAAACCAACACAGCAGAAGAGAAACATTGAAACAAAAACTTACTGCATTTTTCAAAAACCTCCATAATATTTGGTGATAAGAATTCTGGCTTCTGTGGATTTAAAGGAGCTCTTCCTAGCTACTGGCTCAGCTGCTGGAGGTGTTGCGGAATATTCATACAAATTCCAGCAGCTCAGACGCTTAACCTGTGTCAGCATCCAAGGGTTTGGGAAGGCTTGGTAATAGCCAATTTGCCTGGAAACCTGTAGTGAGTGAGAGTCAAGCGTGGCAATTTTTATTGTTTGGGAGAGAGTTGGCTCTTTTTCATTCCAGACCAACTTGTGGGCCTAGTTATGGGCCTTTACCTTTTTAGACCTGTTTGCTAGGCCGACCTGGTGACAGATGGGTCTGTGTGCTGTTGGGAGGGAAGGAACGGTTGTCATTGCTATCCGAGTATTACGAGTGCACAAAAGGTAAGTGAGCGAGTGGCGTCTGAATGGCGTGTGCATCATGAGTGAGGGAGAGAGAAAGAAAGAAAGAAATGTCACAGAACGTTTAATATTGTCAAGCACCTAGAAGTTGAGTGGCTGTACAAAGATAATTCTGGTGACAGTAGTCCTTGCCCACAACCCTAAATCTGGCAAGGAGGGGGGGACTTAGCGGGCTACAGACACTTACAAATGCAGCTCTGCAAGGTTGGTCCAACCTTGTGATTTGCAAAAGTTTGATGTTTTGGACTGCAACTCCCATCAGCCCCAGCCTGGTTGGGGGAAAGCTACTTTTTCTTCTCTCCCTGGCCAGAGAGGAAGTCATAGCAGGTCCTCCATGCCCTGCTTGGGGCTCCTCCTGAAGGCATCTCATTGACCGCTGTGGGAAACAGAATACTAGATTAGACATTTGGCCAAGCTGCTTTTCTCCTCTCTTGTCCGTGTTGGAGAAAGAGCTCTGGGAATTGCTGGAGCAGACTCTACTCTATGTTGTCCTCTGAGAAAGGAGCCTGTATGTTGTTCCTGCATCCTGTTACCCCCCCCAAAAAAAACCTTTTGTCTCACTAAGAAAAAAGACTTTTCTAAATGAACTTTAATGAACTTAAAGTTGAGTTTATTTATTACATTTCTATTTTGCCTTTCCTCCAGGGGAGGTCAAGGTGAACCCCTTTTTACCCTCACAACAATCCTGTTAGGTCGGTTACACTAAGAGACAGTGACTGGCCCAAGGTCACCTGGTGAGTTTCACAGCTGCATGGGGATTTGAACCCAGGATGTCCCACATTTAGTCCCCCAATGTACCACGCCAACTCTTTTTGTATCACCCATCTCTTACTTCGAACAGTTTGTACCACAGGCACCAGATATAAAAGGAGGATCCTATCTAACCAAGTGAGGAGAAGATGAGAGGGGAATTTCTACTGAAGCTCATGAAGAAATTTTTAGTTTTGGGGCTTTTGCAAATCACAAGGTTGGACCAACCTTGCAGAGCTGCATTTGTAAATGTCTGTAGCCCGCTAAGACTCATTAAAATCAGAGAGAGCCATGTAGGTTGCAAATTTTAAAACAAATAACTTTCATCCATGCAGATGAGAGCCAGTAACGGGTGGAGTGCAGCTCCTTATTTATTTACTTTCTTAGAGCATTTTTGCCTTGCTCTTCCGTTCTCCTCCAAAAAAAGGGAGGGGCTTTCAGAGGGGCTGACAAATATCAATAATTAGATGGTCCCTACCCTGAGGCTTCCAAAGTGATGAATCTACGCTGCCACAAGAGAAGTTTGTGAGTTCTCTTTCTCCCCATTTCCTTCCTTCATGGCAAAAAATCATACGTTTTTATAGTGAATTGCTTCTTCAAGGTACAGGTTTTCTTTTCTCAACCCCCCCTCCCCATTTTTCTCCTCCTATGTGCGTATCACTGCCAGCTTGACAAGTGAGCTTTCTTGAAAAAGGTGGGTGGAAGCAAACCAGGATCTCAGTTCCACCGGCCATCTTGAGCAGCCTGAATAGCGGACAGGTCTGAGGCAGCAAAAAACATGTCTTGCTTGGCAAGTGCTGGGGCTTAATTTATGTCACCTCGCTTCATGCTTTCCTTCTGCAGCGGCGAGAGCTTTCAGCCTTGATTCCCAATCAAAAGCCAAGACTGCTTCTGCTTGCTCATTACTGGAGTTGGGTCTGCTTCCCGGTTTGTTTCCTCCCCCCCATTTAACTACTATCAAAGTGTCTTCAGCAGAAAAGGAAAGTGACTGGCATCCCCTTCCAAAGAATTGGCTGGTTTTGCCAGGGGCTGGTGCCTAAGCCAACGACATTCCATGCTAAGAAGAATTCTGTTCCATTCAGTTATTTTTGCATAATCATATCTTATTTTGCATAATTTATCCTGGGCTTGCTAGCTATGAGGCAAAGCCAGGAGTCCATGCAGGCCACAGAAGCCCCAGCAGACACCAGAAGTCTTTTGACCACCCCCATGCTTTTGAGTGTTTCTTTATAACCATATGGGAGGGAAAGACACTCACGTTAAAAGAAACAGTGAAGCCAAAGCTGAGATTCTCGAGAAGCTGAATCTTGCACCTCCCTGCAAGATTCTGTGCC
Source organism: Rhineura floridana (assembly GCF_030035675.1). NCBI lineage: Eukaryota > Metazoa > Chordata > Lepidosauria > Squamata > Rhineuridae > Rhineura > Rhineura floridana. Next base: position 13,399,034 of record NC_084497.1, read on the forward strand.
CCCTCTGGATCGCCATGTGCAGTCAAGAGATCACCGGCATCTTTCTCCTCTCCATATGGGGGCAGTGGTGAACCCCTGAAAACCTGCTAAAAAGAACTGTCCCTGTTAGCATTTGATGGGCTGCTCTCCCGAGTATCTTTGGCACCTAAGCACAGATTTCAAGTTCAGCTGCCTTCTGGCTCTTCCCTACCTTTGTGGTTGCTTCTCAAAGGCCTGGAACTGGTGGTGCCACACCCTGGAAGGTGGCACAGGGGTTTGTGTCCAAAATGATGAGTGCTCTGGCACACTTTCAGGGAGCAACATAGTGGGTAAAGTGCTGGTACTACCTTTGGTTTTAGAGCACTAATGGGCACTCTGTTGGAGGGGACATTCATAAGTGGTAAAAAAAAATATAGTACCTTTTAATTGCTTGGTCAGGTTTGGATTTTGAAACGGTTGGAGTTGCTTTGATAGGATCCCCCCCCCTTTCTGTTCGGATGGAGGCACACACGCATGCACAAGCTCGCCTCCCCTCCCTCTAGTTTCTCCTTCCCAAATGTCAGTCAGAGCAGACCCATTGAATTAATGGACCTAAATTGGTTGTGTCCACTGTTTTCAGTGGGTTTACTCTGAGTAGGACAAGACATGCTGTGTACAACGCTTAGTTTTTAAGCGCTATGTAAATCAGAAATACAACTGAGGACCTGCAACGAAAGGTCACCATGCAGGGTACTCCTGTTCAGGGCGCCAGCCAACCATGCCCTCCTCCAGGATACTCCATTCCATTCCCCATCAAGTTTTCTGTTTTGCCTGGCATTCCTTGCACACGGCACCTGTCCTTTTCTATTTTATTTGTAATAAATTGTATTGTAATAAAATCTCAAAGCAGTTTATTTTTAATTTTTTAAAAAATATATTTTTAGGCTGTTCTAAGTGAACATCTGTCTAAAGCAGCTTACAATCAAAAACAAGAGAAGATTTAATAACAAAAACAATAATTCAATTTTTTTTAAACGTTAAATCTATACTCAACAATGCTCCACATAAAAACTTTTTTTAGCAGAGCTGGAAAGAACATACTTCAGTCAGGCTGTTACCCAGCTAATAAATGCCTCGAAGGCCAATTAGAAAGAAAGAGGAAAGATTTTCAGGGACTTCCAAAAAGCCTACCACATCCAACGAAAGGGAATTCCACAGCTGTGGGAACACCATGGGGAAGAACCTCTCCCTCCCTTTTTGACTTAGGGGGTAAGCACACCATGAAAGCATTATTTTTTAAAATAAACTTCTGCAGACTTGGGGGGAACCCTCTTTTCTCTGGGGGGTCCTGCTGGGTTAATTCTGTCTACGAGGTGTCTAATAAAAAATATTCTGTAGGTGACATACAGCAGCGCAATGAACAAGATCAAAAGCGTCGCCTGCAACAATACAGTAATAAAACAATACAACGAAGCAAGCAATATTTCACTGATGAAATTCAGCCTTAAATTTCTATTTGGCAGGGGTATGCATGCTTGAAGAATGAGTTTGCTATTAGTACATAGCAGCCTTCCCCAACCTGATGCCCCCCAGATGTTTTAGACTACAATTTCACTAAGCCCCAGACAGCACGACTTCCCAAATGGAATGGTAGTCCAGAATGTATAGAGGGCACCAGGCTTATATAACCATCCCAAATTTAGTTTTAGCTCAGAGGAGCTTTGGAGGAATTGCCGGCTTACATGGAACATTGCAAGATTATCCATATTTGACACAAGGTAAAAATCAAGATGAAACGTTGGGGATGTGATTCTTACCCAGATGCTCCCCAGATGCTCATACAGAGGGCAGGACACTTGATATGCCCCGCCCGTGTTTAACAATAGGGAAGCGCTGCTAGATCCAGCATCCTGGCTAGGAGGGACACTTCCTGGAAGGTCACATCCCCCTCCTTTTGTTACCCCCAACCAGCTGGAATCCAGAAGCATACATGGCTAAAAGCTGTCTGTGGACCACTCTGTTGGTGCAGTCTTTGTTTAAAGTGCCAACATTGGTTTGATCCCGCAGGCACAAACAAAATTCCTACCTGACACCCTCAAAGGTGCCCTGATGGCCATCTTACCTTCTCTGCTGTTGTGAGCAAAGAGCAGAAATTCCCAGTTCAAACCTCACCGTGAGCTCACTGGACGGTCCTGGGCAACTTGCTTTCTCCCTGCCTTCGCCCTCCATTGGCAAGGCAACATTGATAATAATAATAATGTCCAGCCTTTCAAGGGACATTGTGAGCAAGTGCATTTCCTGCTTCAGAAACATGCTCTATGAATGCCTGCCCTTATTCTTTCTTGGCCTGTCCCTCCCAGAATGGTCTTCATTAGCAACCATTCCCCTTGGCTGCATCGGAGTGAGAGCTGAGATGGCCTAAGAACATAAGGAGAGCCCGGCTGCGCCTGGATCAGGCCAGGTGACCATCTCATCCACATCCGGTTCTCACAGTGGCCAACCAGAGGATGCCCCCAAGAAGGACCTGAGTGCAACACCGCTCTTTCCACTTGTGATTCCCAGCAATGTATTCAGGGACAAACTGCCTCAGACAGTGGAGGAAATTCTTTTCTTCCATTTATTTTGGTACAGTATTTCTGCAGATGATGGCTGGAGGAGTGGGGAGAAGAGACTTGGCGAATTTTATTTATTTTTGTGTCTTGAGGGTCAGCTGTAAATTTGCCTTTCCTCCCACATTCTAATGGCAGTGCCATGCTCAGGGTTTAGTGTTATTCAGGCCGTTGCCTACATCCTGAGATCCCGATTGATGCGTTGATCAGCTAGCATAAGGGCTGCAGCTGTAGAAATCGGCCATCTCTGAGTATTTCTGGAGTCTGGATCCTCCCTAGATATCTGAGTTATCAGGCTGTGGTCTCTTGAGGGTCTTCCATTTCTGATAAGAAATGGGATGGAGGAAGGGGTCTTATTCTGCCCGGGCTGCCCCCTGAAATCAACAGTGGTACAGGAGGCTGCAGCTAATACATCCATAATGGTGAACATCATTTGTGCATTCTTATCTGGTGTAGAGCCGTCAGCTTTAGAGCAACAGACTGTTCCCGCCCTCTAGTAGTTTACGGGCTGGATTAGGCTGCAAGGAGAGCGAAGGGGTGGGCATGAGCAAATGCAGCGATGACCATCTGAAGCTGCCTAAAACTGGCGCATGTTCTTCAGCATTTCTTCCACCTCTCTTACCTTGTCCAAGTAGGTTTTGCAGGTCTTTCAAACCAGAGGTGAAAGTGGGACAAGCAAAGACCCCTCTTTCAAACAGCCTTCAGTTCTGCAGCGGGGGGCAGTTGTCCACCCCTGGCCTCCTTTACCCGAGAGAGCTGCCTCACGCAAGGCCATTTTGACCCAAATAACTCCTGAATTCCGGTTTGTATCTTGCTTAACCCCTCTGGAGCCCATTTACTCCTTACCCTTTCCTAGGTACAGCTTCCAACAGGGCTGCCTTGTGCCCTGTGCTCATGTCACTTGATTTTTTCCCCTCGGCTCTTGGGGCTCCCAGGAGGATGCGAATGTCCGGGGCTGCTCCTTGATGCTGTCATCATCCAGTGATGGGCATACGTGTGGCATTTTTCAAGGTCATAGGATGTGTATTATTGCTGTTATTAATACTAGATAACTTAAGTGTGTGTGTAGGGGGGGGAGATAGGTCCATGCCTTCAGAAACTTGCCCTCTGTGTTCCAACACCAAGGGCGAAGAGAGAACAGAGGCAGAGTAACCAATGGGGAGGGTTGAGTGTGACTTAAATTTGGCTACAGCTGCGGGTGAGCCTGAAGGGGTGAAGCCAAAGATCTTGTGGGGAAAAGTGGGTTTCAAACGCAAGTAGAGGGGGGCAGGGCAAAGGTTTTCTTGGAAGGAATTCCAGGCAAAAAGAGAATGGGTGGAACCATTTAAGAGAGCCAGACACTTTGAAACAACTGAGAGCGATGTTATTTAACACTGGGAACTTGTTTGCTTCTTTGTCCAGGGGACAATTAGCGTTGGAATAGACGCCACTGACCTCTTTGATCGGTATGATGAGGAGTATGAAGATGTGCCCGGGAGCACCTTTCCCCACATCGAAATTAACAAAATGCACATATCCCAGTCCATTGAGGTAACATACGTGTGTGTGTGTGTGTTTGTGTGTAAAATTAAAAAGACTTAACTGTGCTAATGAGGCACAGCGGCACAGAGCAACTGGAAATGAGATCCGGCTCAGGGACATAATTACCCATTTTGAAATGGCAAGCGGGGAAGGAAAGGTTCACTTACAGCTGAGCCACGTGCTGCTGGGATCTGTCTCGCGCTCAGATGCTGCACTCTGGCTCCCAGTTTGTATGCAGTGCAACTTCCATCTCTGGAATTTACAGGCTGTGCCCAGCTAGATGTATTTCTCTGAAGCCCCCACCATTGGCTGAGCGGTGGTGGGAGGAAGCCTTCCAGACCACTCCCAAGTACCAGGGTGTGGGTGGGTGGGCCTCATTCATGAAACAATAGCAAATCACACAGCTTCTGAAAGCAGTCATCGGCCTGGAAGCTGAGGCCTGTGGCGGGCTTGCTCAGTTGATGGATTGAACACATTCTCCCTCCAGCCTAGCCTCAGGGTGTATCTGCAGCAGCTGATTGTCCTCGTAATGCACTGATTCATCTAATTCCATTTCTTTGGTGCTTGGGTGTGTATATGTACCCTTAAGTCTCCAGAGAGCCTCAGTGCACACAGTACATAGAGTTGAGGTGCACTCTCCCTCTGGGATCCTACCAGGGAAGGCTAAACCACCTGGTATCGGGGGCAGAGGGTAGGATTTTACTCCATAGGAAGGATTGGCAATGAAATCAGCATTCATTTATATGGGAGGCCATAAAGGTGGTTCTGCTTTTGGTGACCCTTTCCACTGACAGTCAAGCTTGCTCCAGACTGTATGGGGCTGATATGAACTGCAATGGTCAGTCGGTCTGTCTCTTGCAGGCTCCTCTGACGGCCACAGATACAGCTATCCTTTCAGGAAACCTTTCAACGCAGAACGGGAATGGAGGTGGCTCAGTTAACTTGGCTCTTAGGCGGGTGACATCTGCCAAAGGCTGGGGAGAGGTAAGAGGGCCACTTCTTCCCAGAGTTCACCATGTTTTAAACCATCCGCCCTCTTGGCTGCCATTACGCTTTCCTTGTCGGTAGGCGGTTGGGAGCCCCTGACATTCCTGTTTCTGTCGGTAGGCGGTTGGGAGCCCCTGATATTCCTGTTTCTGGGCATCCAGAGCCCTCTTGTTGCATTGTCTGAAAGCTGGGTGACATGAAGAGATTGGACCAAGCTTCTGTGTGGACTCTGCAGCTCACTGCAATGTTCCAGGGTCCAGGAGGAGATGTTACCCCCCCTTCTTTCCTGTGCCCTCCAGTGCCTATCCAGGCCATAGGCGTAGCTGCCATTGAGGCAGCTGGTACTGGCAGAGGCTGTGGATGGCAGGATAGGGAGTGCTCTGGCCAGCTCCACAACTTAACTGAGAAATGCTGGATTTGTCTGTAGCTGTTGCCTTCTAATGGTTGTCTGTTTTCTCTTTGTGCAGCTAGAGTTTGGAGCTGGAGATCTCCAGGGGCCTTTGTTTGGTCTGAAGGTGTTTCGGAATCTCACACAAAGATGGTGAGACTTAGAAAGGGGCAGAGTGCCCTCCTGGAAAGAACAGGGCTGACTTGCCACGTATTAAATTCTTTCTTACAAAATAGGCCCGTTGTTGGACTTGCAAGAGTTGTCTTGCTGGATGAGATCAAAGGTCCATCTAGCTTCTCCGCACTGAAGCAGTTTTCAACTGCCACCATGAAGCAGCCTTAAAATAGGAGCAGGTGCCTTCAAAGCGCCCCGGTCAGACACCCAGCTGCCTTCCGTGGGCTCTGCAGTCTGGGAAAGGCAGGAAAGAGCAGCCTGTCCCTCCCACTGTCTCTTCCTTCAAACACTCCAGAGGACGTGGGAGAGTGGAGAGGAGCTGGTGACAAGACCAGATCACTATTTGGAGACACCTGCGTATGAACTGTCCCAAAGTGCGGATGGTACTTGGGAAATACAGCAAGACTTCTGGACTTTTGGTAGCCTTACTACCTAGCGCACTTTTTGTCAGTTGCGCCCCTGGCACCATTTCCTCTGCCATGAGTAAGAGATCCCTTATAGGTCGTTAATGCAAGCAATCCAAAGGGAGGGGTCCCTGAATTTCTGTCCCACATTTATTTCTTCATATTTTTGTTCCAGCTGAGTTTTCTTGAGTGCAGCATTTGGAACTGCTGGATTTTGGGGCAGGTCAGGCCTAGCCTGGGGCAGGGGAAGAGACTGAGGCTTGTACTCCACAATTCTTGCAGCTACTTAGAGTAGCCTTCCCCAACCTAGTGCCCCCATTTGTTGTGGACTGCAGCTTCCATCAGCCCTAGCTGGCACTACGATGCTGTAGCCCACAACATCTGGAAGGCACTAGGTTGGGGAAGACGGATTTTCAAGCAAAAGTGCTAATACTTGTTGATCTTGATCTCAGAGGGCATCAAAAACCCCAACTGTAGGGCACCACAAACAAAGGAAGCAGTTTCCGTCCTCCAGTTGTCATTAAATTAGTTGGAGATGATCGGAGCGGGGAAGCAAAGAAGAGGAGAGTGTAGGATGAGAAAGAAACAAAAATGTTGATGTGGTACAAATTTTAAAACAGGGTTTGTAGTTTGAGGCTAAAGTTGCATTCTTAATGTGAAAAAGGGTGTGTGTGCCTGGCAGTAGCGTAGTGGCAAATTCAGGAGTGCAGAGTCCCTTCATGATAGTTACACCATGCCCCCTCACAGTCACGCTCCAGGATTCACTGTCTATTTTGCAATTGGAGAATTACAGAAGCAGAATAAAACTGCTGTGTGCATGGGCTCCCCCTCCTCACCACCACAGTCTCCCTGTCTGGAGGCTAAACATTGCCTGAAACGTTTTGATTTTAGGCATCCTGAAATGAAGCCAAGTGTGGGACTAGGATTTGGGAGACCAAGGTACTTTACCATGAAGCTCAGTTCTCGCTTATCCTAGGAGCCAATCAACATTGAAAGGGAAGGGCATTTTAGCTGCTGAGAAGAGTCTTCTCTAACTGATTGACTCACCTCCTTACACTCTGATTGGTTCCAGTCAGCACAAAAGGACCAGGAAGCATGCTGTTCGGCAAGTGAGAAGACTCTTTTCACTTGGCTAATGCTGATTGGCTCATACATAGGGACCCTGCTCCAACAAAGGAAGGGGTCTGTGACCCCCTGTGATCTCAGATGACTGCACCCCTGGTTCCTGGTTGCCCACCCTTGTGAGCCTCCTAAGTGCAGCCTCTTCTTTACTAGGGTGCAGTATTTCTCTGTGGCCAGAAGATGGCAGGCCTTTTGCCTGAGCAAGGATCTTTCATATGAAGGGTTTCTCTCTCTCTTCTCCCTCCCCCGAGCATCTTTTGCATGATCATCATTTGCTGCTTTTCACTCTAAAACGCTGAAATTGGGGATATTGTAAAAGCTGCACCTTTGGCATGATTTCCAGCTCAGTTCCTGATGGGCAACTAGAATGTGACGCTGAAGGGGCAAGCCCAGCAATCATGCACATAGGAAGCCGCCTTATGCAGAATGTGACCATTGGTCCATCCCACCCAGTGCTGTCCTGTTTGACAGGCAGCAGCGCTCTGGGGTCTCGAGCAGATCTTTGGCCTAGAAATGCCAGAAGCTGAACTGTGATGCCACTGACCAACTGCTAGCAAACCTCTCATTTTACGTATTTTCTACCCTGGATCAAGACCCGTGGCTAGAAATGCTGAGGGCTGATAGAGCCTGCCTGGGCTGGTAGAAGTGAAGGAAGCACTATATAATGAAACACCAGGCTTGGTTCTCCAGTAGCAGCTGCCAGTTCCTTGTGTGCATTTCCTTCACTCTGTGCCTGACTCCATTTCTGGCGTCTGTTGTGTGGGCATGCCAGGGGTTGGCAGAGCTTGGAAAAGTTACTTTTTTTGAACTACAACTCCCATCAGCCTAATCCAGTGGCCATGCTGGCTGGGGCTGATGGGAGTTGTAGTTCAAAAAAAGTAACTTTTCCAAGCTCTGACCTGTGGATAGTGCCCAGGCACGCTTTGGGTTGACAGTATGGAGCACTCTGGATGAGCCTTTAGCCGATCCTTGTGTAAACATGTTCCTGTCATAGCGTTCGGCCGGCTCCACTCTTTGTGCCCAGGACATTTCCTGGAGAGCAGTGGTGGAGAGTGTGATGTTGGCTGGAATTTCACCACTGAATTGAACTGCAGCTGTGGTGGACGTGGTCCTCCATATACGCATCCCAGCCTGACAGAGCTTGTGAACAGCTTCCAGAAGGCCACGTCAAGACCATCCTCCTCTTTGCCACCCCCGCACTCCCTCCACCCCTTAATTAATGGGAGGCACTAATTGGAGCTGGAATAAGTTGCCTGCTAGCACACCTCAAGCTTTCCTGGCTTTAAAGGTGAACGGGTGAGGCTGTAGCTAGAGAGAGGGCGTGACGGGGGAGGAAGGCCCCAAGGCAGCAGGGACCCTCTCTTGGTTGCACGGAGGGGATTTTCCTTCTCAAGATCTTCCCACTTGTCCCCTCGTTTGCAGCTTCGTCACGACAAACTGTGCGTTGCAGTTCTCCTCCCGCGGGATCCGCCCAGGCCTCACGACCGTCCTGGCGCGAAACCTGGACAAGAATACTATGGGGTACTTACAGTGGCGATGGGGCATTCAGTCAGCGATGAATACAAGTATTGTCCGGGATACCAAAACCAGCCATTTTACGATGGCGTTCCAGGTGGGACCCTCCTTCCCTCACCCCAACAGCTCTTTGCAGGGACGGTGTGCTGTGTACTGCTTGTGGCAGACCTGTGGCAGGAACCTAGAGACTCTCTTCAGTTTAATGTGGAATGGATTGAATCAGGAGGTCACCTTTTTGGATCTGGTATCCAGTCTGTGACTCTGTGGGTTAAGATGATTGGGCTTCAGCTGCCAGATATATAGACGTTTATCTATTTTGCATTGTTTCTATACCACAATGTAAAAAAAATCTGTAAGCAGTATGCGGAGAATTAAGACAATGACAAATGCTACAAAAATGCCCAATAAAGCCATTCGTGCAAGTGTACTAATAAATGTATACTGATACCAGTTCCCTCTCCTTCTGGCACACCTCCCCACTGAACTCCTCTCAGCCTCCTGGTTCTCACCCAGGGCTCCACCCATCCACCCTGGCTCTGTAGCTCAGCCCCCAAAATCTCACAGTGAAGAGAGTTCCTGAAACCTCCTGGCATCACCCTAGTCCAGCCTTTCCCAACTAGTGGGCCACCAGATGTTGTTGGACCACAATTCCCATCTTTCCTGACCATTGGCAATGCTGGCTGAGGCTGATGGGAGTTGTGGTCCAGCAACATCTGGTGGCCCACTAGTTGGGAAAGGCTGGACTAGTCCCCCACTCTAGGGTTGCTTTTGTGTTCCAGGCTACAGGTTTGGGAAGAGTCCTGGGAGATCCCAGGGAGGGCAGAGAGGACTCCACTCGCCATTCTTTCTTCTCTCTTCTCCTCTTCCAGCTGCTGGCACGTGGGCATCCAGTGAACAACACCTGTTGCTGCTGTCAAGGGTCACTTTCTTCCTGTAGTTGGCTGACCCTCTTTGCTGCACCAGCACAAATTAATTTTTCTCAGCTATATTTATAAAATGGACAGGTGGTACCTTCACAGCAGACAAGAGAATGTACTTTCACCAGGCTATAGGAGAGGAGGAGAGATGGGGCTGCAGGGCCCTTTGCACAGGCGCTGCTGATAAGACTGGCCATGTTTGCTTCCTCCTCTCCCAGAAGGGCTTCCATTCCTGCTGGTCATTACAAGAACTCTGTAACTGAGCACTAATGGCTGAGCTTGTTCCCTCCTCCACCACCCCTTCCTCCCAATATTTATTCCCTTTACCTTTTGTGTTGTGTCTTTTAGATTGTAAGCTGGGAGGCTGGGACTGCCTTATTGATATAAGTAAGCCACTCCATGAGCCTTTTTTGGCTATAGGGTGGTATGCAGATTCTTTGAAATAGATAAATAGTACTACTTCATACAATGCATAATCAGCGTGCAGAATCTGCTGCTACAACATACAGCAGTTTAAGTGGCTTTAAAAGGGGATTAAACAAAGTTATGGAGGGTGATTGGCTGATCAGTGGCATTTTAGCCTGGATGGGCATATGGAACCTCCATGTTAAACATAAGAACATAAGAAGAGCCTGCTGGATCAGGCCAGTGGCCCATCTAGTCCAGCATCCTGTTCTTACAGTGGCCAACCAGGTGCCTGGGGGAAGCCCGCAAGCAGGACCCGAGTGCAAGAACACTCTCCCCTCCTGAGGCTTCCGGCAACTGGTTTTCAGAAGCATGCTGCCTCTGACTAGGGTGGCAGAGCACAACCATCATGGCTAGTAGCCATTGATAGCCCTGTCCTCCATGAATTGGTCTAATCTTCTTTTAAAGCCGTCCAAGCTGGTGGCCATTACTGCATCTTGTGGGAGCAAATTCCATAGTTTAACTATGCGCTGAGTAAAGAAGTACTTCCTTTTGTCTGTCCTGAATCTTCCAACATTCAGCTTCTTTGAATGTCCACGAGTTCTAGTATTATGAGAGAGGGAGAAGAACTTTTCTCTATCCACTTTCTCAATGCCATGCATAATTTTATACACTTCTATCATGTCTCCTCTGACCCGCCTTTTCTCTAAACTAAAAAGCCCCAAATGCTGCAGCCTTTCCTCGTAAGGGAGTCGCTCCATCCCCTTGATCATTCAGAGACAGGCTACCTTGCAACAGCAAGGAAGGGCCATTCAAGTTCCTGGAGCGACCTAGTTGATCCCTGGGAAGCAGGATATGAGAATAGGCCCATCTCGGCCTGATCCTGCAGGCTTCTCTTGCTTCATCTGCTCCCAAGGAATCTGGTTATACAAATCCGGCCTTCTCTTTCCTGTAGTGCTCATCAGCCGCTTCTGCACAGCCTGGCCTCTGAACACAGAGGTGCCATGTGTAGCTATGGTGGGTAAATAGGTCTGACCCGATGCATTTGTCCAGTCTCCCTGTAAAGCTCAGGGCTGTCGGTCAGTACAGAGCATCTGCTGTTCATGCAGAAGGTCCCAAGTTCAGTCCCAGGCAGCATCTGCAGGTGGGGCTGGGAGTGACCCCGGAGAGCCTCTGCCGGGCAGTGCAGAGCTGGATGGTCTGACTCGGTGTAAGGCTTCCTCTGTTCCTAAAGCTGTCTAAGCGAAGTGACCATGACTGCGTCTTGTGATAGTGAGTTCCCTTGATTAATTAGGCATTGTGTGAAGAAGTGCCCCCTTTTGTCCATCCAGAATCTACTGCTAATCAACTTCTGTTTAAAGAAGGGTGTGGGGAGGTATATGTGTGAATGAGAGAGAGAGGCGAGCAGGGTTGGTTGACTGACCATTTTTATCGCTACAGCTGGGCATCCCTCACTCCTTCATGATGGTCAGCTACCAGCACAAGTTTCAGGACGAGGATCAGACGCGGTTGAAAGGATCTCTCAAGTAAGTCTGAGCTAGTGGAGGATGCAGCTAGCAGGAGGGGAGCCTTGGTGCAGGGTTCTGGGCAAGCAAGCCAAGCTCCTGGAGCGCTGTCCTTTTGCAGGTGCAGGGCTCCCCCGGTGCTCGCCACCTGGACGTCTGGGTGCAGTGGCCATGCCAGGTGCCTCTCCGTGCCTCTTTCCTCCCTGCTGCCCGGATCGAGAGTGCTGAGAAGCCACGCCAGTCCTTGCTTCACTGTTCCTGCATTATTTTGTTCCAGGGTCGGTTTCTTTGGGACCATTGTGGAATACGGTGCAGAGCGGAAGATCTCCAGGCACAGTATCCTCGGAGCCACTGTCAGTGTGGGCGTACCCCAGGGAGTCTCTCTGAAAATCAAGTGAGTTGGCAGACCAGGCACTGCGGCAGCCTTCCCCAACCTGGTGCCCTCCAGCTGTTTCAGACTACAGTTCGCTCAATAGCCCCAGCCAGCGTAGTCAGGCAGCAGACGGGAAAGGAGGCTCTGCAGATGGGTTCCTCCTGCCTCTGTTCTTGCGTTTCTGCTAGTACCTGCCAGGGCACTCGATGGGAGTCCACAGGGCTGAGTTGGATGTAAATTATTATTGTTATTATAAATTTCTTTATACCCTGCCTTTCTGCCAAAGGCCCTCAAGGCGGCTTACAAAGAAAAATAAACACAAGCATAAAAATACATCAGTGAAAGCAATACAATTTACAAAAATTAAACTAAATAACAAATAACATTATTAAGAAAAACGGCAAAGGTACCTCATCTATTAGCAAGTAGCCAGCGTGCGTGTGCGTGCGTGCCATTGAGTCTAACCCTGTGCTCAGTGCAGGAAACCAAGTGAAAGAATTGACTTAGGGAGGTGTTGAGCTCTCAAACACTCTCAAACCAGCTACCCCTTGAATGGCTCCAGTGCTGGAGAGCCCACCACCTCTCAAGGCCATTGGTTCCATGGTCATACCACTAACAGGAAGTTTTTCCTGATGTTCAGTCAAAATCTGGCTTCCTGTAACTTGAGCCCATTATTCTGTGTCCTGCACTTTGGGATGATCGAGAAGAGATCTTGGCCTTCCTCAGTGTGGCAACCTTTCAAGTAAATGCCCGGCAGGGCCTGTACCCCAGGGGTTGATGTGGCTGGTCACCAGCCGAGACCTGCATCTCCACACGAGGCCCCCTGAAGCCCCTGGGCCACACTCCTCTGTGTCACATGTGGTCCAGAATGAATGTTACCTATATGTCTAACAACCAAAGAAGGTGTGGAGACACTGTCACAACTGCTGCTGCTGCTGCAGTTAATCTGGATTGCACCTTTTGGTTTTGCCAGCAGAGGGCTCTAGAACACTGCAGAACTCCTTGAAAAATCACGATGCTCCATGATCAGCATGTAGAACTGTTCCTCTGTCTCCCCACCCCTCGCTGAAATTGCTCAGCAGTCCCGAGTGCTGAGATGCCGAGAGCTGTCTTGCGTTCGTGTGCTCGGGCAGGTGTAGGCGAGCTTGGTGGGTGCTGCCAGGTTAGGCCGCTCTCTTCTTGCTCAGCGAGTTTCTCCAGGCTCCCCTTGCCTCTCCTTCCAGGGCCCCAAACATTCTACCACCCCCAGCAGCAAAAGGGAGTCAAAACGTTGGGCTCCCTCTGTTCCTCTCCTGGCCCTCGTGCACTTGACGCTGGCACCTTCCGTGGGTCCGGTGTGTCTGTGTCTGCCTTGCCAGCTGACTTGCTTTCCTTTCTCCTGGAGCCCAGGCTGAACAGAGCCAGCCAGACCTACTTCTTTCCTATCCACTTGACGGACCAGCTGCTGCCCAGCGCAGTCTTCTATGCCACAGCCGGGCCCCTAGTCATCTACTTCGCCATGCACAGGCTCATCATCAGGCCCTACCTCAGGGCCCAGAAGGAGAAGTGAGTGCACCACATGCATGCCCAGCGGGAGCGGGGGGCGGAAAGGGGACCCTCCTGCAGGGCACACACCACGGAACCCAGTGATGGAAAACAGGGATGCCAGCTGAGGGCGAAGGCTGTTGCTTTCCAGCCCTGCTCGGGGTCCCTCTAGAAGCAGCCGGCAGGCCACTGTGGGAAGCAGGGGGTGGTTTAGGGAGACACCCTTGCTTCCCCCCCCCCTGCTGTGGTCCCCAGGGCTCCCCTTCTGTGGGGGTGGAGGGGTTTGTGGAGAGAGCGGAGGAAGGAGCTAAACTCTAGGCTGCATATTTGCGCCTGGCACAGAAAATAATAATCCAAATGGCAGCTTTTCCTCCTCCACGAATTGACACGGGGCACCACCCACCATTGGGAAGTTCTCCTGCTCGGGGGCCCTTGAAATGAGCAGGAGTCAGATCTGCCGCCTCTCCCCACTCTGCCATCCTCACTGCGTCTACACTGCACTGCCTGGGGAAGCCAGCTTGTGGCTGGGCTGCTTCTGTCGGGGTCTCCACTGGGAAAGTGGGAGGGGAGGTCAGAAGTCCCCGGCAGCTGACCAGACTGCAGTGCCACCCTCTTCCTCTCCCCCTCCCCAATGTTAGAGAGCTGGAGAAGCAACGGGAGAGCTCAGCCAGCGACACTGAGCAGAAGAAGCAGGAGGCAGAAGCCGCAGTAAGTCTCAGCCGGCCTTCCTTCCCCAACCCTGGGTAATGTTTTGTTCTTCCCACACTTTCGCCTTGGTATAACTGGCCTTGAAGGTTTTCCTGTCCTTCCAAACCCAAGCCACCCTAACAGCTGAGAATACAGGGTGTATCTTGAGCAAGGTTAGAGGATTGTTGCTTCCTGCCTCCCTCCCTCCCCTTGTGAGTTGTGTGAGCTCTTTCACAAATTTTCACTATCTTCATTTTTTAAAGCACTGGGTTTATTTTATTTTTAATCAGATTTTTATACAACCGTGACTGTTTTAATTGCCTTGCCTCCTGCCCTTACTGGAGATCTTAAACATCTGTGTGTGTGTGTGTGTGTGTGCGTGTGCATGCGCGCTTTAACAAATAGAACGCATGCAAGAGCATGACTGGCTCATTTTGGGGGATCAGGGTCATACCTCTGTGATGGAGCTTGTGCTTTAGACGTTCCAGGTTTAGTACCTGATGTCTCTTATTATCTGCCACCGTCACGCTTGGCGTGAGCGCTTTCGAAAGACATCTAGTGAGATGCTGGACTTGATGTATCCGCTTTGGTCTGGCAGAGTCCTCCTAAGTTATTATTTGTTTCAGATTTTTAGACCCTGCCTCTTAATTGCAAGCAGTCACAAGACAGCTACAACCCTTGTTAACACATTTCTTGTTGGAACAAATATCCAGTATCAAGGCTGAAAGAGACTCATCTCTGAGCGGTGGCAGCTTTCAGCACAGGAGGACAGGGAAAATAGATCAGAGTGCCTTTGGGCACTTTGCAGAGCATGCTTCCCTCCTGGCTGAGTTACAACAGGGTCTAAGCACATCACAGCTTTAGCGAGTAGGCCTTCCAGATCTGTGAGCCTGGAGAAGAGGGAATGCCACAATTCCATGCAAGTGTAGAAATTCACCTTCCCCTCTCACTCTGAAACATGTTTCCAAGCACAGTTATGCTTGAGAATGTGTTGGCAATGAAACCTTTGCAGTGGCTGAATAAGATTAACCATTGGGCCGCTGCCATGCTCTTGCACGTGCCCGATTCACTTTGTTGCTCCGTGCGCTGGAGAGCATCCAAGCCACGCCCCAAAGCTTTGGACCTCCCTCCAGTCTTGTTTTGTGGAGGTTTCCAGAGAGGAATCAAGTCTTGCTGCCGTTACACCTTTCTTCATTGGCATCTCTGAGCAGCACGGTGTTCCTCTTGCATGTGAAACCAACCCACAAGCTGAGTGCAGTGAGGTCCGCCATCCCTGTTGCGTTCTGTGTGTGGGAGGGTGAATGTCTGAAGCAGGGAGCCTCCTGCAATGGAAGAGGCAGAATTTTGCACACTCAATACCTCCCCCTTTTCCTTGCTCACATGTTGGTTTTATACATCAGTCGAATGCCTGGTTTGAGGGGGTGGAGGCTTCTTTTGATGCTGAATTTGTGCTCTCCCCTTATATAGGTGCGGTTGATGCAGGAGTCTGTCCGTAGAATAATTGATGCTGAAGAAGCCAGGATGGGTAAATGGTGCAGATTTCCCTTTCCTTCCTCTCAGGGCTCTGCCCTTCAGGCATTTGAGGTGGCTGCACATGTCTCTTGGGTTCTACCTGTGGGTGCTACCATGGGTACTCTTTGGGTGCTACCATGATCACCCAATTAATCTCTGGATGGAGATGTGCCTCTCAGAATGCTTGCTGTAGCAATCCTGGGTTGCCCAGGCGCAGTGATGATGCCGTGTCAGTGCAGGGGTACGGGGGATGGGCCATAGCTCTGTGGCTGAGTGCACGCTTTGCTACCAGAGGGTCCCAGGTCCAGTCCTCAGCATCCCCAGGTAGGGCTGGGGAAAAGACCTCTGTCTGAAACCCTGGAGAGCCTCTGCCAGTCAGTGGAAGTGATACTGAGCTAGAGCCCAGTCAGGGTAAGCCAGCTTCTGTGATTGCACAAGGCAAGCTCAGAAACTGGCCATTGCTTGCAGAATTCAGCAACCCAATAGTCTCAGTAGTTCTTTTTTCTTAAATCAAGTTTCCGGCTGTTAAGATGGAGTAATAGATCTTGAAGGGGAGGGAAAAGGCTGTCCAGGATCTCCAGTGGGTGGCAGCCTTTTAGTGCCCTGAATAATTCTTTGCCTTTCCTGACTGACAACGAGCAGAACTAGGCACTGTCAGCAAATAGATGTGTCGCTGAGCAGCCGGGAGTATCCTAGTTCTTTGCAAGTCTGTATACTGGACAGGGATTTGCGGGGACATCCCTTTGATTTTATATAGTGAGAGGCCTGGGCAGACATTTCCTTGCCTGGGGGTGGGGGGGAGGCCTCTTTGTTGCCTGACAGTGTCCTTGGCATCAGCAGCTTATTGGCCACATAACACCCCTCTTCATGTTAACAATGCAGGCCTGATTGTGGTGAACGCCTGGTATGGGAAGTTTGTCAATGACCAGAGCAGGAGGAACGAGAAGGTGAAGGTCATCGATGTGACGGTGCCGTTGCAGTGCCTAGTGAAGGATTCCAAGCTCATCCTCACAGAAGCATCCAAGGTAAGGAGGAGGCCAGGCAGGCAACTTGAGGTGGGGCAGACTGGCCTGCACAAGTCGTCTGTTTTAAGGGTAGCTGCCTTGAGGTGGCTTTGCTGACATCCCAAGCCATGCGGTCATGAGGTGAGATTTGTAAATCCTTGCTTACTTGGCCTTCCACTGGGGAAAAGGAGTGGAGTTTCACAACAGGTGTGTGTGTGTCTGTGCGCACGCGTGCATGCACATGTGCAGTACCCACTTCTGCACAGTCGCCTTTGATTCATCAGGAGGCCCTTTCTATCCTGCAGGCTGGCCTGCCCGGGTTCTACGACCCTTGTGTTGGGGAAGAGAAGAGTCTGAAAGTGCTCTACCAGTTCCGAGGAGTCCTGCATCAAGTTATGTCAGCCGACAACGAGGCCCTTCGGATACCAAAGCAATGTGAGTAGCTCTACAGGCCCTGGTGAGGACATCCCTTGCCCTTCCCTTCCTCCTAGGAGCTACCTCATGGTCAGGGGATCTCGTAGGGGACACCTCTCGGACTCTGTCCCCCTCCAGGCTTCACTTACCCCTGCTTTGGCTTCATGTTCTTCAGCCTGGTCACAGAGGCTGTAAGTGGGGGACAGCTGTGGCTGCTGCACTCTGCTGCATGGAACCTAGGTGAGAAACTCATGGTGTTCCTCAAGCATTTAGCATAAGAACTGGGGATACCTGCAGAATCCCAAAAGCCTGGCTTCATTGCCAAAAGCAGAGATGTCCATGGCTCTGGGAAATGTGATAGTGTCTGCTAAAGTTCCTGACTCAAGTAGGCAGAACTTCTGCACTATGGCATGCCTCCCTGTCTTCAGGATAAGAACAATCCCAAATGCCCTGAAATTGCAGGCCAGCACCAAGCAGTGTGGCACGTGTTGGTTTTGGCTGCAGCCTTGGACTCTGATGCTCACCCCTAAAGAAACAGCAGTATTTCCCTGCTCTGCCTCCTTGCCCCTTTGCACACCACCATGGCAGTCCGTGGCAAATCTAGACCATCAAAATCCCCTACTTTGTACCTAGTGTATATTAGAACTCCTGAGCAGTTGCCTGCATGATTCATTTCCAGGTCTAGGGGGCAGAAACAAAATTCAAAGGGATCTTAATAGGCTGGCGCATTGGGCTGAAAACAACAGAATGAAATTTAACAGGGATAAGTACTAAGTTCTACACCTAGGAAAAAGAAATGAAATGCACAGTTATAAGATACTTGGCTCAGCAATATTACATGTGAGAAGGATCTTGGGATTGCTGCTGATCACAAGCTGAATATGAATGAGCCAACAGTGTGATGCAGCTGCAAAAAAGGTGAATGCTATTTGAGGCTGCATTAACAGAAGTGCAGTTTCCAAATAGTGTGAAGTACTAGTTCCCTTCTATTCGGCATTGGTTAGGCCTCATCTTGAGCACTGCGTCCAGTTCTGGACACCTCACTTAAAGAAGGAGGCAGACAAAATGGAACGAGTTCAACAAGGATGATCAGGGGACTGGAAACAAAGCCCTATGAGGAGAGACTGAGAAGAGAAGAAAGATGGGAGATATGATAGCACTCTTCAAGTACTTGAAAGGTTGCCACACAGAGGAGGGCCAAGATCTCTTCTCGATCATCCCAAAGTGCAGGACACGGAATAATGGGCTCAAGTGACAGGAACCCAGATTTTGACTGAACATCAGAAAAAACTTCCTAACTGTTAGAGTGTTATGACCATGGAACCAATGGCCTTGGGAGGTGGTGGGCTTTCCAGCACTGGAGCCATTCAAGAGGGTAGCCTCCAGTGTTTGAGAGCCCAAAACCTCAAACTGGCCACTTGCTAATAGATGAGGTGCCTTTATCATCTATCTAATTAATAGCTGTTTTGCACATTTGCCTTGATCTCAGCCTCTGTAAAACAAGGTCTGCTTTCTCCCCCCTTTTTTTCCCCTACCCCACCAGCTCACCGGATTGACATGGACAGCTAATCTGTTGGGGAAGAGGACAGGTGCTGAGTTCTGTGCTGAGGGGTCAACAGAAATTGCACCATCTCTCCTCTCTGGGTTTCATACGTCTTCAGACCGGTGGAGATGCTACATATTTTATGATCTGCATAGAAAGTGGTTTTACACTAATTACATTGTGGGACAAAATGAGAGGAAGCTGCTGTGACAAGAGAGTGATACCCAGACCCTGCCACCAACTGGGGATTGTGGCTGGGCCAGCGCAGCTGAAGGCACCAGTATTTCCTGCCTGCCCATACCCATGTGAGGGGGTGGGTTGCAGACTAGAGTTCCCCCTGTTGCTGAAACCACTGTCCTCTTCAGCACGGGGATCTTTGACGGGCAATGGGAGTGAGATGGTGATCTTATTCTGGCTACTTCTGGTGAAGGATTGAGCGGTCACATTTGCAACCTCCTTGGCGCAGTCCCTGTAGCCGCTTGGCAATGCAGAGTGTGGCGCTCACGTTGGTTCCCAAATCAAAATGCAGTTCGGCAACTCATCTGTAAGCATTTCTTTTAACCTGCTTAACTCTTCCTGCCCATACTGTTTCCAGAAGCTGATACAATAAGGCACCAAGAAGAGCAGTGTCCACTTGTCTCTATTCCAAGCAGGGCAAGAATCTTGCCTGGAAAGTCACCACAGACGTTGTGATGTACAGAAGGCCTGGTGATGGGGGGAGGAATTGGGGGGAAATAGAAGTGGGAAGGCCAAATGAGTGCCAAATCAGAGGAAATGGTTCTTTGGATGGAAGGTTAATCCCACCACAGACCAGGGCTACTGTGGCACCATGGGGTAGCAGGAACACCTCTTCTCACCCTCTGTCCTTGTCAGCCGCATGGAGATGCTCTTGCAAACAGAAAGAGAGGCGGCTGGCACTGGCTTTTGGCCAGTCCTCGGAGGGCCTTCCTTTGCTTTTATGCAAAATCCTCAGGGTGTGGGGGTGAGGGTTCATATAGCCAAAACAAGCATTGTACTAACTGCAAATTCTTGAAACATACACACACACACCGGCACATCTCCTGCCACTCTTTGATTCTTTTGTGTAACTGGGTTTTTCCCCCCTTTTTTGGATCCAGATCTTACCCTCCCAGCAGCTTTTACCCTGAGCAAAATTATCACAGATTCCAAGAAGCCTGTTGGCAGCCGTGACCCCTCTTCCCCTTGAAATCAGGTGCTCTTCTCCAGTTGTTCTGCTTCTGGCAAATTTTTTTCTCTCATATTTGCCTAGCTTCCCTTGAACCAAATTCTGATCTAGTAATGTCCATTTTGTTAGTTAAATGTTGGTCTATTCAGTAAAGATGCTTACTCATGTTGGCATCCCCCCCAACAGCCCCAGTTCCTCCTTCTATAAGTCAATTATCCCAACTTCCTTTAGCACTGATGGAATAGAAAAACACTGTATGGTTGTAATAATAATTCTTTTTGGTAAGCAGGCACGTTCCAGTTTTATAAATATGCAACCCATGGCCTTCTCAGGAACCAGAGTCAGGCTGGAATTACACTGGTTACAGGAGCCAAGAGTCAACAGTTAGGTAACAGGCTTGGTTGTTAGGGCCTCTCAACCACTTGAACCTGCTGCTTCTTTGACCCAGCCCAGCCCGAGCAGCGAGTCAGCTGTGGTGTTCTGTCCTTCCCTCTGCACTCCCCAAACAATTAAACCAAATCCCTGTCTTGTGTGACCAGAAACTTTGCAAAGTGCATGAGCCCCCGAGAGGTTGGAGGCGCTGGGTTCTCCTGTAACAAATAAGGACAATAAAAACAACCCATTTTCACCCAGGATGGCAACTGAACCAGTCTCTGCTAGGCCACAGCTCTCCAGGCATGTGCCACTGCTTCTGCTTGTTGCTAAAGTGGGGCAGGTGGGCGGGCGGGTGCAACGGCCTACAAGGAGACAAACATCAAGCCAGAGTTCACTTGCTGTGAACCTTTGGGGAGGTCAAATGCAGGAGCTTCAGGTGACTTCTGTCTTTTTTTCTTTTTTCTTGCAATAGGCTCTATACAAAAGATTACCCTTCCCTAACCTGTGGCCTTCTGGCTACTGTTGGACTCCCAACTTGCATCAGCCCCAGTCAGCACGGCCACTGGTCAGGGGCGATGGAGTCCTATGGCACTTGGAGTGTGCCAGAGTGATGGAGCCACGGTTGGTGGCTGGAAATGTGTGGGTTTTTGATTGCTGTGACTCCTTCCATTGCTGTGAGAAGGGGCTGTTACAGCCACCAAGGCTCCTCTCTCTAACGAGTGGCCCCCACGCTCACAGCGTCACTGGCAGACTGGATCTCTCGATCTCTTGCGCTTTTGGCAACCCTCCTCCTCAACTCAGTTTCAAAAATTACCTAGAACCCCCAGCCATTCTTCCACAAGTGTAATTTGTAAAAGTTTTGGACATGATATATGCACATGCTCATCAGACCTTTGATACGTCTATATGAGCTGCATGTCTACTCTCTACAGTTCATGAAAACAACCCTTTTTCATAGATGCACCGAATTTACACTGTAGGTGAACTAATACATAATTATCAGTTTTGGTTATTGAGGCACGTAATATTGTGCATGGGTCTCTAGGCAAACTAAAATGCATCACACAAAGATACAGGGTGAGACCGTTATATAGCAGAACTCTGAAAGAGTGGGCAGCAAAATCAAGAAAGGGAGTGCGAGTGCCACAGCACGTTGTCAGGCAGAACTCTCGTTATCCCTGGCTGGGGCTGATGGTAGCTGGATCTCCACAAGAGCCTAAGAGCTGGAGATTATCTGCCCCGTGGTACAGGAAACTAAGAGGACTTCTTACAGGTAAACAGTGGAAGATATATCTGATTTTCATGCTTGGTGATTTCCGTCCTGTTCTGGCAGACAATACAAAGTTGGGGAAAAGAGCTGTGTGTCAGGGGTTCCCAAACTGGTCTGCAGACCACTATGGACTGCCTTCAAGTTGATTCTGACTTATGGCGACCCTATGAATATTATTTTCACGGTAAGTGGTATTCAGAGGGGGTTTACCATTGCCTTCCTTTGAGGCTGAGAGGCAGTGACTGGCCCTAGGTCACCCAGTGAGCTTCACAGCTGTGTGGGGATTCGAACCCTGGTCTCCCAGGTCCTAGTCCAACACTCTCACCACTACACCACACCGACTCTGCCTGCAGACCATGAATGGCCCATGAACTTCATTCATGTGGCCCTTGGAGTGTCTGTGGGTCTGTGACTGAAGACAGGAGAGGGCACATCACATTAAATATCCATGTTGATTTTCATTGTATTCTTGTTGCTTTTACTTTTATTGTATTCTGTGGAATTCAGATTGTAATATAATACAATATAAGAAGCAATCAAGATGCAATTAAAAACTCATGGCACCATCCAGCGCAGCGCATTGTGATTGCTACAACAGGGCAGAAAAATGAGTTAAGTGGCCTGCCAAGACCCTCAGCAGTTTTCAAGTGGTCTGTGGGGAAAAACTCTGGGATCTATATCCTCTATACCCTTTTATCTCTTCCCCCCCCTCTACTTTTCTTGTCATGACTTCCAATATTATCAGTTCCTTTGCTTCTTTCTCTCTGTCTCTCTTGGCTGATGTCTCTCAGTGTTTTGGCAGCTGTGAACCACCCATGAAGAGGCCAATATCCATCTGTAGTATATGCCAGAGAATGTGGGCATTGCATGGTACTGTTGACCCGTGGTGGTGGTGGTGTCTGGAATAGTGGCATAAAAAAGCACATGCCCAGTTGAGCTGCAAGGCAAAATGGCGAACTGAGCTGAAAGACAGTTTGGAAGAGGAGAGTTGTTAGCCCAAAGCCTCAATTTCTTGTCTCCCCTCTGAATTGGAATGAGGGCAACTGGAATGAAAACAAAAGATGGTGCAGCAAGGTTTCAATGTTTAAAAATTAGGTTTGTGCCCTGTCCTTTGTCCAAAGACCTCCAGCTTATGTATGTTTGCTTAGCCTATTCATTGTAACTTCCCCATGAGATAGGTCAGGTGGAAAAGGTGGGGGCTAACCTGATAGCCACCTCCTGAGTTTCAGGTTGGGCAGAAATTGAAAGGCAGGTACTGCCCCCCCCAACACTTCTTTTTCACCTTGAAGAAGTTTTTAAAAAACATGCATAACAAATTAGTAGTTTATTAAATTTATGTCCTGCCCTTCCTCCCAGTAGGAGCCCAGGGTGGCAAACAAAAGCACTAAAAACACTTTAAAACATCATAAAAACAGACTTTAAAATATATTAAAACAAACATCTTTAAAAACATCTTAAAACAAAACATCGTTTCTTTAAAAAAGCTTTCAAAAAGCAATTCCAACACAGGCGCAGGCTGGGATAAGGTCTCTACTTGAAAGGCTTGTTGGAAGGAAGTAATAATGACACCCCCTTTCCTCCTGCTAAGCCAGGAAAATTCATCCCACCCAGTTACCTGGTGTTGGGGCAATAACCGTTTCTTGGAGAAGAAGGACCTGAAGCCGTCTGCAGAGAAACTCGGGGGCTACAGTCTCTCAAGAGGTTTTGAGCAGACCCTGGAATAATCCTTTCTCTGGCTATTACTAGAACCTCCCCCAAGGCAGCATGCGTGTGTGTGTGTAGAGGGGGGCTTCTTAATTTTGTCAGAGATGCAACAGTGGGAGTGCTTCCCCCATTATAATCCATCTGCTAGATCTGAAAGGCAAAAGAGGCCACAGTGGTTGTAAAGCATTGTCATCTACCAAGAAAAACAAAACCAGTTAAGAGACCCGAAGTAATGGAGACCCTCCAGATGTCCCTGGACTCCAATTCCCTGGCCAGTGCTGGCTGCATCCAACCCCATTTGAGGCCACCAAATTCCCCTCCCAGCCCTAGTCCAAGTCTCCGTAATGCCAAAATACTTCTAACTGCCATTTTTCACGGTGCCCAACTCCCTTTGCTCACACATGTGCACCTACTTGGCAATAAAAACCCAGCTTGGACTCCTCATCGTTTGGGGCTCAACAGCATTTCCCCTCAGAGGTATTCATAAGTACCAGGCAGTCACAGCCGGGGGGGGGGTCCAGATCCTGGCATCTCCCAGCCCCAGAATGGTGCAAATATATATGAATGCCTCGATCAGGCTCACACTGTGAGCGGTGCTGGCTGGTGGCCGGTGGGCCAGAAGGCAGGCAGCCCCGAAATGGTTGTTGGAGCCAGAGCCAACTCATTCTAGACTTGTTGCCATCCTCCCTGCCCAGTGCAGCCCAGAGTCTGAGGAGGAGGAAACTGGCAGGCAGGTCCACCCCCTGGCGTGGTCCGAGGTATGGTGGGCGAGCCGGCTGAGGGCCATGGGGCAGAGCCCCCTTTGTCCTAATAGCCCAGCCTCCACGGCCTGTGAGCAAAAAGGGCATGCGCTGCAACAGGAGGGAGCTCCCTCCTTGCCTGCATCTGGAGGAGCTGCAGGCAGGAAATAAAGGTGTCCTGGTTGCAACTCTTGCACTGGCATTGAGGTAGGGGGAAAGGTGAGAGTTGCACACAGCCCTCTTCTGGGTTCCGCGTGAATGTTGCCCCTGTAGGATGGGGCAATGCCATACAGGTTTGTTCTTATGGCAGGGATGGCTTCCCAGATCCTGCTGGACGCTTCCAGCTCTCAGCAACATCGTCCCCAAGGCTTGGAGTCCAGCAGCCACAGGAGAGGACGAGGTTGGGGAAGGCTGCTCTGGGCAGCTCTGCCCTATTTCTTTCATGCCCCTTTAGTGTCCTTGATTGCGACCCTTCAGGGGATTTTCCTTTCAGGTCTATTCAGGCTGCTGCCTGTAAATTCTCCCGTTCCCCTTGATTTAGGCATGACCCTCAGAAAAGATGGCAGCCATGGGGCTGTTGCCTTTGCCCTGGGGTGAAGGGGATGAGCTCTCTGCCCCACTGCTCCTCCCAAGCCCCTTCACTGGAGCTTCCTGAGCCAAGGCAAGTCCTGCCCTTCAGAGCGTGGGGTGGTGGTGGTTTTTGCCGCAAATAATTATCTGCAGAAACCCCAAGAGTTTGGATTCCTGCATTGAGCAGGGGGTTGGACTCGATGGCCTTATAGGCCCCTTCCAACTCTACTATTCTATGAGTTGGGGCTTGCCGTGGTGGCCCATGCAAAGCACTCTGTTCATGCAAGCAGATTCAGGGGCCATTCACAATACCATATTCTCGGTTATCTTTACAACAGCCCCCTCAGGTAGGACAGTACTATTGCAGATTGGCAAGGATGTGTGTGTGTGAGAGAGAAATTCTGGGCTGAAAGGAGATTTGATCAGGGGCTACTGCCCCCTTCCTAACACACAGCCTGTTTAATGCCTCTGCCTGTAATCACATTAAAATCAAGCAGGAATATTACATTGTTTGGAAACGGGGGGGGGGGATTTCCCACTGGCTGTTCCTGCCACTCATCCAATATCCCTCTCTCTGGCTTTACAAAGGTACCTTCTATTGTCAGGCAGGTGGGGCACCTTTGGTCAGCATTGGTCGCAGCTCTGGTAGGCAGAAGTCTCTCCCAGCACGTTGCTTTTAGCGGCAGATGCTGAAGAGTCAAAGCTCGGACCTTGAGCACCTCAGAGCCCACCTGCTGGATCAGATCAACAACCCGTTTGCCACTGGTATTCTGCATGCAAAGGTCCACCCAGTCAGCAACGGGGCCTCCCAATAGTAATGCAAAACGGGATCTACTTAATGAAAATGTCATAGTGTTGACACTGATGGAATTGCTCCTCCAAACGCAGAAAGGAACATGGGAAGCTGCCGTCTGTGTCGCACAGACCATCGGTCCATGTAGCTCAGTATTGTCTACACTGACTGGGCTCTCCAGACAGGGTAACTCCCAGCCCCCGCTAAAGATGCTAAGGATTGGGACCTTCTTTCCAAGAAAGAAAAGTGTGTTTTTGGCTGTTAGTTCATAAATCATCCCCCACGTATGCCACTGTTGGGAGGGCCATAATGCATGTCCAGCTTTCACTCCTCACCGCCCCATCCCACTGAATGGCTTTGCCTCAGTTTCTACTGAGCTGGGGAAATAGGTTGGCCATCCACAGATTACAGATTTCTTTTTCTAGATATGAAGCCTCATGCCATAATACAAATAATTTTAATTTAGAAAAAGTAAAGCTCTCAAACTGAGATTGCACATAGATGAGCTCTCATACATGCAGATCTTCTGCTGAAAATCCAATCAAGACACCACCTGGTGTAAAAGAGATAACAACGACTGAATCCCAAAATACATTGGAAACCTGTTGCTTAGCCAGTCTAGATCTGCAGGCATTTTTTTTAAAGACAGGATAGGGGTTCACACTGCCAAGACATTTCCTTTCCAAGGGCTTTAGCCCCAGAGAGTGAACACAGTGTCAGCCGGGGGCCATGATGCAGCAAAACCATCGCTGACAAATGCCTGGGTCCAAAGGGAACCAGACCATCAAGCCAGAATCAGTTTTGCTGCATTGGAGAATCAAGTGTTCCATATAGGCCTTTGGTAAATGGGTGACGACTTAAGGTCATGGCAGAAGAATACAGTACGGTGACCCTACCAAACCTACTGGTGGGTGATTTACAAGGTGTTTACCAAGTCCACTTGACCACAACCTGTGCAGTCCCACAGTGAATGTCCAAAGGGAATACCCAACTATGCTGAGATTCAGGCCAAAAGACAAGAGGCGGCCTGTCTCGGTATGCTCCTCGCTGCGGCTGCACGGAGCCGGTTCCACCCTTTCTTCCCCACCGAAACCACAATTACGCACCTCGCTGTGCTTTCAAACCAATGTGGGAAAATCATCTCAAAAGCAAGGATTCCGATCTGTGCAACATGCCAGAGCCTGGTCACAGCAAAGCAGCATCAGCTCTCCAGTGGCAAGAACCCACTGAGCTGAAGCCCCAGATTACTACCCGTTTCCTGGCTCGCCTGACACTCTCCCCCTTCATTCCAGATGCAGGGAGGAGGCCCAGCTGTGGAGACACATGCCCCACTCCGTCATCGGCTCAAAAGAAGGGTTTTGCAGCTTTCCCGTTCTCCGAATACCTGATAACCAAATCAGCACCAGCCCACCTCAAAGAAAGCCCATTCTGGAACTGAGGGAGGGGGAGGACCCCCCCCCCACCAGAATGGGAGACAAGCGTGACCAGAAATTCACCTGAAGGAAAAGGACACACCAAGGAATGGGACAGGACAGCTGGTCCTCCAATCCCTGCCCATACAAGGGGATGGCTTCATCAGTGAACGTCCCAGCTCCTCAAGAGTGATTCTGGAGGAGCAGCAATGGGCTGCCCCCTTTGGGAGTACAAGGGATTGGCTGTCCTGGTGCCCACATGCCGCTGGATGGGGAAGGTTACCCTTTTCTTGACATCCAGACCTGCAGTTACGCCATAATGGAAAGGCAAGAGCTGCCAACGCCCCCAATTCTCACACTGCTGCAACCCATCCCTGAATGTGGAGTCACTCAGCACCCAGCTAATCCTGCCATACTTTCAAGATGGGACAAGGGAAATGTGCCTTTCCTAGCTCACTTTGGGGCATGGAATCAGGTCTTTCTCCAGCAGTGATTTAGGCTCTTGAGTACAATGGATGCCTCGAGATCACCCCCCCCCAACACAGAGGATGCACTCCCTGGTTGTTGTCCTACTTCTGCCTGCCAGCTGGAGTCTCATGTTTCACATGGCAAATTCATTTGTGTGAGACGCGCTTGGAGAAGATCCCACCCACTACTCCAGGAAGCGCCGATGTGAGCCCATCCGAGAACGGCTGGAGCGCCGGATGTCAAATTTGGAGTCCCGGCACTTCTGGCAGATGTAGATCTCGGGGACGTTGGACTTGCGGATTTTTGCGCAGGAGAGGTGGATCCAGGTGTGGCACTCGTTGCACTGAATCATGGGGCGCCCGGCAAAGGGTTTCATGCAGAAACAGGTCACGAGGTCCCAGGAATCATCATCTGTGGGGTAGGTGGGAGAGGGGAAGAAAGAAACAAGTTCCCATATTAGGATGGACTCAAGACTATATTATTATTTTTAAAAATGATGCCCCACTTTTCACCTCCACAAAGGAATCACTCAAAGCAGCTTACAAATATAAAAGCGGAAATGATCCAACCATTGAAAACACAAATGATCAAACGGACCACAGCAGCAAAAAACGCAAAAATTAAGCAGCAAGAAATCAAAGCTTGTTTAACAAAGAAAGTTTTCAGTTGCCGGCAGAACACAAATAAAGACGGTGATGAACTGACCTCTTGGGGGCAGGGATTATTATTATTACTACTATTAATTATTAAATTTATATCCCACCCTTCCTCCCAAAGGGAGCCCAGGGTGGCAAAAGATGATAAAGCACTAAAAACATCTTAAACACAAAAATCTTACAAACACCGTTAAAAGCATTTGGAGTTGCAATGCAAAACATCTGGAGTGCCACATAAAGGGCAGCAGCAGCAGCACCAAGAGTGCCCACCCACCTCTCTGCAAGGTAGTGCCACCAGAATTGCCCTAGAAAAGCCTTTGCCAGGCTGGTGTCCCTTCAGATGTTCTGGACTATTACGAGTATTACTTATTCAATGTCTATCCTGCCCTTCCTCCCAGAAGGAGCCCAGGGTGGCCAACAAAGAATACTAAAAATATCTCAATAACAAAACATCTTAAAAACATATTTTGAAAAATATTCTTAACTATTTAAATTTTTAAAAACTATTCCAGTTTTGGCCAGAGCTGATGGGAGCTGTAGTCCAAAACATCAGGTTTGGCAAACGGTGCCTTCAAAGCACATGCAGAGTTAAATTTTCCAGCCCCTAACACTTTGTCACCTTTCCCCTGGTGCAGAAGGACAGTCCCTTGCGTGAGTCTTCCCTGCCTGCCTACCTGAATCCACCATGATGTCCTCGTCGTTTCCACTGCCGTCCTCATCACGGAACACCACCTGCTTCCCCTGCCGGATGATGGTGCGCTTGCCCACCGTCCGGACCAGGCCCTGCACCGTAGGTGGGCACGAGGCACTGGAGAGAGAGTCCGAGTCCGACACCGAGCACTGCCCCGTCGAAGACTGTGCGTCCTCTTCCGAAGAGGGGCTCACGGGGGCCTGCGGATAGGATGCCCCACCTCCCCGCAGATCCCTGCTACCATTCTCCTCCTCCTCCAGGGGAGGCGTGGGCCCTTCCCTCCTCCTCAGCTTCCTCTTCTTCCTGTCCATCAGGAAACTGTTGGGCTTTGCCCACGGGTGGAGGGAGGCGTACGGTTCCACATGCTGAATCTGGCTGAAGCTCTTCCGTTCCTTCCCCGGCACGGAGATGGCAGGTGGGCTCTCGCCAAAGCGAGGCTCCCAACTATCACTGTCAATGGTCCCCCCGGTGCTGTTGGGGGGGCTGGGGATGCTCTGCGCGGAAGGGTCCTGGAAAGTTGAGAGAAGAACCGGGGGGAAGAGAAACGGGGGCTGTTTTTACAGAGCTGAGATCCTTTTAAACTGAAGATGCCAAAGAGGCATTCTGGGCCTTTCCAGGGACTTGACAGCAGCCCCAATGATGGTTTTCCCTGCACCAATTCACTTGTCTGCGCGATTTCAAGCTCTTTATTCTCCGCCACTTTGGACATTCAGCGCAGGCAGAACGGATTTGATGCAAACCAGCTTCTCTCAACCTGGTGCCCTCTGGGTGTTTTGGACCACAACTCCCACTAGCGCCAGGCACACCGGCAGGCGTGATGATGGTGATCATCCAGGGGCTGATGGGAGGTGTAGGCCAAAACCTGGGAGGGGAGCAGGAGGGGTAGCCAATTTGCATCACTAAGAATGAAAGTAAGATAAAATTAAAAGTACCCCCCTTTTGCTTCCTGCCTAAGAACACAGCCTAATTGCCAAGTAAGCATTTGAAAAGACATCTTAAAAACACTAAACCCGCCATGACCTTTCCGTGACTCACTCGTCCCCCCCTCCCCGCTGTGTGGCACCGTCGCTTCCCGAGGCAATGCCCCCTCCTGCTGTGGTGGCATAAGTAATGGGTACCCAAATAGGGCGCCACCTGTCAAGGAGGAGCCCCCCCGTCTGTTCTCTCTGCATTACAGGCGCCTCCCCGCCCCATCCGGTGCAGCCCGCCCTCCGCCCCCGTACCTCTTGCGGCGGGTAGGGGATGTAGCCGGCGTAGGCCAAGACGAAGGTGCAAAACTTGTTGAAGTCCTCCACTGTGCGCCGTCCCTTGGAGCCCGGAGAAAAAGCCTGGGAGGGAAGAAAAACGCAGCCGTGACCACTAGGGGCGTCAGCCGCCGATGCGGGAGGGGGTGGGGAAGAAAACTTCTCCACAGGGAGGGGCCACTGTCTGAAGAGGCGGGGGGGAGGGGAGAGCACAGAGGGGGGCAGCCCACTCGGGCAGACAGCATCCCTCGCCCGCCCGCCCGCTCTGCCGCCTTTTGCCCCGAGTCTCCCCCCACCAGCACACACACAGACACTCTTCCTATAGGCAAGGGGGCAGAGGGGGGGTGAATGTTGGAGGTTTCTTCCGGAGCGGGAGAAGGGGGCATGCTCCTTCGCGGGGAGCGGGGCGGGTGTAGTCCCAGCTGGCGCGGGGGGGGAACGGCTCTGGCACCCAGGGGTGCTGGTGGTGAGGGTCCCCGGAAAGGAGCAGCCCTTGAAGCGGGGGGGGGGATCGCGGCCGAGAAAAGGCTTCGGGGCTGGGCTGGGGGGCTCCTGGCACGCCTCCCTCTGGGGCAGAAGCCTCCCACATGTATCAGGGAAAGGCAGCCCCCTCCCCTTGCCCCACCCCTAACCCACTTGGGGGGGTCCTGAGCTGCGCTTTTCCTTCTGCGGTGGCGGGGCAGATGAGGGAGGGAGAGTGGGGCGCCCCAGCAGGGGGAGGGGCTCCTCCTTGCCCCCCCATCCTCTCTGTGGGCGGGGGGGTGGCCTCACCTCGGGGGGCGGGGGGGAGGAGCAGGGGTCCGAGTCCATGGGGCCGGCGGGGGGGGTCCGTCCGTCCGTCCGAGGGGGGGGGCAAGGACGCAGTTCCACCATCCGGCACCGGCGGCGCCTCCTCCCGATGCCGGCAACGGGGATGGGAGCCTGAGGAGGAGCCCCGCCCATCCAGGGGGAGGAGCCTCTGCTTCCCGCTGGCGGAGGGACTGCGCCTGCGTCGCTCGCGGGGCACGCCGGGAGCCGTAGTCCTCGAGCCCTCCTTGGCCTCCCAAGAACGCGGGAAGGGGCGTGGGCTAGCCCTTTCCCCCGCCTGACGGCGCGCACAGGGGATGCTGGGATTTGTAGTCGGCCTGGGACTTGGGCGGCGGGGCAGAGCCCGAGGGCGCCTCCGCGGACGCAGATTCATGCAGACGCAGGCAAAGTCGGCCGCCTTGTGGTTATTCCACACACCCCACTAATATTTCCCGGGGAGGAGGGCGGTTGATCCATCCCCCACAAATTTTCTGTAGGGGGGATTATTTGGGTTGCCTCCTCCTGTGCCCATTTTACAGAATCAGAATAGAAAAAAACAGGGTGAAGAATTAACGAACTATTTTTAATATTTGCCCTGCATCAAAAGTTTCTAGAGTAACATACAAAAGTAACATAATTTTCTTTTTAAAAAGCAACTAATAAACATTGCCGCTTTTCCTGTAGTTTCAATGAGTTATAAAGTTGCCACGCCAGATGCTTTCCTCTCCTTTTTCAAAAGATGGGCTGATGGGAGTTGCAGTACAAAACATCTGGAGGGCACCATGTTGGAGACGGCTGCTCTGGTCACACTACAAGGACTCCTTGCCAAAAACTCCTGCACATGATCAGCCTTTGAAAAAAAGGGCCCTGCAGCAGGATCAGGCGGAAGGCTGGTCTGGTCCAGGGCGTCTTCTTTCTGCAGCCGTCCGCCAGGCCCCCTTGTGGGAAGTCCACCAGCAGGCCCGGGGTGGCCATGCAGCAGCGCCCACCTGCTCCCTGCCTTGCCGGACATGAGGGAACACCCCTTCTGAGGTAACGCCATCCCACCTGCACACACAATTTTAAGGACAGGAAAGAAAGCTTCTTTCTTCAGAACTCTTGCTTTTACTCACAAGCACATTTATGCAGGCGTCATTGACAGATCATCATCTGAAGCTCAAACCCTGGTCCAGCTTATTCTTATTCCTACATTTGCTGGGAGCCACCCGAAAATTAAAAAGAACGTCTTCCTTTGGAACACTGAAGGGTCACATTTGGCACCCATTGGATTCATGTCTTTGACGCCTTGGGACCTCCCTTCCCCAAACTTTATTATTGCACATTTATTAGAAGCCCGGCAATATGTCTGTGTGTTTTAACCTGCTGAGATCCCAGTTCATTCGGTTCCTCAGTAGCTTCCCAGTATATTGTTCTCAGCTTGGGGAGCAAATCAGAACCACTTTTCAGGGTTCCCTGTGATTCTGGATTGTACCAGCCTGGTGTGCCAAATTGGCAGGGCCCAGTAGGGCTGCCAGGGGTTATCTTAATGGCCCTGGCTGGCAGTGTGGTCAAGTGCCTTTTCTTTGTTAAGCAGATTTCTCTAATCCCTGGTCTCTTCAGGGAATTGGGGCTTAAATTCCTCCTCCTTTTCCCAGTGGGGGAACTCATAGATTGGGGACCCAAGATACCTGAAAGATCGTCAAGCCCCTTATATACCCAGTTGGTCACTGCACTCTGCAGGTGAGGGCCTCCTGCAGATACCATCTGATCAGGAGGTCCTTTCAGCACAACATAGGACATCTACCCATTGGAATTCCCTCCCCTTAAATATTAGACAGGCACCATCTCTGTTGTCTTACAGCTGTGCTGTCTACTTCTAAAGACTTTCCTCCTTCATCAAGTCCGCATTTGTATTGCAATTATTTTTACAATGTTTTTATTGTTTCATCACTTCTTGTTTTACTGCCCTGGGCTCCTTTCAGAGGAAGGGAAGGATATAAATTTAATAACTAAATTATAGATGATAGCACTTACTATGTTAATGCATGCTGATTATAGCTACAGCTGGAGACAAATGGGGAACTGGGTCATACAGCAAAAGACTCTGGGATTTCTGTTGGGGTCTGTTAAGCTGTGAGCCCCCACTTATGCCCAAACTGTTTATTTGTAACTAAATGCAAAAATTACAAAATGTCATGAGCCTCGTATGAACTTTCTTCCAAAGAAAATCAAACTGCAGATGTGCACTGGGACCCCTGGAAATTCCACCACTTGATCACGGAGTTGTGCACATGTGCAACTCACTGCAGAAATAGGAAATTCTAAGTAACATTTATAGGTATTTATTTATTTTCATTTATAATCATATCTGTATAGCACTATTTCATTTAAAAAATACAGTATGTGGTATGCAGGGGTACACATGATGACTAGGAACTGAAGGGGGGTCTAAGAAAGCATCATAGGATGACTGTCATATACTGTAAACAATTCCTCCAAAATGGTTTGCTTTTATTATTGCTGCTAGTTTTCCCTCTGAACTTGGAAGATTTGGGCAATGGTTAATTTGTTTATTTTTTTTAACTATATTTTTATTCATTAGTTCCCCATATATTTCATTAAAAAAGACAGGGTCTCTTGATATAGTAGAAAAATGTCAGAATAAATGGCTTGCATGAGACTTTCTCTTTCAACTATTTAAAAAGGAATTTAAATCAAACCCCAGTAACTTCTGCTTTTCAGGGCAGCATTTAACAAATGGAACATCATTAACCTGTAAGATGAGCTGGAGCCAATCCTCAGTTAAGAGCCTGGAGGCGCTAGTCCATTAGAGGCATGGACCCCCACTGCTAATTAGCCCATCAACAGCAAGGTTCATACCTATTGATACCAGCTTATTGAAGACAAGCATTGGGTTCTTCATTGGCAGGATTGTTGTTAATTTCTCAGCAAGCAATAGTGTCATTTTCAAGTTCACCCTGAAAAATGTTTAACAACACAACCTTAAAGTAACACTTACTTTCTTTTTAAAGTGCTAAGATTAACACCAGCTTAGCAGCCCTGGAACCCACTGAGTGTGCCGTTCCAGGCTGTAGCTGCTCAAGTCACTCTGCACATGACCGGAGAGACGTGCATTTATTAACCCACATATTCTAGAGCTCAGCTTTGTTCTTTTGGTGTGGATGCCCAAGCTGAGCCCTGGTGAGGCTGGCATAAATTGAGCCCCCTCAGAGGCAGGTCACCATGTGGTTGCTGTTCATAAGAAAAGCCAGCTGGTTCAGGCCAGTGGCCCATCTAATCAGGCATCCTGTTCTCACAGTGGCCAGCCAGATGCCTCAATGGGAAGCCCACAAGCAGGACTGGAGTGCAACAGCAGCACTCTCCCTCCTGCAGTTTCTAGCAACTGGTATGCAGAAGCCTGACTGTGGAGACAAGAGCATAGCCATCATGGCTAGCAGGCACTGATAGCCTTTTCCTCCATGAGTTTGCCTAATCTTATAAAGCCATCCAAGCTGGTGGCCATCACTGCCTCTCGTGGGAGTGAATTCCATAGTTTAACTCTACACTACGTGAAGAAGTCCTTCCTTTTCCCTCTCCTGAATCTGCAAACATTTAGCTCCATTGGATGTCTGTGAGTTTTAGTGTGTTGAGAGAGGGAGAAAACCTTTTCTCTGTCCACTCTCTCCACACCATGCATAATTTTAGACACTTCTATCATGTCACCTCTGACTTGCCTTTTCTCTAAACTAAAAAGCCCTAAATGCCTTTCCTCATAGGGGAACTTATGTGCTTTCAAGTCGATTTCAACTTATGGCGACCCCATGAATCAGTGACCTCCAAGAGCATCTGTCATGAACCACCCTGTTCAGATCTTGTACATTCAGGTCTGTGGCTTCCTTTGTGGAATCATCCATCTCTTGTTTGGCCTTCCTCTTTTTCTACTCCCTTCTGTTTTTCCCAGCATTAGTTCCATCTTTTCCTTTGATCCCAGCCAACAGGTGCCATTTATTGAGTAGAAACTTCCACTGACGAGTGCATGATGATAGTTTTTATTATGTATCAGAGACATGCATGATAAAATGTGTGAAAAATGACAATGACCCTCGTTTCCACGGAAAATCTGTATCCTCAGAAATCTGGCAAAGTAGCCTAGTAATAAGCATTTTCCTCAGCACTTCAGGACTTAAGAGGAGGTACAGAAGATCATCTAGTCCATCCTCCTCCTTCTCCACCGTTGCCAATCAGGGAATGTTTGTCACCAGCACCTGGGGATACACTGCCTTGAACACAGATGCTTGATGACCAGTTGCTACAGGCATTCCTCCTCAAATTTGTCTAATCCCCTTTTAAAGCTAGCAGGTGGTCATGCCCACAACCTGTGGCATATATGATGCACTGTGTGAAGAACATCAAAACGTCATAGACATACGTGCATGCTGGTGTACGGTAAGCCCACAAGAGCGCGGAGGCAACCCCCTGCCTCGCCTTGGCATTTTCCTCTTTCAAATAGTATTCGGAGGCTGAACTTGCTGGAGGCTCAACCCTACTTGTGGTTTTTCTTCATCGTTCCCCATCAACAGCCATGGGGGCTCGGCGTTCCTTCCAGAGGCACCCCCGACGCCTTCAGGGGATGGAGGCTCCGCTTCACCTCCAGGGCAGCAAGTCTTGTGGCATCTTCATTCTGTTCAGCCTTTCCAGACCTCCCAAGAGCCTGGGCTGTTGCTGCACCGACAGACTTCTGCAGGTGCCCCGCTGGGAAGGTCTTTGCGCCCCGCCTGCTTTGCTTCCGGGGGTCTCCTCTTGAGGATGCCCAAGATTGGCGACTGCCCGCTAACTAACTCCAACAACTGTTTGGGGAGACCACCGCGAGGCGCAGCGTCGGTCTTCCGGCTTTCCAGCGGCTTTGGCGCGCCGTGGCACCTGGCGCTGGCCGCGGAGGCAGCCTGGAGGCTGGGAGCAGCTAGCCCGGCGCGTAGGCGTTTGGCACCGTCTCCAGGAGGAGCGCGCGCACTCGCGAGGGGCCGGAGCGAGGGAGGAGCCGGCCGAGGGGCGGGCGACGGCGCCGGCCAGGCGGGCGCTCGGTGGGTCAGTCGCTGAGCGAGCGGAGGAGGATGGAGGCGAGGGCCGAGGCGGCGGCGGCGGCGGAGGAAGCGGCGCACGCGGCGGCGCTGCTGCGGGGCCTGTCGGCGCTGCGGGCCGAACGGGCGCTGCTGGACGTGACGCTGGTGGCGGGCAGCGGGGAGTTCGGGGCGCACCGGGCGGTACTGGCGGCGGCCTCTGGCTACTTCCGCGCCATGTTCGGCGGCGGGCTGCGGGAGGCGCGAGCGGCGCGGGTGCGGCTGCACGGCGTGGAGCCCGAGTGCCTGGCACTGCTGCTGGACTTCGCCTACACGGGCCGGGTGACGCCGCCGGGAGGGCCGGAGCTGGCCGAGCGCCTCCTGCGCGCCGCCGACCTGCTCCAGTTCCCGGCCGTCAAGGAGGCGTGCGGCGCCTGGCTGGCGGCGCGCCTGGAGCCGACGGCCGCCCTGGACCTGCAGGAGTTCGGCGAGGCCTTCGCCTGCGCGCCGCTGGCCGCCGCCGCCCGCCGCTGCGTCCTGCGCCACGCCGCCGAGCCCGAGGGCGAGCTGGCCGCCCAGTTGGAGCGCCTCCCGCTGCCGCGGCTCCTCTCCTACCTACGCGACGACGCGCTGCGCGTCCCCAAGGAGGAGGCGGCCTTCGCCCTGGCCCTGCGCTGGGTGCGCGCCGAGCCGCCCGCCCGCGCCTCACTCCTGCCCCAGCTGCTGGCCCACGTCCGCCTGCCCTTCGTCCGCCGCTTCGCCCTCCTGGCGCACGTGGAGGGCGAGCCGCTGGTGGCGCGCTCCGAGGCCTGCCTGCGCCTGGTGGCCGAGGCGCGCCTCTTCCAGGCCGGCCGCCTGGACCGCCACGACCGCGGGCCCTGCGCCCGCCTCCGCCCGCGCCCCTCCACCGGCCTGGCCGAGATCCTCGTCCTCCTCGGCGGCTGCGACCGCGACTGCGACGAGCTCGTCACCGTCGACTGCTTCAACCCGCGCACCGGGCACTGGCGGTACCTGGCCGAGTTCCCCGAGCACCTCGGCGGCGGCTACAGCGCCGTCGCTCTCGGCAACGACGTCTATGTCACCGGTGAGAGGCGGCGGCCCTGGCTCTGACTGCTGGCCCTGCTGGCTGCTGCCCTCGCCTGCTGCTTGAGGGACTCCCTGGGTGGAGGGATTCCCGTTGGCTCGCCCTTCCTCCCCTTGGGGGGACAAAAACACACCTGCCTCTGAACAGCCGAGCCAGCATAGCTGCTGCTGGGGCTAAAGAGAACCTGATGGTGCTTGACTGCTCTTGAAGGCGAGGGGGCCACCACAGGAAAGGCAGTGCCCTGGCCAGACTTGGCAGGCTGTGCCACAGCGGGGAGGGACCCGGTCCCCACTGGATGCTGTTGGGACTCTTGCCCTCCCAAAGATGATGTCCCTTTTGCTTTGACCCCCTGCTGGAGGAGGAGGAGGCTGGTGCAAGGGTGTGTGTGTTTGGCCTCCCCAGTGTCCGCTTTGCATTACAGCCAGTTATTTATGGGCCCAGCAATAGCAGCTCGAGAGGGAGACGCCTGGCCGAGCCTCTGCTCATCTGAACCCCAGCAGCACAGCCCAGGGAGTAGGAGGGGGTGCGGGGCTGCCTCGTGGGACTTTTTTGCACAGGGGTCAAAAGGCATTGAGAGCCAGTGTGGTGTAGTGGTTAAGGTGTTGGACTAGGACCTGGGAGACCAAGGTTTGAATCCCCCATAGTCATGAAGCTCACTGGGTGACCTTGGGCCAGTCACTGCCTCTCAGCCTCAGAGGAAGGCAATGGTGAACCACCTCTGAATACCGCTTACCATGAAAACCCTCTTCATAGGGTCACCATAAGTCAGGATTAACTTGAAGGCAGTCCATTTCCATTTTTCAAAAGGCATCAGGCAGCTCTTCAGATGGGGCAGATGTTTTGTTCTTCTGCGATACCCTTTGCCCAGGAATGGACCCTCCCCAGTGAGCATTCTTCTGTGGTGGGCGTGGAGGCCCCCTTACCCCTGCATGCAGGGCCTAGAAAATGACTTTTTAAAGGGTGAATCCGGAGGAGGGGGGGTGCAAACAAGCAGGCTTCCTGTCAGTGGGGAGCAACTGTGAGGTATGGCTACATTGCGATCCTGGTTACTGAGATGTAAACCCCATATCTCAGTGGGACTTCTATGGGCCCAAGAATACAGCCTAAGTCTGTCTGCAGTGTGGTGTGTGTGGGGGGGCTAACATATGACACCCCTCCCTCCCCCACCAGATATTTTGGCCTCCAGCTCCCATCCACCCCAGCCAGAATGGCTAGTGGCCAGGGTGAGGGCAGTTGCAGTCCAACAGCATCCGGAGGCACCGCATTGGCTCTGTCTGGTCTACTGGATGATGGTTCTGGGCAGCCTTCAAGAGCATCAAACACAGACCAGATGATAAAGGCCGCCCCCCTCCCCTTCCCCAAGGAAATAAGGGTGACCCCTTTTGTCCTTGGCCTTGATTGGAGCCTGGCCTTCAGTGAAGTTTGAAGGGTGTTCAAGTGCCTCCACACGGGGTGCTCTGTAAGCAGACATTTGGGTTTCTTTTCAGTCTCCTCCCCTTAGTCAGAAATACATTGAGTAGCGTTCTGAAGGGCTGCGGCTGACAGAGCTCCTGTTCTGCATGCGCGAGGGCCCCAGGGGAAGCCCCTCCAACAGTGGGGCAGGAGGGATCCTTGTCCAGAGATCTTGGGAGATCTGCTGCTGGCAGGGTCTTGATGGTCAAAGTATGAGGGAGCTCGTGAAATGGGGCTGTTTCCCTGAGGCCTGCACAAGTACACCTGCCATAAGCCTCGATGCAGGTGTGAAATTTCTTTATTGGTGGAAGGTGGTGCTCTTTTTCCCAGGAGGCTCCGACGGCTCGCGGCTCTACGACTGTGTGTGGCGCTACAACTCCAGTGTGAATGAGTGGACGGAGGTGTCTCCCATGCCGAAAGCGCGCGAGTACCACAGCTCGGCCGTCTTGGACGGCCTCCTCTACGTGATTGCCTCTGACAGCACCGAGCGCTACGACCACACGCTGGATTCCTGGGAGCCGCTGCAGCCCATGCTCTTCCCCATGGACAACTGTTCCACCACGGCCTGCCGCGGCAAGCTCTATGCAACAGGCTCCTTGGCCGGCAAGGAGTCGATGGTTATGCAGTGTTACGATCCGGCATCGGACCTGTGGGCTCTGGTGAACTGTGGACAGTTGCCCCCCTGGTCGTTTGCACCCAAGACGGTCACTCTCAGCGGGCTGATGTATTTTGTAAGGTAAGTGTTGCCTTTGGTGTTGGGATGGGGGGCGCAAAATCCAGAAGTGTAAATTGCCACCTGCATACGCACACAATATCCACGTTTAGGACCCAAATGGTTGTAGGTCTTGTTAGCAATTTTTACCAGCTGCTTGTGAATGTTGGGGCGTTTGTTTGCCTGGATGTGCCATTTAAGATAGTTCAAGGGGTGGCATCTGACTTGGAAGAGTGATTTGATGTTAACGTTTCTTGCTCTTTCTTCTCCTTGCAAGCTGCTTTGAGATACTTTTGATGTAAAAGGCGACAACAATAATTAATAATAAATTAATTGTGCCACCACGTTCAGAGCTGGCAGGGCCACCCGTTGCCTTCCTGGCCTGCTTGTGGGCTTCCCTGTGGCATCTGGCTGGCTGTGAGGAGAAGCAGGGTTAGGGGATGGGCAGATCTTTTGCGTGACCTAGCGGGGTCTTTCTTAGATTCTTTTTTTTAAAGAATTGTTATTTTTCTGAGTGTTTGTGTGCCAGAGGCATAAGAACATCTGAAGCCATTGGACCATCTGCCTTGGCATTACCTGCACTGACGGGCAGCCCTTCTCCAAAGTTTGAGGCTGGGGTCTTTTCCAGCCTGCCTTGGAGATGCTGCTGGGGATTGAACCTGCACCCCCTGCATGCCAAGCCATTGCGCTGTAGCCCCATCATCCTTCCCAATGGCAAATCGGAGCTTATTTTATTTATTTATTTAGTTTCATTTATAAACCGCCCATAACCAATGGCTCCCTGGGCGGTGTACAACATACAATAGTACAATAATACAATAAATCAGCAAAATCACTCGATATAAAATACAAACCTCTGAGAAGCCTCCATCTTTTCAGCTCTTGTAACCTCCAAGAATGATGGTGGAGCAAGCAACATGCAGCTATGAAACTAGCGTCTGCCTTCCTCGGTGGTTGAGGTTTCACCGGTGCTATGCAGCAGTTCTTAAGAAAATGTGGGGAAGGGGAGAGCCCGGTGGGAGGAAGACAGCCCCTGAGGAAAGCAAAGGCCATTTGCATCATACCTCTACGGATCTTTCCCAAATGAACAGCGCAATCCAACCCAAGACAAGCTGGGATGAGCAAGTTTGGAATAGGCGGATCTTGGGCTGCCCAGCTGAGCCAGCAAACTCCTCGTCCTGGCTCAGCTGGGGCTCAGCCGGCAGAACTTACTGTGGGGCAAGTCCCCAAAAGTGGGCGTTCTGGGGGTGGGATGGGACAAGGAGAGACTTGGACCTATTTCCAGCTTTGCTCAGGGCAGCAACCTGGCAGAGCTACACTGGCACAAATGGTGGTGTAAGTCAGACTCTGTTTTAAAGGTTGGCTTTCCCTCTGCCGGGCTTGGAGCCAGCTCAGCGGGCAGTAGCCGCGCACCTGGACGGAATTGAAGCCAGCGTAAGTTCTGCTGGCTGTCTATACATGGGGTTGTTCTGCCCGTTGGCAAAGCTTAGCTTGTTTAGTTTAGTTTAGTTTATACAGTAGTTTATTGATATACCACTTTTTGGCCAAAAGGCCCCCAAAGTGGTGAACAACATATTAAAACAGATTACAAAAAAAAAAATTACATAAGAAATAACCTGTAAAAAATACACAGTAAAAATACAATGCAGCAAGAACAATGCAAATACAAGGACAATGCAACAAGAACAAAGTAAAACAAACTGCAACAGAAACAATGTTTTCTTTGTTTTCAAATGATGTGCACACTGGGGCATTTGCTTTACTGCTAATACAGCCCCAGGTTTTTTATGTGCTTAACATAAATTATTTTTGTAAACTCATAAAAGGACACTTACTAGCAAATCACACAGACTTGCAGTAATGGGATGAAATCCTCTTGTTCCAAATAGTTACAGTTTGGTTTTGCTAAAAGGCAAATGAATTTGATGCATCGTCATGGCAGTTGTGTAATAGCTTGTGTGGGGAAAGTGCCGCACCTGGCTTCCCATGGAGGCCAGGGCTTGCTGCCCCTCCTCAAGAGAGGCTGTTGTCATTCAGATCCTCATTATCCGAACAGGCGGCTTGGCAGGCGCTCCCTTCCTTTGGCCGGTGATGGGCTGAGCGCGTGATCAAGCAGGGGCTGAAAATAGTCCACATAAGTGTGTTGTTTTTCAGGTTGACAGAGCGAGAATGGGGAAGAGGGTCGTCTGCACCTTTCCTAGCTGGGTGTGGGCTTCTCCCCTGCCAAGGTTGTTACTCTCAGGCTGCAGTGCACACTCTAGAGTTGGGAGTGGGTGCCAGGAACCAGCGTAGAGCCCATTTGTTTGCACAGAGATGAATCTTCACTGAGCCTGGGTGACGCCAGAGGCTCCATATGTTAAGAGTCCTCCATATGACTGTCGCTGCTTCAACCACCTGCAGAGAGTTCCCTTGCAATCTTCAGGCAGCTCCTTCACTCACTCATGGGGAACTGATAGCACCAAGAAGGTCAGAGGGTCGCTCTGCAGGTGACTTCTACAGCTGTAGGAGCCGCCAGTTGCTGCAGTCACCTGGAGGCTTCTTCTGGTCTGGAGGCTCATTTGGGGCTCCTACTGGGGGGAGTTTTCCTCCTGTGGAAGGCTACTGACCAAAAGGCACCAGGCAACGAAAGCTTTGAACGACCCAGCTAATCCTGTGATCTTTAATCTCATTTTCTTAAACTGTCTACCTGGGACAGATGTGGGGAGCCTTTGGTCTTCCAGAGGTTGTTGAATTACAGCTCTCATTATCCCTGGTTATTGGCTGTGCTTGCTAGGGCTGATGGGAGTTGTAGTTCAACCTCTGGAGGGCCAAAGGGTCCCTTCCTCAGATCTACTTGCTAGACAACCTGTTAAATAGCGGACAAACTTGGGGAAATGCAGCATATCCTTCCAAAGAATGGGTTGGTGCTGCTGTCTATTTTAAAACAAGCTTTCCCCACAAATAGTTGCTTGCCATCCTTTCAGAAGTGCGACAAGGGAAGCCAATATTGTTATATTTTTATTATCTGCCCCAGTGGGCTCCTCTGGGAGTAAGAGTGAGATATGATCCGAATGATAATAACAATGATCTTTGTGTTGCCATTGCAGGGGTTGGGGGGGGCCTGGAGCACCCCGTGACTCCTAGATCCAGAGAAGGGGCCTTTGGCCCTCCAGATGTTGCTGAACTACAACTCCCATCAGTTCTGGTGAGCATGGCCAATAGCCAGGGATGATGGGAGCTGTAGTTCTGGGGTCCAAGTTGGCAGTTTCCTGGTTCTCCACTCCATCTCTGGCGGCTGGGGTGAATGGGAGTTGCCATCCCAAACATCTGGAGGACAGCAGGTTGGGGAAAGCTGGATCCAATCCTCCTCTCACAGAGCCACCTTGTGGACTATAAACCGGTTGGCCTCTGCAGGGCTGGTTTGTCTTCTGCAGTGCCAGCTTCCACCCAACTTTGGGTGGAAAACACACCCATTTCCCCAGACGCAAGGAAGTCCTTCTCGACAGTAGGGGTTACACCCTGATCCTGACACAAGAAAAGGCCTCGTTCAGCCGTGCTTCGTGAGCAGCTTGGGCAGGCAAGGAACTGGAAGTCTGGAATTCCTTCTACTGACATTCCTTCTGATATGAGGGTTCCCCCCCCCTCTGCCGGCCCAGTTGCTTGCTGTATCCAGTTTGGCTGCTCTGCCCACCCATCAGCAGTTGCTAGTGCTGGACCCCTCCGGAGGCCGGCTTGAGAAATAGTTCAGATTCCTGCGCAGGCCCCAGGAGACTCTTGCAGCTCCCAAAGCTGACAGGGCAGTGACCCCTCTGGATCTACCCAGGCATTCTCGGCTGGTTTTGCAGCCCCCACCCGTCCTTTTGCCTGCTCTCGTCCTTCTTGTCTCGCCGCTATTGGGCACATTTCTTATACCAACTTTCAAATAAGAGTCATGTTTCATTTGTAGCGGTGTTGCCTGATAAAGTTAACAAACGCACTTCTTCGTTTATGGAGACGGGAGCCAGGAGAAGGTTCTGGTTTCTGCTTCGATTTTGGCTGGGAGTTTTGTGGCAGCTTTGCCGGGCTTCTCAGGGTCAGGAAAGAGTGTTTCTTTGTCACCAACACTCCCACCTGTTGCTGTCATGCTCCCTGTTTTGTGATTGGAGCAAGAAGAGGGGAGGTTAGGCAATCGGAGCACAGCTCAGGAATCTTCCAGAGCTACTCCCCCCCCCCAAAAAAAAACCAGATGAGCAGAAAGTGGAGGCAGTTCCTCCTTTCCCAAAGTCTAGCTGTTGGAAAGAAATTGGGCTCAAATTTAGTAGCCCAGCATAAGGCAGAGCTTGACCTTGGCCGCAGGTTTGCATGTATGCCCCAGGGAAGGGCCTCCGCTCAGGGGCAGAGCATCTTGCACACAGAAGGCCCCAGGTTCATCCCCCAGCGACATCTCCAGGTCGGGCTGAGAGAGAGACTCCCTGCCTGAAATCCTGGAGAGCCACTGCCAGTCAGTGCAGACAGTATTGAGCTAGATAGACAGAGTGCCTGGCTCAGCTCAAGGCGGCTTCCTGTGTTTGGGTCATGGGGGACCGTGCACGCCTTTGAGCTCCCAGGCTTACCCTCTTTGCTGTGCTCCTTGGCTGGCCTCCCTCTGGACCCACACTTGACAATGCTGCCTTTTGGACAGTGCTTGATTCTGGAGTGCTTTATTGTTCTTTTGGCCCTGCCGTCGCCTGGACCCTGCTTTTCAGATCCCCTTTGTTCCTAACTGGGGCTGTTGTGTGTTGGATCCCAGCCTGTTGACCTTGTTGCGGGGAATTGTCCCAACCAACACTCAAGTCACTCTTGTTGGCCAGAATCTTCTCGTCTAGGCTGCTCTGCGCCCTGGATATCTTGAGGTTTGAGTGTGCGCGC
The DNA here is from genome assembly GCF_030035675.1 of Rhineura floridana. Classification (NCBI taxonomy): domain Eukaryota; kingdom Metazoa; phylum Chordata; class Lepidosauria; order Squamata; family Rhineuridae; genus Rhineura; species Rhineura floridana. The sequence goes on from NC_084497.1 coordinate 13,442,641, forward strand.
GCCCAGCACCATGGGGCACAATCTGCCAGGTGCTATAGGCCCGAGTGGATTGTGCCCCCATGTCAGTGCCCCCACTTAGGCAGTGAAGTAAAGGCCTGGGGACTGCGCCTTCCCTTTGGCCCATATGACAAGATGGAGGCACTCTGGATCTTCTCAGTTGCCTCTCTGTTTCGTTTCCTTCTACAGAGATGACTCTGCTGAAGTGGATGTATACAATCCAGCGAAGAATGAATGGGACAAAATTCCTCCAATGCTCCAGGTAGGAGTCTCCAGTCTTTTAGGAACAGTCACCGAAGTTGAGAGGGAGGCGTCTGAAGTGTCCAGACTGAAGTTGGCCATAGAGAAAGGTCTTATCCAAAAACATCAGGTTGCACAGAAGTATCCTGAGCCAGATATTTTTTCTTAAAACCTTCTGTTATTGGAGCATGGTTCTGCCATTTTAGACAGGTGAAGTCTCAGAGGTGTGGGGTGCTGAGGCCTTTTGAATTCTGACTTGCTGATACACTCTCAGAACTTCTGTCTGGAGAAGGCTTGTCCTCTGCTGCTGCAGGGATGGGGCTAGCTTTAAAGGGCTTGAGTCAGAGGAGGGTAGATTGAGGTTGAACTTTAAGAGGAATGGCTTGACAGTAAGAGCAGTTTGACGATTGAACCAATGGCCTAGAGCAAGGGTGGGGGCACTCTCCCTCGCCGGAGGTCTTGAAGCAAAGGCTGGGCAGCTCTCTCCTGGGGATGCTATTGCTCTGGGTTTCCTGCAGTGGGGGGGGGCAGGGGGATGGACTATACAGCCTTCCCTGCCCTGCCAGACTCGATTAAATTTGCATGTGAGAAAAACAATAGTTCTAAAGAGAGCTTTCCTTCCTTGATTTTATTTGATGCATAGCTGTGTTACAGCAGCCACCATCTGGGGGGTGGGGGATATTCAATCAAATTCCATTGTTTCTTATTCAATCAAAATGTTTCCTAATTGATTGATGTAACTTATTGATTAAACTTTGCAGACATATTGATTTACTGCTTACTCGCAGCCTTGTCCCTGGCGTTGCTGGGAAATTCTAAGAAACCAAAAATATCAGTTCAGAAATCAATGGTTAAGATCAGTGCAGTTTTAAAAGCTTGCCTCCATCCAGATTCAAAATGGTGTCCACGTTTATCCAAACACGGACAAGAACCTGCACCCTAACCTCAGGAATTAGCGTGCAGAATTTGGGTTCACTGGTTTAAGAGGAGTCCAAATGCACAGCAAACAAGTAAATAACTTTCTAAAATACACAGTACATTTATTTGTATTTATTTACTGGATTGGTTTTTCTCTTAAACCAACTGAATTTTTCTGTGTTTGTTATGACACCTTTTCTTGTTAGATATTTTTTCATATGCCTTTGAATGTCATCAGCCGCTTTGGGCTTCCTCTCTTAGGGAAAACAAATGGGTACAAATGTTGGCTGAAACAAAATCATAGGAGGAGCTGTGGGAGTCCTCTGCGATTGTCCACCTGGCCCAGACCGGCCTGCTCCAAGCTAGAGGAATGGCGTGCCACATGCGCCGCCACTAAGCGCAGCCCCAAACACACTTTTGCATTTCTTCTTTTCTTCCAGGTGCACGTTGGGGGAAGCTTGGCTGTACTTGGTGGGAAGCTTTATGTCTCCGGCGGTTACGACAACACCTTTGAACTTTCAGGGATGCTGGAATGCTACAATCCGGAAACACGAACGTGGACCGTAGCCGGCCAGCTGCCGGAGCCAATTTTCTGGCACAGCAGCGTCAGCATTTTCCGCCAGTTTATGCCTGAGTCGTTGGAAGAGGAGGAGGAGTTTCCCCTGGATAACGCCATCACCCTGAACCGGCAGCGCCAGAATCTCCGCCATCAGAATCTGAATGAGTTGCGCTAACGGTCGGACGGCTTGTCTCTTGACGGTTTGGAGTCAATCTGTTGCTGGGAAGCGGCCTCCCTTCCTGGGGAGGCAGGAGGCAAGCCGGGAGATCTGAAGACTGACGAACACGGCAGGTCAGCCGCGAGGACCGTGCGGGTGGAGGAGAGGGCTCTCTAGCCAGGAGAGGGCTCCTTTGAAATCAGCCAGGAGTGAGCATTTCAGGGGATTCCTGAAAAGAGAACTGGGGGAGATAAGAGAGAACTGCTGAAGGACTGGAGGCCAGCTCTGCTAGCATTTGTTTCTGGCGGGTTCCCGATGAGTTTGAAACTTTTCCTTTGTGATGATAGGCTACATGATACAGGGCTCTTTAGCCTGGAGAATAGTTGAGCAAGTGGGGATGTGATAGCGGTTTATGTAAAGCTTTATATGGTGTGGCGAACATGGATAGAGCAAAGGTTTACTTCTGCACGCTCTCTCTCTCTGTCTCTCTCTCCCCCCCCTAGAATTTGGGGTCACCCAATGAAACTGAAAGACAGTGGATTCAGAAGAGACCTCATCACACCATGCAGAATTAACATAGAGTACTCTTTACCTCAAGATGCAGTGGCCCCCTAACTTTCAAAAGGGGCTGCATGTTTCTGGAGGAGAAATCCAGTAGCCACTATTATTCAGCCACTGTGTCCCGGCGACACACTGAGTACTAGTTGCTAGGGTTGCCATTGTGCTTGCCAGAAACCTCTGGCTGATCGCTGTTGGAAACATGGTACTGGGTTAAATAGACCCTTCACTTGACCCAGCAGGGCTCTTCTGAGGTGTGTATGAGCCCTACAGCGAAACAGTGCGTTGTGCCTGCTACCAAATCTTCTATTCCCAGAGAAAGGCAGAACCTCACAGACTGTTAGGCCACCTAGGCAGTGTGGCACATAAGGCCCTCTCTGTCCACAGAAAGCTGGGAAGGACGTCAGTCCTCCTAGTCCACCATTTGGCTGGCAAAACTGGAGCTCTGAGAGCTGCTCTCCTAGTACGTTTTGAGCTCCTCGCTGTCAGTCCCTTATCACAGTTCAGCTTGAAACGAGGCTTAGTTCGCATCAAGGCTCAGTACTCCCAGATGTTGGGATGATGTGAAAACTGTAGCTTGCCCTTGCTGTTCGGTGGTAGTGGCTGCTGTGGCTGTGCTAGTCATGGCAATTTCTGGAGCGCAGAGTGGCTGCAGGTAAATTGTCCTCTTGCAGGATTCGGTCCCGCTCACCGTAATCTGTAGCAGAAGGGGGGGTGGTCCTCTGCAAGGCCTGCTGGACGGAAGTGAGCCTGTGTCGCATCATTACTGTGGGGAGGGAGTGTTGTGTCTGCTCACGTGATGCTGCTTCAGCTTCTGATTTCCTGCCATTTCCCTCATATTGGCAGGCACCGGGAACCTTTGGCCCTCCAGAATTTGCCAAGCTACAACTCCCATCATACCTGGTCACGCTTGCTTGGGCTGATGGGAGTTGCTGTCCAGCAATGTCTGGAGGGCCAAAGGTTCCCACAACTGCCATAAGGGGTCCAGGTCTCCCCTTTTTAGATGAAGGTAAACTGTATAGCACAATGGGGAGGAGAGCCTGGCTGGGAGTCCAGAGTCTGTGAGTTCAAATCCCTGCTCGGGTCTCCTGGGTGTCAAGGGCCAGCTAAAGATCACCCCACAGCGAGTGGCTCAGGGGTTACGTGCCCTGCCACCTGTGCAGCCGTGGGCAAGCTGCAGAGTCCCAAGGAGCCCAGTTGCCCCCCAGCTGGCAGTTGTGGACAAGGAAGGGGCTGGCTTGTGCAGCTGTGGCAAGCTGAGCAGGCCCTGGCCAGCTGGGAGGACTAGCCTCAGGGGGAGGCGATGGGAACCCCCCTTTGAATACCGCTTACCATGAAATCCCTGTTCATAGAGTAGCCATAAGTCGGGATTTTTTGTTCTCTCTCCAAACTCTGTCAAGGAGTCTTGCATCCCCCACTTTCCATAATTAACACTGAAATCCACCCCCACCCCCTTCAAGGAAGGGGCACACAACACCCGGCTCATTTACAACTCTGCTGGCTGTTTACAGATATTGAGCTAATTCTGGTGCTGCTTACAACATCTTGTGTTAGTATCACTTATTGAGCAAGGTTAAGTATTTTATGCTGGGCTGTTTAAAGTCTATTAATAGATAACATGATACTTTGTAATACTCAACAGCCAGATCTGGGCTGTCTTGGAAGTTCTAGAACCAGGTGAATACCTTAATCATATTTATTTAACTTTAATGTAGATGATTGTGTTTAACCTTACATACTGTATGATGGCACTCTTTGAAGCAAAGATATTTCTTATATTTTGTATTGTTTTTCCTTGTAAACTTGAAAGTTGAATGTTTTAAGTAAAGGTGTGCATTAAGAAGACTTTTCTTCTATCAAACGGAATATGCGGGATGCTTAGATGCATTTAAGGATGGCCTTTTGCTATACCATGCGCTGTTCTCCCATTAAATCCAAATGAAGCTGCACTTTTTTTGAGGTCTCGGGCAGCCTGCAGCCCTTCAGAGTTTTTGGACTACTGAGGGGGAGATATAGTCCAAAACAGCTGAAGAGTACCAGGTTGGCAAAGGCTGCTGTGAGGGTTCTGCAGAAATTTTCTTTTTGCTGTACTCTTTGTTTTGTCTTGAGTGACAGAGAAGAGCCCAGAACCTGGTGCTGAATGGCGCCCAACCAACGCCGGTGCCTTCCAACTACTCCCGTCAACCCCAGACAGCTTTGGGGGAGCCTTCCTCCAGCTGCTGTTCATGTAGCAGTGGTATTCTCTTACCCCATTGGCATTTTCATATTAGCAGAGACCTGAGTGTAACAACCTGGACTGGATGTTCAGGAAAGAGACAGCCTGCCTCTCTCTGGGCTCCTTCAGGCAAACACGCCGGACCTCGTGTTCCCAAGGCACTCATTGGCCAATACAGGTGCAAGCTGGCCATTCAGCTCTACACTGTACATGCCATTATAGGATTTTGTGGTGATTATTATTAAATTTATTACCTGCCCTTCCCCAGTAGGCCTGAGGGTGGGCCACAACATGAGATGCATTATTAAAAACAGTTTAAAACAAATTAATTCATAACGAGCGAGGGTCCTAAAATATATCTATCTCAAGTGTCAAAAGCCAGCATGAAGAGGTGTGGCTTCAGCATACAGTGAACGCTGTACGGAGAAGATACCAGATGAACCTCTGTGGGGAGAGAGTTCTATGACTTAGGGGCTGCTACAAAGAATGCCCACTCCTGGGTCATCCTCCCCACTATCACTTCTGAGGGCAGGGGAACTATCAAGAGGCCCCTTCTACAGATCTCAACACCCAAAAGGGTCTGTAGGGAAGGAGGCGATCTTTCAGATATTTGGAGCCTAAGTCATGTAGGACTTTGAACACTAGCCTGAACACCTTAAATTAGGTCCGGTGGTGAACTGGCAGCCAATGCAACTGTTCTAAAACGGGTTCTGAGATCTAAAAATGGTACCCCAGTCAATAATCTGGCTGCTGCATTTTGAACCAGCTGAAGTTTCTAAGTCACATTCAAGCACAGCCCTGCATGGAGGGCATCACAATAATCCAATCTGGAATTTCAGAAGTCACAATTGTATTTTCGCTTCTTGTGACCACAAATCTGTGATTGCAGTTAGAAAATGCGTGAGTGGCTAAGTCATACTTACCGTTTCTATGGGGTTGTATCCAGCTAGGCTTGACTCAGGGAAGACGTACTGAAGGCAATGGCCCAAGTTAGTTGTCTCCATTAATTAGGGAGTAGCGTGGAATGCAGCCCATAATGAGTGTGGGACATCTGTGGCCAATGACATAAGACTATGTGGCTCCTGCTCCAGAAGGGGTGGGGGAACCCTTTCTAGGCCAGGGCAGGTGTTCGCCCATGGGCAACTGCGCAGGGGCTGGGTGGGTAGGGCAACCAGGTGCACAGGAGGCAACAGTACAACCAGGCAAAAGCCAGCAGTTTCCATGCTCTTCTTCTCTACTAGGCAAGCAAGGGGCATTGTCACAGCTTGAGGACACATTTCCACCGGGCAAAAGCACATATGGATGTTGCAGAAGAGGGCTAGGGAGAGGTATGGCTTGGGGATAGTCCCAAAGGCATCTGAAGTTCCCCAGTCCTGTGATGTAGGCTTACTAGTAACATATACCCTCTGCCATGCCCAAGGCAATGAGAACAGACCCAGCAAGTAGAGCCCAACTCCTTTGTCCCTAAACAGGAGCGTCCATACTGACAGTGGCAATTCTGCGGCACAGCAGAGAAGAGTAATTTGCTGCAGAAGCCCTGCAGAAGCAGGAGGTGCCCACCTTTCTCCATTCTTAGAACAACAAAGAAATGGAGGCTGGCTGGCATAACCAAAGTGGCAGGAGGCCTTAGAGGAAAGGGATGAACGAGTCAGGCCGTGGCATCTCCAGGTAGCACTGGGAAGCATACCAGTCCGCATAGGCCAAAGGTCCGAAGGCGGCTTTCATAGAATTATAAATCAGAGAGGGCCAACAAAAGGCTGCGCGCCTTCCTCTGCTCGTGCACTTTGTGAAGGTTTTCAGGAAGAGGCCCGTTCTCTTCCCCAAACACACAAGAACAGTGTGCAAATGTGCATGCCGCTTAATCACAATCAGCCACAGCAAGAGAAAGATCACCCAAGCTTTATTGGAAGGGGCTTTACAGGGACACAACGCTACGTTTCACAGTCATCTGGGATCGTAATAATGAGCGACTGTTCAATGACATCCGTGGGGGCAAAGTTCTCATTTGGAGAGAGTCTCTGTACAGGGAGCTCCTCGCCGTGGGAGCCGTGGGCAAGGGACTCCACAGTGACTTCTGCAGCGCCCACCTCCAGGGCGTGGGGGGGCTGCAGGGCGACCACGACGGCCTTCTCGTCCTCAATGATCAGATTGCGCAGCTTCCTCTGCCGGGGGTTGTAGTTCTCGACCCGGTCGTGGATCTCCATGTGTCGCCTCAAATGGGCCTTCCAAAGAGCAAGAGAAGAGACATGCTGGCACACTTGAACGCACAGCCTACGGACCTGAGCAGAAAAGGGCCACTAAGTGCCCTTCCTTATAATAACGGATGCACTGCCGGGCAATAATGCAGGGTAGAGGCTGAGCTGCGGATCAGGAAGCCCCCAGGCTTCAGTTGCACCTGTGCCACACACCCACTGGGTTGCCTTGGGCAAAAGTGTCCCAGCCATGCATCTGCAATACAGGGACAACTACGCTTGCTCACTTTACGGGGTTGTTGTAAGGATGACCGAGTGTGTGAATTGCTCTGAACAACAGAACGGGTTCAAGCAAGTGCTAATGTTTACCAAGGCTGTCCTTTCTGAAAGCATTTAGTTGTCCTCGGGCAGGGTGGACAATCCTTTTCTCTATCAAGGGTTGCACTGCCTGAAGGATAATCTATTGGGGCCCACATACCAGTGGTAGGCAGGGGCCCAAGTCAAAGGTTGGTGGGGCCATCACCTCGTCTCTCCCACTTCCTGCCACCCCTTTATCTGGCTCAGTTTCCCCTAAGTTTCTTTACTCTCATTGCCACCTGCATAGGCTGAGGGCTGCAGGAAAATAGGCTGAGGGCTGCAGGCTGCACACCCTTTCCTAAGGTGGTGGTGGGGCAATAAATGCAGATACTGTAGGAGAAAAAAGAGAAAGAGGTGCTAGATCAAGAAAGAAAAGGCAATGGGCAGGGATCAGAGAAGCTTGGTGTCAGCCTATATATGCGTAATACACACGTATGTATCTTACTATATAATATTTGTCTTCAGGCTGTCGTCATGTTGCAAACAGCTGCAGCAGACCCTAGTATATCTCTATTAATTGCACACACGCACACACTTTTACTGCACAGATAAGTAACTGGAATGATAAGTCAGAGCACACATTCTACCTGTCGTGTGAATTTGTAGCCACATTCTGTGCATTCAAACTTCCTCACTCCTTTGTGCCGGCGAACGTGGACACGCAGCTGCTCCACAGCTGGAAAGGCAAAATTGGGTGCCTGTTACATGGCTGCCCAAGAGCAACCCTGGCTGGATCAAGGTTGGAGGAGATGGCTCAGCACACGAAGCTGCTTGTCTGACCCAGGACTGTCTACTGCCTGCTCCAGCCTGGCACCTTTCAGATGCTTCAGACAACAACTCCCATAACTGTGCTGCTTGGGGCTGATGGCAGGTGTCAAAAACATCTGGAGGACACCAGCTGGCCTACCCTGCCAGTGACTTTCCAAGGTTGATTCCCAGTTCTCCTACTCTAGCTTATCTCTTTAATTGGAGATGGCAGAGCTTGAGTTTGGGTCCTCCTGAAGACAGAGCTCAATGCTGTACCACTAAGTTATTCAGTCCCTTCAGGAGCTGAGCTGAACTCTGCTCCCCAATGCCTCTTGTGTACTAGAGAGATAAAGGGTTGATCCAGCTCTGTTCTACTCAGAGTAGGCTGACTGAAATTAATGGGCATGACTAACAGGTCCATTAATTTCAATGGTCTAGTTCCACCCAAAATGTCTACATTCATCTTTTTGAGGAACAACAGAGGTTATGGGGAATATCTGCAGTTCTTACTTTCTTAACATAAAATTTTATTTATTTATTTAAAATATTTCTATCCTGCCCTTCTACCCTATAATAGGATGAAGGATTGCAGCCTCAACAGTGTAAATGCCTTTGGGTGCAACCTTACACCCACACTTACATGGGTTGGATCCATTGGGATTTACTTCTGAGTAGACACCTAGGATTTCATTGTTAAGTTTTGTAGCAGGGTGTCTGGATCACAGGAAAAGGTAAAAAAAAATCAGTGGGGCAGGAGGGTTGGGATGAGAAGGACAGCGGATACATTCAGTGTTCCTCAAGTCAGTTTCTTCCCAAATTTTCTGTTCTCCCTCCCCCCACACACTTTGTCCTTTACATCTTCATGCTGTACAGTTCTGCCTGCTACGCTCCAGCCAGAGCCGCTGATGTGCCTCCCACTGCCCCTCAGTTTGGTTCCTGGCGAGTGGACTTTGCCCCGTGCGGGACTCCTGCTTCGGCGGCCCTGCCTTTCAGAGCCTCCCTAGTTATTACCTTTGAAAGTTTTCCCGCAGATCTGGCAGAAGTGGGGCCTTCCTTCCTGGTGCCGGCTGGCGATGTGTCGCAGCAGCGGGCCTCTCTCGGTAAACTTTTGGTCGCAAAACTCACAGCTGAACGGGCGCTCTCCAGTGTGGGTCCGGTTGTGCTTGTCCAGACTCGCTAATATGTGCACAGGGGAAAGGAGAGAAGTCATGACAGGAGGGAGGCCTCTAAGGGGGAGGGCCATAGCTTACAGGGAGAGGGCCGGCCTTGCATGCAGAAGGTCCCAGGTTCAATCCCTGGCATCTGCAGTGGGGCTGGGAATGTCCCCTGCCTGCAACCCTGGGGAGCCACTGCCAATCAGTGCACACAATACTGAGCCAGATCGGCCAACAGTCTGACTCAATGTAAGGCAGCTTCCTGAGGCGAAAAGGTAAGTCCCCAAGTCTCAGCCAGTCACACAAGCAGAAGCAGCTGCTGTCCCAGGGTTAGGCAACGGCAACAGGAAGAGCTTCCTGGAGCAACCACCTTCACGTGGAGACAACACTCAAATCAACACTCACAGAGGAGGGCCGGGATCTCTTCTCGATCGTCCCAGAGTGCAGGACACGGAATAATGGGCTCAAGTGGCAGGAAGCCAGATTTCGGCTGGACATCAGGAAAAACTTCCTAACTGCTAGAGCCATACGACAATGGGACCAATTACATAGGGAGGTAGTGGGCTCTCCGACACTGGAGGCATTCAAGAGGCAGCTGGACAGCCATCTGTCGGGAATGCGTTGATTTGGATGCCTGCACTGAGCAGGGGGTTGGACTGGATGGCCTTGTAGGCCCCTTCCAACTCTACTATTCTGACTCTATGAAATCAGCAGCCAGTCTGCCTCTACACTGTACGATGAAGCTCCTGCCTAACAGCTCTCCTTGGTACCTGGAAACAGATGCAGCCCCCCAAAAGGGCCGACAGGAGGCCTCCCCATCATGTTCTCTTGGCATTTGGCTTCTTCCCAGGTTTGAAAAAGCAGCTGCTATTTCTCCTGGGCTGCTGAACAAGACGTTCTCTGGTTCTTGCCGAAGATGGGGCAGGCCTCCCAGCCACGCCTCTCGGCTCACTTGCTCCTTAAAGCTGGGGGGGGGGCGCACAAGAGCGAGGAGGCTCCCCCGCAGCAGCCTGCGGTGGCAGAGGGCTAGGCAGTGCTTGTACCTTGGGTGCGGAATGTTTTGCCGCAGAGGTGGCACTGGAAGGGCTTCTCTCCGGTGTGGGTCCGAAGGTGCATGTTGAGGTTGGCTTTCTGGGTGAAGGCATGCTGGCAGAACTCGCACACGAAGGGGCGCTCGTTCCTGCAGGGACGGGGAGGAAGAACCGCAGCAACAGTTGCGCATGCTGGGCAAAGCCACCCAAGTGCCGCTGCCTCTGGAAACCCGCTCACCGAGGGACAGAGCAGGCCGTCTCTGCGTACCTGTGCTTGGATTTAATGTGCATCTGCAAACCGTTGCGACTGGAGGCCCTGTGGCCACACTCCTCACAGACAAACAGCTTCTCCCCGCGGTGCTTGAATGCCTCGTGGAGGTGCAGCTCTGTCCGAGACAGGAAGCACTTGGAGCACGCAGGGCACTGGAGGAGGAGAGGGCTGGGGTGAGAGAGGTGCCCCTTGCTGGCCAAGAGGCCTCGCGGGTGGCCGGTGCCTCAGAGCCGTCGCTTCCCCGTAACATCCTTTGCGCTCGGGACTCCCTTTCTCTCCAGCTGTTTCTTTCTTTTGTTCTCACTCACAGGGAAGCCCCACTGTCCAAAGAGACTACTTTCCCTAGCCCCACTGATCTTACCGCATGTGGCTTGGGGGCTCCGTGCATCTTGATCAAGTGGCTCTGCAGGTCTTTCTTCTGCATGAACTGCTGGATGCAGGAAGAACACTGAAACACACACGCAAGAGAGCCACAGGTCAGCCTCAGCACTGGTACGGAGGGCTCACAGCCAACCACGGCGCAGGCCTGGGCACAGAAAGGAAACAAACCAACTCTGGGGCATCGTTGAGCGCCTGGCCAGGCAAGCTCGGGTGCAGTGCCTATCCCTTAGGGCAGCCTTCCCCCAAACCTGGCACCCTCCAGATGTTTGGGACCACCACTCCCATCAGCCTCAGCCAGCACAGCTGCCTTATGGCCTCAGAGGGAAGTCTCAAGAGTCAAAGGAGCCCGTAGGAAAAGCTCTTCTCAGGGAGGCCTGTCTGACACCAACCTTGCCGTCATTTTGGTGCTAGGCAAAAGCACTTCTGTTTTCCCAGGCATTTGGACAGCACCAATGATACTGTACTCTTAAATCCGCTTATGAGATTTGTATTGTATTTGGTTGCAACTAGCTTTGAGACTTTTTTTAGGGCGATGTACAAATTGAATAAATCTAAAGCAAAAGGGACTCTCACTCTCTGGGAAGGGGGCACTGAGTTCTGCACACCTTCTTGACTTCCCACCAGCCCCATATGTAACAGAAGTCAAATAAGGCGATACCACTGAAGGAACTGCACCGAAGCGTGCACAACCTGACTGATTCAAAGCAGTGAAGGTGGCTCTTAATGAAGAAACACCACCGCCGGGGAGAAGCCATGATTGTGCTTGGAAAAAATATACTTTCTTAGTACCTTTTATCTTTTTTTCAATGTGTTATGAACTGTTTTGTTGTTTTTAACAAAATAGCGGTATACAAATATTTTTCTAAATAAATAAGCTTTACAATATTGCTAATACAATAGTTCTAATATTATCTCCATATTACAGGCATGGGGGGGGAGGGAGGTTGAGACAGAAGCAAGAGTGTGGTCTGCCTAAAGCCATCTCTGCGTGAGTTCATGGCAGAGGCAAAATTTGAACCCATGACTTCCCAGGTCATCAATCCATGGCAGCCCAGAGTAGCCGCTTGCTGAGTGGAGCACCTGATCTCTCATGAACTTGCAACCGCTGTGGTAAGAAAAAAAGGGGGGAGTGAAACCAGCAGCTCCAGGCCCTCCAACAGAGGCCCGGCCTGCAGGAATCCCGGCCGTGCTGCCAGGAAGGGGCACAAGCAATTCACACACACGAAAAATGGTCTGCTGTTCCTCCCGGAGGTAGCCAGCAACACTGAAGGGCCAGAGAGGCTGACCTTATAGGGCATCTCTCCCGTGTGGGACACCATGTGCACCCGGAGCTCCATCCGCCTCTTAAACATCTCGTGACAGACAGAACAGGTGAAAACCTGGATGGAAAAGGAAGCAGGACGTTTAGGGACCAGGAAGAGGAAAAAGGGGAGAGCCTTGCACAGAGCTGCCACCTCCGAAGAGAGCGAGAGCAGGTCTACATGTTCAAGAAGCGGCTCTCTGGAGACTCTGCGGCTTCAGAAAGCAGGCGGAGGAATCACAGCTGGATCAAAAAGCACCCCCCCCTACGGAAAGCTAATGCGTCAAGGAGAAAACCTCTAGCCTCGCAATCTTTTGCATATGTTAGGCGAGGGAGCATTGTGACACAATCTCCTGCACCTGCGTTTTGAAGTCATGTTGATCAGCTCTCTGGCTGCTCCTAGGAAGTGACGGTTTTGAACAAGGGCAGAAAAACCCATCTGGCTTGGAGAAGGGGAATTATTTTCATTTCTGTTACAACTATTGAGTGACGCAGAACACTTCATAAATATCTCACTATTTTTACAACAACCTTGCACGTTCTTTAGAATGGGTCAGGATGCCCTGGATTTGAACACCTGGACCTACCGACTAGTGTCTCCATGGCCAGTCACTTGAGACAGCACAGCCAGAGGAAAATAAGGTCACATTGCTCTTCTAGGCATATTGACCTACTCCAAGCAGCCCCATTGGTTTCTCCTGGCTAAGCACAGGCATAAAATCCTTGGACTGGCCCCAGTACCCCCACCCCCAAAATCATCCCTATCCTGATGGGCCTTGCGCCGCCATCGCTGTGACCTTGTGTGCCCACAGCTCAGCGCTGACAAACTGAAGCAGAGACGTGTCCACAGCTCCCCGCTGAGCCCATAAGGGTGAGAGGATTTGAGCCTGGGCCTGAGCCAAGCCCTCTCTCCTAGGCACCACCACCCGTCTCCACCGGCCCAGGGCACCTGGGCTGTTCCTTCAGTAGCTGCGTGTGGTCTTGTTTTGAGCTGTAACCCCTCCGCCCCAAATACCTGCTCAGAGCGGTTCATGCAGTTCCTAGCTTCATGCTCCAGTAGGTTTTCCTTCCGGAAATAGCATTTCCCACATTTGGAACATTCAAAGGGCTTCTCTCCAGTGTGTTTCCTGCAGGGAACAGGGACAGAAAAAAAGCAGCAGACTGACTCACAGCAGTCGGGGAGGGGAGGGGAGGCAGTTGCTGTGCCCTGGTCGCTCAAGGGGGCTCACTCTAAACCAGGGGTTGGCAGAAGGTAGATCAAGATCTGCTGGTAGATTTCTGGGTGATCTGCAGTTGCCTGGCAAGGGTTTGTGACTCCCAATTGTTTCATAGCAGCAGACAGACACCCTCCCTTCAATGCTGCTGAAACAAAGGGAGCTTGGGATACCCAGGCGTGGACTTTTGTCTGAGAGGACTGCGCTCAGTTCAGTTCTGCTACTGAAACAAATCCCTCTACTCAGAATGTGCTCAAAGGCGCCACATTCTTGACTTCTAACTGTGTGTCTTTTGCACCCAGCTCTCAAGGTTCTGGCAATGTAGATCTGACAAATCGGAAGTCTGCCCACCCCTGCTCTAAATGGTAGACATGAAGCCAGCAGTGCCTCAAACAATTCACACGCTAGTTCTCGGGGCAAAACCAAGAGCCTATAGTTTTTGGGAACATGGATGCCCTCCCCAGCAGAAGGCACAAGAACTTGCCTGTTGTGTACTTTGAGATAATATTTGCTGAGAAATGACTTGTGGCAGGTGGGGCATTCGACAGTCTCAGTTGTACCTCTGCGGTTTCCGAGCACCCCAACTCCCAGCAGGCTGCTGCTCCTGGCCACCTTAGAACTGCTGGCCTTCCTGGGCAAATGAGCTCTCCTTTTGGTCCTCAGACTCTTCTCCTTCCCAGGAACATAATCCTCATCTTTTTCCTTGTTTCCTCCTCCATCGTCTTCAGCGGCGAGGTCATTTGACCCCAGAACCTCCTGCATTTCCCACTGCAATAAAATAGGGTGGTAACTTCTACACATCTGCCAAAATGTGGCCTCATTTACTACAATAAACAGAATCCTCCATGAGGGCTGGCCACTTGACTCCCCCCGCCAAAAAAAATACTTGGCCATTTATGATCCCAGAGTATCCTGATATTTAGGCTAAGTTCCACCATCTTCAAGAACACACACAACTGAGCTAATATGAGATGGATGGACTGCCCTGCCTCCCCACAAACCCACCATCACCTGAAGAAATGCTTATTATGTTCAGCAGCCTGACAGGCAGCTCTAAATCTTGCAGAGATAAGGTAGGCTGACAGAACAACCAAACCAATTCCACCACAATGCTATATAGAACTACAATTAAGTTTCATCTTTAGGAATACCATTATGGACTCCACAGAGAAGGTCTATCGCAATGGAAGTGGAGGGTGTGTGATGTGTCTGCCACTGATTGCCAGCTCTTATGGCTGACTTATAGCTGTAGGAAAATTTTCTAGCATTTTGTTAAGGTGACCTGGCCTTTGGGGCAAAAAAAAAAAGCCATCTTGAACTTAAAAGTATTCAGACTTTATTTTTTAACAAAGACGCAAGGTCCTAAGCCCACTCCATGAGAGTGTTTGTTACTGTAGCATGTCTCACTCATGGATCTTGGAGCAGGAACATCACCCAGGCCCTGAAATTAGAGCTGTTAGTGATTTCTGAGTTGCTCTTTATGAGTTTGTGCTACACTGGGACAAAGTGCAGTTTTGTTGACATTTGTGATTTTGCAGCGTTGCCTGGATTTGTTGTGCAAGAAAATGTATTGCTTTGGACACAATGACAGGCCTGTTTAGAACTTCTGTTCAAGCTGCGAGCCTGCACCATGCTTCATTGAATTTACTCAGTGCTTTTTTAAAAAAGTTAAACAAAACTAGGATTTTGCACTCAGGCACTTAAATTCTGCATCACAAAAACTGCAACATGTATGAATTGTTGATGTCAGCATAGCTCAAAGAACAAGATGGGATGAATTTCTGACTCATCTATTTAGCGTGTTTTTGTTCTTGCTAAGTATTATTTAAATTAGCAGCTGGAACGACTGCTTCAGTCATCCCAGACTGCTGGAATACTCAGCAATGGTCTACCAAAGACATCCTGATCTGGGAAACTGCCTACATACAAGCACAATACTTGGATTCACTGCAGCACATTACTCTTTGGAGGTGTGGAAACAGACTGGAACATAATCTGCTAGTCTTTCCCAATCCTCACTTAAAATGTACGGATGCAGGACACACTCTTGCCTTGAATCCCTCTGAAAACTGAACATATTTCCCTGAGCTGTCCCAGAATCCTCTGCAAAGTACACCTGTTCTGCAGATATAGAAAAGATTCCCCCAAGGACCCAGGCAGGATCTCCACAGCTCTAAGTTCCTAAACGCTGGAACATGCAGTAATCCCCGATTCAATTCCCCCTTCCTCCCGCACTCGCGAAGACCCAACCCCTGGGGAGGGTCACCATCCATCCTTCCCTGGTCCCCACATAGACTAGCGGCAAACGTGCTCTGCTGCTTTGTCTTCACCAACACTTCTTGCTGCTTTAAGGTGCCTTTATTCTTCAACAGGGACGGGCTACAAAGGCAACCCCTAGTTAGCACATGACTCAACACGCCACCTCATTACTGGCGCCCGCATCCTCGGTGGCTCCTCTTTTCAGTGGCCTTTTTAGTTCCTTACATTCCGGGGTGCTCTTTACTTCACCTGCATTGCTCAGGGCAATTGTTTTGGGAGCCCTTTTCAACCTTCCCAGAAGGAGACAGGGGCTCTCTCTTTGGCCCTGGGCCACTTTGCTCCCCCAGAGGCAGGGGATCGAGCTGGCTTCTTGGACTGAGTCACCGTGGGACACAGCGCCAAGGGCCGGCTCGCCTTGCATATCTTTGGAGTGATCGTGAAGGTTCTTCTCAGGCAAAAGTGGACCATTCCGATCGCCACTATCCAAGCGCCCAGGCTTGAATTCCTGGCACAGCCGGACTGCCTCTGGGATGCAGAGCTCCTTGGCAGCCTCAAGAAGCTTCTCCCAGTTCTCCGAGGTGACTGCCAAGTGCCCTGTATAGAAGAAGTCGAGAAGGAGTGTGAAGATCTCCACAAAGGTCTCTGGCAGGATGATGCTACTGGAGGCTCCATCATACATGCTCTGGAAGAAGGAGCTGCAGCACGCCAGGACACTCCAATGTGCCTTGAACACCAAGCTGCCCACTGCCAGGGTGGCATCACAGTATTGCCCGCTCTCCCGTTGCTTGTTGAGTTCCTGCAGAACACGCACGCTGTGCTGTACAAAGGAGCCCTCCATGGCCTACCGCAAGGGAAAAAGGGAGAGAAACAAAGCAGGTGAGAGGTGGATGAAGATGTGGGGTGTTGAAAAGGAGAGGGGTTGGGGGACTCATCTTCTTGGTGACCAGGTAGGTGTGGGTGCTGGATGTGCATACACTGCTTAATTCTGTAATCAACCACATTAGCTGCTAAGCCACATCTGAAAGATATGGCTCTTTCATACCCAGAGCCAAACAACAACAACAGAAATAGCCACCAGTGACCATCAGCACTTCTTCTCAAAACTTTCAGGCTAAAACCAAAACAAATTCCGTTAAGTGCATTTTCTATCTCATTTGCAGCTATGAAACAGCATCCCCAATGGCAGATGAGCCACCAGCTTGGATGGCTTTAAAAGAAGATTAGACAAATTCATGGAGGACAGGGCTATCAATGGCTACTAGCCATGATGGCTCTGCTCTGCCACCCTAGTCAGAGGCAGCATGCTTCTGAAAACCAGTTGCCGGAAGCCTCAGGAGGGGAGAGCTTGCACTCGGGTCCTGCTTGCGGGCTTCCCCCAGGCACCTGGTTGGCCACTGTGAGAACAGGATGCTGGACTAGATGGGCCACTGGCCTGATCCAGCAGGCTCTTCTTATGAGGACAGCCAAACAGAAATTCTTAGAGTTACTATGACTATTAAATCTCCCTTCTCTCAGGATAATCAGGGGACTTCCAAAATAAAAGGCCTCTGCAGCCCTACGCTGACCATAAGAAGAAAACAAAAGCAATATCTCTGAGCACACGTACTAGGGAGTAAGCCCACTGCTCTCACTGGGTCTTACTTCAGAGTAAAAACACTTTGGACTGACCTGAAGGAAAAAACTAAGGCAGGGCCAGGGAACCTATGGCATGCCAGCTGCTGTTGGACTACAACTCCCATTATCCCTGACCACTAGCCATGTTGGCTACTGGAGCTGATGGGAGCTGGGAGCCCAACCACGGCTGGATGAACCCCCACACATTCCCCAGCCCAAAGACAGGGGTGGGGTTCTTTTGGGGAGGGGGTTAATGACTGAGACAAAAGTTCATTCATTAGATTTATTACGGTCAATTGACCAGCCAGAGAAATTCAGTACAAAAAATACACTAAAACATATTCAAAAACAGTACAAAATAGTACAGGTAAGTTAATTATTTCATGAGGCAATGGATCAATTAGGTCAAAGGTTCCTTACTCATCAGGTCTCTACATGTATCAATGGCTGCTGCGAAAAAATTCGCGACTTTACGGGTTATGGGGGAATTAATATCCGCTAATAGATATTGTGCAAAAAAATTTTTATCTCTGCCTGGAAATTTCTGGAAGAGAGGAATAATAAAATGGCTGCGAAGGCTGGTATAAAACCTGCACTCCAGTAATATGTGTTCTGCTGTCTCAACGGCACCACTGTTGCAAGGGCAGTAACGTTCGGTCCGAGGGATTCTATTAAACCTTCCCTCTAGTAGAGCTGAGGGCAAAACGTCAAATTTGGCCATCGTAAAGGCCTTCCTTAACCTAGGAATAGATAGGTGATAAAGAAATTGAGCAGAAGTGAATGGTTTTAGGGATGGCGAGCTTGCGAACCTAGGGCCGAGACAGGATAGTACATTTTGGAAATCCACATCCAGAATCCTCTGGGTGATGGCTAACAGCGCTTTCGAGCGCCCCAATGATATAACATAAGGGATAGAAAAGCCAAGAGAAGTAAGCTGCAAGGAAAGGGATTTTTTCCATTTGGATTGAAAGTTGTCAATTAATATAAGGGGGGAAAGACCAACTGGCTCAAAAATCAGTTACTGAGACAAAAGGAAAATCTGGGAGGGGGGCTGCTGTCATTTTTTGACAGCTGCTGAAGACCCATTTTTTTATTCAAGCTTTTGTCTCAATTTCTAACCCTGTGTTCTGATCTTTTAAAGGACTTTTAAGGAGGTTATGGCATTTTTTAGTATGTCTTGTATTTGTAAATTTGTTTGGTTTTTTTAAATGTATATTTTGTATTTTTAACTTGTGTAATCCACCTCGGGACTCGCACACCGGGTGAGAGGCAGACAACAAAAATGAATTCATTAAAGTTCACTATTATTATTCATCAAGGCCAAGGGATGATTAGGGCGCACGTTTGCCTTATTTACTAGTCTCAGTTTAGAATCCGGCTGCAGAATATAAAGTGCAAAGAGACGTTTGAGCTACTAAAGTAAGAGCAAGCAGCCAACAGGGAAGGGGGATTATTATTATTAATTATTATTTCACAGCCCCCTCCCCAATTTCTGATGTCCCCCCCACACCGCAATACTGGGGGGCAGAAACTTGGGCAAAGAAACCAGAGGCTGGAGAAAGCAGCACAGACCCCGCCCCCAGTTTCCCCATACCCCCCTTTGAACCCAGCCGGCGCTTTCCCCTTTACCTCAGCTGCCCCTCCTCCCTCCCCGCTTATAGCGCGCACAACCCAGGCGGAAGGGGAGAGAGGAGCCAAAGCGCCGCCATCTTGGACCGATCAGGGACGTCGTGACGTCAACGCGACGGGACAGCGGGAGGAGGACGACATGGTAATTAAGGGGCGAGGCTACCGAAGACGCCCCGCCCTCTCTCTCCAGGGGCTCAAAGCGGCGCTGGCTAAGCGCGCGGGCCTCCGCGTTCTGCAGGCTCTTCGTCACGCGCAACGTCATGCAAAGCACGCAAACAGGCTGAGAGGAAACAGCGAGGTTCGTTCCAGTGTGCAGTAAGGTACATTTTGGGCAGTGCCCCCCCCCCCAAATAGTGCGATGTGAAGTAAGTTTTTGTGCAGGTGAGCACATGGGACTTAATAAGGGGCACAGTAGTTTCCAAAAAAGGAAAGAGATGAGAAAAGAAAAATCGAGAACGAAGTTAAATACTGGCTGCTTCCAAATCTTCATAGCATTCTGTTAATAGGATATTACGGGACTCGACTAGTTCAGGAGTGGACAATGGGATGGCTGCTTGCACAGTAGGAAAAAGAACAAACTCTGGAAAACAGCAACCCCGAAAGGTGCAAAAATTAGGCTAGACGCGTTGGAGCCTGGAGATCTGCAGAAGAGGGACCGCCCTGCAGAGTGGGGCGCTCCTGGCCTGAGTGCAGTGGTGCACCCTCCCCTCTGGACTCAAACTAGGGACCCCCCATGTAACGCAGGAGCGGTGCCACCCATAGAGTGCTCCTCCTCTGCCCCTCCCTCCATCCCCCAACGGCCTGCCTTGCTGTCTGTGGCTGTTGCCCAACCTGGGTCTGCAGCATGGGGGAGCAAGAACTGGGAGCCCCCTCTCTTTTGTCCCGGGCATGACTGATTTCAGCCAGGCATGCAAAAGCTGAGAGTAGCCATTCCCCCCCCCCTCCCAGACTGGCATCTCCTGCTTGAACTTCCCAGCCCACTGGAGGAGGAGGCGGGCAGTGCCTCTGTGTTTCTCTCCCACACCCCCTTGGATCAGGCCACAGGCCAACCAGGTGCCCATTACGGGAAGCCCCCAAGCAGGGCCTGAGCGCGAGAGCAGCTCTCCCCACTTGTGATTCCCAGCAACTGGGATCCAGAGGAGCACCGCCTCCCTCAGTGGAGGGAGAACGCACCCATCGTGGCCAGTAGTCATGAACCGCCTGATCCAGGATCCAGTTCCCGAGATATACACCAAAACGTCAGCGTCCCCGCCCCCCGCGACTGTTCAATCTGTTTTTTAACCGATCTGTATAGCAGCTTTTAGCCAGAGCTTGGAAAAGTTACTTTTTTTAAACTACAGCTCCCATCAGCCCCAGCCAGCATGGCCACTGGATTGGGCTGATGGGAGTTATAGTTCAAAAAAATAACTTTTCCAAGCTCTGGCCTCTAATCCCGCCCTTTCAGGATTGTAGCCAATAAGGGGAGTCAGGCTTGTGATTTGTTGACCCAGGCAGTGCTTAGGCTTCATTACAACGTCAAAATGGTGGTTTTGAGATCTTCAGTTTAAGTAAGAATATGGGTTAAAGTTTTTTTTCTCTTGTGTGTAGCACGCAGTCAGACCCTGGGCTGTTGGAGAGGTCAGTGCTTTGAAAACCTTTCCAATATGAAAACTTTAATCCAATACTTGCTTTTCTGGGAGTAAAAGAATGCTGATCCCATGTACCTGGAGTAAACCCCATTGAATTCATTAGGACTTACTTTTGAGTAGACATGGTTAGGATTGTGCTGTTAATTAATGGGATTTCTGAGTAAACATAACAAAGAATTGTGTTTGTGTTGTAAATCTTTCCCTCCTCCTCCAATCCTATTTTTAAAACAATTAGGCAGTTCTGCAAGACCAACTGGTTTGACAATAAGCTATTATGTGGGGTGTGTGTGTATGGAGTCTTTCCAACAACCCTGTGAGTCTTTCCAACAACCCTTTTTATTGTGCAAGGATATTCTGTCATGCCACATGGAGTGCATAAATCAACGAGGCCAAGTGGATGCCAGCAAAGGAAAGCAAAAGAGGCAAGAAATAAATCACTCAAAACACTAGCTGGATCCATGCTTCAATATGTCAAAAGACCGGATGATGGCCAGGGTTCATCAAAAGACACTGCTCGTCAGTCTCCAATTGAAAAAGCTGATTCTTCTGATGCTAGCATGCATCATAACCATGAGGCATCCGAAGAGCACCTACGTTGCATTGAAAAGTGGAAAACATTGGCAGCAGGACTTAGGCTGCACAAAACCATTGACGCCGAAACTATTGCTTTGATGGAAATGGAGAAGAAAAAGTGGAGGGACATCTTGCACAGATTGCTTGATATCATATTGTTTCTTGCCAAGTAGAATCTGGCATTCTGTGGCCACAAGGAAGATGAATCTTCATTGAATAAAGGGAACTTTCTTGAGATGGTTGAGATGCTTTCAAAATATGATCCAGTGCTGAAAGAGCACCTAATGAGATTAAAGCGGAGCACATGTAAACTTAAAGTATCAGTCTCTTATCTTGCACCAAAAACTCAGAATGAGTTTATAAGTGCCCTGGCAAATCATGTGAAGGAGATGCTTGTCATGGACATAAAGTCTGCGAAGTACTTTGGGATCATGTTCGACAGCACACCTGACATATCACATACTGACCAGATGTCCGAAGTGATCAGATATGTAAAAATCAACAATAGGAAAGTTGAAGTGAAAGAAGTATTTCTAGGATTTTTCCCTTTAAAGGGGAAAAAAACTGCTGACCTCAGTTCTGACATTCTTAAAAATCTGGAAAGTGATGGACTAGACATAATGATGTGCTGCGCTCAAGGTTACGATAATGCTGCCACTATGGCTGGAATCCATGGAGGTGTACAAGCCATCCTTAAGGGAAAGAACAAGAAAGCTATTTTTAATGGATGTGTGGACCGTTCGCTTAACTTGTGCGGTCAGCACTCTTTTGCTGAAAATGCATCGTGTGTGACATTTTTTTGGAACTCTTGAGAGAATGTTTCCTTTCTTTGCTGCTTCCACCCATCGATGGGATGTGTTAACTGACCATACTGGAGTGTCACTGAAAAGGCTATCAACAACACGCTGGAGTGCTCATCATGCTGCAGTTAAGCCGCTTAAAGAAAAGTTTGATAAGTTTGTGGTGGCGATTGAAGCTCTTTGTGATCCACATGAAAATTTGGACACACGAGGTGCAGCACAAGGTCTTTTGCCTGCTGTCTGTGACTTCACTTTTCTGTGCTACCTGTACTTCTGGTGTGATGTACTTCAGGAAGTTAATCTTACACAGCAGTACCTGCAGACTAAGGGCTTAACTCTCGACAAGGTAGTGACAAAGCTAGAGACGCTAAGACTTTTTCTGCACAAGGAGCGCAGTCACCTAGTGGAGCATGCAATTGAACAGGCGCTTTTAAAATCAGACGAATATGGAATTGCAGTAGAGAGAAGAGCCAGGTTCAAGAAGAGGATGGCAGGGGAGCAAGCAAGCGATGCTGGACTCACTCTGCAAGAAGTAAATAAGAGGATGATGCTTGAGTGCATTGATCGCTTTCATTCTGAACTCCAGATCAGATCAAGAGCCATCAAGGAAGTAGCAGCCATATTTGAGGCTGTTCAAGCAAAGAGTCTCATATCTGCCACTGAAGAAGAGTTAAAGGTGTCCATTCCAAAATTGACCACTTTCTATGATGAGGTATCCGAGAGTGAGCTTTTAATAGAAATACCAAGGCTGAGAAGGCACCTGAAAGCAGCAGAGATTGATCTGGAAGAAGCCAAAGATTGGGCAGTATTAGACGTTTTGACATTCATAGCTGAATGGGACTTTGTAGAATCTCTCCCAACCCTTTCACTAAGCCTAAAATTATTTCTGACGATTTGTGTGTCTGTGGCTTCATGTGAGAGGAGCTTTTCAAAGCTGAAACTTATAAAGAACTATTTGCGATCTACCATGGGACAGTCAAGGCTTTCCGATCTTGTGATATTATCAATTGAACGTGAGTTGGCGAAAGGCATTGATTTCGATGAAGTGATTCACAAGTTCGCAACTTTGAAGGCCAGGAAAGGAAAGTTCTGATTTAGTCGAGTTGTTCACTAAGTGCTGAAATGCTTGTGTATTTGTTCCTGTTTGTTTTTTTTTGGTATTATTTCATTTATGAGTATATTTCCACATGCATTTGTCTACAACTTCTACATTATTTGGGCCGTTATTGATTACGCAAACCTAATCCATTAATGTATCTCATGTAACGGTAAAGTTTAATGTTAAAATGAACATAATTTTGATGTAGTTCTTAAACGTTTTTACTTCAAATTCTATTGTTTTCTTACTGAATTTTCACTTTAACCATATGAAATTATGTATAAATGTAAATACATTTAGGCTGTGCGTATGATATTGTAATTTAAAGGTGTAATTTTAATTTTGCTAGTTGTTTATGTCACTACTATTGCCATTACATTCAGTGATATACGGGAATTACGATTTACGAGTAACATTAGTACAAAAAACATTACTAAGGATTCTGTATGGTCTGGTACGGGAGGAGGTCCATGGGGGTGACACCATGAGTTATCGCACCGGGTGACACCAACCCTAGTGACGCCACTGCTGCTCCTCCATGGATGTCTGCAACAACGGACCTAAGATGAGCCCTGAAGCAGCTGGATCAGGCCACGGGGCCCATCTAGTCCTGCATCCTGTTCTTCTCACAGTGGCCAACCAGGCGCCCGTTATGTATGGGGGGGTGCTGTGAGTGGTTGTGATGGGCAGAAGGAGATTCAAGTCAGGGACGGAGCCAGATTTTTTTTGAGGGAGGCTTAGCATGGTGTTGATGATGGGCCTCCCAACAAGGGCTGGGCCCAGCCCAACTGGGACTATAGAAATAAGAAATCAATACATTTATAAATCTACATGGGCTAGGAAACTACATTCTAAGTAACTTAAAACAGCAGGTGGCCATCTTGGATGGGAACTAAGCTCAGCACTTCCTGCTGCTGAAACGCTTCTGGAGGCCCAGCAGGGAGGGCATTGAATTATGGCACAGCTGGCAATCAGGAGCCCTTCCAAGTCCTTGGGATCATCGGCCAGTGCCCGACCTGGCCAGCCACTGGCGCAAGGCCTGCCTGGGGGCTGGCAGAAGGAGGGTTAAGGCTGATTGGTGCATTGGGGCTGATGGATTCGGGATGTTGTGGCATAGTGGAGGGGCCATAACGTATTGGTAGAACACATGCTTTGCATGCAAAAGGTCCCAAATTTAATGGCTGGCCTCTCCAGACTCCCGTTTCAAACCCTGGAAAGCACCTGGCAGTCAGTGAAGACAATACTGAGCTACATGGATCAAGGGTCTCACCGGGGATAAGAAAAGCCCCTCTATTCCTATTTAAATCAGCCATTTTTTTGGCCCATGAGGACCAGGATCTTGCATTGTATGTAGAAGAAGGACCAGCCCTCAGTAGCAGAGCAGTCCCAGGTTCAGCCCCCAGCATTTCCAGATTGGTCTCAGAGAGAGCCTGCTCTGAAGCCCTGGAGAGCCATGGCCAGTCCAGGAAGGCAATGCTAGTTGAGGTGGACCACTGGCCTGGCTCAGTATAAAGCTGCTTCTGCTGTGGTGGGTGGGTGGTGCCGTGAGTTGATTGACTTGCCACATGTGTGGGCATCATTGATGGCGCTGTAGCTGACTGGAGTCAGTCAGTGGAGGTTTGCTCATTTGGGCAAGGGGTCACTCAGGGCTTGGAAAAGTTACTGTTTTAAACTACAAGTCCCATCAGCCCCAGCCACCATAAGAACCTAAGAAGAGCCTGCTGGATCAGGCCAGTGGCCCATCTAGTCCAGCATCCTGTTCTCACAGCGGCCAACCAGGTGCCTGGGGGAAGCCCGCAAGCAGGACCCGAGTGCAAGAACACTCTCCCCTCCTGAGGCTTTTGGCAACTGGTTTTCAGAAGCACGCTGCCTCTGACTAGGGTGGCAGAGCACAGCCATCATGGCTAGTAGCCATTGATAGCCCTGTCCTTCATGAATTTGTCTAATCTTCTTTTAAAGCCATCCAAGCTGGCCACTGGATTGGGCTGATGGGAGCTGTAGTTCAAAAAAGTAACTTTTCCAAACTCTGGGGTCACTGCCCCATTAACCTCAGCCAGCCCCCACCTGCCTGCCTTACTTCCTTCTCACGGGCTCTGGCCCCACCTGCTGTTGGTGTTCCTGCCTTCCACCCTACCGGTCCCAATGGGCACCAACCACCACTAGTGGTGGCACTGACAGTTTCTAGGAGCACTGTCAGCTGTTTTTAATGCAATTTTTGTACTTCCTGGTTGTTTTTCACCTTCCCTGTTGGGCTGATCCTTCAGTGGATATGGTGACCAACCATTCCACCAGCATAGCAGCAATATATATCTCTGTGGTCCCTGCAGAGTGTGAGTTTAGGATTGCTCTGCCCGGGGCTGGGCCAAGTCATTTTGCTGCTTGAAGTGATGGATAACATGGTGCCCCCTCCATGTTCCACATACAGAAGCCGGCTGGACTGGCAGTTTAATCTTAGTTCAACAATGGTGACAGATTAGCATGATCCTAATGGAGGACAGCAGTGGGGCATATTAGGGACCCCGGGGCAAGCCATGTGGCAACAGAGGGGAATGACTAGGGGGCTCCGGAGGAGCAGCTGGGGGCTACTGCTGCTCCCCAGTGTCTGCCACGTGACATCATTCTGCCTAATGGTAGGGTTGGCCCTTGCCCTGCCCTTCACTCCATGTTGGCTGTTTTCACTCCATGTTGGCCCTGGAGTTCTCTTCCGTTGCAGTGTGAGCCACCTTGTGGACTTAGGTTTCTGGGGCCCTACTCCCATTTAGGGATGGGGGAGAAATCTGATTCAGTTTGCATTTGAAAGTGGGCCTCTGCAATTTGCACCTTCTACAACTATATGCAAATCGAAGCCCAGCCATCTTTTCACATAATAAGCGTCTCTTCAGGTGATGGGTACCTAAATGCACATACTAGTGAAAACAGCATACAACATGCATAGTATTAGGGAAATTGCTTTGCAATAAAAAAGTGTACATTAGGTAAATCTGCATGCAAAAGAAGAAACTGAGAGACACCAGAATTGACAGATTCGCCTGCCTCTTCTCTCCCATATTGGCCTTTCCTGGTGTCAGCCGTCCCCCCCCCCCGCTCAGTCTGCCGCATTTATCTTCTTAGTATAACTCTGGATAGACAGCTGGAAGTGTTGGTTGGTATTCAGCTCAGGTCGGAAGACGACGATGTAGGCCTTCGGGGCGAAGTAGCTTCCGAAGATCCCAAAGAGGGTAGAGAGGAGGGTGGTGATGTGAACCGCTGTGAGGTACTTGCCTCTGTAGAGGCCAAGGGTGGTTGAGTACACGGTGAAGGAGGCAAAATAGATGAGGAGGCTGAAGGTGATGCACTTGGCCTCGTTGTAGCTGTTGGGCAGGTCTTTCCCCATATAGCTGATGGTAAAGCAAGCGATGCCCAACAGGCCGTTGTAGATCATCCAGAAAACGGTGTTGCCCTGACTGCACTCCAGGACAATCAGGCTTTCAAAGGCATTGTAGTTCTTGTGGGGGACCGGCGGGCTAGTGCTCACGGAGATGAGGACCAACGTGCTTAGCAGCCCTGCGATGGCTCCAATGAGCAGGCCGGGCCCGTGATACCTCCGCCAGGCCTCGTATAGGCCTGGAGACCTGGAGGCCATCTTGAAGATAATGACGATCTGGGTGGAGCGGGCGGCCATGCAGGAGAGGCAGACGCAGAAGCTAACAGTGTACACCGGCAATCTCACCAGGCAAGAGAGCCTGCCCGGGACCCCGAAGAAGAAATAGAGGCTGGAGCTGGCACAGGCCAGAGAGCCCAGCATGGTGAAGCACATCCAACCCCCGGCCGACCTCACGACAGGTGTGTGAAGGCTCCTCACAAAGACGGCCGCGGTCCCAGCCACCAGCAACAGCAACAGGGTGGTGGCCACCAGCAGGGCCAAAGAGATGTAGTCGTTCCAAGGCAGGAACACAGTTGTGCGGTCAAAGCAGGTCTCGCTTCTGGCTGGAGCCCACTGGTCTGCCCGGCACTTCTGGCAGGTATACACATCTGTGGGATGGGA
Source organism: Rhineura floridana (assembly GCF_030035675.1). Taxonomy (NCBI): domain Eukaryota; kingdom Metazoa; phylum Chordata; class Lepidosauria; order Squamata; family Rhineuridae; genus Rhineura; species Rhineura floridana. Next base: position 13,469,558 of record NC_084497.1, read on the forward strand.
GTGGAAGTCAGCAGAGGGGAGAAGCAGCCACGTTCCCCAACATGAAGGGTGGGTCTCTGGGGGCAAGGCTCTGCTCCCAGCCAGAGAGGAAACTTATTTACAGGAGGTCTCTGTGAGGCACTGGAAGTTACTGGAACCGCCAATCTGGAAGAGGTTCAGAGGAGGGCTACAAAGATGATCAGGGGACTGGAAACAAAGCCTTAGAGGAGAGACTGGAAGAACTGGGCATGTTTAGCCTGGAGAAGAGAAGACTGATAGCACTTTGTCCTTGAAAGGTTGCCACACAGAGCAGAGCCAGGATCTCTTCTCGATCATCCCAGGGTGCAGGACATGGAATAATGGGCTCAAGTTACAGGAAGCCAAATTTTGGCTGAACACCAGGGAAAACTTCCTAACTGTTAGAGCGGTACGACAATGGGACCCATGACCTAGGGAGATGGTGGGCTCTCCAACACTGGATGCCTTCAAGAGGCAGCTGGACAGCCACCTGTCGGAAATGCTTTAAGTTGGATTCCTGCATTGAGCAGGGGGTTGGACTCAATGGCCTTATAGGCTCCTTCCGATTCTATGATTCTTTGACAGATTATGCAAAATGTCTGACTTTTATCCCTTACTCAGTCTGAAACTGCATCAAAGGTGTATCCTTACTTTTTAGGCAAAAAGCAGTATATAAGTTCTGTAATTATCATCACTACATATTAATTGCTAGGCATTGCAAACAGTAAAAAACATTAAAATGTTGAAAGCAAAGATAGGTGGACAAATAGATAGGGAGGTGATGGGCTCTCCAACACTGGAGGCCTTCAAGAGGCAGCTGGACAGCCACCTGTCGGGGATGCTTTAAGTTGGATTCCTGCATTCAGCAGGGGGTTGGACTCGATGGCCTTATGGGCCCCTTCCAATTCTATGATTCTACAAATGTGCAAGCAAAGCTGGATATATTTTCCCCTCTTCTGCAAGACTGGTGACACAACTGGGCCTTAGTGCAATCTATATATTGCAATGCCTCACAGTCTGGGATAGGTGAGGGTTGCACTCTGGCAAGTAAGTGGCTGAGCTCTCCTAATACCATACAGGGCAGGGGTATTATTAGGGGTCCACTAATGGTTTGGATTGGAAAGCAAAAGAGGTTTAATAGTTTGAAAGATGTTTACCGCCCTGGGCTCCTGCTGGGAAGAAGGGCGGGATATAAATCAAATAGTAAATAAATAAATAAATAAATAAAGATGTTTTTAAAGTGAATCTTAAAAAATGTAACATGAGCATCGAGAACTGGGAAGTCTTAGCCCATGAGAGTCCCAGTTGGAGGTCGGCTATTATCAAAGGTGCTATGGACTTTGAAGAAGCACGAGTACAGGGCGAAAGGGACAAACAAGCTAAGCGGAAGGCACGTCAAGCAAATCCTCATCATGACCATCTTCCATCTGGAAACCTTTGTCCTCACTGTGGGAGGCTGTGTGGATCCAGAATTGGCCTCCACAGTCACTTACAGACCCACCGTTAAAGACCTTATCTTGGAAGACAATCTTACTCGGCCACGAGTGATCGCCAGTGAATGAAAATGAATGTATTAGGGCAGCCTTTCCCAACTAGTGGGCCTCCAGATGTTGTTGGACCACAACTCCCATCAGCCTCAGCCAGCATTGCCAATGGTCAGGAAAGATGGAAATTGTGGTCCAAGAACATCTGGTGGCCTACTAGTTGGGAAAGGCTGTATTAGGGGGTCTTTTGCACCTATTCCCAGATCTCTCTCTCTCTCTCTCTCTCCCTCTCGCTCTCTTCAAAAATTACTTTTCTTACAGGGTGACTGGGCATGCTGCACAAGGCATCCTCCCACCATCTTAATTTGCATGTATACATATACATTGACTTATGCACGTAGGAGTATAGAAGGAAAGGAGGAGACAGCCTAAGAAAAGAGAAATGCTCAGAGAAGGGGAGAGGATCTCAGAGCCGGGGAAGAGAGCAGAGAGGTGCCTCATGTGGGCTGGAGCTGTGGAGGAATGTTGAACTTCACATCCCAATTTCCATTAATCAGCCAAACATTGCTGGAGCTCTCCCCCCATCCCAGTTTCTTATAATGAGCTTGTGAGTTGCAGGTATTGCCCCTTCCAGATGCCTTGAGATTTTGTCAGCTGAGGACACTAGAATAAGCCAGGCTGAAAGCCAGGCCTGCAATGCACCTGGTTAAAGAAATCTGAGAGCCCAACCCCATGCATGCCTACTCGGAAGTAAGTTCTGTTGAATGCAGTGACGCTTAATCTCAAATAAATGGGTTAGAATTGGAGCCGTAGGCTGTGTACACACTACCAGCTTAAAACACAGCTAAATTGTCAATTTTCCTCAATTTAGATAGATAGATAGACACCTTGGGGAAATTAAAATTGTGGATAGCATCTTATCAACAACGTTTTTTTTAAAAAAACTGGATTTTTTTAAAAGAGGAACAGTTAAGGGGAAGGGTCTGGAGATCTTGGTGTCATTGCAAAAGGGCCCTTGACTGCATCCTTACTACAAGATACAGAGGTGGTGGTGAAAGTGAAGGAGCAGCCTTTGTCTCTGCCACTGTCACCCTCCCAGCTGCTGGGATCAGTGAACCCTCCCTGGCCCCAGGACATTTCCATGCCGCTCTCTGTCCTTCTGAGGCCTTTCCTGTTCCTGGCCAAGCCTTCGGCTCAGAGGGTGCAGGTGTGTGACCACAATCCCCGGGCTGAAACCACAAAGCTCAGGAACACCAACCAAGTGTGGGGGCGAGGGCTCATGATGCAGTGAGATGCTGGCAGGCAGCGAGGCCTGGAGAATTCCAGAAGACCAAGGAAACTGGGGGGGGGATGCCAATGGGGTCTGAGTGGTGGGGGCAACTGCTCCCTCCCAAACCCAACCCCCTTGAACAGAGCAAAAGCTTCCGTTCATGTCTATGGAAAACTTGGGAAGACTTGCGTGGAGAAATCTAGAGTTGTAGCCAACTGAATTTTACTCAGAGTAGACCTATTGAAATTAATGGACCTAAGTGGGTCATGTCTAGTAACTTCAATGGGTCTACTCTGAGTAGGACTAGCACTGGCTACAACCCATAATTTCTCCCTCACCCTCTGTCATTTTATTGCTGGTTCCTCCATGGTTTATCCTTCCTTCCTTGTATGGAGTGACGAAAAAGAGGTACAGTTGATCGTTTTAAAGCATTATTTGACATTTCCATGCCATCCTTCCTCCATAAAATCTCAAGGGAATTATGAGGTTTCCTTCCTCCTCCCCTTTTATCCTCACAACAACCCTGTGTGGTAGGTTAGGCTGAGAGAGAGTGGCTAGCCCCATGTCTTCCAGTTCTTCCGGCTTCATGGCTGGGTTGAGATTTGAACCCAGGTCTCTCCTGTCCTAGTCCAGGATCATAACCACGACTACATCACACTAGATCTCAGGGAAGAAAGACAACACTCCCAACCCTGAGCCCCTCCCTCTAAAGCAAGATACTTGGAGAGGGCAAGCTGTGACAAAATTAAGTTTCACCATGTGCAGTAACGTATCTTGGACTATCCCTGTTTCAACTAGGAATGGGTGGATCGATCTATTTTCAGGTAGTATAAATTTCCTATGTCTTTATTCATGTCTGTTTCTTTCCAATTATGCATTAAGCTGTGATTTTTTTAAAAAAAACTGTACCAAAAAACCATATTTAAATACATATTTTATCTCAATGTGTGCATGTCTAAATATATTTTATTCTAAAATTGTTTTTAAATGCATTTTGGTACCTTTTTTGAAGCAAGAACTGTATTCCAAACTTTGGAAAAGGGCAAACTCTGCAAGATAATTTTGCTCTTATCCATGTACTGGCCCAGAAGGTGCCAATTAGGTCAGTTTGCTTAAAAATTCAGGCAAAACAAAACTGACTTTCCCCAGAGAATACCGGGAATAGTGGTTTTCCCATCACAGAGCTACAAATCCCAGCACCTTTAACAAACTACACTTCCCAGGATTCTTGAAAGCAACCTTGGCATGGAAGAGGATCTGCATCTTCAAATTCAGCCACCATACCCAGGAAGGGAAATGGGTTTGAGGGATGGCAAGCAGAAGAGTGATTGCTTGGCTCCTCTTATGCTAGGGCTGCCTTGGTCCTGCTCTGCCTGCAGATGATTCACTCACCACTTTTGTTCAAGAAGGTTCCTGGAGAACAGCCCACGCAGTGGAAACAGCACCGATGCATCCCCTGCTGCACCTTTTGCTCCCCCACTTCGCATTCCTTGGAACACACGGAGACAGGGACCTGGGGAGGAGGTGTGCGAATGTCAAGCAGCGTGGCTGGATCCAAAATGCCCACGTCCACCACTCCTATGATGATCCAACCCTGGGTTAGAATGGGTTGTGCCAACTCCCTTTTATCTGGTGAGGGAAGTTCCAGACAGGTTGACATCTCAAGTGGCTAGACCTCAAACAATAAGGATTTCCCCTCAGCAGCCCTGACGCGTCTCCTTACCTGGTTAGCCTCTGTGTGCCACAAGAGCTTGTCCTCACTGATGCTCAGGCAGTCTGGATTCCGGTCGAAGGAGCCAACGACTGTGTAGTCCCAGTCCTCCCCTGCCCACTTCCACAGGACCAGGTTGTAGCCTGCCAAGGGGTCCCCGTTGGTGTCAAAATAGACCTGGCTGTGCTTCAGGCTGAAGTTCACTCTTTTCACTTCCTTCAGGAGCTGCAGCACACACACACAGAGAGAGAGCAGTCTGAGACCCAGGTATAGGGACAAGTCCAGCCTGGTGCCCTCCAGATGTTTTGGACTACAACTCCCATCTGCCCTGGTGTAACATCTGGCCAGGTGAGGAATTCTGGAGAAGTCAGAAGGCTGCCACATTTTTGTGATTTTTTGCTGCTGCTGTTGAATAAAACTATGGAATTTGGAATTGTTTCCAGAGTTCCCCTGGGGAATAACTGCTAAACTGATTTTAAGCCTGTGGCATAGATATGCCCCACATGGCCCCCATGTGTTGACTGGGGTGGAGGCTTAAAACCAAATGAATGGGGCCTTGCTTTGCTGTAAGACCTCCCCCACATTAGCTGAACCAAATGGTCCCATTCTTAGGGTGGTCTCTGCCTTTTCTTTGATTCGGAAAACCCCACTCAGATTCTACAAACCCTTGCACAACACCAGTCATGAATTCTTCAATCAGGAAAAAAAAAAAGTGAGCACAGCACAAGGGTGGGGAACATTTGTTGCCCTCTCTCCGATTCCCATCCTCCCAGACCTTTGACTGTCTGTGCTGCTGGAAGCTGCAGTCGAACAGGCTCTCCCATCCCAAGCTTAAAGGCGTCCCCCCCCCCCAGTTAAAATCCGGAGCGCTTCCTTTTTGAACCTGACCTTCTTCCTGCCTGCCCCTGCGTAGACCAGTACAGGCTACTCAGATCACCTGGGGAAATTCTACTTGTGGCATCGCTTCGTACAGAATGTAATAGGATAGTGACCCATCCGTTGCTTCAGATGTCTGGTGAAAGCATATGTTTTCACCCAGGATTCTGTGACCCATAATACTGGAGCCTGATTTATGGGTTTGGATCCCCTGAATCTCTGCTTGATTTGCTTTTATGTGCTATTGCTTTATTTGTGTTAGGTTGTATTTTTGTTTTAATGTGTGTTGTCTTTAGTATACTGCTTAGAGATTTTTGTTACAATATTAAGCGGTTTAGAAATGCCTTTGAATAAATAAACAAAATAAGGTATGATGTGTTGGACTGCCTCATTTCTTCCCTCTTTGCTTTTAACAAAATTAACAAATTGCAAGCCAATGAAAGACTTTTAAATCCCAGCAATGTAGGAGAGAGAGTTGGATACAACTTGATTGGGTAGATCGATAGAGGTAGAGCTAGGGGGGAGCTTTTTTAGTTGACTAATTATCTGCCTTTTGACTGATTAGATAACTAGCCAATTCACAGAATCATAGGCTTCGAAAGGACCTCAAAGGTCATCCCATCCAACCCTCGGCCAATGCAGGGAATCTGCTCCTATCGTAGCCCAGATAGCAGCCCTCCAGCCTCTGTTTAAAAACCTCTAACATTATAATAAATGTGCAAAGATTTAAAACCTTGACATAAGTTCCATTTTGAGTTTATTTCAGGAAAGGAAAGGTGCTGAGCCTGACATAGATTTGATGAATAAGCTCCTGCTCACTGCTAAGCCGTCTTTAATATTTTATTTCATCTTCCTTGCTATTGTAGTAACACAGCAGAACAAACTCCAAAATAAGCAAGTGTGCCCTTAAAACTGGACCCCTATCAATGGATCAACGTTTAAATTGATAGATCTATTGCTACAACTGCTTACAGCTTGCAACCCATTACCCAACTCACCCGACTCCTGCGGGCTAGGAGCTTGTACCTGGGCAATGGCATGTGATCAGGGCCATTCACATCTCCTGTCTATTTCAGCTGCTCATGGTTAAATCAACTGTGTGCCCTTACTTGGTTGAGACTAGAGATGTGAAGGCCCCAGGAAAAAACAGAAAAGTTCAGGGAAAAAGGTGTTTTTTTCATTCCCCCCCCCATTTTTTCTGGGGGGAATAATGAAAAATGGGGGAAATGGAAATAACTTGCTTCCCCCACTTTTTAGCTTTTGAGCCTTCACTTCCCTGTTTGTACTGCCTTCAAGTCAATTCTGACTTATGGCGACCCTGTGAAGAGGGTTTTCATGAGGCTGAGAGGCAGTGACTGGTTCAAGGTCACCCGGTGAGCTTCATGGCTGTGTGGGGATTTGAACCCTGGTCTCCCAGACCTTAACCGCTACACCACACTGGCTCTTCCCTTGTTGGGACTAAATCTTGCTGAGCTCAGCAAGGCTTACATTTGAGTTATAATCAGATGGTGAAAATGCTTGCCTCTTCCAGCAAAGATGGTTACTCTGCCTTCCTGTTTCAGGTTGAATTCTGGCTAACAAGGACATTGCCAGGTACTTAAAGGACTTGGGGTACAGCACAGGACTGTGACACAAATTTGCATAACATTTACATATGCTAATTTATGTGCCGTATGGGGCTGCGGTCAGCTTGCCCTGTGCCCAGCCACCCCATAAGTAGAAAAAAGGGGGGAAAGGGCAAGAGATCCAGGGCAAAAGACTTTGGGGGTGTGGGGTGGCTCAAGTACCCTGGGTCCCACTCTAACAACTCTCCTGCTGGCCATCTTAGCATGCTCAACTAGAGAGATGGTGCAGCATCCTTGTTTAGACTGTGAGTCTTCACCATTCACAAATCGTCACCATTATTCTGATTTTGTTTTGCATCTTGGAATCTCAGGAAAGCTTCCAGCAGGGGGTGGGCAGCGCAGTGGGCTACACCTCTCATCACCCTTGACCACTGGGCCATGCTGGCTGGGGCTGATGGGAATAGTATCTGGAGGGCCACAGCTTGGCCTGGAGCGATCTGTTTTTTCCATGGAGACCCCAGCAGGAACGCCGTTTGGCACCCTCCCTGACAGAAGGGGGGGGAGAGAGAGAGGTCCACCTGCCACGGGTAGACGGTGCCCTTGTGGCACACACCAGTCTGGCAGCCCAGCAGGTGATGCAGGCTGTGCGCCACACTATACACAGCCGAGTACACACTGAAAGCGCCCTGTGTGTCGTATGGTGACGGCTCCTGCCTGTCAAGCGGCCTGCGGAACCCGGAACGTAGCTGGCTGCACGGCTGCCTGCAATCCAGGCAGGAGGTGGAGCCGTCCCGGTGCTCCAGGTGGGCACCTGCTTTCTCTGACCCTGCAAAAGCTGCTTCAAACTCCTTCATTCCCAAGAGGTGTGTCTGCTTGATTGCTATCCCGATGACTGTGCCGATGCCACGAATGCCGTGGATCTGCCAGATTTCTGTGGCCAGCGACCAATCCTCAGTGCCTAGCCACACCTTCCCAGTCACGTTCTGTCGAACAACCTCCTGGAAGAAAGGGAGAGCATTGCGTTTGTTGGCGAAGACGATAACCACTTTGGCAGTAGAGTCAACCACGTCCAGCACAGTTTTTGCCAGCTCGGTGCTGCCAACATTCTTGTTGGTAGGAATGATTCCCTGGTAGGCAAAGCAGATCTCTCTCCTGGTGGCAGCTTCATGCAGCATCTGCAGGCCCTGGCGTCCGTAGTCATTGTCACTGCCCACCACGGCCACCCAGATCCACTTGAAAGTCTCCAGCAAGCGTACCATGGCGTCCACCTGCAGGCAGTCACTGGGGATGGTGCGCAGGAAGGAGGGGAAGATATGCTTATTGCTAAGTGTCGGACTGGAGGCTTCGTAGCTGACCTGGAAGAGAGGCAACAAGGCAGGAAGGAGAAGGCATGGAAGCAGCAGTACTCGATGGAGATCAGCCCCCTCCATTTTGTCAAATTCCAACTCTCAACAGCCCCAGTACCCCCCACCATGGCCATCGGAGATTGTGGGAGGTAGAGTCCAGCGACATCTGGAAGACCACAGGCTCCCCTGCCCCGATGCATGTGGAGGAAGAAATTGGGTGCAGAGATGAAAGCGGAGTATCCTCTAGCAACATCACTGATCATCACAGAGTCACAGGCCGGATGCATCTTCTTGCTAGGAGCACACCAGCCACGTTGAGCTCCTCTTGACATCTTTATCCTCAGACCAAAGACCCTGCTGCCTAGGTGTTCCCTCCCATGCACACACACACTCCCCAGCATTCCACTCTGCTGAAGGCTCTCCTCTGCCTCATCTATGCTTTCATGGACATGATCCACCAGGAAGCTCTTCCAAGTACAACTTCCCGTGGGTTGCCATGCCTTTACTTTGCAATAGCCTCACCTCCACTAACAAAGAGGCTATGTATTTACTTTGGTGAAAGGTATACTAGTTGTGCAACGTGTTGTTGACAGTTTAAAACCAGAACCAACAGGATCCCAAATGGCAGTCTGGTCTGGAGTCAGCCCCTAACATCTTAGGGAAGCTGCTGATGCCAGTTTTGGCCTGCCACCCTGCCGCCACCCTCGTTTTTTCCCCTGGGGCTGCACTCAGCTACCCAGCTGAATGGCAGAACAGGTAAGGCCAGGTGAGGACGTCAGGGCCAGAGGGCAGCAGAGGAGATGGCTCCCACCTGGGGACACTTTGCCCAGGAGCCTCCCAAACCTTGCTTTGGGACTGCAGAAGGGAAGAATGCCCCCCTGGCCCCATCAGCCAGGGGACAAAGGGCTGGTGGGTTAGGAGTTGTCTCTGTTGCATGCTGCCTTAAGGATTATTTGGCCGAAAGGCAGGATAAAAATCTTAAAATCTTTAACAACAATAATAATGCAGTCATGAATGTGCATGTACAACAGGAGTGGTTGACCTGTGGTCCTCCAGACGTCGTTGGCCTAAACTCCCATCATCCCATGCTGGCTGTGGCTGATGGGGAACTAGAATCTAGCAACATCTGGAGGGCGCCCATTTGGGGAAGGCTGCTCAATCCACTCGCTCTTGCTGGCCCCTCTTCTTACTGGTCTCCCATTCTCCAGCCCAGAATGGACTGCCTGGGAGTAACTCTGCCCTGGATATGAAGACTGGGAACTCCCTTCTACCCAAGTCAGACCGTTGATTCACCTAGCGTAGTATGGCCTGGCCTGGCCGGGAGAAATTCTCCAGGGCAGCCTTCCCCATACCCATGGCCCTCTAGATCCCAACTCCCATCATCCCTAGGCCTGGCCATGCTGGCTGGGCAGTGGTGGCTTCATGTCAGCACCTTGGCCAGCTCCTGGAGAGTTCAGACTAAAACCCAGTGGATTCCACTGCCCCACTGACAAGTAGCCACCAGCCTCCAGCGTGGCTGGGGCTGATGGGAGCTGTACTCCACAGCTGGAGAAGGCACCTCTAACCCCTCAAGTCCCACTATTTTGTGGCCTTACCTGTGGCATACGGAAGATGCCCAGCAGACTGGCTGTCATGATAGCGTTCTCACTGGTGTCTGGTCCAATTGCAGCCACGGCCTTGGGCACATAGAAGGTGTAGTTGGCAGCCACCGTCAGGTAGCGATTACTGCAACAGCCATCTCCACCCTGGGACAGGAGGCTCAGCGTGGCGTAGATGGTGGCCGACAGACAGCAGGTGTCGTAGATCTCATACCCCAGTGTGACATTGGGCAAGAGGCTACTAGAGTTACTGATTTCCTCCACCGCAAACCGCATTGCCTGGACGAGGTGGTAGCTGTGGTGACTCGCGTTGTACATACTGCAGAAACGATGAAAAGCCACCGTGGGACGTGGAACTGAAGAATCCCAAGTGGGACACAAAGAAATACTGCATTCTGGAGTGCCCCTGTTCAGTGCCTTCTCCAAGCCTTGGAGATGGTGGGGATTGAACCTGGGACCTTCTGCATGCAAGTCAGATGCTCTGCCACTGAGCTATGGCGTTTCTTGTGGATGGGTGTTGTTGTTTTGATTACAAAATCAATGGCACTCACACCCAAAGATCGGAGCTATAGATTCATTTAGTCAGCTTTGGAGAAAGTGATTTTTCCTCCTCATCCTCTCTCATAATACTATAATTTCAGGTCTCCCAATGAAGCTGGGGGGGGTTAGGAGATTAATCACAGATATGTTGCCACACATTGTATAACTAAGTTATGGTACTCACTGACGCAAAATATGGTGATGGATGATGGCTGGGATTAGACAAATTCATGGAAGGGGCAAGGTCTATCAGTGGCTGTAAGACATGATGGCAGTATGGAACCTTCCATGTTCAGAATGGGCATTGCCCTGGGCACCAGTTGCTATAGGGAAGGAAAGGCAGAGGGCTTGAAGGCTTCCCGGTGGCATTTGGTCGGTCACTGTGCCAAACAGGAAGGTGGACCTTTGATGTGGCACAGCATAGCTCTTCTTATGCCTTTTCAGCTAAATTGCCACTCAAAGTGATGTTCAATTAAAAAAAACCTAATAAAAGTTAGAAATGAGTAAAATATCAAAACTGATTAACCATAGTTTTTAAAAATAACTAGTTGCAAATCAGTAGGATGTCTGTCCATTGCCAGTGAATACCTGGGGCGAGGAAGGAACTGTCTTAAAATGGCCATGAAAAGCACATAGGAAGGGCCCCATCCTTGTCTCCACAGAAAAGGAGGTCCAGAGGATGTGCGCCACCACCACAGACGAGGCCCCGTTGCCCATGATCTTCTCTATGATCACGCAGGATGGTGGGATAGCAGATAGAGCCTCACTTGAAGATGCAAGGGTGTACATTGAAGTTGTTCCTTCAAGCACTTGACACATTAAAGTCACTTTCATATTTCCCATTCTACACCATTATTTGCCCTTTTGCCAGGATAAAATATAGCGCACACAGACCACGTTTCCCAAACAAATATTACACCATCCTCAGCATTACCAGCTCCTGTCACTTACCTCTCACAAATGTCAACCTCTGGCTTAGTTTTCTGGCTTTTGGTAATGTTGCTACGGTGAATTGGGAACAACCCTGCAATAGTATAATCTCCATCCAACCTCAGGGTAGAAGAAAGCTCCTCCGTCCGGCCATAGCAGGGGCAACAACATATGCCCAAGAGCAGCAGGTATGAAGAGGATGGGGAAGAGGGACCCATCCTGAATAGGTCTGGAGAAATCACTGTCACAGCCACAAGGATGCTCTGCTTTTGGGGAGGAGAGATACTGATGTCAGCGTCCCTGAATCATCTGGGATTATTTACATACCCTTGCACACCTGCAAAATGCCTCTGAGACAAGGTGAACACACAGGAAATAGCACATGATGCCTTCCTGGAGAGGAGAGGCACCAGGATGCAAGTAGAAAGCCAAACAAATTGTGGGGTTTAATTTTCCTAACATATTCTCCTGGCTCCTTGTGGATTTCTGGAACAAAATAATATCCTATACAGATTTGCAATATGTCCACCCGTGTGTTGGTGTTGACTGCACCATGCAGGAATGGATGCACTAGGGACCTGTGCAAGTCTCTCTAATCCTCCATTGCAAAAAACCCCAAACACCCACAATTAATATATCACGAGACAGAGAGAGGGAAATGAAAGAGTGGCAGGGAAAAGAGTATTCCCAAGGTAGCGGGGAAAATATGGGACAGTATTTTGATGATGATAGTTTGTTATGTAGAGTTTCAAATGGTACGTTTGGATACAATAATTTTTAAACATTTTATTTTATTCAGGACAAATATTCATGGAAAAGAACAAAATTGGATTAAAAGGACCAAACACTACTAGGGAAAGTGCAATAATTTTCATTCCTCTGCACGTTTCCATTATGTGTAAATGCTGTGACACTTTTCTTCCTTCCTTATAAAAACAGCATTGGGGAAGGAGGCAATGTTCAGCAGGGAAGTTGAATGAACTTGGCTCATCTGACATCGTTTTCCTCTACTTAAGTAAACTTCCTTTCTGCTCACATTCACACACACATGTTGAAGCCCATGGAGTGGAGAAGCCCTGAGTGTGGGATCAGTTTGGAGCAGAGAAACAGTAAGAGGGACAAGGGTTAAGGCTTACCCACCCTTTCTTTCCACAATCTGTGCTCAAAATAATCCTCTCCCCAAAGCTGTTTCTTTCATTTTCTCTGTAAAAGGCACTGTTGCTTTGTCAACAGAATGGGAAATCTAGTTTAACTAATAAGCCCGATCAATGTGTGGCCTTGTCATTTAGCAGGTTAAAGAATGAAGCTCAGAGTCCAGGAAGAGGGTTTAGTGCTTCACTAGGGCAAGGCCATGAAAGGAGACCCACAAACACTTATAATAAATAAATGCATAATCAATAGTTACTTGAAAGAATGTCCAGTCTGAGTCTAGTTTCTTTGGGGGGGATGATGCATGTGGCCACCCCAAAAAGGAAGCTGACCATATCTTCAAATCCTTTGTCATTATTGAGGAGACTCTAAATAATGATTAGGTAGAGGTGTTGCCAGATTTCATTAGCATTTTATTCCTGAGTAATATAATGTAGTTTACAAGCAGGGCTGTTTCCTCCAGGGAGTCCACAGCCCTGGGAAGTCAGTAGAGTGAAAAACGTGAGCTGCACTGGCAATAAAGTTGATGTTGTGTTAGATACAGGCATTCATTTTGACCTAGCCTCAGCTTAATAGCAGCCAGATTTTAAAATAAATAAGTTTTATTTAGACCAGTCTTTGGCCTGTAAGCTGATGTGTAATTATGCTGCAATTGGTTTTAATTGGTGGGTTTGTTTTACTGATTTTAGTGATGTTTTACATTTTTGTTTTTACAGCTGGATCTAGGAAATCAAAAACAGGTCCTCTGAAATTCACAAGACTTTTACATACTGCCAAAACCAGTACTTTGTTTTGTGTGTGACAGTACTCACCAGTATGGAGTACAGTCACCTCTTTTTTTGCTGCCCATGGCAAGCATTTTGTGCTGGTGGTACCCACAGTACTTTTATCAAGATATGAGTACCAGCCAAGAAAAGCATTGGCCGAAACCATCATCAGACCACAGATCACATCTGTCTTGAGGCTGGACAGTAAAAGTCAAGAATCTGGCACTTTGGGGGGCCAGCACGAGGCAAAAATAAAATTGATCTGATGGATTCACATGATTTTGACATGGTATTTTCCTGAAATCACCATCAAAACACAAAAAAATATTTTTGAGCATGGACCGAACCATAAAAATTAAGGATCTCGATTTTGACAGTGATGTCATGGAGCAAAAATGTGGATCTGAGCCATGGATCCTATGTTTTTGAGGAGATCCCTACAAAAACACTTTCAAATCACAGGCTACATCCGTGTATTTTTGTGCATAGTCCAAACCATAAAAACCACAGACCTTGTACTTCCCAGAATGGAGATTTGGGGGAGATCCCCTGCGAAAAGCATGCAAATTCAAGCAGGATCCGTTTTGTATTTCCTGGATCCAACTTTTTACTTTGCATTTGATTTGTTGTTGTTATGCCACCCTTCTATAGCCTGCCACCAACCTTCTTATGAACCACAACGGGACTTAAACTTATATGCAGGGTATAAATGTAAATGTACTGCCTTCAAGTTGATTCCGACTTATGGCAACCCTATGAATAGGGCTTATAGTCAATGGTCCATGAGGCAGTTTTGCCAGCTGGAAGGTACAGTGCCGGAATTCTTACAGAACCTTAAAGGGGCAAGAGCCTCTTATTTTTGACATAAACTTAACCTTTCCCTCACCTGGGGTGCTTGCTCAACACCAGGAACATTATTCTGTACAATGTGTTGTTGTTATGTGCCTTCAAGTTGATTTCGACTTATGGCGACCCTACGAATCAGAGACCTCCAATAGCATCTGTCGTGAACCACCCTGTTCAGATCTTGTAAGTTCAGGTCTGTGGCTTCCTATATGGAATCAATCCATCTCTTGCTTGGCCTTCCTCTTCTTCTCCTTTCTGTTTTTCCCGGCATTATTGTCTTTTCTAATGAATCATGTCTTCTCATGATGTGTCCAAAGTATGATAACCTCAGTTTCATCATTTTAGCTTCTTGTGATAGTTCTGGATTATTTTGTTCTGACAGACACCCAATTATTTGCCTTTTTATTTATTTATTTATTTTATTTCATTTCTAAACCGCCCAGCTCTCTGGGCGGTGTACAAAACAAGATTAAAATACAATATTAGAATAAAATCAGTAACAAATAACAACAAAATTAAACTAAAACATTAAACATAAAACATTGAACATTAAAACATTAAAATGCCTGGGAGTATAGCCAGGTCTTAACCTGGCGCCTAAAAGAAAATACCGTAGGCGCCAGGCGTATCTCCTCAGGTAAGCTGTTCCACAATTCGGGGGCCGCCACAGAAAAGGCCCTAGATCTAGTAACAGTCCTCCGGCCATCCTGGTGAGTTGGTACCCGGAGGAGGGCCTTAGATACTGAACGAAGTGAACGGGTAGGTTCATAGCGGGAGAGGCGTTCCACAAGGTATTGTGGTCCCACACTGTGTAAGGCTTTATAGGTCAAAACCAGCCCCTTGAATCTGGCTCGGAAACAAATAGGTAGCCAGTGCAAGCGAGCCAGGACAGGTGTTATATGCGCGGACCGATTGGTCCTTGTCAACAACCTGGCTGCCGCATTTTGCACCAGCTGAAGTTTCCGAACGGTCTTCAAGGGCAGCCCTACGTAGAGCACATTACAGTAATCCAGTCTAGAAGTTTTTCGCAGTCCATGGTATGAGCTGCATTTGATTATTGTGCTTTAAAAAAAAAAGTTTTTATTGTGTTCTCCTGTTAGCCGCCTTGAGCACCTTTGTAGGAAAGCGGCGTGTACAGTTAACAAACAAAAGCAAGCCACAGTCGTCGTGGCACCTTGGATTCAATCTACCTAGACTAAGGAGGCTTCTCTACTTCTGCTCTAAATGAGATTTTTTAAAAAAGTCTATTGAACCCGGAAATCCAAGCGATGCATCCCTCTACCTTTCTCCCCCCGGAGGATTCTATGCGCCTCCACGGCCTAACGTCGGTCCCGTCTCGCGATGTTTCGGGGCGGGAGTCTCGTGAGAGGCCCGTCAAGGTGCGCATGCGCGTGAGCGAGCGGTCGCTGTGGAGGCGAGGGCCGCCGCTGATGGCGAGCCGCCGCTTTTCCCCGGCTGGCTTCCTCAGGCGGCAGCGGTGCCGGCGCCAACGACGCCAGCGGCGGCGGGCGGCGGCGGCCCTGCGGCTCCAGCCTTTCCCGCTGGCGAAGGAGCCCTCCAAGGCCGGCGCCCCGAGACGCTGCTCCGACGGGCTCTGCCCCGCGCTGCCGGCGCCGCAGGAATCCTCGGCCGGGAGGGCGGTGACGGCAGCGGAGGTCAAGGAAGGCGGCGCCGTGCTGCTTTTGCCTCGGGGCCAGGTGAGCCCGCGGGCGGGCGTGGCCTCCGCCTCACGGGGCGCAGAGGGACGCCTCTTGGGGGTGTGGCCGGCCGTGCAAATGAGGAGCGTGGCTTCTGTACGTCTTGACATTTTCCAGGCACGCGGTACCGGTGAATTTAATACATAATAACTAGAATAATAAGGAGGAGAAAGGGCTGGGCAGAATAGAGAGATAGGCATGGGGGTGTCAGGATCAGATTCTTTTGGGGGGGAGGGATAACAGTGGAAAATCTGCCATTTAGTTGTGGTTTTCAAGCTGTTCTTGGATCCTTATAGAGACCCTGAGTGCTGCTTCTTCTGACAGATGCCATCATAAAAGAGCAGAGAACAGTTTCTGATACCTTCCTTCTACATTTTCCCCACAAGTACTATGATTGGAAGTAGAAAGGAGATCCCTGGTAAAGTGAATCCCTGGTTGGAAGCTAGAGGTGTCAATCACAGAACTACATGTTCTCTGCTTGGCATTTTTCCATTTATGGGGAGCTTGGAGATACTTGGTGAAGGTACAAAAATGTATTAAATTGGCCAGAAAAGTAGAAATGTCCTCCCAAAGAGGTTCAAAACCTTAGAGCCAGCCCACTTTGCCCTGGACCACTTCAAACCCAGTTCACCTTCACTTTTAAGGCACTGCAGTTATCTTGGATGCAGAGGCATTTGCCTCAGACGTGCACCTCATGTGAGGCTTTTGTGCAGCTCCTGTGCACCTGTGAATCTCCCCCTTCCTGGAGAGTGGTTGCTCTATTTTGTTCAGAATTTTGCTGAATGCTTCCAAACAGCCTTCAGTAGCTGCTTCATGTGGAGTGCATTGGGGTCAGTGTAGCTTTGATGTATGAATAATAATACATAATATTAGTCCACATCAGACCTGCTGTCCTTTCCAGAAGCACACTGAAGAACAAGTAGACTTTGGCAAACATATATGTTAGTGTTATGTGGGCTCTCAGATTGTGGTTGGGTAGTATTTCTCTGATGGACGAAGCTGATACAAAGGTTCTAAGTGGGTGAAGTCTGTATAGTGGAGATTGAGGTGCCTTTGAATGACAAGCGCTGTTGCTTGGTTGGACGTCCCAGGTAACACTTGACAGTTCTCTCACTGCTGGCTTCTCATTTCCTTTCACAGACACTGACGTTCACTGGCAAGTGTTGTCTGACGTGCCTGTATGGCTCTGTGCAGGTGTTTGGGTTCAACGTTGTTCCAGATCAGCCCCCGTATCATCTCTTTTCACCCTACTCCCACTGTGCCCTCACTATTGAAGCTGTAGCCTATAAAGAGCCAGAAAAATCTGGGAAAGAGATGAAAACAGAAGCAAAGTCCATTCTCAGAGCACATCTTGTGCCCCGAAGTAAGTAAGTGTTGAAGGTGGTTCTTGACTGAACTTGTTGTCTCTTTGAGAGGATACTGATGGATGTGTGAAGAGGAATGTAATGTGCTTGCATCATACAGAGGTCTGACTTGTGGGGACTGGATTCTGTGAAAATGATTTTGTGGACACATTGTGTAGTGTACATATATACCCCCATGTATCCCTTGATATGCTTTTGGGGAGTCTGTGCAGAATAGATGTCTTTGACTTAGGCAGTCCATGGGCACAGCTCTGGCCCTGTGCTGAAACTCTGGCAGCCTGTTCTCATCCCATCTAGACAAACCAGCCAATCCTAGCAGAGGCTGTTGGGGGTCTAAGTTGGTCTTTTTGGTGGAAGGCAGCTTACAAAGTTGAACATTTTATGTCAGGAGTCTCCAGCCCATCACTGCACATGCTGTGGTGCCCTTCAGTTGCACCCTCAGCAGGTAGGCTAGTATGTGAGCTTTCATTTTAAAAAACAGTAAGTCTCTAGACCTCCTAGAAAAAAGCCATGGAGCAAAATGGGCAGGCACCCTTCTAGGCTATTTCTGTGAAATGAGCCAGCCTGGCTGCTCCTGCCTGTCAGTGTCAGTCAGAGCTGTGATTGATACGTGAGTTTCTTGGACACCAGGCAATAGGAATCCCTATTGCTGTTGTTTTCCCCACCCCTTTAGTGTACTTTTTTCTTCTTCTGATTAATTTTGTAGTCCCTTGAATCTCTGTATTTTGCCGTTCCTTTTCCCATAGCAACCAGGTTGCCTCTTTCCTGTGCTGGGTTTGCCTGAGATCAGGTAGTGCCTAGAAATTATTTTCGGTAAATGCTACTATACAATAAGTGTGGGAGAATGTTAAAAAATCCCCCTCCCCTAAAAAGGCAAATGTGAAATCTTTGCAGAGAATTAGGCATACCTCCTGCTTCACAGGGGCTATACAACCAGGGACTCATTGAGAATTCACTGTATAGTTAAGTTACTTTATAATGGTGTAAATATCTATGCAGAAGTAAGACCATAGAATCGAGTTGGAAGGGGTCTATAAGGCCATCAAGTCCAACCCCCTGCTCAATGCAGGAATCCAAATTAAAACATGCCCAACAGGTGCCTGTCCAGCTGCCTTTTGAATGCCTACAGTATTGGAGAGCCTACCGCCTCCCTAAGTCAAGGATTCCATGGTCATTCCAATACTTCACACAATTTGGAAACTATACTTCTGTTAATGCAGTCTAAAATAGCATTTGCCTTTTTTGCAGCCGCATTGCACTGTTGACTCATATTCAGTTTGTGATCAACAACAGTCCTAAGATTCTTCTTGCGTATAGTATTTCTGAGCCAAGTATCCCCACATCTTATCACTGTGCATTTGGTTTCTTTTTCCTAGGTGTACTGTTAAACTTCATTCTGTTGTTTTCAGCCCAGTGCTCCAGCCTATCACGATCCCTTTGAATTTTGTTTCTGTCTTCCAGGGTATTAGCTATCCCTCCCAATTTTGTATCATCTGCAAATCTGATAAGCATGCTCTGCACCTCTTTATCTAAGTCATTAATAAAACTGTTGAAGAGCACTGGACCCAGGACTGAGCTCTGCGGTACCCCACTTGTTCCCTGCCCCCAGGTTGTCTCCTGGTGTTTAATTGAGCTACAGAATGGTAGCCTAGGCTTTGGTGTAGGGTTGGCACTGGGGAAAAACAGGGTTCTTGTGCCTTTAACAGCTGTATGGCAGGCAGAAATTCAACATCTCAAGCCTTTTCTAGTGTAGAAATACAATTATGGGATAAGCTTCACCATGAGTAATTTTGTGTTCTACCATGCCTCACATGACAGCCATTTTGTGACGGGTGCCCCCAGCTCTCCCTCAAAATTTCAAATGTACCTTGTGGTCCAAAAAGATTGGCAACCCCTGGTTTAGGGTCAGTAGTCTTTAAAAACTATTTAAAAAATATTTAGGAAGCAGAGAAGAAGCTTTACAAATGATAGACTTGATGTGATTCCCTTGGCTATGAGGAATGATGTGAGGGCCAGTGTGTGTGGTGGCCAGAGACGGAGGACACAGGCCATGAAACGGTGACCTTGGGCTTGAGGAGTGGTCTCTTAGCCTAACCTCCTTCACAGGGTGTCTGTTTGTTTATTTATTTATTTATTTATTTATTAAAACATTAGATTGCTTTCCCACAAAGTAGTTTACACTAAAACAAACACCGCATGTATATGAAAAATCAACTGTTTATGAATTGCAATGAATGCAAATGTAAGACAAAGCAGCCACAGAAAATTCAAGCCCTCACGTAAAACAGACATCATTTGCAGTCGTCACAAAAAGGTAGGAATGTTGGTGCCTCCCTAACTTCTTCTGGAAGGAATGTTCCAAAGTTTTGAGGCTTTGCTGAGAAAGCCTAATCCCTGCCAGCTAGTGGCTGAACTTGTTGAATGGTAGGAATGGACTGCAAGGCTGACTGAGCCACAGTTAGTCAGTGGGCTTTTTGTGATAATATCTGTGTGTGTGTGTGTGTGTGAGAGAGAGAGAGAGATTCCTTGTAGGCTTCCGTGCATGTGTCGAGGACCCCTTGTGGCCTTCTCTGTGCTCCATAGAAGAGGGTCAGGTACAAATCTGATGGCTTCCAGGATTGAGGAAGATTCCACCTGAGGCCCTGCAGAACTACTGCAGTTGTTGTGGTTGTCTGTACAAATGCCTTATGGCCCTAAATAATTCTGAGGGTCAAACAAGAGGCTTCGTTGTAGCTGTTTTCTATTTGTGGTTTCATCCTGTCTTTTCAGATGCAAGATGCACACTGATGAAAAACTTTGTTCCCCAGTGTTCCATGGTTTTGTTGGAACATCTGGACACTCCAGTGACAAGGTTCATTCACAGCCACTCAAGTTTCTCCCATATTTTCAGAGCAAAGGTGAGTTCCATCTGCCTCCTGAATGTTCACAGAACTGATTCAGAATGACTAGGATACTCACAACAATCATTCCCAGTGTGCCCATGCGCATTGTCCTGTGTGCTCAGTCCTCAACCACCTCTGTGTTAAGTGGGGAGGGTCTGCAGGGGGCTTATGCTCGATTCCCTTGAATCTGACTAGAACCCTCTGTGTGATTGGGATATCTGATAAATCAGGGCCCTGGTTACACAAGGGAAGGGGAGGGCCTGGAGTGGGGGCATGATGCATGTAAGGCCATTGGGAGGGGCAGGACTTGTGTGCATGCCCCTGCCCCCATCAACAGTTTGTGTAATCAAAGTTATCCTGTGCTTATGCCTGAACTCTACACTTGGTGGCAGAAGAATACCTCTGCTTTTTAGGTGTTTGGCATGCTACATGAGGCCAACATGCAACGGACATAAGAGCCCTGCTGGATTCAGCCAAAGGCTTATCTGATCTGGCATCCTGCTTTCCACAGTGGGCAGTCAGATGCCACTCCCAGGAAGCCCGCGAATTACTGTCCCTGAGGCCATCTTTGCATGAGGTTTGAGTGAAAAATGGGGACACTTGCATTCCATAGATACAGTATAGTGTTCCACTGACACAAGGTTGAAATTCATTTGCCCCATGCTGCTGTTGTAGATGCTGATATGGTTAAAAAAAAATCTAGAAATCCTTGAATGTCTCCCCTACTTGCTTTTTTCCTTCCCCTTCCTTTTTTTAAATGGCTGAACTCCCCTTCAGAGATACGGTTTTTCATCCCTAGAGACAAAAGGCTCCCAGTTTCACTCCAGAGGATGCGGTGCTTGCTTCTACTGGCACTGGGAAGCAGGATCCAAGGAGTGGCCTGCTGACATCGGAGAGTACACTTTCAGCAATCGAGGAGTTAGTCCAAGCATGCCAGGGTGAGTAGCTTAAACCTAACTTGAGTAACTATGAAGTGTAGCAGTAACCTCAGTGGAGCAGAACTTCAGGCTGAAGATTTGTTAAATAGAAATGAAGCCCACAGGGCAATCCTTTGTCCCCAGAGAAAGACCCGGGTCAGACCGTCTTCTCTGATTCCAAGCCTGGAGGGGAGAGTCTTGCCTTTTATATTGAAGATGGTGTGGTTATGTTAATCTCCTATAAGGTTTTATGTAGCTCTGTCAATTGTGGGTATATAAATGGTTTCCTCCAATAATCATTTAGGATTGTAGGGAATTTAACTTCACAGAAATAGTTCCATTCAGGCTGTGTGTTTGCTTTTCAGAGGAGGATGAAGGCTGTCCTATTGTCCTAGTGTGTGGCTCCAAAAGTGTTGGCAAGTCAACTTTTAATAGATACCTGATTAATCTTCTGCTGAACCGGTGAGTGATTTCTCTGGCTTTGTGAGGTTACAACAGGCTAAACCTGCTGTGGCTGTTTGTAAGGAAAGAGCATCTTCTTCGCAACCCCTTTTTTGTGTTCCCTGGGGCCAGGGATGGTGGGTGAGTGGCTCCTCTCCAGCCTGGGCTGTTGGCTGTCTGATCTTTGTCTGGCCAGGATGGTCTTTGCTCTCTTGCATCCTTTTGCCAAGACAGCCTCTCATTGTCCAGTTTTGCAGGTTTACTACTTATAAGTGTCTTTTAAATGTTGATTAAAAACCTCAACTAAGCTTAGTTGAACTAGCTGACATTTTGCTCTCAGTACTTTGACTAGCTGTCATGTTTTGGAGAACATTGCAAACCATGCAGCCAGGGATTAAGCAGAGTGAGTGGGGACCACCGGAGCGCGGGGGAGGAGAGGAAGCATGGAAGCTCAGAGATGAGACCTTGCTACTTAAGACAAGGATGAGAACTTTCCTAGCTTCTGAGGAAATGAGTTTCCTTTAATTGCCTGTAGTTTACTTTGCTCTGTGCTATGCACATTTTATCTACTCGTAAAAAGAGAACAGGAAGCAAAGGCTGAGTTTAGGAACTATATTTTTCATTTTGTTTTCATATATTTTCTGCTGGTAAAGCAACCTGGTTGCTGACAACAGAGAGAGAGAGGCTGCTGATCAGGAAACCAATTTTTTGCTTTAGCAGTCTATGGTATTCTGTTAACAGTTATATTCTTCGTTATTTCTTTTTAACTTGTAGCCTGCCGTGCATTGAATTTTTGGAATGTGATCTGGGACAAACAGAGTTCACGCCCCCTGGGTGTGTTTCCCTAATTAATGTGACAGAGCCACTTCTGGGTATGTGCATTGGAGATATTTGCAGAATGTTAAGAGGTTGAGTCCATGGAGAAAAGTCAATTGGGGGGGGAGGAAGGGAGGCATAGTACTCTCCTAATATTAATATTCAGTCATTTGATGAAATGGACTATAGTCCACAACAGCTTATGCCTTAATAAACTTGTTAGTCTTTAAGGTTCCACAAGAATCTTTGTTGTGATATTGGCTTCATGTTCAAATTGAGAGTATTCAAAAAATTTACACCAATCCCATTTGGCCTATTTCTTTCTTTTTTCCTTCTAGGTCCCCCATTCACTCACCAGCGTACACCACGGAAAATGGTATACTTTGGAGAAACCAGTTGTGAGCAGGATACCGAAAGATACATTGAGACGCTGAAATATGTGTTCAGTGCCTATGAGAGAGATGTTCCCCTGGTTGTCAACACAATGGGATGGGTGAAAGGTTAGGTCCCTGGAATAGTGGTATACAAATATATTTATAAATAAATAAATTATTCTTTAAAAAGGCACACGTTTCTAGCTCTTATAGCCATGAAAATACACTAGCAAGCCTGCAGGCAAACCCTGCTGGAACCAGGGAAGTGGGCTTCAGTGTCCTGCAGATCTTTTCTCTTTCTCCCCCTGGCTTAGCAACTGTGGAGGCCAGAATGCTGCAGTCTGTGGAAACTTCACTTTGCACCTTATAGCTGGGCTCTGCCCTTTCATTGAATGCCCACAGCCTTCGTTCCTGCCCTTTCCAAACACACTCCTGTTTTCTCCCCTGACTCACAGGTACTGGGTTGCTGCTTTTGATTGACATTCTTCGACTGCTGGCGCCTAGTCATGTAGTTCAGATCAGTGCAGAAGACTTCAAGGACATGCCGCGGCTATCCCAGGAGTATATCCGTAGCGCTGCTGGCCTACATACGAGAGGCAAAGTGCCCCTCCGATGCAAGAGCCTGAATGGGACAGAGGACTCAGAGCAGTGCGGAGCCAAAGGAGGCTTCCACAGTCCACGTCTTGGCCATAAGTTGCTCTGTGTCCAGCCAGAGTTCCCCGGAGCCGGGAATGCTGGCACTGGGTAAGTCTCATGTACTAGAGGGGGCTGGGGCAGGAGAGTATGGTGAGTGGGGACTATGTTTGTGTACGTTCAGGTGTTAAAGCCTTTCCTGGACTATCCAGCCTCACCTTGCCTGCCCCTCTTTCACAGCTCCCTTCCTCTGCTCTGGGGAGTCTTTGATCCTCTCCCTGCATTCCCTCTTGCATTGTCTGTCTGGTAGTGCATATTGCAAGCAGGAACCGGGTCACTCTGTTTAGCAGACTATTGGTTGATTGATCGTATTCTTACAAAAATAACAAAATCTAAGGGTCGTATTCCACTAAGTCATATTCAGAGGAGACCTATTGCAGTGAGTAAATCTAACTTAGTCATACCCATTAATTTCAATGGGTCTCCTCCGACTAGGACTAGCATTGAATAGCCCCCTAACAAATTCATGGTTTTCATGAGAGCTTCTACCACAACGAATTTGTTAGAAGCGTCTTACAACATCTTGAAGACTCTTTTGTTGTTGTTGTTGAAAGAGACAAACTTTGGGCTACCCCTCCGGAAATAAACCCAATGAAATTAAAGGACATGACTATTTCCTGTGGGTCTACTCTGAGTAAAACTTAATTGGATACCACCCTGTCATCTTCTCGCCTTTGCCACTGTGCTCCAAATCTGCTCTTTTCCTAGGTTTCTTATTGCGCACAGGCTTTGGAGTGCTCTTCCCCAGGAGGCTCTCCTGGTCCTCCTGGCTTTATATAAAATATCTTTTTTTGATGAGGACATTTCAGGTGGAGCGTTTTGGCATCGGCTTGAAGCCATGTTCCTAACCTACCATACAGGGTTGTTGTAAGGATATAATATGGAGGAAAGTGGGGAGGGGGAGAACCATGTACACTACCATGAGCTCCTTGGAGGAAAGGGGGGGCATAGAAATATAATAAATAAATATTGGATTTATTTGGGGGGGTTTCCTCTGCTCTTCCAGTTGTTTTGTTTGGCTTTTATTGTATTGTTGGTTTTTATTTGTACTCTGTACATTTTTCTAGCTGCTTCCAGCAGTGTTCCCATTGTGCATGCTGCAGGGCAGCCAAGGGAGTGTGCCTGCAGTGTGCTTCCCACCCACCGTTTCTTACATTGCTCCTCTAGGCGAACCCATAGCAGTGTCCTACGAGACATGGCAGTCTTGGGCTACTTGGGCCAGTTGCAGCCCCCAGACGTGGAATCTGGGCTTCCTCTACACAGTCTGGTGCCCTATCAGGTAAGTGCAGCACCTGTGGAAGGTAGAATGTTTACCAAGCAGAACATTGGGTTGGATTGTAGCAACAGATGGCTTGTATAAGCAGGCAAGAGGCATATTTATCTCAGAGGCGTTGCCCTGTTCACCTGAACAAAGACTTCTAGAGCGTCTCACAATGCTCCTTTTTCAGCCAAGGCTATTAGTCCATCCATCCTTGCATCTGAGTAGCAGCAACTCTCCACGGTGTCACGCCGAGGGCTCTTCCCCCAGTCTTGCTCCCTGACTTTGAAAATGTGAAAGATGCTAAGGATTAAACCAAACATCCTGCACATGCAAAGCATATGCTCTGTTACCAAGCTCTGCCCCCCTCCCATGCATCCCCAGTGGCTTGTCCCCAGGATTTGACAACCAGAGGTATTATGCTGAAAAGTAAATTGGAATCCATTCTTGACTGTTGTGCCAAACGGTCATCGAAAGGCTTGTCCCGCATGAATTTGTGTAGCCGAAATGAAGCTAAATTGCTGGTTGTGTTTCTGCTCTTGTATTTTGTTTCCTAGGTACCCTTCAATGCTGTTGCCCTCAGAGTTATTCATGCAGACGTTGCTCCTGCCCACATCTTGTATTCTGTCAATGCCAGCTGGGTTGGCCTCTGCCAGGTACCAGATGAGGTTCCATGTAGAGCTGATGGGCCAGTTTTGTTGACGCAGACTCCCATCTGCAATTGCCTGGGCTTTGGTAAGTGGGTTGCATGTGTGGAATCCTCCTGCTTCATTTTAAATCCATATTTATGGTTCGTTTGTAAAGAGAGAGCAATCCACAGTAATGGGAGAATGTGCCTTTTCATCTGGGAGCAGTTCAGAATAACAAAACTAGGGGCAGGAATCCACAGGCTTTGATAGGCTGCCAAAATGTATTCTTCCCCCCTTACCTGCCCTTCCCCTCGAAGGGGGAGTTCTGTGACATCCATTACAGAGGGCTCGGGAGGCATTCTGAGGCCAAGCACTACTGCAGGGGCCAGTGAAGGGGCCAAGCGGCTGGCAAGTGCATTTGTGGACCCCGTACATGGGCTTTTTGCCTGCAGGCAAAATTGCATGGCTCTCTCACTGCTAGCACTTGGGCTCCCTGTGTTCAGCTTCCCCACTCCTTAAATAAGTGCTTGTTCCTCAAAGGGATGTCGTTACTGAGAATACTGTGTGCTACCTCTCCCAAAGGCTGGAAACCAAGACTGCTATGAACTGGTTTTCTATCAAGCAGCCGCTTCACCTGATAATGTTTGTAATACTCTTTTTCACACTTTGAGTCACTCATTCAAATGAGTAACTCATTCAAATGAAGAATATTAGGCTAAATAGAACCTGCCAACCAGTTCTTGGCATGTCTCGGGTCTGGGAAAATGTTAACATGCCAGCTCAGTGATGGGGCCCATTCTTTGCTTGCAGGAGGCCCCAGGATACAACGCCTGCCACCCTCAGTTAAAGGATCAGGCAGGAGGCGATTTGAAAGACTGCAGAGCTGCTGCCAGTCAGAGCAGGCTGCAGGTTGGCTGCCACTATCCAGCTCATGCAGTCTGTCCCAACAGTGCCCCAAATATTTATTTTAGGAAAATTCTGTCTTGACCTTTCTTAGAGCAACTTACACCATTGAAAAAAACAATACTACAAAACACCATTAAAACAGAGTAAACACAGTAAAACTGAAATGAAAAACCAACACAGCAGCCAATAATAGCCAGGCAGAATATTGGAACCAGTTATTAGAAACCTAACTGCACTGCCCACCTCTCCAAATCATGATTTCTCTTTAGCACTGAGGTAGGTATCTAGGTATTTGCAAAACTTTGCTAAAATGTCCAGTCATAACCTAAATTGTGCCACCTTGTTGAATAGTCCAGGGATGTTCGAGACTAGTTCTCCATGTGCTCCTTTTTTAACAGGAATTGTCCGTGGGGTGGACACAGACAAGAAGCTTTACTACATTCTGACTCCAGTAGCTCCGGAGAATTTGCGACTAGTGAATTGTTTGCTGATTGGAAATATCACTGTTCCTAATTGCGTCTTCCTGAACCAAGTAAGGACTTCCTTCTGTTTGTACTAAACCTACTGCCAACTAGAGCCGTTGGATAATCTGAGTTATAATATTCAGAGGGAGGAAGTAATTTATCTTCCCTCATTTCTTTCCACTCTTCACAACTTCATATTGGCTAATATTCACTCTGCCCTCGTTGTCCTCTTGGGTTTAAAATTTTAGAGGGTTAGATATAAATGTCTGCCTTGGTATTTGTTTTGTGTTTTTTTAAAATTGCATTGAGTCTTTGGGTGGCATTTGCCATGGGAGGTGGGATGGATGGGCTAACAGAAGTCCCATGCCCTGAAATGCTTCCTTTTCATTTCCTTCCCTCTTCTCAGACGGGGATTGAAGGGGAGATGCCCTATGTCACGTCGGAGTATAACTATGACATTTCAGGCGCTGGGAAACTGAAACGGAAGAAGCACCTCAGGAGGAGAGAGCATAACTGGCCATGAGCTCTATTTTACATCCTCTGCAGTAACTGATCAGTTCAGAGGACGTGGCGTGCTCTCCGGGGAGAGCAGTTACAGTATTCATGATTGATAGTGTAATACTTATCCGCAGTCATGCTTTTGTTTATATTTGTGTATTTTCTTTATGACTTGAAACATTAAACATTTGGCATAAAATGCCCTTGTGTCAGATTCTTTGAGATCCTTGGTGCAGGATCCACTGAAAGGTAGAGTTTCCTTTTGAGTGTGGATGAAATGATGCTTCTTTGCTGTTTTATCACTCTTGGTGTCCTGGGCTTGCACGTGCTTCTGTTTTTTAGCGTCTACAACAATTTGATATTTACTGCTCCTCTCTTTCTGTGAAATTCAGTTTCGATTGCCAAGGGTGGTGGTGGTGGTGAATATCTAGTTTAAGCCAGAAATGACCAGGCTGTAACTGCTGCCTGCAGAGGGAGCTGAATGCCTTCAGCAATGCCAATGGACTTGAATATTCTGGATGCCCTTCTTGCAGACAGCCACAACTGCCGTTTGCAAAGCAGCAAAGTGTTGAGAAGGCTCTTGGCAAAGGCCGCCTGTTCCTGAAGATGCTGTACCTGCTTTTCTGGCACTGGGCACTGCTTCTGAGTCACTTCTTGTGTTTGGAGAAGATTCAAGTGAGCTAAGCTGTTTTCATCAAAACAATGCTTGGGCTGGGCCAGAGGTCCTCTTGCTCCAAAGCGGCACTGCAAGAAAAGGATCTAGATCCAAGCAGTCTTTTTTTCTCAGGCTGTACCTCAGCCTTTGCTAACCTGGTCCCCTCAGGCTGTTTTTGGACCACAGTTCCCTTCAGCATCAGCCAGCGCTGCCATGCTGGCTGAAGCTGGTGAGAGATGTAGTCCATTCTGCATATCCCTAGCTGCTTTTATCTCTGCCCCTGATGGCTTAATGATTCAGACCTCATTTCAGCCTTTATCCTTTGGGCCAGAGAACTATATCTTGCACAGGCTACACGAACAAGCTACCTTGATTGTTTTAATCTAATGGTTTTAAGGAATTGGTTGCTGACAAAATGTGTTTTGAGATTAGTGTGTTGATCAAGCTGCTTGATCTGGCTTATCTAAAGTCCTCTGGTTCTTGAATGTGCAGTTTTGAAATCCTAGATGCTGATCAAGAAGTCTGCCTCTATGTGAACATGCATTGGTGCACAGCTGGATGCAGTCTTTTAAATGTATCCCTTTTAGAGATGGGGAAACTGCAGCCTTCCAGATGTTGGTTAACATGGTTAAAGAGAGAAGAAAAGCAAAAGGAGATAGAAACACGGTCAGAACCCTAAATGCAACTATACAGCGACTAGTACGTAGAAACAAAGAGAACTATTACAATAGTTATTGTATAGAAATAGAAGACAACAAAAAGGGAAGAACAAGAGCCCTATTCGAAAAGATTAGACAAGTTAAAGGGAAATTTAAACCAAAGATAAGGATGTTGAATAATCAACGGGAGCACACTGAATGACCGAGATGAAATAAAAGGAAGATGGAAGCAATACACTGAAGAACTCTATAAAAGATATGCCAGGATGACAGATTCATTCACGGAGGAACTATATGATGAAGAACCAGAAATTTTAGAATGTGAGGTGAAAGCTGCTCTTAAAATACTTGGAAGAAACAAATCACCAGGAATAGATGGCAAACCAATAGAGTTGCTACAAGCTACTGAGTCCAAATCAGTCCAAATTTTGACTAAAATTTGTCAAGAAATATGGAAAACTAAACAATGGCCCACAGACTGGAAGTGTTCCATATACATCCCAATTCCAAAGAAAGGGGATCCCAGGGAATGCAGTAATTAGCGAACTATTGCCTTAATATCCCATGCAAGTAAAGTAATGCTCAAGATTCACAACAAAGGCTCTTACCATATGTGGAGTGAGAAATGCCAGATGTCCAAGCTGGATTCAGAAAGAGAAGAGGCACCAGAGATCATATTGCAAACAAACATTGGATAATGGAACAGAGCAAGGAATTTCAGAAGGAAATCACCCTGTGCTTTATAGATTACAGCAAAACCTTTGACTCTGTAGACCATGAAAAAATATGGAAAGCTTTAGAAGCAGTGGGGGTGCCACAGCATCTGATTGTCCTGATGCGCAACCTATACTCTGGACAGGAGGCTACTGTAAGGAAGGTAATTGAAGATAATTTTTGGTAGGTATTGAATATCATTGTTGCGGCTCGCTTGCCGACAACAGTAAAGAGTAAACACTTCTAGAGAAGGTCGTACACATGTAGCCTTTTGGTTTCTTGCAGAAAACACCCAGCGTGTTGTTGACATCAACTGCGGTACCCCTATAAAAAGCACATACTTGTTGAAGAGGGAAGGGCCTCACTCATGTTATAGCTTAGGGCCACAGCAAGTTTAAATCTGGCCCTGGCTTCCTGTGTTGTGCAGAACGGACCTCCTGATAAGATGATATCTGCAGGAGGCCCTCACCTGCAGAGCACAGTGATCGATGGGATATATAAGGGATACGGGGGCTTGAACTTGGCTCGGTAGCTAACACTTTCTTGTCTGGAGAGCAATCTAGTTGGAAAAGATTGCCTTCAGCAAAGGTTGTAGGGGCGGGGCTTGGCGTTGGGTTCCTTGCACAGAATATTCTTATTGGCCAAGGCCTGCGTGTGTCATGCTGCTCCAGTTGAAAGAGTTAAAAGGTGTTGGAATGTATGAGGTTCAACTCCAACTTGGTGGGTTGAGGCTGTGTGGGGTTAAAAAGGGTAGCTAGAGAGGAGACCTCTTGGTTGCTAGGCTATGCCTGTCCTTTGATCCTTGCAGTCTCTTCCCTTCCTGCTAGACTGATATGCAAAGGATGTTGATCCCAGTTCCTTCCCGCCTTCCCAGTTTTTCTTCTCTCTCTAGAGGGGAGCAGACATCTTTCCTTTGTCTCTCCCTCTCAACCAGCATGAGAGCTGCACTGGGACCAGTGCAGAGTGCTCCAACATAGCCAGTTAGCTAGATATAGGACTCTTTCCTATCAAGCATGTACTTCCAGAATAAAGTAGTTGTTTCTTATTTTAAAGCTTAAAGTCTCTGTCTGACTAATTTGCAGGGAAGGTAGAATCTTAGCAAAGATTCAAACACGCACACGTAAGCTCCCTCAATACTCTCCGTTCCGCTACGCAACTCAATAGAATTCCGACAAAAGGTTCAGGTAATCTGTCCCTAATTCTCCCCATATGGCCAAGTCTGGCTGCGCAGGAAAGCGTTGGCTGGCAATCTCCCCAGAACGGTGGCTGGAATCAAAGAGGGGGGCCGTCTGCGCAGGGAGGCGGCGGGAGGGAGACCTCGCGTGTGAAGTGTCAGCCTGAGAAAGCCCAAGTTTAAATGTCCATCTCAGCGTCTGGTGGGGAAAAGGCACGCAGAGCCAAGGCCGAAGGCAGGCGCCGCCGCTGCGCAAGGGGCTGCAAGATGAGACGGGGAGCCGGGATGCTGCCCTTTCGCGGGCTGAGTAGCCGATCGCGGCAGCAACCGACCCAGCCCGCCTGCAGGATGCTCCGGGGCCTTTGCTTCGCTGGCTGATTTGCGCGCCGGGACCGGAGGAGAGAGAAGCCCAGGTGGGCCAGCCCGGAGGAGGAGCCGAGCGGCCCCGGGGCGCGTCGCAGGCTACCTGGCGGGCACCAAGGGGCCGCCTGCCCAAAAGTCCCTGGAGCGGGCGAGCCCGGGAGGCCAGGCCGAACGGCACAACGCCCGCGGGAGCGCCGGGGCCAGCAGGCGGCGCCTTCCTCCTGCCGCCTGAGTTGGCGAGTGGCTCTTCGGGGCCGAGCCGGTTGAGCCCGGGCGACTTGCCGACAGGACTTGGGCACGCCCGGCCGGCCGGCCCGGCTGCGAAGCTGCCGCCGCCGCCCTTCCCACGACTTGGACGTTGGCCGGCTGGAGCGCTGTGACTCGGGATCCGCAGGAGGGGAGGGATGAACGCGGCCCCGGCCAAGCCCGGCTCCCCGCCGCGCAGCTGGCTATATCTGCGCTTGGGAACGCGTAAGTGACACGAGTCGGCCGAGCGCTTCTGAAGGGCGCGCGCGTGTGTGTGGGAACTGCCTCTTCTGGGCCATTAGTGCAGGGTGCTGGGCTGCGAATGGGAAGCCTGGGCTGCCCAGGATGGATCTGCCTGTTCAGCAGCAGTGTACGTCTGAAATGCGGTGGGCAAACAGGAGAGCCCTTCCTTTCATGCCCAGCTTCCGGGCTTCACTGAGACATCTCCGCTACTGGGGGGTCCAGTAAGGTCTCCCCTTAAGTTCTTTAATGCAAGATCAGGTTTTCTTCTGCCATCTACCCCACATCACTAACATTCACAAGGGGCATAGATGAGCTGCTTCTGAGTGTCATCTGGTAAAGTGCCTTGAGTCATTTGCAGGTGATGATAAAGATCAGCAGAGGCCTTTGGGACCAGACGTGAAAGCCCACCAAAAAAAAATTTTTTTTTTTAAGTTAGGGAAGAAAATGGGGTTTCCCCCATTTTTTTCCAATTTTCTTTTAAAAAACAAAAATCCAAAAAACCTTGGGAAAAAACTTGTTTCCCTCCCAATTTTTTTCTGGTGGTTTTTCCCCCCTGGGCCTTTACATCGCTAGGCCAGACCAAAACGCATTCTGTTGTCCACATTGTCTCTGGTGAGCCCACAAGCAACACCTGAATGCAACCAAGAATGCTCCACTTGTATTTGCCAGCAACTGGCATTCAGAGCAATTCTGCCTACCACAGAGGAGGTGGCATGTAGCCATTGCGACTAGTAGCCTTTGATAGCTTTGTCCGTTCCATTAATTTGTCTAAACCTATTTGAAAGCCTTCCAAATTGATGGCCATCACTATCCCTTAGTGAATGCCATAGTTTAACCACATGCTGTGTGAACAAGTACTTTTATTTTTGTCTGTCCTAAATCCTCCAACATTCATCTTCACTGGACAGCCCCATTGGGTTCTAACATTATGAGAGAGGGAGAAAAACCTGTTTCTCCACTTTTCCACACGGTGTATGATTTTATACACCTTCAGCGTGACCCCCCGGCCTCACTCATCTTTTTCTAAAAACACTTTCCTCCTTGGGCAGTTGCTCCAACCCCCTGATTATTTTGCTTGCCCTTATCTGCACTTTTTCCAGCTCTGCAATATCACTTTTGAGATGTGGTGACCAGAGCTGTACATAGTATTCCAAGTGTAGCCAAAACAGAGGCATTATGATATTGATAGTTATTTTCAATCCCTTTGCTAGTGACCTCTAACATGGAATTTGCCTTTTTCACAGCTGCTGCAACATTTTCATCAAACTACCCTCAGCAAACCCGAGATTCCTTTCCTGGTCAGTCATTATATTCTCAGGTCCCATCGGTATATATGTGAAGTTGGCATTTTTTTGCACCAGTGTGCATCACATTTTTCATTCACTGTGAACCATATTTGCCATTTTAATGCCCATTCATCCAGTCTGGAGAGAACCTTTTGGAGGTTCTCCCAGTCCCTTGTTATTCTTACCTAATTGTTTAATATCATTGGCAAATCCGCCGCCTCACTGCTCACCTCTAACTCCATCATTTGTGAGTAAGTTAAAAAGCACCAGTCTTAGTATAGACATTGGAGGGGGGAGCACTTCTTACACCCTCTCTTGTGAGAATTGTCAGTTTATTCCTACTCTTTGTTTCCTGTTCAGTAACCAGTTACTGATCCGTAAAAGCAACAGTCCTCTCAGCCTATGGCTGCTATGCTTACTCAGGGGTCTTTAGTGCAGGGTTGTTGTTTTTTAAAGTCTAAGTGCACAATGTCTACAGGGTCATTCCTATCCACATGCTTCTTGTCACTCTCAAAGAACTGTAAAATTTTAGTGAGACAGGATTTACCCTTGTGGAAACCCTGCTGGTTCTGCTTCAGCAAGACCAGTTCTTCTATATGCTTGATAATTCTATCTTTCATAATGTTTTTCACCGGTTTTCCCAGAACAGATTAACTGGCCTGTAATTTCCCTTTTTTAAAACTGGTATTTTAGTGGCCACTTTCCAGTCCTCAGACGTGAAGGCCGATCTTGGGGACAAATTATGCATTTTGTCAGAAGATCAATGATTTCTCATTAGAGTTCTTTAAGAACCAGATGGCTGGTTAATTTTCAATTTGTCCAGGAGACCTAGAGCTTGTCATTGCTACTTGCCTCCGTTCTTTAGACTCCCTTCCCAGAAAAGGTAGTTTAGGCACAGGGATCTGCCCTTTATCTTCCACAGTGAAGACAGATGCAAATAATTATTTCGCTTCTCTGCAGTTTCCTTATCCTCCTTTGTTGTGGATTCAACAACCTTCCTAGCTGGTTTCCTTATGTATTTTTTGATTGCTGATCTTACGATTTTCAATTATAGTCTCCTCAAATTTATTTGTATTGCATCTTTTACTGCATTTTTGTTTGTTGCAAAAGCTTGTGTTACTTTGTTCTCATTTGGACCAGACTTCCTTTTCGCTCTGTTGGATTTTCTTGTCAATTGCCCACTTACATATATACTGATTTTGATAACACCATTTTGGCTGTTCCCGTTTGGCTCAATAACACGTTTGGCACCGGGTCCTGGGCACCGCTCAAGAGTGAGCCCAGGGTCACTCACCACCTCCCTGGTAGCGTCCATGACTAACTATTCTAGGGCACGGTCCCTCCTTTATTGTGACTGGAACATGCACATGCCCAGACTGTGTGAGGCTAATTGAAATTACCTGTTCCTACAAAACTTTCTCCTTTGGAGGCCTCCCTGATTTTCTTCTCTGTCTCAAAATCACCTTGAGTTGGGGGGGGGGCAACAGTATGTCCCCAGTACTTAAGAGCATACCCCATTACTGGGACCTCTCCTGCCCCCCCCAATGCCTTGAAGACATATCCTTGGCATAAAAACATGTCTGTTCCCCAAGGAATGGATCCATTCTAAGGGATTGTTGCCTCCTTTTCCCCTGACACCCCCATTCCTCATGATAGTAGAGGAGTTGTCACCCCGAGAGAGGGATGCCACTATACTGTCCCTGAAACTCTCACCCATAAACCTCTCTGCCTCTTTAAGCTTCTCCAGGTCAACTACTTTGGCCTCAGCTGTTCACTGAGAGTCAGGAGCTCACTGGGTCCAATTTTCCCCTCCTGTCATGTGGATGGCCTCAGAACTGTTTCTGTTTTGCTGGTGGTAGTTAGTTTATTATCAATTGAATATATATCCTGTCCTTCTTCCCAAAGGAGCCCAGGGCAGCAAACTCATC
Organism: Rhineura floridana; assembly: GCF_030035675.1. Lineage (NCBI taxonomy): Eukaryota > Metazoa > Chordata > Lepidosauria > Squamata > Rhineuridae > Rhineura > Rhineura floridana. Next base: position 13,503,844 of record NC_084497.1, read on the forward strand.
AACACAACAACTGAACAACAACACAAATAAAAACCACTTTAAAACATTCTAAAACTCTTTTATTATCATTGTTGTTGTTTGTTGTTGTTTTTATTTACATTTCTAACCCACCCTCCCTCTCAGAAGGAGCCAAAGGTGGCAGACAAGGGACAAAACATTAAAAACACCTTCAAACATCTTTAAAATATCTTTTTAAACACCTTAGAAAGCAGTTCCAGCACAGACGCAGACTGGGATAAGGTCTCTACTTAAAAGGCTTGTTGAAAGAGGAAGGTCTTCAGTAGGTGCCAAATAGACAAAGAGATGAGATTATAGTTAAGGATGTTGTAAAGCAAGAGAGCTTTTGCCTTTATTCTGTGCCTCAGCTGCCCACTCCTATTCCTGCCACAACCCAGGGTGGAGAGGAAGGACAGCAGGCAGCTGAGATGCGCCTGGAGATGGCCGTAGCAGGAGCTCCATGTTGGTCGGGTGTCTGAGCTTAACGGACTAACGGTCTGACTTAGGAACAGAGGAAACTGCCTTAGCCTGAGTCGGACCATTGGTCCACCTGCCTTAGTACTGTCTGTACTGGCTGGCAGCAGCTCCTCAGGTTTCCAGGCAGGGGACATTCCCAGTCCTTCCTGGAGATGCTGTCAGGGATTGAACCTGGGGCCTGCTACGTGCCAAGTGGGTGCTTTTACCGTTGAGCTGCAGCCTTCCCCTTTGTTATGAGCTGACTCCCTACGTTCCTGTGAGGAGAGGTTTGGCCATCACCTGTTTCTTTTTCACCCTTTGCCTGGGTTTTGGTTTGTGTGGGTCAGTGGCAACCTCTCTTGCTAGCCCTCAAGCCCTTGCTCAGGTCAAAGCGCAGTGTCTGGTGACTGACCAGAGCTCTAGACCCTGCTGAGGTCCCTGTGACTCCAAGAATGCTGCTGAGCCCTCGTGTGGCTGGCCGTGGATGGGAGAAGAACAGGCTATTGCTCCCTGAGCTCAGTATTGTCGCCACATTCTGACTGCCAGTGGCTCTCCGGGGTTCCAGGCAGGGGTCCAGATGTGACGGAACTCTCCCCCCATAAACGCAGATTTGCCTCCGTGATGTAAGAAAGCAAGTATGTGCCTTGTGTGGTATGTGGCAATTCTCAGCCAGAAGTGGGAGGGACTGGCCATTTCAAACTCTGGCTACCTCTTTGGCAACCGGTACAGACAAAACAACAAACTGTTCCAAACATTTTTTTTTTTATTAAAGTAAGCCGAGGAGATGCTGATAAATGATCCAGCTGGAAAATGGTTTATCCCACCTGCTTATCCTCCCAGGTCTTCCCTGCCCCCTCCCTGTTACAGGGAATTGCAGCTCATTTTCAGGAATGAAACAGCCCTTAAATGTTTTTGTTAGCTGTTTCCATCTTTCTCCCTTCCTTCTCCTCTCAGACGTGAGAAATGTTGCTGCTTGGGGCAGCACAATCCCTTTCTGCTGCTGAACACGGAGCAAGAGAGAAAGTGGGAACTTCTCCTGTGGAAATCCGATTCTAAGATGAATGGGAACGGTTCCAGTCTTTGCCAGGGTACTCCACCTTGGAGACGAGGAGGAGGACACAGCCCTGGCGTTAGACAGAGGGAGGCAGCTGCCACAAGCAGTAGATCCTGTGGGCCCTGGGTGGGGTGGCAACCCCATCAGCATCCCTGCTGCAGCTGTGCTGTCCTCTGTTGAAGGACAGAGAGCGACATGCCTGCTGTCCTCAAGGGAGGGGAGGGTGCTGTCTCATTGACAGGGTGGCAATAAGTTCCAATTCCTTCTGTATGTGGAATGGGGGGGCATCATTTTGTCCTTTCTGTGCCTCAGGCCAGCCCTGATTGGCAGTCCCTTTGTAAAGTCTTTGTGATGGTTGCAATTTTGGAGCAGAGAGTTAGGAAGCTGCCATTGCGCAGTGGCAAATTCAGAAGTGCGGGGTCCCTCCGTGATAGTCATGCCATGCTCCCCCACAGTCACTCCCCTTTCCCTCATCTACCTCACTCTCCCTGTTGTCTCAGGAGTCCACACTCCACTACAACCGATGTCCCTAGGAGCCAATCAGTATGAAAGGGAGGCAGCATGTTAGCTAATTAGAAGAGTCTTCTCAGTAGCCAACTCACCTCCTTTCACTCTGATTGGCTCCAATCAGTGCAAAAGGGCAAGGACTCAATGGCTCCCTTTTCATGCTGATTGGCTTATACAGAGGGACCTGGCTGGGACCCTGCTCCCCAAAAAGTACAGGGTCTACAATCCCTCCCATGACCCCAGACAACTGCACCCCTGGGAAGGTGCATTATACAGAATCAGGCCCTTGGTCCATCTAGCTCAGTGGTGTCTGCACTGACTGTCAGTGGCTCTCCAGGGTGTCAGGTCTTGCTGTGCCTGGAGATGCCGCCACCGGGTCTTGACCCTAGAACCACCCGGTTCTGGCCCTTCCCCTGATTTCCCTCCCAGGCCAAACTGAGTTCAGAGTTTCTGCCATTTCGCCTCAAAGTTGCTTAGAATAGCAAGAGTGTTCGTGTCGCAGTCTCTAATGGCTGGCATGTTAGGATGGATGTGGTCCGGGGGTGTGCCAGGGCTCTACGGGCTTTATCTAGGAGCCCTTATGACAGACAGACCCTGCAGGGTTGTGTGGGGTGTGTGTGTGTGTCTCAATGAGGAGCTGTCCTGTGCTTTGCTTGGAGAACTTAATTTGTACCAGGGCCGCGAAGGGAGGGCCGGGTCCCTGATGCCCTTGACACAAAGTCCAGACACATGTTTGCCTACCCCTTTTTCTTTTAATGGGCAGGGAAAGTGTGAAGCGTCTTGCAGCGTGGCTTCTCACGCACGTTTCCAGCACCTGGCACATCTTCTGTGTTCTTCAGCCAAGCGCTTGTTGCCAACAGCCTCCGCCTTGCCACCCTCCTCCTCCCCCCCATGCGCTATTTTTTGCACAGCTGGCTTTCTGCTTTTCCCTGAAGGTGGAAAAAACAGCAACAGATTTAAAAGCAACAGCCCTGGGTCCTGCCAAGGAGATGGCTGCCTTAAGAGTGAGTGTCATGTCTTATGTAGAGGGTTGAGTCTGGACCGGACTGAAACCTGGTTTCAAACCCCATGGAACCTGCTGAAAGCTTACAAGGCTATTGAGGATAAAATGCTATAAACTATAATCTGCCACTCCTGGGTAGGTAGTTGAAAAACACAGGGACACCCAGGCTCATTATGCAAATTTGTATATGCTAATGTGCATGTATCTATGCCTCTGCAGACCCATAGCAGGGGAAGGGGCTGGGGGGGCAGCCCTCCCTAAAAATGTTCTACCCCCCCCCAATTTTTAAAATAAAAAATAAATTTATTACAGAAATTCCACCCCCCCCGGAACTTTTATGCTGGCTATGGACCTGTGTCTCTGGGAAATTAAGATGATGTGTGGCTTTCGTCTCCCCAGCACAGGAGTTTGCAGTTCCCCTAGCTGCCCTATAAGCAACATTAAAAAATTGTGTTTAAAAAAGGAGGAAGGGGCAGGATATATGGGCCTCCGGCCCTGCGGGCCACCCCTTAACAATACTGCTTGTGTCACCCTGAGCTCCTTGGAGGGAGAAAGAGAATTTCCTCTCAACCCTCCCCCCCCCCAGCAAAAACGGGATATTGCTTAATTAGTGCCTTCCTTCAGCACTTTTCTGATTGCAGTTGGGGGTTTGAGAAACCCTTGAGAATCAGGGCTGCAGTTACCAGACAGAGTTCTGTGGTCACACTCACAAATGACAGAGATGCAACACCCAGCAGTTGGCTGTCAATATTTATCTTACACGCATGCTACAAGTCAGCCCCATGTGGCAGGCAGAGAAGCAGGTGGGGGGGGAGGAGGGTGCATGTTCCACCAGAGCAGGTGTGGGGGGCCTTTTGGCCTGCCAGATGTTGATGAACTACCACTCCCATCAAGCATGCCCACTGGCCACGCTTGCTAGGGCTGATGGGAGTTGTAGTTTAGCAACATCTGGTGGGCCAAAAGGTCCCCCAGTCTTTCAGTAGAGAGACCCTGAGAGAGCAAGAAAGAATGTGTCAAGCCCCAATGCTGTTGCTGTTTTTCCGAAAATGCACTTCCAAAGGCTCTCTGGCATAACTTCTCCGCGCCATAGGAACGGCATGTGTTTCCAGCTCTGCACCCCTTTTTGTTTGATCAGTACCCAAAAGAATCAAAGCCAGCTGAGAACCGCAGCCACCCTCCTCCCTGACTTTCGAGTTCTGGGGACTTAACTCCTGAGAAGGAAGGAGCGAGTGAGAGTGGCCAGCAGGCCAGCAAAGGCAACATCATTAGTCCCACCCCAGAGCCAACTTCATGTTTTATACAATTTATTAGCTCTAGTAGTTTAAACATGTAAATGGCCTTGAATGCCTTGGCAAAAAGGTGGTATATAAATGCAATCAGTCATCATCATCATGCTCCTTTGAACTTTTCTCTGTTCACAATGCAAAGGCTGGCTCTTTTGCAGCCAGACATTGCTGCTGCCACAGTTTGAAAAAACTGCACGAGAGCACTTTCTTTGGGACTGTTTGCAGTTGTGCTTCCTTAAGGTTTGGGCAGACTGAGCTTGGTGGGGCGGTGCCCCATGTGCTCTAATGAAGCAGCCTCCGCTCTACGGAAGACACCAGGTTGGAGAAGGTGGCTCAGATAGTACAGCCCTGAGAGTGGCTGCAGACTATAGTCAGCATGGATTTTTTGCATTGCCAAGTTAAATTGAAAATACCCCCATGCCATTCTGATGCTTCCCTTACGCTCATTTCAAAACAGAACCTTGCAAAACTTATAGTCCTGAACTCAGAAATGCTTGCTTAACAACCCTTTACATTTTTATGGTGATACACAAAACAGTCAGAGAGAATCGAGAGTTCAAAGTGTAAAAACGGAGAGAGAAAAACCAGACCTTTTTTGGACTTTTTTTTTGTCAGAGTTCTCATAATCTGTTGAAATTCATTAAAAATCAGCAATGTTCACAGAGGACCTGTAATCCTGTTACTGACCTTGCCCCATACTCTGACCTTCATCTTCTGCAGTTTAAAAAATGCCTGGCTGATTTTTAATTAATTTAAGAAATTTTGCATTGAACTGAATGATGATGTCAGGGATGCTCAGTAAGAACCAACTGTCAGTGTTCTAAAAGCCAGACTCACAGCTGCTGGGCTTGCCTAATCAGGGGGCCACACCCACACCAGACCTTTATTTCACTTGAGACAGTCATGGCTTCCCCCAGAGCATCCTGGGAAGTGTAGTTTGTGAAGTGTGCTGAGAGGAGACTCCTATTCCCCTGACAGAGCTCCAGTGGCCAGAGTGGTTTAACAGTCAGCCGCTCTGACTAAAGGTCTGTGAGGGGAACGGGGCCTCTCCTAGCAACTCTCAATGAGAGCCAGTGTGGTATAGTGGTTAAGGTGCTGGACTACAACCTGGGAGAGCAGGGTTCGAATCCCCACACAGCCACGAAGCTCACTGGGTGACCTTGGGCCAGTCACTGCCTCTCAACCTCAGAGGAAGGCAATGGAAAAACTCCTCTGAGTACCGCTTACCAAGAAAACCCTTTTCGTAGGGTCGCCATTAGTCGGGATCGACTTGAAGGCAGTCCATTGCCATTTCATGAGTTCAATAGAAAAAGTGGGATGAATTATGCTTGCAGAAGCCAGAGTGGGTTGGCAGTGCTCAGACTGTTTGGACAGATCACTGTCTTCGCCTCCCAACCCAGAAGGGTGGGGAGGGGCACATAGAGAAAGTGCAGCATTCTGTTTTAGGAGCGGATTTTGTCAGTGAAGTGTGTGCATGGACAACTGTGTGTACCCAGTGGGACCTTTGGTTCTGCCACAGCCGTTGCTGCTGCTGAAGAAGAGGCAACCTCCATTTTAAGCTGAATGGGGGGGGCAGAAGGGGCAGAGTGTAAAAGGAAGGAGTGGTAAATGGCACTGCTAGTCTTACAAAAGTCCGGGCCACTGCAAAGGTGGATGAGGTGAAAAGGCAAAGCCTCTGCAGACTGGAAGTTGCTCTGTCAACAAGCATGCTTATTAACTGGAGTTGTCTTAGTAATAATGTCAGGGGTGTCACCGGAGCCTGAGAGCGAGGCTGCCGTGATTCTGCAAATCACACTGTCAAAGTGTCCAAAAGTGTATTAGGTACAGAATTTAGCGTTGTAAGCCTCCATATTTCCAGGGCAAGGCAAGGCAACCAATTTGCTAGCCCTGAAGATGGTGATGAGGTGAGAATGCTGGACTTATAGTAAGTGCTGGGAGGGAATTGATTTGCCATGGGTGGAACAGTGAGGAGTGTGAGAGTGGAGGAAGACGCCCAGGCTTTTGTGTCCTGGATAACTTTCTGATCCTTTCTGTGATTAGCAACAGCGGAATGAATTACACAAAATATTCATATTACATATTTTATATGGGTTGCATAATTCAGTTTGCCTTGATGCTGATTTTTTAAAAATTCAACAAGCACATCTATACTGCAACACTGCTATAACATTAGAACTTGGGGTCATGACCAGTACTGTAGTGGCAAATTCAGGAGTGCAGGGTTCCTTCATGATAGTCACGCCATGCCCCCTCACAGCCACATCCCCAGGAGTCATGTTTCCTTCTGCAATCACAGAATTATAGAACCAGAATAGAACTGCTGTGTGCAGAGGCTGTGCATCCCCACCCCAAATCTCTCTCTCTTGGGGCTCAATGTTGCCAGAAACATTTTGATTTTAAGAATTCTGAAAAGGAAGCCAAATGTGGGACTAGGATTTTGGAGACCAAGGTATTTTCCCAGGAAGCTCACTGCACACTTACCCTAGGAGCCAATTGGCATGAAAGGGGAGGTGTGTGTTAGCTACTGAGAAATGTCTTCTCGGTGGCTCTCATCTCTTTTCACTCTGATTGGCTTCTGTCAGCATGAAAGGACAAGGAAATATGTTGTTAACCAAGTAAAAAGACTCTTCTCAGTGGCTAACGCTCTACTTTCATGCTGATTGGCTCATACATTGGGACCCTGCTCCTCAAAAAGTGGGGTCTATAAACCCTCGCAACCCTGGACAACTACACCTCTGGTCACGACTAGGGGCAACATGCCTCTGGATTCCAGTTGGTTGGGAGCAATCTCAAGGGAGAGGACTCATGTCTTCACACCCTGCTTGGGGGCTGCCTTTAAGCTGGCCCTTCTCAGAAACAGGATGCTGAAGGAAACAAAAGTCACTTGGTGGGGGGTACTGCGCCCTTTGCTCCTCCAGGCTGGCAATTCGTGTGCAAAAGCCCCCTCCCCCTCCCTGCCTGCTGCTTTGCCTCCCCTACTGGCACCCCCCAGAATCTTTGGGGCAGCCACTGGTGGCGCCCCTTGCACATGGACGCTTTCTCCATAACTCTGAGCAGGCCGGAACATCAGTCTGAAAGTCAGCAGCGAGAATTCCAGCAAAGAGGAGCTGAATTGCCAAAAAAAAGTTCTGGCTGCTGAGTCAGCCGGTGGGAAAAGGGTATGGTCAGAGCCACAGCAGCTGAAATTGTCGGGGTGGAGCAGCAAGCCAGTTCCATAGAGTGGGGCAAGCTTGTGAGGCAGGCGGCCAGCTGGGAAAGGGATATGAAGATTTTTGTGGGGTGTGGGGAGGAGGAGGAGATATTTTTCTGGAGCTGCCACTCTGATGGAAGTCCCAAACCCAGGTCTGTGGGAAGGGGAAGTGGGGGGGGAGTAGGAAGAGGTATGATTTCAAGGAGGGGGGGCATCCTGCAGTCCCACCTTTTGAAATTCTGCCCTTAATCTTGACCTTTTAGGATTCATCACTGCAAGTGTCCAAGAGCCCTCAAGCCACCCTTCCTCGCCCCACAGCAGAGTGCTTGCAAATCCAGTAGTCCTGTAACACTCCCCATCCCCACAGAAGGCGAGGGAAGGACTTGATTAAAAAACTAAAAACACTCTTTAAAATCTGCCCTGGGTGCATTTTGCATTGTTGAATGTACACAGAATGACCTAGTTCCCCATGGACAGTGAGACCTGCGTGGTAGTAAAAAATGTCCCCAAATTTCAGCCACTTGCAGTCCTTTTTCCATATAAGTTTTTTTATTGGGGGGATGACTATTTCCCCACTGATTTGAATTGATTCCTGGTATTTGGGTGTTTGGTTTTTCACCCCAACAGTGTCTCATACTGAACTACACATTTTTCCAATAAAAGTGAGCCAGAGAAGCAGATTTGCTTCTTGGGCTTCCTTTATGAAAACCCAAAAGAGCATGAAACACAAAATGCTCCAAGTACTTGGATTTGGTGGTCCTTTTTACCTCAGCCAATGGAAAGCATTGGGATGCCAAATGTCCCATGCGGCTTCTCAGGCAAAAACTGACTCAGGGAAGCAGAATTAATGTTCCTTTCCTTCCCCTCCCCCCGCACCACACCTGCCTCATTTAGGGGCATGTTACTACCCCGAAACGCACTGGGATTTTGGCTTGAAGTAGTAAACTGTCCCCCCAAGCATTTCTATGTAAGTTTTCTTTGTTTTTGTTGAAGAAAGTTAACATTCTCCAGATAGCCGAAGAATATGCCAGATTGTCAATTCCATTATTAGGCTAGATTGCATTTATTTATTACATTATTCGCCACATACAGAATTGAAAGGGCACTTTTAGTATGAGGAAAGGCACTGCTAAAGTGCTGAAAAAGATGGCGAAGTGGAGGCGACATGATAAAGGTTTATAAAATTATGCACGATGTGGAGAAAGTGAGGTTATTCACCCTCTCTCATACAAGAACCCGTGTGAGTGTGAGTGAGAACCAATGATTGCCAGAAGATGTTCAAGATGGGGAAAAAGGACTACTTTGCACAATATGAAATTAATCTGTGGAACTCATTGCAGCAAGATGTGGTGATGGCCAGTGGATATGAAAGGGGATTAGACAAATTAATGGAGGAGGAGGAGGAACAGAGGTAAATCAACAACCATGGTGGCTAGATGGAACCTCCATGTCCAGAGGCAGTCTACCTTTGAATAAGAGTTCATGGGAATTAATAACAGGGGAGGACTCCTGCGTTCATGTCTGGCATGTGGGTTTCCTGGACGCATCTTGGCCACTGTAGGGAAACAGGATATTTGACTAGGAGGGCCATTGGGGTCCAGCAGGGCTCTTCAGCAGGGCTCTGCAGTGAAGCCAGGCCTGGATGCAGTGGGCAACCAGGAATCCGTTGGTGAGTGAACACCAGCACGTGCAAGTGAATGTAAATGTAAACACATGCATGGAACAGTGGGACCCGATGCATTCATGCTAGTCAAGGCTCATCCAACCTCAACCTTCTCTTTCTAAGTCCTAGAGCACGTTTCCCTAACCTGGTGCCCCCCAGATGGCGTCTGGTTCTAACTCCCATCAGCCCCACGCAGCATGGCCGGTGGTCAGGGATGATGGGAGCTATAATCTAGCAATATCTGGAGGGTCCCTGATTGGCGAAGGCTGCCCTAGAGACCCAAAGGGAGGGCACAGAAATATGTACAGCCCCGATGCACAGACTGATAACATTTTAACGAGGCATCCCTTAAATCTCGCCCCCTTGCAAAAAAAAGGCAAAACGGGGGTGAGGAAGGCTTCGTATGGACAGCTGCCCAAAAGTTGCAGCTCCCCCTGGGTCAGCTGAGATTGCTGGGGCATGTGTGGTTCTTCAAAGCATCTGCTGCTACTGAGTTGCTGCCTCGGGGCCTCTGATGCTGCGGTCAAGAGTTTTCCTATCCTGCACCTCTCCGGTTGCCTGGGACTTGCGCATCCTGCTTGCTCCAACTCACCAAAGGCTAGTGGGGAAAGAAGGGAGGGGTCACTCTGAGTGGCGTGAGAGTATTGCCAAGAGCTACGCACTTCAACAGTGTTTTACAATGTACTTCTGGCTACTGTTGTCCTCACGGTGATATCCTCTGAGCCTCACCCACAGTGCAAAGGAGAGCATCTGCCGGGAGTGGCCAGTAACATCATCCCCATATTGTATTTTTCTGGAATGGAGTGGCAATTCTGGTCACCATGAGAGTCTTGCTGTCTGCCCTGAAATCTCCTTAATCCTACATGTGCACATGTGCACCAGCTTGCAGTTCCTCGGGGGCAGGGATAAACAGACAAGACGGAGACATAAAAAACTTTGTACATGCTCAGAGACTCTTTTGTTAAGCTATTGCCAGGCAAAGCACCATTTTCTCTGTGGTTGGGAGCTGTGAATACTTTCTTTACAGTGGAGGTAAATCTGGCTGCTTGCAGGGACAGCCCTACAGAGCAAAGGAGCTGTCTTGGGCGTGCAGGAAGCCATGGCAGGGAATTGGAGGGCAGAGCTGTATGTGCCGTGTGGCCTGCCCTGCACCCCAAAGCCAGCCTGCTGCCCTCAGGTCCACCCAGCGAATGGCACTGCTGTCTCCAGTGTCAGATGCAAGATCCTTTTGCATGTGGTCTTCCAGCAGCAAAATGTCTTGGACCAGCTCAGGCTGATGACTGACGAGAGGGCTTTGGCGAAAGTTGGGAGGCGTAGAGCTATGTGGCTAAGGGAAGGGCGCTATGTGGTGCAGTGGTCAGAGCACCTGCTTTGCATGTAGACATCCCAGATCCAATCCCAGGGCATCTCCAAGTAGGGCCGGGAGAGACTCCTTGTCTGAGACTCTGGGTGTCTGCTGCCCAGTCAGTGTGGACAGTTCTGAGCTAAATGGACCATTGATCTGACTTGGTAAAAGGCAGCTTCTGAAAAGGAGGGCAAGTGGGTCAAGGAGAAGACTAAGGGCCCCTCCAGATAGGTGTTTCCTTGCAGGTGAACTCGACAGCATGCCATGGACACAATAATAGGGCATTGAAATGAAAATGAAATGGACTGCCTTCAAGTCGATTTCAACTTATGGCGACCCTATGAATAGGGTTTTTCATGGCAAGCGGTATTCAGAGGTGGTTTACCATTGCCCTCCTCTGAGGCTGAGAGGCAGTGACTGGCCCAAGGTCACCCAGTGAGCTTCATGGCTGCGTGGGGATTCGAACCCTGGTCTCCCAGGTCGCAGTCCAACGCTCTAACCACTACGCCACAAATTAGTGATGGATTAATACTGGATAGTCCAAACATCATTCTGCTTTATTAGTTTTGTGATGCTTCTCCAATTTTACCGCATTTTTGCCATCTGGAGGGGTCACTCTTGCACTATAGCACAACAGAAACTGGATGAGCCCCTCCCTAGAACACACGTGGTGTGAAAAGTTACAGAATTTTAGTAGGAAGCTACGGGACGGGCACTGATTCGAAATGAAGCAGTATGTCCACCCTGAAAGAGTGTTGAAAGGGAGATCGTGTAGAACTGCCCCCCAAAACGTCATGAGCACAAATCATGATGAATGCACATTAAAAAGGATGCCTGGAGGGGACTCTAAAGGCAATGTTACTTGTAAGGGTTTATTTTCAACGTACCTTTGACCAACAGCAGTGTAAAATGTTGCACACTGATCGCTTAATTTTCAAAATGAGGGAATTAGGATGATGTGAAGCTAGAATTTGACTCTCTGCAAAACGTTTGGCCTGGCCACCATCCTTGGCCTTCTCTTGCTAGGCCTGAAGACACAGGCGACAGCTTTTTGAGAGAGGCAAAGGTGGTGTGACAGAACTATAGCTGATGCTCATCCCACCGCTGCTTCAGGGTCTATGTGGTTTTGCTCCCAACAACCCTGTGAGGTAGGTTATACTGAGAGATAGTGACTGATCCATGGCCACCCAGTGACCTGTGGGAGCTGGTACCCATTTTTACCTAGAGATAACATTTTATCCACTGCACTAGAGTGTTGCTCTTCTTGTAAACTCTCTCTCTCTCTCTCTGTGTGTGTGTGTGTGTGTGTAAATCTGCTGTAATCTTTGATTGGGACATAAGAAACTAGGGTGTGCACACAGGCAATATCTTACATCTCCTGCACCTCATTTAAAATCAGTTGTGTGTCTCCAACCCTGCAAACTGTTGTCCACTTCCCATGCACCATTCGGACACTCCTTGTTCCCCTTCTTCTTTTTGAGCTCTTACTGTAGGGGCAAAACTGCTGAACAGCCTTATTTTGATTGCTCTCCAGCAAGCTTGCTTTTTTAAAAAAAAATACCCACCATAAACATGTCTTGTATCCTTGGCTGAGATCTCTTTCATAAACGATGGAAAGCGAAATTTGTAAAATGTCTGTAGGAGGCTGAAGAAAAAGGCCCTTTGTCCAGTTGGGTGCGTTGAGCATTGGTCAGTTTCTTAGGAGCACTTTGCTGTCCCAGAAACCTCCTGCTTCACAGGATGAATGCACCACTTGTCCCTCCATCTTCTGGAACCTGCTCCTTAAGGTGCAAGCCTGACCGTTTACTTCTAGAGCCGCAAATGGCACTTTGGCTAGAAAACATTGTGGTCGCTGTCCCAGACTGGTAAGAGAATCTCCTCCAGGCCACTGAGCACTACAGACGAGCAACATTTCTGAAATTCCTCTGGGCCTCTTTACAACATGTTTCTATATTGGAAGAAAAGGGGGACATACGAGCTGGAGACCCTCCCAACAGACTTAACAGAGCTGGAATATGCAACAGTGGAGCGCTTCTCTTGGAGTTCAACTTTGGACATCACACAGGATTTCGAGGGTAGGTCAATCATCCTGCAGTGCAGAAGGCTCAAGAAATGAGGTCACCCAGCCTGCCGTTTGCTTCCCAGAGCCAGCCCAAAACTATGCAAACATTTTTAAGAGTCTTAATTTATTTCCACAATAAGAAGTTGCTTCCCCCCCCCTTCCTTTCTCTCTGTTTCCAGAATGTGCCACAGTTGTTTTATGGCAGGGCAAAGAGTTTTACAGTTTTAAACAGAAGTGTTAGGCTTTGTAAACAGACAAATGAAAATCAAAGTTTAGGTTCTGGGTCCTGTTGACTGTCCAAATATTTGGATGGTGGTTGCAGAAAGGATGGGAATTAGATCAGTGAATTGCACACTGTTGGGACAAGATACCTGTTTAAATAATAGAAGAGAAAATAGGCTTTAAGCAACAGAAAGAAACCTCTCTACATAAGAGAGGAGGAGAACTTTTCCACTGTGAGAACCTGTGAATTGTGGTTGGCTTTTTTGGCTCCATTGGTAGCCCTCTAGATTTTGTTGGACTCCCAACTCCTGCTAGTCCTAGCCAGCATGGCCAACGGGCAAGGATATTGGGCATTATATTTGTATATTTAGTTTACAGATTGAATCACATAAAGCATCTTGAAGGAATTTAACAATAAAAAGAATTTCAAGTCTAATACAGATACAGAATGGGGTGTGCGTCTTCACTTAGGTCTTCAATAGGTGCCAAAAAGATAACGGAGATGGGGCCGGTCTGATATGTAACGGGAGTGCCCAAGGCTAGGTGCTGCTACACTAAATGCCTGATTCCTACATCATATGGAATTGAACTCCTGATGAGATGGTGTCTGCAGAAGGCCCTCTACTGCCGGATGCAGCAATTGCTTGGATATTTAAGGGGCAAGACTATATTTTGGGTATCCTGCTCCCAAGCTCTGTAGCGCTTTGTATGGCAGCACCTTGAACTTAGCCCAGTTGTTAATTGTGGTCTAGCAACAACTGGAAGCCACCACATTGGCTACCCCTGGCGTAGGACAATGACTTTTAAATGTCAGTCTGTGGGCCACTGGCAGTACCTGAAATAGAGTGGACATGTGCCCTACTTTACGGTCCTCTGTTTTGAAGGGCTGTAAGAGGGTAGTCCTCTGTCTGAAGTGTCCTTCCTTTGAGGGCTGTCTATTCCCAAGTCTGGTTTAAAGACAAGGAGCCCGAAAAAGGGAGGGGAGCTGGGCTCCTACTGAGAGGGTGGGATATAAATTTAATAAATTTAATAAATAAATAAATAGAAAGTTGCCTAACCAGAGTAGGGTTGCCAGGTCAGAAGCATCCCAAACCCTGATACATTAAGCATGATACATTAAGCATCAACCACAGTTGCTTGGCACATACAATTCAAAGAAAAACATTTATCTGATTGGAAATTAAGATAGAAATCTTAGCTGGAGCCTGGGTATGGAAATGGACTGCCTTCAAGTCAATCCCGACTTATGGCAACTCTATGAATAGGGTTTTCATGGTAAGCGGTATTCAGAGGGGGTTTCCCATTGCCTCCCTCTGAGGCCAGTCCTCCCAGCTGGCCAGGGCCTGCTCAGCTTGCCACAGCTGCACAAGCCAGCCCCTTCCTTGTCCGCAACTGCCAGCTGGGGGGCAACTGGGCTCCTTGGGACTCTGCAGCTTGCCCATGGCTGCACAGGTGGCAGGGCACATAACCCATGGAACCACTATTGTTGCTTCTGTGGATATAAGGGAGTGAGGTTAAAGGTGAATGAAATGCAAATAGAAAAAGAAAAAACAGTGATGATTTCCTAAATGCAGTACCATACCAACCACAACAAGATTCCTATGAGTAAGGCAGAAAACTCAGCATCCCACACCCAGTCAGAATTCCTAACCAAAAACCAAAACTATTCACAAAAATTGCAACATGCAAATTGGTGTTGTCTTTTGTTCTTGTTGTTGATGCAAATTCTCTTTTCCGGCACTGCAAAACTGGTCATCTTACCCTGAAACCGCAATGGAGACGGATGTTGTAAGGCTAGAAGATGCCTTTTGAAGGCTGCCGTGACATGCTGAAGAGGCAATCCATTTTTTCCCTCTGGATTGGCAGCTTGCCTCTTCAGCAGTGGCAGCAGCTGCAGTGGAAGCTGCAAAGAATGCTCCCCAGCCCCCATGTTTGCTCAATTTGCCCCCATGCATGTTTATAACTGTGGAGAACAAGTATAGCAGCTGTGGGTTAAGAATGAAGGCTTTCATTCTCACACACACACCCCTGTAAGTGTGTAAAATGTAAGCCAATGTGATGGCCTGCAAGGGACAGAAAAGCTAGACCAGCGATCTTCAGTGCTGCAACAGAGTTTTAAGAACTGCTGCCTTAGAAACTCCAGGCCTGTTTTATTTGAATTGACATACCTCTGGAGGAAGTGCAGGACAGGTAGTGAGGAGATGCAGAACTGAAGGTTAGATCAGAGCAGCAGTTTGTCCTGGGACCTGGAAGGCTTAGCAGAAAGAGCAGACAGGTTGCAAAGCATCAGGATCCTCTCCAAGGGCAGCTGCTGAAAATTGGCTCTTGCAGGTTTTGTAAAGAGGCACTGAGCGGCAGGCACCTCTCTGCCTCTGAGCCCACCTAGACGCTGATGTAATGGAAGAGGAGAGGTTGGGCTTACCTTGCTGAAGATGGCCAGCATAAGAGAGGGAGCCCGTGGAGTGAGGGGCGAGACTCAGGCCTTTGCAAGCAAGGGGGCAATAGCCAGCTAGGCTTAAAATGTGACGTACAGCTTGGCATCCGGAGACCCCTTATGTATTTGCAGTTATTTATATCCCACAAGGTAGGTCAGCAGGAAAATGGAAATGGACTGCCTTCAAGTCGATCCCAACTTATGGCGACCCTACAAATAGGGTATTCAGAGGGGGTTTCCCATTGCCTTCCTCTGAGGCTGAGAGGCAGTGACTGGCCCAAGGCCACCCAGTGAGCTTCGTGGCTGTGTGGGGATTCGAACCCCGGTCTCCCAGGTCGTAGTCCAACAGCTTAACCGCTACACCACCTAAAGCCCTTGCAAAGAGAGATGTCCATTTTGGTGTCTCTCAATTTCTCATTTTTCTAATCTAAAATTCAGTTCTACACATTTCTGTATCAGTTTGTGATTTTATTTAAAGACTTTGTGAAAATGTATCAACATTAGTGTAATTTTCTCCTAACATGCACGTTTGTATGCAATGTTGCTTGCTATGGAAATTTTTGCAAACCAAATCCCCTAAAATAATGCATTTTTGAATGTTATTTTCAATCATTAAGTATTTTAATGGATACTTTGCCCCAGCATATATATTTCTGAAGAAATGACTTGGCTGGAGAACTGCTTTGCAAAATGTGGAGAAGTGCAAATTTCAAAAGATGGCTGTCTTTTGGGTTGCAGATTGTTTCGGAACGTGTGGATTAGGTAGTTTCGCCTTGAAATGCGAACTGAATCAAATTTCTTCCCCTTCCTTACTTGGAAGACTCGAGGCCTCTGGCTGGCCCCTGTGAGAAGCGGATGCCAGTCCTGATGGGCCCCCTTGGGCCTGATCCAGCTGCCTCAGGGCTTGTCTGATGTTCCCATGACACAGAGAATCACAGGAGAACATCCCTCTCAGGCTGCCCATCCTCATTCTTACATATTCTAAAAGCGAAACTCTTCAGCGTATAGCTGTACAGCACACAGAAGCACCCCACAAGTTTAATTTGGGGGGGGGAGGTAGCAGAAGTGTTTTGGTTTGCAGTTCTGAAAACCCAACTGCTACTTTGATTCCGTTTAAACCTGCGGTGCTTGTGTATAAATTGCAAGGAGCTGATTGGACAGTTTGCTGCACAAAGTTAATTCTCTCCCTGCCTCCCCTGCCCCCTAAATTTAACTTCACACAAGTATTTAGCTCTGGCGCTGCTCTTAGATGTAAACACCCCCTCCTCCTTTGGCCGTGAAGGATGGCTTTCCTTGGCTGACTGCTGGCACAGTTGGAGCTTTTGGTACCACAGACCTCCCACTAGCAAGTTGAGCACTGTCTGGAAAGGATGCTCTGTAGGCAGAAAGAAATGCAGAGGACTGTGCTGCCTCTTCTTACCCTGCTAGGCCATGGGATTCCTGGTAGCTGGTGGGATCTCTCTTGCAATGCGCAAAGGGCTGTTTTGAGGGTGGCAGCCAAGTGTCACGGAAGGACGAGGCGTCTGGACATTCGGCTGCCACGAGCTGCAGTGCTCTTTTCCTCCAAGCACTGTTTTTGTGTTCTGGTGGTGCTTGTAGTCCACAACATCTGGAGGGTACCAGGTATGGGGCAGGCTGGCCCAGAACATTGGTCTCAATGTTCATTGAACCCACCTTCTTTCCAAAGGTGTCAGTTGCACACACAGTCCATGGGACGGCGAGAGACTGGCTGACGTCCAGCCACCACGGGTGAGCATCTTGTGCGTTTCCCCCCAACAAGGCAAATTGCACTTCTGAGGGGGATGATTCATAGTAGGAAAACAGCACGTCAGTGAAAGGGTTAACTGCCCCCCTTCTCAGCACTGTGATTCCCCAATCTCATCGAATTCTCTCTCCACCCCCTTGCTGCTTTTAAAACTTTGCATCTTCTTGTCCTTTCTTTTTTTGGTACCTTGCCAAAATATATTGTGGAATGGTGGGCACTTGCAGATGCTGAGATAAATAAAAGACCTTTGAAGAGGTGGTATTGAGAGACAGAGAAGCCAGGGGTCCTTCTGTTTAGGGTAGCCCTTGGAGGAGTCCCGGAATGCAAGCGGGTGGCCGGATCCACGGTAGTGAGGAGGTCAGTGCTGCTGAAGGCCATCTCTAAGGAGGATGCTGGTGATGGGAAGCGCATGGCTCTTCCTGCTCATATCCGTTGCCTGCTGGTCTGTTGTCCTGCCCACGTCCTCTCCCCCCACTCGCCTGGGTTGCTCCCAGTTGTGCAACTGGATTTCCTGATTTTGCTGCTCTTTCTCTGTGTTTGAAAAAGCTTCCTTTTTTTCTCCCCTGAAAGGATTTCTTCTTTGCACCCAGGATTGTTCATAATAGGTCAACGGCAATCATAATTCCGCCGGGTCTGGCGGCCAATGGTGAGGCTGTTCCTAAGTGGTCGGGGCCAGGAGTGACCCCGCCAGCGACAGAGGCTCCATTGTTCTGTGGGGTTTCAGGGAAGGGGAATAATTTCAAAGTGTGGGCAGCTCCATCTCTCAAGCAAGCTCATTTATCTCGCCCATCTTGGGTTATAAAGGAAAGAGGACGAGCCATGCTTTGCTGCAGTGTTTGATACCCGGGCGCCCACCTTGTGCGTGGCTTGGCAGCAAAGGTTCCCTCTTAGACCGTGCCTAGAAACTGTCTAGGAAGGGAGGAAGAGCTCTTCTGGACCTGGCCACAGGTTCATGCGGTCCAGCATTCTGTGGCCAGCCAGATGCCTCTGAAAAGCAAGACATGGGGGCAACAGCCCTCTCTGGAGGTTATTTACCAGCAACAGCAACTGGTATTCAGTGGTAGACTGCCCCTGAACAGAGGGACTCCGCTTAGCTATACTGATGAATTGATAGACTTCCTCCTCCTCCTCCATGAATTTGTCTCAAACAGTCTTTGCCAACCTGATGCCCTCTAAATGTCTTGGACTACAAATCCCATCAGCCCTAGCCAGCAGGGGCTGATGGGAGCATGACTGTGCCGGCCTGGGCTGATGGGAGTTGTAGTCTAAACATATGGAGGGCACCAGGTTGTGAGCCATAATTCCAAATGTGGCTGCACCGTAGATTTGCATAAATGGTGATTTCTGCAAAAGCTGAAACCAAAGGTGGTTGGTGGAGAGGGTTAAAAAGGATGTGAGGGATTTTTTCAGACTGAAATCTCTCAGCCTACGGCCCCTCCGCAAGACTGTTGTGAGGATAAAGTGTGTGTGTGTGTGTGTGTGTAGAACCACAATAAAAGGGCTGTGTGAAAATTTCTGTTGTGGTTCAGACCAAAAAAAGTGGTTTTTTTGGAGGGGGGGCAGAAGAGATCCTTCTTTCTTTCCTCAGGAGCCAAGCCATGATTATAGGTGGGCTTGGGGTGCTTTTTGTTGTACCTCCCTATGTTTATTTATTTATTTATTTTGAATAAAATAGGAAAGTGCCTTGTGCTCAGGAGGGCCACTGGCCCATCTTGCCAGACACTCTCTGCTCCTGACTGACAGCGGCTCTCTGAGGCGGAGGTCTTTCCCAGCCTTTTGACAGCATCCTCCGTTGGAAGGCCTTCCAATCCAAGCTCCGGTTAAAGATAGAGAACCCCACGAAGAGAGAGTGGGGGGAGGAGGAGGGAGGTATTGAAGTGGCCCACCCACAGTGAACACCTGGACGGGAGGCTCAGTGGGCACCCAGGTTACAAAGAACAGCTTGCAAAGCCGTTTGGAGGCCTTCGCATGGATTGTGCTTGGGGTTGCCAGCAGCAGCAGCAGCAAAGCAGGCTGGGAAGGTAGAGCCCCCTGGGCATCACAGCCCCCTCCTTCTTTAGAACTAGGGAGTGAAGGACCTAGGATGGGCCACACCACTTCTTGACCTATGGATGCTGGGGGCAGTTTTAGTTCCCTGTTGCAGGTTGGGGCTAGTGAGCGTTGTTGGTGCCAACGGCCCGATGTTTTTGCAGCTTAGGAGAGCGTGGCGCAGGTCATGTCTTGCATTCCAGCGCTTCCTGTCCCTGTTTGCTGTCTCTCTGGACACTTCTTTGTCCTGTTGACAAGGCTCCCTAAAAAGGCAAGGGCCAAAGCTTTGGGTTTCTTTCCCCATTTGTGGGGGGAAAACTCCAGCTGTGTGAGTCAGTCTGCAGGCAGCGCTCAGTGCACTAGGTCAAAGGTAGTTTGCCAGTGACATTAAGATGAGTGTGGCCTCTGTTGTTGCTGGCTGGAGCCAGCCGGTGGGGGGGGGAGGCGGGGGCTAGAATTAACTTGGTCTGTTTCTATATATAAACCCTGTTGAATCACCTTAGCTAGAAGCAGCAGCAATGTGAAAGCCACTTGTCTGTGAAAACACCCGTCTTCTCTGTCTCCAGGTGGAAAATAGTGTGCTAGTTGATGGGCGGTGTGACCCCTCCCGCACACTCAGTTTGACCCCAGCCGTCCTTGGTGATGCCTTGAAAATGGTCACCTGTGAGCTGCAAAACAATGTTGCTGATATTTTCATTGGTCGTTGTCTGAAACCTGAAATGTTAAATATTGGAAGAGGGGGCCTTTTAGCTTCAGGGCAGGGGGAGATAAGTGGTAACAAATAAGTTGGCTTGGTGTTGAAGCCATGACATCTCCACTTGTCAAAAATTCATTTTTGTTGTAGATAGGGATAGAATCACAGAATCATAGAATCGTAGAGTTGGAAGGGGCCTACAAGGCCATCGAGTCCAACCCCCTGCTCAACGCAGGAATCTAAATCAAAGCATTATTGACAGATGGCTGTCCAGCTGCCTCTTGAATGCCTCCAGTGTCGGAGAGCCCACTACCTCTCTAGGTAATTGGTTCCATTGTCATATGGCTCTAACAGTTAGGAAGTTTTTCCTGCTGTCTCAACCTAACCTACCTCACAGGGTTGTTGTGAGGATAAAATTGGGAGAGGTGGAACCATGTTTGTACACCACCTTGAGCTCCTTGGAGGAAAGGTGGAATATAAATGTAAAAATAAGGCCAGGTAATAAATTTAACAAAAATAATAATTCAAGAATTGCAGAATGAATTACAGATGGGTGGCAACCACCCTGGCACTAGTTTTTCCAAGTCAGATATTTTTGTCAGCCCTTTTAGGTCCTAGTTATGAACTGAGACAAGATACAGCATGGGAAAAAATAACTCAAAAAGGTAAAGGGCTACTCTCAGAAAATTATAAGCTACGATTGGATATGAGACCAAAACCATGGAAGAGCAGAACAAGATGGGAAAGAGAATTGGGATTCAACTGACACAATTTCCCGTAGCCTTAGTTTAACCATCTGAGAACTACAATGCAAATAATCACTTAGATGGTATCTAATGCCATCTAGGTATTAGATAGGTCTGCCTAGTAAACGTCGCAATACATCACCCTAAAGAGTCGGAAATGACTCGCACTATAAGTGCAGGGACACCTTTACCTTTTTAATGCCAGCTAGGTTAAAAAAAATCTATTCTGTGGATGATTTCAAGTGTTGGAAATATAGAATGGCAAATGCTCAGTTACTGCATATGTGGTGGAATTGTTTGCAACTGTGTTTTGGATGACAGAATCTGTCGGTTTCAATTTCAGTTGCTCATTTTTCCAGTCTAAATCCAGTTTGCCCCTTTTCTGTATCAGTTTTCTATTTTTTTTTTAAATTACATTAAAAATATACATTTTCCTGCACATTCCTCTAAATACACATGCTTTTGTACACAACATTGCCTAGTGTATGCATTCTTGCAAGCCATTTCGCCCAATGCAGGCTTTTATTAATTTATTTTTTGGCAGGTGAACTGCCTTGCGCAATTTGGAGCAGTGCACATTTCAAAGGATAGCTGTGTTTTGATTCATGAATTGGTTCAGGAAGTGCAAATTAGATGGGTCGACATTAAAATGGGAGAACCAAAATGAATTCCTCTCCCCCTCTCTAGTTGTTTAGCCTCAGAAGGGGCATGGAGAGAGGAAATGTCATGAAGAGGACTTGCAGTTCAGGATTTACCATGGCATCATTGGAGGGGGAGGGAGGTGCAAGCTTGGGTGGATCTAAGCAGTCAGGAGTTGCAAGCTTGGGTGGATCTAAGCAGTCAGGAGTTGCAGTATAGCTCACAAAAAGCTGAAAGTAAAACCTCAAGTATTGTGTGTGTGCGTGTGTGTGTGACTGCAAGTCAGGCTGGGGGCTCTATGTGGCTGTTGCTTTACAGGCTGTGTCTGGTGTCGACTCTTGCCTGCTTCTTCTTCACTCAATGTGTGTATATTTGTAAATAAGCATTTCAGGAAAAACAAAACATCAGTCTCTCGCATGCTCCCTTGTTAAGATCTTGGCACACTTTACCTCTCAGAGAAGTGAGGAACCATGGGCAAAAAAGGGTCTCCCCACCCCCATACAAGAGAGATTAAAACAAAGACATTGCCTTGCAAAACTGTTCCCCGGAGCAATTCTGCGCTAAAATGCAAAAGCTAGATTGAGACAAACTCCAAGGGCTTCTTTCAGACTGCTTTGGAAAAATGTACGTGCCGATCTCTTGGCTGGCTTCTCGAGCCTTCTGGACAAATGATGGTCAGAATTTTTCTCTGTTGTTTTACCTCTGGCTTCCCTGAAGACAACATTTCCTTCTAGCTGTCAGGCTTCACTTGTGTCTGCTGCTGCAGCTGTGAGATTTGGGTAACAGGGACTTGCTTGCCAGGCCTGATGGTGTGTGTCCTACCTAGGGCAAATCTGAATGGGGGATGGGAGTTCTCCCGCCTTAGATGTAGGTTGCACTCTCATAAAAAAGCCAGGTTTGCAGTCTGGGGCACCCTAGGATTCGCCCTTGAACCTGGATGTCCCTATGACAGCAATGACAACCGAACGTAGGTAGGTGTTTGAGCTGTGAGCTAGACTCAATGACATATGCTTTAGTTACATCACAGTTGGACTACTGCGATGCACCTTACATGGGGCTGCCTGACATGGGACTGTCTCTATCCAGCCCTCGCAACTCCAAGCCATGCCTTCTTCCAGACCACACCCTTTTCCCTTAGGCCACACCCCTTGCCAGCCTTGCTCTGCCTCCTCCTTGAGTGCTTTTGGCTGGCCGGAAGGTGTCCTTCATCTGTGATCATGTCTCTTTCGCTTGCTTACATGGAGGGTGTATAGAAACCTCTGACTTTTGCGTGGATGGAAGGTACAAAGTTAGAGTCACATCCATAGTTCCACCCACCACTGACATGCGGCCCCCAGAAGGGAATGTGGCCCTCAGGCTGGAAAATGTCCCCCACTGCTGTCCTGAACTAGGAGGCCAGGCTTCTTAAAGGGCCCTCTGCTTCCATATTAACATATTCTGATGTGTGTCTCCTCCACGCCCCGCTTGACGTAGCTCTCAGGCCAGGGAGAAGATATATTGTCTCTAGCATGAATGCAGGCGCCAGAGGCTCCTATCAGTGGGGCAATGAATCTGCTGTGGGTTTAGTCTGAGCTTCCAGCACCTTGGACAGCTCCTTGAAAGTTCAGACTAAAACCCGGAGCAGATTCAGTGCCCTGCTGACATGGGAGCCACCAGGCTCCAGTGCTGACTGCTAAGGCCCCAGGTGCATTTTAAATGGTAGAGGACCCATTGTGGACCTTAACCCTCGACTAAGAGTGGAGATGGACCACAGTTCCTGTTCTAAGAGAGAAGGAAATGGAATGCCATAGACCAACAGATTTGGCAGGTTTTGCAGACAAAACCCTGGAAGTTCTGTTCAGCCAGAGGTGAACACGAACACACCGTGAGCAGCCGTCCCTCTTAAAACTGCCTTCAACCCTTGAAAAGTGGGTGGGGAAGAGACTAACCTCCTCCAGCCCAGGAGTGTGGCCGGGGCCTGCCAGAGGGGAGGAAGAGCTCTGAGGGCCATTCAGATGTCTAATATGCTTGGCAGTGTCTTGGGCAGGACTGGAATATTCTTCCTTTGCTTGTCCTTGACTCCATTTCCACCCCTTCTCCTGTTATCCCTGCCCATGCGTCAAATTTTAGATTGTGAGGCTGGGGAAGGGGGGAACTATAGCACCAAGAGTGGACCTTACTGGCTTTTCAGTCCCACCGGAGTACTTTTGTATTGCTCAGACTAAAAAGATCCCGACTGATTGGTAGAACATCTCTTCTGTCAGGAACTCTGCATATACTCTGAATCCAAAGTAGGCTGAGCATAGGCAACGCTGCAATTTAACAGGTCGAGGAGATCAGCAGGTTATTTTCTGCGGTTGCTGGGCTCAAGGTGTGTTCATGACAGATGCCAGTGCAATAACAATGCAACAATTAAGTTCATTACAAAAGATGAGTAAGTCGCTATAACAATCACAAAGCAGACAATTTCAGTAATCAATACAATACTTGTTTTCTAAGAATTAATTATACCAGAACAAGCAACAACACTTAGAACAAGACTTTCCTCTTTCAACAAGCCTTTTAAGTTGAGACCTATCCCAGTCTGCATCTATGTTAGAATTGCTTGTTAATAATGTTTTAACCCTTTTTAAAAAGATGTTTTTAAAGCTTTTTTAAAAAAATGTTTGTAACTTTTTAAAATGTATTTTAAGGTCTGTTTTTATGATGTTTTAAAGTGTTTTTAGCCTTTCTGTTTGCCGCCCTGGGCTCCTGCTGGGAGGAAGGGCAGGATATAAATCAAATAATAAATAAATAAATAAATAAACAATAACATTAACAGCCCTTCCAGATGACCTTTTTATTGAGCATTCATCCCAATATTGCTCTACAAAGATTACGTGGATGTTAGATTATATCCCTGTCTTTACTGAGCATTCATCTTGATTTGCTTGGATGGTTAGTCATTTCTTCATCTCACACTTTTCAATGCATTTACCAGTCAGTCATCAAACTGCAAAAAGTCAGATTCTTTTTTAAAGTGGATTCATTGCATGAGGGTGACAGTGGGCCTTAAATCCACGTTAACTGCAAACCTAAAGTTCTGGTATGCACTTGAACTTCTCCGGCAGAACAGCAATAGTCTAGAGGCACCCTAAATAGAGAGTCACCATTCCTTTACCTAACCTAGCAAAAACCACCAGTGGAACTCTGTAGTGGCAAACTACTAAGAAGTCTGGGAAATGGCAATGAATGCTGAAGACTGATGACTCCAGCCATTTGCACTGCAAATTTGAACAAGGCACTTCCAAAAGGAAAAACAAAGAGATACAGTGTTATTTTCCAGGGACTGCATGTTTATGTATTTATTCACCAGCCTGATATGCCACTCAACAAACAACATTCTCTGTGTCACGAAAACATAAAAACACAACAATCAAACGGCAGCTTCAAATAATTCAAGACTGAAGAGTTTCAGAGAGCTGGGAAAGTAAGCGCCTCCTTCTCTTCCAGTTTTCCAGTTTTCTTCCCTGCTAACTTCCCATTTTATTAATGGGGAGCAAGCATAGTTCACATAATTCTCTGATTTTGGTCTGATTTTTAGAGGGAGTGGGTCATTTATTTGCTGTGTACTTAACAAAAAAGACAAATGGGTTCAGGGCTTGATTTGAGCCAGTGCTTAATAGAGATTAATCCTAGAACCCATTCTGAGTATTAGGATCAGTTGTGCCATGTCATGTAAGAACAACAGAGCCCCCATAGCATGTACAGAGTACATTTCTCTTATCACTAAGTATCAGTCGGTCTCGGAATCGGGGGAGGTGCCCCGTCTATGCAAGCAGTGGCTCACAAGCTAAAACTGTTCCTGGATTGTATATCTTATTTCTTTATTTAAATTTGTATCCTGCCCTTCTTCACAAAGATGCCCAGGACGGCAAACACATCTGTGACAAAACAGTACCATTAAAAATAAAAACATATTTTAAAAAGTAAAAAACAAAAGTATCTGAAAACACTAAAATAAATTTAAAAAATAGAGTGCAGGTGAGTGGTTACATGGTTTAATTTCTCTCTCTCCTCTGTCCCCCACCAGTTCCTATATATAAAAGAGCTAGTGTTTGTTAGTCAAGGACCAGAGAGTCCTTGGGGTCCAGGCCCCACTCTGCCATGGAGCTTGCTGGATGATTTTGGACTAGCCACTAGTTCTCAGTCTAATCTACCTCACAGGGCTGTTGTGGGGATAAAACAGGAGTGATGAGAGAGAGCCATGCTTTTTGACAGGTCAGGTAAATTGCAACAGAAAGATGAGATGTCATAAAGACTGAGCTCCCTTGAACTCTTCTCCCTGACTTCTAACGATCTGTGAGGTTTTCTGATATGAGGGTGAGGGGGTGCCCCAGGGGGTGTGAACCCTGAAACCTTTGCACTGGGTTTCAGATCTCTAGTTGTTCTCCCCACTTTTTTTCTTCTAAAATTAAAACAGTGCTGGTCAGATCTTAGCCACCCATCATCTTAGTTTGCTAAGAGGCCTAAATTTGCATCTATACATATATATTAACACATGCAAATTTGTGCTCAGCCTTTTAAGTGCCTTGGAGCACCCGTTGGCTGGGCCAGCATGTTCCTGGGCACCTGGACTTCTCACCTCTTGATGGACAACACCCGTCTCTTCGGAGAGGTCATTTCCCATTGCCTGAGCCTACAAGGCAGCAGGTACCTGCTCCTAGGGATGCCTGAGAATTCTGTTGAAAGCTGAAAAGGCAGTGGAAATTGCTCCAGTGTGTGTGCTCGTCTGTGCTCAAGAATGGAAGTTGGCCAAGCGAATACAATCAGTATTCATTCACACCATTGTTGTTGTTTTCAAGTCTGCAAACGATATGTAATTAATGACTTGTTTTCACATTGTTTTGATGTTTTCTTCACATTGAAACTAAGTTATGTAAATGGTTATGTAACGTACGTTAAAGAGCAGATAGTGAGACAAATAACATAGTGTTTGGTGGAAACTGAGCTGCAGAGGAATGGAAACAGCACTGATTTTGACAAACACAGGTTGGAACTGAACATGCTGCTGCCTTATTCTGCCATCTCCTCTCCCATTTCCCTTCTTCCAACTCAACAGTATCTGGTGAAAGGCCTCTCTCGAATCCCAGTCACAAAAGGATATAACAAAGCTAGGAATGGTGGAGAAAATGGCAACCAAAATGATCAAGGTTATTTTTTTTTGGTGGGGAAGCACCTCACCTTCAAGGAGGAAAAGCTAGATATTGTGTGTGTTGACGTTCTGTATTGGAGCAGATGAGAGGCCCACCACATCCTGCCTTCACCCTCTGGCCCTGGCTTGGAGAATTTTTCCAGGAGAAAGTGACTGAGGCTTTTGGGTTTAGATAAAAGATAGCAAAGGTGGAAAGGCAATGATGTCCTTAGTATTATGCATGCTGTGGAGAGAGTTGATAGGCAGAGATGTCTCTGCCTGGGTGCTTTCAGAGTGTCACTATGTTCAGGTGGGATTCAATCACATATTGGCAGATTAAGTCTGCACAATTATAGTTGATTGGGAAGTCCTGCACAACAAATGCACTTCCCCCCCAAAATCGATTTTTTTTGCAATAAGGGATGTGATGGGAAAACGTGGGATAACACTTGCTTTGACACAATGTAATCTATCCACAAACATATCAGCAAGTATGCTCAATAAATGAAAATGGAACGGACTGCCTTCAAGTCGATCCCGACTTATGGCGACCCTGTGAATAGAGTTTGCATGGTAAGCGGTATTCAGATGTGGTTTTACCATTGCCTTCCTCTGAGGCTGAGAGGCAGTGACTGGCCCAAGGTCACCCAGTGAGCTTTGTGGCTGTGTGGGGATTCGAACCCTGGTTTCCCAGGTCATAGTCCAACACTCTAACCACTACACCACACTGGCTGTCGCTCAATAAATAGCCAATACAAAAATAAATTGAGATAGCCAGTGTCATCTAATCTCCCTGCAAATAAATTGGGATGAACACACAATGTAGAGGGTGTTTGGATAGAAGTCCCTCCCCCCCCAATACTAGAACTGAGATCTCCCAATGTCATTGATGCATAATGGTGGTGGTGGTTAGATTCAGGACAGAGAATTATCTTACTGAATTTGGTGTCACTTCAGCAAGTCTACTCTCAACAGGACTAGCATTGGATTCAACCCATTGTTTTCTTTTGCCATTGGGGCTGGCTGGTTCTCCATTATGGCTGCCAACAGGCTATTGATCGGAGGTTTTGCAGGCAGGCGTGGTGAAGCTCTGTGCTCCAGACTGGCTGCTGCTGGCTAATCTGTCTCTTTTTCTTCGCTTATGCTTTCTCTTCCAGATGAGCGGGCGGTGACGGAGGAGAAGGTCTTGCACTGCCAAAATCCAAACTGTACGGAAAAACAAAGAGCTGCAAAGGTACTCGGCTGTTTCCCACACATGATGTGGGTCCAGGGAGGGGGATTTCTGGGGAAGGGGATACTGTTGTAACTTGAAGGGCGGGGTGGGGCACTTGGCCAAGGAGACAAGAAGCTTCTGGTGTGGATGAGCCCAGAATCTTATGAAGATGACGCCAGACGTGGGAGCCCTGGGTCAAGGTCCCTCCTGCCCTGAGCCTGTGGCATGGGGTCAGGGCACTGAGTGCCCCCCCACACCATCCCATCCTACCTGTTCTGCCCCCTATCATTACTTGCTGCTGCTGGCAGGGGGCCGTGCCACATAACGATGTTCTCAAGACTTGGGTAACTTGTAGTTTCCGGCTCTCTTAAAAAGTGTTGCCTGGCTTTGAGAGCGAACCAAATCGATGTGTTTTCGAGGGGAAAGGGAGAGAGTTGCATACATGACTAAGTGTGTACACACCATACATTTAGAGCGCATTATTTCTCCCAAAGAATTCTGGGAATTGGAGTTTGGTAAGGGGCCTGGGAATTGTAGCTCTGCGAGGTGTAAACTATAGTTCCTATAGCGAAGTCATGTGCTTTAAATGCATGGTGCATATGCAGCTGTGACTACACATTTTAAAAACAGCCGGATGCTTACTGTAGAGGCTGACCTAGATATTTAAAGTGTGTGTGCATGTACTGTGTATGGGGGGCACGGGGGAGGGGAGGGAGAAAAAAAGGCCAGGCTGCTTTTTCCAGCTAGGTGGCAGAGCTGAAGTTGGAAGCCCCCACTGGAACTGGGGGGCTCTTTTCCTGGGAGGGCACCTGAGGCTGGCCAAGTGGCAGCTACTTGCTTCTGGGTCATCAGATCAGGAAGCAGGATGACCTCTGCTGCGGGGGGAGCCAGGAGGGGCAGCCTGTGTGCTGTTGATGGCAGGGCTTGTTGGAGAGGGTGGCAGCGGCAGCACGGAGGAGAGGGAGCCTTGCAAGGCCCAACTTTTTTTTGGGGGGGGGGTGGTATTGGTGCTAGCTGGCCGTCCTCCTCCTTTGGGCTCTTTTTTGCCTCCCCTCCCTTCCATGGATCTCCCATGACCTCACTGGTTTTTCCCTCACTGCTGCAAAACCACAAAGACTTTTCCAGACAGAGTGGCAGCGTCAAAGCCTCAGCAGCAGCTGGAGAAATAATCAGGCCCCATTGGCTCAATGAGTCTCCATTCCAACAAGGACAGCGGTGTGTGTGTGTGGGCAGCTGCTTTCTCTCCTCCGTTTCCTTTGCTGACTCAATTCACAATGATGAACTTGAGCTGCTCTGTCCTTCTGTGCTCAGTTGCCGGAGCAGAGTGCAGCAACATGATCTGCAAATAAAAGGGCTGTTTCACGGCTGGTGCGTATGTGTGTGGGAGGAGGAGGCAGACTTGGACAGGGTCGGTTTTCTTGGGAAGAGAAAGACTGGTGGGTGAGGCAGCCTCTGTTGCAAGGGTACAGACTGAGCAGGTGCGACTCAGGAAGGCAGGCTGGCACCACTGCAGTCACTTCGGTTCAGCTCTCCAGTTAGTGGTGAAAGATTTAACACTGGGTGGAGGACAGCTCTGGAGCCAGCCTTGCGTTTAACTCAAACTTTTTCTCTCTCCTGACATGAGCTCTGGAGGGAAACAAACCTCCCAGTCACTGCCTTTGTTCTGCAGCTTGTTTTGGGATGGGAAAACAAGCTAGCTGTGGACAGCACCAATTGGCTAATGCCTGTGACATCAGATGGGCCTTCTGCCAATCTCTGGAGCAGCTCTGCAACAATAGATATATAAAAGTAAGGTGGACGGGCCTATAAATGAATAAAAAAAGATGTAATATTTAAAAAGAAACATCAGACAGCTCTCTTGAAGCATTTGAGTTATTGGGCATCATCGCACAGTAGGCAGGCAAGACAGGCTGCACATCGCTGTTGTATCTACAGTCTGGGTCTGCCTCTCTGTAATGTGTGAAATAGCCATATACCAAACTCCTCCTCCAGCCAGCCGTGGCCATGCCAGTACCAAAAGCCCCGCTGGGGATGGACTGTCCCCTGCCTGCACTCTCAGGTCAGTTTGTATGTCTGCGTGCAAAACAGCACCACAGAATCCCACCCCATCTTAGCCTAATTGCTTGTTAATGTAAAGCTGCAATGGATTTAGAGACTCCTATTCCCTTCTCCCCGCCTGTGGCAGTAGCCAGGCCCGCAGTCATTCACGGTTCTCTGGGATAGTTCTCCTTCCTTTCCTTTGGGGCTGAATCCTTTGGGGGTTTCCCTACTGCCACCTAGGCGTCTTTCTGGGACTGCTCTGAACTTAAGGTAAGTGCTGGCAAAGTGTCTCCTGATTGCACAGACCAGGCAGTGTCAACGGTTGGCCTATATTCCAGGATCTACCTCTCTGTCCCTTGCCCCTTGCCCTTGCTGCCCTTGTTTCTTCGGAGGTTTTGCTGTTATCAGGAGCGTTAGTGTTATTGTGAAATGTTTTTTGGGGTGTAGAGGATCATTTGCAAAGGGGACATTCTGCAGACCTTGTTTGGCCCCGAGGCTGAAGATGTTGTGGGGATGACCTGAAAGCATCCTCCCAGCCACAATGCAGGTGTCCATTCACGCGCCCGCCCCCCCAACCCAGGCTTTATACAAACTGCTTCTTCAGATTGGTTTAACCGGAACCTGGGAAAAGTCAATCCCTTTTCTGAAAGGGGAGATGACTACTGATTCCAGTACTGAGGTTTTATGGCTGCTGTGGGATGTTATTGGCCAGTATGTATGCTGTCATGTTGTCACCAGCCCCCCAGCCCCCATCCTTGAAACAGAATCTGGGTTGCATCCAACTAAGTTCTAGACAGAGTAAGCCCATTGAAATTAATGACCCTAAGTTAGTCATTAGTTTCAATAGCTCCTCTCTGACTAGAACTAACACTGGATGCAAACTTCTGTTTTAAAAAAACTTTTCAAAGTAAAAGCAACATAGAGCCTTGTGGTACCTTGAAGACTATATAATATAGCACAAACCTTCGTAGACTCAACCCTACATTTTCAGATGTGAACACACTCGTCACCTACAGCAAAGAGTTTCCATTAACCACACCTGGAGGGGGAACGGGTTGATCTGCCGATCAGTTGTGAAATCTCTTTGAAGCGAATTTTTAAAAATGCACTTGAGCTGGTCCCACCAGGTTTTACAGTAAAAAGAGGCAGGGTTTGCCTGGCATCGTGTGCTCCCGTTTTCAGAAGAGAGAGGACTGGAACCGGCAGAACAGGGAGTGTGTTTCTATCCTTAGTTGGCAGTATATAAAAGAGAAAATTGTAAGATTCTGTGCTGAATGGTGATGGCAAAAATTACAGTCACTGTTAATTAGAGCTGCATTATATATGAAATAAAACAGGTATTCCTTTTACAGTAACAGACCGGTGCTAATGTGCTTAGCATTGCTGAGATGATTGCATTAGCGCCTTTGGAGTGGCAGGGAAATGTTCACAAGGTTTTCTGCGTCTTTTTGGCATGTGGCCTTCACCTTGGCTTCCTCCAAGTAGCTCAGAAACAGCTGCTTAAAAATGTAAAACATCAGTAAACAAGGTAATCTGTAAATAGAGGACTTTTGGGTTGCTTTTGCTGCTGCTGCTGCTGAGGCCTTTGTCTTGCTGTGGAACAGTGTGACACGGAGGGCCATTGATAAGACTGCGCCAGTGTGGAGCTCTGCGCTGTGAACAGACTGGACAGTAGCCAGAGGGTAGTATCAAAAGCCCTGCTGCAAGGCCGAGCGAGCATGAGTTGGAGCCCACAATGGCGCCTGGTGAGGAAAGCAGTGGCAGAGGGCCTGCTTTTGCTGCCTCTGTTGAGTTCATCAGGATGGCCCATGGGCTGTTGACATCCATATTGGTGGATGAAACCTGGGACCTCTGGCAATCCTCTGATTTGCTTGGCCACCTCCACAGTGAGCTTGACGCCACAGTTAATGCAGCGCCGAGTGGAGTTTGCAGTGCTCCATCAAGTCTGTGAGTATGCGTCTAACCAGGTGTCCTTGAGTCTCAGCCCTTGCTCTTCATGGCTGATTAACATGCCCAGGTGGGTCCAGGGTGTGGTGAACGCATCTTTGCACGTGGTGGTGCCTGGTGCCTCCAGGGAGGTGGCAGTATGGCCACTTCTGGGAAAGCTTGCCCTGGACCTGCTGGTTTTCGACAGCTACGGCCCAGCTGCAAATACCCTCTCTGAGACAGGGAGTCGACAAGCTCACAGCAGTGCAGTTCCAGGCATTCTTGGAGGAAGCTGATTATTGAGACCCATTCCAATCAGGTTCAGACCTGAGTCTGGGACTGAATCAGCCTTGGTCTCCTTGATGGATGTCTTTTATTGAGAGAGGGAGTGCTGCTTCTGCTTGATCTCTCATTGGCCCTGGGTACCATGGTATCCTCCTGGTCTGTCTTCGGTAGATGGCTGTTGGGAGAACTGTTCTTTGGGAATGGTTCCAGAATTTAGGATTGGACGAGTCTTTCTTAGCCTCTTGGCTCCTGAGCTTGGCTCCAGTGCTATTTAATTTCTATATGAAGCTGTTGGGAGTAGTCATTAGGAGATTTGGGACGAGGTGTCACCAATATGCTGATGATACCAACCTCTGTTTCTCTGTAGCATCTGAATCAGGAGTGGCTATGCAGACCCCCTGCACCAGTATCTGGTGGGCTAGATGAGGGCTGGTAAACTGAGTCTGAATCCTGGCAAGACAGAATGTTGGTCAGTTGCCTGCCCTTGATGGGTTGCCCTTCCCATGAAGGAGCAGCTGGTAGTCTCTGAGTGCTCTGAGATACAGCTGTCAGAGATCCGTCTGTCTTTGATGGCTAGGAGTGCCTTTGACCAGCTTGGTATTGTCAGAGCTATTCATTTTATTTTATTTCTAAAAATATTTTTAAAATATTCTACTGTTCTAAACTATCAGTGCTGTAGCCATTCCTGGTTCGGGAGAACTTGACCACAGATGTCAAGGTGGGATTGCTGTAATGCACTCTGTTCTGGGGCTGCCCTTGAGGTCAGTCCAGAGACTGTGGCTAGTGCAGAACATGGTGGCTAGGTTGCTGGGAGGAGGGAGACTACCACCAGCACATAACTGGCTGCCAATATGCTCCTAGGCCAAGTTCAAGGTTTTGGTACCTTGGCATCCAGGGACCGTATTACTTGAGAGACCGCTTTACCCCTTATATATCTAGTAGGTCACTTTGTTCTGCTGAATAGTCTCTCCTTGGAATTACTAAAATATAAAAAATCTGCTGTACAGCAACTCAGAGGCGGACTTTCAGGGTGGCTCCCTCTTTTTGTGGAACTGCATCCCAATGGGATTGTTTTTTTTAAGGCCTCTGCCTTGGGTGCTTGTATCGTTTAAAAATGCATCATTAGTCATGTTCTGTACTGTTTTTAAACCTACTTTTAGTTGTTATTGAATGGTTGCAAACCGCCTTTTCCTTGTATGGGAAAAGTGAATGATTAATTAATTAAATAATAGAATTATGAATGGTAGAGAGAAGAGGGATGGAGATTATTATTTTTCATCTCCCTTAAAACACTTGTGTGTGTGTGTTTGTGTTTGTGTGTGTGTGTGTTGAGATCATTGAGTGGAACGGACTGGCAGTGAGTTCAGTGCCCAGAAGCTTCCCTGCTCAGCCTTCATGCAAGGCATAATTAACTTATGGGATTCATTGCCACGAATTGTTCTTATGGAGACCAGTAGAGGTGGCCTCTTAAAATGGATTAGACAAATTCATGGAGAAGAGATCTGAAGTGGCAGCCTCCATATTTAGAGGCAGTACACCCCAGATTACCAGATGCTGTGGGGAGGGAAGGCCTGTCCCCTCTGCCTGGGGCCCTGTTAGTGGTGAGAGGGCTGGACTTTTGCAGAGCTCATTGGCTGTGAATGGACGCTTCCAGATTTAGGCTGACTGAAGCCTGTTTTGATTGAGGCAGTGCAACAGATTTAAGAAAGCGGGATAAAAGGGACAAGGGAAGCCACACTCCTTTTCCCGGTTGCAGGGAGGCTGAGATGTCCTTTGATGAGCTGGCCTGTTTAGACGGAGGCCTGGAGCCAAAGGCTGGCTCTTCCTTGGCTCTATGGCTCCTTCCCTACTTTTTCAGCAGAACAGATTGCAGGGCTGGGCGTTTCCCCTGGTGGCTGCCCAAAATGTTTCTTACAAAGCCAGTGGAGCCCGACCCATGCATCCCTGGGATTTTTGCATGGGCTCTTCTTCTGGGAATGTGCAGATTCTTCTGAAGGTCCAAAGAGACAGATGGTTGTTTAGGCTAGGAGTTTTGGCATAGTTGCCGCAGCCTGGCAGTTTTTCTAGGCAGACATGCAGAGCAAGGATGTTTTTTGAGATTTGGTGTCAGACTATGAAGGGGGAGAGCAGAGGAGCGACTCTGCAGCTGCTTCCAAAGAGAAGGTGCTTCCTTCCAGGGGTGGCTGCTGGTGCCCATCGAGAACAGTGGAGAGGAAGGCAAGGAGGCCAGCAGCAGGCAGAGCCAGGGCCAAGGGCGGGCAGAGCCAACTTATCCTAGGTTTGCCACCATCCCTTTCCTTGAGAGTAAGGAACAGGATGTTGACAGGTTGTGCCTCCACCCCCTGGATTGGTTGTAAATAAGAAGGCAGGCAGGTGGGGGCTGAGTGAAGGCAGGTTGAGGTTGTGTTGGTGTCCCATGTGCCCAGACAGACCAGCCTCCACTGCTGCCCCCAGAGCCTGCTGTCTCCAACGGGATGGGTAAAATGGGCATGGGCTGCCTTCAAGCCGATTCCGACTTATGGTGACCCTACGAACAGGGGTTTCATGGTAAAAGGTATTTCAGAGGGGGTTTACCATTGCCTCCCTCTGAGAGGCAGTGACTGGTCACCCAGTGAGCTTCATGGCTGTGCAGGGATTCGAACCCTGGTCTCCCAGGCCTAGTGCAACACCTTAACCACTACACCACACTGGCTCTGCAATGGGAGAGACCTAGGACAATGATTCATGGTTGGGTGCTGCAAGTCTACAGCAAGCAGGCAAAAGACATTAGATCCCAGCCAGATGTGTGCGTCTTCCGCAAGCAATGAAAAGCCACAGAACCGGCTCTTGCTCCAGAATCCAGAAGCCTGGGTGAGAACCTCAGTTCTGACTTTTTTTCCATAAGGATGAAGTGGCAGCCTGGCAGCCGACTCTTACTCCAGCGCTGGCGATGGGATGGCATCCTCCGCCACCCGCAGGCTTAGGGCTGCAGGGCAGGTCATGCTGCATGCACGGCTCTGTCTTTTAGCCCCTCAGCACCAACTCCCTGCCCAGCATGAGCCACCTGAGGCTGCTGCCTCTGCCTGCCTAATGGTTGGGCTGGCCCTTGGAGGAAAGGGTGGTGCTTGTGCTGAGGGATGGATGCATCTGTCCACTTTAGGGTCTCTCCGTTCCTTATTTTTCAAATTGTAAATCCTGTTCTCCACATTTTTAAAGCAATTTGCAAATTGTTTTTAAAACATTCCTTATGACAATTCTTCAGCATTTTAGTGCAAATTTCCCCTGATAAGCACATTTTCATATGCAGTTTTGGCAGATGTACACATTTTTGCAAGCGGTTTCCTCTAATATATGCATTTTTGTATAAAACTGTATTGTCACATTTGGAAAAGTGTGAATTTTGAAGGCTGGCTATGCTTCAGTGTTCACATTGTTTCAGGAAGTGCAGATTTGGTAAGGTCACCTTTAAATGCAAACTATATCAAATTTCTTCCCCATCGCTAGCAGTGCTGGGAGTACTCCATGAGCTGGTATGGCATGATACTGGGGAAGGGGCTGAGCTATGAACTGGGAAGGCCGTAGTTCAAATCCTGCCTCTGTCATGAATGTGGCTGAGGGCAAATTGCTCTCAGCTGCAGGATTATAATAACGCCAGTGGGGGTTGTAGGATGAGTGGAATGATGGACGCAAAGTACTTTGAACAACTAGCTAGCTGTGTAATGTTATTGGCTTCACATTTTATTGTGACCCAGGAGAGTTTCCCAAATCTAAGGTCAAACCTCTCATTTTGGAAAGTATTCTCTTGAGAGCAGTTTGGTGTAGTGGTTAGGGTTCTGGAACTGGAGTGGGGTTCAACACTCCTTACAGCCAAGAAGCTCGCTGGACTGGTTACAGTCTCTCCACTTAATCTACCTTACAGTATTGTTGTGAGGATAAAGTGGGGAGGGGAGATCCATGTTTGCTGCTCTTGAGCTCCCTGTTGGCAGAAAATCTGTTTATTTTCAAATATACAAGATGTGTGTGTGTGTGGGGGGGGGACAGAGCGAGCAGGAAGGCAATGAAATTCTTTTTAAAAGAATCCACTCCGCACAACTGCAGCTCCTGATATATTAGCTGTGTCTTGCAGTTGCCAGTCAGTTGCAACCCCCCCACACTTACATCCCAAATGTGAAACTTTCCTTCAGCCTCTCCCCTCCATCCAAGCAGGTAGTGTGCATCACCGCGTTTAGCAGTTAATAACCACCAGCCATCCAAAGCCATTAAGCAAATATCTTCAGCTAGATAAAAAGGCCTTCTGCAGATCCAAAGAAGCACGCTTGCAATGCAATGGCATTGGGCCTGTCGTCCCAGCAGGAAGGGTGGGGTAGTTTTCTCTGAACAGTTATATAAGCAACTGGGCAAGGCTTCTGCTTTCCATGACTGCACCCAGTCCGTGGCCCCTCTGTTGAAGTCCATGTGCAAACTGTGGATGGCAGAGAGAAAAAGGACTCACTGAAGGGTTACAGAAGGCATTCTGACATCTCCTGGACGTTTGCTCGAGTAGATTGTGGCTGAGATGAAGTCTGCGTCCAGTCCCATCCACATCATTCCATGTTCAGATGGATGCATGAGGACTTGACTATGGGACTCTCTCCCTGGGGAAATCAAGGAAATCCCCTCCTCCCCGTCTCTCTCTGTGTTTAAGCTTGTTGTGAAAATGATTTTGAGTGTGTGTGGGGGCTTCTATCATTAGTTTCACTCCGGCATGATTTTGAAGGAGATTTTTTTTAGCAGAACCGCCCTACGTTATTTTGCTGTGTCATTATTTTGAAACTGTTCTAATTGATCTTTGCAGCAGAGTTTTGGTATCTGTTTAAAACAATTATGAAATCAAAAGAATTCTGCTTTGTATTTCTTCCTATTGTCATCATTTTTAAATTTGTTTTCACTTTGTGTGTTGCCCAGAGAACTCTTCTTGTTGAATGAAGAAGCAAAACAACCAATAAAATAAAAATGATGACCTGTCCCTGCCAAAGCTGCAGTTTGTCCCGTGGTGGTGGAAGGTATCACTTATCTCCTTTTTGCATCTCAGGAAACAGCTTAGGGGGGTGATGCTGGTGTTGTTCAGGATGATTGTGTGTGTGTGTGTGTGTGTGTGTGTGTGAGAGAGAGAGAGAGAGAGAGAGAGGCACACGCGATTAAAAGCTCACCTCTTCCTTCACTGAAGTTCCAAGCAAACTGGTGGCCTTTCAGGGACATAAGTCACAGATCTCCAAGTAAGGTGTAGTTGGGTCCTGAGGTGCAAAACTTTCATAATGCCTCTCCAGATATTCATTGCAAAAGCCTTCTGTTAACATTGAACCCAACAATTGCTCAACAATCAAGATTAAAAGTCAATCCTATGTCTCTCTTTTTCTCCTTCCAGCAGATCTGAAAAAGTCAGCCCTTCCGATAAGGGTCTAAATTCTGATAAATGACTTTACAATTGTAAAGTTGGCTTTGACAGCAGCACTTCCACAGCATGCCAGCAGATGGCAGGGTTTGCTTAGAACTGTCTGGCTCAGGCATCTTAAGACCCAAGGAATTGTGGGAGAATCTGGCATGACATTTCCTCCCAAGGTTTCACATATGAAATTAGGGACATGTTTGTAATACCTCCCCCCCCCGCTCCATTCTCATATCAAGGGCCCCCTCCCACACACATTACTGAAAGGCTGTACTGTGGTTTCTTCTGCAATAGTCTCTCTTCAGATTTAAAAGCCAACATGATTGCTTGGAGATGTAGCTTCTAAGGCCAAAGTGCAGCTTACTCAAGTTGGGTGTATCCAAACAGCTTAGGACTGGGCATGCATGTTTCTTAGTGTGCATTTAATAACAAAAGGGTGGGGCCATTAAAAAGGGGCGAGGCTAGAGTGGGATATAGAGGGCTTCCTTCCTTCCTATTGGCTGACAGGACCTGTCAAAATGAGACTGATGAGTGCTATGCTTATTTTCTTCTGGTATATGTTATGTCTGAATTTAAACTGAGACACTCTCACTACCAAAAAGCATACAAGAGAGGAAGAATGACCCTCCCTTAGAAGAGCCCACCCCACTCGGTTTCTGCATGAACCACTAATCTCAATGTGCCTTGGACTCAGAAGGATGCAAGCCCAGAGCAGGGACTCATGCAGAGATGCAATAGGGGGCTTACTTTAAAACTGTGCCCTTGCATATTTATTTATTTATTTATTTATTTATTAAATTTATTAGTCGCCCATCTGACTGGTTGTCCAGCCACTCTGGGCGACGTACAAGATAAAAAACAATACAGACTTCCGGGAAGGGTGACTTAGCCTGTGCCTGCTTTTGAGACGGGCTCCTGCCTCAAAAGAAGCTTATTCAGATATATCAGTCAGTTTTTTCTTTTTTTTTGACTGATTAAACTTCTCCCGGGTAGGGAGAAACGAAGAGATTAACCTCAAAGCCTATTTTTGTTGGGACGACCAGATCTCATTAATTTATGGGACGAGGTCCAGCCGACGAAGGTGGGACGGATTTTCAACAGCAAGCTCTATCTGTTAAAGCGAACGTTCATCTTATCTTCTAAGAGAGAACGCATTAACAGGCAAGCACCCTTCTTTCTATATTTTTCTTTTACTTGACTTAAATTGTTGCTGTTTAAAAGAGATTTGCCAGATTGATCGGTTTTTGACATCTCACTGGGGAGCCGTAACTTCTCTCTGCTACGCACTAATTAATAGCTTATCTCTGTTTTTGTTGCAAAAAGCTGTCCTGGATTTGCATTCTAAAGATACACACAGAAGAGGGATTTCTATTCCAGATTTTTATTTTGAAAAATATTATACTGTTTTGAGACTACTCTCTTTTTGGTCTATTTTATTTTGACGAATCTGTTTCTTGACGATTGCCATTAATTGTTTCGATCCTGGGAACTGCATTTTGTTTACTTAACTATTGGAGAGATAAGGCTGTCTGCTCTGTTTATACTGTGATGTCACCAAGTCTGGAGTATTAACCCAATTGTTGCTGAAATAAGAAGTGGTTTTCCTATATTTTTCTTTTAAAATGGCAATTAAGAAAGTGGCTGAGAATCTGGAAATAACTATGTTTCAGAAAATAATGGATGAGATTGAGATAACGAAAATTGAATTGAGTAAAATGAAGCAGGAGATTAAAGATATAAGGGTCCCTGTGAGAGAGGTGACCCTGGAAGGGGTCCCTGTGAGAGAGGAGACCCCGGAGATTGGAACAGGGGTCCCTGTGAGAGAGGAGACCCTGGAGACTGGAATAGGGGTCCCTGTGAGAGAGGAGATCCCGGAGATTGGAACAAACGTGGAACAGGAACAAGATTTGGAGTCTATGGACTTTAGAAATAAAATCTATTGTTTGGAACTCAATGTTATCTCTGAAGAAATTAATGAAGATTCTAGAGATAAAGTTATCAATGGCATGGATTATCTTCTGGACTGGAATGATGTGATGGAGCCCAATATAGAGAAAATCTATGGAATTAACTGCAGCCATGTGACAATGGAAAAACTTTTAAGAGATGACCCAGTGTATTTTGAAAAAAAGAACAGAGATATGATTTTACAGCAGTATTTCAGCAACCTATTCAGAATGGATGGCAAGAAAATATTTGGGATAGAGGTAATTCCCATCAGACTCTTACTATATGACTATGGCTTTGACAGCAAGATTATTATGGAATACTGATAATGGAAGATTGGATATTGAAATTACTGGACTTAACAAGACTACTGAAGATGGAAGATGGAAAATGGAACTAATAGAGATAATAGAACAATGGCTACTGAAATTACTGAACCTAACAGATTCTGATGTGATGGATTAATTGAAATGTTTATTTTGACTATGGTTATGACAATAAGATTATCATAATTAGTAATGAGATGGATTAATCGATATGCTTATCTGGAAAAAAAAAATTGATAGATATATTTCTTAAAGAATTGAATTCTCTCTTTGACTTTTTGTGGAAAGAATAAAGTAATGTTTATGAGATTTGATGATTAAGTAAGATAACTACTGGAGGAAAGTGATTTTATAATATGACTTAAGAGACAGGATTGCTATATATTATAGACTTATAACTGATTTGATCTTTGACAAATGGGAAGTCAATATTTTACTCTTTATTTTTTATTTTTGTTTTTTTTTTTTTTTTTTTTGTTTAACTATTTTTGATTTTGTTTTTTGTCTTTGAATGTTTTATGATTTTGTCTTGTATGTTTTATGAAAATTTGAATAAAAATTATTGAAAAAAAAAAAAAAGATAAAAAACAATACATTAAAATGTTAAAATTTAAAACCATAACAGTAAAAACCTAACCCACCCCAAAAGCCTGCCTGAAGAGCCAGGTCTTCAAGGCCCGGCGGAAGCTCATCATAGAAGGGGCATGGCGGAGATCATTTGGGAGAGAGTACCACAGGGTGGGGACCACTATTGAAAAAGCCCTCTCTCTAGTCCTCACCAGTCTAGCTGTTTTAACCGGTGGGATCGAGAGAAGGTCTTCTGAGGCTGATCTTGTTGAGCGGCATCCCTGACGATGCTGGAGGCGCTCCTTCAGATAGACTGGGCTAAAACCCTGTAGGGTTTTAAAGGTCAAAACCAACACCTTGAATTGGGCCCGGTAAACAACCGGTAGCCAGTGCAACTCCTTCAGCACTGGAGTGATGTGATCTTGCCGGCGGCTGCCTTTAATCAGACGAGCCACCGCATTCTGTACCAGTTGCAGCTTCCGGACCGTTTTCAAGGGTAACCCCACGTAGAGCGCATTACTGTAGTCTAGGCGAGAGGTGTCCAGGGCATGTACCACCGGTGGGAGCAGATGATTGGGAAGGTAGGGGCGCAGCCTCCGTATCAGATGGAGTTGATACAGCGCCGCCTGGCTCACAGCCGAGACTTGAGCCTCCATGGTCAGCTGGGAGTCAAGAATGACCCCCAGGCTGCGGACCTGGTCTTTCAGGGGCAATCGTACCCCATTGAGCACCAGGTCCACATCCCCCAGCCTTCCCTTGTCTCCCGCAAACAGTACCTCGGTTTTGTCAGGGTTCAGCTTCAGCTTATTCCTTCCCATCCAGCCACTCACCGACTCCAGGCACTTGGACAGGGTTTCTACAGCCAACCTCGGTGAAGATTTAAATGAGAGATAGAGCTGCGTGTCATCCGCATACTGATGACATTG
This sequence comes from Rhineura floridana, assembly GCF_030035675.1. Taxonomy (NCBI): domain Eukaryota; kingdom Metazoa; phylum Chordata; class Lepidosauria; order Squamata; family Rhineuridae; genus Rhineura; species Rhineura floridana. Next base: position 13,544,721 of record NC_084497.1, read on the forward strand.
CAGCCCAAATCTCCTGATGATTGCCCCCAGCGGCTTTATATAGATGTTGAACAGCATCGGGGAGAGGATGGAACCCTGTGGCACCCCACAAGTGATAGGCCAAGGATCCGAGACCTCATCCTCCAATGCCACTCTTTGGTACCTACCAGAGAGGAAGGAATGGAACCACTGCAATACAGTGCCCCCCATGCCTAACCTCTTCAGGCGGTCCAGGAGGATAACGTGGTCAACGGTATCGAAAGCCGCTGAGAGATCAAGGAGGACAAGGAAGGTGCATTTGCCCCTATCCCACGCCCTCCTCATATCATCTACCAAGGCGACCAAGGCTGTTGCAGTCCCATGTCCAGGCCTGAAGCCCGACTGAAATGGATCCAGATAATCCGCTTCCTCCAAGTATGCACCAGTCACACTTGATGCCAAGATGTGGCAGAGTTACCCATCCCCATCAGAGACTGGAAGGAGGCAGGGTCTAAGCAATGACTCATGCAGAGATGTAGTGGGCAGCCTCCTCTGCAGATAGGCTTACTAGAGCTTTACCTTATTGAATTAATTTCTTTCTTGGGTCCCTCAGTTTGGGAAATGGCTTTAGTGTTTCGTTGCTAGTCCTTTGGCGCCACCACCCCTTCCTTCCGGGGGTCCCAGATGCCTTGCGTGTCGTACCCTTTCATGATTTCTCTTGCACTCTCTGCTCCTACAACAGTCAAGCCATTCTCTATGTTGGCTGATAGGCTCTGTGCTTTTATGTCATTTCACATGATGCTGTCTGTGAAGGCTGCTGCATGTTTGCTCCATTTGTAAGTGGCCAAGTATGTGAGGGGGCGCAAAGCGGCAAAAAAGGAAATACATGTGAGATGAAAAGAAGTCTGTGTTCAAGGAAATAGATAACCATGCAGACATGTGTGTTTGATAGATGGTGAGGTGGGGGGGAGGGAAGTTGGAGGCGTTCTGGAGCCTTTTCAAAACGGCTCTTAAGGCTGAAAGTGTCCTCCAAATTATCATTTGTTTGTGATTTAAATGTTTCACCCCAGCAAGAAAATGTGTTGCTGTTATTGTTAACTTGTTTTTATTATTTAGATAGCACCACTCATGCATCTGGCACTTTGCAAATCCATATGAGCAAAAAGAGCCAAATCCCTGCCCCAAGGATCTTACAATTGAAGTAATTCATTTGGACAAGTGATTGGTGCAAACCATCTAAAAACTGTGGGCCTCAGCTTCTCGCTCTGTTCATCATCTTGCAGATGTGCATCAGACTTGTACGCAATGGTGGAGGCAACATCCACGCGGCAGCTCTGTTCTTCGGTTACCGCAAAAGCATTTTGTTTGTTTGATTAATTACATTTCATGATCACCCCAACAATAGCTGTTGGGTATTAAAACAACATAACCTCAGTTTGTAAACACCTGAGTGAGCAAAAACATTTTCAGTTGACATCTGAACATGTAAAGCAAGGAGGAAAAGCTATTCTCCAAATAGAGAAGGTCCTGCTCGGTGTGCCCGCACTGTGAATCCTCGAGATAACCACAAGCAGAGCGTCCTCCCCCCTGCTGATCTTAAGGGTCATATTTGGGCCCTGAATTTATAGGCCAGGGCCAGCAGCTTGCATCAGACCTGGTAGCACACAGTCAGCCAGCACAAGGCTTTAAGGGTCAGTGTTACATATGCCCATGGGCAGGAGCATTCTGCATTAGCTGCAGCTTTTGAACTGTTGTCAAGGGGAGCGCCACGTTGGATTGCAATAATCCAAATGTGAGGTGACCAGAACATGGATCACTGATGCTGAACTATCTCAGTCCAGGAAACGCTATAGCCACAGCTGGAATGATTGACTGATGCAATTTCTTAGTCACCTAAGGCAAGGCAGTCTCTAGGTGACTTACAGCCAAGTTTTAAAAATGCACAACTGTTACAAACCACACCCCCAGAGTGTCTCAGTGCAGCAGAATTATCGCCCATCAAATGCCTGGGAGAAGTCTTAACCTGGTGCCATAAGGATGTCAGTGTAGGATTTAGGAGCAGAGGAGGCTGCCTGAGACCGTGTCAGCCCTTCGCCTGTCTAGCTCAGTCCTGTCTCCCCTGGGGGGTGGGCACTCTTCAAGGTTGTCTTCCCAGCCCTACCAGGAGATGCTGTAAATTGAACCTGGGACTTCTGAACGCAAAGGTGCTGTACCACTGAGCTATGGCCCCTCCCTAAATTTACTTGAGGATCTTCTCCCCCGCCCTCCCAGAAAATCATTTTCTCTATGGGCATGTCACTTATGAGTATTCAAGTAGTTTTTGCTTCAAATTTGGGTGCTCTGCATTGCCTAGAACACTTCTGCAACCTTGTGGGACCACAACTCTCATCATCCCTGACCACTGGCTAAACTGCCCGAGGATGATGGGAGTTGTAAGTCCAACAACATCTGGGGACCCATAGCTGAAGAACACTTGTCTAGGATGCGCCCTTGCCTTACAAATACCCATCCCCCACACCTTCCATCAGCACTGACGGGTAGCTCAGCTCTGCCTGTTTGGACAGGGACAGCCTAACTTCTGTGGTCTACTCTCTGACAACCTCTAGGTTAGACTACTGCAACGCATTACACATGGGGGTGCTTTTGAAGATGGTTTGGAAACTGCAGCTGGTGCAGAATTCAGTGGCCAGGTTGCTGACTGGGGCGAGATGGTCTGAACTCATCACACCAATCCTGGCATGACTCTTTTGGCTACCAATTAGTTTCTGGCTCAATTCAAAGTTATGGCTCTGACCTATAAAGTCTTATGTGGCTCAAGAGCCCTGTCCGTCAAGGTCCGCCTCGCTCACATGCACCAGCGTGGTCCTGCGTTCGTCATCTGACACCCATCGCTGTGTGTTCCCTCTCAGGGAGGCATGCCTGGCACAGTCACTGTTTTGAGGTGCCAAGCAGTAACATTCTTGTTCTCCTGGGCATTTGGAACTTCTGCTTGTTTTTTAGCGGGGTGAGGTTGAGTTGGATCTGTTCTGGTATATATATTATTTATTTCAGGTTGTTTTGTTCTTGCTTTTACATTTATTTTGCATGTTTGTAAGTCGCTCTGAGTTCACCTTTCTTAAAAAAAGCAACTCATATATAATCATAAAGAGTGCAAGGGAGGCCCACAAAGGTTGTGGAAGCCTCAGAGTTTGGCTCTGTTTGGGTTGGACTGTACCTTTTTATTTTTCCTCTGGAAGAAGGCGATGCATCATTCCCAGGCAAGGGTGGACCAAGATATGTTGCTGCTTGAGAAGAAGGCCACCCCGTTGAGCCCCCACCCCCTATTTCACCTCCTGTCCTGGCTGTTGACAGTTTAACACTTGTCATAAGGCAACATCCTCCGTAAAGGATTTTGGGGGTGGAGAGGACAGGTGGCCTGGCCCACACACAGCTCCATCTTTCAACCAGGGAGCAGGGGAGGGCAGGTGGATTCAGGAGGAACAGCCAGGAGTCTTCAGGTGCTGCCACACAGCATCTGCTGCCTGAGGTGGTGGTTGCCTCACTCTGCTTAATGGTGGGGCCAGCCCTGTTTCTAGAAAAATCCATGACAACTTCTTAATATTCTTGTGTTTCCTTCTTGAACGGTAGGAAGAAAAAGGGCAGTTTGGGGACAAACACCCTTCCTAGAAGTTCTCTGGGTTTGCTTGAACAGCCCAACAGGTCAGACAAAATTTCATTGTACAACATTGGGGGTGGGCGGGTATCCCACATGCTGAGGGCCACTTAGTCTAAAATGCTAATCTCAATACTGTTTGTAATTTCTGTTTTTGTGATGGCCAATGGATTTAAACAAATAAATTTGACGGAGTGACTGAGTTAGAACCTGGCATTGGACACAACTGCCGCGACTGAGCCTTGGATCAGGACAAATGAAGCCCTGGGTGTGTGGTTTTGTTGTGGAGGCCCCCCCGGGGCAGTAGTTTGGGTGAAGGGAGCTGCTTTGACAATCAAAATGTATTGATTATACACAGAGCTTGGAAGTAGTTCGTTGTAATGAATTACTTGTATTTCATTACTTTTTTGAGAAATGAGTGGGTAATTCCTTTTCATTTTGATTGTAATAGAACTAGGAGTAATTTTTATTACTTTGGCGGAGTAATTGTAACGTTTCCAGCATTACTTTGGGGCATTACTTGGGGGGGGGGAAGCAGAGGAAGTCTTCTGCTCCTCTGATTTGTGGATGAAAATCATGTGCCTCAAACTAGGCTTCTGTGCAGCCTCGCTCTTCGCTCGAGCTCTGTGGGTGGGTAGGAAGCGACAAGGGAGGAGGTGGAGAGTGAGACGGGGTGGAGTGGAGAAAACAATTGTTTTAAAAAATGGATGGTGGTGGTGAAGAATGGAGTGGAGGGAAAAAGTAGCCAGAGGGCAAGAACATGGATAAAGAAGGTGAATGAGGCAGCAGCAGCAGAATGGAGATAAACAACTGTGGAGGTGAAAGATGACAACATGTGTGTGTGTGTGTGTGAATACTGTGTTTGCACTTGGCACACAAAGTGGCTTCTACCACCCTCTCTGGCTACTGTGCTGCATTTGCAGTATTTTAACTTTTTTGCATCTCAGGGGGAAATGTTTGCTTGGGTGGGTGTCCCTTAGTTGGTGGCAGGGCAGGGTCCGGGAGGTGGTTAAGTGAGAGAGATTATGCTGGCTGGCTGAGTGGGGGGGGTTGCACTTGGTTTGACCTGCAAAGATCTGAGTAGTGGTCTCTGCCTCTCTCCCCACCACCCTTACCAGCGGAGAGACCACCATTGCTATCTTACGGATAAAAGGAATTATTCTACTACCTCCGTATGTGTGTGTTTATTTTTAATGTTGTTTTAGGGTACTTAGATGTTAGTAGCCTCTTCTCAGCGGCTTCCCCCTATAATGGTTGCCTCACAGCAAACTGGAGAGGAACCTGCTCCCCAAAAAGTAGGGGGTGTAAGACGCCCCCCCCCCCCGTCCGACTACACCCCTGCCTAGGAGGTCGGTCCCATAGGACCCCTGGCCCTTTCGGACGGCGCTGGACTCCTCGTCCCTCTGACGCAGAAGGAAACCGCTGCAAGCCCCGGGTCAGCGTGCGGGGAGACGGCGCCGGCGGCAGGAGCAGAGCTTGCCCGGGCTGCAGGCGGGCCTGTGCATGAGAGCTCCCAGCCGCCAGCCCCGCGAGCCCGCTGCCAGCGGCGGCGTGGAGCAGGAGCGCCGGTGCTCCTCCCCGCGCGGCGGCTGCGACTGGTGCGCTCCTTCGCCCGGCCTCTCCGTGGGCGGGCCGCGGGGGTCGAGCCGCCGCCTCCTGGCGTCGGGCTGGAGCGGGGCTTTGTCTCTGCCGCCGGCAGGTCTGCGCTTGCGGCGAGGATAGAGGCGGCGCCGTGCCGGTGCGCGGGGACTTCTGACGCGGCGGCGGCGGCGGCCGAGCATGAGGCAGCGGCTGGGGGACCCGCGAGGCTGGGGTGACGGCCGAGGGGCCCGCGAGGGGCTGCCCCGCCGAGGCTCCCTCCGAGCGGTGAGTCGCTCCGGAACCAGGAGGGGGGGCACGGGACGGAGGGGCCCGGGCGGCGCGAGTGGGCGGCAGGCGGCTCCTTCCCCGGCCTCTTCGCCTTCCCGGGTTCCTCCTGCCGCCGGCGCCTCTGCTTTCAGGAGCACGACGGGGCGCTGGGAGCCGGCGGAGCGGCTGCGGCTGCGCTGCCCCCCTCGTCTCGGGTTCGGCTGCAGCGCGAGGCCGGCTCTCTCTCTCGGGGCTTGGCTAATCGGGCAGGGGGCCCTTGGGACTGACCTCGTCTGCGGTAGCCTGGGGAGATCCGCCCCCCGAGAGCCGCAGCTGTGCCCTCTGCTCCGGCTTGGCGAGCTTAAGGGAGCCCCTGCGGGCCAGGTGGGCCGTCGGCCTTTGCGGGGCGAGTTTCTGGAGAGCTGGGCTCTTTGGGCGAGGATTTCAGGCCACCTTTGCAGAAGGACCCGTGCAAGGTCCATCCCCGAGCGCTGCCTGGAACCCCGGAGAGCCGCTGCCAGTCAGTGTAGACAGTACTGAGCTAGATGGACCCCAGTGCTCTGGCTCGGTATCAGGCTGCTTCCTAACCGTCGGTTTCCAGAGACGCAGCAACCGTCTGGGCTGAGTCCAAACCTTGGATCAGGCCCACTCCCCCCCCCCTTTGGCTGGCTTGGCAGGGTGCAGAGGAGGGTCGTGCTGCTGTTGGGCCATGGTGGGGTTTCCCGTGTGGGTCACCTCCAGAAGGCCAGAGGCCGTGGGGGGGGGACTGCATCTCCTGGGGCCTGTGGAGGTCTTTGCAGTCTGCTTTGGGGTCACCCCGTGAGCCAGTCGGAGGGCAGTGGAGCTGGCTCAGAGCAAAAGATCCTGCGAAAGGGGGTTCCTGCACCGAGCAGGGGGTTGGACTGGATGGCTGTATAGGCCCCTTCCAGCTCTACCACTCTGTGATTCTGTGATTGCAGAAATCCCACGGAAGTTCTTGCGTCTCAGCTCCCTCTGGAATTTCTCAGGCAGGAAACACGAAAGGTTGCCGGGTATGTTTGGTGCACCACAAATGCTGTGCATATTATTATTGCTATTTAGAAAGCAGAGATGCCAAGAGGGGGTCTGGCCCCATTCAGGCACTCACAGATGGGGTGAGTAAATTTCACTTGGGGGCAAAGTTCAAAGACCTGCTCTTGTTCAAATTTCAGCTGTAAAAAAACAGAAATGTGTTTTAAACAGAGTGGCAAGTTATGCATTGCCAAAAAGGGGGGTTGCACCCTCCCTCCCATAAATACGAAAGAGGACACCAAGTTGCATATATTTTGCATAAGGTAGTTTATATGCATTGGCACAAATTTAGAAATAACAACTATAGTTTCAACAGCAAGTGCCATCCATTTCACCAGAGCAGAGCAGACACACACCAGGTGACTTGGGGGCCAGGTCAGTCTCTTGGCCAGGTGTGGCCACACTCTGGACGGACCACTTCAAGCCCCCCCCTTATCTCCCTTTTTAGGGTTCCTTATCTTTAAAGCAGACTTGGCCTGGGCAGTCCTCAAATAGAGGACACCTTTAAACAGACAACTGTCCTCTGTAAAGTAGGACATGTGGCCAGCCTCATCTGAAGAGTGTTTTGTTGTGGTGGATTCCCCTCCTGCGCCGTGTCATAACTATGACAGTGTCGCCAGCTGTGACTCTGTGCCCCAGGCTGCTCGTTGTGAGTAAGATGACTCATTCAGCGCGTGAAGTGGCTCGCTTGCTTAAGCCACTGTTTCTCCAGTGTTTTGGACTCGCTCCCTGACTTTTGAAATGACGCCATCCCCAAACACATGCCATGTGCTAGGGCACATGGAATCCTAACACACCCACTCTAGGTGTGTACAGATGAACGTGAGCCTGGAGTGAATGGTGGCTTTTTAACAGGAGCACTCGCCCCCTTCTCCTGACACCCCCGTTCTCTAGAGTGGTCAACCAAGTGCTGCGTCCAGCCATGCCGGCAAGCAGGGCTGTGAAGTCGGTACGCCAAACCTTCGACTCCAACTCCTCTATTTTTCTACTGTCCAACTCCGATTCTACTCAAAATTGTTTCCGACTCCATAGCCCTGGAAAGCGCTGTAAATGTCTTTTTAAATTGGGAGCTCTCGTAAGAGCATTTTTATTGCTGCCTGAATATGCGACACACAAAATGTTTTCCATCTTGAGTTATGGTGAAATGCTCAAATACAGCTGACTTCATGGGAAGCTTCTTTGATATTTTGAATTTATATTTTAAAAAATTACATTTCTACTGACTCCGACTCCACCCCAAATTGCTTCCGCCTCCACGACTCCAACTCCACAGCTCTGCCGGCGAGGGTTGGCACTGATGCGGGATGTGAGGTTAATGCCTGCTGGAGGGGTCTGGTGGAGAGGAGGGGAAGGAGCGACCCCCAACCCCCACCTGGGCAGGCAGCCCACGGCTGTGTCCTGCAGAGTACGGACTGCAGCAGAGCCTTCTGCTGCTCCTCTTCTTGCCAGGTTCTTGCAGAGAGTTTCTGCTGGCCTTCAAAGGCCTCCTTTGGGAGCCTCGCATGTCCCGTTGTAGGGGCCTGCCCTATTGCTTGAAAACTTCAGGGCAAGGATACACCTAACAATATAACGTGCTTTAGGTGCTTGGGAGTGAGCCAAGATGAGCAGTGTCTCCCTGTGGCAGCCCAGGGTTCATGCCACGTGTGAAATGGCCCTCCACAGATCTCAATGTGTGCGTGTGGGTCAGGTACCAGTATCTCGAGTTTAAGGGCTCTCGGGAAGCAAAGCTTGGAAGAATGATTCCCTGAGAATCTGAAGTCAGAGAGCTGCTTCCAGCTACTTTAGACCAGCCTCTGCGAACTTGGTGCTCCCAGACGTTTTGAACTACAACTCCCGTCAGCCCCAGCCGGCACAGCTGTGCTGCCCAAAACACAGGAGGGCACCATGTTGAGGAAGGCTGATTTGGACTGTGTTGTTCCATTGGTCTTCCCAATGAAGATCCAGAGGGCCGTCTGGGACCGAGGAATGAACAGAGGGCAGAAGTGGACCCAGGTTTGCATAACATTTGCACCTGCTCCTTTACCTGTATAGGTACAAAGTTAGGAATAGTCCCATTAACAAAAACAGGAGGGCCAAGTCACCATTGTGGGGGAGCAGCTCACCTGTGAGACCCTTTCTCAGTCTGCTGTCCAGGCACTCACTTTGTGTGTGTGGGCATCTTCAAGTCTCCCCGCATCCCTTCTTAGGGTTCTTGATTTTTCTACTGGACTTGCACCGGACAGACCTTCCAAAAGAGCCGCCTTTGCCATGCCTGGTGCCCTTCAGGTGTTGCTGGCGTGCAACTCCCATCTGCCCCAGCCAGCCGGGCCATGTAGTCCAAAACATCTGGAGGGCACCAGGTTGGGGAAGGCTGGACTAGAGGATGTCTGCACACAGCAGGTGTGGGCAGCCGCTGGCTCTCCAGATGTTGCTGAACTACAACTCCTATCTGCCCCAGCAAGTATGGCCAGGGCTGATGGGAGTTGTCGTTAAGCAGCATCTGGAGGGCCAAAGGTTTCCCGCTCCTGAAATACAAGATTGTCTTCCGACAGCCCTTCCAATAGAGGGCACCTTCAAACTGAAGATTGTCCTCCTCTGTCAAGTAGAATCAGATGCCTCTTGGATGCCTCCAGGGTTGGAGAGCCCACCACCTCCCTAGGTCATTGGTTCCATTGCTGTACTGCTCTAACAGGAAGTTTTTCCTGATGTCCAGTCGAAATCTGGCTTCCTGCAACTTGAGCCCATTATTCCGTGTCCTGCACTCTGGGACGATCGAGAAGAGATCCCGGCCCTCCTCTGTGTGACAACCTTTTAAAAACTTGAAGAGTGCTATCACATCTCTCCCCAGTGTTCTTTTCTCAAGGCTAAACCTGCCCAGTTTTGTCAGTCTCTCTTCGTAGGGCTTTGTTTCCACTCCCCTGATCATCCTTGTTGCCCTCCTCTGAACCTGTTCCATCCTAACCAGAAAGCAGAAAGCTTTGGATTCCCAGGAACCCAGGGCGGCTTTGATGCATTCCCTTGTGAGGAGATTTTTGTAAGACTAGGAGGAACAGGGTGGTTCATGACAGATGCTCTTGGAGGTCACTGATTCATAGGGTCGCCATAAGTTGTAATCGACTTGAAGGCACATAACAGCAACACCAAGGAGGGACTGGCTGTGTACTTTTCCAGCTCCTCGTGCTGGGAGGGCAGTTCTGCTCCCGGCTGTGCTTGGCCACCGTCCTGATTTGGACAGGCATCATTGCAATGCCCTTGGGCTCTGCCTGTCTGGGCCACGTGGAATGGCAGTGATGCAACCGTTGCCACCTGCACTGAGCCACTGGCTTGGAGGCTGAGCCAACCAACAGTGTTGCCTGCTGGTCTGGCTCTTGGATGCCATGAAGTGTGGCCTCTGCTGCAGAGCAAAAAGTCATCTTGAACTTCCGCATCCACCCTTATCCTCCCTTTCATTGTGGCTGGCTGGCATCCAGTGGAGGGCTGGGCCTAAAATGGCTGCAGCCACTTGGCTCTCTGGCCCCTCAGTGCTGGCCACCCTCACCTGTTCTGCTTCTCTCTTCAAAATGTTGCTTGCTTACTACCTGAGTGATTGCTCTGTGTGTGTGTGTGTGTGTGTGTCCGCGTGTCTGTGAAATGTCATTATTTAGTGCTGCAATATTGAATTGGTTTAAGTGGGTTGAAAGCCTTTGATGTGGGATGCTTCGAAATGGAAGGCACTTAATATTACAAATGGCTCATTTTGACACCTCAGAGGGTCCTTAGCAAAGGTTTGGGGGCTTTTTGATTGCTTATCAGATCTTCCGTGGAAAGGGTAAATCCAGATTAAGTGTGTGTGTGTTGCTTGAATGAGTGTCGCTAATCTGACAATAAGGTGCTTTGATTAAAAGGATAGCTTTGATTACTTGGGTGCCAGATTTTAGAAACCATCTCTATTATTTTAATACAGCCTTTATCAATGTGGTGCCATCCAGCTGTGGGCATTCAGGTGTGGGAAGCCTTTCGGCTTCCAAATGTTGCTCAACGACAGTGCTCATCATCCTTGGCCGTTGGCTGTGCTTGCTGGGGCTGATGGGCGACTGTCGTTCAGCAACAGCTGGAGAGCCAACAGCTCTCCACAAAGACAGCCCTCAGAATTGTTGTTTTATATATGCAAATTATGCAGGTTGAATCAATTAATCAGTGTAAAATTCCTCTGTTTAATCAACAATGCTTGCTTTAACTGGGGGACATCCCTAGTAAATCCCCTCGGCACTTAGGGTTGTGTGCAGCTGTAGTCCTGTTCAGAGTAAAACCAGCAAAGTTAAAGAACGTGACTCACTTAGGCCCATTAATTTCATTCTGAGTAAGATTTAGTTGAATACAACCTATGCTTCATTTTTTTGCAGCAAGGGGAGGTTTGGCTGATGAGGCTTTTCGTCCAATATAGCTGGGGGGCACCAGGTCTGCCTACGGAGGCCACGGGGCAGCTCTAGGCAGAAACTAGTCTCTGACTGGTGCAGCAAGGGGTTGTATGTGTGCATGTTTCGAAAAGTGCTGGTCCTTGCATATGGTTGGCATGTTGCCTCTGCTTCAGGTAGCAAAATGCCTTTTTCGCCTGGCCCTGTGGAACAAGTGGCATTTTCCCAGGTTAAGCAAGGGTGCTGGTGGGGTCTGGGGACATGGGGGTCTCCCAGCAATAAAAACACACGCGTTGTGAGTTGCGGGAAGATGATGTGGGGACTGTGGGCAGTGAAGGAAAACCCAGTGCAGATACTGCATATTGTTGACTTTGCAAATTTGCTCAGGCTTGTCATTTCAGAGTGGAGACGTCCAAGAGGTTTGTGGGTGTCTGTTGTGGGGAGGGGAAGATTCTCAACAGGTTTATAGCCCTGCTCATGGATATATTTCAAGTGGGATGCCCAAAAGGCAGTTGCAGTTATAACTTTAGAAGAAAAAATATTTCACAATAACTGTAGCAATGTTATTGAGGCAGGTCACCCCCTCGCAGGGTTGTTGTGAGAGTAAAATCGGGAGGGGGTGGACCATGTTTGCATGCCACTGAACTCCTTGGAGGAAAAGTGGGATATGACTGTAATAAGTAAATAAATAAACATTCACCCATCCTTCCGTTTCTTTTTAAGGAAAGGGATTTGTGCTTTGGACATGGGTCTAGAAGTTAGGCCAGCGTTTCCCTAACCTTTGAGCACCAGGACACAACTTTTCTGAACTATGGCTGAAGGGACACATCACTTGTACATCCTAAAAAGGGTTACTTTGAGAATGCAGAAGAGCAGATGTGTCTTGTCCTCAAAGAAGCCCGCCCCTAAGTCTCTGTGTGGGTCACTGTTCTTCTGAGGGCAGAGAATTCTGCGATGTCTTCATAGGGAGTGAATGATCCAACCCCAGCAGATGTGGCAGAATAACCTGCTTCCTAATAGAATTTGCTTGGAAAGAGGTGAGGCCAGAGCAGTGACTCATGGAGAGACACAGTGGGCTGCCTCTTTTGTGGGCAGGCAATTTAGGATCACAAGAGGCTTCAGGGAATTAATTTACTGGATTGCACTGACATCCTTGTGGCACAGTTTAAGAACAACTGATCTAGAGCTGAATTATTTATCCTCATTCATTCATTCCATTTACATCCCACCTTTCCTCCAAGGAGCCCAAGGTAGCGTACACGCTTCTACGCCTCCACATTGTATCCCCACAACAACCCTGTGAGGTAGGTTAGGCTGAGAGATGGTAACTGGCCCAAGGTCACCCAGTGAACTTCATGGCTGAGTGGAGCTTTGAACCCCAGTTGAATGCCAATGCTCTAACCACTACACCACTACACTCTGTTGCTCAGCTTGGAGACTTAAGGAGGTCATAGTGGCAAGTGATAGGGGCATGTTTGAGGATTTGTAATATGTGGTCTGAATCTGGGGGGGGCACTTTCGATGCTGTTCCTGCTACAATTGGTGTTTCTCATTTGAATTGCTCCAAGTCTTGTTTGGTGACTGCAAGCAGGCAGGCAGACGGGAAAGCGTCTCCTCAGCCCTGATTGTTGTTGTCGAAGCAGACAGGAGAGTGCCGTGCTGGGTGAACAGAGCCCAGAGGCTGTCCTTCGAGAGGTCATCCCACGGAAGAGAGGCATGTTGGGCCTTGCCCTATCCAGGTGCAAACGCTTTCTGGCTGGGTGCTCTGTCTGAGCCACGCCTCCTGAACTTTAGACACACAAAACACAAACATTCAGTTGGATCATGAAGGGAGGAGTGCTCAGCCTAAAACGCAATGCAAGGAGCCACCAGCACCCATTCCTGAGCGGTTGGCCTTTGTTACAGTGAGGGGGCCAGTTGCCGACCTGTGGCATTTGTACAGAGGATCCCTCTTCTGACTGTGGAAAGCCTGGCCCTGGGGAGGGGCACGGAGGAGTGAGAGAAGCCCCCTCCGGCGAGAGGCGGTTCTGTAATGGGATAAGGTAAGGTAGTTGGCTTTTTTGCCCTTAAGATAGGGAGGCAGATCTGAGCCAGAAAGTGCCCTTCTCTGTGTGTGTGTGCAGTAGAGTCATTTCGATTGTACCCATATTGTGTCGCTGGTTGTAGCACATCTCTCCAAGGGGAAGGCGTGTGTTTCAAAAGAGTGCTCCTGATCTTTTCTTTTGGGTGAGTAGTGCTTCCTTGGCTGCTCGGAGATGGTCTGTGTCCGCTGTGGAATCGGGTGCCTGCTGGTCTCGGGCCACGCTAGCTCGTCAGCCCTTGCTGTGCCCGAGAGGTGGTCTTGGGGCAGAGGGCAGGCAGTGAGGAGGAGAGGCTCAGGTCTACTCTGGGCTGTTGGAATTACTCCCCCAGTGTCTGGAACGTTTGCGCATGCGTGGCGGTCTTGCCCAGTTCTCCTCCCAAACTGGTGCCAGCCGTCTCCACAATCTTTCTATGAAGGGTTGTGGGCCCAGTGGTCTGTGCATGTTTGTGTTTGTGTGAAGATGACATGCCAAGTGCTGCCACCCCTCCCACCCCCATTTAACACCTGCACACACAGGTATGCATTATTTTGAATCACATTTTGCGTATGTCTCAAAGGAATTTACAAGTAAGGGCTAAGGTGAGCTCTCAAGTAACGTGGCCCTGAGCTGCATAGCGCTTTATAGATTAGAACCAAACCCTTGAATTTGGCCTGGTAGCAGATGGGCAGCCAGTGCAAGTCCTGAAGTCAAGGTGTCCTATAATAATGTTCTGCACTAGCTGCAGCCTCTGGAGCAAGACCCACAGAGTTATGCAGCCTTGTGCATTGGCAAGAAAAATGGCTGAATTTCATTAATTTTAGCCATTTGGCCAGTCACAGCTTAGGTAAAAAGGGGTTGAGGGAGGATGTGATAGAGGCTGATCAAATTCTGCCTGGCATAGAGAAAGCGGGGTAGAGAGAGCAGCTTTTCTGTCCTGAACTTGGGGGTCACCCATTGTAAGTGAATGGCAGAAGGAGATACCCTGAAGCTCAGATAGAAATCCCAGCTGAGCTGTTCTGTCCTAATGCCACTCCCGTGGAGGTTGTGGCTGCAATGGTAATGCCATGAGGTTGTGTGTCTGGGGAATGCAAATGCATGTATGCTGTCCTGTGGGAGCTGGCTGGCCTCATTTTGCAGGGTGTCCTGACTTTCCTCCCATGCCTCCAGTTGAGTGACTGCCTGCTATCTCCCCTCTGCCCAGTCCAGCATTAGAGCAGGGCTGGCATCAAGGGCTGGCATAGTTGGACATCTGCTGATGGCCCACTGACAAGAGCCCCCTGGATCAACTGCAGTGAGGAGGAAAACTCACTGAGGGAGGGGGGACTCACAGGGGGTGTCTTTCCCAAACCTGGATCCAACTCTGATGGAGAGGTGAACCCCCTGTCACTCTGGGCAGGGTGCCAAATTCTACAGCACACCCGGATAAGCAAGTCAGCGGGAGGAAAGCACTCTGGACCCAGAGATATGAAGGCCCTGGAAAAAACCAGGAAAATTAAAAACATTTTTTCCTGGGCATTCACTTCTCTACTCTGGACATGCTTAGGGGCATCCAGGTGTGGGTGCTATACTATTTGTAACCAACAGGGGGCAATGTTATAGTGGGGTAACACCCTGTTGAACTTTTATGGAAACCCCATTGTAGTCTCTAGCAGAGGTGACTGTAGAAGAGGGAACTCCCAACACTCTTGCAGCAGAGCAAATTTCAACAGATGCAGCTCTTTTTGTTCCCATAAGATAAGCTGCATTTGCCCAAGCCCCCATCCTCCCCCCCCCGGTGATCTACCTGTCGTAAGAGTTACTGGCTGTGAATGGGCGTGCCAAGAGCATTGAGCGTTTCTTGCTGGGTGTCCAAACACTGAGACCTCAGCCTGATACAGTTGTTTACAACCCCACACCTGGCTACTGAGATCTCCCTTTAGTCATCAGACGAAATGTTTCCTCTAAATTAGCAAGGGTGTGCGGCCGGGGATGACTCGCTGAGGAGCTAGTTTTAGGCCTGCCTCAACCTGACAGGCAGCTGACTGGGCTTGTGGAATCCCAGAGGCGCCAGCTTTGGGAAGTACATCTGGGGAAACACTCTGCAGACGAAGGTGGGGGAGCAGCTTCACCCTCATCTTTCACACTCCGTGCAGGTCACTTTGCCAGGCTGGCCAGAGATGTATTGCTGCCTGAGGCAAAAGGGCAAGATGGTGCCCCCTTCCTGGCCCTCATTCCCAGTTCAGAATGTGATGGGAGTGGCAGTTTCATTTGACTTCCACGCTGGTAATGGGACAGCACCTTCCACTATCCCTGAGCAGAGCAAGCTAGCTGAAGAGGTGCAGAGCCGGCTAGCTTAGGGGGTGCATGGGGAACGGCAGAGAGCTGGAGCTGCCTGCAGCAGCTGCCTCTCTCTGTCTAATGTGGGGCTGGCCCTTCCCTTCTCTTCCCTGGTGTAGACAGGTGTGGCTGGTGGCTCCGATGTCAGTGGGGCAGTGGAATCCACATCGGGTTTTAGTCTGAACTTTTCAAGGGGCTGTCCAAGGGGCTGGCAGGGAGCCACTAGCCACCACTGTGTGTAGAACATTTGCCTGCCCTGGGCTCCTACTGGGAGGAAGGGTGGGATGTAAATCGAATAAATAAATAATAATAGAACATGAAAAGCAATGGAAGAAGCAACTGTTGAAGAGGAAACGCAGCCATCGTTCTCCAGGTTGCATACAGTGAGCTTTGGGGAGAGCAGAGGTGGGTGAGACATTTGGTTCAATGCAAACCGACCGCATTTGCATTCCCCCCAGAACGTTTGCAAACCAAAACACAGCTGTCCTTCAACATTAGCGCTATTCTGAATTTTCCGATGCAATCATCCAACTACAAAATGAGTACAAACATGTGTATATTAGGGAACCTGTGGCCTTTTTCATTTTCCAGTTGTTGAACTCCCAACTCTCATCAGCCCAGCCAGCATGGGCCAATGTTCAGGAATGATGTCAGTTTTGGGAATTAAAATGGTAGCACTTCTGTCCCAATTTCAAAAATTACTTTCACATTGCAATTGCCTGTTATGTTTAGAAACTGTAGCTTTTTCGGCCAGAATACCGGCATTTTGTACAAATGTCTTTCACACTGCTGCAACAAACGTCTGGTTTTTGTCCCTCACCCGTTGTATACATGTGAACTGTAGTTGCCCCAAAATTCACTGTACTTTGGGCTTTCCCCCCTCATTTCTGTTGATGTGTGCTGATATACCGGTAGTTCTAAACAAGGGAATATTGTATGTTATTGTATTATTGTATTTTGTACGTCGCCTAGAGTGGCCGTTCATTCGGCCAGATAGGCGACTCAAAAATAAAATTTTATTATTATTATTATATTAGGGGAAAGTATGCATAAAAATGCAAATGTCAGTGGAGATAACATGCAAAAATACATCATTGTATTATTAAATGTATATCCCACACCTTCCTGCAAAGGAGCCCATGGCAGCAATTATATTAGGTAAAACTGCTTGCAAAAATATGTGTATTAGGGACAATTGCATACAAAAATGTATACGTTAGGAAAAAATGTGCACTAAAACACTGGTGAGTTTCACAAGGATTTTCTAAAATAAGAATTCATGAACTGATGTGCAGAACTGACCTTACGAGTGAAAAAATGAGAACCTGAAATTGACAGAATCACACAGCCCTAGGTAGGCAGGAGGCCCGAGGACAGTGGCCTGGAACATCTGGGGGGGGGCTGCAGAGGTTCCAGACCATCAGCTTGACCATTGGCCATCCTGGTGGCTGGGGCTGATGGAAGGTGGAGTCCAGGAACATCTGGAGATGGAGGGGGCAGAGGGTCCCCATTCCTGTTCTGAATCATACCGTGACAGAAGATTACAGAATGATGGATGGTGTGGAGCGTTCTCTTGTAATGTGCAAACTTGGGGAGGGAGGATGTGTCCTGATGACATCAGTAGGCAGTTGATTCAGGACATACAAGGTGTAGTGATTCCCACTAGCTTTAGAAAGGGGATTTTGCAAAACTCTTGGTGATGGAGTGTTAGTGATTATTTTTATTTATTGATTTGACAACATTTATATACCGCTTGAATGTGAAGATCTCTAAGCGGTTATCAACAAAACAGTGAAAAACAAGTAATTAAAGACATAGTTAAATCAATTAAAACAGCTACTAAAAAGGTTTGTAATGGTCGCTGGATTAATAAACGTATTCGATATGTTTACTGAAAAAATTAAAACAGATCAACATCTATGTGTCTGGATAGGCTTGCTTAAACGAAAAAGGTTTATAAGCAGGAGCTGAAAGGAATACCGCAAAGCCCCCTGCCTGATATCAACAGATATCAAGAGGAGGAAGCAGGGGAAAAGTTTACTGATAGCCATCATAGCTGAACCTCCAGATCCGGAGGCAGTCTATCTCTGGGTACCAATTGCTTTGGGAGGAACGGCAGAGCAGCTTTCCAGAGGCACCTGGGGACGGGTCGTAGTGGCTCAGTGGTTGAGCATGTGCTTTGCATGGAGAAGGTCCCAGGTTCAGTCCCCAGTGGCGGCATCTCCACAGAGGGCTGGGGCTATCTCCTGTCTGAAACCTTGGGAGCTGCTGCCAGTCAGCGTAGATGATACTGAGCTCGGTGGATTGAGCTTGATGGAGCAAGGGCCTGTTTGAACATAAGGCTGCTTCCTGGGCAGTGATTGTGGGCAGCAGGATGCTGGCTTTGGTGGGCCCTCTGTGGCCTGACTGAGCCAGCAGAGGCGCCTTCTGTCCATGTGCAGGTAGCTTGACAGCAGCCGCTGCAAGGCAGGAGCGATGTATACTGTGAGAGTGTGTGTGTGTTTGAGAGAGCTTTTTTGGAAACCTGATGC
This sequence comes from Rhineura floridana, assembly GCF_030035675.1. NCBI lineage: Eukaryota > Metazoa > Chordata > Lepidosauria > Squamata > Rhineuridae > Rhineura > Rhineura floridana. The sequence goes on from NC_084497.1 coordinate 13,562,512, forward strand.
CCAGAGTCCTGGTTACCGCTGCTGTTGCTCAGCTAGGAGCTGAGGCGTGTCTCATCTGCCGGAGTCGCCAGGCTTAGGTTCCAGCTGAGAGGCTTTCCTGAGAGGAGGGGGAAAGGCAGAGCCGGCCACGGGGAAGGCAAGTACCTGCAGGCCGGTGGCTCGGCCGGCTTCCGCGCCAGCCCTGCATTGCAGCCTGCGTGGGCTCCGCCTGGCAGGAGCAGGCCCCAAACCTTTGCTCACTGCAAGCCCCAAAGATGCCCCACCTGCTGAGTCAGTGCTTTGTCATCATGGCCGAGATTCCTCCCCAAATCCTCCTGGAGCAGCTGTGCGTCAGCCGGCCGGGCTCTGGCTTGGACAGAGTCTCTTGTTTCCGCCCGACTGGGAGCGAAGGTGGGCTGCTGCTGGGGTGAGTCTCTGGGGCGCTCTCTGCCGTGGGGTGAGTGGCTGGCAGTCTGCCACCCTCCCTGGGGTCGTGTTTCCTCCAAGGAGGCCTTTCTGGGGCTCCTGATGTGCTCAGTAAGTGGCGTTCGCTTTCAAGATGGCTGTTTAAAAATTCAACAGCTGCTGCTCCTTCCCTCCCACCCCCAGGGGTGTCCGGCCTTTCCCCCGCGTCTGCTACCAGTGTCTGGTTGGCAGTGGGAACCCTGCCAAATGGGCCGCCTCTCCCATCCGAGGCCGAAAGCATCTGAGCCACCTGCTGATCGCCCCCCTCCTCTCTCTGGGGCTTTCTGCCCCACTGGACTGTCGCAGCCTTCAGCTGCTGGCTTGCCCGCCTCTTGCTTCATCCACAGAGCAGGAGAAGCCTTCCAGGGGACCACAAATATTTACATGCTCCCCTCCGGAGTTGCAGTGCCAGGACTTGGGCAGGGGGCTGTCGTGTGGGCCATTTGCTTCTGAGCCAGGAGCTTGCCTGGGGGGCATGGGGGCATGGGAGGGTGTTCTGGCTGCGGCTCCACTGGCTCCTGCACCTGGCAAATAGACAGACATTGAGTCTGCTCTGTGGGAAGTGTGTCGCTGCGGGGTTCCTGTTTGGGGTTTTGCTGTTTGTTTGTTGTTGCTGTGGCGGGAGGGAAGCCTCTGCGTGCTGGGGAACCTGCAATAACTTCTGTACTGAGGAAACCTCTTGGAGAGAAGAGAATGCAACAAGGGAAGGAAATTTTAGCAGGCCCCAAAATCATGATAATCGGGTAGGGGGGAGACGCAAGCTGCATATAAATGATGCAAATTAAGTTCACTGGTGTATGCCTACTTTGCGTAGTAATTCCATATTCCAGTTCCACACATCTGGGCAGGCAAATATTAGTCAAATTACCATGGACTGTGAAAAAGACAAATAATTGGGTGTTAGAACAAATTAAAGGAGAACTGTCACTAGAAGCCAAAATGATGAAACTGAGGTTATCATACTTTGGACACATCATGAGAAGACATGATTCACTAGCAAAGACAATAATGCTGGGAAAAACAGAAGGGAGTAGAAAAAGAGGAAGGCCAAACAAGAGATGGATTGATTCCATAAAGGAAGCCACAGACCTGAACTTACAAGATCTGAACAGGGTGGTTCATGACAAATGCTCTTGGAGGTCGCTGATTCATAGGGTCGCCATAAGTCGTAATTGATTTGAAGGCACATAACAACAACAACAAAAATTTCAGAGGATCTGTTTTTGATTTCCTAGATCCAGCTAGGCATATTAAGCATATTAATGGTTGCATCGTCCAGTTGTTTTGCTTTTGTGCCTAGTAATTACCACCAAAAACTGGGGGAGGATGTGAGGAATTTTTTTTTTTAAAGTAACATTTTCAGCCTAGACTCTAGTTTCCAACACTGTGGAATATTTATTTAATAAGATAATTTATATCCTGCCGTTCCATGGTTAAAAACAGGGCTCAGGGCTGCTTAGAAACATAATAAAAACAATTAAAATACACAATCAAGATTAACACATAATAAAAAACACAAAACAGAAACAAACATAAAGCAAGTCAGTGCAGCAGTATAAAAACCCAGCATAAAACAAAAAACCAGCAACACATCAGTTAAAAGCGATATTGTGACTGTGGTTGTCTGTAACAACAATTAGGAAATGTGAAATGAACACACCGCTACAACTTGTAACACAGACAGAACTCAAGATTTCAGTGTTATCAGTTCAGTCAATCATCTTATCTAAGGAGTAGTGTCTGAGCATGTGAGAAGTGTCTTTAGCACACTGATCCTCACAAACCAGATCAGGGAGAAGAGAAATGCAGCCTTCTGTGAGGCAGGCTGGAACTTGATGGAGACTTGAGTGCTGCTGGCACCTCTTTTTTTTTTTTTTAATGCAGTGAATTCTAGAGACCTGGCAAGCTGTGCTAGCATTAGACAGGGCAGCTGTTCCATTCCTATTGGCCTTAAGGGGAAAAAGGTAACACCCCCCCACTGTATTGGATATATATATATATATAAAAATACGTCTCTCTGTATATATGTATATATGTACATGTGTGTATATAGGTGTGTGTACAGTTGCTTGCGATGATGCGGCCAGCAACGTGTCCTCTCAACCCTTGCCCTTCTTGGCTTATTAAAGCTTGCCGAGGGGTGTTGACCGAGTGGATCCAGTGTGTGGTCAACACATCATTGTGGGAGGGAATGGTTCCAGCCTCCCTGAAAGCGGCGGTGATCTGACCGTTCCTGAAAAAGCACACCCTGGACTCATTGGTTTGCGACAACTACCGACCTGTTGCAAATACCCCCTTCTTAGGGAAGGTGATCAAGAGGGTTGTGGCGCAGCAATTGCAAGTACTCTTGGATAAAACAGATTATCTTGACCCATCCCAGTCTGGCTTCAGGCCTGGTTATGGGACTGAATCGGCCTTGGTCGCCCTGATGGATGACCTTGATTGGTAGAAGGACAGGGGGAGTGCAACCCTGTTATTCTTACTTGATCTCTCAGCGGCTTTTGATACCATTGACCATGGTATCCTTCTGGGCCGACTTGGTGAGATGGGTATCGGAGGCACTGTTTTACAGGGGTTCTGATCCTAACTGGGTATATAAGGTCGTTCTCAGAGAATAGCATTGAGTGATTATCTTTCGGCCCCCTGGCAGTTGTGCTGTGAGATGCCACAGGGTACCATCTTGTCCCCCATGCTGTTTAACATCTATATGAAGCCCTTGGGAGCGGTCATCAGGAGCTTTGGGGCAAGGTGTCAGCAGTATGCTGACGATACCCAGTTCTATTTCTCCGTACAGGAGATTCTCCAAATCGGGTGAGGCCGTGCAAGCCCTGGACCGCTGCCTGGACCGTGGTGGGCTGGATGAGGGCCAATAAACTGAGTCTGAATCCTAGCAAGACGGAGGCACTGTGGGTTGGTGGTTCCCAATTTCGGATAATTGGTCACTTGCCTGCTTTGGATGGGGTTGTACTGCCTCTGAAAGAGCAGGTTTGTAGTCTGGGGGTGCTCCTGGATCCATCTTTGTTGCTAGAGGCCCAGGCGACCTCAGTGGCTAGGAGTGCCTTTTACCAGCTTCAAGTGGTAAGACAGCTGCAGCTGTTTCTGGACTGGGATAGCCTGACCACTGTTGTCCACACACTGGTAACCTCCAGGCTGGATTACTGTAATGCGCTGTATGTGGGCCTGCCCTTGAGGTTGATCTGGAAGTTGCAGCTGGTGCAAAATGTGGCGGCAAGACTGCTCACTGGGGCAGGGTATTGCCAACATGTCATCCCGCTGCTGAAAGAATTGCACTGGCTGCCCATTTGCTCCCGGGCCAAGTTGAAGGTTCTAGTTTTGGTGTACAAAGCCCTATACAGTTTGGGGCCAGAATACCTGAAAGACCATCTTAGCCCTTATATACCCAGTCGATCACTGCGCTCTGCAGGTGAGGGTCTCCTGCAGATACCATCTAATCAGGAGGTCCGTTCCGCACAAACATAGGAAACGGACCTTTAGTGTGGTGGCACCTACCCTGTGGAATTCCCTCCCCTTGAATATTAGGCAGGCACCATCTCTGTTATCTTTTTGACACCTGTTGAAGACTTTCCTCTTTCAACAAGCCTTTTGAGACCTATCCCAGTCTGCATCTGTGTTGGAATTGCTTTTTAATAGGTTTTTAAACCTTAAAAAAACCCCAATATGTTTTTTAACCTTTTTTTAAAGATGTCTTCAAAGCTTTAAAAAAATGTTTTTAAAGTTGTTTTGTTTTAATGTATTTTAAGGTCTGTTTTTATGATGTTTTAAAGTGTTTTTAGTGATTTTGTTTGCCGCCCTGGGCTCCTGCTGGGAGGAAGGGCAGGATATAAATAAAATAATAAATAAAATAAATGATATGTATGTATGTATGTATATATATATATATATGCATACACACACATCCATCCATCCCTGGGGTGTAAATGAAATAGGGTGATCTTTGGTGGGGAGATGCCTGCCAGTCATTTTGAAGAAGGATATGTATTAAAAATACTTTTTAGCCTTTTCTGAATTGCTGAACAGGGGCTCTGCTGGGCAACTGGGTGAGCGAGGCTGCATTCCAATGCAGCTTTACTTGGGAGCAAGCACCATTTAACCGGGGGGGGGGGGGGAAGCTGAAAAAAGCAAATGCTAATACCTCAGCCTTTTCTACAGAGAGGTTTGCTTTTATATCTTGTATTTGTTTAGGAGAGGGAGCGTTTGGCGGATTCAAACCCCTTTATTCCATCCTCCATGGTAGCAGGCAGACCTTCCCATTGCATTCACCACCGAGGACATCCCCTCAGGCACGGAAGCAACTGAGATGAAGGCTGCTGTTCCTTGCTAACTCAGCCAGAAAGTCTCTGGATAAGGGGTGGAGCTGCACATGTTGGATCAAGTGAGCAAGTGCGGTTTCTACATATGCAGCAGGAAGGCAGACTAAAATTCTTGATTTTCCCAGGACTGCTGTGGTGTTCCTTATAGGTTAAGAACAACGGATGGCAGGAGTAGGCTGATTTCTCACAAAATGGACAGAAAACTGCCTCCCTGTACCTCTGGATCCACAAGGGCTAGAGACTTACTTTTTAAAAAAAATGAAAGCTGGGAATCTGAGCCGCCCTTATGGGCTAAGTGGGCTCTGGGTTCATGGCTAGAATCCAGTAAAACCCTGCTAACTGGGCAATAGGCAACCCTATGCGTACTTCATTTGGCTTCAAGAGGAAGGACAAAGTAGTGAGGCACTTCCCAGTCTCCCCACACACATGCTCACTTCCTGGGCTGCCTTCTGATAGTAAATTCTCATTGGAACCTCTCTCCTTTGAGTATTTCATCAAGATATTGTTCACATGTTTTTAAACATGTTATAAAAGCTAGACACGAGTTTATGGGAAAAGATAGTCACTGGGAGTCTCAGGACACTGCGTGCTGATTTCTGCACTTACGTTGTGCAGTTGTGGAACTGCAGAATCCTCTGGCCTGCACTAAGACTGCATTTAATTCCACCCAATCATGTCCAAGCCTGAAAACTGGTGTGGATTTGGATGAATGAATGAATGAATCTTTATTTTTACCCCGCCCTTTTTCCAAAACTGGAACTCAGGGCAGCTTACAAATAAAAACTACACATAGGTAAAAAAACATACAAAAAGATACAATTAAAATAGAATTAAACTATTTGTGACATTAAAACCATGAAACATACACTTAAGATACTAAGACAATTTAAAACATTAAGAATAGGGCCATAGAACAACACAACAGACCTTATGAGGCCCTATCTTAAACATCTTCTAGTCCAAAAGCCTGTCGGAATAAAAAAGTCTTTGCCTGCCGAAGGAAGGATAGCAAGGAAGGGGCCATTCGTGCTTCCCTAGGAAGAGAGTTCCAGAACTTGGGGGCAGCCACCGAGAAGGCCCTATCTTGCGTCCCCACCAATCACGCTTGCGAAGGTGTTGGGACTGAGAGAAGGGCCTCTCCTGAGGATCTCAATGCCCGGGCAGGCTCATATGGGAAGATACGGTCTGACAAATAGCCTGGACCTGGGCCGTATAGAGCTTTATAGGTCAAAACCAGCACTTTGAATTGTGACTGGAAACAAACTGGCAGCCAGTGGAGCTGTCGTAACAAGGGGGTTGTATGGTCCCTGTAACCAGCCCCAGTTAGCACTCTGGCTGCAGCTCTTTGTACCAGTTTAAGTTTCCAGACAGTCTTCAAAGGCAGCCCCATGTAGAGCGTGTTACAGTAATCTAAACGGGATGTAACTAAGGCATGCATCACTGTAGTCAAATCAGGCATCTCCAGGAACGGGCGCAGCTGGCACACCAGTCTTAACTGGGCAAAAGCACTCCTGGCCACTGCAGAGACCTGGGTCTCCAAGTTCAAAGCTGAGTCCAGGAGCACACCCAAACTGTGTAACCCCATCCAGCACAGGCTGAATCCCTATTCCCTGATTTGCCTTTCAACTAACCAGGAGCACCTCTGTCTTGTCTGGATTTAATTTCAATTTGTTCACCCTCATCCAGTCCATCACTGATGTCAGGCACCGGTTCAGGACCAGGACAGCTTCCTTGGCTTTAGGTGGAAAGGAGAAATAGAGTTGGGTGTCATCCGCATACTGATGACACCGAACCCCAAACCCCCGGACAACCTCACCCAGCAGTTTCATGTAGATGTTAAATAACATGGGGGACAAAACTGAGCCCTGAGGGACCCCATATGTCAACGGCCAAGGAGTTGAACAGGAATCCCCCAGCACCACCTTCTGGGTTTGTCCCTCCAGGAAGGAGCCGAGCCACAGCAACACAGTGCCCCCAAGTCCCATCCCGGCAAGGCGGCCCAGAAGGATACCATGGTCGATGGTATCGAAAGCCGCTGAGAGGTCCAGTAGACACACTCCCCCTGTCCAGCTCTCTGCGTAGGTCATCCACCAAAGCGACCAAAGCTGTCTCTGTCCCGTAGCTGGGCCTGAAACCAGACTGAAATGGGTCAAGATAATCTGTTTCATCCAAGAATCTCTGGAGCTGGGAGGCCACCACATGCTCTATTGCCTTACCCAGAAATGGAATGTTGGAGACTGGAATAATGCATAATGCTTCCTCCTTTTGGAAATGTGGGCTCAGGTTAGTGTCAGGATCGGATCCTGGAGACCCAGAACCCTCCAGACATCCTTTTTATTGTGCATTCATGATGATATGTGCCCTGAATGGTGTTGGGGCGGTTATACACAATCCCTCTTTCAGTCCTGTTTGTGCCTGCAACTTTTTTGGTGTGGATGTGCTGCTTCGTTTCCTATTGGTGCATGTCCTGCAGCTTCCTGCTAAAATCCTGGAACTTTGCATGCCACAAATGTTCCAGGTACAATTTTGTCCCACTTTTGTTGCACCCCTCCAGATGGTAAGGATGCAGTAACACTGACGAAGCATCGCAGAAGAACCAATAAAACAGAGTGATATGTTTCTGGTCCAGTATAAAGCCTCTACTAACGCACTATTATTACACCAAATAATGTCGCAAAGTGGCGAAATTGGGAACGGAGAGACTGAGTGAGCCTTTATGTGTTTGAATCTTTGCTAAAGATTATACTTTCCCTGCAAATTAGTCAGACAGAGACTTTAAAATAAGAAAGAACTACTTTATTCTGGAAGTAAATACTTGATAGGAAAGAGTTCTACATCTAGCTAACTAGCTAAGTTGGAGACGCAAACACTAAGCCTAGTGTTTGCCCTCATGCTTGGAGGAGAGGGAGAGCCAAAGAGAAGATGTCTGCTCTCCCTCTCGAGAGAAAGAAGAAGGAGATGTGGTCAACATCCTTTGCATATCAGTCTAGCAGGAAGGGAGAGTCAGCAGGAGATCAAAGGATAGGTATTAGCCTAGCAATCAGGAGGTCTGTTCTCTAGCTACTCTTTTTAACTCCACAAGTTGGAGTTGAACCACATATTCCAACAAATAACATGTTGCAGAATACGCCCACAGAAAACCACCGCTCTGGAGGGGGACAGATTCAAATTCCTGCTCAGCCACAATCTTCAAGGGGCAGCCTTGAGCCAGTCACTGTTCTCTCTGCTGAATTGTTTTTGTGAGGATAAAATGGATGTATGTTTGTGTGTGTGTATATAACCCTGAGCTCCTTAGAGAAAAGGCAGGATATCTATAGAATAAACAAATAAAGAATACCATAATGCAAAATGTCGGATTGCAACTCATCAGTACAAAGTTTGGGGTGCTCTTGGGGAAATCGGGGAGGGATATAGGAGGCTGCCTCAATCTGAGTTGGACCTTGGTCTGTGTAGCTCACTAACGTCTACTCTTGCGTGATAGCAGCTCTCCACCGTGGTTTCAGGCAAGGAATCTTCCCCAGTCCTACCTGGAGGTGCTGTTGGGGGTTGAACCAGGGACCTTCTGCATGCAAGGCAGATGCTCTACGGCTGAGCTGTGGTCCTTCCCGAAGGGTTCTCTTAAAGGTGGTTAGAACTTGATGTGCTTCTGGAGAGAAAGAAGAAAGACTCTTCGAGGCTTGCAGGAAAGATCCAGGGAGTACAGCTCTAATCGGAGGCAAGGGAGGCACAGCCCTTTCCCCGTCTCCACCAGCCCTGTTTTTGGTGACATACCACAGAAAAGTTGCTGGTTTCCTCATGCCAGAACTGAAAATGAGTGTGCCCCGAGCAGTTCTCTTTAAAGTTTGCCTTTGTGGATTTTGATGGTGAATATTCTGTGGGTTTTTGTCTGGGGTGCGCAGTCAGTGCCCTTATTTGTCACCCAAAGCTTATGTACTGTTTCTGATGGCATCTGATAGCTGCCCTGCAGCAGAATCAAAGAAGCACCCTAAAAATAAAGCAGTTGTGTCATGTGGCATAAAGCTGCCAGTCATGAGTTTGAATTTAAATAGGAAGTTGCCTTAGACCAGAGGTTCTTCACCTGGGGTGCATGCACCCCCAGCGGTGCGAGATACTTTTTCTAGGGGTGCGAGGCCCAACCGAAGATTTTGTAAAATGGTCATTTATCTTAGCTAAGTTAGGCTAAAACACACAAAATAAAATAAATTAATAATAAAAATGAACGGTATTTTTTCAGGGGATGCAAGAGCATATTTTGGAAATCCAAGGGGTGCTAGCAGTAGAAAAGGTTAAGAACCACTGCCTTAGACCATATCAGACCACAGTAGTAGTCAGTAGTGGTGAATATTTGGCAGCTGAAAAAGTTATATTAATGTCTTTCAATTAAATTTCGATAACAAACTTCAGTTCCAAGATATGAATGCTGAATTTCAGGTTCAGGGTTTGCGGTGAAAATCTGATGGATTTCAACATTTTGCAAAAATGTCATTCCAGCAACGAGTGGGCGATATCCTCTGCTCCTGAACTGTACTGCACAGATCAGCTGAGAGAAAGGAGCCTCACGCCTGTGTGGGACCATGTAGGTGTGCACTGGCCAAGGGTGAATGTGGCCCTCAGATCAGAAAAAGGGTCCCGCACCCCTGTTGTAGCTAGTTGAATGTTCAGATATTTGCTGAATATTTTTATGTCAACAAATCAAAAGTTGCTTTCAGCACTTGGCAGTGTTTGATAGGTGGCATGTAGTGGAGTTTAATATTTTTACTGTATTTACAGCTAATCTGCAGTGGTTTATTAAAATCCAGCTGCATTTGATTGGAACCAGCTCTAGTTACAATTGCTCCATTTACACGCCTTATCTGAAACAGATCTCTGACCTGGATTGTGCAGAGCTGCTGCCAGTCAGTGCAGGCAGTCGTCAGCCAGATGGGCTTATTGGAAGGATGGGGAACCTATGGCCCTCCAGATGTTGCTCAGCTCCTATCATCGTCCCTGATCATCAGCTGATAAAGAATTCTAGTTGAGCAACATCTGGAGGGCTGCAGATTCCCCACCTGTGGCTTAGGGCCTAACTCAGTAAACAGCATCATCATATGTTTCTCACTTTGGGAATTAAGCAAGGGGTCTGAGTGTCCCTCTCACAGTTCTTCTCCTGGTTCGTTGGCAGGAAGCTGCGACTTGTTCGGGCAGCCCTGGGAGAACTTTCTTTGTTGACATAAATGGGTGCCATTGTATGTGATGTCACTGGCTGCAGGGCACCAGGCAGCCCTCACCCCCCTGCCAGACTTGGCTGTGCCTTTAAAAATAGCTTGCAGGGGATTGGTGCATGGCCACAGGCAGAGGGTGCCCCTCGCTCACAATGGGAGGAAACACTGCGGCTGTCGGTGCATTGTTCTGCCACAGACACTTGCTTCCGTTGCCTGTGAGGAGGAGGAGGATGACTCTGGGTAGGCCAGAGCCAGCGGACGGCCTTGTCTGTGAGCCCAGAGATGGGCGCATAACTTTAGGCATCCAACAATTCAAGCACTCATGCTGCCAGGGGTTTCGATGTGCCTGGCAAGGCGTGAGAAGCCAGCGTCTCTGGATGACGAGCACCAACTTAACAGGGGGGAGTGCAGTTTGGTGGGAAGCAAGTGGAAGAGACCAGATGGAGAGCCATCCCACACCAAGCCACAGAATCAAAGAGAAGGCGGAACTGAGAGATGTGCCAATACATTTTTTTTTAAAAAAAAATAAGCAAACCACCTGGATTCCAAATGAATTTGCTATAGAAAAAATATATATAAAGACAGCTGTTTTCTAGGGGGAGAATTCAGGCCTGACGTAAATGTGGCATTCTGTGCCCTGCAGTTGCTTGCCCCCATGTAGCTGGTTTCGTGTTCCAACTGGGCCCTCAGTTGTCCTGCAGGCTGTCTTAGGCCTCCGGGATCCATGGTGCTCTGTGGCTGCTATACGCACAACACTACACAGAGGCAAGCAAGCCACAGCAGCTGCTACTACTCCCTGCTCAGCGTTACGCGGACATTGACCTCTTCTGGGGTCAGCAGGCAAAGACCCCATTTTGATCAGCATAGAGGTTGAGTAGTTTCCCCAGTCATCCTGATGTCCAGAAGGCAGGCATGGGGGATTCTGGAAACCAGCTTGTAAACAAATTTGCATTGCTTAGTTTTGCTTTCTCTTCATTCTCTTGTGGTATGCAGCTCCTTGGGGCTTTTAATAAAGATTCCACGGGTACTTTTTGCAATACAGTTAACCTGCCTTGATGCAGCACCCTGCTCAAAAGCGCATCTTCTCTGCTTCAGTGTTGGATGCCTAGATTACATGCAGACCAAAATGTGGTGGTAGAATCCTGAAGTGGCATCTCTTCAGACTGTAGGTGGAGGACACCTTTTTTTATTGTCTCCTTCACTCCACTTCTGTTTTTAAAACTCCCTGCAAGCAAAAAGTTATCACATCAGGCAGAACATTTCCAGCCTAAGCAGTTTCTGATGTGCTACTTCTCTGCTTTCAGGGAGTCTTTCGCACAGGGGAGCATCCAGAAACACAACCTGCAGTTTAAAGTGGTACAGTCTGTTCTGTTACCCTACTTCCGTTGCATTCTATTGTGTGTGCGGACCAGCCTTTAAACACGACCTTCATGCACGAGGCACTGAAAAGCTCTCTCCTTTCTGTACTGGCATCCCTTGCAGGGGCCATGGTTCAACAGAGATGAGGCCATCAAATTCCATAGGGTCACATGCATATAAATTATGTGTTGGATTGTTGTAACCTTGGAGTGATGCATAAAATCTCTTTGCTGCACGGGCAAACCCCAGAATGGATAGCGTGCATGCATTCACTAGAGCCATCCTTGCAAGAGGCAGATGGTGGTGCTGTTGGGCGCACTTTACTTGCACTGTAGATGCATACATGGGAAGGAGCAGGGCAGTTGCAAGGGCTGGGCCTTGAATCTTTTTCCGAGTGTGTCTGTCTGGGTAATAAATGTGGAAGAAACTGAATTGGGGGTGTGGTGTGCATAAAGATATCAATTTGGGAAAATAAATTTCTTTATATAGAGAAGATTTTTTTTGATTTGTGGGTGTAATTCAAGGGGAATTGAATTAATGTGGAGCAGAATCGACTGTGAAATTATTTGGGGGTAAAGGAAGGGGAAGTGATTTGGGTGATCTGGGGTGCAATTTAACTGAAGAAATCTGGGTTCCTGGATGGGACATTAGTTGGCTTGCTTGTGTAACATTTGAAGTTTAAATGTGCATCTATACACAGAAATCAGCATTGGCAAATTTTACACAAATGTGGGTTTTTTTGCCTTTGTGTAGTGCTAGTCAGGGAAAGACCAGGGGTCTTCTGCTGTATACCTTGAAGGAGGAGTGGGGAGCCTGCAGCCCTCCGGATGTTGTTGGCCTGCAGCTCCCATCATTGGTGGCCACTGACCATGCTGGCCACTGACCATGCTGGCTGGGGCTGATGGGAGCTGGCATCCAGCAACATCCGGAGGGCTGCAGGCTCCCCATACCTGTGCAACATTAAAATTCAGATTAAGATCCTGTCCAGTAGTAGTCGACCTTGTGCGTGAAGATAACTCCTGTCTTTTGCACAGTCCTGAAATGTGCCTGTTGGTTCAGGAATCAGCCACTGGCTTGACCGTGTTGGTTTCTCTCTCTCTCTCTCGTCCCTCTGCCCTGCCAGATATGCCACCATGCCGAATGCCAGCAGCTGAACCACAGCAACCCCCTCCACTTGTGCGAGGCGTGTGACGGACACTTCCACAGCGCCATGCACTTTGACGGGCACATCCGCTTTGACCTGCAGCCACAAGGTGAGGAAGGCCCAGCCGCGCAGTTGGCCAAGGGCAGGGCCGAGCCGCCCAAGATAGACATCGAGAGTCCGCATCCCAGAAGCCCAGATTTGATGCCCTGAAAGAAAACATTGGCAGGGCTTCTTTCATCTCCCAAACTCCTTTCACCCAAAGGCGAAGCTGGTGCTCTTCAACTGGCCAGATTTCCCCCTGCAGTGGGGATGGGGAACCTCTTCCAACCCAAGGCGGCATATCCTTCCGAGGACTGCATGCAAGGGGTGGGTGGAGGCCACAGACGGAAGTGGGTGGGGCCATGGATGTGGATCTGCTTTTTCATGGTAGGCTACATTCCAGCCCCACTAGAGCCAGGGGTTTCTACATCCCCGCCCCCATCTCTCCATCATCCAAGCAAGTAAGAGACATTATTGCAGTTCCGGGACCCGTTCCAGTTAGGTAAAACCAGTCAAGGAGGGCACAGGACAGGGGCAGGCAGGGGTGTGGACAGCCCTGAGGGTTCCTCACTCCGACTCCTCATTGCCAATTCCTGTTACATGACAGGACTTTAAAATTGCTTTCCATTTACCTTTAGCCAACGCCAGCCCAAATGTGAACATCTTGTAGCACTTGTAAGAAATACTTATGCCTCTGATATCTCAATGTAAACGCTCATAAGGAGACCCCTGTAGCTTGATCAGACCAGAGGCCCATCTAAGCTCGCACCCTCAAACAGAGTTTGAAGGCAACAGCCTTCTTCCACTCTTTGCACACACACACACACACAAGCAGCAACAGTTATTCCCAGGTATAGTGTCTCTTTACATGGAGGTTGAATTCCTAACTATGATTGATATTAAGAATCTGAGAAGAGCCCAGCTGGTTCAGGCTGAAGGCACATCTTCCAACTTCTCAAAGCCCACCTGCGGGTCACAAAGGCAAGAACCCTCCCCAATTGGTTGTCCCCAGCCTCTGCTGATCTGAGGGAGATTGCCTCTCAATCTGGAGGTTCTATTTAATAGTCATGGCTAGTTGCCAATAATAGACATCCTCCCACCTATCCTATAAATTGACATTAGCCATGGTGGTTTTAAGGAACCTCCATGTTCAGAGGCAGTCTACTGCTAAGTAAGAGTTGCTGTAGAGATCTTTCTTCTTCGGCAACTTCAAGGCGGAGCTCTTTCTGTCCCTGCAAGAGACCAGCAAGCAGGCAGGCAGGAATTAACAGGGAAGATCCCCCTTCACAGCCCTTTCATGATGGATAGGAAGGGGGTTTGAATTCAGTTCAAAATTCACACTCCCTGAAACGGTCTGTGAACCGAAATGTGGCTGTTGTTCAAAAATCGCCCTTTGTGTGATGCAATTCCCCAGTCAAAACAGTGTGAACAAAATTGCACCCTGTTGGGAAAAGTGTACATAAAGATGGATATACTGGTGAAAATAACAAGCAAATATAGGGGAAATTGCTCACAAAAATATTTGTAAAGTTAGACAAAAGTGTCTCAAATGCTGACAATCTTTTCTGTGAGGATTTTAAAAAGACTTCACGAACTGGTGCAGAAACTTAAAATATTGGCAGAATGAGAAACTGAGATAACCTGGAACTGAGCATCCTGGAAATGTCTTGGCCACGGTGGGATGGGAAGCCGGACTCTGGACGAGGTAGCCCCTTAACTCTGCTGCCCAAGTTCTTCAGGCCAGGGCTTGAACCTGGGTCCTTCTAGACACCAAGCAGGGCTCTCCCACATATAACCACGGTCGCTTTATTCATAACGAGGCTACTGGGGCTGCACAAAGTGCTGTGTAAGTTTCGTCTGCAAAAAAGAGGAGGGCGCAATCTGAAACTGTGCATACTGGAAAAGATGGCAAAGGGGATGGCTGCTGTGCCCGACTGGAAGATAGATGTCATGTGTCTGGGGCCGTCTGAGCCCCATTGCTGGGGACTCTTGATGCCCCGTGACTGAGATACCTTCTCTTGCCTTCCAGGTTCTATCCTGGCCCGGAATGTCTCCACCCGGTCATGTCCACCACGCACCAGTCCTGCCTCAGATCTGGAGGAGGAGGATGAAGGGCTGATTGATGGGAAAGGGTGAGTGTAGGGGAGGGCCAGCCCAGGAGGTTCTTGATTCAGGAAAACTCCCCTCACTTAGAAAACTAGTGTCTCAGGGAGCCTTCTCCCTGACACACTAGTTCAATGAATACAAGGAGTAGTTATTTCATGGGGGAGAATTCCAACATGCAATTCCCCCATCCCAAGTCCGAAGTGGTACAGTCCATCAAGGGCTGTATCACATGGTCCTGGTAAATCCATGGATCAGCTTGATGGGAATTTTGTAAAGGCATTTAAACCATCTGGGAGCTGGTGGGATAGGCTGTTTCCTGCATGGGGGGATAGGCTCTTTCCTGCCTTCCTTAGCTATGTGGAGTAATATGAAAGGGCTGTGAAGGGGGATCTTCCCTGTTAATTCCTGCCTGCCTGCTTGCTGGTCTCTTGCAGGGACAGAAAGAGCTCCGCCTTGAAGTTGCCGAAGAAGAAAGCCCGGAGGCGGCACACAGATGTAAGGGCCCTTGCTTCCATCGGCCCCGTGAGTCATGGCTGGCCTCAGCCTGTGCGGGAAGCTCAGAAGCCTCTTTGGATGTCCTGTGGAGGGCAGGAGGGGAGGGAGGGTCCCCCGGTTGTACCCCTCCTGGGGCAGCAGTCCTTGTAGGGGGTGGCGAAGGGATGAGTGGAAAGGAAGGCTGGAGACTGCTTTGGACTTGGCACGATG
Organism: Rhineura floridana; assembly: GCF_030035675.1. NCBI lineage: Eukaryota > Metazoa > Chordata > Lepidosauria > Squamata > Rhineuridae > Rhineura > Rhineura floridana. The sequence continues at coordinate 13,577,841 of NC_084497.1, forward strand.
CCCCTTGCACAGGGACCTGCCTTTCTCCCACAGGACCCCAGCAAGGAATGCTTCACCGTGAAGTTTGATTTGAACGTAGACATTGAGATGGAGATTGTGCCAGCGATGAAGAAGAAGGCGCTGGGGTGAGGAGGGGGCTTGCGGGGCGGGGGTGGGGCACGTTTGTTGTTTGGGAGCCTGTTGAGGCGTGAGATGGGATCCTGCGATTCCAGTGACTCGCTAGAGGCAGCTTGAGTGCTCCGGAGCACATCAGGTCAGATTTCTGGGCTGCGGGATCCTGCCCAGTGGCTTCACGTGAAGACAGTCCGCTCCCATGGCCTGAAGGGCCTGCTGCTCTGGTTCATGGCTCCTGCTTTGGAACAGGTGTGTGGAAACAAAGCAACCGGTTCTCCAGAGTCACGTAGAAGTTCTCCTCCAGCACCAGTGGCAGAATGCACTTTACTGTCTGAGGCTGCAGGCTCAGGACCAATGAGAAGTGGCCACCCTGCTCCTCTGCTTGACCTGCTGCCCCCACCAAGCCTCCTGGCATGCTGGGACATTACTCATTGTTCCATGCTGAAAAGAGCATGCTACATAGCTTACGTTGTATGTGATGTGATGTGATCTTCTGTGCATGATTTGCATCTATGTCCAGGCTGCACCCAGGGCCCCGCTTGCAGGGCGTCTCCTGTGAAAGGCAGGTGAAACCTGAGCTGATTTCTGACACGGCCATTCATTGTCAACATCATTTGTTGGCTTTTTCTCTTTTCTTTAAAATCCAGCGAAGTCCTGCTGCCGGTCTTTGAGAGGAAGGGGATTGACTTGTCCAAAGTGGACATCTACCTGGACCAGTCCAAGACTCCCCTGTCGCTTAACTTTGAGGCGTACCGTTTTGGGGGGCATTACCTGCGTGTGAAAGGTAGGCTGCTGGCTGTGTGGTCCTGTTCCATGGTGAGGAGAAGAGGTGTATCATTTTAGCAGTGCATGCCTTGCTGATGTTCTCTAAGGACTGGCTTTGCCAACCTGGTTGCTTTAGACTACAACTCCCCTGAACGCCAGCCTGCATGGCCATGCCCAGAATCATACGGGTGTGCTGGCTGGGGCTGATGGGAGATGTGGTCCAAAACATCTGGAGGGCTCCATTAAAGACCTTGACTTGATACAGGTTTATAAAGGATACAAAAACATCCTAACACTGAAAAGCCTTATAATGGTATTTGGAAACCAAGATTAAAAGTTGAGATTATGTTCAGGATCCAGGGGCAGGAATCTGGTCGGCCGTAAGCGTGTCTGCACCTAGTCAGAAATCAGGCGAGTGAGAAAACTGTAGTAAGATTATTATCCCCAGTACAGAGTTCCGTAGGCCGAGTGGTCGGTTGGCACTTGCTCAGTGGTCGTGTTGAGGCTCAGCGTGGACCGGAAGAGCCAAAGGGGCTCCACCTGGTCTAGCATCCTGTCCTCACAGTGACCATCCAGATGTCCCAACGAGAAGCTCAGGAGGAGGAACCGAGGGCAGCAGCAGCACTCTCCCTGGGCATCCCTAGCAGCTTGTATGCTGGGGCACATTGCCTTCACCAGGGCCAGTAGTTCCCGGTCTGGCCGTATCATGTGGGCCCCTGCCTGTTGCTTCTGTGCCCCCCCCCCCAGATATTGCTCTCTCTTGGAAGACAGAGCTGTAGGTGCCTGTCTGAGGGCCCTGAGCTAGCCTGTTGCCTCGCAGGCTGTGGAGGCCTCTGTCCTGTCAGCAGAGCTGAAGCGAGATCCATCTCTCAGTCGGGCTGGCTTCTGGGTGTGGAATGAGGAGGGGATGCCTCAGGCAGCAAAATTGTCCTCCATGCAGTGGCAGCTGGTGGCTGCAGGTCAGTGGGGCAGTGGAATCCGCCCCGGGTTTTTGTCCAAACTCTCAAGGAGCTCTCCATGCACTTTAGACAGCTCCTTTAAAAGTTCCACAGGGGGTTGGACTTGATGGCCTTATAGGCCCCTTCCACCTCTACTATTCTATGATTCCGACTAAAACCCAGAGTGCATTCTACTGCCCCCTGACATGGAGCCAGCCGGCGCCATTGCCTCCATTAATTTGTCTAAACCCCTTTTAAAACTGTCCGTGTTGGCGCCTGTGGCCACATCTTGTGACGGAAAACCCCACAGTCTAGCCACGTGTGGTGTGAAGAGCCACGTCCTTGTGTCTGTCTGCAACCACCCACCTGTGCAGGCTTCCAGTGTTGACCTGCAGTGCTCCCCTTCTGCATTGCAGCCAAACCTGGGCAGGAGCTCAAAGTGGAACAGGCATTGAAAGACTTCAAGTCGCTGAGTTTGCCCATCCTCCGTCCCGCAGGCACCGGCCCGTCCTTTCCCTGCACCCCCTCTCTGGATCGGCTGGAGCAGCTGTCGATGAGGAGGGAGAGTGCCGACATTCTGGTGAGTGGGCAAAGGGGTGTGTGTGTGTGTGTGTGGACTGCCAGAGCTACTGTGGTTTGAGGGCAAAAGCAGTGCACTGGGCACTGCCCTGGAGATCAAGGAAGCCAGTGGGTCAACAACTAAATGCTGTTTGTTTTAATGTGTGGTGTGCGCCCATCTCAAAGGGTTAGGGTTAAAATGAAGTAAATAAAATCAAGTGAGTTTAAATCCAGCCCAGCTGTCCCTGGAACTTTGCCCAGGTCTCCCCATGTCATAACGCAGGTACGAACAGGATAGGGCCCTGCTCAGGATGAATTGTGGTTCCTGTTCTGGCTCTGTCTGGGCAGTGGGACGGGGGCACTAGACTAGTTTGGCATCAGGCCAAAGGAGGGCACATGGGAGAGACCAGCGAAGGAAAGGGAGTCGGGGGATAATTCCATAACATTTGTATGTTGGGCTAACTTGTGGGGCGAGACAGCCGAGAGGTTTGGCCCTCTAGCTGGTGATACTTGCAAGAACTTCCTCATTGCTGTGCTCCTGCCTTGGGTTTCCGCTGTGAAGTCAAATCCTTCTCCTTCTCCTTGGCGTTTGGGGTGAGCCAGTGAGGCTGCTTTCTCTTTTCAGTATTTGTAGGCTATAAAATTAGCTTTAATGATGTATGTTTTTGTAACTGTTGCTTATGCTATAATATTCTGGAAGTGCCCTCCTCGCAGGGCAGTTGCTGGGTGGGTGTGGGAGGAGTGGAGGGCAGTGCGGGCTCATCAACAGAGCCAGTCGGGCATTCCCACCGGGGTGCCGGATTTTACCTCTGCCTTACCCCCCCCCCAATTCCAGTAAGCAGCAGTGATATTCCTGATGACTGGGGCTCAGGAGTTATTATCCCAATTTACAAAAAAGGTTCCCGTTTAGATCCCACCAACTACAGACCTATTAGTTTGTTAAACATCGTCAGTAAATTATACGCCAGCCACCTATTGGAAAAACTACAAAGCTGGCTGGACCATGAAAACATCTTGGCAGAGGAACAAGCTGGGTTTAGGGTGGAGCGTTCCACTATTGATCATGGTCTGGTGCTCCAACGCTTGGTGGAAAAATACTCAACCAAATTGGGAGGAGCCCTTTACGCCGCCTTCATAGATTTTAAATCAGCTTTCAATCTTATTCCCAGAGATAGGCTGTGGGAAAAATTTGAGGCCACAAACATTGACAGGTGTCTGCTATTACTTATTCGGCGGCTACATGAAAATACTCCCTGCGTCCCTAATGCCTACCTTCGCCTGGAAACTGGGCTTCCCTCGATAGAGGCCCGTATATGGACACTTAAGTACTGGTTAAAACTCCTGTTTCTACCTGTGGGTCTGGCCCCTCTTGTCCTGTCAGACGTCTTCCAGTCGAGGTGGAAGAAAACTTTAACTAAGAAACTTTCCAGTCTAGGATTTTCGGCTACTGTTGTGCTTTTGTTAGGCCATACCAAGGCAATGCAGGCAATCGCTCAATAAATCCTCGACGCTGAACTCCAAAATCATCGTTCTCGACCAGTGCCCAATTTTGGAATTATACCTTGCCCTGGACCCTTTACCCCTGTGTGTTAGCTTGCTTCCCTTCCTACCCCGAGGCTCCGGAAAGCATTCACGATGGCCAAGTTTAATGTACTACCCTTGGCCTTTTTAGGTGGCAGATTTCAAAAAATCCCCTATGCCGAGCGACTATGCCCCTGTGGAGTGGGTGCCGTAGAGACTGTGGGATATGTTCTATTGGACTGTGCTTTTTATAATGATCTCTGACACACGTTGATCACCCCGATCACGCAAAGTCTCCCAGGCAGGGACGCTGCTTTCCATGTTAGATATCTTTTATCTGACCAAGTTTCGCAGGTCACAGTGAAGGTAGCGAGATTTTGTGCTGCTGCTATTTCACTCCGAAGAGCACAATTAACTCAACTGCCAATACAGACCTGAGTTTGGGTTTTTCGTGATTATTTTTATCCAAAAAATGTGTGTCCTGTCATAATTATCTGTTTTATGATTATTTGACCCTGAGTGTATTTAGTCTGGTCTTTGACCGTAATAAACTACTACTACTACTACTACTACAGTAAGCAGCAGTGACTCCGCCTTTGGGGGCCTGGGGGCCGGGCCACTCACCTCGTCCCCCGCCCCTGGTCCTAGGATTATTTTAAGTAATGAACTGAAATAATAAATGAAACAATTAAAAAAACCTGCAGGAGGCGCCCGGCTGCTTGCTCTTGCTGGCTGTGGCTGCGGCTGCCCTCTTTCTGTGTCTTGCTCTCTGTCTGTGAAGCTCTCTGGGGGGGGGTGCATGTGTGTGTTGATGGACATCACAGCAGAGGGACTGGCGTGTGCCAGAATGAAATTTGCTGCTTGCTGTCTGACAGACACGGCCTTGAGTATTTCTGGGATGGCTGGGTGATGAGGCAGACATGATCTGCGCCTGCCTCACACGCACGTCTGGGCATGCATGTCTCTTTTGGATGAGAGACTCATGTGTCACTCAGCATGATGAAGCATCATCCATGCCTCGCACGGTGCCCCAGCATGACTCTAGGCGTGGCTCTGTTGTGCAGAGGGACGGAGGAATCTGCCCATTTCACCTTCTCATCTTTGCAGTCTTAGTTCACCACATCAGGTGTGCATTTTGCCAAATATACACGCACTTTGCAAAGCATTTTCCCCGATCATGCCTTTTTATGTGTGATCTCCATTCATATATGCATTCTTATATGCATTTTGTATGGTTGGAGAATGCATCGCAAAATTCGGAGAAGTGTGACTTTTCAAATGAAAGCTGTGGTTTGTTTTGTTTCAGGAAATGTGGAATGGGGGGGTTCACATTACACTGTGAACTGAACTGGGTTCCCCCCCGCCGCCCGTTCCTAGCTGTGAGGGCATCTTTCTGGTGTATCTCTGGGTGGGTGGCTTTGCCAGTTCTGCCCTTTGCTCTGGTTGATGCCTTCCTTTCTTTAATTTGTCCCCTTTGTGACATGCCCGGCTTTGCTGCCCTGTTCCCATCATTGGACCCTCTTCAGGCCCTGGCCGGCGAGGTTGTGGTTCTTTCCTCTCCTCAGCCTCATAAGGGGCTGCATCTGTTGTTGGTTTGTTTATTCAGCTTCTAACGGAGGGCACTCCGCCTCCCGTCAGGGCTGGGGTGGAAGGCAAGGCTACCTCAGGCTCTTCTAGATGGCCTGTTCGTTGAGAAGCTGTCCTGATTTGCAGTGGTGACCAGCTGGTGCCGATTGAGACTGGTAGGACAGAAAACAGAGACCCGTAGTAGGTGAAACCAGATCCAAGGACAGGAGGAGCCCTCCCCTGCCTGGTTGTAAGGAAGAGGGCAGGCAGGTGGAGGCAGGCTGAGGTCCTGGGGCAGCGGGTGTGGTAGTTCGATGCAGTGGAAGCTGGTGGCTCCGATATCAGTGGGGCTATGAATCCGCGCCAGGTTGTAGTCCGAACTTTCAAGGAGCTGTCTAAGGTGCTGCCAGCATGAGAGCCAACAGCCTGCACTGGTTATACGAAGTTGATGTGTACTGAGTATTCATTCTGATTTGTTTGTGTGGGTGTCAAATGATGTCTCCAGTGCATTTACTCACCACTTGTCTTACCACTAAAATTCTGTTTTTTGGTGGGGAGAGCGGGGGAGGAGTAGGTTTCTTGTGCAAGAGCACCAAGCCTACTTTAATTGCAGAACCCAAATCTGCCAGTATATGGTTGATTCATACCCACAAAATAGTCACAGTCTAGAAGCATCTTCAGTGGCTGGGCCCAGTATGTGGAACTCCCTGCATTAGGGAAGGTGGCTTGGCCTCTCCCCCTGCCACCAGGACAAATCTTTTCCAGCAAGCGTTTGGCTTGCTAGGGTGGATGAGTTGCCCTGAACTGAGCATTTGTTTTAAGATTGTTTGGATCTGTGTTGCCTGTCTCTGATTTGCTTTTTAAAAAAAATAGAGTACCTTTTGCATAGTTTTAATATAATGTGAGCTGCATGGAGGATTGTTTTACAGCAGGAGGGCAGGATATGCATGCATATGAGAGAGCTCAAAGGCTGAGCTACCAATGAGAAAGTTCTCTGTTCAAATCTTGCCTCTGTCTATGAACTTACTAGGTGGCCAAAGGCAAGCTATTCCTCCCCTCGGCAACATGACAGCCATAATTAACTAGGTTATCCCAGGATTGCTTTGGCCATGCTAAACCGTTTAGAATGGATGCCTCAATTTGGCTTGTTTTTCTCTTCCCTCTCCAGTCCCTTTGTCCTTTTGTGTTGTGGGCAGGGACTGTCTTCTTTCTCTCAATCTTCGTATAGTGCTTAGCAAATGTTAGATGCTTACCAAATGATTTGTAACAGTAATATAAGTGCTAATTGTGATCATAAGTTCCATTGGCAATATTGGATCAGGAATAGCTGTTAAATGCAGGCAAATGATTATGTCAGGATCCGGTGCAACTCTTGATTGTGAGGGTTGGGTTTTTTTGTGTGCTGGGACTTCACAGATTCTTGTTCTGTTTCTGAACTCCATATTTTGGAGGCCAGATTTCAGCTGGGTGGAGGTGATGTATAAGCCACAGAGGAGCTCAGAAAAGGGAGTCAGGGCCTTTATTTGCCCCCACAGGAGCTAGCAGACGCAAACAACTTGCCCAACAGACCCATAATGAGTGTTAATGGGATCAGAGCAGTTGGCACGTAGGAAGATCACCAGCCTTCAGATTACCATGTCATGCGACTGACCTGAATTACATTGAAGGGAACAGAGAGGAGCCTACTTTGTCTTTGTCCTTGGGGATGCTTTTTGTTTGTTTTCTACTGTCAGGATAGGACAGGTTTTGTGGGAGGGGGAGCACAAAGAAAATGTCTGGAGGAAGGCCATTGGAGGACCCACATGTCCTTGAATCTGGGTTCAAATCCCGCCTCCAACCGGGGGAACCTGTTAAAAAGGACAGGCAAATCTGTTTGTTTATTTCAGAGTTTTTATGCTCTTCCTACAGATTAAAGCACAGGGTGGATACAGCATACAGTATAAGCAGTAACATAAATAAAGCAAAATGAAATCATACAGCCATTATAAAAACAGCAACTCTATGACCCTCAACAGCAACCAGTATCGACACCATCAGGTCACCACAGCCTGGGCAAATAAGCATGTTTTCAACTTGGGACTTATATTCTACAGTTCAAGTATTTGCTTATTTATTCAGTGTTTTTGTTAGTCATCCAATAACTGTCCTGTGTGAAACTCAAGAGCGTTTCCCATGCATTATGTTGGTCATCTTTACAACATGCCTGCAAGGCAGGCCAATGTTATTGCAGAGAGAGCTTCCATATTGCAGCTGGGGAAAATGGGAGGGTGAGTAAAATTAAGTTACTGAAATTCAAGGTGAGGCATGATTAGAACCAGAGACTTACCAGCTTACACACTTAGCCACCTCAGTACACTAGTCCTCAAGGGAAGGACCCTCAAGTCTGTTCCTTTATCATCCATGGTGCTGTGAGATGGCTTTGTGGGGAACTCAGTGGCAAATGTGAAGCACATTCCAGCCCTCTGCCTCCAGTAAACCAAGAGGCTCTAGGAGCAGGGTGGTCTTCTATCCCTCCCCTTAGGGTGCTTGTATATGGTGGGAGGCTTAGTTTGCAAATGAGTTGTTGAGATATTACAAACGAGTTGTTGGCAACAGGCCTTTAAAATTTTTTTTTCCAGGTTTTCCCCAGGAAGGGTAAATCTAGATTAACTGCGTTGGTGTGTGGGAGTTACAGGCTGGCATTTTGATGCCAAGAGGTCTTGTTAGATGCTGCAACGAAACAGAACAAAGCACAACATCTTGCAGGCATGGTGAACAGCTGATCCCACAATGAGCACCCTGGGCTGCATTCAGCGCAGTTTTCCTCAGAGTAGACCCATTAAAATGAATGGCCCTATGTTAGTCATGCCCATTAATTTCTATGGGTCTACTCTCTGAGTAGTATTAACATTGGGGGACAAGCCCCTTCCAGAAGCACCCTTCATTTCCTGCTGTTAGTTATGGTTGCATGTTTCATCTGCACCAATACAAAAGTCTTTGTCTTCCCCTGTCCACAGATCCCGTGCGGGAGGGTGTGTCTGTCTTTAGTTCACTCTGGACTGTGGGGTGGGCTGCTGAGAGCTGCTGTGTGGCTCATGCCACACACAAAGGCGCTCCAAGAACCCAAATGGGTGCAGAATTTGTTGCTTGGAAGAACCCAGACTTGCCCATTCCATATCAAGTGGGGCGGTGGTGGGCTCTGGTTTTTGGAGGAAAACCATCGCAAGGAGTGAAGACTCCTCCCCACACCCACCACTTTTTCTTCATAAAAGGATTCCTTTCCGCTCTGGAGACATTTGAGGAGGCTCAGGAAAAGTGTGGCAACTGCAGACAAGTCATCAACAATATCACCCAGCTTAAAAAAGAAAAACAAAGATGACCCCCCCCCCCCCAGTTATCCAAACAAGGACAGTCTTAACTCCTGGCAGTCCAGGAGAGGGGCAGACTGAGGGGAGGTAAACCACAGTTGGAGGGGGTTGTGTACCCTTCTCCTGCCCCCTTTTGCTCTAAACACTTTACATGCAATGGGGAAGATCTGCATTAAAATGAATGGCTCTGCCAGTGGACGTGCGACAGCCCTGCAGGTAAGGCCAGGGGGCACCTGAGAGAAGGAGGCTTGCTAAGATTTTAAGGGGGAGGGCTTCCTGCTCTGCTGTCAGCCACCTCCCTTGCCTGCTACTTCATTGCTCAGAGAGGAAAGCCTGAGAGCAGTTGGTGCCACTGCCTCAGTAGGCCATCAAGTTATTTATTAATGAGAAGAAACTTCAACCCAATGATAACATTTTCAGTTATGACCTTTGCTTATGGTAACCTCTTCTTATATAACTTGGTCTTCTGACACGGCTACAAATTTACATGCAAACGCTACTCAGGCGTGTTACTCAGAAGTAGTCTTTGCGTTTCTCAAATCTACCTGCCGGCTCACACAGCGGAGCTTCCCAGACCTGTGGCCAGGCGGCCTTTGCTTTAGATTCGATTTCCTCACGCTGGCAAATGCAGCTGCCACTTACATCACCCACAACAGACGGTCTTTCTCCTTTGGGTTGACTGCAGTCAGAAGTTAAGCTGGGGGCAGAAATAAACGTTGCTGCCTGCCACGGATGGATCTATCGATATTTTTTCTCTTAGTTCCTCATTTTTCCAGTCTTAAATTCACATTTCTGCAGCAATTTGCATTAAAAAAAAAAAAATCCTTATGAAAATTCAGCAGCATTTGAGTGTGAATCTCTCCTAATAAACACCATTCTGTATGGATGATGTACACAGTTTTGCAAGAAATTTTTGCAAATATAGTACATTTTTGTATGTTCTTTTCACTAACGTTATGCACACTTCCCTCCTAAATGTGCATTTTTGTAAACACTTGGTTGGAGATCTGCATCACAAAATTTAGCATTTCGAATAATGGCTGGGGTTCAGTTCTCATGTTGTTTCGGAAGGTGTGAATTGCATCGATTCCCCTTTAAATGTGAATGGGATCAAATCCCCCCCCCCCCATGGTCCACTCTTCTGGTGTCTTGCCTCTTTTCAAGAGTTTCTGCTGTGGTAGCTCCTATCCCGCTGATCCATATGCAAATGAACATTCGTGGAAGAGTTACGGGTTGGGACCCACACATTTCCTGCTGCACACCCTGTTTTTCCAAAGTGTGGGGGGTGGCTGGGCAATTGTGTTCCCTCTGAGGTTTCCACAGAGCAGCTTGTAGCTGCCTCTTGCTCTGACACACACCCCCTCGGTCAGCTGCCAATCCTGCCTGTTGGGCTGGACGGGCTTACAGGCACCTTGCAGTCGCTCGCCTGCCCTGATCTTTGGATTCCTGTGTGCGGCTGTGCCAAGCCGTGTGCCAACCTGTCTCATGGGTGAGCTGGAAACCTTGATCCCTCCGGCTTGTTGCAAGGGTGCCTGCTGAGCCTCCAGGTGGGATGTGGATTGTGGCCCAGCCAGCCACACTTCTTACACGGACATCTTTTGAGCAGATTTGTTGTCTGTCACTTGCTGTCTCGGTCCAGCTGCTCTAGGCTCTTTGCTGCTGGTGTTATGGGTCTGCTCTTCTCCCCACTCCTCGCATCCGCAGTCATCTCAATCTCAGCCAGCCAAGCTGGCATTTCAGAGCTGGAGCATCTCGGCCAACGGCTTGTGGGATAAATCTCAGGCGGTAGGGCTTTTTTTGGCCTCTGATGCCATCCTCTGTCTGGCTCGGTGAGAAGGCAGAGCACCGCTACCATGTTGAGCTCCAGATGGAAGACGTGGCATGTCCCCAACAGTGGCAGCCCACCCCCAGTCTCCTTTCTTACTCGCTTCCACTATCTCCCTGATGACCCACCCAGCACAGAGCCACAGAGGGGCAGGCAGCCTGTTGTGGCGCTGGGACTTGTTGCCTCCAGGATCCAGATGTATAATTCTCAGCTGGCTGATTGTGCCATCCCCCGAGAGTGGGTGAGGCCCGGAGGTTCTCCATGCCCCAAGGAGAAAGAAGGGCCTGGCTTGCAACCATCTGCCCAGGTAAGACAGCAACGGGGTGCAGCAGATGAAGGCTTTTGCCTCGGAGATGTGCCTGGCACTGGGAAGACGGAGAGACGGAGACTGGGGCAGAGTGTGAGTTAGCTCTTCCTGGGCAGAGAGGAGGGATCTCAAGGTATCAGCTGGGAAAGGGAGAGGAGCACGAAGGAGCACAGGGGCTGCTCTCCAAAATAGGGTGGGTGAATCTCGTCAGTTTTCCGTTTCCTTCCGTTTCTCATTTTTTCCAGTCTTGAGTTCAGTTCCCTGCATTTCTGCATCAGTCTGTGATTTCTTTTCACAAAAACTCCTCATGAAAACTTAGCAGCAGTGTGCATTTCTTGTTGCGTACTTATTTCTGTATGCAATGTTGCCAAATACGCACAGTTCTGCAAGCAACTTTTCCTAATACAACCCAATAGCAGCCTTGCACCTGGGCGTTAATCGGGGATTCTAAGAAACCAACAGATCAGTGCAGGTTTGGAAGGTCCAGTTCACCATCTTGATTCCAAATGGGCTCTGATGATATCCAAACATAGACAAAAACCTGCCCCTCGCTTTCAGGAACCAGCATGCGAAATTTGCTTATGCTACCTTAAGAGGTGTCCAAATGCACAGTGAATGACTTCCTAAAATATATAGCAGATTTTTGTATGTTGTTTTCATGAATATTATTTTTATGCACACTTTCCCCTAATATATGCATTTGCACACACTCTTTTGGATGGGAGAACTACATTATATATTTGCAGAAGTGTGAATTTTGAAGGACTGCTGCGTTTTGGTTCATATATCGTTTTGTTCAGTGCAGATTAGGGAGGTCACATTACAATGTGAACCAAACCAAATTTCTTCTCCAACTGTACTCATATCTGGAAGTGGGGTGATGGGAGGCTGTTAACCACATTGTTTTGACAACACTGAGCATCTGGCTAGCACTTCAGAATGCTCAAAGCATTTCACACATGCTATCTCAGTCATCCTTACAACAGCCCTGGAAGGAGGCTAGGATGATTATCCCTCCCTGTGGCAGATGCTGAGGTGGGCATTGATGTGGGGAGATGAGTAGGCCTTCTAGGGAGCTTCTGAACCAAGGGTTACTTGGCTCCCTGTTTGCAGTTTTGGTCAAGACTCTGCACCACATCTCCTGTTTGGACTGTTTTGCTCTGTGCATAATAGCACAGCCTAGATCTGACCTGCTCAACTGGTAGCCCGCTAGCCATGTAAGGTGGCCCACCAGGGCCTTGTGAAGCTCCTGATTTTTGCTGCCTCCCTGGCACAGATTGTGCAAGCCTCTGGTGGGATGAGGTGGTGGGGCAGCCTCTGTCTGTCCTCACCAGTTGCAGGATGTCTCAAGCCATGGACTGACCTGAGACTTTGTTCCTGGAGCTGCCACTTCTTCCTCATACACCTTGTGCTGCAAGGCTTTTAGGGACCTTCCCATTCTCACAATCATCCTTCATCTGATATGATTAGCTCCTGATTAGCACTGGTGTCCTTTTCCTGTCAGCAAGCTTGGGGCTTTTTCATGCTTGAGGAAGCTCAGTTCTTTTGCAATGTGAATGTAAAAAAAAAAAAAAAAAAAAGCTGGCACTGGCCAGAATGCTCATTTGCATTACCAACGCCTGTCCTCTAATCTCTCAGCCCCAAAAAGCAATGAGGAGACATAAAGGAAAGCAACTGGGAGAGGCCCAAAGACAATTCAAGCCTTATGTGTGCAGCGTAATCTCTCAGGCACAGCACCTCGCAGTATCGCTGCCTTGCTTGGCCTCCTAGAGACCAGTTCCCCAACCTGGTGCTCTTCAGATGCTGCCATCCGGCCGGCCAGTCTGTGGGGTTGATGGGAGTTGTAGTCTGAAACATCTGGAGGGCTGCCTAAGAGCCTTACATGCTTCTTGCCCCACAGTCTTCTCTAGGCTCCTCTCTGTTTTGGACCTGCCCTCTGCTTGGCTTCCCAACAGAGCTATTCCTCTTTTAGGTGCCGTGTCCTGCTCTGTTGCTGTGGCAGTGGATTCGTCCTGCCGTGCTTTTACACGGTCCCTAATGGAAGGTGTGACTCCCGAGAGCCCTGTTTGTGGGGCAGGAGCCACAAGGGGAATTGGGAGGCTGTCGCTCCAGGGATATCCCAGGCCTGTCCCTAAGGTTTCAGCATGCGGGCTGCATCTGGCCCCATTTGTCGCTAAGTGGCAGGTGTGCCTTCATCTTCCCTTGGCTGACAATGAAAAAATATAATGATAAAGAACGAGTGACAAGCTCTAGGTCCATATTGTTAATGCTGTCAGATTAAATTTTATTCTATATTTAATACAATTAATTAACCTTAAATGGATGAAGCTACTTGATATTTCTGTCCTGACTGTTCAGCAAATGATCCCCTTCCCCGTTAACCCCCCCCCAAATTTCCTGCCTACCTTTGCACAACCATTATTGGTTTTTTTAAAACTGTCTCTCTTCTCTCTCGCCCCCCGACACTTGAAAAATGGGTCCTATGTGCCTGTCCCTTGCATAAAAATACAAGTTTTTTTTTAAATCTCAGGATTGTTTTGAAATTGCAAGAGTTGGAAACAATGCAGCTGGATCCATTCACTAGCCAGCCCACCTTGAGCTTTGGAAATAAAGTTAATGCTTATAACTGGGCCAGGAATGCACGATGGCAGGAAGTTCTTTGGGAGCTGCCAAGAATCTGGTGCTATCCGGAGACCTTTGATCTGTTGTCTGTTATCTCTTTTGCTATTCTGGGGAAGAGAAGCAAACCAGGTTAACTTCATCAGCCCCTTTTCCTTTTCTTGGTTATAAAATGGCCTTGGCCAAGAAGCCAGATTTGTTTTTTTGGGGGGAGGGGGAGGGAGAAATGTGGTGCTTTCTCTTTCCCCCTTATCTTGGATGGGCTGATTTTTCTCCCCCTCTTCCATTATCTTTGAGAGTAACCATTTTTAAACTGCCCTTGAAAACATATGATTTTACTATCTGGATTCATAGAATTTCCTCCCAAATGCAAAAAGGGTCTGTGTAGTGTGAAAAGATCCCCCAACTCTAAACACACATAGACCCTGTCTTGTGCAGAAAACACAAATGTATCCATCTTCTTTTATACCCCAAGTCAGAGTTTCCTCAACTTTTCCCCCTCCAGTCCCCCTTGAAAATCGCTGAGGGTCTTGGTGGACCACTTAGTCATTTTTCTGCCTGTTGTTTAGCAATTGCAAATGTAAAAATAATTTTTTAAAAATTGTATGGAATTCAAATTTTAATACGGTAAGATCGAGTTGCCATGGCGGCCCACCTAAATGAAGTTTACAGTCCAAACTTTGGGAACCTCCGCCCTAAACGCCATGCTCATTATAGTGGTTTATTTTTATAATGTAATAATTATATTGTTCTACTTTATGCTGTCTCAGGATATCAACATAAAAATATTTTAAATAAATGCATTGTTGAGATCTTATCTTTCCATCTAATTCTCATTTAATTTAATTATTTTTAGTTTAGGTGTTTATATACTGCTTAATTAAGTTAAGGCATGCCCCTCGTACAACTATCAGTAATAAAAAACACTTCATACCAAGTCACTTTTAAAAAGCCCGAGACTTTAAAGCTGAGAAAGAACGGGCTGTTCATTTTAGATGCTTTATTTATTTATTAAATTTATATCCAGCCCTTACAAAAGGACATACTAAAACATATGAAAATATTAAACATACTAAAAACAAAACATTTTAAAAAGCAATTCCAACACAGACTGGGATAAGAGCTCTGCTTAAAAGGCTTGTTGAAAGAGGAAGCTCTTCAGTAGGCACTGAAAAGACAACAGAGACGGCACCTGCCTATTTAAGGGGAGGGAATTCCACAGGGAGGTGTCACTGCACTAAAGGTTGTGTGGAAGGGATCTCCTGATAAGATGGTATCTGCAGGAGGCCCTCGTCTGCAGAGCGCAGTGATTGACTGGGTATATTGGGGTGGGACAATCTTTCAGGTATCCTGGTCCCAAGCTTTATAGGGCTTAGTACACCAAAACCGGAACCTTGAACTTAGCTCAGTAGTTAAGGGCAGCCAGTGTAATTCTTTTAGCAGCAGGGTGACATGTTGGCAATATTCCTGCCCCAGTGAGCAGTCTCTCCGCCGCATTTTGCACCAGTTGCAACTTCCAGATCAACCTCAAGGGCAGCCCCACATAGAGCGCATTACAGTAATCCAGCCTGGAGGTTACCAGTGCATGGACAACAGTGGCCAGGCTATCCCGGTCCAGAAACAGCTGCAGCTGTCTTACCATCCGAAGCTGGTAAAAGGCACTCCTAGCCACAGAGGTCACCTGGGCCTCTAGTGACAAAGATGAATCCAGGAGCACCCCCAGACTATGGACCTGCTCTTTTAGAGGGAGTACGACCCCATCCAAAGCAGGCAACTGACCAATTATCTGGACTTGGGAACCACTAACCCCCAGCACCTCCCTCTTGCCTGGATTAAGTAATTTTTTGGCCCTCATCCAGCCCACCACCGAGTCCAGGCACTGGTCCAGGGATTGCACAGTCTCTCCCTATTCAGATGTCATCACGCAATAGAACTGAGTATCATCTGCGTACTGCTGACACCTTGTCCCAAATCTGCTAATGTTCACTCCCAGTGGCTTCATAGATATTAAACAGCATTGGGGTGGTACCCTGAAGCACCCCAGAGCACAACTGCTAGGGGGCCGAAATTAAATGTGAGCTGAATCAAATTTCTTCCGCATCCATCTTAGATTAGATGGACCTGCCTTGGGGTTGAAGTCTGGGACCCTGCAACCCCAGACTCCAAAGTGACCAGATGTTGGGGACAAACAGACCCAAGCCTCATTTCATTACTGTAATTATAATGGTCCTGTGATGTGAGTTTTTAAAATGTGCGCCTGCTCCAGGGTCTTTCTATTCTTTTTAAAATCAGGGTTGGCAAACTTTGTTCCTTTGTCTTTGCTCTAATGTATCAGGAATATAGAAGCAGTTGAAAAGCATGGAATGGTTTGGGGGGAGGAAAAAGAGAAATGTTTATTATGCGCTTCACACCTGAAGTCATGTGCACGGCAGTCTAAAGCCCCTGACCGTTACGTCCGCAGTCTATTTCAGCCTTCCCCCACCTAGTGCTGTCCAGATGTTTTGGACAACAACTCCCTTCAGCTCTGGCTAGCGCATCCATCTTGTGGGGTACTGATGCATTTGTGCCACCCTCTCCAAGGAGACCGCTTGCCATGGGGTGTGGTGCAAGGGGCAGGTGCACCTTTCCTCTCAGTGTCTTGCATCTTTTGAATGCTCCGAATGTGAACCTACACAAAACAACCTGGGTGTGGGTTTGCCTTGGCTGCCAAACTGCGTGTGCGTGTGTATTTTGCTCTGCCTCTGAGCCACAGAGACCTTCAAGCTTCATGGCGCTCCCGGCAGCAGTGGATGTGGATAGCGAACCTCCCCACCCCTACAGACCCTGGAACAAAGAGGAGAGAGGTTGGGGATGACAGCTGAAGGCAGAGCGAGGCTGGGAAAGGCATCCAGCCCTTGAGAGGAGCATTGTCTCTTTGTCAGCTGCTGTGCTCCCCTGGCCCTGAGGGCAGCCATCCTGTCACCGAGGCCAGGCTGCAGTCCACAGCGAGGTGACCCTGAGGAGCCAGTGTTTGTCCCAACCTCTCCTCCACCCGATTTTGTAAAAAAACCCTCACTTCTGAGTAACTTTGCTACAAAGGCAGGAGCTGCTGGGAGAGGAGCTGTGCTGGGTTACCCACTTACGTGCATGCCCTGCACCTTTCTCCTTCCAAGTGCAAGGCCCAGGTTCCAGGAGTTGCTGTGGTATCCTTGGGGTAAGGCTTGGTGTTACCTCCCCCCCCCATGCTCATCTGTGCAGTTCTGTGCAGCTCAAGTGGTCTGGTCTGGTCTGTTGAGGATGTGCACATTTTGGGGGAGGTGATAAGACAGAGGCAGAGCTTCCTGGAAAGGTAAGGCAGATGGCAACTGGAGAGGGGAGCCTTCTTGGTGGTGATGCTCTGTTCGTGGAATGCCCTGCCTAGGGAGGCTCACCCAGTACTCTCGGTGGTGGGTGTCAGGGGGTGGAAGATCTTTTTCTATTTTCCCATGGGAACTTTTTATGCTGTTCCTGTTGCCTGTCCTGTCTTACAATGTTTTGTTTTTTGTTTTTACTCTTTTGTTTCTTGCTGTCAGCTGCTGTTTCATCATTTTCTGTTCTTTGAGCTAGTTGGTCTGTTACTTCGATTGCAAAGCATTGATTCCCCCCCCCCCCGCTGTCAGTCACTGCCCAGTAAGTGTGACCTAATAGTATTGTTCAAAATACCACAGGACTTGTAAGTTTGTTTAATGTTTCAAATGAAAAGTCTAGGAGTATATAGGTTTGTGGTCTTCAGTGTCATGGGCCAACCCCGTTGAACTCCTTCCGCCAGCTGAGATACGACAGGCACCCTCCCTGTTGAACTTCAGGCGCATGTCATAAGTCTTTTTTTTCCCCAGCAGGCATTTTAAGGTAGTGCTTGGTTTTATGGCGATTTTATTTTTCCATTTTATGTATGGCTCCTTTTTATGCACACTGCTTAGAAATATGAAAGATTAAGCAGTATGTAAATCTCTTACATGAATAAATAGGAGGGTGGATGCTTTTGCGTCGTCAAAAAAGAGGGCACAGATTTGCATAAAGTTTTGTGGATGGATGGATGGATGGATGGATAGATGCAAATCTATTTATTTTTATTTATTTATGAAGTTGATCCCCTGCCCTTCCTCTCAGAACACTTTAGAAATGATTACTATAATTTGAACAGAAATGAAATACATCTCATCATAGCAAGGAAGACTCTGGCTTTGTGAGCTGTGTGTGTGCCACTTGCTCTGTCATGCAGGACTTTAAGAACCTCTCTCTTCCTCTGTGTGTTTGGATTCACTCATAGAACAGCGGAAGTTGCCTTACGCCAAGTCAGGCCGTTGGTCCATCTAGCTCAGAGCACTGATGGGGGGCATCTCTCCAGGATTTTGGCAGCCCTCCCTGGAGATGCTGTCAGGGTTTGAATCTGGGACCTTCTGCATGCCAAACGGATGCTTCACCACTGAGCTATGCGCCATCTCACGGGCAGAAAAAGTGCCAGGATGGGTTGCAGAAAGTGGCAAACATGGAGGCTGCCCAGAGCTGGGAGACCCTGGGTGGTGTTCAACTAACTCCTACTCAGAGTATATCCATTGAAATGAATGACCAGTGTGGTGTAGTGGTTAGAATGCTGGATTAGGACCTGAGAGAACAGGGTTCAAATCCCCACTCAACCATGGAAGTCATTCACTGAGTGACCTTGGGACAGTTACAGTCTCTCAGCCTAGCCTATTAATGTGGTTTTTTTGCTGTTTTTATTGTGTATGATTTTATTGTGAGCCGCCCTGAGTACCCTATTTTAAGATGAAAGGGTGGGATAGAAATATTTAAATAAATAAATAACCTACTTCGCAGGGTTGTTGTGAGGATAAAATTGAGAGGGGAGAGAACCATGTACACCACCTTGAGCTCCTTGAAGAAAAGGTGGGATACAAAGGTAATAATAAAGAAATAAAATAAAATAAACTTCAGTGGCTGTACTCTGAGTCAGACTAGCACTGAATACCCACCTTTCCTTCCTTACCAGAAGGACCCTGAACTCCTGTCCTGTGCTGTAGCTCAACAGGGCTTTTTGCTCTGCTGTGTCATCATGGCCCTGACTAGCAGTACTCAAATATGCAAGGCAGGACAGGGTTTCCCAGACCCCTTTCCTTGCCCAAACGCATGGCTGCATCCACTTCACTTGGGCTGGAGTGGAGACAGAGAGTAGCCGTTTGCACTGGTTTCCAATGCATTTCTGCACCCAATTTAAAGTGCTGGCCATGACCTTTAAATACTTGTGTGGCGGGTGCGTTATTTGAACCTGCACATGCCTTCACTTCTCATACAGAGGCTCTGCTGAGGCACCTGCCTGTAAAGACAGTTAGATTGGGTCGATGGGCACACAGAACAGGGCCTTCACAGTGGCAGCCCCACAGTTGTGGAATTTGTTCCCATGGGCAATTGCGCAGGCCCCCTCCCTTGATAATTTTTAAATGGGCTTTTACACCTCTGACCTGAATTGTAACCTTTTCACTGTAGCTTTTAGTGGTTAATCATGGGCTGTGGAAATGGTGTAGAGATGTGGCTATGATGTGTTATGCTAGGTGATTGCTAGCTTTGTACTGCCTCTTCTGTAGCGTGGTGAATTATGCAGTGGATGATTTTCAGTGGATGCAAATGTAGTTTATTGATTATGTTTCAGCACTTATTTTGTAAACAGTTGAAAAATTACCCCCTTCCCCAGAAAGCAGGTCATAAATCACTTAGATACAGATAAATAAATAACTGGTTTGGAATGAGGCGATAGCCGGGGTGGGGAGAGAGGTGCGTGCTTGTTTGCCACGTGGAAAGTGGCACAGCCAGTTCCAGCTCTCCTAAAAAGAAAACAGCTCTCTGTCTCCGCCGGGGTAGAGCATTTGAAGAGCAAACATCTCTCTCCAAGCGTGTGTGACTAACTGGCCTAAAGGTTTTTCTGTGCCATCCTCCAAGTCAAGAGGGCATCGTGTGATGATGGAGGCCCCCAGTGGAGAACTGCTCAGGAGACACTGAGAGAGTGCAGGAATGTCCCATCACCAGGGCGCCCAGCAAGGCCCTCTCAGCAATGCAATCAATGTGAATGGGGGGGGGCTGTGAACAGAGTGTTGACTCAAGAGCTGCCTCCTCTTCTCCTGCCCGCCTGCCTGCCCACCAGCTGTAGACAGCCAGGCTGCTGGTCCTGGCTTATTCGGCCCTTGAGCTTGGGATCCTTCCTAGGGCAAAGAGCAGGAAGCGTTGGCTAAGGTGAGTCTCGGCGTGACCCCTTTCTGCTCTGATTTCAGGAGAAAAGGTTTGGGGCAGGAGCACGAGGGGACTCCTGCAGGTACTTTGCCCCTTGCTAGATTTGTGGGTTCAAACCCCATCGTTCTTCTGCCTGTGGGGGAGCCAGAGTTCGGACCTTAGGACATTTTGTGTGGAGTGGCCATAGGCCAAAGGCAAGAACATATTTTGCATGCAGAAGGACCCAGATGCAATCCCTCTCAGTTAAAAAGGGGCTCTCGGGCTGAGGTAATTCTGCTTTGCGGCATTGCTGTGTCAGAGCTATGGTCTGGAGGCACATAAGGCCAGCTCCCTCCTGAAGCTAAGCAGGGTCAAGTCTGGTCAGTGCCTGGATGGGAGACTGCCTGGGAACCATATGTGAGCCACCTTGGGTTTCATGAAAAAGAAAGGCGGGGTATAAATGTAATAAATAAATAATAAATAAAACGTTAGACTAGATGGATCAAAGTAAGATGGCTTCACAGATTTGTGATGGGGTAGATGCAAGTTACAAGGTGGTTGCCGGACAGATGGCAAAGAGCCCTCCTTTGAATGCTTCAGCCTCTGTCTTTGGCAAAAGCCTGAGGCAGCAGCAAGGACTGCGTGGTCCTGATCCTGCTCTGCAGCTGAGGGTTGGCAGGTGGCCTTGTTTGAGGTGCTGAAATGTGAAGAGCCTGGATCCCTGTATTTGAGTCCTCTTGGTCCTGAGACCTCTTTCCAGTGGCTGCATCTGACACTGACCATAATTGGGGGTTCTACAACTGCCCGGGAAGGTATGATCCTGCAGTGTAAATTCCATTCACTGCTTATTTTTCTTTCCACCCTTTGCAGGATCCTCACTGGTGAAAGATTTGTCAATTTCACTTCTGCCATTAAAATGTCAACTGCATAGGAAATTGACAAAACCATTTCTTTCCTTCTGGAAAGAGAAATCTCAGCCCCTGCCTTTGGGAAGACTCTCTGGCTGGATTTACACATGCACCAGAATAAGATGGTGCAGCTCAGAATCCACAGAATGGGTTGTATCTCTTCAGGCCATAGGTGTGGAAATTACATTTTTGAATGCTCTTCTATTCTTTTTTGTATTATTTAAAAAAAACAGTAAGAAGAAAACCCTCCCTAGCAAAAACCTAGCACATCAGGAAGTAGGTTGGAACAAATCCATCTCCCTGATGGGTTAGGTTTCTCTTTCGGATTGTTTTTAATCCACATGGAGTGGGAGGGACCATTCCGAATAATGTCTGCAGCCTGAACTGGTACTGTCCACTTCTTGTTGTGCAGCACGTACAAGTCCAGCTTATGTCACCCAGCCCTTTGCCACTGGTGGGAGTCTGCAGAGGTGACCTCATTGTGGGAATCATACCTTCCAGTTATGATCCTGTGACTCCCCATCTTCAGTTTTAAAAAGCACACAAATGCTTTTCTGCCCTTTTATTCATTTAATTATTTAATTACCCTTTTCAGGCTTAGTGATGCAGTGAAGTGTATGCAGTCAAAATCTACACAAGGAGCCAATATAGATTAGAGAGAGATTGATATGGTGTGACAGTCATTCTTTCTTGGCTACTAGCACTTAATATCAGAGTCCAGGGGCCAGCCTTCCCCAACCTAGTGATATTTTGGATCACAACTCCTATCAGTCCCAGTCAGCATAGGGAAGGCTGGTCCAGGTTCCTCTCTCTGGAAGGAGGGGACCGGGAAAGTTGCATAGGGATTGGGGGGTGAGGGAAATGTCCCATTTTGCAGCCCCTTTGATGATCTGCAGCTCTTCTTAGTCATCCTTTCCTCTTCTCCTGCTTTGAGAAAAATGTGGTTTTAAAATAATATGGGTTTTTTTCAGGTTGTCCTGTAATTAGGTTTTCAAGGTACGGTTGGCTTGATAAGCAGATTAAGCAGGGAATCCCTGCTTTGGTTTAGCAGAGAGGACGTAAAACAGGGACCCAGTCTTCCTCAGAGCTGTTTGCAGTTTGTGTGTGTGTGTGAGAGAGACATAAATTTGATTGATGGGCTATGAGTTGAGAGCACACACGTTTGTGTTTTTTTGGTGACTATTCTGGTCCTAGAGTACCATAATAGAAAATGCAAAGGAAGACACTAAATACATTTTTTCATTCTCATGAGGAAATTGCATGTTAGCATACACTACTTTCAGTATATAAAAAAATGAATTTTCATGGAAATGTTGATCACATGCAAATACAAGCAAATTTAGGTTGCAAATCCATGCACACGTAAACCCTACTGAACACAGTAGTAGTGAGTAAATATACACAGGGTTTTTTAAAAAAAAATTAGCATGCCACCTAAAATGAATTTCTTCCTCTGTTTATGTTAGGACTGTCAGATTCCTCCACCCACTACACAGAAACCTCTTTGGTTTGCCCAAGGATGGAGACAGAACTGAGTAACAGCTGTTTGTATCTTCAGAATTGGGGGATTAAAGCCTCTCCTGATGCCCTTTTCTTTACACATTAATGTTGATTTGTGCCCATGATGCTGTTGGGCCAGCCATACGCATTCCCAATTTCCATTCTGTTTGCGCGTGCAAACGTTTGGGGGCAGCCAAATGACTTCATTTCCAATCCTGTTACGGGTGAAATCCCATAACTTTTCATATCAAAAATGTTCTGGTTTGTTTTTGTCCACCTTTTGTTGTGGTGTAGCCCCTCTGGAGAGCAATGGTGGCAGAATAAATCCACCGCTAATGCACTGTTGTTGTGTCAATAACATGTTGCAGAAGACACCTGCAATAAAATATCTGGTTCTGGGGGGACTCTGCGTGTTTTCTCCTACCCAGAAGAGGTCTGGGTGCTACCTGAAACCTGAAGATCACCTGAAAGGCCCTCGTTTGAATGTCTGCTACCTCCCCCTCCATTCAACGCTCTAACAGGGATGGCTTGACCAACAGCCTCTCCCTCTCTCTCCTTCTAACCTGATAAAAAGTACCGGTACTAGTGAGAATTTTCACACGTTTTTAGTTGGCCTGATAATGGCATTCCCCTAGTATGGATTTCGGAAGTATACATAGGATTGCACTGTTCATCAGCTAAAAAGCAGCTGGTTAATCATCTACCTCTCTCTCTGTCCCGTATATAGTAATTGTTTGACGCCCCTACCTCAATCGTATTAATTTCAAAATAAACAACCATGCCGCAAACTGCCCCCAGGTCAGAGAGAATCCCATAAAACTAAACTGCTTATAATTTTTGAAACTGGCGAAGTCCAGAGAATTTCCCATCCAATTGTTCAACTGTCTATTTCCCTACCCCTCCTCAGCCAGCAGATTGGTGATCTTGTGAATGCTAGCAGGAGTAAGAATCATAGAGTTGGAAGGGGCCTTCTAGGCCATTGAGTCCAACCCCCTGCTCACAGCAGGAAATCCACAGCTTGAACATCTCCCGCAGATAGCTGTCCAGCCTCTGCTTGAAGACATTCAGCGAAGGGGATCCCACCACCTCCCTAGTCAGTCAGTTCCATTGCCAAACTGCCCTTACTGTCAAGAAGGTCCTTCTAACGTCCAATCTGAATCTACACTCCTGCAACTTAAAACCATTAGACCTAGTCCTACGCTCTGGGTCAGCAGAGAACAAATCTGTACCCTCCTCTATGTGACAGCCCTTCAGGTACTTAAAGAGTGCAATCATGTCACCCCTCAGCCTTCTCTTCACCAGACTGAACACGCCAAGTTCCTTCAACCCTTCCTCATAAGACTTGTTCTCCATACCGGCTATCATCCTCGTCACCCTCTTCTGAACCCACTCCAACTTGTCTATATCTTTCTTAAAATGAGGCGCCCAGAACTGAACGCAGTATTCCAGATGAAGCCTGACTAATGCAGAATATAGTGGGACTATTACTTCCCTCGACCTGGAAACTATAGCTCTGTTTATGCAGCCCAAAACTGCTTTTGCCTTTTTTGCCGCAGCATCACACTGCTGGGTCATGTTCAACTTGCGATCCACTACAATTCCAAGGTCCTTCTCACACGCACTACTGCTAAGCCGGGTATTTCCCATCCTGTACCCGTGCATTTTGTTTTTGTGGCCTAAATGCAGAATCTTGCATTTGTCTTTATTGAATTTCATTTTATAAATTTCAGCCCAATTTCCTAGTCTATCTAGGTCCCTTTGGATTTTATTCCTGTCTTCCATTGTGTTAGCTATCCCTCCCAGTTTTGTATCATCCGCAAACTTCATAAGGCTTCCCTCCACCCCGTCATCGATAAAAATGTTGAAGAGTATCGGCCCCAGGACAGAACCCTGTGGCACTCCACTCGAAACCTCCTTCCAGTCCGAAGCAGAGCCACCAACGACCACTCTTTGAGTACGGTTTTCCAACCAGTTGTGAATCCACCTGACAGTATTTCCATGTAGTCCGCATTTGACGAGTTTGCTTATCAAAAGGTCGTGGGGGACTTTGTCAAACGCTTTGCTGAAATCTAGATAGATGACATCTACAGCATTTCCACCATCTACTAAGCTAGTGACCCGATCAAAAAAAGAGATGAGATTAGTTTGACAGGATTTTTTCTTGACAAACCCATGCTGGCTCCTTCTAATCACAGCATTGTCATCTAGATAGTTGGTCTTTTATTATCTGTTCTAATATCTTTCCCGGTATTGAAGTCAGACTGACCGGCCTGTAATTCCCCGGATCTTCTTTTTTACCCTTTTTAAAGAGTGGGACGGCGTTTGCCTGTCTCCAATCCTCTGGCACCTCTCCCGTTCTCCAGGATTTCTCAAAGATGATGGCAAGAGGTTCCGAGAGTACATCCGCAAGTTCCTTCAATACTCTGGGATGCAGTTCATCAGGCCCTGGAGATTTGAACTCATTTAGGTTAACTAGGTATTTCCTGACTATCTCCTTATAATATAATAATAATAAAATTTTATTTATGAGTCGCCTATCTGGCCGAATTAACGGCCACTCTAGGCGACGTACATCAATACAATAAAATACAATATAAAACAATGAGAGCCACAATCAATAATTAGAGTAAACACTACAATTCTGATTAATAACAGTATTAAAAGCTAACCCACCCCAGATGTCCTGTAGGCCAGCCTGAACAGCCAGGTCTTCAAGGCTCGCCGGAAACCTATCAGGGAAGGGGCATGGCGAAGGTCGAAAGGAAGGGAATTCCAGAGGGTGGGGGCCACAGTCGAGAATGCCCTGTCTCTAGTCCGCACCAGCCTAGCTATTTTAACTGGTGGGACTGAGAGGTCTTGTGTGGCTGATCTCGTCAGGCGGCATAATTGGTGATGCTGGAGGCGCTCCTTCAGATAAACTGGGCCGAAACTGTATAGGGCTTTATAGGTCAACACCAACACCTTGAATTGGGCCCGGTAAACAACTGGTAGCCAGTGTAGATCTACTAACACCCGAGTGATATGATCACGGCGACAGCTGTTCTTAATCAATCGTGCCGCCGCATTCTGTATCAGTTGTAGTTTCCGGACCGTTTTCAAGGGTAACCCCACGTAGAGCGCATTACAGTAGTCTAAGCGGGAGGAGACCAGGGCATGTATCACCCGTGGGAGCAGATGGACAGGAAGGTAGGGTTGCAGCCTCCTTATCAGATGTAATTGATACCAAGCTGCCCGGCTCACTGCTGAAACCTGAGCCTCCATAGACAGTTGGGAGTCAAGAATGACCCCGTGGCTGCGGACCTGGTCTTTCAGGGGTAATCTTACCCCATTAAACACCAGGTCTATATCTCCCAACCTTCCCTTATCCCCCACCAGTAACACCTCAGTCTTATCGGGGTTCAGCTTCAGCCTGTTCTCTCCCATCCATCCACTTACGGATTCCAGGCACTTGGACATGGTGTCCACAGCCAACTCTGGTGAGGACTTAAATGACAGATAGAGCTGAGTGTCATCCGCATATTGGTGGCACTGCAGCCCAAATCTCCTGATGATGGCCCCCAGCTGCTTTACATAGATGTTGAATAGCATGGGGGAGAGGATAGAACCCTGTGGCACTCCACAATGGAGAGGCCAAGGGTCTGAAACCTCAATGTTGAACTGCAATCCCGACCCCTTACTGAGATTGCTACCGATGCAAGGTTGCACGCTGTTCCCTTTTTGGGAGAAAACGGAGGCAAAATAGGCGTTGAGCATTTCTGCCTTTTCCTTGTTATCTGTCAACATTTTGCCATCCTCATTGAGCAGCAGTCCAGATTCTGGGCAAAGGGAGATGTTAAAGAAATAAATAAGTGTAGAGCTGGTCTGACTTTCTCCAGATTCTGGCCATGCACCAGTAGTGGCCGGTGGCAGCTGTAGGGCATCAGTGGCCGGAGGGAGGCTGGCTGGCCGGCTAGCCCTGGAGGGCCTTCTTGGGTTTAGAATAGCATGAAGATTAGCCAAGTGCCTTTGGGATTTGTGCTTCTCTGCCCGGCTGAAGAGAGGCGGCTGCCATTATTCTGCAGCCAGTTCCTTTGGGCTCTCCTGCAGCGCTCTTTTCTCCGCAGGGCAGGAGTGGCTGTTGCATCTGGGTGGGTTTGGGGAGAGGGCCCTTCTCCCCGGGGTCTCTGCCTCCAGTGCCTTTCTTTGCCCTCCTTCCCTAAGTTCTCTCTTTTCTCCCCGGTTTGCCTTGCAGGTGCCCGGAAGGCAAAGGAAGAACATGAATGAATTCCTGGGTGACTCCAGCATCCCGAGCCAGGATCCCTCCCAGCCCGTCAGCACCTCCCTGTCCAGCAATGGCACTGACACGTGGAAGAACCGGGCTGCCAGCCGCTTCAGCGGCTTCTTCGCCTCCGGCAGTAGCGCCAGTCCCTCTGCACGGGTATGTCGCCAGGCTTCCCATGGCCCACCCAGCACTGCCACCCGTTGGTCCCTACCGGCTCCTTTCTTCTGCAGGCATTGCAGCTGGGCGGGATTCTCCCAGGATGGCCAGGAAGGTTTGCAATCTAAAAGATACGACACAAAGGGAAAAGGGCTTTGGAGGGAGGAGGAAAAATCAGACTCAGACACTGGTTACCCAGTTCAGTAGATCATGGAGCTGGCTATAAGCACGATGGAGGAGCGGCTGCAAGCACGATGGAAGACCAGCTGCCTCTGCTTCTTCCTCAGTGATGGCCATTGGTGGGTGGAGGCAGAAGTGTCTCTCAGCTGCAGTTACATTCATGATGATATTCTGGACCCCTCGGTGGTCAGGGGTGGCGTGCCATTATATATTAGTTCCTGCCTGGCGCCTTCACACCCTATTTTGGGAAAGGGGGGAGGGTTAGCTCAGTGTTACAGCAAAAAGTCAGAGGTCCAATCCTGGCATCTCCAGGTGCTGCTGGGAAAGATGCCTGTCTGAATCCCTGGAGAGATGCTGCCAGCCAGTGTCGGGAATATTGAGCTAGATGGACCAGAAGGCAGATTCCTATACAGTATATTCCTGTGATGTGATCCAGAAATGCTCTTCTTGTCCTTGTTGTCCATGTTGTAGGGATCAAGCCTCCATGTCCAGGGGTTATCTACCTCAGGGTACCGGTGGGCAGTGAGGGGCCATGAAACCAGAGAGGGCTGTGCCCTTTGCACATTTGGCTGGCCTTTAAGGCAAACGGGATGAAGGGCTAGATGGGCTCCTTGGCCTGATCTAACGGGCTCTTTTTGTGCTCCTTCTTTCAAGAGTTCCAAAGGAAGAGAGAGAGGGAATTAGGGTGGGTGCAGCTTCTCTCCTTCCTGGTGTGACAAGTTCCCCCTGCCACTGCCTTTTGAGGTGCTCTTGGCTTCTCCCCTTTGCCTCTGGACACCCTGTCTTGAGCGGGGTGGGGGGCATGCACATGGAAATAGCAACCCTCGGGCTCCTTGCTCAGCCCTGCGCTCTCTAATCCCCCCCTTGCAGGAGATGGACAAGATGGAACAGCTAGAGAGCAAACTGCACACCTACAGCATCTTTGGTTTGCCGAAGTTCCCCCAGCAGCTCCGCTTCGATCAGGACTCCTGGGAGGAGGAGGAAGAGGAGGACGACACCACTCTGTGCCTGGAAGAGAGTTGGCAGGAGATCATCGAGGGCACAGAGGTGAGGGGGGACGAGCTCCTCTGCTGGCACCCTGGGCGTGGGATCTGGACCTGGCTGGCAAGGGTTCTTCTCCTTCTGCCAGTTCTTTCATCTTTTAGTTTTTGGAGCTGGGAGGAGTCCAGATTAGGACTGAATAAAGGAATTTTAGCCGATTATAAGGCTGCACACACCCCATGCGTTTAAAGCCCATTATTTCCCCCAAAGAATCCTGGGAACTGTGGTTTGTTAAGGGTGCAGGGCACTGTAGTTCTGTGAGGGGTAAACTACAGTTCTCCTGGGGGAAAATAATGTCCTTGAAATGTATAGTGTGTGCACAGCCTATGTTGTGTGACTTCTTGCTGATTAATCAATTAACTCATCTGTTTTTAGAACTGCGTGTAATTGCAGGTGATAAATGCTGTATTTTTAAAGAAGGGGGGGAAGCAAGCATCCTTTCCCACCTCCCCGTCTGCCTCAGCCTAGAAGCGCATTCCCTGTTCTCTCTTACGCAGTAGGGAAGGCCACTTCTGAGACTGCATTTGATGTCTGCGGGCTTTAAAATCATACTTATTTATTGGGCAGTTATAAACATAACAACCAAAACAAGTACAAATTAAAATCATAAAATAAAGTACTTCTATTATTTAGAAAATATATTTTTTTAAATGGGACCTCTTAATAGCAGGCATCTTTTCAGTCATTTGAAATGTTTTCAAAGCCATGTTCGAAAGAATGTGTGGGCACTTCCTTTGGGAGGGAGAACACCAGCCTTGCCCCCACAAAAGTACTGTGAAGGTAATCTGTACCAACTCCACTCCTCACCTTCCAGAAACATCTGTTCAGAGGGCCCTAATTTTGGGAGTGCTCTTTCTGGTATAGCACAGTGGGGAGGAGAGCCTGGCTGGGAGTCCAGAGTCTGTGTGTTCAAATCCCCGCTTGTGCCTCGTGGGTGTCAAGGGCCAGCTAAAGATCACCCCCACATGCCCTGCCACCTGTGCAGCTGTGGGCAAGCTGCATAGTCCCAAGGAGCCCAGTTGCCCCCCAGCTGGCAGGTGTGGACAAGGAAGGAGCTGGCTAGTGCAGCTGTGGCAAACTGAGCAGGCCCTAGCCAGGTGGGGAGGACTAGCCTCAGAGGGAGGCAATGGTAACCCCCCCCTGAATACCACTTACCATGAAATCCCTATTCATAGGGTAGCCATAAGTCAGGATGGATTTGAAGGCAGTCCATTTCCATTTTTCTTTCTGCAAGAACCCAAGTAGAGTATGCAATGGATCGCATTTGGGGTGGGGTAGGATTTTCCCCTCCTCCAAGTGGCTTCCCAGCAACCTTTGTCTTCCGCATGCATATTTTTACATGCTCACCACCAGGGCCAGCGAACCATTGGACAGAATGAGCTGTTTTAGGGTGTCATGAAAGGGTAGCAAATTGTTATTTAATTTATGCATTTTTATTCCTAAAGAGAAAGCTGGGGAGCTGCTGCCAGTCAGTGTAGGCGATACTGAGCCAGATGGACCAATGGTTTGACTCCGGCAGCTTCCAGCTTTGCTATACGAGAGTGGAATGTCCTCCCCCTTCATAATAATCAGCAGATTTGACCATGTGGAACATGCTCAGCATTAGAAACTGGGAAGTAGTTCACTTCCTCCTTTAGGTGTTCGTTTGCCCACTTTTGGCGTTGCCAGTTCATCCCCAGCGCTGCTGCTGCCAGCTGTGAGTGGCAGATTGAGTCTTGCATTTGTTTGAATTTGAAAGCAATGTGATGCAATGCAAATCTGTTTTTTATTTACAAACATAGGAAGCTGCCTTAACCAGAGTGGGACCATTGGGCCATCTCCTTTAGTCTTGCCTCTCTTTCTTGGGATTACCCACCCACTTGGGCACCCACTTGGCGCATGCAGTGAAGTGGACTCTGGCCCATGAGAGCTGATGCCACCGTTAATCTGATAGTCGTTAAAGTGCCACATGCCTTTTTGTTCTGTTTGCTTTTACATTTATTTAATGTTTTTTAAAAATTGTGATCTACTCTGGGCACTGTGGGAAAACAGCATATTAATAAACCAAGCCAACCTTTAACCAACCCTGTGAAAGTGCTTGACAGCAGATTCAGGACAGATGGAAGGAAGTCCTTTTTCACATGAAATGACATGAACTTTGTGGAAATCTGTACCTCCGAACGAGTTGCTGTCTGCTAGTTTAGATGGCTTTTTAGAAAAGGAAGAGACAAATTCTGTCAACAGGGCCTCCACTTTCAGGGACAGTGTACCTCTGTATACAATAGGACAAGGCTTTGCTTTCATGCCATACACATGGGCTTCCCAGAGGCTTCAAGCCCGCTGGATTGGTTGCCCTACCAACCCCTGCAGAAGGCAGGGCATGAAATCGCCACCTATCAGCTGATGGGCAGTACCTTCAAGCCTTGCTTGGCTTGGCTTTTCTTTTGTAGTGATCTCAGATGATAGGTAGGTGCCTGCTGGCCATGGGGGAACTCAGAATCCAGCCTGCCGGATCCACTTCCCTATACTGAGAGTAACGGATCCAGCAGGGCTTCTGTCATAATCTTATCAGAGAAGCAAAGCAGGCCCAAGCAGGCTGGCTCTGCCCTCTGCCATTGTCGTCCCATTCCCCACCTAGGTTTTGACACGCCGGCAGTGCCACCAGCAGGAAGCTATTTGGGAGCTGTTGCACACAGAAGCCTCTTACATCAAGAAGCTGAAGGTCATCACAGATGTAAGTGTTTTTATTGATTTGCTTCCTTTTTTAAAAAAAGTAAACAAAACTGCCCCCCGTCTGGTTTTCAAAGAAACTCAAGGGCTGGGTATGACCCAAACATAAAAAACATCAGAAGATCATGATAAAACAAAATGGGAAATTGGTTAATATTTGTTAATCACAGATATCAACCTGCCACCTCCCTGCACAAAACCCAACACATCTGTTTATTTATTACATTTATACCCCGCCTTTCTTTGTTCATGAAACCCGAGACGGCTTACGCGTGGTTCCCAGGCAGTCTCCCATCCAGGCACCGTCCAGACCTGACCCTGCTTAGCTTCAGCAGGGAGTTGGCCTCTTGTGCCTTCAGACCAGAGCCTGGGATACAAGTTTGTATACGCCAGCCTTGGTGTCCTTGGCAGCCTGCATCAGTTTCAGCTGGCGCAGCCATGCTGGCTGATGTGAGGTGCAGCCCAAAGCATCTGCAGCTCTTGAACTTGGCAAAGGCTGACATACGGCATCGAACCATTAACAGCCTCCTTCAGCCTCATCTTTGTTCTCAGGACCTGGACGAGTAGCAAGTCAGGGGAAAAGGTATCTTCAACAATTTCCCTTGTTTGGATAGAGCGAGGAGCCCGCTCCTCAGCAAATAGAGTTTCTCTGTTTTAAGAGAGAGGAACTGGAAGGAGAAGGATACAGTCTCGTGCATATTTCCTCTTCCAACAAGCCTTTTAAGTTGAGACCTATCCCAGTCTGCGTCTGTGTTCGAATTGCTTGTTAATATGGTTTTTTAAATAATGTTTTTAACCCTTTTTTAAAAGATGTTTTTAAAGCTTTTTAAAAAAATGTTTTTAACGTTGTTTTGTTTTAATGTATTTTAAGGTCTGTTTTTATGATGTTTTAAAGTGTTTTTAGCACTTCTGTTTGAGGCCCTGGGCTCGTGCTGGGAGGAAGGGCAGGATATAAATCAAATAATAAATAAATATTTGGCCGTTCCCTGAAAGGCGGGAGGGTTAGAGCAAATGGTTTTCTGAATTAAAACATGCCTCACGCTCTTAAAAGGAAATTTTTCAAGGTGTATCAGAAGAAGACTCAGCCACCTCTGAAGAGCCCGCCAGCCTGTGTTTCTGCATGAATCAGTGTTCTGGGTATGCTTCCCGATGGGAAGAAGGCCAGGGCGGAGCAGTGACTCATGCAGGGATCCAGTAGGCAGGCTCCTCTGGAGGTGTGAACTTGGAGCCTCTGGTTATTACATTATTGAATTTCTCCCTGGAGTGCCAAACTGGGGACTACTGGGGGGGGGCGTAGGGGTTGATAAGGGAAGAGCTCTGATGTGCATGCTCTCCCCCCAGATTCCCAACATGGAATCAGATCCTGGCTGGTTAGGCAACAGCAACGTGTGTGTCAAGGGGGTCCCTTGGCCACTGGATGGGCGTTCCAGCAAGCCCAGGGAGCCTTTGCCTTCTTCCTCAGGAAGGCTGTCCTTGGAGGAATGGGATGGCTGACCTCCCTGGGGAGGGGATTGTCAGGGTCCTCTCCCTCCTGGGAGGGCCCACCTTGTCCTCATACAGCTATGGGGAAAACCGAGGAGTGCACCAAATTGGGATGGAGTTGGGGCAGCAGTGGGAGGCCTGTGGGGCAGGAGGGACCCCGGCACACCAAAGGGACGGGTGGGTTCCTTTGGGGTTGAGGGTATAGTAGTCTTGCAGCATCCCTGACCATCACCGAAGCAGCGTCAGATCAGCGCCTTGGCTGATGACCAACTCCATCCCACTTTGCTTGCTGGTGCTCTAAACAAATGGAGAACCTCCCCCAACACACGCACACGCTACTGAGCCCCATTGCAATGACCCATCTCTCTCTCTCTCATCAGCTGTTCCTGTGCTGTCTCTTGAGTTTGCAGGAATCAGGGCTGTTGTGTGAGGTAAGGATCCTCCCCCTTTGAGAATCTGCCATCCGCTGTCCTTCCCCAGGGCCAAATCTCAGTTCTTTGTGCCCACGATTAGCCCTTTTCGTGTTCCTGGTAGCAGAGCGTTGTCTCTTGACTGCTCTGAGGAAGGAGCCCAGGTTTTCTTTCTCCGTTTCTGACAAGAAACAGTTTTGTGATCTTTTACTGTTTCAAGAAATACCTTAAGCAATCTCAGAGTGGGGTAAGAGCGTGGCATGGAAAGTGTGGATAGGGGAAAGTTTTTCTCCCTCTCTAACAATACTAGAACTCAGGGACATCCAATGAAGCTGAATGTTGGACAATTCAGGACAGACAAAAGAAAGTCCTTCTTTACGCAGTGCAGAATTAAACTATGGAATTCGCTCCCATGAGAGGCAGTGATGGCCACCAAGTTGGAGGGTTTTAAAAGAGGATTAGACAAATTTGCGGACGAGAAGGCTGTCAACAGCTACAAGCAGAGCTTGGAAAAGTTACTTTTTTGAACTACATCTCCCATCAGCCCCAGCCAGCACCATGCTGGCTGGGGCTGATGGGAGTTGTAGTTCAAAAAAGTAACTTTTCCAAGCTCTGGCTACAAGACACGATGGCTGTGTTCTGCTGTCATAGTCAGAATGCTTCTGAAAAGCAGTTGCTGGAAGCTGCAGGAGGGCAGAGTGCACTTGCGCTCAGGTCTGGCTTCTGGGCTTCCCATAATGGGCATCTGGTCAGTCACTGTGAGAACAGGATGCTGAACTAGATGGGCCACTGACCTGATCCGGCAGGTTCTTCTTATGTCTTGAAGTGTCACGTCTCATGGCAGAGGCTACTGCTTCTAAGACAGATGAAAGTGGTTTTATAGGATCATAGACTCGTAGAGTTGGGAGGGGCCTATAAGGCCATCGAGTCCAACCCCCTGCTCAATGCAGGAATCCAACTTAAAGCATCCCCGACAGGTGGCTGTCCAGCAGCCTCTTGAATGCCTCCAGTGTTGGAGAGCCCACCACCTTCCTAGGTAGTTGGTTCCATTGTTGTGCCACTCTGACAGAGGTTTTTCCTGATGTCCAGCGGAAATCTGGCTTCCTGCAACTTGAGCCCATTATTCCGTGTCCTGCACTCTGGGATGACCGAGAAGAGATCCTGGCCCTCCTCTTTGTGGCAGCCTTTCAAGTACTTGAAGAGTACTATCATCACTCCCCTCAGTCTTCTCTTCTCAAGGCTAAACATGCCAAGTCCTTCTGGTCTCTCCTCATAGGTTTTTCTTTGTGTGAGGCAATTCTTGCAGTGTTCACACACTTCTCTTTTGTGCATCTGGTCAAATATTATTCGGTTTTTCAAACAAAAATCTACTCGACCTGTTTGATCAAGAAAGACAACAGGATAACTGTATTTCTATCAGACTGTAGAGGAGAGAGAGAGAGAAAGGAAGCAGAATCCTTGGCTCTTTTGCCTCCTTCTTTCCCTGAACTGTTACCAGCCCAGCTGGCCGTTCACTTTAAGAACTGCTGCCTGTGTTTGCAACTGTTGGGGTGACTCTTCTGAAATGGTAGAATGTTGAAATTATCCAATGAAACTGATCAGCAAGGCAATTTGGGAAAGACGAGAGAAAGCACACTTTCACACAGTCCATAGTTTCTTTGTGGCTTTAAAAGGGGGTTGGACAAATTTAGGGAGGAGGATGGGGGCGGGTCTGTCAATGGCTCCTGCCACGATGGCTGCGTGGCACCTCTGTGTTCAGAGGGAGCAGCATGCTACCAAATGCCTGTTGCTGGAGGGCAGCAGCAAGGGAGATCCGTTGGCTTGTGAGCTTCCTAGCTGGGATCTGGCCTAGATGGATCTTCAGCCTGATGCAGGAGGGCTGGTTTTGTGTTAGTGTTGAAATATGATATAGGGGTGTAGGAAAAGGCCCTGACGGAGGTAGGGGCGGAAGACTCCGCTGGGCTGTCTGCCCCTCCCTCTAGAACAGGTGTGGGCAGCCTTTGGCCTCCAGAATGCCTGTTCAGGACCTTCTGCTCAGCTTGTAAGTGGTTGGCTCAGGGTGCCCGTAGGCTACCTACCCAGCACGGTTCTGCTTTGGGCCTGGGACCCAAAGTGTGTCATTCTCGCGCCCGCAGGTGGAAGCTGATCGCCTTTTCAGCAACATCCAGGAAATCATCCAGCTGCACCGAGCTCTCTGGAAAAGCGTCATGGCCCCCGTGTTGGACAAGGCCAGGGCCAGCCGGGCTTTGCTGGACCCCAACGACTTCTTCAAGGGCTTCAAGATGGTAAGGGCTTGTGCATGAAAGAGAGGCCTGCCACTGTGTGTGTGTGTGTGATGTGCCTCTGTATGTGCATGCAGCCAGGAGACACTGGCATTTTGTCTCTGAATGTGAGCCAGAGCTGGAAACTCTTCCACCCTCACAGAAGGGCAAGGGCTTTGTTGTATCTGTACAGGGCAGTGGGAAATGCCTCCTGCCCAACCTCTTGAGTCATGCTGTGCTTTGTTACATCAGTATGTTCTCAAGGTTGAGTTTTGGTGCTGAAAACCGGCTGCTAGCGAGGCACGTTGCCGGGCTGGCGAGTGGGGAGGCGGCAAAGGAGGGTAGGGCAGTCTTGGTCTTGTTCCAAGCTCAAATGGAACCCCTCGTAACAGGTTGTCCCTGCTGAACGGGTAGCTGCAATACCACCTCTGGCCACTAGTAGTGGAGGTGCTAGAGAACAGGGGGGGTAACCCACTAGCTTCCTGCTCTGGTGAGCTGCTGCAGTGGTGGCACATCTGGCGGCCAGAATCCTTGGTGTCCGCCACCCGGCTCTGCGCAGGGCCAGGCGGATTGTCCACACAGCCCCACTCGTTTCCTCCACTCCTGCCTCCCTGCGGCCGCATTCTTAGCTCAGCACTTTTCTCTTCCAGTTTGGATCCCATTTCAAACCTTATATCCGCTACTGCATGGAGGAGGAAGGATGCATGGAATACATGCGGAATTTGTTACGGGACAACGAGCTCTTCCGCATCTACGTCACGGTAAGGCCAGGGAAGGGCAGGCGGTTTCCTACACCCCACCCCACATGCCTGGGGGGTGGTTTGCTTTTCTGACTTGTTCTGGGCACAGATGTATCAAGAGGCAGCAAGGGGCATGTAGCACGGCTTGGATCTGCTAAAAGAAAGGGCTGGAGGCCTCCATTGAGACCATGAAGCAGGGGCCGTGAGCGATGTGTGTGGAGCCAGCATTGTAGCTCCTTAGCCAGCGGTGTGGAGCCATTTTCAGTGAAGGACCCCATTAGCTGGGTGGAAAGCGTTGGGAATCCACTCCTGCTAAGCACCTTGGACAGGTCCGTGAAAGTTCAGACTAAAACCTGGAGTGGATTCCACTACCCTGCTGACATGAAGCCACCAGCCGCTATATTTCAGCAGTGAGAGGTGCAAGAAACATAATCACACACAAACACCATTTGCACACATAATGCATGGACTTACCACAATAATAATAATAATAATAAAATTTTATTTCTGAGTCGCCTATCTGGCCGAGTTAACGGCCACTCTAGGCGACGTACATAAAAAGAATAAACACCCTTGACACAGAGACACACAGTTACTATACACACTTTTGACAAACTGTCACACACAAGGATGCAGACACACAGTTCACATAATATGCCTTCAGCACCCAGACGCACAGTTGACACACACTCTGAGTGCACACGTGCAGCCACACAGAGAGGCAGCCTCAAGGCACAATTCCAAACTGGGAACAAGTTCCTACCCCCTCCTGCATGCCCCCGCTCCTCCCTTCTCTTCTGTACACATTTTCCTGGAGCTGGTTGTCGGGCTAGGGTTGGTGGGGATGCGGATGGTGGCCTGTGCCTTGGCCCGGTGCTTCAGGGACTGACCCTGACCTTTTTACCGTTGCAGTGGGCAGAGAAGCACAAGCAGTGCAATCGGCTGAAGTTGAGCGACATGCTGGTGAAGCCCCACCAGCGCCTCACCAAGTACCCGCTGCTGCTGAAGTCGGTGCTTAAGAAGACGGAAGACCCCCGCACCCGAGAAGCCATCATCACCATGGTAACTGGGAG
The DNA here is from genome assembly GCF_030035675.1 of Rhineura floridana. NCBI lineage: Eukaryota > Metazoa > Chordata > Lepidosauria > Squamata > Rhineuridae > Rhineura > Rhineura floridana. Next base: position 13,614,341 of record NC_084497.1, read on the forward strand.
AGGGGGCGAAGGGGACACCTAGTGACACAAACTCAGGGCTCTCCGTACGCTGCATTCAGCCGCCTGCCTGTTGGGGTGGGGGAGATCCAATGAATGAATGAATGGAAGGAACTGTGGGGGGCAACAAATGCCTGCACCCAAACCCAGCTGGGGAAGGACTGCAGCTCTAGTGTGGACAGCGGTGGGGGGGAAATTTGGTCCAGCTTGCATTTAATGGCAACCCTAACCCTGACACACACTTTCTGAGACGATACGAGAACTGAGAAACAGCCACCCTTCAGAACGCTCCTAATTTCATTATGCCATTCTCCAACCTACGATTACAAAAACGCACAGAAATGAATGCGTTTGTGAAAATAACATGCAAAAATGTGTTATATTAGGGGGAAATTGCTTGCAAAAATATGTACATTAGTCAAAACTGCATAAAGAGGTGTGTTTGTTAGGAGAAATGCTGATGAATTTTCATGAGGACTTTTAAATTGCAAACTGCTGCAGAAATTGAAAGAACTGAATTTAAAACGGGGTAAATGAGAAACAGGGAGAACTGAAAGTGAGGAGGTCTCTGGTGGGACAGAACCTGCTTTGCATACTTGGCCACTTGAACCCCTGGCAACTCCAGGTAGGGCCTGGAATGTCCCTGCCTAAAACCCTGGATTGCAGCTGCTTGTCATGCAGAGAACAGCTAGATGGGAGAAGCGGGCTCCGGCTTCCTCTCTTGTAGAGAGGGCCTGGTGGAGCACATGTTTTGTATGCAGAAGGGCCAAGGCTGACTCCATGATGTCCCCGAGGTAGAGCTCGGAGACACCCCTGCCTGAAACCCCTGAGTGCTGCTGCCAGTCAGTGCTGACATACTGAGCTAGATGGATCAGCTCAGGAGGTGGGGCACCTTCCCAAGTTCCACCTTGTTAGTTTGCTTTGCTGCAATACATGGAAGATGTTTTGCAAAGGCCTGCCTGCCTGCCTACCTTAAAGCTGCTCTGCCTGGTGATGCGGTCCTTCTGGATTGTCCTGCTTCATGTAGGTGGTGGAGAGGATCACATGGCTGAACGTTGCCCCAAATGTTTTGCCCGGGGACAGTTAGCAAGAGAGAAGAGACCTACTTTAACCTTTTCCTTGACGTGAAGAGGCAGTCAGTATGCAAATGGCCCTCTGACATGCACACTTCTGCCACAGGCGTCTCAAAAACTGTACCCCTTGCTGCTTCTGAATCTCTAGATCAGCTCTGCCGTGCCATTCACCCTGATGTGCTTCCGTGTTGCCTGCAGGGAGCATAGCCCATTTTTAAAGGGTTGGCTGTTTGCTCTGGTCCAGGGAGCCCCTGCAATTCTGGATGCAGGCCCAGCTACGCCTCTCTAACACAGGGATGGATGAATCTGTCAGTTTCCCACAGTATAATGCAGTTTTCTTGCTAATACATTTGTGTGCACATTTTTTTTTGTTAGAAAACCACATCACAAAATCTGGATGAAGAGGTGTGAATTTTGAAGAACATGTGTGCTTTGGTTCTCTTACTGGTTTGAGAATGTGAATTAGGCACATTCACCTTAAAATATGAAGGGGACAGATTTTCGCCCTATCCCTAATCTAGCAGCAGGGGCCTAAGTTTTGGGTGTTGCCTTCATGCTCCTCCATTTTGGACTCTTTTTGGGAGACATCTACCTAGACCAGCCTCCCCCAGCCTGGTGACTTCCAGATGCTGCTGCTGGACTACATCTCCCATCACCACCCTTGACCGCTGGCCATGCTGGCTGCTGGGAGTTGTAGTTCAACACAGGCTGGGGAAGGCTGGGCTTGGCACGGAGGGAAGCAGGGTGCCACTCTTGCCTTTTGATGCTCTCCTCCGGCAACCTCTGACCAGCCTCTCCCCTTCCAGATCAACTCGGTGGAGCGCTTCATCAACCACGTCAACTCACGCATGCGCCAGCGCCAGGAACAGCAGCGCCTGGCGACCATCGTCAGCCGCATCGACGCCTACGAGGTGGTGGAGGGCAGCACCGATGAAGTGGACAAGGTGGGGCAAGGCTGTGCCCACGAGGTGGCCGGGGGAGGAGGAGGGCCAAAGGAGGCAGTCAGGGCTCTGTGGGCCTCCAGCTCCTGACCATCTTGCCCCCCCTCACCAGATCCTGAAGGAGTTTTTGTGCCTGGACCTGACGGCCCCCATCCCAGGAACCTCACCTGAGGAGACACGGCAGCTTCTGCTGGAGGGGAGCCTTAAAATGAAGGAAGGCAAAGACAGCAAGGTAGGAGCCCCGATGGCCGGGGAAAATGAGTCTGGGGACTGAACCCAGGGCTCTGTCACCCAGGAATGGGTCTTGCATGAGGAAAGTTAGGCAGAAAGGCCTTCTCTCTGATAAGCTAGCTTTCCATGTGCAGTGAGGCTGGGGTAGGAGGGGCATGTTTCACCTTCCCTCTACAGTGGTACACAACATCCCAGGTCCTCCCTGAAAAGTTCTGGTGGCGCCATTTGGCTCCCAGTCCCGTGGCTGCACAGAGCAGGCATCACACAGGATGCGCTTGTTGCTTCATACGTGTTGCCTTCTCCTCCAGATGGACGTTTACTGCTTTCTGTTCACGGACCTCTTCCTCATCACCAAGCCAGTGAAGAAGGCTGAACGCACAAAGGTGATCCGCCAGCCGTTGCTGGTCGACAAGCTGGTGTGCCGTGCTCTCAAGGATCCCGGTGAGGCACTTGCGTGTGTTAGTGGCGGCTGAAGCCTCCATGTTAGTGGGGCAGCGGAATCAACTCCAGATTTTAGTCCAAACTTTCAAGGAGCTTTCAGCACCTTGGACAGCTTCTTGAAAGTTCAGACTACAACCTGGAGTGGATTCCACTGCCCCACCAGCATGGAGCCCCCAGCCGCCACCGATGTGTGTGTCTACATAGATTCTCGCATGCCTGCCAATTCAAGCAAACCAGGGCAATCGGGCAATTTTGGGCAGTAAAATGGTATAAGTCTGCCCCATTGGTGCAGCACCTTTGCCATGGTCCCAATCCAGGTTAGGAACATAACAAGAGCCTGCTGGATCAGGCCAGTGGCCCGTCTCATCCAGCATCCTCATAGTGGCCGACCAGTTGCCCACGGGACGCTCACGAGCAGGACCTGAGTGCCAAGAGCGCTCTTCCTTCCTGTGGTTTCCAGCAACTGGTATTTGGAAGCATCCTGCCTCCGCTTAGGGAGGCAGAGCATAGCTGTGAAGGCCAAGAGTTGTAAGGAGAACCCATATTCCCCCCAGAGAGCTACAATTCCCAGAGGTCCCTGGGAAGAGGGACTGATTATTAAACAGCTTTGAGAATTATAGCTCTGTCTCCTAACAACTCTCAGCACCCTGAAGAAACTACAGTTCCCAGGATTCTTTGGAGGGAGACACCATGCTTGTTTACAGTGGTATGATACTGCTTTAAATGTATAGTATAGATGGGGCCTCAGTCATGCCTATCAGTTTCAATGGGCCTACTCTGAATAGGACTAGCACTGGGTTCAACCTGCAGAGTTTGTGTATTGTTTCAGTGTTCATTAAAGTTCAAAACAGGTGCTTGACAGGCAGCTTCAGGGCCCAGGTTGTTTGCCCGTCTTAGAATTACGTCTCTTTAGAGCTGGTTTGAAGACCCTCCGTGGCGCAGAGTGGTAAGCGGTGGTAACGCAGCCGAAGCTCTGCTCATGGCCGGAGTTTGATTCCAACGGAAGGGGGCAGTCGAATCTCCGGTGAAAGGGGTCGAGGTCCACTCAGCTTCCCATCCATGGTCAGTAAAATGAGTACCCGGCATATGCTGGGGGGTAAAGAAAGGCCGGGGAAGGAACTGGCAATCCCACCCCATATAAATGGTTTGCCTAGTAAACGTCGCAAGACGTCACCCTAAGAGTCGGAAACGACTCGCACTACAAGTGCGGGGACACCTTTACCTTTTTAGAGCTGGTTTGGACTTGCTGCAGGGGAACCCAGAGTTTGATCCTGCGAGTGATCTGAATAAATTATGCAAAACAAGGGGAGAGGGATTTCTGCTGTTTTGCACAGTCTGCTAGCAATAGTACTCGATAGGGGCCATCAAGCACTCCCTCCTCCCCATCACGACTTTGCATTCATAAGGGCTAGAAACATGCCCATTTCATTTTTAAATGAAACCCATGATTCTCAGCAGGCTGAATTGTTTAATTTAATTCATTTTGTTTTAAGTACATTTATATCACACCTTTTTTTCATCATGGATCCCAAAGGGGTTGTAGGTGTTTTCCCTGAGCAGACCCAGTCCTAAGATGAGTCCTGCAGCTGGAGCAGCCCATCTGTTGGGCTTCTTTAGCCCAGGATCTTGTTCTCACAGTGGCTACCAATGGGAAGCCCGTAAGCAGGATCTGAGTGCGAGAGCACACTCCCTATCTGCGATTCCCAGCAACTGGCGTTCAGAAGCATAACACCTCTGATACTGGAGGTAGTGCATAGCCATCATGGCTAGCAGCCACTTATAAGCCTTATCCTCCATGGATCTGACCACTTGCCTTATTTTAAAGCAGTCCAAGTCGGTGGCCATCCCTCCGTCTCCATATTCTCCTGTGCATGTAAAAGATGATATCAGGTGGGTAGCTAGCTCCACCTAGCGGTTGCAGGCAAAAGAACACTGTTGAAGATTTTTTGTAGGTCCGTTCCTGGTCTGTTTCTGTTCCTGCCTCAGTTTTCTTTTGCCTTCACCGAATGTGGTTGGACTCTCTCTGCCTCCGTTGGTTCAGGCCTGTATTGTTTCTTGTGTGCTGTTTTTTGTGTTAACAGCCCTTCAAAGACCTCCATTTGAACCTTTGAGTCAAGGTTCTCTCCGTCTGCTGTCCTTTAAGGTCTTGCTCCTTGTGGCCATTACTTCAGCTCGTAGAGTGTCTGAACTGAATGCCCTATCTGTCCATAAAATGTTTTGTGTATTTCATAAGGATAGAGTAGTCCTACGCACAGTCCCTTCCTTTTGTCCCAAAGTACTGTCTACCTTCCATTGCCAGCAGGAACTAGTGTTGCCATCCTTCTGTCCTAATCCTGTTCATCCTTCAGAGAAGGCCTGGCACTCTCTGGATGTGAGGAGAGCCCTTAAAGTTTATATTTCCAAGACAAAGGCAATCGGAAAACAGATAATTTGTTTCCTTTCACCCAGCATCTCTGGGGAATAAGGTGTCCACTTCTACACTAGCCAGGTGGATCAAGTCATGCATTTCTTTGGCATGTGTCTCTCTAAGAATAGCCCGGCCAGCTGGGATAGTGGCTCACTGCACAAGAGCAGCGGCCACATCAGCGGCCTTTTCTCAGAACGCCCCTCTAATAGAGATTTGTAGGGCAGCAACATGGGCCACACCCAATACCTTCATTAAGCATTACAAAATAGATGCCTATGCATTGGCTGAGGCAGCCTTTGGGAGGAGAGTGCTACAGCACGTGCTCTCAGACCAATCGAAGCCGCAGCCGAGCGAATTTCCCACCCTACATGGGTCAGCTTTGGTATGTCCCACAGGAGAAGAGACATTTGGTCTTACCGTGAAATTGGTCTTCTCTGTACATGTCAAAAGATGATATCAGGGTCACTCCCTAGGGGGGCTGGGCTACCATTACAAGCACTAGTAGACCTTGGGCAGAGAGTGTATGAGTATTGTTGTCTTGTCTCTATTATTGTGTTTCTATCCTGTCTTACTCGTTATGGGCTTGTCATTGAAAACTGAGGCAGAGGCAGGAACAGGCACAGACTAGGAACGGACCTGCGAAAAATCTTCAACAGTTTTGCTTTCAACCACTAGGTGGAGCTAGCTACCCACCTGACATCATCTTTTGACATGCACAGAGAAGACCGATTTCACGGTAGGACCAAATGTCTCACTTGATGCCCTGTGAAAAGTCCTTCCAACATTCAGCTTCCTGCCTAAGGTTTGAGATGACTCACTTTCTATGTTACCTGAGCACAGGAGTAACGCTGCTAATGTCAGACACCCCCCCCCCAACCAACCCTGTGTGTGTCTTTTGCCAGGTTCCTTCCTGTTGATCTACCTGAATGAGTTCCGGAGTGCAGTGTGTGCCTACACCTTCCAGACCAGCGGGCAGTCTCTGTGCCGGAGCTGGATTGATGCCGTCTGCAATGCCCAGGTGGGTCCTGTGAGAACTAAAAGTATTTCCCCCTAAGGGGTGTGTGTGTGTGTGTGTGTGTGTGTGTGTGTGTGTGTGTGTGTGTGTGTGTGTGTGTGTGTGTGTGTGTGTGTGTGTGTGTGTGTGTGTGTGTGTGTGTGTGTGTGTGTGTGTGTGTGTGTGTGTGTGTGTGTGTGTGTGTGTGTGTGAGAGAGAGAGAGAGAGAGAGAGAGAGAGAGAGAGAGAGAGAGAGAGAGAGAGAGAGAGAGAGAGAGAGAGCGCCAACGAACGAACGAATGAACCCTGTGAGGTCCCTCCAGACACTGCTGGACTACAATTCCCATCATCCTTCACTATTCACAATGCTTTTTGGGGCTGATGGGAACTTGAGTCCAGCAATACCTCTCGATTAGACTACTGCAATGCGCTGTACGTGGGGTTACCCTTGAAAATGGTCCGGAAACTACAACTGGTGCAGAATGTGGCGGCTCGGTTGCTTACAAACAGCTGCCGCCGCGATCACATCACACCAGTGTTATTTCATCTACATTGGCTTCCAGTTGTTTTCCGGGCCCAATTCAAGGTGTTGGTGTTAACCTTTAAATCCCTATACGGTCTCGGCCCAGTTTACCTGAAGGAGCACCTCCAGTACCACAAATTAAGCCGCCCGACTAGATCAGCCACGCAGGGTCTTCTCTCAGTCCCACCAACGAAAACAGCTAGGTTGGTGGGTACTAGAGAGAGGGCATTTTCAGTGGCAGCCCCCACTCTCTGGAACTCCCTCCCGTTTGATCTTCGTCATGCCCCTTCCCTGGATACATTTCGCCGAGCCTTAAAAACTTGGCTCTTTGGACAGGCCCTTTGGGATCTCCGGGGTGGGCTAATTTTACTGTGATTGTTTATTGTTTCTGATTGCCCTACATAGTTTTATGCCTGCATTAGTGTTGACTGCATTGTATTTTATTCTGTAATTATATTGTATTTTATTGAATTTTAATATGTACGTCGCCTAGAGTGGCTTCGGCCAGATAGGCGACACAAAAATTAAATTTATTATTATTATTATTATTATTATTATTAATAATAATAATAATAATACCTGGAGGGCTACAGGTTCCCAATTCCTACCCTCAGAGGAGTGTGTATACCATAAACCAAGGGGAGCTCTCCATCTGGCATTGTCCTGGGCAATTGGTGGGGCCATGGGTGGTGGTGGGGGGAGCGAGAGTAAGCAAAGGTGTGAGGTTGCAGAGACTCAGCACCAGCAGGGCGGAAAGTGCACATTCAGTGCTGTGATTCCCTCCCTACTCTTCACGGTGTATAACTGGACTAGGACTCCTGTTGCCCCTGACTCTTGGCCAAGCTGGCTGAGGTTGATGGGAGTTTGGAGTCCGCAGCATCTGAAGGGGGACCAGGTTGGAAAAGGCTGATTTGCAAAGGGGGAAAAAAAACTCTAATTTGACTTGACCTAGGGCTGCCAGCTTCTTAACTCTTAAACAGCAGCTTGCTGTGCACACATTAGCTGGTGATTATGCTTATCGCCATGACCAGAAAAGCTGGCCTGTGGGTTTCTGTAGATCAAGAGGCTGTCATGGGCACAGGAGCAAGTCAGGCTGTTTTTGGGTCATCAGTTGGCAGTCCAAGCTTGAGCAGAGAAGGCGAGTGGGCAGGTAAAAGGTTCATAACACAAACAGCCAGAGCCAGAAGATAAAGGCAAAGCAAGATTCAGCTGTGCTGAACAATCAAAGGAGAGATTCCTCCCCTCCTAAAATTCTCTCCCTCTGCAAAGCACGCATATGCTGGGGTGGGGGAGATTAGTCTGGAAGCATTTGCCTGTCTGCATCGAGGCACAGCCCCGTGTCATGGCGTGCATTTGGATGCGTCCCTGGCCGCTCCAGCTGAAGGAGCTCACTCACGTCGCAGAGCTGGGGAATACGCTGGCCAGCCACTGCCAGCCACGGTAGGCCTTCCACCCCCAACCTGTTGCCCCTCTGACACTTTGGGCTACAACTCCTAGCAGAGCGCGAGGCGCACTGGCTGGGCCTGGTGGGAGTTGTAGTCCAAAACAGCTGGAAGGCAACAGATTCTGGAAAGCCGGAGTTAACAGCCCTGGGCTAGCTGTAGTTGTGGATATTGTTTTAAGGCGGGGGTGTGTTCAAATTCATGACTGTCTCCCAGATGCATTGAAAGTGAAGCAGGCCCCTGAGGGCAGTCCCTGGGTCAGTTTTTGACTAGCCCCTGGCCCTCTGTTTTGGGGTCACATTTCCTCCCCAAGAATCTCTCCCCTTTGCTAGTTCTGCCTTTCCTTTTGCCTTGCACTTGTCTTCACCAATGGCCCTGGCTGTGTCTGCATATCATAGTTACCCCTGGTTTGTTTTAACCATGGTTTCTTCAACAAGCCACAAATTGTCCCACAGACAAGCAAAGAATCTACATCTTCTTTTTCCAAAGCTTGGTCTGTTTTCCAGCTGCTCTCACTGCGAGCCTTTGTAGCTTGGTGAGCGTCCAGGGATGGGGTGCCCAAACAACTCAGGGTGAAGCAAGACTTATGGGTTCAGACATAATGCCAAACCATAGCTAAGAAAAGCCTCAGTTTGTAAGCCAACTACAAATCATGGCTTCACATCATATTTGTTGCAGGAAAACGAACCATGGTTAGTCTGCTGGGCTGGGTTTGGACAAACAAACCGTGGCTTAGGTATTACATGTGAACCAGGTGTTTGCTTGCCTGGATCTCCATCTGGGGATGTTTCTTTGCAGTTACTAGACCACCAGTTGGGTGTCTTCTGCTTTCTTGTCTCTCTGGAGCAGGGTGTGCCAGGTACTTAAAAGACTGGCTAGAGGCCCACGACACAAATTTGCACAAAAACCGCTCACGGTGATTTATATGTTTAGATGCATCTGGGCAAATTAAGATGCTGGGAGCTTGGTCCATAATACCCTGTAACAATACCCCTGCTCTGGAGTGTCCACTGAGTCTTTCTGAGGAATGACAAAATCAGTTCCATCTGGCGCTTCTCTGATGCTTTCCGTGGTTTCTGTGCTTCCCACGCATTCTTGCAGAACAAGCTTCAGCACCTGCGCCCCCAGGAGCACCAGCGGAGCCAGCAGCAGCAGCTGCAGAGCCTAGAGGAGGAAGAGGAGGAGGAAGAGGATGGGGAGAGTGGCACCTCAGGGGCCAGCTCCCCCACAATCCAACGCAAGAGCACCAACAGCTTGGATTCGCAACAGTGGTATGCTTGGAGTGGAAAGAACTCAGCATGGGTCTGAAAGGCAGCCGCAACCAAGCACATGTCCGGGGTGTGGAGCCTCACAGGCAACATTCCCAGAGCTGCAGGCCGGTGGTGCTCCAGCCGTGCAGCGGCCAGAGGCTTCTCTGGTGCACGCACCTCTCTCCGTCCAGGCGAGCGTGAGGCAGCCAGACAGAAAGCACTTGAGGAAGGTTCAGAGTACGGCTAGTGAGTGGTGTGTCCTCTCCTGGGAGAATCCCGAGGGCCACATAGAGAGGCCTGGAGGGCCACCCTGTTAGGCCAAAGGTCCCACCCAGGCACAAGAAGGTCCCTGATGGATCAGAACAAACCACTTCTATCCTCTTTTCCACAGTGACAGACCAATGGTTCCTTCTCAACCTGGGGGGACTTAACGAGTGGGGTACTGCAGGGCTTGGTCCCTCAACATTTGTATGAACCACTTGGATGAGGAGGTGCAGGGAATGCCAATCAAATTTGCAGATGATACAGAATTGGGGGGCATAGCAAATACCGTGGAAGACAGAAACAAAATTCAAAGGGACTTTGATAGGCTGGAGCATTGGGCTAAAAACAACAGAATGAAATTCAACAGGGATAAGTGCAAAGCTCTCCACCTAGGAAAAAGAAACCAAATGCACAGTTATAAGATTGGGGATACTTGGCTCAGCAATACGACATGTGAGAAGGATCTTGGAATTGTCGTTGATCACAAGCTGAATATGAGCCAACAGTACAATGTGGCTGCAAAAAAGGCAAATGCTATTTTAGGCTGCATTAACAGAAGTATAGTTTCCAAATTGTGTGAAGTATTGGTATGACCATGGAATCCTTGACTTAGGGAGGTGGTAGGCTCTCCAATACTGGAGGCATTCAAGGGGCAGCTGGGCAGCCACTTGTTGGATATGCTTCAATTTGGATTCCTGCAGTGAGCAGGGGGTTGGACTCGATGGCCTTATAGACCCCTTCCAACTCCAGCAGGGCTGTTCATATTTTCTGATAAAGGGGTAGACATATTTATAGTATAGACATCTATCAGTGGTCCTTTGCCATGATAGGTAACATGGAACCTCCAGATTCAGTGGCAGTATAACTTTGAGAATTATTTATTTATTTATTAAATTTATATGCCACCCTACCACCCAGAAGGAGTCCAGGGTGACAAACAAATGATAAAACACTGAAAACATCTTTTAAAAACAATCTTAAAAACAGCTTTTTTATAAAAAAAAAAAAATTCCAACACAGGTGCCGATTGGGAATATCAAATGCTGGCAACAAAAAAGCCAAGGAAGGTCACCTCGATGCCGTTTGTGAGCTAGATAGGCCACAGGTCTGGCTCAAAGTGAGGGAGGCTCCAACGGGATGCACTTGTATGGTGCTCTGTGCCTCTTTCTCTGAACTGGTTCTGCTCAAACGCAAGGCACCCTGCAGTGTCTCATTCCCCAAAAGGCCCCTTGACGTTGTTTCATTTTATATAATTGATCTCCTGCCTTTCAGTTCAAGAACCTACAAAAGCCAAGATAAGAACTGCTCTGTCAAACACAAAGTTTTATATATATAAAAAAGCTGTTTGGCCTGCTTTGAATGAAGGTCTCTCTTTTCCCTCTGGTGGATGAAATGTGCTTCTGGCTTTAATTCGGGGGGGGGGGGGAGTAGGCTTCACCTGGCAGAGATTTTGGAAACTTTGCATTCCAGTGGCAATATATCCTGATTAAAATGCCACAACTCCTTAACCATGGCAGCCAAACCCCGTCCCGGCAAGAATAAAAAATCCAGGAAGGTGAAAATAAGATGCAGGCAAACAGATTTCCTGTGTGGGAGATGCCAGTCCTTCCCCATATAAAAAGGCCCCCAGGCTTCCATAAATGACAGAACCGGCTCCTCATTACAGATCCTGAGCATTCCCCTGCAAGGGGAGCACCCTAAGGGAGAGCAGGCCCACTGAGGCGCCCTAGGCCCGGGCCATGCGCGGTATGCAGCTGTGCAGTGCTGTCCAGCCCTGTGCCTCTATACCGGGCACTCACACTGTGTGGAAAGGGAGGGGGTCAAAGGGCAGAGGCCTGCCGTTTTGAAGGGTAGTGGCAGCACCTTGGACCAAGCCTGACAGCCAGTCGGCAGCCGCCCTGTGACCTTTCACTGCCTTCCTTTGCAGCCTCTCGGACGGCTCCACCGAGACTATTTCTGTTGTGGTGGTCGATGCCAGCGATGGGCCCTCTTCGCCCAATTTTGAGGCTGCTCCCTTTGGCTCCCCATCGGATGAGGCTTCCATCAGCACCACGGCCTCCTCCACGCCCTCCTCCCTGGAGCTGTGCGAGGTCCTCCCGGCCAGCGCCAACTGCTGTCTCAAACCAGAGCCTGGCCCGTGCCGCTCAGCCTCCATCGACAGCGCCTACGGGACTCTCTCGCCCACCTCTGTCCAGGAGTTTGCCGACCAGCAGCGACGACGGCAGCAGCAAGAGGCCACAGGGGCTGCGGAGGATGAGGCACCCTCACAACGGGCTAGCTCCCCAAAGCTGCGCAGGCAGACGCCGGTCCAGCTCCTGCCTGTAAAGACCAAGGTGCTGAAGTCCAAGTCGGAGGCAAACCTCTTGCAGCTGGTCCCGGCTGCTCTGCAGCTGACCCAAAGCAAGAGCCTCTCTGAGCTCTGCCCAGTGCTGTTCCTGCTGGGCTCTCCGCGGACTAACGGAGCCAGGAGCCAGGGGTGCGCGGGCGCCTGCAGCAGCAGCAGCAGCAACAGCAGCACCTCGGAGCTGTCGGAGGCTGAGGAGGGGCCACTGAGCAGGATCTGCCTCTCTCCAGAGCTGGCTGCCACCTCTCAAGAAGGGCCGCGGCCTCCTTGCTGGCTGGCCAGAGAGGGCCGGAGAGGAGAGGAGGTGCCTGCCGCCTGCCGGACTCTGCTGGACCCGCCGGCAACCCAGCATCGCAAGCTGACGCTGGCGCAGCTCTACCGCATCCGGACCACGTTGCTCCTCAACTCCACGCTCACTGCCTCGTGAGTGCTGCTGGGTCAATGGGGGGCGGGCAGAGAGGTGGGCTGACAGAATAGATCAGCCAAGGTGGTGCCCTCTGGAGATGGTTGGACTGCTGCTCCCGTGAGCCCCAGCTGGCACGGCCAGTGGTCATGCATGACGGGAGTTGCAGGCCAGCAGCGTCTAGAGGGCACCGTGCTGGCGACCGCTGCCCTGACTTGGCTCCCACCAGCTGCTTGGTACTACAGCTCAGCCAGCATTGACAATGTTCACGGATGACCGAGTTGTAGTCCAGCCTCCTCTGGAGAGCACCAGGCTGGGGAATGCTCTCTCTGTCCCACTGAGCCGTAGTTCAGTGGTGGAGCATCTGCACTGCAGGCAGAAGGTCACAGGTCCAGTTCCCTCTATTTCCAGGTAAGGCTGGGAATGTCCCCTGCTGGAAACTCTGAGAGCTGCTGCCAGCCAGCGTAGCCAGGCCTGAGCTGGAGGGACCCAGTGGTCTGACTCAGGCTATGCTATGTTTGCTTATCCTCTTGCAAACGGCACCCTGGGTGTTTGGGAAGTCTTTGCTTGCTCCTCGCCTGGAGACAGCGCACCTTGGTCTCCTTTTGCTGGGACGCAGGCAAAGGTAGAGCCGAGCGATTTAAGTGACCTCTTTTGTCTGCTTGCTGCAGGGAGGTGTGAAGACATGACGGACGTGCAAACCCAGAGCGAGAGGTGCCACGCCCAGCGCCGGAAGGTCCCACGTTGTCTTTACGTTCTGTAGCGCCACAAGCCTTTGGCGTTGGAAACCCTTTCTTGCCCCTTGGGTGGCTGGCGGTGCGCCACCAGCTCAACCGGACGTGGGTGCGAAGACAAAGCACACCATCCCGCAAGCACAGAGCCCACACCTAGGCAGCCCGGCAGCCGGCACAGCGATGTGGGCAAAGTGTGTGTGTGTGTACAAGGCCTGTGCGCATGTGGCAACTGTGCACATCAGTGCTTGGGTTCGAGTGTGGAAGAGGCAGCCTGACAGTGGAGACGAGAGGCCGCTGCGCCCAGCAACGGCTGTTGGCGCATGCAAGGACTTCACAGGACTTTGTCCCCTAAACCCCTTTCTTTGCCTGCACAGAACCCTCGTGTGCTGCACCCAGACTCTGCGGGAGTAAGAGTCAGACAGACTGCACTCCCTTTGACAAGGACCTGCGGGGCAGGGTGGGGCTGTCCTTCCAAAACAATGCACTTTGGAATGTTATCTTGTACAGTGCCCAGATACATGGGCATTAACAGGACTACCGTGGGACATTTTTAACCCAGTTTCCTCCCTCTGCCTTGCTAATTAACAGAGAAGTTCTCCTGTGCAAACCTTGAAAATAATGAGAGTTTTTGCATGGTGCTGCTGGGCAGGGAGGGCCCCACTATTCGACAGAGTGAGGCAGCTGCCTCGGGGTCAATGCCAGAGGGGGTAGCAGACCCCCACACTTCCCTCTGGGCCGCCTGAGCTAGCCTGCTGCCCTCAGGTACAGTGGGGGATATTGTCCCATTGCCAGTATTGAAGTAAGATCCACCTGCTGGCAGACAAATGCCTTGGGCCAGCCCAGTGGGTCAGATGGGTGTCTCTCACTGCTCCAGCCCACAGTGGGTCAGATGGGTGTCTCTCACTGCTCCAGCCCACAGTGGGTCAGATGGGTGTCTCTCACTGCTCCAGCCCACAGTGGGTCAGATGGGTGTCTCTCACTGCTCCAGCCCACAGTGGGTCAGATGGGTGTCTCTCACTGCTCCAGCCCACAGTGGGTCAGATTGGTGTCTCTCACTGCTCCAGCCCACAGTGGGTGCCCTCTCTTGGCACATGGCCTGCCTGATTCTGAACATTTGCGTAATGTCTAGGTCAAGGAAGCAAAATCTGAATGGAGACGCTAGCTCTCTTTTTCTGCGCCTGCAGACAGCTCATACAGTGGTGGAGGCCCTTGTGGCATTGCCAGGTTCCCGGGTGTAGTTGGGGGGCGGGGAATTCCGTGTGGATCTGTACTAATTAGAAAGTTCAGAGGTGGGGGCTTTCACCTTCGTACCATTGGTTGTCTTGTGGATGCAATAACCAGGATGGCTGCCATCTCTTGCAAGGTGTGCTGCTGCATCCAAGGGTGTCTTTACATCAAATTATGCAAAGGGCATCATTTGTTCAACTCGTGGCTTTTCCTGGGGAGGGCATGCAAACGGCTGATGTTGCCTTTGGCTTGCACCCAGGAAAGTGACCTGAGTATACCATGGGAGCCCTGCCAACTTGGTGGCAATAGCCCAAACTGGTTGCAAGGCCCTGAGTCCTGGGCAGAAGTGCCCTCCCCCATCTTTGCCCTTGCTTTGCGGAGCTGCACGAGGAGGGAGCCAGAATGTTGAGAAGGAGAGAAGAAGTGGAAAGTCTTGTTCACATGCAGGGGAATCTGAGCGCTGGGGTAGGAACAAGAAGGGTGCTTGTGAGCCAAGGCGATGGAGACAGGGAATGTCTGGGCAGCTGGAAGGGTTGGAGCCAAGTGGCCACTTTGGGAGCCGGCAGAAGCAGGCGCAAGCCAGGAAGCTGGGAAAACGAGAGCCCGAGGAGGGGGGTGCCTAGACTGGTGCCATGTTCAAAAGAGCCTGCCCCATCTGCAGGGGGCATCGGAGGCCCATGACTTGCGTCCGAATGCCTCTGGGCAAGGGTCTCACCAGGCCTCACTCCTCAGCCCTGCCCTGTTATTCTATGCTTGGGAAACCTTGCAGCAAAACGGCCCCTTCCCACCCCGACTACTTGGGAGGCGGGGGCGAGAGGGGGGAGTTTTGTTAGCTGTTCCTGGCTGTTAAACCAGTAATAAGCCTGTTGGCATTGGAGGTGTCACAATGGAGAGCAGAGTCTGCAAGGGGAAAAAGAGAGAGACCTCCCCCCCCCATCTGTTTTCATGTGAAAGATTTAGCCAGCTGGTGTATTTGTGCATGTGTGTTTTCAAGTTGCATATTTATTAAGCTTAACCCTCCCCGTTGCATCTGGCTCCACTCTGACCCCCCATGCAGCTATCTGTGTCCTCCCACTAGGGAGGTGAGGAAGCATTCATAGGCCAGGTCCTTTTATACCACTTCATGTACTGATAGTTGTGACACACACACACCCCGCCTGCCCGCAGCCTCCTGATATTAGGCAGATGCGTCGGTTGTAGCTGCCCTTCTCATGCTCATGTCACTGTTCCGTGCCATCAGCATAATGGATGAACCATTAAACACAGGCCAGATCTCCCAATTGGTGTTTTCTGTCTTTTGAGGGTCAGCAAGGGAGGTTGGTTGCCGGGGGGGGGGGAGGTGGAGAGATAAACGTTCTGTGTGGAATAACCGCTTGCCTTATTTGTTTTTGTTTTCCCACAATGCACAATCATTTACGGAACTCTCTGCTGCAGGAAGTGGCTTTGAAAAGGATTTGGACAAATTCACAAAAGGGGAGAGTGTGTCTGTCTGTCAATGGCTCCTGCCATTATGGCTGTATAGAACCTCCATATTCAGAGGCAGTGGCATGCACTGAGTGCCAGTTACTGAGGGGGGAGGGGGAGATAACTGAAGGCTGTTGTGTTCGTGTCCTGCTTGTGGGCTTCCCAGAGGCATCTAGCTGGCCACTGTGAGAAAGAGGGATGAGATGCCCAAATCCAGCAGGGGCTATTCTCCTGCACTAGAAGGTGACAGGAAGAGGCCCAGGGGTAAAAAAAAGGTAAAGGTGTCCCCACACTTGTAGTGCGAGTCGTTTCTGACTCTTAGGGTGACGTCTTGCGACATTTACTAGGCAGACCGTATATATGGGGTGGGATTGCCAGTTCCTTCCCCAGCCTTTCTTTATC
The DNA here is from genome assembly GCF_030035675.1 of Rhineura floridana. NCBI lineage: Eukaryota > Metazoa > Chordata > Lepidosauria > Squamata > Rhineuridae > Rhineura > Rhineura floridana. The sequence goes on from NC_084497.1 coordinate 13,630,478, forward strand.
CCCCAGCATATGCCGGGTACTCATTTTACTGACCATGGATGGAAAGCTGAGTGGACCTCAACCCCTTTTACCGGAGATTCGACTTCCTCCTTCCGTTGGAATCGAACTCCGGCCATGAGCAGAGCTTCAGCCGCGTTACCGCTGCTTACCACTCTGCGCCACGGAGGCCCAGGGGTAGAGGTGTGTAAAGGGGGATGTCCACTGGGATGGCCTTATCCTGTCACTGCCATGCCTGGTGCTTTTCCACAGCAGGAGCGGGATGCCTTTTTCAGCCGAGGGCCACATTTCCTCATGGGCAACCAGCCGGGGGCCGCATGCCAGGGGAGGGCAGGGCAGAGCAACCAGTGCTTGCTCCATCCTATTTTGGCAAATGTGAGGCCTTGGCCCCCTTTCAGGAGACATTTGAGGAGGGGATGGAACAAGGCCAGAGGTGTAGCCTGGGGAGAGTCTGAAGGTCTGGATAGAAAGGTGTGCTGGGCAGGCCACAGGCCTGTGGGCCTGAGGTTCCTTGGCCCTGTTTCTTGTTTAAAAGCTGCTTAAAAGTCCTGGAAAGGTTGCCACCTTTTTCTTTCAAAGACACTCCCACTGTTGATGGAAGCAGCTGCAAATAGCACAAGAGCTTGCGGGGGGGGGAATGGGCAACCTTGATTGTGCAATATAGTACAGTCATTCCAACTAAGTATTGCAGTAATTTGCATAACACAGTCTTTCAAGGAAATTCCTTCTCAGCAAGGTCCTTTGTAGTTTACCGAATAAACTCAACCTGAAAAAAAGGTTTCCCTTTTATTTCCCCCCCTTGCTACAGACCAAAGAACTCGTAAATGTGTTGCCCTAAATTGGATGATGAGTCAGGGTGCCTGGGCACAGAGAGCCAGAAGGTGTAGAGCTTAAACCTGGGATTGCTCAGCTGCGTCTTGCTACTCCCATCACTAAGGCTTCACTCAGCCGTGGATTTCCCTCCAGTTTTGAAAAGATTACTTTGAACTGTGCATTCTTAAGCGCACATTTCCTTCCTCCCACAGTGGTTTTGCCTTAAAACGCCTGAGTGGTGCGTGTCTGCCTTTCTTTCTCACCCACCAGCTGGGTGAAATGGTCGGGGCACCCCGTGCCTTGCGCTGCTTCTTCGTCGCTTTGCTTGCCCAGGGCCTGCATTTTGCTTAGCAGAATGTTCCGTGGTGTCCTGGCAATTTCCCGTGCTCCCAATAATGCTTCTTCTGGGGAGTCCAGCGTAATGAGCTTGTGATCTCAGCCCTGAAGGATGAGGTGCCAGGTGCTTGCCCCTGCTGTGGTAAGTAGGCAAATGTTGAAAAGGGTAAATTTCATGTTAGGGGGTCACTAGGAAGGGGACTGAAATTAAAACTGCCAAGATCATAATACCACCATGTCTGCACACTGCTCTGGTTGCCGCAGTTCCAAAAGAGTTCTGTGGAGATGAAAAAGGTTCAAGAAAGGGCAATGAAAGTGATCCAGGGGTTGGAGCAACTGCTTTGTGAGGAAAGGTTGTCACATTCATTGAGGCTTTTTAGTTGGCACAAAGGTGAGTCGGGAGACATGACTGAGGTGTATAAACTGGCGTGGAGAAAGTCACTAGAAGTCTCTCTGCCCATTCTACTAGACCCCAACGCGGGTCATCCATGAATCCAAATGATGGTGGGAGATGCAAGGCAGACAAAAAGAAGTCCTTTTTTTTGTACAGTGCATAGCTAAACCATGGAATTTGCTACCCCAACATGTGGTGAGGGCTACCAGCTTGGATGGCTTTAAAGAGACACATTATTGGAGGAGATTATGGCTATCAGTGGCTGCTAACCATGGTGGCTAAGCATCAGAGGTGGGTGCCTGGTTCCTGGGAATCATGAGTGGGAAGCAGGCTGTTGCACTCAGGTCCTGCTTGCAGGCTTCCCAAAGACATCGGGTTGCCTACTGGGAGAACGGGATTATGCCGGACTTTATTGAGCCTGGTGGTTTTATGAAAGACAGCAAAATGACAAAATGTTCCGAGTTACCTTAACTGACTTGGGGCTTGCCAGTTGGCCAGAATTGTCTCAGCTTGCCCTACTCCTTGAGGTGCAGAAAGGCACAGTTACAGGGGGTGGTGAACAGTTGGCAAACCAAGTCACACAGATGTGGAGAATGGGAAATTTGGGGGCCCACTGAAACAACCGGGGATGTGTTTGTGCTGTAAAATATCTTTAAAATGAAGAGATTGAAAAGCATGGGGAAGTAAAAAGGTCTTCACTTAGAGCTGGAAATACAATGATTTGGGTGCCAAGTGAGCCTCTCTGGGGGGGACACTCTATAGCTGAGGTGCCACCACTGACAAGACCCTCTTTCTTGTAGCTATTTGGCAAGAGGAGATAGAAAAGGGCCTCAAAGAAAGATCTTAAGGTATTTTGGGGAACAAGCAATCTGAGCAACCTATTCCTGTGCCTACAGGCAGATTCTGTCTCTGGCCGTGTTGCCAGCCCCCCAGCCCCCATATGACTTCTGTGCCTTTAACAGTTCCATGGTAGACTGACATTCAACAGTTATAGTGCTTCCAACATGGGGCTGCATGTATATAACTTCCAAGCAACCTGTTTCTGTGCCACCAGGTAGATTCTGTGCCTGGCAGTGGAGACTTTCCACCCAGTATGACTTCCAACTTGAAGTTGCAGCAGCGGGGAGAAAAGTGCTCCTTTGAGAGGACGGTGTGGGGGGAAGAGTCTGGGACAGTTTCTATTAGGCCTTATGTCAAATTGCACTGAATTGTTTTTATTTATAAGATTTGTAACCATCTCATAAAAACGTATCAGGCTGGAATACAATAAAATCATTAAAACCTCATAAAATTATAAAATAAAATGTGAAACAAATAGCCAAATTCATCAAATCAGTTCTCTAAAAATGCTTGGCAGAACAAAAAGAAAGTTTTCAGCAGACAACAAAATACCAGAATTGTAGGTACTTGTCAGATGTCAATTCACTTAAAAGCAGAAATTAAATGAATATAAGATAATTGTGGGAGAGTCAGGCGGGCTTCTTCAGGTGTTCATGGTGACTGAGCCAGTGTGTAAGAGACAAGGAGGTCCTGGGCTAGCAGCCATTCTCAGTGCATTCCTTCTTGTAAATACTTGTGATGTGAAGGCAGTTCCTTGATTCTGTGCAAGGAGGCAGACTGTAAGGTGCTTAAGCTATTCAGAGCAGAGATTCTCCAGCTGTGATGTGTAGGCCACCGGTAGTATTGACTTTATTGCTTAGCCATAGGCCATCACATAATCAGAACAAGTTTTACAGTAAAATGTTTGACACTTAAAATCTGATACCAAGTTATCTCTATTAAAACCCGCGTCCCATTACGTGTCATTACGAGAGTGTTAAAATTCATTCAACCATAAAACCATAAAATAAAATGTCCTGAGAGTAATGCTTTCCTTCAGGACTCAATTTATAACGGTAAATGTTCACCCCTTAACTTCGCCCATCTATTATTTACAGTCTCTAACTTGAGCTTTGCACGGATCTTTTGAGCGGCCAAGGCAAACAGCGAAACCCTATATGTTATAGAAGAGTCCGTATCGGACATAAGGTGATATATTTTGTGATGGTCCTGCACTAAGTGTGGATGAGCCAGCAGGTCTTTTAGGTACTTGGCTCGTGGATGGGAGTACAGTGGGCAGGCCAATAAGTAATGGGGCAGATCTTCCACCTCCAATGCACCACATATACAAAAGCGCTGGTGCCAAGGTGTTTGGGAATAGTGGCCGTCCATTACTGCATTTGGTATGGTTTGGAAACGTAATGCTGTAAAGGCCTGCCTGAGTTTTACTGATGTAGGTTGAGCCAAATATGTTGCTGTAAGAGCATCATGTTTATATATTTATGATAGCCAATCTATCAATGTAGGCTCCAGACTGAATAATTGCGGCAAGAATATCTGTACTTGGCCATGCATTTAATTGATTCCCCCCCCCCTCCCCTGAGATTGGAGATCATGGTCATTTTGACAAGGGCTGGATTATCAAACAAGCTAGCAAGGCTACAGCCTAGGGCAGAATACCAAATCTGTACTCACATGGGAAATGTTTGACAGCATCAACATTCTCAGAGGGGAAGTTGAGGGGGTATTAATGTCAGCACTGGTTGCGCCTGTAGTGATGCACAACTTGTCCTGCTTCATCTAGGAGGTTTTACCAGAAAAGGGCAAACTGAACCATTACAGGACTGGTCTGAGGTTATGGGGATTTTTTTCTAGGATGGCTAGTTGAATACTGAAGATGTGGAGGAGGAGACAGGAGGGGAGAGACGGACAGTATGCAGAAATATCAGGCCCATCAGCATGTGTGTGTGTGTGTTGGGGGTGGCATAAAAAGATCAAGGCAGGTTAGGTCACTGTCAAGTATATTTATGCATCTGAAGGAGGAGGGACACTTCTGTCCTTTGGCAGAGGACTCTTGAGGTGGCTTTCAGATGATGTGGACAGCTCAGTGGTCCTGGAGGAAAGCATTTTTTTTATATCATTATGACTGTTTGAGTACCAGTTGCTAGCAGGGACATACAATGCAGCAGGCGAGGACGGCTTCCTTTAGTGCCCTCCTTCTGGGTGGACTGGGTGATGGATTTCTGGAGTGATCAAAGCAGGGCTCTTATGTTCTTAATAGAGGAGAAAGCTCTCTCTCTCTCTCTCTCTCACCCCCCCAGCTACTCCATATATATTTTGCCCAAGTCTTCTCCCACAAGAGGAAAAGAAGAACAAGCAAGCCACTTGGCTGTTTAAAATGAGTTTTAGGTATTTATTCAAGAGATTTGTTAGCCACTATTCAAAACAGTCTTTCTCATGGTGGCTTACAGCTTTTGAAGCAATGTAAGCTAAGTTCAAATCTCCAGGGCAACTGAATTCTGTCACAAGGGTGCTAAAGGTCATTGTGGATGTTATTTCATAAATGAATGAGTGTGTTGAGGAAATGCTTATCAAATGTGCAAAAGCTGGGGTGGAAAGGTAAAGAGGACAGTTTTCAGAGGGATAGCCAGGATAGTCTTTCATATGCCACCAGACTCGTTGCTTTTGCATCAACTGACTAACAAATTATTATGGCATAAGCTTTCATGGACCACAGTCCTTGGAATGGACATTAGTCCATGAAAGCTCACGCCAGAACCACTCAGCCATTAAAATGCCACAAGACCCTTTGTTGTTTTTAGCATAGATGACAGAACCAAGAATCTTGACAGGCAGGAAACTGGGCTGGTGTAAAAAAAGATGAAATTCAATTGAAATAAAAGTGAAGTCCTGCATATCTTATATATAACATGAGGACCTTCACATGAGGACTTATGAAAAGGCTGTAGGTGTCTCAGCTGAATACAAACTGAGTGTGAGCCAGCCATGTGCTATGGCTGCTAAAAAGGCTAATTATGTATTTCTTACATTTATTTCCCTCCCGTTCCTTTATCAAGGAACTCAAGACAGCATACATGTGGTTCCCAAGCAGTCTCCCATCCAGGCATCGACCAGACCCAGACCTGCGGTGGCCTCATGTGCCTTCAGACCATTGCCTAGACCGGCCTTTCCCAACTAGTGGGCCATCAGGTGTTGTTGGACCACAACTCCCATCAGCTTCAGCCAGCATTGCCAATGGTCAGGAAAGATGGGAATTGTGGTCCAACAACATCTGGTGGCCCACTAGTTGGAAAAGGCTGGCCTGGGACAACCTCAGTGCAATCTTAACTTCTCCAGCAGAGAACCTTCTCTACTGAAGTAGGTTTCTCACATGATTTTAGAACCCTGGAAGAACAGTGTTCTCAGTCATTTGGGGAGCTTCTTCCAGTAGATCAGGCTCCCGTCCCCAGAAGTTCAGCCTGCACAACGGGGAGGAGGAAAGCTGTGGGAATGGGAACATACAGGAGGAGTCAGGGCCATCAGGCTTACCTATGTTCTTTCCCTCAGGTGAGGGTAACTGCAGACAGGAGAAGAGGTGGTGGCAAGAGATGGGACAGGGCTAGAGGCCTACTCTGCTCTGCACAGTTCAGGTTGTATCAATCCTGAGTCCTACTCAGAGTAGACCCATTGACCGGCATGACTAACTTAGATTTATTAATTTCAATGGGTCTACCTTAAGTAGGACCAGCATTGGGTAGTGTGTTCAAATCTGGGTACCAGGAGGACATTGAGAAACTGAAGCATGTCCAGTGAGGGCGACTATGAAGAACAGTAGAAAGAGCCGGGAATGTTTAGTCTGGAGAAGTATATTGAGGGAGACATAACAGCCTTCCGATATCTGTCATGCAGAATGGCTTGGCTCTCTGTTGCCCCAGATGGTTGGAATCTGCAGGAAAACAGATTTCGGCTAAACCTTAGGAGAAATTTCCTAGGGTATAGCAAGCCATCAACAGTGGAACCGAGATTGCCTCTGGAGGTGGTGGACTCCTCTTTGCTGGAGGTATTTAAGAGGAGGCTGGACGGCCATCCGTCAGGGATGCTGTGGTTGCATCCTGCATTGCGGACCCTGCAGTGAACCATGGGGTTGGACTAGATGACCTCCAAGGTCACTTCAAACATTATGATTCTCTTATTCTACCCTGAGATTCAATTTCTTTCTCAGGCAGAAACGTCATAACCTGGCAGTGCAGTTTCTGGGAAGAGTGAGTTTCCAGGAAGGTGACTGATGCAGAGTGATGCTTCCAGGAAAGGTCGAGGCTCTTTTTATGAGAGCTACATCTGTAGCCTCCTTGCTCTTTCTCAGCAATCTCAGTTTGTGGTTGCAGCTCCCCCAAGGCTGCAGCGCAGATTCTGCGTGCTGAGGTTTTCTTGTGGCTTGTTGATGCTCATTCTCTCTAAACCAGCCTATGCCAACTTGGTGCCCTCCAGATGCACTTGGACTCCAACCCCCATCATCACCATTGCAGTCCCAGGCTGTTGAACATCTTGAAGGCACCAGCTTGTGGAAGACTGGTCCAACCTCTCCAAATTCCCCTAGCGAGAGACTTCTACGAAGGGGGCACCATTGAGGGGGATGGACGCCTGAGATGTCCCTCAAGCTTTGCTGTCACTGGCTATTTGAGATGGGCAAATAGTCCAGCCACGGCTTGGCAAATCGAACTCTTCCTTTTTGAGGAGGGGGCTAAAATGCCATTTTTAAATCTGTCAACTGCTGCTGTGGTTGAAGCCGAGGGGACAGATCCTTAACAAGGTTTGAACGGCTTTAGAAGGGGTTTAGACAAACTCACCTGTGCAGTGGTGGCTCCATGTTGTTTGGCCAGTGGACTCCATTCCGGGTTTTAGCCTGATCTTTCAAGGAGCTGTCCAAGGTGCTGAAAGCTTGACCATTCAGAGTGAAACCCGGAGTGGATTCCACTGCCCCACTGATACTATGAATCGCTGTTAGCCACGATGACTGTATATTACCCCAGAAGCAAAGGCAGGATGACTCCCAGTGTCAGTTGCTGGGGGGAGAGGGGGACTATAGCGCTCATCTCCTGCATGGGGGCTTCCCACTGGGGCACCTGGTTGGCCACTGTGAGAACAGGATGCTGGACTTGAAGGTCCTTTGGCTGATCCAGCAGGATTCTCTTATGTTCTCATGGGTGCTCTTAGAAATAAGTATTGAAATAATAAGTGTAATTTTACCATTCACACACTCTCACACACTTCTGTCTTTGAGCAAAAAACCGATGACGACACATGCCGGGCTGCGATCCTTGGCAAAAGTCCCCCAGAACTTACTCTTCTGAGTACATATACTTGGGACCAGGACTACCAGACGGTCCCTGGTTTCTGATGTGTGTGGGAGCTAGCTGTGATTACTTAGTGAGCGTGTGCAGAGTGCCCACTATCAATCGATTTATGATTCCTTGTTTTTTCCAAAACTCTGCTAGGGATGTCCGTCTAGCTCAGTACAGCCCATAGTGACATTCAGAGGCTCTCCAGAGTTTTAGGCAGGATCTTTCACAGCCCTATTTGGAGATCTTGGGGTTTGAACCAGGGACCTTCCACATGCAAAGCAGCTGCTCTGCCACTGTGTCGTGGCCCCTTCCTCTATTCTTGGATTCAAAACTGATTTGGGGACTGTCTCCCTCTGCGCCTGCTCAGCTCCCATCAGCAGTGCAAACTCTTGTGGCCCAAGAAGGAACACGGTTAGTATTGACCTCAAATGTCTCAAGGTATTTTTTCAGGTTACAGTAGACAAGACCATTGCTTATGGGAGTCCAACTGCTGGAGTTCATTTGGACTGCAGAGATGCAGCCCAAGGGTGAAGGTGATGGCAGAGGGAGAATGCGGCAGCTAGCGGTGTCATTCTTTGCACATCATGCTGTGGGGTACGCTTCTTTCACAAATGTTATCAGAACATCCTTGCAACACCCACACAGCCAGTGTGACATTTCGCTGGGGCTTAATCAGCATTGAACGGGGGACGAGTCACGGAAAGCTGCCTGTGCAGGCAATGGGCGGCATTTCCCCTGTAATATCAGATAAGGCAAGAGCGAGAAACTTTGAAAAATTACCAGCCCTTCAAAACTGCAGAGCTGCGAGAGGAAGCATGATTCCTATCTGTTGCTCCACCTGCAAAATGAGCAACGTCATACTCTCTAAAAACCTCCCAGATGAAAGTGTGGGAACGTTCTTGTATTGGCCCCCTTCTCTTACCAAGAAGCACATTGCTGAAGGTCCTACCCCAAGGATGGGGGACCAGCTGCCCTCCAGATGTTGATGGGCTCCAGCCCCCATCAGCCCCAGCTGGCATGGCCAACAGTCAGGAATGATGGTGGGAGTTGTAGCCGACCCTCTGCTGCCCAGTCAGCTGCACACTGGGCTCATTGACTCTGGAGCAGCCTGCCTTCTAGGGCTGAGCACTAGATCCGGCCAAATCTGCGACGCTGAGCTGCATCAGGCAGATTCAGATTGGCTTGGGCTCTGGCTGAGGCAGCTCTGGATCACCCTGGCTCAGATCAGGCCCCAAAGCAGATGGGAGCCCTGTGCACAGCCCTGTTGTCCGTACTGATTTCAGAGTGAAGGAGATGTTTTGTCCTTTGGCTGATATAGTCAGAATATAAACCGAATGAATGTAGCAGGGAGCCTTTTTCAGACTAAGGGCCACATTCCCTTATGGGGAACCTTCTGGGGGCCACATGCTAGTGGTGGGCAAGGCCAGAGGCAGAAAAAATGGGTGGGACCCAAGGAACAAAATGGGGAAGCAACAGATGTGACTTACCTTTGTGCTGGAGGCAACATTTGAGCCATGGCAAAGTCAAGAGTTTTCCCTACATACACGCCCCCCCTCCACTCTCAGTCTACGCAAGCAAGAGGCATTGGATGTGGCCTCTTGGCCTGAGGTTTCCCACGCCTGCCTGACAAAGTAGCCCTATTCACCACTTTGCCTTCTGGGTGAAATCAGCATGCAGCATGATTCTGTCAGTATGTTACATAAACACATTGCACTATTTTTCTGTATTTATCGTTTTTGATTAAGTGGTCTATATATTATTCAAGCCAGCCTCCCCTCCCCGTGGCCATCTTCCTCTCCATGGCTGATTGCCTGCAATTGCCACCCCCCCTCCCCGCAGTGTAGAATCCTGCCATAGCTGGACAGGCCCCCCCTGCCACTGTTGGTGCTCGCTCCCCACTAACTTGTGGAAGGCAATGGAGATGGCAACGGGCTGGTGTGTGTGTGTATGGGTGTGGCTAGCACACTCATCCCCGAGCATAAGGGTTTGACCCACATCACAAATGCCTGAATAGGGCTCATGTCATCGGGTGTTCAAAATAAACTCGCCAGCTCCAGAGGGTGAAAAGGTAGCCAGCCTTCCCACTCCCAGCCTGCCCCAGCAATCCATGGAAAAGGGTCTATACCGAGAGAGAGAGAGAGAGAGAGAGAGAACTCTGGCAGCTCACATGGCTGTAACAAGGCACTCCCCAAAGGCAAAAATATGGAATTGGGACAGCGCCTTACCAGGTGTAGCAACCGGAAAACATATCTGGAAGATGAAGCACAAGGCAACATGCAATGACTGAGCATGATTCACTGGAGGAGCTGCCCCAGCAAGCCTGGTTGAAATGCATGGGAGCTCCACTTGTGTGCAAGGCTGCTCTTGAGGGGTCATATACAGAAGGGGGTTGCAGTCCAAGGTGGTTTGAAACTAGCTCTATGCTGAGATCCTGCAGAGCTAAAACAGAGGGCAGGGCACAGATAATAATAATAATAAAATAAAATTTTATTTCTAGGCCGCCTATCTGGCGGGCTTGTTCCTTTCTGTTGCAGGATGAGCTGGAAAAGTACAGGAGTCCTCTTAGGGTTGGGATTCGGCAACCTAGTGTGTACTTCAGTGAGCCACTTCACTGGCTATGGACACATTTGCAGTTGTACTGGTTTCAGTGTGTCTCCAACCTTCATTTTGTGAATCCAGCTTCACACCAGCATCAAAACTGTTTGGTCATCACCGCCATGCTTCCCCCACTGGTGTGTACATGGAGTTAGTACTATACAAAAATGAATTAACCCTTAAAGATGTGTACGGCTGGGGGCAGATTTGTTCATACCATACCCAGACAAAATTGCCTCGTTGCTTCTTAAGGAGGTAGTGTGCCTGTAGCCTTAAGGCAGGGGTGGGGAACCAGATGTGGTTGGGTTCCAACTCCTAACTGCCCTAGACAGCATGGCCAAGGATGATGGGAGTTGTAGTCTAGCAATATCTGGAGGTCCATAGGCTCCCCACTCCTAGCTTAGAGGAAAAACACACACATCAGCAACACCTGGTGGGCAAAGTCTTCCTTCCCATCATACAGGTTTCACTTGTGACATTCACTGTCGCAAGACAAACGTGTGGGGTGACTGTGCAAGCCCAAGCATTCTGGGGCAAGACCGAGTTTCCAGAGCCATTTTAACTGGGTATCAGGCCTGGCCTTGGCACTGAAACTGCCTTGGCCGCCTTGGTGGATAACCAATGCTGGAGAGAGCTGGAGGAGTATGGCCCCCATTAATTCTCCTGGTGCATTTCATTGGTCTTTAACATTCACAGCAGGAAGTGGGCTGAAGCTGCAATCATAACCTCACCTGTGTGTGAATCCCACTGAATTCAGTGCGACTTATTGCTGAGCAGAGATGGGTAGGGTTGCAGCCTCCGGGAACAAAGAACTTCAGCACAAAGTTTGCCATGCAAAATCAACAGACAACACTACTGAAGAAAATAAAAGCAATACATCAAAGAAGATGTAAATAAGTATTTATTTAGGTAGAATGTGCACATTTTAAAAAAAACAAACCAAAAATTTTCATGGCAGAGACCTAAGGCAGAAGGCATTCACAGCAAGCGTCTGTGCCATGATGACAGGAGTTGGGTGGGCAGGCTGAACAAAATCTGCCTGACCGTCCATTTTCACCCCGTTCCTCTGACATCCCTGTGCCGCAGTCAGGCTGCCACCAACCTCCTCTCCACGCTCCCTGGGGCTGCGGCGCCTCCTCCTCTCCATCTTTCGTCTTGCAGGCCTTTATGATGACTCTCTTGACCTCTGCCTGTAGTTCCCACATTCTGGGCAACACGACCAAAAGTGAGGTCATGGGGATGCTCCGGAGGCAGGAGAGGCAGACAAGCCCACCGATGACACCGAAAGGATGCAACCCAGGTAAGGGAGCCTGCCTTCCCTCTGCAGGGAAGGAGAGTGTTCCGTTTGACTTGGATTTCTCCTGGATCTGGTGGCTTGTGCTGCCTGCAGCAGGCAGCAATTCTTCTACCCTGCCCCCATCCTACCCCCACCCCCTGCTGCCCATATTCCTCCTCCTCCTCCCCCCTCACATTTTCTCTGCATTATTTGCTATTGCATTGGGCAGAATTGGCTTCGGGCTCTGCCCTGTCTGGCCTCATTTGCTCTGGGGAAGACCGTCTTGCTAAGTTGAAAAGAGTCTTTCTAGCCATGGTGGCATCTCTGGCCCTCTCCTGGCAGCCTTGCCCAGAAGGCCTTGCTCTGAAGCCCCCTTGGCCCTTTCTCCGAGGAAGGCAAGTCTGGGAGGAGCTGAAGGAGGGGCAGCAGCAAAAAGCTCAGCCCCACCCTGTCGCTGTCTGCCCAGGCTAATAATGAAGTGAGTGAAGGGCCTGGGGGCGTGGGGACCAATTTGCTGCACCACCTAATGGCCTTATTCAGCTTCATTATTGGACCAACCCTGATCTGGGGCAGGCAGGATCTCCCAGCTTGAATTCATGTCCAAACCTCGTTGCCCTCATTTGCCATCTTGTTGTATTTAGAAGAAATTTACCTGACAGATCAGTGCGATTGGTTTAGGCTGAACCTCCTCATATGGTCAGTTTGCTCCATCTTATAGAATACATTGCCCCATTCAGTTACTGCAAAAGTATACACAAATCTGCAGTCCTTCAAATGCCTTTGAGTACTGTAAACCCATGAAACATAGTGGGACTTTCTTGTGAGTAGGCATGCACAGGATTCCACTGAAAGCATTGTTTGTGTCACCTAAAGATTATCATTTTCAAAATTTCAGAACTTGTTATGAATTAGGAGGCTGCTGGCATCCAGTCCTAAAGCAGCTCTATTAAGTTAGATTTTATGTATCCTATGTTTACATTTATAATTCATTTCCCCCACCAAAGGCACCTTAAAAGTAGCTTTCAACAAAATGGCAAGACAGATTAACACTTCACTGAAGCCGGAGTGGCCCATTATGGACTCCAAGTCCCATCAGCCTTAGCCAGCATTGCCAACAATCAGGGATGATGGGAGCGGCAGTCTAACACTGCTAGCGGGCTGTACTGAGCCCCTCTTGCATTAAAAGCACACAAGCCTCATCTGGTTTCTAGATGTTTGATTCGCAAAGACTCAATCCTGGTGGAAAGGTGAATAGTCACGTTGTTACTAAGGAGCTCAGCCTCGCTGCCATGTTAAGGATGCCCCTAGCACCTTGGCTTCCGAAAACACCAGTCATCCTTCCCCTTTGTATGTGACTTACCATTGGATGAGGTGGAAAGCAGGAACAAGTCTGCTGGGACCAACACATTGGCCCTGTCCAAGGGTTCTCAACTGCACAGGGAGCCTGCTCTGTACAGGTAAGCTCCCCATGCAATTAAGACGTTAAATTGCAGACATTTAACCTGTTTTGGCTCCAGCACAGGGGGGAGGAAGGCTGCAGGAGCAGTGATGGGAGTCCTTGGAGAGTGATTTTAGAAAAGGAAAAGGGATATTGCAAGTGCATGTCCATTTTCCTCAGTGCTGTGTTGGAGAGGATTGCACTGAGTCAACAAATAATCCTCAATGCACCTTCTGAGGCCCCCTCTCTGCTTTTCAGTCACAGCCATGATGTAAGTGCAGGCAATCTGATATGCTTAACATTAGTGCATCTCTTGAGTAGAAAAACAACCTGCAAACTTGTATCACCTCAATAAAAGAGCCAAGGACTTGGCATGTAAAAAAAGTGAAAGCTGGACATTCTAGGAAAAGCTTGAAGGAGCCACGTGGCTACATCCTTGGTGAGTGAAGGCTCACTGGAAATTTCAGCTTTAACCTGAATTTATTTCTTGTGGCACATGATTGATTTTCTTGAGGTACCCAAGCTGTTCACTTCTGAAATGGTTTATGGCTTTATAAAATGTACAATTGGATGCGTTTGCTTTGCAGGTGGATTTTGGCTGCGGACATGCACAGGCTCCAGGACGGAGTGCTGTGAGCGGTGCAAATATTGTGATGGTGAGAATCTGGGGAGTTAGGCAGAGGGAGGCTTTGCACCCTACATGAATGAAGCATGGAAGAGGAGGAGTCCACTGGTTCAAGATTCTCTTCTTACGCTTCCTGAATCAAACCCCCAAAGATGCTTGATTGACTATGCAGTAAAAGTAAAATGTTTAATCCAGAACAATATAAGCTGAAGACGGTGAGGGACTGCACACCTGATGAAGACACAGAGTGTGGGTGTATGGCTGGCCACTTCCAGGTGAAGGAGCCCAATTCTCAGAACGGGGAGAACTTCAAATGCGAGAAATGCAAAGACTGTTCATCTCTGAATCAGCAAACACAGCAGAATTGTGAGTATCCCAAGGTGCTTGGTATCAGCTTTTGAGTGAATAATTCCCAAATAAGACATAAATTGAGTCTCCTGATAGCTGAAGGCAGCTCTCTTCACAGCAGAACTGCCTGCTTCATCGCTGCTGTTATGTCACGCTCTGGCCTTGCCTCCTCCCACTTACTTTGCTGGTGTTGGGTGTTTCTGCTGCCTCTGGGCATCAGATGCATTTGGACAGTTCAAAGTCAACATGGAATCACCTGCCCCCTTGCTCAGAGGCTTAGTGGAGGCAGCCAGCCAGGCAGAGTACAGTTTTCATTGGCATTCTGCCTGCTGCCTGACACAGGAAAGCACATTCATCATGCTGGTGATGAAAATCAGAGACTGATGTCATTAAGACAGATTTCATCCCACCTTCATAAGAGCTGAAAGTTCCCCAGCCATTCTTAGCTTGCCCTGGTCTTGGCTCTTGGGGCCATTGGGGTAGGGCTGGCTGGGGAAGAAATTTGGTTTGGTTCACATTAAAATGTGAAGCAACTTAATTCACACTTCCCAACACAATATGCAAACTGAAATGCAGTGATCCTCCAAAATTCACTTTCTGAATTTTGCAATGCAGTTCCCCAACCAAAAAACATATACAAAAATGCATACATTAGGGGAAAGTGTACATAAAATGTATTATGTACATGTGAAAACGACATGCAAAAATACATTTTATTAGGGGAAATTGCTTGCAAAAATGTGCATATTAAATAAATGTGTCCTAAAATGCTCAAGAATTTTGTGGTGAGGACTTTTTTTAAAAAATGGCAAACTGATGCAAAAACATGAAATCTGAACTTAAGAGTGGAAAAACAGGGAACTGAGAGAAACCACAATTGATGGATCCATCCACCCCTAGTAGTGACAAGCTAGTGACAAAAATGGGCAGTTATTTTGCCCCATTGCTAAGGGGCTTCTCTCTCTTGCAGGCTCAAAAGAGAAGGATGCTCTTTGTGTGGGTTGCCAGCCCAACTTCTGCTGGTCTGGATCAAGCTGCCAGCTGTGCCCAATGTGAGATCTTCTCTGTCATTCTTGACTTGGCAAGTTCTGAGGGAGGGGTGAATGTTGGCGGCTGTTTTTCACTCTGGCTAAAGGCTCCCCAAGAGGTGCAGCCTTCTTCCTTACAAGAGAAAACCAATCTTTCATTTTCCAGTTATCTTTTATTGAAATGCCCTCACCAAGATATGGCATGGAGTACACTCTAGTGGTCCCTTTTTATTAGCATCAGGCCCAGTTACCTGATTCCTTTGTTGAAATATTGTGAGATTTGCTGGCAGTGCCATTCTTTAAGGTTCAGCTCCAACCCCACAGGATCTCTAGAAGTTGAATCTCGGAGCACAGAGTGGACACATCTTGGTCTCTTCCAGACAAACTTTTACTGGGCATTTGTTTGCATGGACATTATACAACATCTGCTCTTTGAGTTTTCATTCTGATTTGGTTGCGTTGCATCAAGTGATTGTTATCCCACACGTTCTGTTGTGTTTCCAACCACTTTCCTTATGCAAAAAGTCCAGGGTTTGGTTCTTTTTGGAAGTGGGTTTGCCTGGATGCCAACTCAAGGCAAATCCAACACAAGAGTGCAAGATCCACCTGGATTTGCTGGTGTATGATTGCGACAGTGTGGAAGTAGCCCCTTGTCCACCGTGCACATCCAAGTCAGTGGCGCCTGCCCATCAATGCTACACATTTAGGCCTGTTTGATCACCAATTGTTAAGGTGATCCAGTCTTTTCAAATACGTTCTTTTGGTGAACTATCCTCTTGACTCTTAAATTATCAGCAGTCAGGGTGTTTAGGGAATAAACCAGTAAGGCTGACACTGTCCTGGTGGTGCCAATGGAGATGGGCAGTGAGAGTTAGAGGAGAATCAGATGTTCCAAACTTTTCAGTATTTTGGTCAAGGGGTGACAGTATATCCCAGTACTAACTTATTTTGTAACTTGCTTTGAGGTGCTTTTTTTTTAAAGTGACAAATAAATGCTAATAAATAAATATTTTGATCCTGTTCTCAGGGACCCTTAAGCTCTCTTTGACATATAGCTCAACACAACCCCAAACGAAACCTTCGTTGGCCTTTGTGTTGAGTTTGTACTCCTACAAATAATCCTACAAATTTGTAATCCTACAGATTCTCTATTCCTCTATCTTCTCCAGTTCCCTCCTCTTGGCTCTGGGGCTTCTAATGTTGGCATATAAGCATCTACACTTTTGTGCCCCTCTCCAAATGTCTCTGGCATTCCTCCATCCCCATGGCCTATTGTCATGTCCTACTCTGCACTCATGGGCCCATTTGGATGACTTGGAATGTTTACAGCGGCCTTCCTGAACTGGGTGACCTCCATGGTTTAGTACTACAACTGCCATCATCCATGACCATCAGTCGTGCTGGCTTGAGCTGATGGGCGTTGGAGTTCAACCTATATAAAAATAGTTCACTCATGAACACTTCATGTATACAGTGATACAGACACAGCTTAAGAAAGCAGAAAGAAGAAACGGACGTTACTTTCAGCCCATAGTTATCAGCTTCTGGCAAGCAGCCCCACACCTTGCTTTCCATGTGGTAATGGAGAATTCAAAAGGCAGCTCAGCAAGAAAAAGGGGAGGGCAAAGCAACAATCAAACAGGAAGCTACATCATAGCAAACCATAGAGCTTCCCTGGGTCTTGCCATACACAGCACTTCTCCCTTTAATTGTACTAAAGCTTGCATAACCCTGAGCCCTAGTGGCAGCATGCGACGTTGCCTACTATTATTCCCAATACTCATTCCTTGGTGTTAAGCACCAACAGCCTGTGATCTGCAGTTCTAGTGGAGCCTGTCCCTTTTGAGGGAGATCAGCTTGTCTAAAGATGCCCCGTTCCAAGTCTAAATCCTTTCTCCTGACACCAATAATTTCTCATCCATTTACTTTATTTATTTATTCAAAATATTTATAAACTGTACTTTCTTGTAAAATATCACAGACTCAAAACACAGAATTACAAATTAAACATTAAACACATCCATAAGAACTGCTTGGCAAAGAATCTCAGAATTGAAAGGCTTGTCTGAATAATACAGGTTTTCTTTAGAAATGTCTTTTTTTAAAAAAAGGAGGGATAACTCCTATTGGCAAGGAGTTCCATAGGGCAGAACCTGCCACATTAAAGGTTCAGCCCCTGGTAAAGGCCAGCCAAACCTCAGGGGCATGTGGGACCACCAAAGATGCCCAATCAGAAGATCTTGGTGATCAAGGCAGAGCAAAAGGAATCAGGTAGTCCTTAAGGGACGTTGGACCCAAGTTATTTAGGGCTTTGTGAGTTAATACAAGAAACTTGAACCTGGCCCAATAGCAGATCGGTAAACCAGCAAACTGGTGCAGGTCTCTCGGCAGCAGGGAAACATGTTGCCAGAAGCCTGCTCCTGTGAGCAGTCTGGCCACTACACTCTGTACCAGCAGAAGCGTCCAGATCAGATACAAGGGCAGACCCACGTAAAGTGCATTACCATGTTGAGTCTTGAGGTTACCCATGTATGTGCCACTGTAGCCAGGCTATCGCTGCCCAGGAACGGGCATACCAGGTGAAGCTGGTACAAGGCACTTTGCAGGTCGCAGAAGTCACTGCATTGAAGCCCATGCACTGACACGTCTCTGCCCTGCCTGCCTGCCTAGTTGCCCCCATGCATGCAGCAGTTGTCATTTCTTCAAGTGCAACTTAGTGAAGGTTCTTCTTTTCAACATCCTGCCCAGAAACTTGTTTTTTTCTTCCAGGACGAGACCACCATACCTCTCAACATTGTTGGTGCTGAGTTCACGTACTTTCCCTGTACTCTCTACACGGCCTGAGATATCCACCACCTTCACCCCAAGCAGGCAAGTCACGATGTGGTCCACATTTCCTTCACAAAGGGATCTCTCCGTATCAGCTAATCACCCAAGGAACGGGCCCTTCAAAAGAGTTTTTTCCCCTTTGTCAGACTCTCTGGAGAGCCAATGTGGCGTAGTGGTTAATGTGTTGGACTACGACCTGGGAGATCAGGGTTTGAATCCCCACATAGCCATGAAGCTCACTGGGTGACCTTGGGCCAGTCACTACCTCTCAGCCTCATGAAAATCCTATTCATAGGGTCGCCATAAGTCGAAATCAACTTGAAGGCAGTACACACACAAAGACTCTCTGAGATCTTAATTCTGCATGACAGCAGGTGGGCCCTCAGCCTGGGAGTGGGATTCTTCTAGCACATTCCTGAGGCCTCACCTACATATTTCTCTGCTTCTGTAGGTCAGTTTCCTTGGTCCCCACTGGAACCAATTCGTTCACTGAGAGCCAGGAGCTCATTTTTGGGGGCACACACGACAACTTCCATCCCTGGGGCAGATAAGTCAGTTGTGCAATATCAGTAAGGGTGCTCAGGGGGTCCCAAATCTGCTGGGGGGAAGGGGGCGGAGCTAAGTGGTGGCAGAAGAGGATGGCAGTGCTGTAGGGGGACCGACCACATGGACCCCCAGGGAAGACGTCAGCCCTGGCACCAGAGGTCAATTCACAGCAAGGCTTCCCTCTGCTTCCCTCCAGAGGCCTCTGCCTCTCTCTTTCTGCCCAGCAGCAGGAATGCAGCAACGGCAAGGTCCCCCTAGCTCACCCTGGAGCTATTTTACCTAAATGACATGCTCTTTTTGTCTTCTAGTGAGAGTCCTGAAACTGACATCTGTGGCAAGGACTGTAAATTTGGTATGTCTCGACAATTCTGGAATACGTGGCTCCTTGGGTTATGAGCTCAGTTTAACATTTATTGGAGGGGTGGGTAATCTCAGGGTTGAGGGCCAGATGTGGCACCCCAGACCACTCTGTCTGGCTCCTGGGACACACCTCACACCAGCCCTATTTGGTGCCCTCCTTGAGTACTTTTGCCCTTATACAAAGGCAACAGTCAGATTACGTTTAGGCATCCACCTCCCCCCTCTATGTGCCAGTTCAGGGGCCAGCCCCTGTCTGTGCAATAAGCAGTGTCACCTCCTAAGTATGGGAGACCCCCTTAGACAAGGCACCCTCCATAAGCCCCCTTCCTCAATGAGTCTTCCTGCTCACTGCAACAGGACCCCCAGCCCTTGCCAGTTGGCCCTCTACTTGGGGTTGGCTGTCAGCAGATGCCCGACCGTGCTGACTGTTGATGTCGACTCTGCTATAAAGGATATTGTAGAGCTGGAAAAGGGCCAGGGGTGGGCAACCAAAATGGTAATTATTTTATGGTGATGGCTACTAGCTTAGATGGCATTTTAAAGGGGGGGTGTTAGATAAATTTATGGAGGATAACATTGATCAATGGCTATTATCCATGACAAATGAGACCTCCGTGTAGGGATGAAAGGATCTGTCAATTTTAGTTGCATTGGTTTTGCATTTTTTCCAATCTTCAGTTCTCCATTTCCAAAATCATCAGGAAAATTCTTTGGCATTTTGGTGCTAATTTCTCCTAGTAAAAACATTTTGTATGCCATTTTGACCAATGTATACATCTTTGCAAGCAATTTCTCCAAATGTAATGCATTTTGATATGTTATTCTTCACTAATATATCCAGTTTCACGTTCATTTTTACCTAAAGTATGCATTTTTTTTTACACATTGGTTGAAGAACTACACTGCAAAATTTGGATAAGTGTTTTGGAAAGTGCAAATCTGATAGATTCAGCTTTAAATGTGAACTGAATTGAAATTTCCCCTCATTTCTGTTTGTGGGTCCGGCTGCCGCTGAATTTCTGTTCCTGGAGAGCACAACTGAGGGGAGGGCCATTGCCTTTCTGCTCTGCTTTCTGGATGCATCTGGTTGGCCTGCTGTGGGGATTGGGATGCTGCCCTAGATGGGCCATTGAGCTGACCCAGCAGGGCTCTTTGTTATGCGACCATGCCCTGTGGTTATGCAATGGTGGGGTGGGGATGTTGGGGGAGTTTGGCCAATGCATCCAAGACCAGGTGTGGGGGACTGGGGGATCTGATGAGCAGGGCCTTTGCATCACTCTTTGGCCTTCTCTTGCATGACTTAGCGATAGGTTTCTGCGGATTCCTGTTGCTGCTGTCAGGAGTCTTCGCTGTGTACTGTATGAGGAGGAGACTCAGGTCACCTGCTGAGGAGAATTCTCCCAGCCTTCCAGACCTCCACAAAGGTAAATCCTCCAATTTCTTTTGAAACAGTAATCCTAAGGTAGAAATGGGACTGGTCCTCAAGTAGAGTGGTGAGGGGGCAGCGGCTGCAGATCAGAATTGTTCCTCCTGAGTCCCCTGGCCATTACCTCTGTTGGACAGCAGAGCTACAAGCCTGCCATTTGTCCCCTACCAAAACTAGCCAGCTGCCCTCAATTGCTTTTAGGACAATGTCCCATTGCCATTGCGAGGTATCATAGAATCATAGAATAGTAGAGTTGGAAGGGGCCCATAAGGCCATCAAGTCCACCCCCCTGCTCAATGCAGAAATCCAAATCAAAGCATTCCCGACAAATGGTTGTCCAGCTGCCTCTTGAAGGCCTCCAGTGTCGGAGAGCCCACTACCTCTCTAGGTAATTGGTTCTATTGTCGTATGGCTCTAACAGTTAGGAAGTTTTTCCTGATATCCAGTCGAAATCTGGCTTCCTGCAACTTGAGCCCATTATTCTGTGTCCTGCACTCTGGGATGATTGAGAAGAGATCCCGGCCCTCCTCTGTGTGACAACCTTTCATGTACTTGTAAGATTCAACTGGCCGGCTTCTGCCCAGGGAATGGGGCGAGGGTGCAATCATGCCCTCTGCTTCAAGCAGCAAAATGTCTTGGGCCAGTCCTGAGTAGGAGAGGGCCCCACTGGGAAGTATCATCCCCTTCACACATAGCACATACAGGAACCTCCAGGAACAGGAACACTCAGCACTGACCACAGTGCTTCAGATGGAGGGCCCAGTCACAAATGCTAATCATCCATATACTGGCACTGTAAGGCAGGCTGTTATAATTATGCCCGTTTTGCTGATGAGGAACTGAGGATGAAAGACTTGTCTAAATCCAGCTAGGGAGGTCATGGAAAAGGCAAAATTTGAATCGTGGGCTGTTTGAATTGTTCCAACAGCTCTCTCTCCCTTAGTTCTGCACCAACATTCAGCTCCTCTTTAGATAACTGCTTCCACTCTGTTCTGACAATCCTGTCCAAATGAAACGGATCTCTGCTTCCTTATCTTTCAAACCTATAATTTCTTTGATGTAGAATGACCAATCTTCGCCCCGACAACCTACCATTCAGCAGAGTGAGCCAGTAGATTTTTAGGTATTGTGAAAGGGCAGCAAAATGTTAACAATTAAAATTGTTGTTATATTTTTATCGCCAGGAAGGGTGCTTGTGGGGGGTTTTTGGCCTCTGATGCCAAAACCATTTGGCTGGCTTCAATAATATTATGCACCTTGGCTTTTTTTTGGGGGGGGGGCTGTCAGGATGGACAGGAACAGGACATGTCAGGACAGGAACCATTGCTGTTCTGTCTCAGTGTCAGCAAAATATCTTAGGCTGGCCCCCTGACCCAAAGGGCTGGGTAGGCCCTTGCCCTGCACTGGTGTTTAAGGGGTGGCGAGAGAGATGCACAATTAACAAGCTGATGTGATTGGCCTAGTAATTCAGGTTGCAGAATTTGATTTGACTGAGCAGAGAATTAGCATTTGTGTGCATGCAAGTAGAACTTTTACATAATTCCTCTGCTTTTTGCTGCTCAGTGCAAAAGTTCTGGCATCTCATGAGATAAACCTCATGACCCAAGTTTTGATTTTTAAATGTAAAAATGTAATGTTCTCAGACTTTCTGAGAAATCCAGGTCTCTTGACTACGTGTGCAGCAAATGTCTGCATCTTTCCTGGTGTGCCTTAAACATTTGGGTATAGAATTTTAGCCCCTTCCCTAATTTGAAGGAGGGGACTAATTCTCCCATCAGTCAAAGAGTAGGACCTGAGTGCCTTTTATGTCTTTAGCTGCATCTGGAGAACACAGACGGAGCCTTGCTGCTAGTAAGCCAGGTCTTGTTTTTGCAGGCACGATGGAGCTAGCCCCTCACCTTCCACTTTCAGAGCCCCCTGCCTCCCTCGTTGAGACAGTCAGGCTGCTGGACAGAGCACCCCCATGCCACAGTTCACTGCAGCAAGGCAGAAACATGTATGCTGTGATCGACACTGTGCCTGTTCGCCGCTGGAAAGAGTTTGTGCGGGGCCTGGGCCTGCGCGACGGCGAGATCGAGTTGGTGGAACTAGAACACTCTCAGTTCCGGGAGCAGCAGTACGAGATGCTGAAGCGCTGGTGCCAGCAGCAGGGTCCATCGACAGACGCCATCTTTGCTGTCCTGGAGAGCATGCAGCTGGGGGGCTGTGCCCAGGAGCTCATGGAGCAGCTTCACCCCAACAATTGGCACCATGGCCCCTGAGACCAAGGCTGGTGGGGCGAGAGAGACCTGGGCTACACCATTTCCTCCCCCCATCTCTCCCCCAGACAGACCTGCTCTTGGAAAAAGCCCAGGGGCAACCTTGATGGGACCAGCAGGGGAATCCAACCCTAAGGAAGGGGCCACCACAACTGGAGGCCTGCTGGTGACCAATTTGCACCCTGAAGGGCAACTGCACCCTGAACTGGCACTCTGGTGGGTTTACATCTTTGATACATGAACGCTCATCGCATTCACACATTATTTTTTTAAAAGGTGTATACTTTGAAAGCATTCCCCCTACCCCCGTCATGCATGAAGGGCTTCAGTGGACAGCCTGGAGTGGCCTGTATTCAAATCCTCGCTATTTGATGGCTAAGCCACAGGTGAGGATTGCAGAACACTCACCACTCTTTTAAAATGGTCAGGACAGCCCCCGGAGCTCCACATTCGACTAGTGGTCCTGGGAGAGGGGCGTTTAACCCACGCCATCTGCTTGATCTAAATCAGGAAGTCTTTGTCATGTTTTACTAGAGCCTTAAGGTCCGCCACACTCTTAGCCCCAACTGGAGCCAGGTGCAAAATGGTGGCCCCATGGGAAATGCTCTGGGATGGCCTGCATGGGCACAAGGATGGATTTGAGTTATTACAGATGAGGGATTGGAACAGCCTAATTTAGTGGAAGGAGACCTTTTTGTTGCTATTGTTAAAAAGGTGAGGCAGGGCCCCTTGCTGATCTGGGCATCATTCGGTGATTGTCCAGTAAATTCCATTCAATCTTCTGCCCACCCTTGATTTAAATATTCCCTCTCCTGCAAAAACCTCTTATTAACCCAGGGAATGGAGTAATACAGGGGTTCAGCTGCATCTCTATTCCCCTTCTCCAGGCCTGGTAGGAACTCCAGGGGAGGCCATGTGGACCGGAGAAGCAAACAGCATGGGTGTGTGAAAGACCTTTCCTAGAACACCACTGCTCTGAGAAAATTTGGGGTGCTCTGGGCCTGTTTCAAGCACCAACGTCAATGGGATCTCCAGTCCCAAATCTTTGTGTGATGGAAATACTTAGCAACTTACAATATGATAGCAACTTAAATTAGCATAAGATTACAGAGTGCAAATCTGGGCCAAAACGTGCTCATATTGCTTAGCTTTGGGTGAGTCACATGTTTGCTTGGCCACAATTCCCCATTTGTAAAATGATTTTGATAGCCCACCTCACAGGGTTATTGTGAATTGCAGGTGGTAGCAGAGACGTTTGGTGGAAATATGTATCTTCTCTGCCAAAGATTCCCATACCAGTAAGCACAGATGTGTTGTAGACATTTTATGTCACTTTTAAATATGTATTTAGGGTTTGGCCTGCCCCACAGTGGGACAAACCAGCTCCAGGTATTCTGGATCCTGTGTAGTGCCTAAGACACTGAGCTGTGAGTGAGCCAGGAAGGCTGCCGTTCCAGTCTTGCCACAGCTATGGACATACAAGGTGGCCTCAACTTACTCATCTGCAAGAGGGGGATAATATAACAACTGATCTGCTTTATATGATTGTTGTTGTAAGGTTTACTGAGAGGATGTATGTGAAATGCTTTGCACATGCTAAAGTGCTTTTAGCTATTCAGTAGGACGCCTTGCCACCAACAATGCCAAAGAAATTAGCACAGAATGTGGCTGTGCAAGACAAGCTGGCTATTTATTTCTCTCAGTCCCCATCTGCGCGTGCTTGCACACCCACCCACCCATCTTGGTATCTCCCAGCCAGTGGTGGCTTGTGGCTCCATGTCAGTGGGGCAGTGGAACCTGCTCTGGCTTTCAGTCTGAATTTTCAAGGCACTGTCCAAGGTGTTTCACTGCTCCCAGCACTTCTGCAAGTTTCCTCTTGGCCCAACCACGCTTCCAACTTTTTCACAGCTTCCAGTACCTTGAGGATTCCATGACTGAGCCTTTCCCCTCAGCAGTTAGAATGTTTGCAAACGTTCTATGACATCACAGAAGCTCACCTAATAGTTGCCAAGGGTGCTCAGAGCCTGCTTTTTATTTATTTATTTATTTATTTATTTATCTATCTATCTTATAGATGACAATTTTGTGTTGCTCTGTCCCGTCCTGTGAAGGACTGAATTTCTCTTGCATCTCAGCAGAAGGAAGCCTTAAGGCACTCTCACCTGTTCTATCTTGGTTACATTCTTTGTCCATAAATGCTCCCAGGAACTCCTGGTTTTCCCACAATAGGAAATCTGCAGTCTGATTGGCTTTTCTTTTCTTTTTTTTTTGGTATTTGCTAGTCACCGCACACAGGGCAATCTCCATGCGACTTACACTCAAGATTAATAATGTTTCAAATTCCATCAACTGTCTGGGTGAAGAGGAAGGCTTAACCCAGTACCAAAAAGGTATCCGTGTGGGCTCACTCAGGAGACCGTTCCACAGGCAGAGGGAGCAGGCACATGGGGAAGGGCCTCCAGTGATACTCATAAGGTCCAAGAAGATTCTTGCCAGGAGAGGTGATCGGTCTGTCTGCTGTCTAACTGGCAGAGGGCTGTAGCCCCACACATGCTTTGCATCCAGAGGGTCTCAGGTTCAGTCCCTGATATCTCTAGGGAGTTTTGGGAAGACCTCTCAGCCAGTCAGCTCTCACTGTTCTTCAACCTTGGGTCCCCAGGTGTTATCAGACTACAGCTCCAACCAACCTCAGCCAGCTTAGCCAATGGCCAAGGATGATGGGAGTTGTAGTCCAACATCTGGGGACCCAAGGTTGAAGAACAGTGAGCTACATGGACCAAATCGTCCAACTCAACACAAGGCAGCTCCCCATGTTTCTATGCATGAGGAAAAAATAGACAGACCACCATCTGCTCGGTTTGCTCCTGCTCTGGACTTCATGCACCAAGCAGGGAATGGGACTCTGTGACCCCCCCAAGATCCCGCCTGACTTGAGGAGTCTGCACTATTCCCAGATATTTATGGAATGTCCAATTTTCCACCATTTTCAGCTCAGACTGCCTGTTTGTGACCATCTTCACAATTCCCCAGCTGTCGCTGCACTCACAGTTACGCACTGCAGGTGCAATAAGCTTTTTGTTCAAGCCAGATACTGAGGAGCTCATGGACTCCCTGTCATTGCCCCCCCCCCAGTTCAAAGGAAATTCTGGTGCTAGGTTCTGGCTGGTTCCAGAAAAATCTACCCAGGGCCCCTGATCCAGAGAAAGTTAGGCATCCATAGGTCCCACTGAATTCAGTGGAGAAACTTAGCCACAACTAGGGAAGGGGGATAAATTCGTTCCAGTTCATCTTTGAATGCAAATCTAACTAATTTGCACTTCCTGAATATGCGAACGGAAACAGTTATCCTAAACTTGTGCTTCCGAATTTTGTAATGCAGTTTGCCAAACAAGAATGTGTACAAAAATGCATTATGTTACAGAAAAGTGTGCATAAAAATATCATACAAAAATGCATTATGTTAGGGGTATCTTGCCTGCAAAAATGCATAAAATCACATACAAAAATATGTGTATTAGGAGATATTTGCACAGAAATGCTAAGGATGTTTTGTGATGACTTTTTTTTTTTTAAAAAAATAGCAAACATGAATTAAACTTCTGATTGGAAAATTGAGAAATTATTTATTATTTATTTATTAGATTTATATCCCACCCTTCCTCTCAGTAGGAGCCCTGGGCGGCAATTGAGAGCATTCACTGACATCATTCATCCATTCAGGGTAGCAACTGAGAGCACGAGATCCTTTCCCTTCAGCCACAAAATGCTTTCACAACCACATCCATGGAAGTAGACAATACTCCCTGTGCAACAAATATATGGCTACAGAATGGAATCATTTCCGAGGGAGCTTAACAACAGGAGGTCAAAAAATGAGGAAAACCAAGGGGCTTTACTTTGTTTTTTAATAGCTGTTAAGGTAAACATTCTAGGTCTGAAACAATCTCAACACTTTCCCACTAGAGGTCTTGAGGAGTAAGAGGACAAAATCATACAGAAAATGACCAAGAAAGAATTTGATAAAGACACAAAAGTCAATATGGCAGCTGAAGGAAGTTCTTGCCTCAACCCTTCTGAATTCTCATGTCTTCTGTTTCAAACTGTAACCCTGTTATGTGAAAATGCCTGTTGGTTTGCTTTTTCCTTTGTAAAATAAAATATGCATCTGCAGAACCTGTTGTC
The DNA here is from genome assembly GCF_030035675.1 of Rhineura floridana. Classification (NCBI taxonomy): domain Eukaryota; kingdom Metazoa; phylum Chordata; class Lepidosauria; order Squamata; family Rhineuridae; genus Rhineura; species Rhineura floridana. The sequence continues at coordinate 13,657,090 of NC_084497.1, forward strand.
TACAAGGCTCTGTTAGGAAAGAGGCAGGAAGACAGGAGGGTCTGTTTAATATATGTACATTTGAGGAACTCTGTAAGTTTTACTGTCAAATAAATATGTACAGAATACACAGTGCTTAAAAAAAACCCACACTCTTCATCCAATTTCTGCATCAAGGAAAGCCAGATTCTGCAACCTGTTTAAATGAAGAATGTGTTTTGTAATTTTTAATCTTTTGCTTCTGCAAGCAACGGTAAGAGGTCCAGGTGCTTGACAGGATGCTGAAGTTCTGGCCCTTGGCTGCTGAGAACCATGTTCAGCTATGCTCACCTTCTGAGTAGAAATTGCCTTAGAACTAGCTAAGACATCGGTAAAGGTCAACTATGGAGAAATTGTTTTATTGCACAGATGGACATTTGGACATTAAGCAGTTGATATCATACCAGCCAAGGGGGTTGTAAGTTGCTAAGATGGCTAGCTTTCCCTGCCCCCAACTCAGCGTTAAGGTGAAGACAGACATAATATTCTGAACAGCTGCTTCTTCCCTTCATGGAGTGAAATCAGCTTAAGCAAGTCATTCATCTTCCCCACCTAAAACCTTAAAAAAATGGCATGAATGCTTCACCAACATTAATTTAAAAATACACACAAACAGTTGCAAAACTTTTCTCGGGGTTGCTGATGCACAGGTGCTAACCAGTCAGTGCTAACCAAAGCCTATATGCTGGAAACTTGCAGAACTCACTTTTTCTTTTTCTCTTCAGGGCTTGTTCCAGGATTTAAAAAACCCAACCCCTGTACATACTATTTGTAAGTGCAGAGAAGGTCACTTCCACCACACTTAGAATGTCATGTCTGTCCTCCCCTTTAGGGAGTTGATCCTGGTCTGTAAATGGGCACAAAATGAATGAATGAAGAGTAAGGTAAACTAGCAATTGAAGCGTGATGGTGAAAGTAGGCAAGGGTGCGCTTGTGGTTTTGCTGGAAGAAGAGACAAGCCCAGAAGGGGAGGGGGAAGAGCACCCCCCCTCCTCCTCTCAGACAGCTCACAGGTCTGAGATGAGCTGTCTGAGATCTAAGGGAAGGAAGCATTTCCAAGCACAGTGGAGCCAGGCAGATGGGGGATGCCTGGGCCCTACTCCTTTACTATGTCTCCTTTTTTGAGAATGAACTGCCTTTGCCAAGGTGCCAGTTTTGACTCATCGTACCCAAGAGTCCTTAGCTTTTCTGACTGTTCCTTCTCCTTCTCTTCCTCTTCCCGCCTCAGTTTTTCTTTCTCTTTTCTGTTGAAAAAGAAAAGAGAGGCTGTGTTGGTTACTAAGACTTGGGGAATCAAGGACACGGCGGGGAATCGAAGGTGCTGTGGGAGGCATGTTCACCTTGTGCCTAGGACTACTGCTATGACTCCCAACACTACCACAAGAAGCTTCTAGCTTGGAGGGCTTAATGTGCAATGAGCTGTTGTCAATAGGGTTTTCCCCCCTTACTTACTGGATTTCCCCTGGAAATTCAGATTAAATGGGGGAAGATGTGAGCAGGCAATTTGATGCCAATGACATCATGTGAATACTGTTAAAAACTTGCATGCATGAGGATCACCAACACCACAATAACTACCAATAATTTTTAAATATTTTTGGTGCATTTTCAATAGTAAATACAATCTTATTCAAAGGAACCCCTACCTCCCCACTCCCCCCAGACATTCCATGTGTATATATGTGTATATGAGAGCAATGCCATCAGGAGTCTAGACCAAGAGGCTAGTCTCCTAGCAGGGTCACCCAAGGCGGAATGGTCAAAGCTGAGACACCAGACTAAGATGCATCCAAACTCAGAGGAAGGAAATGAAAAACCACCTCTGAATACCTCTTACCACCAAAACCCTATGAACATGAGTACCCAAAAGGCAACATGCTGGAAGATGAGACCCCCAGGTCAGAAGGTACTCACTGAGCTACTGGGGAAGAACAAAGGACAAGTACGAGTAGCGCTGTGGCTAATGTTCAAGGTTCTAGTTTTGGTGTACAAAGCCCTATACAGCTTGGGACCAGGATACCTGAAAGACTTATCCCTTATATTCCCAGTCAATCACTGCGCTCTGCAGGTGAGGGCCTCCTGCAGATACCATCCTATCAGGAGATCCATTCCGCACAATATAGGAAATGGACCTTTAGTGTAGTGGCACCTACCCTGTGGAATTCCCTCCCCTTAAATATTAGACAGGCGCCATCTCTGTTATCTTTTTGGTGCCTGCTGAAGACCTTCCTCTTCCAACAGCCTTTTAAGTTGAGACCTTATCCCAGTCTGCATCTGTGTTGGAATTGCTTTTTAATATGTTTTAAAACCTTTTTTAAAAAAACACAATACGTTTTTAACCTTTTTTTTTTTTAAAAAGAATATCTTGACAGCTTTTTATAATATGTTTTTAAAGATGTTTTGTTTTAATGTATTTTAAAGTCTGTTTTTATGATGTTTTAAAATGGTTTTAGTGCTTTTGTTTGCCGCCCTGGGCTCCTGCTGGGAGGAAGGGCGGGATATAAATCAAATAATAAATAAATAAATAAAATGACGCAGCTGCGTCAAAGCTGAAAGGAAGCCCAGAGGCTGATGCACACAGACGCGAAAGGAGAGTCCGGAGTTGTATGATGCACACAATAGGAACAATAATTGGGTCATAGAACAAATTAAACTAGAACTTTCACTAGGAGCCAAAATGATGAAACTGAGGTTATCATACTTTGGACACATAATGAGAAGACATGATTCACTAGAAAAGGCAATAATGCTGGGAAAAACAGAAGGGAGTAGAAAAAGAGGAAGGCCAAACAAGAGATGGATTGATTCCATAAAGGAAGCCACAGACCAGAACTTATAAGACATGGTGTATGACAGATGCTCTTGGAGGTCACTGATTCATAGGGTCGCCATAAGTCATAATCGACTTGAAGGCATATAACAACAACAAAGTTATTTCTAAATTTGCATATATACAGATAAATTAACATATGCAAATGTAATGCAAATCTGGGTCCTCTTTTTGTCCATGTTTAAGTAGCCACCCTTTTGAACTGGTTATCTTAGCTGATCACAAAAGACATGACTCACCGTTTTTGCTCTCTGTGAAGAAAAGGAAGGGAGGGGAAAAACGCACAAGTTAGAGCCCAAATTTATAAGCTTATTACAGAGCAATCCTACACACACCTACTTAAAAGTGAAGCCACTGCAGTGTTGTGACTACCTGGGGCAGGTATGGAATTCCCGCTCCCCCTTCCAGTGTTGTCCAGTGCCTCATGTCTCTAAGCTGCTCGGTCTCCAGTAGTAGTATCCAGGGCGCTGCACTGTGCTAGGATGCAGGCTCAGGACCAATGAGGAGTCGCAACAGTGCCACCTTACCTGGCCTGCTGCCCTCACCAAGCCTCTGAGCGGCCAGATACCTGCTCAGATGGTAGGACTTTTCCCACCTACCATCTTTAAAACATGCCTAAATACTCCATGCTGAAGAGCATCACATAATTTAACACAAACTACTGTCCATGTAATCTACAATCTTTGATGTCCATTTTGCATCCCCTTCCAAGGTGCAGCCTCGATAGGCTCTCACCTCACCTCACCTCACCCTAATTCCACTGCTACTTGCTCTGCAAAGGCTGCCCTGGTCCCTGCCTTTCTTGCAGCAGCAGTATTTCACCCCTGCCACCCCGGGCTCTGGGCTCACCTTTCCTCCTCCATCTTCTTGCGAAGAATATCCCTCCGCCAAGCGGGCATAGCAGCCAGGCGAGCCTCTTCCTCCCTTTCCTGCAAGGCAAAAGGAGCAGCTTGAGGCTTTCCCTTCCACTTAAGCCCAGAGGAAGGGCAAGGAGGGTGGCTGCTCCCAGTCCAACTCTCTAGGCCTTCCAGGAAGAGCCTCGTTCCCCAAGGAAGAAGGAAAGGGGCACGGAGGTCTGAGTTCTTACCAGAACAGTGAAAGGGAGAAGAAAGAGCTGATGGAGACGGAGTGGTAGGACCCCCACCCCTTTACCACCCATTCTACCACATATGCCCGGCACCCAAAGGGGAGTCAGAACCCCCCCTAACGTTTGGATGTAGCGATCCTTGGTAGTTTTGTCAATGATGAGGTTCAGGATGCGGGCCAGGGGTGGAAAACCTGATGCCCTCCCTCCCCGGTTTTGCTGTACTCCAACTCCCATCATCCCTGACGGTTGGCCAGGCTGCAAGCATGATGCCCCCCCCAGTCTAGGCAGAGTGTCATGCTGAAAGCCCAGCCAATTATTTGCACATTTTAGCCAATTAGCATATACAATTTTCTTGGACTCAGCATGGCAAGCTGCAGTCCATGGACCCATTTCCCCCCTTGAAAATCTGCTGCAGAAACCCTGAACTGGGCTTAGAGGAGTAAAAGCACAAGCTCAGTGGAAGAGCACCTGCTTTGCATGTAGAGAGTCCCAGGTTCAATTCCCGGCAGCATCTGGGAATGTCCCCTGGTTGGAACCGTGGAGAGCTGCTGCCAGTCTGTGTGTGCAATACTGAGCTAGATGGACCAATGGTCTGACTCAGGATAAAGCGGCTTCCTATGATCCTAAGATCAATTCATTTTTTTTCATTTTTAGTTTTCCGTTGTGCCTCTGGAACAAATTTATTTATGAAACTCTCTATCCTGCAACAACTGGATAAGACACCATTGGAGGGAAAACATAAAATGCCCACTTAGAAAATCAGCTCGGGCTGGGGAAGGGAATTCTATGCCTGTCCTCCCCTAGAGGTGCCACTCAGCATCACTTCACTTTTGATGAATTTGAGGTTTCATGTCTGGTGGAGCAGCCTGTGGATAAAACTCTGACAGATGGAATCTGCCACATTCTAGAAAGTGTTGGCTCTGCGCTAGACTTCCCTGTCTTGTGTGCAACTGCCAACTCTCCCCAGATTCTGGTAAGTTTGCTGCTAAACCCAGAGCCATCAGAATGGGAAAGAAATTCCAGAAAGGAGGTGTTACAACTCCAGGAAGCATCCAGGTGGGAGTTCACCCTTCTCTTCACTCTCCACATTGCAACATCTTCTTGCTACTGCAACATGGTGCACAGACCTTATTCGCAAAAAGGTGGTCCTAGCGACTTCCCTTAGGGTGGGCTGTTCCAGGCACAGGAGCTTTTCCAGGAAGATTTCACCAACTGTATAATTTTGCCCTTGTTCTTGCAAGAACAAGTGGAAGGGATCATGCTGATTTTGTGGAAAGGATGGGGGTTGCTCTACAGTCAGGGCCACCTATTGGGCAGTGCCTGTGACATTGCAGCATAATTCCTTCTACTGCCTACCAGTGCCAGGTCCTCAGGAGGGTACCATATTTCTGGTACCCATGAGGGGTGTGCACTTCTGTTTTCCAGGAAAGGGGTGGGAGGAAAACTGGAATCCAAGAGAGTGTTAGAAAACAAAGGGGCCAGTGCCAGCCAAGTACTTACAGGGAGATGGAACAGATTTACTTCTGCTCAGTGCCAAATGCTTTCCCATTTGGGTGAAAAAGACCCTGAAATTAATCAGCCTGCCAATTTCACTTTGCTTGAGTGCCCAGGTACAGCTTGGTCCAGAAAAATTGTTTTGTAGTAATAACCCAAATAAAATAAAATTCTCCAGGCGCACACTAATTCACTACGGAAAATGAAATGGATACTAAAAAATGCCATCCAAGAGAAGGGGGCTCTGCTCAGAATTTCATGCAGGTGACATAAAATGATGGTTCAGTACATGTGACTCAAGTCTGCAGAGGTGGTGGATTTATTAACAGAGCGCCTTCAAAATAATGTGGCGTTTTACAATATAGGAAAAATGAGAGGCGCTGTCCAACATGAACCAGCAATCTAGATGTTGACAATGGAGGTTAGATGTCTGCATGAATGCTTTGTTTTGGTTGGGGATGAGAACTGAGGGAAAAGGAAGAGCTGGGCAGAGAATTTTTATTTTTATTTAGTGTTTTATATCCTGCCTCTTCTCCATGGAGTTCAAGGCAGGACACATCATTCTCCTCCCTCCACCATGTGAGGTAGGTTAGGCTGAGAGGCGGTGACGGGCTCAAGGTCACCCAGTGAGCTTCATGGCTGAGTGGGGATTTGAACCCTGGTCTCCCAGGTCTTAGTCCAACACTCTAACCAAGGTAGGTTTTCAGGAGGGGGTTGGACCGAGGAAGGGAGAGGACACCATGAGGATGCCTTGAGAGGGGCCTGCAGGAATATATATTTACCCAATATCTCCTAGACACTATCTAAATATGCTTTATTTTTGACATATAATTGCATTTTATTTTTATTTGATTTTTAAGAAATTTTATTGTATTTTCATTGTTTTTACGTAAACTGTTAAGAGATTTTTATTATGTTAAATGGTGGGCCTTTTTTAAATAGATGAAGAAACAAAGGATGAGGAACCCAAGGAGAAGCCTGCTAAGTGAGCAGCGGATCTCCCCGTGGTCGAGGGTTGGGGGGCAGCCAAAAAAGAAAAGAATGAGAAACCAGTTTAAGGACTTGAGGAGGGGCAAGGCGCCATCTGAACGATGGGAGAGGGGTGGAGATGGCAGCAGCTAAGGTGAACTGGACCTTGGAGCACAGGACTTCATCCAAACACACGTGGGCGAACTTCTTCCCTGTGTGTTGCCCGATGAAGCAGCTTCTGCAGTTATCACAGAGAAACAGCACACCCAATCCAAGGCAAAGAAGTTCAGGGTTTGACTGATAAAGTTACCCTCCAGGACCAGCGTACTACGCAACTCAGCCACATGGCAGGAAGGAGGACTGGCAACATGCCCAGATAAACCCACCAGGGCAAGCAGCTTAGGTGGAAGCGTCCTGCAAGCATGAGGTGGCCTAGAGCTCACCCCCCTCCCAATTGAGAGTCGGGCCCAACATTCCTCAGAAATTTACCACTGAGAGGATAACAGTGTGTGGGGGGGAGGAATCTGGGCTCAAGGGAGGCTGTGGGTTGACTCAGATGCAGCACCAAGACTGGCTGGTAAAGCTGCAAGGTCCAGGGGCAACTAAGGCCAGAGTTGCCTTTTGGGGGGGCATCTCTAAGGGAGGAACAGAGGACATGCTTTGACCAGTGAAGATTCCAGTTTCCCTGGTATTTCCAGGACTCCTGTCTGAAATCCTGGAGTAGCCTTTCCTAACCTGGTGCCTTCTCCAAAGGGGTCAGACTGTAACTCCTGTCATCTGTGGCCACTGGCCATGCTGGCTGAGGCTGATGGGAGTGGAGTCCAAAACATCTGGAGAGCCAGTGGAGGCAATAATGAGGCAGCTGGATCAATGGCCAGACTTGGTAGGAGGCAGATTCTTGTCTTTGTATCCAGCAGACGATGGTGGCGGCTGCCTCCATGTCCGTGGGGCAGTGGAATCCACTCTGGGTTTCAGCCTGAACATTCAAGAAGCTGTCCAAGGTGCCACAGCACCTTACTTAAAAGTCGCAGCTAAATGGTAGGACGTCTGCTTTGCACCCAGAGGTTTAACATAAACTCCGGTAGCCTTGGGCCCAGGAGAGTCGTTGCTCGTCAGAGGAGACAATGTGAGGCTGGATGGGCCACTGGTTTGGCTCAGCAGGAGGATGCTGATATTGAGGGCCCACATAGCTCTGTGATAGAGCTAGTTTAGGGATGGAAGAGAATTTTGTTTCATCCACGTTGCAAGTGAACCAACCTAATTTGCAGGTCCTGTACTTATATGTGGATCAGAATGCAGTTAACAGTCAGATCATGCACTTATCTGAATTTTGCAGTGTGGTTTCAGTTCAAAAACAAAGAGAAATGCATACTTTTTTGGGAAAAATGCATACAAAATGTGCAGGTGGGAATGGAAAACACACACACTTGTGTATTTTAGGGATAAAATGCATACAAGGTGTGCATTTTAGGGGAAGTGCATACAGAAATGTGTAACATTTAAATGCAGTTGTTTGTCCACTGAACAAGGAATCTGGAGAAAATGGGACAGAACAGATTTATGATTAGACGCACGTGAAAGTGGCCTGGGATGGGAATGCAAAGGCCTCTCTCTCTCAGCTGCAGCCAGTGAAGTCAGATAAGGGCTAAGCTAAGGGGACCAGTCTTTCTACAGCCAGAGGACCATTTTGCAGGAAAGGTGGGAAGATGATAAAGCAGCAGACCCTAATGAGAAATATATGAGGAAACAGCATCACCAAAACAAAATCCCATTCACCAAATAAATCCACTGCAGACTTTACCATGGTGCAGAAAACAGAGTACAGGAAGGGCCAGTTTTTTCTTTGGTGGGTGCAGGGGGGATTGGGTGAAGAAAAGGCTTGCCATGCCCCAGCTGGGCAAACATGGGGCTAGGATTGTGTGGGGAGAGTGGGTTGTGTAGAAGGAAGAAACAGCCGGGGAAAGCAAGGGAAGGGTGGAACACTTTTATCCCAAAATGTTTCCCCCTAAAATTGCTTTTCCTTAGAAAATTATTTGCCAATCTGATGCCCTCTAGATGCTTTGGTCTACAACTCCCGTCAGCCCCAACCAGCACTGCAAATCCTGCCAGACTATCATTTTTTGGTGGGTAACCTCCCTAGTAGACTGTGGGAATGCTGTGGATATATCTCGACTTCAGCAAAGTTTTTGACAAAGTGCCCCATAATATTGCATGGTTTCACACAGGGCCATCATGTGAAGGTTGTTTGGATTTTTCCCCCCCACATGACAAGTGCTCTGTGCAGCCCTGGAAGATGTTGAGCAGCTCAGTGTGTGTATCTCATCCCATTGGATAGAGTTTCTATGCCATTACCAAGTGTTCCTGAAGATGGCTTCCCATGAGATGGGAGCATTCCCGTTAAGTCACCCTCAGCGTTGTAGTTGTCATGCAGGGACTGCTTCTGGCAATTTCTGCATGACTGTCCTAATAGATATTTTAGCCCTACTGTTCTAGTTTACTATATAAAGTGCAGTATTTATTAGAAAGTAATGTTATTTGTTATTTAATTTTATTTGTTATTATAATGTTATTTAATTTTTGTAAATTGTATTGCTTTTATTGTATTTCTATATTGTATTTTTATACCTGTGTTTATCTTTCTTTGTAAGCTGCCTTGAGGGCCTTTGGCCGAAAGGCGGGGTATAAATAATGATAATAATAATAATAATATTCTGATTAGCACTTAGTTAAATGTGGATGGAACGACTATCAGGTGGATTCTCAGTTGGCTACAGAATCGTACTCAAAGAGTGCTTATCAGTGGTTCTTTCTCAAACTGGGGGGAGGTAACAAGTGGGGTACCACAGGGCTCGGTCCTGAGCCCAGTGCTCTTCAACATTTTTATTAATGACTTGGATGAGGAGGTGAAGGGAATGCTGACCAAATTTGCAGATAATACCAAATTGGGAGGGGTAGCAGACACAAAATTCCAAGGAACCTTGATAGGCTGTAGCATTGGACTGAAAGCATGAAAATGGGTCGGGAGAGACCGGAGAGACCAGAAGACAACGGAGTTTGGTCCCTTACCCCGGCTGAGTGGTTCTCCATCTCGGCAGAGCAGTTGTCTGTTGTTAGTCACCGAGGCCGCTGAGGCGGTCTCGCCCTGCGAGGGAGGCCGGCAAAGGGGCGCCTGAGGGCCGACTTACCCTCGGCTGCTGCGGCCATGACTCCGCTCTTCAGGGAGCTTCTTCCTTGCAGAGAGGGGGACGTGAGGGAGACCGGTCTGTAGGTATGCTGTCTGTGTGTGGGGAGGCGGTGGTGGTGGCCCTTGGTTTGCTCCCCATGTTCATTTTCATTGCCTGCTACCCTAGTGCGACCGAGGAGCCTTCCTTGCTTGGCAGACTCGCGAGCAGGACTCTCCTGGAGGTGCACCGGCGCTGTTGGTCACTCGACGCTGCTGCGTGAGATCTGGCCGCCAGAGAAGAGCTACACGGGTGGTTGGCAGAGACTGGTGGAGTTTGAAAGGACTTTTTGTCACTAGAACAATGAGACTGTGAATAACATCCTGGGTGGGGTGGTTCTAGCAGCTAAGTTGAAGGTGAAATTGTGCTACCTCTCTTCTACTTTTGCCCTATATTGACTAGTTGTGTAATAGAATTGTCACAATGTGTAGGATGTAATCAGGATTGTTACAATGTGTTATGTTATATTTATAGTGTTGGGATGGTTTTTGTGTTGCTGTTACAGTATATCTGCCATTTGTTACTTTTTCTGTTACTGTTGTATTATTTCGCTTGAAATTGTTTTTGCCATTGTTTGACTTGCTGTAAGCTATTTCATATGCAGTGCGTTTTTGTTTTCCTTTATGTACGTCGCTTTGAGTTCTATTCTTGGAAAAAAGCGACTAACAAATGCTACTAATAAATAAATAATAAATAAAACAACAGAATGAAATTCAACAGGGATAAGTTCAAAGTTCTACACCTAGGAAAAAGAAACCAAATGCCCAGTTATAAGATGGCGGATACTTGGCTCAGTGATACGACATGTGAGAAGGATCTTGGAATTGTTGTTGCTCACAAGCTGAATATGAATACTATTTTAGGCTGCATTAACAGAAGTATAGTTTCCAAATCGTGTGAAGTATTGGTTCCCCTCTATTTGGCACTGGTTAGGCCTTATCTGGGTTCTGGGCACTGCACTTTAAGAAAGATGCAGACAAACTGGAACAGGTTCAGAGGACGGCAACAAACTTTGTCACACACAGAGAGGGGCCAGGATCTCTTCTCGATGGTCCCAAAGTGCAGGACACGGAATAATGGGTTCAAGTTGCAGGAAGCCAGAAAAACCTCCTAACTGTTACAGCGGCACGACAATGGAACCAATGACCTAGGGCTCTCCAACACTCAAGGCCTTAAGGAAGCACCTGGACAGCCACCTGTCGAATATGCTTTAATTTGGATTTCTGCGTCAAGCAGGGGGTTGGACTTGATGGCCTTAGAGGCCCCTACTAATTCTATGATTCTATGACATCCAGAGGGCATCAGGTTGGCAAAAGCTGCCTTGAAGGTTTCTGTTTACATGTAGGTGGATTGCTCCTTGACTCCTCCCCATGTTCTATGGGGACAATTACACCAATTTACTTTAAAGGATTGTTTCAATGACTGAGACAATGTACATGAAGCGATTTGTAGGATGTAACAGATGGGGGTGAACTCTGAAAATGGAACATCTGTGCATTCAAATTCAGGATTTTAGGCCTCTCTGGATCAATTTCAAATTGGACCCCAGATTTGCCAGACTAAACCAAAATGGATTTTTGAAAAACTTTGCCCTAGTTTCAGTACAGAAATTCTCCTGGAAATGTTATGGAGTGAGGGGGGGCATGCATTGTCAGACAGAGGCTGCCTGGCACATGGCAGTGATGGTGTCATTGACGTGCAGCAGGGCCCAGGGGCCAATCCACTCTGGGCCCTATCAAGTTTGGATTAATGGGGGGGATTTACTCCAGGTTAATGTTAAGTGGGCTCAGAAAAGCCCATCTAACTCTTGGAAGTTTGTTTACTTCGCAGTAAATGCATCTTTCATGTACATTTTTCTTGCCTATTCAAGCGAAGCTAACTGACATTTGCTTAATGTTAATGGCTTTTTTGTGTGCAACACCGTCTGTTCCCCCTGCAGCAATATCTGTGCAGCAGATTGGAGAAGGGAAGTTTAGACAAAGACCAAAACAGAAATCAGGATAGAAAGTTTATAAGGTCTAGAGTAAGGTACTCCTTCAAAGGCATTATAGTTATCCTGAAACAGTACCACTTCAGAGCACAGAGGGAGGGCAGCATAACTGAAAGCATCCTGGTGTCAAAGACTCTGTGCCTGCTGAAAGCTCATCAAGTCGCTTAATCAAGCCTAGCCTTTGACTTGCTAGTTTTCTACATGCAGGGATTCCCCCCCCCCAAACATGCCTCAGGAGGGATTTGTGCTACTTGCTAGTCCCCCTTCGCATCAGACAATTAGGGAGAAGCAGAAAGGTGGTTCAATTAGGACCAAACTAGACCTGCGACCAGGAGATCTGTGGTGAAATATGCCTGTCTGTTTACTTCTGGTGGATTGTGATGTATAAATGAGATCTTCCAGCCCTCTACATTTTGAAATTATTAGAATGCCATTAGTGTGCTAAGACAGCGTTCTGCAACCTGGGGCCCTCCAGAAGTGTTGAACTACAACTCCCATCAGCCCCAGCCAGCACAGCCGATGGGGTTGTAGCCTCGAACATCTGGAGGGCAACTGGTTGGTAAAGACTGGACTAGATGGATCTTTGGACCAATTTAACAATGCTCTTCCTATGGTTTTTTAAAAATATATTTATTTATTTGTGCCATTAATGCCTTTTTTCTCCCCTAAAAGAAGAATCTGATTATGTTTACTATGAATTAATTTTCACTTCTTTTCAGCAGTCTTGGAAACCTGGTCTCATGCAGAAAGGCAAGGTATAGATATGTTAAGCAAACGTGTACAAAGATTCAAGACATCATGTTAGAAACTCTTTCTCTTCCAAGAACAAATACGCCCAATTCCTTCCACACAATTGAGCTCTTTATTTCTTAACTTGATCATCAGAGAAAACGCCACCCCCATCACCCCACACAGAACAGGCACACTGATCCCAGTGCCTCCCCACCCCACCCCCAATTCCCACCTGTACAGACAAGGTGACAGTTTTGCGCTAGCTGGAGATAATAAAAGGCAAGCAAGGGAAAAAAATGGAACACTGAGTGGATCAGAAGATCCCTTCTGTTGCACCTTGAAATCACACCCAGACAGAATGAGAGGTTGAAGTATCTCTTTGTTTCGACTGTCCAAACCTCCCCAGGTGACCTTTGCTTATAATGATGCACTCTGAGACAAAGACGGATGTGGGGAAGATGCTGTGCTGCCAATAGATGTAACGGCCATGCTGGCAGGGGGCGCAGATCAGTGGCAGAACATCTGCCTTGCATGCAAAAGGTCCCAGGAACACTCCTTAGGTGGGGCGGGGGGAGGTTCCTGCCTCGAACCCTGGTGAGCTGCTGCCAGTCAGTACTGGCCATACTGCACTAGATGGGCCAGTGGGTCTGACTTAGAATAACAGCTTCCCACGTTCCTATATCAGAAATTCTGGACTCCAGGCACATTCACAGGCTGAGAGAGACTTGCCTGTGTGCTACAAGCCATAAACAGAGGGTGTGACATTATTCATGCTCATGACTGTTGTTGTTTTAAGTAAACAGTTGTGGGAGGCTCAGTCTGGATTGAGACCTGGTGGGGGCCAAATGTTAATCCTCCCCCCCCCAGCCCTGATCCAGATGGGGCCCTCCCATGGCTGCCACTTACTTTAAAAGAAAGCATCACACTATTGCTAACTGAGTAATGGAAACAGCACAAACAGCGATGTTTTAGTTCGTCCTAACAAAACATGCTACCTTTCCACTGTTTTCTTCTCCTAATGGACAGGACAAGACTCAGTCGGGGTTGTTTAGGTCAGGGGTGAACAGCAAGTAGATGGGGGTCTGCTGGCAGATCTCGGGGTGATTTGCAATAGATCTGCACGGATTCTGACTCCCAACTGTCTAACAATAGCAACCAGAAAACAAGACTTTTTTCCCTACTAAATTAGGCTGCTGAGATTAAGAAAGCTTGTGGGGGATCAGGAGTGGAGCTTTGTGTGACAGGAAGATTGTGAGCTCAGTTCTGGTACTGAAATCAAATTTCTGAGCTGTGTGTGCACTCAGGTGCAACCTGTCCCTTAATTCTGAGAGTATGTTTGCACTTGGCTCCAGTTGACAGATCTTGGGGTTTGAGTAAAAATCAAAGTAGATCCCAGAAGCCTGGAGTCTGCCCACAGCTGTAGTTTCCTATAGCAGCTTCCAAGCTTCTTACACTCAAAGTGGATTTAGCTGCTGAGGAAACTCTGCATGTTTTTCCAGAGGATTCTGGGGCACATTCTCAGTTTGTGCAGAGCATGAACGGCTTGGGCTTCTCCAGGACTCCATATGAACTATGTGTGCATGCCTTCAGGATGTGCAATCTCTGCTCTGTGGCTGCGGATTGCAGAAGAAGGTTGGTAGAGGTGGCCACAGCACCTTCCACAGAAACTTGCCTGCCAAGACTATACTGACTTTCTCGCACATGAACCCCAGGGCTTCTAGAGAACAAGGTTCGGAGATCACCCTACAACAGCAACACAAGCACCTACAGGCTACCAACCCCACTGACCTCAACATACCGTATCCTCCAACTCTGGATTATATGAAATGCTTTTAAAGAAAGCTCTAGCGGAGGCTTGTAATAATCATAACCACAAGTGTCAACGATTTCTGTAGCATAAAAAAAAAAAAATCTACAAAGCAGTTAATACTTCTGACCACGTCAGTTGACGCTTCTCGCATCTGCCCCTCAGCAAAAGCTTCACTGCTCAAGCTTTGTTGAAGTTTGCAGAGACAAATTCACATAAAGACAAAGCAGTTCATTGCAGCTCACTCTTTTTTCAGGGGGATCCTGAAGATGATTGCCTGCCATGGTAGGCAAGCGATTAGGGCTCTGGAAGCCTGTAATGCAGCCGCCTAGCTAAAGCTAAGCAGGGCTGGGGGTGGTTGGGAGGGGAGACCGCCGAAGGGAATGAGGTTCTAGCACGGCAGGATCCAGGAAGCTGCTGACAAACTTCACGCCCCTCGCTGCTAGCACCTGGGGAGGACTGGCAGCTCCTTGTCTGAACCCTGGCTTTGCAGGTCCAAGGGCCCTGGTCTGGTCCCCACCATCTCCAACTCAAGGACCTTAACCTGAGACCTTGGAGGGCCACTGACACTCAATGTCAGGGCCGGCCCTCCCAGGAAGCTCAGTGAGGCAGGTGCTGGGAGGTGGCAACGCCTCCCCTGCTGGCCATTCCTCCTGCACGCCTCCCCAACATCAGGCTGCACAAGGGATTCCTCACTGGTAAAATGCAGCAACAAAAGGGAGGGGGGGAGATAAAACATGCATAAACCCACAGGATGTTCTGGGCCTCAGAGGAAAGATTCAGCTCCAGTCCTGCTCGCATCTTTGGTCATGTGAGGCGAGAAGGCAGGGGGCAGAGTAGTGTAGAGTTTATGTTTGATTGCCTACTAATCTGAAAGAAAGCAGGCCTTGAAAGCCAGCTCTGCCCCCATTCAGGGGTACTCTGCACCATGATTCTGTGTGCGCGCATGTGGGGGCACCATTACTGTTAGGCATCCAAATATTGACAGCACTGGATAGATGGAAGGATTGACTCGTGTAACCCCTCTTCTAAAACAGCTGCATTGGTTGCCAGTTCAGGTCTGGGCCCAATTCAAAGTGCCCACATTCATGTTTAAAGCCCTGAACGACTTAGGTCCCAAACATCTGAGAGACTGTCTCCTTCCCTATAGATCCTTTGGATGCTGAGATCAGCAGAGGGGCCCTTTTGGGGACTTCCAACACCCTCAGTCCTCTAGGGGTTGGTGACCCGGGAGAGGGCTTTCCCTGTGGCAGCCCCTCAGTTGCGCCATTACCTCCTTACAGAGGTGCATCTTGCACTTTTGCTATACAGTGAACGCTAAAGAAGCTCCTCTTTATACTTTCAGCTCCTGAGATGTATCTTTTCAGGACCCACCCTATTTTTGTGATTGAAATGTGTGGTAATTCTTTTTAATATTGTATTTTAGATTTTGTAACCTGCCCTGATACCTATTGGTGAAGGGCAGGGTTATTGTTGTTCTTGTTGTTGTTTTAACAACAACAACAACAACAACAACAACAGGATTATAGAAGCAGCCTCGCTGGACCATACAGGTGGTCCATGTAGCACAGAATTCTGTTTGCCACAGTAGCCAATCAGGTGTCTCTGGGAGGCTCAGATGACGATGCCCCCTTCCGCAGCACCTGACCTTCACAGATATCTATGGACGTGGATGGGCCATGGCTCAGTGGCAGGACACCTGCTTTGCATGCAGAACGTGCCAGGTTCAGTCCCCAGCACCTGCAGGTAAGGCTAGGAAAGACCCTTGTCTCAAATCCTGGAGAGCTTCTGCCAGCCAATGTCAGCAATACTGAGCTAAATATGCCAACCGGTACAAAACAGCTCCCTATGTTTAACTATCATAATTAGCAGGTTTATTATCTTCCCTCTGCAAAATCTGTCCAGTCCTTTTTTCAAGGCTGGTCATCACCAATCTTGTGGTAGCAAATCATAAATTATGTATTGCGTCAAGGAGTCATTCCTTTGGCCTGCCCTGAGCACTGCAGATCAATGCCAAAGGGTGGTCCCAAGTTCTTACAATGGGAAAACTTCCCCCAACTGACATTCAGGGAAAGTTCAGCCAAGGCCTCTCGCCTTCGCTCACCAAGATAAGCCAAATCTCCCGCTGAGGGCAGTGGCTGTCCTAACCCCTCCCCACTCCCACCACCAGCTTGAAAAAAGTTGTCGTCTTTGAGAACAACCAAGGTCCCATGAAGGTGGGTTGGAGGTCTGGGCCAGATCTCTGCAAATGCCAAGGTCAGCAGCCCTCCCCCCCTCCCAGGAAGCACTCTCAGATATCAAACATCTCTGCCTCCTTCTCTTTCCAGAAGGAAAAGCTGCGGTCTATATAGCAGCAAATGTCTTCGTTGCTGAACTCCCCAAACTCCGAAACAAGCTGGATGGAGTTCTTCCTGCTCTTTGGGGCAAAGGCTGGGGCCAGTTCATCTGCAGACAAACTGAGTTCTCGGTTGTTTCTGACCAACGTCTGGGAAGGTTCCTGATGGGAGAGGGCGGGGGGAGGGCAGTGCGACTCCGCTGGCACCTCTGCATCTGCCCCAACCACCTGGTCAGGCTGCAGGCTGTCGCCAAAGAACTCCTGCTTGAGGTCCTCAAAGCCATCCAGCCAGTCCCGCTTGCCGGCCTCAATTTCCTCCAGGACCACCTTGTGGAACTGGCGGATGAGCTCCCAGCTGTGGCTGCCCAGCCGGTCAAACATCTCATAGCAGAGCAGGTGGCGGAACTTGCGCTCCTCGCGGCTCATGTTCATCTCCAGGAGCTGGAAGTAGCCCAGCATGAAGAGGTCCAGGGTGAGGCAGTTGTACTTCACTGGCGTGCCGCTGATGTGAGGCAGGAAATGCTCCGGCCAGTAGAGCATGTTGGTGCGGCTCAGGCGACGGATCTGCCTGCTGGGCACTTGGCTAATGATGCTTCTCCAGTGGGCTATCAGCTTCCCTACCACTTGCCGTTGCTTCATGAAATACAGGAGCCGGTCATCCTCACTGGGCTTCTTCCCCATGGAGATCGACCCAGAACCTTCTGGGCCGCTGCTGCTGCACAGCTGGTGTGCTTCAGCCATGTCAGCACCTGGGGCCTCAGAGGCGGCCAGCTTCCTCTTTGGGTTGGCTTGCTTCACCGAAGCTGTGAAAGTCCACTTCTTCCAGTGCTCCAGGAAGAGGAAGACAATCCTTTCCTTCCGCATGTCAATGTAGTCTTGCACGCAGCTCAGTTCCGTCTGCACCGGGAGGCTCCTGGTCATGTGGTCAGGGCTGAACAAAGCCTCCCCAAAGGGCTCCCCTAGCACATATGGAGCATTGGCCTGCCTGGGGAACAGGACCCCTGCTTCCCCATAGAGCACAGGGGCATGAGAGGGCTGGATGGGTGGCTCCAAGCCCATGGCAGAGATGTCTTCTTCCCCTAGCCCGCCGAACAGCTCAATGCCAGTGATGTAGTCTTCTTCTAGGATCGGCTCTCGGCCAAGAGTGAATTGGACAGTGCCGACTGGCAGAGACCGCTTCCTTTTGTACACCCGGCTGGGCGCAGTGTTGGGCAGCTGCGACTGCGTGTGGAGCTCGTAGTTGGCCTTGAGGTTCTTCACTGACACCCCCCACTGCACCATCTCCTTCTCCACCTCCTCCCTGGTGCAGCTGAAGGACTGGGACCGAACAATGTTAGCCGGGCCTTCTTTGACAGGTGGTGCGGCCTCTGTGGCACCGCCCGCCTGCTCCAGCCCTTGGGGGGTCACCATGTCGGCCAGACTAATGGCCTTGCCACCCAGTGTGGCCAAGAGGAGGGCCATGCTTTTCAGGAGAGTGGAGATCTTGCTGCACCAAGCCGGCAGGTCGTCCGCTTGGCCCTGCATGCGCTTGGGGTTGACGGTGAAGTGCTCCTTGGTCAAGGCTGCGGAGACGGGCAGCAGTTGCTGCAGCTCCTGTTCCAGCTGCTCCAGCTCAGATTCCACTTTCTGGACCTTGTGCATCACTTGGAGGTTCTCGATCTGCTTCTCCAGGCAAAGGATGTCCTCCTCTGTCATGAGCTCCCCGAAGGGCCCCAGAATGGCCTTGTGGGCATGGGAGTACCGCCAGCCTTCCTGAGGGGGGTAGCTACCAGAGCGAAGCTACGGCAGGGCAAAAAAGAACAGAGGGCAAATGTCTCCCTCCGGCTAGGCCTCCACATTGTCCTGGTTTTGCACACGAGTCAAGGCCTTACATGTCCCTTTGTGGTGTAACGGCAACGGAGCACACTGGAGCTCCCAGGGTGTAGCGCTGGGGGGGACGCAGGCCCAAGGGCAGGGCGGTGCGGCGGGTAGAGGACCGGGATCAGGTGAGGTTGGGGGAGAGAGATGCACTTACGGTTTCCAGCTCACGTGGCAGGCAGTAAGAGAACCCCACAAGGAATGCAATGGCGTTAGTGACTCAACGGCAGATGCCGCCTTTACACCACCGAGTGATCATGTAAGGCATTTAACCCTGCAGCATGGCGTTTGTAGCAAACGGGAGGCTGCTTTTTTCAGAGGTGGATGGGTTTTGTTTTGTTTTAAAAAAATTGAACAGACAAACAGTGCAAAACTTGGTAGGTCATCAGTCGCCAGTGCAGAGACCCTTTAATCCAGTGTTGACCCTTGGCACATACTGCAGGTTAAATGCACTTCAGAGTCAGTCACACCAAGGCAAAGATCGCAGAACCATGCCAAGGACACGCCAGTTGCATGCCACTCGCTTCTCTGCCTCCCTCACCAACACCCAGAAACATCTCACATGACCACACAAGCTGGGAAAGAAGAGCCCCAAGCACTGGGCGCTTAAGGAATGGACCGTTCCTCTAGCACTTCCAAAAGGGGTCAGAAAACTAGGCGATTCACAGCGGACTGAACGTCAAGGAAGGCAGGCAGGCATGGGTTTCATTGGACCAATTTGTGGGACTAGTGGACTTGATGGTCATGCATCTAATCATATAATCCTGCAATCCAAACCCTGTCTGGGGAGTGGGGGTGCACCACTGCGTCCACAGCCTAGCCTCTCATGCCAGCCAAGGCAGAAGACTGGGGGGAGGGAGAGAGCAGGCAAACTGAGCTCATGCAGCAATTGGGCCCGGCCCTTCCCTGCCCTTGGAATGCCCCATTTCAGGTCTTTCCATGGGCTGCTGCCAGGGGGCATCTGGCTAGCCCACGTATCTGGTGGGCAGAACAGGGGGTTCCGTGCCGGCAGAGTGATGCTGTTGTCACTCTGCCAGCCAGGGCTGTCAGGGCTAGGCGGAGGGACACCTCTGCTCACTGCAAGCCCCCCCCCCAAGCCTGGTGCTGCTTCCCTACTTTTCCTTATAAACAGTGTCCAAACCAGGAGTGGTCAAGCAGGCCAGATCCAGCCACTGAAGCAAGTTATTCTTACTTGATCCACGTAAAGAAAGACTTTGCAGTAATAACTTGAGTCCTTTACTAATCGAATATGGGGGGGACTTTGTGGGTGCAAAGCTTATGCCCTCCCACTGAGCCATGTTCAGTCCCGGGTGCTTCCAGTTGGAGGAGTTCAGCTCAGAGTTGCAGACCTCTCTCTGCTGGGGAGTGAATGGTATTCAGAATGAGTAGGTGGACCCAGTGACAGCATGCGGCTCCATGTCAGCAGGGCGGTGGAATCCGCTCCGGGTTTTAGTTCAAACTTTTAAGGTGCTTCAGCACCCTGGACAGCCTCCCTGAAAGTTTGGACTAAAACCCAGAGCGGATTCTGCTACCCCGCTGACATAGAGCCATATGCTGCCACTGGGTGGACGAGTGATCTTACTCTGGCCAATAGCTTCCTATATTCATAGGAAACAGTTCTGATCCCCCCCACCCCTGAATAACTTCCTAACCAATGAGCAGATTAGTTCTCAGCCCCTCTGCCCAGTTTTCAGAGCCTTGCCTGACCCTTCTGGACCAGCACTCTCCCTTCTAGGCTCAGGTGATGTTATATTTGCTACCAGTGGCCTTTAGCTGCCTTTCCTGTTCTGTGGCCATCCAGTCGTTGCCGGCTCCCACTCCCATCCTCCTCAGCCAGCATGGCCAATGATCAGGGATGACAGGAAGCACAGCACAACAGTAAGGCCCATGGGTCAGCCATCACCCCTATGCCAAGTCCCTGGTGCATTATAAGCAATTTTTAAATGGTTCCTCCCAGCCAGTGCAGCCATACTGCGCTAGAAGGATCATAGAATCATTGAATAGTAGGGTTGGAAGGGGCCTACAAGGCCATTGAGTCCAACCCCCTGCTCAATCCAGGAATCCAAATCAAAGCATCAATGGCCTGACTTGGTATTCGGGGCAGAGTTGCTTCCAGGCAGCCTGCTCTGGGCTGGAGAATGGGAGACCAAGAAAGAGCAAGTGGATTGAGGAACCTTCCCCAAATAGGCCTCCTCCAGACGTTGCTAGACTCTAGTTCCCAACCAGCCACAGCCAGGATGATGGGAGGTGGAGTTCAGCAATGTCTGGAGGTCAGAGAAGACTGCCTTAAGGCTGTGGGCAAGGGCTTACGCTTTCCTCAGAGGGAGCTGTTTCCTCAGAGCATGCACAGATCACAAGATCACAGCAACCTCCACCACACCATGCTGGGGGCCCTCCTCCCAGCACCCCAACCCCTTTGTACCTTGCGCCTCTGCTCTTCCTCTTCCTGGATCTTCAGCTGGAGCTTGCGGACCATCACCTGCCTCTTCCACTCAGGGATGGGCCTTCCCTGCTCATCATGGGTGGGGATCAGAGCCTCAATGTCCACCTGGCCGGTTGCGGCTGGTGAGGCGAGCGATGGCGAGGAGCCGTTGACAATCAGTTCAGGGGAGGCTGCAGGTCTAGGCCCGGAGGCTGCTTCCGGGGCGGGCGGAGGGGTTGGTGTCCTTGTCGGGGATGGGGAAGATGTAGGAATCTCAGCCTGGGTGGGGAGCAGAGAAGCAGAGGGTTAAGGTTTCAAGAAGGGGACCCCCCCGGCATCACTGGAAAGGCTTCCGCTCCACCGCTTGGTGCTTTTGTTGGCCATCCCCAGGGCATTGTCTGAAGGCACACGATGCAACACCCTTTCTGAAGTGAAGCAGGCCTGGGTCTGGCCAGTGCCTGCAGAGGAGACCACCTGGGAGCCCCAAGTGTGCTGCTTTGCAGGAGCTGCTGGCACAGTGGGCTTGGCTTTGCTGCCACTTACCAGGGCAGTCCAGGGGTGGTGTGGCAGCAAGGTCGGAGCTGCATGGGCACCTGGCAATGCCAATCCAGAGCTCCCCTGCCAGCGCACCCATGCAGCTTTGATCTCATCCAGCTCTGTCCTGGTAAACAGCAGCCATGCCACTGTCAGGAGGGTGGTGGTGGGAGGGGAGCACCTCACCATACTGGCCGCTCCTGCAGCTTTAAGGTCCGTCATGGAAGAAAGGCATCATATCAATTTCACATGCTCAGTATTTTACATTTTGCCCCTGCAAATGAGATTTTGACCCACAACATTAAAGACCAGCTCTCAGCGCTCAAGGCTGCCCATTCACACTGCAAAACTGATGGGGTAAACATTACATGGCAACAACTGGCCATGTGATCGCTTAGCCCAGTGGTGGGGAACCGGGCTCTTCAGATCCTCTTGGGCTCCAACTTCCATCAGTCCCAGCCAGCATGGCCAAGCGTCAGGGCTGATGGGAGCTGCAGCCAGCACTGTCTCGAGAGCCAAATGTCACCCACCGCCAGCTTCACCAAATCTCCTGACAACGTGGACGGATGCTACAGACAACCTTCTCCCTGCACAGCTCAGCACCAACCAGTCACCAACCAGTCATTTGTATTTACTGACACAAATAAGTCTATGCAGCGGTGGCTGGTGCCCCATTGCAGTAAGGAGGCGGAAGGCAGAGAGCCCAACAGTAGGTGGTGCCAGAGCCAGTGACAGGCAGAGCCAACCCATTCCAGTTTTGCCCCCATCCTCCTCCTCCCTCTTGAGTTCTACAAAGAGCAACCCTGAGACTCAGAAGGAAGAAGCTGACAGGTGGTACCACCCCCCAGGGCTGCTTGTAAAGTGGCAGGGCAGGCAAGTGGGCTTGGAGGAATCAAGACTGAGGATAGTGGAGCATCTGCCCTAATAAACCAGCCTCCACCACCATCCCCAATTAGCGATGGGTTCCGTTTCTGCAATAATTGGATTTGACATTGAATTAATTATTATTTCTGATATTCTCTATCTTTGTGGAGAGAATTTTGAAATAGCAACTCTCCGTGCCTGGTTTCTGATTTCTTCTTCTTTTTTCTGATTTGTTTTTTAAAACTTTTGCTTTGCAATCATCAGTAGTGTGAGTGATACTTTTATCGATCTACTTTCTATGTGAGCTCTTCAAATGTGTATTCCCTTTCACTGATGTCAGTGAAGTGTTGATTGTAACTGACAGACAGAAAGCAGCACGGGGGGAGGATGAGGTGTTGATTTGAAGCAGCAGGGGGGAAGACACTGACTTGATTATCTGCCTTAATCTGCTTTGCAGTGCACTTGAAAAGGAATGTAAACAGGCAATCATTACAGAGTTGGGAATAAAGATCAATACCAGTAGAGGCTCATGAATAAATAGCTTTTATAATATCGATAATTCTCTGCAAAGAAAAAAAAATTGGAGGAGATTTGAAAAATGAAAAGTTATCACAGGAAAAAGGAATTGGATCGTTAATGACCACCAATGGGCTGCACTTAAAAACAGAACATAGAAAAGGAGAGGATTCCATACCTACCCCCAATACAATCTAAACAAATATTAAAACAATCAGAGCAGCAGAGGCATAAAAAACCAACAGGAACCCAAAACTCCCTTTGGGGGTGAACTGCAGCCACAGCTTAACAATGCTTGCATGCACCCTCAGTGTAACTGAACACAAGTTAAAGAATACACTCCAGGATCTGTGGGTCCAGGAACTTCAGTGTGACTTCGAAAATACCAGATTATGCCATTCAACACTGGGATCCCAAACTGGAGGAAGAGGGGCTTACGCCACATGAAGATGGGGCTTTATTCTCCAAGGGAACATTCCTTCCAATGGCCAGGTAAAGCCACCCCATTTGGCTTCTACTGATTATGTAAAATTAATCTCCAGCTTTGTTAAATAAAAACTGCCTCCTAGTTTCTCTTGATCCCTGTTTTTCACCTGCCAAGGAACCTGTATGTTTTGCCTAAGGATGGAGATAGACATTGGTAAAAAGTGGCTTTTATATTCGCAGTGATGGGGGAAACCAGCCACTGCTACATTTCTCCTCCCCAGCAGGCCTTGGCGGCCCCTGGACCCTAACAGAGCCCTGTCTGAATCTCTGCCTCTACTTCCATTCTGCCTTAGGACTCTCACAACATGCAGACACAGTGCTTTAACAGCAACCAATGGTTTTTTTTAACAACAACAACAACCCTCCCCCACTTTGCTTATCACCTAGCCTGATAAAGAGTTCTGGAGAATTCAAAAGCTTGCACACAATTTTGTGACATTTTGGTGAGCCTAATAAAGGGACTGCTCCCCTAATATGGATTGTGGAATCTACTTTTTTGTGTGAATTCAGAAACTGTTTGCAAGAGTGGAGCCACGTGGGGCTCATTTGGGCAGAGCACTCCCTGCAATTGGAGGGAAGAATCTCCCACCCTGTTTTCTGCATTAGCAGAAGCTTAGTGACCCGATTGATAAGCCCTTGTTCTGCTGCCTGCCCCCATGGCAGCTTCTTTGCTTCTTAAACTGAGCTCCAGAAGCCTCTCTCTCCCTCTCTCAATCAGCTTCTCCATTTCTAATTACAAAGAGCTAATCCTACCCAGAAAGCCTCTTTTGTGCTTCTGCCCACCCTCCCTCTCACCAGCACCTACACTGGTGCAGGTCTGGCCGCAGCCCGAGAAGACAGTGGTGAATCCCTTGCTCTGGGGTGTCGGCTTGAGGCTTTTCCCGGCCTTTATTTCTGCCAGCAGCTCCGCGTTGTCACCAGTTGGGGACATCATATTGAAAGACCTGGTGCCTGAAAGACAATAGGGATAGGCCCATCAGTCCGTTTCAGTTCTTCTCAGTTCTCCAACCTTAAGTGCAGCGCCCCTCATTTCTGCATCAGTTCACAACATTCCTGCATGCATGCCCTCCTAATACATATTCTTGGAATGCAATTCTGACTAATATACACTTTTTTTTGCAAGCAGTTCCCCCAAATATAATGCATTTTTACTGCACTTTCCCCAAATATATGCTTTTTTTACATGTATTTTTTTTGGGTGTGTGTGTGGAGAACTGCACTGCAAAATTTGGAGCAGCACCCATTTCAAAGGACTGATGCCTTTCGGTTTGTGTGTTGGGAAGCACCAACTGGGTAACTTTTCATCAAATTAATTTCTCCCCCATCCTTACTTTAACAGATGATAGTGAAGACTGAAGCTCATGTGCCCCACATAAAAAGCATTGCCTTCTCCCTTCCGAAAAGCTCTTGAGAAGTTCACACCAGCTTCTTAAGATCCAAGGAGCGACTTTGTTGGAATATGAGATAGAGTGCCGCTACCTCCCAGAGAAGCATTTCTCCAGGCTTCTGACAACAAAAGTGCACTTTTAAAGCCCACTTAAAACTGGAGGCATATGTCATTCTTCTGCCCATCCCCCCAGCATGCAATAGTAAGGCATGCACATTACTGATCTGGCCACACAACTGGTGCCTTGTTGGAAAGAGGCAAGCCCGGAACAGACTCGTGCAGTGATGCAAAGGGAAGGCAGGTAACTCCGCTGCATTCAATAGGCTCATTCAATCACTCCCCAAATGGAGAAACAACAGAATTATCTAATCCCCGACAAAGGTGATAAGAAGGCTATATGTCATGAGCAGTGACTCACACAGACGCATACCAGCAACCCTCATTTGCAGGTGGGCAGTTTTTAGCTCACAGAAGCCTTTAGATTTATTTCATGTGACACACTAATGTTCCCTACACCCAGTTTTGGAATTACTGTTTTAGCAGAAGATGACCGAACAGGAAGAGGGGGGGAAATGTGGAGCTCTCAACACACAAATAACAGAAAAAGAGTCTTTGGTCAGTCAGAGACCAGATTTTCTTGGAATCCCAAATTCATCCGGATTCCCCACCTTAGTCCAACACTTCATAGTAACATCCTTCTCCAGGATATTTCCAATTTTAGTTTAATTTCCTTGACTGTTTTTGAAGTGAGTCCATTTTTGAACTTAACAGATCTCCCAGACCAAACAGTCCACAGTGAAAGTTAACCTTTATTTATTTATTTATTTATTTATTTAATTAATTTGTTGCCTCATAGGGGTCTCGAGGCAATTTACGTCAAGGACTATTATATTAATAACATTGATTATATTTAATATTTATTTAGCATTTGTATATCTATAGAGATCTCTCCATTTCCACAGCATTCTGCGGTTTAGTTTAGTTTTTTAAAAAACCCTCATGAAACTTTATCAGCGTTTTAGTGCAAATTTTTTTGTATGCAGATTTGACTAATATACACGCTTTTGCAAGCAATTTCCCCTTATAATGCATTTTTAATCTCATTTCCTCTAATATATGCATTTTTGTCCATATTGTTTGTTTGGAGAACTGTACCACAAAATTAGAAGTGCAAATTGCTGTATTTCAGTTTGCATATTTGCTTCAAAAAGTGTGAATTAGGTAGCTTCTATTAAAATGCAAGCAAAATGGATTTCCCCCCCTCCATCCTTAATCCACGCATACAATTCCTCCAGCTGCCTGAAGATAAGGGGCAGGGGCTGCAGGGGGGGGATTTTTGCCAGAAAAATATCCCAATCAGATTTCTCTCTCTCCCCCCCCGCTATTAATAACTTTTTATACAACACCCAGAGATCTGTGAGCTGTTGTCACATCTAACTGCAACCTCAGCTCAGGGGAACTTCTTACATCATCCCATAAAAAAATCAAGAAAGAGGATCAATGGCTACGGCTGGCGGTTGAACAAATCTGCCCATCAAAGCTCTCTTAGCAATCAGTCAAGTCCTCCCTCGCTCCCTCCCACTTCTCCCCAGAACAGGTTGCCTCTGAGCTAACCATGACCCACAGCAAGGGGATGCATCCCCAGCAATGTTGCAGGAGGCCCTAGATTCTTCATATGTGCCACTGTGTCTCACCGGCTGGACCTCACCTCCCTCTCGTCACCCCCCCGCCCCGGATGCTTATGGAACTCTACTAGGTCAAGTTATCCAAAGGACACCCACCCCAAAAATGGAACCGAGAGAACCACCCATATTGTTGTTATATGACTTCACGTCAATTATGACTTATGGTGACCCTATTGATTTCTTTTTGGATATATTCATCGGGTTTTCACGGTAAGAGGTATTCAGAGGTGGTTGACCATTGCCTTCCTCTAAGCCTACGGCACCCGGTATTCCCAGGTGGTCTCTCATCCAAGTACTAACCAGGCCTGACCCTGCTTAGCTTCTGAGATCGGACGAGATTGGGCATGTTCAGAGTAGTATGGCCGTAGAGAACCACACATATACTCAGTGTATTTGCAGAAAAATGGAACATGGGGGATACGTTGTCCTTAAGAGTCCCAGCGACCCTGCAACATGCATAAAGTAATCGCATCTCAGTAGAGGCTGGAGACCATGAAAGGCAACATCAAGCTAATAGCTACATCCAGGTCAAAGCTGGTAGGAAGGAAAGGAGCACGCACCGCTGCAGATGGGCCTCTGATGGTCCTCACGGCATTTGCCCTCTTTCACTCTAGAACCACAACATGCCAACACCTCCACTGGAGAGAAAAGAGGAGCCCCCCCCCCCCCACTGTGGCACTGCAGTGAAGACGACTCACATGGAACACGCTCGGCACAAACCAGGCACCCAATTCAGCCTGGTCTTCCCGGCAGACCACATGCCCCTCCTTTTAAGTCCACAATGGCACCTTGCGGCTCTGTCTCACCTTTTACTGAAGCACCGCATCCAGCAAGCACCTCCCATCATTCCAGGGGAACCTGGAATACAGCTGATCTGGAACAATTAAAATCCCACTTTGGAAGAGATTTGTTCCATCTGGATCATCGTGGCCCTTTCTTCCTGCATGCCTCATAATCCACAGTATTTGATAGTTCTGCCTCTGGAGAGCACTACTAGTTGCTAGCTCAAGCCGTCTCATGACCTTGCACGCCTGACTCCACAGGGGGAGGGAGATTAAACAGCAAAAGTCGCGATGGTGCCTGAACCGCTTATGGAATTACTACCACTAGTCTATTGCAGGGAGCATACTTGCCCTGTCCGGCATGTTTCAGTGTGGCGCAGAAGGCATAGCCCCAATGCTCTTGCGCAGACGGCACTGTGGAACAGCCCTGGCTCTTTGTGCAACCATCGGTCCTCCTGGGCCATGCAGGTCGGCGCTCCTAGCAGGCCATGATGTTGCAAAGGGGCAGAAAAGCTCTCGAGTCCGCCTCCCTCTCAGCTGGGGGAATGAACAGAGGGGTCTTGGGAGCGTCTTTCCCCTTGGGGACCAAAGACAAAAGGCTGCTGACATTAATGGCCCACTTTGGGGAAATGACATGCTATTAAGCGCTGGCTGGAGACCCCAAATCCTCCTGGATTCAGGGCTAATAAGCACCATGTGTTGGATGTCTGCCAAATTGGAAGCGCTAATAAGCCACTGGAGCCCAAAGGCCAGTTGAACGTTCACGTGTCCGGCTAATGCTGAGCATTTGAGCACAGACCAAAGGAGCCCTGTGCTGTCTCAGGCAGGGGGCAGCAGGCCCCAAACGGTGGGGTCTGGGGATGAACTGGTGAGGGCAGCGGGCCTGGGTGGGGAGGGGGCGTAAAAAGTCTTCCTGGAGGAATGCCTGACACTCTGACCACAGCAAGCACCTGCCCTCTGCTCTCGTAGAAGGGCAGAACAGTGGTGGAACCCAGGCTGGCCTTTGGGGCTGCAGCTCAGGGGCCCAAGCCCGCCCTGACCAGGAAGAGAGCGGCAGAGGACGAGGGCAAGAGCAAACAGGCCCCGGGCCAGCAGCACCCGGGCCAGCATGGGCATGCCAGGAGCCCACTGGGGCAGAGTGCCACAGTCTCCTCTCTTGCTTCCTTCTTAGTGTTGAAAACATTTTATAGTCAGGGGGAAGCTGGCTGGGCTTGCACATAGTTATGGATGCTCATTTTACCCTGGATACATTTCGCCGAGCCTTGAAAACTTGGCTCTTTGGACAGGCCTTTGGGATCTCCGGGGTGGGCAATTTTTTCTGTGATTGTTTTATAATTGTTATTGATTGCCCTACATGGTTTTATACTGCTACATTAGTGTTGACTGCATTGTATTTTATTTTGTATTACATTGTATTTTACTGCATTTTAATGTGTACGTCGCCTAGAGTGGCTTCGGCCAGATAGGCGACACAAAAATTAAATTTATTATTATTATTATTATTATTATTATTATTATTATTATTATTATTATTATTATTATTATTATTATTATTATTACTTTAAAAGCATCTTGTCTTTTTCTACATTATTCCCAAGCAAATGTGTTTTGCTTCAGGGCAGTAGAAACAAGCCCCATTTCGTTCCTGTAATCCTAATGGTGCTATGGTGTCTGTGAGTTTTTAAAATATAAAAGTGCACATGCTCAGAGTGTTTCTTTTCTCTCTCTCTCTCAACCTTCCCCCCCCCTTTAATTTGACATACCAGGAATATAGAAGCTGTTGTAAAGCATGGAATGGTGGGTGGAGAAGAGGAATGTTAAATGTGTGGCTCACAATGGAAGTAATACATAAGGCTGTCTATAGTCCCCTCCCCATAAGACCATTAGGTCCGGGGTCTAAAATTACCTAGCTACATCAGTGATGCAGAGGCAGGCAGCATTCGATTCACTTGCCCGATCAAAGCAGGGTTGTTATTTTTTCTTAAAATGTAGGTTTTACAAGGGGCAAGCAAGTGCTAAAATCTTCATGCAGATTTTGGGAAATGAGGTAATGACTCAGAATTCAAGTTCCAATGAGCATCACAGAAGGAGAGTGCAAAAACCTGAGAATATGGGCAAATATCAGGCTATAAAGTCAATACAAACAAATCTGAATGGATAGGAATTGGTCTAGAGATGAACTAAGAAAAAAGGAATGCAGTTTCACAAATGGAAATACCATACTTAATTAAGCCAAGTAAATATCTCAGAATTAAGATCATACAAGATTTATCACAATTAACTAAAATCAACTTTGATAAGTTGCTCCAAGAAATTGAAACCGAAATAAGATCTTGGTCTCAACTGCCACTCTCATGGATGGGATGAGTAGTAGTTGCAAAAATGAACATACTACCAAAGCTATTATTTCTGTTTGTCAATCTACCATTTACAAGTACTAATAAACATGTTAAAATTATGGAGTAAAACTATATTGGACTTTGGGTGGAATAAAAAAATCCTCCACGTATAGCAGCTGAGGTTTTGTATAACCCAATTGAACAAGGAAGAATAGGATTGCTTAACATAGTAAATGATTATTATGCAGCAAAACTAGCCACGATGAAAGAATGAACAACATTGGACTGAAAAGGTAGAGAAAATCTCATTAATTCATACAACACTATCCATTTGGTATAAACATAAAAATAAGCTCTTGCCGGGACAACCACCGTCTACATCCCTATTTTATAATGAATTTATATCTCACACACAAGGTATGTTTGCTAATTTAACTTAATGGCATTTTTCAAATTTAAACACAGTGCATGACATCTTATTAGAAACAGGTATTATGTCTCATAATAAAGTTATGATTAGACTAAACAATCAACCACAATATTTCCAATATTTTCTGGTTCGGGAAGCTGTTATACGTCTCAAGAAAATATGGCCCTTTAAGGAAAAAAAGGAAATTTGAACATCTGATACTTATTGGCACAAAGAAAAGTCTGACAGAAAGATCTATAAATTAATCATAGAGATTGAAAAGAACTACGAGAACCTTCATGAAAAAAAGGAATAAAGATTTACAACAGGAGATGGAAATGGATAAATGGATATGGTAAAAATCCCCTAAAGGTTAATATCTACAGACCTAAGAGAAAACCAATTTAAACTTCAGTATCTATGGTATCTTTCTCCATATAGAATCTCCAAAATATATCAAACAGGTATTGACAAATGCTGGAGATATGATCATAATAAGGCTGACTGCCTACATACTGTATATTTTTTGGAAATGCTCAAAAATGCAGCAGTATATTAGGATAATGTGCAGAAACACATATATGAAATGACAGGATATAGACTGCCTCACGAGACATATGTCATTTTGTTAAATTATCTAAAAGAGATAGTCAGAGATACAGATCTAGAAATGATGGCAACCTTATTAACATTGGCAAAAATCAAAATTGCAAAACATTGGAAGCAATGTAGATCACTATTGGTACTTGATTGGTTTAACTGGGATACTATCAACATATCAGTTAAGAGAAAAAATGGACAACCAAACAAATATATACTGTAGAAAACTGGGCACTCTTTATTATGTTTTGGAATCAAAAGTATTCGGAGAATAAGTATCCATACAAATTATTTTCTTTGCTCTGATTTATTTAATATAGGTAATCCTTTTTAAAAATGTCTTAATTATTATTATTATTAGTTATTATTATTATCACTAAAGTTACCTCGTTTGCTTTTTTCTCGGTTTTTACCTGAATATGAAGAATAAGATGTGTCTCTGATCTGTTTTGTTTTGTATTTTTAATTTCCAATAAAGATTTTTTTTTAAAAAAAACAACAACCTGAGACTACAGTTAGAGTGGTGAGCATCTGACGATTCTGCCCAAGCATGGGGATTTTCTGCCACTATTGTGCGTTGTTTTGAGAGCACCTACCTAAGAATTTATGGGGCACAGGATTCAGCACCATGATAAGTTTGTTTTTAAAAAACCACACGTTCCTAGCTCTTTAGATAAGCTTGAAAGAACATGGGCAATTTGTGCTGAAATCTCAAGTGCCCGGAAAGTGGGTTACGGTGAGAGACTCAGAGACATAAATTGCTCCATTCCTACCCGATGGCATATGGTAGCAAAATGAGTGATGCGAAAACATCAAATATACACAAATGTGCTATGCTATGGCTCAATTCAGGGCATCACACGATGAGCACTTTAGCATGGCAGCTAATTCTGGAGTCTGGATTCAGTGCTGGTTAGGCATGGAGGTTTTTGCAGCGTACATATAATGCTGTTCTCATCACAATGCTACCTCGATTGTTCAGCTCATTTCAAAGTGTTGGTTTTGATCTATAAAGACTTATGCAGCCCAGGACCCCAATGTTTTACAGATCACCTCTCCCTGTAGGAACCTACCCAGACTCCGTGTTCATGATTTGAGGCCCTTCATTTGATGCGCCTCCGAGAGAGGTGTGGAGAGGGGCAACTAGGAATGGGGTTTGCTGTAATTTTTGACATAAACGCCTCTGGTTTAACCATCAAAGTTCAGACAAAGCTGCCAGAATGTCTGTGGTCCAGCCTCTGACAGGGAAGGGGAATTTGCTCAATTGGCTGGGACGATGACCTCACACAGGCTACAGAAATAGGAATAGTCTTGTGGGACAGGCTGAGGACTAGAGAGCAGTCCCAGGGGCAGGGAACTCAAAGTATCAGGGCAGATCCAGAGAGGATCAAACTAAGTAGTCAGCTCTTTGTAAAAACTTGTGTTGGTGGGGGGCCTTTGAATGCACACTCCAGATATGGTGCAATATGGTGCAAGTGCTTCTGGCCAAAAAAAATAAAGACAAAACATGTCTGAGAACTCTTCATTCATCATCCTTCCACATCATACCCATGTCTTTTGCTGATATTGTTATGTGGGGGTACTTAGTTCATCTACTTAATTCAAAGTTTTGTCTATCTTACTTTTCTACACAAATTATTCAAAGTGGCTGTTGGCATAAAATCATATACAAATGCTAAAAGAACCAAACAAAAGATTATAAGCCACAAAACAAACCATTTAAACCAAGGGTAGCCAGCTGAATGTCCTCCAGATGTAGGTGGACTCCAACTTCCATCAGCTCCAACCCACACGAGCAGTAGTCAGGGAAGATGATGGCAGTTAAGAGTCCCAAGAACGTCTGGAGAACATGGCGGCTACCCCTGATTAAATACACAAGCACAATCTGCTGGAAATTAACACAGACTCAGCACACTGTTCCTAAAATGTCTCACCTCCAAAAGCTTGCTGGAAAAGATCTGTTTCCACAGCCTGCTGAAAGGTGAGTCAA
This sequence comes from Rhineura floridana, assembly GCF_030035675.1. Classification (NCBI taxonomy): domain Eukaryota; kingdom Metazoa; phylum Chordata; class Lepidosauria; order Squamata; family Rhineuridae; genus Rhineura; species Rhineura floridana. Next base: position 13,689,444 of record NC_084497.1, read on the forward strand.
GAAGGAGCCACCTTGGGAGGGCATCCCATAACTGTGGTGCTACAACAGAGGAAGCCTCATCAAGGAATTGTAGATCTAACAAGGGCTGCTGCCCATGCTACAGAGATGGAACTGCTTTCTTCAGAGGCAGTCTATCTCTGAACTGCAGGTGCTTGAGAGTGACAGCAGTGGAGAGCTATAGCCTTCCTTTCTTCCACTTGGCCTCTGGGGGAAGGGTTGTAGCTCAGTGGGAGAGCACCGGCTGTGCACGCAGCAACCCCCAGGCTCAGTCCCCAATGGCATCTCCAGGTAGGACTGGAAATATCCCCTGCCTGAAACCCTGGAGAGCTGCTGCCAGTCAGTGTTGACAATACTGAGCTAGATGGGCCGATGCTCTGACATGGTATAAGGCAGCTTTCTGTGTTCCCATGAGAACAGGGAAATCTGCAGACTCTCTGCATCCTGTGTGCGTGAAGAGGAGAAACAGGAAAACGATTTGCCTTGCTGCCTATTGGTGATGTCAGGTGTGGTGCAGGTAAAGATGCATCTGCAAAGGAGCCAATTGAGGTGTGCTTCTGGTTGCTGTTTGGCTGCCCTGACGTTTAGCGAGAGGACCGTATAGAAATACCTCTGTGAAAAAATAAACCCCATCAGCCGCAGGCAGCATGACTAGCGGTCAGAGATGACAGAGTCCAGCTACATCTGGAAGGTCATGCATTCCCAACCCTCCTATAAAGCCTTAAATAGTATTTGTGGAGTCCCATGATCTAAGCCAACCTTTGCAATGTCTGGAGTGGCTACTGACTCCAGCTACAACAGCTGCAACTGCTGAAGGGGCCAGAGACAGTCTTGCCTGCATTGAGTCTTGCAAGATATGCTGCTCAGCATGATTATTGGGGTGGGATGTTTTCAGGAGTTCTTGTTGGGGTCAAGATTTATTAATTTTAGCTAAGCATTTTTGCTTTTCTTGTGACTATGATTTTCTATTTTTATTGTTAAGACATTACAATGAAGTGTGCGGGGATTGCTGAATTTTATTGCACTGAGACCTTTTCATTAGTTCATCGTTTATGACTCTTGTTTGACAATTTATATTTTGTTTTTATTTTATTTTGTAACTGTTAGAATGCATTGTGTCATTTTTTGATGCTGTAATCTGCCTTGGGAGTGGCTTTGCTATGGAAAGGAGGCATACAAATAGATGATGATAACGTTGTGCCTCTGCATGAGCCAGGAAGCAAATTTTCTGAATTTCCTAGAGGCATTTGGTGGGCTGTTGTGGGGAACACAGAATGCTGGACTGGATGGAGCTTAATCTGATCTAGCAACATATTCTTTTAAAAACAAGCTTCTATGCACTTGAAACTATCCTGAGTGTGTAAACCGAGGCTTCAGTGCCTTGTTGCTTTCACATCCCACAATCTAGCTGCATTACCCAGACTCAACTCACACTAAATAATGTAGGCTGAGCATGGGGGTGTGGTGACAGGTACTCACCAAACACAAATGCCTGAGGATTAAACCACCATCAATATTTAAGGAGCTGAAACCTTTGCGAAGGGAGGGAATTGCGAGTGTATTTAAGAGGAGGAGGTGCGTGTGACAGGAGGAGCTGCAGTTTGAAGAAGGAACAATCAACGGTCCCACAACTGCTGTGACGGCTAAGGGCCTTTCTGCACTATAAAATACAGATCAGTTTTAGAGCAGCTTAGCTGTCATGGCTTCCCCCCCTGTAGTTTGGCGAGGGTGCTGATGATCCTGAACAGTAGCCACTTCCAGCCCCTCTGAGAAGAATTGTAGCTCCTTCCATTTAAGTTTGCAGCGTGGATGTGCTCTCAGCAGGAAGGATGCCCTGGGACTTGCATGGGGACCAAGAGGGAAGAGGGTGCCTCTGAGCAAGTTCAGAGTGTCACGCACACTACTAAGTCCACAAAAATCACTAAACCAAACACTCACAGGTTCTTCCTTTCCTCAGCATACCTATCCAGAGCTTGGAAAAGTTACTTTTTTGAACTACAACTCCCATCAGCCCAATCCAGTGGCCATGCTGGCTGGGGCTGATGGGAGTTGTAGTTCAAAAAAAGTAACTTTTCCAAGCTCTGTACCTATCCCAGGGACAGCCTGAATCACTCTCTTTCAGTTTAGGAAAATTTCCCTGCCTGTCTGTTTCCCTTCCAGCACCATTCTCTCAACCTTACAGTGCTGTTGTGAGAATTACTATGATAATATATATCTGATATAAATGCTCAAAATTATGATAATGACTATTTCTTTACCATCTGGAAAGCTTTCTTTTACCATCAGAATTTATACATGTGTACATGCTAATGTGTTATTCCCCAAATATTAACTGTTTCTAGGATGGTTGTGAGGTCCACCTTCAAAGAAGGCAGGGAGCCTTTAGCCTGCCAAAAATATATGTATGGCCAAAGCTGTGGGCAAGCCACAATTCTGCAGGAGCACAGAAAAAACAAGCATTCAGCTTCATAAGAATACCCTTTTCATTTAACACCTCTCTGCCAAGTTTCTAGACCTTATAGTTGTGGAGATGTGCCTGACAGTGTGTGGGGAATTCCTGGAATCTCGGAAGCCAGAGGGTCGAATCTCTCAACCAATCCCCATGATGAGCAAAACATGAACATATTATGTAAACTGAAAAAAAATCATATGCACACTTGTAGTCTTAAATATAAATATATAAATAGGTACTGTCTGAAGAGTCTGGTGAAATAGCTGGACTTACTCTTAATTGCTTCCCAGTGGAGAAATCCTTCATAGGAGCAGAGTTTGGATAAAATATAAGCAGAGATAATTTCTTCCCTCCTCCCTTTCCCACAAAAAAGCTGCCCGCAGCCCCCCAAAGGAGATTCATTGCTAATTTGTGCCTCAATGCCCCCTGCTTCCAGCAGATGCCAGAACTTGTTGCAATTTCAGACAAGAACATGAAACATTCAGCTGACATTTTTAAAGCAGCGATCTGGTTCCATTTGACAGCTCCAGTGCAGAATCTGATGGACTTTGAGATTGCAAGCAGAGACGTGGACAGAGAAGTTGTCAGACACGCACCAGTGTGTGACTGACAGTCACCTTCGTGAAGCAAAGCCAACGGGGCCCTCAGCACAGCTGTTTCTGGGTCTGGGAGTTTCCCAGGGTGTAGCCTGGGGAGGGGATGTGGCCTACGGAGAGCCACAACAGCTGGAGAGAGAGGCCCTGAGGGCCACATGCAGTCATAGAATCACAGAATAGATTATTCATCATCATCATCATCATCATCATCACAATAATGTATAACCCTCCCTTCCTCCCAGTAGGAGCCCAGGACAGCAAACAAAAACACTAAAACACTCTAAATTATCTTACATTAAAACAAGACATCTTTAAATGCAGTGTCAACACAGACAGGGACACGGTCTCTACTTAAAAGGCTTTTGGAAGAGGAAAGTCTTCAGTAGGCACCGAAAAGATAAGAGAGATGGCGCCTGTCTAACATTTAAGGGGAGGGAATTCCAAAGGGGAGGTGCCACCACACTAAAGGTCCATTTCCTATGTTGTGCGGAACAGACCTCCTGATAAGATGGTATCTGCAGGAGGCCCTCACCGGCAGAACGCAGTGATCAATATAAAGGGGTAAGATGATCCTTCAGCTATCCTGGTCCCAAGCTGTAAAAGGCTTTGTACACCAAAACCAGAACTCTGAACATGGCCCGGTAGCTAAGGGCAGCCAGTACAATTATTTCAGCAGCAGTGTAACACAGTGGTGACAACCTGCCCCAGTGAGTAGTCTCAGTAATCCAGCCTGGAGGTTACCAGTGCATGGACAACAGAGGCCAGGCTATCCCGGTCCAGAAGCAGCTGAAGCTGGTAAAAGTAGAGTTGGAAGGGGCCTATAAGGCCATCGAGTCCAACCATCTGCTCAGTGCAGAAATCCAAATTAAAGCATTGCCGACAGGTTGCTGTCCAGCTGCCTCTTGGATGCCCCAAGGTTGGAGAGACCACCTCCTCCCTAGGTCAGTTAGGAAATTTTTCCTGATGTCCAGTAGAAATCCGGCTTCCTGCAACTTGAGCCCATTATTCCATGTCGTGCACTCTGGGACGATCGAGAAGAGATCCCGGCCCTCTTCTGTGTGGCAACCTTTAAAGGATTTGAAGAGTGCTATCCTATCTCCCCTCAGTCTTCTCTTCCCAAGGCTAAACATGCCCAGTTCTTTCAGTCTCTCCTCATAGGGCTTTCTTTCCAGTCCCTGGGCCCGAGTGTCCTACACAAATGGGGGCCAATGGACCCGTTGCGTGTCCTGTGAGCATGCTCAGTCCTCATTGGGAATCTAAAAGATCTCCCCCTCCTTTAAGAGATTTTTCCTCTGACTTTTTTTTTGTACTTCTGCAAACCTTAAGGTTTCGTTAAGCCTGCAAGTATCTCCCGCTTGTGTGAGGCTGGTGCTGTTTTGGGTATAGAAAGACCCACAATTGGAGAATTAGTTTGCTCTGAGTATACCCAAGCAGGACCTGAAATGAAATGCTGCCATGTGGAGCAGTCCTGTACAGGGGGTTCCAACCACCAAGTCATGCCCTATTCCAGGACACTCCATCCCATCATCCCCAGCCTCAGCTTTCTGTCTCTGCCCTCAACAACCAGCACTCAGCATTCAGTGGCCACCAAGAATGTTTAGTCCTCACTGAGCTGTTTTTGCCTCCCCCCCCCCAGGGGCTTCTTCCGTTAAGCTTTTTTTTTTTTTAACTTCTGCTAACTTTGGGGTTCTCCTGAGCAAGGGGATGCCTCTCTGTTTTGCATTGATGGGGCCATTTTGAATACGTAAGTGTCAGAACTAGGGGTGGGTGAGAATTTTGATTCCGTTCACATTTCAAGTCGGGTCTGTCAAAATCCACACGTTCTGAATCAATATGAGGACCCAAACTCAACCGTCCTTCGAAATTCACACTTATTCAAATTTTGAGCTGCAGTTCGTCAACCAAACTGTGTATATTAAGGGAAATTGTGCGTTAAAATGAATATATGAGTGAAAAGAACATGCAAAAATACATCATATGATGAGAAATGGCTTGTCATTGATATAACAGTCAAAACTGCCTACAAAAACTGTGTATATTAGGAGAAATTTGCACTAAAATGCCGGATAATTTTCATGAAGATTTTTTTTAAAAAAAATAGCAAATTGCTGCAGAAGTGTGGAGAACTAAGATTGGAAAAATGAGACATGGGGGCAGGGACAGAAACTGGCAGCTCTTTCCATCCCTAGCCAGAACCTGGAGCATGAGCTTGCATCAGTATAGGGCAAGGCACATCTGCGGCCTTCCCTGTGTTGCTGGACACCCCCTCCATCAGCCCCCGCCTGCACGGCCAATGGCCAAAGGAGATAGGACCTGCAGTCCAGCGACATCCGGAGGGCCACAGGCTCCCCCCACCCTTGGTACCTAGGACGATGAGTCTGCTAAAGCTGCCCCACCCACCCGCAAGCCAGAGATCCCAGAGTTCCCCCTCAGGAGAGGAACTGTCTCTCAAACACATTTTAAATGCATTATGGAGATTCATCCTCATGACAGAAGAAGCATCACCTGACTTACTTCCAGTGGAGGAAGATGATCGCCGCTGGCTGGAGGAGGAAGGGTGATTCTCTGTTGGCGGTGGAGGGGGTGGCGGTGGGGGGCAGATGCCCTCGGGGAGGGGTGGGGGTGGAGGAGGTGGAGGCACTCCTGCGTGAGGGTTGTGCTCAGCTGCGCTTCCGTTTTGCACGTCGTCGTCACTGGACAGAAGGGAAGCCTTTGGAGATGGTAGCAAAAGGATGGAGGGGAAAGGAGGGAGAGAGAGAAATCAGCCCCATCACCAAGAAGCGCTGTGAGTGATTCAAACCCCCCTCAGAGGAAGACCCTTCTGGGGAAGTTTCAAAATGTGGATTTCAACAGCGGTGGTGGGTGGGACAGGACATGCTTACAGACAGGGAGTGTAGTTGTCCAGGGTCTCAGGGGGTCTTAGATGCCTTACTTTTTTGGCAGCAGGGTCCCAATCTCTCCAACATCTTATAAGCCAATCAGCACAAAGAGAAGTGTGTTAACCACTGAGAAGAGTCTTCTAACATGCTTCCTTGTCCTTTCCTGCTGATTGGAGCCAATCAGAGTGAAAGGAGGTGGGTCAGCCACTGAGGACACTCTCCTCTTTCATGCTTTTTGGCATCCTAGGGATGTCTGCTGTTGTGGGAGAAGGCACTAACAAGGATATTGTTCTCAACCCCTCCAACAGGGGTGAGGGGGCATGGGTGTGGCTCACATGAAGGGACCCTGCACTTCTGCTTGGGCCGTTACACTACTGCTTACGGGGGCCCCTCTGTTCGTAGGTGTAAGGCAGACGGGATGCCATAGAGACTGTGGGATGTGCGACTCAAGTCTCACCTCAATCACAAGGTAGCCCTGGGGGGCAGCAGGCAGATATAACAGAGGAAGCTGCCTTATACCGAGTCAGACCCAACTCAGTCCTGTCTACACTAAGGGGAGAAACTAGACACGCACTCCCTGTTCTGCTGGTTTCAGACCATCTCCACCTCTTTCCCCTGAAGACGGGGGCACATGACGCTAGTCAAACCCTGCACCCTTTTAATGTAAACCCTGGTAGATGCAGCTCCAGTGCGTTTTTTTTTTAAGTTCAGCATCGAACAGATTTTGCAACTGATGGGCAGATCAACCCATTGCCTCTCCAGGTGTGGCCAATGGAAACGCTTTGCTGTAGGCAGCTAATGTGCCTCCAGCCTAACCGGCAGCAATGGATCTCCAGGGCTTCAGGCAGGGATCTCTCCCAGCCCTACCTGGAGATGCCGGGGTTGGACCTGGGACCTTCCGCATGCAAAGAGGATGGGCTACCACGGAACCACAGCCCTTCTCCTTTTAAGAGCACTGGCAGTGGCACGAACATGTGGTTGCTTCCTGGCAAAAAGAGGCATATTCCTCCAGAGGTGGACAGTGAGGTGGAAAGCAGTAAACGGCCACCACGATCACAAGGGGGGCAGCTGAAGCCAGGGGCAGCTGCTGTGGAATTCTGCAGGACTGCAGCTGGTGCATGGGTCTGCTCTGCACAGACACTTCTTGTTTTCTGGCTCACTTCACCAGCTGCCACTCCATAAAAGGGGAGGGATGATTCTGTATGTTTCCAGTCTGTTGGGGGACAGGACCCAGAACTTATTGGTTAGCTTGCAAAACAATGCCTTCCTCTCCAAGCAATCCCTGGAGCAGTTTTGCAACCATATTAAAAAATATTTCTGAATCTGCAGGAGCGGGGAGGGACGCAAAGTAATTGTGCATGCATTTAAATGCATCCACGTCTTTTGTTTTGTTTTACTGGGTGAATGACTGGACTGAAGAAACGGGAGGTGCCAGACAGTGGATTCAGCATCTGAGTCACGGTTTGTACCTGCTGTGATCACTGTTAAGAATGTCATGTCTGCGTTCAGCCTGGGGTAACCCACGTTCTCAGACTCTTGCTGGAAGGTGTTTGCTCTGGGAAGGGCCTTCACAGGGACCAGGAGGTGGCCATGCTACAACCAGCCATTGGCCACTCTTCAGATTGGCTGGGGAGGAGCAGCAGGCAGCCAGAAGGAGACACTGCTCCCTAGTCACTCACCTCCTCACTGTGCGCCATCTTGCGGTTGTTCCCAGTTTCCTCTCTGCCGCTACCGCTGCCTAGGTGTTTGTAATAATCCCCGGTGCTGGGCTGCTTGTTGAAATTTCTTGATCTCCTGCTAGAGTCGACACGCCGCAGTTCTGAGCTGCTTTCGAGTGAGGTGAGCTGGAAAGGCAAGATGTTGGACCTGTTGTATTACAGCAAACAGCAAGAGAACAGACCCCACGGATCTCCAAGCTGTGCAGAGGCACCTGCACCACTCAGAGCATGGAGTCTGGCCTGAATAGGTTTGGTAAGGCTATTAGACCAATTTTAGAGATAAGCATACTGAACTCTAAATTAGGCGATGCTTTCTGTTCCCAAGATCCTTTGTGGGAAACCACGAGAGCTGGACTTCATCCAGACTTGTGGAACAAAACTTTACCTCCTGAGCACTTTTCATTGTGCAATTTAGACATAAGTAGACCTACCAGCTAGCATTTCTAGCGCATTGCCACAAATTGCCTCCAAATTTCAGCCGCTTCCAACTTACTGTTTTCCTTCTGGAAGCAAAAACCGCCTGGGGCATAAATTCCCCGTTTTAAAGCCGATTTTGCACTTTTGCGGCATTTTGCTTCATTTTGGCGCGACGCAACCCATTATAGTCAATGGGTTCCACTTTACGGTGGGGGCCTGGTCCCTAACCCGCTGTATAAGTGGGGCCCTACTGTAACAACAACTACTCTAAAGCATCATTCTCTAACCTGGTGCCCTCCAAATGCTTTAGACTATACAACTCCCATCAACTCCACCTCTATACCTCCACCTCTTGATCTGAGATTTGTTACTGTCCTAATTACCTAGAGAGGTAGTGGGCTGTCCGACACTGGAGGCCTTCAAGAGGCAGCTGGACAGCCATCTGTCGGGAATGCTTTGATTTGGATTCCTGCCTTGAGCAGGGGGTTGGACTCGATGGCCTTGTAGGCCCAACTCTACTATTCTATGATTCTATGATTTTACTTTCTTTCTGGTGTGGCCTCTGTGCTGCTAGCAGCTGTATACCAAGCAGAAATACAGCAGCTAAACTTTCTCCCAGAGCAGAGACGCACAGATAGGAAACATCTCACTTGCTGGATTTCTCTTTCCCACACAATTCCATTTCATACGTAACAGCAACACAATAAATTAACAGAGGACCTAAAATGCAATAAATACAATCAACTATATTAAGCTGCAGAGGGAATTCTTATATCAATCTGATTCTGAGCTGACAATTAGTAACCCACAAATGGTTGATTATCTCTGATGTTCAGACATGTCTCCTGAAGATGCAAGTTTAATTTAATTTAATGACATTTATATCTCACCACGTTCTGTGGGCCGTTTAGACAAACAATAACATACAAAACACAATTCACAATAAGATCCCTGAAAACGGAAAGTAAATATATCCCAAAGCAAAAAGCAGCACAAAATGTAGCCATTGAAACAGGCAGGCTTCCCAGAAGTTGGCCACTACGAGGACGGAAGGCTAGGCCACCCTGGGATCCTACTGGGAGAAAGGGTGGGATATAAGTCAATCAATCAATCAATCAAACAGACAGACAGACAGATTTATTTATTTATTTATTTAATTACATTTCTAGACCGCCCTATAGCAGAAAGCTCTCAGGGCGGTGTACAACAAATAAAATCACAATTAAAATATGAGCAAGTGTGGAAAAAAAAAAATATATAGTACAATTATAAAACATTAATAAAATTGCCATTGAGATTTAAATTAAGATCATATTAAGTTTAAAATGTTAAATTAAAATATTTAAAAATTTACAAAATTTAAAAAGCCTGGGCGAAAAGGTAAGTTTTTACGAGCTGCCATGCTCTTCTCACCTTCTTAGTTATAGAACACAGCAAGGGGGATCTTCATGCAAAAGTGCCCAATGGATTGCAATTGAAAGGCTGCATTCTTAGCTCTCATCCAGACTGGTTGCCAATATTCATCTATTTTTTGCAAATGTATGCCCTGCTGCTGTCAGCCATCAATTTTCCTAACCCTTTATAGCGGGATGGGGAGGCAGCTAGGGCTGATGGAAGCTGGAAGTCCAACCACATCTGGAAGGCTGCAGATGTTTCCCATCCCTGCTTTAAATGACCAGAAGAGCTGCCCTGAAGGTCTCATTAGACCAGCATGCTTTTTTCCAAAGGGGCCAGCCAGATGCCCCAGGCAGCATAGCACAAACACAACAGCCCTCTCCTCTCCTTTGCCCTTCCCCACAACTGCTATTTAGAGGTAGGCTGCCCCTGCACATGGAGGTTACTTGCACGGCTCTCTTTTTTCTACCAGTTCTGTATTCTGTGGCAAGGCTGCAAAGAGAACAAGCAGCCCTCCTCCTCCTCTTCTGGACTCCAGGCCAAGTTCCACTCTCTCTTCACTATCATGGAGCAGAGCTACAACTTCTCCATTAACTTTGGAATTTGCTCCCTCAACACGACACAGAGCAAACACAACCCTTCTCTCTCTCTCTCCCCTGCTGCTGCACTCTGACAGTCTAAACATCTGTCTATCTCAATTCTGCTTCTTTTATCACAGGGTTAGGGCAGCAGGCAAGGTCTCTCCCCCCCTGCCCCTCCCCCCCTTATCTTGGCCACCACCCTGTGACAGAGCTTAGCCTGCTCCTGCACTGCTGACAGTTGTGCAGAAGAGAGAATTTCAGCAGATGCAGCTTGCAGTTTACTTGACAAACTGAAAGAGGGGGTTGATGCATGGCTGCCATGCAAGTGGCTGATTTTCCCCTCTTCTACACAACTATTCAAGTTGCAGGAAGCCAGATTTCGACTGAACATCAGAAAAAACTTCCTGTTAGAGCCATACGACAATGGAACCAATTACCTAGAGAGGTAGTGGGCTCTCCGACACTGGAGGAATCCAAGAGGCAGCTGGACAGCCACTCGTCGGGGATGCTTTGAGTTAGATTCCTGCATTGAGCAGGGGGTTGGACTGGATGGCCTTATAGGCCCCTTCCAACTCTACGATTCTATGATTCGATTCTATGATTCTATTCAAGGTGCAGGAACCCTCCCTGCTTTTGCACCTGGCCACCCTGCTCAAGACTGAATGGAGGGGGGTCAGCGCCCATTTCTCTCCATTTCAAGGTGGCCAATCCCCTGCCCACAGCACAGCACTGCCTCTCCTGTTCTAAACCTTTCTGAACACCCCAAACCCTGAGGATGCTTCACGGAAACAGCTCTCTAAGCCCTTTTCTTAAAGGGGCAGTAATCACTCTCTCACTAGCTGTGGTCTGTTAATATTTAACAAGGGTCCGAAGACGCAACAAAGCTTGCTTGTGCTCTTCGGCTTGAGGGCTCCCATTAGCGTAAGGACAGTAAATATATGCCAGAGCAAATGACCCTTCCCGTGAAAAAGGCAACCTTGTTTCTCCATTGCTGACAGAGTGAAGAGCTGGGGAGATGAGTGGGAGGGAAGGGGTTGAGAGGTCCAGAGAGCCATCTGCAGGAGTATTGCTCAAGTCAACTAGGGACACCCTTATTTCTCCCCTCAAATCTTGAAGCTGGCTCTCTGTCCTCTCCGGCATTCAAACTTTGAAGTTGTCCGTGGCCTTGTGCCCCACCTCCTCTTCCTCTCCTGTCTCCGCTTTCTGTGCCCTGGACCTCTTCCAAGTCTGCTGGTACCTAATGCAGCCGCCTTGCTCAGCAGGTCTGAGTCTCGCAGTGCCTGCATTGGAGACCACCTGTGGAACCCAAGTTAATACGCTGTGAATTCTGTCACGGAAGAAAGGTGGGATGTTAACTCCTATTCCAAGTAGGCCCATCGAAATTAATGGACCTAACGAATAATAATTAATTACATTTATATCCCGCCCTTCATCAAGAGACCCCAGGGTGGTTTCCAACACAGAACCCAACAAACAATATATGTCAACATAATCTCTATGTCATAAAATATTATTATTATTATTATTAGAAATACATAATAAAATACAAAGTCTCACAACATAAGTTATTACCAACAATTATCTCACAGAAATAAATTAATCATGCCCATTAACTTTAATGGAACTACTCTGAGTAGGACTAATACTGGTTGAAAACAACCCAAAGATAATAAACTGAATCCAGGAGTGGCCCAAGACTTTTGGCTGCCTGCGGTGGAGCAACCATTTGGCAATACATTTACACACACGGAGTCATGGCGTGCAGTGCCCCTGAGTGGGCAGAGGACGGGCTTGAAAGGCCTGCTTTCTTTCAGTAGGCAGATAAAATATAATCTCTCTACACTACTATGCCCTTGCCTCCTCTTCTCACATGAGCAAAGATACGAGGCAGGATCAGAGCTGAATATTTGCTCAAAGGCACAGAATATCCTGTGGGTTTTTTTGCATGCTTTATCTCTCTCCTCCCCCCCCCCATTTTCCTGCATTTTAGCAATGAGGAATTACTTATGTAGCCTGATCTATTCACGTTGGGAAGGCCCAGGAAGTATGGCCAGCAGGGGAGGAGCTCACACCCCTCAACATCTGCTGTGAAGCAGCTGCCCCACTTTTCCTAATAGTGGGGCCGGCCCTGATAGAATCCACCACTCTTGGTTACCCCCCAGACTTCCTATTGCCATAAATGGCTCCTCTCCATCTTCTCTTAATCCTCCCTTACTTTCTCACATTTATATCCCACCTTTTTTCTGCCATGGAAAAAAGCATATATGTGATTCCCTGGTGAATGTTATGCCTGGAACTCCATCCCCCAAAATCTACATGATGCCATCTCTCTCTCTCTCAAACCCTCTCCTGAGGAGCTGGCTATATCAACAGCAATCAGTCGTGATATTTATACTGACCCTCCACATTCAAAGGCAGTCTACCACTGAATGCTAGTTGCTAAAGGGTCATTCCCTTCACGGTAGTTGGTCACTGTAGGAAGCAGGGATGCTATAGTAGGTGAGCTTTTGCTCTGATCCACCAAGAATCTCTGCAGGTTTTTATACTATATTTTTCTTCATTAAAACACTTCCAGCCTGCTGCTGGGTGGAGAAGCCCTTGCGGAAAGGCTAACAATATAAAAGAAAAAATAAGGCAATAAAACTCAAACAGACCAAAATACAACTGTGTATAGCACAGTGGGGAGGAGAGCCTGGCTGGGAGTCCAGAATCTGTGAGTTCAAATCCCCGCTCGTGTGTCCTGGGTGTCAAGGGCCAGCTAAAGATCACCCCCACAGGGAGTGGCTCAGGGGTTACGTGCCCTGCCACCTGTGCAGCCATGGGCAAGCGGCGGAGTCCCAAGGAGCCCAGTTGCCCCCCAGCTGGCAGTTGCGGACAAGGAAGGGGCTGGCTTGTGCAGCGGTGGCAAGCTGAGCAGGCCCTAGCCAGCTGGGGAGGACTAGCCTCAGAGGGAGGCAATGGTAAACCACCTCTGAATACCACTTACCATGAAAACCCTATTCATAGAGTTGCCATAAGTCGGGATCGACTCGAAGGCAGTCCATTTCCATTTCAGACCAAAATACAAACAGACCCCAAGATAATCACAACATCACCAGCAGCTGAGGAGCCAACGAGTCACAACGCCACCCAGAATTAAGCACAAAAGAGCTGCAGCCAGTCTTTGCTGCCCACCAGAAAATGGACAGTGCGAGGTCCAAATGGGCCTCCTAAGAGAGGGCATTCTGCGAAGGCTCTCTCTCTCAAAGGTCACCTACGAGCAGCCATCCATCAGGCTGCAAAGCAGAGGGAGAGAGGAGACACAGGGCTCCTCCATCGGCTCTTGGATCCCAGCAAACCCTCCGCATTTGGCGCCTGTGCTCATGCTTTCCCCTCCTGGGACTGTTTTTGCTCTCTAACCTCCTCACCCCTTCTGAGCTTTCTTCCCCTAAAGTTTTTTTGTATTTCTGCATTTTGCTTTCCATTTTTTAAACATTGTAGTGAGACCTGGAGACCTTCAGGTATCAAGCAAATAATAATAATTATTATTATAATAATAAAAATAATAAAAATACCCTGAACAAGCTAATACCCCCCTTGTTCACTGATGGTTCCATTTTGACCACTTAAGGATTAGCACCCAGTGAGTGGTTAGCTATTAGTGTATACAATTTCATAGGTGATACAACACAATTCTGTGTCATACTTGATAAATTATAGCTTTTGTATTTGACACCTTCCTGAGAACACTGGAGAAAACAATTCTAAAACACACCAATTTCAAGCTTCTAGGAAAAATGTCACATCGCAAAATGTAAACTATACTTTCAAGAACTTGAGTGGCAAAGTTCTGCCCATAGGTTTTACTATGTTCCTATAGAAGCAAGTTTGTGCCAAAATGCTCTTAACCAAGCAATAAAAAAAAGGGGAACGGCCCTAAACATTCACAGGTTCTGAAAGGAAGGCTCCCCTTTTCAGGGCACTCATTTTATCCAGAAAGTTTCAGGAGAGGGAAACGACCACTGACACAGGACATTTACCCCAAAGGAAAGTGAACTAGCTTCTGAAATGGTCCTTTGTACCTCAGCCATCCATGTTGCTGCATTATTCTACTCTGACTGCGCCTGACCCGGAGATGCCAAGGGTTGAACCTGGGACCATTTGCATGCAAAGCAGATGTTCAACCGCTGACCTACAGCCTTCCAGTATTTAGATGCACATTATGCATGGGCAGCCAGACGGGGGGAGGGAAGTGTGTATTTGGATGCACAACCAGTTTCCCAGAGGTCTCTTGTAGTGGTGGAGGTTGCGCTCAGATGCCAATTATCCCCACAATCCTTTAAACTGCACAAAGTTCTTATTTCTACCAGAATGTTCAAATGCCATATACCTTTTTCATATTTGTACCAGAATCTGGCATGAGACATTGGCAGCTTCAGTCTACCAGGCGGCCTATTTATATTTACAAGCACAGAAAGTGATATTCCTGGCTTGGCTATATTTGTTATTGGAGAGAGAGAAAACGCTCTCTGTCTCAGCCACTGGAAGAAGCTGGACAAGAAAGCAGAAGTGCCCCTCAGAGCTGCAACAAATGGGGAAGTTGCAAAATTGGTCTCCTTTTGATCAGGGCACGAGTTGCTCCTTTAGCTTCATGGCCAAGTGGGGCACTTGAACCCAGATCTCCTCAGCTGTATCCACTACCCCACCCTGGTTGAGGGCTGACACTTTCATGCTGCTCTCTGTATTGCCAACCTTCACTGGCAGAATGTGGGCACACAACACTCTGTCCCTACTGGGTTGGGGCACTTAAAAAAAAGGAAACATTTTCCTAATTTTCTTAAGAGCTTCTCCCCTTTCGTGATTGGTAGGGGACCCTCTACCTCTCCCCCTTCTTCCATTTCAGCAGTCAGCATGCCCGTCAGATATAGCTACTTTACTAATAATAAAGAGGATTGATACTTCATATTTATGCAGCCCTTGTTGTTGTTGTTGTTATGGTTATTATTGATGATGATGATGATGATGATAATAATAATAATAATAATAGCATTTACATCCCATCTTTTCTCCAAGGAGCTCAAGGTGGCATACAAACATGGTTTTCTCTCTCCTCATTTAATCTGCACAATGTTTTTAATTATATGCGTGCTTTTATCTGGAAGCCACCGTGAGTTCCAGTTTTGGAAAAAGGGCGGGGTAAAAATAATGATAGTAAATAAATAAATAAAATAAACCCTGTGAGGTCGGTTACGCTGAGAGGCAGTGACTGGCTCAAGGTCACCAGTGAGCTTCATGGCTGCGTGGGGATTTGAACCCTGGTCTCCCCAGGTCCTAGTCCGACACTCTAACCACTATACCATATTGGCTCTTCAAACATTCACACAAATTATTGTTGCAGCAATCCTTACAACAGCCCTGCAGTGTAGGCTAGTATTACTGTTCAGCCTCAGCTTTCCCAGCAGGATTATGGAGGAGATCACAGCTCGCCCGAGTGAGATTTGAACTGGGAACTTGCCAGCCCATAGTCTTGGATCTGAAGTACTCTAGCTTTGAACTCATTTCCTCCCACATATGCTCCTTGCTCTAACTCTTATTCCCTAAAGTTCTAGATGGAGAACAAATGCAGGCCAGCTAAAGAGGAAGAGAGGGAGCTGCCTTATCCAGAGTCAGTCCAGTTGGCCCATCCGATTCAGCGCAGTCAACACTGGCTGGGAGCGGCTCTCCGTGGGGAGCTGGGGACTCCTGCATGCAAAACAGGTGCTTTGCCCCTGCCCTTGTCCCTCTCTGGCCAACCACCTCCTGTCCTATACAGCAACAGGGAAATTACTGATGGCCACAGCAGGTCTGCATTGCGCGCCGGGGATCAAGAGACTGCAGGAAACAGCAGGGAGCTGATGGGCTGTCCCACAGTACACCAAAATAAAATACTTCCCCCACTGCCCATCCCTCAGCAATCTCCAGCTAACTCAATAATAATATATTTGTCTTTTTAATTGTCTCTTACCTGTGCAGAGCAGCACTAGGTCCCACTAAACCTACCCAGCTGCCTGAAGCATCGGCGTCACCTAACACCTGCCCTCTGCACACCTGTGACACTGAAGCTGGCCTCTCTGGTTACAGAGGCCCTCTAATGAATGAGCTACACCTATCAGCTCAACCAACAGTGACATCACTTGGGCACGGCGACCAATCGCGGCTCAGCGGGATCTCTGGCTTCTCTCTTCACAGAGCCGTAAGTAAAGATCAAGCCCAGCAGGTCCAGAGATGAAGCCGGCAACAGGCTGCCGTGCTGAAAAACCACAAGTTCCTCCCCCCACCCCAGCCTGCAACACACCCCAAGTTGCCAGTTCATTCAGGATCAGTGGGAAACTGGCACCTGCCAGTGAAATGCTCCTAGCCTATGCTAAGTTTGCCTGAGTGCAATTGGTGAGTTGCACAGGTACCATTGTAATATTTATTTAAAGTATTGCATAACCACTTCACCAGAAGATTCCAGGTAAGGGTGGGAAGGATCTGTCCATTTCAGTTCTCTAAATTTTTCATTTTTCCAATCTTAAATTTCTACAGCAATGTGCATTGAAAAAAAATCCTTATGAAAATTCTTCAGCATTTTTCTGTGAATTTCTCCTACTAAACACACTTTTGCATGCAGTTCTGACTAATGTACACATTTTTGCAAGCAATTCCTCCTAATATAATGCATTTTTGTATATTATTTTCACAAATATATTCATTTTTATGTACACTTTCCCCTTATATATGCACTTTTGTAAACATTGGTTGGAGAGCCACATTGCAAAATTTGGATACGTGCAAATTTCGAAGGATGACTGTGTTTAGGTTCTCATGTTGTTTTGGACAGTGAGAATTTGATTCAGCTTCACATGTGGACTTAATCAAATTTTCTCCCTCAACCCTATTTCCTGGGCAGTGCACAAAAGTGTGAAAACGATTCACGCAATGTGAATCGGGAGGAAGGGCTGGATATAAATTCAATAAATAATTATAATAATAAATGCAATATTAAACAAAACAACTTAATAAAAGACAGGAAGAAAAACCTGAGGATCAGACAAATCCATTCCACCCAGAATTCCATCTAAAGAAAGGTCATAAACTGGAGCAAGACGTGTCTCCTTAGGAAGGAGCTGTCCATTTCAGCTCTCTCACTTCCTCATTTTTCTGATCTTAGATTCAGTGCTTCACATTTCTGCAGCAATTTGCAATCTTTTTTATTTAAAAAAAACCTCTTAGCACTTTAGTGTAAATTTCTTCTAATACGCACATTTTCATATGCAGTTTTGGCTAATGTTCACATTTCTGCAAGCAAGGTTCACTAACATAATGCATTTTTGTATGTTATTTTCACCAATATATTCATTATTATGCATAATTTCTCCTAAAATACTCATTTTTGTAAACATTGGTTTACAATGAATTTACATTGCTAAATTCAGATAAGTACGAATTCCGTTGGATGGCTGTGTTTCAGTTATATTGTTTGGGAAAGTGCACATTTGATAGATTCAGCTTTAAATGCAGATTGAATCAAATTTTTCTCCCATGCCTACTCCTGAGGGTGGGCATTCTAAAGCCAGGCAGCCACTGCAGGAAGGGGCCAGCTTTTGCTTTAAATTACAGCTCGAAGATTAAACTAACAAAAGTGTGTAAGAGTGTAAACGTTGGTTGCGGATGCTTTATTTATTTATAAAAAATTATACTGCTTAATAAACAGCGGTATACATAAAAACACAACAGCATTTAACAAAAATAAGACTGAAAAAGATTAAAAACTCAATGCAACTGTATCTCACAAACAAATCCGAGTACTGTACAGAACAGAGAATTAAAAAACATGAGTTTAGAAAAATGTTGAGTAAACATGTATGTTTTAAGGAGGTGTTTAAGGGTCATCATGACTGTCTCTGCCTCACAAAGTACCCGTGATTCTGGAAGGGCATTCCAGAGGGTGGGTATATGATCACAAAGAAGGCCCAGTTCTGTGCTGTCACCAAGTTGTCTGGGCCTGTACTAGGGGAGATGGTTGGCTAGGTGTCCTGGTCCCAAGTTGTTTGGAGCTTTCAGTGTCAACAACAAACTATTGTTCAGTAACTGAACAATTGAAAAAAATGGAAATGGACCGCCTTTAAATCGATCCCGACTTATGGCTACCCTACGAATAGGGTGTTCATGGTAAGCGGCATTCAGAGGGGGTTTCCCATTGCCTCCCCCTGAGGCTAGTCCTCTCCAGCGGGCTAGGGCTGCTCAGCTTGCCACAGCTGTACAAGCCAGCCCCTTCCTTGGCTGCAATTGCCAGCTGGGGGGCAACTGGGCTCCTTGGGACTATGCAGCTTGCCCACGGCTGCACAGGTGGCACCCCACCCACTGTGGGGGTGATCTTTAGCTGGCCCTTGACACCCAGGAAACACGAGTGGGGATTTGAACTCACAGACTCTCCTCCCCACTGTGGTGTACCAGCTGAGCAATTACTGAACTGTAAATAGGCATTGATGTTGGGTGCAATTTTAAAATTTTTCCGCACCAGCGGTGGATATTTAATTCTTCCGGCTCTTAAAATCTTTGAGGCCAAAGTAGTTTCCCAGATTCTGTATGGTGCACCGATATAGGGATGGGATGATAAAGCAGTTTTGGCCCTTGAGACAATTCAAACTAATTTCTTGAGGCGCCTTTTGTCGCAGCCCCAAGGAACTCCTGCGGCAATGCTTCGTGCGGAGACAGGTTTACCATCACTAGGTGCTCGTATTCATTTAACGCTGTTAAAATTTATAAGATCTTCTATGTTACAGAAACGTAGGGAATTATTAAATTTATGCCTAAATCACCCATATTCACAAATTATTTGGGGTGTTAAAATTGAAGCCATATTACACAGATACCATATAATGATACAAGAATTTAATTTAATAGATTCACAGAAAAGCCTTAGAGCAAAGATGTTTCAACACTCCGAATACTTAGATCGTTTGTCCCTTCTCAATTGCAGAACTGCCCCCTGGTATTGGCGTTTCAAGCAAGACCACACATGCTCCTCTTATCTTCTTCAGACACTACCTGTGCACCTTAGGCATGCATTTACGGCAATCTGTTTTTTTACTCTCCCCAACTCAGAAAGGGAGGGAAGAATATTAAACATTCCTAAGGATCAAAGAAAATGTATTTGCGGCTATAATGGGGCAGAGGACCTTCCACACATAATTTTAAATTGCCCAATATACCAGATCCCTAGAGCAAAACTGCTATGGAAGTGGTTTGACATTGGCGGGACGAGCACGGAAGTAGACAAAATATTCCTCTTACTCTCTGACTTAAATCCAGAGATTACTCATGACTTATCTCTCTTTGCACTAGCGGTTCAAAAATTAAGAGCTAAATTTGTTTCAGAATTACAAACAAGATAGCAGCCTATATTTAATTCTTATTGGATTGTTACCATGTGAGAGCTTACTAGATTTGGCACAATTCAACGTTTTTAAATTTTATATGATTTATACATACATATACTTTTAATACTGTTTTAAATTATTAATATATATTAAATGTTTGGTATTGTATCTTGTGTTGGCCTATGGCACTACAATAAACTTGATGATGATGATGATGATGGTTTATTTATTTATTATTATTTATTTATTATTTGATTTATATCCCGCCCTTCCTTCCAGCAGGGTGGCATGTGGGGTTTTTGATGCCTATGCACATTCCCCACCTCTCAGCCACAAAAAACGTGACGTGATGAAGATCAGGGAGAAATGTCTCTCCTGACAAGTAGTGACCATGTTTTAATACACTAATAAGATGCAATGAGGATGGAATACACTATCTGGGGCAGCATGCTTTGGAGCTGCACCTTCTACGTGTGAGTTGGTTGGTAGCAGATTGTGCAAATGCAGACGTTCCAGGAGCACCCTGAGATGCTTCAAAGAAGGGCGCCAGGGGAACTGGACACCGGCCATTGCATCCTGGATGGTAACATCATCCGGCTGTGCAATCTCCTAATGAGAAATTATGCAGGGAGGAGAAAGCGTACAAGTTCACACCTTCACTCGGCCTCTGTAGCACCCAGGGCAGCCAACATGCAAATGTGCTTTGCATCAACACCTAGGCAGCCTAAAGAGAGGAAAAAGTAGAACTGCAACCGTGAGGGGGAGGAGGTGCAGTCCCAGAATTTGTCCACATTCTCGGAGCCTGCCCTGGCTGATGGTCAGACATCAAGACAACAACAAAGGAAGTGCAAAGAACATTATCTCTGAGGAAGTGCAAAGAGTGTTCTCTCTGTGCTTTCACATCTCTGGCATCGGACAGCAAGGCTGAGCAGGATCAGAGGGCACACCCTGTCAGAAGTTTCAACTGGCCATGCACAAAGGTGCAGACGTTGCAGAAGGGTCACAGAAAACTCTGCAGAGCTTTTTGGAAGCTGGCAGCAACCAGCGAAAGGTGCAAGTTCCCTCTCCCACTCTTTTACCTCCAGAGATATTTGGGTGGGACCACATCCCAGCACTGCATTTGGTACCCGGCACCGCAAATGTCTAGGGGAGAGAAGGAGCCAGAAAAGCAGACATGTGGCCAGAGCTAGCAGTTGGCTTGGCCAGCCACCCCCTGAGATCCCCAGTTCCCTTGCTGGATCAGGTCAAAGGCCAAGTTCATTTACTTAGGAAGGGCTGGATATACATCAATCAATCAACCCATCAATAAAAATACTTGAGTCCAACATTCTGTGTGCAACTGAAGCTGTACTGTGGATGATCACAAGCACGGCATGATGTGAAAGAGTTCTTAAAGTGTCCAGAATGTTTTATTGTTGCCCCAGCATGTTTGGGAAAGAAGAAATGCCTTCTTTGGGGGCAATATTCACCAGCACCTTGCAAAAATATATTGCTGCAGCTGCCTCCTTTGCCAAATACAACTGGCTAGGGATAGGCAAATCTGTCAATTTGTCTTTTCTTCAATCTTAAATTCAGTTTGTGATTTGTTTTTCAAGTCCTAATGAAAATTCATCAGCATTTGGGTACAAGTTTCTCCTAATACTGTATATAGATTTTGGCATGATATTTTGCCTATAGTACACATTTTTGCAAAACAGTGTTCCCTAAAGTAATTCATATTTCTATGTTATTTACACACACACACACACACACATATACACATACACATTTTTATGGACACTTTACCTCAGCAGATGCATTTTGGTATGTGTTATTTGGCTGGATAATTGCACTGCAAAATCCACAGAAGAGCAAATTGTGAAGGACGGCTGAGTTTCAGCTCCCATACTGTTTCAGAAAGTGCAAATTAAGCAGGTTCGCCTTTAAATGCAAACTTAACTGAATTTCTCCTGCATCCCTACAAGTGACAGGGCTTATTTTTGCAGGACACGAGTAAGGAGGATTGCCCCCAAGGAAAGAATTTCTTGATTACAAAATGCGTCAGCATTTCTCTCCCTGGTCTATTCCTGCATTCGGTTCCCCTCCCTCGCTTTTTTGGATTCATAATATAAGAACAGCCATAAGTAAGCACTGCCTCTAAATATGGAGGGTTATGTTGTTGTTGTTGTTTGGCAATCGTTGCTAACAGCCATCTCTAATGAATCATTTCTGTGCTCAGGCACACCTCAACCAGACCCTTAAAATGTTGTGCTCAGAACCTATGGCACAAAAAAACTGCTGGATGTTGCCATCCAAGATTGCAAGACTGATTTTGTACACACACACACTAGCAGTTGAATGTGCTTCACTGTGTAAAGCTGCAGGTGAAGAACTAGTGATAAGCTGCAGCTGCCACTCTGCCTGGCTTGCTACCCTCACTACGCCTTGGAGTAAGTCCTTCTGTTCACCACCTTGGAAAATATGTATTTCTTTAAAGGGCTTATACCTTTGAAAGAGCAGCTTACAAATATCACTAACAAGAGCACTATTTTAAAGGGTGCGTGTGTATTACATATCTTTAATTCCCATTTTGCACTTTTGATTTAATTTTTGTGTGCTGCTTTCTCAGCAAGGTTGAGCTCAGAGTGGCTGACATAAAAATAACAAAGAAGTAAAAAATTAAAAACAACACTACTGGTAACCTTCAGGCTGGATTACTGTAATGCGCTCTATGTGGGGCTGCCCTTGAGGTTGGTCTGGAAGCTGCAGCTGGTGCAAAATGCAGTGGCGCGACTGCTCACTAGGGCAGGGTATCACCAACATGTCACCCTGCTACTGAAAGAATTGCACTGGCTGCCCATTTGTTACTGGGCCAAGTTCAAGGTTCTAGTTTTGGTGTACAAAGCCCTATACAGCTTGGGACCAGGATACCTGAAAGACCGACTTACCCTTTATATACCCAGTTGATCACTGCGCTCTGCAGGTGAGGGCCTCCTGCCGGTATCATCACATCAGGA
Organism: Rhineura floridana; assembly: GCF_030035675.1. Lineage (NCBI taxonomy): Eukaryota > Metazoa > Chordata > Lepidosauria > Squamata > Rhineuridae > Rhineura > Rhineura floridana. The sequence goes on from NC_084497.1 coordinate 13,711,858, forward strand.
GGTCCATTCCACACAATTTAGAATTCTGGCCTTGTGGCACCAACCTTTTGGAATTCCCTCTCAAATATTAGACAGGTGCCATCTCTGTTATCTTTTTGGCATCTACTGAAAACCTTCCTCTTTCAACAAGCCTTTTAAGTAGAGACCTTAACCTGCAGTCTGCATTTGTGTTGTAATTGCTTTTTAAGATGTTTTTAAAGCTTTTTTTAAAAGAATTTTTTAAAGATGTTTTGTTTTAATATTTTTTAAAGATTCTTTTTAAGATGCTTCAGAGTGTTTTTAGTGTTTTGTTTGCCACCCCGGGCTCCTTCTGGGAGGAAGGGCAGGATATAAATTTAATAAATAAATAAATAAATAAATAAATAAATAAATAAATAAATAAATAAATAAATATCAGCCTAATGATAAATAAAAAACCAAACAGCAGCATATTGACAAGCAAAAACAAACAATGCTTATTCACTTATTCTCTATAGTTGTAGATCAGATTTCTGTGTAGTCATTTTCTGCAGCTATTTTCAATTTTTTTTAAAAAAAAACTGCCTCTAAAATATTGATATTAAGAACAATAAAAGGGGTAAGACATTTATTGACATTTCCTTTCAACATTATATTTGTTTTAAAATTATAGATATTTCCTTAAAAACTATAGATATTTCCTTTAAAATAATCAACATTAACATCAATATTTTCTGCAGAGGAAAAAACTGGATTAGTAAAAGATGTGGCTAGCAGACAAAGAATGACCTCAGAGTGATACCAGTCTGTTAGGTCAATGGAATGCTTTCAAACGAACACCGGCCAACGTATCCCATCCCTATGATTGATCCACCCACCCAAAAACTCTGAAACAAATAACCCATGACCCTGAGTGAAGCAATTTTGGTCCCAGGCTATGGTCTGAAGGCACATGAGGCCACCCCCTTGCTGAAGCTAAGCAGGTCTGGGTCTGCTCAATGCCTGGATGAAAAACTGCCTGGGAACCACATGTATGACGCGTTGGGTTCCAGGGTGAAAGAAAGGTGGGGTATAAATGTAACAAGCAAATAAATAATTTCCCCCAATTTATCAGATTAACCCCATACTCAGGGCCAGCACTAGGCATGACTGGGCCCTTGGGCACCAGCTTGCACTGGGCCCGTGGAGCTCGCCTGCATGCCACACCTACCTCTCCTGTCACCTCAATGTGAATGCCATGTGACACCAACCAAAATGGCAGCAGGGGCTTCCCTAGGGGGCCCATGCCCCCGCTGCCATCTTGCTTGATAGAATCATAGAATCATAGAGTTGGAAGGGGCCTTGTAGGCCATCGAGTCCAACCCCCTGCTCACAGCAGCAAATCCACAGCTAGAGCATCTCCCGCAGATAGCTGTCCAGCCTCTGCTTGAAGACATCCAGTGAAGGGTGATGTCACATGGCATTCACATTGAGGTGACAGGAGAGGTAGGTGTGGCATGCAGGTGTTACACCAGTGCTACGCTACACATGCACATGCCTGCCATCAACCAAGATGGCAGCAGGGGCACCAGTCCCTTAGGGAAGCCTCCACCGCCATCTTGGTTGATGGCAGGCATGCATGCGCAAGCGCACACAGCATTTACTACAACAGGAAAGATAGGTGGGGCTGTGGACAGGCATCAAGGGTCCATGTGGTTTGTGGGGGGCTGGCAACTCCCTCTCTGTGATCTGTGGCAGAGTCATGAGTTGACGCTACCACGGATCACAGAATGAGGGCGCTACTCTCCCACCCTAAGGAGGGGCCCCTCTGGGCTGCAGGGGTCCTTGGCCAGGACCTGACCTGGCCACCCTCTGGTACAGGCCCTGCCCATACTGGTTAACAGGGCTCGTGCCAGGCATACCAGGGCCCTTGGGCACCAGCCTGCCCCAGGCCCCGGCACACACACACACACGCATGCACTCCCCACCTACCTACCTTTCCTGCCATCAACCAAGGTGGGAGAGTAGCACTCCCTTTCCAGGATCCGCAGCAGAGTAGCTGCCGTGGATCACAGGGAGGGAGCTTCCAAGCTGCCTGCCCGTTTGCTCTCTCCACCTACCTGTCTTTCCTGTTTTTTGTGGCTGCGTGTGCTGCATGCACATGGCTATCATTAACCATGATGGCGGCCGAGGTTTCCCTAAGAGGCTGAAGGCTCTGCCCCTGCAATCAACCAAGAAACTAGCAGAAACTAGTAATGATCTGAAACGAATACAGTTAAAGAAGAAATTACAGAAGCAGGATTACAGCTGAACGTCAAGAAGACTAAAGTAATGACAATAGAAGATTTATGTAACTTTACAGTTGACAATGAGGACACTGAACTAGTCAAGCATTATCAATACCTTAGCACAGTCATTAACCAAAATGGAGACAATAGTCAAGAAATCAGAAGAGGGCTAGGACTGGGGAGGGCAGCTATGAGAGAACTAGAGAAGGTCCTCAAATGCAAAGATTTATCACTGAACACTAAAGTCAGGATCATTCAGACCGTGGTATTCCCGATCTCTATGTATGGATGTGAAAGATGGACAGTGAAAGAAGCTGATAAGAGAAAAATCAACTCATTTGAAATGTGGTGTTGGAGGAAGCTTTGCACATACCATGGACTGCAAAAAAGACAAATAATTGAGTGTTACAACAAATTAAACCAGAACTGTCACCAGAAGCTAAAATGATGAAACTGAGGTTATCATACTTTGGACACATCATGAGAAGACATGATTCACTAGAAAAGATAATAATGCTGGGAAAAATGGAAGGGAGTAGAAAAAGAGGAAGGCCAAACAAGAGATGGATTGATTCCATAAAGGAAGCCACAGACCTGAACTTACAAGATCTGAACAGGGTGGTCCATGACAGATCTATTGGAGGTTGCTGATTCATAGGGTCACCATAAGTCATAATCCACTTGAAGGCACATAACACACACACACATCATCATCATCTAACCTCCGCACAAATGCTCAATAGATTACCGACTTCTGCAAACAAACCAGGATGAATGCTCAAGACAGAGGTTGTCTGGAAGTGCCCAATGACTCCCTAAGGGAAATTTAACTTCCCTTGTTGTAGTGTTTGGCTTTTCTATTCATTCTAACATCCACATGTTTCAGCCTCAACTCTGCTCTTTTCTAGTTTGTCACTTAGATGGTTTCCTCTTCTCCTAAGCCACGTTGAAAGGAGAAGTATTCAATAGTTAATGCACCTCCAGCTGCTGGGATCATTATAGGGGTTAATTCAGGCATTGTTTGTGGAGCAATTAAGCTAGGAAATGATCCTGTTGAACCCCCCCTTAACAGCAGAGGCGGGTGGCTCCGATATCAGTGGGACAGTGAATCCACTCTGGGTTTTAGTGTGAACTTTCAAGAGTTGAAAGCACCTTGGACAGCTCCTTGGGAGTTCAAACTAAAACCCAGAGCAGATCCACTGCCCCACTGACTTCTGAGCCACCAGCCTCAGCCCTTGAAGGTGACTCTGAAATATTGTGCCCTTCTGAAGAAGGTGACCTTGAAGTATTGACAGTACTTTTCCCCTCAAAAAGCAAAGGCAGCTTGAAAGAGGGACCGCAGCTCACGCTATGCCTGTGCAGCTTTGTGTCAAGTCTGGCAACAGGGTTTTTTCATACTGTGTCAAAAACCTACCCACACTGTTTCACTGGAATGGGCAAAAGAAGCGTAGGGGCACCCTCTAGGAAGGAAATGCCTTCCCAAACCAACTATTCTGAGATATTGTGACTCTGGTGTGGGAAGAAGCAGCCTTGTGGATTCCTCTCAAATGCTCTCTGATTTGTAACTGACCAGGAAGGAATATAAATGTAAACGGACTGCCTTCAAGTCGATTCCGACTTATGGCGACCCTATGAAGAGGGTTTTCATGAGGCTGAGAGGCAGTGACTGGCCCAAGGTCACCCAGTGGCTAATACAGACAAGTTTGTTAGTTACAGGCTAGTGCTTTATATGCACTGGCTGAGAGAAAGTGAAGGGCTAGTTTTCTTATTTAATCCAAAACAGTGTTGACAGCCAAGGAGATTTAAAATAAAATAAAATAAATGTTATCGGGAATTTTACAATTGTTGTGCGATAGGGATCATGGGCCGGAGGCCCCAAAGTCTAATCCAGTCTTCTGAGAAGTACTTTGGCCCCACCAGCTCCCAATTCAGAGGCAACAGAAGTGTGTAGGCAAGGTACAGGCAGTTGCGATAAATCATTTTGCAGTGGTAGTGGTGAGAATATTGGAAGTAGGGATGTGCTCAAATTTCACAAAATTCAAATTTAACACCAGATTTCCTATTTATTCACTTTTTTCTGTCCTTGCAGATTGGGTTTTTCCAGCGGCTTTCCATGGTTGACGCAGATTATTTTTTTAAAACAAAAATCACCTCAAAAATATCAATATCATTTTTCCTCAAAATATCGATATTAACATTGATATTTCATTTAAAATATCAGTATTTTTTAAAATCTATGAAAAAAACAATATTTTTATGGGAGGGGGGGAATGAATCTATATTTATAGCAAATAGCAAACGTTGATTCCTGACCAAGTGGTACTGAAAGGAAGTTCAATGCAGCAAAAACTGAACTGGCAGCAAAATGCAGATCCCATCCTTAACTGGAACACACACACACACACCACACAGCTTGGGAAAGTTACTCTTTTTAAACTACAACTCCCATCAGCCCCAGCCAGCATGGCCACTGGATTAGGCTGATGCGAGTTGGAGTTCAAAAAAGTAACTTTTCCAAGCTCTGCACACACACACTAGGGGCTCTGCCCCTGCTCATTTCACTCGCCGACCTGTTGGATGTTTGGACCGTGCACAAGCAGATGCCCAGGATGCAGAACCATCACCATCACTGCCTACCATCACCAAAGCCCCACCTTCCTTCCTTCCTGGGTCACCAAAGCCCCCCTCCCCCCATGGTTCATGGTAGGCGTACCCCGTTCCCCCCAAGGCATTGCCAGATCTCCCCTCCTCTTTCTCCCCCACCCCCCCAGTGGGCACCAGATCTCCCCATCCCTTTCTCACACATGCATATACATACACACCAAGACTTTCTGTCCTGGTTCTCCCCTCCACACTAAGATGCTCAAAGCAGCTAGCAAAGTATATCACCCACAAACCCACCCACTTGCCCCCTCCCACTGCTGTTTGTTTTAACTGGCTGTGGTGACCTAAGCAATTTTGTTAACAAGCATCTTACATTGTTCTGTTAATTTTGTTGACAAGCACGTTACATTGCTATGGCAGACAGCGCTTTGCAGTGGTAACAAAGCCACAGGGATACCCTCGTCCAATCAGATTAAAGCGTTGGCACTGGCTCCTGCTAGTTATATAAACCAGCCCTACGATGCCAGCCCCCAAGATGTTAATTAAGGGGAATGAGCTGCCAAAAAGGACGATTTAAGGAATTCTAGCCTAACTAGGGTTTAAGGCTTTTGTGCTTGCAGGGGTGAGGAGGAAGAGGGGTCACATTGCAGGGAAACTGTAGACTTTGGTATTTATTTCCCAGCAAAGGGATCTCTGCCATGCAATCCAGCTGCTGACAATGAACCCTCTGACTTGGCTGCACTTCCTCAAGCATTTCCTCTTGGAAGACTTTGCCCTGGCCTCATCACACACCTGCCTGTCTAAGGCAGAGAGTGGATTTGGCCAGGCCTTCCTACCAATTTGGTAAGCTTTCTACCCCAGGAGTGTAGCTCAGCGGCACAGCCCCTGCTTTGCATGCAGAAACGTCCCAGGTTTAATCCTCAAAGGCATCTCCGGGTTGGGATGGGAAGGTCCCCTGAATGAGCCCATGGAGAGCCACTGCCAGCCAGTGTTGACAGTGCTGAGCTAGTGGGACCATTGGTCTGACTCTGGCTGCATGCACACCATGCATTTAAACCCCCCCCCCCAAGAATCCTGGGAATTGTAGTCTGGTAAGGGAGTGTTTTAAATATGTTGCAAGTCACTTGGAGACCTTTGGTAGCAAGTGGATGAACAAGTCCTATAAATCATCATCATCATCATGGGCTCCTCATGGGAGGAAGGGCAGGATATAAATAAAATGATAAATAAAATCAATCAATCAATCATCGGGTTAGTGGGTACCGGGGGGGCTGGATGATTTCAGTGGTGGTGGCCCCACATTTTTGGAAATCCCTCCCATGAGATTTTCTGGTGGATTTAAAACAAACCCTAAAGCCCTTTTCATCCTGCCAAGCTGCCTTCTTCATTTGTATGGCTCTTTCTCTGTGTTTTAGGTGGAAAGTGTTTTACAGATCGTTTCTATTGTCACGTCCTCGGTTCTCACTTCTTATTTTGGAAGCGGCTTTGTGGGGCCTTCGCTCTAAACGCCAGGAGAAAAACAACTTAAATAAAAGTAGTAAAATAATGATGAATGGAGCTCGCGAGCAGAGAAAGTGGTGGTTGGTTAGCACCATTTGCCACGCAACACAAACATGCTCTGCTTCGCGTCTACAAGGAAAACTGGAACCTGAAGCCTGGAGAAACCCCGGGGAACAAGGCGCTCTAAGCCTAAGAGAGAGAGGGGAGGAGGCGAACTCCAGAGCTTGGACCCCGAGATATGCGGCTGGTCCAGTCTAGTCAGCGACCATAAACCGCTTGCCTCAAGGAAGGCTCAAGCCTCCTGCTGCTTCCCCTGAAAGGGGCTGAATCCTTGCAAGTGTTCAGAATGACTCTTCTTGACAAAGGCTGCCGGTTTTTCCTGCCACTGTTCAGTGTGAACATTCACAAAACAACTCAGAAGCATCCTTCAGAGCTCCATCTCCAAAGGGCACAGTGAGCTCCTCAGCCCCCAGAACCTGTTCTCCCTACCCCCACTGGGGACTGGGATGGGGACTCCTAATCCCAGAATCTTCTGTGGTGGAAAACTGAGGCTACACATGCCACGTCTGCCAGGAAACAGGCCCTCTGAGGGCTCTGGAGAGCTTTTCTGCTAGGCAGAACTGGCATGCATAACATCTTTGATTTGGATTCCTGCATTGAGCAGGGGGTTGGACTTGATGGCCTTATAGGCCCCTTCCACTATTCTATGATTCTATGATCCGTTTCCTGTGGGGGATTTTTAAAAAGCCCTCCCCTCTGCAGTCTGCCAGCAAGGAACCTGCAGTGTGGGTCCGAAGTCTACAAAACTGCTGAGGCGGCAGACTAAGCGGCATGCCTGACCCTGAACCAAAGCGGGGGGGGGAGAGATAAAGGTCCTGTGCAATTAACTAAATTACAAATGGAGCCATCACTTTTCTAACTGCAGCCTGTGGGGTGAGGCAGACAGGATCAGCACGGCAGCTCAACAAGCCACGCATTGTTCCTGACTGTTCTCGATATCTTCACCTTGCAGGCAGGCAGAGACTAGATACTGCTTGCACTCTGCCCCCCCTCAGTCCCCCAGGACAGGAGAGATGAACGGGAATGGCCAGGGGCTCTGCTGTGCCACGGTGTGTGTCTGTCTCCAAAGCCCACAGCTCAGCACTGGAAGAGTTACTGATTGGTTTACTTGAGATGCTTTCACCCTGCTCTCCATCTTAGGGGTTACAGAGAGGGCTGCAAATCAGTTAAGATACAAACAACCTAAAAAGAAATAGAAAAAGGGACAGGCAGACCACAACAGACAAAACATAGATAACTCAACTGAAGACCAACCTCTGGAACTGGCACAACTCCTCACATTGACAATGCTAGCAGCCTGGAAAAGGCCAGGCAAACAGGTATGTTGGGGCCAAAGTGCCAGCAGAGTCAACACCAGGCCTCTTTTCCAAGGGAGAGCATTCCACAACTGATGTGCCAGCACATAGAAGGCCCCGTCTCATCTCACCTCTCAATGCATCTCCCCCAATAGTGGGGCCATGATAAGGGCCTCTCCTGCAGATCAAAGAGACCAGAGTGGGCAGGCTGGACAGGAACAGTCATGTTTCAGGGGCTGTCTCCCTTCTTGGCATATTATAAAGAAGGATGGAAGTTGGGGAGGAGGCAGCAGCCACAGAAGCAGCACAGATTTGGAAGGGAGAGATACCTAGAAAGCAAAGCATTGCCTCGCTGTTGGAGATGCAACGGGACCTGATAGGGAACTCTTTCTGGGTTGCAACAGAGTGGCAAGCCAAAAATGTAAACTCCTTCCAGAAACAGGCATTCAGGGAGAAAGGAAGAGCAGGATGAACTTTACCCAGTAACCCCAGGGACAGCTCAATGATGAGAAGATGCCTCAGCCCTCCTATACTGGGAGCCAAGGATTCACTGAGACCTCTCTGATGAGGTTTTGGGGCTCTGAGAGCATTCCTAAGTTATCTGCTGTCATCTGCGGGGAGATTTCAGAGCAAGGAGGAGGCTACACCAAGATACGAAGTCATATCCAAAATGAGAGTGTCCCTGTGTCCAGTTCTGTCAGTGCTTGAGATTTGCAAGGGAAGCAGGCAGTCAAGCAGAAAGCCTACAGGACCTTGGACAACATAAGAACATAAGAAGAGCCTGCTGGATCAGGCCAGTGGCCCATCTAGTCCAGCATCCTGTTCTCACAGTGGCCAACCAGGTGCCTGGGGGAAGCCCGCAAGCAGGACCTGAGTGCAAGAACACTCTCCCCTCCTGAGGCTTCCGGCAACTGGTTTTCAGAAGCATGCTGCCTCTGACTAGGGTGGCACAGCACAGCCATCACGACTAGTAGCCATTGATAGCCCTGTCCTCCATGAATTTGTCCAATCTTCTTTTAAAGCCATCCAAGCTGGTGGCCATTACTGCATCTTGTGGGAGCAAATTCCATAGTTTAACTATGCGCTGAGTAAAGAAGTACTTCCTTTTGTCTGTCCTGAATCTTCCAACATTCAGCTTCTTTGAATGTCCACGAGTTCTAGTATTATGAGAGAGGGAGAAGAACTTTTCTCTGTCCACTTTCTCAATGCCATGCATAATTTTATACACTTCTATCATGTCTCCTCTGACCCGCCTTTCCTCTAAACTAAAAAGCCCAAAATGCTGCAACCTTTCCTCATAAGGGAGTCGCTCCATCCCCTTGATCATTCTGGTTGCCCTCTTCTGAACCTTTTCCAAGGGGAAACTCCAAGACAACTCCAAGGGGCCTGTTAATTACCTATTGGACAGGTGCTTTGGTTCTCCAGATATTGCAGAACTACAACTCCCATCAGACCCAGCCAGAGTGGCCAATGGCCAAGGCTGATGGGAGCGGTAGTTCAGCCACATCAGGAGGGCCAAAGGTACCCCACATCTGCTATAGGAAATGTTGTCTCTGTAGGGAGCTAGAGCGATCTGACAGGACATTCAGAAGGAGACTGTCCTGTACATATCCTGCTCCTAAGTGGTTTGTTTAGGGCTTTAAAGGTAATGACCAGCCCTTTGAATTGGGCTCAAAAACATAAAATCGGTACAGCGTCACGGGCTCCAAAAAGCCACTCATGGCCTAAACTTTTGCTGTTGGGTTTTGCCCCACTGGGCCTTTCCCTATATTTTCCAAAGGCAGCCCATCTAGAGATCCAACCATGGTGAAACCCAAGCATGCATGACTAGAGAAAAAAGGATCAGCTTCTTATTCTCCAACAGCAGGCACAGATCTACCGGGCAAAGGCATTCCTCACTACGGCAGTCACTTGGCCTTTTAGCTACAAAGGGGAATCCAGGATCACTCCCAAACTGCACATTTGTAGTGGTTAAGGTGTTGGACTATGACGTGGGAGACCAGGGTTCGAATCCCCATACAGCCATGAAGCTCACAGGGTGACCTTGGGCCAGTCACTGCCTCTCCGCCTCAGAGGAAGGCAATGGTAAACCCCCTCTGAATACCGCTTACCGTGCAAACCCTGTTCATAGAGTCGCCCATAAGTCGGAATCGACTTGGAGGCAGTCCATTTCATTTTTTTCATGTAAAACCATCTGTGATGAAAGACTAACCCCCTCCCCTTTCTGTAGTAAGCCTATGCCCATAGAAGCATGTTCAGACACACCCCAAACCCCTACAGACACCTACACCAGCCTCCTCCAACTTGTAGTCCAAAACATCTGGAGGAGACCAGGTTGGTGAAGGGTGGCCTAATGGTATGACTGAAGGACCTTCATATGTTCATAAATGGTGGTGGGCCCTCCATGCCTGGAGGCCTTCAAGAGGCAGCTGGACAGCCACCTCTTGGGTATGCTTTAAGTTGGATTCCTTCACTGAGCAGGGGGTTGGACTCTATGGCCTTATAGGCCTCTTCCAGTTCAATGGTTCCATGGAAGCATATAATTCTATGATTCCAAGACAGTTAGAAAACTGTCTTATTCCCCAGAGGAATCATATGCATCTCTTGAAATTCCACTGGATTTCCAACTGCTGCAACATTCAAGCAAAAGCCATGCAGCTTCTCACCAGGGTTCAACACACCTCAGAAGGGTTGTCACACAAGCTCCTGGGCCTTACCTCTCTCTTCAGTGCTTCGCTCTCTACATGGCGGAGGTTGTTCTTTGCTTGCACATAGACCTCGGCCGTGTGTTGAACTTCGGGAGGGTCTGGCGCCGGGTAGCCGGGAGGAGGAGGAGGAGGAGGCACCTTGGAGTCAGGGGGTGGGGGAGGGGCAGGGAAGTTTGGGGGCAGGGGCAGGGGCGCTTCGCCACCCTTCTTGCTGTGCCCTGGTGCCAGGTCAGGGTTCAGCATGTCCATATAAGTTTGCATATCTGTGATAGTCGTTCCGGGAACTCCTGGGGAGCGGGAGGAGAGAGAGAGAGAGAGAGAGAGCAGATTGGTCTACATGAGGGATATAGGTGTCATTTGGTTTGGTTCACATGTTAATGCTAACCTACCTAATTTGAGCTTCATGAAATAATACACAAACTGAAATATAGCCATCCTTTGATATTTGCACTTCTCTAAATTTTGTGGTACTTGTCCAACCAACCAAAAAAAAGTGTATGGAAATGCAAACATAAGGGGAAACTGTGCATAGAAATGTATATGCTTGTGAAAATAATATACATATATTGCATGTTACTGGGGGAATTGCTTGCAAAAGTGTGCAAAATTGCATGCAGAAAAAGTGTGTATTCAGAGACACATGCATTAAAATGAAGGACAATTTTTATGAGGACTTAAAAAAAATACTAGCAAACTGCTATGGAAATATGGAGAAGTAAACTTGAAACGGGGAAAAAGGATACGCTGAGAGACACAAAAATGGACAGATGCATCCATCCCAAGACTTCACCCATGTACAATTCCTCCTTGGCTTGTAGTCTATAGCGCAAAGCAGCTCCCTCACAAAGTGGCAGGTGGGCCAGGGGATGTGAACCAGGTGTAGAAATAACTCACAGTGGGGAGATGAGCCAAGGAACAGCCATTTGCACTGTATGCTCACTTCCTCCTCCTGCACTGCAGGAGCGACACATCCTCTTAGGTGTGGTGGGGGATAACGCCCCTTTACTAGGGTTAAAGAAACTGCCCACCACGCTTGGCACACGACGGATGTGTTGTCCTTTGCTTCAGGCAGCAAAACGTCTTGTTCTGGCTCTGCTCTTTGAGCCAAAGCCTCACCCAAAGGGGGCTTTGCATGCACTGATGCTCCCTTTAAAGAAGGTCACCTCACCTCACTACCCTCTGCCATGTGCACCATCGTCTGGGTGACCTCAGCAGGAGCCGTCTCCTCTTTGCACATGGCCGGTTGCTTGGTGGTGCTCAAATGTGACCCAAACTTGGCGTTGGTATTTATAGATACAGATTGCCAAGAACTTGTCAGAAAGCTTGAATGGCTGTCATGCAAAGAATTGTGGGGGTTCATCTTGTTCAGAAATGAGGCCTTTGTGTGAGTGGGAAAATTTGCTGTTTCATCAGCAGCTACTACTAATTTGGAGATCTTTGAAGACACCTGCTTATCTCTGAGAGCCTAGCACCAAGGTCAGCTTGGCCTGGGATGAGAGGGGCGCACATGCTTGTTAGGCGCAAAGACCTGGAGAAGAGTTACATCATGAGAAAGCCCCCTGATTGGCTAATTAGCATGGTCTGTTACCAGGAAATTTTCCTTAAGTATAGGGGTGAAATCTTTAGCCTTTGTTCCCCTGGGTTCCATCTAGCTTGGGTGGTTACCTGTGTGGGATCCACTGCCTTCACTACCCAGGCTATGCCTCTCTGGGGAGAGGTGAGACGTAGCAACAACTACCTCTTCAGTAAGTATAGGTTAGTTAGTTTTGTAGTTTTGTGTTAGAACTCTTTTTGTGTAATTTACCTAGCCCTGTTTGGGTATGGGTTTTAAGGAACTGTTTTGCTGCTATTAATTGTGCACTATGTTTTATTCAATAAAGCTACTTCTTATTTACCTATCTGTGTTCATTGCTAGAGGAGAATTTTGGCTCTGAATCTGGTACCTTGGCCACTGACCACTGTGTTTTGGGTCTGCTTGGAGCTCCAGGATGAGGAGTGCCTCTTTGGCTCTTGTCTTGTGGAATCCCTGGCAGGGTTATTCCTGTGCTCTGGGTACCCCCTGACTCAGAGTGGTTAAACAGATTAAGGGGTGGTGGCAGTCTTGTAGGGTTGGTGTTGGAATATTCAGCCTTGGCAAGGGGAGATATTTTGCCAGGATCAATTGCCCTGGGTGGGGAATTGGGTTCTGGGACTGCACTGAGCGCCTGGGTTTGGCGCTAGGGCATGACACAGATAAAACTACAAGACCTGGATCCAACCTAATTCTGGGAGCAACTTCTCTCGTGTGAATCTGACTGTTTCTTTATGATCTACTAGACAGCCCTACCTGAAAGTGCAGCTCCAGATTTGGGGGTGTCTCCTGCAACAAGTCGGCCCCTCCGCTACCTCAGGTTCAGCTGCCAGCCTTTCCCTCACGCATTCACCCACAGGTTGGGAACTGTTACACTCCTGTCAGTGGGGAAGGCCATGAGTGAGTGAGTGAAATGGGGTGGCTGAAACAGTGCTGCCCCCAAGCCCCCCAAAGAGTGGTGGGTGCTGGGAAGGCAGGCAAGATGTTTGCCTCAGCAGGCCCATTGAGGCGCATGGGCCCCAGCAAATGCCCTGTATGGCAGGTGCTGAGGCTATGCCGGTCTGTCTGCCTGATACCCAGTTGGTACATTTTGCGGCATAATGTTAAAAACCATGATCAAAGCAACAAAGGCTTTTGATAACATTAGAGCCTTGCTGGATCAGACCAACATCCTGCTTCCACCAGGAGCCCTTGTGAAGCCCACAAGCAAGGCATGGAAACCATAGCTCTTCCTTGTTGTTTGTTGCCAGCAGTGCAATATTTGGTGGTAGACCATGTCTTACTATGGAGGTTCTACTCAGCTATCATGGTTAATGGAATCAACCTGCTAGCTGCAAATTCGCCTCACTCTTTATAAATAACAAAATAAGAGCCCCGTTGGAGCAGATCAAGGCTCCATCTACCTCCACTACCCCTGCTTTCCACTGTGGTCAACCAGATGCCACCAGGAAGCTCACAGCCACGGCAGGAAGGCAATAGCCCTCCCCAGCTGTCTCCCTCCAGCAGACAGGATTCTGTGCAGTATCGCTCTGACTAATCATGAGGTCATGTGGCTTACCCTTTAATCTCTTCAGTGTCTTCATTTAAAATTATTTGAAAAAGAAACCCATAGTGGCTGTTGAAAATGCAGAAGTTGCTGCTTTTGTGCTGTTATTGGGTGTGCAATTGGCAGGCTGACAACTCAGAAACAGGTTTAAGCAAAAATCTGTGCCACAAGATGGAGCCGTTCCCTCTGCCCTGATCAATGCCACCTCTACTAACTCCCTCCCTCTTTGGTTCCAGAGAGCAGCTTTGCAACAGACAGCAAGCAGGGAAGGAGGACACAAATACATGGACACACACGCACACATGCCGTGGATGCTTACGGGAACCTTGGCTGTTCCTTTTCTCCCCCGTGCTGGATTGGCTGGAGTTGCAGGAGTCGTAGTTGGAGAGGGTGCTGCTGGGTGAGCCAATGTCAAAGTGGGCCTGCGGGGCAGACATGGTGGTATTGGGAGATGACATGCCGGAGTCCGGCTGCTTGAACTCCAGGTCCGCGGAAGGGTCTCGCGAGAGGACCCGATGTTCCACACTCTACAAGACACAGACGGGCACATACGTCAGAATCATCAGCTGGAGGAAGAACAAGAGGCCCAGAGAATGGGGCCCATCCGCACCAGGCCATGCTCAGTTTGCCTCTGCCTGGACATGGGGCCACCTGCATCCGTAGTCCCTCCCTGGTCTTTGCAGGAGGGCCAGATCCAAACAGGAGACAGGCCAGCTCCTGCACGAGACCAAACCGGGGCGGGGTTGGGGCATTCCCAGACAAATCATGGGCAAGAATTGCAGGAGATGTCGAGATCCTTTTTATACAGCATCATCACATTGCTCAGAAGCTGGAGTTTCCCTAATGAAGATGTCATGCAAACATGAGTGCAAAAGGAGTGCAGCAGCTGAGACAAATACCCAGGTCTGCCAAGGGCCACTCAGGAGACCAGATGTAAAGACTTGGGCCTGCTCTTTCGCCTCCAGTGAGCCCTGAACTGGCAATCTGAGGGATGTCCTGTGGGAGCCGGCAAGAAGCCTTCCTTCCATGGGCCCTCCTCCCTCAGTGAGTCTGCCCCCTCACCATCGTTAATCACTGGCTGCTTCTCTCTTTGCCCTCCTCTGCCTCGTTGCTGCCACCTCTTAGAGAGCCAGGGGGCAGGCAGGCAGTGGGACTCTTCCTCCTCACCACAGCTGCTGCCTGGGCTGAGCAAGAGGCAGCTTGCAATGCTGAAGAGGAGCTGGTCCAAGGAAGCTCTTGTCAGCGGGCCCCTGCTGGGGTGAGGGCCCCTGACTGAGGCCCGGCCAGGCCAACCCTCAACACCACTAGCTCTGGGAGTCACCTTGTCCGCCATCAGCAGCTCTGACAAAAGAAGAGAGCTCCAGCGAGGCCTCTTTGGGCCAACAGGCCAGAGCAAGGTTAGGGTTACTCCCTGACCTGATAAAAAAAAAAATTCAGACAGGTGTGCATGTTGGTCTAAGGCAGCAAGAGACTTGCTCTTGCTAGCTTTGGCTGCCTTCACTTTCCTCAGTCCTCTGCCTTTGTTTTGCCTTCAGTTGTCCAGGAGCTGACTACAGTCATTAAGGAGAGCTAGCTCTCACCCAGCGATTCAGACCCGTGTGTGATTATTTCTCAGAAGTGCCTCTCTCTCTTGTCTCAGTCTCTAGTTCAACAAATATGGCGACTATTGTTATAAACTGTTAAATGGGTCTAAATGTCAAAGGTGCAAATCCCTGCATTTGAAAACACTGTTGGAACCATATTGGTAACATTGCCGTGACTGTGATGAAGTATGAAAAAAAGCAGCCACGCACACAGACTTCTGTTGTTGTTGCAGTTTAAATCTTGCTGAGAATCTTCTCACCTCACACACAGGCACACAACATGGAAGTGTTTTTTCCTTGCCTCCATCAACATCTGAAATCTGAATATAATGCAGTATTTGGAGATTTTCAGCTTTTTTCTAGCCCCTAAGAAGACAGCTCAGATAATTGAATGAACCCACAAGCTGCATGTAGAGGGGTGGGAGGAGGGACCCTTCTAAGATCATCAGCCAATCTGAGTCAAGGGGAAAATTCTTTCCATACCCAGATGTGGTGCTGAGCAGACCACGCACCTGAACAAAAACCAAGCAGGCAGACCCATGCAGCGAGCCCCGAAGGGAAGTACAATGGCCCCTGGCTCTGGTTACTGTAGCCTGATGCCCTGGAGGAAGGGGAGGGGGTCCAGGATCATGCATGCTTGGGCAAGGGAAAGGATCATCAGTAAAGCATTAGAATATTTATTACTAATAAATATGTATTCTTTGGACAGCACTTTCAGTGTACATGGTACTATACAGAATAATAAAGGGGGGAGGTGAAAGACCTTTGCCAGAGGAACTCGCAATCGAAATTTCTATGGCAGGGGAGAGAAGAGACAGAGGAAGAAGATTAACAAACATTGCCACACACATTTAGCCCTTGCTTCAGCTGAGGATTATGGGGTTAAATCCTTACAGCTTCATGGAAAAGGTGGATTTTGACTGTGAGGGGGAGAGGGAGATGGCACCGCAAGAGCATCCTAGGAGGGTGTTCCAAGCCCCCACTCATACATCTTCCTCCACACGGCAACTCTGCATCCATCGCAGCATTGGTGGCCGTGGGAAAAATGTGGTGGTAACTCTCACCCTGGAGACATCCCGCAACAGGCCAGCTGCGCTCCCGCACGTGCACACAGACACACAGACACACACACACACCCCTGCTTACGTTGCCCATGGTCC
The DNA here is from genome assembly GCF_030035675.1 of Rhineura floridana. NCBI lineage: Eukaryota > Metazoa > Chordata > Lepidosauria > Squamata > Rhineuridae > Rhineura > Rhineura floridana. Next base: position 13,728,109 of record NC_084497.1, read on the forward strand.
TGGAAAAGCGGGTGGCACTCTCTGGCACGGCCCAAGCCGAAGCATCAACCTCCTTGGCATGAAGGAAAGCATCGCACAATGGTGCTGGGCTGCTCGGGGGGGGGGGGGCTGAGTGACAGCCGTAACCCGCCCTTCTGTGAGGCCTTCTGGGACTCATTAGCCCTGCTGCCCTGGGTAACATGCCAGCTGCCAGGCTCCCATTGGCCTCGTCTGGCAGCTTAAGAAATATTTTTTTCCTCCAAATGGGGAGGCAGGAGAATTGAAAACTATTAGAACAGAGCTGAGCAAAGGAAGGACCTGCAGGGAGGGAGGAATCTTTCATGCAACTGAACACAGAGCACACAGACACACAAGCAGAATGCTCCACAGTGACAGAAGGATCATCTGGTGTAAGCTCGGCTGCCAGAGTCCACGTCAGAGGAGCACAAGCCTCGATCCGCCTGCATCTGACCCTGCAAAAGAACGCACTGGGGCTCAAGGCTGCCTGTTGCTTCGTGGCTGTAGCGCCAAGCACTGACTCGCATGGGCGAAAGAGTCATCCCCACTCGAACACCGCAGAACTCGCGCATCATTTCACACATGACAGCGCCAGCTTCTCATCTGTGCTGAACGCACCAGTTTCCAGAGGGAGGTACAGTCATCGAGAACTCTTGCAGCCCATCAGCATCCAAAGGCAGAGGAGAGCCTCGGATCCCTAGAGTCAGACTGGCTGTCTGGCGAACGGGGTGCAAGGGGTGCATTCCTCACCTTGGAAAAGATGCTTTCCCCACCAATTTGCCCCCCTTTGCTCCTTATGTTAGGTTGCTTCTACCCTATTCTTGTGATTGAAATGTGTGTTAATTCTTTTTAATATTGTATTTTAGATTTTGTAACCTGCCCTGGGACCTATTGGTGAAGGGCAGGTTATATTTATTATTTTTATTTTTACTCCTCCTCCTCCTCTAATAATAATAATAATAATAATAATAATAATAAAAGGCTGGGGCACTGTTTTCCTGTAATTAGAAGCAAAATTGGATGGGTTCCACATGGCACAATATAATGCTATATCATCTGGCAATGTCCCCCCCTTCACATGAAGTTCCTTCTATAATGTTTACACATAAGTACTAAACACCTAAGGTCCCCTGCAGTGTTAATTGGCAGCTTCCTCCTTGCAGCTAGGACCCCTTTTATTGCTATACAGCATGACTGGGGGATTACTGACCAACAAATGCTTCCTTGAATAATCTCTTTTAAAATCCTGTTATCATCAGTTTTTGTTCCTGCAAATGTCTCTCTGTGTATACAATATCATTTCCTCACCAATTTATTTATTTATTTATTTTTCCATCTCATTTTCATCCGTGGTCATACTTGCTGGGGCTGATGGGAGTTGTAGTTCAGCAACATCTGGAGAGCCAAAGGTTCTCCGCACCTGTTATAGTGAAACAGCAGTACAAAAAGGGGCAACCTACTGAGGCAAGGGGTAATTAGCAGGCTGTTTCTCAGTAATCCCTGTGCCACACTCAATAAACGGGGCAGAATCAGGGTGTGTCCCATCAGCCCCTGCAGTAGGCAGGCAGTCTCAAGCCTCCGGATTAACTAGGACTGGTATAAATTCTTGGAGAAATTTCTCTTCAGTGAACTCCAGGTTTTGGGAGGCCCTTGGTCAAAATGCCTTCCATTGGGCTTCCCCTCCCTCAATGAACCTACCACCTTACTAGTGCAGGTCCAGGATGATCCTGTCGGTGGCCCCCTTGCTGGTCTGTGCACCTTTGGCAGGTGCCCAACTATGCCAACCTTCAGTGCCACACTGACCCTGTTTCTGCCTTTTGCTGATCAACACAGCTGTGACATGTGGCTGCTATCTTCCAGGGTCTGGCTACTCCAGCTGAGACGTGCATCTCAGGGTCACTGGGTTGGAAAATGTACTCGCACAAATCTGGATTCCAGCAGAGATCCCTTCAAAGCACCTGCCTTCCCTTACACACATATGCACACCATCCCAAATGCTCCCCACTTTCATATTCTCTCTTGTCCCACTTGCCCCTCCCCCACCAAAGCAAGCCCCCCGGCAGCACCAGGATCCGCACCATGTTCTCCACCGTACGCAGGTACTTGGCGCAATGCAAATGCCCATTGTAATCCGCAAGGTCAGCCGCCGTGTAGCCATCTTGGTCCCGGACGCCAAGGTCCACGCTGTTCACCACAAGGATTTGACAGCACTGAGAAGAGAACGGAAAAGGGTGTCATCAAGGCTCATAAGGAGGCAGGCTGCCTTATTTTCAGACAGTTCTGAGCCTTATCTGCCAGACTGTTTGATCGTTCTCTGGCCCAGTGCCTCCTCTCGCAGCGGCTCTCCAGACCCTGCCATGGGGATAGAGGCCCTTCTACTACCTGATTCCTTTTTCACCTGGAGAAGCTGGGGACTGAAGCTGGAGCCTTACGTGTCCCTACCCAACACTCTGGGACCCAGCCAAGCTCCCAGATATCTCTGGACTAAAACCTGGAGTGGATTCCAGAGCCCCACTGACATGGAGCCACCAGCCATCATCGACACCAGGATGATGTTAAGTTATAAGCTGCGAGTTATCCAACTGACATTCAGCATCCCTGGCAACTGAGCATGCCTAACCTTCACTGGGCTGTTTATAGGGTTTTTGGCCCCTTGGGAATTTTTAATAATAATATTGTATTTCTGCAAACCTCAGAATTCCCCACCCCAAAAAAGCATGCTGATATCTGCCTCTAGTTTCTCATTTGGCTCCATTTCCATTGGCTCTCAGCACCTGAGTTTGCTATTAAAAGGGACAGAGTTATGTAATGCTTTTTTACCGTGCCTAACGTGCTTCACATACATTATCCAGTAATCCTTACAACAACCCTGCATGGTAGGCCAGACTTATCCTTATTTTATGAACATGGTTTCCGCATGCCAAGGCAGAGAGATAAATGACTACCTAAGGCCACATAGTGGGGTTATGGCTGAGCTAAATGTGAACCAGGGATATCTTGGCTCACAGATAGACTTCACCAGCCTGCTACGCTATTGGGATCAATCTGTACAGGAAATCACCACCATTTCCCCGATATTCTCCATGTGATTGGACTGAGAAACAACCATGGATGTATTATTACAGGATAGGGTGGCCCCCATTTTCAGCCCTTGCAGACTGGAGCACCGACTCACCAGCTCCCCTCCCCCACCCCCAGATTACACAGCTCTGTGGCCATCCCAGATAGACGTTCATGAGGCTGGTGGCTTGCAGACTGACCTCCAGCTCCCCGTTTTCAGCAGCGTCATGCAATGGGGTTCCACCCCACCTGTCCGTGGTGATCTCCCCTCCGTGCAAAAGCAGCCAGCTGAGCACTTTGGCATGGCCTCGGCTGGCAGCGAAGTGCATGGCGGTGGCACCGTCGTCGTCTCTCTCTGAGAGGCTGATGTCCGTGAAGCTCACCTGGGAAATGATGAAGGGAGAGCTCAGAGAGAGAACGGGTGAGAAACCGCTTGGTTGGGAGCCAGATGTAACCCATTCTGGGGGTGGGGACAACATTTTTGCCCCCCTGGGGCACATTATGTGGTGGTGGGTGGGCAAGCAGGAGCTGCAGGCCAGTGGGTGGAGCTGGTGCTGATGGCGAGTGGTGCCACTCACGCACGTACGCTCACAGGGAAGGATGTGCACACGCTATCCTCATGCAGGCTGGCAGCAAAGTGAGGCAGCAAAACGTGGTGGCAGGGGACCCACATGAGCCACACTGAAGGCCTCTGAAGGTCACACATGACCTGTGGGTTGCCCACATGCATCCAAGGAAGAAGAGTGGGGCGGAAATATCACAATCAAACTTCATGGCCAGGCTCACCATATGGATTAGGGCTGTACAGAGGTCACAACTCTGTGGATCTGCAAAGGGCATGCAAAATGTCACAGCGGGTGTGAAATCCAACTTTCTTTACAAGAAACAGACATGTTTCTAGCCCTTAGGATGGAATATGTTCTTGGATATATGTGCAAGGGTCATCAATGCTCGCTGAAATCTCTAAAAGCAAGAGAGGGGCCTGAATGGAATTTCTAAATGCATTTGTGTGTGTAGGGGGGAGTGCTTCAGTGCCCCACAGGGCTCCTGCCTGTACCCTTTCTGACCACAAAACCAGACTTACACACACAAAAAAGGAAAAATGGCAGAATAAATGCACCACTCCCAGGAGCCCCTGAACTAAACACCAAGGACACGTGAGGACCCATTAAAAAGAGAATGAGCTGCAAAGTGATTTGAGGGAGCACACTCTCTGCACCCAATGTCCTGAAACAATCACTGCACTTTCCCACAAAAGCCTACTTTGCAAGAAAGGCCCAGAACAGGTGTCAATCAGGAGCCCTTATGATCACATCTTTCCTTTCCTTTCAAACTGCTGCCGGAAGTGGCAAGTCGGGTGAGTGGAGGAATCCCTCTCATGTTAATCAGAGCAGCAGCATTGGGGAGGGAGGGGTTAACCCTTCCCTCCTGACCATTTCTTTTTCTAAATCCCACCCACTCCCAAGTCTGCTATGGACCCTTCATGCACACACTCCTCTTTCCTCACTCCAAAGCTAACAGCAGTCTTGGGGGACATGAGTTGTTCTTGTGGTTGTTTCTTAGTTTTAGATTTATATTGCAAGCTGCCCAGGACACACACACACACGCTAGCGCAGCCTTTCCCAACTAGTGGGCCACCAGATGCTGTTGGACCACAATTCCCATCTTTCCTGACCGTTGGCAATGCTGACGGAGGCTGATGGGAGTTGTGGTCCAACAACATCTGGTGGCCCACTAGTTGGGAAAGGCTGCGCTAGTGGCTGGTGGCTCTATGTCAGCAGGGCAGTGGAATCTGCTCCAGGTTTCAGTCTAAACGTTCAAGGAGCTGTCCAAGATGGTGAAAGCTAAACACTGGCTACCTTTTATTGAAGGACAGAATATGTTGCAAATAGCTAAAAAGTTCAGGGAAACAGAGTGGGGAGGAAAGAGCAAAACACTCCTCCCCCCCCCCATGTCACTCCCCTCATCACATCAGTACCACAACCCTAGGATTTGAATCTGGGGCCTCTCACACACTGGAAGCAGACAAGCATAGCCCTAGCGCAGCCTTTCCCAACCAGTGTGCCTGCAGATGTTGTTGGACCACAACTCCCATCAGCCTCAGCCAGCATTGCCAATGGTCAGGAAAGATGGGAATTGTGGTCCAACAACATCTGCAGGCACACTGGTTGGGAAAGGCTGCCCTAGGCAGACCTTCCTTGTTGCTTCAGTGAGGCTGCTTCCATCCACACTGCGCATTTATGGAGCATCCGCATGACACTCTGCTCGAAACATGTTCCTAACATGTTTCCCCTGTTCAGCTTTGGCTTTTCTTTTCCAGAGCTCAGGAAATCCTGCTTTTTAAACACACACACACACACACGAACGGCTGCACAGTTTCCTCAGGTGTGCATGACTTTTCTTTTAACCCTTCCCTTATTCCAACAGCGAGTGGTGGGCAATCATGATCATGAGTGCAATGTTTAACCCTTTCTCCTCCATAATGGTTCCAGCTATAATCTCTCTCTCACACACACACACACATCAGCATTTGGGGCAGAGAAAAGGGCGACTGCCCACTTGGCTACAGAGAAGTCTGGAAGCAGAGTTGCAATTCCATTTCCAGCTACAGCAGCACAGCTGTGGCTGGATGCAGCTAAATCATCCATGTTGGGAAGCATCCCTGGTCTTTGGTTTTCCTTTTGATTGATTTTTTCCTCTGGTGTACTATTTTGATTGCTCTGTGTGTGTGCATGAATTTTAAATGGTATTTAAAAAATTGGTTAGACTTTTTTTTAACACTCCGAGGCCCGAGTGAAGGCAAGATAAAAAAAACCCCACTAAAATAAGCCATGAAGCCCAATTCCAGCAAACCTGATGGGAGAGGACTGTCATAGGAACTGAGATAAATGCACTTCACTGATAGGAACCAAGTTACAAAATTTTGTTCAGAGAGCCTACTTTGGCCCAGCGTTCCAGCTCCCTTGGGTCCAGCCCACCCTGCAAATCTCAAGTGCCCTCACCAGCCAGACGATGACGGTGTTGTGGCCCATCTGGGCGGCAGCGTGGAGAGGGGTCATCCCGTCGTTGGCGCGTGCGTGGGGATCCGCTCCACAGTCCTTGACCAAGTGCTGGATGATCTCCAGGTGGCCCTCCTGGCAGGCTAAGTAGAGGGGTGTGGCACCATTCTTGGTTTGGGCACTGACCGAACTGCCGGAACAAGAAGAGGGAATGAAAAGGGAAACAGCTGGGGCATTTGGGCTGGTTGGTGCAGCTGGTTCCTTTTTCAAAGCCCTGGGAATGGTCTGCATCTCTCTGGGCATGCTCTGTGCCCTTTCCTCTTGGTCTCCTGGTTTCATGAGCAACTTTACAGGCAGGATGTGTGCTCTGTTGTTGTTGTTTTACTTGTTCTACTATAAATTTGGGGTTGGACTAAATGTTTTTTGGGGGTCCCCTCCAAACCTGTGATTTGTATACCTGTAAAATGAGAAAGGGGACTGCTAAAATTACCAAACCAGTTTCTCTGTTAAGTAAATAGCCCTAGCCAGGCCTCTTAAGGATCTGCTTTGGAATACACTTGGGCCAAAATGTTGCCATGGAAACTAAATAGCTGCAGACACTTCTGGAAGGTGAGCTGAAGGTGAGCGCTGTCTTTTTCCTTCCAAGCTCCCCTGGATGAAAGTGATGACAACAAAGTCTGTGCAAGAGAGAAAACAATAGCCAGGCAGTCTAGGGACTGGATCTGGACAGAGACAGAGGCCTGTGGAGAATCCAAAATGATGGCTTTGGTGGCCCACCTATAAACCTCATGGAGGAGCGAGATTTGTTATGGACTTAATGCTGCGAGACTTTCCATCTTTTGCTCAACCTGTATATATGTGTAAATAAAACTTAGATCATGGAAAATGCCACCAGACGCCAGTGACCTTCATTCCAAGGAAGCCAAACCCATGGTATGCTCTGGGACCCTCAAACCCCTCATCGCTCAGAGTTTTAGGTGCACATAACATCTTCATTCATCGCCCACTTTCCCTCCCAGGACCACATGAGACCCCCAGGAGCAATTTTCCAACCAGGCATTGAACAGACTCAGACCCAGTTGGCTTCAGCAACATGGCTTTGTCAAGTGCTATCCAACCATTTCCTGGGCAGCAATCCAAAATACACACCAGCTTCCCCCAACCTGGTGCCTTCCAGATGTTGCTGGGCTACAGTTCCAGCAGCCAGCGTGGCCAACAGTCAGAGATGATGTGATGATGTCTAATATCATTTGAGGGCACCAGGTTGGGGAAGTCTATTCTACACCAAGAAAAGCTGGATTCTGTATTCATTCAGCAAATGGCCATAATTTTTTTAAAAAATTTGCATCAGGGTTTTTGTAAACAAACAAGTCTGCTTAATTTGTAGTCATTTTCTTGTCAAGCAGAGGGACAAGGAGCAAGACAGGGCACTGAAACTTCACCCAACCCCTGAAATATTCACCCTCTGAATCATAAGGACTGGTGTTTTTTTCTTAATGAAAGCTGAAAATTCTGCACATGACAATACCACATCCTGCACTTTTTCTCTGCTACTGCAGATTCACAGAGCAATGTTACACAAGCATATTTTTAGCAACTGATGACTGCAATATTTATTTTATTTATGTATTATTGCATTTATATCCTGCCTGTCCTCCAAGGGGCTTAAGGTGGCATACACAGTTCTCCCATTTTATCATCACAACAATCCGGTGAGGTAGTTTAGGCTGAGAGGCAGGTGTTGGGGAAATTTTAAACATACAAACAATAAGCAAAATATATTATTTTATAAAGCTATAAAGATTTATAAAGGTTTATAACATTTTAATAGTTTAGTTTAACATTTAATAAGTTTAGTAGCCAGCCAGAACCCTTTTTCTTCTTGGAGCTGTCTTCCCTGACTGTGCTGGTTTGTTTGGAACAACTTGTACTCTAAACAAGATAACACTGAATAGACACTGAAAACATAGGAAAGATTGCAGTAGCTAAAATACTTAACTAAATTGCTTAGCTGGAGCACTCAGCTCATGGCGAAAATGTACTTTTATGTGAAGTACTGAACATTGCCAAATTCACCAAAACATGATGCAGAAAGTACAGAAAGGCCTACCTTTTTTGCTGCAAGCCTGTGTTCTTTGATTTTACTCAAGGACCCCCAGTCTAACGAACTACAAAATTCCCCGTAGCAGGGACTGGCCCAAGGGTGATAACTTGCACATGTGAAACAGCCATGACTGAACACCCACATATTCCACATTACCTCCCATTGCCTTGCAAACAACGGCACTTCACGCATTCGGATGTGACTCTGAGGCTTTCAGCCAAGTGCGGGGAACCTTTTTTAGCCCCAGCTAGTGTAAAATGCAGCAACTAGGCTACTCAGTGGGTGTCCCACTGCGAACACGCGTCTCAACTCTCTTAAAGGAGCTCACAGACTGCCAATAAGCCAGGCTAAAGGTTTTGGTTCTGACTTACAAAGCCCTGGACAACTTTGGACCAGATTACTTGAAAGAGCGTCTTCAGCCCTATTACCCTATTTAATTACCCGATTAGCAGACGAGGCCCTCTTGATGTGCAGCAACCTACAGAAGTTTGTTTAGCGGCAACCGGAAGAGGCTCTTTTCTGTGGCAGCGCCCCTTCCTACGGGACCCTGTCCCCACTGAGGCTCAGGCACATGCCAATATTGACGACACTGTTACTTGTTAAAACATACACTTATGCTCCCAACCCTTCGCTGCTGCTTAATTCCAGCAGGCTGCTGTGTTTTAACTCTGCCCTTGGTTGCCAAGGGAAGGGCCATCTTACCTGCACGGCAGAGCATCTGCTTGCAAGCAGAAGGTCCCAGGCTGAAGGATCTCCTGCCTGAAACCCTGAAGAACTGCTCGCTGCAGGCAGCGTAGACCAGACTCTCAGCTCGATGGACTGATCGTCTGGCTTAGGATAAGGTAGCTTCCTTGTGGATATTGGCCATATTCTTTTTATCTGAATTAATTGTAACATTTTAAAACTTTGTTACACGCTGCCTGGAGGCTGATGTGGCAGGAGGCATAGGAATATTTCAATTAATAAATAAATAGCCCAATGCCCACCATAGGTGGCAGGTGGGATGTGTGCAGAGGCCTGGTACCCTTAGGAGGGTGCAAAGCCTCTCCTGTTATGCTGTCCCAAAGAAGCAGTAGTAGCCCTATGCAAAGAGGGGGACTTGGAGACACCCTTCAGATGGGAGGTCCATTGGTGCCTGCCAAGGACTGAACCAATCCTAGCCATTAAAAACGGAGATGCTCTCATCTCTGGAGTCCCATCCCAGATTCTGGTTTTTGGTCATTCTGGAGAATGACACAATTGGTGGCTGGTGGATATAACATGTGTGCGTGTGTGTGTAGTCTATCTCAGCCTTCCTCAACCTGGTGCCCTCCAGAAGTTTTAGACTGCAACTTCCATGACTCATCACACTGGCCGTGGTGGCTAGAGCTGATGGGAGTTGAAGAACTGGAAGGCAGCAGTCTCTATATAGACATAAACACAAGCTAGGCTTGAAGACCAAATGATCATGGGAAATTGCCTTGTTGTAAGTCAGACCTTGGTCCATCTACCTCAGTACTGTCTACACAGACTGGCAGTGGCTGATCAAGGGTTTCAGGCAAGGGTCCTTCCAAGCTTCTCCTGGAGACAGTGATGTGGGTTTTCTGGGAATTCTGAACTGGAAAAATGTCCTATTCATATTAGGGCAAATTGCATGAGAATTGTTCCAGTTTGCATTAGAATTCTTCCAATGTCCTAAAAAGTAGTCTAATTTAGCATGGTTACTGCAAACTTTAAAACTGCCAAGCTTGTCAACTGTTGATTTACAATTGGCATATATCCATTGCTATTAATGAACTTATGAAACAGAAAAGTAAAGCACTGGGAAGATTTCCAGCCCACAATACTGCCTGGAAAAGTCAGGGACTGAGCCAGGAGCCATCTGCATGGAAAGCGGCTTCTCTGCCACTGAGCCACAGACCATTTCTCCCTCCTGAGTCTGCCGTTCTGGCCTCCATGCTGTCTGTATGCAGAGAGCTCTCGTTCCGTTTCCCCCTTGCGGGGACATCCCATCCCTGCAGGTCATTCAGTTAATCAGCCTGCTTAGTCTAAGCTTCTGCCACTGGCTGTTTCTGGATGTCACAATTTCACAGTATTTTAAAATAATTAGATTAGACAAGTGGTGACCGCAGGAGGGGAAGGGTACCAGCTGCTGCGGCAAAGTATCAGAAACAAAAATAAAAAGAAATTAATATAGAGGGGATAACATCCCACTTTGAATCAGAATTCATATGGGCTGGAGGTGACAGGGAATTTAGGGGTCCGATGGACCGGGGGTCCTGAAGAAATTGAGGACACAGGCTTGCAGCAAAAGAGTAGGCCTTTATTTAGTAAGGAAATGTACAGGAAGTCAGTTTCTCATGATGTTCAATGGAGCTCTGCCACATGGCACTGATGTCTACATTTTTATACCCTCCAAGACAAAGAAATTAGCATCTTCCAATCCAAAAGTTACACATAAGTATTACCTGGACATTATGCTGCTTACATTCTATACTCCTATTCCCCTGACAGAGCTCCAGTGGTCAGAGCGGTTGAAGAGTTAGCCCCTCTTCTGGAGATTGTAGCTCTGTGAGGAGAACAGGGCATCTCCTAAGAACTCTCAGCCCCTTCACAAACTACATTTCCCAGGATTCTTTGGGGGAAGCCATGACTGTGTAAAATGAAATTAAGATCTGGTGTGGGTGTGGCCCCGTGATTAGCCAAGCCAAGCAGCTGGGAGTCTGGCTTTTAGAACACTGATGGTTGATTTTTACTGACCATGCCCAATGCTATAATAGACTTCAATGTTAAATTTCTTAAATTAATTAAAAATCAGCCAGGAATTTTTTAAACTTTTAAACTGTAGAAGGGCAAGGTCAGTAATAGGATTACAGATACTCTGTGAACATGGCTGTTTTATAATTAATTTTAACAAATTATGAGTCCACTGACAGAAAAAAGTCCAGTGGGGTCTGGATTTCCCCCCTCTTGTTTTATACGTTGAACTCTTGATTCTCTCTGCCTGTTTTGTATATCACCATGAAAACTTAGAGGGTTGTTAAGCAAGTGTTTCTGAGTTCAGGACTATAAGATTTGTAAGATTTTGTTTTGAAAGGAGCTTATGGGAAGCATCAGAATGGCGGGGGGTATTTTCAATTTAACTTGGTGGAATGTGAAAAATGCATGCTGGTTCTATTATGCAGTCACTCCCATGCCTGTATAATAATCTTCGGCTCCATCCCTTCCTCAGTTTTTTGGGCACAGGGTTTAATTCCTGAAACTGACAGGTGGTTGAGATCATCAGGGCTGGGACCCAGAGTTGCCCTGCTAATAATTTCCAGTTCTGCAGCCCCCCCATCCAAAAAAATCTTGTTTTGTTATGGGAAGGACCATTGCTCAGTGGCAGAGCATCCCTTTTGGATGCAGAATGCCCCCAGTTCAATCTCTGCCACCTCCAGGAAGAACTGGGAGTGTTCCCTGTCTGAAATGCAAGAGATCTGCTCCCAGTCAGTGTAGTCAATGTTGAGCTCGATGGACCAATAGTCTGACTGGGCACAAGGCAGCCTCCTATGTGCATGCTCTTAAACACAGCACCCCTGCAAGGTCAGGAACAGAACTGGTGATCTAAGCGGACCATCAGCTCAGCAGCGAAAATGCTCACCTGGTTGCTCCTTCAAAAGCCAGACAGTGACATGGCAGTGATTTCTTGTAATGTTTGTTCCACCAGAAGGCCATCTACATACATTACTTGGAACAATGCAAGTTTTCTGAATACCAGTTTCCTACTGGAAACAGCTACCATGTATCTTCAAGCTGGGCTTGGATTTGGCTGTGTATCCACAGCCCCAAAAGAATTACAAACATCTTCACTGGGGTCTCTGGCATCATGAAGATGGCTTTATTAAGCATCCAGTAAAATGCCTGTTTAATATTTTAAAAAGGAGATGCAATAACCACTCAGCTCTGCTATCAAAATAGATGCCAGGGTGTTCAATATGCATTCCTGTAACTTTGAGAAGGGCGGTGGTAGAGACGGCTCTCTGGAGGGAGGGGAGCAAAGGGTGGCTGTGTGTCCCACTTGACAGAAGGCGGTCCTCTATTCTGAAAGGCTGTCAGAGGACACCCTCTATTTGAGATAACCCAAAAAAAGGGAGAGTGGAGGGGGGAAGAGGCTTGAAGTTGCCCATCCAGAGAGTGGCAGTACTTGGAAGGCAGACTGAGCAGGTGCACAAGTCACCAGATGTGTCTTCCCCATGATGGTGTCTCTTTAAATTTGACTAATCATTTCTAAATTTGCCTCTATACATAGAAATCACCACATGCACATTTCATGCAAATTGGTGTCCTATTTTGTCCTCTAGTGTCGGTGAAGCAAATCCTCTTTTTTGGCAATGCATAACTGGTCATCCTAGCTGGTCCTCCAAAAAAAGGTTCACAGGCCTCCTGCCCTCTCCCCCCACCCGCCTGCAAAAGAATTTGTGGTTTCCTGAGGATTCTTGAGATGGACCTCTGACGACCACCATGCCAGGAAATGAGACAATGAGGAATGAGCACAGCAGCAGAACTGCCAGCATTTCACAGATGGGGACACCCCACTTCTCACCCCAAGGATCACTTCTGGACTGCCTGCTCACTCCCACTTGTGACACATTGCTGACGCCTCTTCAGGCCTGCATTCATCTTATTCTTGGGACCAGGATCCCTAAATGTTTGCCTCGTTCCCTACATACCCAGCCAATCACTGCATTCTGCAGGAGAGAGCATCCTGCAGATTTGCACACGATATCAGAATCCGGCCTATAGTGTGGCAGCCCCTAGCCTTTGGAACTCCCTCCCACTGCATATCAGACAGACACCTTCTCTGTTGTCTTTTTGGCACCTGATGACGATGTTCCTCTTTGAACAAGCCTTCTTTTAATTTTATCCCAGTTGGTGTCTTGGATATGAACTAGTTTTACGTATGGACTGTTGTTGCTTTAAACTGTTTTTATATTTTTCTTGGACATTTGTTTTTCTCAATAATGTTATTTGTTATTTAGTTTAATTTTTGTAAATTGTATTGCTTTTATTGATGTATTTTTATACTTGTGTTTATTTTTCTTTGAAAGCCGCCTTGAGGGCCTTTGGCCAAAAGGTGGGGTATAAATACATATAACAATAATAATAACAATAACAATAACAATAACAACAACAACAACAACAACAACAATAACAATAATAATATTTATGATGGTTTTAAAATAAATGTTCTAATTTTTGTTATTATATGGTAAATCACTTTGGGATGCCTCATGAGGAGCAATCCATGAAATAAGCAATAGCATTCTGCAACAGCCCTGCCCCCTCCATGCATGCAAAAGCCACAGCAGCATTTTTGGGCGGGTGGAGGAGTAGCTGTCACACAAAATATCCTCCCCCACTGATCCTCAGCAGGTGCAGGACTGTGAAATGGTCGGCTCCATACTGCATGGTCAGGTGCCTGACAGTGCAACCCTACGCATGGAGACCCCAAAGTAAGCTCCATCGGGCCAACTGGGACCTACTCGCAGGGACGTGTGTAGCAGCTGCAGCATTGGGATGCATGTACACTAGATACCTACACCTTCAAGGACTTAACCTCTGGATCAAGGGTGGGGAACTTTTTCAACTCAAGGGCTGCATGCCCTCATGAGCAACCTTCTGGGGGCCGCATGCCAGGAGGGTGGGGTGGGGGACAAAGTGGATGGGGCTCTTACCTTTGTACTGCCACACAAATGTCAGAGGTTGTTTGGTATTTTAAAAATATAAAATGAAATAGGAACTAAGTCTCGTGGTCCTATTTCTTAGCAGAGATATAAATGCAAGCAGCCGAGTGAGAATGTAAACCAGTCCACCTTTCCCTAGGCATAAATAACAACAGACACAATCTTCTTAGGTAAAAGATAAAGAATATTTACTCACGACCTTTCATATGTTCAGAAACATAGGCTCTAGCTTAGATGAAAGAAAAGTAGAAGTCTTAGTCCATCTTAGTCTTTAGTAGTGATGCTCTGAGGAGAGCATCTGCCATGCGGCCTCCCCCAGAGGTGAAAAGCTCAGTAATGGAGATTATGCAGGAATCCCCAGGACAAAGGAGGAGGAAACCAGGTAACTAATCCCACCCATTAGGAAGTTACATCATGGTAAACAGGTACATGGGATATTTCCCAAATATCCCTTAAAGTGAACATGCAAGTTTGTCTATTCCAACAGAGATTTCTATACCCCTCAACCCTCCAACCAGGCAACCAGGAGGCATTATCAAAACTCAAGGACACAATCCAGCCAGGCCAAAGCACTCGAGGAGGGGCAGGGCAGGGCCAGTGGGGGGTCAGGCCGGGGGGCGGGGGCCAGGTCTGGCCTAAGCGGGAGCATCCTGAGGACCATATCTCTCCACTCCTGTGGAAAACCCTGCAACTCTACAATACCCTGGGGCAGGTTCAGCTGTAGCCATCATGTCCATCATTGTTTAAATAACACCCCAAATAGCCCAAATGTATTGCAGCCAATGGCACTAACCCTCACGAGGAAGCCCAGACCTCAGCCCGCATCTCTAAGCGGCTGCCCATGGATCCGCACTACAGATGGCTGGGGGGGGGGAGAGAGAGTGGGCCAAGAGATCTCTCTGGAGCAGCTTCACCACTCTGCCCCTCTGTGGGGCATGCTGAGGTGCCCTTGGCTTCCGTGGCAGTCAATGAGAGTCAGTGCAACATGCACCAGGCTGCCTAAATGTTGGAGCTGGGATGCCAGGATGCAGCAAAAATGGATCAAGCTATTTGCATTTGGAAACAGCTGCAAAGGACAGTCTTTCAAGAGCAGGTGTGAGCCACAGTTCCAGGGCATTCTCTTGCAGTCTGTTTATTTAGCAACAGGAGAGGTCCACCAGGTGGCCCTTTGTTCTCAAGTATGCGGCTTTATTTATCCAAACCAGATTCTTCTTTATCTCCTAAAAGATGCATGCATCCTGGGGGGATGGGGGGAACTAGGGTCACCCAAAAGATTTTTGTGAGCATCCATCCAGCTGCACCCAGCAAGCAAGCTGGGGACTGAACTAAACCATAAACAGGTCAGGTTGCCTCCTGGCCTACAGGCATAGAACTCCATGACAAATCTGGTTGTAGCGCAAATTTTGATTTTTAGATGAGGACTGCAGGCTGAATTCGGCCATCCAAAAGGTTTTCCATGACCCACAACAACCCAAACAATTTGGGTGCGGAGACCCACTTTTGCCTCAAGAGTGTCTACAATGAGGCAATGTGACCCTATCCCACCCCCAAAGGTTAGCTTCTTCTGCTTCAGATCCACCATTAAAAACCACAACCATGTGTAGCGATGCCTTTGGGTCGGAACCTCCTGCACTCAGGGGCCAGAGCTATTTCCTCCTTTTAATTGGCTTCCAGCCACGCGGTGGAACTGTGCCAGATTTATTCCTTCGGCACAAGTGCTCACCCCTGAAATACGTGAAGAAGCATTCCCATAAGCATGTGCAGACAGCCTCTCTCCCATCATTGAGAAACAGTGGCACAATCAGACCTCAGCTTTGGAACTTCCTTCCCATGGAGGCTTGCTGGGCCGGGCCCCCATCTGCCCTTCTGTCCGTTTACCACTAAGAAAAGACTTTTTAAAATTTAGGCAGGGCTTTGGCTTGTCAAATTGCTCTCCTTTTCACAGCTTAAGATATTTTATTTGGCCACCGTCTTATGCATGTTTTTCAACTGTTCTGGCTCCTGATTTGTCTACTCTTTTATCTTTATGCTGCTATGCATTTTTAAATAATTTTAAATTGTGCTTTTATTGCTGTTTTTAACTACCTTGAGTGCCCTGTGTAGAAAGGTGGGATATTAATTGCAATAATAAATAAGCACACGCAGATTTGAACCAACAGTCATCTCAGGACAGCCTGGTTGCCATGACGCTTTGCAGATTCATCAGCACTTCAGCCTCCTACCCATACTATGCATGACTTAATGACTGACCACGCCCACCTGTTGCATCACTCCCTTGGGCTATATGTCGCTCCTTGTGGAAGAAGCGTTCCTCTCAACTTGGAAGAAATCTTTTATAGCTAAGCTTCCCTATTTAGGCCTTTCTCTAGAGTTTCTTTCTACCCTAGATTTTAGTAAGGCCAGACAGATTATTAACTCTCGGCTCCAGGACATCGATAGGCAATCTTCGATACAAGCAGCAGCCAAAGCCTGCTCACCCCTTCACCATAACCTGAGCATTAACTGCGCAAAGTATGCCCCATACGTGGAGGTCCTAACGAATCCCAAATATCGTTTAGCCTTTTCTAAGGCGCGTTTTAATTGTTTAGATTCAGCTCTCTTGGAGGGTAGATACCGGGGCATTCCTCGAGACCAACGTATCTGTCCGTGTAAGGAAGGCCACATAGAATCACTTCCTCATGTTCTATTCGTTTGCTCGTTATACTCCTTGGAAAGGAATTTATATATCTTACCCTTCATGGAAAAGTATTACAACAGTTCCTTAGAGCATTGGATGTCTAGACTGCTGTCGTGTAATAATAATCAATATCTGATTCCAGTGGCCAAGTTTTTATATATATGCCAGTGCAAACAACTATCTCTTCGTCTCTAATATGCGACCCACGCAGTTTGAGTTTTATCATTTTACCAGTTTTACTGTAAAAATGCCTAGATGTTATGTGTAACTGTTTAGGAAGACTTTATGGTAAAGTTTTTGACGGGTCGTTGACCGCAATAAAGATTTTGATTTGATTTGATTTGATTTGCATCACTCCCTTAAACTCAGGATCAAGTGGGGAAACTGAGCATGATATAAAATCAGCCAACTGCATAAAGTTTCAGAATTGGAAAGCAGCACCCATTGTTGTTATGGCAAGGCACAAATGGTCCTGCCTAGGGATGCCTCGGTGCCACGATTCTGCAGAAGTGCAGAAAAACTGCAGAATGCCACTTCCTAAAAATTTCAGCTTTCATTTAAAGGGCAGGTTAGAAAGTTTCCAGACTTTATGATTATTTATTTAATTTATTATTCAATTTATATCCCGCCCTTCCTCCCAGCACGAGCCTGGGGTGGCAAACAAAAGCACTAAAAACAAAAGTCCTGCCAGCCTTCTTAAGCCTCAAGTGACTCTGGTCCCCGGTTGAGACTTCTTCCCTAACTCGGCCAGCAGGCACTGAGAGCTGTCCAGGGTCCTGATGAGCCTGACCCTGAGTTACCGCTTCCCCTGTGAGCCCCAAGCTCCAGCAGGTTCAAAGAGCAGCTAACAAAAACTTTAAAAATGCATCAGCACAGCAGAATAAGGCCAGAGCAGCTTCCCGAGTATACTAGAGATAGCTAGGTTAACACAAGCCTCCCATAGTAAATAGGCTTGCCAGAGGTGTGATTTCAAATAACTATTTACACATGTGGCAAAGCCTGCTCTGCAGATATTTGGGGATAACCCACATAAGTAGAAGGACTAACTATGAGGTGCCATTAGGTCCTAGAGTACTGCTAGCTGGATGCAATCAGCGCACTGTACCAAAAAGGTTCACTAAATTTCAAGCCTTCCCAACAGCTGCCCAATTGTTAATAGACAAAAGGCGGAGATGTCCAAAACAAAGACTTTTTTAAAAAAAACAAACAAGGGGGGAGGATGGGGGGAGTCTGGCAGATAGCACAACTGTTGGAAGTTAAGGGAAATATAAGTTAAGGGAAACTGAGAAACTAAGAGACGGAAGATAACAGAAAGAAAGAAAAAGAAAAATCATGACAGAGTGGCAGTTTTTCATCAGCTTTTTAGAAGCAAGAACAGTAATATAAAGAAAACCAGTTTTTTCAGTATAATAATTTATTTATTATACATTTTTGTGTTATCTTTCAGAATGCCTCCCTGGAGAAGCATATTCCAGTTGAGGCAGGATTACAGGGAAAGCCTTATCTTGGGACACCTGCAAAGGAGGAGGAACCTGAAAAGGGGTGCGGGTCTCTGAGGATGATCTCAAGGACTGGGCAGCTTCATGTGAAAGTCTGCGGGCCAAACAGATGGTGACTATAGAAGGTTTTCTCCATGAATTTATGAATCTGTCTTCTACAAAGTAGGGACCACAAGCCCATCTAATCCCATCTCAGATGGGACTACTGTTTGACTAGGCATGAGTCTACCTTAACTAGTAATGATTCTCCAGGGCAGACTTCCCCAGCCTGGTGCCCTCCAGATGATTTGGACTATGACTCCAATGAGCCCTAGCATGGTTGTGCTAGCTAGGGCTAGTGGAACCTGTAGTCCAAAACATCTGGGGAGCACAAGGCTAGGGGAGGCTACTCCAGTGGTCTCAGGCTGAGAGAGGTCTTCCCCAGCACCTTCCTTTCTGAAATCTTTTAACTCACATGTGGGACACTCCAGATGTTGCTAGACTCAAACTCCCATCAGCTCCAACCAGCCAGCATGGCCAATGGCCAGCAATGATGGGAGTTGTAGACCAACAACATCTGGCAGGCCACAGGTTCCCCCAGCCTTACTTTAACTGGAGACTGGATCTGGGCCTTTCTACAACAACTGCCACTGGGAAACATGCAGATCCTTCAGACGTATGAAACTGCCATCAGGCTATTGGTCTATGTAACCCAGACTGTCTCCTTTGAGTGACAGTGGCTCTCCAAGGGTATTCCACTCTACCACCTGCTGCCTGAGTTCCTTTTAGCTAGGAATGCTAGGGACAGAACCAGGAGCCCTCTACATGCAGAGCATGTGTTATCTCAGTGAGCTCTGGCAGCTCCCCCTAGTGGACAGAAGGCAGAGCTTCAGTGCCTTACACACAGCTTGTTCCTGCAAAAGCAAAACAAGAGGCAAGGTCCTCTTGTGGATCAGGAACCGGTTAAGTAGCAGGAAGCAGAGAGTAGGGATAAATGGACAGTTCTCCCAAAGGAGGGATGTAGAAAGTGGAGTCCCGCAAGAACCAGTATTGGGACCTGTGCTTTATAACTTGTTCGTTAATCAGCTAGAGTTAGGGGTGAGCAGTGAGGTGGGCAGGTTTGCTGATACTAAATGTTCAGACTTGTTAAAACAAAAAGGGATTGCAAAGAGCTCCAAAAGGATATCTCCAAACTGAACAAATGGGCAATAAAATGGCAAATGCAATTCAACATAAACAAGTGTAAATTGATGTATGTCAGGGCAAAAAATATCTGTCTTAGTTTCACTTATATGCTCACAGGGTCTGAACTGGCAGTATCTGATCAGGAATGGGACCTTGGCGTCATCATGGTTAGCTCAATGAAGATGTCAGCCCAGTGTGCAGCAGCTGTGAAAAAGGCAAATTCCATGCTAGAGATCATTAAGGTATTGAAAATAAAACTGCTGAATATCATAATGCCAGTGTGTTAATCTATGGTGCGGCTGTATTTGGAATACTGTGTACAGTTCTGGTCACGTCACCTCAAAAAGGATATTGAATAGTTGGAAAAGGTTCAGAAAAGGGCAACCTCAAAATTGTCAAAGGGATGGAGCAACTCCCTAATGAGGAAAGGTTGCAGCATTTGGGTCTTTTTCATTTCAAGAAAGGGCAAGTTTAGAGGTGACATGATAGACGTGTATAAAATTACGCATGGCATGGAGAAAGTGGATAGAGGAAAGTTTTTCTCCCTCTCTAACAATACTAGAACTCAGAGACATCCCATGAAGCTGAATGTTGGAAGATTCAGGACAGGCAAAAGGAAGTCCTTCTTCATGCGGTGCAGAGTTAAACTGCGGAATTTGATCCCACAAGAGGCCACCAACTTGGATGGCTTTAAAAGAGGATTAGACAAATTCAAGGAGAAAAATCAGTGGATACTAGGCATGTTGACTATGTACTTGTTGGAAGTGGGGCAAGAGCAACTCCTGTTTTGTTCTTTTGTTCATGTTCCAGAAGGGAGGTAGATTTCAGGTCCTCCAGATGGATAGGCTTGATTACCTTTACCTGGGATGCTCTGACTGCCTGCCTACTGGTTACTAGGCTGTTACATCTTTAGGGGAGCTTACCTGCCCCTCCTCCTTCTGCCCTTTCCACCTCCTTCTTCTCCGACTGTCCGGGAGAGAGGAGACACCCCTGGGAACTGCAACGGGACACTGCCTCTTGGTTTGAAGTTTGCCTTTGGCAGACAGCAGGAATGCAAACAATGCAGCCCTTTCCGGGAACTAATCTTTGCTGCTGTTTTCAAGATGACAAGAAATCCAGGAGGTTTGGGGAACTCTTCTTTCTCACACGCTGCCGGAACAGAGCAGGTGTCATCCAAGGCCAGGGCAGCTGCCTACAGCGCAGGGAGACTGTCCAAGAGTGTATTCTTCAACCATTCCCAGATAAATTTAGGGAGACTTTGACTGGGAAAGTCACAGGGAGACCCTTTTCTTCCTCTCATAATACCAGCAATCACCCAGTGACACAGATGGGAACAGAGGAATGCTCTACCACTGAGCTACAGTCCAATAAAGCAAGACTGTAGTCTTCATGATTCTGGATTGAAGTAGGAATGTACCTTTGGTCCATCTAGCCCAGTACTGTCCACACTGACTGGCAGCAGCTCTCCAGGGTTTCCCACAGTTCTGTGTGGAAATGCCAGGGACTGAACTTGGGTCCTTTTGCATGCAAAGTATGTGCCCCACCTCTCGGCTCCAGCCCAAGTCCAAGTTGAAGACTAGTACCAAGCTACAGTGTTTAAAGAAGTGAGTGTCATATTTCTTTGGATATCATATTATATTCAATTTTTGTTGAAGTCATATTAGCAATTCCTTTGGTTATCGCATTATATTCAATTTCTGTTGAAAGTCATATCAGTAGCCATTGAAAAAGACACCTGTCGAAACGCGTCTGGCTGGACTTTTTTTAACAAAAAACATACTTCTCTTTTCTTCATAAAAGAAACGGACCATCTGAACAAAATTAGTACACATCAGATACATTCTTCATGATGTTTTTTGTTTTAGTTACATACTTTTGAAGATCATAGTATCATGTCTGTCATTGTTTGACTTTTGTATGTTACACCTTTTATATTCCTTTTTATTGTATTTTTTTAATGTGTTTTATTAAATTTATACTGAGTATTCTCATAACTATATCAACCTTAATTTTTTAGTCTTACCTCCAGTATCTGTTAAGGTTCCATTAGACTTGTCTTGATCCCAGGAGAGACAAAACAAAACACTGCTTCACAGGGTGCATAATTAGCCTACGCAACTCACTGCCACAAGATGCAGGGATGGCCAATGGCTTAGGTGGCTTTGAAAGGGGGTTAGACAAATTCACAGGAGAGGATGAGCGGTCTGTGGTAGCTGCGTGGAATCCCCACATTGCGAGGAAGTGTGATGTTATTATGCTCACATCCTTCATAAGCTGAAATGCATTCACTGGTCTGCCTGTGCTGTACGTTTAAAAGAGTATCATGCCACTTTAAACAGTTATGCCCTTCCCCGGCAAGAATCCTAGGTACTGTAGCTTGCTACGGGTGCTGAGAGTTAAAACAGATTCCTATTCCCCTCACGGAGATACAGTTCCCAGAGTTCCATGGAAAGAGGGATTTTGTTAAACCACTTTCAAAACAGATGTTACCTCTTGGATCTCTTGGGTCACCACCCTCCTTCCCACCAGGGCAAATTACGGGTAGAAACACACACTCCTGTTCTGCGGGTTCCAGTGTGTCTCCACCTGAAAACGGGGACACACAATGCTAATCAAACCCCACCCCCTTTTTTAATATAAAACCTGGTGGGAACAGCTCGAGTGCTTTTTTTAAAAAAAAATCAATTCCAAATAAATTTCACAACTCATTGGAAGATCAACCCATTCCCCCTCCAGGTGTGGATAATGGAAACGCTTTGCTCTGGAGACTCATCCCTTCACAGCCTTCGAATCCTTTTCACATTGCCCTGATAACATGCTGGGGCAGCCCCACAGTTGTCACGGTGGCGACGAAGCCCTGAGCTGCCCAGCCAAGGCAGCCTCCATGTGAAACTCGAGGTCCCCCACCCCAAACCACAAACTGGGAGGTTCTGGTCCCTGTCAAATCATTGTCCAGTTTTGACTCTTGGAGAGCTATTGGGAATGCCTTTAAAAAACATTTGAGGGAGGTGCCATTCTGGGGGCTCAGGTATTTCACCTTTAGCATACATGCATTTCATTTCTCAAGGGCCAGTGTGGTATAGTGGTTAGAGTGTCTGACTGGGAGCTGGGAGACCAGGGTTCAAATCCCTGCTCAGTCACTGTCTCTCAGCCTGAGAAAATTGGGAGGGGAGGACCATGCCTGAACACCACCTTGAGTTCCTTGGAGGAAAGGTAGGATGCAAATATAATAAATAAATAAAAATAAATAAATTTCTATGCCTCTGCACTGTCAGAAAATCCTGGTGCATCATTTCCATTTCCATTCCTCTCCCTAAAGACCTATCCACTGAGGAACTTCCCCACTGTCTCTCTGCATGACTTACTGCTCTGGCTTTGCCTCCTTCCAGTCAGCCTCTGCCAGGTGCAAGTAATTCAGTAAGTATGGGACGCAGTTGGGTCCTCAGAGTCTAAACACAGCAGAATGGCCTGCCCATTGCATCTCTGCATGAGTCACTGCTCTGGCTTCCTTTCTTCCAAGCAGGGAACCGAATGAGAGAGGTGGACAGTTCTAATATTGTCACCCTCTAAAAGCAAGCCTCTCTCTTTTATATACAGTATATATAACATGTGCCTCCAATTTTAATTCAGAAAAAGAAGGCTGCCTCTTGGCTAGCAAGAGTTTGGAAAACACTGTCACAGGGAGTTGCTTCCACAATACAGAAGTGAGGCTGCTCCTCTACACACAGAGCAAGACCACATCCTCCATCAGGAAGGAAGACTCTGTGGGTGCTTCTGTCTCCCCTTTTGCAGGCAAGATGTTTGTGGTGGGGGGTTGAGGAGGACAGTTTTTGTTTCCAGGCACCTGCCTGCATTTCTGAGCACCCTTCGCAAGAAGCTGGCCAATCCCACCCCCTTGAAGCTGCAGCTGCTCTGATAAGTCCTACCTCCATAATTCACAGGAGGCCCCGACAGACCAAAACATGACCAAGATTTACAGCTGGTGGTTGATTGTCAGGCACAAGCAGACCCCGTAAATCAACATTCTGGAGACCTGGTCCATTGTGCCGGGTCACAGATAGCTGTTTTGCAGGGGCCGTAAAGGCATGGCAGGCTTGCAGAGATAAAAGGCAGACGTGGAGCCCAAGGCACACAACGGGCGGCTCCGGCTGCCTCCTTCCCCCTCCCCAGAAGATTTAGTTAGCTCTGGTAAGGAATGGCTTTGCAAAGAACAGTCTGCAGGCTCTGGATGGGGTTCTCTTTGTGAAGTTAAACAGATGTGGATTTGTGGCCATGATATGAAGCTACGAGCCAGAACACCTCCAGCTGAAATCTCATCCCTGCCGTGCGCTTACTAGGCAATAGTTGTCACTGCTCCTCACCCTCAGTCTCCCTCCCCTCCATCTGAAATACAGGACAAATCATGGTATGAGGGCTGAAGTAGGGGGAGAAACTCAGCTCAGTCTGTATTTCAATGTAGACCCAACTAATTTGCATTTTCTGAAATAATTTGCAAACCAATTCTTTTTGCATATTATTTCAGAAAGTGCAAATTAGTTGGGTCTACATTGAAATAATTATCAAACTATTGCTTTAATATCCCATACAAGTAAAGTAATGCTCAAGATTCTACAACAAAGGCTCTTGCCATATATAGAGCTGGATTTAGAAAGGGAAGAGGCACCAGAGATCATATTGCAAACATATGTTGGATAATGGAACGAATGAAGGAATTTCAGAAGAAAATCACCCTGTGCTTTATAGATTACAGCAAAGCCTTTGACTGTGTAGACCAGCCTTTCCCAACATTTGGGTCCCCACATGTTGCTGGACTACAATTCCCATCAGCCTCAGCCAGCATGGTCAATGGTCAGAAATTATGGGAACTAGTCCAGCAACATCTGGGGACCCAAAGGTTGGGAAAGACTGGTGTAGATGATGAAAAACTATGGAATGCTTTAAAAGAAATGGGGGTGCCACAGCATCTGATTGTCCTGATGCGCAACCTATACTCTGCACAACAGCCTCCATATTCTGTAAGGACAGAATATGGAGAAACCGATTGGTTCCCCATCGGAAAGGGTGTGAGACAGGGGTGTATTTTGTCACCCTATTTATTTAATCTATATGCAGAACATATCATACGGAAAGTGGGATTGGACCAAGATGAAGAAGGTGTGAAAATTGGAGGGAGAAATATCAGTAATTTAAGATATGCAGATGATACCATACTACTAGCAGAAACCAGTAATGATTTGAAATGAATGCTAATGAAAGTTAAAGAGGAAAGCACAAAAGCAGGACTACAGCTGAACATAAAAAAGACTAAAGTAATGACAACAGAAGATTTAGGTAACTTTAAAGTTGACAATGAGGACATTGGACTTGTCAAGGATTATCAATACCTCGCCACAGTCATTAACTAAAATGGAGACAATAGTCAAGAAATCAGAAGAAGGCAGCTATGAGAGAACTAGAAAAGATCCTCAGATGCAAAGATGTATCACTGAACACTAAAGTCAGGATCATTCAGGCCATGGTATTTCCGATCTCTATGTATGAATGTGAGAGTTGCAGTGAAAAAAGCGGATAAGAGAAAAATCAACTCCTTTGAAATGTTGTGCTGGAGGAGAGCTTTGCGCATACCATGGACTGCGAAAAAGACAAATAATTGGGTGTTAGAACAAATTAAACCAGAACTGTCACTAGAAGCTAAAATGATGAAACTGAGGTTATCATACTTTGGACACATCATGAGAAGACATGATTCACTAGAGAAGACAATAATGCTGGGAAAAAGAGAAAGGAGTAGAAAAAGAGGAAGGCCAAAGAAGAGATGGATTGATTCCATCAAGGAAGCCGCAGACCTGAACTTACAAGATCTGAACAGGGTGGTTCATGACAGATGCTCTTGGAGGTCGCTGATTCACAGGGTCGCCATAAGTCGTAATCGACTTGGAAACACATAACAACAGCAATGCATACAAAAATGCAGCTGTCTTTCAAAATTTATACTTCTCTGGATTGTAGGATGCAGGACTCTAACAGAATAATGTGCCCCAAAAATTATATATTAGGGGAAGTGTGCATAAAAATGCACATATTTGTGAAAATAATGTACAAAAATACATTATATCAGGGCAAATTGCTTGCAAAAATGCATATTGAGGCAAAATTGCATACCAAAATGTGTTTCTAGTGGGTGGTTCCCTAGACCGGATGGAGGGGCTGGGGCCTGCTCTTGATGGGGTTACACTCCCTCTGAAGGGAGCAGGTACATAGCTTGCAAGTATTTCTGGATCCACTACTGTCGCTTGAGGCTCAAGTGGCCTCAGTGGTGAGGAATGCCTTCCATCAGCATTGGCTGATTGCCCAGTTGCGCCCCTATCTAGACAGGGATAGCCTGACTTCTGTTGTCTACACTCTGGTAACCTCTAAGTTAGGCTACTGCAGTGTGTTATACGCAGGGCTGACTTTGAAGACAGTTTGGAAACTGCAGCTGGTGCAGAATTCAGCACCCAGACTACTCACCAGGACAAGACAATCTGAGCACATAACACCAATTCTGGTGCAACAGCTACCAATTTGTTTCCAGGTTCAATTAAAAATGCTGGTTTTGATCTATACAGCCTCATATGGCTCAGAACCCCAATATCTCAAGGACCGCCTCTCCCTCTATGTACCAACCCGGACCCTGCACTTGGCATTGGAGGCCCTTCTTCATGTGCACCCTCCAAAGGAGGTGCGGAGAGTGGCAACATGAGAACAGGCCTTCTCAGTGGTGGCCCCCCATTTGGGGAACTCTCTCCCCAGGGAAGTATGCCATCTTTAGGGGCCAGGCAAAAATATTTCTCTTCTCGCAGACATTTGCTTCTTAGCTTTGAAAGGCTTTTGGAGGGCTTCTGTTGTGTAGCCTTCCTAAGAAGCGTTGCTCCACTGCCTTATATACTGTTTTGTTTTTAACTCTTTATTTTTTTCCTTTTGCTTTTTAATTTTATTTTTTAATTAACTGTAAGTTGCTTTGAGTACACATATTTGTGTAGAAAAGCAGGTAATACATTCAATAAATATCTTAGGAGACATCTGCATAAAAATGATGAATTCCCATGAGTACTTAAAAAAATTGGAAACTGATGCAGAAATGAGTCAGAGGCAGCATGCTTCTGAAAAGCCTCAGGAGGGGAGAGTGTTCTTGCACTCGGGTCCTGCTTGCGGGCTTCCCCCAGGCACCTGGTTGGCCACTGTGAGAACAGGATGCTGGACTAGATGGGCCACTGGCCTGATCCAGCAGGCCCTTCTTATGTTCTTAAGAGGCAAACTGAATGAAAAACTTAGATGATTGACAACAAACACAAGAGATGCTTTGAGCATTCTGAGGCTCCTCATCATGGATGGAGAACTTATGACCCTCCAGATGTTGCTGGACTACAATGGCCATCAGCCCTGCCCCTCAGGCAGCCTGGCTGGGGCTGGGGCTGGTGAGAGCTGGTGTCCAGCAACATCCAGAGGATCACAACTGCCCCAACCCTGTTGCATGCACATGCTTATTGCTCCATGTGAAACCTGACAAATCAATGGGCTGCCAACATTGTCTAAAGCACTTGGATTTGTGAGGGCAATGTTCACATTCAGAGGTTCAGATTTTGAAACCCTCTGTGCGCTATACAAACAAGTTTTTCCCAGAAAGAAACCCTCTAAATAAGTTCAGCAGAGGAAGAGGTTAGCTATGTTAGTATGTATGGATAACACAATTTTTATTTTGAAAGTCCTTTTATTATGACCTGTGCTGTTTTTGTGATGGTATTCACAGGTACAGAGTACCAGCCCCTCTTTTTGGTGATCCAAAACACTTTTATCAAGGTGTGAGTACCTGGAATCTCATTCTTTACCAAAAAGAAAAGAAAAAGAAAGAGCACTGATTACGACCAACCCAAATGTCACAAAATAGTGAGCAAGCAGCAAGCTTTTGGATCTACCAGAACTCTTCCTCAGGCTGGATGTTAAGGTAGGGGTGTGTGTGTGTGTGCATCAGAGAAGACCTGGCTTGGTATTGAAGCCATAGTTAAGTCTGCATTGGTCAACAGCTCATTTCTGTTGCATAGTCATAGACAGGGTGTGGCAATGGGGGTTGTCCTGAAGAGCACCCGCATGTCAGAATTTACCACCACACCACTCTTGGTAAATGCACAAACATAAGAACACAAAATGCCAGCCCAGTGTGCCGCTTTCCTGCACACATACACAGACACACACCCTTGAACTGCCTTTCCAAACAGGTAAAGGTGCTGAAAATTTTGACTTGTAGCTGTTCTGCAGCAAGAGCAAAGAATGGCAAAGTCCACAACATTCTACTCAAGTGGAATTTGACAAAGCAGACTGTTGGGGCAGTTGACTAATGCAGCCAGCGTCAGAATCCAGTGCAGTGCTGAGTATGTGAGCAACAAGAGAAGACATGGATGGCAGTGTGCGTGCATGTGTGTGTGTGAGAGAGATTGTGGGTGTAAGAATAGGGGTTCTCACAGGAGAGCACATCTGTGAAATGTTTGGGGATGCAAAAAGGCCCAGGACTCCACCCACCTGCCTGGATCTGCCCTTGTGATGGAGAGATTATCTGGTTGCCAGAGCGACTGCAGGAAACAACCTGGATGATGAAAAACAGCCCCTCTCTTTCCCCCTTGATTGCCAGCAGCCAAGCTGATTAAGGATTAACAAAACAAAGCCTACAGATTGAAGAGTTGGCACTGATCAGGTTCAAAAACACACCAATTAGGGCCAGGATTAAACAGCCGCAAACTACAGAGCCCTCCCTTGAATGTCCTTTAGCCCTTGAAGCAGCAAAGATCGCAATTGCACTGTTAATATAAACCCAGTTATAGCAGCCACCAATGCAATGCCATTCCAATTCATTCGGTCATTAGCGGAAAACGCAACTCTCTGGCTGCCTCCTTACAGAGCGTAAAAGGGTCACCTAACTATCCGAGGCTTCACAGTCTGCCTTTGTTATTGCCTCAACAAGGTCACCCCCTTTTTCTTAAGCCCTCACATCAGCTTTTGGTCGACCCTGCTGCAACTTCAACTCCAACCCTCTCTAGTCCCTGCTGATAACACTCTACACCTCTTCACTACCTTCATGGGCCCATTCCACATGAAGAAGTCATTACAATAAACTGGGTGGGTGGGATGACCTGTACCAATTCTGCATGGGAAATGGGGGGGGGGTTGCAAAAGGCACACACCTGTGCCCATAGTTTGGTACCCAAAGAGCAGTTTCTCTCTTTGGATGCAGCAAATACCAGATGCTGCCTCTTAAGGGCACATTCCCAAGAAATATTCATCATATGACATTGACACTTGATCATATTGTATCTACCATATATTTTAGAAAGGCTCCTTTCCATGCATTTGCATATCATAACCAATTTTGCCAGATGTTCCTGAGATTAAGGAGCAGGTTTTCATCTGTGGTTGCATACAACTGGACACCATTTTGAATCAAAATGGCGGCCTGAACCTTTCAAAACTGCATTGATTTTTGTTTGGTTCTTAAAATTCCTGGGCAACGCTGGGTCCAAGGCTGCTAGTTTACAACATAGCCCGTACTTTTCATATCTGGAGCACAAGGTTTCTTTTTGTTTTTCCTAGGTTACAATTATAGGCCTACTAAAGGGTTGTTGCTGTTTTTGCTGTTTCATTGTATACAAACATTTTTAGTGAAAGCCACCCAGAGAACGTTGCAATTTACAAAGTATAATTACAAATAAAATGCAATTCATGTAAAAAACACACACACCAGTAAATAAGTGAATAAAATCAAGTTCCCCAATGGATCTTGGTTGGAGCCATTTCAGTTTCATTCTCTTCTTCAGACTCACTGTTGGGGCATGGGGGACAATTTTGTCAGTTTTGCCACTACTTGTCTCTGTTTTCTGGATGGGCAAGTGTAGACGTCAACAATTACTCCGCTGCCCCAGGTTAGAAACAGTACTGCCGTCAACTGACCCCTGAAAAGACTGCACTGAATTTGTGACAGAAGTTTTTTATTGCACAGGTGAGAGCTTGGCAAAGGGCGGGGTGTGTATGCTTTGCTCTGGGGCCAACGAGAGAAAACACAGGCTTGAGATGGAGAGCGTCTGGATTTTCAGTAATAAGCCAGTGAGTGAATGGAGTCAGTATCCAAGAAAATGGGTAGCATGGAAATACACCCAGCAGAGAAAGTTGCCTTATACCTCCAAGCTCAGTATTCTTGACACTGACTGGCAGCGGCTGTCCAGGCAGGAATCTTTCCCAACCCTACCTAGAGGTGCCGAGGATTGACCCTGAGGCCTTCTGTATGCAAAGCAGATGCTCCGCTGCTGAGTGACTGCCCTCCACTAGGCCAGGTCAGAGCAATCATCCGTCAGGCTCAGTACTGCGCACGCTGACTGGCAGCAGCGCTAAAGGGATCCAGACAGGATTGTCTCCCAACCCTGCCTGGAGACCTGGGACTTTCTGAGCTGCAGACACTTGTCTTCCAGGATGACACATACAACAT
Organism: Rhineura floridana; assembly: GCF_030035675.1. Taxonomy (NCBI): domain Eukaryota; kingdom Metazoa; phylum Chordata; class Lepidosauria; order Squamata; family Rhineuridae; genus Rhineura; species Rhineura floridana. Next base: position 13,757,824 of record NC_084497.1, read on the forward strand.
GCAGGAATAAATGTATGCACCCTAGCTGGTATAGCCCAGTGGGGAGAAGAGCCTGGCTGGGAGTCCAGAGTCTGTGAGTTCAAATCCCCGCTCACATCTCCTGGGTATAAAGGGCCAGCTAAAGATCACCCCACAGGGAGTGGCTCAGGGGTTACGTGCCCTGCCACACGTGCAGCTGTGGGCAAGCGGCAGAGTCCCAAGGAGCCCAGTTGCCCCCCAGCTGAGAATTCCTCCTACTAAACATATTTTGTAGGCAGTTTTGACACAAAGCATGCCTGCAGGGTGTTAGGACCCCACCCTAATGAACCTCCCAGAGTCATAATTATTATTTTTTATTTAAAAAACCAGTTCACATTTTTGCAGCAATTAGCTATCTTTTTTTAAAACAAAAAATCCTCATGAAAATTCTTCAGCATTTTAGAGCACAGTTTTATATGAAATTTTGACTAGCATTTTTATGCACACTTCCCCCTAACCTGAACAGCTGGTATAGCACAGGGGGGGGGAGCCTGGCTGGGAGTCCAGAGTCTGTGCGTTCGAATCCCCGCTCACGTCTCCTGGGTGTCAAGGGCTAGCTAAAGATCACCCCACAGTGAGTGGCTCAGGGGTTACGTTACGTGCCCTGCCACCCGTGCAGCTGTGGGCAAGCTGCAGAGTCCCAAGGAGCCCAGTTGCCCCCCAGCTGGCAGCTGCGGACAAGGAAGGGGCTGGCTTGTACAGCTGTGGCAAGCTGAGCAGGCCCTAGCCAGCTGGGGAGGACTCGCCTCAGAGGGAGGCAATGGGGAACCCCCTCTGCATACCGCTTACCATGAAATCCCTATTCATAGGGTAGCCCTAAGTCGGGATCGACTTGAAGTAAGTCCATTTCCATATTCATATATACATATATGCTCATACACACTGAATAAGCACCCTTCATAACACATGAACAGAGAGGCAAAAATTATTAATTAAAAAAGTATAGCAAGAAGGGCTTAAAGCAATCTAACCATCTGAATGGCCTGAAATATTGAGACTGTTTCAACCTGGCATCAAAAAGTGTGTAATGACAGCATCAGGCATTGTTCTTGGGGCCAGGAACTCCAAAGTTATGGTGCCACAACAGAGAAGTCCCCCTGCCTGGATTATAATTGAAAACCTCCACAAGGGAAGGCACACAGAGAAGCTGAAGAACTTGCAGTATGGGCAGGTACTATAGATAAAGGAAAGAGGTAGATCTGAAAAAAACTTTTCTTTTGGGTCTGAACTCAATATCCTGCCTGTCAGTTTCACGGGATGATCCTGTCTATTATGGGAGAGAGAGAAAACTTCCTTCTCTCTACTTTCTCTGCACCATATATAAGCATATATACATACACCCACACAATGAAGTCATATTTCCAAAAGGAAAGTTTGAAGCCCTTTCCATTTTTTTAAACCCGCATTCTTTGCCTTTGCCCTGCTGAAAGCTCATGCAGGCTTCCAGACTGCACCAAGATCAGGATCTAGCTCCTTTTGTAATCTTCTGGGGCTCGCATCTGACTGGAAACATCGAGGCTTTCAATAATCCCAGGTGACTACTAATCTCAATACTTCCAGAAATGCACTCTGTACTTGTTCAGGAGTCTTCCTCTATTCTTACTTTTTATGTTCCAGCGCTGAGCCCTGGCTCTGAAAATAGATGTGCAGCTGAGCATGGTCCCATATTAATCTCTAGGCCACACAACAATCCAAAGTCCTATGCAGATGTTAGAATCAGAATAGTAGAGTTGGAAGGGGCCTGTAAGGCCATTGAGTCCAACCCCCTGCTCAATGAGGGAATCCACATTAAAGCATAATGTAATATATAGCTGGTATAGCACAGTGGAAGATCCTCTGTGGCGCAGAGTGGTAACCGGCGGTAACGCAGTCAAAACTCTGCTCACGGCCGGAGTTCGATTCCAACGGTAGGAGGAAGTCGAATCTCTGGTAAAAGGGGTCGAAATCCACTCAGCCTTCCATCCATCCGTGGTCGGTAAAATGAGTACCCGGCATATGCTGGGGGGTAAAGAAAGGCCAGGGAAGGAACTGGCAATCCCACCCCATATATACGGTCTGCCTAGTAAATGTCGCAAGACATCACCCTAAGAGTCGGAAACGACTTGCTCTACAAGTGCAGGGACACCTTTACCTTTTATAGCACAGTGGGGAGGAGAGCCTGGCTGGGAGTCCAGAGTCTGAGAGTTCAAATCCCCACTCGTGTCTCCTGCGTTTATCCCCCCACAGTGAGTGGCTCAGGGGTTACATGCCCTGCCACCTGTGCAGCCGTGGGCAAGCTGCAGAGTCCCAAGGAGCCCAGTTGCCCCCCAGCTGGCAGTTGCAGACAAGGAAGGGGCTGGCTTGTGCAGTGGGGAGGACTAGCCTCAGAGGGAGGCAATGGTAAACCCCCTCTGAATACCACTTATTATCAAAACCCTATTCATAGGGTCACCATAAGTTGGGATTGACCTGAAGGCAGTCCATTTTCATTTTTCCAATATTTATGCATAAGTAGAATGCAGGAGGCAGAGCACACAAGGTTTGCCCCATCTATGTCTATTCTATAGGCTCCCCATGCAATGTAGAACCCTAGAAATGTAGGGGTTCTAAAATGTGTGGGAGTCACTACAGACAGAAAAGGCTCCCTGCTGCAGACAGTCACCCAGCAGAAAAACAACCACTTGGATAAAATGAAGCATTTACTCCTTGCAACAATCTTCTTAACCATCTTTCTTAAGCTCTGTGAGTCCAAAGGGTGTGTGTGAAAGATTTCTGTTTTGGTAGGAGAAGGTGCTTCTCAGACACACAAGGGTGACAAATCCCTCCCCAGGCAAGCCGCTGGCCATGTTGCTTACAAGTTCCTCCCGGAGATCCAGTTGCAAAGGCTGGTAACCGAGACTAGCGTCACAGCATCTGCGGGAGGTACTGTGAACAGAGAGTCCTCACCTGGCAGTGAATAATTCATGTCACTTCTTGACTAAGGAGGGCAGGTGATCCCAGTAAAAGCAAGCAGCACAAAGACAAGGATATTGAAACAAGGAAGGTCTACCAGGGGTAACCCATGGTTAAATCAAAAACCTATTTAAAGCTTGGAGCCCTCAAAGAGTGGCAGGGTTCAAAATGAAATCAAAATGCAGTACTAAGCCAACCCTGGATAAATTATGCACATTGCTCTATTTGCAGGGGGGTGGCACTAGGGAGATGTACCTGGTTCAGTTCCACTGTTATTCCTCGAGTTCACCTAGCTCAGCATTCTACACCATCTTCTTCCAGATTTAACCTGGAGAATTTGTAGACTTTCAGAATTGGCACACGCACAGTATTCGTTTCCTTTTGTCTGTTTTCAAATTCCCCTGCCACCATCTCAGTGTGGACAAGCAATCATTGATGCTGCATTGCATGGATGAACAGGTGAAAATTCCCTCTTGCAGGGCTTTGCTTTTTAATGAAAATAAGCATTTGCATGAATTAGCACGATGAGCAGGGAAAGGAGGAATGTAGGGAAGGGCAGAAAAGCTGCAACAAAGTGAACATATGAGAGGTTTGATGTAGTCCAAAAATCAAAGTACAAGTACGGTGGATTCCAAAGATATTGGTGATGCTCCATAAACAAAACCCGGTAATTCAAATCCCAAATATCTGGAGAGAAATTCAGATAGGGAAACTTGTATAAATGTAGTTTATGGCCCTCAGTGAAGTCAACACATGACCACATCTGACTGGCTATGAATTGTCATGATATCAAAAACACCCAAGGGAAATCCCTGACCAAAGAGAATTAAAAACAAATGTAAAAGTCAGAGAACACAATATTACAGAATAATACAAAACCCGACAGGTGCCTGTCCAGCTGCCTCTTGGATGCCTCCAGTGTTGGAGAGCCCACCACCTCCCTAGGTCATTGGTTCTATTGTCACACCACTCTAACAGTTAGGAGGTTTTTCCTGATGTTCAGCTGAAATCTAGTTTTTTACTACATGCTTATAGATCCTCCGTGGCGCAGAGTGGAGTTCGATTCCAACGAAAGGAGGAAGATGAATCTCCAGTAAAAGGGGTTGAGGTCCACTCAGCCTTCCATCCATCCGTGGTCGGTAAAATGAGTACCCGGCATATGCTGGGGAGTAAAGAAAGGCCGGGGAAGGAACTGGCAATCCCACCCCATATATATGGTCTGCCTAGTAAACATCGCAAGACGTCACCCTAAGAGTCGGAAACGGCTCGCACTGTAAGTGCGGGGACACCTTTACCTTTACTTAAATATTTTAATTTGGCTTTAAAATATCCATGGGTTAGGTTATCAGCCCATTTACTTTGCAATTTGTGATGCAGAAAAATCATTTCGATGACTCCACCGGGAAGGCAGCAATGGTACCAAATACTATTGGAAAAGATGTCCGCAGAATGCAAGTATTTTCCAGCAAATAATATATCTGCATCCTGGCAAATGCATGCAATCTGTTCCACTGTATATACGGCTAAGCAATAACTATGACAGGCCACGGTCACTCCTGTGTTGGTACAATCTCTGTCACATGCGTGGCCTTTCAAGAGGTAAAATTTAATGCCTCTCACACAGAGGTCCCAGGTCAGCTTGCAACCGAATTTCTCTAGCCATTTGCAGGCTTCAGCCATCTGACTGCTGGGTGCTACCAACGTGGCGTTCCAAGGCCACCTGCCTGCTTCATCATAATCCACTTAGTTTACTTGTATTTCCCTGTATGGACAAAGCTGTGGAGGAGGAGGAGGAAGCCTGGTGTTTTCCTCCCTGGTGACAGGAAAGTCACAATAGCAGCCTTCAAGCAAGTGTGCATCACAGCATTTCCCACATTTCTAAGAGCCAAGGAACCCTCCCCTGCAAATTAACACTGGAGGACACACTTCACTTGTACACCCAAGATCTACTCGGAGTGTGTGAAAGAGCAACAAATCACTCCATGCCTTCTATCAAGGCAGGCCATTGGTCTATCCACTCAGCCTGGTCAACACTGACCAGCAGCATTCTCTAGTTTCAGGCAGGGGTCTCTCCCAGCCCTGCCTGGAGCCGCCAGGGATTGAACCTGGGACCTTCTGCTTGCAGAACAGGTGCTCCGCCACTGACCTATGGTCCTTCCCCTAAAAATAAAGAAAGGTCGTAATCCTTGCAGTTCTGAATTTAAATAGTAAGCTGCCTTCGGCTGTGTGTAACTGAAAGAGGACCCTCCTGGGTCTCAGGCAGAGGCCTCTCCCAGCTAAAGCTGAAGATGTTGGCGACTGAACTTGAGACCTTCTGCATGCAAAGAACATGCTCTGCCACTGAGCTGTGGGCCACAATGAAGTCAGGGACAGTCTCTCACTCAGGCCAAGGAACAAAGGGCTCCAGGGGTCTGAATGCTGAACCTTGGACATGCCAGGTGGCCCTTAGATGGCAACCACACAGCAACTCTCATAGGAATCTACTATCATGCTTGTGCTTTCTGACTCATGCAGAGGCACAACAGGAAGCCTCACCACAGGCAGATAAGTGTGCCATGTCTCTGGATTAGGAGGGACTGAATGATTCAGTCACATGGCATGCAGAGAGCTCTCAGCAGATGCTGAAGAAAGGACAGAAGGCCAGGGCCATGAGTCATGCTGACACAGCGGTGCCTGTCATATTAGAACATTGGGGGTTCATTCACACCAATGGTGTAATTGCCCAGGGTTGGGGGGGCTGTCTTAGACCCTTTACTTTTTTTGGGAGCAGGGTCCCAATGCCTCCAGCATCCTATGAGCCAATCAACATGAAAAGGGAGTGTGTTAGCCACTGAGAGGAGTCTTCTAATGTGCTTCCTTTCCTTTTCTGCTGATTGGAGCCAATCAGAGTGAAAGGAGGTGAGCCAGCCACTGAGAAGACTCTTTTCAGTAGCTAACACTCTCCCCTTTCATGCTTATTGGCTCCTAGGGATGTTCTCGCAATCCCAACACCTTCACAAGTGCGACTGGTGGGGACACGAGATAGGGCCTTTTTGGTGGCTGCCCCTAGGCTCTGGAACTCCCTCCCTAGGGAGGCAAGAATGGCCTCCTCTGTGCAGCCCTTCCGCCGACAGCTAAATACTTTTTTCTTCCGGCAGGCCTTTGGAACTGAAGGTTTTAAGGGTAGTGATTGAAGAGGGTGCTGGATGTTATTGTTTTACTTGTATGCTCTTAAACTGGGTTGCGGTATTTTAAGTGTATGGCTAATTGGTTTTAACATCTTAATAGTTTAATTCTGTTTTAATGCTGATTTTTATATGTTTATATGTTTTATATGTTTATAAGTTCTTAATGATATGTACTTACTTTTATCTGGAAGCCGCCTTGAGTTCCAGTTTGGAAAAAGGGCGGGGTATAAATAAAGATAATAATAATAATAATTGTGGGAAAAGGCATTAACAGGGATCACATTCTGAACCCAGCAGCAAGAAAAGGGGGGAGGGGTGTGGTTATGACTATTATGAAGGGACCCTGCATTTCTGAATTTGCCACTACACTACTGATTTACACATGCAAGTCATAGAATCATGTTGCAAGGGATGCCAAAGGGCATCTAGTCCAACCCCCAACTGGTGCAGAAAATCCACTACTACAGCATCCCAGCTAGGTGGCCATACTGCCCTTGTTTAAAAACCTTGAATGAAGAAGAGGCCACCACCTTCTAAGGCTGTCTCCAACACCTGTAATTTGAACCCATCGGTTCACATCCTACCTTCTGGAGCAACAGAAAACAAATTTGCTTCACGCTCAATGTGACAGCCCTTCAAATATTTGAAGATGGCCATATCTCATCACCTCTTGGCTCCCTCCATGAACTGTCACCTTGCAGCAGCCATTCATTCCACCAGCCTACTGCAGAGGAAGAAAGAGAAGGTTTGCAGGACCACTCCATTGTCACAGCTGAGAGACCAGCATCTCCTGGCTCCTCCTCTCCTTGAACTTTCCCACTACAGCTGCTCATTAGAATAATGTGCCACTCGTATCTGAGTTTATTCCCTCTTCCCTCCCAATCTATTTTCCTTTTGTGTCATGTCATTTTAGACTGTTAATCTGAGAGCCAAGACTGACATTTTAAAAAAAAGGTTATCTGGAAGCCTTTTAAATAAATAAGTCTCTTCTCTAACGTAAACATACCAAACTCTTGCAACCTTTCCTCATAGGAAGTCCCCTACCACTTAATGCTGCAGACAGATAGCAATGAATATATATGTGTCAACTGGCTCTCTAAGTAAGAATGAAATGTTTGCAAGGGGTCTGCAACTATCCTATCCTGCCTACTTTAACCCTCCTATAACTAGGGGTGCTCAGTATGCCATACCTCCATGTGAGGGCAGAAAAAAACCCCACATGGATTGTGGTAGTGGAGCTGTGGAATTCAGCTATTTTCTTCTTCAACTTTAATTTAATAATTTAAAAAAAGAGATCCAGTTTCTAGCTGATGACTGTGAAGATGTGGTGTGGCAATGCCTGCTGAAATCCTGCAAAAACAACAAAGAAGGTGAATATGATCTCCAGCAGGCGGGCACTCATTCATGCAACTAGCTAAGTAGAATTGTGCAAAATATTTTAAGTGCAAATAACGCAAAAGCAAGAAGTTGTGCATATCTGCTAGCTTTGCCTATTTTTTTTTATGGTAAAAAGCAGGGGTTCCCAAACTTTTTTTGAATGTAAAAGCTTCAGGAAACAGCTTGCAAATTATGCACGGCGCGCAATTAGAGACCCTGATAACTTTACGCGCGCTCATCTAGTGGCACTGCGCGCTCTTTATAAGCTTTTGCTAAAAAAGAAAAAAGCACAGTACGCTAGATCTCAATGGCAGCAACTAGCACAGGCAGCCATAGGGAAAAACAAGCGCTTGTTCTGCGAAATAGTGGCCAGTGGGATGCGAACGTCAAGACCCCTTAGTCCTAATTTGATCTCGGCTGATCTTTGGCATGCCCATTTTACCAAACTTTATGCGCCCCCAAATGAAGCCGCTGTAATTCCCTGCCACTCTTTGGAGCCCTTTTACCTGCCTGGCCTCCAGTAACTGTAGAACAGGTTAAAATACTTATATCCACTCTGAGGGATGGCAAGGCGCCTGGGGAAGACATGCTGCCCCCCGAACTTTTCAAAAACTTCCCTGCTTGGTGAGCCCCCATTCTAGCCCAGCTGTTCACACAACTGAACAGCACTGGCATTTTCCCAGAGGGCTGGAAACAGAGTGTCGTTGTCCCTATATACAAGAAAGGGGACAGGCAGGACCCGAATAACTATCACCCCATCAGTCTCCTTGACATCGCCACCAAACTATATGCTAAATTTCTCCTAATGAAATTGGAAGAGTGGGAGACAGCCAATAATGTCATCTTTCCTGAACAAGCGGGTTTCCGCAAAGGACAAAGCACGACTGGCCATTGCCTAACTCTTTACATTATCGCAAGGCAATGCGTGCTAGGCCCCACGAAACACCTTTACACCGCATTTATAGATTTGGCGGCAGCATTTGATTCCATCGACAGATCAATGCTCTGGTCTAAGTTAGCTAGCACAACCATCGACAAACAACTTCTATTCCTTATTAGGGAATTGTACACAGATAACAAAGCAAGAGTGAGGGTGGGTTACTCGGGTTCGCTTTCAGATCCCATCGCCTCAAATAGGGGAGTAAAACAGGGATGCTTGTTAGCCCCTTTACTTTTTAATTTTTATCTTAATGATATAGTCACTGAGCTGACGGGGCCAGAATTTTTCCCCCAGCAGTTGGGAACAGGAAGGTTTCGGTCCTCCTGTACGCAGATGACATGATCCTGTTTGCTATTACACGCATGGGGTTAAAAAGACTACTTTCGAAATGCAGTGCCTTTTGCTTAAAGGAAAAATTACAGATAAACCATGCCAAAACTAAAGTCATGGTTTTCGGTAAAAGGCACAGAAATTTTCCTTGGTCTATGGATGGCCAACGAATCGAGCAATGCCGCTCCTTTAAATACCTAGGCATATTGTTCCAGGATAACCTTACATGGAAAAGACATATCGACCACACCAAAGTTACTGCTCTTAGAACATGCGGTGCCATCCTGAGCTTTCACAGGTCCACAGGTGGTAATCTCATCCCCCCAGCACTGAAAATTTATAACAGCAAAGTTTTACCGCAGATCTTGTACGGCGCCCCGGTTTGGGTCTTGGAGGGTCCCCTTCTATGTAATCTTGAGGTGGTCCAAAACAGCTTTTTAAAAAACCTTTGCGTTTACCCATAGGCATTGTTGCAAGCTGAGACGGGAACTTCTCCTGTCAGCACTCATATTCATTGCGCATTGCTCAGTTTTGGGGAGTCAATCCAAAACTCTCGGTCTAAGCTCATTTTGAAATTATGCATCAAGCAGGCCTCCAGAGACAAATTCTGGGGTGAAAAAATCCTTGGTATATACCATTTGTACCACATTTCACCTCCTGCCCCTGGTATCCATGATAGAGCAGGGCTGAAAGAGACAATTTTCTCCCACTGTCACTGGTTAGATAGGCTAGCAATCAACAACTCCAAACCCTTTAGATGGTTTGGGGCTATAAAAAAGGACCACCGAAGGGCAAACTATATGGCCCATCCCATGACACCAACGCTTAGACAAGCTTTCACTGCACTCCGGTTCCAGTCAATGCCGAACACTGTACTGGCAGGCCGTTATAACCAGACCCTGTGGACCCAGCAACTTTGCATTTGTGGGATCTCCCACATTACCTACTAGAATGCCCCCTTTATGCACATCCGAGGTCCAGAATTCGGGGTGAATTTCTAATACGCGGGAGGTCTGTGCAGGATATCATCGTCTTCCTTTTAGCCGACAAGGATTCTGCGGTTACACATAGGGTCGCTCTCTTTGCCTGTGCTGCACATAAGATCCGTGCGGCACAGCTGGCTCAATTGTCGAGTAACTCATAGGGGATACGTTTTGCCCTGTACACCTCTTGAAATTTACGAAAGAATGTTTTAACTGTAGTTTTATATAATGATCAGCGATTCTGTATGTTGCAATGACCTATGGCTAGGCAATAAAACTGACTGAATAAAATACAATATAAGCAATCAAACAAGCAATAACAATAACAATCAAAAATCAATATGAATCTTTCATATTTATATGCCACAGGCCACCTGAATGAAGCTCGCGGACCATTGGTGGCCCACGGACCACCACTTGGGAACCCCTGGTCTAAGGCCAGTTACAAATTAGGAAGCTACAGAGGATGGCATTTACAGTGTCACCAGTCTCAGTTTAATTTAGACAGAGTCTTATTTTCTTTTAGCAGTGTTGGGACTAGGCTTGCCAGGCTCAGGGCCTGAGACTGATCCTGTATCTTTAGGAGAAGAGAAAGTCAGCCAAGTGCAGGTGTTCTTACAGCACTGTAATGGGAAAAACCACAAGGTGGAATTCTCCCTTCCCCCTGCACAACTTTTAAAGAGGCCGGGCCTGGCAACCAAGAGGTCTTCTGTATCTTTAAAAGTTGTGCAGGGACAGAGGGAATTCCACCTTGTAGTTTTTCCCATTACAGGGTTGCAAGAACACCTGCACTTGGTATCTTCTCCTAAAGATACAGGATCAGTCTCAGGCCCTGAACCTGGCAACCCTAGTTGGGACTGCCTGGCCACGGAATTTTAATTTAACAAACAACACCCAGGGATTATATCCAGTGTCAGTCCTATTCAGAGTAGATCTATTGAAATTAATGAGCACAACTTAGGCCCATTAATTGCATTGGGTCTACTCTGAGTATAATTTAGTTGACTGCAACCATAGGGTGTGGACAGCCTCAGCTATACCCAAATGCTTTCAATGCTCCTTCCAACTCTGGTCCCCATTCTATCCAACATGTTTGCCAAAGAGTTTCCTTGGAAAGAGTACTATGTACGGGTAGGTTTATAATTACCAAGCAGGGTCCCTTCTCTCTGTCCAGGCTATTTATAGGTCTGTCACACTCACTCGTCATGGAAAATGAGATTAAACAGCCCGTACTCTGCAAAGCACCCAGCCAACCTGCTTTAATGCTGAGCAGTGATTTTGCTTCAGTTCCTTGGCAGAAGAGCATTTCTAAGCCAACACCTCTCCACCCACATGGCAGGCATGTAGCTCAGTACTGTGGCACACCAGCAGGGATCTTGGTTGCCAGCCCCCAAAGGAGCACAGTTTAATTTGGGGGCAAAGGAGGCTGAAGATTTGACTCCCATCAGGCAATTGTGTAATCCAGGGCCAGGTTCACAGGCCTAGAGAACGCACAGCACATCCTGAGGATGCAATCTGCAGCTGTGAGGAGAGCATTAGGACCCAAGCTTCACCCCAGGATTTCAGTGGATCTTAAAAGAATGCAGCGATGGCTGACACTGCATCAGCTTTACATGGAGGCGAAAGGAGATTAATTGGTGGGATGCAGGTTTGAACCCGTGTCTCCCCACTCCTAATCTGACAATTTTACGCACTGCATACTGCCTGCAGTATTTTTTTTTTAATTTTTCTGCGGCACTCTTTAGTGTACAGCCAGTATCTTGTGTGTCTATCATAGTCCTTCAAGGGTTGTCTTGGTGAAGAGAACCACATTAATCAAAGCTGCCCAGTGGGCTGAACAAGACTCTGAAGTTGAGTCTTCCACATTTATCATCATCATCATCAACAACATTATTATTATTACTACTACTACTACTACTACTACTACTATTATTATAGTTTATTTCTATCCCGCCTTTTGGCCAAAAGGCCCTCAAGGCAGCTTACAAAAAATAAACACAAATATAGAAATACGTATCAATAAAAACAATACAATTTACAAAAATTATATAACAAAGTAATAACATTATTAAAAACATTTGAAGTTGGTACTCTAGCTAGTCTGCCACCACAGCTTCTCTGAGCCTTTAACTGCAGCGTAACTCTGCCTGCTTCTCAGCAGAAATAGGCCTGGCTGAGCACCATGTATTTGCTACCCTAGGGTGGTGCTCTCCGGACATACACCGGGCCATCCCACAATCGTTCTTGCTTTCCAGTTCTTGACTGACACAAGAGTTACACACTTCTGCGTAATGGCATCTTGCCAGGACCAACTCGCATATTGATGGGGGAAAATACATATCAAGGTAAAGTAGTTAAAGACAACAACAACCCTGCGCACTGGGAGTCCTAGACAGTTCATGGTTTTCTGAACACCACTATTTTAATCCTAAAGCATCGAGGGAAGCTGATAACCTCAAACCTGGCAGACCTAATTTCACCTGCCTGCTCAACGATGAAGCTCATTTTGGACAAAACATTCTTTTAAAAGCAATAAGCAGTCAAGCAGAGTCACCTAGAAGTACATATCAGAACTGTGACAAATGGAGATGCTTAACTGCCCTGAATAGAACAGCTAGGCTAATAAACACCTCACTACAATGATCAGATGCGCAAAACTACTACAGATTCTCACCCAGTCTACAGTTTGGATAGGATTGCAAAGATGTTTCTAGCTCTCCTTCTCATGGATGCCACTGGAAGCCCTTTATAAAACATCAACAGATATTTTTTTTGGGGGGGGGGGAAATAAGAGGAAGGAATCCATTTGCATCCAGTCTCAACTCCAGGGATTTCTGGATGATACACATTACCTAGACTGAGGTACTGGAGGGTGCGGGGAGGAACTGTGGCTGAATGTGATCCTAAACCTAATTTCATGGAGATGGCAAGAGGGGGGCATGGGAATGGGGGGCAGAAAGAAGGAGAAAAGAGGAGGCTCCATCCACCTAAAAGAGTGAAGAGAAATGAAGCCTGACCCTAAGCCAAGATTGCAGCTCACACGTTGCTAAGTATTTATGAAGCAGTATTATTTATTTATTTATTTGTTTTACTTTATTCAATTTATATACCGCCCGCAGCCCGAAGGCTCTCAGGGCGGTGCACAGCATAAGATAAATACAATAAAATCACAAAAAACAGTAAAAGCATACATATTGAACGGTTAACAATCTGCTATACATTAAAAGCTAAAGATAGATTAAAATAGATTAAAAGATAGATTCCAGCCATGCACGCTCTGTGACCACACAGGTGTCGATGCCATTGCAGAGTTCCTGACTGATTATTTTTTCAAAGCCGTCCTGCTCTCAGTGGTGGTGGTGGGGGTCACTTTGGAAGTGCAGGAGCTCCTCATGACAGACCCCACACGGAGACCCCAAAACCTCACAGCTGTGTCAATCCATTTTGCACACATACTAGTAAAGACGCACACACTAGAGAGCAGTACACACAGCCTAACTTCCAAGGTAGTACGACCAGCATGACTGCAATCCTGTGCACAGTTTCCTGTAAGTGCCATTGAAGTGAATGGGGCTCACGTCTCACTGCAGAGGTTCAACCTGGAAAACACACTGAGCTTTCACAAAAGGTTTTCAGCCAGCTGAAATGCAACCTTTGCTTTTCATTGGAAGCAACCTTGCAAAATGGTGCAACCATTTACATTTCTAGCTTGAGGTAGGAACCCCATCAAAGAAAAACAAAAGCGTACCCAAATAATCTTCTTGTTTTCCTCATTCTCTGGCTTCCTCTATGCCTGGGGTGGGAAGGCTCATTTAGCCAGGGGCCAAATGACGCTTTCAGGCCGCTCTGTCTGGCCCATGGGATTCCTCCCCACAAGAGGGCACACTTTCTCCTGAGCTTTACCTGTTACCTGCCCTGCTCTGCAATCTCCTGGAGTGTTTTCTCCCCTGGCTAGAATGTATTCTTGGACTCTGATCATGCTTCTTGCTTGCTGGGATGGAGGGCAGAGAAGGATCCATGAGTGTGAAGAAAGCAGCCTGCTGTACAAAGTTAAAATTCACATTCATTCCTCTCCCAGTTTTCCCTCTGGTCCTGCACACCACTGGCATGTGGGCCCCAGAAGGTTGGCAGGAATAGAATGTGGCCCTCCTTGGGCTGAAAAATGTTCCCTACCCCTGTGCTATGTTAATTTGTCAGAAACTTGAAAGACTTGTTATCGCCTTGTTAATTTGCCAGGGAAAGGATGAGGCATCAGTTACGCTGGTACTCCATCAGATGAAGTCATTGCTTCTGGTTTGAAAAAAGTCCCAGAGCTGTGCTCCTGTACATGGACCCCTCCACGGTTTGCTCTTGAAATTCACCAGAACAGTCTCTTCCTACCACGGAAAAAGTAAAATGGAAAAGCTTCACCTGTGCTGCTGTTAAAGATCCAGAGGGTGCTACGGTAGCAGACTAGCTAGAGCACCAATATTAGGGAACCATCTAATCACATTAGATATTAGTTGTAACGCATGTCGTTCACTAAAGAGTGCCATAGAAATTACAAAAAAAAAATACTGTAGACAGACAAAGTGATGTGGTGTTTAAGTGTCTCAAGATTACAAGTGGGGAGAGACAGGTTCAGATCTACCGTCTGCCATGAAGCTCACTCTGACCTTGGGCCAGTCATTGCCTCTCAAACTAATCCTCACCACAACCCTGTGAGGTAGAATAGGAGGGGCAGAATGATATTCACCGGATTGAACTCACTGGTGGAAAGGGGGGATATAACTGTAATAAAATGCTGGTGCAAACATGATTATGCCAAGAGGCAGGTATTTTCAGGATCCTGTGGTGTTGCTTTGACACTATGAAACCTGCACTTTTGCCTACTTGCTTTCCACCTGCCCAGCCTGTAAATGCAGAGAGGAGTGGTCTGCCAATGGCTATTGGCCATGATAACTTAGTCATGGAACCTCCATTTAGAGGGGCAGTCTGTCTCTGAAAACAAGTTGCTGGGCCCAAGAAGGGGATCGCTCTGCTGTCTTGTCCAGCATGTGAACATAATAAATTTCTTAATCTTCAAGATGCCACAGGACCCTTTCTTGACCTTGAAACATGCCATTAAATGCTTTTTTCAGCCAGCATTACTGTGCCACGGGTGCAAGAAACTGTAACAAAATCAAAATGGTCTCTCTCTCTCCTCTCCCCCACAATGGCTGAATACCCTCTGGGAAATTTTGCTCTAACACTGAGCAGAATCAAAGCTCTTTCTAAACAACATTCCATGTCACAAGTGAAAAAAGGGATGAGGAATCTTCCTGTACTCCTGCAATAAAAAACATCATGCTTCCCTGCATGCAGAAAAGACACTTCTCAGGGAGAAGGGTAGATTTCGCCTTGACATTTTGTGCTGCAATATGAAGGGCAGATATGGAGGGACAGAGCAGCCAAACTTGTAAAAAAAACCCCAAAAAGCATCTGCAGAGTTTTCACACTTCTTAATCCCACAGGGCGTCTGAAGCCCTCTCCAAACATCTGATTGCTAGGCACACTGTTTCCCCTTGCATTAAAACTGCAGAAATGCTTCACTCTTAGCAGGGCTGCTTCCAGTTTTGAGGGGGCTCTCAGGTAAGTGTCCACTGCCCCCTCTCTCGTGCACTGCCCCCTCATGAGAACATCAGAAGAGGCTGCTGGATCAGACCAAAGAAGGCCCATCTAGCCCAGCTTCTTGTTCTCACAGTAGCCACCCAGATGCCCATGGGAAGCCCACAAGTAGGACCTGAGCGCAAGAGCACCCTCCTCCCCTCCTGCGGCTTCCGGCAACTGGTTTTCAGAAGCATACAGCCTCCGACTATGGCAGCAGAGCACAGCCATCATAGCTAGTAGCCATTGATAGTCTTCTCCATGAATTTGCCTAATCCTCTCTTAAAGCCCTCCAACTTGGTGGACATCACTGCCTCTTGTGGGAGTGAATTCCATAGTTCAACTCTGTGCTGTGTGAAGAAGTGTTTTCTTTTGTCTGTCCTGAACCTTCCAACATTCAGCTTCACTGGATGTCCACAAATTCTCGCATTATCAAAGAGGGAGACACTTTTTTTCCTAACCACTTTTTCCATGCCATGCATAATGTGAGACACTTCTATCACATCACCTCTGACTCGCCTTTTCTCCAAACAAAAAAGCCCCAAGTGCTGCAACCTTTCCCCATAGGGGAGTTACTCCATCACTCTGACCATCTTGGTTGCCCTTTTCTCTGTTGGAAGTGGGGCAAGAGCAACTCTTGTTTTGGTCTTTTGTTTGTGTTCCAGAAGGTAGAGTTCGGGTCCTCCAGATGGACAGGCTTGTTTACCTTTACCTGTGATGCTCTGACTGACTTCCTTCTGTTACGCCCTTTCCTCTCCTTTGTCCTCCGACTGTCTGGAGAGAGGAGACATCCCTTTGTCTCTGCTCTCTCCAAGCCATGAGGCTAACCCCTACACCTGGGCGTTATGCCTCCAACTTACCTAGTTAGTTTGAACTAAGTTTGCTTTCCTATCTACTATGTATTTCTATAAATAAAGTAGCTTTTCTTATTTTACTAAGTCTCAAGTCTCAGTGATGCTGATGCAGGGTAAAAGCCTGCTTTCTTAGGTAAATGCACGTACACGCTGGCACACTCGCATTTCAACATCTGCTGTTACTCTGCTGCTGTGGTGTTGCTTTAAACGAAATTAAGCACACAAATTACACACAACATTCTCAACCTTCTCCAGCTCTACAATATCCTTTTTGAGGTGACCAGAACTGTGCATAATATTCCAAATGTGGCCGCGCCATAGATTTGTACAACAGAAAAAAGCGACTAATAAATAAATAAATAAATAAATTATATCAGCGGTTTTATTTCCACCTTTTTGAGGTCAGGCGACCAGAACTCTGCATAATATTCCAAATGCGGCCACACCATAGATTTGTACAACAGCATTATATCAGCAGTTTTATTTCCAATAACTTTCCTAATGGTCCTTAGCATGGAATTTGCCTTTTCCACAGCCGCCCTCGACCAGCTACAGGCTTATCTGGCTGCTCACAGTCATCTGCCACTATTGGCATTTTAAAATTTCCCACAAACATGCACACCCAGTGTACTGCATCTGGGGCATAGCAGTGTGTTGGCTCACAGGCACTCACTACCCAGCACTGGGGACCTGTCCTGCCACAGCACTAGGGTCCCAGTAGCCACCCAAGGGTGCCTGGTGGCAATGCCAGACCCGACTCTTACATAAAACTTCTGGGCTGCAAGACTCGCCTTTCCCCAGAGAAGTCAGTGATCTGGGCATGCCTCCCTGATGAAAAAAGGCCAGCTCAGAGCAGGGAGCAACTCGTGCAGAGACTCAATAGGCAACAGCCTCTGACGCAGGCAATTGTGCTACATCCACAGTGATCATTCAATTGCACCCGATGCAGAGAGGCGACAGAGAAGTTACCCGCATCACACTGGAAGCCCCTTGGAAGGAGAGCAGACTGGAGCAGTGACTCACACAGAGACGTTTGCTGATGATACTAAATTGTTCAGGGTTGTTAAAACAAAAAGGGATTGCGAAGAGCTTCAAAAAGACCTCTCCAAACTGAGTGAATGGGTGGAAAAATGGCAAATGCAATTCAATATAAACAAGTGTAAAATTATGCATATTGGAGCAAAAAATCTGAATTTCACATATACGCTCATGGGGTCTGAACTGGCGGTGACCGACCAGGAGAGAGACCTCGGGGTTGTAGTGGACAGCACGATGAAAATGTCGACCCAGTGTGCGGCAGCTGTGAAAAAGGCAAATTCCATGCTAGCGATAATTAGGAAAGGTATTGAAAAAAAACAGCCGATATCATAATGCCGTTGTATAAATCTATGGTGCGGCCGCATTTGGAATACTGTGTACAGTTCTGGTCGCCTCATCTCAAAAAGGATATTATAGAGTTGGAAAAGGTTCAGAAGAGGGCAACCAGAATGATCAAGGGGGTGGAGCGACTCCCTTACCAGGAAAGGTTGCAGCATTTGGGGCTTTTTAGTTTAGAGAAAAGGCGGGTCAGAGGAGACATGATAGAAGTGTATAAAATTATGCATGGCCTTGAGAAAGTGGATAGAGAAAAGTTCTTCTCCCTCTCTCATAATACTAGAACTCATGGACATTCAAAGAAGCTGAATGTTGGAAGATTCAGGACAGACAAAAGGAAGTACTTCTTTACTCAGCGCATAGTTAAACTATGGAATTTGCTCCCACAAGATGCAGTAATGGCCACCAGCTTGGATGGCTTTAAAAGAAGATTAGACAAATTCATGGAGGACAGGGCTATCAATGGCTACTAGCCATGATGGCTGTGCTCTGCCACCCTAGTCAGAGGCAGCATGCTTCTGAAAACCAGTTGTCAGAAGCCTCAGGAGGGGAGAGTGTTCTTGCACTCGGGTCCTGCTTGCGGGCTTCCCCCAGGCACCTGCTTGGCCACTGTGAGAACAGGATGCTGGACTAGATGGGCCACTGGCCTGATCCAGCAGGCTCTTCTTATGTGCTTATGTTCTTATACCCTGATCCTCCTCCTCTGTAGAAGGATGGCTTGGGCTTACAGGAGTACTGAATGTTTTAATTAGTGTATTTCTCACGGCAATTACTAGCTTAACTAGCAGTGTCCTTAGAGAACCCTAAAACAGGGGTGAGAAACCTCAGGCCTGGGGCCAGACGTGCATCTCCTGGCCTCTCCATCCAGCCTTCAGGACCCTCTCCAGGCCATGCACATGCACAGACAACACCCTCTCTCCCCACACCCTCCTCATGGCTTCTGCCTGGCAGGCATGCATCCTTCAACTTAAGAACATAAGAAGAGCCTGTGGTATCAGCTAGTCCAGCATCCTGCTCTCAACCAGGTGCCCCAAAGGGAAGCCCGCAAGCAGGACCTGAGCGCAGAAGCACTCTCCTCCTCCACCCAGCAGTTTCCAGAAACTGGTATTCAGAAGCATCCTGCCTCCAACTGTGGAAGTAGCGCTCAGCCCTGGCGGCTAGTAGGCATCAACAGCCTTTCCCTCCATGAATTTGTCTAATCCCCTTTTAAAGCCATCCAAGTTGGTGACCATCACTGCCTCCTGTGGGAATGAATTCCATCGTTCAGCTATGCACTATGTGGAAAAAGCCTTTCTTTTGTCTGTCCTCAGTCTTCCAACATTCAGCTTCACTGGAGGTCTATGAGTTCCAGTGTTATGACAGAACACCTCTGGCTGCCTGGATGAACAGGGTGGGGGGAAGGTAAAAGCCTCTGACTCTTTTGTGGCTGACATGTGGAAGAGTCACACCCATTCCTCTGCCCACTTCGGCCCACAGAAAATTCTCCATGAGGAAATGTGGCCCTCAGGGTGAAAAGTGCTCCTCACGCAGCCCCAAAATTCAGCGAAAACAGTGCCTGGACTTCACCAAAACATATAACTTTAAAATACACAGAAGTTGCCCACCACCCAAGGCTCCCCGTTTTTTCCTGAACCTGGAAATACCTGCCCCCACCCTACGATTCTTCACACTTGACTCTCCGTTCCTCCCCTGCAGGCGGTATAATCCATTTACATAGCCTCCGGCTGAGACAAAGGCGGCCGTGTTATCACCCCTTTGCAAAAGCCCAACGTGCAAATCCTCAGCTGCGCTTCGTCCACATGGTGAGCAATATTTCCATCAAGATTTAAACCTTGCTTTGTTAGTGCAGCGTTAAAAGAACAGGCATTTGACTTCCAATCATGATAAAGCTGTCACAGTGGGAGAAAGGCAGAGGGGCTCAACAAACGGGAACAAATCTTGACAGCAGTCAAACCGGCCAGCCTCCTCTCTGGTTGTTTGCTGAAAATGGGTTTTGCTGCCACCGCAAGACAAGCCAAGGGTCAGATGTTGCCAACACCGAGGCAGGTGAATAAACCTGATCAAGGCCATTGCCCACATTTACCACAAAAGGGCCATTGCACAAGGCCACAAAGAAGGCTCTGTTGGTGGTATTTATTCAGCCCATAACAGGAATCCTGCAGGTTGGGGGTGAGGAGCCTCTGGCCCATGGGCCAAATTTGGCCCAGCACAGGTCCCACTTTGGCCCGTGAGGCCATTTTCCCCAAGCCATGTCATACCCCTAAATACCCCATATAACATCAGGTGTGGGGCAGGTAGGGATGCAGCCAATCCTTGCAGAAAGCCCTCTTGAAGTCACTTCCCATCAGCTGATGGGCAGTGATTTTGAGACATCGGCACCCGAGGCCCTTCTTTGTGCGCCCCTCAAAGGAAGGTGCAGAGGGTGGCAACATGAGAGCGGGCCTTCTCAGTGGTGACCCCCTGCTTATCGAATGCTCTCCCCAGGGAGGCAGACCTGGCATCATCATTGTCTATCTTTAGCCACCAGACAAAAACATTCCTCTTCTCTGAAGCATTTGGCTCTTAATTTTGGAGGGCTTTTGGACAGCTCTTGATATTGTAGCCTCTTTGGGGGGGGGGGCTGTTCCACCACCTTCTATATTTGCACACTGCATTTGTTAACTTTTTATCTGTTTCAGTTTTTGATATTGGCTTTCATCCTTTTATTGATTGTAAGTCGCTTTGAGTTCCCTTTTGTGAAGAAAAGCAGCTAATAAATTAAATACATAAGACAACGGGGAACTCTGTCGCACAGGGGATCCCTGAAGAAAGCTGGCTTGAAGCCACCACTTTTCAGCTGCTAGACTTCAAGCCTGCTGATCAGCAGCACATCAAAGCACCGTGTGGGGCTCTTTGCAAGCCCTGTACGGTGCTTTGAAGTCCCGACAATTATCACTGAATTCTGACATCACTTTTTTGGGAGTATTTTATTTGGTATTGTATTTTTAGATTTCAGAGTGTGTGTATGAGTGTCCATGCATACAGAACACTTGCCATTTTCATAAACCACTTAGAGACTGTCTTAAGCAGTATATAAATATATGAAATAAATAAAACAAGTCATAAAGCCCACAGGCAGAGCAGCAAGGCTGTTCCAGGCAGCTGGCTTTCAGTGGTCCGTTGCCTCTGAACATAGAGACTTGGCTGACCCTTTGATAGATGGCCCCATGGAGGAGGATCAGTCTGTCAGGGGCTATCACCATGCCTTGTGCAATGAATTCCACTGTGTGGAGGAGTACGTTGTCCATCCTGACTCTACTGGAGGTAAATCAATTCAGTTGGATGATCCCCAGTTCTGGTATCATGAGAGAGGAAGGAAAATTTCAAGAAACACCTGAAGCTGCCTTTATAGACACTCCTTGTGGCAGAGGTCTAAAGGATACTGCCTTGTAGTGAGTCAGACCATTGATCCATCTAGCTCAGTGTTGCCTGCACCGACCGGCAGTGACTCTCTGGGCTTTCAGGACAGAAGTCTTTCCTAGCCCTGTTTGACAATTTCAGGGACTGATCCTGGGACCTTCTGCACATGAAGCAGGTGTCCTGCCACCACTTTCTTGATATCAAGCATAATTTTATTAGCCTCATATCATGACTTATTATTAGGTCACTTTTCTTACCAGGTAACCCAAAGCAAATTACATAACCAAATAAAAACAACAGAATCCATAAAGCTAAAAACACCTCTGACAATGAAAAACCAAATTAAAACAAACACAAGTGATACAAATAAAAGGCCAGTCCCACTCCACTAAAAGATCTCCACAAGGGCCAAGGGCCTGGGTGTGGAGGAAGGTCTTTTCCTGGTGCCTCAAGATGGATAAAGATGGTGCCAGGCGTGCCTCCCTGGGAGAGCGTTCCACAGCCAGGGGGGCCCCCACTGAGAAGGCCTGCTCTCGTGTCGCCACCCTCTGACCTCCCTTGGAGGCGGCACATGAAGATGGGCCTCCGATGACAATCACATGGTCTGGTTTGGTTCATATGAAGAGAGGTGGCCCTAGAGGCATTGGGATCCTGAGCCGCATAAGGCTTTATAGGTCAAAACCAGCACTTTGATTTCAGCCCAGAAACTAATTGGTAGCCAATGCAGTCATGCCAGAATTTGTATTATATGTTCAGACAATTCTGCCCCAGTCAACAATTTGGCCACTGAATTCTGCACCAGCAGCAGTTTCCAAACCATCTTCACCTATAACACATTGCAGTAGTCTCATCTAGAGGTTACCAGAGTGTAGACAACAGAAATTAGGCTGCCCCAGTCCAGAAAGGGGTGCAGCTGGGCCACCAGTCAAAGTTGATGGGATGCACTCCACACCACGGAGGCCACTTGAGTCTCAAACGACAGTAATGGATCCAGAAATACCCCCGAGAGAGGTATATGCTCCTTCAGAGGGAGG
Source organism: Rhineura floridana (assembly GCF_030035675.1). Lineage (NCBI taxonomy): Eukaryota > Metazoa > Chordata > Lepidosauria > Squamata > Rhineuridae > Rhineura > Rhineura floridana. The sequence continues at coordinate 13,779,856 of NC_084497.1, forward strand.
GTAAGACCATCCAGAGTGGGACACACTCCCTCCATCCGGTCTAGGGAACCACCTGCTAACAGTGCCTCAATCTCGACTGGATTAAGATTCAGTTTATTCAGCTCTCATGAAGTCCATTAGAGTTTTAGATCAAGCTTCCACCTCTTACCTTACTGGCCTTTTTTTCTCAACTGAAAAGCCCCAAATTCTTTAGACTGTGTTCCAGCACACGATCATTTTGGCTGTCCTTTTTTGAGAGGGGGTGCCCCAGAATTGTTCACAGCACTCCAAATGCCAAGGAAAAGAGCTTCCTGGCTGTGCAACCTGCTTGAGAGTGGAATGGACGACCTCAAAAAGAAGCCTTCATTAGAAGCTTTTAAGCAGAGGCTGGATGGGCACCTGTCAGGGATACTGTAGGAGCTGCTTGCCTGTATTTGGGGGGGTTGGACTAGATCACCTTTGAGGTGCCTCCCAACTTTATGATCCTGAACTCTGTGGTAGGGAATATTATCTTTGATTGTACTGGATTTGTATTCAATCAGAATTGGGATTATCTTTCCAACACTGCAGCATCACACAGAAGCATATGAAAGACAAGCTATACATAGTGGCTGACTCCAGCCTTCCCCAGCCTGGTCCCCTCCAGATATTGTTGGACTACAACTCCCATCAGTCTAAACCAGCAAGGTCAGACACAGTGGGAGTTGTAGCCCAACCATCTGGCTGCGCAAGGCTGGGCTCCTTCATGTACGTGGAAGGAGGGGCAATGCGGAGCATGAAGACCAAATGGAGGCTCTCTAAAATGGACAGTCTGTACAGCACCACAGACGACAGCATTCCCAGGAGAGAGGGCAAGGCAGCTACCTTCAGAGCCAAAGGCTGCTTCCTCAAGATTCCTTGGACAACAGCTCCAGCAAAGAGGGCGCAGGTCAGCAGCGGAGCCTGCCTCAGGGATCAGCCATACAGAGGAAGCTCAATGGCCTACGTGGAGGAAGTGGGCTTGACGCCCACCTCTGCCCTAAGGCTGGGAACTGGAACCTGCCCTTCTGCCATGCCATCTGCCTGCCCTGGCAACTTCTGCCCAGAGGAGGCAGCCTCCCTCCAAACCCCGGTCCTGCCCTTTTAGGACTTGTTAGCTCTCCACAGCCCTACTTGCTTTTGGGACCAAACTGGGTAGGGAGATGGAAAGCTAGGCCAGCAGGCTAAAGGCCTAAAGGATGTTGCTTCCCGCCATTGCGGTTTTCGACTGGCAAACAGTTTTCTTTTTAAATGCAGGGGAGCATTCAGAAATGGGATTCCCCCCTCCCTCCAAAAACGCACACTACACCCCACTGCAGTTCTAACTCCTCATTCTGTTGCACATGTAAACCAGCCCCAAACAGCAAAGCATTGAGGGGTGGGTGGTCAGTCATGCAAGAATTGGCTGTCCCAAGCCAGGCAGAACATTCCATCGCTGCAGAACTTGCAGAGAGAATACAGGGCAGGCCCCTGAAGGGCTGGACCTTAAAAGCAGCAAGAAAGCACTGAAGAGAACCAACCAACCAAACACAAACAGGCACCAGTCCAATTTCCACTGGTGTAGCAATTTGGATCATCTTGTGCAACCACATGGAATCATTCCGCCTTCTTCAGATTGCAGATGGGCAGGCAAGGGGGTTGCTGTTTCGGATTTATACCTGGCCATAGCAATGATGCCACCTCTGTCCAGCAACTTCACCCACAATGCTCTTTTCTGTAGTTCTGATCCGAAACAACTTTTACTTTCCAGTTCTGGCATCACAGCCAAAGGAAAACCTTACACAGTGGACTGGGGGGGCAGGCAGGGGGTGGAAAGAGAGGCATGGGTTTGAAGTCTGCACTTAGCTTGCACATGCATCTGCTTGTCAACTGTTGCAGGACATCAGCTGAAGGTCGCTACAGCCCAGCCCGTGGGCCAGAAGATGCCTAGCCAATGTGAAGGAGCAAAGTCCCCATCTCTGCCTTACCTGGGGCAATGCCCGATGAGGAGTCGCAAGGAAGGGAAGTCTCCTTTGGCTGCTGCGTAGTGAACAGGTAGAGCACCCATGTCTGTGGCTGCCAGCGGCTCGCTGCCCCCAAAGCGCAGGAGCCAATCAATCACGTCGTGGTGCCCAAACCGGGCAGCCAGATGCAAGACGGTGGCACCAGAATTGTCTGTGTCCTGAAGGTTGGGAAACACAACCGGGAGGGCGAAGGGTCATCACTGAGCACCGGCAGGCACAGGGTGTCAATCAGTAAAAGGCACTAGCATCGGACATTTAAACTCTGGAGGACCCTTGTTGGCCAGTTGGAACATATTACTCTGGGCAGAGTTGCCTCCAGATATCTCTGGGCTCCAGTTTCGAGCAGCCTCAGCAGCCAGTACGGCCAATGGTCAGGGATGATGGGAGTTATAGTCCAGCAGCACCTGGTGAGAAACAGGTTCCCTGTTTCCAGTTTCTGCAGATAGATTTATTTATTTATTTACTTATTTACTTATTTACTTACTTACTGTATTTATATACTGCCCCATAGCTAAAGCTCTCTGGGCAGTTCACAGCAATTAAAAACAATAAAAACAAATACAGTAGGGCCCCACTTTACAGCGATTTGCTAATGCAGCGGTCTCAATTAGACGCAATTAGACTAAAGCCCCACTCATAAGGTGCTTGTTCCGCTTTTACAGCGGTTTTCAGGCATTGCGTGCCATTCTATTCAATGGGTTCCGCTTTACAGCGGGTTTTGCTTTACAGCGGGGGTGTGGAACGTCACCCGCCGTATGAGTGGGGCCCTACTGTATACAAATTTTAAAACACAAAAAACAATTTAAAAACACAATCTAAACAAAATTAAAGACAATTTAAAAACTCATTTATGCTCATTTATAGAAGTACAATAGGCTTGGATATAGTCATTTGCCCGGTTATCTAAGGCATGTAAAGATCACCTTCAGGCATCCTGGTAAGAAAGCTGCACAGAGCAGAGCTTATTTTTTTACATTTAGGTCTTAATCACAGGTCCCCATGAAATGGGCTGATGGCACATGATACAATAGCCTTTCTGAAGCTAAGCGGATCTGGGCCGGGCCAGCACCTGGATGGTAGACTGCCTGGGAGCCAAATGTGTACTGACTTGGGTTTGATGGAAGAAGAATAAAATTAGTGTGTGTGCGCTAGACAGGCACCCTTGTCACTTTTCGTGGACTTATTTGAAAAGCTGTCTTAAAAAAAACAAGTACCAACCTGTCCATTGACAATTTACTCCCCACAATGCAAGCCAGCAACTTGAAACAGACATTGCTTACCTAACATAAAGAAGTGGCTTAAGGTGTACAATAAGGGACTGCAGCATCGGCTTAAAGCTAAGGTATAGTTTGAAACTGATTTAATTTTCCCCCTTTCTAGTTTTACCTCTTTAGTCCCTTTTTAATATCACTCCCCTAGAATTGTTAGCCGTATTATACTGTATGTATTTTTATCTATTTTAATGTTTTTTGTGGAGTTTTTTAACTGTGTATGATCTCATGAGAGGCAGTGTGGCGTAGTGGTTAGAGTGTTGGACTACAACCTGGGAAACCAGGGTTCCAATCCCCACATAGCCATGAAGCTCACTGGGTGACCTTGGGCCAGTCACTGCCTCTCAGCCTCATGAAAACCCTATTCATAGGGTCGCCATAAGTCGGAATCGACTTGAAGGCAGTACATTTACATATTTTATGATCTCATTGTAGGAGGGTGGGAGATAAATATTTCAAATAAAATAAAAATAAATAATTTAAAGACATGAGAACCAGTGTGGTGAGGTGGTTGAAATCAGACTAGGGCCAGGGAGACCTGGCTTCAGATTCCTGCTCAGCCTGGAGGCTTTTCATTGAACTTAGCCAAGCCATATATTTAGGGCACGGGTTGCCAACGTGGTCCCCTCCAGATGTTGCTGGCCATGCTGGCTGCAGCTGATGGGAGTTGGAATCCAAAAAAGTCTAGAGGGCACCATCTGGGCTATCCCTGGTTTAGGGCATGAGAGGGGGGATCTTTTCAGTAGTGACCCTGTAGGATATCTTTTCACACAAGAGACCCCAGCTTAGAGATGTGAAGGCCCGGAAAAAAACTATTGGGCCACAAAGAGACTGCTCACATTACACACACTTAAAAGCAAACCTTTCCAGTTGTGCCTCCAAACTGAAGTTTTCTTTTAAAAAGTAGACAATGGAAACAATGACCTAGGGAGGTGATGGGCTCTCCAACACTGGAGGCCTTCAAGAGACAGATGGACAGGCACCTGTCAGGGATGCTTTAAGTTGGATTTCTGCATTGAGCAGGGGGTTGGACTAGATGGCCTTAGAGGCCCTTTCCAACTCTACGATTCTATGCTCTACCCTTGAGCTGTTCCCCTCTTCACCCCCACCTCAGAACAGCTTTAGCAACATTCACTAGGAAGACATATAGAAGGAAACCATGTTCTCCCTAGATGAAAAAAATATATTATTTGCAATATTGATAATTACAGTGCAAATAAGTCAGTGCAATCACAATATGCTAATTCTACACCTTTAGTACATTTTGCTTCAACCTTCCAGTAAACATGGCCTTTCCCCCATACAGCATAGGCTAATAGCTATGGAAATTTAAAACTGTAAGCTGCTTGGGGCAGGGACCTGCCCTTCTTAAAGTTATGTCGCTCTGTGCCACAGCTTTGCAAATGATGACAAAGTTATCTGCCTATATGCCCAAGCACAATTCTATCACTCACACGACTTCAAAAACAGAAAGCCAACTCTTCCTTTGTCACCTGGAGGGGATTTTTAAAGTCAGAACAAGCCACCAGGCCAATGCCAGATTACAAGCTTACTTTGAGTGAAGCACACGCTGTCTATAGTGCTCTATCTAAAAGCTGTATTGTGCTAGTCAAGTAGTCTACACAAGTTCTCTGTCTGGCTTCCAGACAGAGTTATCTTGGACCAACAACCCTCTTCCCCTGCAGCTCCCCAGCTATTGGTAATAAATAGTGCATCCCAAAAAACATCCAAAGGAGGAACAGAGAAAGGGGAATAGAGAGGGGGGGGGATTTAACCAGACCTGATGCACCCCCATAATTCTCAAACACCGAAAGAACACAGCTGCACAAACTGTGCATTTTGATATATCTTTCAAGGAAAAATCATTCTTATATTTAAGACCATAAGCATTTAAGAATATAATTATTAAGGAGTATTTCTGAGTTAGCTACAAAGGATTGTACAGTAATTTGAATGGTTTCTAAGGAATAAATAAAAGATTTCTTCACCTTTGAGGGAAAAAAGGCTTTATCAAAATGTACTGGGAATGAAGAACAATCCCCACAGCATCTGGCCACGGGCTCAAGTCCCTGAGAGTGCATGCCATCAGCCATATGCCCACCTTTAAGGTAGCCCAAGACTCTCAGCTGCTTTTCCTGCCGCTGCGTTCTTACTTTGCTGAATATATATTTTTAGCACAGCTGCTTTGGATGCTTTTGAATTCTAGGATCTCAGCCCTAGAACCTACTTACAGTGCAAAGGCTCATATGAAGTTGCAGTTAAGAAAACAGCACCTCTAAGTGCATGCAGAGTGCTTTTTCCCCACCATACAGCAATGGTCATTTCACCATGTGGTTAAGTTTCTCATGTGCTTGGTGACAAAGGGAGTTGTCTTATACTGACAACTCTGGGGTTTTGGACAGGAGTCTTTCCTCCTCCTGCCTGGAGATACCAGAGATTGAATCTGGGACCTTCTACATAGAATCATGGAATCATAGAGTTGGAAGGGGCCTATAAAGCCATCAAGTCCAACCCGCTGCTCAATGCAGGAATCCAAATCAAAGCATTTCCAACAGGTGCCTCCTGTGTCAGAGAGCCCACTACCTCTCTAGGTAATTGGTAAACATGCACAGCAGCTGCTGTCCCATGGAGCTCCAGCCTCTTCCCAAATCAAACAGGAATTCTCAGCAGAAACACAGGATTGGCTTCAGTTCCCCATCAAGGGAGCATTCGGAGGCAAACTCAGGTTTGTTGCATGTCAGGAGTGGAATGGCCTCACCCCACCACACTTGTAAAGCGAGTGATTGTGACAGGGAGGCTCCCTACACGGTTTCTAACCATATGCAGCTGGGCCTGTGAGTGTCTTGCCTACTCAACAGTCCCATACACTTAAAGGCTGAATTCTGTCTCTCGCTCTCCTCTCACTGAAAAACAACAACTAACATTTCACTCTTGTTGTTATGTACCTCCAAGTTGACTACGACTTCTGGCTGACCCTATGAATCAGTGACCTCCAAGAGCATCTGTTGTGAACCACCCTGTTCAGATCTTGTAAATTCCCGTCTGTGGCTTCCTTTATGGAATTAATCCAACTCTTGTTTGGCCTTCCTCTTTTTCTACTCTAACAGAGCTTAATCCTGCAGAGAATTAACACTCTCTTGCTTAGAAATTCTGCTAGCCCCAAACCGGTGTCTTCATGTAAAGAGAATGTCCTAATTAACATAGGATATGCAGCAGACAGGGATGGGCACTTTGTATATGCTCAGTAGAACTCTAGTTCTCCTTTGCAAGCACCACTACTGCAATCAACACCTGCTTGCTGTTATTATTTGGTTACTGAGTAGCCAACAAGCTATTCCCATCAGCCCCAGACTGCATGAGTTTTTAAAATATATTTTTTTAGTTCGGTGACCGACAGCTCCATTTTTCTGTAGCAAGGATGCTAGAAAACGCACACTGTGCATGCTCTGAGAGGTCTGAGGCAGGCTGCCAGTTGGTGTAAACCCATCACAGGGCCATTTCAGCAGTGGCTCCCTGTTTGTGGAATGCCCTCCCTGGTGTGTGTGTCTGTCTCCATCATGGTTTACTTTTAGGAGGAATTGAAAAACATTCCTGTTTACCTGGGTATTTGATGGCTGAAACACTATTCCTGGCAACACCCAGATCACTGGATTAAAAGAATGTTTTTATCTGTAACTGTAAAACTGTGTTTTGTTAAATTATTTTGCTGATGCGTTTGCCACACAAGGGTGGGAAGGGATATAAATTCAATAAATAACTCCTTTTGTTCTTATTAGTTTCTTATTTCATCTTCCTTATTGATTTAGGAACTATTTATTATTCATATTGTTATTATAAATGCATAATGGAGGGAGACCTGCTCTCAGTGATTTCAGCAACTGAAACCTAAGTAGAAAGGTGCTGGGGCTCAAATCCTGGGCTGGGCTTACTCGGTGAGAGGTGTGTAATCAGGATCTGTTCTCGGATTATGGGGACCTTAATGAGGTTCAGGACAGCCAGTGTGGCATAGTGGTTAGAGCAGCCTTTCCCAACCAGTGTGCCTCCAGATGTTGCTGGACTACAATTCCCATCTTTCCTGACAATTGGCAATGCTGGCCTCAGGCTCAGGTGGGAGTTGTGGTCCAACAACATCTGGAGGCACACTGGTTGGGAAAGGCTGGGTTAGAGTGTTGGACTATGACCTGGGAGACCGGGGTTCGAATCCCCACACAGCCACGATGCTCAATGCCTCTCAACCTCAATGGAAGGCAATGGCAAACCCCCTCTGAATACCGCTTGCCATGAAAACCCTACTCATAGGGTCGCCGTAAATCGGGATCGACTTGAAGACAGTCCCAATGAGGTTCAGAGGCATCACCCCCCTGACAATTCCAGCCAAACTGTCCGCCCCCCTTTCTGAAAACCATAGCTATAGGAGTCAGCACGCAAAATAAGGCACCGGACCCTTCTCCCCCCACAGACATTGGAGCACTGGCGTTGAGAGAAACTAACTCTGCATGCGCTCAGACACACTTTCATCTTAGCCCTGTTTTTTATGTCCCGAGCCCTGCTGGCATTTCTCAGCAAACAACAAAGCCATTCCAAACAGGTCCTGGGGCAGAGTCTCTCCTTGAAGTTAAGGTCCCTTACAGTCTGCAAACGGCGCCGCTTGGGACGGAGCGGCCCCGGCTGGAGGCGAGGCAGCGCTGGGGAAAGAGCCCCCGACCCCGCCAACGAAGCGCCCCCCAAGGAAGGCGCCCCCTCGCCCGGCGCTCACCTGGACTCGACAGCCTCCCTGCGTGAGCAGCCACTGGAGGCAGGCCAGGTTGCCGGTGGCGGCGGCATCGTGGCCCGGCGTGGCCCCGTTGCGAGCCCGCCCATTGCCCGCCAGCGCCGCTTCTTCCACCAGGTAGCGCAGGCAGTTCAGCTTCCCGGCGCGGGCGGCGTGGTGAGCCGGCGAGGCGCCCAGCGGGTCCCGGAGCGACGCCGGCAGCAGCTGCCCGTCCGCCTGCAGAGCCTTGAGCGTGTCCACGTCCCCCTGACGGGCGGCCTGCAGCGCCCGCTCCAGAGCCATGGCCACCGCCCGCCCGCCAGCCTTCGCCTCTGCTCCTCCGACGGCAGCTCGGCCGGCCGGCCGGCCGGCTTCCCTTCACCACCCGGGGAGAACCATGCTAAGGCCGCCTTCGCTTCGCCCCTCGGGGGTCTTCCCTGTCTCCGTTAGGTGGTGGTGGGTGCTCAGCCCAGAGAAAGGACGGGGGGCTGCCCTCTATTTTTCCGCCCCCGTCTACCTCCGCCTCTCCTGGCGCCTGCGCAGCTCGCGGCAAGGAGGCATCGTGGCCCCGTCGAGGTTTAGGACAAACTGCGCCCGGCGGCTGCGGAGTTCTGGCGGCAGAAGCGCCGCTCTCCGGCTAGGGCTGTCAACGCCAGCTCCTCCCTCGAGGACCAGCAAGAGCCTCTGGGGCGCCCCTTTGCCCCTCCCCAAGCCTGCCAGCTCCTCCCCTTGGCCAGCAGCTCTGCTGCTCCAGGCGGAAAAGGGTTAACTGCGAGTTTTAGAAGGAGCGGCGTCGGGTTTCGCTCTCGACTGTGAACGGTACACAATCGCCTCCGCTTCAAAAGCCTGAATATCCCTGTGAACTCTGGCACCGGCCAGGAGCTCAGCTCTAGTCTGAAGAAATCTCTGAGCATGCACAGTGTGCCTTTTCTAACACCCTCCTCGCTACAGAATAATGTCATTAATCAGATCATATTCTTCCTCTTGAAGTGTTTTTAATCAGTTGATGTAATCAATCAATCTGCTAAAAGTTGCCGCCCTCCGGAATTCTCATAATCCCCCCTTTGCACAAGGTTTGGCCACGTATGACCCTGACCCAGCTGTCTCTCCACATGTGCAAGCATTTGGGGAAAAGAGTGTCCGCTTGTCGATTTGCACAGCACAACTCCTGTGTATTCTGGTCACAGGTACAGAGGCTGTACACTCACTGAATGTTATGTGTGAATAACTGCAAGCGTTCAGCTCAACTGTTTGTGTGTAACTTCGTTGAATGTCATGTGTAAACACCCCTACAATGAAACAGGGAATGAGGAATACATATGGGGGGGAGAGAGGGTTGTGGCAGCAAGACCTGTCCCTGACCTCAGTGGCACCTCTGCAAAGAGCCTACACGTGTGTATTTGGATGACACACAGCTCTTTTGTAACATCTGAATCAGGCTAATAAACTGAGTTTGAACCCCAGCAAGAGAGAGGCTCCCACATCCGGGAGATAGGTCAGTTACCTGTTCTGCATGGAGCTGCACTCCCTCTGAAGGAACAGGTTCGTAGTCCGAGGGTGCTCCTGGATCCATCTTTGTCACTTGAAGCATAGATAGCCTTGGTGGCTAGGAGTGCCTTTCACCAGCTTGGGCTAGTAAGACCGTTCCTGGATCGAGATAGCTTGGTCACTATGGTCTTGGCACTGGTAACCTCAAGACTGGATTACTGCCACACACTCTGTGTGGGGTTTCCCTTGGGCTTAGCCTGGAAGCTGCAGCTGGTGCAGAAAGTAGCCGCTGAGTTGTTGACTGGGACACCCCATCAATACCATTGGATACTCTGCTGAAGGAGCTGCACCGGCTGCCAGTAGGCTTCCTGGCACAGTTCAGGGTTTTGCTTCTAGCATTTAAAGCTCTGAACAACCTGGGACCAGGATATCTAAGGGACCGCCTTGCCCAATATATATCCCTGTCTGGCAGTTGCGCTTCCAGATGGCATGCAGTTGAGCGTACCATATGTCCCAGATATGTGCTTGGCCTGTACCAGAAACTGGGCTTTTAGCATTGCAGCTCTCTGGAATAAGTTACCAGCCAAAATCAGGCAGGTGCCTAGCATGATAATATTTAGTGCCTATTGAAGACATTTTTGTATTTTTTAGGAGGGCTTTTCCTGAGGTGTAACCCAATCACTTATGGAATATCAGTTTTGTATCTGATGAAATTGTTTTATTGTTTCTAGAATTTATTGAATTGATTGTATTGTTTTTAGAGCTTGTGTTTGTGGGTTTTATTCTGTTTGTATCTCATACACCACTTTGATGGCTTCATGCTGTGAAGCAGTCTATGCATTTGTTTAATAATAATAATAATAACACCCACACTGATAAGACTGAGGTACTAACTTCTGATTTGCCTGTTTTAACATTTTACATCTGGAGAGTCACGATAGGAAATCAGTTTGTGTATTTTGCTCATCTCCATTGTGCATTTACTATAAATTACACACAACTTTTTATTTTATACACTGCTTTTAAATTTTCACTTTACTTTACTAAGAGTGAGAAGAATATGTTACAGGAGGCCAACCTCTTTTTTAAAAAATAATAACCCTGCATTCATCTGTAATCTCTCCAAATACTGCCTGTACAGCCCTTAGGAAACAGTTGCAGCTCCAGCCTTTTAGCATGGAAAACACACATCACAAGCAATGTCTGCCCTGCAACGAGGATGTTTCTATGGGTCATTATTTTCTATAATTTCCTGCCATTTTGGATTATGTGCATGGGGGCGGGGACTGATAAATGGATCTGGTGGCGGGTGGTGGCATCACGTTTGCATAAAGGCTGACTGACTGGTGCTGGTATTTCCCAAAATACCACACCCTTGAGGTGATGGGCTTTTCCCCTGCTGGGGCCTCAATAAATGCCCAGTAAATGTGCCCCTCTCCAGAGCTGAACTCCTGGTAGGGAGAGCACGTCCCAAGTGAGACAGACCAGACCAGCTCAATGGTGAACGAAGGCCTTGGAGGCAAGTAGAGAAGCAGCTCTTACAAAACACCTACCATGATGTGCACCATCAAGCTGATGCTCTCAGCCTGTTTTGCTGTTTGTTATTCATTCTGCTTGGTTTGGGAAGGCAGGGGCAGCCTTAACATTAGGCAAAGTGAGGCTCTGCCCCTCTCACCTGGGCATTTCTCCTGAGCACGGATAGTCCAGGTTGCACAATTCCTCACAGGTAATAAATAAATAGAATAATAGAATAGCAGAGTTGGAAAGAGCCTGTAAGGCCATCAAGTCCAACCCCCTGCTCAGTGCAGGAATCCAAGTTAAAGCACACCTGACAGCTGCCTGTCCAGCTGCCTCTTGAAGGCCTCCAGTGTTGGAGAGCCCACCACCTCCCTAGGTCATTGGTTCCATTGTCGTCTGCTCCAACAGTAAATAAATAAATAAGTGGTGATAAAGCATGAATAAGCCCATAGAATATACTGTGCCTTAGACAGCCCCGTTTATCAGGACAGAGACAGGCATGGTTTCGGTCAAAGCCAGGGCGCAGAAGGCAGCCCTTCTATATTACAAGAGGGTCCTGGACATGACAGACGATCGTCTTCCAAAGTTATGCCTGAGAGAGCAATGGAGGAAAGGCAGTTGGGCCAAGTCATGCCAAGAGCTACTGATTTCTAAAAACCTCCCACTGGACTTTTTTATTATCCCTGGATTTAAAAATAAACTGAGAGTCTGGTTATACAGGCTGGATAATAATCAGGATTTAGATCTAATCAAATTATCAAATTTCTCCCATTGGTATTGTTGGTTGAAATCAAACCACGAAAGAGCCCAGTACTTACAAATGCTCACTTTCTCTTCCCTGAGAGTTGCATTTAAAGAACTACATTTTCAAACTATGCCCTCGGCCGTTTGGGACGGAAGATATAGGCAAATTCCAAGAAACCTACGGCTCTGCATCTGTGGTGGGGGAGAGGTACCTACTATTTTGCCACCTATATCAGACCCCTAGAGAGAGATTCCTGGGACAGATTTTGACAGCTTTACAGGGCGAGACTCCTTATGTGAAAGCTTCTTGGTTACTGTCAGATTGCGACCCATATGTTACATATAAGACAGCCCTGTTCGCTAAGGCAGCAAAACATATTCAGGCAAATATCTTGAATGCAATCACAGTGGATTGTACAGCACCGTCTGCTGTCTGAAAAGGTTTTCTGTCTGTATTCTTTAACCTTCCACTAAAGTTAGCCTTGAAGCCTGTAACATTTGCTGTGCAAAACCTACTTTTTGGTGAAGGTGCCCTAACTCTATTTCTGCAGATGCCCTCGGGGAATTCCCTCTCTCACACATATGTCCAGGCGGTCTTTCCAGGGCCATGGCCAGCAAGCTCCTTGGTCGGGCTTGCGTGGAGGGTCTTCAGGAGCACACCTTCATAGCATGACGCAGCAGCTGCAATGAGGGCTGCCAGCCCCCCTGCCATAGCCATCCACAGGGAATAGCCATATTCAAAGCTTGGAAATCCAGGGATGCTCAGAGACACCTAGAAGGGAAGAAGGAAAGAGCTGGTTGATCAAAGAGTTAGCAGGGAATCCAAGGCTTTGGGGGGATGGGGAGGGAGGGGGCGAAGCACATTGTCAACTAGGGCTGTTGTGTTGTGTCCTGCAACCAAGTCAGTTTTATTGATGGCGTTGATTGTGAGTCAATTAATATATTACATGCTTACTTTGAAATGTTGTTGTTGTTGATTTTAGTGTTTTCTGTATTTCATGCCAGAAACACATAAACTGATGGATAAATAAATAAAGATGCAAAGAAGAGGCAAGGCTGGTGGGCAGTTTGAAAGCAGCTCAGTCACGATGCTCAGAAAGGAAGGACGGTGCATCTTACGGGCTCCTCGGGTTGCCTGAGCCCTGCTGACACTGCCCAAGGTGGTGGCACTGAAGAACAGAGTCCCACATGCTCCCTCCTCTAGCAAGCAGCCATTGTTATCCACAGAGTAAGGCCGCTGAGATCCCCTGTTCGCTACCCCCCTAATGCTTTACAGTCCCTCAGATGAATCTCTAGCTCTACCAGGAAGCCTCCAGTTTCCTTTTCAAACAATTTGGGAGCTACTGGTTCACACAGCTAAGTGTAAGGGGATTGTACTAAACCATAATCCCATACAGCAGGAATTGGGGACCCTCATCCTGCAGGCTGGATGTGGTCTGCATGGCCTTCATAGAGAAATATTAGCATGAGCTGGGCCTGGTGGACTCTACAGAGCACGTCATGCTAGAAGCCTAGTGCTCTCAGGGATCTTCTGGCTCCTTCCCTTTATTTGCACAACCACTAGCCCTATTAGTTATGGAGATATAAGGCAAGGTAGGGAACCTTTTTGGCTTTGTGGGCCAGATCCAAATCAGTTCCAAACCACATGGTCCAAGTTCCAAACCACATGGTCCAAATTTCACAAGACTGCCCACCTGTCAATCATCTGACATCACAATGATTAGACGTTCTGAAGTCTCAAAGCTGGGACTTCAAAGCACTTCATGGGGCTTGCAAAGAGACCTGCACAGTGCTGTAAAGCACCTGAAGTTTGGCTTTACCTGTCATGTGTTCCATGAAGAACATTTGGCAGGATTGGAGAATGGGAAGGGGGGTTGTAGGTGTTGGAGAAGGGTCTGGTGAGACAACAGAGAAAATGCTTCCTGAAACTCCTGTCAGCCCTGTGCCTAGTGGTCCTGTTAGCATTTCTGCTGAGGAAGGCTTCAGCAGCCCCCCCCCCCCGCAGCCTGTGGTGGAGAGTGAGGAATGTAGTCTACCATCACTGCTGTCACTTAGCCCAGACTCATTCATGCAGTAGCCAGGCCTTAATCAATCTGCTGAACAATTCCAGAGAGATAAGGAGGGGAAATCTCTCACAGAGTCAGAGCTGACTGTTTCCTCAAGGTCATGAAGGTCAGAGAATGATGGTTATAACTTGGGAAATTTTCCTCTTTTCCCAGGAGTAGTCCCTGCCATGTTTCAAAGACTGGGAAGTGCTAGACTAAACTCACATGGGTAGAGTGACCACCCCCTTTTATTTGGAGTGTATTGCAGTGAGAACTTTGATGTGACAAGTCTCAGTTTCTTCCATAGCCTAGTGCACCTGCTTGTGTTCTGAATCCTGACCCATGCCTAGTATGTTTTGATGCTATGTTCCTGTGCTAACCTCTGGAATAAGACTCTGTGCAAAACCCAGTTTTTGAGTCCTGAGTCTGTTTCTCTGATTGGGAGACAGGACACAACCTGCTTTTCCCTGCCAGTGCACTTTAATTGGGGGAGCACTTTAAGTCTCCTGATTGTGCATTGGCAATCATATCTCTATCTGTCCCACACCTCACATATGACATCAGGTGTGCAGCAGGTGTGTGTTTGAAGCTTGGCCAAATTTGAACCCTTGGTGAAGGCTCCCCATCCCTGATATAAGAGAAAGCATGCAGGCAGTGTTCAACCCAAATTAAAGTTAATTTTAAATATTTAACACAAAAATAGCTTAAATTAAGCATGTAATGAGTGTACATGTATAGTGCTCTTTTCTGTTGTCTTATGATGCCTCCTCTGGTGGACTCTTCATCCCTCTTGCCACAAAAAAAGTTAATAGAAGACTCATGAAATGTCTTTGGGATGGGAAGCATCCACAGTGGTTCAATGTGACTAGACTGTCACGCTGTCATTCCTAATTTTCTCTGTCTTTTATCCAAGGCTCAGGTTGCACAAATCTCGCAGGGTTTTGTTGCATTTCAAAAACCTGCCAAACCGGTGCAGGGCAAAAGAAACAAGTGCACAATGAGCAACAACAATGCCACCTTCAGCTCCCAGGGAGGCAACCCACGCCTTGTGGTCTCAAGTCCAGCCATACAAGCCAAGAATGAGAGAAGTGACCAAAGAGGGCATGGCAGGAAGTGACTGATGGGCAGAATTCACCCAACTCTGTTGGTACCCAGGAGACAATGGTCAAGTGATAGAGTAGGCCAGGGATGGTCACAACAGGCAGATTCCATGCCAAGCTAACCTTGGGCCAATTTTATTTGACCCCTCTGGCGTTCCTGTCAAATTTGAATTAAGGTACGGTGAAAACTAGTCAGCTCAGAGTTTTTTCCACAGGGCAAAGCTCAAAGTGCAAATCCGAGCCATTCCCTGCTTCATTGTCACACCTCTCCAGCAGATTTTGTATGCAACATGTATGTAATGTGTAAACATGTATGTGTGCATGTTCTACAATGGCACCTGAGTACATGGGCTGTGAAAGTGGAGAACCTTTACTGCTAAATGCAGTTGATTGCCATGGAGCTCAAGTGGTTATGAGGAGATCCTTTTGTGTCGCCAAATTCCCCCCTCAGCTCCTTCCTGACACTCGCAGACCGCAAAGTCACGTCTGGGAATATAGCTCTTGGCCATCCTTGGTTCTTGTGAGCATCTATTCTGCTCTAACGCTCATGCTCCCTGCACTTTTGCTTTTGTGATTCCCAACTTTTCCTTTTAAAATTGCTCCCCCTCCCGCATTGGTCTCTGTGATGTTCCTATATTAATGTATATATGGTAAGTGTTGGTTGTTTAGAAGATACATGGTAAGTGGAGTGAAAGAGGAGGTGGAGTGAATGGGCAGTAGAATGCTAGATGATTGGCTGAGTGTTTAAAATGGCTGAACGTATAAAAGGAAGAGTGAGAGTGGAATCTGGGGGGGAGAAGAGAACTGAGTGGGTTGCTTGGTGGGGTTTAGAGAGTTGTTTGCCAGGAGGGAGGTGGAGTTCAGATTAGTATTGAGTAAAACCATATGCTTATGTGCCTTAAGAAGAAATCTTGTTAATCTTGTTAGCTTTGTTATCTTTAATAAATACTTAATTTGGTTTACCAAAGGCCTGATCCTTGGCTGGGGTTTCACAGACCAGAAGGGAGGGTAAGGTAATGACCAAGGCTGAAGGGGAACTGTAACAAATGGTGGCAGCGGTGAAGAGAATAACAATACCAGTATTCAGAGTCTCTGGGAATACTAGTATTGGGACGTGACTGGTGGTTGCCTAGCAGGGGGATCTGTTGAGATCTGTGCTAGAGCGGGCAGAGAAAAAATAAAATAAAGGACAGTCCGGACTGGTGGAGTCCCTGGTGGTGCCTAGGGACAGGCAGTAGCCACGTGCAGGTAGGAACCTGACAGGGAGAGCCAGGGAAGGGCGTCACAGTCTCCACTCCACCCACCAACACACACAGACTTTTCTTCTCTTGCTGTCACATTTGAGGCAACTGCCTCAGGAGGCAGACGTCAGAGGCCCGTGCTTCCTGATCTGAAAAACCCATGTGGGGGAGGAGTTGCCTCTTGGTGTCTTCCCTGGGCCTTGACTGAAGTGCAGGAAGTGGGGAAGGCTGCAGAGTGTAAGCCAGGCGATCTGTAGAGTGAACAAAAAGCCACCCGCAGACACCCCTCAGCCTTACTTGAAAGCAAGGTATGCTGGAAAGGCAACACAAATCATGCACCCCATGAGGATTTGATGATTTTCAGATGCAATTTATTTTGCCGTTGATTGATGGAGAATGCTTTAGAAAGTGGGAGAGCTATTTGGCACAGAGCTACCCAAAGCTAGCCTGCTGCGTCCAGGTATGGTGAGGATGTTTCCCCATCGATAGTGTTGTTGAAGCAAGATTCAGCTTCTGTAAATGGAGGTGTGTGTACAATCTTGCCCTTCGCCTGAGGCAGCAAAATGCCTCGGGCCAGCCCTGCCTAAGAGCATCCCTGTTCTAGCACTCATGATCCACCTGGGAGAGGGAATCTGGTACCAGGGCTAAGGCAGCATCCTTTACAAATTGGCCCTGGCCCAAGGAGGCGAACCCCCAGTGGGCTTTAGGTAAGGTGTGATGCAAAGAGTCCAGATTCAGAATGATTACAATGCTCTTTCAAAAGCCTCACAGCCCACAAGTAATCCTAACATTTCTTTTTCTCTCTTTTTTTTGACGAGATGTAAAATGGAAGCAACACAAAGGGGGCTGGCAAAAAGGACACACAATCATGGCACACAAGGAAACTACCTCGTATTGGTGCTGGAAAAACACGTACAGGCAATATCGGATTACTCCGACGCAGGACAAAAGGCCTAAAACGAAAGGGAGGAGAACTCTGTGAGTTCTTTCACACTTGGGCAGAAGGACTTGTCTCCCTCCCTCCTGCGAGCCCCAGGAATTTCCAAATGGTGCAGCAAGCCCACTGGTGTTGCTACACGGAATACAGGAATTCAGTAAGGTAATGCTCCTGTGAGTCCAAAGTACCTGTCCACAGAGGAGCTGCCTGTTGCTTCTCTGCCTGAGTCACTGCTCTGAGCTGGCCTCCTTCCAACCCAGAAAGCAGTTGTGAAAATCTTACTCTTACACATGCAGGCACACACACAAGGCTCCTTCAAATACAAGTCATTGTGACCAGGGCCGGCCCAAGATATTTTGCTGTCTGAAGCAGAGCAGTCAATGGCAACTCTCTCTTTTCAAAGGCTTGTTTTCTTTCAGATCAATAAGTAGATCAACCATAATCGCCCTTTGCCTTATATGACCAAAGTTATGAGGCTGCTGGTATAGCATAGTGGGGAGGAGAGCCTGGCTGGGAGTCCAGAGTCTGTGAGTTCAAATCTCCGCTCGTGTCTCCTGGGTGTCAAGGGCCAGCTAAAGATCACCCCCCAGTGAGTGGCTCAGGGGTTACGTGCCCTGCCACCTGTGCAGCCGTGGGCAAGCTGCAGAGTCCCAAAGAGCCCAGTTGCCCCCCAGCTGGCAGCTGCGGACAAGGAAGGGGCTGGCTAGTGCAGGTGTGGCAAGCTGAGCAGGCCCTATCCAGCTGGGTAGGACTAGCCTCAGAGGGAGGCAATGGTAAACCCCCTCTGAATACTGCTTACCATGAAATCCCTATTCATAGGGTAGCCATAAGTCGGGATCGACTTGAAGGCAGTCCCATATCCGTATAGTCACCATTGATAAGGGAAGAATTAATCATCCTCTCCACATGACCTGCAACCCCACCACCACTGAAAATGGCCCCCATTGCAGCACTTAGGCTTGAAAACACTTTTCTTTCAGTGCGAATGGGGAGCTGCCTCTGTGGAGATTACAGCTGTGGCCAAAAGGGTGAACCTTCTTTGGAGGTTGAATTTCAGAACCTAATGGTGAGGCCGGCCCTGCTCCTGACACAGCAGTGCAAAGAGGTGAGCGCACATGTGTGGACCAGCCCTAATGTGCATGCATGCGTTTATGGGTTTAATCTGCACCTTGGTGCCGCCAGGAATCACTTTTGTGTTGGGGAGTGGGCTCTCGCCTTTGGCAGTGGACATACCTGCAAAGAGATCGCATCCCACAGACAGGCAGAGGAAGCGCCACTTGGCCGTGGCCTCTTGGAAGCAGCGGAAATACCTACATCCTGAGAGGAGGCAGAGGAAGGCTCCAGCGCTTGCGACAGCAGACGTGATGATTGAGGCTCTTGCAATGACAATGGCACCTGGAGAGGGACACACAGCAAAGGGTCAGAGACCAGCAGGGAATAGTGTGGTTTTTAATGGGGAGGAAATATGGAGCTGTTAAATACAGGAGTGCTGGGTCTGCTTTGTCTGGGAAGGTAAGGGGTGGTTTGCCCCAGTATCCTGTCTCTGATCCCCAGTTCTGCTGCCTTTCAAGTATTTTAGACAACTACTGTCTGATGGTAGTTGTAGTCCAAAACATGTGGAGGGCACCAGTATGGGGAAGACTGCCTTAGAACAAACCATAGAGCAGTTATACATTGGGCCAACCTTCTATCAATCACTCTCAGCAGCTAGTGACGAGTGATCATAAGAACAAGCCTTCTTGGGTTCGATCAAGGGCCCACTGATCTAGCATTTTGTCTCCAACAACAGGCTTCCTGATGCCTCACAAGCAGAGTGTGAAGGTCACGACCATCTAAAAGTCAGAGGTAGACTACCCTGAATGTGGAGGTTCCATTCCAAGTTAGCATGGCTCTGGATTTTGTTTTAAAAAAATGCCATCTAAGCTAATGTCCACCAATAGGGCCTGTGCTAATAAATCCCATAATAACACATTGCATCAATAAGAAGTACTTAATTTTCTCTGTCCTGAACCCATCAGCAATGACTGTTACTGGTGGATGTCATGGTAATGTATTCTGAGAAAGATACCACTCTGTTCAGTGTTTCTGTACCATAGCAACAAGCCACTGCACAGTACAGCCGACTCCCCTACCGCCCTAGACTAATGGTAACCAACGCATCATGAATTTGGTTGAGTCTTAGAAAAACCACTCAAAGATTCTTCTGGCTTTCCCATCATCCTGTTACAGTGAGTTCCACAGGTTGCACACAGTGCTGATTTGCAGCAACTGGCAGTCCTTCTTTGCCTCTTACGATAACATTCTGGGAAAATAGAAAATGGAAAAGTAGGACAAGAACCGAAATAGTGAAGAAATTCATTTTGTGTGTGTGTGTGGCAGGGAAATAATTGATTTCCAGAACAAAGAAGGCATTTCACCTGCTGGAGCTCTGGATGTGGTGGCAAGTTATAACCCTAGAAGAGGAAGTGCTAGGGAGGTGTCACTGGGCAGAGACCAGCTCTTCTTCCCCCCCCCCCTTGGTCTCCTCCCCTGGGAAAGTCTTAGTGCTCCATGCATTTACCCTACTGGGCAGCAAAGAGAAATGTAGCCTTTCTACAGCAGTGGAGCCAGTTTGGAATCGCTCACACGGCGCTCAGTACAAACATGCCCGTTCTTCTCCAGGGCCAAAGTCTTTCCAAATGGGTCTGAAAGCATGCAACACCAGCCGGCCAGGGATGGGGCAGACTGGCTAGCACCTGTGATATACCCACCTCCCCTCCTTCCAACTTTTGAAGCAGGGTTTTGCAACAGTCTTCAAAAAATATATCCTTTTGCTTTGTTGTTCATTAAGGCCATAGTGGGGAATGTGTGGTCCTCCAGAAGATGGACTCCAGTTCCCGTCATCCCTGACCATTGGCTGTGATGGCAGCTGGGAGTTTGGGATCCAACAACATCTGGAGCGGCCCCACAGGTTCTCCATCCCTGCACTGTGGTGTTACCTTGGGCAGCTCCTTGAAATTTCAGACTAAAACCTGGAGCAGATTCCACTGCCCCACTGACATGGAGCCACTAACTGCCCCTGCCCCTGCATTAAGGTGACGAATGAACTCATTAGCAGATAATCATGCAATCTGGTTCTTTCTTAAGTACAGTCTACCTACCTGATGCTTGAGGGGACCTGACTCAGCTTTCAGCATGACAGGATGCATACCTGTTATGTAAATTAGGAAGCTGAGCTCCCATATCAGGAGAAGGGATCCTCTTGATTTCCTTTGGCAGCCCCTTGCTGTTCTCACCTCCTAGTTCAAGTCAGAAGCCATGGATGGGGAACCTGCAGCCCTCCAGCTGTTGCCAGGCTGTAACTCCCATCATCCCTGACCGTGGCCCTTGCTGGCTGGGGCTGATGGCAGTTTATTTATTTATTTATTAAATTTATATCCCACCCTTCCTCCCAGTAGGAGCCCAGGGGTGGCAAACAAAACACTAAAAACACTCTAAAACATCTTTAAAACAGATCTTAAAATATATTAAAACAAAACATCTCTTTTTAAAAAAAGCTTTAAAAACATCCTAAAAAAGCAATTCCAGCACAGACGCAGACTGGGATAAGGGCTCTACTTAAAAGGCTTGTTGAAAGAGGAACACTGGAGTTGGGGTGCAGCAGCACCTGGAAGGCCACATGACTGCCCTCTCTGGCGTAAATGCATCATTCCCCTCATTTGCCTCCATCTCCTTTCACTTCCTCTGTTGCCTTCCTCTGCGTTGACTTTTAGATTGCAAGCTCCTCAGGGCAGGGATTTGTCCTATTCTATTTTGCAAAGCCCCATGCCCATCGATGATGCCACATGAATAAATAATCAATATAACAACTACCACCTGAACAAAAAGCATTAATGAATGCTTTCAGGACAGTGCTTGGTTTAAGCCAGGGGTGGGTAACATTTTTCAGGCCAAGGACCATGTTCCCTCAGGAGCAACCTTTTGGGGGCCGCATGCCAGTGATTGGGCAGACCCAGAGACAAGAGTGAGTGTGGCAATGGATGGGGCTTTTGCCTTTGTATTCCAGCCATGTAAACACTTCAGGTTTGTCAAACATACACTTCAGCATGCATATCTGCAGCCTCCATCCAGGCCACAAGCCAGAGGTATTGTCCTAATTTTGCAAAAGCATGCAAGGAGGAGGCCATGGTGCAGGGCCAGTGAGGGATATGGTCTGGGGGACAAGGGGTGTGGCCCACAGTGTATCTCAAGGGCCTGGTGGGCCCCATTCAGTCCCCTGGCTGGAGGCATCTCACCCCTAGTTTAAACTCATAGGAGTCATTGCCTCCTAGATGAAGATCTGTTTTGTTCAGCAAGCAAGGAAGGAGAATCCCACACCTTTCCCTAACCCCGCTCACCAATCCCAGTATCCCACATGCTTCTCGGCCCACTACAACAGCAATATCTTTCAGTTCTCACCATGGTTGGCCACTGTGAGAACAGGATGCTGGATTCAATGGGCCACTGGCTTGATCCCGCTGCAAGACTCTTCTGGTGTTCTCAAGTTATGTTCTTTTGATGGGATGGGGGAAGAGCTGAAGAGATGCTCTTCCACCCACCCGCTATCCAGCAGGAGGTCCTTTCTTACAAGCAGAGCATGGATGAACCTTGCTGGGCCCTCTTTTCCCAAACCTGGCCCTGATCCCTGCCAACCACAACCTCTGAGAAGGAGGTAAAGAACACCTTGGATAGAAACCTGAAAGTTTGGACAAAAACCCAGAGTGGATTCCACTGCCCTACTGACATGGAGCCACCAGCTGTTCCCTCCCCCCTCTTCATTTATCATGCGCTCTAGACCCATCTCATGCATTTGTTGGCAGGGGAGGAAAGAAGTATTGCAATTAAACCTTTTCTCTCAATGTGCAATCTTTCAGAGACTATCCTACTTAGTTAGATGCTAAGTAGTTGCAGTACTGCCTCAAGTGTCCTCAGTATCTTTACAAGGGAGGTGGAAGTGGAGAAAAAAGCAGGACAAGTTGTCTCCACCTCCAGTGACCCCCCTTGGCTCTTCCTCCCATTGGCTGCCCTGCTCACCGCCCAACCATGTCCATTGTCCACCAGCCACTCTGCTGCTGTGCAGCCTGGGAGCTGTCCTTGTCAACAGTGGCTTGGCCACCTGGTATTGAACCGAACTTTGGGCAGCAAAATTTACCAGGATGTGGATTCAGGTAAGAGCTGAAGACGTCACAGGTCCAGATTTTTACAAACTTATCCCAAACGCACTCGCCCCACAGGCCTCGACAGCGCATGCTGAGGACCACTGAGCCTTTGCTGTTCACCTGGAAGAGAAGGGAGGGAGGGAGCCTCACTGGATGGTCCACTCAGGGCACTGCAGATTTAAAACAGTTGGACACCAGTTGAATTGAG
Source organism: Rhineura floridana (assembly GCF_030035675.1). Lineage (NCBI taxonomy): Eukaryota > Metazoa > Chordata > Lepidosauria > Squamata > Rhineuridae > Rhineura > Rhineura floridana. The sequence continues at coordinate 13,802,335 of NC_084497.1, forward strand.
GTTGCACTGCAACTAAGACAGCAAAAAAATATGCTGGCATTTCCTGGTCAAGATTGCAGTTGAGCTCTGAAGTTGTTGATAGTAAGATCATAGTCACTCAAACTTCACATCTCTAGTGGGTAGTATGTGGATAATAATCAATGTTTTTTAATTATTATTTCTGTACTGCATTCTGTCATCTTGGGACTATGCTCTGCTCTGTGAGAGGAAGGGTGGTATGTAAATTGCCGCCCTGGGCTCCTGCTGGGAGGAAGGGTGGGATTTAAATCAAATAATAATAATGATCATAATCATCATCACTGCCCCCTAGGGCTTCTTTGGAAGGGAGGATGTGAACTTACTTTATTTAATAAATTTAACATGATAGTATTGGCTCACTTGTCCATTACTTTGGGAATTTTATAGAAAAGTGTTCTTGGTTTTATGTGCTAACCCCCAGATCTCTTGCCCCCCCCTCTCTCTCTCCACACCCACACACCCACCCACACACCCACCCACCCACCCACACACACACACACAGGGAGGGAGAGAGAGAGAGAGATGGCAAGATGCCACCCAAGCTACTTGCCATCTTAATTTGCCCAAAGACATACATATAAATTAGTGTATGAAAATTTAATGCACATTTGTGTCATGGGCCTGCACCCCAAATCCTTTCAAGTACCCAGCAACATTCCCAGAAGTCCCTAACACATTTTAAATTCCCACCAGCTCTGCTGGCACCCTTAAAAACCAACAGCCCCCACCCTCTAACCTCTACGAGGACCAGAAGTCCAGTTAGGTACATGGGTGTACGGTTAAGGCAATTACATTGTGGACCAACACTGCACTCCTAGCCGGGGCCATTTCTCTTCCCCTCCAGTATTCCAGAGATGAAAATAGGGGCACAAGTCTCATACTAGGGATCTGTGCCCAGCCCCTCTTCATTGTCAAAGGCACGCCCCCTGGATGGGTAATGGACTGACTACCAGAGCTTGGAAGTAACTAGTTACAAGTAACGAATTACTTGTAATTCATTACTTTTTTGAGTAACGAGTGGGTAATTCCTTTACATTTTGATTGTAATAGAACTAGGAGTAATTTCACTACTTTTGTGGAGTAATTGTAATGTTTCCAGAATTACTTTTGGGCATTACTTGGGGGGGCAGGGGAAGTCTTCTGCTCCTCTGATTTGTGGATGAAAATCATGTGCCTCAAACTGGGCTTCTGTGCAGTGTAGCTCTTTCCTCGTGCTCTGTGGATGGGCAGGAGGCGACGAGGGAGGAGGCAGAGAGTGAGACAGGGTGGAGTGGAGAAAACAATTATTTAAAAAAACGGATAGTGGTGGTGAAGAATGGAGTGGAGGGGAAAAGGATCCGGAGGTCAAGAACATGGGTAAAGGAGGAGAAGGAGGCAGCAGCAGAATGGAGATAAAGAACAGTGGAGGTGAAAGATGACAGTGTGTGTGTGTGTGTGTGTGTGTGTGTGAATACTGTGTTTGCACTTGGCACACAAAGTGGCCTCCCCCACCCTCTCTGGCTACTGTGCTGCATTTGCAGTATTTTAACTTTTTTGCATCTCAGGGGAAAATGTTTGCTTGAGTGAGAGTCCCTTAGTTGGTGGCAGGGCAGGGTCCGGGAGGTGGTTAAGTGAGAGAGATTATGCTCTGTCTGAGTGGGGGGGGGGAGTTTGCACTTGGTTTTATGTGCAAAGATCTGAGTAGTGGCCTCAGCCTCCCTCCCTACCACCCTTACCAGTGGAGAGACCACCATTGCTATCTTAAGGATAAAAATAATTATTCTACTACCTAAGGACTATATGTGTGTCCTTATTTTTAATGTTGTTTTAGGCTAGTTAGATGTGCAGCAGCCAAGGCCAGCACCTTGTAGGCGGTTTTTATAAAAGTAACTGAAATGTAATTGTAGTGATTACCTCGAAGGAAAAGTAAAGTAATCAGTTACTTTCAAAGCAATTGTAATTGTAACGGTAATTACTACTTTTTGGGGCCGTGTAACTGTAACTGTTATTTATTACTTTTTAAAAGTAATCTTCCAAGCTCTGCTGACTACCACACAGAGCAAGGAGCAAAAGACATGTAGTTAGAATAAAAGAAGAGTGGGCCTCTTGTCGGAGAACTGTGCAAGAGTCGCGCTGGGAATGGAGAGTACTGAGCGAGCTTATGTGTGTGTGTTTGAATCCTTGCTAAAGATTCTACCTTCCCTGCAAATTAGTCAGACAGAGGCTTTAAGCTTTAAAATAAGAAACAACTACTTTATTCTGGAAGTACATGCTTGATAGGAAAGAGTCCTTACATCTAGCTAACTAAGTTGGAGATGCAAACACTGAGCCCAGTGCTTGCCCTCATGCTTCAGGAGATGGAGAGACAAAGGAATATGTCTGCTCCACTCTCAAGAGAAAGAAGAAGGCTGGAAGGAGGGAAGGAACTGGGATCAACATCCTATGCATATCAGTCTAGCAGGAAGGAAGAGACAGCAGGAGATCAAAGGAGAGGTATTAGCCTAGCAACCAAGAGGTCTCCTCTCTAGCTACCCTTTTTAACCCCATGCGGCCTCAACCCACAAGTTGGAGTTGAACCACATATATTCCAACACCTCTGAGCCCCTTTGGAGCAAAGGAATTTGTTATCAGTACCAGAACTGAATGGAGCTCACAGGCCTGTAAGGCAAAAGTCCACTCCTGGTTTAGCTTTTTTCCATTCTGGCAGACTCATTTGGGTGGGGAGCGTGGTTTTGTTTTAGACAATTGGGGAGTCAGCAGTTCTTGCTTACCTACCAGCAAACTATATAGAAATCTGCTTTCTGACTATTCTGCTCTACATGGTCAGATGTCTGCTGTGCTAATTTACTCTGCAGCCACCTCTCATCCATCAGTTTAAAAGCCAGGAAAGTGTCTGGATTTCTGAAGTATACTGGGGGTGGGGAGAGGATCTAAGTGTCCTACAGTCAGTTATCAACAGTTCAACATACCCTTTAGCACCTGCAGCTTGCCCACGGCTGCACAGGTGGCAGGGCACGTAACCCCTAAGCCACTCACTGTGGGGTGATCTTTAGCTGGCCCTTTATACCCAGGAGACACGAGCGGGGATTTGAACTCAGACTCTGGACTCCCAGGCAGGCTCTCCTCCCCACTGTGCTATACCAGCTGTATATCCTCCCCCTAAAAATGTCCCTCCCAGCATTAAGCTTGAAAACAGCCTTCTTTTTGTAGCAATGGAAGGCTTTCATAGAATCATGGCATAGTAGAGTTGGAAGGGGCCTACAAGGCCATTGAGTCCAACCTGCTGCTCTACGCAGGAAAGGAATCCAACTTAATTTTGTTTAAGCTTCATTGCCACATGGGGGGGTGATTTTTACTGAGGAGCCCATGGTGAGAGTGAATCCTTCCTTCCCCAGCTGCAACCCCCTGAAAATGCTCTCCACACCCTTCCCATTGGCTTCAATGAAGGTTAGAGTCTGCATTCTGGAAGAGAAGGTCCTGCAAGCCGCATCTGGGCCACAGACCACCAGTTGCCTACCTCTGTTCTAGAAACTCTTTGGAGAGGAAGTGAAGCCTGAAGTACTAGCTATTCACGATAACACAGTTTTAACAGGACAACCCTAAAAAGCAATCAATAGTGGCAGTGATCTCCACCACCACCCGAGTCAGGGACAAGAAAAAGGGGTATGTAAGGACACCTGCAGTGCATGCCTTAGCTCTGGCACCCACCCACGCACCCACCCATGCAGCTTGTCGGAAGCCTGGGTGCACCTGCACAACTTCCTCCCAAAGAGTGGCAAGGAAAAGGGGTTGCTCTCATTACCTGCCAGCAGTCTGTACAGATGGCGCCCACGGTGCAGATAAAGGCCAGGGCCCCCAAGAAAATGGAGAGCAGGCTCACAGCGGGGCCCATTGGAGGGCCAGCAACCAGCCCCACTGGGGTCCTGCCTCACAGGCTCTCCCTGGCTCAGGTGAGGAAGCAGCAGGTGCTGAATTTTCTCCTCCAGGGCTCTGTATGTTTGGAGACCTCCTCCTCATTGGGGTCTGGCTTAGAGGCTGAAAATGCAGTGGTGCATTTTAATGAAACGGGAGGCTTTGACTGCCGAGATTAACAGGGAACAGAAAAGCTTAAATGTCAGGCGGAACAGAAGAGGCCCTGTTGGCATCCATTTGTGCTCCTGGAGGTCATGGCATTCAAGCCTCATTTCAAGGGGAACAACTAGAGAGCCAAAGGAACACTCTCCAGGCTGGTGTTTTTGTGTTGGTGGGGTGTTTTGTGCAGGTGTAAGAACGTAAGGAGAGCCTGCTGGATCAGGGCAACGGCCCTTCTAGGCCAGCCCCTGTTCTCACACAGTGGCCAACCAGATGTCTGTGGGAACCCCAAAAGAAGGATTTGAGCACAAGAGCACTCTCCCCTCCCGCAGTTTCCAGCAGCTGGTATTCAGAAGCATAAAGCCTCCGAAAGCAGAAGAAGGGCGTAGCCATCATGGCTAATAGCCATTGATAGCCTTATCATCCATGAATGTGTCTACGCCACCCAAGTTGGTGGCCAGCAGTGCCTCTTGAGGGAGCGAATTCTACAGCTTAACTCTCCACTGTGTGAGGAAGTCCTTTCCTTTGTCTGTCCTGAATCTTCCAACATTCAGCTTCACTGGAGGTCTGAGAGTTCTAGCATTATGAGAGAGGAAGAAAAACTTTTCTCTATCCACTTTCTCCGTATACTGTTATATGGCTCTATCATGTCTTCTCTTGCACGCCTTTCCTCTGAACTAAAAAGCCCCAAATGTTGTAAATATTGTATGTTTTGCAACAGTCTGCGTCTGTGTTAGAATTGCTTTTCATATGTTTTCTTTAATAATTTTTATTTTTATTTATTTTATTACATTTTTAAACCGCCCTATAGCAACAAGCCCTCAGGGCGGTGTACAAAAAGGTAAAAACAGGTTAAAATCCAATAGACATAATAATTGATTGATTGATTGATTGATTGCAATATGTTTTAACCCTTTTTAAAAGATGTTTTTAAAGCTTTTTTAAAAATAGTTTTAACGTTGTTTTGTTTTAATGTATTTTAAGGTCTTTTTATGATGTTTTAAAGTGTTTTTAGCTTTTCTGTTTGCAGCCCTGGGCTCCTGCTGGGAGGAAGGGCGGGATATAAATACAACAACAACGACAACAACATGTCATTGAGTGCATTTGTGGTGGATTTATACTGGACTGACCACGCATCATTCCACTTCATTATTTGTACTGCGATACTTCCCCAGCGTTACTGCCATCTGAGGGAATTTTCTTCCCTACAATGCAACAAAATCGGGTCAAAAAGAAACCTGAACTTTTGTGTGACACACACAGGCTTCCTCTTCAAAAGAAGGGCAGGGGACCTGGGACTTTTTTCTTCAGAACACTTGGTTTTATTTATATGTGCAAATATATGCAGATTTATTCATGGAGATAATCAATTAAAGTTAAAACAATTGATCTGTGGGGGGGGCAGCCTGCTGCCAAGATGGCTCCTTAACTGGATCTTGGTGATATTCCTCATTTCTTTTTTATTGCGGATGATTGTCTATACTTTTCATGGCCTTTAAGTAGCTTCAGTTGAGGGCCTTAGAGGAGATCTCAAATGCTCTAATTTTAGTTCTCCTAGCTTTTAACATCCCTGTTCTGTTACATTGCAACTTTTGACAGGTCAGTGGAGTGTGTGTGTGAAACTGACACGCTCAAAATGGCAACTAATAAAGTGAAGGCTGGAAAACTGTGGAAGGCCACTGCTGAACTCCCTCTGGCAGATTCAGCTGCACAAATGCAACAAATGCAAATTTCCTCTAATTGTACTTTGTTGTTTTACTTGTTTGTTGTTGCATTTACTAGAAATCTCAATAAAACACAAGTCACAAAAAACAACAATTGATCTGCAAAGATTTCTTTCATTGTCTGAAAGCCACCCTGATGGTTCAGTGATAAAAGCATTTCCTTTGCAGGGCTTTCATGACATGCTCTGGCCAGAAGGTGGAGCCGAAGACCATCATTTACACCAGCGGAAAAGCCTCAGATCCTGCAGATCTGCTCCCTGTTCTCAGAATCCTGGGGTCTGCATTTGGTTAGGTGCTGCTCTGCAGCATTCAGTCACTTGCCTTTCCCTCTGAAATGCTAACCGCTAGTCTCCTCTCTCATAAACTCTCACCTAGCAGCAGCCATTCCATCAGGCTATAGCAAGGAGGGAAAAGAGGGGGTGCAGGGCTGCTCCGTTGGTGCACCTGAAGGACCAGCAACTTTTGGCTCTACCTCTCCTTGAACTTTTCCACCTCAGCTGGTTATTAGGTGAAGTGGCAACTACAAACTTGTACCTGAGCTTGCTTATTTCCTCCTCCCTCCCAATAGGTTTTCCTTTTGTGTTGGTTGTATCTTCTTTTTGTATTGTAAGAGCCTAAGGGCAGAGACTGTCTTGTTTGTAGTAATTTGTAAGCTCCTCTGGAAGACTTATTTGGCTGAAAGTAGGATTTTTTAAAATAAATATATAAATAACATCTCTGATGAATGAATGAATAGTCTGATGAGTTGGCAATGTATTCCTCTCTGCTGCTGCTGCTGCTGCTGCTGCTGCTGCTGCTGGAGAGCACACAAAGATTGCATATTCCAGACCACCGAGGAGCTACAAACAGCCAGAAAGACTTCAGGGCTTAATTTGAGCTTGGGCTTAGTAAAGCTGAAACCTAAGAGACCTATTTCACATTTTCTCACAAACATAGTAATCATCAGTGCTTCTGAGCATGCAGACTGTACTTCTTTTGCCCACCTTCAGACATCAAGATTTTCTCCTCCCACATGACTCCACCTGCACCTAGAGGCTGCTAGGAGAGGATCTTTCACACATCCCTCTGTCCTGTAAGGTGCAGAGGGCAGACCCACCCAATCAGGCCTTCTTATTAGCCCAGATTCTGGACCTCACTGCTCTGCACTCTTCCTGTTTGATGGCAGGTGAAACCTGTTTTGTTCGAAAACACTTTTTGTTTACATGTTCTCCTGTTGGTTTGCTGGGTTTTGTTGTTCTCGCACTTTGTGCACTATCATCAGTCCATTGCATTTTATCCTTCCTCTTTGTTCATCTGCTCCCCTTGCCTATCCCCTCCCCAGCTGGGGTTAAAAAAGGTAGATAGAGAGGAGACCTCCTGATTGCTAGGCTATACCTGTCCTTTTACCTCCTGCTGACTCTCCCTTCCTGTTAGACCGATATTCTCAGGATGTTGACCACATCTCCTTCCTCCTTCTTTCTCTTGAGAGGGAGAGCAGACATCTTCTCTTTGTCTGTCTCTCTCCTCCCAGCATGAGGGCAAACATTAGGCTTAGTGTTTGCGTCTCCAACTTAGCTAGTTAGCTAGATGCAGAACTCTTTCCTATCAAGTATGTACTTCCAGAATAAAGTAGGTATTTCTTATTTTAAAGTTTAAGGTCTCAGTCTGACTAATTCCAAGAAAGATGTAATCTTTAGCAAAGATTCAAACACGCAAAGCTCACTCAGATGCTCAAGTGCCGAATTTTGCTACTCTGCAACGTTCTTAGCACATAGGGGAAATGTTTTAGTGAGAAATACCAGAAAGAAGTCATTTAAAAGTACTGAAGGCAAATGTCAAAAAATAAATAATTGTATGATGGAGAGAAAAGTAGAAGGCAATAATCGCACAACGTACACAGAGGCCTGCAAGTAAGATCAATAAAGACAATCTAACTTACCTAGTTACATGTCACCTGCTTGAGCAGAGTCTTGGGCTTCAGAGGATATGCAGAATTCCTTGCAAAGGAAAGGTTCTGAGAGAGACCATTTTTGGACTCCTGATGTTTCCAGGAAGTCAGTCACTGAGGATAAAGCCTCACATATTTATGGGAAGCTGAGACAAGTAAAAGCTGGTCTCCTTCCTAAGATGGGTTCTTGAATGGCCAGTGATGAAATCTGCTCCATCTCCAATGACAGCAGTCCCTTCAGCCAGCCAGAACCTTTACAAAGAAACTAGTTCCACCTTCTTAAAGACTCTATATTTACATGTCAAATGAGCTGGCTGGTTCTGACCTGTCAGCCTTTTTTTTGGGGGGGGGGAATTAACTTTAAAATGGCAGAATGCCTCTAAATATCAGATGTGCTACATGCTGGGTAGCATAAGGGGAAAGTGCCATTTTGCTCTTGCTGTCTTTAGATGTCTGGTGGGAACTCTGTGAGAACAGGTTACAAGACTAGACAGGTCTTTGGGTTTTTTTCTAATGTAAATGCGTATTGCAGAGCAAAAGGCAGGATGATGCTCAAAGTGGTGTACATGGTTCTCCCTTCCCCATTTGATCCTCACAACAACCATATGAGGTAGGTTAGGCTGAGAGGCTGTGAATGGCCCAAGATCACCCAGCGAGCTTCATGGCTGAGTGAGGATTCGAACCCTGGCCTCCCAGGCCATAGTCCAGCACCCAAACCATTACACCACACTGGCTCACCATTACACCAGGAGCTACATCAGAATATAGGTCTGCCCCAGTAGCTCAATCCATCAATGCAAACAGTAACCACAGGCCCTTTGGGACCAGACTGGATCTGCAGTGTGAAGTAAAGTGTGAAGTGTGAAACAAAGGCATAATACCCCCCGTGACTTTTTCAAAGACATTCACGCAATTGCTAATTACATAAACAGTCTCTCATCTAAGCCCAGGCATTCATAATGTGGCTTAACTAAACACAAAGATAGGGCAGCAGGCACGTGTGTGATAGTTCTGCCTTCCCACCCACCTTGTCCCCATCATCACCCTCTGTGCGTTCAGTGTCAATGATCTGCAGAAGGACGACATCCACACATTTGGGAATTCTGATCGTCTAGGGTTTTGAAATGCGTGAAAGCTCCCCCTCCCTGGAAAATGGTCCAGTTTATTCCAAACCATGTTTGGCCTCTGTTGTGCCCCCGATTACTTGACTGGCGGTGCAGTGGGGTCTGAATAACTCCTTCCAAGCCCACATTTGTCCCCAACACCTGCCCTCAAGCTCCGGCAGTATATTCTGCCACCCCCTTTCTGTTTCTCTTCCCTGACCTGAGGCACCAACACCAGGGGAGGCTTTGCTGGAGGTTACCCTCCAAATGGGAGCAGCAGCAGCAGCAAGAGGGCCCCCCAGAAGCCCCCATGACTCCTTCCTTGGCACATGCTGGAAATGCTCCTATAGCCTGGAAAAACCACATGTATAAAATAATATTACAGATTAAGGTACTGGGAGCCAAGGTACTGGGGGGGGCACTGGGGGGAGTGGCTCACACCATTTCAACAAAATCAATAAAAATCAGTATGACCATCAAACTAATACTGGCAACCTAAACCCACTTACCTGGGAATAAGCCCAATAAAACATACGCCTGAGTAGACGTGGTTAGGATTGTGCTGAAAGCCACTTAGGAAAGCAGAAAGCATCTAGTGTTGGAATAAGGCAAGGAATCCCATCACCATTTTTGCACAGCCAACCTGGGATGGTGGAAGATCCACCCAGGCTATGCATGGTCTGTAGTGCAGGGTGCTGAATGACAGCCACCAAGGGGCAAAACCCCTTCAGAGGTGCCCCCTTCAGCAACCTTTGTCCCCAGACAGACGGAGCAGAATGCATCAGGGAACATTATATCAGATTTGGTTCTACACGACTACAAAACATTCCCAAGACCACAAGGACTAGAAAAACACTAACCCTGCAGTGTTTGCATCCTGGCTCAAACTTTCTGCTGCTTTCTTCTTTGACCGGCAGTCCTGAGACTGTACAAGGAACAGAGAACCAGACCTACAAATGTTAAAGGTTATTAAATTAGAGGACTTGGCAGGCTGGTGTTGAGCTGTATTCAAGGAGGCCCTGGAAAGTCATGTTATTCCATTTGCCAAGATGCAGACACGAAGTCAAATATGCTTTATTATCCTAAGATGACTGTGATCTGCAACACTGCTGTTATTTGCCCATCAGGCACACACACAGAGAGCTCCTCTCTCTTGCTGAGGCAGTTAGACAAACAGACGGGGCCAGCACATGCCACTTGAAGGCATCTCATAGATTCATGTCATCTCCACCAGAAGCCTGATGTCAAGGCTGGGAGGCTGGCACGGGTCTCTATTGTAACTACACAAAGATTAAACGGATAATGGTTCTCCAGGGGGAGATGACCAGCTGTCCCTGAACAAGCATTAATGAGGACTTGGCTTGCCGAGAGTGGGAAGGGGGCTCCAAATTCTAGCTTTCTTCTATTCTCTGCCAGGCGGTCCAGCTCCAAAGGGAAGCCTGAGTTCTGAAAACGGAAAAGAAACCGTTATGCTTCTGGCTCGTCGTCGTATTATTACGTGCTGGGAAACAGACGGGGGATTCTCGTTACCCTAACAAAGCCATTTTCCTTCAAAAACTCAAAAGGAGCTTGATGCCATCTACACCTGTCAATGCTGACTCCAGTTGTCATCTCACACAGATCCAGAAGCTTGTGTGTCCCTCTACTAAGAGCCCACCCTGTGGCAGTTTGCACTCTGCTTCTTATAGCAGGGCAGAGTCATGTGCAAGAACAACTCCTATATGGTTCTCTTTTCATACCTAAGGGAAGCTAGAGAGAGGGTCCTCCAGATGGCTAGACTGCCTGTCCTTACCTGTTCCTCTGCCTGGCTTCCATCCTTTGTAAACTGATACGCTCAGGGAGCTGGCCTCACTTCCATCCTCTCCCTCCTTCTTGGATGAGCAAGGGGCAGCAAACGTCTTCTTTTTCTCTCTCTCCCTGAAGCACGAGGACAATGACCAGCCTGGCCCTTGCACCTCCGACTTCGTTAGTTAGCTAGAACTAGTGCCTTTCCTATCAAGCATGTATTTCTATTAATAATGTCGTCTTTTCTTATTTTAAAAGAAGTCTGAAGTCTCAGCGATTCTGCCTGGACGTCAGTTTAGCCGCATCTGTTTTTTCTGTCACACATTCAGAAATGGCACCTACCATGAGAGAGCCAGCAGAGCAGAACAGTGACCCTGGGAAACCTTTTCCAGGCAGTGCAGGCGATACTGACCTGGGTGAACTCAATAAAAGGAAACTTCTAATGTTCCAGTGAAACATGGGATGATTTGATTCTAGGATTGCCAACGTTTGAACTCGGTCCTGTATCTCTCCTTCAACTGCCATTTGATAAGCAGCAATTAGCAGAGGGGGGTGTTTCATTTCAGGCCAAGAAAAGCTCCACCTGCTAATTTCTGCATATCTGACCTGTGTTAAAGTCACAGGAGAAGTTTTCATGGTCAGTTAGCAACCCGACTTGATTCTCAGGTCCTGGAAAATTCTGGGCTGTGATGGTAACATCCTAGCACGAATTATGATGATGATGATGATGTCCTGCCCTTCCTCCCAGCAGGAGCCCAGGGCCTATACCCTTTCACTCTTTCAACCTGGTGCAGGTCCAAAAATTGCTGTCAGCACCAAATAGACTTTTTCACCCCTGGTTAAAATCTGGTTAAAATTCCAGTGTGAAAATCCCTGGAGCGCAAACATTTTATCAGACTTATTTACCATTTAATACTTGTGACCTTCATCGCTTGTCACACACAGTGCTGCTATTCAGGAAATGTCAGCAGCCGCTCAGTATTATCTGTCACCCTTTGACCCCCACGCTGTTCATCATGAACAGACCTGCAAATTCCCATCTCACCTACCATGGAATCTTGCATGCAGGTATCGTGTGCATGCAGGTGCCTTGACTTCTCCTTTTAGAACAAGAGTGGAGATTGTGGTTTTGAGGGCCACATTCCCTCACAAGCAACCTTTCAGGGGCCACATGTATAGCAGGCAAACGTAGCAGGCCCCTTTCAGGGGCAAACATTGTGTAGCAGGCTTCATTCCAGGCAATCAAAGATCTCTGCCTTCTTACCTCCTTCCACTCAATGATGTTCTCAGCTTCCTGGTCTCTAATCAACTTCTGATCCCTACCAGCACCCACCCTCTTTTCCCATGACTGCTAGATTTACTCAGGAGCCTTTGTCCAAAGCTTTTCTGAAAGACCAAGTATGCAATCTCTACCAGATCACACCTGTCTGCTTGTTGACACTCTCATAGGAACATAAGGATCTCCCTTATACTGAGTTGGTTCATGTCGCTCAGTATAGCCTACCCAGACTGGTTCAGTGTAGGGTTTCAGATAGGCGGCATTCCCAGCCCCACCTGGAGATGTTGGGATTGAACCTGGGGCCTCCTGCATGCAAGGCAGGTGATCTACCGCTGATTTATGTCCCCTCTTCTCAAAGAACCCCAAAACAGGTTGGTGAGGCAGAACGTCCTTTTGCAGAAGCCATGCTGATTCTTCTTCAGCAAGAGTTGTTCTTCTACATGCTTGGACATTTTCTATTTGACAGTGCTTTCCACCAGTTTTCCCAGAACAGGCCATCTTAACACCTCCAGGAAGAGACCTGTGTCTGAAACCCAGGGAAGCCACTGCCTGTCAGTACAGATGAACCAACTGCCCTGATTTGGTTTGAGGCAGCTTCCAGTGTTCATTAGGAGCATCCGTAACCCAGTTACAGAGCACACACATTGCATGCAAGAGGTCCTAGGGATGGGAAAGACCCTTGTCTTAAATCCTGGAGAGCTGCTGCCAGTCAGTGCAGACAATACTGAGCTAGATGGGCCAATGGCCTGACTTGCTGCAAGCTTTCTGGCAGTATGCACTTGAACAGAAACAGCCCTGCTGACTCTAGGGAGAATGTGTGGGAGATAACTCACCCTCACCCCCACCAGTCTTGGTCATCAGCTGTCTGTTATTAAATAGCCTTTAGTTTCCTGGAGCACCTTCACTCACCCAGATCTTCTTGAGAATCTAGAGTTACATTACTTACTCATGCTGGATGATTCTCCAAGCTGGAAAGAAGATCTACAGTTACTGTCCAAACTACTTCTGGTGAGAGGGCCCAGTTGGGGATTTATGATCCCAGAGGAGACAAACCACATAACACATAAAACTGATTCTGGCCAGCTTGCATTGACTGCCTGTATGTTTCTGAGCTCGATTCAAGGTGCTGGTTTTAACCTATAAAGCCTCTCCCGACACGAACCCACCCGTACACTGCACTCAACATCTAAGGCCGTCATCCGGGTGCCTACTCTGAGGGAAGCTGGGAGGCTGGCAGCAAGGAAGAGGGCCTTCTCAGTGGTGGCCCCCAAAATATGGAATGATCTCCCTGACGAGATGCACTTGGCACCAACACTGTTATCTTTCCGGCGCCAGGTCAAGAATTTCCTCTTCTCCCAGGCATTTTAGCATGTGTTTTTAAATTGTTTTAATTTTTTTTAAATTGTGTTTTTAAATTGTTTTTTGTGTTTTAAAATTTGTATATTTGTTTTATTGTTTTTAATTGCTGTGAACCGCCCATAGCTTCGGCTATGGGGCGGTATATAAATGTAATAAATAATAAATAAATAAATAAACCATGCTCTTTTGGGATTCCAAAGCAGAGCAGAGACCCAAGACATTATGATGGGACAGCCAACTAGAGGGGAGAGAGCCAAATAATAATAATAAAAATAAAAAGTAGCAAGTTGAGGCTTTTGTCCCACCGTGGGAAGGTTTCTATTCTGTCGGGAATGCTTTGATTTGGATTCCTGCATTGAACATTGATGGATTTATAGGCCCCTTCCAACTCTGCTATTTTATGATTCTATTCTGTCAGGATTCTGTCAATTTCAGGAGAATGGAAACAAGAGTTTGCCAGTCTTTCTGAATGCCCAGAGTGAAACTGATACAAAGCCAGCAACCAAAACTCTTTACCATTCTAAAGTGGAATTAGCAGAGATGTTAAGATCTGGTTGGAGGGATCTTCTCCCACTGATCCATGCATGCTAACAAATTCAGCCAGGGCAGTAGTATAGCACAACATTCCCTGTTGACCTGAGTTCAAATCCTTGTTTTGCCATGATGTTCTGTGTGGTGTTGTCCTTGGCACTCTCAATCAGCCTACCTCAAACACACCAAAGCTGCCTTAGACCATAAATCATGGGGCTGTTTATCTCCCCGCCCAGGATTGTCTTTTCTGATGGTCAATGCCTTCCTCAGCATTCCAAGCAGAAAGAGAAAGAGGCTTCCCCCAGCTCTACACCTTTAATTGTCCACCCGGAAGTGCCTCCTTGAACCTTCTGCATGTAAAGCACACATAGGGCAACCACTGAGCTACAGGGTGGCTGTGAGGATAAAAGGGTGGGGGACGATCCAAGGAGGGGTCATGATGTAAGAACCAAAGACATTATGCAGAAGTGAAACTGAGTTTGTCATTACGGGTGCTGCAGCCAGTCATAGCTTAAGCTAGCAAAGAGCTCAGCCTTTTTCTTAAGGATGGATACCATGGAAGAAAAGCTAAACATTTCATCTTTCTCTATCCAGATTCTCTTTGTTTCCTCTGAGGTTTCTGATCCAGGCTCTGAGTCTTTCGTCACCTCCATCAGTTTCTGTTGACTCAAGTGGCATCTCATCTGAAATGACCAGAGCTTCCAGTTTCCAGGAGAAAGTCTGTCAATGTTTAGCTTTTCTTCCATGGTAGCCATTCTTAAGAAAAAGGCGTAACTCTTTACTGACTAAACTCCAAAGGTTTTTGCTGGCTTTCTTGCTTCACAACACAAAAAGTCCTCGAATTACTCAGACCTGGGCTTCATTAACTTATATCAGAGAAGCCTCTGCTGGGAATGCTGTGAGCGGAGCAAGAGCAACTCCTGTTTTGTTCCTTTTGTTCCAGAAGAGAGATAGAGTGAGGGTCCTCCAGATGGCTAGGCTTGGCTACCTTTACCTGGGATGCTCTGACTGACTTCCTTCCCTCACTAGACTTGATATGTCTTAGGGAAGCTAATCTGCCCCTCTTCCTTCCACCCTTTCCTTCTTCTCTTCTCCACTGTCCGAGAGAGAGGAGACACCTTTTGTCTCTGCTCTCTCCCTCCTGAGCTGTGAGGCAACTCCAAGCCTGGGCGTTGCGCCTCCAACTTAGTTCATAGAATCATACAATAGTAGAGTTGGAAGGGGCCTACAAGGCCATTGAGTCCAACCCCCTGCTCAATGCAGGAATCCAAATCAAAGCATTCCGGACAGATGGCTGTCCAGCTGCCTCTTGAAGGTCTCCAGTGTCTGAGAGCCCACTACCTCTCTAGGTAATTGATTCCATTATCATATGGCTCTAACAGTTAGGAAGTTTTTCCTGATGCCCAGTTGAAATCTGGCTTCCTGCAACTTGAGCCCATTATTCCATGTCCTGCACTCTGGGACGATCAAGAAGAGATCCCAGCCCTCCTCTGTGTGGCAACCCTTCAAGTACTTGAAGAGTGCTATCATATCTCCCCTCAGTCTTCTCTTCTCCAGGCTAAACGTGCCCAGTTCTTTCAGTCTCTCCTCATAGGGCTTTGTTTCCAGTCCCCTGTTCATCTTTGTTGCCCTCCTCTGAACCCGTTCCAGTTTAGTTAGCTTATTTGCCCCTCCTCCTTCCGACCTTTCCCTCTTCTCTTCTTCGACTGTCCAAGAGAGAGGAGACACCTTCGTCTCTGCTCTCTCTCTCCTAAGCCATGAGGGCAATAGCCACGTCTGGGTATTGCACCTCCAACTTAGTTAGAACTAGGTATGTCTTTCCTATCTACTATGTATTTCTATAAATGAAGTAGCTTTTCTTATTTTACTACGTCTTAAGTCTCAGTGATCTCAACGCAGGGTAAAAGCCTGCTACTTAGGTAAATGCACACACTGGCACACACGCATTTCAGACAGCTGAGTTACTCTCCTAACATTTATACAAATCTACACAACAGGGAAGCGGCTGAACTTAGACGGTCCGGGTTAATGATAGGGCCGGGCCGGGGCTCATCCCTGTCCCCTTCTCCTGCAACAGTCAGGAAGGTGGACACAATTGGGGGCTCTGAGCTGCTGGGGGGGGCAGTCCTATATCTAGAGGGGACAAAGAGCAAAGTTGCATCCAAATGGGGGGATGGGGAGGGGAAGGCCTGCTGGGTTCCCAGATGGGTCCGGTAGGCAACAGTTGGTTTGAATTCTCCAGTCGGGGAGGGGCCGGATGGGGCAAATGGGCGATGCCAGACACCCCCTCCCAAGGTGGGCGGGGAGCGTGTGGGAGGGTGGGCACAGCCCCCGGGGGAGAGTCCAAAGCAGACTTCACATTCCCCCCCCCAAAATATTCAGGGCTCTCACACAGAACCCACTCCCCCAAACCACCTCAATGGGAAACAGTGTGTGGCTTTAGGCTTGGGGGCTAAAGGGTGCCATTGGGCGGGGTCAGCATAATCCCAGCAGACGCAAAATGAGGGGCCAGGGGAGGGAGGGGTGTGTGTGGAAAGATGGCCACTTGCTTAGATGGCTTTAAAAGGGGGTTAGACAACCTTGTGGAGGGGGGGAGCTGTATCAACGGCTCTTTGGAACAATTTAATGGAGCCTCCACATGCAGAGACAATCTACCACTAGACATCAGCCGCTGGGGGAAATGAACTGACTGGAGCTTGTGAGCTTTTTTTGGGGGGGGTGAATCTGGCTGACCACTGTGGGTAGCCAAATGCTGGCCCAGATGGAGCCGCCTTGGTCCGATCAGCAGCTCTCTGCCCCCAAGTAAGTCAGCTGCATCATCAGAGCCACCTTTTAACCCCAATTCAGTGCCAGAACTAAGGGAGGCTGCCCCCCCCGGGGTACCCCTGGTCCAGCCGCCCTCTCTAAGCCTGAACTGCACCACAGGGTGGGAGGGAGGATAAAATTGCGGGGGGGGGGAGAAGAATCTGCCCACCGCCCAAGAAGGGCAGAATAAAAATGAAATGCAACGAATAAATAAATACGCCAGGTAAGCGCGCACCCGCGGGGCCTCGGGCAGGATGTAAAGCGCCTCCCTCCCGTCCTCGTTTCCATTGCTATAATTTGGCTCCTCCGGCTTCTGCAACCGACTGATCAGGTCTGCTGGAAGTGGGGCAAGAGCAACTCCTGTTTTGTTCTTTTGTTTATGTTCCAGAAGGGAGGTAGAGTGAGGGTCCTCCAGATGGGTAGGCTTGGCTACCTTTACCTGGGATGCTCTGACTGAGTTCCTTCCGTCGTTAGACTGATATACTCAGGGAAGCTTATCTGCCCTCCTCATTCCGCCCTTTCGGGAGAGAGATGAGACACCTTTGTCTCTGCTCTCTCCCTCCTGAGCCATGAGGGCAACTCCCAAACCTGAGTGTTGCGCCTCCAAGTTAGTTAGAACTAGGTATGCCTTTCCTATCTACTATGTATTTCTATAAATAAAGCAGCTTTTCTTATTTACTGTCTGAAGTCTCAGTGATCTCAGTGCAGGGTGAAAGCCTGCTTTCTTAGGTAAACGCACACACTGGCACATACGCAGCTCACACGGTTGACCATCTCTGCTAAAATATACACATTTACATAACAAGGCCACGCAAGAGCGCCTTGCCACGCGCGGCGGGTCCCTTCTGTCCTTCACCAGGGGAATCCGGCTGAGCTCCGCAAGCTCCCGGCGACCCAGAGCTAGGCTCCCGCGAGCACCAGACGCCTGCCTGGCCCGGCGCGGCGCGACGCGGCGCGGGCCAGGGTAAGGGCAGGGAGGGGCCGGCGCGGCCGGAGCCTCGGGGGAAGGCGCCTGGCGCGTGCCGCCTCCCGCCTGGAACGCCCAGCGCTTTCCTCCCGGGTTTTGACGCGTGCGAAGGGTTCCTGCCCCAGCTGCTCCCGCCGGAGTCCGCACCACGTCCAGGATCTGCCTGTTGCGCAGCAACGCTGCGATCCCGGGGGCACCTCCGGGCGGCAGAGAAACAGCCCTCGTGGGCGCCCTGGGCGCTTTCTTCCCCCGAGTGAAAAACAAGAGTTTTGGGCATGGGCGTCCGCAAAAATCTGGGGTGCATGAAATCAAAGGGGGTGAAAGATGCTTAGCTGGGAGTTGGAACCCGCTGGGTTTTTCCAGAGAGGTACAGCCGGGTCCTGGGCATAGTTAGTTGCTCAGAATCAAGACCTTGCCAAGTCAACGCAGTCTGCCCACAAAAAACTATCCTCCTGAATCTGCAATAACCCCTGCACCTTCGAGACTGCGGCCCGATGCAGAACTGAGTGCAGTTTACTTCTGAGTAAACACGCGAATTGAGAAAACGGCGTGGTAGAGTGGTTGGGTTAGGGCATAGGAGACCAGGGTTCAAATCCCCTCTCTGCCCTGAAGCTCACTGGCTGACTTTGGACCAGTCACTGTCTTTCAGCCTAACCTACGTCACAGGGTTGTTGTGAGGACAAAATGGGGAGGGGGAGGACCATGTATGCCACCTTGAGCTCCTTGGAGGAAAAACGATGGGATATAATTGTGGAAATTGTATTTCTTTGTTTTTTTTATCATGCATTGGGATGTTTCTTACTGCAAAGCTGTTTCAAGATCTGTGCATAGCAACCAGTCTATAAATGGACCAAATAAATAAAGATGGAATATGTTCATAAAACAAAATTGTATAGGAGTAGCTAGGATTTTCTTCTCCTCTCCCATTTTGTTGGCCAGCTGCCCAGCCAGCATGGTGTAATGGTTAATTAGATAGATTGGGAGAGATCTGAATTCAAATCATGAATGTTTAGAGTCTCAGCCTCACTTACCTCCTGGGATAAAATTGCCCCAAGTCTCCATCAACATGGCTGGCACTTTGCAGGTCCCCTGTGTTGGAAGTGGGACAAGAGCAAGTCCTATTTGGGTTCTTTTGCTTGTATTCCAGAAGGAAGATAGAGTTTGGGTCCTCCAGCTGACTAGGCCCCCTTTAGGATGCACACCTTAACGTGGTGAGGGGGTTTGAGAGTGCTGAAGAAGCTGAGAGCAATGCCGTCAGGAGTCTACACCAAGAGGCTAGACTCCTAGCAGGGCACCCAAGGCAGAATGGTCAAAGCTGAAACACCAGACTAAGATGCATCTGAACTCAGAGGAAGGCAATGGGAAACCACCTCTGAATACCTCTTACCACAAAAACCCTATGAACAGAGTATCCAAAATGCAACACGAGATAGTGCTGGAACATGAGACCCCCAGTCAGAAGACACTCACCGAGCTACTGGGGAAGAACAAAGGACAAGTACGAGTAGCGCTGTGACTAATGACGCAGCTGGGTCAAAGCCGAAAGGAAGCCCAGAGGCTGATGTGCACAGATGCGAAAGGAGAGTCCGGAGTAATACGACGCATACAATAGGAACATGGAATGTGAGAAGCATGAACCGCGGAAAGTTAGAAATTGTCAAGCAAGAAATTGAGTGTATCAACATTACAATACTTGGTGTGAGTGAATTAAAATGGACAGGAATGGAACATTTCCAATCAGGCAACTACAAAATATTTTATGGAGGAAATGAGAAATCAAGAAGAAACGGGGTTGCTTTAATAGTGAGAAGTGATGTAGCAAGAGCAATTAGGAGCTACAACGCAAGGTCTGATCAAGTGATATCAATGAGATTAAACGGGAAACCTATTAACATAACCATCATCCAAGTCTACGCTCCAACATCAAACGCAGAAGAAGAAGGACTGGAGAGATTTTACGCAGAAGTACAGGAGGAAATTGATCACACAGCAAAACAAGATATGATGATAATCATGGGGGACTGGAATGCAAAAGGAGGGAACAGAGAAGAACTAGGAATTGTGGGGAAATGGGGCTTAGGAGACAGAAATGAAGCAGGAGAAAGACTTATTGAATTCTGTGAAGCCAATGATTTATTTCTTGCCAACACATTTTTTGAGCAACCAAAAAGACGACTGTACACATGGACATCACCAGATGGTCAATATAGGAATCAAATTGATTATATAATTGGAAACAGAAGATGGAGAAGTTCCATACTTTCTGCAAAAACAAGACCAGGAGCAGACTGCAGTACAGATCATGAACTGATCATATCGAAAATCGGAGTAAAGCTAAAGAAGAAGAACAAAGTGCTCATAATGCCAAAATACAATTTAAATATAATCCCAGAAGAATATAAAGATCAAATAAGGAACAGATTTGAGGCTTTAAACTTAGTTGACAGAGAACCAGAAGAACTATGGACTGAAGTCAGGGACATTATCAGGGAAGAATGCAAAAAGGCAATACCTCTTGTTAAAAAGAGAGAAAGACCTCAATGGATGACTGAAGAAACTCTTCAAAGAGAGAAGGAAAGCAAAAGCAAAACATGGTCAGAACCCTAAATACAACTATACAACGACTAGTACATAGGGACAAACTATTACAATAGTTATTGTATAGAAATAGAAAAGGACAACAACATGGAAGAACAAGAACCCTATTCCAAAAAATTAGAGAAATGAAAGGGAAATTTAAACCACGAGTAGGGATGTTGAATAATCATCAAGGGAACACACTGACTGACCAAGATGAAATAAAAGGAAGATGGAAGCAATACACTGAAGAACTCTATAAAAGAGATGCCAGGATGACAGATTCATTCATGGAGGAACCATATGACGAAGAACCAGAAATTTTAGAATGCGAGGTGAAAGCTGCTTTTAAAATTCTTGGAAGAAACAAATCACCAGGAATAGAAAGCATACCAATAGAGTTGCTACAAGCTACTGAGACTGAATCTGTCCAAATTTTGACTAAAATTTGTCAAGAAATATGGAAAACTAAACAATGGCACACAGACTGGAAGCGTTCAATATACATCCCAATTCCAAAGAAAGGGGATCCCAGGGAATGCAGTAATTAGCGAACTATTGCCTTAATATTCCATGCAAGTAAAGTAATGCTCAAGATTCTACAACAAAGGTCCTTACCATGTATGGAGCAAGAAATGCCAGACGTCCATGCTGGATTTAGAAAGGGAAGAGGCACCAGAGATCATATCGCAAACATATGTTGGATAATGGAACGGAGCAAGGAATTTCAGAAGAAAATCACCCTGTGCTTTATAGATTACTGCAAAGCCTTTGACTGTAGATCATGAAAAACTATAGAATGCTTTAAAAGAAATGGGGGTGCCACAGCATCTGATTGTTCTGATGTGCAACCTATACTCTGGACAAGAGGCTACTGTAAGGACAGAATATGGAGAAACCGATTGGTTCCCCATCGGAAAGGGTGTGAGACAGGGGTGTATTTTATCACCCTATTTCTTTAATCTGTACGCAGAACATATCATACGGAAAGTGGGATTGGACCAAGATGAAGGAGGTGTGAAAATTGGAGGGAGAAACATCAATAATTTAAGATATGCAGACGATACCATACTCTTAGCAGAAACCAGTAATGATTTGAAACGAATGCTGATGAAAGTTAAGGAGGAAAGCACAAAAGCAGGACGACAGCTGAACGTCAAGAAGACTAAAGTAATGACAACAGAAGAGTTATGTAACTTTACAGTTGACAATGAGGACATTGGACTTGTCAAGGATTATCAATACCACGGCACAGTCATTAACCAAAATGGAGACAATAGTCAAGAAATCAGAAGAAGGCTAGGACTGGGGAGGACAGCTGTGAGAGAACTAGAAAAGGTGCTCACATGCAAAGATGTATCACTGAACACCAAAGACAGGATCATTCAGACCATGGTATTCCCTATCTCTGTGTATGGATGTGAACGTTGGACAGTGAAAAAGGCGGATAAGAGAAAAATCAACTCATTTGAAATGTGGTGCTGGAGGAGAGCTTTGCTCATACCATGGACTGCGAAAAAGACAAATAATTGGGTGTTAGAACAAATTAAACCAGAACTGTCACTAGAAGCTAAAATGATGAAACTGAGGTTATCATACCTTGGACACATAATGAGAAGACACGATTCACTAGAAAAGACAATAATGCTGGGAAAAACAGAAGGGAGTAGAAAAAGAGGAAGGCCAAACAAGAGATGGATTGATTCCATAAAGGAAGCCGCAGACCTGAACTTACAAGATCTGAACAGGGTGGTTCATGACAGATGCTGTTGGAGGTCGCTGATTCATAGGGTCGCCATAAGTCGTAATCGACTTGAAGGCACAGAACAACAACAACAAGCTGGCTAGGCTTGCCTACCTTTACCTGTGCTCTTAGTTAGTTAGAACTAGGCATGCCTTTCCAATCCATTATGTATTATTTCTATAAATAAAGTAGCTTTTCTTATTTTACTAAGTCTTAAGTCTCAGTGATCTCAATGCAGGGTAAAAGCTTGCTACTTAGGCAAATACACACACTGGCACATGCAGCTCACACCGCTGGATCTCTGCATGTACATACATATTTCCATGACACCCTGCCCCAAGAAGCTTACAATCTCAAATTAGACAACAGAGCTGAGAGTACCAAACACAGGAGAAGGGGCATGTGGGGCCCACGGCTCATTTTGGGTGGGCTGAGGACGGAGCGGCTGCTCTAATGGCTCCAAGAGGAAGGTGGGCTTTGAGAGAGACCCTGAAAAGAAAAGGGGCTCCCCTGTCCCCCAAATGGGTTCATACTCACATTTAAGGGCAGAAAGACAAGGGGCTTCCTCTCGGCACTCGACGTCGGGCCTCCTGCTGCCGGCTCGCCTGGCCTATCTGAAGCTCTGCCGAGAAAGCTGAGCCCTCTCAGATGTTCGGGTGCCTCTCCTCTCCCCTCTCCCCACGAATATTTTCCCCAGGCCAGCGATAGAGAGCTTGTTGGGGGTTGGGAGCTCCAGATGCTGTTGGGCTCCCTTCAGCCTCAGCCAGCATGGCCAATGGTCAGGGGTAATGGGAGTAGCAGACCTCCAGCAACCTCTGGAGAGCCACAGGGCCCCCCATCCCTGACTGAGGCTGTCCTTTGTCCTTTTATCCCTCCATCTTTCTGGCCACGCACCCCATTCCTGACCCCCTCTCACTCCTAGCGAAAGAGCCTTTGGCTGGGATCGGAGTGGGCGAAAGCCAGACCCATCTCATTCTCCAGAGCTGATCAATCTCCTCAGAACCCCGGTGGGGGGGGGTGGAAGAAGGGGAGTTATCTGCTGAAAGAGGGCAGCCTCCTTTATAGAGTCACAAACGCTTAGCCCCCCCCCCGAGCACACTTACCAGCTAAACAATGGACAGAATCACCCCCCCAGATAACTTATATCAGCATTACAATCAAAGGGATGGGGGTGTTTGGGGGGATCTATGGGGATAAGGCACATTGTTGTAGTTAAGCCCCCACGCGCCCCCACCCTCCACTCGGCTTGGGAAGCAGCTAGAGGTCTCAGGGGCTCAGAGGCAGATAATCGCCCCCATACCCCAACCCTTTGGAAACTGGTAAAACTCGGGGGGGGGGATATCCTAATTCTTTATGTTCAGGGAATTTAGGAAGCGTCGGAAATAAAGAAGGCAACTGGAGCCTAGCCGATGGGGGGGAGTCGCAAATAGATTGGGTCTAATTCCTTCCCCAGACCCCCCATCAAGGACGCTGCGAGCCTTTTAAAAGCTTAATCCCAACGGGAGGGGCGGGAGGAGAAGAGAGGCGCCCCGTCACCTCCTTCTGTAGGGGGAAAGGGGTCGGTGTGGGGCCCCAGTTGCAGAGGCTGCCAGTTCAGCACCCTGGAGAGCGTCCGGAGGCCAGACAGGCGCGTGTCTGGGGCAACCAACCGCCCTTCCTTCTTCATGGACAGGGCGGGCCAGCGCTGACAGCCGAAAGTCCGCGGAGGTGATGAGAAGCAGAAGCGAAGACCTTCTGGCTTCCCAAACTTAAACAGATGTCCCGAGACGGGTTGGTCTGGGGTGAGGGTAGAGCGCCAGACAGGCGGGAGACCCCTGCCCACCAAAGTTGACTGATGCCAACTTAAAATAAATCTTCTTTGTCAGTATTGTGCAGTGGTTAGAGTGTGGGACTAGGATCTGGGAGCCCAGGGTTCAAATCCCCATTCGGTCATGAAGCACACTGGGTGACCTTGGGCCAGTCACTGCCTCTGGCCTAACCTACCTCTATACCAGAGTTGTGGGGATTAAATTAGGAGGGGAAGAACCATGTACGCCGCTTTGAGCTTCTTTGAGAAAAAGTGGGATATAAATGCAATAATAAAACAAAAATAAAATGAATACTTGGCTTCCTGTCGCCCATAACCACATAAAGCCAGGAGTTCTCCTTATATTTCTGGCAGGATGGTGGTGGTAGGGGAGAGAACATCACCATTTATGCTGCTGTTATGCTTCAGTGTGGATTTCCCTATGGTCAGGCTACACAGCTGCAAACCTATGTGCACTTAACTGAGAGCATGACTCACTGTACTTATTTAGAAGACTTACTTCTGAGTAAACACACATAGGTTCAGGCCACACTTGCCAATGACGCTAGTGAAACAGATTCATTGTGACTAACATAACTCCCATTGGCTTCAGTGGGGTGCAATCAGGACTAACTTTCACCAGATGGTAGCCGTCTCTGTAATTCAGTTTAAAAAAACAGAATACACATTGTGGCTAGTGCATAAGAGGCAACAGGAAAAGCACAAAACCCAACTAAGCCTGGTGAAAGGAAAAAGGAAAGAGGGGAGAGGGAGGGAGACAGAGAGAGAGCTATGTAGTACCTCCTCTTTTTTCCTGTGTCTAACATGAAACACACCGCAAACTGGAAGCCATTCATAGCCTACAGAAAACTAGACATTGTGGTCCATTTTGAACTGTGCTTGTACATGCTTACACATACCTGTGGGATTCCAGAGATGGTGGAGGAATTGGTTCCTATGTGGTTGGTCTCCAAACACTCCTATAGGATATGTGGGGGGGGGGAGGGGAATAGAATTGCCATGGACAGTAAAAGAATTTATTTATTTATTTATTTGATTTATTAGTCGCCCATCTGGCTGGTTGTCCAGCTGCTCTGGGCGATGTACAGAATAAAGACATACAAATACACTAAAACATTAAAATCTCAACAATATAATAAACCTAACCCACCCCAAAAGCCTGTCTGAAGAGCCAGGTCTTTAATGACAGTAGGCACAGTGACCTCTTTCTTTCTTTCTTTCTTTCTTTCTTTCTTTCTTTCTTTCTTTCTTTCTTTCTTTCTTTCTTTCTTTCTTTCTTTCTTTCTTTCTTTCTTTCTTTCTTTCTTTCTTTCTTTCTTTCTTTCTTTCTTTCTCTGTCTGTCTGTCTGTCTGTCTGTCTGTCTGTCTGTCTGTCTGTATTATAGAGTTGGAAAGGAGAATCCACTATGACATTCCACTTGATAGGTGACCAGCCATTCTCTGCTTTAAAAGCTCCATCAAAAGGACAGTCCCCACCTTCCAAGGCAGTCTTGGTCCCACTGTGGAACAGTCAACTCTTACTGTCAGGAAGTTCTTCCTAATGTTGAATTCTACCACCTGGAGCAACAGAAAACACATTTCATCCGTTATCTATGTGAGAACCCTTCAGGTATTTGAACATGGCTCTCAGTTGTCTCTTCACCAGGCTGAACATATCCTTCAGTCTTTCCACCATAGGTCTTGGTCTCCCAGACACCTTGGTCACCCTCCTCTGAACACACTCCAATAGCTGAGGTGCCCAGAACTGGACACAGTCCTGCAACTGAGGTCTGACCAAAGCAGAGCAGAATGATACCATTACTTCCCACACTCTGGACACTATGCTTCTGTTAATGCAGTTGAGAATTCCCTTCCCATCACACTGTTGACTCATGTTTATCTTGTTGTTGTAGTTATATGCCTTCAAGTCGGTTATGACTTATGGCGACCCCATGAATCAGCAACCTCCAATAGCATCTGTCGTGAACCACCCTGTTCAGATCTTGTAAGTTCAGGCCTGTGGCTTCCTTGATGGAATCAATCCATCCTTTGTTTGGCCTTCCTCTTCTTCTACTCCCTGCTGCTTTCCCCAGCATTATTGTCTTTTCTAGTGAATCATGTCTTCTCAGTGTGTGTCCAAAGTATGATAACCTCAGTTTCATCATTTTAGCTTCTAGTCATAGTTCTGGCTTATCTTGGGGCCTACTAAAACTGCTGATTCATAGGGTCACCATAAATCATAATTGACTTGAAGGCAGACAACAACAACAATTTATTATTATTATTATTAAATTATTAGGGTCCTTTTTACAGGCACTGCTGTCAGGTCAGGTGCCACCAACTGGCACTTGTGCATCTGATTCTCTTTACCTACATGCAGAACTTTACATTTATCTCTGTTGAAATTCATGTTGATAGTTCCAAGGGCCTTTCCAGGCGTCCTTTTTATTGTGCATTCATTATCTTGATGGTGTTGGGGCACCTGTATGCAATCCCGCTTTCAACGCTGTTTGCACCTGCAGAAGTTTCAGGGTGGATGTACTGTTTCATTTCCAGTCAGTGCAGGTCTTTGCAGTTTCCTGCTGAATTCCTGTAACTTTTCATACCACAAACAATAATGTAGTGGCAAATTCAGAAGTGCAGGGTCTCTTCATGTTAGTCACAGCCACTCCCACTCCCCCTTTTTTTGCTGCCGGGTTGTGTGTGAGATCCTTGTTAATGCCTTCTCCCACAACAGACATCCCTAGGAGCCAATAAGCATGAGAGTGTTTGCTACTGAAAAGAGTCTTCTCAGTGGCTGACTCACCTCCTTTCACTCTGATTGGCTCCAATCAGCAGGAAAGTTCAAGGAAACATGTTAGAAGACTTGTCAGTGGCTAACACACTCCCCTTTCATGCTGATGGGCTTACAGGATGCTGGAGACATAGGGACCCTGCTCCCAAAACAGTAAAGGGTCTAAGACCCAAAACCCTGGATGACTCTGTTCGTGTCTCCTGGGTGTCAAGGGCCAGCTAAAGATCACCCCACAGCGAGTGGCTCAGGGGTTACATGCCCTGCCACATGTGCAGCCATGGGCAAGCTGCAGAGTCCCAAGGAGCCCAGTTGCCCCCCAGCTAGCAGGTGTGGACAAGGAAGGGGTTGGCTTGTGCAGCTGTGGCAAGCTGGGCAGGCCCTAGCCAGCTGGGGAGGACTAGCCTCAGAGGGAAGCAATGGTAAACCCCCTCTGAACACCGCTTACCATGAACACCCTATTCATAGGGTCACCATAAGTCGGGATCGACTTAAAGGCAGTCCATTGCATCAACAATGATGGAATATGTGGTTCAACTCCAACTTGTGGGTTGAGGCTGCATGGGGTTAAAAAGGGTAGCTAGAGAGGAGACCTCATGATGGCTAGGCTAATACTTATCCTTTGATCTCCTGCTGACTCTCCCTTCCTGCTAGACTGATATGCAAAGGATGTTGACCACATCTCCTTCTTCTTTCTCTCGAGAGGGAGAGCAGACATCTTCTCTTTGGCTCTCCCTCTCCTCCCAGCATGAGGGCAAACACTAGGCTTAGTGTTTGCGTCTCCAATTTAGCTAGTTAGCTAGATGTAGAACTCTTTCCTGTCAAGTATGTACTTCCAGAATAAAGTAGTTCTTTCTTATTTTAAAGCTTAAAGTCTCAGACTAATTCCAGGGAAGGTGTGATCTTTAGCAAAGATTCAAATACAGTCATAGAAAGGCTCACTCAGACGCTCCATTCCCAATTTCGCTAATCTGCAACAAAGTGTTGCCGAATAGACCTGCAAAACAAACAAAATCCCACCAGTCTGGAAGGGCCTCAGGACCCCTAAGTGTGGAGAGACTGAGCAGAGGAGAGTGTTTTCCCCCCTTTCATAATACTAGAATTTGGGTGTTCTAATGGAAGTGACTCTCCAGGGATTCAGGAAGGATAAAAGGATGCCTTTCTTCTCACATCCTTCTTCCACAGTTAATCCATGGAATCCACAGCCACAAGAGGTGGTGACGGCCAGTGGCTTGGTTTGCTTTAAATGGGGACTAGACAAATTTGTGGACAATCGCTCTGTCAGTGGCTATTAGCCCTATGAAACTCCCAGGTTCAGAGGCAATAGGGGAACTAAGTACCAGAAAGAAGGCCCTTGCCCTCATGTCCACTGGTGGGGCTTCCTAGAGGCATCTAGCTGGCCACTGTGAAAAATGGGATGCCAGACTAGATGGGCTTTTGGTCTAATCCATACCCACGGCCCTTCAGAAGGTCTAAGACAGGATGGGGCTCCACAGTGCAGAGCAAGCATGCTTCTTATGAAGGGAGGGTTGCCAAGGGCAGACACCCACCTCAGTGGCATCCTCAGGTGCCCCCTTTGCCTTCTGGCATATAAACGAGGGATGAGGGCCCTCCTGTGGTCCTCCAGATGTGGCAGGGCACCAACTCCCATCATCCTGACATTGGCCATTCCAGCTGGTGCTGATGGGAGGTGGAATCCAATAACTTGGGGGGGGAGGGTTTTCCCATCCTTGATATGAGAAAATGCTTGCCACTCACTTCTATGGGTTCGGTGGGGGGCACTGCTACTGAGAAGCAAAATCTGCCCTCCACTTTTGACAAAGAGCATGGAAAGGGTGCTTCAGGAATGTGCACGCATGTGTGGGCTCTTTACAAGATGTAAATAATAATAATAATAATAATAATAATAATAATAATAATAATAATAATAATAATAATAATAATAATGACGACGACGATGATGATGATGATGGAAATGTGCCCCCGACTGGTGTCAGTAGATGCCTTCTTCCCTCCTCCCACCTAGCACGCTTTGCCAACGTCAACCCGAGGGGCCTTTCCTAACCCTACTGGGGCATAAGGCGGGAACTGGGGGGGAGGCAAAAGGGGGCGGCAGCCGAGCCTGCCTCTTCAGGAGCAGATGGGCTGGGAATCGGTGCGCGGAGCCGGGGCGTCCCCCTGCGACGCGTTGGCAGGAGCCACAGCGGCTGGGCGGGGCGCGACGGGGCGGCCTGCGGCATAAAAGCTACTCGGCGGGCGGGGAGAGCGGAGTCTGCCTCCTGGCTGGTTCGCTGGCTCCCTGCCTCCCTCGGTCTGGGCTCCGCCGCCTCTTCGCTCCATGTCGCCGCTCCGCGCCCAAGAGCCGTCGAGGAGGGACTTCCCCAAGATGGGTCCTGCCAAGAAAACGGGGGAAGCCCCCGAGCTGCGTAAGGTGAGCGCCAGAGGGGCACTGGGGCGCCCCCCTCCCCCTTTCCCTCCCTCCCCAAGCTCCCTTGCCTCGT
Organism: Rhineura floridana; assembly: GCF_030035675.1. Taxonomy (NCBI): domain Eukaryota; kingdom Metazoa; phylum Chordata; class Lepidosauria; order Squamata; family Rhineuridae; genus Rhineura; species Rhineura floridana. The sequence goes on from NC_084497.1 coordinate 13,831,282, forward strand.
GTCCCAGCTGGGCGCTGACTCGCTTGTTCCCCGCAGAGCCTCAAGCCTCTGATGGAGAAGCGCCGTCGGGCGCGCATCAACGACAGCCTCAACCAGCTCAAGACCCTCATCTTGCCCCTCGTCGGCAAAGACGTAAGTGGCTTCCCCGGGAAGGGCGCTCGCCCCCGTTTTCCCTGCAGGACGCGGAGAACAGCCAAAGGGAATGCCGGCGCGCCTTTGCAGGCTGCCCGTCCTGTCCTCTCTTAGCGAGGGCTAGAAAACGTCTAGCATCAAATAAGAATCGCCTTGCAGGATCATCGGGCCAAAGATCCGCCTAGTGCAGGGGTAGCCAACGTGGCGCCCTCCAGGTGTTGTGAGACTTACGTTTCCATCGTCCTTGGCCCAGGGTGCAGCAGCTGGAAAAACAAAAAGAGGCAAATTCCATGCTAGGAATCATTAGGTATTGAAAATAAAACTGCCCCTATAATAATGCCGTTATATAAATCTATGCTATAACTGTATTTGGAATACTGTGTGCTGTTTTGGTTGCCTCACCTCAAAATGGATACCGTAGAGCTGGAAAGGCTCAGAAAAGGGCAACCAGAATGACCAAGGGGTTGGAGCGACTCCCCTGTGAGGAAAGGTGGCAGCATTTGAGGCTTTTTAGGCAAGTCAGAGGCGAGGTGATAGAAGTGTCTAAAGTTATGCATGGCATCGAGAGAGTGGACAGAGAAAAGGTTTTCTCCCATAATAGTAGAACTCAGGGACAACCAAATGGAACTGAATGCTGGAAGATTCAGGACAGACAAAAGAATGAATGAATTCAACGATGGGATTTGGTCCCACAGGAGTCAGTGACGGCCACCAACTCGGATGGCGTTAAAAGAGGATGAGACCCATTCATGGAGGAGAAGGCTCTCAGTGGCCACACTGGCTATGCTCTTCCTCCAGTGTCAGAGGGGGATGCCTCTGAGTACTATTGGAATCGCAGGTGGGGAGAGTGTTGTTGTTGCACCCAGGTCCTGCTTGCAAGCTTCCCAGAGGCATTTTGTTGGCTACTGTGAGAACAGGATGCTGGACCAGATGAGCCCCCTTTGGCCTGATCCTGCAGGCTCTTCATGTTCTGGCCAGTGGCCATGCTCAGTGTGCCTACATTTGGAAGGCACCAGGTTCCCCATCGTGGGCTAGCCAAATGCCTCGGATGAGCTCTCGCTTGTATTCAGAGGTACACTGCTTCTACAAAGGAGGCTCAGTATGTTTGCCTTCAGCACCATTCCTGTTATGGAAATTTGTATATATGTGCAGAGATGGTCAATGGTGTGAGCTGCGCGTGTGCCAGTGTGTGTGTTTACCTAAGTGGCAGGCTTTTACCCTGCATTGAGATCACTGAGACTTAAGACTTAGTAAAATAAGAAAAGCTACTTTATAGAAATACATAGTAGGTAGAAAGGCAGGGCTAGTTCTAACTAACTAAGTTGGAGGTGCAACACCGAGATGTGTGAGTTGCCCTCATGGCTCAGGAGGGAGAGAGCAGAGACAAAGTTGTCTCCTCAGACAGTCGAAGAAGGAAGGGCAGAATGAGGAGGGGCAGATAAGCTTCCCTGGGCATATCAGTCTGCAACAGAAGGAACTCAGTCAGAGCATCCCAGGTAAAGGTAGCCAAGCCTAGCCATCTGGAGGACCCTCACTCTATGTCCCTTCTGGAACATGAACAAAACAGGAGTTGTTCTTGCCCCACGTCCAACAATCCCTGCATGGATTTGCCCTAACCTGTGGCTGCTGTTGCATTAAGTCAGGGATGAGGATCCTGTGGCCCTCCAGATGGGACTCCAGCTCCCATCCCCTCCAGCCAGTAGGGCCAATGGTCAGGGATGATGGGAGTCTGGTATCCAGCAACATTTGGGGGTCCCACAGTGTTACACACACAAAAAGGGCTTCCTTCTGTTTGGACCTGCTGTTATCTCAATCTCTCTGTGGCCCCAGGCCACTTCCTGGCTCCCTGCCCCCTTCACCTAGCCTCCCTGGATGGCCCACCGTTCTCCTTGCTGACCAGTCGGGATCCTCTGCCCGTAGCAACCTCCCTCACCACAGAGTCCTTTCTCATCTCTCTCCATGCCCATGATTTGCACCCTTCCCCGGGACACCTTTCTTTGTCCATATGCTCTTGCAACGCCCTCTGTGCCGTTGCTTTCTTGTGAGAATCCTAAAACAAACGCATTTTCCTTCCTTTCCAGAGTTCTCGCTATTCCAAGCTGGAGAAGGCGGATATCTTAGAGATGACTGTGCAGTTCCTCCAGGAGCTTCCAGCCCCCTCCTGCTCTTCAGTCCCTGGTGAGTGACAGGCCATGACACCTACACAAATCCCTCCATACCTTCTCAGGGACTATCCAGCGCTTGATAGCTGGCTGGCGAATGTGTGAATGGACCTTGCTTTTTTAAAGGGTTGGCAGTGGCAAGGGATCTGAGGCCCAGTGCACAAGACCAGGTGGCCCCTCTGGGCCACTCTCTAGCAACGCCCTTGCACATAACAATAGCTCCATGCAGTGGCCACTGAGCAAGGAACAAGCTCGTGTGAACCAGCCACGAGTGACTGGCAGAGAAGAGGAGTTTGATGGAGCTTCGACTCCAAGAGGAATACATGAGGGCTAAAATGCTCCCAGGACAATGATCTTGGGTGAGAGGCTGCAAGCGCGATGCCAGAGCACGCAAAAGCCCCCAGGTCCAGTCCATGGCACCTCCAGTTTAAATGATGCTGGGAAGGCTGAGAGTGTATGTATTTTATAAGCTGTTTTAGTTCTGTGCTATTTTGATTTTTTTTTTAAAAAAAATGGTGCTTATGTGGGGTTGTCTCTTAAGCTTATTGTGAATTTTGATGTAGTGTGGGTTTCTTGCTATGTTTTTAGTTGGTATAAAATTTGTCTTGTTCCATTTTGTATGACACTGAGCAAACTTATTTTATGAGCCATCTCATCAATGCAAATAAATGTAGTTTCCCAAGGAACACATTTCAGTCCGACATCAGTGCTGATTCAAAGGCAGAAGTAATGTAGTTTTAAAGCGAGTGCCCATTCCAGAGATAATGCATGCTGGGGGTGTGTGTCTCCAGATGCTGTTGAACCCCAACTTCCATCAGCCCCGGTCACATGGTCAGTGGTCAGGGATGGTGAGAGCAACTTCTGGAGAACCACTGGTTCCCCCCTTCCTGGTGTAGGTTTTGCATTTGAATTTTAAAAAACGAAAATAAAAATGCAGAGAGCGATTTGAGTGACATAAGAATCACAGACTCAGCAAAACAGCCTCTCCAATCCAGTGTGCTCCAGATGTTTTTGGCTACAACTCCCATCAACCCAAGCCAGCATGGTTGTGCTGGCATGGGGCTGATGGGAGTTGTAGTCCAAAACAATGGGAAGGTGCGGTCAAAGTTCCTCCCTCGTCCTCTGTAATGTGTAGGCCTACAACTTAGCGTGCACTCTGATGCCTGCATGCCATGTGCTTTTCGCCCTCCTCCACACTAGCAGCAGAGTGTCGCAGTGCTCAGCCAAAGTGTTGCTTCTTTGCAGAATTTGCCTCAAATCTTTAGTACTCTGCTCTTGGCCGGGGGGGGGGGGGGAGGGAAGACATTCTGTAGCTGGTTGGTAACCCAGATCTCTGTCCCCCACAGGTTCTGCTGACAGTTTTTGCGATGGCTATCATGCCTGCCTGTCCCGCCTCTCTGCCCTCTTGCCTAAGTACAACCTCCTGAGCCGAGACACCTGCAGCAACCTCCTGGGCCATCTTCAGCAGGCCAGCGGACAGCACAGATGCCTTCGGGACTGCGCCAACCCAGAGGACTTGTCCCACGCACAACACTGGGTGATGCCCCTGTGCCCGCCCAGAAGGGCCCAGGAAGCCTTGTCTCCACCACCACCGCTCTGGAGACCTTGGTAGAGCCACAGAACTTCCTGACTTGAACAGGGAGCCCTGCATTCTCTTTATTTGTATGTACGGCAGCAGTTTCCAAACAGGGTGTCACAAAAGGAGAGCCCTAAGCTGTGAGAGAATTGCTAATGTGCCCGTGAGAAATATCCACCTACAGAAGAGGCTGCTTGCTGTCTCTCAGAATGATTTACTGCTCTGGCTTTCTAACCAGCCTCAGTTGAGTGTAAACACTTCTGCTTAATCTCTGAATTTTGGTGTGGTTAGATCATCCAGTCACTCCGGACACAGTTGAATTACCAGCTCTCAGATGAGGCTGCCTGTTGTGTCTCTGCACAGCAGCTATCTATGTTCCTTTTCTTACTTAGGGAGGGGCTTTGCATGAAGGAGGTCCCAGGGAGCATCTCCAGGGAGGGCTGGGCGTGTCCCCTCTCTGAAATCCTGGAGAGTGACTGCCAGTCAGTGCAGACAGTTCTGAGCTAGATGGAACAATGGTCTGACTTGGCATAAGGGAGCTTTCTAGGTTTCTCTGTTAGATAATCTGGGATCATGCCCTTCCATTTAGAAGGAACACTCAGAACAGTGACTCATGCATAAACACAGGAGAGGGACTCCTCTGAGGGCAGGTAATTTCTTACTCTGTGCTCTAAAAGTGTATGTGTAACAGAGGCATGTGCCTTCATTTTAATTCATAGTCAGCCATCGCAGTTGCCTGGGGGAAACTGCTGTCTCGTGCGAAGGCTCTGGGTCTCTGTCTCTCTGCCAGAAATCTCCCTTCCTTCCACAGGCTTTGTAGCCACAATAGGAGGGGGACTGAAGGCCAGTAAACCCCGTGGGTTGTTGAACATTCTTATTTTCCTGGTCTGTGACTTGAACAAATCCGGCATGGCTTGAGCCAAAGACCGGACAGCACTTTAAACCTGTGTATATGAGTGAATTTGATACACAATAAAACGTCATGATTGGTATAAAAAATAACAGCATCATGTCATTTTGTCAACTTTACCAAACCTAGGGCTATAGCCAGTTAAGTCCTACTCACAGAAGACCCATTGAAATGAATGAACCTGTGTCCATTAACTACAATGCGTCTACTCTGAGTAGGTCTAGCTGGGGACACAATTATTTATTTATTGCATTTATATACTGCTTCATAGCCGAAGCTCTCTGGGCAGTTTACAACAGTTAAAACATTAAAAACAAGTATACAGATTTAAACCATACCAAATTAAAACCCATAAAAACCGACAGGCAAGTTAAAAACACATACTATTCAAATGCTGTTTAAAAAATGCCTGGGAGAAGAGGAAAGTCTTGACCTGGCACCAAAAAGATAACAGTGTTGGTGCCAGGCACACTTCGTCAGGGAGATCATTCCATAATTTGGGGGCCACCACTGAGAAGGCCCCCTCCCTTGTTGCCAGCCTCTGAGCTTCCCTCAGAGTAGGCCCCCCGAGAAGGACCTTTGATGTACAGGTGGGTTCATGTCAGGAGAGACGTTCCATCAGCTATTGTGGACCCAAGCCATGTAAGGCTTTATACCCATTGATTCCTCAGTTGGGGTACATTTTAGAATGGTGATGGGGGACCCATGTGTTCTCTCCACACTTCGTTGGACTCTAACCCAGATCACCCATTGGCCATGCTAATGTGGCTTATTGGAAGTTGGAAGTTTAGGTTTGCTGCCTTGGGATCATTCAGGAGGAAGGATGGGATATAAATAAACAAATAAATTCAGGTACACTGCCTCTGGTCCTGGAGGTTTCATTTAGTTATCACAATTAAAAGCTCCTGTTGATGGATTCTCATATGGATTTGTCTAGAACATTTAAAAAGGAACACTTAACTATGCAGTAAATTCACATTACTTCTGCAGACATTACTTCACACACATTACTTCTGCAGCGCTTACACAACAACCCTGTAATGTGGGCCATTATAATTTCAGCAGACCTTATGTTAAGGCAGGCCAATGACCCCATATTGGGTGTGTGTGTGTGAGAGAGAGAAAGAACCGTATAGACTAGACTAGCCTTTCCCAACCTGGTGCCCTCTAGATGTTTAGATGGCAACTCCTATCAGCCCCAGGATCATACACCCATTCTGGCTGGGAGTGATGAGAGTTGTGGACCAAAACATCTGGAAGGCACCAGGCGGAGGAGGCCATCCAGTGAATCCATGGCTGGGCTGGGCGTTGAACAGCGAGGCTTGCAATCCATTGCTCTTAAGCTTCTTGGCGCACCATCTCCCCCTGTGTCTGCTATAGGGAGCTCTTCTCTGAGGGCAACCAGCCCTTCCTTTTACTCTGGGTCCAGTCCAAGGTGGAAAAGGAGTGGCATGGGGGCAGAAAGAACACAACCCCTTTGTCATCCACACCTGAGCTGCTGTGCTGGGCAGCCATCCCTCCACCCAGGCTTTGCAGGTCTTGCCCAGACAGGTCCCAGCAACCACATCTGGTATTGCCTAGGTGCTGCCGCTACCAGAGCTATGCCTGGTCTTGTCCCCATCGTGCACGTTCGTGCTGCTTTGAAGTGTATAGCCAGCCACATATCTATGTGGGGCGTGGGTGGCAGAGAAGGGACCTGCAATGATCTTCTCAGTGACAGAGTCCACACGCCACGGCTGCACTGTGCTGGACCTTTACACCACCTCCTAAGGGAAGTGCTTAAGGCTGGGCACACTCCCATCCCATTTTGTTAAATAAATTAAAACTGGATCCAATTTAGAGCTCGGGCCACCATTTTGAGTGGGTCTGTATCCATTCACAAGAGAGGCTGTCTGCCACATCTCTGCATGATTCTCTGTTCTGGCATTGATTCCTCCCGGTTTGCCTATGCTGATGCCTGATATCTCTGCCCCATGTGTTTATAGAACCAGGCTGAGGAAAGGAATGCTGGTTTGGATCAATTAATCTGACAGAGATGCAGCAGAATGAGCTGGGTTTTGTGCCTCTGCCTGAATCCCTGATCTCGGCTTGCGCCCTTTCAATCAAGAACAGGGACTTACACAGATGCCCTTCGGGAAAGGGTGCTACTTCTCTGCTGGCCAGTAGCACATTCTAGAAGTCAACCTTTCGGGATGTAAAAATGAATCACGCCTTCATTTTAACCTTTCAAAAAGTATGCCTCAGCTAACAGAAGTCTGGAGTCTGTGAGAAGTTACACGCGTGAAAGTCAAAGGGTGGGAACCCGAGATATCTCTGTGAGGATGTGCAAAAGTGGGCCATGCCCATTATCAGGCAGTTATAAGAGGGGCAGGATAATGACCAGGAGGGAAAGGACAGTCACTGGCTCAGTGGTTAGAGTACATGCTTTGCATGAAGAAAGTCCCAGGTTCAATCCCAAACAGCATCTCGGGGGGGGGGCTGGGAATGTTCCCTGTCTGAATCCATGGTGAGCTGCTGCCAGTCAGTGTCAGCAATACTGAGCTGGATGGACCAAGGATCTGGCTCAATCTAAGGCACGTTCCTGTGTTCCTCGTTGTCCAGACTCACTCACTGGCAATCATGCGTGGCCGAGTAAGATTGTTTTCCAAGAAAATTTGTTTTATGTGGGGAGATTGGAGCACAACAATCAACACACAATCTTGACAGAAAAGGGCTTTGATCCAATGGCATGGATACGACGACGATTGGAAGTCCTTTATCTGCTGCAGCCTTCATCCGCCTTCACAGCCGTTGTAACGTACACATTGTTATCCTCCGCCTGTTCTGCCATTGAGGACATTCTTGGATCGTTCTTTGTCTGGTTCCTCTCCCTTGACCTTACCGCCAGGGGTGACCCTGCTGGGAGTACATGACTCCCGACGGCATCGCTCACAGGGTTCATTGGAACACGCAAGCCCACTCACCACTGCAAGGTGACGGCCCATGGAGTGAGTGTCCAGACTACCTCTGCTTGCATTAAAGGGACATTGCAGTGAGTCAGATCCAGTGCCGGTTCTGAGAGGCTCAGCACTGAGAGTGGAGCACGAGACCAGATTCAGCACCTGCTTCGGGCAGCACATGCCAGTTTCAAGCAGCATTCGCTCAGCCAGTTAGCTCACTTCACAGGGGCATGAAGAAGCTGTAGTTTCTCAAGGCTGGCCGCTGCTCACTGTCACTGTGGCCTGCAGTTGTCAACCACAGAGAAGACACGTCCACGAACCAGTCCAAAATATTTGTCAGATAGGACAAGGTTGTGATAGTTGTGGTTGCTTTTGAAACTAGCTGATACCCGCACCCTATCTTGGTAAAGAGAAAAGATTCCAGGCCAGGAGCCCTGAATGCACCTGCAGGCATCGTGAAAGTGCTGGATCAGTAGTCATGAGATTTGGAAGCAGCTGCCTGGTGATGACTGACAAGCCTGGGAGCCTCTAGCCAGACATTCCCTCCCATTGAAAGCTCCTTCCTTGTTGCTTAAAACAAGCTGATTGACTGTTGATGACTGGCCAAAAACCACCACCACCACAACTCCAACAGAGACAGAAATGCCAGTCAAGTTCCAGGCCATGGGAAAAAAAAAAACCCAAGTACAATGGCAGGAGAGGATAGGGCAAATTCATGGAGGACAGCTCTATCAGTGGCTATTAGCCAACATCTGCACCCTGATTTCACAGAGATCAGGCAACTGGTGTTGGAAGGCAGAGCTGGGGTCCCAATCCCGGGGAGCTGGATCCCAGAGAGTTGGGAGAAGAGTATTCGGATGGATGGCAGAGGGAAGGGGGAGGAACTTCCCCCCTTTGGAGCGAAGACGAAACAGAGGAACTGCCAGTGATAAGGTCACTTAGCAACGGGGAGCCTGAGCCCTCCCTGGACATTCTCACGCCTCCCCCTCTTTCAGGCTCAGAGCAAGAGGGGGAAGAGGGAGGGCTGCTCACAGCCGAAAAGCGGGGAGGCAGTTTACCATCAGCCCCTCCCCTATCCCCCATCCTGGAATCGGAAACTTCAGAAGAGGAGGGGGTGATGCTTCCCCCCTCACCGCGCACACGCAGACAGCTGAAAAGACAGGAGAGAAGGGGGGGAAGGCGGGCAGTACCTGAGGGGCAGTTAAGGAGGAGCGAAAGATTGCGCGCCCGTTTGGCCCCTTCTTAAAGAACAGGCGGGAAGAAGTCCCTTGCTCTGTCAACTTTCTCCCAATGCCGCAGGACCTGTATCCCTGTATTGATTCATGAGAAAACGCAGTCTTTGTTTGGACATTACCCTAATAAAACACGAATTAACTACAATCGTTGGTCTGGTTCCTGAGTCACATCCTGGGCCTGACAACTGGCCACAGTCACACATGCTTTAGCAATCTCGACTATTTATTACAGCCCCCACTCCCAACCTGGTGCCCTTCACGTGTTTTGGACTACAAATCCCATCAGCCCCAGTCAGCATGGTCATGCTTCCATCAACTGCCTAAGACTGATGGGAGGTATAATCCAAAACATCCAGGCTGGAGATCAGATCTCAGTGAATGGTGGCCTAGATATGGGCAGAGACGTTGGGCCCGGGCTGACAGTGGTTATATAGATCATAGCCAGCCCCTTCAGTTATGACCAGGAAACTACATGGAACCAGTATGAATATCTAAGAACTGGTGCCATGTAGTTGCACCTGACACCTCCCATCAGAACACACAAATCTTGATTTATACGGAGTTGGTCCTTTTAGCCCAGCAGTGACCCAAGATCTTGGCTAAGGTCTTTTCCTGTCTTGGTGTTCTTTCTTTATTAATTTTTACCTGGAGATGCCAGGAATTGCACCTCAGAACCTCTGCATGCAAGGCAGGTTGTGACAGAATAGCCTTCTCTAAACTGGCACCCTCTGTATTACTGTACAACTCTCACAGCATGGCTGTGTTAGGTGGGGCTGATGCGGGCGGGGTAGGGGTTTTAGTCCAAAATATCTGTAGGGCACCTGGTGGGTGGCTCAAATGTATCTCCACGGCACAAAGGCCAGAACAAACTTGATCCTTAAGAAATGTCTGCTAGATCAAAGGTGGGAAACCTATAGACCTCCAGGCTCCACCCCCCATTATTCCTGACTATTGGGCATGCTGGCTGGGGTGATGGAAAATGGACTCCAACAACATCTGCAGGGTCACAGATTCCCTGCTCCTGCTCTAGACACGGTTTAATGATAAGCCATATATGAGGTCTCATCCCAAATTATGCATGGATAAGATTGCAGAACATTAATAATGCAATTCTATATGTGCCTCCTCTGTAGTAAGTCCCATGGAGTTCAGTGGGGTTTACCCAGGGCCGGTGCTATCATTAGACCAGCTAGGCAGCTGCGTAGGGTGCAGACCTCAGAGTGGTGCAGTACTGATCTTTGAGGGGTACAGTTTTATACAGATTAGTGTCTTTAACCCTTGGAAAAAATGCAACTGAAATAAATTTAGCAGTTTCAAGTTTGGTGCTTTTCATTTTTTCTACAAGACATCTGTTTTTTAAAATTGAAGTTAGCAATTTTTGGGGGTGGTGGTGCAAGTTGTTAGCCTTGCCTAGGGTGTAAAATAGCCTGGCACCGGCACTGGGTTTACCCCCAAGTAAGTCAGCCACTTACCTGGGAGTAAGCCCCACTGAACTCTGTGGGTCTTTCTTCTGAGTGAAGATGTATAGCGCTGTGCTGTAAGAGTCACACTTTGCGGGCCTGGTGGACACCCAAATGTGAAAATAACAGTTGAAATACCAGCGCAGATCTTATCCTGCGAATCATCCTGCTGCTGGGATGCCCCAGTGATTAGCTCACAAACTGGAGCAAGGAGCACTTGATGCAACTGCTTAATTACTGCTTGTTCACCTCGCCCCACTTCCACCCTTTCCTCAAAACCCAGGGTTATTGCAAAGCTATTTCCCAACCAAAGGGAGAGAAGGAAGGGGTGAGCCCTCTGGAAGAAGTTCTCTGAATTATGCACGTTGTGGGAGATGTTTGTCTCCCTCACTTTTAACATTAGAACTTGGGGCTACCCAGTGAACGTGAGTGGCAGGAGATATTCGAAACCAAGGAAAGTCTGTCTTCACTCAGTGCACAATGCCCTGATGAGATTCGCTGCCAGATTAGGCAGATGCATGGAGATTTTGAATCACCATAGGTTGGCCAGGTCCAAGAGACCATAAGGCTCATGAACCTTGAACAGCCGTGTAGAAGATTAATCTCAGCAGATGCAGCTTCCAAGACAAGCTTGCAGTTTCTGGACAACACAGCACTGGGGAAGCACTGTTGCCTACATGTCCCGCTTGTGGGATTCAGGGGGCATCTGGATGGCCACTGTGGGGAACAGAAGGCTGGATGGGATGGGCATATTATTATTATTGTTGTTGTTGTTATTATTATTATTAATTGCATTTATATACCGCCCATAGCTGTTTACAACAATTAAAACATTAAAAACAAATATACAAATTTTAAAAACACATTTTTTAAAAAGCAATTTAAAACACATGCTAAAATGCCTGGGAGAAAAGTCTTGACCTGGTGCTGAAAACATAACAGTGTTGGCGCCAGGTGCATCTCGTCAGGGAGATCATTCCATAATTTGGGGGCCACCACTGAGAAGGCCCTCGCCCTTGTTGCCCTCCTCCCAGCTTCCCTTGGAGTAGGCACCCGGAGGAGGGCCTGTGATGTTGAGTGTAGTGCATGGGTGGGTTCATGTCGGGAGAGGCGTTCCATCAGGTATCGTGGTCCTAAGCCGTGAGAGGCTTTATAAGTTAAAACCAGCACCTTGAATCGAGCTCGGAAACATACAGGCAGCCAATGCAAGCGGGCCAGAATCAGTTTTATATGTTCAAACCGTCTGGTCCCTGTTACCAATCTGGCCGCTGCATTTTGCACAAGCTGCAGCTTCCGAACCATCTTTAAAGGCAGCCCCACGTAGAGCGCATTGCAGTAATCTAACTTGGAGGTTACCTGATCCAGTTGAGCTCTCCTTTTGGAGAAGTCTTTTGGAGGGTAGCTTAAATGCAATCTCCAGGTTCAAATGCAGTCTGCCTGTGAAGAACTGGTGCTGGTACAAGCAACAGTGGAGGGCTGTCACCTTTGTGCCCAGCCTGGGAGGCATCTTGCTGGCTACTGTGGGGAGAAGATTCTAGGTACATAGGAAGCTGCCATGTACCAAGTCTTAACTTTTTGTAGAAGAACATCAGAGAGGGCGCGAGGGGGGGTTCCCTAGAAAGTGTGCCCCAAATGGGAGTAAAATGGGATTTACTCCCATGCAGTCATGGTTAGGATACGAAAAACTGGCCGAGGGGGAGGGGGAGGGGGAGGGGGAAGGGGAAGGAGCAGATTGGAGGGGGGCAAAGGAAGGGGAGGGGAGGGCAGGTCTGATCATTTGCATGCTTAAAGAATTCAATGGTATTTACTCCCGTGCAATCATGGTTAGAATAGGTAAAACTGACCATGGGGGAGGGAGAGGGGGAGGAGGGGATTGGAGAGGGAGGGGAGGGGGGAAGGGGGGGATTGAAGGGGAGGGGGAGGGGCAAAGAAAGATGGAGGCAAAGGGCAAAAGTAGGGTTGCCAGGCTCAGTGCCTAAGATTGATCCTGTATCTTTAGGAGACGAGAAAGTCAGCCAAGTGCAGGTTTTCTTGCAACACTGTTGCCAAGTCCAGCCTTCAAGAGGTCTTCTGTATCTTTAAAAGTTGTGCAGGGGGAAGGGAGAATTCCACCTTGTGGTTTTTCCCATTAAAGTGTTGCAAGAACACCTTCACTTGGCTGACTTTCTCTTCTCCTAAAGATACAGGATCAGTCTCAGGCCCTTAACCTGGCAACCTTAGGCAAAAGGGAGGTGATGGGAGGGCAAGTTTGATCATTTGCATGCTTATTGAGTTCAATGGGATTTATTCCTGTGCAATCAGGCTTAAGACAGGTAAAACTCACCATGGGGGAAGAGGAGGGGAGAGGAGAGGGGAAGGAGGAGGAGGGGAGGGCAAGTTTGATTATTTGCATGCTTTTTGAGTTCAGTGAGATTTACTCCTGTGCAATCATGGTTAGGATAGGTGAAACTAACCTGGGGGAGGGGAGGGGAGGGGAGGGGAGGGGGAGAGGAGGAGATTGGGTGGGTGGGCACTGGGCAGAGGGGAAGCCCCTTTCCTTTCCAAAATGAAAACATTATGAACAGTATCATTGTTTTTCAGGGTTTCCCCCACTATTTTATTCTACAGCAGGCACATGTAGCCTCCCACCCAAATTTAAACTAAAGCTGTCCCTGGCCACATCCACACCAGGCCTTTATTTCACTTTAGACAGTCATTGCTTTCCCCAAAGAATCCTGGGAAGTGTAGTTAGTGAAGGATGCTGAGAGTTGCTAGAGATGCCCTGCTCCCCTCACAGAGCTTCAATCAGAGCAGCTGACTGCTAAACCACTCTGGCCAGTGGAGCTCTGTCAGGGGAATAGGAATACACTTTGAATTCTCGATTCTCTCTTACTGTTTTGTGTATCACCATGAAAATTTACAGGGTTGTTAAGCAAGCGTTTCTGAGTTCAGGACTATAGGCTTTGTAATGTTTTGTTTTGAAATGAGCTTATGGGAAGCATCAGAATGGCAGGGGGGTATTTTCAATTTAACATTGAGGAATGTGAAAAGTCCATGCTGGCTCTAGTATACAGCCACTCTTGCACATGATACCATCCCACACAGCCGTAGGAAGCTTTGGCAGCACACGCTGATAGTAACACAAAGTTAACTCAGTCCATGAAAGGTCGGGGGGGGGAATCTAAGACTTGACCTGGCACCAAAAAGATGCCAGCAAAGGTGCCAGGCAGACCTCACTGGGGAGAGCATTCCACAGATGGGGAACCACAACTGAAAAGGCTCCCTCCCTTGCCACCCCCCCCAAGGAAGGGACCCAGAGAAGGGCCTCAGACACAGATCTAGGGGCCTGCATAGGCTCCTATCAGGAGAGGCATTCAAAAAAAAAAATAGTGGGGTCCTGAGCCATGAAGAGCTTTCTAGGTCAAAACCAGCCCTTTGAACTGGCCTCGGAAGTGTAGAGGCAGCCAGCGTAAAGGAACAGGATTGGCATAATATGATTGGTTTGTCCCGTACCTGTCAACCGTCAGGCAGTTGTGCTGCAGTGAGATCCAACTGCCAGCCTGGTTGGCTTTTGCATGCAGAAAGGGAGGGGGCACCACCATTGTGCCCTTTGCCTGAGGCAGCAGAATGTCTTGGGCCAGCCTTGGACACCTGGCCCTTGTTGGTCGTTCCTTTTGCATTCACAGAACCTGACCTGGTAATCTGAACATGCATCCGGAGGGAAATTTGTACCAGAATGTGCACTGCAAGGGAAATTTGATGGACACGGTCTACGGAGGAGAGCAGCCCTCAAGGCTATCTCTAGCAGAAATTAATATTGCCATATGCTGCATCGTAATGAGGGAGGGGGAGGTCTCGGGGTTTTTTCCCTGTTTCCCTTTTTCCCTGTTCCTTACAAGTCAATGAAGTAAAAGGAAGGAAAACAGCTCGGCTGGATCATCATCCCCAGATCAAAAGTCTATCTAGTCTAACATCTTGTCCCAACCGTGGCCAACCAGGCAGGTCCCGGAAGCCCACAGGCAGGGCATGAAGGCAACAGTCCTCCTTTGTTTGCTCTGCAGCAACTGGTGTCCAGAGGTACACTGCCTCTGTATATGGAGGATCTACTTTCCCATCGTTGGTAATCGCTGCTGATAGACCTGTCCTCCATGTGTCTAACACTCTCCTAAAGCCACGTAAGGCAGTGTGGCTGTCACCACTGTTTGTGGATGCAAATGCCGTAAGGTGTGTGGAGACAGTGCCACTGGAGAAACCACAAGGAGGACACCCAAGCTACTTTCCACTCCAGGGCTTTGGGGGCAACATAATCCTTGTCTGGCATGACAAGTGCCCTCCTGATACTGTTGGACTCCAACACCTATAAGCTTCAGCCAGCGTGGGCAATCGTCAGGGATGACAGGAGCTAGGAGCCCTTGACCATCTGGAGGGCACCAGTCTGGGGAAGGCTGCTCTGTGGCTCTCCCCAGACCCCTTGAGCGCTTTCCTTTATGGAAACACTTTGCTGGCTGTGTCTGCAGGGCTCAAGCAGAGCTGCCCGGGCCTGTTCCGGGGAGACGAGCCACTCAGCCACCCACATGGCTTGCCGTGAGTGACGAAGCAGTTTCGCTCAGCGGTTCCAAGAAACCAGGCGAGGCCTCCGGCAGCCGAGGGATTACTATGCAACTGTCAAGCCCCGGATTGATTTGAGCAGCGTGGGAAAGCCGTGTGCTGCCTTGTCCCTGCTGGGCCACGTGGCTCTGGGTGCGTGCTTGTCTTGCTGCCCCAGGCAGCCTCTGCACTCTGCATCTCTGGGGCAAAGGCACGGCACGCTGACCCAGCGCCTCACAAGTCAGTTCACAGGGGGATCTCAGTCGGTGAGCCAGACAGAGGTGTCCTTAGGGGATGACTCAGGGGGAGCAGGCCCCATATCTCCCACGCTTGACCTTTCCCCCTGTAACTTTTTTTTTTAAAAAAAACTTGGCTTAAGGGCAGCTTTCCCTCTGAAAGTACACCTAATTTTTTCTCTACACATAAAAATTAGAATTATTTAGAATTATTAGTCTTTTTAGTAAAGAGGCAGCTGGACAGCTATCTTTCGGGAATGCATTGATTTGGATTCCTGCATTGAGCAGGGGGTTCGACTTGATGGCCTTGTAGGCCCCTTCCAACTCTACTATTCTATGATTCCATGATTCTAGTAATATGTTAATAGCTCAGTATTACCTGTGTAGCATGTCTGCAGCTGCTCTATCCTCCTAGCCCTATCAGTAGATGCTGGGGATTCAAACTGGGACCATTGGCATGCAAGGCAAGTGCCCCACCACTGAGCCACAGCTCCTCATGGAGGAAGTGCTCTACCCATTGATCACTGGAGGCTTCCCGCTCCTGCGCCTTTTCCTGTTCTGCAATATCCTTGTGGAGGTGGGTATGTGTGTACACACAGTATTCTAGATTGGTGGGGGGGGGAGTGCAAACCAATGCACCATATGGACTGCCTTCAAGTCGATCCCGACTTATGGCAACTCTATGAATAGGGATTTCATGGTAAGCGGTATGCAGAGGGGGTTTCCCATTGCCTCCCTCTGAGGCTAGTCCTCCCAGCTGGCCAGGGCCTGCTCAGCTTGCCACAGCTGCACAAGCCAGACCTTTTCTTGTCCACAACTGCCAGCTGGGGGGCAACTGGGCTCCTTGGGACTCTGCAGCTTGCCCATGGCTGCACAGGTGGCAGGGCACGTAACCCCTGAGCCACTCACTGTGGGGTGATCTTTAGCTGGCCCTTGACACCCAGGAGACACCAGCGGGGATTTGAACTCACAGACTCTGGACTCCCAGCCAGGCTCTCCTCCCCACTGGGCTATACCAGCTGTTAATGCACCGTGTCCCGCAGACTTAGTAGGACACCTGCTTTGAATGCAGAGGAACCCCAGTTCAGACCCTAGCATCTCCTGGGAGGTTTGGGGGAGACCCTTGCCTGAACTCCCAGAGGGCCAGTGCAGAAAATACTGAGCTCGATGGAGCAATGGTGTGACTCAGTACGTAGGCAAATTCATGGAGGATACGGTGACCAGCGGCTACAGCTAAGCTCTGCCTCCACAGTCAGAGGCAGCATGGAGGCTGTGTGGATCCGGAATTGGCCTCCACAGTCACTTACGGAGCCACCGTTAAAGACCTTATCTTGGAAGACAATCTTACTCGGCCACGAGTGATCACCAGTGAATGAATGAATGCTTCTTAATACTGGTTGTTAGAAACCGCAGGAGGGGAGAGCGCTCTTTGAACTCAGTTCCTGCTTGCTTGTGGGCTTCCCATAATGGGCATCTGGCTGGTCGCTGTGAGAACAGGATGCTGGACTAGATGGGCCACTGGCCTGATCCAGCAAGATCTGCTGATGTTCTTATGTTAGTACTGTAGCTTTGCCCCTGCATGCTGAATGTGCCAACCTCCCAGGCACTCCCAAACCACCCCCAGCACTCCCCAGGCATCCCCCGCTCACCAACGTCCACTCACAATATCCCCCCGTGCCTCCAAGCATTGGTGTGCACCAGCTGCCATGGTCCCACTGATGCTCCTCTGCTGTTCTTGCATTGCTGCCTCCACTGCTACCCCACACACACACCGCTGCCCCCCTCAACAAACCTCACTATACTCCTGCAGCATGCCTAGGCTACTGCCCAACCTAGGCTGCATACTGGCCTCCCAGCAGACTGCCACTGCTGCTACCACCACCGCACGGCACACCTAGGCTGCTTAAGAGTTTCCCTCCTGCCCCCACCACCTGGAGCAAAGGGAGGCCTCGCGGTAGCAATGGCAAGGCTTCCCATGCCGTGGGTCCATGGGTTGGCTGGGCCACTGCTGCCCCCAAGTCTTGCTCCTTCTCAAGCTCAGCGCAACTCAGTCATGCCATGCCTCTGTTGGGAATGCTTTGATTTGGATTCCTGCATTGTGCAGGGGGTTGGACTTGATGGCCTTATAGGCCCCTTCCAACTCTACTATTCTATGATTCTATGCTGCAGTTCGCAGCACCACCTCTCTGTGACAAAGAGAACAGCAGGGTGACGGGGTAGGGGCTTAGATTTTAACGAATAACGAGAGATAAGGCACCTTCCTATGTTACTATGTGAACTGGTCATCAGCACGATAGCTTCCTGTACCCAAAAGAAGCATTGAACCAGATGTGATCCAATGCCGTCTTGCAGAGAACACTCTCCTAGGTGGTGTGGATGCATGAATTGGGGTGGCCCAGAGTGTATTGCAGGGGTGTACACCCTTGTTTTTATCTCATGGGGTCATCATACACCTGTGAGCACTGCACAAACACAACAGGTTTGACTGGGAAAAACTCTTGTGGATTTCACAGGCGACATTCCCCCAGTCATGGGGAATAAACCAAACATGGGATAAACCAAAGCTTATTCTGGGGTTCAGGGACATGTCCACTTTAATTCTGTTGAGCCTCTGTTGCATAGCCTTCCTAAGAAGAGTTGCTCTATGGCCTTATATACTTAAAAAAAAACATATATATATTGAGTGCACATATTTGTGTAGAAAAGTGACTAACAAATGTAATAAGCAAACAAATGATTCTTTTTCTGACTGGACTGCATGTTGAAATCCCATGCAAATAAGGAACTGGGAACTAGTAACCAACTGCACCTTCATCTCCACCAAGACTTTTCTCCACATCCTCTGTCGTCTCACCTGATGTGCCCCTGAAGGAAAGTATGTGCCAAGAAGCCAACCAATGGAAACCTCCACCCATAACTGGCATCAGTTGGAGGTGGATCCATCTGGAGGCAGCAGGTCTGACCCCTGGGGCCTGAGAACACCCTCCTGGGCCTGCAGGCAGAGGCAAGCACCCAGTTTCGCTCTGGCTGCAGCTCGGAAGCACCTTTGAATCACTAGGAAGGAGCCGGTTGCAGAGGAATTATCTCCAAGAGTTCAAACCGCAACAGGCTGAAGCATATGTCAGCAATCTCCAGGCACTCAAGAGTTACACAATTACACCTCCCTTGCTTCCCAAGAAGAGACAAAATGTGGGAAAATTACAACGAGTGCCAGGCTTGCGCTGCCTTGCAGCGACGGTTTCCCAGGCCTGGAGAAAGGACTGAAGCTACGATAGCAGGAAATCCAGGCATTGCTTTGGTTTTCAAGCTGGGGTGAGCCAGGCATGTCTGTGGGAACCCAGTGGGACTGCTGTGGTGCAAAGGAATACCAGAGGCCAAGGAGGGGAGCTGCATTCTTCATTTTTAACAGTTGCATAGAGGAGGGATTTTAGTAGCTGCAGTTGGCCACACACACAGGATTGAGAAAAGGTGAACCTGTGGTGGCTGCAGAGGACGGCGTGAGAAGAGTGGCCAGATTTATTTATTTATTTATTACATTTATATACCGCCCCATAGCCGAAGCTCTCTGGGCGGTTTACAGCAATTAAAAACAATAAAAACAAATATACAAATTTTAAAACACAAACCCAGATCAAACCCTTGCTTGCGCAAGATTAATTGCACATCACAGTTGCTTGGGCTTGGCTTGAGAGGCTGCTGGCCCAACCTCCACTGACCTATGAAGGGCATCCGAGGACACAGGATTGACCAAAACAAGCCAAAACACACACATCTAGAACTGCTAGTGGTATTATTTGCTTTTTGAAAAGCATTTTTTGGGGAGGGGGAGGATAGTTTTCAGTTCATTCTTTGACCTTCTGTATTCCTTAAGGAAAAGATCAAGGTTCGGAGTTTCTTGTTCAACTCAGCATTGAAAGGGAATCTAAGAGCATCATGTGATTGGATTTTTGCTGTGTACATTTGGTTCTGAAGGCTAGCCCTGGAGTCAAGAATGAACTTAAGAAACTCGAAACCAGGCCAGGAAAAACAGACCTTCTGAAATCAATGGGAGTTGTGGGTTCTGAACTCCCTATCACTGCCTAACCTAACACATGGGAGCATGCTTTTTTCCATGTGATACAAGGTGGATATTTTGATAGAAATGGCTTCTCCCATCTATCATATGAAGTGAGTAATGACAAAAGCTTTCCCCAGAGTGACCTGATGCCTGTGCCAAGGCTTTTCTTCATTGTGCATTCTCTGATGACTGAGCTGCGATTTCCAAATAAAGCCCTAGCCCCCAGATTTAAAAGAAGACAGGGCTGCTGCACCTTTAGTAGCAGGATTTAGCAGATCCTTTAACTACATGAAAAGTTACACCTGCTGGAATCCCCTCTTCTGCACAACAACTAAAGGTCCTCTTTTGTAGCTGGCCACACTGTGTCACAGTGGGATGGTTGAAGGGGCCCTGAGATCATCGGGGAGGGCTTCCTATCAGGGAGGTTGAGGAATGAAGGCAAAACCTCCAGATGAAGCCCCTCTTCCTCGGTCTCAGCTTGTTACATCAGCTGAAAGAATTTGGACGCCAAATGTGCATATCAGTCTGGACAAGGGGGGGGGTGAAGGTGGCGCCCTCAGGATGTTGCTGGACTCCAACTCCCAACAGTTTCCATCAGCATGGCCAAAGGCTAGGAATGATGGATGCTTCAGTCCAGCAACATTTGGAGAGCAACAGGTTCCCCAGCCCTGCTCAAGTACAACTTTTTTTTTATTGGGTGTGTGGCTTTGCTTGGTTCCAGAGTCATCTGAACAAAAGGCTCTGGGGTGAAAGAGTCAGAGCAGAACTGGTTGTCTCTCTGTGGGTAATTAAAATCCTCACAGCTGTGGCAGTCACTGGATGCTCTTGGGCGACTCTCGCCCCATCCAGTCTCAGCCTAACCTATATCACAGGAAATAAATAGAGGTGTGAACCACACCACATGTGCCATATTGAACTCTTTGGAGGAAGAGTGGGATAAAAGTGGAATGAAGAATAAATAACCTTGGTTTCCATCATCTCGCTACTTTACTGGTTAAGAGGGGGCATGCCCTCCCTCTCTTCCGGCCAAATATGATCCCATGCAGCTGGAATGGGCCAGACTAACTATCCAATTAAATAAAGCAGTAGGATATAATTGGCTGTTAAGAACAATACCCCCTTTTTAAAAGAACTTTGAATGATTAAAGTCCTTCCCAGCCAGAATCTTTCTTTTTAAACAAAGATGCTCACACTGCCTGCCTCTGAGGCAGAATGACTATTTTTAAAAAGATAAATGAAATTATTTTTAGACATCATGAAAACAAATAGGAGCCTTAAAGCAGGCTGTGGATCCTGTGGCCCTCCAGATGTTGCTGGACTGCAGCGCCCTTGACTATTGGCTATGGTGGCTGGGATTGACAGGAGGTAGACACATGGTGGGCCCTGCTCTGAGGCTCCTGTTTGTTGTCATTATGTATAAAAACTATTTCATTTGTAAAATAACCTTTCTGGATTGCCTCTAACTAGGTCCTACTCAGAGTAGACCCATTGAAATTAATGGACCCAAGTCAGCCATGTTTTATTTGTTTCAATGGATACACCTGAGCAGAGAGAAGCTGGTATAGCACATTGGGGAGGAGAGCCTGGCTGGGACTCCAGAGTATATGAGTTCAAATCCCCACTCGTGTCTCCTGGGTGTGAAGGGCCAGCTAAAGATCACCCCACAGTGAGTGGCTCGGGGGTTACGTGCCCTGCCACCCATGCAGCTGTGGGCAAGCGGCAGAGTCCCAAGGAGCCCAGTTGCCCCCCAGCTGGCAGGTGTGGACAAGGAAGGGACTGGCTTGTGCAGCTGTGGCAAGCTGAGCAGGCCCTAGCCAACTGGGGAGGACTAGCCTCAGAAGGAGGCAATGGGAAACCCCCTCTGAATACCGCTTACCATGAAAGGCCTATTCATAGGGTTGCCATAAGTCGGGATTGACTTGAAGGCAGTCCATTTCCATTTTACCTGAGCAGAACTAACACTGGATGTAGCCCTCAGGGCCTGTTCTCTCTTCCATTCTGGCTTTTACATTCTTCCAAGCCATTTCTGCTTCTTCTGTGCAATTCATAAAGGTGCAGAGTTCCCTGTCCTCTTAGGCATGTCAGCCTTCCTCACAAAGCACCAATGTCCAAGGCCCCAATGCCTTCCCTGTGCAGTTGATCATGGCTGTTCCCAATCAAACATCCTTTTTTGCCAAGTGGTTTGTCTGTGCAACGCAAGGCCTTCTCTGAAAAGCACTCAGTGCCCTGCCTTTGTTTCTGGCCACCTGCTCTCTTGCCTGGCTGCTCAGATTGCTTTCTTGGAACAAACTAACCTCAGCCAGGCATATTGGTTATATGAAGCTGAAGATGGTTCACAGCTCTTTATTCTTCACAGAGTTGCTTGAGCAGCCTGAATTTTTTAATAAGTGAAACTTACATGTCCCTCTCAGAGGAAGGCAATGGTAAACCACCTCTGAATATCTCTTACCACGATGAACAGAGTATCCACAATGAAACTGAGGTTATCAAACTTTGGACACATAATGAGAAGATGCAATTCACGAGAAAAGACAATAACGGTGGGAAAAACAAAAGGGGATAGAAAAAGAGGAAGGCCAAAGAAGAGATGGATTGATTCCATAAAGGAAGCCACAGACCTGAACGTACAAGATCTGAGCAGGGTGGTTCACGACAGATGCTCTTGGAGGTCGCTAATTCACAGGTCGCAGTCGACTTGGAGGCACATAACAGCAACACCCCCCTGCCCACCAACATTTATTTAGTTATAAAAGTATTTACATACTGCCAATGATGTTTTAAAGTGTTTTTAGCGCTTTGTTTGCCGCCCTGGGCAGGAGAAAGGGCGGGATACAAATTAATAAATAAATAAAATAATTAATAAATAAATAAATTCATACAATGTAATATGGTGGTATACAGCAATATGCCCTTTTGTCTGATCGAGCAGGACTCTTCTTATGTGAAGCCGAATTGCATTTTGGAATGGAAGAAATATTTGCTGCAGGGGTGAGACTGTGCTGGGACCATCAAGGAGCAAGCTTTTCCACCTGCCTTGCCGCGCTCCTCTGCCTGGCCCTTATCAGGAGGAGCTGCAGACTGACATGTATTGCTGTTTTGCCCCCTGCTCTTAGTGACATTTTTGGGGGGATTGTCCTTTACCAAGATGATAACTGCATTTTGTTTTCAGTTGTTGCTTTTTAGAAATGTTGTAATTTTGTTGGTTTGAATTCTTGTAGATTGTATTGTTTTGATTTGTATTTATGCTTTTCTATTTGCCCTCCGTGGCGCAGAGTGGTAAGCGGCGGTAACGCAGCCGAAGCTCTGCTCGCGGCCAGAGTTCGATTCCAACGGAAGGAGGAAGTCGAATCTCCGGTAAAAGGGGTCGAGGTCCACTCAGCCTTCCATCCATCCGTGGTCGGTAAAATGAGTACCCGGCATACGCTGGGGGGTAAAGAAAGGCCGGGGAAGGAACTGGCAATCCCACCCCATATATACGGTCTGCCTAGTAAACGTCGCCAGACGTCGCCCTAAGAGTCGGAAACGACTCGCACTACAAGTGCGGGGACACCTTTACCTTTATTTGTGTGTCAGCAGCCTTGGGGGCCTTTTTGGCTGAAAGGCGGCCTAGAAATAAATGCTAACATAACATAACAAGAAATATATCAGGCAGAGCAACAGATTACAAGCAAGGACATAAAGAGAGGAACAAAACACGGAGCCAAGACTGGCCATAAAGAGTGCCCAGTTTCTACTGTCTCTCTCTTATTACAGCTTGAATTTACCCAAGCAGCCACTACTGTGCCACATTAGGGAAATATTTTCTTCTTGCACCTACTGTTATGTGTGAACATTTCCTGCTGCCTTATCCAGTGTCCATCTGGATCAGTGTTGCGTACACTGATTGGCAGTGGCTCCCCATGTTTCAGACAGGAGTCTTTGCTCAGCTCAGCCTGAAGATGGATCAGAGCTGGGACCTTCTGCAAAGCAGGTGCTGTGTCACCACTGAGCTATGCAAGAACCAGGAAGATGACTTATGCCACATCAGACCACCGGTCAATGCAACTCAGCAATGCTTACACCAGGGTTAGCCAACGTGGTGCCCTCCAGATGTTGCCAAACTATAACTCCCGTCTGCCCCAGCCAAATGTGTGGGGCGTACCAGGTTAGTGAAGGCTGCCATAAGGGGGGGCCTCGTGCCAGTGCCTTGGAGAGAAAGAGCGATAGAGGAGGAGCGTCTTTCGTCTAATACCGGAACTATGGGCCATCCAATGTCATTGACGAGGAAGATTCAGCACAGACCATGGAAAGGGCTTCTTCGCATAACATTTAACTGACTGCTGAAATTCACAGACACAGGATGTGATGAGGACTATGAGCTTAGAGGGCTGGAAAGGGGATTACAAAAATCCATGGAGGCAAGGAGAAGTCATCTGTCTATGGCTATTATCAAGGCTCTATAGACCCTCCAGGTTCAGAAGCAGTCTACCACTATATTTCTTCTGTTAGAGGACAAGCAATAGGAGTGGGCTATTGCTTTTGGGCTTCCTGGAGACATCTGGTTGACCACCGGACTAGACAGGCCTTTGCTTTGATCCAGCAAAAGGGCTCTTCCCCTCCCTTTTTTTCTTATGCATACACAGACCTGTTCTCCACAGGGACATCATCTCTGGTGCATCCATCTTGTGTGTCAGTTTGTGTGTGCCTGTGTGTGTGTGAACGAAGCCCCCTTTATTGTTATGACATGACATATGGAGGTATTCCAACATCCCCCTCTCCCTCCAAAAAGAGGTGTTCTCAGCATAATGGTTTTTAGGATAGTTCTGCCCACCATGGAGAGGGAGAAGTTAGTTTTTACTGCTGTTTAGTTTAATTATTGAATGTGGTTTCTGGTTTTATATTGTATTTTATTGTGTCAATGTACGTCACCTAGAGTGACCGTTAATTCGGCCAGATAGGCGACTCATAAATAAATTATTATTATTATTATTATTATTATTATTATTATTATTATTATTATTATTATTATTATTATTATTATTATTATTATAGAAGGCACCCAGGCAGTGGTGCCTGGGGTCTCCATGTCAGGGGGGCAGTGGAATCTACTCCGGATTTTAGTCTGAACTTTCAAGGATCTGTCCAAGGTGCTGACACACAGTCCCAAAATAGTCTGAGCTCCTTGGGCAGCTCCTTGAAAGTTCACACTAAAACCCGGAGTGGATTCCATTGCCCCACTGACATCGGAGCCCCCAGGAGTCTCCAGTGGAAGCATCAAGGTGTAAGAGGAATATAAAAATGTTGGGCAGCCCAGGAGTGGGATGGAGTCTTGGTTGCAGCTGGAGCGATTGGCAGGCAAGTGGAGAGCGTCTGTGGAAATAAGACGGTTGAAAAGCTGAGAAATGCAGAAGAGGTGATGAGATATGAGGGAGAATCCAGAGGAAGTAAGCTCTTCAGGAGTGGCGTCAGCTAGCTGAAGGTAGGATAAAAGAAGGCTTGTTTTAGTATTCCGTATGAAAGAATGACTTCTTCTGGATATTATTTTGTATTAATAAATATATTAATTTATATATTTATAGGAAGCCAGATTTCACCTGAACATCAGGAAAAGCTTCCTAACTGTTAGAGTGGTATGACAATGGAACCAACGACCTAGGGAGATGGTGGGCTCTCCAGCGCTGGAGGCACTCAAGGGGCAGCTTGCCAGGCACCTGTTGGGGATGCTTTAAGTTGGATTCCTGCATGCAGCAGGGGGTTGGACTCAATGGCCTTAGAGGCCCCTTCCAACTCTGTGATTCTATGATATGTTTAATACTGTTTGTGCTAGCTGTATACTGGTCTGGGCACAGTATAATAAGGGTAGTATATCTCACTTGTCATGTCTTGTGTAGATATACCCAAGAAAGACTACAGAAGGAGAGTTGTCCTGGTCTCTGCAGCTCAGGAGGTGGTGGAGGCAGCCATCGTGTGGACCATGAAGGGAAGCCTGGACTCAGGAGAGCAGCAGAGCGACTGGCCTAGTGACCTCCAAATGGGCCAAGGTCACATGGGGGACCCTCACCCCAGGATATAAAAAGGAGCAGAAGAAACCCTACTTACATTCAAAATATGTCTTTGGGAAGATCACTCTTTCCAAGCTGTCCTCCCACAGCCATGTCTCATCTAACTCCCTAAATGCCTACCTAAGCTGTTCCAACCCCCAACCCTTAACGCTAGTCCTACCCCAAACCTAAATATCTATTACAATAAACAATGTATATAACATATATACAAAAAATACGAATACATGCAAAAATAGGCATAAAATAGAAATAAG
Source organism: Rhineura floridana (assembly GCF_030035675.1). NCBI lineage: Eukaryota > Metazoa > Chordata > Lepidosauria > Squamata > Rhineuridae > Rhineura > Rhineura floridana. Next base: position 13,856,850 of record NC_084497.1, read on the forward strand.
GAAATAAGGAAAAATACAAATAAGCAGAATATATACAAACAGAATATATATAAATACATAAAAACTTTCCTCTCCTCTCTCCAACAGACACAGACTCCCTCACTCTCCTAACCTCCTTGTCTCCTAACTCCCACACTGGAAAGCTGTGGTTGGCACTTTTAAAGCCAGCAGCAAGAGATGTCACAAAGGAGGGTGGGTCACTGTTACCTTGGCAGCCCACCTGGGCATGGCTCCTCCTCAGCCTTCAGAACCTTGAGGCACCTGCTGTTCTGTCTGCCAGTTTGCTGAAACATCTGTCCTCAGTTTCATATCTCCATTTTTCTCATAAATCAGATTATTCTCCATTAAGCAGCATTTCTAAAGGGAGACCACCCAAACCTCCTTTTAACTATAGTAGAAAACTCCTACATCCCAAGTTCAGGGATTTCTATAGCACAGTATTAGACAATCAGCTTTGCATGGAGAAGACCCCAGATTCAGCCCCCGGCATCTCCAGGTAGGGATGGGAATGTCCCATCTGAATCACTGGAGAGCTGCTGCCAGTCAGTGTAGACAATACTGAGCTAGATGGCTCAATGGTTTGACTCGATGGAAGGCAGCTTCCTATGTATATTCCTATTTTGTCATTTACCCTAAGAGCAAACAACCTTCTCCCAGAAGGCATGAGGATTCATTCCTTTCTTTAACATACAAGATAGGGAAGTCCTTTTTAATAATAATACAGGAAACACAAACAATCTGAATATAAAAGGAAGGAAACTTTCCAGCTCTGCAATAAAGCCATTGATGTTCCTCCACGATAAATTCATCCCAACCCCCAGCAATTTCCTATTCAGAAATAGCCTTCTGGTCGGGTGTCATAACCTAACACCTTTAATTAAGCCTCCTTTTATGGCGATTGGTTAGATGTATTGAGTCATGAATCTTATTTCTGAGGCTCACAGCTCTTTTCTCCCAGCAGACAAACAACTGTGAGCGTACAGATCCTTTCTGAACCAAAGTGAGACACTGTTCAGTTGAGCTACATAGTGCTAACTGTTTGTAAAACGGCAATGTTGAAGTGTCCACAATATCTCCTAGGAGCCCCGTTGGGTCCAATTGGCAGCAGCTGCCACAGGGAGTAATTAGTAAATTAAAAACTGATTTGGGAGATGTGGGTTGGGGTCATTTGGTAGGGCTTGCCTTCTGTGAGATGTAAATTCTAGTACTTATTTTTAAATTTCCACATGCACATGAATTAGTATCTTCACATTTTATGCAAATATGTGTCTGTTGACTCTGATCTTTCAAATACTTAGGCATTGCCCCTGAGCATAAGTAGACTGGAAGCTCAGAGCTCTTAACATGGAACATCCCTGTCACTGGAGTTGAAGAAGGGCTACTTTGTTTGTTTTGGCCTTGCCTGCCCTCTAGTGGATCCTGATAGGAGTGCAATAACTCCAAGCCCTCTTATAGCCAACAAGGCTTAATCTCATTGTGTGACCTTGCAACCAATTTACCTCTACTGAGCGAAATTGAAGGCAAAGAACTGGGAGGTACTGCTCCAGAGCAGGCCTATGGTTGAATCTTCACTAGGGATGGAGGGGTAATTTGGTTTACCTTGCATTTTAATGCTGCCCTACCTAATTCAAACTTTCCAAAATAATACATGAACTGAAATATGTGTATATTAGGGGAAAGTGGGATGCATATATTAGGGAAAGGTACACACAAAAATGCATTGTATTAGGCAGAATTGCTTGCAAAAATGCATTTTTCCTAAATGTGCACTAAAAAGCTGGTGGATGTTTGTAAAGACTTTTTGTTTAAAAAAATGCAAAATGGAAATGGACTGCCTTCAAGTCAAGTCAAAACTTATGGCAACCCTATGAATATGGTTTTCGTGGTAAGTGGTATTCAGAGGTGGTTTACCATTGCCTTCCTCTGAGGCCGAGAGGCAGTGACTGGCCCAAGGTCACCCAGTGAGCTTTATGGCTGTGTGGGGATTTGAACCCTGGTCTCCCAGGTCATAGTCCAACACTCTCTAACCACTACATCACACTGGCTGATGTGAAAATGTGAATTGAAGTTAAGATTGGAAAACTGAGAAACTGAAAATAATAAACTGACAGATTTGCTGCCCTGTAATCTGCCCCACCTTGTAGCAACTGGCCAAATGTCAGTATTGGAGGTAGACAATATTGAGCTAGGATCAGGAGATGTGAGCCTTTGGCCCTCCAGATGTTGCTGAACTACAACTCCCATCAGCCCCAGCAAGCCTGGAAGTTGTAGCTCAGCAACATCTGATGGGCCCAAGGTCCTCCACACCTGAGCCAGATGAACCAATGGTCCTACTCAATATAAGGCAGCTTTCTGTGTTCTTATGTCTTGAGGGAAGGGTTATAAGTCAGTGGTACAGCACATGCATTGCATGCAGAAGGTTCCAGATTCAATCCCTGGCAGCTCTAGGTAGGCTGGGAGGGACCCCTGTCTGAAACTCTGGAGAACCGTGACCAGTCAGTATAGGCAACATCTGACTATGGGCCATGTTGACTGAAGGCGGAGCCCAACAACATCTGCAGGGCCACAAGGAGCCACCCATGTTGAAGAACACTGAGCTGGATGGACCAATGGTCTAGCATGTGGTAAGGAAGTTTTCTGTGTTCTTAAATGTGCCTTGCAAGAGCATAGGTCTTCTCAAGGTTCCAAGCTTCTTTGTCCATTTGGATTCTACCTCATTTATTGGCTTGATTTTTTTGCCATTGTAGTTAAGCTTTGGGGGCTAAACTATATCTCACCTATCAATTAGACTCTTGATGTAATTTGTATGGATGACATAAGTGCAATTGGTGGATGGTCCATGGGTATGATCTGAAGCTAAGCAGGACTGGGTCTGGTCAGTGGTCAGTGCCTTTATGGGAGACACCTGGGAACCACATGTATGCTGACGTGGGTTCCTTGATGGAAGAAAGGCAGGTATAAATGTAATAAAAAGAGTATTATTTGTCTGCCTTTGTTCACTATTAAATCTGTTTTTTTTTGTAAAAGGAAATGTATAAAGCTAATTTAAGAACTTAAACAGTATTAAGTTATACTAACATTCTTCAAAGCAGCTTCCAAGCTATTCTATATCTAATTTGGTAGATCCTACTGCTTTGTATTGCATATCAAACTGAGTTTGAGTTTCACTATAACGAATCTTGCAAAAATATATTGACTCCCATTTTATATCTAATAATACCTTAACTGAGTAAATTCACAATTTTCTTACAGCTTTATTTAACTCAGTGTAAAATTAATTTTGGTGAAAGCAGGAAGGAAATTCCTCTTATTTTTTGCATGCAAAAGAAGAGCTCCTAATTCTGCAAAGAATCAAAACAGTCATAGGTGAAAGATGCAGGACAACAGCCTGTAGATCAGCCTTTCCCAACCAGTGTGCCTCCATATGTTGTTGGACCACAATTTCCATCTTTCCTGACCATTGGCAAAGCTGGCTGAGGCTGATGGGAGCTGTGGTCCAACAACATCTGGAGGCCCACTAGTTGGGGAAGGCTGCTGTAGATACTGGGAACTTCTGCTCCCAAAGCTGAGTTATGGCCCTCCACCAAACAGCCATTGATAGTTGCATCCATGAATAAATACATTGTTCTGTTCACCATTACCATATCTTGTGGCAGTGAATTCCATAAGTTAATTCTGTGTTGTGTGAAATACTTCCTTCTGCATGTCCTGACTGTACTGCCAAGCACTTTCAGTGGGTCCAGTATTATGAGAGGGAGAAAAACTTCTCTCTCTATACCCTTAACAGTATTATGAAGAGCTGGCAAGATGTATCTAACCCCACTTACTTAAATATGAAATCCTCAAGGCAGTGAATACCATTGGCCCAGACTGCAATCCTGTGCACACGTCCTTGGGAGTAACTGTGCCACAGCAACCACACAGATTGGCTCAAGGTGCCTGGGGGTGCCAGCCAATGCGCAGCTTAATATGTGACTCACTGTGAGATCCAGTGCATTATTAAGGGTAGGTTCAGCTCTGCATGGAGTTTTCTCTCCCTTGCATTGCCACAGCTTTTGGCTTGGAAGATCTGCTGGGGCAATAGTAGTGCTTGCTCCATTGCACGCACTCTAGTTGCCCCTCTACTTTCAACAGCAGTCCCAGTTTGCCAGTCCCTGTGCTTGCTAAATCACTGGTTCCAATTTGGTCTTTGTTTTTGCCTTGTTAAGATGTTGTTAGTGTAAGTAGCTAGAATTGTTATTCCTCAGGGCTTAAGTCTCTCCTCAGAGTCTCTAGGATAGGGTGCTCCAGCACCTTGGACAGCTCCTTGAACATTCAGACTAAAACCTGGAGTGGATTCTACTGCCCCACTGACATGGAGACACCAGCCACCATTGGGGGTGGGGAATGTAAAGCTTGGGGAGGAGAGCTGAATGTGGCCCTCCAGGCCTTTGTATCCAGCCTCAAATGTTTTTGCCTAGCTGGGCTATATCGTTAAACTGTGATAATGTCCCTTGCTTGTCTGGATGGGGGATACAGAGATATGGGGGCTGGGGGTACAAATATCTGGCTTTGCATGGCTGTATTGTAGCCCCCTATACAAAAGCGAGGGGCACATCCATTGGTCCACCTACTTTTTCCCTCTGTCCATACCCACTACTGGCATGTGGCCCCCAGAAGGTTCCCCATGAGGGAATGTGGTCTTCACCAGAAGTTACACTTCTGAGTGGCATAGGAGTGGATGCACCTGGTCTCTAGTTCATGTGGGTCCAACTGCATGTGCATGAAGACTAAAGAACCATGGCAGTGTGCACTGTCTATTTCACACACTGCATTTGTGAGATGGAACATACTGTCTTTGAATGCTGGTACTGTACTAACAGACAATTATGCTTTTGCACCTCATCTTAAACCAAAATAGCAATCCTTTCCAAACTGGGGAAGATAAGCTACTGAGGTGCAGCTTGTCATGTGCCGTATTCTGAACTGCTGTGCTGGTTGAGATTCTCTCTCCTGCTCAGGGGTGCCTTTGCATGTGGTCACTCTCGGTGGATTTAGCTCTTGCAGCAACCATGAACTTCACTTAGTTACTTGCACTTGCATGCCTCCGTAACGGATTTTGCTTCAACCCCTCTAATAGATAGCCATCCACCACATGCCATTAAGGCGATACTCTACGCATGCTTAGGAATGTGGGATTTACTTCCAAGAGAATGTGTTTTGAATCAGGCTGCCAATCTTAGATAACTTTTTAAAAAAACCAATATGTTCTTAACTTTTTTTAAAAAAAGATGTCTTGGAAGCTTTTTTTAAAAAAATGTTTTTAAAGATGTTTCGTTTTAATATATTTTAAAGTCTGTTTTTATGACATTTTAAAGTGTTTTTAGTGCTTTTGTTTGCCACCCTGGGCTCCTGCTAGGAGGAAGGGCGGGAGAGAAATCAAATAATAAATAAATAAAATACACTTTGCAGCAAAACATTTTTTAAAAAAATAAAGAATAAAAGGTACACTGGGAACTCCCCCCCCCCGAACTCATTTGAGGCATTAAATAATTGATTCAGCTCCAAAAGTCTGTTGTTATGTGCCTTCAAGTTAATCATGACTTACAGGGACCCCATGAATCAGAGACCTCCGATAGCATCTGTTATAAACCACCGTGTTCAGAACTTGTAAGTAGTAACCAGCAGTTTATTTTGCGGTGAGATGGGAGGGGATGAACCTTTGGAAAACCTGAAGGATTTTCACCTGCTGCAACACTGAGTGAGATTCCACTGGGACATTCCAAAAATCCCCTTTTAGAAGGAGTATCCTGAATGTCCTAACTTATGTTTATTTCAAAATTTTGCGAATGTTGTTTGTTATTTTTGTTTCTATGGCAGAGGGGAGCAGAAAAAGAGGAAGGTCAAACAAGAGATGGATTGATTCCCTCTGGGATTTGCTACAAGAAGATGAGGTGCTGCAACCTTGATGAAGAACTTAGAGAATTGCTATTTTGTTGTTGTGTTATGTGCCTTCAAGTCGATTACAACTTATGGTGACTCTATGAATCAGTGACCTCCAAGAGCATCTGTCATGAACCACCCTGTTCAGATCTTGTGCATTCCGGTCTGTGCCCTCCTTGATGGAATCAAACCATCTCTTCTTTGGCCTTCCTCTTTTTCTACTCCCTTCTGTTTTTCCCAGCATTATTGTCTTCTCTAGTGAATCATGTCTTCTCATGATGTGTCCAAAGTATGAGAACCTGAGTTTCATCATTTTACCTTTTAGTGACACTTCTGGTTTAATTTGTTCTAACACCCAATTATTTGTCTTTTTCGCAGTCCATGGTATGCCCAAAGCTCTCCTCCAGCACCACATTTCAAAGGAGTTGATTTTTCTCTTATCCACTTTTTTCACTGTCCAACTTTCACATCCATACATAGAGATCGGAAATACCATGGTCTGAATGATCCTGACTTTGGTGTTCAGTGATACATCTTTGCATTTGAGGACCTTTTCTAGTTCTCTCATAGCTGCCCTCCCCAGTCCTAGCCTTCTTCTGATTTCTTGACTATTGTCTCCATTTTGGTTAATGACTGTGCTGAGGTATTGATAATCCTTGACAAGTTCAATGTCCTCACTGTCAACTTTAAAGAGTACACCCCCAAAAAACTCTCCATGGGGGGGGGCTATTCTTCACACAACACATGATGGAACTTGCTGAAGTTCTCAGAAGAAGAGGTGACGGAGCCATTCCAGTGTTACGGCAGCCTGAAGTAGCTATTCTCATCTGCCTGCTCCTCCCAACGTTCTCTTTGACTGCATCATGATCGCTGCATTGACTCACATTGTGCCGTCCCTGCAGACCACTAAAGTGAAGGCAGAAGTGCTGGAGTAGGAGTGCTCATTCAGTTGTCAGAAGGATTTATCGGCAGGGATCTCCTCAGGAAGAAGGGTCTATGTTGAATGGGGGTGTTGAAATTGTGGGAATGCAAGTTGAACTGGGCTAGTTTACATGACTGAAGGAAGATAAAGAGGAGACCTCCAGGGTGCTAGGCTGTACCTGTTCTCTGTTCATCTGCTAATCTTTCTTCCTGTACTCTTAGGGTCCCTGATCACACCTTCCAACTCCTTCTCCATCCCTCAAAGAGAGGAGACATCTTTGCTTTTGTTTTTATTTATTTTTATTTTATTTTATTTCATTTATATACCGCCCTAAGCCTGACGGCTCTCTGTTTCTCTCTGTCTCACTTGTAGTATGAGGACAAAGACCATGCCTGATCTTTGCACCACCATGGTTATCTCCTTAGCTAGAATTAGTATCTCTTTATTATCAACCATGTATTTCTTTCAATACTGTAAACTTTTCTTATTTCACCACCAGGTCTGAAGCCTCAGTGATTGTAGTAAAGCAGAAGTCTGCTTCCTGCAGGTAAAGTCATACACACTCTCTCAATCCACTGTGCCAGCTAACTCTGCTACCGAGGGGGGGATGTTTCTGTTGCCAACCTCTTGCTGGTCTCATGGCTGCTTCTGGACTACTCCAAGCAGTGGTGATATCTATTAACTTAGATGACACTGAAAGGGTATTAGATGTATTCATGGAGGATAAAGTCTGTTAGTGGCTTTAATCATGTTGACTAGTGATTTCTGCAACATGGAGGCAGTATGGAGGGTTCCTGTTCAAGGCTCTGGCCCTTTCCTGGGATATTAAATTCAATCCCATTGCATCCCCCTTCTCTGGTTTTTGGTTTTCCCAAAAAAGATATTAAGCTTTCTGTAGTGTGAAAACTGCTGAAGTGTAAGGTATGAAACAGTTCATGCGGGTCTGGAATGGATACAGCAATTTCCTGTCCCACTACAGGTGTTAATTTATTCAACAATGGAAATATGATTGTGTTATCACCATAAGTATTATTGTGCTGCCGTGAAAGGTCATTTCCCTCACATTTTGAGCTCTTACTGGATTCCATGAACACCAGCCTTTCCATCCCACCCACCCCTTACAGCTATGTCAGCCTGACAAGTGAGGATCATGTTCCATGCATCTGATGAAGTGAATTGTAGTCCATGACAGTTTCTGCCTTAAAGAAACTGTTAGGCTACAATGGACTTTGAAGAAGCACAAGTACAGGGTGAAAGGGACAAACGAGCTAAGCGGAAGGCATGTCAAACAAATCCTCATCGTGGCCATCTTTCATCTGGAAACCAATGTCCTCCAGAATTGGCCTCCACAGTCACTTATGGACCCACCATTAAAGACTTTACCCTGGAAGACAATCTTACTCGGCCACGAGTGATCGCCAATGAATGAATGGACTCCCAAGTAAGCATGAATTGGATTGCAGCCTGTCCTTTTAAGATGCCGCCAGACTCTTGACGGTTTGTGCTACGTCAGAGTAACATGGGGCTTCCCTTCTGGAAACTGGATTCTCACTGAGCAGTTTGGGAGTTTTAAGGGGCTACCCCCATAAAGATGTTGTTGATTATTATGGTTTGTGATTAAAGTATTTATCCCAGTCTGCATCTGTGTTGGAATTGCTTTTTAAGAGGTTTTTATTTTAAAAAAGATGTTTTTAAAGATGTTTTGTTTTAATATATTTTAAACTCTGTTTTTATGATGTTTCAAAGTGCTTGTATGCCACCCTGGGCTCCTAGTTGGAGGAAGGGTGGGATATAAATTTAATTACAAAAATAATAAATAATATTTAAATTTAAGCTACCCAAAGTGATTCTTTTTTTTAAAAAGTATAAAATAAAGCTGCCATTTAAAATATATGAATTAGATGTGCACACGTAATAATTATGAGAACATATGAAAAAATGTAAGTAACAAATTTTGATGTTGATGATAACCCCGTTATTGCTGTGCTTTCACTTCCGACGATAGTTACTGTATATAATACGTATATACATATATATAATATGTATATAATACGCAGATCAATGCCCCCCCATAACATAAAATGCTTGTTTTGGGGAGACGCTCTAGCCTTACGCACCTCCACGGCGCCTCGGTCGCTTGGCAACGCTTTGCCCCGCGTGTTCCTTTCGGAGCCGGAAGCGGCTGTGGCTATCACCCACCCTTCCTCTTGCGCAATCTCTGTTTGTGACGGAGGTTTGTTGGTGTCACGTGGGCGGGGAGGCGGGGTTCGTCCGCCGGTTTGAATCGAGGCTCGGCTTGAGAAGAGAGAGTTGGCCAATGGGGAGTGCGTTGGTGGGAGGACGGGCGAAGAGGAGGGGAGAGAAGCCCGGGCGGAGAGCCAATGGCGGCGGCGGAGGGCGCGGCTTGCGCGAGAGGCCACGCCCTCTTCCGTCAGGCTGTCAGTGAGTCAAGAGTCAGCGGCTGAGGCGGTCGACCGGTGTTTCCTGTTCGATCCCGCGTCGCAGCCCTTCCTCGCTATGCAGTCTTCACGGGGCCTCGCCGGCGTTCAGGCCGCCCCCGCGTCGCCGTCCTTTGGCCCGGCTGCCATCCAGATCAGCAGGTGCCGCCGCCGCGCCCTTCGCCAGAAGCCTCCGGGCTCGCCTTGGCAGTCACTCAGGAAGGCGCGGAGGCCCTCGCTTGGCTGTGGAAGATGTAGATGAAGATATAGAGGGCCCCTGGGCATGTGCGGAGGGTCTGAGTGGGGGAAGGGCAAGAGGGCCCCTGGGCATGTGCAGAGGGCCTGGGGGAGGGAAAGAGAGCCTCTGGGCGTGTGCAGAGGGTCTGAGGGGGGGAGAGAGCAAGAGGGCCGCTGGACATATGCAGAAGGTCAGAGGGTGGGGAAGGGCAAAAGGGCCTAGGGGATGTGCAGAGGGGGGGAGGGAAAGAGGGCCTGAGGGAAAGAGGGCCCCTGGACATGTGCAGAGGGCCTGGGGGGGAGGGAAGGAGGGATCCTGTGCATGTGCAGAGGGCAGGGGGAGGGAAGGAGGGCTCCTGGGCATATGCAGAAGGCCTGAGGGTGCTATGTACATCCCACTGTTTTTTTTGGTCAGGTGATGCCACAAATGCTGCCTAGCAAAATGATGACATAACAGGTGAAGATGAGCTAAATAGAGAACATCTCCCGCCCCCATAACCACCACCAAAAGCAGTAGGAGCCATTGAGCCAGGAGAAGTTCATCCCGTGTCACTTCACCCCAAAAGCCCTCACAAGGCAGATATGGGGCCACCAAGTTGGAGGGCATTTTTGGAGGCGAGAAAGGGTATCAGTGACTACTAGCCATATTGGCTGCGGCTCTTGGCTTTGTTGGTCACAATATGACTCTGGATGTCGGCTCTTGGGAGAAGAGAGTGCTCTTGTGCTCGTGTCCTCCTGGGGTCTTCCCATTGGGGCATCGGTTGGCTCCTGTATGAGACCATTCCGGACTGGGCGGTCCTTTTGGCCTGAACCAGGTGCAGGCCTTACCTTCTTTCCATCTGAAGTTCCAGCACTGCAGGGAAGTTTGGGGGGTCCCCTTGGGGGGGCACTCCATAACAGTGGTGCCCTGCTGGACAAAGTCCTGCTTCTTGAACAGTGGGCCCTGCTAGATGGTTGTGGATTTGAAGTAGTGAGGTAAGTGGCACTCTTGTGCCCAGACGTCCTCTTGTCTCAGAGATGCAACTGTTTAGTGTAGGAGATGCGTTTTTTGGATTGGAGGCACGTTTAAGAGAGTTCTGGGGGCACGAGTCTCAAAATGGCTGCTATGGGGGGTATGGCATAATACAAAATTAGAGGGGAGAACTGGTGAAGCTTTTCCTATAATTATGTTTCAATACTAGAAAAGGCTTGACCTGTTGAATTTTTTTGTGCCATACAGCACAAGAACACTTTTTCCCCAGGGCAAACTCTAAATCAAAGCCTAGGCTGCCATCCTGTCCCAACTTACTTGGAAGTAAGCCCCACTGAACACAAAGACTTACTTCTGAGTAGAAATGTACACCACTGTACATTAACTATACAGTGGATTCTTAATGAGTCCCTGGTCTTTATCACCTGCAAAACCTAAGCCTCTTTGCAAAATTTACACTTTTGCCTTGGGGGGGGATTTTTTAACATTAACCCACTTATTGTATAGTAGTATTTGCAGAAAATAACTTGTATGCATTATCTGATCTCAGGCAAACCCAGCACAGGAATGATGCATCCTGGTTGCTAGGGAAAAGGCAGGGCAAACTATGGAGATTCTAAGAAAAAAGGCAGAAGCAGGAAAAGTGCACTAAAGGAGAAGGGGAAACAGCAGCTCTTTAGGACTCTGGGGGTTCCTATTGCCTGGTATCCAAAAAAACTCACCAATCCCAGGTGTGACTTCCCTCATTGGTTAATATAGCAGTTGCCAAACTTTTTGGACCAGAGGGCACATTTCAAATTTTGAGAGTGTGTTTGGTGTCTGTGGGTGACGGTTGGTGACCCCTGGTTTAGAGGATGTGCCTTCATCTGCCTGCCTGTTTTCTGCCCCTGTCACTGGGGGATGAGAAGGACACTGTGGAGATCAAATTGGAGGCAAGGGTATTGTCTGTGAAATGGGGAGAGGACTATGAGGGCTGACAATCCCAGATCAATTTTGTGAATGTCTGAAAATAGCAAAATATTTTGTCACTGTGTGGACATATAGGAGTGGTAGCAATGAATGCTGACAGTTGCCGTGGACTTCTAAGGTAGTATTTGCCGTAATGTGTTAGCCTTGTAAATTGGCTTTAAAAAGTTAGTAGCCTGCAAAAACAAAAAAACGTTCACCTGCTGGCGGTTTGTGGGAGAGGAATGCAGCGTAGCAGCCTGCTGGGTTCCTGTGGTGGGTTCAGAGGAAGGGTGGAGAAACTCTGTCCCTCCACCACCACTTCCCTGCAGGCAATTCCTCATTGCTACCAGAATGCTGCCCCTTATCCAGGACTGGGAGATTGATAGTCCTCCAGGTGTTGTTGGGCTCAAGCTTGCATCGTCATCAACCCTGACAGCCGTTGTCCATGCTGATTGGGACAGATGGGAGTTGGAATCCAGCAACATCTGCAGGGCCACAGGTTCCTTTAAGGCTGTAATATGTCATGTATTGTGCCATCAGTCTATTTCATGTTTTACCTACAGAATGCAATAAGCAAATATTGTGGGGGGTGGGGAGAGAGATCTTCTTATAGTAGAGTGTACAATGTGAACGTCAGCATTAATTTATAAAGTGTGTTCTGTGCTGATATGTGATTTGTGTGTGTTGGGGGGGATATGCTTGATAAATGGGCAGATGCGTTTTCACATATATGCTGTAAACCGCCCAGAAAGCTTCGGCAATGGGGCGGTATATAAATGCAATAAATAATAATGGATAATAATAATATCTAGAGCAGTTTAAATCAGTTTCAGAAAGTGAATTGACCAGTGTTCCTAGACAAGTGGAGATTCTGCTTGAGGTGGCAGGAAGTGTGTAATCGATGCTGGGATATATATATATTTTAAAAGCAGAGCCTTGTGGCACCTTAAATCTTATTATGTGACAAATTTTACTTCATATGATGAAGGGGACTCTTAGCCTATGAATAATATGAAATGGTAGTCTTAAATTGCTTTTTGAATTTGCAACCATGAACTAACATAGCTTTTTTTATTTGCATGCTGGAACGTTACAGATGTTCACTCCTTGCCCCTCATGTATTAAGTAAGCAAGACAGGGGAATGTGGCTCAAGTTTTTGCCAGAAGAGGATTGGTGCCTCACTGAAGGAAAAACTGTGTATACTTATGTACAAGTTAAAACTCAGTCTCTTAGCCTCTGATAAAACAAAAATATTATATAGTCAACCCTTGGGGCTGACTTCTCAGTTCCAATATTTTAAGCTTTATGCTGTTTAAAATTGACAAGAAATTGATGGGAGAGATTTGGGATTAAATGCCTCTAACATGATGAGAGACAATTCTATCCGTTCTTCCCTCTTTCAGGTGTGGTGGCAATGTCCTGAGCAGTTTCCGATGTGATGCACTGTGGGGGAAAAGCCATTAATCAGTGGTATATAGCACATGCAGTTTCAACACCATTGTCTCCAGGTTCAGTGTAGCTCCCGTTATCCAAATGTGCTGGATGAGAGCTAATAAAGTGAAGTTCAGTCCTCATAAGATGAAGGTATTGCTCGTGGAGAATATAAGTGGCCAAGGGGGAGGAATTTGCCTTGCTCATGTATGTGTTGCATGCCCACTAACAGAGCACATGTACAGTTTGGGACTGCTATTAGATCCAGCCTTGTGGATAGATGCTCAGGCACCTTCTATGGCTTGCAGCCCCTTATTAGGTTCAGTGGATGTGTCTACTACATCTCTTTGTTGGAAAAGGAACTTAGCCTCAGTTATGCACACCTTGATAACCTGCAGATTAGGTTGCCGTAATGTACTCTGCCTCTGAAGACTATCAGGAAACTCCAGCTAGCTCAAATTGCAGCAAAAATGGTGTTACCTAGTACTGGTACTGAGGATCACATCTTGCCAGTTCTTCAAGAACTGCACTGGCTGCTCAGTCTGTTTCTGGGCCAAATTCAAACGTGTTGGTTTTCATCTACAAATCTCTAAATAAAAGAGGTCCTGGAGAGTGGGCACTTGCAGACCACCTGCCCAGTTACTAGATCTTCATCATAAGCAGAGCCCTGCACCTAGATCAGGCCAAAGGCCTAGTCCAGCATCCTGTTCTCAAAGTGCCAATCGGTTGCCCCCACGGGAAGCCCACACCAGGACCTGAGCACAGCAGCCCTCTCCGCATTTGTGGTTCTGCGGTGTAGTGGGTGGCCTAACAGAAACAAGGAATGGATTATGGGGCCTTTGTTTCTGTTAAGATTCCTCTTCTCCCTCCCCCTTACTCTTTTTCCTGTGCCCTTGCTGATGGTTTTCAGGTGATAGGGGATCATAGAATCGTGGAGTTGGGAGGGTCCTATAAAGCCATTGAGTCCAACCCCCTGCTCAATGCAGGAATCCAACTTAAAGCATCCCCGACAGGTGGCTGTCCAGCTGCCTCTTGGATGCCTCCAGGATTGGAGAGCCCACCACCTCCCTAGGTCATTGGTTTCATTGTCGTACCGCTCTAACAGGAAGTTTTTCCTGATGTTCAACTGAAATCTGGCTTCCTGTAACTTGAGCCCATTATTCCGTGTCCTGCACTCTGGGATGATCGAGAAGAGATCCAGGCCCTCCTCTTTGTGGCAGCCTTTCAAGTACTTGAAGAATGCTATCATATCTCCCCTCAGTCTTCTCTTCTCAAGGCTGAACATGCCCAGTTCTTTCATAGGGCTTGGTTTCTAGTCCCTGAAAGGCGTCATTGTTCTCACTTGCTTTCAGTGGTTATGGGTTTTAATGCTCTCACTGTATCCACAATTTTATTTGTGTTAACTTTCACTGTGAATTTGTTTTTATACATGTGGTTAGGCAACATTGCTAGAGAAACCTTGATTGGGAGGGGAAGTGTACAAATGTTTTCATTACACTGATAATTTGATTTATTATTTCATTTCTCTCCCCCCCCCCACTGGAGGCATCACTTGTGTTGCTCAGGGTGGTGTTCTGTTGGAATGCTCACCTGTTTGTGCCTCTACAAACCAGCCCTTGAACAAACTTGAACAAACTTTGAATGTTGATCTGTGCGTTAATGCTGCAGGTGTGTGATGTAGTTTAGTTCCTCTCTACTCCCATCCTGAGGCCTTAGGAAAATGGAAGGTCTGTTTCTTCTAGTGGATTCAAACCATTGTCAGTGGAAGGAAAGCAATGTACTTTTGTATCCTCTCAATGTAAAATTTGTGGTCTGATCAGTGACATGTGGAACTAAGAAACACTAAATGGCTCCAGTTTTGCCTTCCCTCGGTGTCTTGTTAGCAATAATTATTCTGTATAACCAGGCTGCAGCAAACCCATGAGATTTTATAAACTGCTTACTCCTGGGACAGGGCTTACACCAAAGGCACTTAAGTGAGAGGTCTAAGATTCTCTCTGTAAATTTGCTCTGCTCTGTTGTGCTGACTCACTGGATTTTTTTCCAGCCTTGTGCATTTGCAGACTAAGTTTAAAATGTTCTTTGGGAATTGCATTCATAACAATCTACCTTGTGCTGCTGGCATTTTAATGTTGACATTCAAGAGTGGGCTAGCCAGTGTGCATGTGCAGATTTTTTTGTTTTGTTTTAAAAGTATCAATTCTTGAACATATCCAGTGTTTTCTACCTCTGGCATCCCTTTCCAAGCTACTTCATCAGCAGTGAAGTCAACTATGGATTACCACGGCGTACCAATGCAGCCCATCACTTGTTATCGTAGGACTGCTTCACACACTGCATGTAGACTTTCATTCCCGTAAGCCGCCCGGAGAACTCCAGTTTTGGGCTGTCTTACAAATTGTGTAAATAAGAGAGTGTGAATGCAACAAAGACATATCAAACAGGTACACTCATTGGAGAGCCAAGACTAGCTACAGCTCCTTGCTGAGGTGTACCTTCGGTAGCAAATCCACACCTGCTTCTGTGTGATGGGTGGGCACTTGGTTAAACATCCATAAAATCAAAATGGTTGTGGCTTGAAAAAAACAGGTGCTAGTGGTGCTGACATCAACAAATGTTTCATCTTCATCTATCCCTGCACTGGATTTGAACCTAAATGTTTGCTGCTGGCCTCTAAGGATGGATTTTGATGTTCATGAGTTTGTAATATTTTTCCAGTTGTGGATGTTGTTTCTTAAAACCAGGACAGCAAACATCAAGACTGTGAAGCTACTCATATGTAGAAAAAGCCATATGCGAACAACAACTTTTCTGATGGCCTTTGGTAAATCAGATTTGCTTCCAGGTGATGGGGCTCTTGCAAAGTAAAACAGAGTCCCTCCTTTCCTTTCAGGTCATTCTTATGCCACAGATGGCTAACAAAGACATATGTGAGTGCATCATCATTAATTACTTGCCCTTCACCCAAAGGTCCCAAGGTGGGTTAGAACAATTTTAAAATACATCATTAAAAAACAGTAAAAAAAACAACCAAAAATCACAAAATAGGCTGGGCCCTAAAAATACATGTCTTGGGTATCAAAGGCCAGGTAATGCAGGTGTACAGGCTGGAGCAAACATTTGTTAGTTGGTAACTTTGCGTTGTAGCCAACTAAATTTTACTCAGAGTAGGCCCATTGAAATGAGTGATCTTATAGTTGTGTTACTTACTTTCAGTAGGTGTACTCTGAGTAGGACCAGTGTTGGATACAACCCTTTGTGAATGCCATGGGTGATGGCCAGCTAAGTCCTCCTCTGAGTAGTGCTACTGAAATCAATGCACCTAAAGCCATTGATGTGAATGTGTTTACTAATGCTTGGACGTCGTACATACATCTTAAGTTAAACATATGAGTTACTATAAGCCCTCCAGATGTCCAAATAGGTAGCCGTGTGAAATTGATATCTATATGGAATATGTTCAATTGAAGCCAAGGCAGTTAGGTCTTTAGTCCATTGTATAGTAGACGATGGGTATTTATCTTTTCACGCTGGAAGTAGAAGTCTCTTAGCAACCCCAAGGGCTTGCAAAATCCCCCATGCTACAGGAATATGATTAAAAAATACATGAGCACCTGCAGATATCAAGGATTTCACCAGTACCAAATTAATGTGGATAACAGCTTCAGGCCAGGAAGAACATATCACTGGATGGCCCACATTGTGTCTCAGTGAGGCATTTTCAGCATTTCTCCTGCAACATCTAACTGCATTGGACAGTGCCTTCCTATACAAACGTTGTGTAGTCCAGTATGCTTGAAATACTAATTTTTGCCAGATCAGTCTCAATTTCAGGTCTACGTCCACAGTCTGTATAGATTCTAATCCCCCCCCCAATTGCTTAGGCTGTACAATATAATTCTCTATTCCAGACTATTCTATTTTGATTATCTATTCCAGACCTCTGTTCCTGAACATCTACCTTACAAAGATCCATTAAGCATTTATAAACTACGTTACGAGTTTAGGGATTCAATAATTCCCTCCAAGTTTAGGAAATGTCAAAGTGCTCAGAGCAGATGGGCCATAAACAGATGTTAGCAAATGCTGTAATTGAAAATATTGCCATCCCATAGTCATCAGTAATTAATATTTAAGCTGTAAAATAGGAAATGACAAAACTTCTCCATCAGAGTTTATCAGCTGCTCTAGTGTATATATCTCACATTCAACTCATTTCTTCCATAAAAAAGGCTGTCTCTTTATGTTCAAATCTAGATTACTCCATAAAGTTAATTTTGGGTGAACATATGGGTCAAATTGTCATTGACAGGCCACTATATGCCATGTCTTTCTAGTTGCTAATACTGAAGGTTGTATAGGTCCTTTTTTGTTATTATGCGTTGACCCCAACATTTGCCATCTAAAGAGAGGTTGCTGCAATCCAAAAATAGAAAAGAGAAACATCAGCCGGCGGTCAGTGAGTATATAAAATGTTATATGTTATGGTAGGGTTTATTTCTAAGCTGCCTTTTGGCCAAAAAGGCCCCCAAGGTGGCTTACACACAAATAGAAAAAAACAAATACAAATAAAAACAATACAATTTACAAAAAGTCAAGCTAACAAAATCCTAACATTTCTAAAAAGCAACAACAGGTAAAACCGAAAAGCATTCATCTTCCTGGTAAAGGAGAGTCCCCAGAAAAGTGTCACTAAGAGAAGGAGTGAGTGGGCAATGAATAAAGAAATGTTATATCAATAAATGTCAGTGGCCCAACAAAATTAAAATAATCCACTTCAAGCTTCATAAAAAATTACAATATTTTTCAAGATGATGTTAACTTGATTTATTACCCATCCTTTATTCTAAGGTCTTGGGACGGTTCACAACAATTTAAAATACAACATTAAAAATAGTTGAAAACCAATTATGGTTACAGGGTGGTCCTAAAATATACATCTCTAATGTTGAAGGCAAGGATAAAATATTCTTTGTTCAGAAGTCAGTCCCTGAAGTGAAGTGGACTCACTCCCAGCTAAGTGTGTGTAGGCTTGGAACCTATAAATGTTAGAAATATTTAAAATCAGGTGAGATATTCAAAAGCACAGGTTGCCCCATGACCTTGTGTGGCCCCAAATTTTCACGGTAGCTAAAGTACGTTTTGTCACCCTGATTGTAATAAATGAGTTATTGCCTGTAAGTTAACTGATGTGTTAGCAATTATCATAAATAATGATACTGATTTTATTTATTTAAGTCATTTATACCCTGCCCTTTAGCCAAAAAGGCTTCTAGTGCATCATAGAGAAATAAGTAGTCCCTGTGTACTCAAGCTTATAATCTCAAAACAAATGACACACAAGGAATAAGGGGTGGGATGGAAGAGGGGGAAAAGCAAGCTCAGGCATCAATTCTTAAAATTTTAGTTCTCATAACACAGTTACTATGCAGCCACGAGAGTCAATTAAAAACATAGAGCACACCTACCATTTTGCTAGAATATATTTCACCTCCCACTGTTTTATCTTGTGCAAATTGAGACACTCCTGAGGTCCAGTGGAGACTATTCTGCAGAAGTCAGTGCCATTATTATGTTTGGAGTTTTTTTAGTGTAAATTTTGCAAAGTGTTGCTGTACTTCACATATTCACAGAAATAGAAACAAAAGAAAATTATTTTCTATAGGAAACTTCACTAAAATTGCAAAGGAAATCAGACATATTCAAAGTGACCATCTGAACTATATCAATTGTCTTAATAATGTTGCTTCCTCCCTGCTAAAACAAGATCAGCACAGCACGTCTTTCTATTATTTGGGCTGATTGCAGGTGTTGGCACCGCTCACCATATGCTCAGAGGCACGTTACCAAATTCTTCCAAGCTACACAGCAAGTGGATTGGACTGTGAAAGACCAACCCAAATGGTGTTTGCATTTTGACCAATTTGTAGGGCAGTCCAATAACTCAGAGAGGAGGTCAGGTCTCCTGCTCCCCTGGTGCATTCCTGCTTTTTAAAGTTTGATAGAAATAGCTGTGGGCTATAGGCACATTCTTAAACCGCAAGGTTTTTTGCCTATTAGTGAATATATACAGTTGTCTATACAAATTCTGGCTGCAAGGATAGTAGACTCTTCCTGGAAAAACACCCCTGGCTGGACTGATCTGGGAGTAAAGCCCATAATAGTGTCTTGGCCAAGAGGATGGGCTGGCAACTCCTTCTATATGCTTCTTTCCTCAGGCTTCGGCCTTGATGGCAGTTGGGATCCTCACTGGAGAGGGCTTGATGGAGCTGTCCTCTCCCCTCACTAGTGTCACTGGTGGTTCTGGCTGCCTTGGCCTCAGCAAAGAGCAACCCCTGGGAGCAGAGGAAGTGCCGGATGTACAGGCCAGGAGGACAAGGCTGTTCCTATCCTACAGCTCAGTCATGGTTTACTTATTTGCAGTTTTTGTTTATTCAGTTTATATCCCACCCTTCCAAAGGAGCCCAAGGTGGCAAACAAAACAATTTAAGAACAACAAAAGCATTTTAAAAACAATTCTTTTGTCCTAGAACAAAAACGTTCTAAAAATGGCTGCCGATAAAAGCATTCTGAAAACAATTGCATATAAAAACATTTTTCTGTGCAGTGATATCTCGATTGCCAGGGACAGTCTCCTTCAGCCATCAAATGCCTGGGTAAACAGGAATGTTTTCAGATTCCTCCTAAAAGTCAATGTTGGAGACACCTCACCAGGCAGGGCATTCCATAAACAGGGAGTCAACACTGGAAAGGCTCTGTCAGGAACCAGCGCCAGCTGGGGAGCTGCTGATCGTAGGGTTTGTGGATTCTTCTATTCCACATCTTCCCTCTTTTCCCACCAACCCTCAAAGCCACCAGCATGGCTAGAAATGTTTTAAAATAGCATGTGAAAATGGCATTTATTCCTCAATTCAGATTCTGGACTTTTACAGCAGCTTCCAGAGTTGGGGATGGTGACCATTTGCAAAGACTCTGCTGTTTAGCATGTTCTTGCAGATGCCTTCCTCCCTTCATTGGACCTTGTAGCTGCTAGCTTCACCAACCTGGCACCCTTCTAGCTGTTTTGAACTACAATTCTCATTGTCCCTCAGCATCAAAATGGCTGAGGCTGATGAGAATTGTAGGCACCAGGTCGGTGAAGGTTGTTGTAGAGAGTGAGTTCGCAAGTCAACAACAAAACCTTTAACTTGGCTTAGTAGCTATCAGTGGTGATCTTTCAACACTGGTGTAATATGTGTAACACTGGGTGTCCCACTATGCACTGCATTTTGTACTAGCCTTGTCTTTTGAGCCAGATGTGCAAGGGTGACCCCACATGCAGCGCATTACAGTAGTCTCGTGTTGTTACCAATGCGTGGTCTGCTGTGACAAGGCTATGCCTGTCCAGGAACAGTCGTAGGTGGCGCACCGGTTGAACTTGGTGATGGGCTGCCTAAGCCACCGAGGTCACCTTGCGAGGCCTCTGGTGATGGCGTCTCTCAACCTTTATTGAATTGCAGGCCACTAGTCTGTCCATGGTGACACGTAGGAGGCCCCTTGGAAGGCTTCTGAATTAAAACTCTGCTCTTTCTGCGCTGCTGCAGAGCTATACTGAATGCAGCACTGTTAGGTTTGTGCCAATCCAAAGTCAAGTCACACCTGTTTGCAGCTGGTTTGGTTTGTGCAAAATAGTAGCATTGACTGACATGCTTATGCCCCAGAGACCAAGAAGCAACACCTGGTGATTCCTGCTGTAGTGCATCTAGTCTCTTAGTGATTATTATTATTGATAAGAAGGAGAAGTTATGAGGGGAGGCAGAGTGGTACTCTCTAAACCATGGTTAACTTCTTTAACTGGTTTGGCGTGATTTCTGAATTGGGCGTATGCAACAGCAAAAGTGGGTGTTCCTCATGCTGATGAGGTTTGAACTGGAACACATTCCAGGGGGGGAAATGCTATGCAAATCGGAAAATTTTCTAATGCCTGAGAGTCATCTAATTTAGCAAAGCTAAATATTTTGAAAACTGCCCAGCTTGCCTAATTTAGTTGCTATTGGCGTCCATTCCTTGTTACTAATGAACTTAAGAAATGGAAACATTTTCTGTGGAAAAATAATTTTGAAAGGATTTCTTCCCACTTGGCTACCCAGATGTATACACAAGTGCGTAGCATTTCAAAACATCCACCCCCCACCCCCCAAAAAAGAGGGCTGCTCATACATCCTTTTGCAGGCTGTTGCTGGTCCTCCACTGCGGTGAGTCTTGCTGTCAGGGTGGCAATGAGATGCTGCTCCAGGCCCTTGCAGGGCCAGCATGCAAGTAAACATGGCATAGAATCATAGAGTTGGAAGGGGCCTATAAGATCATCAAGTCCAACCCCTTGCAGTGGAAGGTGAAGGGTCACTGGCTAGTCAGCCCTGCCCCGCTCCCTCAACCCTCCATGCAAAATGCTTACACAAATGAACTGGAGATGTAGGGCAAAGAAAAGGGCAATTGGATATTGAGGAGGTGACAGCTAAGGGAGATGGGGGGGGGGAGAAGGGGAAAGCCCAAGTCCATACCTGCTCCATAGCAGGGAAGTGGGCTTGACACCTTCCAGTGGCAGCAGGAATGCATGTAATGGAGAACTGCCCTCTGGAGGAAGCGTCCAAGGGGTGGGTTGGTAAAGCCCTTCCTCCCCTGAACTCCCTGGAGAGAGTGGTATGTTGGTTGGGGGCACCTTCATGTTGGGGTTCAAGGTGGCTCCTGACCACCTAATTCTGCACAAGTCTGTTTGGAAGTTAAGCTGTCCCATTTAGTTCAGTGAAACTTGGCTCCCTTGAGAAAGGTTTACGGTGCTGCTTTTATGACTTTCCTCTTTGAGCTTTTATTTAACAATTTCATGAGCATGTTTAACTAGAATGCTTCCATCTCAAATGTCTCTCCCCAAACACCTCCCCACAAGTCATCATCTAATGTGGGTGAAGCCAGCAATGAGGAGAAAACCACGTCCTCAGTGATTACTGATGTTGGTGGGCATTTTCTCCAGGCCTTACTTGCTAGCTCTATATTTACTATGTTAATTCATATTATAGCCTTAACTTAAAGCAGTGCAGAGAATGAACTCACGTACACACACAACAAATAACTTCTGGTTTCAGATGTCCTTCACGAGGTGGATATATCATTCCTCTTAATAAAAATCTCTGCTTTATTTGGTTGTGTTCCTGACATCCTATTTTCTCTCTTTCAACATTTTTTGCTCCAGGTTCCCTGTTGTCGCTCTGTCAACTGGCCAGCCCACACCTTTCTTTAATTCCTTCTCCTGCCATAGTCTGACCCTTTCTCCATAACACATTCCGTAATACTCCTTATAGGAGTAGGCATTGCACTCACTACTTGCTATCTACCAACACTTCACTTTTCTTTTCAATCTGCATGATTAGTATGGCTGTTTTGGCACGCAGAAGGAGTCAAACTTTAATCCCCTATTTTCAAATACAAGAGCCAAAGAGCCATCGAGATCAGTGTCCTGCTCTCACAGCGGCCAATTAGATGCCCAGTGGGAACCCCACAAGCAGGACATGAGTGCAACAGCACTCTCTCCACTTGAGATACCCAGCAGCTGGTATGCAGAGGCACACCGCTTCTGACAGGGGAGAGTGATGGTAGTAGTTATAGTTAGTAGCCATTGATAGTCTTATCCTCCATGAATTTGGCTATACGCTTTTAAGAGCCATTCAAGTTGGTTGCCACCACTACCTCTTGTAGGAGCAAATTCTGTAGCTCAACTATGTAGTGTGTGAGGAAGTACTTTATTTTGTGAATCCTGAATCTCCCGACACTTTCATTGGATGTCCACAAGTTCTAGTGTTATGAGAGATGGAAAACTGTTTTCTCTGTCCACTTTCTCCATGCCGTGCATCATGTTACACATCTCTATCATGCCCCTCCTTACTTACCTTCTCTCTAATCTAAAAAGCCCCAAATGATGTAACCTCATAGGGGAGTTGCACCAACTCTTTGATCATTTTGGTTGCCCTTTTTGAAGCTTTTCCAGCTCTGCAATAGCCTTTCTGTGGCAAGGCGATTTCTCCCCCACTTTTCCTTGGCACTGACTTGCAAGATACTCCAAAACCTGCTGCAAACCACCTGTGGGTAGCATTAGCTGAAGCCGTTAATGAAAGAGCTGCTGAATAGATCCTGTAAATGGTCTTATAATGGGCAGTTGGTTGCAGTTCTCAGGGAGGTACATAAAATTTCCCGTTCTTGCTAAACAATTTGTTCTAGAAGATTAATTTCTTCAGAGCTACCCTAAAGTGCTGGTTGTCTGTTGCAGCTAAGCAGGCCTGTCTGTGTCTTGTCAATGTTTGGGTAGGAGATTCGTGTAAACCACCATGAATTTCATACTGGAAGAAATGCTGAATATAAACTGTTTGGGGAGGACTGTAGTTCAATGGTAGAGCATCTATTTTGCATGCAGAAGGTCCCCGGTTCAATCTCCAGAGAGGGCTGGGAGTGACTCCCTCCCTGAAATCTTAGAGGGCCACTTCCAGTCAGTGTAGACAGTACTGAGCTTGATGGACCAATGGTCTGACTCGGTGTAAGGCGGCTTCCTCTGTTCCTAAAGGCGTTTCTTGAACCAGGGAGATCGGACATATTGTCAACCTTCTCTCCTATTTTCTAGGGGGAGGTCAGTCTCTTTCACGATTGCATTTAGAGTCTGTTGTTGTCTAGATTCAGAGGAATTCTTTTCTTCATGCCTGTTCTGTCAATAGCACAAGATCTGTTTATTCTCTAAATGGATGGCTTCTGGTCATGTTTGTGTAGCGCATTTCTAAATTTCCAGAAAACTGTCTCATTTAAGAGCAAAATAGCCATATGTGAGGGCATCAGACCTCACTTGGGCACCCTGTTCTGAACCTGAGCAGTCATGGCTTTTAGGGCGGCCATGCTGAAACGTATGGGAGCAAAGCTCTTCCAGCTTAACCCAAATCTCAACAGGTAAGTGCTCAGGTGTGAGAATCTTGCGATTAAAGCTAACATGGGAGTGAGCCTTGTGTTCTGTTGGGTATTGAGTTGGCTTTGGGCTTGCAAGTTAGAAATTGCATCTTAGATGTACATTCATCAAGTGGCATTTTGACAAGTATTCCTATCTTGGCTTTTTTGTAAATGGAAAGAGGTGTCTAGTTTGGACCTCTGATGAGGAACCAGATGAGTGAAGGCACTGCTTGCTGTGAACTTCGGAAGTTGGTGGGTTGGCTATGGGCTATAGATCTTGGAGTGTCAAATTTACTTATTTAAATTGGAAGCATGTGGATAATCATGTTTGCTTGGGGGACAGGGGCTTTCTATAATCAAGCTAAAGATAGAGACCCCCCTCTCCTTCCTTCAAAGTCTGAGGCATGTGTGTGTGATCTAACGTCAGTCTGCCAGGACTGGTATGTCCCAGTTAGGGCTGGCCTAGTTAGGACACATCCACACCATTCATTTAAAACAGATGTCTTCCCCCAAAGAATCCTGGGAACTGCAGTTTGTATAGGGTACTGGGAAGTATAGCTCTGAGGGGTAAACCACAGTTCCCAGGATTCTTTGGGGGAAGACACGTGCTTCAAATGTCTGGTGCAGATGTGACCTTAGACTATCCAAAAAAGAAGCCAGTCAGTTGACTGGTAAAATGTTGTTGAATGTGGTTGTTGTGCAAGTATATTTGAATCACTAAATTTATTAGAACGAAATAAAGGCTAACTTGAATCATACTATGTTAACTTCTTCGGTTCACAACACAACGTTTTAACAGCTTCTTGATCAGAGTCCAATCCTTCCCAGAGCAGAGGGAGATAGTGTGGAAGGGGCACTCCCTGGCTCCTGAAGGCACGGCCAGTCCTAGGTGGTGACTTTCCCCCTGATGATGCCACTTAGCCCTGCCTCGCTTCTTGCTGCCACGCTCTTTCCCCCTCTTGCTGCACTAGGGAAAAGGCGGTAGGGAGGACCAGAGGCTGCAGGGAAGCCATGGGGTGCTGGATTACCCTGAGCACATCTGTTTATATCTCTTTTTTGGACCTCAGGCGTGGGAGCCAAATGCTGATCTCCAGGTCCCTCTGCCCAGCCCTGGGGCTCTCCCCAAGTCATGCTGCCTCTTCGGGGCACACTTCCTCTCCCCAAGCCATGCCCATCATTGGCCCTGATCCGCACCCTCCTCAAACTGCTTTTGCATGGCTAGATTGTGTCCTTGAACTGTGATGAAGGCTGGAGAGAGGGGTGTGTGTGCGTATGGGGGCAGGAAATGTAGGTACCTTTGACTTGTGCATAGCTGGAATGTAGCCTACTGTACAAAGTTGTACCCTCTGACCCTGCCTACTACTGGTACAAGCGGCCCCTGGAAGGCTGCCCTGTAGGGAATGTGGCCCTCAGGGTGAAAAATATTCAGCATCCCTGGTCTAGAATCTGTTGCATTCTCTCCTCCTGCCCCAGCAAGCCCTTAGGGTGTGTCCTACCTGTTGAAATTAATGGGCATGGCTTACTTCAGCCCAATAACTTCAGTAGGTCTACTCTGAAAAAGCCTTGTGTGGCAAGGGAACATGTGGAAACAGAGCAGGTCCCTTTTGCCCTAGAGAGCAGGCTTTCTGGAGGGAAGGAAATTAGTCATTTCCTGGTGGCACACCTCTGAAGAGCCTTCCTTCCTGCTTGTGTGGGTTGGGTCATAAGAGGAGCAAAGTTCTCCCTTGCTTTGTTCTGGGTAGAACAATCTCCCAGTGCGAGAGGACCCAGACTCTTTCGTCCCTCTCTTCTCTTTCTGCTTTGCCTGGTTGTAAATGTGGCAGCAATGTTTTCTTTTTCTTTTTAAGAATATTTTAAACCTACCCTTCCTTTCTAAGCAATCTGTGGAATGTCCTCCTTGTGAAATTCTGGGAGGTTCAAGTTTTATTTTTTTGGGGGGGGGGTGTCTCTTCTTTCTCTTGTAGAGGCAGCTAAGTCTGTGGACAGTTTGCGCCTGCAGAGGGCTGAACCGCGGCCTTAGACCTGCTTACGGTCCTGCAGTGTTTATGTTCACAGCAGCAGCAGTTTTCCCTAGTTCATCTTGCAGCACTGCGGCAGTGTTTAAAAACCTACCACTGCAGCAGCCTTCTCCAACCTGGTGCCCTCCATATGTTCTGGACTACAACTCCCATCTGTCCCAGTCAGCACAGTTGTAGAGTGCTGGAGCTGACAGGACTCGTAGGCCAAAGCATCTGGAGGGCACCAGGTTGGGGGAAAGCTGCTCTACAATAGTGTATGTCCTTTCTGCTTGGTAGATGCTCCTGGTCTTGGTTGACCAGTGATCAGTCCTGACTGGCACTGCCCATGTGGCCTTTTGGATATTCAGAAAAGATCAGGTGTCTATACAAAATAACTTGCCTTTCTCATCATCCTGTTGAACAATTGTGCCCATGCAATAGCAGGGTTTTTAATGCCACAGCAGGCTTATGGAGTGAACCCACAGAAAGAGGGCTCCCATGTCCAGACGGCACCAGTGTCTGCAGTCCAAATAATACAGGCTGCTCAATTTTTGTCAATGGCCTAACATTTTTTAAAGTTTGGGTCTTTTCCATGGAGGGATTCCCAGCGGGGCTACCATGTTGGAGCCTCGAGATTGACGTCAGTGGATTTTCTTGACAATTCCTTCCCTGCCGTCTGTCCTCTGCTGTCACCCCCTCCGCCCACCCCAGCCTACCTGGATCCCTGCATGTTCCAGTATGAGATGGGTGGGAGGGGGTGGCATCCGGCTCCTTTCCCAAAGCACAGGGCAGATATCCAGGTTCTTACCTGCCAGTCACTTTCCAAAACCTTTGTCTCGAGACCCATTTGCCATTGTTAGGCTGGGGTTGGCATTCAGGAGTGATGTGTGGATGGGCTTATGAACGATTTAGCACCAGGTTTCCCACAGAAGTGGGGTCTGCTATAGGCAAGTGGCATTCAGTCAGTTTGTCTTCCTGCATGGACAGGTTAGGACTGCTGGACTGAAGAACAGCAGAGATGCTTACAGGTAGAGAGGTGAAGATTCGGGGGGGGACTGGAAAAATTGGGGGATTGAAAATCTTTGGGCTATGACATATAAAAGGGTATAGAAGCTGGTTTCAATCTGGGCAAACCTTCGATTTTTCTAAGTGCATAATAAATATGAAGAAGCAGAAACTGAGAGCAACAGCGGAGAAAATGAGACTGATTTTTCATTGTCTTTATCCCCGCTTTCCCCCCCCCCCATCTTTCTATGGCGTTGAGCGCTTCATGTCTGCTTGACAGTGTGGAGGATTGTGGGAGGCACAATAATATTCAGAATACATAATTTCTTTGTTTTACTATAATGTTGATGGTTTCTTCTGCTTTTATTATCTCTTGCCTGCCCCTCATAAACTGGCAAAACGAAAGAGATGCTAGGTGCCTTACAGTTCAGGAGTTTGTTGCTCCATTTGTAACAAATATTTTAAAAAGTAAATTGAACTTGTAAGTACTTTTGAATGAACTGTACTTTTAATGTACCAAACATGATAATTTAATAGCAAACTGAGCTATACATAATACATTTTAGGTTCCTAAAGTTAAAAAGTGACTTTCAATCTGTAAAGATACTAAAAAAAGTATTTGCATATTTTTCAATTTTTCCCAAAATTTCCAACCTCCTCCCAAAAACCAACATTTTTTTCCCTATGGCTTCAAAACTTCTGGAAATTTTGCATGTCTCGCTACAAGACATGGTTAGTTCTGACCTGCCTTGTTCTGTAAGTAAGGATGCCTCTGTTCCCTTGGCTGGTAGATTCAGGTATGAGGACATGAAGATCCCTGTCCCTTATCCCTCGTGGTCCTTGGGCTTCTTTCTTCCTCTTTTGCATTAGGCAGGAGGGTTGCTATGGCGACCCATTCTTAAACTACCTTACAGGATTGGTTGGGATGCCTCTTATTTGGGGGTCAAGGCAAGACATTTTCTGAGAGGGAGGCCAGAGGGGTGGTGTCAAGCCAGTTTAATGAAGTGGAAATACTAGTTCAGGTTGCTTGCAGTCACAAACGAGGACGCTTCTCTCTGTCTTCTCAGGATGGAAGCTCGCCTTATCAGGTATGGGAACCTTCAGATGTTTCTCATAGGTGCTGTGTGACTCAAATCTGTAGATTGCTTCTCTTTGTGGCTTGTCTAGGTTCCATCCAGGCACGATGCTGGATTGTAGATACAGGAAAAAGTGGAGCAGTGAGTTAGCTTATAGATGCAAAGGAGTTGCTGGGACTGTGCCAGTTCCTGGATCCTGCTGGGACTGCAGAGGATTCGGCTTTAAGCCTGTGTACAAGAAGGCAGGGAGCTGCGATGGAAGACAAGGGGCTCTGAAACAAAGATGCTCTAATTGTGGCATGTGGAACAGGGAACATTTGGCTTCTGGGATAGACTGTTGGGGTTTTTCTTTCTTTAAAACCACCACCCTCTAAATTTCTACCTCTTATGGTTAGGGCTGAGAGGAGGAAGAGTGACAGGTTAGAATGTGATTGGCCAAACAACAGAAGTGACTTAAAGAGCTGGGGAAGTAGTTCAGATTCCTAGGACAGTCATCGCATTTTCAAGCCCCCAGGCAACCTGTTACCTGGGATTTTCCTGGTCCACAAGCTTCCTGCTGGAAGGAAGATGGGATGCTTTATCTTGGCTCATTATAGACATCACTTTAATTATCTTCCAGAGGAGCTTATTCTCTTATATGATTCCCGGTTTATTTTATTTATTTATTTCATTCGATTTATATACCGCCCACAGCCCGAGGGCTCTCAGGGCAGTGCACAACATGGATAAAATACAATAAAATCACAAAAACAGTAAAGTATACATTATTAAACAAGTAAACAACCTAATATACATTAAAACACAATAGATTAAAATGCCTGGGAGAATAAAAAGGTTTTGACCTGACGCCGAAAAGATAGAAGTGTAGGCGCCAGGCGCACCTCATCAGAGAGACTGTTCCATAATTCGGGGGCAACCACTGAAAAGGCCCTAGATCTTGTTACTACCCTCCGAGCTTCTCTGTGAGTCGGAGCTCGGAGGAGGGCCTTAGATGTTGAACGTAGTGAGCGGGTAGGTTCATATCGGGAGAGGCGTTCCGCTAGGTATTGTGGTCCCGTGCCGTGTAAGGCTTTATAAGTCAAAACTAGCACTTTGAATCTGGCCCGGAAACTGGCATAACCATCCTTTATCATGACATCTCAATTGGACAAATTATGTTTAGCATGAGCAATTAGTTGCCTCCAAACTGTGGCTTGGTAACTGACTTCATATCATGGTTTTGAGGCAACAAATGGTTTGCGGTAACCATAGTTTGCCTGATTTGTATGTGCTACAAACTATAGTAAGGCAAAATGGGGCAGGGGGAGAAGAGAGAATCTGCACGCAAGACAAAAGCAGGGAGAAGGGAGCAAGCCTGCAACATGTTCTCAATCCCCCAAACCATAGAAGGTTGGAAGACTGCAAGTGTAATGTCTGAATTGTACCTTCCTACCTTGCTCGGTGACCTCTGTTCATGGGATCAACATTCCAAATAGATCGTATCCATCTTTCTCTTTCATGCTTCCTGTTTCCTAACTCACAAAAGGCAGTAAGCCAGGCAGAACAAATGAATCAAATATCTTCTGAATAATTGAATATGCCTATTAACTTTCAAATATGGGATTTAATTTTAAGGTTTGCAGATTTTTTTCCCTATGGCAGAATTTCAGACTGCTATCTTTGAAACTAGATTGTGTAGTCCTCAAACTTCTTGTCCCAGATTTCAGCCTCACCTGGTGAGGTCACTTGAATTGTGGTTTGTTTTTATATTAAAAAATTCTATCTCGCCCTCCTAGTTGCCATGCACCACTCAGGGTGGCTTGCAATCACAATATTAAAATACAAGTACATAAAATACACAACCCATAAATTATATATCACAAATGCAACAACAGCAATGATCACAAGTAAAAATAACCTTAGCAAGCAAAAACCTTCCAAATGTTTATTTTTTAAAATTATATTTGTATTCTGCCTTTCCTCCAAGGAGCTCAACGGGGTGTACAAACATGATTCTCCCCCTCCCAATTTTATCCTCTCAACAACCCTGTGAGGTAGGTTAGACTGAGAGGCTGTGACTGGCCCAAGGCCACCCAGTGAGCTTCATGGCTGAGTGGGGATTTGAACCATGGCTTCCCAGGTCCCAGTCCAGCACTCCAACCACTACACCACTGTTTTTACCAGCTGGCCATGACCCAAGAGGGTGGCATACATGCCCTGTCTTTTGTTGTCATCAGCTGTGTTTCCACCCTAGGTGAGGCACAGAAGTGCCTTTTCTTCTGAACTGAGTGGGCAGGATGTTATGGTAGGAGGAGGCACTCCCTCAGATATGCTTGGCCAGAGTCATTGTTTTTAAAAGATGTGTTTTAAATTTGTATATGTGTTTTTGGTGTTTTTAGGTACTGTTAACCGCCCAGAGAGCTTTGGCTATGGGGCGGTATATAAATAAATAAATAAATTTAGTAGGAGCATGCAGTGGATTTGAATGAATCACATGCTGGAAGGATTCTGGGTGTGTCTGAGATGAAATAGAATCCACTAACTGGTGGGCACCTGTCCCAGAGCACTTTGTAGCCCCATGGCAATTCAGACATGAACAAAAATGTGCAGACATGTGTCTGCTAAAAGCCAAACTATTGCCTCTAAGTTTGCCATACAAGGAAAATGCAGGGAGGGGAAGGGAAAAAGTGAGGAGAGGGCAGGGAGAGTTCTGTTGTGAATGTACCTTCTGTTGTGAAGGTAATTGGAGGGAATGATTTTAGCTGGACTCTCCAATCCTAGTGGTTTGGTGGAGAGATGTTGACGTTATTAGCCTTGCAAATTCTGTCTCTGAGGATCAGGAACATTATTAAAGAATTCTAGTTGAGCAGTTGGAGTGAGACTTTTCTTTTGCTTTAAGTCCAGCCTAGTCCTTCACTTACCCATCCTTTAGTTTCAAATTCTGCTCTTCCATTTATGCCTTTTGTTTTAATTTTTCTGTTTTTGAGTCTTGTGTTGCTTGCTTGCTTCTTAGTCAATGAATTCCCTCATCCATGAAATAGTTCTGGTGTGAGGAGTTTGCTTTAGGTTCAGTGTAGTCTTTCTCAAGTGATTTTATTAGGCCTTAGTCTGCCTTACGTTATTAAGTTCTTGGTGTAACAATTCTTGGTGTTTTTGTGTGTATATGTGTCTGATCACGAGACATGTTGTGAGCATACCACGTAATGCTCTGCCCTGGGCATTTGGGTTCTCCCGCCCACCAAACCATTATTGCAGGCAGGAGCAGCAGTAATATCCGGCACCTGCAGGTTATTGCAGCTGGCAATGCCAGTCATGAGAGCAGGTGGCAGAGCGTAGTCTAGGACCGCTTTGAGTTGGCAGCAGATCCCAGCTGCACCATCTGCTTGCATTGCAGACAGAAGGTTCCAAGGCACTCCACCGCCAGCACAAAATACCTCTTGTTTGGGGAGGAGGCAGAGTTGGAGAAGGAAGGCAGGAAGGGCAAGAATCATGCGGTCAAGAAGGTCCCCTTCTTGTCTCCCCACCCAATAAGCAGATGGTGCAACTTAGGCAGGCAACTACGGAGGATTTCTGGGGGGGGGGGGAAATGGGGCCACGAGATGGAATTTTCCTACATCTGTGCCAGCCTCCTTCCCAAATCAAAACACTTTGCTTGCTGCTCTGTGCTCAGTGCTACCTACCTGATGGCGGGGAGGAAGACAAATCCCTTTTAGTTCTTTCCCCATTCCCCAGTCACTTTTTAAAGGCGTCCAGCACAAAAATCCTGAACATATTTGTCAGAATTTGGCAGGTTTCTTACCTCTCTTATGTTTGCTCTTTTCAGATCAAGCCAGGAGACAAAGTTATTCTTTATTTACCTACCCCAGAACTGTAAAGGCTGCCTCTGTGGGGAAACCACTGCACCAATCCTTCTGAAATTTGGCAGGTTTCATCCCATCAAAAGGGTCTACCATGCCTGCATATATTTTTTATTTCTGCCAAAAAATAGGGCAGATCCCAGTACTTAAAACTAACTTTTGCAGCAGTGGCGTCTGAGAGGTGCTGTGGTAGATAATAGTGATGAAAGACCCAAGTTCTAGACCTAATAGACAAAATAAAAACTGACAAATCACTTCATAGATGAAAATGAAAAAAAATTGCATTGTAGCAAAACATAATTATTTCCGTAATTGGCATAATGGGCAGACATGACCATACAGTAGTAGTAAGTAAGGAGAAAATATCGATTTTTTCATGTATGTGTAAGATAGCATCTAAAGTCAGCATAAGAGAGAAACTGCTGCAAATGACAGATAGTTTGTTGTAACAAAATGATGATGCTTTGCTTGCGAACCTTAATGTGATGTCCATCCACCTCTGTCCACCAGTGCAGTCTGCACACTCTGCTACAAAGCATTATTTAAGGTCCTCCGCAGAACACCCACGCAGAGTGTGCTGTATCTGTGATGTTGTTACCACTTAGGAGAAAAGTTTACATAATATTTCACAGATGGAAATGAAAAACGTTGCATTGAAACATCATTTGGTAGATTGAGAAAATGACATTTTCTTCTGTGATTTAATTTGATAATGACTAATGGCCAAAGTGATTACTTAACCTAAACATTATTTAAGGAACAGAAGAATTAGAACAGATTGACTAAGAAAAAAATAACATGAATGTTAATGGCCATTTTTGAGAATAAACAAAACAAGGAGAAAATTGGAGGGAGATTAACGTATATGGTGATTGTTATAACCTAGACAGCCATTAAGAATGCATCAATTTAGAGGACAGCCAGTTTACAAAGATAGTGTAAAATTCGGATTAGATTTTTTTAAAAAAAATCCATGATGATAGCCGTGACCTGCTGCAAGAAATCAGTGCTGGTTTGAAAAGACAGCGAGTTGTTGGATTGAGTCAAAATCTGGTACTAAGTCTGATTTAGTGGATATTCTCCTCCTAGCCTCCATACTGAGGATTGGTGCTACATTGGCCACTTTTCAATCTTTAAAAAGAAATCCGGGGAGGGGGGGTTCCTGGAAATTACAGCATAGTTAGCTTAACGTTTGTCCTGAAAAAAATGGTAAAAAGTAGTGTTAGAGATAAAATAACCAAGCATATAGAAGAACAAGCCTTGCTGAAGCAGAAGCAACATGGCTTCTGCAAGGGTAAATGCTGCCTCCCTAATCTGTTAAAAAGTTCTTTGAGAGGGTCTACAAGCATATAGAGGAGTACCAGTTGACATAGTATGCTGGGATGTTCAAAAAGCTTTTGACAAGGTACGTCACCAAAGACTCCTGAGTAAGCATAGCAACAATGGAGATCAGAAACTGGATAGAAACAGAAAGCAGAGAGTAGGATAAATGGACAGTTCTCCCAATGGAGGAATGTAGACAGTGGATTCCCCCAGAGATTGGTATTGGGTCCTGTGCTTTTTAACTTGTTCATAATTGATTTAGAGTTAGGGGTGAGTACTGAGGTGGCCAGGTTTGCTGCTGATACCAAACTATTTAGGGTGGTTAAAACAATAAGGGATTATGAAGAGCTCCAGAAGAACCTCTCTAAACTGAGTGGATTTTCAGTGTAAACAAGTGTAAAGTGATGCACGTTGGAGCAAAAACAATATTAATTTCACATATACGCTCCTGGGGCCTGAACTGGCCATAACTGACGAGGAATGAGACCTCGAGGTTCGTAGCAGATAGCTCAATGACATTGTCGACCCAGTGTGCAGCAGCTGTGAAAAAGGTGAATTCCACACTCGGGATCACTAGGAAAGGGATTCAGAATAACACTGCTGATACTGCAATGCCATTAAATAAATCTGTTATATAACCACCCTTGGAATAGTGTGTACAGTTCTGGTCGCCTCACCTCTAAAAGGAGAAGGTGACCAACGTGAGCAAGGGGCTAGAGCAGCTCCCCATCATCAGCTGACAAGCAGGGTTTCAGTCCTGCTGTTCTGGCTGCTCGCCCTGTTGTCTGCTGGGAACTGGTACATATGGCCAATGCATGATTTAACCCTGCCCTCCTGCCCATCAGATGACGTCAGCTGATGGGTGGGTGAGTGTGGTTTGGGGAAAACAGTCTTGTGGGCCAAGACTCACCTGCAGGCCGGGGGATCCCCACTCCTGCTTTACAGAGTTGAAGATTGCTTCTCATTGTAAGCCATAATGTACTCAGGTTGTCCGTCAGGCACCGGATGTCACACTGGCTCATGGCTGGACCAGGTGACAGGTGTGCTGTTGGGTTGCACAGGGGCTTCCAGCTTGGCACCCACAGGTGCAGTGGGGCCCTTGAGGTCTTCCTGAGCTCCCCACTCGCTGCCCCCTTGTTTAAGGTGATTACCTTTTTTTCCCTTGAAAGTACCTAAAGTTGAAGGAGGAAGCTAGAAGACGTTACCACTTCTTCTGTTCTATGTGCTTTCTAGGCTCAGATTAGTTCTCTTTATTTTACTCTTTAAATAAAGAGTAATTAGTTCTGTTGGATTCAGCTTTTACTCTGATCCCTTAGAAGAGCAGATTGTGTGGGTGTGCACTTTCTCTTTCTGTCTCTCAGAGGGAGGGCTGATCGGAGGGGGGTAGGGGAGAGAAGTGACCAGAGGGGGTGGTGCCCGTGGCACTTGCTCAGAAGTCTAAAATGAGCCCACAGGCCTAAAAAGCTTGGTGACAGCTGGGGTGGCGCAAGACTGGGGAGCCTTTTTCAGCCCATTCCCTCATGGGCACCTTTCCAGAATCTGCATGCCCTGGGTGGGTGAGGCCAGTTGCAAAAACGGGCCAAGCAACAGATGCAACTCTTACCTTTGTACAGTTGGCTGCATCTCACTTCCACAAAAGTCAGATTTCTCTACACATCCTCTCTCTCACCCATCACACTCTCAAGGCATGTACACAGCGCATGATAATGTGTGTTCAGTGCTTGATGCAAAATGCTTTTCAGGGGTGCTGTGCGCAGGACGTCATCCCTATTCCTCACTAATTCTCGATCTAAAGTGTATTCTGCTGGACCGGTTAGAATCTGTTTTGTGCCAAGAATGCCCTTCTCAAGCACTTGATGCATAGATGTGCACGCAGAGAGCGCTTTCTTAGGTCATCTCCTCTTGGGGCTGACCTGCTGACGTTGCAGGGCTGTGCCACTCTCCCTCACCATGTTTAACTTGTCTAGGAATGAAATGGGTAAAATAGGAAGCAACACAGTCACTTAGCCACTTCTTTTCTATACTGATATATATCCCTGTATGTCAGTATATAAACACACCAGTTTCCAGCCCCTCTCTTTCAAAAGACGATGAAAATAGATTTTTAAAAACGGTCTGTGGAAACACAAATTGAGGGGAGTTTGAAAACACTCCCACCTGTGTGTACAGACAACAAGGATAGTAGCTGCCACTTTAGATGTTACTGCGCGAAGGTGTGTACAGTTGCAAACTGCTATGTGCAAAATCACACTGTTAAGAAATGAACCCTGTGTACACTTCCTCACACGGTAGCTGTCCTCTGTTCAGGCAAGCATGAGGCCTTGTTGCAGGGTTACATTGCAGCCAGGTAAAAGCGCTCAAGGAAGGTGCGGCGAGGACAGTGGTCTGCTGGAAAGATGGTATGGGCCGTGAGGGCCTGACAGATAGGCCTGCAGGGCCGAATTCTGCCCCCAGGCTCACAGCTTCTGCCCCTGGTGTATCATTTATTCCCAGTTCAGATCATGCCCCTCTCTCATGTTCCAAGATGCAGCTGCAACCATTCACTTTTCTGTTGCCTCTTGCCTGTTGCTCTTGAGAGTTTCTGTACTTCAAGGACAGGCAGAGAATATATCTGTGCCTGCTCTCTTTGCATGGCTCAGCCGGTGACCCAAATTGGGGAATGGCAGTCCTTTGTCTAGCCCTTCTCTAGCCCTTCTCTGACCTAATCCTTTTTTTCTCCTAAATCTGGCAGCAAGCTAATCCACAAGCAGACATTGTAGGATGAAAAGGTGTCACTGTTGAGGGTGGTCTGTGGTGCATATGCTTGAAATGGGACTGGAGGCGCAGGTCCTGGCAGTGGCCGGTCTAGCCTGCTGACTTCCTGTTCCTTAGAAACATAGAATGGTAGAGTATGGTGGATTTGTTGCCTATGAACCTGCCCACACGCTCCGGTTATCTGCGGAGGTTGGCTCCATTTTGCTCTCTTTTGGAAAGGCAGAGGGTGGTAGTGCCAGACAAGTCCTTCTCTGTGGTGGCACTGAGGTTGTGGAACTTGCTCCCCACTGAGGCTCTCATTCTCTATTAGTTTTTAGGTGCTTTGCAAAAGTAGGTTTTAGTTTGGAGAGTGCTTGAGTTTGTATTCAACTCTTCGGGTTCTTTGCAGTTCTCCTTTGAACTTTAATTAAGTGACTATCTCTTTGTAAGTTGCTTTGTGGATTTTTCTTGAATTGAAAAGTTACATAAAAAGTATCGCACATGAAGAAATGGATAACAAAGTGGAGCAGAGGTTGGACCAGGGTGCCCTGTCAGAATGAACCCTGTTCAACAGGGCCGTGTTGTGGCTGCAGGTGAATTGCCAGATGTGGCTGGCGCACTTTGTTCAACATGGGGTGCCCAGGTTGTGTATGATCAGTCTAGCATAGTTCCCTCTGGACTGTTGTCCTTGGAAGCCTTGTGGAAGACTCACCTCACCTTTGCTTGGGTTAGGGGCAAAGGTGACTGTTTGGGTGAGAGGCTGCCACTGGAGTGGCAATGCTTATCAGACAGACATCCGGTGAAGGGGCTTGAATGAAAAGGAGGGGACATGATCCGGCTACAACCACCATGCATTTTGTTGCCTTTTAGTGCTGCCTGCTTAAGTCCTTCCTTAATGAAGAAACTTACGGGTTTAAAAATGTGCAATATTTTCAAGCAAGTAACTGGTTCAGTAAGAGATCCTATCAGCTCCTCTGAGGGCAGACAATCTGGTGCAGTCTAGAGGTTCTAGGACTACAGCTCTCATAATCTGGTGCTATTGGATGATGGGTTAGGTTTTATTATTGTTGAGATTTTTAATGTTCTAATATAATTATATGTTTTTATTCTGTACGTCGCCCAGAGTAGCTGGACAACCAGCCAGATGGGCGACTAATAAATCTAATAAATTAAATAAATAATCTAACAAAATCTGCAAGGCTGCTTGACCTGTTCTGCCTCCTCAGCCTGAGGTATGTCTGACCACTCCCCTTTGTTGTTCCTTTTTCTCCCTGTAGAATTATGCGTCCAGATGATGCCAATATTGCTGGGAATGTCCATGGAGGCACCATATTAAAAATGATTGAGGAGGCAGGTGCCATCATCAGCACTCGCCACTGCAACTCTCAGTCTGGGGTATGTACTCTGCGCATGATCAAGCAGTGAACCTTTTTGCAGCCTTGAGGTGCTGAGGAGTTATTCCCAGTGATGCCTTCAGGGTTAGTGGCAGGCAACAAACGGCAGGCTGGTGGCAAAGCTACAGGAACAAAGCTGCCTCTCCTCCCTCTGCTGCTGCCACCATAAAATACTCTGCTTCTAGGACATGCCCTGTGTGTTGAGGTTTTTTTTAAAGAAAGCACTAGTTTATTTTTTGAACTAGCAGTCATGCAGCAGTTTCCAATTTAATAACAAAAGGAGTAGAAAATGTAAGTAAATTTAAGTATACATGACATGAGAACATGGATTCCAATTTTAACAAAGAATAGGAAAGATGAAATTAACCATTTGTCCAGTATCAAATCTTTGCAAATGGTTTATATGTCTCCATTGAAGTGGTACAGGCTATGGTCTGAAGGCACATGAGGCCAGCACCTGCTGAAGCTAAGCAGGGTCAGGTCTGGTCAGTGCCTGGATGGGAGACTGCCTGGGAACCATATGTAAGCCGCCTTGGGTTTTTATGGCGAAAAAGAAAGGCGGGGTATAAATGTAATTAATACTACTACTACTACTCAAATGTACTGAAGATATCTGGTTGAGTATTCTGTTCAAGCCTGTTGCATCAGTACATAACAAATACATTCTATTTTTTTAATTAATAAATTATACAGTTGTCTTCCTTACTGTACTTAATCATGTGGGCTAAGGTCCAAACCCTTAATGTCCAGTCTTCTAATATGGGGGTTCTTGATTGCTCTGTTCCCCACCACTACCTCCAGTTTATTTATTTTTTTCAATAATTTTTATTCAGATTTTCATAAAACATACAAGACAAAATCATAAAACATTCAAAGACAAAAAACAAAATCAAAAATAGTTAAACAAAAAGAAAAAAAGAAAAAAAAAACAAAAATAAAAAATAAAGAGTAAAATATTGACTTCCCATTTGTCAAAGATCAAATCAGTTATAAGTCTATAATATATAACAATCCTGTCTCTTAAGTCATATTATAAAATCACTTTCCTCCAGTAGTTATCTTACTTAATCATCAAATCTCATAAACATTACTTTATTCTTTCCACAAAAAGTCAAAGAGAGGTTTCAATTCTTTAAGAAATATATCTATCAATTTTTTTTTCCAGATAAGCATATCGATTAATCCATCTCATTACTAATTATGATAATCTTATTGTCATAACCATAGTCAAAATAAACATTTCAATTAATCCATCACATCAGAATCTGTTAGGTTCAATAATTTCAGTAGCCATTGTTCTATTATCTCTATTAGTTCCATTTTCCATCTTCCATCTTCAGTAGTCTTGTTAAGTCCAGTAATTTCAATATCCAATCTTCCATTATCAGTATTCCATAATAATCTTGCTGTCAAAGCCATAGTCATATAGTAAGAGTCTGATGGGGATTACCTCTATCCCAAATATTTTCTTGCCATCCATTCTGAATAGGTTGCTGAAATACTGCTGTAAAATCATATCTCTGTTCTTTTTTTCAAAATACACTGGGTCATCTCTTAAAAGTTTTTCCATTGTCACATGGCTGCAGTTAATTCCATAGATTTTCTCTATATTGGGCTCCATCACATCATTCCAGTCCAGAAGATTATCCATGCCATTGATAACTTTATCTCTAGAATCTTCATTCATTTCTTCAGAGATAACATTGAGTTCCAAACAATAGATTTTATTTCTAAAGTCCATAGACTCCAAATCTTGTTCCTGTTCCACGTTGGTTCCATTCTCCGGGATCTCCTCTCTCACAGGGACCCCTATTCCAGTCTCCAGGGTCACCTCTCTCACAGGGACCCCTGTTCCAATCTCCGGGGTCTCCTCTCTCACAGGGACCCCTTCCAGGGTCACCTCTCTCACAGGGACCCTTATATCTTTAATCTCCTGCTTCATTTTACTCAATTCAATTTTCATTATCTCAATCTCATCCATTATTTTCTGAAACATAGTTATTTCCAGATTTTCAGCCACTTTCTTAATTGCCATTTTAAAAGAAAAATATAGGAAAACCACTTCTTATTTCAGCAACAATTGGGTTAATACTCCAAACTTGGTGACATCACAGTATAAACAGAGCAGACAGCCTTATCTCTCCAATAGTTAAGTAAACAAAATGCAGTTCCCAGGATCGAAACAATTAATGGCAATCGTCAAGAAACAGATTCGTCAAAATAAAATAGACCAAAAAGAGAGTAGTCTCAAAACAGTATAATATTTTTCAAAATAAAAATCTGGAATAGAAATCCCTCTTCTGTATATATCTTTAGAATGCAAATCCAGGACAGCTTTTTGCAACAAAAACAGAGATAAGCTATTAATTAGTGCGTAGCAGAGAGAAGTTATGGCTCCCCAGTGAGATGTCAAAAACTGATCAATCTGGCAAATCTCTTTTAAACAGCAACAATTTAAGTCAAGTAAAAGAAAAATATAGAAAGAAGGGTGCTTGCCTGTT
Source organism: Rhineura floridana (assembly GCF_030035675.1). Taxonomy (NCBI): domain Eukaryota; kingdom Metazoa; phylum Chordata; class Lepidosauria; order Squamata; family Rhineuridae; genus Rhineura; species Rhineura floridana. Next base: position 13,896,543 of record NC_084497.1, read on the forward strand.
AGTGCGTTCTCTCTTAGAAGATAAGGTGAACGTTCGCTTTATCAGATAGAGCTTGCTGTTAAAAATCCGTCCCACCTTCGTCGGCTGGACCTCGTCCCATAAATTAATGAGATCTGGTCGTCCCAACAAAAATAGGCTTTGAGGTTAATCTCTTCGTTTCTCCCTACCCGGGAGAAGTTTAATCAGTCAAAAAAAAAAAAAACCTCCAGTTTATGAAGCCCACCTTGCCTGGTCTCATCCAGTAGGGCAGTGTGACCCCCTTCCCCGGCTCTCCCTGTCAGGTTCCTACCTGCTTGTGGCTACTGCCTTTCACTAGGCACCACCAGGGACTCCACCAGTCCGGACTGTCCTTTTTATGGTTTCTCTCTCCGCTCTAGCACAGATCTCACTAGATCCCCCTGCTAGGCAGCACCACCAGTCACGTCCTATAACCAATGTTCCCAGAGACTTTGCCTGAGTCTCTCTCTATCTGGTTACTTTTGTGACTCCGTGCTCATGCTGTTCCCAACCCCTTTGTATTCTATATAGACACCTCATATAACTCGGGGTTGCTCTGGATACATGTAATGTTATTCTTCTCTTCACCGCTGCCACCGTTCGTTACTGTTGCCCTTCAGCCTTGGTAATTACCTTGCCCTCCCTTCTGGTCTGTGAAAACCCCAGCCAAGGATCAGGCCTTCGGTAAACCAAAATGGTATTTATTAAATATCAGAAATAACAAGATTACTTTTATAATGGTACATAAGCATATGGTTTCGTCTATTCCTGTGATACTTGACTTATTATTAACTAGAACTCCAATTCCCTCTTTCTCCACACTCTCCTAACATCCACTGCCAAACACCTTCTTTCCCTCACATTCACCAACTCTGCCACCTACTAACATCCACCTCTTAACATCCACCCAGATTCAACTGTCATTCTTCCATTTATACTCTCAGCCATTCAAACGCTCAGCCAATCATCCAGCATTCTACTGCTCATCTACTTCCCCCTCCTCTTTCATTCCACTTACCATGTATCTTCTACACAAACAGCACTTACCATTTTTACATTAATACAGGAACATCACATTCCCCCCCCCCCTTAAAAATAACGGCAAAGTATTATTCCTGTTCTAGGATTCATACATCGCGTTAACAATAAAACCAAGTCTTTATGGGTAAAATGTCTTTTTTGTTCCTACGTCTGCGTCACGTCACTGCAGTCCCAGCCACTTGCCTTGAAAGTCCATCGGCCAATACATTGTCCTTGCCTTCTATGAACTTGAAGTCCACTTGATAGTCTTGTAGAGCCCAGGACCACCTCTGCAGCATAGTGTTATGATTTTTCATAGTCTGTAACCATAACAAGGCCCGATGATCCGTCATCACCTTAAATCTTCGTCCCTACACGTATGGGCGCAACTTGCTCAGTCCCCACACGACCGCTAGGCACTCCTTTTGGACCGACGAATAATTCTTCTCCCTCGATGTCAGCTTGCGACTAAGATACGCCACCGGATGTCTGGTGCCTCCTCTCTCCTGCAGCAAGACGACTCCCAGCGCGAGGTCCGACGCATCCGTAGCCACGATGAATGGTTGCTCATAATCTGGTGCTATTAGTATAGGTCCTTGGCACAAGGCTTGCTTCAGAAGATCAAAAGCTTTTTGCCATTCATCCGTCCATACCACACGGTACGGAACAGATCTGATTGGGGCATGATTTCCCGTATCAATGGAATGTCTGGCTATACTAGTTCTGCCAGGTTTATTGCTAAAGAGATCTCCATAATTTTTCAAAACTCAGAATCTCTTCCGTTACTTCTTCTTTCACCTCCTCCGACCATTCCAATTGATCTACCCCTGCTTTGTCTTTGCTTTCCTGTACCAAATCTGGAAGTTCAGGCCCACTTCCCTCAGGGAATAAGGTAACTTGCAACACCTTTGCATCCCTGGTATGATAAGGTTTCAACATATTTACATGAACCACTTTGTGTTTGTTTAATTGGTCTGTGGTTATTACATACGTCACTGTGTCAAGCTTTTCTCTTATGGTATATGGTCCCTCCCAGTTAGCCTGTAATTTATCGTGTTTCTTGGGTATGAATGCCATAACCATATCTCCCACATCATACACACGTTCCCTGGCTGTTCTGTCATACCAGCAACTTTGCTTCTCCTGAGCTTGACTCAAATTCTTTTGCACCACTTCCATCATTGATGTTAATTTGTTGCGGAAGTCTAATACAAAATCAACTACAGATGTTTTGTACTCTCCCAGGGTTCCTTCCCATGAATTTTTTAACAGTTCCAAAGGTCCCCTCACTTTTCTAGTAAACATCAGTTCAAAGGGTGAGAAGCCTGTTGACTCCTGAGGGACTTCTCTGTACGCGAATAAGAAACACCCCAAACGTTCATCCCAGTCTTGTGGGTGATCTTGAACATAACTTCTTATCATGCCCTTCAGAACCCCATTGAATCTCTCAGTCAATCCATTAGTGGCTGGATGGTAAGTTGTTGTCTTTAAAAGTTTTAGACCACAACACTTCCACATACATTGCATCACTTCTCCCATGAATACACTGCCTTGATCCGTCAGCACTTCATGAGGGAAACCCAGCCTCATAAAGATTTTTAACAAAGCCTCTGCCACTACAGGGGCTTCTACGGATCTTAATGCTTCAGCGTCTGGGTACCTGGTGGCAAAATCCACCACCACCAATAGATATTTCTTGCCATGCCTTGTGGGTTTGGAAAAAGGGCCCACCAAATCTACTCCCACTCTGTAAAAGGGTTGTCCTATTATAGGAAGGGGCTTTAAGGGTGCCTTAGTCTTTACTCCACTTTTTCCCACCTTTTGGCATATGCTACAAGATAAACAATATTGTTTTACATCTTTAGAGATATTTGGTCAATAATAGTGTGCAGCCAATCTCCTCTTGGTCTTCTTTATTCCAAGATGCCCTGCACATGGGACATCGTGAGCTACCTCTAGCAATCTGGTTCTGTATTTGCTAGGTACTATCAATTGCTTCACTGGTTCGCATTCATTCTCTCTCTCAGCAGGCATCCACAGTCTATATAAAATCCCATTCTCACACACAATTTGATTCCTCAGTTTATCCGTAAAGGGAATCTTTTGTGTAAGGGCTTGGTCCTTCATTTGCTTCAAACTTATATCCCTATTCAGCTCTTCCCTGAACTGCTCTGCCTCTTCACTAGAGACCATTTGATACAAGTTGTCTCTTTCAGCAGGCCTTCCAGGGGTTGCTGTGGCGACCTTAGGCTCGATAACAGGTTCTACCCTGTTTTCCTCAGCCTCTTTTAACATGGCTTCTGTTCCTGTGCCAAGTTGTCGTCTGGTTACCACATATATTTTTCTTTGTGCCCCCATTACATCTCTTCCCAGTATCACTGGTTCTTGTTGTTGGGCATTAATACCTACTTTATATTTTTCCTCCCTACCTCTCCACTTTATTCTTATTAGGGCCATGGGTATGCTTTCTGGTTCACCCCTCACTCCTTGGATAGTCACCGTTTCCTGAGGTAATATTTCCTCAGATTTTATTAAATCTGGCCTCAGTAACGTCTGAGTGGCACCAGTATCAAGCAATGCCCAATAATTTGCCCCTTGAACACTCACTTCTTCTCTTAGACTTGAATCAAAGTCTTTTACTTCTGTCCAGTTTATCTGGCAGAATTGAACCTTTTTCGTTTCCAGCTCTTTTGGTTCTGTTTTCACTGCCCTTCCCTGAGCAGGATTACTAATGGGGTTGGCAACCTCACATTGAAAACGTAGGTGCCCCGGTCTACCACATTTATAGCATAATTTCTCCTCCATTTTAGGGTACACAGATCCACTCTGGTGTGTCCTGTGCCCTTCAGATTTTATTGGAGGACTCACTCGTTGTGGTACTACATCCTTTCTGCCACCATTATATGGTCTGGGTTTAAACTCTCTTGATGTTTTCCCCACCCAGCCAGTTCTATTGGAGGCAAAGTGATCCGCCATCTCTGCAGCCTCCTGCACCGATGTAGGGGAACGGTCTTTGACAAGGAGCCTTATTTCTGGTGGTAACTGATGGAATAATTGATCCAGTATCATGAGGCTTTTCACCTCTTCCACTGACTGAGCTTTGGCACTACTCATCCACTTTCCAAATATATCCATCAACTTTGCTCCCAGTTCAACAAAAGACCTCCCTGCTTGGATCTGACAGTTTCGGAATAACTTTATAAAATAGTCAGGTCCCAGTCTGAATCTTTTGTATACTGCCTCTTTAAACCCGGCATAGGTGACGGGCCTGTCTGAGGGAAATATTGGTATACCTCTGCCAATTCCCCTTTGATCAGGTTTGATAAATATTGCATATATTTATCCTCCGGTAGCCCCCACATTTAAGCTGCCTTTTCAAAGGTGCTGAGGTAAATCTGTGGATCTTGTCCAGGCTCAAACACTGCAAAATCTTTCGGTGTAACCTTTATTTTAGTTTCATTTCTGTCCTTTCTTGTTTCATCAAAATGAAACTTCTCTCTTTCAAACTTTAACTTTTCCACCTGTATTTCAGCATCTACTCTCATTCTCTCTAATTCCAACTCCCGCTGTTTTTCCTTCTCTGCACCTTCCATCCTCAATCTCTCTGTTTCCAACTCCCGCTGCTTTTCTTTCTCATCAGCTTCAAAGACCCTCTGCTTGTCTTTTTCCTCAGCCTCCCATCTTAACTTTTCTCTTAAATATTCTACAAAAGCGGGATTGCTTGAGTATCCTTCTGGGGTCTCTTCCCTGACAGGTTGTTTTTGCTGAACAGATGCGAATGCTATCAGTGCTACTCGCAATTCATCTACCCCTTTACCCTTGTGAGGTAAATTGAATGTTATGCACTTCTCCACCAGCTCCTCTCTTTTCATTTTTATATATTCAGCCATGTTTTTGGAGTTCACTCACTCTTTGCCACAAACTCTTTGCCAGTCACTCTCACAAGTAATCTTTATTTGTTATTTCTCTTTTGTTCTTATCCTGTTTTGTTCGTATCCTGTTTTATTCGTATCCCACCGCTACAGCCACCACATGTGACGCCCTTCCCCGGCTCTCCCTGTCAGGTTCCTACCTGCTTGTGGCTACTGCCTTTCACTAGGCACCACCAGGGACTCCACCAGTCCGGACTGTCCTTTTTATGGTTTCTCTCTCCGCTCTAGCACAGATCTCACTAGATCCCCCTGCTAGGCAGCACCACCAGTCATGTCCTATAACCAATGTTCCCAGAGACTTTGCCTGAGTCTCTCTCTATCTGGTTACTTTTGTGACTCCGTGCTCATGCTGTTCCCAACCCCTTTGTATTCTATATAGACACCTCATATAACTCGGGGTTGCTCTGGATACATGTAATGGATGAGAGCTAATAAACTGAGACTCAATCTAGACAAGACTGAGACACTGTTGGTGAATGCCTTCCCTGCCCAGATGGTGGATGTTTACCCTGTTCTAGATGGGGTTACACTCCTCTTGAAGGAACAAGTTCGTAGTCTGGGGGTTCTTTTCGATCCTTCCTTGTCTCTTGAGGCGCAAGTGGCCTCGGTGGCAAGGAACGCGTTCTACCACCTTCGGCTGGTAGCCCAGCTACGCCCCTATCTGGACAGGGATGACCTCGCCTCAGTTGTTCATGCTCTGGTAACTTCTAGGCTGGATTACTGTAATGCGCTCTATGTAGGGCTGCCCTTGAAGACAGTTCGGAAGCTCCAGCTAGTGCAAAACGCAGCAGCCAGACTGCTGACGAGGACCAGCCGGTCAGCGCATATAACACCTGTTCTGGCCCGTTTGCACTGGCTACCCATCTGTTTCCGAGCCAGATTCAAGGTGCTGCTTTTGACCTATAAAGCCTTACACGGCGTGGGACCGCAATATCTTGTGGAACGCCTCTCCCGCTATGAACCTACCTGGTCACTTCGCTCAGCATCTAAGGCCCTCCTCCGGGTACCAACCCATCGGGAAGCCCGGAGGACAGTTACTAGATCTAGGGCCTTTTCTGTAGTGGCCCCCGAACTGTGGAACAGCCTCCCCGAAGAAGTACGCCTGGCGCCTACGCTTCTATCTTTCCGGCGCCAGGTTAAGACCTGGCTATGCTCCCAGGCATTTTAAGCCTTTAATGTTATAATTTTAAATTTTCTACTTTCTTTTGTTGCTGCTTGTGTTCATTGTTTGTAGGCTGATTTTATTGTGATATTTTGTATTTTAACTTTTTTGTACACTGCCCAGAGAGCTACTCGCTATGGGCGGTTTATAAATGAAACAAACAAATAAATAAATAAATAATGTTATTATTCTTCTCTTCACCGCTGCCACCATTCGTTACTGTTGCCCTTCAGCCTTGGCAATTACCTTGCCCTCCCTTCTGGTCTGTGAAAACCCCAGCCAAGGATCAGGCCTTCGGTAAACCAAAATAGTATTTATTAAATATCAGAAATAACAAGATTACTTTTATAATGGTACATAAGCATATGGTTTCGTCTATTCCTGTGATACTTGACTTAACTAGAACTCCAATTCCCTCTTTCTCCACACTCTCCTAACATCCACTGCCAAACACCTTCTTTCCCTCACATTCACCAACTCTGCCACCTACTAACATCCACCTCTTAACATCCACCCAGATTCAACTGTCATTCTTCCATTTATACTCTCAACCATTCAAACGCTCAGCCAATCATCCAGCATTCTACTGCTCATGTACTCCCCCCTCCTCTTTCATTCCACTTACCATGTATCTTCTATACAAACAGCACTTACCATTTCAGGCAGCTTTTAGGTTCTCGCCCACAAGTCAAGCATAAGGTTTCATGTGTCCACATGTGGGTGTCTGTAGCTGCTGTGGCGGGACAGAAGATGATAGTGACGGACGTGTTTGGCAGCAGAGAGAGAGAAGGAAAACAGCCGCTCCCTGGCTCTGCAGAGAGACCTTTGGCTGTCACCAGGCAGCAGACATCCTGCCTGGCCCCTTGAACTGTTTCCAGCCCAGCTGATCATTATAAGAACTGTCACTTTAAGAACTGATGCCCCGAGTTTGCTTTTTCCCTCCTCCCTCCCCATCCTTTTTTCTTTTTGTTGTTTCATTCCAATTGTAAGTCTGAGGGAAAGGACTATCTTTAAAAAAAAAATCTGTAAAGTGCTCTGGGAGCCTCTCCAGCTGAAAACAAGATAAGAATGCTTTAAATGAAACAAATATCCAATAATTTCTAACTTCCACAACAAAATCTGGCTGATGATAAATGGGATGGCCACATTTGCAGACTGCTTAATCCGGAATAAAAGGGCCTGTTCTTAATTTATGCAAGCATCCAGAAGGGCAGAAAAACCAACTCCAAGCTCTAGAGTGAACACTGACCTCTTTCCCCCATGGCTAGAGAGAAGCCAAAGGGTGGTGGGTGCCTTTTCTTTTCCCAGATCTGTTCTTTCAAGCCTGGATGACCAGAGTAGGTGGACATTCCTCTTATTTTGTTTTATTATATTATTTCTGTTTTTAAAGGTGTTGGACTACGACCTGGGAGACCAGGGTTCGAATCCCCACATAGCCATGCAGCTCACTGGGTGACCTTGGGCCAGTCACTGCCTCTCAGCCTCATGAAAACCCTATTCATAGGGCCACCATAAGTCGGAATCGACTTGAGGGCAGTACATTTACATTTTAAACCTAGTTTTTAATTGGCCAGTAGGTGGCAGTGGTGGACAATTTGAAGAGAATGGAGTGGCAGGGGCCTCCACCAAAGTTTAATGCTTATGTTGTTGAATGCATCTGTGACTCTAATGGGCCAGACCTCCTGCTCTCCTGTCCCTCAAATTGTCCCCATATCGTTTAGGAGGCTCACTCCCTGCTGTTAAGCATGGTAGCCAAACACACTTCTGGTGCCAGCTTGGTGACTTTATTTACTCAAGTCAGTACTTTTTCTTCTTCATCTCCATAACAACTCTATGGCAGGTTGCAGCTCAGTCAGTGGTAGAGCACATGCCATCTTCAGCTTACAGGGTCGAAAGACTGAGGCCTTGGAGAGCCACTGCCACTCAGCCCCCCCCCCCGATGTATTAGAGTGGCTGGGCTGATGGGTGTTGTACATCTGGAGGGTGCCAGGTTGAAGAAGGCTAGATGGACCAATTGTCTACACAAGATCATAGAATCATAGAATAGTAGAGTTGGAAGGGGCTTATAAGGCCATCAAGTCCAACCCCCTGCTCAATGCAGGAATCCAAATCAAAGCATTCCCGACAGATGGCTGTCCAGCTGCCTCTTGAATGCCTCCAGATGTTGGCCTTTAACTGTTCCCATTCTACAGCAGGAGAAATAAGGCCCACATGTGCCCTGAAACCACTCTACTGAGGCATAATACCTAGAAGCACCTTGTATGATCTTGTTGCATGTTGTTCAGCATCTCCACAGGCCTCATTTGCTCTCTGGCTTGTCCATGTGAGAAGAGGATGCTGGATTAGATGGGCCTTTGGTCCAATCCAGCTGTAGGGCTGCTCTTATTTTCTTAAAATAATGGCATAATGGCGGTGCATTTGGAGCTGCGTCAGTTCTGCAACCAGGGTAGTACATACTCTGGAAACATGCCAATAAGTAACTAAATAACATATATATCTCACACATTTCATAGATTTGTTGGATTTAAGAATGCAAGAGCCCTGCTGGGCCAGGCCTAGGTGGTTCCATGTTTTCCCACAGTGGCCAACCAGTTGCTCCTACAGCAACAGTTCCCTTCTGGTGCCGATGCCCAGTAACTGGTGCTTGGAACTCTTTTCCCAGAGATTCCATATAGCTTTTAAAAAACAAGGGCAGCTGCTGTGTTGATCCATAAAAACAGTTGGGCAATACCTTTATTAAAACCAACCAAAATGTCACAAAATCGTGGCAAACTCATCAGGCAAGTTGTTGCACAAAGCAGGGGGTGTGGAAAGGATGAGGGTTTTTTTTAAAACCAAAAGCCAAAAATTAAGCTAGACATTGTAGTCATGAGGCCATCTTGTAGAGGACTGGCTTCTAACGTGAAGATTGCAGGCTGAATAAGTCCTGCCCAGGTGCTACAGGTTACACACTTTGGATTCTGGGGTAAAGAAGCAACGACTACTCCTCATCTCTGAGAAAGCCTGCCTTATAACTCAGACCTGTCCCACACATTAAATAAATCATACAGGTTCCTGGTTAGGTAGCAAACAGAAGCAAAGAGAAACATGGCAATCTTTAATTTAGCAAAGCCAGGAATTAATTTGGGATGGCGTCCTAGATAAATAGCCAATTGAAGCCAAATTGTATAGTAGAGGTGGGGAGCCTCTGGCCCATGGGCCGGACCTGGCCTGCCAGGCCTCCCTGCTTGGTCCATGAGGCTGTTTTGGGGAGGCCATGCCCACCTGTCTTACACCTGACATTATGCATGATGTCAGGTACTGGGTAGTTAAGGGTGGGGGCTTCAAAAGAACAATTGGTAGCTTCAGGTAAGCTCCCAGTTGTTCCTTGCTCTAGGAGGGGGAACTGGTTTCTGTTGAATGGAAACCACTTCTCCCTCCCAGTGCTGCCCCTTAAAATGCATTTCAGAGTGATCTATGGTAGACTTCTCTGCCTCCATGAATTTATCTAATTCCCCTTTACTGCCATCTTAGCCTGTGGGCATCGCCACAATCCTGCGTTAGAGTTCAGTAAATTAATTATATATATTTATACAGCCTGACCAGTTGGGTTTTTCAGAGAATTTATGTTCATTATTGTGCTTGGAACGTGGGTCAGAATTGGCATGGTGGAGATTGGGAATTATATTGGAAAACATGGAGGGCAGGGGGTGGGAGTTGGGTGCTTCCTAACCTGACAGCAGTAACTGGGAATGTGTCGGGTTTTTCGATAAACCAGGATGAGGTTTCTTAGGCTTCCTCTCCTTGAAGGAGAGACTGTATAGTGGCTGTTAGATTTCGTTTTGGAGACTTAATTCTGCTTTCTGTGGCATTGTTGGAGTTCTGCAGCTTTCTCCTGCATTGGGAGGACGGGAAGCCAACTAGATCAGTGCGTCCCAAACGCCGCTTGTAAAGTGCTGAGGGTCTTGGCGGGCCACTTAATGATTTTTCTGCCTGTTACAGCAATTGTGCTGTGCTAGATGCTGTATGATTTTTAACTGTATTTTTACAAGTCATGTCGCAGACCACCTGAACGAAGCTCACGGTCCACAATTTGGGAACCCCTGAACTAGGTGGCCTGCCTTGCTCAGAAGTCACAGCAAAACCTTTCAGTGGCTGCTGTGCCTTTTTTTTTTTTTTTTTGCAAAGTTGGTAGATCTGGAGTTCTGTAGACTTCAGTAACTGTATTGTTTTTTTCCACCCATTTTCCTGTTGAGGCTCTCTTCTTGCTCTGCGGCTGGTTGTGTGTGTGTGTTCTTTCCCTTGCCCCCATCTGTGTGTGGTGTATCAGTGCCCTTGCTAACTGGCTTTTCTGCTCCTAGGAGCGGTGTGTGGCTGCTCTTGCCCGTGTGGAGCGCACAGATTTCCTTTCCCCAATGTGCATCGGAGAAGTGGCTCATGTCAGCGCAGAGATCACCTACACATCCAAGCACTCTGTGGAAGTCCAGGTGCACGTGGAATCTGAAAACATCCTCACAGGTAAACCCCCACTGCCTTTTGTGGTCCCTTGCTGAACACTCCCCCACCATGTTGAAGGTGCTTAATTTTCAGTTTCTTAAATGTTTCATTTGCCAGGATTTTCTTGAGGGGAAAGGACAGCTGCTATGTTGAGGTTTTGTACAACTGGAAGGAATGACAGGGATTTCTCTGTGTGTTTAACCATGTACTGCCTGTGGTTATACTTCACCCTCTAAACTTTATTTGAAAATAAAGAATTCATTTCTTTCTTGTTACCAGCAGCATGAAAAAGCAGAGACACAATAAAGTATGGGAATTTAAACAGGGAACCACCATCGAAAAGACCCTGTTAGAGGTCAACACCCACCAGGCAGCAGACAGAGGCAGCGCCACTAACAAGGCCTTCCCTGCTGACTGTAGGGCCTGAGACGGCTGATCCTGTTGTAACCTTCCCTGGGACCTTATGGGGACGGGTGTGCAAGGAATCTGGCCAATAAATAAATAAATAAATGTGGCCAACACAGCAGGGTTTTGCAGATTTACTACAAACAGCTTCAGTCGCATGAGCAATGAAGTAAGTGATTGACTGCACATCGGCTGGGAATGTCATTTCAGCAAGGCCTGAATGAAAGGGAATGCTTGGAATGCGGCAGCGGGGGAGCAGCTGCTTCCAAACAAGTTGGATTTGTAAGCCAAGGAGTCCGGCTCAAAGCAGGAGATAGGGGGCTTTTTGTGCAGAACTGGGTGCCTGCCTAAATCTACATTCTACACAGAGAGAGAGAGAGAAATGCAAAGCTGAATGTTTGTATTCCCACATGCTTTTTTGTTGTTATGTGCCTTCAAGGCGATCACGACTCGTGGTGACCCTATGAATCAGTGACCTCCAAGAGCATCTGTCGTGAACCTCCCTGTTCAGATCGTGCAAGTTCAGCTCTGTGGCTTCCTTGATGGAATCCATCCATCTCTTGTTTGGTCTTCCTCTTTTTCTACTCCCTTCTGTTTTTCCCAGCATTATTGTCTTTCCTAGTGAATCATGTCTTCTCATGATGTGTCCAAAGTATGATAGCCTCAGTTTCATCATTTTAGCTTCTGGTGATAGTTCTGGTTTAATTTGGCTATGACAGGAGCATAAAAAGCTGCCTTATTCCAAGTCAGAGCACTGATCTGTTTGGCTCAGTATTGTCCACACTGACTGGCAGCAACTCTCTAGGATTTCCGGCAGGGGACATTCCCAACCCTATTTGGAGATGCTGCCGGGGATTGAATCTGGGAGTTGCGTGCAAAGCAGGTGCTCTAACCACTGAGCTACGGCCCTTCTCTCTGATTCTTGACCCACAGAATTCCATCCAATGTGGTGCCCTTCAGTTATTATGGACTATAACTCCCATCGGCTGTGGTCAGCGTGGCCAGGGATGATGGGGGATAGAGATGTAAAATTTCCAGAAATTTTGAAGCCATGGGAAAAAACAATTTTTTCCTCGTTTTTTCAGAAAAAAACCAGAAATTTCCAGATGCACTATTAGCACTTTTTACAGATTGAAAGTCACTTTGTTACTTCAGGAACATCAAATGTAATTATGTACAAGTTGGTATGGCATAAAATGATCACATTTGGTATATTAAGCGTACATTTTATTCAAACAATTATTACCAATTGAATCTACTTTTTTAAATTTTTTACAAATGGAGCTACAAGTTCTTGAACATCTGAACTGTAAGGAACCTCTTTTGTTTTGCCAGTTTATGAGGAGCAGGCAAAAAACATTTTTTTTTAAAAAAAGAAACCATCAACATTAGTAACTAAGAAAATTATTTATGTCTCTACAGTCCTCCACAGTGTCAAGCAGACATAAAACACCCATTTCCATAAAAAGAACTGAGGGGAAAAAAAGGGGGGGGAGGAACAAGCTTCAATGAAATATTTTATTCATCATGCTAAAATAAAACATTCAATAATCCATTTTTTCTTTGTTTTCCCCCAGAATTTTTCCGGCTTTTTTCCGGACCTTCACATCTCTAATGGGGGATGGAATTGAAAACATCTGGTGGGCACCATGTTGACTACCCCTGTTCTACATGCTAATTTTTCGATAATCTGATTTGATTGAGCGGCAGCATCCCTGGCAAAATCTAGTGGTTACTTATTGTCATGGCAAATATTGTGCTAGCCCATTACTGGGAAACTGCACATTTCTCTGAAAAAGGACTCAATGACCAAATCGCTTCATTACTTGAAGGAATGCACAGCTTATTCTGGGATCAGCATTGCATTTCAGGGAGACTAAATCCTGTAGTATTTATGCAATTATCAACTTCCTCCCTTTTGATAAAAAGTTGTCGTGACTGTGTGATGTACCTATATAACTCTCCCCACGTATTCTTCTGAAGTTGTGGGAGGTGTAGCCCCGATAATTACACCCGTCGACACAACCTTTGATAGTGTGTTTACACACTGCAGTCACGTTTGGAAGTGAACTTAATTCCAGCGCTTCTGTGTCAGGTGCTGTTTAGCTTCTGCCTGCTTCATGTTGTCAATGCATGGTTGGGGAATAAAATGAGAGTGGCCTGACATGCATTTTAACTGGTCAAAAAGGGTCCATTGCAGCTTAAGTGTTAATGGACTGTGTTCAGAGATTCAGGTTCCGGGGACCTCTGAAGATAAAGGAATGCCTCAAGCAGCATTTCAGCTACTTCTCAAAATACTCGACCTGGTATGAGATTCTCCACGTGTGGCATCGCAGAAGGTGAACTCTTTTGTACCCTTTCCCCTCTTGCACCCCTCTGCTCTTCCTCTTGCGTCTCCTCCAAATACTTGGCTCCTTATCAAGCATCTCTTGGAACATCTTCCTGCTAAGAGGGCCTGGGGATACCACTGGGACGTTGTGGTTTGTCAGTGCAAATGCTGGGTTTTGTAAAAGCAAAGCAGGTGCAGGGAAACCAGATGTCTAGCCCCATGCGCTTAGCCAACGTGTGGGAAGATGAAAATGCGTTTCCATGGTTACTGTGCCTTGAAAGAGAATATGCAGATCAAACTGGGAGCCAAAAGTTCATCCCACTTGGTGATAGACACCACTGATTAATGGCGGGTCATTGCGAGCAGCGCCAAGTGAATCCCCGCCTATGATTTCATAGAATAGTAGAGTTGGAAGGGGCCTATAAGGCCATCAAGTCCAACCCCTTTTTTATAACCTCCCCAAATCCTTGGCACTGTCTCAAGAGATTAATACGTATATTGCTGGACAGAGAAGAGCTATGGAGTCCTCCCCACAAATGCTTAGCAGTTCAGAACAAGCAAAGAGCCCTCCGCCCCATTATGAATTGGGCCAGTTAGACAGCTTTGATGGCAGATGCTTTAGTAAAATGGGACTTGTGGATGAGACGCTTGCCTCTTTCCCAAATTGCAGTTAAGACTTAAAACTAAACCCTTTCAACAGCTGCAGAAAGATTTTTATTTATATTTATTTATTTATTAGATTTATATCCCGCCCTTCCTTCCAGTAGGGAGGTCTGTGGAAAAACTACTGCCAAGAGCAGCAAGACGGCAACCAGGCTTTGGAGTGTGCTGGCTTTAATCCTGCCCAGAGTGGGGACAAATCGGGGAGACTGCTTGCACCAACATCATGCCCAGGGCCAGCTTAGCTGCTCCAGGCTCCAGTGTCAGGTAGTCTCCACCATGTACGTGCGTGTGCATGTGTGGAAGGTGTGGTGAGGTCCACTAGCTCAGATTTAGCTTTACAATGGGATTAGACACATCTATGGGGAAGGTAGGTCTGTCAGTGGCTCTTAGCCCTCATGGCTGTGTGGCGTTCCCATCTTGAGAGGGAGATTGCTGCTCAATGCGTGGCTGAGGTTTCATGCTGTTTTAGGTTTCCCAGAGATAATCTAGTTGGCTGCTCTGTGCAGCAGGATGCTGAATCTTTGGTTTGCTTCAGGAGGGCTCTTTTATGTTCTATCTTCAGAGAAAGATGTGTGTATATATAGAGAGAGGGAGGTATAGGTGGGGCTGTATATAATTCACTCTGTGCTAAAAATGGTTGCAGGGGTCGAGGTGGTGTTTAGAGTCCATATGCTGGAATCATACCATATGCACACGGTGCTTCACTGTGATCTTTTGGTGCTCTGTGGCGATGCCTCATTGTGGTCTGTTGCACCTTGAACATGAATGTGTGCGTCAAAGTGGCATTTGAACTTGAATCCCAGAATTGTAAGCCTGATGTGACCCTGTGTCAGGTACAGCATGGCTTCATGCTGCTGAAACCTCCCATCAAAGCTCCTGTTTTATAGGCAAAATGGCAGAACTGGAGCCTAGCCTGGGGGCTGGGGGTAACTTGTGGCCCTCTGGAAATTGCTGGACTCCAGCTAGCACGACCAGTACTCAGGGATGATGGAGGCTGGCAACATCCGGAGGATTGCAGCTTCCCCACTCCTGTTTGTTAAAGGGTCAGCCAGGTTATCCCACAGGCCCTTTCCTCTGTCCTTAGTTTCCCTGTTTTAAGTTACCAGTCGACTGTAGCCGGCAATACCAGAAGTGCCACAGTCCCCCCCTTGTGCTTGTTGGCTCCCAGCGGGCATGACCAGCTCAGCCAAGCTTAGCTGCCAACACCATTCATTTGACATACCCCCAATGTTTGGATGCTAATTTCTGTTGGATGCAGTTAAGAGAAAATGGCTCAGGTGCAGGTGAACTGCAGCTGCGAAGGCTTCTGAAAGCAGCAGCCTTGGGAATTACTGTTCTTCTGATCAGAATTTTACCCAGGAAAATGTGCAGCTAGCCATTCTGTATTGTTCAGGGCTGAGTGGGGGAGCCTTCGGGGCTGGGGGATGGAAACCAGATTCCCAGTATGGTTTTGTTGTTTGGGTGTAAGCAGTTAATCTTACAAAGCAGGTTGTCGCATCCGCTCTGAGTCAAAGTGCTGTGAAGACTTTTTTATGTAATGGAAGAAGGTGGTACAGGATCAGAGCAAAACACTGCAGTCCTTGTGGTGATTGGTGGATGACCCTAGGTAGGCCTGCATGTGCTAAAGAAAAGGAATTTTCTCCCACAATGAAAGACTTGGCATGCACGTAAGTATTGCAGATCAGCCTAGTTGTTGCTTAAGTTCTCTTTTCTGTGAAGCGCCACTCTCTGACTCCTGGAGTCTCCGCCCCTGTCATCTTTGAGCGAAAACAGTAATGGTGTGCTGACAAGCAGTTGGGCCAGCTTTGAAAGCATTCTTGGCCCCACTGAATACAAATGTACCTGTTTTTGTCCCAGCTCAAGTTTTGAGAAGCTGGTTCTGTAAGTTCAGAAATCATGTGGTGAGGGGGCTGGGAGCTGAACAGTCATACCACAGGGTCAGAGTTATGTAAATGTCCCTTTCTGGAAAGCTGCCTGCCTGTCCTTATTTTTGCAACCAGTAAAAGGGGTTTCTTTCAAAAAGAGAGCTGAGCTTTCAAGAAGAGGCTGGTATACCGGATAGGGGCACACACACCCTTTTGGGGCTGTGGGCCTGGTTCAGAGTGAATCAAGGCAAAGCTGTTTGCTGGTCCCAGCGACATCACCAACATGCCCAAGGTGTTCAGGATTTTGTTTTTTTAAGGTGAAGTATGGATCTACATAGGTCTGAATGCTGCTTTGACATAGTTTTCTAAACACTGAAAAGCCCACCTGAAGCTTAAGGGAGGGGCAAGACTGACAGCCAACCCAGTATTTGATTTCAGGCTGCATGTCTGTCATGCCGGTTTGCCCAGAGCTGAAGGACCTGTAGTAATTACTGTGAAAATAATGTCATGGACAACCTTCACTTTCAAGTGTACTTCCACAGCCTGAAAGACTCAGTGTGTCTTTCTCCAAAATATAATCTGAGATGGTCATGGCCGCCATCAGTTCATTAACATCACACGTTTTCCACGAATACATTTTGTGCTCAGGTGGTTCATAGAAAATAAGCAGACTACAAAAATAGTACATAATAGAACTTATAATATCACAGCAGCATAACACTAACAGTTAAACAATTGCAACAACCCATCTTAAATGCATCAGAAAGTGAGCATAAAGCTTAGGTCAGTTAACAATGTTCAGTACCTTCACATCCCAAAGGTGATAGTGCTGGTGCCTAGCAACTCCACCCCCTGTAACACTCTTGATACCTTGACTCAACTGGCCAGGAAGCCTCCTCCCTTGCAGTTAGAATCCTTTACGAGTGGCTCCTTTGGAAAGGAGGGTGGGGCAGGGACAAGTGGAAGCCCCTGCTGAACTTTCGGCCAGCCAGCATGTGCTGCGATTCGGGAGCCCAAAGAAAGGCCTGTAGAGTTCATACAAGCTGCAGTTGTTGGGGGATGCTACCGACGGCAGCTCGGAGAACGTAGCAGCCCCTTACATTAGCGGTTCTGCTGAAAATAATGTGCTTAGCAGGTAAACGGTTGTAGGTGCCTTCTGAGCATGTGCAGAGTGCCTTTCCTTAGGTCTGAGTGCCACACCTATGGATGGAGTATGGTGTTCTGATTTAGTAAATGGCTAACTTGTTCAGAAAAGGCAGCAGGGCTGCTTATCGTTTCTGATTCTTTAGATCAGCTTTTGCTGACCTGTGCCTTTCAGACATTTTAGACTACAACTCCCATCTACCCCAGCTGGTGCACTAATTGCAAAGAGCCTTTTGGCACCTTAGAGACTAACAAATGCATTATGGCATAAGCTGTACATGCGTGCAGGGGGGAAAATGGCTTTAGATGTAAAAAAAAAAAAAAGTTGGGAGAATTCAGTTAAGGCTTAAACATATGTCAAATAAGCACACTGATAATTCACAACATCAGTAGTTGATAACACTGTCATCCTCACATTGCAAGTTAATTAACATTGATACTGATCAAATTAGGCTGCAGAGAGAGTTGGCAGAGTTTGGGTGCTGCTGCAGCGAAGGTCCCCTCACCGAGCCACCAAAGGCACACGGAGAGCCCGCCTCAGCTGCTGTCACTCATGTAGCTTTGCTTTCTCCATTTGTTCAGGCTGGATGCCTTGATGTCTGAGTTATTGCATTGTTTGCAGTTTTCTGGGGTCTGTCTATTCACAGATACTTTTTCCCTCCCTGAAAAGGTGCCAAGAGGGTGACCAACAAGGCAACTTTGTGGTATGTGCCTCTCTCTCTCCACAACGTGAACAAAGTTTTGGAAGTCCCTCTGATTCAGGTAAGATGTGCTGGGTCCCTGAGAATTCAAATGCTCCAGGGAGATGTTGGGGCTCTGTACGAGTCCTGACTTAATCTAGGTTCTGCAAACAAAACATAGGATATCTGTTTACATGTTTGCATCCACTTGCTTAATTGTATTATTTTGTGTTCTTTTCTTCATGCACATTTTAAGCAATGAAACAATGAGCAGCTATGTTGGTATGTTTGTTTCAATTATCTATCACTGATCTTTAGGATATACATACCTTTTAAGTTATATATTTTAAAAACACAAATAATTTTAGCATATTAAGAAGTCCTCACAATCCTTACCAAATATGTGATGGCAGATCACCCTGTGAGGTAGGAAGGGGATAGTTCAGCTGGAGGTGGTCTTGAGGTGGTCTCTGCCTGCCTTTCTCCCTCGCTCTCCACTTAAGGTCTGAGTGGGTTACCTTGGATGAGTGCCTGCAGTCAGCACAGCCAGGCAGTTGCTGGGCCACTGTCTGCTTTTCACTTTCAGGGCCTGTTGTATTTTCAATCCCTGCTGAAGGGCGAGGAACCTCCAGCTCACAAGTGAGTCTTGGCCTGCTAGGAGTCCAACTTGGACCATGAGGCCGTTTTCCCCAAACCACGCCCGCCTGTCAGACAGTTGATGTCACTTGTGATGTCAGCTGGCAGGTGGCTGGTTCAGTTATTCACTGGCTGTGGATGCCTGTTTCCAGCAGGATTTAACCCTGGCTTGATGACTGACGAGCGGGGTTTACATCCTGCTCAGTTTGGCTGCATGCATTGTTCCCAGAATGCAGGTTTCTTTCTTCCCCCCTTTGCCAGCCCTGTGCTCTTAGCTTTCCAAAGTGCTGAGCACAGAGCAAGCAATGCCCCTTGCGCTGCAGTTCCCAAGCACCCACCAGCCAGCTGGCTATCAGGCAGTTGGGATTTTGACAGGTGGGTGGGACAGTCCACCTGGCAATCATGTGGTTTCATAATTATGGCATGTGATTGACAGGTGGGTGGCCCTGCCCACCTGTCAAATGTGGCCCTCAAAGTTGATCCTGATAAGGCCCACGGACTCCAAAAGGTTTCCCACCTCTTCTCAACATCCTTCTGGGCCACTCTGTGTCCCTGTTCCCCTCTGCACATATCAGCTGTGACTTTACCCCGTGTCACTTTTGGGGCCTTCCTCTCTCAAGCTGGATGAGTCAGGCCTGAGGGTTATAATGCTGACTTGTGTTGTGGAGAATCCCAGAGTCTTGCTGTACATTTCAGTATATTTGCATTGTTTTGAACAAGCTAAACTGGCCCCTCTGCCAAGGACTCTGCTGGAGAGATGATCTCTCCTTCCCCAGCCTCTTCTAATGCCCTCCTCTGCTCCAGCATATATTATGCCATGGCGGACTTAATGCATGGCCCTGCTCACGCCTGCTTCCTTGGCCGTTGCTCAGGCGAATCCTCTCTTGACGGGCCTTCAAAGGGGCAGCTTCTGTTCTCCTGAGAGGTTCTTCAGCAAACCCTCTCAGCAGCTCCCTTCAATTGGTGGCCCCAGGGTGCCTTTTTTGCCTCCCATGGCCCTTCATAGCAACATGCCCAGTGGTGGCAGTGCCCACCAGGCAACAGTCCCTCCTGGCTTGGCACAACACCAGGAATGCATCGATGGTCCTGTTTCCTGTCAGTTTGCAGGGAAGGAGCAGGAGGAAGAAGGGAGGAGACGCTATGAAGAGCAAAAGCTGGAACGTTTAGAAACGAAGGAGAGGAATGGGGACGTCATCTTGCCAGTGATCAACCCAGGTAAAATGGGCAGAGTGAGTCACTCTGGCTGCAGCCCCTTGTGCCATCTTACCTGAGGGGTCATATCTGTGGAGTGCAGTGGGATTTAGCAGAATCCTCTGCCTCTGTATTTGGGGCTGTTTGTTCATTTGCTATCAAAGCCAGGCCCGCTCACTTCTGGCCTGCTATACTTGTGGCCCATTATTCCCACTCCCTAGGAATGGGTGGAAACTTTGCTAAAATCGAACTTGGCAGCAGACCACCCCATAGTTCACATGTTCGCTGTCTTTGCAGACCAAACTTGAATGCTGTGAAGTTCCACAGCTTTTCCTGTACTGGATTTTTTAGAAAAACTGCACTGAATATATTATTATTATCTTTGTATTCCTTGTGCGGTGTTGCAGTGCTAACCTGAAACTGACCACCGTGGGTCTTTGCTGTGCTAAGGTGAAACTGACCACCATGGGTCTTTGCTGTGCTAACCTGAAACTGACCACCATGGGTCTTTGCTGTGCTAACCTGAAACTGACCACCGTGGGTCTTTGCTGTGCTAACCTGAAACTGACCACCGTGGGTCTTTGCTGTGCTAACCTGAAACTGACCACCGTGGGTCTTTGCTGTGCTAACCTGAAACTGACCACCGTGGGTCTTTGCTGTGCTAACCTGAAACTGACCACCGTGGGTCTTTGCTGTGCTAACCTGAAACTCACCATCGTGGGTCTTTGCTGTGCTAACCTGAAACTGACCACCGTGGGTCTTTGCTGTGCTAACCTGAAACTGACCACCGTGGGTCTTTGCTGTGCTAAGGTGAAACTGACCACCATGGGTCTTTGCTGTGCTAACCTGAAACTGACCACCATGGGTCTTTGCTGTGCTAACCTGAAACTGACCACCGTGGGTCTTTGCTGTGCTAACCTGAAACTGACCACCGTGGGTCTTTGCTGTGCTAACCTGAAACTGACCACGGTGGGTCTTTGCTGTGCTAACCTGAAACTGACCACCATGGGTCTTTGCTGTGCTAAGGTGAAACTGACCACCATGGGACTTAGCTTTGCTAACCTGAAACTGACCACCATGGGTCTTTGCTGTGCTAACCTGAAACTGACCACCATGGGACTTAGCTTTGCTAACCTGAAACTGATTAGCATGGGTCTTTGCTAATGCTAAACTGATCCCGTTAGCTTGCATCTTTGCTTTGCTAACATGAAAGGAGCAGGCAAATTCTCCCTTTCTTCCAAGGTAACTGACGAGGTGATCTCTTGCTTTTTCCCAGAGCTGGGAAGGGAATCCAATAAGACTAGAGAGAAGGCCAAGGAGGGAAATGGGTGGGCAAGCAGAGAGACAGCCACTTTCTTTTCCTATAGGAAAACATTGTTAAAAACAACAATATTATTGTTCTTGGGGAGAAAAAAACAAATTATTAGAAGCCAAGGATAGCAGAAAAATAACAAACTGACTATAACCACCTGCAAGTTCAGCAGAATGCAATCCAAACTGGCACCACCAAGCAGATTTCATCCCTATCCCTCCCACAGAGATGTAATTGATTTACAAACCATTGCTACTTTACCATGAGCCATGCTTCTGACACACCATTAATTGAAGTCTCTTCTTCAACATCACGTGGCTCAGAAGGCTGAGGGAGGAGGAGGAGACACAAGCTCTTCCTTTTGATGAAGAGTAAAGAGGCATTCCTCTCAAGAGGTGTGGTCTGAATCCAGTTGTGGAAGTCTGGTGGTCAGGAAGGAGCAAGGAGGACCTTCCCCTTGGTGAGAGCCCCAAGGCTGCTGCTAGGTTTCCATTTCCAGGGTTTGTTGTGTCTGAAGTCCACACACCAAAGAAGATAACCCTCCATAAGACACTGGAAGATATGATTATATGTTGGATTGGTGGCTTTAGCTATGTAGCAACAACCAGTCTCCTTTTCTTGAGGGCCTTCCCACCAAATCCAGGTGCAATGAAATCTTTTTTTCCTATCCTGTTTTAATTACAGATGATTTGGGGTGGGGAAGGGATGCTGTTTGTTTGGATTCCTGTTGATTTTTTTTAAATCCCAGGGTGGTTTCTGCCAGGCTGGTCTGGAAATGGGTGGAGCAATTCCATGGCTTTGTAACTCCACAACCAACATTGATCATCTCATTGGATGATCTTTGTGATCACACATTTGTTTTCCCCCTCTTCTTGCATCCTTTGAATGTTTGCTTTGAGCTGAGATGAAGGCTTTGCCCGCTAAGCTCCTGACCAAAACATTGGGAGTCCTCATATTTGGTAAGGCGTCCCACTCTTTGGGGGGGGGGTATCTCATTTTGGCTTGCTCAGTCACATTGTGCTCCCTGCACCAAAACAGTGGAGGTCTGTGGTTTTATCTGGAGTGGTTTTGGACTTGTGGATGAAGTCTTTGCTCATGGCTTTCTTCCAGGGACACACTTGCCACGGCTTGACTACCTGGTGGCCTAGGCTCATGGAGCTCTGTAAGGAGGTGTAAGTAGGGCTAGGATTTGTACACGTTGCCATTAAATGGGCAGCAATGTGATGCACTGCCTGGGCTGACAAACAGTCTGCTAACATAGTGCCCTCCAGTGTTGTTGAACTACAACTTCCTCCAGCTCCAGCTGGAGTTACCAGTCATCGGGGGTAGTGGGAATTGTAGTCCAGCAACAGCTGGAAGCTACCAAATTGGCTCCCCTGATCTGGTGCATTAGTCTTTATTTGGGGGAACAAGCCCCCACTTAAGTCCCACCATAGAATAGTAGAGTCCAACTCCATGTTTGATGCAGGTATCTTAACATGTACCTGACAGGTGGCTGTCCAGCTGCCTCTTGGATGCCTCCAGGGTTGGAGAGCCCGCCACCTTCCTTCCCTAGGTCATTGGTTCCATTGCTGTACTGCTCTAACAGTTAGGAAGTTTTTCCTGATGTTCAATGGCTCCACCACCATTTTTTTTTAAAAAAAAATTAACTTGTATTTCCCCCCTTTTTTAAAAAGGGTGGGGTTGAGAGAGAAGGAGAAGGGTGGACATATAGAAACATTTGTCTTTTTTTTTTTAAAAAAAAATGGTTATCTAGCTGAAGCTTAGTTAATGATGGCTTCTGTCTGGAAATGTTGAAAACTGCAGGTCATAGAGCCAGATAAATGCTCCCCTCAGAGACCCTGCAGAATTGCTGCCAGTCAGAGTAGACAATGCTAAACTAGATGGACCAATGATTGTGTGACACGGTGTGAGGCAGCTTCTTGCATTCCTGAGTCTGGTAGCTCTTGCAGCTTCTGCGCCTTGCCTCTCTTCCTGTTGATCAACCATTCTCGGGCCAGAGGCATAACTCCTGACTTCACACAGTCTTCCTGCTCCCCGTCCTACCTCTGACAGGGGCCTTTAAGGTCTTCTCTCTCCCAGTTCCCTCTGGTCTGCTCTCCGGTCCGGCCTGAACGCTGTCCACAGCTGAAGCACCTGGGGTGGAGTGGGGGCAGCAGCAGTCTTGCTGCAGAGGTGGAGGGGCAGGGATGACGGTTTAATGGGGGCAGGGGCCCTCAGGCAGCTTCCTGAGAGCGGGCTGGCTGTGATTAGGGATCTTCCTGGCTAGACACCATGAGGGCTGGGTTCCCGTTGCATTTCCTGCTGCAGAGCTTGCCCAATGATTGTGCCGGCTTGAACTCAGTGGAGCTTGGCCCTGAACAGGCTCAGATTGTTCCTTTGTCTTACAGAAGCTCACAGTGACCCGTTCTGAGACTTCCACGCCAGCCTTGGGACTAGTGCCAGAGGCCCGTGCTTCTCTTCACCTAGCCCATCTCTGGGCCCAGCGCTTCCTCTTGTTCTGCCCAAAGCCTGCCTTGGGGAAGCAAAGAGACCCAAATGGTGCAACGTGCCTGGAGCGAGAGCTGTCCTCCGGAGACGCTTTTCTCCTTCCGCCGAGAAGACAGTTGGATCCAAAGCCAGCTATTTTAGTGCACAGACTGTCTGCGCTCTGGTATTTATAGATGCCATGCAGCCCAGGAACGTGCCTCCTCCCTCCCCCCCCCCCCCCCGTGGATCCAAAGCGACTGTTTAATGGATTTCTTCCCAGAGCCATGAGCAGCAGCCATGCCTTCTGATGTGGATATGGCCGCTGGAGCATGTGATCAAATGCACTTGCAGCCTTGCAGAGGTAGGAGTACAAAGAGGTGACCAGCAGACTATTTTTGTCTCTGTGAACAGAGCCCCCCACCCCAGCTTAATTGTAGGTGTCTTTTAGAGCACGGAGGACCACAGGGGATTTGTGCTGCAGTTGCCTAGCAACCTATCACAAAGGACTCAAAGAGAGCTCTCGGATCTCTTTTGTAAGGTCCGGGAGGCTTTTAAGATGAGAATTTCTAGAGAATGGCAGCAGGCTCCCTTTGTTTGGAGATTTCAGGATGGGGCACAGCTGTTTCCGCAGGTGGCCATTACTTCTTGCCACTGTAAGTCATATGAGTCGGCTGTAACATTTTACTTGATGGCTGCTTTCTACGTTAATGACATTTAAATCTCTCAGCGTGCTCCAGACTTAAGGTGGGTTGGGAACCCCTTGCCCAGATGAGCCGCCTGGGACTGGTGCTCAGAGAGAACCCTTTGTGGACACAGCAAGCAAGCAGAGCAATGGCCTCCAAGTGCCATTGGCGGGCAGGGGAGGCCCATGGACAGACAGAGCCGAGTGATGCTGGCTTTGTCTCCAACCTGCTCAGTTCCACAAAGGCAAAACTGAGACCAAGGAGGAGGACGCTGGCAGCCGGGGCCACCCCTTGGACTGGCTCTAAGTAGGACGGTGAGCAGGCAGAGGCTGGCTGAGAGCAGACTAAGGTTGGTGGGAAAGCGCCCCATTCGTTGTGATGGACTGGCCTTCACTCAAGAAGAGTGCATCCATCTGTCCCTGCAGACAGAAGGCAGGCTGGAGCCTCTGGATTGGGTACAAATACCAATTTGGCACCACCATGATTACTCTACCTTTCTGGGGTCTTGCTTACATGTTGCCTTTAAATAACCACCCTGGGCTCCTACTGGGAGAAAGGGCAGGATATAAATAAAATAAAATAAAAAATAAATATAGAAATTCAGGGTAAGGAGAAAACAGCTTCTTCCCCCTTTCTGTGCTAGGTCACCAACCCCAGCTGTTTTGCATGCCCAAGTTAGTGATACATTAAATGTGTACCGATGGTGGAAGGTGTTGGAACAAAATCCTCATCCAAATCCATGCTGTCTTGGCAGAAGTCGCATATCCAAGGGGATTGGGAGGCAAAAATGCCGGGCTGCTTAGCAAGGGGAATCCTCCAGCTGGGCTGTAGTGTCCAGTCTTGCATAGCCCCAGGTGTTGAGAAAGGGCAGGAGATGAGGAAGGAGAATTGCTGGGGAAGTGTCTGGAGGAAATGTTCAGTGGCAGATGAGTTTCCACACTTCTGAAAAGGATGACAGTTGCCAAGGAGGCTTGAAGCAGTGGGTTTAATCTAGCAAATTTCTGCAGTTTGTTTCTTTGGAGAAAATGTGGGGCAGGTGGTATTGATGCCGTCCCTGGGACTCAAGGCCAGCTTGTATCTGCATTTTTATAGGCTGGCCCATCATGGTGCAGCCACTCATGTTAGTCTCTAGCACAGGCTTCCTCAAACAGGAGCCTTTCAGATGTTTTGGACAACCACTGGGCTCCTGCTGAGAGGAAGGGCAGGATATAAATCAAATAATAAAAAGTTAGTTTCCTTCAAGAAGACAGCCGTGCTGGCTGGGGCTGATGGGAGTTGTCATCCAAAAGATCTGGAGGGTACCAGATTGGGGGAGGATGCTTCAGCATTGCTGTTCTTCTCCCTCCTTCCTCCTATTCCTGCTCATGTTAAGAGAGTTTTCAAAAACAAACCCGTCACCCTCCTGTCTCCAAGGAGCCCCTTGCTCAGTCCTGCTTTCATCTTACCCCACTGAAAACCTGAGGGCAAATCAATCCGCTCTTTCCCACCCCCAAGCAGACGTTATTTATTCATTGGAGGCATTTGTATATTTCGATAGGCAGCTGAGCTGGTGTGAAAGGGCTGAATGGCCTTTAGTCTAAGCAGTCTGATAGGCCCAGGGCTCACTGCCTCATTTGGTCCTTTGACTAGCTTCTAGATGCTGACAGAATCTACCTCACAGGACGGTGAGGAGCACAAGGTAATTGTGCAAAGCAAGTAGCAGCTAAGTGCAGAACGGCAAGGACTTGGGATTAGTGTCCCTGCAATAATCAACTGAAAACTCTCTGTAGCGTTCTGTGTATGTGTGCCTGCATGCACACCCTCTGGGATAATTTTCAGTCCTGTCAGCGCTCCACTGTCCTGGAAAAGGCCCTTTTCAGTGAAGGCACCATCTGAAGTCTTATCCGCCGTAGTCTGCATTTCTTTGCCTGGGGGGTGGGGGAAACAGTCCACCACCCCACACAGTATGCAGTAGTTGCCCTTGCTCTTCAGACATCATGTAGCCAAATCTCATTGGCTACATGATGTCATGAATCCCAAAATGGAGTGAAGTCGATACAGCTATCTAATATGTTTTTATGGAGTTGATACTCTCTTCTTGAAAATTATGCAGGTCCTTTTAGTCTCAGATGTTTAATTCATTTCCTAGGTTTACACAAGAGATCTTTGGTGGTTTTCCTAAGGAATTCCTTTCCTGAAGTCCACCCTGGCATGGGGCCACTTTGTCCGTGCTCTGCTCCTGGCATATTATTTAATTGGGGTGATTGGGGTTCATCTGTCTGGGCAAGTGAAAGTCTGGACATGGTTGGCTGGTGGCAGCTATTTCCTGAAGGCAGAGGGTGAGGCTAGGTGACCTTCATATCCTAATGCACCTTCTAATTCTGCATTGAATGCTCACGCTTATATTTCTGTCTCTCTTGCCCTTCCGCTTCACAGATAGACAAAGAAAAGGTAAGATTGCTTGGACTAATTAACACTCTTAGATGAGGAGGCTTATAAATGTGTTCTTTTATTCTAGACTATAGAATAAGATTTGCCTAAGTGGTTAATAACACTTGGCTTGGTAGTGGGGGGGGAGGGGTAGATCTCCTAATTTTTTGATGCTACCCACTATGGGCTGAAGGAAGACAAGTGCCATCTAAATGTCTAAAAAACAAACGTATATCTTTTGCGTTCATCTCCTTGCCACACAAACTTCTGAGGCAAAGTGCTTTGGATGGCTTTGGATTAGAAGAGGCAACTGATTTTTAAAAATTAGCAGTCTGCTTAATTTCTGACACTTGTAAGTACTGGAAGACTTAACTGGGCAGCTTCAGTCAACTGAGTTACCCGATGTTGGTCAGACTGTTGCAGTGTTGGGCTTGGAGAGAGAGGGTCCTGCAGCCAGACCCAAGCAGAAGGGTGTTGTCTTCCTCCGCTAATGGGATGGGGTGGGGTGGGTGGGGCAGCATGGCACTAAACATTGTGGACAAGGAATGCTTGTTCCTTAAACAGCTACGTAGTTGGGTAGATCGATGATTTAAAAATACAAAATGTTCAGAATGTTTCATAGGTTGTAAATAGTGGCTGTACATTTTATACCAGATGTGAAGCTGTCTAGGCAAATGCGCAGATTCCAAAACGGCTGCCTCTGTGGGTGGTTATTTATTCCCTGTTATATACGTGCTGCCCTGTGACTCGGTGGCTCACACAGTAAAGCGGGTTAACTACAGTTAAATAAGTGATGCAATAAGCCTAATGCAGCATTTAAATGATGCTGCGCTTGGGATTTTCCACATTGCCCTGTGACAAAGTGTGTGGGGCAAAACAGGCTGCAACACACTTCTTTCCCATGAAAGAAATCTCTTGTCATTTCCCTGTAGGCGTTGCAACATTCTTTTGAGTATTAGGAGATAGTCTGCCAAGGTAACATAGTTGTTGGAGGCGGGGGGGGGGGGAGTTTGTAATATGAACTACTCCCCCCCCCTTAAATAAGCATTGTCCTATCACAGGCCAAATTTGGATCCATCCAAACTTGGGTATGGCCTGTATTAAGGTTCACTCTTTCTACTAGGCAGCCATTCCTTTGTCACCCACCCACATCAAAACAACAGCAGCAGCAACAAAACTCTTTGAGAAAAAGAAGAGGGCCAAGTGTGGTGGGGCAAATGTGCTAGAGTCCAGATGCCTTATCCCAGCAAGGGCTTCTTTAAATTCTATTTGTTTGCTCCCCTGTGAGGAAAGGCTGCAGCATTTGAGGCTTTAAGGCAAGATGACAGAAGTTTATAAAATTATGCATGACATGGAGAAAGTGGGTAGAGAAAGGTTTTTGCCCTCTTGCTGCCCATTAGCTACTGGGCCAAGTTCAAGATGCTGGTTTTGGTGTACAAAGCCCTATACAGCTTGGGACCAGGATAGCTGAAAGACCATCTTACCCCTGATATACCCAGCACATCACTACGCTCTTATCAGGAGCACAACATAGGAAGCAAGCAATGAGTATGGTGGCACCTCCCCTTTGGAATTCCCTCCCCTTAAATATTGGACAGGCGCCATCTCTGTTATCTTTTTGGCGCCTACTGAAGACCTTCCTCTTTCAACAAGCCTTTTAAGTGGAGACCTTGTCCCAGTCTGCGTCTGTGTTGGAGTTGCTTTTTAAGGCGTTTTTAAAGTTTTTTTTTTAAAAAAAGATGTTTTTCAAGATGTGTTTTGTAAATATGTTGTGTTTTAATATATTTTTAAGTCTGTTTTAAATATGTTTTAGAGTGTATTTAGTGTTTTTGTTTGCTGCCCTGGGCTCCTACTGGGAGGAAGGGTGGGATAGGAATTTAATAAATAAATAAATAACACTAGAACTCATGGATAACCAATGCAGTTGACTGTTGGAAGATACAGGACGTCTTTACACAGCGCAGAGTTAAACTTTGATATTCACTCCCACAAGAGGCAATGATGGCCACCAACTTGGGTGCCTTTTAAAATGGATTAGACAAATTGATGGAGGATAAGGCAGTCGCTGGTCGCTAGCCAGGATGGCTGTGCCCTGTCTCCTTGATTGGTGGCAGTGTGCTCCCTAATACCAGTTCCCGGAAGCCACAGGAGGGGAGAGTGCTCTTGCACACAGGTCCTGCTTGCAGGATTCCCACAGGCATCTGGTTGGGCGATGTTAGAACAGGATGCTGGACTAGATGGGGCACTGGCTTGATCCAGCAGGCTGTTCTTATGTTCTTATGTAGAGCAAGTATGTGCTGCTCGTCATCCCAAAAGACTCTCAGAAAAATACAATAAAATAAAACAAGAGAATAACTGCCCCCATGATTGCAATGTAAGACATGACACACAAGGAATAAGGGATAGGGAGGGAAAAGGGGGAAAACCAAACTCCTGGCACCAATCCTTAAAGTTAAATAGTAGCTCTTTATCATGACTAACTGGAATGGAAATAGTTCAGGGCAGGAAGTGCCTGATGGAAAATTAAGACCAGGTAACGTTGGAAGTCTGAGTTAGTAGTTACATCAGGGTTTGATTCACTTCTTACTAGGGCTGTGATCCTTTGTGGGCTTACTTGGCAGTAAAGCCTGTGGAACTCTGCTGGAGTGATTTCTGAGTAAACATACATAAGATGTGGCAGCAAGGCTGTTAACCTCAGAATTCATTTGCCAAGTTTGCTAATGGGACCAACTTTTGCTGTTAACTGCCTTCATTGGCAAGCCCTGCTGTCTGTTACCTTTTTAAGGCAGGGACTTCCAAACACTGCCTACTTGAGTTGTTTCCATTGGGCCAGCCTTGTGTGCTGCAGGGGACTGTGTGGCAAATTCTAGGGTCCAGGGCATCATCCTGGCCTGTTTTACATTGCTGCACATAAACTGGACATTTCTCGGCGTTCTCTTGGAACTGCAGAGCAAAATCAGTCAGATATGGACAGCTGTTTCCTGGGAAGCTTGTCTGCCATTGTTAATTTTACTGAGAACGTCAAGCCATTTCGAAAATGGCTGCTTTAAAGATTGACTTTATGTCCTGCTTTATGGGCTTTCCAGAAGCATCTGGATTTGGGATCAGAATCCAGCCTTCCCAACCTGATGCCATCCAGATGTTGCTGGCCTCTGACTCCCATCAGTGCCAGCCAGCATGGATGGTGGGAATTGGGATCCCAGCCACATTGGGAGGGTGCCAGGTTGCAGATGGCTGGCTGGCTTGGATGGATCCTTCGCGTGATCCAGCAGGGATCTTCCTCTGCTCTTGTGCTTTCTCTAGGCCCAAAGCATCCCATTTGTGTAGTAAAATGTGTGGGGATATGAATTTTTTTGGCCGGGTCATCCTGCTCATCTCACAGTCTGTGTTCTCCCCCCACCCCAATTACAGAGCCATACACGGTCGGCTACAGCCAGTCCAGCTTGATCCACCTGGTGGGACCATCTGACTGCACCATGCATGGATTTGTACATGGAGGTAAGTCCTCGGAGTGTCCCCTTGGTTGGCTTTAATGTGCCCTTGTGATGCTGCACTGTGATTCTGCAAGACATCTTGCTGTTTGCTAGAAATGAAAGCCCAGGGTAAACTCCTCAAGGTTGTGCATCTTGACTCTTATTTTATGTTTATTAATTTATATGCCCCTTCATATTGCAACAGAAATCTCTAAAGTTTTTTTTTTGTCAACTGCTGCCTTAATTGCAGTCAGGCTAATTCATGAAG
This sequence comes from Rhineura floridana, assembly GCF_030035675.1. NCBI lineage: Eukaryota > Metazoa > Chordata > Lepidosauria > Squamata > Rhineuridae > Rhineura > Rhineura floridana. Next base: position 13,926,656 of record NC_084497.1, read on the forward strand.
TTCTGTTCACTCTTTCTTCTTCTTCTTCGCTCTGTCAGTCCTGCATTGTAAGCTCTCCAGGTAGGGGTTGTCTCTTTGTCATGTATGAACACCACTGAGATCTCTGATATCATTTTGGGAACCAGTCAGGGACTTGAGGGGCTGGAATTGGGAACCACAGGGTTCAGGACCAGGCTGCTCCCTGGTAAGCAGGCTAGAAACATATGTATTCTGATGACGGAGTAATTGCCAGGCACGCCATCTCGGGATGTGTAAACACTGGGCCCAACAACTGGCAGGCTGTATTATGAAGCCTTTAGATGAGAGCCTGGCCTGAGCGAGGCCCCCCGGAGTGGTATCCTGTGCCTCCAGTGCTTCAGCCCTCCCCCCCCCTTTTCCAGTTTCTACTTCAGGCAGTTGACTTCAGGGATCCTGAATGGGAGAGTATTTCCTTCCAGTCTGGATTCAGGTGAGGCTGTCATTGGCTCCCAAGCAACCAAAGGAAGCTCTATTTAATGACATAATATGCCCACGTTTGTTCTAAATGTAGAATTCTATTTATTTATACTAACTGTAGACCTGTGCGGCTTCTGTTCTGGCATTCTTTCAGTTGCGTTGAGTGGATGGATCCATTACATTCAATTGCCTGTTCAGCCGAAAAGAAAAGCATTCTAGGAAATGGGTTGAGAGACTGAATTGTTCCAAATTTCCCAGCGAAATACAACTTCTGTCGGCTTATGCAGAAAGCCTCAGTCGGCACAGACGCACTCTCCTGCTGCAGTTCAGCATCTTACTGGCAGCTGCGTTGACAGTGCACAGTTTACACGGTGGGCATGTATGTGGGTACTTGCAACTCCTAAACCAGCCTTCCTCAATCTGGTGCCCTCCAGATGTTTTGGACTATAGTGCCCATCAGGCCTGGAGTGTGTGTGTGCTGCCTAGAAAGGAGAAATGGTGCCGCGTTCATATTTACTTGCATCTAAGAGGCAGAGGCAGTGAAACAGTTTGCTCTTAACAGAAGTAGTAATTCTGTAACTGCCAGTATTTTGGATGTTTCCTGGCAGCTTCATCTTTCCTAAAGTGCTGCACCTGCAACTGACTGTTCAGCTAACAAAATGGCTTATCTCTGGAATAAAATGTTGAGGAGGGGGTGTTTCTGGGGTGGAGGGAGGGAGAGCAGGTTTGTGTTTGTCTCCTGTTGTTTGTCAGGGATTTGCAGGGACAGATTTAGCTCTATTACTCTGATTTTTAATTGAATCAGGCCTGGTTGGGGCTTGCCTTTAAGAAATCCAACTCTGCACATACGGTGTGGCATAGACTAGAGCATAACCCTGCCTTGGTGTTCTATTTTTAAAAGGTGATAGAAGTCACGAGGTGTAGGAAAGGCCCCAAAGTGTATGAAAAGCCGCTATAGGCATGGGGTGAGAAACTTGCCATCATTCCGCTTTCAACTTGGATAGGTGCTGGAGAGCAAGGGGGAGGGGCTGTAACAGTTGGGATGGGCTCAGTTTTCATGATGAAGCATGAGGATCGATCCCCAGCATGAGCAAAGGGCCTGGAAGGGGCCTCTCCCTGGGTCATGATGAAGGAGCCTTGCTTGAGATTTCTCTGCCTGTTGGATTGCTTTCAGTAGAGCAGCCTTTCCGCTCCCACCAGTCCCAGCCAGCAACGGGGCTGTAGAGAGATTCGTCAGAGAGAGCAAGATCTGACCTCCTCACCTGGGAAAGGGCATTATAGAGCTGTAAATGGTGCAGTAATGGGTCGAGAAAATGATCCTCACAAGAAAAGACCAATGTACTTGGGGTTTCTTAGTTTGGGGTGGGGGTGGGGAGATGACGGGGAAGGCAGAATACAATGGAGGGTTACAGAATCATCAGCATTGTGGGGTGTTTTATAATTCTAGAACTTGTTTTAAGTTGAGAGCCCCCTTCTCTTCCTCCTCCTCCAAATGGTCATCCAGTGAAGAAGGTTGGCAGTAGATTCAGGACTGACAGAAGGAAGTATTTCTCCATGCTGCACGTGGTTAATTTCTGGAATGCATTGCCATCAGATCGGGTGATGCTCACTGGCTTAAATGGCTTGGGGTGGGGAGAAGGCTTATATTTGTGGAGCTCGGTGTCTGCCAACAGTTGATTAGACCTTTGATAGGTTGTGAACCACTTTGGACACAATCTTGTGGGAAGCAGCTTACAAATAAATGAATTAATGTTGGCTTGAAAAAATCCTCCATGTTCAGAGGCAGTGTTCTTCTGACCTCCCATCGCTGGGAAGAGGCAGCAGGAGAGAGCTTTTTCCTTCGAGTGTTGGCTGCTGTGGAAAGCAGGATGTTGGACCAAGTGGACCTTGGGTTGAGTCCAGCTGCAGGACTCTTCTTATGTTCTTAAGATCAAAGCTGCAGCAGGGTGAGGAAGAGGAGGAAATGGGCAGAGGCTGGTAAATGTTGGCACATTGGGGTCCAGAAGCAACACGTGGAGTGTGCTCTGTTGCGCAGAGGCTGCAGGCAGGAAGAGGACGCGATAGGCTCAGCTAGGAAGCGCCTTCAGTCGGAGTTGCAGTCTCCCAGCTGCCAGAGGTCCTGCATGTAAAAACAGTACAGAGTAGGGGTAGCCAAGAATCCATGGCTATTGGCCATTCTGGCAGGGGCTGATGGGAGTTGCAGTCCAAAACATCTGGAGGGCGCCAGGTTGGGGAAGGCTGAAGTAGAATAACCTAGATAGATGTGACAGTAACTCCATTCACTAGAGTTTTCTTTTAATCAAAACATAATTCAGCCCAAACGAGCTGGTGCTAGCAGAAAAAAATGGTTGCTATAGAAACTCTTCATTACCAAGACCCTCTTTGGTAATCTAGACCTCTGTAATTAAAGACACTTTGGAGAAGCAGGGAGCTCTCAAACTTAAAATTGAGTCTTACAAATTAAATGGAAGCCTTTTGATGACAGGATTATATTGGAGACAGAATTACTCTGTTTTATGCCTTTTAAAAAAAAGTTTATTTGTGTGACTTAGAGTAGAATTCTGGTAAGTTTCCCCATCCAGCTGTCTTAGTGAAAGAATGGCTGCTCAGTGCTAAGGCATGTGGATTTGGGGATTCTGCCTTCTGTTTCTGCCCGTTCTATTTTTGAGACCCAAAAGAGGCTCTGCAAACATTTGCACAAGTAACCAGCAATGTGATACAAAGTTGTGTTTTGTATTGAGCTTATAGAAGTACAAGCATCTAAAGGGCACTTCCCCTAAGTCTCTAAAGGATTACTTCCTGGTGACATGGTAGAAAGGTTTTTACAATGTTAGCCCTACTCAGAGCAGACCCATTTAAATGTATGGGCATTTCTAACGTAGGTGCATTAATTTCAGTGGGTCTACTCTAAGTGGGACTTATTTGAATACAACCCAGAGGCTACACACACGACTCCAGTTGGTGCGGTTAGGAAGGTCAGTCAGCCAGTTTGAATGATTGTGCGTCAATAACTTTTAAGTGCCGGTTTGCAAGGTGGGTGTAATGCACGAAATAACATTTTGGGAAAGGGATGTACACCCACCTCTAATGAACACAGTTTGCTTTACATCCCCGCTGCCCTGCTCCCAGAGTGAAAGCTGAGACCTGCTAGTTCGGACCAAGGTGAGTCCCACAGTAGCCAGCCAGGTGTTTGCAGGAAGCCCTCAAGCAGGGCTGGAAGGCAGTAGTAGTCGTCCTTCACTGTGTCCTCCTAGCAACTGGGTAGGCACATTCATGGAGCAATCATCTACAGTGTCTGGAGTCAGGGCCGGATTATCCATTAGGCTTAGTAGGCTGAAGCCTAGGGGACCGGAGCTCTTGGGGGCCCGCGATCAGGGGAAGCGGGACTGGAGCCGAGGATTGCAGGACAAGAGCTTCTGAACCGCCCGCCATCCCCCGCTTCACTTACCTTTTTCTCCGTTTTTTGCTGTTTGCAATCAATCAAGATGGCGGCCAAGGTTTCCCTAAGGGGCTGAAGCCTCTGCCGCCATCTTGGTTGATGGCACACATGCGTGCTACACGCGCGCATTGCTGCCATCCACGAATATGGTGGCAGAGGCTTCGGACCCTTCAGGAAACCTCGGCCGCCATCTTGATTGATGGCAAACCTGCGTGTGCAGTGTGTGCAGCTGCAAAAAAAGCGGAAAGGTAGGTGAAGCAGGGGAGACGGGATGGCGGGCGGCTCAGAGTCAGCCTAGGGGCCCTCCTCAGTTTAATCCGGCCCTGTCTGGAGTGACACAGGGCTGACCTTGGCACATGGTGCTGACACCTTTGCGACCTCTTGATGTGGCTCGGCTCGTGGTTTGCCTCCCCATCTCCTTTTCCCTGCTCCTCCACAGCCCACAGCTACGCTGCAGTTGCTTCCGCTGCTCCAGGTTCCTTCGCCGGTATGCCATCTTGGGGGTGTTGCCACGCTGGTGCATACTGCACGCGTGGGCCTCTTCTTTGCCATCTCTCGTGGCATGCCACAGGATCATCCTGCCGGGAGATAACTGCCAGCCCAGCGATCTCTGTGGCACTTTTTGTCTCATTGTTCCCCCCATTTGGGGTGGGGAGGGAAGTGCAGCTAGTGACAAGGTCCTTCTTGCCCTTGTGATGCATGCATGGCCAGCTAGGACTTGATTAATTGGCCGTCACCGTCGGGGGTGTGGGGAGAATGGATGCTGTGTCTTAAGGCTCCCTCTGTAAATCAGGGTTAATGCATTTTCATTTGTCTCTGACAGGTTAGCACTAATGGGGCAGCAGGCAAAAGGGAGACGCGGCTCAGAAGCAAATTGCTCTCTTGCACTCTGCGCCTTTTTAGTGGCTCCTTGTAGAGCACAAGTCAAGCCTTTGGCAGGCAAAAAATCTCTTCTAATAAGAATCAGGGAGGGAGGTGGAGAAGAGTGGCTCTTCTCTCTTGGTGTTGCCAGCACTGCTGGAACTGCTTTGAGTTTTGTGCGAAAAGAGGCCTGTGAGTAAAGAAAGGGAGAAGGCGTTAAAGCAGAGACACAGCAGAGACACATGCTTGGCATGCATGGGGGCCCACAGGCTGTAGAACTGTTAAAGACCTTACCCTGGAAAACAATCTTACTCAGCCATGAGTGATCGCCAATGAATGAATGAATGAATGGTTCTAAGGCAGCAGAGCTGGGCTTCTCCCAGAGACTCTGGGGAGCCACCCCTAGTCAGGGTAGGCCAGCCTTGATGCTTTGGGCTACAACACAGCTGTGCTGGCTGGAGCTGATGGAGGTGTGGCCAAAAACATCCAGAGGGCTCAAGGTTGGTGGAGGCTGGAATAGACAATATTAGGCTGTGTGTTAAGATTAGGTTTGGTCTAAGGCAGCCACATATGCTGAAAGATAGACCGGTCCTGAGAGCGGAGCAGTTGGCCATCCCTATTTTGACCATATTTTATTTATTAATTAGATTTATATCCTGCTCTTCCTACCAGTAGGAGCCCAGGGTGGCCCTGGGGGTGGGATAAGAAGGGTTCCACCAATATCCACCCTCCAAATGATAAAGAGGACCACAGTTTTGCTGATAGCAAAGTCCTACCTGAATAAAACAAGGGTAGGTTACAGGCAGGTTCCTTGCTCTCTCCACCATTGCGTGGGAACTGTTCCTTCACAGCTTTCCCCATATTTGCTAACATTTGCTCTAAATCCAAAAAAAGTTTAGGGGGTGAGCGTGGGGCGCTTCACTAGGTAACACAGCTGTGCTTTCTTTGACATGAGAAACAACAGTTGAATTGGTCCTAACGTGGTGATGGAGAATGTGCCCCCACCCCCAGTCAGCTGCAGTTTAGCAGAGAATCTAACTCCGTGGAGAAAGAGATTCCTTGTTGCAGGATTGTGGACAATATCAGGCTGGTGCAGGGCTGTTGTGTGTGCTGTTACAACGTTCTCCAATCCGTTGGTATTTAGTGTTCCGTTTCAAAACAAAAAACTCTGCACTACCATCCTGAGTGTCTTGATAGACAAACAAATTTTTCAGAAAAACCGAAAACCTGGAATAAGTTGCCTGCCAAACTGATAACCCATAATTTGGTTGTCATCTATGAAATGACAAATCTCATCTTCCAATACTGAACACAAAATTACTGAGAAATGTCTGTGTAATTATTCTTGCTCTTTAGGTGACAGCTTGAATTAAATGCCTGTAAATGTTGGGGAAATGTAGATGCTGGCAAAAAGGTGGTAACCCTTAACACGTCCTACTCACAAGCTGCTCCTCTTGACTTTGACCTCTGGCTGCTGTATGAAACTTCCTGTAAACTTCCTGTAAAATGGATGAAAGGCTCCGAGTTTCCCCCCTTGGGTCAAATGAAAGCACCTTTGGGTGAAGTTAATATGTGTCCACAGGTGAGACATCTTTGCTCCATTGGTGAAAGGAAAATCTGAAGAGGCTCTTTTGAGAAGGCCAAGATGAAGAAAGTGTGACTGGCATGATTCATGTGGCCCTACAATGCTTGCTATGCACCCTTGGCGTATTTTATTTTGTCCCCTCTTTGCCCCACCACAAGGGGCTTAATACAGTCAAACCCAAAGCCAATCCCATGAAAAATCCAACAAAAACTAATTAATGACAAAAGCATAAAGCAGCAGAATAGAGGACAAAAATTGATGTAACCCAAAAGTACAGTGAAGTAAACTAGTTTGTAATATACCAGAGCATTAATAAGGAAGGCGTCTCCCAGGATGAGGGATTTCACAATCTGTTGTCTACAACTGAGGAGGCCATGTCCTGCCCCCAACTGCATCCCTGGGGGTGTATTGAGAGAGGGAAGGGGGCCTCCTTTAGTGATCTAAGGTAAGTGGGTAAGTAGAACTGGGTGGGAGCAAGTGGCCCTTTAAATATCCTGGTCCAAACTATTTGGGGCTTCAGAGGGGATTGTCAGCACTTTGAATTCTGCTTGGAAGCAGATCAGATGCCAGTGAAGAGCAAATAAGATCAGAGTTGGTGTTCCAAAGGTGAACACCCCATCCCCTCGCAGCCGGAACTGGCAATTTTGTGCATGCTGAAATTTCCAAAGGCAGCTCACATTGAGTAGCCTGGGTGAGATCAAGGCATGTGTGACAGTGTCCCAGATCTACTTTTTCCAAGAAAGAGCATTGCTGGTGCATAACCTGAATCTTTGCCAAAGCATTCCATGTCATAGCTACCTACCTGATTAATCTAGGAGCAAAGTTGTATCCAGGGATACCACAAGCTGCAAATGTTGCCCTTGGAGGGAAGGACAGCCTGCATGACCTTAACTTTGGGATCAACAGAGCTCTTTTTCTGGTTTGGTTTAAGTCTGTCTGTTAGCCCTCACATAGTTCATCGTTGGTCCAGGAGCTTCTTCCTGGGGGGTCACATGACAAGTGGTCTTGTGCTCCTCCCTTTTTTACCCACCATGGATAACTGCTGGACTAGTTTCACAAACCATCAGTTCAAAGATAAGAGCAATGATAGCAATCAAAGGATACTGGTTGGTTTTTTAAAAGCAGAAACAAAAGGGAACAGCACCAAACGAAGGGCAGGATAGAGAGGCAAGCTCTGGTGCTGGAAGAAGTTTATTAAAAGCTCAACGCGTTTCGGAACTGGTCCTTCGTCAGGAGCTGTGAGGATCTGTTTATCTTTCCTTTGTCAGGCAATGCACATTCTCTAAAACAAGTATGCAGTGTGGGCCTGTTTTAGAGAATGTGCATTGCCTGACAAAGGAAAGATAAACAGATCCTCACAGCTCCTGACGAAGGACCAGTTCCGAAACGCATTGGTTTTTTAAAAATCCTCACTGGCGTCATCTCTGGCTCTCTTTTGAGACCTGATCTAGCTATGGTGAACTGTGCTTAGGACAGATCCCCATATTATGCCTGATACACAGATGCCACTTAAACAGCATCCCCGTGTTTTTCTTTTTAAAAAACTTCCCCACCCCGTGTTGTGACATCAACGTGCCATGCATTTCTGCTTCTGCTTCATGCCATTGGCTGGCAAGGGGAACCACTTCACAATGATGCCATGGCATGGCAAAGTGATAGTCCATGTTGCAGAGAGATAGCTCCATTTCCCTCCTGACGCTGTTGCTTTCAGTGAGAGGAGGCAGAAAGGAAGTCGCAGTTCTTGTAAGTATGCAGTTGCCAAGATATTCTTAGTAACTGTTAGCTTTTCTGTCATTTGAAGCCACATTGCTTCAGGCCAAGGCGTGCATGTGTGGTGGTGTATCTCCATGGAATACTCTGAAGGCAGTGTAGTGTAATGAGTGTTGGTCTCTCGGCCTTCCCAGCCTGTACATTGTTTAGTTCACAGTACATGATGGGAGGCAGGGAGGAACACCCAGTGTCAGCAGCTTGGTTCTAAGAGCAGGTGAGCAAACCTGCTTTTCCTTGCCAATGTGATGCTGCAAAGGCTGGTCTACCCATGCAAGCAGGATGAAGTGGCATGCAGACAGCCTTTCAGAAAGTTGGTGTTAACTTTAAATATAATGGATTGGCTCAAAAGGTGGACGAGTGGAACTCCCTCTGCACAAGGGGGCTTTCCTGGCTCCTCCCGCTACAGCACCTTGTGCCTCCTGCAGGGGCAGCATGTGGCAGGACATGAGGAGGGGTGTGCAATGGTATGGGGAAACGGAGAATTTAGTCGGGCTGCCGTGCACAAATAGAAATGCACAAGGGAGATGTGGATCCAAGGTGCGTGCTTTAACACAGGGGTAGCCAATGTGGTGCCCTCTAGATGTTACAATGGGCTGGGGCTGATAGGAGTTGTAATCCAACACCATCTGGAGGCCATGGCATTGGCTACTTGACTTCCTTACAATAACGGTTCTCTCCAACGGGATGCCACCAGCAACAGATGAGGCTAGGAAACTGTTGATTCTGCATCTTATGTTAGCATGCATCCTTCCGGTGCATGTAAGTTGCTATCCCAGTTTTATTCTTAGGGACATCAGGGTCTGCCTATACTGAATCAGACCATTGGTCCATCTAGCTCAGTATTGTGTACACGGACTGACAGTGGCTCTCCAGGGTTTCAGACAGGAAGTCTCTTCCAGTCCTACTTGGAGATGCTGCCATTGGGGATTGAACCTGAGACCTTCTGCATGCAGAGCATGCCGCTGAGGTACACTCCTTTCCCAATACAATACAAATACAATGAAATACTAAATTATTGCTACTTAAAAGAAGAAACAGAGCAATAAAGGAACAGCCAGTAAACTTTAAAGTTTACTAAAGAAAGGTCTTCACACTGGAGTGGGGAGGGGTGAGGTGGATTTCCCTGGGCAGGGAATTCCATACTCTGGATGCGACCACCAAAAAGGCCTCTGTCTGGTCCCAGTAAGTCAGGATTTGGGAACTCATAAGATGGCCTCTGTTATGGATATTAATATTCAGACAGGCTGATATTAAAGAAGGTAGTCCTTTTAAGATCTTGCTAGCTACGTATCTGTCCTTGGCTTTCATCTGCTTTCTGGGAGGCAAATTACAAATTTAGGCAGAGAGGCTTGATAGCACTCTCAGTGGCTGCTGCTGGAGAAGAAATTGCTAAAAATGGGAAACAAGCCTCAAACTTGTCACTGTATAGTTTGACCAAGTCTGAAGGACTGCCTAGGCAGAAAAGCAGGAGACCAAACAAGGCTTTACAAAGGTCTAATAGAACAAGATTTATTCATTGAGACTTGGTACACATTTATAGTATTTGCTATGAAACGAACCAAACCATGTACTCCTGTCTGGTTCACAGATGAAGTGTTGGAGATCTGCTGACCTTGCTGTGTAATAAAGGAATATTTCAATGTTTGTGTCTTCGTATGACTTGCTTCAAAGTTTGGGTGTTTCCTCAATGCCATTTGTGGATTTGTTGCTTGGTGTTGTAAACCTCTGTTAGGTAGCCATGTGCAGCTAAATCCTATGATAAGGGTTCAAGGCTGCTGGGAGGACATAGCTTCTGTCTTTTTTAAGCCCTGCCTGGTCAGAAGGAAGGATTAAGTGAAGCTGCCAAGGTTGGTTAAAGTGTGTGGACCTTGGGTGCAGAGAGCATTGAAATCCCACCCCAGTTACTCCAAATTTTGCTCAGCCCCCTCTCCGACTTCAGAGACTTCACTAGATGATTTGGAGCCTATTTTTACATCTTAATAGCCAGAAACATGCATGTAGCAGAGTAAAATAAAAAATTAGATTATCAGTCTGCTGAATTCTTCAGGCAGTACCAGTTTCTGCATTTCCACAGAGAAGTTGCGGCATTCATTTTCTGCAACCCTGAAGAATGGCCACCAGCCAAGGGATTTTTATAGGCTTCAAAGATACCAGCTTTCCAGTCCTCAATGAGGAAAAATCTGCAAGCATGTTTGCAGATTTTGCTAAAGGCTTACCAACCAGAGGACGACTGTGTTGGGGAACCCAGTGGCTGGGGAGGGAGGGCTGCTTATTTCTTCTTCACAGTCCATAGGTGTGCTTCCTCCAGAGATCCATCTGGCGGCTACCTCAGTTAATAACTGGTCATTTTCTTTCCTGCAGGTGTTACTATGAAGCTGATGGACGAGGTAGCTGGGATTGTGGCTGCTCGCCACTGCAAGACCAACATAGTCACAGCATCTGTGGACGCCATAAATTTCCATGAGAAGATTAAAAAAGGTAAATAGCCAGTACAGTACCCCTAGGGGCAAGCAGGGCATTTATTCTGTTGTGTTTATACTTTCATGGTCCAGGACTCTGCTTCACCCCCACTCCCCACTTAGAGGTAGGGTCCAGAGACTTGGAGGAAGGAGAGTGCTGGATGCTTGAACCACTGTAGGAGGCTATCATCAAGCAGCTACCCTGCTAGAGACTTCTGTGGAGAAGGAGGTGCTTAGGAAGTGGCCTTATCCTGAGTCAAAGCACTGGCCCATCTTGCTCAACATTGTCCACACTGACCGTATGGAATTTCTCCCAGCCCTACCGGAGATACCACTGGGGATTGGATTCCAGGCCTTCTGAACGCAAAGCAAATGTTATGCCACTGACATTTGGTCCGTCCGCAATAAGGAGCCCCCAGAGACAGTGAGGTCCCCTCTGCAGACCCACTTGTAGCGCTATAGGCTACTATAACAAGCCTGGGGCTGCAGGAGGCCTAGTGGAGTGCGTGCGCGATTCTCTGACTTCTGAATTCTCCAGGCAGTACCAATTTCTGCATTTCCACACACAAGTTGCGGCATTCATTTTCTGCAGCCCTGAAGAATGGCCACCAGCTATAGTTACACCTCGTAACTATTGAGCAGCCATCTTCCTAGGAGACAGGGCTTCACAGACCCCTTTCTCTGTGGGGCCATTTAGACCTTGAGTTGGCTCGAGATCAGCAACACTCCAGGCTTGTCAGCAAGTCCTATCTGGCCTGATTCTGCTCTCAGCCCTACAGGGAGCTGTCTGTGGTCCTGACTACCTGCTGCCCAATCTTTTATTGTGCCTGGCCAAAACACCGCATCTTGTTGGGAGTGGGAAGTTTTTAATATGGCTGCTGTGGAAGCTCAAATCTGGGCCAAAGTGAAATCTGGATTCTGCTCTCCAGAGTCCTACCTTGCATTGAAATGCGACAAATGAAGGTCATCCCAGTATAGATTTCTTTATCCAATTTTGCAGCAATGCTGTGTCAGTGGTCTTCCAATAAGACTGTGTTTACACCATATTGAACCACCCCCAACATTTTATGTCCTGCTGCCTCTGTAGATCATGCAAACTGTATAACTCCATTTATTTTGCATAGTTCTGGCTTTATTCTGGAGGAGATTGGCAGACTGTTGAATTCCACTTGCCTCCGCTGGAAATCATATCCAGCTGCTTCTCTAGCCATGTTTAGATGTTGCTGCCCTTGCATGGAGGAGGAGTGCATACGGCCCTGTCTCTGATGCTACAAGTGCACCCCTGGGCTTGCCTGTATTGACTATGGTGTCTGCAAAGGGGAAGCCTACATGCACATAGCTAAACACGCCCAGGCTTCCACACAAACTGTAAACCCGATTGTGCAGGCTTTCTGATCTCACAGAAACCACCGTCTGTTTGTATGTATGTAGGCTTATCCTTTACAGACGTTGCGTTCAACATGTTGATGTCTAGGGAGGTAGGGGCTTGCAACAGGTAGGGACAGGAGGTGTAGTACTCCTCTCCATGGGTTTAGCCCTATGTGTGGGCAACATAGTTTGAAGAGGGCTTCTGATATTTCAGCAGGCGCTGCCCATGTGCTATCAAATGTATCATCACTGCTGAGAGGTCTAGAAACTTGGTTTCTTTGTAAGTGAGACAACTTTGAGAAGTTGACTTCTACAGCCAGCACCGCTTTCTGAGTTTTTTCTCCACCCTGTCACCAGGGCTGTGGAGTCAGTATGCCAAACCTTCGACTCCAACTCCAATTCCTCTATTTTTCTACTGTCCAACTCCCGACTCCGACTCCACCCAAAATTGCTTCCAACTCCATAGCCCTGAAAAGGGCTGTAAATGTCTTTTTAAATTGGAAGCTCTCATAGGAGCATTTTTATCGCTGCCTGAATATGCGCTGATCTTGGTATCACAGCGTTTATCTGCATCTGGGCCCTGTGTCATACACTGACACACAAAATGTTTTCCATCTTGAGTTATGGTGAAATGCTCAACTACAGCTGACTTCATGGGAAGCTTCTTTGACATTTTGAATATATATTTTTAAAAAATTGCCAATCAGACTTTATTTTGAAGTCGGAGTCGGTACATATCTACCGACTCCGACTCCACCCAAAATTGCTTCCGACTCCACGACTCCGACTCCACAGCCCTGCCTGTCACACATACAGTTTTAGTTTCCTCAGCCCTTCGTTAAGGTGCCCTTAAAGACATGGGACCTGCATATAGGAGACAACAGAAGTAAATCCTGTTGAATTCAGTGGGGCTTACTCCCAGGTAAGTAGGGTTAGGATTGCAGCCTTAGTCATCTTTATTAACTTCAGTGTTACAACCCATTGTTACTACCTAGAGTAGTGTCATATCTTAGAGGCATGGGATGATCAGTGCAGTGAATCACCACCAATGGAAATGCATAATCTTCTCTAGTAAAGAGAGCCTGTATTAGTATTCCTTCTTCTTCCTTTTTCAACAAGCCTTTTTAGTTGAGACCTTATCCCAGACTGCGTCTGTGTTGGAATTGCTGTTTAATATATATTTAAACCTTTTTCTTTTTTAAAAAAAAGTTTTTAAAGCGTTCAAAAAATGTTTTTAAAGATGTTTTGTTTTAATATATTTTAAAGTCTGTTTTTATGTTTTAAAGTGTTAGTGCTTTTGTTTGCCACCCTGGATTGGGAGGAAGGGTGGGATATAAATCAAATAAATAGTACGATTAAAACAGGTATTTTGTTAAGTTGTTTGTTTGCTATTTTGAGAATTTTGCATGATGGTTCCTGAGGTTGAGGAGCAAGTTTTGTCTGTTTGGGTGCAGTTGGACGCCAGTTTGAATCAAGATGGTGGACTGAATCTTTCAAAACTGCACTGATTTTAACCACTGATTTCAAAGCTGTACTGATTTTTTGGTTTCTTAGAATTTGTGAGCAATATAAACTGAGGCTGCTAGTCTCATATAATCATAGATACTTTAAGCAACTTACAATAAAATAAAACTCAGGATAGCATCTGCCTTGCTTCCACTGGGAGTATGTTTCATAATGCAGGGGCTACTGCGCTGAATGTTCCCGTGAGTCTAGAGAGAGCTGAGAGATCATTATCTATTCCCCGTCTTTCTGCTAGATCAGACTAGAGGTCCATTCAGTCCGCCTTTTGTTTCTCAGAGAGGTGAGCCAGATGCCCCAGGTAAACTCATATGCAGGATGAATAAGTGATGGCCTTTTCTTTTTACCTAAATACCAGGTGCTGTAGCTATCTGTATACTGGTCCTGAATAATGCAGTGATGCAACAGGCAGCCTTTTTTGTGGGCATGTCCTATTGACTCACAGGAGTCTTCAGTGGTTTGTTTTGACTCGCAGTATGCCCCAGCAAACAGTTTGGGAAGTGCTAGGACCGTTTGGGGGAATGCAAAAAAAAAAAAAGTACTAGGGTGCTGGGAGGAGTCCACTCTCTGACACAGTGCAGTTTACTATTGAGATGTGAAGCAAATTCTTCCCTTCTGGCTGTGTCTTTTGATTGCTTTCTGTTTCTAAAAACTTGGCTAGATTAAATTAGCTCTTAAAATCTTTGCAGGATAGAATGTGGGTCTGAGCTGCTACCCTCTGGGTGGAGAGAGACTGTCTGCTGGGAAACCGGCTTTTCCATTTCCATGTTGGGTGTCCAATTGCAGTGGGAAAATCCTATGGAATTCAGCAGCAGTTCATGACTTCCTCTCCTCTTTTTTGGGGTGTGTGTGTGTGTGTCATAGTCCTCTTTAAGCCCCCTGCTTTTTCCTGGCAGCATTGAGGCCAATTAGAGATATGTAATGAATACACCGTATCTACCGCAGTAACATTTCTTTTAATAAAGCCTTTCTCTGTAGTAACAGTAGGAGATAACTTTGTTTGCTCCAAATTTTAAAGGCAAAGTATCTAATTCACACCTTCCAGACTAATATATATGTATCAGACGGTAATTATCCTTCAGCTTTTTCAAATATTGCTATACGGCTCTTCTAAAAAACAAAAACAAAATCCATTTAAAAGGGTGTATTTTAGGATAAATTACTTTTAGAAATATGTGCATTTGAGATCAAATACATATTTTGTGATAAAATATCTAAATGCACATTTCAATATTAATTTTCACACAGATTTTTTTTAAAAAAACGTGGAAACAAGACAGAACAATTTTTTAAATAAATATATGTGAAATTGACAGCTCACACAGACCAGAAATAGTGATCCATCCATCCCTGTTCTCTAAAATTGGGGGGAGGGGATGGAAAAGGCCTGGAGGTCATCTAGGCCAGCCCCGAGTTTGCACTGTGTCAAGTTTGCTTTGCTTACAAGCTGCCCAAATATGAACCAGCATCATCCAGATCTTACATAAAGTCAAAGGTGAATGTAGTCCAACACATATGTTGAATTTCAAGAAAGTTCAGTGAAATGCTAGGTGGGGTCCCATCGCTAGGTATACTAAGAGGAGAAAGAGCCCAAGATGGCTGGGAGTTGCAGGCGATTCCAGTGAGGGGGAGAGGAATGGAAGACACCTAAGAAAGCTGATGTGGCCTGCATACATCATGCATGCATACAAGGGAAAAATGGAAGTGGACTGCCTACATGTCAATCTTGACTTATGGCGACCCTATGCAGAGGGTTTTCATGGTAAGCGGTATTCAGAGGGGGTTTACCATTGCCTTCCTCTGAAGCTGAGAGGCAGTGACTGGCCCAAGATCCCCCAGTGAACTGCATGGCTGTGTGGGGATTCGAACCCTGGTCTGCCAGGTCATAGTCCAACACCTTAACCACTACACCACACTGGGAGGAGCAGAAAATCGTAAACGGGCATGTATAAGACATGGAGGGAGGGAAGGGCAAGGATGAGTGCAGACGAGTAGCCCCGATTGGAAGGGGCAGCATCAGGAAAGTTAAAGCTCACAGGAGGTAGCCATGTGTATCAAATCAGACCTTCAGTCTATCTTGCTCAGTATTGTCTTTAGTACACTGACCGGCAGCACCTCTCCAGAGTTTCAGGCAGGGAGGTTTTCCCAGCTGTACCTGGAGATCATGGGGATTGAACCTGGGACCTTCTGCATGCAAAGCACATTGTCTACCACAGAGCTATGGAGGGATCCTGCTAAGAGCAACAGTTTCCCCCCCAAGTCCGTTTGAAGCAAAGGAAGGAAATGGTGGGACTGTTGCTCAGTAGGGATGGTGAACTGTTGACAGGTGACAGAAGAGAAGGTGGCACTGCTCAACTCCCACCTGGCCTCCGTCTTAGAAGGAGGATTCTGTGCATGCTTGCAGAGGTGGCATGACCGGTGAGGGGTCAGGACTGCAGTTGAAAGTTGATAAGGAGCTGGTCGGGAAATACCTAATGGCCTGAAATAAGTTCAAGTCTTCAGGTCCAGATGGATTGCATTCTGTGGTATTAAAGGAAGTTGCTGATGTATTTTAATGACCTCTGTATCTTTGAAAAATACTGGAGAATGGGTGAGATGCCGCAGGAATGGAGACAGGCAAATGTCCCCATCCCAGAAAAAGATGGGAAGGTAAGATCAGGAAACAACAGACCAATCAGTCTGACCAATACCAGGGGAGATCTTAGAACAGATTACAAAAGGAGTCCGTTGTGTAAACTATTTGAGAGTAGGATTTACTAAATAATCCATTGTTCTCTGAATAGCAGAATAGGCCCATTGGAATGAATGGCTCTAACTCAGTCGGGTCCATTAATTTCACAGGGTCTTCTCTGAGTAGGATTAGCATTTGATAAAACTCATGATCAAGAATATGTTGTTGTTGTTAGTTAAAGTTGGTTGCTTGGTTTTATATTTAACCCTTCCTGCCAGAGCAGCAAACAAATGTCAAAACAGTAAAAACATCTGTAAAACACCTTAAACAAAAAAATTCTTACAAACTTCTTTAAAAACAATTCCAACACAAATTCAGACTGGGATAAAGTCTCTCTTCAAAAGGCTTGTTAAAAGAGGAAGGCCTTCAGTAGGCGCCGGAAAGATAATGCCTGTCTTAACATTTAAAGGGAGGGAATTGCAAAGCGTTGGTGCCACATCACTAAAGGTCCACTTCCTGTGTTTTGTGGATACCATCCTGATGAGATGATGTCTGCAGGAGGCCCTCACCTGCAGAGCACAGGTATCCTGATCCTAAGCTGTATAGGATTTTATACACCAAGACCTTGGCCACGTAGCTAATGGACAGCCAGTGCAACTTTTTCAGCAGCAGGGTAACATGTTGGCGATAATCTTGCCCCAGTGAGCAGTCTCGCCGCTGCATTTTGCACCGGCTGCAGCTTCCAGACCAACCTCAAGGGCAGCCTCACATAGAGCACATTACAGTAATCCAGCCTGGAGGTTACCAGTGCATGGACAACTGTGGTCAGACTATATTTTCCAGAAATGGCCACAGCTGTCTCACTAGTTGAAGCTGGTAAAAGGCACTCCTGCCAGCCAGACTAATCATACTCTTTTTTTAAAATCCAGTTTACTATCTTAGTGGATTGTGAGAATTTTGTGGACGTAATTTATCTTGATTTTGGCAAAGCATTTGGTAAGTCCATCATGTTGTTTTGGTTGGCAAACTATTTACATGTGCGCTAGATCATAGTACCATCAGGTGGTTTCTCAGCTGGTTGGAAAATGATGCTCAAATTGGCAGATGACAGAAAAGTGGTAGGTGTAGTTAACACCTTAGAAAGTAAGAATAGAACTCACAATATCCTTGACTGAATGAAAAACTGGGCTAAAATTAACAATGAAATTCAACAGAGAAATGCAAAGTTCTACATTTATGCATAAATTAAAAATAAGTATAGGATAGGGAAATACCTGGCTTGGCAGACGTACCTGTGAAAAGGATCTCGGGCTTGTAGTCTTATCACAAGCTGAACATGAGCCAGCTGTGTGATGTAGCTGCAGATAGTCTAATGTAGTTTCCATAGTCATGAGAAAAGGTTGCACTTTATTTCTGCGATAGTCGGGCCTCATCTGGAGTACTGTGTCAAGTTCCACATACCACACTTTAACCTACATGTACACAAATTGGTTTGGGTTCAGGGAAGGGCAGTGAAAATGGTTAGTGATATGGAAAACCAGTCTTACTGAGGAAAGCTGGAGGGACTCGCCTGTTTAGTCTGGAGAACAAGAGTTGACGGGATATGAAGGCTGTCACATAAAGCATAACAAAGACTCGTCTGCTGCCCCAGAGGTGAGGACTAGATCTAACAGGTTCCAGTTACAAGAGGGCAGACGTTGAATGTTAGAGAAGGCATCTTGATAGGAAGAGCTGTTTCATTATGGAGCCGGTTAACCGAGAGGCTGGTGGACTCTCGCTCACGGGAGGTCTTGGAGCAGTCATAGGAAGCTGCCTTATGCAAAGTCAGAACATTTGTCCATCTAGCTCTTTATTGTTGACACTGACTGGCAAAGAGTCTCCATGGTCTCAGGCAGGAGACATTCCTAGCCCTACCTGGGAATGCCACTGGGACGTGCAACGCGCTCCCCAGCTCTTTGTTCTGGGGCAGAGTTTGTAGCGAGTGTGTGAGTGGTCCATCACAGAGAAACTTGCAGCCACAATATTTGGCTTTTAACCACACTCTGGTCCATTTTTGTTGGACCCAAGAGGGGTCGTCCTCTGCATTTGGACATCTGTGCTTACTTGCGTTTTTGTGGGGTGCATTGCAGGACATCTGCTGCTCAGCCCTGTGGGCTGCCCCTCTGGGTCTTAATCCAGTACTGGGGTGGGATCACTTCTGATGAAGTAGAAATGTGCTCTTTGCCTTGCCAAGCCCTGCCAAGATTTTGTACACTTTTTTTCTTTCTCAGGGATGAACTTGGAGAAGAAGAAACTGCCTTGTGCTCCCACCCACACATGCCAGGGCGCTCAGTAAGGAATAATTGCTGCTTGTCTGTCCCTTTCCCCAGGCACATTCATACCAGAAGTGACGGCTCACCAGCTGCAAGTTGCTGGGGTGGACAGCTTTAACAGCTGACTTTAAAATTACATGAACCCTGGGACTTGCCTTCTTCTCTGTCAAGTTCTTTTCTTTAAAAAATTGTCTGAACTGGGCATTAGAGCAGGGAGGCACATCAGATCGGCTGCAGCCACCTGGGCCAAAGTGCAGCGTGATTTTTCACCCGTCTTCATTTTTGCATCTGTGTCATTTTCCTAGTGAAACGCCACACAGTGCAGTTGGGGGAGGGAGCAGGCACAACACCTTCCTTCTGTGGCATTTTTTATCTGATGTCTGGTGGCAGGTCACCAATGGTGGAGCTTAATCCTCCTATAATTTTAGGGTGTGTGAAACACTTCTGCACTAGGATCAGATAGATCCCAGTTAAGTCCCAGTTTAAAAACAAAACTCTAGGAGATGTGTTGGGGGTGTGTGTTTTTTTGGCAGGTGTGTTCACAGTAAAGTTGTACAGGGTTTGGAAGTTGGTTCTTTCCAGGGGTACTTTACTGATCCATTTCTTCCCCTCCTCAAACTCTTCCTGGAGGTATGGGCTGAAAAAAAACAATCTCACTCATCAGGAGACCAATCCGTACTGTGTCTGGTTTTGAGAGACTGTTTGTGGTGTTGGGCAAGAGAGACAACTGGGATGTTAGTGCACCATCCACCCTGCTGCCCTGCAACCTCCCTAACTGAGCTAGTGGAGGTAATCTCAGATATGATGTTGGAGAACCCTTTCACGGTGGTGTTGGGGAACTTCAGGATCTACAATGAGGCTGCATCAAATGGGCCAGCTTGGGACTTCATGGCTTCCATGACAGCCACGAGTCTGTCCCGTCTTAAGAAGACCTCCCTGGACCCAGAAGTGCTAAACAATTATTGCCAAGTGGCAAATACCCCTTTTGAGGCAAGGTGCTTGAGAAGGTGGCAATGGTCCAGCTTCAAGCATGCTTGGAGGAAACTGATTACTTGGATCTGCTCCAGTCTGGCTTCAGGCCTGGCCATGGCACTGAAACTACCTTGGTCATCCTGGTTGATGGTATTTGTCAAGAGAGAGATAAGGGGAGTGCGACCCCCGCCCATTCTCCTTGATCTCTCAGCAGCTTTTGATACAGTTGAATGTGTTATTATCCTTCTGGAATGTCTCAAGGAGGTGAGGTTTGAGGGCAGTGCAATTCAGTGGTTCCACTCATACCTGCAGAGCTGCTTCCAAAAAGTAGTTATGGGAGGCTACTGTTCAGCACCACGGGAATTATCCTGTGGTCTTCTGCAGGGTTCCATCTTGTTCTCCATGCTATGTAACAACTGTATGAAGCCACTGGGAGCTGTCATCAGGGGATTTCTAGTGAGCTACCATCAATATGCAGATGACACCCAGCTCTACCTCTCTATTCCAACTGATCGGGACAGGCAGTTGAGGTCTTGAACTGGTGCTTGGAGGCGGTGATGGACTGGATGTGGGCAAATAAATTGAGGCTCAATCCTGAAAAGACAGAGGTGTTATGTGTCCAGAGTTCTCATGCCCTGGAGGTGGGAAGATGGCCTGTTCTGGATAGGGTTGCTCTCCCCTTGAAGGAGCAGATCTGCAGCTTGTGGGTACTCCTTGATCCCACACTATCATTGGAGGTTCAGGTGGCCTCAGTGGCTAGGGGTGCCTTTTTCCATCTCCGGCTGGTTTGCCATCTTCGGCCCCTTTTGGACAGAGAAGACTTGGCTACAGTGCTCCAGGCTCTGGTAACTTCCAGATTGGATTGTGGCAATGTGCTGTACGTGGGGCTGCCCTTGAAGACTACTTGGAGTTAGTTGGACATAACTCCTTTTTTAAACCAGCTGCATTGGTTGCCAGTTTGTTTCCAGGCCCAGTTCAAGGTGTTCACCTTAGTGTTTAAAATCCTGCTGTAAATGACTTAGGTCCCAAATATCTGAAGGACTGCCCCCTTCCCTACAGACTCTCTCAGGTGCTGAGATCAGCAGAGGGGACCCTTTTGGTAGTTCCGTCACCCTCGGAAGCCTGCGGGGTGGTGGCCCAGGAGAGGGCATTCTCTGCGGCAGCCCCTAAGCTGTGGAACTCCCTCCCCAGTGATGAGCACCTGGCAACTTCATTATACAACTTTCGGCAAATGCTGAAGGCGCACCTCTTTGCCCTGCCATTTGACATCTGAGATGTATATGTTAAGGACCCTGGTCCCCTGGCCGATACTCTTCAACATTTTTATCAGTGACTTAGATGACGGGGTGGAGGGAAGCCTTATGAAGTTTGCGGATGATACGAAACTGGGAGGGATAGCTAACACAATGGAAGACAGGAATAAAATCCAAAGGGACCTGGATAGACTAGAAAATTGGGCTGAAATTAATAAAATGACATTCAATAAAGACAAATGCAGGATTCTGCATTTAGGCCACAAAAACAAAATGCACGGATACAGGATGGGAAATACTCGGCAGTAGTGCGTGTGAGAAGGACCTTGGAATTGTAGTGAATCGCAAGTTGAACATGACCCAGCAGTGTGATGCTGCGGCAAAAAAGGCAAACACGGTTTTGGGCTGCATAAACAGAGCTATAGTTTCCAGGTCGAGGGAAGTAACAGTCCCACTATATTCTGCATTGGTCAGGCCTCATCTGGAATACTGCGTTCAGTTCTGGGCGCCTCATTTTAAGAAAGATATAGACAAGTTAGAGCGGGTTCAGAAGAGGGCGACGAGGATGATAGCCGGTATGGAGAACAAGTCTTATGAGGAAAGGTTGAAGGAACTTGGCATGTTCAGTCTGGTGAAGAGAAGGCTGAGGGGGGACATGATTGCACTCTTTAAGTACCTGAAGGGCTGTCACATAGAGGAGGGTACAGATTTGTTCTCTGCTGACCCAGAGGGCCTACCCTAATGGTTTTAAGTTGCAGGAGCGTAGATTCAGATTGGACGTTAGAAGGAACTTCTTGACAGTAAGGGCAGTTTGGCAATGGAACCGACTGCCTAGGGAGGTGGTAGGATCCCCTTCGCTGGATGTCTTCAAGCAGAGGCTGGACAGCTATCTGCGGGAGATGCTCTAGCTGTGGATTTCCTGCTGTGAGCAGTGGGTTGGACTCGATGGCCTACAAGGCCCCTTCCAACTCTATGATTCTATGACCCACTCTATTTTCTGTGATGTTTGGTTGTTTTTAACTGTTTCAATTATATGTTTTTAAATTGTAACCTGCTCTGGGGATCTCATGAGGTACCCTACTCTTTTAAACTGGGATCTAAACAACCACAGTGCCCTCCCAGTGAAAATCAAAAACTGAGCATTCTAGAATACAGAAGCAAAAGGCAACCCATGATGCTGATGCCGCCTCTGTTATTGGCACAAAGCCTTACCCGCACCCCAAAACCACAGGGCGACTGCAGAGCGCTTCAGTAAATTTGTGTGTTCAAAATATGTAAATCAACCACCAGCACTACAAAATTGTTGGCCGTCTCGGGCGGCCACCAAAAACCATCTGGGCAGGCCCTGCCTTGCACTACCTGAGTCTTGAATACCTGTCTATCTGCCCATCTACCTGCTTTGGCACCAGGATCAACATCAGAGGTCTTCCTCCAAGTACACTTGCCCAGCAAGGCGTGGGGTTGCCAGGAGAGGAGGCTTTTATCATCTGTGGTGCCCTTGAAAAGGTGGGCAGGGTGCCTACAGTACGGGGGGGGGGTTGTCTCTTTTTTTAGGTAGGAGGATCTTTTCCATTTTTTCCCCAGGGCTTTTGATAGTTGCTGTTTGTCTTCTGCCTGTGCTGGCTCTTTCCAATGTGGTAATGCAGAGGTGGGCAGTCTGAGGCCCAAGGGCCCAATGCTGCCCTCCAGACCTCTCTGCCAGGCCTTGGGACTCTCCCCAGGCCATACTCCTCACTGGCCCTGGTCTGTTCCTTCCTGAAGGGCTCTTGCCTGGCTGGGATCTGTGCTCGGGCTTCCGCGGATGGAGAGGGTTGTGTGCATGTAGACAGACCTCTGACTTCCGCCTGGCCAAAATGTAGCCTGCTGTGAGAGTCGCATTCTTTGCCTCCGTCTCCACCACCTCCCTTTGCCTTCGGCTCTGCCCGCCATTGGCATGTGGCCACTAGAAGGTTCCCTGTGAGGTGCTGCAGCCCTCGGGCTGAAAAGAGTCCCCTGTCCCTGTGTCAGTGCTCCTTTAAACTGTGGTGGTGTGGTATGCTGTTGATAATTAGGTTCTTAGACAAATAGGTTGTTCACCGTTTCACCAGCATGGTAACTGTCTCTCTGTTTCTTTGACGGTTCTAGCAGAGCAGATCCCCATGCTGGAGTTTTAAAATCTGCTTTGTGTTATCAAGAAGGGGAGAAGGAGCAGGGTTTTGGATAACTTCATACACAGAAAACTTCATGAGAACCACTTGAAGTGGTGCAAGCAGGGCAAGAAACACCAGGGTAGCTTGTCCAGGCCTCCAGCTGTGTGTAATTCCAAAAGCACTCTTTTGGAGTGGAAGGAGGTGATAGCATCCCAAGGTGACTTCCACGCCTTCAGGGTATGTTTATCCTTGCCTTCACCTGTCTCCAGAATGCCTGCTGTGGAAGCAGGACATCATGAACCTGTTGAATTTTTGCCCAGAGAGATCTAGTCAGGTATTAAGACTTGCACTGGAGGTGGCCTGCCCATGCAGAGAAATATTGGCAGTTTCCAAATGTTTTAACAGCCTCATGGCTAAGGGAATAATACGACGAGGTAATGATACGTCCCAATAATGTCTCATGTGTTTGTAGAGAATACAGTGTGCAGTACTGACAGCTCCACCTCAACATGGATATTATAGAGCCAAGAAAGGTGGAGATTTGGGCAACTGGGATTGTCAGGGGATTGTAGCAGCTCTTCTGTGCAAGAAGTGAAATGTGAAGTGTTGGAGTCTTTTAGCTCGCGGGGCAGAAGACTGAGGGGGGACATGATAGAGATGTGTAAAATTATGCAGGCTGGGAAGAAAGTTCTTCTGTCATCGTGATACAAGAATTTAGGATCATCCAATGAAATTGGGCTGTAGGTTCAGGACACACAAAAATAAAAAATAAATCGTCACATGATTCATTGTGTGGAATTTGCCACTATGAGGTGTTTTAATGGGCACCAGCTTATATGGCTTTAAAGAAGAATGATTATTATTTATTATGCATTATATTGGTTGTTTTTTTATTAATTAGACCAATTAATGGAGGAAGAGGTCTATCCATGATTAATAGTTCCATGATACTGAGTGGAGCCTCCATGTTTAGAGGCAGTGTGCTGCTGAGTGCCGGTTCCTGTGGAGGAGCAGTAAAAGAAAGCTGTTGTGACCTCCCTGTAAGCCGGTGGGCTTTATTGTTTTCACTGTGCATTTGTGGCCCATTTCTTTATATTTTTTTTACCAAATTTGTATGGTGGTGGTGCTGCTGGTGCAACCCACCTTACATCGGGCCGCATCCCAGAAGGGGGTCCCAATCCCCAAGTAGCTGTGGGCCAGCCTGGGGCTCTCCAAATGTTCTGGACTACAGCAGCCTTAGCCAGCATGGCTGTGTTATGTCAGGGCTGATAGGAGCCTGGCCATGCGGGCTAGGGCTGGTGAGAGTTGTAGTCCAAAACATCTGTAGGGCCCCAAGCCGGCTTAGGCCATCTATCTCTTAACAACGGGGACATCTGGGATTCCGTATCTGAGGTGGTGGGGATGTCTGGCGCTGACTGTATTTTTCCTTTCAGCCAGATGTTGCGGGGTGGGGAGAGAGATGCTTTATTCTGGGGATGAGTCTTCTTTGCTTTCCATGCTGAGGAATCCATTTCCCTTCCTTCACATCAGAAAAGAGGCTTGAAATTATAGATAATAGTGTCTCCTAGCAGACGGAACCTGCTGTTTCTCTTTTAAATGTCAAAACTGATTAGGTGCTCTTACTCCACTGCAGAGATGTAGAAAAACCATCTGACTTTTCTGTTCATCTCCCCCCCCCCCGTTTCTTAAAAAAACGATAGTTATGTGTTATAAATTGGCTCACTCCCTGTCTTCTCTCCCTCCTCCCCCGTACTTAAAGTTGCAGAGTAGGCTATCTTGTGCATGAATAAAAGAGCAGATTCAGGCCATTGCCCTAAAAAAAAAAGGGGGGGGAGCACAAATCCCCAACCCAAATTTCAATAATTAAAAAACATGTTACATTTGCAGCCTTCCAGGCAAATGTGAAAAGGGCAGTCAGGCATATCAAAAGAACAGGCGCCAAGGTGAAAAGGCCAAGCATCCCTGGGTTTGGGCAGGGTCTGTGTGTTGTGGAAGGGAGAGTGGTTCCGATGGGTCCAGCCTCGAGATGCTTCCTGCCAGTGTTGGTGTAATGGGTGTAGGGCTTACATACGTGCAGAGCCCAGACGCTTGGCATGGACTGAAGGCAGAGCCTGGCACTGATTTTATGCCTTCTGCGTTAAATTTTACCTTTGTAGTCCCTTTAGTACCATTCCCTGTATATATGTGTGTACATATATATATATATATATATTGTATGTTATATATTTTAATTGTATTTTATATATTTTAATTTAATGTTTCTGTGATTTTACTGTTTACAATTTTATTATGTACGTGTTTGGTTTTATTTTTGTAAGCCGCCCTGAGTGCCCTGTTGTAGGGGTAGAAGGGCGGGATGGAAATATTTTAGAATAAATAAATACAATAAATAAATGTGCGCACCTTGAGTGGTGGCTAGCTAGGTTCTACTCAGAGTAGGCCCATTGAAACAAATGGGCTGACTGAGTCATTATTATTATTATTATTATTATTGTTGTTGTTGTTGTTGTTGTTGTTGTTGTTGCTGTTGCTGCTATTATTATTGTTATTATTGTTATTGTTGTTGTTATTATTGTTATTGTTGTTGTTGTTATTGTTATTGTTGTTGTTGTTATTATTATTGTTATTGTTATTGTTATTATTGTTGTTATTATTATTATTATTGTTATTATTGTTATTGTTATTGTTATTATTGTTATTATTATTATTATTATTATTGTTATTATTATTATTATTATTACTCTTTATTTTTACCCCGCCCTTTTCCCAAAACTGGAACTCAGGGCGGCTTACAAATAAAAACTACACATAGGTAAAAAAACATGCAAAAAGATACAATGAAAATAGAATTAAACTATTGGCGACATTAAAACCATGAAACATACACTTAAGATATAAGACAATTTAAAACGTTAAGAATAGGGCTATAGAACAACGCAACAGACCTGATGAGGCCCTATCTTAAGTCATGTCCCTTAACCTTCTGAGCAGGACTATAGATTCAACGTGTGCAAGGAAAGTTTTTACTGCTTCATGTGTGCTTTTCTCTAACCCTGTTCAGTTTTCAAAATTAATAATAAAAAATAATAAAATTTTATTTTTGAGTCGCCTATCTGGCTGAATGAACGGCCACTCTAGGCGACGTACATAATACAGTAAAATACAATATAAAAATGCGCTCTCGTTGCCTCTTCCTGGGTTGGTGGAGAGTGCCTGACTGGGAGAGGTTTGGATGCAGGGCCCCTGCTCCCAAAGGAAGCCCCCTGCCAGATTCACTCTCCCAGACGGCTCTATCTGTGGAAGTTGATTCCTGGGGCATGCAATATGCTCTGAGTTTTACAGTTAGGCATGGCGTGAGGAGGAGGAGAGAGGAGTTTTCTCCTTCTCCCATAATGCTAGAATTCAGGGTCATCCAGGAAAATGGTTTGGCAGTAGATGTCGAACACTCTTCTTCAACCTTGGGTCCCCAGGTGTTGCTGGACTACAACTCCCATCATCCCTGGCCGTTGGCTAAGCTGGCTGGGGTTGATGGGAGTTGTAGGCCCACATCTGGGGACTCAAGGTTGAAGAACGGTGATGCAGAACATACACACTCCTTCACACAAATTGTAATTTAATTTTCAGAATTCACTGTCAGAAGGTTTCATGACGGTCTCTAGTTTAGATGGCTCATGAAGGAGAGGTTTTTCAACAGCTATTGGCCATTGTAACTGAATTTATTTTTTAAAATTTATTTCCTGGTATTTACATCCCTCCTTCTTTCTATCATGGAACCCAAGGCAGCGTACATTTGGTTCCCAGCCAGTCACCAACATAAAGTGCTGACCTAACCCAGGCCTGCTTAGCATCAGGAAGGATGGTGGTCTCGTGTGCCCTCAGACCACGGAGCCTCCATGTTCTGAGGCAGCGTACCTCTGGATTCTGGTTGCTGAGCAACAGCAGTGTGAGAGGGATATTGCCTTCAAGCCCTTCTGGTGGGCTTTGCAGAGATATCTGATTGACCACTGTAGGAAATGGGAACCCAGAGTAGATTGTCCGCTGTAAGAAGGCTCTTAGCTTCTCATGAGTCATCCCTGTGTTTGAAAACCTCACTTGACTAATTACTTCACATCTATTTACAAAGTCTAAACCAGCTTTGGATAATCTGTAGGGCTTAAATGAATGTGGCATCAGATATGTTACGGTGCTGGAAAATGGTACCTTTGTGCTAATTTGCCCCCCAAATGGGGTGAATGCTGCAAAGCGGCAAGGAGGGGAGAAGTGGTGGAGCTGAAAGTTCTCCGTCAGCATTTTTTGGCTTCATTTAATTAGTGGGAATGTGTTTATTCCACATTTCCTTTTGAGCATTTTAAAAAAAACAAAAAACAAAGTGACTTATGACATGCCTAATATTTATATCTTAACAAAATAATAAAAGCAAAAATGACAGAATAAGAGAGACGTGTCATGGCAGATAAAGCAAATATGAAGTCAAAAGGGATTGGTGTGTGTGTGTCAATCAATTAATTTATTTTGGTCCGTGACCAGAAAAGAGATTACAATAATACAAATATAAGAAGTGTAACAAGAGAAACGTTAAAAAGGCCACAGTAAAATGTAAGTTAAAATTTAAGTCAAAATCATCCGGTTAAAATGGGTTGGCTATAGTTAGTTATTCATTACAAGGGGCTCATAAATGCCTTCCTACGAGCCATGGCAGCTACACAAAAGGAGGCTACTTCCACGGTAATCCGGGGATCCAGGTCCGCCAATAAGCGCCGTAAGGAAACCGCCTCAGAGCCCCAGGAGGGATTGTGTGTGTGTGTGTGTTGGTTCTTAAGGAGCTCGGGATCCCAAAATCATGGTATGCTTTCAAGTTCTCCAGAAGTATTCTTGAGGCTAGATGTTGCATAGAGGGCAGGGGAGGATGGTGAAAAATAAAAAAAGCACAAAAATTGGACTGGTTGTTGTAGCCATGAGGTCCCTTGCAGAGGACCCTGTTCCAAGATGGAGCTTGCAGGCTGAATAATTCCCTTGCCGGTGCTATAGAGTAACACTGCTTACCTTGGATTCTGGGATAAAGGTGGGGGGGTGGAGCAGCTCATTGCAGTGGTTGCCATTTGCCTCCCCCAGTGCTCGAGAATGACACTAAGTTGGGTGTGTACATGCAAGCGGTGACCGTGGGCACAATACTGGACTAGATAGGCCAATTGTCTGATTCAGCACAGATGTGTAGGTCAAAGGCTGGCCACAAATCTGGATCTTACCATGGTTGAAAGTGGTTTCGCAGAGCTTTGTTTAAATGATAAGTCTGAATCAAGCACAGCACAGTTGAGGCAGTTTTCTCGCCTCTGTTTGGAAGGTGACAGGTAGGTCTTGCTGTTCCCCTTCTTCTGCATATGCCCTCTGGAACCAGAACGCTTGTGATATGTTAACCACGGTAAGGCAACAAACCGTGGCTAGCAGCTGGGCTCTTGCCACAGTCAAGCTGTAATTTGAACCCAGATCCCCCACCAGTCTCTTGCTAGTTTTGCAGGACCCACGTGCTGTTGGTAGAATGAGAAGCAGACCATAATGCTACTTCAAGAGTCTTGTTTCATAATCCTCATGTTATTGCTCAGTACCTGTCCTAGGATAAATAGTGCAATGGGCAAGAAACAGCTTTGGCATCTTTGATCTCCCACCCTCGTTCAGTTTTCCAGTGTTGCCAAGTCGTGTGGCTTCTGCAGAATTGCAAGACCTGGCAGTGTTCCTGCACCTTGCCAGCACTGCCAATGGAAAAAAGCCTAGAGAAGCCTCTCAGTCATTTGCTGGTTTGCTGCCAGGGCCCTCCCTGCTCTAGTTTTGGAAAAGATTTTTATCTTTGAAAATAATAAAGGAAAGTTAAAAATAAATAAAAAGTTAGCCAGTGTTGGAATTGGCCTCTTACAGCTCTTTATTTTATACTGTTTTCAAAATATAAATCTTGTTTTGCTGATCTTTGTCTAGCACAAATGACATTAAACTGGAAAATGAAAAATAAACCTCCTTTAATTGGTAGAAATTCATTTTGTACTTAGTACCCAAACAACTTGCAGAACTATTTTGGGTAGAACATACAGCTTTTTTTCCACCCTAGCTTGCTGCAGACAACACAATCAACAGCCATTGAGCTACCAAGCTTTGCTTGGCACCCAGCTTCTCGCACCCACTTGCCCATCCTGCCAAACCTTCCTTGCTGGGATCTGGAGAGCCCCTGCCCAGGCCTTCACACAAATCCTGCACACACAAATATGGTACCAACTGAAGGAGTCCTAAAGGAGATCTCCTGAGCTGATCTGGTGTGGTTCCTTAGGTAAAAGGGCCACTTGGCATTTTAGAAAATGGGAGGGCCCCACTCTGGTTCCCTTCGGTTGGAGTGCTTGGGTCATGAATTCCTCTCTGTCTCGCAGGCAGTGTGATCACAATTTCTGGCCGCATGACCTTCACGAGCAATAAATCCATGGAGATCGAGGTCTTTGTGGACGCTGACCCCTTTGTAGACGAGTCTCAGGAGCGATACCGGGCTGTCAGCGCATTCTTCACCTATGTGTCCCTAAGTAAGGAGGGGAGGCCACTCCCTGTCCCACAGCTGGTGGTAAGTGTTACAGGGTTTTTCCCCATTTTATGGGCCTGGAGACCTCAGCTGTGTGCTCGTCTCTCCCCCCCCCCCACGGCGCACATTCCTATATGACGCCAGAGGCGGAAGCGTCCTGGGAGAATCTGCAAGCACTGTTGGTGAGGAGCATTTTAAAGCAAACGCAGAACCCTGCTTAGCGTTTCCAGCTGCCTTTAGATGTACTGTTTAAACAAAGCACACACCCTCCAGGGTCATGTTTTCCCTCTCTGCTTCCAGGGTGGAAAGATCACATGAATTCAAGTTTCTTGTTTGTCCAAGATGGTGTGTCTTACACAGTTCAGCTTTTTATGCAGTGCCCCTGGGGCTTTTGTGTCTTGTCCAGAAAAATCTTCTTGTTCTTAATTCAGCGTGAAAAAAGAGAAGAAGCTGCTTAAATGAGGCTGAAGGCATTTTTTCCAGAGAGCTGGAAGTGATTTGAAAGAGAGGTCACTGCTCGTGATTTTGCCCTTGACCAAATGGTCTCAGCAGGTTTTTGTATTGTTTTTAAAAAAACCTGCCAAACCTATTTGACTAGAGAAAACAGTGGAACAAAAGAGATAAGAAATTGTGTGTCATGTGCACATGCTTGCGCGTAATGCCAGGGGAGGGATGCTTCCCTCAGAGCATATTCCTGTTGCTCTGAAATTCTGTCTCCTGCCTTTTGCCATAACTGCATGTTACCTAAGCGAACATGGCTTGCGAGACCTACTTCTGCCAAGCTCACACCAATACAGGGGCAGGAAGGGTAATTTCCGGAGAAGGTGGGGGAGGAAGGAGTATGCAGTTGCTCCCCAACAGTTGGCTCCCTTTGAGTCCTTCTCCCTCAACCGAGTTTCCTTCCCTTTTGGACCCTGGCTTGGAGGGAGGGCAACCAATTTTAAAAAGTGGCCTGGGGAGTATTTGTGGGTGAGAATCAGCTGGCAGAGGATTAAACATCCCCACCTATTCTCTGAACCATCCTCATTTCTCTTACTCATTCACTCACTCACACTCTCTCACACACACTCACTCACACACTCACTCTCTCTCTCTCTCTCACACACACACATCCTCACCCTCTTACAAGGAGAGCTTGGGGATTTGGAACCCTGTATTTTTTTGTCCCGCCCCATAAGTGTCTCCAAAGAGTCCCCTTAAAATCATAATAATAGTAGTAATTTAAAAGAAATTCCACAGCATTTCTCCCATTCACAGTCTTTTGAAATATTTAGCGTTAAGAAAGGATTGAGACAGAATTCAAAGCCAGCAGGTCTCCCGCTTCCTTCTGTGGGTGAGTGCAGTCTCCGTCTCCCCCTCTCAACTCTTCCTACCTGCTTTTCCTACCTGCTCTTGTCAGTTCTGCTTCCCCCTTCGTGTCTATTTTTAGCTGCTGTCTTCACCCAGGCCACTCTTTTGCTGAGCGAAACAGCTGAGCAGGAGCATTATTTCTCAGTTTATATCTTCTGCCTTGTCGATTCCCTACTGCACTTGTCTTTTTTTCCTCCAAGTGTTTCAAAGCGTTCAGTCAGCTCACTTTGATTTTTACCATCATTTATATAATTTCTTGAGCTTACATTTAAAAACCACACACACCCCTCTCAAAATGTCTGGTACTACTAAATGTCTTTTTTTGGGGGGGGGTTCCCTTCAATGTGCTCCTGTAGTGAGCTTTGTTTCACAATTTCTGGAGCTCATTATTGCCTTTCTGGAATGTAAAGTCAGCTCACTCTTATGCAGGGGCGGTGGGCTTAGCAAGGCTCTGCATTAATTTTTAATGTTTTTATTTGTCACTGTTGCACACCATGTTCAAAAGCAGCTTACATCTACAGGAAAAATAACAATCAGTAAAATAACATTAAACCAACAATCTCATACATAACAAGGCAACTGAAAGCATGTATCAGCCAGATGGAAAAACAATCCTTCTCGATAGAAATCCCAAGAACCTGGTGAAAAATGAAGATTTCTTTTATGGCCCTTCTGAAATGAGAGGGCCAGAGGGCCACAACCATGCAGGCCCTGCCTCTGCAGCAGATGTATGAAACATGCTGCAAGATGGTTAACCGACACAGGGCAGAACTTGATGAATGTCGGTGACCAAAGAGGGAGAGAGAGGCTCTTTTACATCTGTGGGCACCTTGATGAATTAGGTGCAGAATCAAAACCATCTGTACTACAAGTTGAGACCTGTTTGGTATTAATTAAGGGATGGGGCATGGCTCAGTAGGAGAGCCCCTGCTTTATTTTATTGATTGATTGATTATTGGATTTATATCCTGCCCTTCCTCCCAGCAGCAGCCCAGGGCAGCATGCAGAAGGTCCCAAGTTCAATTCCCAGCATCTGTGGGTAGGCCTGAGCATATCCCCTGCCTGCAACTCCTTTGGAGGAAGGGCAGGATATATTTTTAATATTTATTTTTAATTAAATAAATAAATAAATGTCTGATCACCTGAGGCACATTCCTTTCTGAGCTAAAATCAGAGTCAGGTTTCTGTCTATCTTGTCTTCATCTTTTTCTTTTTCTTTTTTTTACAACCCTGGTGTAAAAGAATTACCTGCTGTCAGAGGAGCCCAACCCTGTGTTTCTGCATGTGTCTGTGATCTTGGTGTTGAGTAGAAGGGTGCCAGCCCCGAGGAACTGTAGAGGCTGAATGGGTCTTCTCCAAGAATGGCAGCTCTGCTGCATCCTGCATCAGCCGTGATTGGATAATCCAGGACAGGGCAGACCTGCCCCTGGAGGGTATTGGTTTGGAAGGAGTTTGTAACACCAGAGCAGTGAATCGCTCAGGTATGGCAGTCAGCCTCTTCTGTGGGAGCACACAAGAAATAGGGTCCTGGACTGGAAGCCTCTTGGTTTGCTTCACCAGGTCTCTCATATTGTGAAGAGATGCCCCAGGATTTTTCACCTGTTGGAAGGAGCCCAATACAAGCTGCTAAAGCTTCCACAGAGGGAGCTTTTGAGGGCAACTTCATCTTGGATTAATTCGTGCTTCGAAAGCAAAAGCTGTTGGGTCTTTCTGCTTATTCAGACATACGTAGAAGTGTTACAAGTGCCGATTTTTTTTAGCCAGGTAAAACCTGATTAGGGTCCATTATTGCACGTTCCCTCTCCCTTTGACAGATGTGTTGACTCCCTGTCAGGGCTGTTGGCTAGTTAGGCTAGTTGGCTAGGCAGTGGGAGGTAGGCTCTGCAGGTAGGAGGGTTTTCTCTCTTTTGCCCATTTTTGTTGGATGTTCAAATTTTTAAACTGAAAGAGCGGCAGAGGCAGATGAGTCCGTTCAGAATCTTGACTGGGCATTGTCCTCCTTAGAGTGTTTGGTGCTGGGTTGGGAGGATTGACTCCGGGTGTTGTGAGGTTTGTCAGGTGGAGGAAACAGTTGACCATGTTCTGTGGACCTCTTTGTGGTATGTGGAACACAGAGAGCCCTCCTTCATAGGTTTAGTGATTTGGGGCTCACAGACTTGTCCCTGGGTGCTGTCCTTTGGGACCAGAATCCCTGGGGTGCGATGTTGGGGATTTTATGGAAGTTTGTGAAGGCTACGAGGCTTTATGAAAGGCTGTGAACGAAGAGTGGTAATCCTGTTTCCAGCAGGTGGTGGTAATACAGCCTTTCCTTGGCCTTGATTCACCATTAAACCCAAGGCGGAGGTGGGAGAGGTCACGGACATGCATGTCTTTGAGGGTAGTCTGGAGGCCTTTTAAGGAGGACTTCTTTGCTCTTTATTTTTAAAGACCCAAGTAGGCATCATTTTCTTTTCATGAGACAAGGTCGCCCACTCGCCCTTGGCGATCGTAACTGGGTCTCCAAGCACCCACTGTTGTGTTGCTATTTGTGGTGCAGTGCCCGACACCTGAGCAGAATTTTGCTGGCCAAAGAGAGGCTTCGTGGAACTTGCGCAAAAGAGCTGCTGACTTTCCACCAAGCATCTGTCGGGCAGCAGCAGCCTGTGCTATTGTCAGTTAAGGTGGCTTTCTGTAAACATTGCAGCCTGGCACTGCAGGCTTGCTGTTCACTTCACAGGGAAGCCTTCCCGCGTGTGTGTGTGGAGGGGAGAGGCATGGATTTCCCAGGCAGATATTTGCACGGGGTCAAGAGAAGCCACTGTTTGTGCTTGTGCATTTTGCAGTGCTTCCCCACCCAGTCCCCAAGAAGAGGGCACCGTACTAGTATGAGGAGATGACAAGTAGCCTGTTGCGGTTGTCTTGCGTGAGCCCATAATTTGGCGACAGAGTATGTGCTGTACATGCATAAGGCCCCAAATTACATCCCAGCAATCTCCAATAGACTGACTGGGGAAGACTTTTCCCCTGGGACTTTGGAGAGCCACTGACAGTCAGAGTCGGCAAAGCTGGGGTAGATGGACCCAATGGTCTGATTCAGTAGAAGGCGGCTTCACCTTATGTTCATGTTTTCAAGGGTTCTGATCCTGCCTGTTCTCCAAGCCAGAATTCAATTCCTGGCAAATGGGCTCCCCGTGCTAGGCTGAGTAATGCAGAGATGTTAACCTTCTTGGACTGCAATGTTCTGTTTCCCCCGAATTAATGTGTGTGTCTTTGGGGCTGGTCCGCTGTACAATTTCCAGGGGAAGGTCTACCGTCCCAGGCTCCCCACTGTGGCATCCAGGGGCCATGTCCAGGGCTGTTTTCTCAACAGTTGCCAAACCAAACTTGGCTCCTCCTGTTTGCCGCCCAGTCCTTCTGCAAAGCAGAGCTGCTTTAGATAACATGGGAAATTTACCAAGACTCTTCCCCCGCGTGCACACACACCCCCAAACACTAAAATACCCAGTTAATGAGAATCCAGGTCTTTGAATGGTCTGCTGTGCCCATGCATAGCTGGCGGGCCTGTTTGAAGGTAGGCAGTGCTGAGGGGCAAACAGAATTTGGAGTCCTAGAATGTTAGTTCTCGAGGGGATGCCTTCATGGACCATGTAGTCAAATCTTTACCCTAGGCAGGGTTCAGAAGCTACCTTGGCTAAGAGATGGAAGCCCCAATTCAAGTCTTGCCTTGCCCATGAGCTCACTAACGCAGATGTCCCCTTCCCACAGTGGCCAGCTTGATGCCTCTGGGAAGCCCCACAAGCAGAACAGGGGCCGTCTCCCCCCAGCGCTGGGTGTTCTGCGGCCTCCGAGCCGACCCGGCAGCTACTGATCAACCTCTCCTTCTTCCATGGATTTGTCTGACCCCCTTTTAATATTTTAGATGGTTTTGACATCTAAATTAGTGGCTGTCACCCCATATTGTGAATAATACTGGCCTATCTTACTAGGTAATTGTTAGGCACACTGTGAGGATATGACATGTAGCACATCGCCAGTTTCAGTATTAATAAGGGTGCCTGGTGCGTTCTCCCACATTCCATCTTAAGACTGTAACAACATGCAGATTCCATCCGCGGCTGCAACATCAGCCCACCAGCCCAGGCTGTTTGCTATCTGGCCTAGGGGCAGCCAATGTGGTGCCCTCCCAGATGTTACTGGGGCTGCAGTTGCCCATCAGCCTTAGCCAGCATGGCCGATGGTCAGAGACAACTCCTAGAAGGCATCGGATCAGGTTGCCCCGATCTAATTGGATAAAGAATTCTAGAGAAGCTTACACATTTTTTGTGTAACATTTTGGTTGGTCTAATCAAGGTATTTGTCCTAAAATAGAGTATCAGTATGAACACTAATAATTACCTCAAAGCGGAAGAGAGAGGGGGTACTTTAATACTCCTTGTGCACTAGACTAAATTTGTATTCAGGACCTGAGTGACCAGATATCCTCTCCTCTACCAACACCTCCTTAATGTTAATAAATAATAATAATATAATAAATTTAATTTCTTTGTCGCCTATCTGGCCAATGGCCACTCTAGGCGACTTACAAAATCATTAAAATACAATTGATAAAATACAGTAATACAATATAAAGCCAATACATCTGCAACGACAATATTAAAACTGGGCAGGAGGCATTACAGTTATAACAATTAACCCTCCCCGGATACCCCGAAGGCCTGTTGGAAGAGCCAGGTCTTTAAGGCTTTCCTTTGAAGTTCAGAATTTGTTTCTGCAGGTAGTATCTTGAAAATTCTTGTGTTTGAAAGGTAAGTTTCTAGCCCTCATTGGTTTTGCTTTTATGTTTTGGCAAGGTTAGACCCTTGCATGAAAAATCTCTTCCGTGGTGACTCCTTGGTCTTCCTTACAGAATACGTGTAATATGTAAATCTCCCTTGCTTGTGCATTTTGTAGTGCTCCTGAAGGGTTGGACTGAGACTTGGCTAGCCGGGCCGCCCCAAGATGCCTGAACTTGTGGCCCTGTAGCCATTTTGGCTCTGCTTTCAGGCAGCTTCTCTCCTTTAGAGTCTGCTGATGGATATAAACAGTGTGGAGCATCTGCCCTTGTGTGTCTCAAGATGGATTTGGAATGCAGTAACCTTGCTCAGTGGAGCTCTGGGTTTTACAGATACCATGTCCACCCTGAGAGATCTTTCCCAAAGTAGCACACTGGAACTACTCTGTCTTAGCATCAGGGCAGTACCACCTAAAATGCCTCTGGCCCTCTTCCACTTTTTTTGTTATCAAAGGTAACAGCCAGCCGGCCTCTCAGTCTTGGAAGTCCTTCAGGTTTGCTGAGGGTGGTGCTTGGCACCCATGTCCTCCACAGAGAAAACAACCATGTCACAATTAGGCCATCTGGCTGGGGCCAGGACTGGCTTCAGAAACCCCCAGAAGGAAGCAGAAGGCTGGGTGTCATGGTCCGTACTTTTGGCTGGGAATGCAAGGAATTGTCAGTCAGAGTCTGACAGTGTGTAGCCAGTGGCCATTTGCAGGGTAACGCATGGAAACAGACAAAATCCAAGAATAAATTAAGCATATAGAAATGCAAGTTATCAAAACTTCAACACTAAAGTTTCCCAAATCATTTATTTTAAAAATCTCCTTGGCTGTCAACACTGTTTTGGATTAAAAAAGAAAACTAGCCCTTCACTTTCTTTCGGCCAGTGCACATAAAGCACTAGCCTGTAGCTAACAAACCTCTCTATATTAGGCAGCAACCACCTAACAAATCATCTCGCTGATCTTCTAGAAAGTTCTGAAATGATTAGAGGACTTTATCCCTAGATGAGTTCTATAAAGGCCAACATGGCATTCAGCACCCAGTGTCTTTGTTCAGCATCCACAAAGACTTATTTGTTGGCCTGTTAAAAAATTTGCCGATCAGATATTCTGTGGGCATAGTGTGGGATCTAAGCTGAGTAGAGTCATCTCAACTGGGGGAATCGTTAAGCCAGAGGTTGACTGGGAGGCCTTCTGCAGCAGTAGAGCCATCAAGCAGTGCCTCCAGCCCCTTGTCCTTCCCAAGAGGCAATCCTGAAGGAGACTGCTTGGGTGGTTCCTGCCATCCTCCATCTTAAAATCCACTGTCTAGCCTGGGAGGTCAACTCTGGGCCTTCTGGGGAAGGAGAGAGGAACGACCCCGAGCCACTCACAGTGGGTAAGACTGCAGGGAGGGGAGGGCTGCTTGTTTTCTTCCTGACCCTCCAAACTCTCGTTTGCGGGTTCCTGTGGCAGCAGGACCATTTTAAGTGGGGAAGTGGCCTGAGGGGGAAGGGTTAAGCAGCCTCCCCTCCTCGCTCTGCTTCACGGCCTCCCATGACTCAGCTGGAAAGTTACACACACTTTCAATCAATGAGTAGTATGTACGTAAGATCAGCTTTTTCCAGATAAGTTGGACTCCAACTCCCATCAGCACAGCCATGCTGACTGGGGTTGATGGGAATTGCAGTCCAAAACATCTGGAGGGCACCAGGTGTTTTTTTTTTAATGTTTTTAATGCTGTTTTGTTTTAATGTATTTTAAGATCTGTTTTTATGATGTTTTAAAGTATTTTTAGCATTTTGTTTGCCGCCCTGGGCTCCTGCTGGGAGGAAGGGCGGCATACAAATTAAATAGTAAATAAATAAATTAAAAGTGGCTAACATAATGGGTGCACAGCGTGGTGGAGATTTTGAAGTGCTTGATAAACGCAATGCTAGGTGTTAGCATTCTAAAACAAAGGTGTGATCAAGTCCCCAAATATGGACACTGGATGCAAACTTGCACAGTTTACTGAACAGGTAAAGGAAATCCCAAGAGAGTCGCTAGTTGCTAACCAGGGAAAGACACACACACACACACACACACACAGTGTGAAAGGGAAGAGGAAGATCTGTTGTGGTGAAGGGCAGGCAGGTTTGGAAAGGAGGCTCAGAAGAGCCCTGCGGCTGGATCAGACCACAGGCTGGAAAGTCCAGCAGTGTTTGCTGCAGTGAACAACCAGGTGCCTCTGGGAAGTCCTTGAGCAGGATATGAAGGTTGAGGGGGGGCAGGGGAGTTGTCCAGCAATGCAAGGCACAGGCACTGCCGTTACAGCTGGAAGTTCCTTCATGTTGCTTGACGGCCGATAAATGCTAAGGACTCTGTACAGAGCCCCTTGGAGAAGGGAGCAATCTGTTAATGCCACCACGCTGCTTGAGGGAATCGTCCTGTCAGGCTGGTGCCTAATAACTACTGTGATTCAGAAACATTCCGCGGCTGTCTCCAGTTAAGCCACCAAGGAGCCCGCCAGCCACCTGTCGTGTGCCTTTGGAGAATGATAAATGTCTGGGTTCAGCCACAAGTCCTCAGTACGTAAGACACGTTTCTGCATTAGGGGTGGGACAGTCATGCGGGCTGGCAGGTGTGCCGAGGAATATCCTTGTCTGAGATGCAGAGCCTCTGCCAGAGGAACTGAAAGCAGGGGGCTTCCAAGAGCTGCCCTATGCTGCCCTGTGGCTCTTGGACCTGGTTCCTCCTCTGCATGTCTCATTACCCCCCCAGGGCCCCCAAATTCTATACAGACGCAAGATCATAGAATAGTAGAGTTAGAAGGGCCCTATAAGGCCATCATCAAGTCTAACCCCCTGCTCAGTGCAGGAATCCAGCTTAAAGCATCTCTGACAGG
This sequence comes from Rhineura floridana, assembly GCF_030035675.1. Taxonomy (NCBI): domain Eukaryota; kingdom Metazoa; phylum Chordata; class Lepidosauria; order Squamata; family Rhineuridae; genus Rhineura; species Rhineura floridana. The sequence goes on from NC_084497.1 coordinate 13,964,997, forward strand.
TGGCTGTCCATCTTGCTGCATGTTGTCTACACTGACTGGCAGCAGCAGCCTTACCTGGAGCTGCCAGAGATTGAACCTGGGATGTTCTGTGTGCAAATCAGATGCTCTGCCCCGGAGCTACAATTTCCCCCTTAGCTGCTGGAACAGCAAGGAGAGCCAAAGGCTCACAGAGAAAACTCAACCTGATGGGACAGTGCTAAGGAAAGATCTGGAAGGCATTCCTTGTAAATGCCTAGTTGAAATTTTACCTTGAACAAAATTATCCTGAAATGTTGAACCTGGGCCGTGATGGCTACATGTTGCTGGTGGCTGTGGGTAAAATGAGCACCACCTTGAGCTCCATGAAGGATTTAAATCTTGGTTAATAAGTGGCCGAAAAATTCTGCCAACCATTCATTGTCTGTCCCTCAACGTGTGTCAGGTTCCAGGGTCAGCTTAATTCAGTGACTGACAGGCTACACACAAACACACCTGTTCTCTCTCTCTCTCTGTGCGCTCAACAGGTAGAAACAGAAGATGAAAGGAGGCGCTTTGAGGAAGGGAAAGGCCGCTACCTCCAAACCAAAGCCAAGCGGCAGGCACAGACTCAGCCGCTGACTCAGCAGTGACAGCTCCAGCCAGAGCCCCTTCCAGGAGAGAGCCGCAATCAGCAGATCCCCTCAGCAATCTTCACATTGGGCATATTAATTGCAGGCCTGACTGGTGGCGCATCGAGCCCTTGGGCACCCCGACTCCCCGGAGAGCGATCCTCCTGTCTTATCTGTAACTGTAGTAGCTAGTCCAACCAGCGCAGTAAGAGCAATGCTAGGCCGCCGGGGGGGGGGGGCTGGAAAGTGGAGATGGAAACGCCGCTGGGGAATTGTGGCGCTACAGGGCCTGTGTATTTTGAAGGCTCCCCCACATATTGGGGGTTGTGGTGCGTTACCAGCTTTGTAAAAAGAATTGTCTTGAAACTCTTGGTCAGCCTCCCCCAGCCTGGTGCCCTCCAGATGTTTTGGCCTATAAGTCCCATCAGCCCCAGCTGGCATGGTGGCAGTCGTAGTGCAAAATGTCTGGAGGGCACCGGGTTGGGGGAGGCTACTCTGGGTGCATACAGATCAATTGTACACTTGGATGAGCAACAGCAGGGATGCGGTAATACTTTTGGAGGCTCCTCTCCCTCCCCTGCCCAGCACTAGCATTCTCTGAAAATGATGGCCAGACAACTAGTTCAGGTTATCCGGGGCCTTGCGTCTATATCATGCTGCTGTTTCACGTCTGTTCCTTCCTGCCAGCGAACACCAAAAGCTTCTCTGTGACAGTCACAAGCCTAAAAATACTGTTCAGTATTGTTATCAGGTAGTCTTTCATGGTTCTGTTCCATTGAATATCTGTATATGTAGGCCTATAATTTATTTAATGAATATTGTGAATAAAGACTGTCTGCCTTTATTTCAGTGAGACCAGAGCAGGTGCTGGGTTTTATTTTCTTAAATTTATTTGGGCAGGTGAAGAGTTCTTGTCCATCAAAGTCCCTCTGCTGGCTGAGTGCTGAAAGATGCCTTTTCTCTCTGCAGGGGAGTTCACCCACCTCCTTTTAAGCTGGGATTTGCTCCTGAGCTGCTTGGGAAGGCAAACCCATGTATCCTGCAGGGAGCCCCTGTGTAAACAATAGTCTGCCACCTTCTCCGCAAGGATTAGCCAGATCAACCACCATGCCAAATAGCAGGCAGCTGCAGCAGAGCTGTGGTGGATGTTAACACCTCCCTGATTAGGCTGCCTTGACCAATGTAGCAGAATTCACACAGGCAACTAATTTGAGGCAATAGGTACCTTCACTGAAACCACTACATAAAAAGACAAGACGCAGCAACCACTTCTGAGGTTAACGTTTTCTTGTATTATTTTATACATCTGGGAACAAATGCTGGAATATTGAGATCCCAAACAAGCCTATGCTTGAGGTAGGATTTGAATTCAAGTCCCTCAGTTCCAAAGTCAACCCTTTGTAATCCCCTGCACCACAGTGGTTATTGCCTTTCTCAGGAGGTTCCTGGAGGGGGTTTGAAACCTTTGGGATCATAGTCTCTACTAGAGGCCGACTGCCTATGAAGGAAGTTCTGCAGGAGGCAGAATGGGCTCTCGATCCTCAAATGTTCCAGCTCCTGGTCAGCAAGTTCAGTTGCCTGACCATACATTTATTTGCTACTCGAAGAAACCCTCAATTGGACAAGTCCAGGGCAAGGTTCCCTTGGATGGCAGTAATGGGAACAAATGCACTATGCTTGTGCGAGATCACGGGCGAGGAGGCCAAAGCAGTTCTAATAGCTCAACACTGGCCGAAGTTTTATGGAATTGGTTGGCATGGCTGCTCAACTACCTTGGCACCTTCCCTGCTGATAAGAGCAGACCTTGCATCCAGAAAGAATCCAACTGATGGCTTGGGAGGCTGGTTTGCCCTGCTGGGGTAGTCAGGAGAGGTCCTGAAGCGCCTGCTGTCACCCAGGAAAGGTTTGGCCAATAGGGTATAGTCTACCACATGGAAGGCTTCCTTGACATGATGCCGGAGGGAAAGAAAACTGCCACTTCCTAAAAGTGTTAAGAAGGTTCTGGGGTTCCTTCACACTGGGCTGAATAAACCCTAGAATCAGGAGACACACTGTGGCACAGAGTAGTGTGTTGGAGGTGCAAAGGGAAAATAATTCTCCCCACCCCATGAAGTTCTCTACGTGGAACCTTAATTGGGTGCTTTCTGGTCTCATGGGTGCACCCTTTGAACCAGTGGCGATGTGCTGCCTTCAGCTTCTCAGGCTTAAAAGAAAGTTTTGCTGGTGGTGATCACTCGGGCACATTGAGTCTCTTGAGTGGGGTGCCGCCTCAGCCAATCTGCAGCTGTGATAAGGTGGCTCTTTGCTCTGACCCTTCCTTTGTGCCCAAGGTTAACTCCATAGATCTGTCATTTTGTGCCAAGGAACACAGCTGCCACAAACTGGATGGGTGTAGAGCCTTGCATTTTTACTTCAATAAATCTGTTGGATTATCTCTCTCGCAGTGGAGTGCAGAAATAACTAGTCTGTCAAGCCTGGTAGTTGAACAAATAAGACTTAAGGTTTATTACTGCAAAGAAATTACATGCTGTTGCGGCCATTGTGGAGCCATGAGGCTTGCACTCACAGGCACTATATCTCGCTGACTAGACAGGAGAAGGGAGGAAGTAAAGCTGAAAGCAAACGAACAAGTAGTTCAAGAAGGGAATCTTCAAGGGAAGGTTCTGTCTATGCCCCCCCCCGGTTCCTGATGCTTGTTATGTGTGTAGGTGTTTTACTCCCAACGCAGCTGAGCTCAGGAGTGCTCGGGCCTGTTTAGTATATTTCCAGTCCAGTAGGGCTGAGGGTAAGGTTTCCACAGCTACTCCATTGAGATGACTTGAGAGTATCTGCCTGGCTTAGCAAGCACTGGGCAAACGACTGCCAGGTGCCATTATGGCCCATTCCGTGTCCATCAGCAGGTGTGATAAATGGCTTCCAATGTTCAACCAACTGAACTTTTATTTTTTAAAGGGAATTTATAGCCCAATCTATAAGCTTATAGTCTCTTGAGAGTAACTGACAAGTTTAAAACAGCAATCAAGCGCAAATGCAGCAGTAAAGGAGAACGGCAAAGGAAAAGGAGCGAGATTAAAACCTTGCGTCTCCTTCACTGGAGTGAGCCAAACTCCAGACTTGGCTGTTGGCCAGCAAGGTCCCGGAGAAGCTCAGGTTGCTGCATGTGGGGAGGCAAAAGCAAAGGAAAAAGAAATCTCAAGCTGTTCCAGCAGTTTTGCGTCTTCAAAATGCTGTCAGTGGAAAGGCTCCTCAAGCAAGCTGGAAACAGAAAGCACCAAGGGACAAAGGAGAAAAATGGGCGGTTTTGCTGCTGTCTGCAATTGGCTGCTGTTGCCTTAGAGCTACAGGAAATAGGGGCAGAGTTTTACCAACTGAAATCTGGAAAAGTTGAGGGAAGCTGAGGTTAGAACAACCAGCCAGAACGGCAATCAAGAAGGGCTTCTCTGACCCTAAAGGACTCCACTTGCAGCAGAGGCTGCCTGTTCTGTCCTTGCTTCCATGCTTAATTTGGAAAAGGTATCTTGGCTCCTAGCTCAAGGGCAGTGGTTAAGTCCTGAAGCTCCTAGACTTGCCTAAAGCTTTCGTTCCAGGTACATCTGTGCTGCTTACTTTTCCTCTGTGCCAATTCAGAAGCACTCTCCACATCGTTTGTATTTCCTAGGCCATGCCTTAGCATGGATACCTGTCCTGGCCCCAGCCCCAGCTGGAACTTAAAAGCCTTTGCTCCCACCTATAATAGAAAACAACTTGATATTCTTTGAGGAGTTCTCCCCCCCCCGCTGCCAAAATTGTGTGCCAGCCCCACTGTGCAGAGGTTGGAATTGTCATTAGGGAGTTTTTAATTAAGCAGAGTATAAATAGCCTTAACTCGAGTGGGCAGCCATGTGGTTTTAGTCACAGAAAGGAGTGACATTTCTAAGTGAAACAACTGTTTAGCACTCTTTCCTTTTCCTCTGCCCCCCTCTCCGGTCCCATGAGTCATAACAAAATCCAAACAAATGAAAGGGTGTGGAAAAGGGACCTACAGAGAAAGAGAGAGTATTTGGCTTCTGCTGTGCCTCTGTTGTGTGATGCTTAACCAAGAGGGTTGCAGGATGCTTTGCTTTCCTAATGACCGTGCCAGGCATTGCATGCAGCCATCCCACAAGGTCCTAACCTTTTTGATTTCTTTCTTAAAATGCATCCTGTGTTCTCAGCCCAATAAGGCCAGCTCAGGCTTCTGGTGTGGGATTCTTGCTTGCAGTTGTTGGGTGGTTGTGACGGAGAGGCTCTCTTCCCCTGCACCTGTTCTCCCGTCCTGTTCTTTTCCGGCCAGTCCTTGCCCTGAACCGTAGGTGGTTGCCCTGAGCTACAGACCCTTGCCCCCGGCCTCATAACTGGATGAAACAAAGGGAGGGGAAAGCCTTGGAAGAGTGGGACAGACTCGTCTCTGTTGCAATTCCTCTTAAATTCTGACACCTGAACGGCTTGTTAGGGCGGGCCGGTCTTGCAGCCCAACATAGGAAGCTGCCTGACACCTTCGTTCGTCTAGCTCAGTACTATCTCCACTGACTGGCAGTGACTCTCTGGAGCTCCAGACGGGGGCATTCCTTATCCTACCTAGAGATGGCAAGGACTGAGCCTGAGGCCTTCAGCATATGGAGCAGGTGCTCTGTCACAGAGCTAATGCCTCCCCCCCCCAAAAGGGTAAGATTCTAGTCCTCATGGCTGAATAAAGGGCTGGTTACAGTGGGGAGGACAGCCTGGCTCGGAGTCCAGAGTCTGTGAGTTCAAATCCCCGCTCGTGTCTCCTGGGTGTCAAGGGCCAGCTAAATGGCTACTAGCCGTGATGGCTGTGCCCTGCCACCCTAGTCAGAGGCAGTGTGTTTCTGAAAACCAGTTGCCGGAAGCTTCAGGAGGGGAGAGTGTTCTTGCACTCAGGTCCTGCTTGCGGGCTTCCCCAAGGCACCTGGTTGGCCACTGTGAGAACAGGATGCTGGACTAGATGGGCCACTGGCCTGATCCAGCAGGCTGTTCTTATGTTCTTAAAGATCAACCACACAGTGAGTGGCTCGGGGGTTATGTGCCCTGCCACCTGTGGAGCCGTGGGCAAGCTGCAGAGTCCCAAGGAGCCCAGTTGCCCCCCAGCTGGCAGTTGCGGACAAGGAAGGGGCTGGCTTGTGCAGCTGTGGCAAGCTGAGCAGGCCCTGGCCAGCTGGGGAGGACTAGCCTCAGGGGGAGGCAATGGTAAACCCCTTCTGAATACCACTTACCATGAAATCCCTATTCGTGGGGTAGCCATAAGTCAGGATCGACTTGAAGGCAGTCCAGTAGACTCCAAGTGTTCCTTTTACTCCTTGCCCCATTCAATTTAATCCAGATACTCTCGGTGGAGCTACCAAGCTCATCAGTCCATACTTGCTTAAATAGGAAGCTGCTCAGTTCCCAAGTTGGACCGCTGGTCTGCACAGCTCAGTGTTGTCCGCTGACTAGCAATGACACTCCCTGGTGTCCCACACAGGTCTCCCAGCCCAACCAGGAGATGACGGGAGTTGAACCCGGTGCTGTACCACAGAGCTCCGGTGTTTCCTCAAGGCTTCAGTGTGCTTAACTGCATGAAAAATTATATCACAAATCTACCACGTTAATTGTCAATAAAACCAAGCCTATGGAAAAAGCCATCAGAACATTAAAGCACGCACATATGAGAACATGTTTTCATTCTGCCTTCACTTGCACAAATAATAATTTCGTTGGGTTTTATCCAATATTAATCCTACTCAGAGGAGGCACATTGATGTTAACGGACATTGCTATCTTAGTGCCATTAATTTCAATGGGTCTACTCTGAGTAGGATTTAGTTGAATACAACCCCATTTTATTATTGAGAGCAGACACACTAAAATCAATGCACCTAACTTCTTGGGGGAGGGCCGTAGCACCCGCCTCTCATGCACAAGGCCCCAGTTTCAATCCCCAATGGCTGCATCTCCAGGTTAGGGCTGGGAGAGACTCCTGCCTGGAACCTTGAAGAGCTGCTGCCAGTCAGTATAGGAGGCATTACTGCACCAGATGGACAAATGGGCTGACTCGGTGAAAGGCAGCTTCCTATATTTCTAAGTTAGTCATATCAATTAACTTCAATGGGTCTACTCTGAGTAGGGAACAGGTTCAGAGGAGGGCAACAAGGATGATCAGGGGACTACAAACCAAGCCCTGTGAGGAGAGACTGAAAGAACTGGGCATGTTTAGCCTGGAGAACAGAAGACTGAGGAGAGATATGATAGTACATGAAAGGTTGTCACATAGAGGAGGGCCGGGATCTCTTCTCGATCGTCCCAGAGTGCAGGACACAGAATAATGGGCTCAAGTTGAAGGAAGCCAGATTTTGACTAGACATCAGGAAAAACTTCCTAACTGTTAGAGCCATACGACAATGGAACCAATTACCTAGAGAGGTAGTGGGCTCTCTGACACTGGAGGCAGCGGTGTCACTAGCTGGAGTGCAGGGGGGTGCGGACCTCCGGTGCGTGCCCTCCCAGGGGCATGGACGAGGTGGCTGGGCTTGTGTGCGCATTCGAGGCCAGCCACCTTGTCCATGCCCCTGGGAGGGCGCGTGCTGGAGGGGCACCCAGCCGGAGAAGGCCTGGGAACGCCTGCGCCTCCCTCGCCCCACTGACACTGCTCCTGGTCTCGCCCACCCACCCGCCTGCCTCTGAGGAGTTGGAGCAGCCTTGCCAGGCAACGGCATGGGGCAGGGCGGCTCTGGGTGTCACTCCCCTCATGGTGACACCCGGGTGTGGGCTGCACCCTCCGCACCCCGGTAGTGATGCCCCTGACTGGAGGCATTCAAGAGGCAGCTGGACAGCCATCTGTCGGGAATGCTTTGATTTGGATTCCTGCATTGAGCAGGGGGTTGGATTTGATGGCCTTATGGGCCCCTTCCAACTCTACTATGAAAACCACCCAATTTGTCTGCTTGTACAAGGCATCGCTGGATGCCTTGCATGCACAATTCACAAAACAACTGTGAAGTTTAACAATCAACCAGCAATGTCCCAAAACAAATGCAACTGTGTGTGAAGAAGACCCCTAATCCCCTCTTCTGAAAATAGTTAAGAAGCATGCCTGATGCACGAGATCCAGTGGCAGCCACTAGCTCGGATATCTTTAAAAGGTTCCTGCAGAAGTTGAGTTGTGATGGCCACCAAGTGCCACAGAAGCCCTGGAAGAGGACTACAGCCGCCTGGCCCTGCTTGTGGGCATTCTGGGGGCAGTTGACTAGCCACGGCAGGGAAGCGGGCTACTGGATCAGACCATCTAATATTTTTACAAGAGAGCTGCTCAGATTCACCTCCCAGAGGACATAGCTCCAAATGCCACCACTGGAAAAAGTGTGTGATCCAGACTGTCCTCGCCATGCTTTCCACAAATGAGGGGCTGGGGCTGGTTTTTTTTGCATGCCTGGGTGTCTCAGTGACTGGCAGCAAAATGTAGTTTCTTGAAAAACATCCCGTTTACAACGCAAAGTTCCAGCAAGCGCTTATACTCAGGATAACCGTTTCTCTCTGGCCCTGGCCCTGCTTGTGGGCATTCTGGGGGCAGTTGACTAGCCACGGCAGGGAAGCGGGCTACTGGATCAGACCATCTAATATTTTTACAAGAGAGCTGCTCAGATTCACCTCCCAGAGGACATAGCTCCAAATGCCACCACTGGAAAAAGTGTGTGATCCAGACTGTCCTCGCCATGCTTTCCACAAATGAGGGGCTGGGGCTGGTTTTTTTTGCATGCCTGGGTGTCTCAGTGACTGGCAGCAAAATGTAGTTTCTTGAAAAACATCCCGTTTACAACGCAAAGTTCCAGCAAGCGCTTATACTCAGGATAACCGTTTCTCTCTGCAAGTCGTTACTGCTTCTTGCATGTGCAGGAAGGGGGTTTAAATGGGCTCTTTGTTGTTGCCTTACGCTCGTGGGTCTGCCTTGCCCCTTCCTCTGGTTCTAGCTGTCGCCCTCTGGATGCTGTTGAACCACCAATTTCCATCCATCTGCCCCAGGCTACACAGCCAGCAGTCAGGGGTGGTGATGGCTGCAGCCCATCAACATCTGGCGAGCCACAGGCTCTCCATCCCTGAGTGAAAGGAGTGCGGGTATAATAGCCTCTCTCTGAGACCTTGGTGCTCGGGTGCCAGCAGCAGTACCAATGAACCAAACACTGGCCTTAAGGTGGCCATACCGGAACAGAGGAACTTCTCATGCAGAATGACTCTCTCTCTCTCTCTCTCTCTCTCTGTGTGTGTGTGTGTGTGTGAGAGAGAGAGTGAGAGAGTGAGAGAGTGAGAGTGAGAGTGAGAGAGCATGGCCACTGTTAAATACATCACTATATGTACTGGAAATGGACTGCCTTCAAGTTGATCCCGATTTATGGCGGACCCTTTGAATAGGGTTTTTCATGGCAAACGGTATTCAGAGGGAGTTTACCATTGCCTTCCTCTGAGGCTGGGAGGCAGTGACTGGCCCAAGGTCACCCAGTGAGCTTCATGGCTCGGTGGGAATTCGAACCCTGGTCTCCCAGGACGTAGTCCAACGCTCTTAACCTCTACATCACACTGGCTCTCCTATATGTATTTAGCACATGAATAAGCTATTAAATTTGCTCCCACAAGACGTAGGGAAAGCCACCGACGTGAATGGTTTTAAAAAGGAACTAGACAATAGCATAAGGCTATCTATGGCTACTACTAGCCACAAGAGCTACGTTCTACCTCCACCTCTGGAGGCAATATGCTTCAGAATACCAGCACCTGGGGACCACAGGTGGAGAGAGGGCTGTTGCCCTCATGTCCTGCTGACAGGCTCCTCACTGGCGCATCTGGCGGGCCACTGTGCAAACAGGAGGCTGGAGAAGAGGGGCCATTGGCCAAGGCAGCTGCTGCAACGCTCTTCTACCTGTGCGCCGTATTGTGTGGGTTTTTTCTCCTTATTTTCTCAGTGGTTATGGAGAAGGGCAGCAGGGGTGACAGAACCACCTTGTGCCTGCTGGTTGCTGTGCCTCTTGGACGAGGCAGCCCTTGGTCTGACCCAGCAAGGCCCATCACCCTTCCTGTATACTCAAGGTCACTCAGAGATCAGCTGTGTCAAAAATCAGGCCCCACACCTCATGGGAAAGGGCCCTAGCTCAGTGGTTAAGAGCATCTGCCTGGCATGCAGGAGGCCCCACGTTCAGTCCCCGGCGGCATTGCCAGGTAGGGCTGGGAATGGCCCCTGCCTGAAACCCCAGAGAGCTGCTGCCAGTCAGTGCAGACAATATAAGGCAGCTTCCTGGGTCCTCCAGATGTTTGGATGCCAACTCCCATACTGACCATTGGCTGCGTTGGCCATTGCTAATGCAAGTTGCAGCCCAACATATCCACGGGGGGGGGGCAATTTGGGGAAGGCTTCCTGAAGTGCGAAAAGAGCGTGACTCTGTCCTCCTTTCTTTTAAAAATGTCAATGGATGATGAGGATGGGAAGGTGGAAAAGAGACAACAAGCAAATTACACAAGACTGAGGTCAGCCTTTCCCCCTCCACAGGATGCAGGGTTCCTTTTACAATTGGGGGGGGGAATCTGTGACTCTCTAGATCAGTGGTTCTCAAACCTTTTAGGTTCACGGCACACTGTAAAATATATAAAAAATTTCTGGCGCACTTCATGTACAAAATTAAAAATACATTAATATATTTTATACAAATGGGTTTCTTCTCATTTTTAAAATATACTTTCATAATATTCACGGCACACCTAGTCACCTCTTGCAGTGCACCGTTTGAGAATCACTGCTCTAGATGTTGTTGGATTCTAACTCCCAGCAGGGATGAAGGGAATTGTAGTCCAGCGCCATTGGAGGGTCAAAGGTTAGCTGGCCCTGGGATAGGCTGTCCTATCATCGTTTGTGCCCCCTTTCCATAGTAAAGCATGTGCAAGGCAGCTCACAACATTCTTATGCATGCTTAACCTTTCAGGATGAACGTGTGCTGCATGCCTTCTGGTTTTTTGGAGGGGGGGCAGGGAGTGTGTCTCCACTTCCTGGAATATGGGAGCCGATATTGGAGTGACTAGTGGAAGGCCAGAAGTGGCATTTGGAAACCAGAGCTGCGGTGTTGGCTGAAAAAGGGCAAATACCTTGGAGGGTGGCAAGGAGGGAAAGAAAAGCTGGGCCACTTTTTTTCTTTTTACTGAAGAGCCCCTGTCCCAGGCAGAGGCTTTTGAGACCATTTTCTGCATCGGTGCTGCCGCCTCTGCCCTGTGCCTCCCTCGGCCACTCGCCAGCAAGGCAACACAGCAACGGCCCAGATCTCCAGCAACGTGGCGAGGGTCAGCACTGGCTTTTCACTTCCAGTTATGCATCAGGATGCATTTGAAGGATGAGTCAGGACTGCCCTTGAGAACTAGGAACATGAGAGGTTTTGTAACAAAAGGAAACATGTCTCAGGTTTTCAGGCAACTGCAAAGCATTCCTTTAAAAGGCATCTTGTGTTATGTTGTCCTGTTGGTGTTTGCCACCCTGGGCTCCTTCAAGAAGAAAGGTGGCGTCTAAATGCAATTAACAACAGATTTCTTGAGGCAGTGAAGGTGAGGAGTAACATTTTCTGGGCTGGAACATCTCCTCCTATCTAAGCAGGTCGGTCCCAGAATGCCCGGCTCAATCCTGAAACCAGTTGCCTCTTCTGGCTTGGCCTGGATGATGGATGGGTGATGTCCACCTTCTTCCAGCCATATCCTGATGTGCCCGAGGCCTGGTCAGCAATTCACAAATGGCCATATGCCAAACAGGTGAAGAGGCAAAGCTCCTCCTCTCTTCTTGGTTGCTGCAGTGTCGTTGTTTTTTGCATCGGCACCTGGAGTGGGCCGCCTCGGGGGAGCCCATTCTGCTCAAGGGCCTCCAGCTTCTGCCTGGTGCCTGGGCTCAGCTCTATGAGGTGGAACATGCACAGCTGTGCAGGGAATGTTGGCTCTACTATTGGCCTGCCTGATCTGGCCTGAGGCAGCTTCTTGTGTCTCAGGGAGTGGACTGCCAGCCCAAATATCCATGGGGTGGTGCAGCTCAAGAATGTCTCTTAGATGCATAAGAGGACTGTCCCCCCCCCTCCAGTCACAGAGAAGGGGGCCGGGGAGAGGAGGTTTTGCAAGCCACAGTGTTTGCCCCATATGAGCCTGCCGGGCACTGAGCTTTGCTTTGCGCTCCTGTTCCTGGGGGGAGGTGCCTGAGCCTTTTGTGGTGGTGTCCCCCAACTTGAGCTCACCTCTTTCAGAAGGCATTTCATAATCAAGGCCTTGGGAAGGAGGGTAAGTTTCCAGGGTTGTGTTTTGTTGCTTTTCCTGGTTTGTATTTGTCAAATGTTTTAAAAGCATGACTGTGTATATCGCTTGCCATTTAGTTTCAGGCTTGTTTGTATGCGAGATCCTGAGCCGGTTTGGCTGGGGGGGGGACCCCCACAAGAGGGGACCTAACCCTGTTTGACCCATAGCTCAGAGGGGAGCGGGCCTGAAACCTCACCTCCAAGCCCTCTGTTCACGGCAGGGAAATCGGCAGGCAATGCTCCAAGCCCTGCTAACTAAGCGGGGTGTCACAAAAGATAGAGGGCTGCCCCCTCGTACTTCTAGTACTGCTGGCCCAGACCCATGAAGCCTCACCGGTGGGACCGGGGACGGCACTCTGCGTGTGCTCAGAGGCGCTCTAGCCGGCTCCTGCACCTCGCGCGCTCCAAGAGAAGTGCCGCGCGCGCCGCCGCCTGCTGTGATGATGAATGGCGGCTGCAGAGCAGCCCTCGCCGAAGTGCGCCCCCTCCCCGCCAAAAGGGGGACAGAGTCCCCCCGCTCGCCTCTCCAGGGAGCCTCTCGGAGGAAAGCCGCGCCTGGGGCTCGATCCTGGCCGACAGCGGAGCGGAGGGGGGGGCGGAGGCAGCCAGGCGGGCGGGCGAGAGGAGCCGTAAGCATGCGCTCGCCCGCCCCGCCCCCACCCAGCCCAGCCCAGCCCAGCCCGGACAGGCGGCGAGGAGCGCGAGGGGCAGGCGGCGGCGGCGCCCCTCTCCAGCCCGGAGTCTGCCCAGGTAAGCGCGCGCGGAGCAACCCCGAGGGCGTGTCCCGCCCGGCCACCGCGCCAGGGGGATGACAGCAGCGGCAGGGGGGACGGGTGGGCCCCCCGGGTGGGCCCCCCCAGGGTTATCCCCCCTCCTGGTCCATCCCCCCTCCTGGTCCCACGTGGTGGAGGGAGTCCTCCCCTGCGCGCAAGCGGGGCGACCTGGCGGGTGGGGTCTCCCATTTGCAGTGGGAGGGGATGTCGCTCCCCTGTCTTCTTGCCCTTTTTTGCGCAGCCATCCGAAGCCGCAATGAAGGCAAGGCTCCCCCGGCCCTCGACCCCTTTCCTCTCCAAAATCTCCACCAAGCCCACCCCGCCCCGTCTAGATGGGATGAGGGGAGGGTTGAGCAGGGCACCCTCATTCTTCTACCGCTCCTTCCCAAGCACGAGCTTTCTCTTTCTTCTGGTTGAAGTGGATGCAGGACTAGGTGGGCGCATTGGCCTGATCCAACCGCAGGGGTCTTCCCCCTCTCGCCCCCCCATCCCTCTGACACAGGCCTGGCACAGAGTCCTTGCCCCCCTTACTTGCAGTTCTCCATATAGGGTGGTAGTTGTTTAAATAAAGCGTTTTGCAGCGGGGCTGGTTTTGAGTGATTCCTGTCCTTAGCCCTAACCCTGTAAGCCTACTACATTTTGTTTTGAGTCCTGCCATAACCCCATTCCCCACCCCCATTCCCCATCCCCTCCTTCTCCCAGCCAGCCAGCTCCTTTGCTGACACTGGCTAACTTGCTTGGGAAAGGGAGGGGGCGGGGATCAAAGTAAATCCAGGGAAGGGGGAACCTTCAGGCCTCCGCTTTGCCTCTGCATATTTGCCCAGTTCCTCTGCAAAGGCGCTGTTGTTAATGCAGGACTTGCATTCATTGCAAGGAACTTGCCAAAGTTACAGAAGCATCTGTGAACTCTTGGCGTCGTACCCTCTGAGAGGTTGTGGGTGTTTACCTGTGGCTTGGGGCGCTTAATGGATTACTTGGTTACCTCAATGGATCGCTGGCTGACAAAAGGCGCTCCTGAATAACTGGGCGGTGATGCAAGTACTGTCGAAGGTAGGTGTCATCTTCACAACGTAATTTTATTTATTTATTTATTTATTTATTTTATTTATAGACTGCCCATAGCGAATAGCTCTCTGGGCGGTGAACAGCAGAGTTAAAATACAAAGTTACAATAAAACATACAAGGTCACAACAAGGTAGAGTAAAAAACATTGAATATAAAACATGAACGTTAAAATGCCTGGGAGTATAACCAGGTCTTAACCTGGTGCCTAAAAGAAAGTACCGTAGGTGCCAGGCGTATCTCCTCAGGTAAGCTGTTCCATAGTTCGGGGGCCACCACAGAAAAGGCCCTGGATCTAATAACAATCCTCCGGGCATCCTGATGGGTTGGTACCCGGAGGAGGGCCTTAGATACTGAATGAAGTGAACGGGTAGGTTCATAGCGGGAGAGGCGTTCCATCAGATATTGCGGTCCCACACCGTGTAAGGCTTTATAGGTCAAAACCAGCACCTTGAATCTGGCTCGGAAACGAATAGGTAGCCAGTGCAAACGGGCCAGGACAGGTGTTATATGCACGGACCAATGGGTCCCCGTCAACAACCTGGCTGCCGCGTTTTGCACTAGCTGAAGTTTCCGAATGGTCTTCAAGGGCAGCCCTACGTAGAGCGCATTACAGTAGTCCAATCTAGAAGTTACCAGAGCGTGAACAACAGAGGCGAGATTGTCACTGTCCAGATAGGGGCGTAGTTGGGCTACTAAGCGAAGATGGTAAAATGCATTCCGCGCCACCGAGGCCACTTGAGCCTCAAGCGACAAGGAAGGGTCAAAAAGGACCCCCAAACTACGAACCTGTTCCTTCAAGGGGAGTGTAACCCCATCTAGAACAGGATGAACATCCACCATCTGGGCAGGTAAAGAGCTCACCAACAGTGTCTCAGTCTTGTCTGGATTGAGTTTCAGTTTATTAGCTCTCATCCAGTCCATTATCGCGGTCAGGCAACGGTTCAGCACATCAACAGCCTCACCTGAAGAAGGTGAAAAGGAGAAGTAGAGTTGCGTGTCATCAGCGTACTGATGGCAATGCACTCCAAAACTCCTAATGACCGCACCCAGAGGCTGCATGTAGATGTTAAAAAGCATGGGGGACAAGACCGACCCCTGAGGGACTCCACAATGGAGAGTCCAGGGTGTCGAGCAGTGTTCCCCAAGCACTACCTTCTGGCGACAATCCGCTAAGTAGGAGCGGAGCCACTGCCAAGCAGTGCCCCCAACTCCCAACTCCGCGAGCCTCCCCAGAAGGATACCATGGTTGATGGTATCAAACGCCGCTGAGAGATCAAGGAGAATCAACAGAGTCACACTCCCCCTGTCCCTCTCCTGACAAAGGTCCTCATACAGGGCGACCAAGGCTGTTTCGGTGCCAAAACCGGGCCTAAAACCGGATTGAAACGGATCCAGATAATCGGTTTCATCCAAAAGCGCCTGGAGCTGGCCGGTGACCACCCGTTCCAAGACCTTGCCCAAAAAAGGGACATTCGCCACCGGCCTGTAGTTGTTCAGAACATCTGGGTCCAAAGAAGGTTTCTTCAAAAGAGGTCTCACTACTGCCTCCTTGAGACTACCAGGGACTACTCCCTCTCTCAAGGAGGCATTTATCACCTCTTTGGCCCAGCCGGTGGTTACAGCCCTGCCGGCCTTCACCAGCCAAGATGGGCAAGGATCCAGGGCGGACGTGGTCGCCCGCACCATTCCAAGCACCTTGTAAGGGGAGCCCTGCAGCGGGTGGATCAGGCCAGTGGCCAGTCAGATGCCTCTGTTGGAAGCCCCCCAGCACGAGCCGAGGGCAACAGTAGCGCTCGATCCCCACCCACTGGCATTCAGAGGAGTGCTGCCTTTAAGGGCCCCCCGAATGTAGCTAGTAGCCTTATTCTCCAGGCATCTGTCTAATCCTCTTTTAAAAACATCCACCTTGGTGGCTTGGAAGTGATTTCCTGTTCTCACTGCGGCCAACCAGATGCCCCCAAGAGAAGCCCAGACGTGGGACCGGAGCACAACAGCACTGGCCTTGCCGGTGCTCCCTGGCAACTTTGACTCTGATCGTGAAGGTACACAAAAACCAGCTGCATCATCCCAAGTCAGAGCATTGGTCCATCCAACTTAGTATTGTCTACACTGACTGGCAGCAGCTCTCTGGGCTTTCAGACAGGGAGTCTTTCCCAGTTCTAGACGGAGGGGTCAGAGGCTGAACCGAGGACCTTCTGCATGCAATGCAGATGTCCAGGCACTGAGCTGGGCCACTTCCTCAAACAGCCATTGGTAGATCCCTCCTTCACATGAGATTAGAAGTGGCTCCATTCCCTTCTCTCTTAGACAGAAGGCAAGGCCTCTTCCAAGATGATGCAGAACAATGAAAGCTTTTGTATTTTGCTTGAGAAGTCTTGTTTTTGCTCGTACATAAGGTGGTGAGCGGCCTAAAACGCATGCTATTAATCAGTTACGGTTTCTCTAGTCAGATGACAGCCCTACCATTGTTTCTTACCCTTTTGCCTTGGGCTGGCAATACTTATATTTGAATGTTGATGGCCACCAAATTTCTGATATTCTCTGCAGTATATAGTATTTTTAAAATATATTTGTTTCATTTCATTTTTATACCATCCTTCATCCTAAAGGAGCCCAACATTAAAAATACAATCAGTAATTCAAACATTAAAAAATTATAATCCTAAAAATGAGAACTCTTGAATCCCAGATCCAATTTATGGCTCAGTTGGCAAAGCAAACAAACGTGCTTTTAGTTGGTGTCTAAATTATAACAGTGTAAGGGACAAACACGCTTCCCTAGGAAAGGAATCCCACATATGTATAATGTCGTGTCCCCTCTCCCCGCCGCCCAATGTTAGGCAAGTATTAGGAACTTATACTTTGATGCAATTATGGGTCACGTAAAGCTTGGATCTTGAGCTTCGAGAACGGTTTAAATGCACACTGTTCAGTTGGCCTTGTAATTGGCCTCAGTTGCCCTATCTGGATAATGGGCACTAGTGAACTGCATCACGCTGTACAATCCTATACATGTCTAGAATCATAGAATCGTAGAATAGTAAGGTTGGAAGGGGCCTATAAGGCCATCAAGTCCAACCCCCTGCTCAATGCAGGAATCCAAATCAAAGCATTCCTGACAGATGGCTGTCCAGCTGCCTCTTGAATGCCTCCAGTGTTGGAGAGCCCACTACCTCTTTAGGTCACTGGTTCCAGTGTCATATGGCTCTAACAGTTAGGACGTTTTTCCTGATGTCCAGTTGAAATCTGGCTTCCTGCAACTTGAGCCCATTATTCTGTGTCCTGCATGGAAATAAGCTCCACTCACTGCAGTGGGACTTATTCCCAGGTAAGTGTGTACAGGATTGTTGTTGTTGTAGAGTTGTTGAGAGATGAATGTTCAAAAGCACTTTAAGATTCAACGCTCTGTGCTGTGTGTGGCCCTGGAAGTGCATTCATGCCAGGTGCATTGTTGGGAGAGGGCAATGAGGAAGAAGGGTCCCCCCTGCTCATATCTCAGAGTCCACGTGAGTATCCCACTGAGTGACAATTGCAAAGGACCATCACTCAGTGGCAGAACATCTGCTTTGCATGTAGAAGGTCCAGGTTCAGTCCCCAGCATCTCCAGGTAGGAGAGAAACCAGTGTGGAATCCTGAAGAGCCACTGCCAGTCAGTGTGAGCAATACTGAGCTGGATAGAGCAATGGTCTGACTCCGTATAAGGCAGCTTTCTATGTTCCTACGTGTTAGCAGATTCATTGGGCCTGGATAGCTGGTGTGCACGCTTAAATTCTTTTGCTTCCGAAAAAGGATAACTGTCTCATATGCGTTGATAACCTTGCCATTATGGGCTATATAACAACTAGTCCCCGTCATCTTCTTTTTGTCACACTCTATTGTGATTAAGTGGCTGAGCCCAGGATAGGGCTATTCAGATTGGAGCCCTTTTAAAAAATCAGGGCCAGGTGATGAGTGTGAAACCAGGTGCATTTAGTCCAGAGCTCCATGTGTGGGTGTAAGAGGGGGGTATCCCCCAGAGGCATCCTGCTCCTCCAGTGGTGCACACCTTTACTTTCACCCATAGCACCTGTGGGGGAAAATAAGTAGCAGCGCTTTGGGGCAACACTGTGATTTTTCCAGATGCAGGCAGTGTCTGGGTTCTTGCCAATAAAGATGCCGCAAGCAGTTCCACACTGCAGGGCTCTAGAGATGTCCAAGTCCTCCTGCTGCCAGGCCTTTGCTCTTTACTTTGCCTCCTCCCAGGTGAAATCCCAAAGTGTACCCTTTGTGGTCTGGGGTTTGTTTGCACTCATCCAGCAGCAGATAACTCCCTGGAGCATTTTTTTTAGTTTCCTGCCATGCATACACCATCGTTGCTGCCCATTTCCTGCCAGCAGTTCATCTTGAAATGGCTGGGATGGTTGATCTAACCTGGCATAATCAGCCAAAGGGTTGAGACATCCAACCTTCTGGAATCTACCATCCAGAAAGGGTCAGAACCAGCATTAAATTATGCCTGTCAGCTCCAGCCTGGCCAGGTAGTCCAGACCCAAAATTGGGCCTGAAGTCAGGTTGAAATTAATCTAGATAATCCTCCAGAAAAGGTTAGCATTGGGTTTCTGCTGAAGCACCTTATCCAAAAAAGCAGTGTTGGAAACCTGCAGAAAATCAGTCTGTTAAAAGTAACCAGTACAGTGAGGGCTTTGGGGGGAGATCCCCCCAGCCGCCACACCTTTCAAACTAGATGGCATGACTCCCTCTCTTAAGGAGGCATTTCTTACCCTTGCTGCCTGGACACTTGGCCAGCCCTTCCTCTGGTCAGCAGCATGTCTTGAAAATTGGTCATAGCAGGCCACTGAGCAATTCCCCACATCTCTCTCAGGGCCCAGATGCAAAAGGCTTCTTATAGCTTGAAAAAGCTCCATTGGACGGCTCTTGAGCAGATGTGGTGGTGATAGAAAAGGAAGACTTCTTTGCTGCTGCCACAGACTTGGTCCTAAAATGGACTCTAGCTTGGAGGGATTCATTGTGCATTCTCCTTCTGCACTGCCCTGGAAGTGAATCTCAAAACCTCACCATTCTGTGATTTATTTATGTTTTACTTGAGGCTGTTGTTAAAGGAATTTTGGTATTGTTTCCACCTGGGTTTTTCCTAGTAAGATGGTGATGGTGATGAGATCAGGGCTGGCAGAATTGGCTGTAAAGGCACACTTTCTTTTAGTTCAGTAGGTAGATCAAACATAATATCTACAGTACACTCTAAGCCTCCTGTCTCCTCTTCTTATATGGCCAAAGATATGAGACAGAACCAGGGTGGAATGTTTTCTCTAAAGCAATCAAACAAACAGACCTTTGCTTGTCATAGAGGGCATGTCCAGACTGTTGTGATTTTGCATGTGAGATTCAGTCACATCCCAGGCAAATTCAGGTTACATAATTAAAGTGGATTTGGTGCTCCTCTGCAACCAATCTGCTTCCAAAATAAACCACTCCCCAGACTTTTTCACTGGAAAGTGTGGGGTAATAATTGCTTCAAGTAGTGCCGTGTAACCTTCCCACAAACAAATCAGAAATTTCAACTGGTCCAAACTGTCGCAACCAGATTACTGGCTGGGGTTCCATTTCCAACTTATATAACCACAGTTATAAAACAATCACACTGGTTGCCTATTTATTTCTGGGCCAAATTTAAAGTGCTCACATTAGTGTTTAAAGCCTTAAACAACTTAGGCTCCAACTTTCTGAAAGACCATCTCAATCCCTAGCAATCTTCTCAGGAGTTTGGATTAGCAAAAGGGGCTCTCTTGGCAGTTCCGCCACCCTCAGAAGTGTGGGGGTCATAGAATAGTTGAGTTGGATGGGGGCTATAAGGCCACTGAGTCCACCCCCTGCTCAATGCAGGAATCCAAATTAAAGCATTCCCGACAGATGGCTGTCCAGCTGCCTCTTGAAGGCCTCCATTCCTGGAGTCCTGGAGAGGGCTTGCTCTGTGGCAGCTCCTAAACTGTGAAACTCCCTCCCCAGCCACAGAGGTGTACCTAGCCACTTGATTCTGCAGCTTTTGCTGTAGATGCAGCTCTTTACCCTGGCCTTTGCGGGCAGGCATCTCTTTTGCTGAATTTATAATCCTCTGTTCCATTTGGAACAGTTTTGCTTGTTATTGTTTTTGTAATTGTATATGCTATTGTAACCCATCCTGGGACCTTATAGTGAAGGACAGGTAAGAAAACTTATCAACAGATAAACATCTGTGTCTTATAACCTCCCTGCAAACTGTGCAAACAAATCACAGTGGATGCTCAATAAAAAAGGCATCTGGAGGCAACCATTAACAACACAAACAGTTTAGACCCTGGATTAAAAATGGCAGGAGGCCACAACAGTCTGCATTTAAAATGGGTGGGGGGAATAAGAAGAGTGCAAAAACACAATTGAGAAGGGGCCAGGCAAGCCTTTCTAGGTTGTTGTTGTTGTGTGCCTTCAAGTCGATTACGACTTATGGCGACCCTATGAATCAGAGACCTCCAATAGCATCTGTTATAAACCACCCTGTTCAGATCTTGTAAGTTCAGGTCTGTGGCTTCCTTGATGGAATCGATCCATCTCTTGTTTGGCCTTCCTCTTTTTCCACTCCCTTCTGTTTTCCCCAGCATTATTGTCTTTGCTAGTGAATCATGTCTTCTCATGATGTGTCCAAAGTATGATCACCTCATTTTCATCCTTTTAGCTTCTAGTGACAGTTCTGGTTTAATTTGTTCTAACACCCAAATATTTGTCTTTTTCGCAGTCCATGGTATCCGTAAAACTCTCTGCTTGCCCCTTGGTTTGGGGGAGGAGCCAATGTTGACTGCCTGCCCAATGCAAAAGCCACCTGTGTTAAAAATGCACCAGCTGCCCAGGATTCTTAAAAGCTGCACGGCAGCAGTCTCCACCGCTGCTTAATTCAGGAAGGGCCTGCAACAAATAACGTATTGACGAATAAATGCTGTACTTGATTACCAGTAGAGTTGCTTGCCTGTTGCGAATGTAGCGAGACTCTTGATTTGAATGGTCATGCAGCTGACACGACTGATCTGTCCCAGAAATGGGTCTGTCTGTTGCCTGTTAGTCCTTTGGGTTTGCACTTGTCTGGCTCTAAGTATGGTATTTCAAAGGGCTCTTGAGGTGGCATTTTGCCCTCCCTTCCCCTGGCCGAGAGCAATCACTGAGCCTTTGGCAGATCCCAACCCCCTTGTTGTTGTTGTTGTTATTAAGTTTATTTATATACCGCATTTTCCAAAAATAATGTGCCCAAAGTGGTTCACACAAATAATACAATAACACAACACATGATAAAGAGTATAATCACTAAATTAAGACAATATATCAATTAAGACAATACAGTACATCAAAACATAATGAGCATAAAGCTCAACAACGCCAAAGCAAAAATATTTAAAAACTAACCCCCAAGCTGATACAAATATCTCCCACAGCTCAACCCAAAGGGCCAGAAAGTCCTCTGAAAGAAGCTGCATTTGAAGGCTGGAGGGTGGGGCAAGGCAGGTGGAAACAGCCTCCTCAATGGCAAACTGAGTCTCTCTCTCGCCTCATTGCTATGCACACTGGCTGTTCACACCCTTTTTAGTTTTTGCACCTGAGGTGCATAATAAGGGAAGAACTCTGCCAAAGGGGTTGTTGCTCTCTGTAATGGGGGTGGGTGCCATGCAAAGAGCCAATTTGAAATTGTGCCAGAAGAGAATTCTGCCAAAAACTCTGTTTCTGGAGGGAGGGAGGTGTGTGTGTGTGTGTGTGTGTGTGTGTGTGTGTGTGTGTGTGTGTGTGTGTGTGTGAGAGAGAGAGAGAGAGAGAGAGAGAGAGAGAGAGAGAGAGAGTCCTTTGCCTATGTGTTGGCTTGTGTGAGAGTTAACGGGTGGGTGGTGGCAATATTGTGGCCATCCCCCATGGTGGTGAATGATAGGATATATCTCCACTTGCCTGAAGCTAAATAAGATTTGAACAACAGCTGCTGCAGATCCTTAAGTCCAGGCTGGGGACCCAGGCAAAAGTATAATGGGATAAATCCCTGCTTTGAGGAGTCTACAACCTAGAATTCATCACACAGTGGGTGAAAGAGGAAGGAGACGGAAAGGGAGGCTGAAGTAAGCTGGAGAAGAGCATGCATTTATTTTGGCTACGTGTACTTTGGCTTACTTACAGTGAAGAACTAAGGCGAGCACCTGCAGTTGAAAAGCTGTTGTGTAGCTGTCGTGGCTTTGGGCCAAGAACCTTGAGATGATGACTTCTCTAACAGCAGCAGCAGCAGCAGCTCAGAGGAGGAGTCAGATTTGCTCCCTAGTCCTTCCTAAGCAGGAATGTCCACCTTGGCTCATATGCCCTATCTGCTAAAACCCAGGGAAGTGCTGCTGCCCCTCAAACTCCTAGCAGAAGACCTTGGACTCCCTCCAGCAAGTGGAAAGAGCCCGGGGAGTACTCCCCAACCAGGTCGCCAGTACTCTGATCTTCACTCTGTAGGCCAGCCATCCTCAGCTTGGAACCCTCCAGACATGGACTACAAATCCCATCAGCCCCAGCCAGGATTCTCAAGAATGATGGGAGTTGTAGCCCATAACATCTAGAGGGGCCCTGGTTAGGGAAGGCTGCTTTGGAAGGATACCAGAATAAGATGCTAGCCCAACCGAAGGGGTGGGGCTTCCAGGAACACGCTCCTGGCCAGTTTGTAAAACCCTGGCGGTTGCTCAAGGCTGGTTCTGAGGCAACTTGTCTCCTATAAGATTGCTAACCGTGGTCCTGAATGCATGTTGAGACTCTCTGAGCACTGTCCAGGATCCTAAACTTGACCATCCCAGATAAGCACTGGCTAACTGCCTTACCTTATGCCCTCTCGCCTGAGCCATTGCCTCACTGGGTGACAGAATCCCTGATGGGGAGGAGTCAATAGAAGCACTGGGAAAAGGCATGGGGAGCCGATGGCCATAGAGAAGGGCCGTAGCTCAGGGGTAGAGTCTCAATCCCCAGCTATTTACAGGCCGGGCTGGGAGAGATCCCAGTTTGAAACCCTGGAAAGCCTCTGCCAGTCCCTGTAGACAATATTGAGCTGGATGGGCCATTGGTCTGACTCAGCTTAAGGCAGCTTCCCGGTTTCCTATTATGTCAACTGGAGGGGCAGCATTGCAGTTTGTGGACCAGTTTGTGGCTCTGTCCAAGGTAGGCACATCTGAACAGTCTGCGTTCCCCAGCACTGCAGAGCTGCAGCAGCGCTAAAACGTATTACCTTGCGAACACAGCGACTCCTGGGGGAATTCAAATGGTGGCACGTTGCCAGCAGCAGGGGCTAGACCTTTCCTCCTCAGTCTTTAGAGACCCAGCTGCTGGAGCCCATTACTGTTAATGGGAATTGCTCCTCTGAACTGAAGGAGCCCACCTTCCCCTTCCTGCCCCACACGATAACTCTCTGCAAATCTCTTGCCTGGCCCCCTTACCTTAATTATACTGCTGGTCTTGGACCGAATTAAATAAATTCAATTCAATTCAATTCAACCTTAATTATTATTTTTTGTAATTGCCAATTCCCTAGTAACAAAAGGCAGTGCCATGCAGCACTGGCCTGGGTATGAATTATATTTCTGGAGTGTATGAAAGATCCGTTACTCACCAAAGAGGTATAATAATTCCCCAGGCGCTCGCTTGAATGCTGCACACTTAATCACCCAGGCAAGCTATTTGGGGATCAGCGATGGTTTGCCCCATGGGCTGCCTGCCATGCCATTTCAACTACTTTAGTTTTGCAGATGTGTTTTGGGGCACAGTAGATGGAGAAGCCAAGAAGCCCAAGAGATGCCTGCGGTCCCTGCATGCGTGCTCTCAGGCAACAGCTGGGTTCTCAGCCTGGGGATTATGCTGGGGGGGAAGAGGAACCACAAACCTCCACAGTGCCACCTGCAAGGGGCACTTCCTGGGCAAGCTGTTAAAAGGGAAGAAATATCTAGCCAGGGCTTCAGATATTTAGTTATTTGTTTATTGTATTAATTTATATCCTATGCTTCCTCCCAGCAGAAGCCCAGGGCAGCAAACAAAAATACTAAAAACACTCTAAAACATCTTAAAAACAAAAGACTTTAAAACATATTAAAACAAAACATATTTAAAAGCATCTCAGAACAAAACGTATTTAAAAACTTTTTTAAAAAAGCTTTAAAAACATCTTAAAAAGCAATTCCACCACAGATGCAGACTGGGATAAAGTCTCCACTTAAAAGTCTTGTTGAAAGAGGAAAGTCTTCAGTAAGCCATCTGTCAGAAATGCTTTGATTTGGATTCCTGCATTGAGCAGGGGGTTGGACTCGATGGCCTTATAGGCCCCTTCCAACTCTACTATTCTCTGATTCTAAGCACCAAAAAGATAACAGAGATGGCGCTGTCTACTATTTAAAGAGAGGGAATCCCAAAGGGTGGGTGCTGCTACACTAAAGGCCCACTTCCTATGTTGTGCGGAACGGACCTCCTGGTAAGATGGTATCTGCAGGAGGCCCTCACCTGCAGAGCGCAGTGATCGACTGGGTATATAAGGGGTAAGATGGTCTTTCAGCTATCCTGGTCCCAAGCTGCATAGAATCATAGAATCATAGAGTTGGAAGGGGCCTTGTAGGCCATCGAGTCCAACCCCCTGCTCACAGCAGGAAATCCACAGCTAGAGCATCTCCTGCAGATAGCTGTCCAGCCTCTGCTTGAAGACATCCAGTGAAGGGGATCCCACCACCTCCCTAGGCAGTCGGTTCCATTGCCGAACCGCCCTTACTGTCAAGAAGTTCCTTCTAATGTCCAATCTGAATCTACGCTCCTGCAACTTAAAACCATTAGACCTAGTCCTACCCTCTGGGGCAGCAGAGAACAAATCTGTACCCTCCTCTATGTGACAGCCCTTCAGGTATTTAAAGAATGCAATCATGTCACCCCTCAGCCTTCTCTTCACCAGACTGAACATGCCAAGTTCCTTCAACCTTTCCTCATAAGGCTTGTTCTCCATACCGGCTATCATCCTCGTCGCCCTCTTCTGAACCCGCTCTAACTTGTCTATATCTTTCTTAAAATGAGGCGCCCAGAACTGAATGCAGTATTCCAGATGAGGCCTGACCAATGCAGAATATAGTGGGACTATTACTTCCCTCGACCTGGAAACTATAGCTCTGTTTATGCAGCCCAAAACCGTGTTTGCCTTTTTTGCCGCAGCATCAAACTGCTGGGTCATGTTCAACTTGCGATCCACTACAATTCCAAGGTCCTTCTCACACGCACTACTGCTAAGCCGGGTATTTCCCATCCTGTACCCATGCATTTTGTTTTTGTGGCCTAAATGCAGAATCCTGCATTTGTCTTTATTGAATGTCATTTTATTAATTTCAGCCCAATTTTCTAGTCTATCCAGGTCCCTTTGGATTTTATTCCTGTCTTCCATTGTGTTAGCTATCCCTCCCAGTTTCGTATCATCCACAAACTTCATAAGGCTTCCCTCCACCCCATCATCTAAGTTGATAAAAATGTTGAAGAGTATCGGCCCCAGGACAGAACCCTGTGGCACTCCACTCGAAACCTCCTTCCAGTCCGAAGCAGAGCCACCGACGACCACTCTTTGAGTACGGTTTTCCAACCAGTTGTGAATCCACCCGACAGTATTTCCATGTAGTCCGCATTTGACCAGTTTGCTAATCAAAAGGTCGTGGGGGACTTTGTCAAACGCTTTGCTGAAATCTAGATAGATGACATCTACAGCATTTCCACCACAGCATATGGCTTTATACACCGAAATCAATAAATCCACTTTCAGTTAGAGATGGTACCATTGACTGGTGCCAGTTCGAAAGCATTCCATTAACCTAACAGGTTGGTATTGATTCAAGCCACTACCCACTACTAGCCACTACTACTACCAATCAATTTTTCCCCTCCACCCAAATATTTATATTTATATCAGTATTTTAAAGGAAATATCTATATTTTGCAAGGAAAGATTGATAAATGAATGGAAATATTGCTACAATTATCATTCTTGCCTTGAAATTGTAGGGCAGGATTTCCTGATCTAGGAGTGTGACTTTCAGGCTTGCTTGAGTCCCAGCAAAAAGAGAAGAAACAGGCTGTTGAGGGGCAAGAATAGCCAATGCGATGCCCTCCAAGTGTTCTTGGTCTCTCAGCTCCCTTCAGCCCTGGCCAGCATGGTCAGTGGTCAGGGATGATGGAAGTTCAGAGTCCAGCAATGTCTGGAGGATACCATGTTGGCCACTCCTGATTTAAGGTTCAGCTGTCCTTAAGAGGACCCACCAGGAGTGCCACTTTTGGAGAGGGTACGATTCTCATCCATGACATTTGGCATTTGTAAGGAAGATCTGCTTGAATGAGGTGGGAGGGATGAGTCCCTCCCCACTTTGTCCACCAGGCTTTTCTTTTTCCTATTTGAAGCAACCTAGACTCAAAGAGTGGCATTGTGGGGAAGTGGAGTGGTTTTTTAAATTATTTATTTATTAAATGTATATCCCGCCCTTCCTCCCAGAAGGGCGGTCTCACACAGTTGCATTTTCCTATTATTTCTTATACTCCACCATTCATCTCATGAGAGATCAGAGTGGCTAACAATCAAAGTACAGCATTAAAAGCAAACAGAGAGCTGAAAAACAAAGTGCAACATACCATAATAACATTATGTCGTGCAAATGGGGTGTCTCCTGTTATGTTCCAGAGGCCTGCCGAAACAAATAGATCTGAAGCTGCTCCCTGAATGAACAATGTGTGAGGTGTAGCCTAATCTCTAGAGGCAGGATGTTCCGTAGCTCGGGGGTCACCACTGAAAAGGTCCTG
The DNA here is from genome assembly GCF_030035675.1 of Rhineura floridana. NCBI lineage: Eukaryota > Metazoa > Chordata > Lepidosauria > Squamata > Rhineuridae > Rhineura > Rhineura floridana. The sequence goes on from NC_084497.1 coordinate 13,991,569, forward strand.
TCTCTTGTAGCGGCCTTCCCCCAAAGGCAGTATTCTGTCTATTAGTCACCCTATTTGAATTCTGTGTTTCTGAAAGTGGGAGTCTGACACACTGGTGGTTGGTGTGCACATAAATTCAATGCAATAACACAGTAAAATACAGCAGCAGCAACAACCCACCAACGCAAATACCACAGATATCAGGAATTTTCAATAAAACAAGTATTTTTTAAAAAACTGTGCTCAGGAATGCCCTTGCAAATAGGTTTGTTTTAATCAACTGGTGAAACGTCCTTACTGTAGGTGTCTGTCATATCTCTAGGGGAAGATTATTCGACAGCATGGGGCCACTGTGGAGAAAACTCTGCCTCGGGTTGCCACCAAATGAATCTCTGTCAGGTGCAATATGACCAGAAGGACCTCCATAGACAGGCCTGCCAGTTGGGTGCAGCTCAGTATTTTGTGGCCTCCAAGCCAACCGAGGATGATCAGGCCCCACTCCCAGGCAGGTCAAACGCTGGAGCTGGTCTTGTTCATCTGGACAGGGACTAACTAGCTTTCCTTTGTCCTGGCAACGGCTGAGGGATCCAAATGGTTTCCTGGCAGGTTTTCTGACAGGGTTTCCTGTAGCTACAACCGGCACTAAAATAAAAAGGGATTGCGAAGGGCTCCCAAAGGATCTGTCCAAACTGAGTGAATGGGCAATAAAATGTCAAATGCAATGTAAAGTGATGCTTGTTCAGGCAAAAAATATATATATCTTAATTTCACGTATACGATCGCGGGGTCTGAACTGGCAGTAACTGCCCAGGAATGAGACCTTGGGGTCATAATGGATAACTCGATGAAGATGCTGACCCAGGGTGCAGCAGCTGTGAAAAAAGCAAATTCCATGCTTGGGATTATTAGGAAAGAAACTGAAAATAAAACTGCCAATATCATAATGCCATTATACAAATCTATAGTGTGAACCCCCCTTTAGGCTGCGCACCTTAACATGGTGAGGGGGTTTGAGTGTGTTGAAGAAGCTGAGAGCAATGCTGTCAGGAGTCTACACCAAGAGGCTAGACTCCTAGCAGGGCACCCAAGGCGGAATGGTCAAAGCCGAGACACCAGACTAAGATGCATCCAGACTCAGAGGAAGGCAATAGTAAACCACCTCTGAATACCTCTTACCACAAAAACCCTATGAACAGAGTATCCAAAATGCAACACGAGATAGTGCTGGAAGGAAGATGAGACCCCGAGGTCAGAAGGCACTCACTGAGCTACTGGGGGAGAACAAAGGACAAGTACAAGTAGCGCTGTGACTAATGACGCAGCTGAGTCAATGCCGAAAGGAAACCCAGAGGCTGATGCGCACAGATGCGAAAGGAGAGTCCGGAGTTGTACGACGCACACAATAGGAACATGGAATGTGAGAAGCACGAACCAGGGAAAGTTAGAAATTGTCAAGAAAGAAATGGAACGTATCAACATTACAATACTTGGCGTGAGTGAATTAAAATGGACGGGGACGGGACATTTTCACTCAGGCGACTACAAAATATTTTATGTAGGAAACGAGAAAATTAGAAACGGGGTTGCTTTAATAGTGAGAAGTGATGTAGCAAAAGCAATTAGGAGCTACAATGCAAGGTCTGAGCGATTGATATCAATGAGATTAAATGGGAAACCTATTAACATAACCATCATCCAAGTCTACGATCCAACATCAAACGCAGAAGAAGAAAAATTGGAGAGATTTTACGCAGAAGTACAGGAGGAAATTGATCACACAGCAAAACAAGATATGATGATAATCATGGGGGACTGGAATGCAAAAGGAGGGAACAGAGAAGAACTAGGAATTGTGGGGAAATGGGGCTTAGGAGACAGAAATGAAGCAGGAGAAAGACTTATTGAATTCTGTGAAGCCAATGATTTGTTTCTTGCCAACACATTATGTGAGCAACCAAAAAGACAACTGTACACATGGACATCACCAAATGGTCAATATAGGAATCAAATTGATTATATAATTGGCAACAGAAGATGGAGAAGTTCCATACTTCCTGTGAAAACAAGACCAGGAGCAGACTGCAGTACAGATCATGAACTGGTCGTATCAAAAATCAGAGTAAAGCTAAAGAAGAACAACAAAGCAGTCATAATGCCAAAATACAATTTAAATATCATCCCAGAAGAATATAAAGATCAAATAAGGAACAGATTTGAGGCTTTAAACTTAGTTGACAGAGAACCAGAAGAACTATGGACTGAAGTCAGAGACGTGATCAGGGAAGAATGCAAAAAGACAATACCTCTAGTTAAAAAGAGAGAAAGACCTCAACGGATGACTGAAGAAACTCTTAAAATGGTTAAACAGAGAAGGAAAGCAAAAGCAAGAGGAGATAGAAACATGGTCAGAACCCTAAATGCAACAATACAGTGACTAGTACGTAGGGACAAAGAGAACTTTTACAATAATTATTGTATAGAAATAGAAGAGGACAACAAAAAGGGAAGAACAAGAGCGCTATTCCAAAAGATTAGAGAAATGAAAGGGAAATTTAAACCACAAGTAGGGATGCTGAATAATCAACAGGGAAACACACTGACTGACCGAGATGAAATAAAAGGAAGATGGAAGCAGTACACTAAAGAACTCTATAAAAGAGATGCCAGGATGACAGATTCATTCACGGAGGAGCAATATGATGAAGAAGCAAAAATTTTAGAATGTGAGTTAAAAGCTGCTCTTAAATTTTTGGAAGAAACAAATCACCAAGAACAGATGGCATACCAATAGAGTTGCTACAAGCTACTGAGACTGAATCTGTCCAAATTTTGACAAAAAGTTGTCAACAAATATGGAAAACTAAACAATGGCCCACAGACTGGAAGTGTGCAATATATATCCCAATTCCGAAGAAAGTGAATCCAAGGGAATGCAGTAACTATCGAACTATTGTCTTAATATCCCATGCAAGTAAAGTAATGCTCAAAATCCTACAACAAAGGCTCTTACCATATATGGAGTGAGAAATGCCAGATGTCCAAGCTGGATTTAGAAAGGGAAAAGGCACCAGAGATCATATTGCAAACATACGTTGGATAATGGAACGGAGCAAGGAATTTCAGAAGAAAATCACCCTGTGCTTTATAGATTACAGCAAAGCCTTTGACTGTGTAGATCATGAAAAACTATGGAATGCTTTAAAAGAAATGGGGGTGCCACACCATCTGATTGTCCTGATGCGCAACCTATACTCTGGACAAGAGGCTACTGTAAGGATAGTATATGGAGAAACTGATTGGTTCCGCATCGGAAAGGGTGTGAGACAGGGGTGTATTTTATCACCCTATTGGTTTAATCTATACAGAGAACATATCATACAGAAAGTGGGATTGGACCAAGATGAAGGAGGTGTGAAAATTGGAGGGAGAAATATCAATAATTTAAGATATGCAGACGATACCATACTACTAGCAGAAACGAGTAATGATTTGAAACGAATGCTGATGAAAGTTAAAGAGGAAAGTACAAAAGCAGGACTACAGCTGAACGTCAAAACGACTAAAGTAATGACAACAGATGATTTATGTAACTTTAAAGTTGACAATGAGGACATTGAACTAGTCAAGGATTATCAATACCTCGGCACAGTCATTAACCAAAATGGAGACAATGGTCAAGAAATCAGAAGAAGGCTAGGACTGGGGAGGACAGCTGTGAGAGAATAGAGGTCCTCAAATGCAAAGATGTATCACTGAACACCAAAGTCAGGATCATTCAGACCATGGTATTCCAGATCTCTATGTATGGATGTGAAAGTTGGACAGTGAAAAAAGCGGATAAGAGAAAAATCAACTCATTTGGTGTTGGAGGAGAGCTTTGTGCGCACCAGTGACTGAGAAAAAGACCAATAATTGGGTGTTAGAACAAATTAAACCAGAACTGTCACTAGAAGCTAAAATGATGAAACTGAGGTTATCATACTTTGGACACATCATGAGAAGACATGATTCACTAAAAAAGACCATAATGCTGGGAAAAACAGAAGGGAGTAGAAAAAGAGGAAGGCCAAAGAAGAGATGGATTGATTCCATAAAGGAAGCCACAGACCTGAACTTACAAGATCTGAGCAGGGTGGTTCATGACAGATGCTCTTGGAGGTCGCTGATTCACAGGGTCGCTGTAAGTTGTAATCGACTTGAAGGCACATAACAGCAACAACATAGTGTGAACACACTAGCAATACTTTGTACACTCAAAAAGTGTATTGTAGAGTTGGAAAAGGGTTAGAAGAGAGCAACTGAAACCATCAAAGGGCTGGAGCAACTCCCTTATGAGGAAGGGTTAGAAGATCTGGGGCTTTTTAGTTTTGAGAAAAGGCAAGCAAGAGATGACAGAGTTGTATAAAATTATGCAAGGTTTGGATAGAGAAAAGTTTTTCCCTTCTCTCCTAACACTAGAACTTGGGGACATCCAGTGAAGCTGAATGTTGGAAGATTCGGGGTAGACAAAAGGAAGTACTTCTTCACACAGTGCATTGTTGAACTATGAGATTTATTTATTTATTCATTATTTGATTTATATCCTGCACTTCCTCCCAGCAGGAGCTTCCAGAAGAGGCAGTGATGGCCCCCAACTTGGATGGGTTTAAAAGAGGGTTAGGCAAATTCACAGAAGATAAGACTATCCGTGGCGACTAGCCACAATGGCTAATATGTTCTTCCGCCAGTGTTTATTTATTATTTATTTATGAAATTTATATCCTGCCCTTTCTTCCAGAAGGAGCCCAGGGCAGCAAAAAAACCCATTCTAAAACATCTTAAAAACAAAAGATTTTAAAACATCTTAAAACAGAACTTCTTTAAAAACATCTTAAAACAAAAATATTTTTAAAAAAACACAATTTAAAAGATCTTAAAAAGCAATTCCAACACAGAAGGAGACTGGGATAAGGTTTCCACTTAAGAGGCTTGTAGAAAGAGGACAGTTGGAGGCAGTTTGCTTCTGAATACCAGTTGCTGGGGATCACTGGTGGAGAGAGTGCTGTTGCACTCAGATCCTGCTTCCGGGCATCCCATTTGGGCATCAGGTTGGCCACTCTGAGAGCAGGATGCTCTTATCTTCTTAGGCTGATGTTGACACTCAGGAAAGCATTATATGAGTGTTACAGTTACAGCCACACCGCCGACGTGACTCCCACACTAACTAAGCTACTGGCTTCATGGCAGGGGAGAGTAAGATGCCCTCTCCTTTGTCCCCAAAGCCTGTGGCTCTGTCTCCTGTCTTCCCTCTCCTTTGGTCACGCTGGCTGGAGATGGTGGGACTTTCATTTATTTACAGCATTGTTGGAATCCAGCAATATCTGGAGGGCCACAGGTGTCTCTCCTGCCCCTTCCCCCATCACTTAGTCGAGAGAGAGCGCAACGAGACGAAATCTTGGACTGGTTATTGTGGAATCCAAAGTTTAAGAGAAGGGATTTGGGGGACAACGCGAAATCTTCTTCCCCAAGGTTTCTTCACTGGCAGAGTTCGCTTGCAAGGTGTCTATTTCAAGCTCATACCTCACTGTCTCTTTCTTTTTAAACCTCACCGATTTGCGGCGCACCCCCCCCCCCAAAAAACACACACATACACACTGCAGAAGGCATACATCGAAAGCTGGCCCTGTGTGGTGCCTGCAGTTGTAGGTCTCACTGGGACTTAATGGAAGCATTTGTTGGGGGGGGGGCTGCAATTTGTACCTGAACTGTAACCCAAGGAAGCTGCTGAGCTATATTTATCCTCTCGGTGTTGGATGGGTTGCCATGGCAGTTGAAGAAGAGAGAGGTGATAATTTGATTGGGGGGGCGGCTAGGGAAGGGAGACACTGAATTCCTCTGCAGAAATAACCATGCATTCTCTCTTCCTGCCCCCCCTCCAAAGTCTGACTTATTTTTAGTCAGCTCCACGCATCCAGCAGGTAGCTTTCATGCTGCTTTTCCAACAATATCTCCGGGATGGGATGCCACAGCAGCACCCAAAGGCGTTTCCAGGAGGGTGTCCCATTTCCAGCCTCAACTGATGCCACCCCAAGCATTGCTGCAGGGGAGGGATGCCACTGTGAGGCAAGCAGATGTTTACAAAGAGCTGGGATGATAGACAAGGGGTCTGCAGCTAGAAACCCTGGGCCAATTCATCCCTTTGAGGGATGCAGACTAGTCAGCCCAGAGGCAGAGGTGAAGAGAGGGGGATGGAATTTGCTGGTAGATTAACTTCCTTAAGAAGGGCAGGTGCGGAGCCACCGGGAGGTCTGTGTGCTGATCAGATGTCTACAGTTGCCCGGGGCTGATGTCTGCCAATCAAAAGGGGATAAAAGCAACAGTCAAATATTTAAAGCATTAATAAAAGAGAAAATGATGCTAACTATAGAATTGTCTAGAAGAATTCAGAGCCTTGTATGGCACGGGTGGGGGGGGAAATTATTTTATAACTTCCATTTTTATTCCACCCATCCTCCAAGAGACTTAGGATAGTGCACATGGTCCCCACAACAACCTTGCAAAGAAGGTTAGCCGGGGAAATAGTCTTTGCCCCAGGTCCCCCAGTGAGTTTCATGGCTGAGGGAGGTTGAGTTCATAGATCATGCAGCTTTTTTCAACCAGTGTGCCTCCAGATGTTGTTGGACCACAACTCCCATCAGCCTCAGCCAGCATTGCCAGTGGTCAGGAAAGTTGGGAGTTGTGGTCCAACAACATCTGGAGGCACACTGGAAAGGCTGGATCATAGAATAGTAGAGTTGGAAGGGGCCTACAAGGCCATCAAGTCCAACCTGCTGCTCAAGATAAGATTAGTTTGACAGGATTTGTTCTTCATAAATCCATGTTGGCTTCTAGTAATCACTGCATTGTTTTCAAAGTGTTTACAGATTGACTGCTTTATAATCTGGTCCAGAGTTTTTCCAGGGATTGACCAGGCTGACTGGTCTGTAGTTCCCAGGTTCCTCCTTTTTGAAGAGAGGGACAACATTAGCTCTCCTCCAGTCATCTGGCACTTCACCGGTCCTCCATGATTTTGCAAAGATAATAGAGACCGGTTCTGAGAGTTCTTCAGCCAGTTCCTTCAATACTCTAGGATGCAATTTATCGGGCCCTGCCAATTTGAACTTGTTCAAAGTGATTAGGTATTCCTTGACTGTTTGTCTATCAATCTCAAGCTCCAATCCTGCTCCTTCCACTTCATATTTCCCAGGAGGGTCATAGACCCTTTTTTGGGAGAAGACTGAGCCAAAGTAGGAATTGGGCACTGTGACGTCCTTCCCTGGTTCTCCCTGTCAGGTTCCCACCTGCTTGTGGCTACTGCCTTTCACTAGGCACCACCAGGGATACCACCAGGCCAGACCGTCCTTTATATGGTTTCTCACTCCGCTCTAGCACAGATCTCACTAGATCCCAACCCAGTAGAATGTGACCAGCCTGGCAAGGAGGCAGAAGCCACCTTACTCCCAGAGACCTTCTCATAACCTTGCCATTAGCTACTCACTGGCCCTTCTTCTTGCTGTCATCCCATGAACTTGAGAGATTGGGAGAAGGGCTATGATTGTACCTGCTTTGCATGCAGAAGAGAGGCAGTGTGGTGTAGTGGTTAGAGCGTTGGACTAGGACCTGGGAGACCAGGGTTCGAATCCCCACACAGCCATGCAGCTCACCGGGTGACCTTGGGCCAGCCACTGCCTCTCAGCCTCAAAGGAAGGCAATGGTAAACCCCCTCTGAATACCGCTTACCATGAAAACCTTATTCATAGGGCCACCATAAGTCATGATTGACATGTAGGCAGTCCATTTCCATTCTGCATGCAGAAGAGCCCAGATTCGATTCCTGGCATCTTCTTCAGTAGGGCTGGGGATGTCCCCTGCCTGAAAACCTGGCCAGCTGCTGCCAGTTGGTGCAGGCAGCCCTGAGCTAGGTGGGCCAGTGGCCTGACTCTGTATAAGGCACTTCCTAGGAACCTCTTTGCGTTCTGTTGGTACAGAAATGAGTGTCTGAACCTTGAGCTGGTGCACAAATAACAGGAGGATAGAAAGAAACAGAACGCACTGGAGATTTGTGTTTGCCAGCTTTGGGCTTAGCTGTGAGCCAGAAGAACCGACAGGTCAGCCTGTCACAAAGGCCGGTGTGGCAGGTTTCTCTGGGAGCCGAGTCTGCCTTTTGGCCCCGAGGGCAGCAAATAGCCCAGCGCTTCCGTGGAGAGAACACACAGCTCTCTGTTTGCCCCCCAGCCGTGATGCTTGGGAAGTGAGGAGGGTTGTTTTTTTTTGCCAAATATAAATAACAAAGGACATTTTTCATTAAGCCTCGCTTAGAGCTGCAGGAAGCATTGCAGATTAAATATTAAATCATGCTCTGACAGATAATGTCATGTCCTGAAGGTCGAACGAGGTTTTGTGAGCAGATACGGAAAAGAAGTGAAGAAAAAAACCCGGTTAATTTGGTGTGCCTGTATAGTGAGGAGGTGATGTTAGGCAGGCAGCCTGTCTTTCAGAGCCAGTGTTTGACATTCTTTTTTCCCGCCGTGTCCCACTCCTAGCATTCTGTCACGCTCTAGTGTGACCAAGAAAGGGGCGGAGCTAGGAAGATGAAGGGGCGGTGCTGTACAGATAGGGACTGCCCCTCTTTCAGTCTGTGGCAGGCAGGGGAGTGAGGAACCTCGGGCTTGTGGGCCAAATGCAGCCTGCCCAGGACTCTCTGCCTGGCCCTCAGGAATCTACCCAGGCCGCACCCCTCATTTGTCCTGTTCCGCTTTTGCCACACCTGAACTGTTTGTGCCGCTTGCTTGCCTGGGTGGAGAGATGTGAGTGGGTAGGAACCTGGCATTTTCATGGCTGGAATGCGATGGTGGCTGGTGGCTCCTTGTCAGTGGGGCCTTGGAATCCGCTCCAGGTTTTAGTACGACCGTCCACTGCCTCACTGGCACGGAGCCACCAGGCGCCACTGCTGGAGTGTAGCTTTCTGTGCAAATTTATTTATTTATTTTATTTATATACCGCCCCATAGCCGAAGCTCTCTGGGTGGTTTACAATAATTAAAAACAAATATACAAATTTTAAAACACAAAAAACAATTTGAAAACAATTAAAAAAAAAGAAAATTAAAAACAATTTAAAAACACATGCTAGAATGGCTGGGAGAAGAGGAAAGGCAAGAATCACATTCACTGCTCCACCTACTTTTGTCTCTGGCCCCATCCACCCCTGGCATGCGGTCCCCGGAAGATTGCCTACGAGGGAATGTGGCCCTTGGGTTGAAAAAGAGTTCCCACCTCTGTTCAATATGGGCTGGCAAATCCACCCGCTTGCTCCAGGCACCGGGATTTACAAGGTGTAGGTTATGTTTAGCCCCATCACTAGCATGTTCAAAAGTGCGTTGCCCTCTCCTCTTACTTACTTCCGTAGAAGTGAATGGGTTGCATTCAGCTAAGGCCTACTCAGAGTAAACCCCCTGAACCTAAATTAGTCATGTCCATAAATTTCAGTGGGTCTACTTTGGGTAAGACTAGTATTGGATTGGACGCCAACGCAAGACACTGAAATGCTAAATGGCAATCTGTAAACTGAGGAGGAGGCTGGGAAGCTAAGGGGGGCTGCCTCTTTGTAATTTCGAAGCAGAATCTGAAGAAGTGGCCTGCCCTGTAAGGTAGGGATTAGGGAGTGCTCCCTTTGCCCTAATGGATCAGCCTTCACTGCAAGAGGCATCATCAGAGTTGGACGGCCAGCGAGGGGGGTGGCTTGGGCAGAGTCCCAAGGGCCAGACAGAGAGGCTTGGAGAGCCACAGTCAGTCCTAGGGTCTGAGGCTGCCCACCCCTACTTTACCTGATCACAGAAAGGTGGAGCGCAGTGGTCTCTTGAGCAAACTCGCTGTGACTTTGTTCTAAGCAGGTGCAGCTGTTGTGTAAACATCAGCAGCGTTTCCAGCCCACCACGGCAGGTCTTGAAAGTGGCCTGCCCTGTAAGGTAGGGATTAGGGAGTGCTCCCTTTGCCCTAATGGATCAGCCTTCACTGCAAGAGGCATCATCAGAGTTGGACGGCCAGCGAGGGGGGTGGCTTGGGCAGAGTCCCAAGGGCCAGACAGAGAGGCTTGGAGAGCCACAGTCAGTCCTAGGGTCTGAGGCTGCCCACCCCTACTTTACCTGATCACAGAAAGGTGGAGCGCAGTGGTCTCTTGAGCAAACTCGCTGTGACTTTGTTCTAAGCAGATGCAGCTGTTGTGTAAACATCAGCAGCGTTTCCAGCCCACCACGGCAGGTCTTGAAAGATTACTATCTGATGTACGAGAATAATCCACCTCAAAGTGCTGGTTGGGACCCTTGCAGTCCTCAGGAATCTGAGACCAGTCTTCCTCTCCCGTTAACTGTGCACTTATCTCAAATTCCAAAGCATTGTTTTTGTTTTTCTCTGATGCTCAGAGGCATGACAGGAGGGAGCCGAAGGCAAGGGCTTCTTGGTAGTGGCACCTCTGGAGGAGAACCATTTGCCTTTTGGCAGCAAATGCTCTGATGGTTTTCACTGTTGCTTTTTTATACGATTAAGCAGCATGTGTGGTGGGGGTGCCGATTCGACCAAATGCTGCAATAGACATTTTTAAAAATATACAGTAAAAAGCGCTCCAAATCTTTTGGGTATTCCAAAGAAAGAGCCTTGAAGTCCTCCCCTGACCCCCTGTCCAGTTACTTGGTGTGTGAGGAAGTGAGGCGTGCCTGTTGCACGCTCATCAAAGAAGTCCAAGCTAATCAATATCAGCTTTTGATGGCTGGTGGCTCCTCATGTCACCGTCCACTGCTGACCTTGTTATGGATATTGAGAGGGCTGGGCTGCTGTTGCTTTGGGAACAGTGCAGTGTACTGACTTCCCACCTTCCCTACCTGTACATAAGGGAGATGCTTCATCCGTTGGTCCCCTCACTCAGTATTGCCTGTATTGGCTGCATTGGGAGGGCACCAAGTTAGGCAAGGCTTCTGTAGCAGAACTGGTAGCTTTCATTTTATTCAGTTGTGTCTTCTTTCAGTTTCTGAAAAAGGCGCTTAGATACTGAGGTCTTGCTAATATGCACATTTCTTTAAATCGGTTTAATTGGTTGAAAGGCTGAAGATTAAGGCTGGAGGGTAGATTTGCAGGTAGATTTGCAGATCCTGTCTTTGTATGCTGATACAATTGAGGGAGCTGGAGAAAAACTCAAGTGAGGTCTTTCCAGACGTCTGTTGGCTCAGCTGGTCATAGAGACAGCATAGCCAATGGCAAGATTCAGCTGGTAACCCCATACATTATGCAGACAGACCGCCTTGCATGTGTGAACCTTGTGCAAAATGACAGCACCTCCAAGGTGCATTCAATGCACTCAGTACTGATTACTTTCTGGACTCAATTCAAAGTGCTATATGACTCAAGACCTCAAGGACCACCTCGCCCTCTATGTACCAACCCGGACCCTGCACTGGGCATTGGAGGCTCTTCTTTGTGTGTCCCCACCAAAAGAGGTGCGGAGAGTGGCAACATGAGAGCAGGCCTTCTCAGTGGTGGCCCCACATTTGGGGAACTCTCTCCCCAGGGAAGTATGCCTGGCACCATCATTATCCATCTTTAGGGGCCAGGCAAAAATATTTCTCTTCTTGCAGACATTTGCTTCTTAGCTTTGGAAGGCTTTTGGATGGCTTCTGTTGTGTAAGCCTTCCTAAAAAGTGTTGCTCCACAGCCTTATATACTGTTTTGTTTTTAATTTTTATATATTTCTAATCTTTTGCTTTTAATTTAATTTTTTTAATGAACTGTAGGTTGCTTTGAGTGCACGTATGTGTGTAGAAAAGTGACTAACCACTTTAATAAATAAATAAATAGGTGCATTTCTGAACACTTTCAAAATGAATGTGGAGGTTTCTTTCCTCTCCCCCCCCCCAAATCTTTCTGTGGCTGTGATAGTTTCCTGTTCTGTCACTAGTGGTATAATGCGAGAGGAACATGGTGGGGGGGGGAGAGAGAATGCAGCTCCAGGTCCTTTTTTCAGAGCAGGAGCAATGATATCATCTGCCAGAGCACCTGGGTAACTGATGGATTCTCCTTGCTCTGTCAAGTATAGGAGGTGATAGCGAGGCTCACAAGTTTCAATACTGTCTGTATCGGCTTAGCAGGAAAGGAGTCAGAGAATGAGGGAAATAATTAAGCAGAGAGGCTGAATGGAGGATGGTTTGTGCTGCTAGGGAAAGTCAAAGGTTGCATTTTAGCGGCCTTGAAGGTCTTTTGTTAACACTGACTTTCCTCTAAAATTGTCAGCTGCTCATAAATCGGGCATCATGCTGTGTACTTTGTGGGGTGTGTGTAGGTGTGCTACTCTATGTGTATGGCTTAACATAGTGGCCTGTATGTTTGGACTCTCCTTGGGGACGCTGTTATGGGGTCCATCATGCTAAGCTAGCGCACTCCAGAATGTACCCCCCCCACTTAGAATTCACCAACTGTGCCACAGGAAGAGGGCATTAGCTCTATGGCAGAGCACCCACTTTTCACGCTGAAAATTCCTGGTTCAAAACTGGCATATCTGGTTAAAAAGGGATCTCTTGCAGCACATGTCTGAGACCATGAAGAGCCACTGCCAGCCAGAGTGGACATGACTGGGCTGTATGGGCCAGTGGCCTGACTCTGCACAAGACAGTTTCTCCTGCAGCTATTCCACTCCTGTGCCGGGCTCTTCCCTTGCTGCTCTTTGGCCGCTGTGTCCACCCTGGCCTAGAATCATAGAATAGTAGAGTTGGAAGGGGCCTATAAGGCCATCAAGTCCAACCCCTGCGCAATGCAGGAATCCAAATCAAAGCATTTCTGACAGATGGCTGTCCAGCTGCCTCTTGAATGCCTCCAGTGTTGGAGAGCCCACTACCTCTCTAGGTCATTGGTTGTATGGCTCTAACAGTTAGGAAGTTTTTCCTGATGTCCAGTCGAAACCTGGCTTCCTGCAACTTGAGCTCATTATTCTGTGTCCTGCACTCTGGGACATGTGAGTGGGTTGCTGACTGAGGACGTCAGACTGAATTATGGGAGTGCTTTTAGAGTATGGAGAGGATGTGATTTGAAGGTATGCTAGAATAGTATGTTTCAGTATATTGGTTTATTGATGTGTTTGATTGATATGAGTGTGTTGATCACATAAGGGTGTGTTTCAGTGCAACTGAATTGATTTTTTTTTAGCTGAGCTTAGATTAAGTTATGTTTGTTGTTGTATAGGGGAAATTTAATTGGTTTGTTTTTTGTTTCATTGTATGATTGATTGGCGTATGATGGATGGGAAGAGTGAGTTGATTTTCTTTTGCCTAATTGACTGTTAGGACAGATTAAACCAGAACTGTCACTAGAAGCTAAAATGATGAAACTGAGGTTAGAGAATAGAATAGAATTGAATTGGAAGGGGCCTATAAGGCCATCAAGTCCAACCCCCTGCGCAATGCAGGAATCCAACTAAAAGTACACCGGACAGATGGCTGTCCAGCTGCCTCTTGAAGGCCTCCAGTGTCGGAGAGCCCACTACCTCTCTAGGGAATTGGTTCCATTGCCGTATGGCTCTAACAGTTAGGAAGTTTTTCCTGATGTCCAGCCTTTCTGTGTCCCTTTGCACACACACATGCTCCACAAGTGCCGCTGCCGCCGCCCTCAGCTTCCACACCAGTTCTGTGGGTGCTAGCCCCTCCCTGGGAACATATGCTCCGCTCCCCGCCCCTGGACTGCTGGCTGCTTGCCACCAAAGTGGGAGGGGTGGCCTTTCCTTCGCGCCTCAAAAGCGTGGGCGCCCACGGCTCAGCTGCGGCAAGTAAATAAGAGCTTGCTGCTAGCAGGGAATGGATCTCTGATCGCTGCCGCCTGATGCTGATCACAAGAGCCCCTGGGTGGGGGGCTAAAAAGGGACTTCAGAAATAGGGGGGCAGAGAGGGAATGTGTCCTTTGCCTGCAGGAAGCCACCCAGGCTCATTCCCCACAGCGTCTCCAGCTAAAAGGGTTGCAGGAAGCAAAGCCAGGGAGGATCCGGCCTGAGAGCTCAGTTTTCTGTCAATGAGAAATTCCGCCTCCCGCCCTGCAACAGCACACTGACATTTGACATACACACACCCGGCTAGATGGAGTTGCTAGCGGGTGGCCCAGGGTGATAGAACACCAAGCCTTTTACGTGGGACCCCAGATCTCCTCTCCCCCTGCAGTTTTTGAAACTCTAAAACATTACTTCCTAAACTTAAGGCCCTGAGCCTTTTAGGGACCTTTAGAAGGTGTGGGGAAAACTTTGGCCCTCCGGATGTTGCTGAACTGCAAATCGTGTCAGCCCCAGCAAGTATGATCAATGGCCATGGATGATGGGAGCTGTTGTTTGGCAACATCTGGAAGGCCAAAGGTTCCCCACACCTGACCTATAACAACAGCCCTGCTGATGATTGCAAGGTTTGGGGCAGAGGAGGAAGATCTTCGAGAAGTGTCTAGCTGGCAACATTCTTTCGCCTTTGGGGAGTGTCTAAGGGCAGATCCACACCATACATTTAAATCACATCCAATGCACATTTAAAGCACGCAACTTCCCCCCAAAGAATCCTGGGAACTGTGGTTTCCCCATCACAGAGCTACAGCTTCCCAGCACCCTTAACTACCGTTCCCATGATTCTTAGGGGGACGTCATGTGCTTTAAATGCGCATTGGATGTGCGTTATGACTGTTCAGAACACATCTTTGCAGTGAGGCAACGCTCTTTCCTGTCACCTGCACTGAGCTGTTTCTGCTTCCCTTCCAGAACCAAGGGCCGTAACGCCACACCATGTGCTGCAGACCCACGCTCAGTCCTTGGGTGGGATTCCCCTCTTCCCTGACACACCCTTGATGGCGCTGGATCGCTTGTAGGATGCATTTCCTTCCCTCCTTCTTCCTGGTACGCCATCCTCACCTGGCTTCGCCAGATGGTGACTCCGCCCTTCATCATGAATGACGAGGAGATCTTCCACAGCAATGCAGTGGCCTGGCTGGTTTGCTCAGGGCTCTCTGTCCTTGCCAACGCCTGGGGGATTCTCAGCGTGAGCGCCAAGCAGAAGAAATGGAAGCCGCTGGAGTTTCTCATCTGCACGCTGGCTGGCACGCACATCCTCAACATTGCCATACCCATCACCATGTACTCGGTGATCCAGCTCCGCCGCCAGCACTCTGACTACAGGTGGAACGAGGGCCTTTGCAAAGTCTTCGTCTCGACCTTCTACACCTTGACTCTGGTCACCTGCTTCTCTGTCACCTCACTTTCCTATCACCGGATGTGGATGGTCCGCTGGCCAGTTAACTACAGGCAAGTGCTCCCTCCTGAGGAGTCCTGCAGTGGCCCCCTGGGAGGCTGCTCCGCTCAAGAACTGGCCCCAGTTCATTCATCTTCATTCTCGGCTGGGTCTTAGCAGGTCGCTTGCTAAAGGTACAGACCCACCAAGAAAGTTGGGGGAGATTATGTTATGGATGCCCAATAGAGAATAGGGCCCACTGGCAACTCCTTTGTCAAGGTCCTCCTAAAGGACGGACTTCACAAAGGCAGACTTACTGCAGTATAAACTTTCATGTCATAGAGCCATCTTCGTCAATGGTGTATTTGAAAGGTGGTAGGTATATTTTGATCATTCCCACAGTGTGTACCAGGACATGCACTTGAAAAAGAAATGTGTCAGAAAATTCAAGACACCAGTAAGCCCAAAGTGTGCCTGCAGAAGAGGCTTCCAGTTATGTCTCTGCATGATTCTTGCCTCTTTCCAATCATTCTCCTTTGGAGTAACTAATTCTGCTACATTGTTGCCTTGAGTGTGATTGGGTCAATCACTCCTGATGCAGAGTCTTATCCTCCCTAGCAGAGGCTGCCTGTTAAACCTCTGCATCAGTTACTGTTCTGGGCTTGCTGCTGAGTATATGCACATCACTTTAGAAGGCACATTTCCAAGAATGAAAGCAGAGCCAGTTTGTGTTTGGCTCCAGGTTGTGGAGGGCAGGACATCTCCCATGCCCCCCCTCAGTGAGCCTGCCTCCTCACTGCCATTATCACCAGCTCCTCCTCCTCATTATCTCCTAGCTAGACAGAGAGCCCCAGTTAGTAGGCAGGCCATGGCATCTATGATTGCCCTCCTCTTCACTCCAGTGGTTGTTTAGACTAGAGTGAGAGGTGGGTGAACAAGCCAAAGAGGAAAAGCTCCTCCAGGGGTTGCTTGTTGATGGCCCTCCTGCAAGTGTCTGGGCCCTTGGCAGATGCCCAGCCATACCGACCCTTGGCGCCAGCCTTGAGCAGAGCCCTACAGTGCAGCCATCTCATCCAGCACCCTATTTCCGATAGTGGCCAACCAGATGCCAACAAGCAGGGCAAAAGGGCAAACCATCATGACCATCATGGCCATAGAGATCGTGTAATGGGAAGCAAGTTCCTAGGAGTCCTCTGTGTGATTCTCACAGCCACCCCAAGAAATGACAACACACGCACATTCATGCTGCCAAACCCTATTTATTTATTACATTTATATACCGCCCCATAGCTGAAGCTCTCTGGGCGGTTTACAGCAATTAAAAACAATAAAAACAAATTTTAAAACACAAAAAATGATTTAAAAACACAATTAAAAATAAATAAAAACAATTTAAAAATACATGCTAAAGTGCCTGGGAGAAGAGGAAAGTCTTGACCTGGCGCCGGAAAGATAACAGTGTTGGCGCCAGGCACACCTCGTCAGAGAGATCATTCCATAATTTGAGGGCCACCACCGAGAAGGCCCTCTGGCTTTAGTCCCAGCTGGCTTATTGCGATGTGTTCCCTAAAGATGCTGCTGCCCCCATGAAAGGGTGTTGTGGGAGAGTTTGTGCCCATAGAGGAAGGTCCCACCAACATCCCCCTTTCCCAGCATCCTTCCAGATTTGGTCCAGAGAACCAAATTCAACCATTCATTTCCCACTACTTAGCTGTTTTCAAGGTCTGGAAGTCCAACGGTCACCATCACCAAACTGCTGTGGTTTCAATTTTAGCAAGAAGGATCAACAGAGTGTTGCTTTGTCCTAAGAGGTGGGGTCTTTCTTCTTCTTCTCTCCACCCCCTTTCCCTTGTAGGTTAAGCAATACCAAGAAGCAAGCTGTCCACACCGTCATGGGCATCTGGATGGTGTCCTTCATTCTCTCCACACTACCAGCTGTGGGGTGGCACGACACCACTGAACGATTCTATGCCATTGACTGCCGGTTCATAGTCACTGAGATCGGCCTGGGCTTCGGAGTCTGCTTCCTGCTCTTAATCAGTGGGAGCATCATCATGGGGGTGGTCTGTGTGGCCATCGCCCTCTTCCAGACTTTCTCCATCCAGACACGAAACAACATTGACAAGAACAAGTTCAACGTGCCCACCATCGTCGTGGAGGATGCCCAGGGCAAGCGCCGCTCATCCATCGATGGCTCAGAACCCATTAAGACTTCTCTGCAGATCACCTATTTAATCACTGGGATTGTTTTCATATATGACTTCCTGATGGGCTTTCCTATACTGGTGAGTCTCATTGAAGAATTATCATGGCCCTGTGGGTGGGGTACTCTGTGTGTGTGTGTGTGTGTGTGTGTGTGTGGGGTGGGGTACTCTGTGTGTGTGTGTGTGTGTGTGTGTGTGTGTGTGTGTGTGTGTGAGAGAGAGAGAGAGAGAGAGAGAGAGAGAGAGAGAGAGAGAGAGAGCCTTCCCCAACCTGGTGCCTTCCAGATGTTGTTGGACTCCAACTCCCATCAACTCCAGCCAGCACAGTCAACCATCACAGACGCTGATACCAAGCTGGGGAAGGCTGCTCTAGAAACCAGATGTGGGATAGTGGCACCATAGAATCATCAAACAGTAGAGTTGGAAGAGGCCTCTAAGGCCATCAAGTCCAGCCCCCTGCTCAGTGCAGGAATCCAACTAAAATCATACCCAACAGGTCTAGCTGCCTCTTGAAGGCCTCCAGTGTTGAACAGCTTACCATCTCCCCACATAATTACTTCCATTGTCATACCACAACTTGAGCCCATTATTCCGCATCCTGCACTCTGGGACCATCAGGAAGGGTTCCTGGCCCTCCTCTATGTGGCAACCTTTCAAGTACTTGAAGAGTGAATCATAGAAGGGGTTGGAAGCAGTTTATAAGGCCATTGGGTCCAACCATCTGCTCAATGCAGGAATCCGAGTTAAAGAATATCCGACAGGTACCTGTCCAGCTGCCTCTTGAATGCCTCCAGTGTTGGAGAGCCCACCACCTCCCGAGATGTAATGGGTTCCACTGCCGTACCACTCTTAACAGTTAGGAGGTTTTTCCTGATGTTCAGCCAAAACCTGGCTTCCTGAAACTTGAGCCCATTATGCCATGTCCTGCACTCTGGGAAGATCGAGATCCTGGCCCTCCTCTGTGTTGACACCCTTTCATGTACTTGAAGAGTGCTATCATATCTCCCCCCCCTGTCTTCTCCAGGCTAAACATGTTCTTTCAGCCTCTCCTCATAGGGCTTTGTTTCCAGATAGAGATAGATATATATTGTTGCTGGGAACATACTGGCTTGCAAGGAATGGCCGTGTTGTGATGGCATAATCCCACCAGCTAGAACTGAGTTTTCATACCAAATGAATATCCTGATGACTAAGTCAGTGCTAACAGGGGACACTTGTGAGTCCCTCACTGGAGAATGGCAATCCAAAGTCCACTTCAGACACCTCCATACTAGCCAGAAATCTGCAGTTGGTACCTGTGTATTCCAAGGCTCCCCGATTTCTAGGACTTTAATTTCCTCCCTTACTTTGTAAATTAAGCACTGGGAGCAGTCCTTTCCTTTGGAAACCTCTGCTCTCTTGGAAAACAGCCTGCCTGCCAAAACTAGATTCCAAGCCTCCCACAGTCCCACTTCCCAGGACCTCCCTGCAACCCACTGAGATGACGCCTGCTAAACATAGCCAGTTCCATTGCAGTTGGAAATAAATGGCATCTAGGGGGCTGGATCCACATGGGGAGAGCCAGCCTTCCGGTGCTCCTGCTGTGGCTCCGTTGTCCTGGGTCTGGTTTCTTCTTGGCATCCTGTGGCATCGGGCCAAATGGAGAGCCTTGCCACAGGCAGCGTGATGACCTGTAGCAAATGCCATCTGCCTTTCAAAGGATTTATAGCCGTTTCTAGAGTAATAAGCAGCCATCTCCTGGATAGCCGAGATCACACAGCATTTTGGCATGCTCAAAGTCACACCACAGGTAGAGTGTCCTTTCCCAACTTGGTGCCCTCCGGATGCTTTGGACTACAACTGTATGATCCTAGGGCTGATGGGAGCACAGCTGTGCTGGCTGGGACTGATGGCACTTATAATCAAAACCATACGGCGGGCACCAGCTTGAGGAAGTCTAAAGGGGAGGAAGCCTATTGGCTCATTAACAAATTCTCAAATCCACAGAAGAGCAGTAAAAGGAGGGTCCTTGTGAACTGATTGTCACAGAGCAATTATAATAAGGATGCTTCATGCTTTTGAGTGTTCAAAATGTTTACAGTTATTATCTCCTTGTAAATCCTCAAGGTAAGTCATCAGATGCTAATACAAATCCTTCTGTGCACGCAGATCTGGAGCCAGAACAGCACCACCCATGCAAAACAGAGAGGTATTGGCAGACTTGGGGTGACGCTGAGGTTTACAGATGACACAAGAGACAAAAGCCCACCTCAAAATAAATCAGTGACAGAACATTGACTGACTGCAGTGCTGGCTGTTGGCTCCATGTCAGTGGGGCAGTGGAATCCTCTCCAGGTTTTAGCCTGAACTTCAGGACCTTGGACGGCTCCTGGAAAGTTCAGACTGAATTCCAGAGTGGATTCCACAGCCCCACTGGCATGGAGCCAGCAGCTGCCACTGGCTGATGGGTTGTTGGAGGTTTTGAGTGGAGTGGCTGGAACTGGAAGGCATATATATGGTGGGAAGGCCGGTTGTCTAGAATAGGTCAATACCTGGTTTACACTAAAAAGTTTTTATATGACCCAGGAATGGAACTCTAGCTCTATTGAACTCCATAATTGCTACAGAAAAGTCAGCATTAGGCAATTGCAGGCTAAGGAAGGAGATTTCTCGCCTAGTCTTGATGACTGTGCCCTCAGGTCTTTGGCTTGGCTACCCACCTTAGTCAGGATGGAAACCCCAATGCTGGCTTCACGCCCAGACACCCCTCCAAACGATGGCACACACACACATTGTGCACCCCCTTTGTGTTTTTACAGGAGGCAGAATCTTAAAGTCAATAAGTTCCCACCAGTCTCTGGGATTCTTTTTCCTTTGCCAGCATTTCTCCACGGGCTGGTTAGGTGGCCGACTTCTATGGGGAGGCGAGGCTGGTAGGGTTGCCATCAGGGGCGGGGCTAAAGGGTGGCTAGGTCGGGCCCTGGCCAAGGGCCCCGTGGTGCACAGGGGCCCCTGAAGGGGCCCTCGTTAGGATGGGGGAGTAACGCTCCCCTTCTGCGATCCACGACAGGGTCCCTGCAGACACAAGATTGCATAGGTGTTTATGGACGTGACCGTAAAATATTTTGTGAAGTTCAAGTTCTATATGACATCATTTAGTAAATGTGTTTAGGATCGCACCAATGGCATTTCCAAATATGTACTTTCACACAGACTTTGGTTTTCTATGTTTGTCCAGGCCTTCCCACTTGGGGAGGGCACTACTTGCACACCCCTTCCATAAGCACATCAAGGCTGGATACACACCTTAACCAAGACACAGACAAGAGGGCCCTCGAAACAAAGACAAACATGTGTTTTTGTTCCCTGAGGAGGGAGCTCTTCCTTGGGAAAGTCTTAGTAGATTATTATTTTTATTATGATGATGATGATTAGCATTAGCATTTCAATACCACCTTTTCTCCAAGGAGCTCAAGGTGGAGTACACAGTTCTGGCCCTTCTCATTTAATCGCCACAACAACCCTGTGAGGTAGGTTAGGCAGAAGGGCAGCGACTGGCCCAGGATCACCCAGCAAGCTTCATGGCTGAGTAGGGATTCAAACCCTGGTTTCCCAGGTCTTTGTCCAACACACTAACCACTATGCCACACTGGCTCTCAACTTTGAGAATTCACCACCACTCCGATTTCAAAGAAAGCAAGACCTGCAGACATCAGGTGATCCATTTACAGGTCTGAGCTGGCCAAGTCCCCTCCCCTTCCAAATGCTTCCTTCACCCAAGACACAAAGAGACACTTTATACCAGCACCAGCCTCCTGGGAAGAGCGTGGCACTCGAATCAGTGGAGGGGGGAAGAGGAGAAGAAGGGAAACCATGCCGCCAACTTGCTCAGCAGGCCAGAGGAGGAGGAGGAAAGTGGGCGGAGGCTGCAGATGCTTTAAAGCAAAGGTTGCTGCTGCTGCTTTGCTCTGGAGGTGACTCTCTGTCCCTGGTTGCCTGGTTGGGGGCTGTGGCAAGGCACGGAGCTCAGTCCACACCTGCACACACACACACACACAGTGTCAGCAGGAGGGGCACACAGAATGGGCAGCTGCACCAGAGAAATGTCGCTGCTGCTCTTGCTGGATGCCCCCTCCCCCTGTTGCATGCTTGGGGAGGGGGGTGATTGTATGCAGGCTTGGCACCTGCCCAGAGAATCCAGGCCATCTAATGGGCTAAGCAGGCGCCGGGTATCAGGGCTATAATCCAGGTAAAACCCGGCTAACCGGGCAATATGGCAAGCCTAGAGGCTGGCCAAACAATGGCTTGCTGAAGCCTCCTGGCGGTGGCCAGATTTGAAGTGGGGATTTGGGGGTTGACAACATCTTGGGCTCTTAGCCACTGCATCACACTTGTTTTCGCTGTCCAGCAATGCTGTTTGTGCTGCTCAGACAGCAAAGGAAAAGCCATTCACATAAAAGAGAGAGAGGAAGGAAGAAAGCAAGCAAGCCTTGGGCTCTGGGAGAGCAGCATGGGTAGACTTTGTTTGGGGGACAGTTTTAGCAGCAACAATCTTGTGTTTGGTTCTCTTATTGTGACACATTTAAATGTTTTTTCTTTTCTTTTAATAATGTTATTTGTTATTTAATTTTGAGAATTGCATTATTGTATTTATGCTTTATGATGTGTTATATTCGTGTTTTTGTAAGCCGCCTTGAGGGCCTTTTGGCCATAAGGCGGGATATAAATTTAATAAATCATCATCATCATCATTATCATCATCATCATCATCATCTCAGGAATTGGCTGCCTTCCTCCCAGTCTGGGCTCTGGTATTTCTAAGATAGTAAATCCTGGCATTGACAGGATTTCCGCTGCAGGGGATGGCTGAACTGGAGCAGAATTTCTCTCATGTTGCTCATTCCCCAGAGACCTGGAGGTCGGGAAATGGGTGGATAGCCTCAAGGCAGGTGGGAAGAACTTTTGTGTTCCTTTGATGGGTACCCATGGGCCTCAGGGGAAGAAGGGGGATCTCTACTGAGATTTACACCCTAAAACACAGAGAGGGATGAGAGAACAAAATTCAGCACTTCTCTCCTTTTTCATCTCTAAAACCCTTGCAGTTGCCCCTGAGATCCCTGTTTGCAGCTGGCCTACTCTGATGTCAGAATAGAGAAGGAGGGGAGGAGTCGCAGTCACTTTGGCTTCCATTGGCTGTGCTGCTCTGATGTCACAGAAGAGTTTGGTCAGCTAAGGGGCCTTGTGGAGACCTTCCCCTTAGGGTGGTCTCTAAGCAAACATTGCTTAGTGAATCCTTGTAGGTCTTGTCTCCGTAGCCTAATGCTGGGTTTTCAAACGTGACTTTGTGAATCATGGGTGCCTATCCATGGAGATGGAGAGAGGGATATGCGGATGAAGTGTCTGAGACTCATCCAGACAAGTGGAAAATATTTGTTCTCAGTGGCACTCATTGGCCAGGGGAAAGCTACCCTCACCTTTTTAAAGAGCACCATTGATCAGTTCTCTTTGGACTGTGCAATCTCTGTGGGCTTGTTGTGATTCAACTAAAGATGTGCTGTGAATGTGCCCGTAAGAACCTTGTAGGGATAGATCTTATGAACCTGCTGAGTTATTTAAGCAAAGGCTGGACGGTTCAGCCTTCCCTGACATGGTGCCCTCCAGATGTTGTTGGATTCCATGGTCAGGGATGATGGTGGAATCAGTAGTCCAGCAACATCTGGAAGGCTGCAGGTTCCCCAGCCCTCATTTTGCCTGTTAATCATTCAGACGGATTGTTTATTTATTATTTATTTATTTTATTAAATTTATATCCCACCCTTCCTCCCAGTAGAAGCCCTGGGTGGCAAAAAGCATTGTGATTGACTGTGAACGTCCCCCTAATTTAGTCAGCAAGCAAATTTAAAGAATGCTTTAATTATTTTAAATAAAAGCATTTATAGAAACTGCAGGTGGTCAGTGGCATCTGAAAAGAGAGATTTCCCTTCCTGCGTGTGGGGAGGGGGGGAGCGAGAAAGAGTATGAGAAATGCCTCTTCCAAAATGATGCCTGCTGCAACACTCGAATGCATCATCTGAGGGTGAATATAGGCCACCGCCTCGCCACACGGTACAGTTTCCTGCCATGTGAACATAAGAATAGCCTGCGGAATCAGGCCAATAGTCCAGCATCCTGTTGTCACAGAGGCCAGCCAGATCCCCATGGGAAGCCTGCAAGCCGGACCTGAGTGCAAGAGCACTCTCCCCTCCTATGGTTCCCAGCAACTGGTATTCAGAAGCATGTGGCCACCGACTGTGGAGGCAGAGCATAGCCATCGTGGCTAGCAGCCTTTGATAGCCTCATCTCAGATTAATGGTTGCTGGGTCACCTGTATTCTACAGATGTGGTTATTATTTTTCTGCCATGCATATTGAATTTGGAGGTCTTGACCAAGCTGTACCATTTCCCAGAGTTCTCCAATGTTGAGTTGGTCGTTGTCGGTTGCTCTAAAAAAGGGGGGGGGCACTGTTTTCTTTAGAAATCTTGTGACAGGTGTATCCCACCTTTCTTCAATAGGACTTAAGGCAGGGAAGTCTCCCATCCAGGCACAGACGAGATCCAGGCTTCATGTCCAAACCTCAGACCATGCCCTGGTTCCAAATTTACAAATATATGAAGATTTCATTAACCAAATAAATAAATCAGTTGGGTGGGTTAGGACCAGATGGTGAGTTAAAGTTATATCCCATGATGATGATGATGATGAATTGCATTTATGTACCGCCCCATAGCCAAAGCTCTCTGGGCGGTTTACAACAATTAAAACATTAAAAACAAATATACAAATTTAAAAAACACATTTTTCTAAAAGCAATTTAAAAACACATGCTAAAATGCCTGGGAGAAGAGGAAAGTCTTGACCTGGCGTTGAAAAGATAAGTGTTGGTGCCAGGCGCACCTTGTCAGGGATATCATTCCATAATTTGGGGGCCACCACTGAGAAGGCCCTCTCCCTTGTTGCCAGCCTCTGACCTTCCCTCGGAGTAGGCACCCGGAGGAAGGCCTTGGATGTTGAGCGTAGTGTATGGGTGGGTTCATGTCGGGAGAGGTGTTCCATCCGGTATTGTGGTCCCAAGCTGTGTAAGGCTTTATAGGTTAAAACCAGCATCTTGAATCGAGCTTGGAAACATACAGGCAGCCAATGCAAGCGGGCCAATGTTAGTCCTATTCACAGTTACAGTTAATGGATATGACTAACTCAGGTCCATTTGTTTCAATGGGTTTACTCTGAGTAAAATTTAGTTGGGTGGAAAGATCTGAAGTTAATCCAGATTATTTCCCTTTCGATGCTTCTTGATTTACTGTAAAATGATGCTGGCCTTCACTCTCCCCAGGCCACAGAGTGGCTGTATGGCAATCACTTTGAAGTCCGCAATTTGGCACTGAGAGGCTGCCTCCTGCCCCATCCCAGGCTGCTCTCTGAACAAGTCCTGCAGATGACAGGGCCACAAAGCAAGCAGGCTTGTCCCTCCATAGTTCCCCATCCACTTGAGGCTGCCTGCCTCAACTTCCCAATCTCTGCCAGCAATGGCGGTTGTAGCAGAGCAAGGTGCACTGCTGGATGCAATGTTGGTGTTTGGAAATGCTCCTAGCTGGACTGCCCTTGGAGTAATGTGACAGCCCATAAAGGCTGGGCAGGTGGGGGGACGGGAAGCCCCAGGTAAAGTGGTGGAGAGATCTCAGGTGCTCTGTTTTCAGACCTTGCCTTAGAATCAAGGCAACGTCTGCAGCTTTGCTAGGAAGGGAGACCAGTGTGCTGGGAGCTCTTTTGAGAAGTAACAGTGTTGGTCTCTGTGAAGCTACTTCAAAGCCAGTCGGGATAGATGGATGAATGCCCATTTCAGTTTCTCCTCCATTTCTCATTTTTTCTAATCATTTCCACATCAATTCACATTTTTTAGAAAAAGTCCTGATAATAGCATTCATCAGCATTATAGTGTGCATTCCTCCTAATAATCAGATTTTTGCCAGCAGTTTCCCCTTAATATAATCCATTTTTGTATGTTGTTTTCACGAATATATGCAAATATTGTAGGACAGCTGTGTTTCAATTTTCATATCATTGCATGGCCTGCAAGTTGATCTGGATTCCTCTCCTACTCTTAATTCTAAGGCAGACCATTCGTTCATCTCACCTCATGTGGTCAATGGCTCTGCAAGGTGACTCCCAGCCTCATTTCCTTCAATCCTTGTAAGCCTGAGATTCAACCTGGGATCTTCCACGTGCAAAGCATGTACTACTGAGTGATGGACCCTCCCCTTGTTCAAGTTAATCTGAGCTGATATTCTGAGTTGATATGTCTCAAGGGTTTGATGGATGGATGCTGTCCTCTAACTTCCACTCCACCTTTTCTTCAGGTTAACTCTGTACCATGATGTGGGGACAAAATGAGATATGCTGCCCTGAGAACAGGGGCAGTAAAAATATGATACCTAAAACATCAGCCTGCACTACAAATAGAGAGACTCCAGTTATATCCATACAGTACTGGTATTGTACTAATTCTATGTGAGTTTTAAGCCAGGTACAAAAATAGTGAATACGACAGATCAATGTTAAAAGTTATTCATCTGCAGGAAATTGAAAAAAGATTTAAGTCCTTGGGAGAAAAGTTAGGTGTAATACTTCCAACTTGAAATATCATGGGGAAATTTGCTGCTGTTATGTGCCTTCAAGTCGATTATGACTTACAGCGACCCTATGAATCAGCGACCTCCAAGAGCATCTGTCATGAACCACCCTGCTCAGATCTTGTAAGTTCAGGTCTGTGGCTTCCTTTATGGAATCGATCCATCTCTTGTTTGGCCTTCCTCTTTTTCTACTCCCTTCTGTTTTTCCCAGCATTATTGTCTTTTCTAGTGAATCATGTCTTCTCATGATGTGTCCAAAGTATGATAACCTTGATGGGAAAATTATTTCTTACAAAATATACATAATTCCTACAAAAGAAGATTAATCAAGTTGGAAGGGCGGCATCTAACACATAACTATCATGGAAGGACCCCTGCACTTCATCATTCAAGTGGAAATCTGACCCCCCCACCCCCCCAGGGCTTAGGTTATCCTTGAGCCGCCACCACTCCAAACAACAGCCCTGTCCTGGATGAGTTGAAAAGTCTTCACTTTCAGCTACAGCTTCGTGCAAACAAGCTGACCCACATTTTCATGACATTTCCGTTGGCCTCATAATCATTTCCCGTCATTTTAGTTGGCCTAGAAAGATATAACCCTAAAAGGGGTTTTGGGGTTTTCCTTATGGGCCAACATGGCTACTGTTTACTTTTAGTGAGTTGGAGAATGGCTAATTTAGCTCTTTGACAATAGGATCCTAAACTGTATCAAGGGGCTCTTGTACCACCAGAGGATGAGTCCATTCTCCTGAGGAGAATCTTGCTTTGGACTCTTAAGCAAAGCTTCCTAATTGGGCTTCTACTGACTATTAATTTAGATGGTGTGCTAGGCCAAAAATAGTCTCCAGCTTTGTTAATATAAAAACTGCCTAGTAAGTTCTTTGTTTACCATCTATCCCGATAAAGTGTTTCACATCACTGGAACACTTCTGTCCTGTTTTGTGACATTTTGCTTGACCTAAAAGTTATTGGCCTAATATGGATTTTGGCATTTCTCTTTATGGGCTAAGATGGAGACCTCTGACATTCTGTGTCCCTTTAGAAAGGTACTGGAAAGCAATTTCTTCATTATAGTGATTCAGAATGCCTCTACCCTTTTACAGTTTTCCCCCTTCGTGTCCTCATAGTCCTCTTCCTGCTTTTGCTCTGCTGCCCTGCTGTCCTGTCCCAAGAAATCCCTGCCTTCTCTGGAAGTGTGGAAAACACACTCCTCCAGTCTTCCCACCTCCTCTTCCAACCAAGCTACCAGCTTACACTTTCTGCACGTTAGTCTATAACAGCCTTTGCCAGTCTGGTGCCCTCCAAACATTTTGGATGACTAGGGGCTCCTGTCCCTGCTCGCTTTGCTCACCAACCCCACTACCATCATGAAACTCCCCCCACCCCTTACCAGCCCCAACTACCCCCATAGTAGCCCCTTAGACTTTCCCCTTTCACCATCTGCAACTGCTTTCCCCCTTTAGACCTCACTAAGCTCCCTCCCTTTGACCCCTTAAAGCTCTTCCTCCCCATCTGTTGCCAAAGCTCTCCCCCTCCCGCCACTGGTCACCAAAGCTGCCTCCACCCTTCCACGTGGGTGTCCAGTCGGCCACAGCCAGCATAATCAGGCTAGGGCTGATGGGAGTTGCAGTCAAAACATCTGGAGAGCACTAGGATGGTTCCCGACAATGCATGAGCCACTCTGCCTCTATGTAGCAGAGATTCAGGGCTCAGTTCTGGTCACCCCATCTTAAAAAATAAAAATATTTGGAGCGGAAATAGCTGCAAACAGGCAACCAACATGATCAGAGGTCTTGAGCACCTCCCTGTAAGGAAAAGTGAATGGCTTTTGGAGACCTTTCCATATAGAAATATGGGACATGACAGAGGAGTATCAAATGATGCAGAGTGGAGAGAAAGACATTTTTCTCTTAGCACTAGAAATGGATTTGGCCGAAGGGCTCCTGTGATTGATGAAATGGATTTGGCCGAAGTTTCAGAATGGAAGGGAGGACGAGCCCACAGGCCAAAGGCTCGCTGCAGCTCAGTGGACCCAGGCTGGGAGACACTCTTCGCCTGAAACCCTGGAGAGCCGCTGCCAGTCAGTGCAGACAGTACTGAGCTAAATGATCTGATGTGGTGTCTCCTTCCCCCAGCACAGAACCAGCGTCTGAAATTTGCCCTCTAAGGCCCGAGTGGGGAGCCTGTGGCCCTCCAGACATGGCTCCCATCAGCCCTGACCATTGGCCATGCTGGCTGCCGGGGCTGATGGGAGCCAAGGTCCAACGACATCGGAAAAGAGGACGTTGCCTTATACCAAGTCAGACCGTTGATCTATCTAGCTCAGTATTGCTTACACTGACTGGCAGCAGCTCTCCAGAGTTTCAGGCAGGGGTTAGGGATAGGGGCCTTTGCGTGCAAAGCAGATGGTCCACCACTGAGCAATGGCCCTACCCCAACATTTGGAGGGCCACTGGTTCCCCACTACTTCTCTACTACTTCTCTAACAGGTTCAAGGTGGCATCCATAGTTTTCCCCATCCCCCTTAGCCCTCACAACAACCCTGGGAGGTAGGCTGGGCTTAGAGGGGATTTGAGCTGGGTTATACACACACGCCTGTAGCCCAACACTCTCACCCACATGGCTACAAAATTTGCAAATGTACAGCAGGTGCAGGTCGAGGGGAGTATGTGTTTGATCTGAAAGTGGACTACTCTTTTCGGGAGCATCATTCTGCATAGCTTTTTCTTTTTAGTATATAAAAATGGAAACAAGACCCTCCTCCTCCCCCCCACCCCACAAGCGGAAATCCTCCCTCCCATTTCCCAGCCGAAGCTTCTCAGCCATTTGCATTTTTTCCCCTTCAAGCCTGATTCACTGGAGCTGCTCTGTTGAGCTGCTGAGAGACATTACATACCCAATTTATAAAGATTAAATTAAGTTAATTTGAATTTGGCTTTCACTGGGGTGTTATTGAAACATTGATTAACAGGAGGCAATCCGTTGTTGCTGGTCTTGATTAACAGAAATGCTCACATGTTCCAGTCTTTGTTCCGTCTGGCCCCCAATTTAAATTCAAAGAGGTTAATAATTGGATGACTTTGCATTGCATGGGCTGACGGTCCATTGCATGGTCTGAGTCTCCAGGCAGGACTTAACCCTTGGGGGAAGGGGAGAACAGGTGCACTGCCCCTCCCAGATCTGTGCTCCCCCCCCCAGATTTGTTTTTGTGGAAAATTATCTTTTTAATTTGTAACATGACAAACAATGACAACGGCCATTTAAAGAATGATAGCTTGTTTTCTTTAGAAGAGGAGCGACTTAAGAACAGGACCCTCTGAAAAATTCAGTGACTAAGTCAGGGCGAGTGCACAACAAAAGCCTCTTCTGCTCACTCAAGACTTTCCCTGACTGAAGGTGGATTTGTCATTATCACAATCACCCTATAATTGCCTGAAAAGTAACATGACCCCTGAAGAGTTAAATATTAGAACTTTGCATTATGGGCTAGAGTAAGATTCCACCCCTTGGACTTTCCTTTGCTCTGCATCTCAGTTTCACTATCAGGTTTGTTCTCTGCTCAGCCAGCAACAAACAAGCGTGTTTGTTTGCCTGCTGTAAGGAGTAAGAGTTTGTTTATTCTGCAATCATGATGATGAGCAGAGCAGGATTGGGTGCTTATTGCTAAAGGGATAACAAAGTGATCTGGAAAAAAAAACTTACCCCACGTTATGTTGGGATAAACAAGCTTGCATGTTTTAGTAGGGAGATGTCCCTTCTAGCCAGAATTTGGGGTCACATCTATGCCTGTTTACTGTGATACAACTTCCTGTTGACAGGTGTTACCTGCCCCCTTCACTTCCTCTTCTTTGTTAAGAGTTTTTCTCTTTTTGCATATTCTCCATTAAGCCACAGAAGACAGAAGCCTCCACAGATTTCTCTCCCAGATTATCCCAATCATGGACTAAAATCTACTGCCTACTTCTGTCTTTTCCCTCCAAGCCAGAGCCTATGTTTCCTGAACATATGAAAGATCATGAGTAAACATTTTAAACCAAAGAAGACTGTCTGTTGCTTTTATTCAGCTAGCCTGTATGAGGGGAAGATGGGCTAGTTAATTCTCGTTCCATTTTAAAGCACTCACTATACTCACAATCATAGTGGTTATTTCTTCTTCTTCTTGAGTATTTGAAAAAAACAGCCATGGAGGAATAGAAACACTGCGGTGCACACCACAGTTAGCTAGCTGGCTGGCCATGTAGGCTGTAACTCATGCCTAGTTTCTGATCTTCCCAATGTGTGCAGCTCAGCATGAGGCCTTTTCAGGGTTTCTGGGCAAAAAAAAAAATAACCCAGCAACCAATTAAAAAATCCAATTGCTTTCCACAATTAGTTTCCAATTGCTTAGTTAGTCCTTTATATAGCAACCAATTAAAATGTTTTCCCTTGATTGTCCAACAGAAAGGAAAATCTAAAGATCAGGAATGAGACTAGAAGGAGGCACCCTCAAGAAGGAGTTAATAAACATACATAAAGTATTAATTTTCTCTCTGACCTTCCCTAAACTTTGACAGGTTTGTTTTTTTGGTGGAATCTAAAACTGAGCAGCCTCAAAGCCAGGTTCAGGACCTCACTTCAGTTCCTGAAGAATCAGGACACTGGGACAGACCACAGATGAAAGAGGACTGTAGCCATAAGCAGTCAAGCTTTTGAGTCTGGTATTCCTGAGGATCTTTCAAAAAAGAGTGAGACAATTCCACAGATTAAACTTCATCCATGTAAGTTAGCACACTCTGGGGATGGAGGAGGAGTGATGGGGAAGCTCACGGCCTTTCCTTTCCCCTGGCCTGGCCCTCCCATCTTCTCCACCAGTGGCTGGAGAGGTGTTGGATGGTGCTATTCACCTCCCCCACCCTCAAAAATAGCCTACCTAGAAATGTGGGTGCCCCACCTAACCAGGAAGGATGGTGACTGGGCTGGCAAGGCCTAGGCTGGCAATGGGAAAAGTAAGCATTCCATAGGGAAAACATAAGGCTTTATACAGCTGTGCTTTGTTGCAAACAATGGGGTAGATTCCTTTTTTTTTGTTAAAGATAATAGCAATGTCTTGCTTGTGCACAGTCTTGCCATTACCACCACCCTCTGTCTCAGTCAAGATGGTAAACTCTTTGGGGCAGGGGCCTTCCCCTTGTCTCTTTCTGTCCCTCAGAATTCTCCCTGGGCCTAGTTGGGAAAGAGCCACAGCACATGGTTTGCCTGCAGAAGGCCCCAGGTTCAGTCCCCAGCATCTCCGGGTAGGGTTGGGAGAGATTCCCTGTCTGAAATCCCAGAGAGCCACTGCCAGTCAACGGTACTAAGCTACATGGGCCAATGGTCTGGCTCAACATAGGAAGCTGCCTTATACTGAGCGTGTCCTTGAACTGTGATGATGCCTCTTGCTTCTCTGGATGCAGTGGCAGGTGGTGGCTCCCAGTCTGTGGGGACTGGCATCTGCTCCAGGTTTTGCTCTGATCTTTCAAGGAGCTGTCCGAGATGCTTTGGCATATAAGCACCTTGGAGAGCTCCTTCAAAGTTCAGACTAAACCCTGGAGCGGAATCCACTGCCCCACTGACTGGGAGCCCCCAGCTGCCCCTGTTTGGATGGAGAACAGAGAGATTTGTGTGTGTAGAAGCCCCTCCCTTTTGCGTGGCTGGATCGTTGCCTCCTGTACAGAGGAGAGAGACATGTCTGCTACTCTAGCCACTCCCCTGATACCTTCTTTCATGGTCCATCTTGGGACTGCGACCAGAGGCAGACTCTTATATGGCTCCACCATCAGCCAACCTTTTCCTTTCCCCCTCCCCCCCTTGTTTTCTTTACCATTGAGCCTGATGAAGAGTTCTGGAGGACACGGAAGGATGCACACTCCTTTTTTTTCTAATTACATTTATACCCTTCTAGTGGCGGCTGTGGCCCCATGCCAGTGGGGCAGTGGAATCCGCCTTGGGTTTTGGTCCAACCTTTCAAGGAGCTGTCCAAGGTGCTGGAACGGATTCCACTGCCACACAGCCATCAGCCGTCATGGCAGCCTTCCTTTCTTCTATGAAAGTCAAGGCAGGGTGCATGGGGCTCCCCGGCTGTCATTCATCCAAGCACTGGCTGGCTCCAGACCTGCTTCTTTGGAACACTGACATTTCCAATGCCTCTTCTTGCAGGTGGTGAGCTTTGCCAGTTTGAAGTCGGATGCAGCCTACGACTGGATGGTCCTGTGCGTGCTCTGGTGCTCAGTCGTACAGTCCTTCCTGCTGCCTCTCTTCCTCTGGGCCTGCGACCGCTACCGGGCTGACATCAAGTCTGTCTGGGAGAAGTGTGTGGCCATCATGTCCAGTGACGATGTGGGGGAAGGTGAGTGTGATCGCTTGGGCAGGAGGAGCCCCCACATTGTGGGGACGTTCAGCCAGCCTGCCCCAGCCCTGGGCTCTGACTTTCCTGCACCTCATTTGGGCCAGATTCCTGTTGAGAAATTGCTCCTGGCATAGGAAAGACATGTGGGAGCAGAACCAGGCAAAATTCAAGGCAGCCAGCAATGTTGTCTTCCAGCAGATCTCATGTGCATTTTAGGAACTTGGGGAAGCAAAACAATTGAACAGGTGAAGCTTTTTGTCCAATGAAAAGACAGGGAAGGTGTCACATGTCCAAAGTATTCAGCACTAACTCAGATTACTAGCACAGCAGCTTTTCCAGAAAAAAAGTTGGCTTCCTGGCCCACCACCCCAGAATGGGGCTAACAGCAGTTTGGTATGGGATTTAGTTTTTTGGATGTATTTCCCACAATATAAAAAAGGGGAGGCATTAGTATTAGTAGCCAAGTTAATAAAGAAGAAAAGGGAAAAACAGACAACTACGACTACTATGACTATTATTATTTATTATTATTATTATTAAATTTAACAAAGAAGGAAAAACAGAAAGAAAGAAAATAGTGAAGGAACTCTCACACACAACCCCCCCCCCACTGTCTGCTCACATTAAGGGTACAATATCCATCCGTACATACATCTTAAATTTAACATATAAGTCAATATAAGCCCTCTAGTTGTCCAAATGCTGTAAGTATCCACGTGAGATTGGCATTTATAAAAAATAGGTTCAAATGTAGTAAGGGTGGTGATGTCCTCAGACCATTGTGTATTAGACAATGAGTGTCTGTCCTTACAGGCTCAAAGTATAAGTCTCTTAGTAACCATAAAGGCTCACAAAATCCACTTTTGTGGTCCTGCTGTTAACCCCCATACTAAAGGAATATAAATCATAAGTCAGTCTCATGCACAACCAAGCCACAGCAGTAGCCCCATGGACACAACCTGAATAGAGGTAAGAAGTGGAAATTATTTACTGACAATAAGACCATGTTTCATTCTGCTTGATTATTTATATGGCCCTTCACCAAAAAATGGTCAAGGGGTAATGGGAAAACATAATACAAAATAAACTGAAACATCAAAATAATTTTTATAAGTGACATAATTAACAACATCATAACAATTGTTTAACCCCTCAGACTCTAAAACCCAGCCAGAAAAGATGGGCTTTTACCCAGCATTATATTCTTTATGGGGCAAAACACACTGCAGTGGGAAGGTCATTCAGCAGACACAGACCCATCCAGAAAAGGCTGTTCCACAACCCCCCAGACGATGCACTTCATTTAATACAGGGACCACCAGGAGAGCCTCTTTGCCTGATGTTAATGTGTAGGCAGGTTGCTACGGGATATACTATCACTATTACTATTACTGTTACTAAATTTAACAAAGAAGGAAAAAGAAAGAAAGAAAATAGTGAAGGGGCACCTCCCCCCACCAACAAAAAACACTGTCAGCTCACATTAACGATATAATATCTGTCAGTATATCCATCTTAAATTAAATATGTAAATCAACACTGAATTTGTAGAGTTGAAAGGGGCCTATAAGGCCATCAAGTCCAACCCCCTGCTAAATGCAGGAATCCAAATCAAAGCATCCCTGACAGGTGGCTGTCCAGCTGCCTCTTGAATGCTTCCAGGGTTGGAGAGCCCACCACCTCCCTAGGTCATTGGTTCCATTGTCGTATGGCTGTAACAGGAGGTTTTTCCTGATGTCCAGTTGAAATCTGGCTTCCTGCAACTTGAGCCCATTATTCCATGTCCTGCACTGTGGGACGACTGAGAAGAGATCCTGGCCCTCCTCTGTGTGGCAACCTTTCAAATATTTGAACAGTGCTATCATATCTCCCTTCAGTCTTCTCTTCTCCAGGCTAAACGTTCCCAGTTCTTTTAGTCTCTCCTCATAGGGTTTTGTTTCCAGTAAACCCTCCAGATGTCTAAAGAGATGTCCACATGACATTGACATTTATAGAAAATATTTCAAATGTAGCAAGGGCAGTGAGGTCCTCAGACTATTGTGTATAAGATGGTGAGTGTTTATTCTTTGAAGCTCGGATTATAAGTCTCTTAGGGCTTACAAAATCCACTTTTGTGGTCCTGCCATTAATCCCCATAGTACAGAAAAATAATTTAATAGTACTTTCCTCTTTCAACAAGCCTTTTAGGTTGAGACCTATCCCAGTCTGCATCTCTGTTAGAATTGCTTAATATGTTTATAACAATGTTTTAACCCTTTTTTATGTTGTTTTTTAAAAAATGCTTTTAATGCTGTTTTGTTTTAATGTATTTTAAGATTTGTTTTTATGATGTTTTAAAGTATTTTTAGTGCTTTGTTTGCCGCCCTGGGCTCCTGCTGGGAGGAAGGGCGGGATAAAAATTAAATAATAAATAAATACTTGAACATCTGCAAATATCAAGGATTTCGTCAGTACAAAATTAAGGACAACAACTTCAGAGCAAAAAGTGTATATCGCTGGACAAGCCCACATTGCATGCTTCAGGAACACATTTTCAGCATTACACCTCTAGCATCTACCTGTACTAGACAGTGCCTTCATGTAGAGACATTGTGGAGTCCAATATACACAAAACCTTTTTTTTTTCTTTTTGCTGGATCAGTCTCATTTCAAACCTAAAGACACATTCTGTATAGATTCCAACACAATTTTCCATTGTTTAGGCTGTATAGCACATTCTATAAAGGAGGAGAGACTGGCGAGTAGTTGCTCTTTTTCCCCAAATGAAAGCCAGAAATCCAGAATTCTTGGCAGTGGGTTCCTCTGCATCATGTCCCTTTTCTTTGCTTCCCTGGGACCACAGAAAACAGCCTGGATGGGGCGATTCACACCGATCTGAGATATGAGCGACCCTATGATTACAGCTTTGCTGGGGACGTCTTGACCTTGGACCACATTGCCAAATATGACCTCTCGGCACTGGAGAGAGGCCTCCCCCAGGCCTCCCCCACAAAGCCTCCCCCAGAGGACAAAATGCAATATCTCCAGGTGAGAGGGTTTGAATGGGACTAGAGGGGGGGCAGGGAAGTGGAGGGAGAACTTTGCTGGTCACTGTGGGATTGAGTCACAGCCCAGGTAACAGGAGAAGCAAAGGTCTAGCTAATTTCTACCACCCACCAGAGCTGAGGAAAGGGGAGCAGACTCTTTAACCTGTTTCCTCCCTAGAGTTATCAGCAGTGATGGTTTTGACAGTCCTTAAGGCCTTGCTGGAAGATGGAGCAGATTTATTTTCTGTTGCTCCAGAGGGCTGGACTTGAACTGATGTGGGGAAATTGCTGGGAAGCAGATCCTACCGAAACAGTAAGGGAAATTTCCCAATGGTATACACATACACTGTTCAACATGGGAACCCAAAGTGCTCTGGGAGGTGGTGGTCTCTCCATCACTGAAGGCAGTAAAGCAGGGCCTGGATGGCCACCTGGCTCAGCCTCCCACAACCTGGCAACCTCCAGAAGTTTTGGGCTACAACTCCCATTAGCCACAGGCCAGGTTGGGAAAGGCATCGTGTTAGATCCTGCACTGAATGGAGGGTTGGACTGGATGATCTCTAAGGTTCCTTTCAACTCTAAAAGCCTATGATTCTACGGATCATATAAAAGTCTCTGCATCCTCTTTCCAACTGTAGTCAGCGAGATCCCCTGGGATGCTTACAAGCAGGCCTGCAGGCATCAGCCCTTCCCTGTTCTTTCGCTACCTGTAGTGATTGGCATTCAGAGGTAGACTGCCTTAGAACATGGCAGCTCCATTCTTTACTAGCTGGCAGTTGTTGTTTGATATGTTTCTGGTTTTGCACACAGTCTCCCTTTCCATCTCACCGTGAACTGATCTAATAATTTGTATGAAAAGTCCTGATGGACTAGTGCAAGGAGGGCAGCATTTAGCACAGCATTCTGTTTCACAGAGTGGCTGATCAAATGCACCCAGTAAGCTCATGCTAGGCATGAAGGCAGAAAGTCTGTCTTATTGTTTGTCCCCAGCAATTGGTATTCAAATGTATACTGCCTTAGACTTGGATTTCATAACTGTTAGAGTGGTACAACAATGAAACCAATGACCTAGGGAGGTGGTGGGCTCTCCAACACTGGAGGCATCCAAGAGGCAGCTGGACAGCCACCTGTCAGGTATGCTTTATGTTGGGTTCCTGCATTGAACAGGGGGTTGGACTGGATGGCCTTAGAGACCCCTTCAAACTCTACAATTCTATGATTCTATGGATGTTCCTCTTCCGCTGTTGTATGCTGTAAATTTGCTTGGATGCAGCAGCAAACAGCTGAGGTGCATAGGGAAGAATTCTGGACAAGCGTTTTGCTGCTCTTTGCATCAAAAGTGAAAGTACCTGTGTCAGCTCAAAGGAAAGTGGTTGAACTGCATGACAGCACTAGGGAGGAAGTCTGGGTTTTTCTGTGGACTAAATGAAACATGCCTGAGAACTAATCGGGGCCTCTGGGCTGTCAGTTGCATACCCTCCGAGCAGCGTTCTCCAACCTGGTGACCTGCAAATGTTGTTGGGCTGCATCTCTCGCCATCCCTGGCAATTTGAGCGTTGTGGATCAGGAACGGGTGAAGAAAGAGGAACTAGAGGGATAATTCTCCCAGTGGAGGGGTGTAGACAGTGGAGTCCCCCAAGGATCAGTATTGGAACCTGTGCTTGTTAACTTGTTCATAAATTGTTTAGACTTAGGGGTGAGCAGTGAGGAGGCCACGTTTGCCGATGATACCAAATAGTTCACAGTGGTTAAAACAGATTGTGAAGAGCTCCCAAAGGACCCCTCCAAACCGACTGAATGGGCAGTAAAATGTCAACTGCAATTCAATATAAACACATTATGTGCACTAGGGCAAAAAATAATAATTTCACATCTATGCTCCTGGGGTCTAAACTGGCTGTGACTGACCAGGAATGAGACCTTAGGCTGGTCATAGCAGGTAGCTCAATGAAGATGTCGACCCAGTGTGCGGCAGCTGTGAGAAAGTTGAATTCCATCCTAGGAAGCATTAGGAAAAGGGCTGAAAGTAAAACTGCCCATATCATAATGCCATTGTACAAATCCATGGTACGGCCTCATGTGGAATACTGTGTACAGTTCTCAACGCCTCACCTCAAAAAGGATATTGTAGAGCTGGAAAAGGACAAAAAAGGGCAACCAGAATGATCAAGGGGATGGGGCTACTCCCCTATGAGGAAAGGTTGCAGCATTTGAGGCTTTTTGGTTTACAGAAAAGGCAAGTCGGGTGACATGCTAGAAGTGTATAAAACTGAACATCAGGAAAAGCTTCCCAACTGTTAGAGCGGTACGACAATCGAACCAATGACCTAGGGAGGTGGTGGGCTCTCCAACCCTGGAGGCATCCAAGAGGCTGCTGGACAGCCACCTGTCGGGGATGCTTTAAGTTGGATTCCTGCATTGGACTCAATGGCCTTAGAGACCCCTTCTAACTATGATTCCATGATTATATGAAATTATGCATGGCATGGAGAAAGCGGATAGAGAAAAGTTTTTCTCCCTCTCTCCTAACACTAGAACTCGGGGACATCCAGTGAAGCTGAATGTTGGAAGATTCAGGACAGACGAAAGGAAGTACTTCTTCACCCAGGGCATTGTTGAACTATGGGATTTGCTCCTAAGAGAGGCCATGATGGCCACCAACTTGGATGGCTTTAAAAGAGGATTAAACAAATTCACAGAAGCGAAGCCTCTCAGTAGCTCTTAGCCACGATGGCCATGTTCTCCCTGCACTGTCAGAGGTGGATGCTTCTGAATGCCAGTTGCCGGGAATCCCCAGCGGAGAGAGTGCTGTTGTCCTCAGGTCCCTCTTGGGGGCTTTTCATTTAGGCATCTGGCTGGCCACTATGAGAACAGGATGCTGGACTAGATGGACCCTCTTTGGCCTGATCCAGCAGACTCTTTATGAGTTGGAGTCCAACATCTGACAGGCAACCCCCCCCCCACAGAAGCTGACAGATTTGTCCATTCCTACTAACAAAGCACATGAACTTTGCTTTGAATAAGACATTCTGAACCTGGGTCAAGGTGCTTGCTGTGCTTGGTCCTTTGGTCCCTTCCCACTGGCTGGTGGTTTCCATTTCTACTGCGACTAGTAAATTAACCACAATCCCATGACATTCGTTTGGGATTAAGTCATCTCTATACATCCCAAGAAAGGCAGTGCAGTGCAGTGGCTAAAGCATCCTTCCTCAACCTGTGCCCTCCAGATGTTGAATCCCAACTTCCATCAGCCCCAACCAGTATGGCCAATGGTCCAGAATGATAGAGGGTATAGAGTCCAGCAACATATGGAAGGTACCAGCTTAGGGAAGGCAGGACTACGGAGACCCAAGTTCAAATCCTCACTCAGTCATGAAGCTCATTGGGTGACGTTGGGCTAGTCATTGTGTCTTAGCATAGCCTTCCTCATAGGGTTGTTGTGAGGATAAAATAGTGGGGAGAAGGTGAGAACCAAGAATTATGATAACGGACAGAGGCCTTTTTTGAATTTAAAAGACCTCCAAACTAGAACTATTTGTAGAGAAGGCAAAGGTAGTCATATTGGTCCAGAAAAAAACATTTATTAGGCCAACCAAAATATCACAAATTAGCGTGCAACCTTTTGAGTCCTCCAGAACTCTTCCTCAGGCTACACCAACGGTAGCCAATACGCCCTCCAGATATTGTTGGACTGCAGTGCCCACCTTGCCTGACCCTTGGCAATGCTGATGGGAACGATGAGTCCAACAACATCTGGAGGGCACCAGGTTGGCCACCCCAAGCTAGGTGGTAACCAGAGTGATGAGGGAATTGGGGTAGGGATGAAAGCTGACAGCAAAGCCATATAGGGTCTGCATCTGCTCAGTCTGGAGATGGATGGGGGTCAGAGGAGAGGCAGCAGGTATTCAAAT
This sequence comes from Rhineura floridana, assembly GCF_030035675.1. Classification (NCBI taxonomy): domain Eukaryota; kingdom Metazoa; phylum Chordata; class Lepidosauria; order Squamata; family Rhineuridae; genus Rhineura; species Rhineura floridana. Next base: position 14,030,949 of record NC_084497.1, read on the forward strand.
GGGCCCTCTTATGGGCGCTATGCAAGTATTGGATTGCAGTGAGGGAAGATGAAACCTAACCGTGGCTGATTCTCCATCTCTAGAAAGAACGAGCTGGTGTTACCCAGGCCTCTTTGAGTTATTTATTTGTTTGTTTAAAATATTTCCATCCCGCCCTTCTACCCTACAATAGGGCACTCAGGGCAGCTTACAAAAATAAAATCAAACACGTACATAATAAAATTGTAAACAATAAAATCACAAAAACATTAAAATAAATTAAAATACATAAGATACAATTAAAATACATAAAATGCAACACACACACACACATATATACATATATATAGGGAGTGGTACTAAAGAGGATTAAAAGGGTAAAATTTAATGTAGAAGGCATAAAATAAGTGTCAGGCTCTACCTTCAGTCTCTCCCAAAGGCTCTCTGGAACAAGGTCGTTTTCAGAAGTCTCCGGAAAACCATCAGGGAGGGAGGAGAGTGGACTTCTTGGGGTAGGGTATTCCAAAGCTTGGGGGCCACAGCTGAAAAGGCTCTCTCCCGCGTGCCTGTCAGTTTAACGTCTTTCCCTCCAGGCACACAGAGGAGACCAGAGGCAGATGATCTTAAATCCCGGCCAGGTACTATTTCTCAGCTGCTCAATTTCCCAGTCCTGCTAGGACATCTTGAAACTGCAGAGTTTGGACAACTGACATATACAAGATGAGCAACAGAAACAACAGAGGCCTCTAGAGCTGTGGATTCTGGTGCTCGGGGCTGTGCAGTGAGGAGTGGGGTAGTGAGGGTGGTCTGAAGCTGCCAGACCCCTCAGGAGCCTTTGCAACGCTCTCTGGTCTAAGACAAGCTAACCTCTCCCCTCCCAGATCATGTGACCCACAGTCCGGGAGGGCTGGGAAAGCAGTCTGGCCGCATCTTTGCTCCTTCCTCTTTCTGCTGGAGGTGTAGATCCAGGCAGCTAGGGGGAGGAGGACCAGCATGTGATGTTCGCTCTCTCCACACTGCTTTAGTTTCTCCAGTAGTCCGAGAATGGTCCTTCCTTCCGGCTGATGTTCCCATCCAAGGAGCATCTGGGCGATCTGGGTCCGTGCCCCCGACTCCCCCACCCTTGGTGAAGCTGCTGGCACCGCTGGGCCCTCGACCAGCGGAGGAAGAGGTACTAACAGCTCTGTGGCTTCTCTCCTCTCCTGCTGCAGGTTCCTCCCACCAGGCGCTTCTCCCACGACGAAACGGACATCTGGACGACTGGGCAGATTTCGGCCTATCTCCAGCACTGTGGGGCAGGCGAGGAAATGGCCACTGGGCTGGCCCACCTTCTCATCCCACGGCACAGCTACGAGCGTAGGAGGAGCAGCCTCCTCTCCTACCAGGAGGAAGGGCATCCCTACGGCAAGCGCCTGAAGTCTGCCGAGAGTGCCTTGTCCCTCAAGCCCTTCTCTTGCGAAGACTTCTGCAAGGATGGCAGTGGCGGCTACAAGTGCTTCAGCAAGGAGGAGGTGGTGAATTTCATGGACGCCAGCCCCGTGCCCAGCCACAGGAAGTCCCCCTTGCGCTCGGCTTCCGTCTCCTTAATCCCAGATACCTTCCGGCATTGCTCAGCCGCCGTGGCCCTGACCAACTTCCCTCTGACCACTTTCGAGCGGGAGCCACAGGGGCTAAGGCGCCTCTCAGCCCAGGGACGGGGAAGCTCCCTGACAGTCCCAGGGCCTTTTCTTGCCCAGGAGGACACCAAGACCCTCTTTCCCAAAGGGAGTGCCGGCACCCCTTGCCTCAAGCAGATTCACATCGAGTTGTGTGAGGACCAGGCCCCAGAGGATCACCCGGCCAGCAGCAGTTGCTTTGAGTCAGAGGGCTTTCGGACAGCTCTCAGTCCCGCCTGGGGCGACGGAGAGGAGCTGCAGAAAAACGGGAGTGCCAGCAGCTTCCTGAGTTTGCCTTCAGCCTCCTCCGGGTACGTCACGTACCACTCAGACTCTGTCGGTTCGGCCTCCTAGAAGCAGAGCCGCCGGAGGCCATTGTGATTGCTGTTCAGTTCTGTCTCTGTCTCTCTTCCTCTTTCCTGCCCCACCTCTCTAAAAAGTTTCCTTCTCCTTGTGGTCTGGATTTTGTAACAAGGACTTGGGCAAAGCACCAAAGAAACCAGACTCCGATCTCTCTTGCGCGTTTTGCAAAAAGCCGGAGGGAAGAGGAGGCCGAGGCGCTAAGAGGATTTAGAGCACTGTAGCAAAACCCACATTGTCATCGCTGGGCTGGACCAAACCCAGCACACTTGGTTCCCCTCTGGGGGAAACGTCCCAGGGGAAGAATGCTGCGCTCCTTCTTTTTGCTTCCTTCCAGCTGTGCCAACCAGCTGGAGCTGATCAGGAATTTTCCATTTTTTTAATGATCCTATGTCCTCTCCCAGTACTTTATAAGATGATGTAAAACTGTGCATGAATTTCTGTATCAAACAATTCTACGACGCATCCTCCGGATGGGGCTGTTACCAAAAGCCAAGGGCTTGAAAGGCGGGGGTGGTGTGGGGCACAGGGAAGGTGTCAGGATTTCTCACAGGGGCTGTTGACAGGGAGGCAAAGCAATCTGCATTCCCTTCCCTAAATTGGCTGTTCTTGGTCCCGGGGTGCGGGCTGAGAGCTGTGTGCATTCCATTTCTCCATGATATCATTGCATGACTAGAGGGCTTGAGCCTTGCAGGATAAGGGTCCTGGGAAAACTAGTGTTGTCATTGAAGGATCAGTGGCCGCTGGTGCCTCCGTGTCAGTGGGGCAGAGTAATCCACTCTGGGGTTTAGCCTACACTTCCAAGCAACTGTCCAAAGAACTAGAGGCCTCCTTGAAGTGCCTTGGACAGCTCCTTGAAGCTTCAGACTAAAACCCTTAGCGGATTACACTGCCCCGCTGACATAGAGCCGTCAGCCACCACTGTGAAAGACAGACAGGAAGAGTGAACAAGCCAGACTTCCCCAACCTGGTGCCCTTCAGATGTTGTTGGACTCTAACTCTCATCATGCCAGACCATTAGTTATGCTGGCTGATGAGAGTTGGAGTCCAACAACATCTGGAGGGCACAGCTTGGGTTAAGTCCCTGTGGGGAGCTGGGGCTTCTTTCCCCATATTCCTAGGACGCAGGCAGCACCGTCTGACCCCCTGGCCCACAGGAGAGAGATTTCACTCCCACCACCTCCTTTCCAGTGCTCAAGCCCTGCCCCCTGCACCTCTGACGTGCTGCCTCTGAGCCAACGTGGGGGATGGAGCCTGCTTTGCTTGCTCAGGAGTGAAATGCCACGGCAGGTGCAGGGTTGGGGACCACAGCAGCAGCGCTGCCTCTTGCTCTCCCCTCCTTGAGCCCCGGGAACGTCTAGCCACATTCCAAGGAATGTGTGGCATGGCATCATTGCATCATTCACATTGCAAGTGGGCCTGCTGATCAAATACGGAGAGGAGGGGGACCATCCCCTTCCTGTATTCGGGGTGGCATCGCAGAAGCAGAGGCAGGTGTGAATTGTTTCTCTGGAGCTTCCGGCCTGGAACAGGGCCAGGCAGACGTGGAGCCAGAGTTTCACTGGAGCCATGCTTGGCTGTTTGGAGCCTCTGCAACTGCATCTCCTGTGCACGCACTCACGCTGGTTTTTCCCACCCCACTGCTTGCTAGCTAAGAGTACCTCTGGGCACCCACAGAATCCCTGTCCCCAGAAGCAATGCATCTTGGCTAGCAGGCTGGGCTTCTCTTTCAGGCTGCTGTAAACCCCTGGGAACCACTCCTCTTCCAGTTAAGCATGTTGCAAGTGAATGTCTCTCTGGTCAAGTCGGCACAGAGTTTCCTGGTTGAGTTCCATGTGGTGTGCATGTGTGTGTGTGCGTGTGCACGTGCTGTTGTCTTGCTAGAAGGGGGGATTGCATCAAGTGAATGGGGAAAGAATGAGGACAAGTGGAAAGGGGGAGGGAGGGGTTACAATTTGTAAAGTCTGGAACATTCCTGTTGGTGGATCTCAGGGTTCTAGTAGAAACTACATCTACTAATCCTGCAGGTCTGAAGTCTGCTTACCCCGCTGTAAAAAGCTTTGTGCATTTTTTTAAAAGCTCAACTGCTAAAGATTTCCCCATCACTGCATTGCTGTGCCAGGAAAAATTACACCTGTCTGCTGTCCGTCCGATATGGAACTGCTAAAGAAGGGGCGAGGAACCTTTTCCCCCTGACTGGGTAGATTTTTTTATCTCCCTACCCTCTACCACCTGGGCCCAATCACCTGACCATGATGCGGCCAGCGCCCCTTCAGAGAGACTTGCTCCAGGATTATGAAGGGCTTTGCACTGAGACCTTTAGTAAAAGACAGGGTTTCTTCTCTATTTTAGCAGTGGGTTTAGTGCACACCCCTTCATGCTCCTGGAGCAAGCCATACTCCCACTGCACATCAGCTGATAGGTGGTGAAAGCACGCCTTGCTTCAGGATCACTAAGTTCCTGATTGTTCCTTTGGGGCCATGTCAGATGCACTCTTTTCTGAATTAAAATTTGAAGTGCATTTCATTCTTACACTCCAAAGAGTTAAATTTTGGGCTGTGTGAGAATCACTTGCCTTCTAAAGGCTCCTTCTGCTGTGTGGGTCTGCATGGCTCCTGATTAGGAGGCAAATTCCAGAGTGGTGACTCACATCCATCCAGTGACTCAATGGGAAGCCTCTTCTGCACTGGGGGAGATGGGATTGCTCAATCAAAGAAAGCAGCAGGATTATCCCCCTCCAGAGGAAGAGGATTAGCCTGCAAAGCTAGAGCAGTGAATTGGGCAGAAAGACAGCAGAAAACCTCCTCTGTGACAGAATGTGGGTCTCCTCAGAGTATTTTGTTATTTCAAGTTTGTTTATTCTGGGCGTACTAGCATCTGTTGACCCACAATTTGGTAGTTAGTGGGCTGGGATTTACACTAGTGACACATGGTGCAAAATAGCATTCAACAGGGGTTCAAAGGAGCTGCTGACTGCCACTGCTGTTCTGTTCCCAGTCGCATTTCTCAGGTTTCGCTCTGTCTTTGGCAGGAAGATGAGTCTCCTACACAAGACTGAACCATTTCTAATCTAATTGGCAAGGTTGTGGTTCACATGACAGCATCTGGGCTGGTTTCTTTTTATGAGAGTGCACGGTAACCACCAGGGCCTAGCCTGGAGATGGCCACCTTGCCTTTAAATAGCTCCACCATGGCTCTTTTCATGTTCCCTAAAGCAGCAAGACACCCCTGCCAGATTGCTCGGTGGTGTCCAACTTGGCACACTTGGTACTACCAGATAGAAACCAGAGACCGATGTGCATGAGCTGCAAAGTGGAGAGCAGCCCCTGTGCTCTGATGCCCCCCAGCTCCTTTGCCTGCCTGCCTCGCCGGCCTCTGCAACCTTAGAATCCTTGCCACAGAAGGTAGGAGAGGAAACATGGCAAAGAACCTGGTGAAGCAGCAGAGCATGAGTATTTCACCTTGCTTCCCACCTTAAGCACGTCACTCGCTGGTGTCTATTGGGCAGATCTACACATGAGAAGCTGCCTTAGACTGAGCAAGGCCGTTGGTCCATCTCACTCAATATTGTCTGCACTGACTGGCAGCGGTTCTCCAGGTGTTCAGATGGGACATCCTCCAGCCCCACCTGGAGAACTTGGGACCTTTTGAATGCAAAGCAGATGCTCTTCCACGGAGCTAGGGCCCTTCCCCTATGCAGGAGAATGTGGGGTGGGGGAGAGTCCAGAGGTGGGAGAGCAGACTGTACCACGTTAAGCTGTAGGAGGGCAATACCACATTTGAATCCTTCCCCACATCCCAGGCAGATGTTGCCTTGATAGGAGAACTGCCGTCTTGTTCTCTTGAAGAAGGTTCTCATCAGCTGAAAGGCGCTAGGCATTTTTGTTTGTTTAGACACGACTGACTGCTCTTTGATAAAGATCCACGTGTAGTCCCACTTTGAGTCCTCCTCTCCTCCACTACCTTTACAGTATAGGTCCAGTTTATTCTGCTTCCTTTCATTGCACCTGACTGCCCCCTTATTTTGCCCAAGCCAAGAAATCCGCAAAAAGCTTGTGCTTGTCTTTGCAAGGGGCAAAGCAGACCTTGTCACCGGACGGTGGGCTACGAAAGAATGGGTTGTAGCCCGTGTCAGTCCTACTCAGAGTAGACCCATTGACTAACTTGGGTCCATTCATTTCAGTGGGTCTACTCGGAGTTCAATACAGCTCATAGTTTTCTATGCAAAATTGACGTGGGAAAGGATTTCAGAACCTTGGACAGCTCAGGCTGCCCTGCTGATGTTGGAGCTATCAGTCTCCACGGGCATCATGCAATATTCTTTGGTGATGGAAGCTTGGCATCAGTTGCTTTGTGGTTTCTCTTGGCTGTCAAAGGGGCTCTGTAGCTTTTGCTTCAGACCATAAAAAGATCATCTTCCGCCACGAGAACCCACTGTTCTCATTAAGTACAAGAACATGCTTTCTTCTACTGTTCTTTCAGAACAGCCTAATAAAGAGCGGCCATCTCCTGACCAGCTTCTTTGTGAAATATAATTGATGTGTGTCTTAGCAGGGGAAGGGAAGGCCCTTGTTCCTTCCCCCCCCACACACACACTCACTGGCACATGTGAAAGGAAGATCAACTAGTGCATTTAGTGGTATTGGTTTGTGTGGGATTTCAGGCCAAGCCACCTCAATCTCTCCTGGGGTGACTGTTTTGGGTACCAAACCTGGAAGTCAACTCTTAAGAGGGCAACCAATTTGGGACATAGCTCCGTGAAAACCTCACAACCAGAGCACAGTGAGAAATACCATCCTAATCCATAGCATCTCCAAATCAGGTATACTGCCTTGGAAGGTGGAAGCTCCATTTTCAGCTTTTATGGCTACCAGCCATCCCTAATTGTCCACATTCTGTATAGGGTTGTCAAATCAGGTTCTCTCTGTGTGTGTGTGTATGTCGGGGGAGGGGAGAGCATGCTCAATAGTGGAGAAACTGAAGTGGCTCCTGCTGATGTCCATTTCATGCCAGTGCTTCTAATCTACAACTTTCCAAAATGTAGGTTGAAATCAATCGTTTATTTTCAAGTACTTAAAAGAAATAAAACACACTTCTGCAGAGCCTTAGCAAGGAAGCTTCTTTTCCTCACAGGTACAGAAGGAGTCGTTCTGCATGCATGTATTCGTGATGTGGAATGTGTAGGGTTCTAAAAAAAATGGTGGGGTGGGAGGGCTTGCACTTTGAAATGTGTATTGTTTTTAAATGAATCATTGTAGCTACTTTATTCCCTGCCCCCAACCCCATCACTATGAAACCCACGAAGGGGGCAAAGTCAGAATAAAATGTCAATGTACTGTCTTCAAGTCGATTCCGACTTATGGCGACCCTATAAATAGGGTTTTCATGAGTCTGAGAGGGCATCTGGAAAGGAAAGGAAAAGTGCAAAGGGCAGGTTCCAGAGAGAAAAGAAGTGCCCAGCACACATCTTTCCCCTCCATTTTCCTTCTTTTATCAAAAACAAACATAAAAGCATGTTTCTAGTCCTCATGCTTACCGATGTCATTCACATATGAACAGATGCAGCAGCGCCTGCCTAAAGCAGCAGCTCAGAGGAAGTGTAACTTCTGGATGTGGCTTATATCAGGCCATGGAATGGGTTTTTCATTGAGCGCTTGCAAGGGGGGAGAAGGGTCCCAGCTCCTTTGGGCCACAGTTTCCAGAAAGAGTGACATTTTCCTGCCTCCGCTGTGGTGTGTCCAAGGTCTTTGGTCCAAAGAAAGTCATCGGTCTGCCTCCAGGGCAAGGTTGTCGAAAGGACTGGGGTGAGATGGAGCAGCTGTCCAAAGTCAACCAACATTTGAAGTGGCTTCTTTGGGACAAAACCTTCATGAAAGAGAGGATGCTGACCAGGGAACCAACTACAACTCTCTGAGGTGTGACCAACAGACTTCTTGGTCACTGTTTTTATTTCAATCGCTTGAATCCCACCTCTCCTCAAATTTATATAAGGATGCTGTGCCTTTAAGGGTTTCAAAATAATGATGCTGGTCATTTATGTTTAATATTGATAATCCAACTGATGAGCACATCGGAGCTCTCTTTTCAAAAGGGGGGTGAGATACATAACTCTTTGTCGTAATGTATCTTTTTAACTCTTTGTAGTGTCACAAGGCAATACTTTTTCCAGATGTGTTGGGGGTCGCTGTATCTCAGAAATTGGATCCCTGGTTTTTACTGACTTTTGGGAAATAATAATACTATTTTTTAGGGGGGGAATCCACCTTACCATCATGAATAAGTCATACTACAAAGGCTGTTTAAAACTCCTGGGCCTAGCCGGGCAATATCTTTATACTGCTAGGTGATTGGGACCTGTTTTTGTTACCACCACCACGAGGGTCATGTTGGGCTGCTCCAAAAAGCGCCTTTCTCTTTGTGCTCCCGCTGTGTCTCCCCCTCCCTGCTTTCTCTTGGTGACTTTTCCCGCTGTGCAAAGACAACATTCTAATATGTGTCTGAGTGGGTTTGTTTTAAAGCCAGAAAATGTTTTATTCACAGAATTTTCCAAACGGTTTGTAGTTCACTCTTTTTTTCAACTGCCTGAGGGTTTCTTTCTGTCCAAAAAGCAAATTAAAAATGAAAAAAAAATCCTTCTGTGATTGTTTGCCATTAATTCCCCCTTTTATGTGCATAAGTAAGAGTAATCCTACTGGACCACTGCCTAATGCAGCCTTCAGCAATCCAGTTCTCTCCAGACGGTTTGGACAACAACTCCCATCAGCCAGCACGGAGTTGCACTCCGAAACATCTAGAGCACACAGCAGGTTGGTGAAGATTGGTCTAATCCAACATGCTGAGGATTTTTAGCCTGGAAAAGAGAGGAGTGGTGATAGCATTCTTCAAATCCTTGAATACACAAAAGAGAACAAAGTTGTTCTCTGCTGCCTCCCAGAGGGCAGGACGAGATCTGATGGGTTTAATCTGGTTGAACATTACAAAAAGCCAAGAGTGATTTGGCCAAAGAGCCAATTACCTAGAGGGGTGCTGTGCTCTCTCCCTCACTGGCGGTCTTCAAACAGAGGCTGGACCAGTGGTGGCACTAGCCAGGAAGATCTCCCAGGATGCTCACCAGCTGGGTCTGAAGACTGGTGACTTTCCCAGACCTTAGTGTTCAGAAATACACTACACAGATGCGGTTTCTGTTGGGAGGTAGACATAGCAGGGATCTTGTTGGCGGTCCATCCACCCCACTGCCCAACCACCTGCCTGCCAGAGCTGGCAGAGGTAGTTTCTGGTGTGGTCTTGGCGAATCCTAGGACATTAGTTCTGGGGGACTTCAATATCCAGTTAGTGCTGCCTTGTCTGGGCCAGCTGAAGACTTCATGGCTCCCATGACAACCATGGGGCTGTCATAATACATCGTGCACTGAACGCATACTGCAGGTCATACCCTAGACCTGATTTTCTCCACAGAGGGCACTGGGAGGGATCCAGTGATCAGGGGGGTAAATATTACTCCATTGTCATGGATGGACCACGCCCTGGTGAGGTTTGTATTGGTGCGACTGACTCACCCTGCAGGGATGGAGGGCCAGTTAGATCAGTCTGCCCCTGGAGACTGATGAAAGCTGAGAGATTTCTGAATGCTCCGAGGGATTTTCTAGGCAACCTTGCTGGTGCTCCTGTCAAGGCCCTAGTTTCGCTTCGAATGGTGAGATGGAAAGGGCCGTCGACACAATCTCTCCTAAGCACCCTCTCTGGCTACGTGGAGTCTGTGAGGTGCCTTGATTTACTGAGAAGCATTGGGCAATGAAGTGGGCCAGACATTGGCTAAGAGCACAGGTAGTGCGAGTCTTGGAGTGAATCTGACCAAACAGCATAAGAGCACATAGTTGTTCCTACCACACTACAGTGATGGCAGCGAAGAGAGGGTATCTCTCGGCCTCTATTGCATGCTCAGGGAATCACCCAGCAGAGCTGTTCACAGTAGTAAACCAGCTGGTACAGACCAGTGCGGCATTATCAACAGTGGACCACTCAATAGCCCAGCCTTTCCCAACCAGTGTGCCTCCAGATGTTGTTGGACCACAATTCCCATCTTTCCTTTTTTTTTTTTTTACAATAATTTTTATTCAGATTTTCATAAAACAAACAAAACAAAATCATAAAACATTCAAAGACAAAAAACAAAACAAAAATGATTAAACAAAAAAATAAAATGTTGACTTCCCATTTGTCGCAGATCAGTTATAGGTCTACAATATATAACAATCCTGTCTCTTAAATTATATTATAAAATCACTTTCCTCCAGTAGTTATCTTAATTAATCATCAAATCTCACAGACATTACTTTATTCTTTCCACAAAAAGTCAAAGAGAGGTTTCAATTCTTTAAGAAATATATCTATCAATTTTTCTCCAAATAAACATGTCGATTAATCCATCTCAATAATAATAATAATCTTATTGTCATAACCATAGTCCAAATAAACATATCGATTAATCCATCTCATCAAATCTGTTAAGTCCAATAATTTCAATAGCCATTATTCCATTATCCCTATTAATTCCATCTTCCATCTTCAATAGTCCTGTTAAGTCCAGTAATTTCAGTGTCCAATCTTCCATTATCAGTATTCCATAATAATCTTGCTGTCATAGCCATAGTCATATAATAAGAGTCTGATGGGAATTTCCTCTATCCCAAATATTTTCTTGCCATCGATTCTAAATAAGTTGCTGAAATATTGTTGTAAAGTCATATCTCTGTTCTTCTTTTTTACAAAATGCACTGGCTCATCTCTTGAGAGTTTTTCCATTGTCACATGGCTGCAGTTAATTCCATAGATTTTCTCTATATCAAGCTCCATCACGTCATTCCAGTCCAGAAAATTATCCAAGCCATTGATAACTTTATCTCTAATATCTTCATTAATTTCTTCAGAGATAACGTTAAATTCCAAACAGTAGATTTTATTTCTAATATCCATACACTCCAGATCTTTTTCCAATTCCACATTTGTTCCAATCTCCAGGGCTTGTATCTTCCCTTTATTTTTTCTTTTCTCATCTCTGATCTCATTCTCCTCTCTCACAGGATCCCCTATTTCTTTAAGCTCCTGCGTCATTTTGCTCAGTTCAATTTTCAGCTCCTTACTGCCCTGTCGCAGGGTTTGTTTCGTTATCTCAATCTCATCCATTATTTTCTGAAACATAATTACTTCCAGATTCTCAGCCACTTTCTTGATTGCCATTTTTAAAACCACGAAAACAAAACAAAACAAAAATAAAGAAGAACCACTTCTTATTTCAGCAACAATTGGGTTAATATTCCAGGCTTGATGACATCACAGTATAAACAGAGCAGCCTGCCTTATCTCTCTATGTTCAAGAATACAAAACAAATTTAGTTCCCAGCATCAAAACAGTTAGTGGCGTCGTGAAGAAGCAGATTCGTCAAAATAAAATAGACCAAAAAGAGAATAGTCCCAGACAATATAATGTTCCAAAGTTCATATTTTTTATTTTTTTTCTCCTCGGAATAGAAATCCCTCTTCTGTTTATATCTTTAGAATGCACTTCCAGAACAGCTTTTTGCAATAGAAACAGAGATAAGCTGTTAATTTCGTGAATAACAGAGAAGAGTTATAGCTCACCCAGAAGTTCTTTAAAGCTGATTCATTTGACAAATCTCTTTTTGCTGCAACAATTTAAACCAAGTAAAAAAAAAAATAGAAAGAAGGGTGCTTGCCTGTTAGTCCGTTCTCTCGGGCTGCCCTTGAAGATGGTCCGGCGGCTGCAGTTAGCGTAGAATGCAGCTGCTAGGCTGGTAAGTAGGGCAATCTGATGGGACCATGTGTCAGCAGTGCTGAAAGCACTGCACTGGCTGCCAGTGAGCTACCGGGCCGAATTCAAGTTGTTGGTACTAGCATACAAAGACTTAAATGACTTGGGACCCAGGTATCTAAAAGAGCACCTTCTCCACTATCAACCATCACAGACCATTTGGCTGTTCTGCCCCAGGCACCAACTTCTATGAGAGTGCATGTGTGGGTAGAACCCATCAGCAGGTGAGGCCTTGTTGGTGATGCTGCCACTGAGGACTGCCCAGTTGGTGCTGATCCATGATGGGGCCTTTGTAGTGGTGGCCCCCTTTTGTGGAATGCCCCCCCCGTCAGGTGCAATTATCTCCATCACTATGGACTTGCAGGAAGGATTTGAAAACTTTTGTGTTTATCCAGGCATTTGATGGCTGAAGGGTGTTGCGCTGTGTGTAATTTGTGTGCTTAATTTCATTTAAAGCAACACCACAGCAGCAGAGTAACAGCAGATGTGGAAATGCGAGTGTGCCAGCGTGTGCGTGCATTTGCCTAAGAAAGCAGGCTTTTACCCTGCATCAGCATCACTGAGACTTGAGACTTAGTAAAATAAGAAAAGCTACTTTATTTATAGAAATACATAGTAGATAGGAAAGCAAACCTAGTTCTAACTAACTAGCTAAGTTGGAGGCATAACGCCCAGGTGCGGGAGTCAGCCCCATGCTTGGAGAAGGAATGTCTCCTCTCTCCCAGACAGCCAGAGGACCAAGGAGTGGAAAGGGTAGAAGGAGGAGGTGTAGGTAAGTTTCCCTAAAGGCATCACAGTCTAGCGACAGAAGGAAGTCAGAGCATCACAGATAAAGGTAAACAAGCCTGTCCATCTGGAGGACCCAAACTCTATCTCCTTTCTGGAACACAAACAAAAGAACAAAACAGGAGTTGCTCTTGCCCCACTTCCAACAAAGGGGACTATTTCTGACAACCCGAAGATCACTGATGAAAGGATGTTTTTAACTGTCACTGTGTCCGCTTTGTTTGCTCCCTTGGGGAAAGGGCTGGATATCCGTTTACTAAATAACATCCTCTCTAAGAAGAGCTCCACAACTGGATAAGGCCAGAGGCCACAGGTTGGTATAGGCAACATGCTAGTCCTCCAGATGTTGTTGGACTACAGCTCCCATCACCCTGATCATTGGCCATGCTGTCTGGGCTGATGGGATTCCCCACAATGACCAAACACATCCTCTTGCAAGCAGGACATGAGCACAACAGCAGTCTGGCATTTTAGAGGTATAACTGTCTGCAGCAGCTGGTACTCAGAGGCATAACAGCTTCTGAACATGGTGGATGTAGCTATCCCCTCCTCCACGCGACTGTTTAACCTTCTGCAAAAGCCATCTGAGCTAGTGGCAATCACCACCTCTAGTGACCGTAAATTCCAAAACCTAAGAAATCATTCTTGAAACTGGCACAAGGACAGTCTTTGGCTTATATCCAGTGAACCAGCCTGTTTGCAGATCCAGAGTTCTACCCACACATGCACTCTCATAGAAGTTGGTGCCTGGGGCAGAACAGCCAAATGATACCCAAGGAGGTAATATCATGACTGTAATCAACTGACCCCCCACCCCCCAAGGCCAGCACAGTCACATAAAAGCCCCACCTTGTCAGATTTTCCCTCCAGCTGGATGTTTTGATGGCTAACTCAAATGCCACGTTGTCGGAGTTAATCACTGCAAGGTAGCCTCTATTTTTGTTTGCTTGAGGGAGAATTGAATGCCGCAAGATAAGGTGAGACTTTGTGTACAAAGTCATTTTGATAGTGGTGGTGGGAACCGACATAGTATTTGGATTTTTTCTCAGACCAGATTTTCATTCAGCTGTTCTGCCAGTAAGACAAAAGCTTTCACAGAGTCATAGAACAGTAGAGCTGGAAGGGGCCTATAAGGCCATCAAGTCCAACACCTGCTCAGTGCAGGATCCAACTTAATCCCTGACAGGTGGCTGTCCAGCTGCCTCTTGAAGGCCTCCAGTGTTGGAGAGCCCACCACCTCCCTAGGCGTAGGTCCCATTCTTGTACCTCTCTAACAGGAAGTTTTTTCTGATGTTCAACTGAAATCTGGCTTCCTGCAACTTGAGCCCATTATTCTGTGTCCTGCACTCTGGGACGATTGAGAAGAGATCCTGGTCCTCCTAGAATCATAGAGTTGGAAGGGGCCTTGTAGGCCATCGAGTCCAACCCCCTGCTCACAGCAGGAAATCCACAGCTAGAGCATCTCCCGCAGATAGCTGTCCAGCCTCTGCTTGAAGACATCCAGCGAAGGGGATCCCACCACCTCCCTAGGCAGTCGGTTCCATTGCCGAACCGCCCTTACTGTCAAGAAGTTCCTCCTAATATCCAATCTGAATCTACGCTCCTGCAACTTAAAAACATTAGACCTAGTCCTACCCTCTGGGGCAGCAGAGAACAAATCTGTACCCTCCTCTATGTGACAGCCCTTCAGGTACTTAAAGAGTGCAATCATGTCCCCCCTCAGCCTTCTCTTCACCAGACTGAACATGCCAAGTTCCTTCAACCTTTCCTCATAAGACTTGTTCTCCATACCGGCTATCATCCTCGTCGCCCTCTTCTGAACCCGCTCTAACTTGTCTATATCTTTCTTAAAATGAGGTGCCCAGAACTGAACGCAGTATTCCAGATGAGACCTGACCAATGCAGAATATAGTGGGACTATTACTTCCCTCGACCTGGAAACTATAGCTCTGTTTATGCAGCCCAAAACTGCTTTTGCCTTTTTTGCCGCAGCATCACACTGCTGGGTCATGTTCAACTTGCGATCCACTACAATTCCAAGGTCCTTCTCACACGCACTACTGCTAAGCTGGGTATTTCCCATCCTGTACCTGTGCATTTTGTTTTTGTGGCCTAAATGCAGAATCCTGCATTTGTCTTTATTGAATTTCATTTTATTAATTTCAGCCCAATTTTCTAGTCTTTCTAGATCCCTTTGGATTTTATTCCTATCTTCCATTGTGTTAGCTATCCCTCCCAGTTTCGTATCATCTGCAAACTTCATAAGGCTTCCCTCCACCCCGTCATCTAAGTCATTGATAAAAATGTTGAAGAGTATCGGCCCCAGGACAGAACCCTGTGGCACTCCACTCGAAACCTCCTTCAAGTCCGAAGCAGAGCCACCGACGACCACTCTTTGAGTACGGTTTTCCAACCAGTTGTGAATCCATCTGACAGTATTTCCATGTAGTCCGCATTTGACCAGTTTGCTAATCAAAAGGTCGTGGGGGACTTTGTCAAACGCTTTGCTGAAATCTAGATAGATGACATCTACAGGATTTCCACCATCTACTAAGCTAGTGACCCGATCAAAAAAAGAGATGAGATTAGTTTGACAGGATTTTTTCTTGACAAACCCATGCTGGCTCCTACTAATCCTCTGTGTGGCAACCTTTCAAGGACTTGAAGAGCGCTATCATATCTCCCCTCAGTCTTCTCTTCTCAAGGCTAAACATGCCCAGTTCTTTAAGCTCTGCTCATGTCTCATTTCTATTTTGTGATGAGATTTTTCAGACTAACCTATACAGGTATCCAAATGTGACAAGGGTTAGGATTAGGACCTTTGCAGAAGGAGGCAAAGGAGACTCCTGTTTGAATGCATTGGCCATAAGCCCATGATGTCCCTCGGGGTTTCATTTTGTTCCCCAGGCTGTGTAAGCATCTTCATCGGGGTGAGGAACCTGTGGCCCTCTAGATGTTTCTGGACCTCATTTCCCATCATCCCTGACCATTGGTCATGGTGGCTGGGACTGATGGGAGTTGGAGACCACCTTCCACATGGAGGGCCACACAGGTTCGTCACATTTGTGTGTGTGTGTCATAATGCTCAGTAGCATTAAGAGTGGGGAAACTGAGGAAGTGGCTCCTGATGTCTCTAGTAGGGGATGACTTTTTATTTTTCAGCAGCTGCAACTTTGCATGGAAGCACTGCCACCTAGTGGCTAGAAAGGGCATCACATACTTTCCTCTTTCAACAAGCCTTTTGAGACCTATCCCAGTCTCTGTGTTTATTTATTTATTGTATTTATATACCACCCCACAGCCGAAGCTCTCTGGGCGGTTTAGAATTGCTTGTTAATATGTTTTTTTAATAATGTTTTTAACCCTTTTGAAAAAGAAGTTTTTAAAGGTTTTTTTAATGTTTTTAACATTGTTTTGTTGTAATGTATTTTAAGGTCTGTTTTTATGATGTTTTAAAGTGTTTTTAGCACTTCTGTTTGCTGCCCTGGGCTCCTGCTGGGAGGAAGGGCAGGATATAAATCAAATAAATAAATAAATAAAATACATCAAACTTGCCTTCACCAACATGGCGGCCTCCTGATGGTTTGGACTACGACTCCCATCAGCCCCAGCCAGCACAGCCATTGCTGTGATGGGAGTTGTAGTAAAAAAACACCCAGAAGGCATCAGTTTGGCAAAGGCAATGTCAAACAGTCACACGGAGATCACCCCTGCCAATGTTACTGTATTTATTTTCATTTCTTGCCTGTGCTTTGACTTGGAAAACCTGCATTAGCTGAATTGTACTTTATTCTAGGAGCGATCAGAGAGATAAAAACCATCACCAACATAACACAACGTCATCAGCTGCAGGCTTGGAGGCATTTAAGCCATAAGATTAAGAACAGCCTTGCACAGGGTCAGACTAGGCATATCTAGCCCAGCTTTACATCCTGTTTTAAATCACAACCATCAAGAATAATGCAACCATAGGAAGGGGCCTACAAGGCCATCGAGTCCAACCCCCTGCTCAATGCAGGAATCCAACTTAAAGCATTCCCAACAAGGGGCTGTCCAGCTGCCTCTTGGGTGCCTCCAGGGTTGAAGACCCCACCACCTCCCTAGGTGTAATAGGTTCCACTGCCATACCACTCGAACAGTTAGGAAGTTTTTCCTGATGTTCAGTCGAAATCTGGCTTCTTGCAACTTGAGCCAATTATTCCGTGTCCTGCACTCTGGGATGATTGAGAAGAGATCCGGCCCTCCTCTGTGTGACAGCCTTTCAAGACCTTGAAGAGTATCCTATCTCCCCTCAGTCTTCTCTTCTCATGGCTAAACATGTCAAATTCTTTCAGTTTCTCCTCACAGGGCTTTCCAGTACCCTGATCATCCTCATAGCCCTCCTCTGAACCTGTTCCAGTTTGTCTACATTCTTTATAAAGTGGACTGGACACAGTGCTGAATCTAGAAAGATGCTTTTTGGAAGCTGACACATTAGTTCTCCCCCAAGAACTGGTATTCAGAGGACTGCTGCTGAATGTGGAGTTTCCATTGAACTATCACAGCTATCACTTGCTGATAAGCCTGTCCACTAGGACTTGGTCTGATCCAGGGGTGGGGATCATGTGGCTCTCCAGATATTGTTGGACACCAACTCTCACCATCCCTAACCTTTGGCTGTGCTAACTGGGTCTGATGGGGGCCAGAGTTCAACAATAGCTGAAGGGCTATGAGTTCCCCACTCCTGTCCTAAGAAGGGTGGTGGACCTTTCTTTTATGTTGAGGGATGCATTCCCTCACCAGTGATCTGTCAGGGGCCACATGTCAATGGTGAAGGGGCAGAAACCAAAGTGGGCAGGACTAAAAGCCCTTTCTGCTTTATCTTTCTGCCACTCCTTTTCACGCTGCACAATTTTTCTGTCCCTCCTTGCCTCTGTGGGGACCACATGCAGCAGTGGCCAATTAGATACCTCTAGGAAGCAAAGGAATGTGTGTCATGCGTTTTGTTTCTCCAATCTGTGTTGGCCCCATGTAGTCCAGCTTTGGCCTCATCAAGCATGAACAGGGCTGTTCTGATGTTCTTAAAGTGCAATAAACTGGCAGGGTGGAGCACAAAGCCAGTTCTGTGCCAACTTCAATGTGCTGGCTCTCATCTTTTAAAGCCCCTTCCATTGGACTTCTCCCTGATGAACTGGCTCAAGAATTGCACTGAGATGCTGAGGCTGTCCTTGATGACTCTTCACCAGCAGAAGTGCAGCTGACTGGAGCAGGGGGGAGTGGTGTTGTGGAAACAATGGAATAGCCTCCTAAAAGAGTTCATCAGCCTCCCCTCCACATTTAAATGGGCTCTTAAGATTATGCCAACAGTCTTATAATAATAATAATAATAAAAATTTGAGCCTTCGTATGTTTTCACTTGGCTTTGCTGAAATTATTTTCCCGGCTGCTGTTCTTACAACTCCTTTTTTTAAAGTTTGCTTTTTGGGGAGTGCATGTTATTTACATTTATATCCCTCTTTTTATCATATCAGAGTGGGTTATCAATGCCCAAAATAAAACAAGCCTATGAATTGTCCAAGTGGCAAAGAAACCCACTTCTTGGCTAAGTCACACAGACACAGGCACGTGGACGGTAGCAACTGGTGGCTCCATGTCTGCGGGGCAGTCAAATCTGCTCCAGGTTTTCACACAATCATAGAATTGTAGAGTTGGAAGGGGCCCATAAGGCCATGGAGTCCAACCCCCTGCTTGTTGCTGATGTTTAGTGCTGAAACACCTTGGACAGCGCCTTGAAAGTTCAGACTAAAACCCGGAGCAGATTCCACTGCCCGACTGGCATGGAGCCGCCAGCTGGCACAGCACTTGGGCACCTTCTTCAGTGTGGCCTTCCTTTCCTCTTGAGGTTTATTGGTCTCCATGAGGACTGGGTCCCTCGCATGCTATATCAACTCTTAAGAAGAGTCCTGGTGGATCAGGACAAAGGCCCATTTAGTTTGGCATCCTCTGTTCACAATAGCCAGCCAGATGCTTCAAATGGAAGCCAGAAGGCAGGACTAAGTGCAACATCCCTCTCCTTTAACTCTGTGGCCAATGATACTTAATGGCTTCAATTGCTGGCTGGACAGGACAGAGTGAATGGCCCAGTTAATCAACAACCATCTTGAAGTGCCCCTTGTAAACCTCCCTGGACCTTAACCCTAATCAGCACTTTGTAAATAAGACAGCCCTGAAGGCAGGCCTTGAAGTGCAGTGGAATCTACAAACGTTCAGCAAGGGAAGCCTTTCCCCTCTCCCTTTGTCTCCAATAACCTTCCCCTGTCGGATCTCTGCAAGGCGCAAGCCCACTGAACACTCTTAGCGCTGGAGAGGGGGGATTCCAACCTGTCCCACAGCCTTAGTTGATGAGTTTCCACCTCCCCCTAGAAGAAGGGCAAGGATTGCTCTCCTCTTCCTCATCAGTATAAGGTGGGAGTTGAGGGGGAATGATGTGACCAAACTCAGAGTGCCATCATGGATTATGAATATTTGCAAAATGGTTTACCCTCTATGATGTTAGTCACTCGCAGACATCATTTTCATTGTACAGACATTGGCCACCAGCTGAGAAGTCGTCAGGGGCAGCCGTGTGGTGGCCAAGCCAGAAACACAGGGTCCCTTCATGATACTCGGAGCCACGCCCCCTCACAGCCACACCCCCTTCTAAGATTATACAACCTTCTAAGATCATAGAATCATCTGGCCAGGCTTGAATGCTGCTTTCTGCTTCTCTATCACTGTCACCATTTGACTAGCCTTTCTCTCTATCAGAGATATTCCTTGAATGGCTGGATTCAGTGTCTACACTGGGAGTGTCCTGCTGGGAGGAAGGGCAGGATACAAATTAAATAATAAATAAATAAATCTCCTCCTGCTGCCAAACTGCTTGATGATGTAGATGGGATGCTATCATCGGGATCCACTGTCTCTCCTCCTGCAATGACTGAATTCTCACTCTCCACAGCTTGGCATTTTGAAGTAGGAACTCACAGGAAAACCGTTCTCTCTTATTGGCTCCAATCAGCAGGAAAGGATAAAGAAGCAAGTTACAAGACTCTCCCCTTTCATACTGAGTGGCTCATAGGGTGCTGGAGACATGGAGACCCTGCTGGGACCTGTCTCCCAAAAAGTAAGGGGTCTAAGACCCCCCTGAGACTCTGCATGACTACATCCCTGAGTGGGGCACTGCATGTAAAGCATTGAATATCAGAGACACACTTTCTTTAGAAAGTGCAAATATGTGAAGGCCCATCTAGTCTACCATGCCCAGAGTGGCCACAGGGGTTGACCACTCCCCAATGGAAAGCCCACAAGCAGGACTAAAGCGCAGCATGGCACTCTCCCCATTTATGACTCCCCCCAGCAACTGGCATTCGGAGCTGAAGCTAGTAGTCACTGATAGCATTAGCCTCTTCCATGCGTTTGTCTAACCCCCTCGGAAAACCATCCACGCTGGTGGACATCACTACATCTTGAAAGAGTCAGGGTCCAAGCACAGGGGTGGCGGTGGGGAGGACTCTCTACCCTGCCCCAGACTGCAAGGTGAGGAATGAATCAGTAACGAATCCTGACACCGTGAATTACTCAAAAGCCCTGTGATGGAATAGAAGGAAGAGACCCACACCAAGACTAGGGAAAGGTAGTTTTATTTAATTTTCTTTTTAAAAAGTAATTGCTTTTTAAAAAATACTGTACACTAGTTTTATCCTTTAAGAAACCGTTTTTAAAAAGGAATAGATCTCTATCAATACAAAGGGAGGCTTCAACAAAAGCTACACATTCCTTCCTCAGAGGGGAAAAGCACAAAACTACGGAGTGGGCCTGATCCTACAAAAGGGTTGCCACCTTTTAAACCAGCTTCTGCTCCTGTGCCGTTAACACCAGGTAAAGTGGAAACACTAGTCATGCTTGTTTCTGCATGTGACGTTGCCGCTGAGGGCAAAAGCGCAGGGTCGGTTACTTCCCCTTAACTGGCAACCTCATCCTGCATGCTTGTTCGCCCCCCCCCTCCCAATTTCCTCTACTTTTTTTTTTTTTTTGCTTTAAAAAGCGTCCATTGGAAATAAGGACTTCACACACCCTCGTTCCCAATACAGGGGCTCCATGCCTTTCACTGCTTTGCAGTGGGCGGGAATCCTGCAGGTGCAGCCCCAGTCCCCTTTCCATGGTGAAAACGCTTTCACGACGATGTTGGCTCTCCTGCAGCAGCTGAAAAAGCATCCTGGGTTGCATGAGATGGGGCAGGGAAGACTTAAAACAGGGGGACGGGGTTGGGAAGGGTGCCGAGACTTGGTGCCGACAGAAGATTGGAGCCAACTCAGACGGGACAACGTTGAGTTTAGTCTCGACGTTGAGCCTCTGTGCGCATCAGAACCGCCTTTACAAAGTATAAGGAAGAAGGGGGCAACCCCTGTGAGTCCACAGCATCTCGGGAAGGGGCCTCCTGGTCAGCCTCCATGCACTCCCCCCGCCCCCAGCAAACCGTGGTGCCAAGCGTCGCAGGGCGCGCGCAGCAGCCTGGTCCTATGCATATTTACTCGTCGGGAATAAGTGCCATGGAAACCAGTGACGCTTACTCTCAGGTAAAGGTACTTAGGCTGGCAGCCGAACTCTAGCGGGCTCGGGGAGGCTGCTATGACCGATCGATTGATTTAACAAAACTCTATATACGGCTTGATTATAATAGAACCTCAAAAGTGGTTGAGCCGCCTAATGCGGGCGCAGCTGTGGAGCGCACGACCAGGACGCGCCTCTTCCTCACCATGGTCGCCACAGCTCTTGGCTCCGCGCAGGGAGGGCCGTCCCGCTCGGCTCCCGGTCGTCTCTCGCCTGAGTCCGGCCTCCCCCCGAGGGGATGGCGGCCTCGCTGTCTCGCCCCTGGAGCGGCCTTGCTTTCCTGGGCGCCAGCAACGCCGGGACCCGGGAGCTGGCCAGCTCGGCGAGCCGACGTTCCGGGAGCGCCGCCGGGGGGCCGCTGTCCGTGGTGCTGAAGTCGCCGACCGCCGCTGGCAGAGCCCGGGCTAGCTGGTGCAGGAGCTGGAAGGAGGAGGCTTCGCTGGCCGCTTCGGAGCGCAGCAGGAACTGGCGTACTCCTTGCAGGCAACTCCGAAAGCCTGCCTGGTAGTCGGCGCTTTTGGTCAGCGGGGCCCCTGGCCGAGGAGAGAAGGCGTAAGGCCCGAGAGAGCCTGGGAAGAGGAGCCAAGAATTAAAAGCGTGTGTGTGTGGTGGGGTCCACTCTAAGCTATTTGAGGGGGGTAGTTCTCTGACGCTGTTCTTCCCAGGCAGGGATGGGGGACCGGTGGCCCTTCGGATGTTGCTGGAGCTCCTATCAGGCTCAGTCAGGATGACGGGGAGTTGTAGTCCAATAGCATCTGGAGGGCCATGAGTTCCTGTTAATCTGCACATTTATCTTCGTTAATCTGAGCATTAATCTACATTACATTGAAATGGAAACTAACGGCTTTCAAATCGATCCCGATTTATGGTGATCCTCTGAATAGGGGTTTCATGGTAAGCGGTATTCAGAGGCTGTTTACCATCGTCTTCCTCTGAGGCTGAGAGGCAGTGACTGGCCCAAGGTCACCCAGTGAGCTTCATGTCTGTGTGGGGATTTGGACTCTGGTCTCCCAGGTCGGAGTCCAACACTAACCACTACGCCACACTGGCTCTCACCTACATTACATTAATACGGGGTAACTGATCTGCTAGCAACTCCTGAACTGGCAGGCCTCCTGTTCATACTTTCCCAGCTGATTGGGGCGGGGAAGGAGAGCCCAGACTGGCATCTTCCTTTTCCGCTTGAAGGGCCTTTGAGTTCCGAGGTCTTCATGATCAATCATGACTTTGTACGGCCTGCAACGTTTAGTTGCTTATTCACTTAATCAATTAAAAAATCTATTGACTGATTAAAATGTGTCCCCGATTGATCAGTCATCAGATTTTTAAAAGAAAAAAATGTTTTAATAGGGGTACTTATAAAAACCTTAGAGGAGGCATCCCTAGCTGTGTGAGAGTGCCTCTTCTGATAGGATGGGTCCTTCCATACATCATCCTAAAATCCCAGGGAACAGTGCAACCCCATACATGCCTACTCAGAAGTAAGCTCTGTTGAGTTCAAGGGGGCTTACATTCCAGTAAGAGTGTATAGCAATGTACAGGAAGTAACCTGTCCTTTAGATGTGTTGCTTTTTCTGATACGCCAATTTATACAGATTTGATTGACTGGTTTGCATCTGTGTTGGAACTGGTTTAGGTTTTTATTTTTTATTTTTTTTTAAATGACGGTTTAAAGATTTAGTTTTTAAAAATGTTTTTAAAGATATTTTTAGTGTTTTTGTTTGCTGCTCCAGACTCTTTCTGGGACATCAATTTAATTAATTAATTTAATTAATTAATCAACTAAAGCTTAGGTGCTTCTTCAGCCAATGCTTCCTTAATCAAGCTGCATGATTTCCTTTGGAATATTTACCTTGGTCAGAGTGCTGCAGACTCTTCATGTACTTTACACTCAGCTCCAGGATATCCGCTTTCTCCAGTTTGCGCTTTCGGATCTGCAAATTCCCCCCACCCCAAAGCAAGCCAAGGGGTTACTGCGGTCCTTTCTGGGGGAGGGCCCTTCGGTCTGAGTGACTGTTCCCCGTAATCTCGCTGGGCTCTCCCTCCATTGGGTTTAAAGTGGGGGATGTAACTGGAAGGGGGATGAAATGGAGCCCTCTTCCCATTTTGAAGGATCTACAGCAAGTGCAGGGAGTCTCTCCTTCCCTCCCCCGATTTACAGAGGGACTCACACCCTTAGGGACAAAGGACCCTGGGAAGCTGCCCCATGCCAAGTCAAGACAAGCTTGGGAATGCCTAGCACACCTCTCCGGGGGTCTTTGCAAGCCCTACTTGGAAAAGCCGTACCTGGGTTTGAACCTGGGCCCTTCTGCCTGCAAATGGATGTGATGGGAACAGTCTCAGGGTCCTTTGTGCTTTTGCCTCTATGGTTTTCAAAGTGACGTTTATGGGGCCTTTTACCCCCTCCCTGGGGATGACTTGGCCCTGGAAATGGGTGGTGATGGGAGCCTCACCTGATGGGAGTAGTTCTTTTCCAGGAGTGTTTTGAGCTGCTCCAGGGAGAGGTTGATGCGCGCCCGTCGCTTCTTCTCCATGAGCGGTTTGGAGACCTGGAGAAACGCACGTGATTAATTGCCAAGGAAAGAGGTCCAGGCTCAAGCGGAGCCTAATTTGTTCCAGGGATCAGCCAGCCATCTTTTTCAAGCACCAGGGTTTAACTCAGAAAGCAAGAAGAGATGAAGGGCTCCCTGAGTGCATCCTTTCACCACTGACAGTTGCCACACACCTGCAGATTAGTGGGGAAGAGTGTCCAAACCAGAGCAATCCTTTTTCCCCTTAGATCTTAGCTATTTTATTTATTTAAAATATTTCTATCCCGCCTTTCTAGCCTATAACAGGGCACTCAGGGTGGCTTACAAAAATAAAATCAAACACGTACATAATAAAATTGTAAACAATAAAATCACAAAAACATTAAAATAAATCAAAATACACTGGGTGATATATGCTGACTTGCTGTAGCTATTGCCTGCACAGAGGGAAATGCTGCACTCTGCATCAGCTCAGGTGAATCTTCATCTATTCTTCATTCTCTCCAGACATTGCAAACAGGTGTCGAACTCTGGCACACATTAAACCTTGAGCCCAAACACATGGCAAGGGGCTTCTTTCCCCCTCTTCTCTGGGGGGCAGGCTATCCCTATCCTTTACTCCCCTGTGGAGAGTCAGACCCACCCACCTTGCGGAAGGAATTGAGTGCCCTCCTCTCCTGTTGCAGCCTGTAGTCGGTACCCATCCTGTCTCCTTTCCCCTTCCTACGCCAAGGAGCTGGCATTTTATCTCCAGAGTTGCTTTCCATTTCAATGGTTCCATTCAGGCTGGGGCGCCTCCCCCCAAAGGGGAGGGAAGAGGGGGAGGGAGGAGGAGCGGGTAGGATTTTGGAGAGTGATGGAGGGCGGGGAAAAATAGCCATTTGGATCTGCTTACATCCAAATGCTTTTAAGTCCTGCTTTGAAGACCCATTTGACGGCATCATCAGCTTGCCTGCTTGGAAACATCCAGGCCTTTGGGGAGAGGAAGAGGGGCTTGATTGGAGACAGCAAAACTCCCAGGAGGCATAGAATGCTAGAATAGCAGAACTGGAAGGGGCCTATAAGGCCATCAAGTCCAGCCTGCTAAAGCATCTCTTGAAGTCAGTGATCTGTTTCTCATTGTAAAGCCCATTAAGCATGTACAGAGTACCTTTTCCTCCCAGTTGAATAACTACATAGCCCATAGCGGCTAGGATCAGAAACAAAGGCAGAGCACCAAGGCCGACTACACAGCCAGTGTAGTGCAGTGCTCTGAGTGCTGGACTGGGACCTGGGAGACCAGGGTTCAAATCCCCACACACCCAAGAAGCTCACTGGGCAACCTTGGGCCAGTCCCAGCCTCTCAGCCTAACCTACCTTACAGGGTTGTTGCGAAGATCTAATAGGGAGAGGGAACACCTTGAGAGGCAGAACCTTGCTTTGAGCTCCTTGCAGGAAAGGTGGGCTACAGGTGCAATAATAAAATAAATATAAATTTCTAGACTCCCTCGCGGTTGAGGAGTCAGGTGAACATTGGGGATAAAGCCCCTTCCTTTGAATAGATCCCCCCTCCCCATGTGTCTCCTTGAGTGAGGATCCATCCATTCATCCTGGCAGGGCACATTGCAGGGGGAAGAGGAGGGAAGCAGGACAATGTGACAATTTTCAGCCTTTTGTGGCTCAAAAAGAGCATAGCTGTCTTGCTGAGGTCCGCCTGAACACGTGTCCCATTAAAGCATGGCAGGGAGGGCCCAGAGATGGGGGGGGGCAGACAGGCACAGAGTGGGCTGTAAAGCAGCCAGGAACATCCCCCTCTCTCCTGATCCATAATTATCCCCCGCCTCTCATTCCATCTCTTCTAATCCCAGGAGCCCCTCAGGAGCTATGAGTGCCCTTTATGACCACCAGCATTATATTTAGAGCATTCCCTACACTATCTGAGACTTACGACACCCCTGTAAGGTAGGGCAATAAGGAGGAGGATTCCTCATGTTGCAAGTAGTTACCTGAGACATGGTAGCTTACCAAAGGCCACCTAATGGCAGAGGCCAGACTGAACTGGGGGCTTCCTGGCCCACAGTTAAGTCGTCTCCCCATCACATCCTGCTCCTTCTTTCCTTGGAGTCAGGGATCACCAACTTTGGCACTTTAACCTTCTCTGTGGCAGGGCTAAACCACAGAATATTGGAAGGGTACCCTTGAACACATGCAGAGTTCATTCACTAAGGCTTTACTAGTTAGGAAGCTACCTAAGCAAGGAACTTCCACATCTGGAGGCAGTCTACCTCTGAGTAACAAAGACTGGGGTGGGGTCAAAAAGAGGGGAGTACTGGTCTCATCATACCCTGTTCATGGGCTTCCCAAAAGCATCTGATTGGCTACTGTGGCAAACTGCAGGCTTTAGGCCTCATCGAGCAGGGTTCTACTCATGCCTTTTCCCTTTTTTCTTTTGGAGGCATTCATAGTTTTGTTGACTTTTTTGAGGATGAGGAAGGGGGTTGCTTGTTTTTGCAGGAGAGCGTCACTGAGGCCAGAAGGAGAGGCCAGAGGAAGGAGTGGGAGGGTTAGGGAGTTCTTCCAGTGGTGGATTTGTGTGTGTAGGGGGGAGTCCCAGCCTACCCAGTTGTTTTAAAGGTGGCCCATCATAGAATCATACAATAGTAGAGTTGGAAGGGGACTATAAGGCCATCAAGTCCAACCCCCTGCTCAATGCAGGAATCCAAATCAAAGCATTCCTGACAGATGGCTGTCCAGCTGACTCTTGAAGGCCTCAGGTGTTGGAGAGCCCACTACCTCTCTAGGTAATTGGTTCATATCTAGTTGAGGTCTCAGTATTTAATGTCTGTTAGATTTTCAGTATTTAACTTTTCGTTTTTGATAAGTTAACAGGAGACAATAGCGACAATTAGATGATATATGTTTATTTGCACATACCGGTTTGTACAGGTCATCTCACATGATCTTGGGGAGGGGGAGCTGCCTTCTTTGTGAGATGGAATCCCACTCCCTGTCTTTATCTTGGTCTGGTTTTGCTAGTGATGCTGCAGCAACGTTCCTTCAAGGTGGGACAACAGGAGAAGGCGGCTGGTAGATACCAAACTTTTGATTCTATTTAAATCCTTAACTCTTAAGCCAAGGATAAAATATTATACCAATTTTTGTCAGAACTGAAAACCTGTTCTTGAGGGCTGGCCCAGCCAATCCTCTTCTCCTAGTGGTGTAACTGATCGATTTAATGTCTTGTAAAGCTGGGAGGCTGTGCATGTGTTTGGTAGCGAGGAGACCCCCCTTTTATCTTTTTACTGTACTCCCATAATTTGGGCATTGCTTTGTGTTTTCTATAGCTATGCAATTGCGTGGTTGTTAATCCTAGTAAAACAAAAACCTGGCGTTTAGAACAATGTCCGCTTTATTAGGCTGGCCTAGATGCCCTCGAGGTTTCCCTCCCACAGACTTTTCCTCCCTAGTTTGCTGGGGGGGGGGAGGAAAGAGGGAGTTCCCTGTCTCCAAAGTGCATGTGGGAAATTAGCCTGGCTGGGAGGGGGGGAGGCGTGGCCCGGATTCTCCTCGCTCCAGGCTTGCCCCGTGAAGCCTGAGTCTCCCATCGAGTAGCCCATTCATTGCCACCGCCTCCATAATAGGCAATTCGCTTTGGTGCCGCAGACAAAAACCCCAGATGTTGCCAGGCCTGGCCTGGCGGTGAAAGCCGGACTGGTGATGGTGGCGGTGTGAGGGAAACAGATGAGGCATGCCAATGAACGTTCAACACACACACACCTGCTTGCCTGGAATTGGAGATTTCCTGGCCCTTGGATTGCCCAGAGGTGGTCAAAAGCGGCTCCCCCTAAGCAATTTGTCCCCCCCCCCAAGTTTCTTCGAGATACTGTCTGCTAACCACACACACTACAGTTGAAAGGGATAAGAGATCCTTTATTGCTTTGCCTGCAATCTGACTGAACAATGCAGGACAAATGGAGCCTTCCAGGCCAGGCTGAAGTTCCTCCCTATTCAACACTGAGTTGGGTTGAAACAACAAAAAGTCTGGTGGCCTTTAAAGACAAGCACGTTTCACTATGGCATGAACTGGGATGGTGTTTGCTGGTTCCCAATTCCAATGAAATTGGAGCATATGTAACTGTGTACCCCAAAACTAATTTTAGGTTGCCCTAAATCATATATCTCCCTGGTTGGGAGGTTATTCCTTCTTCTGGTGTTGCCCCAGAATCTGTCTCCAGCCCAAAACTTCATTGATGGGCCACGTTTGGAATAATGTGCACAGTTCTGATGGTTGTGCTGCAAAAAAGATATTCTGAAGGTGGGAAAGGTGCAGAAAAGGGCGAGGAAACTGATGAAGGGCTGTAAGAATTCTCTGGTGAGGAAAAGTTGCAACCTTTAAGGCTTTTTAGTTTGGAGAAAAGGCAGCAGCAAAGGATGTGGCAGAGGGGACAAAGTGATGCATGGTGTGGAGAAAGTGGATGGCAAGAAATCAGGAGAGACAAAGGGAGTTACTTCTTCACACAGTCACTCAGCGTCAGGAGTGGGACTCAGCTGCAGTCTGGTTTCCCTACACCGATTATATAATTTCTTCTTCAATACATCCACAAGTAAGACTCTGGATGTTTTGCACCCCAAAAAAATTATGGGGCCAGCCAAACCCATGCACCCCTATGGCCAGGAGGCTGCCCTTTGAGATGCCCCATCCCTGCTGCACTCTCAAAGATGATGGCCTCTACTCCAGGAGGGGCCAGTTTGGTGCTCCACCAAAAACATTCTGACATTTAATTCAGAAAAGGAGTGGGACTCAGTTAGCAGACTTTGGGGACACCCTGAAGTAGTCTGTGAAGGGATTTGGTTAATCCCTTTTGCCCCAGAACTATTTAGCAGTAGTGCTTAGCAGTAGTGCGTGTGAGAAGGACCTTAGAATTGTAGTGGATCGCAAGTTGAACATGACCCAGCAGTGTGATGCTGCGGCAAAAAAAGCAAACACGGTTTTGGGATGCATAAACAGAGCTATAGTTTCCAGGTCGAGGAAAGTAATAGTCCCACTATATTCTGCATTGGTCAGGCCTCATCTGGAATACTGCGTTCAGTTCTGGGCGCCTCATTTTAAGAAAGATATAGACAAGTTGGAGCGGGTTCAGAAGAGGGCGACGAGGATGATAGCCAGTATGGAGAACAAGTCTTATGAGGAAAGGTTGAAGGAACTTGGCATGTTCAGTCTGGTGAAGAGAAGGCTGAGGGGTGACATGATTGCACTCTTTAAGTACCTGAAGGGCTGTCACATAGAGGAGGGTACAGATTTGTTCTCTGCTGCCCCAGAGGGTAGGACTAGGTCTAATGGTTTTAAGTTGCAGGAGCGTAGATTCAGATTGGACATTAGAAGGAACTTCTTGACAGTAAGGGCGGTTCGGCAATGGAACCGACTGCGTAGGGAGGTGGTGGGATCCCCTTCGCTGGATGTCTTCAAGCAGAGGCTAGACAGCTATCTGCGGGAGATGCTCTAGCTGTGGATTTCCTGCTGTGAGCAGGGGGTTGGACTCGGTGGCCTACAAGGCCCCTTCCAACTCTATCATTCTATGATTCTATTCTATGATTCTATTTTCATTTGACAGTGAGTGGAATGGAGTGGGGTGGCTGAAAGGTGGGACTGGGAGCCTGGAAGTCCTGGCTCCAAATATTACCTCAGCCACAGACTCCTCAGGGCTGCAATCCTACACCCCTGTGGCCCTCCAGACATCCCAGACTGTTGGCCATGCTGGCTGGGGCTGACAGGAGCTGACGTCCTGCAACATCTGGAGGGGCAGAGGTCGTTCTCCCCCCTCCCTGTGCTGTGCTCACTTGCCTGGGAGGAACTCAGAGTTACTTCTGAGTGGAGAGGTATAGAGAGGATTGTGCAGTCATTGGCCTTAAGAGTGCAGCTCTCTCAGCCTCCTTCCTCATCTGCAACAGAGGAAGAACGCACACATGTCAACTGTGCTCTCCTCAGAAATCCTCTGAATAGCCCTGAAAGTTATTGGCCTCTGCCTGCCAAAGTGTTCTGTGGTCATCAGAAGCTTGCAGTTTCTTCCACCAACAGAAACCAGTACTTTCAAAATATCAAATGACACCAACTCTGGGAATCCATCTCAGGTCAGGGACTCAGTGTGTGTGTGTGGGGGGGGGACAGACAGACAGATAGCTCCTAGGCTTATGCTCCAAGACTGTTCTATATCGTATCCATTTTGTGGAGAGGGAACTAGACTCTGTGTCCTGCTTGCCCAGATGGGTCTTGAAGTTTCAGGAGGAACCACTTTGCTCTGCCTAGCAGCAGAATTAAGCCACAGCCCCCTCAATTCCAGCCAGGGGAAATTGGGGAGGGGAGTTGGATGAGGCTTCTCTGTGTTCCTCCACACAGATGGGGGGGGTTCTCTCCCACCCCCTTCCAGTAGCCTGTCTGAGCCTTTCATGGGGAATATTGATGCATTCTCAGGAAGGGTAGCATCTTACAGCGTGGAAAATCGTGGCCCGCCCCCCAGTCTTTTAGTGTTGTGAGTTGGGACCCCCCCCCAAAAAAGATAGCCAGGCTATATGTTGGGGGGGAGGTCTGAATCCTCCTCATTCATCCTTCCTCTTGGAATTGAAGAGAAGGGGGCGGAGGGGGGAGGCTGCTGGCAGATTGTATAAAGGGCTGTGAAGTAGAAAGTATAAGTAAAGTGCAATAGTGAGGGTTATTCTAGAGTCCAGACACGGTTATTTCATCTCCCCCACCCCATCAACTGCTGAATTGCTGGAAAGATTGGGGGGCGAAGCAGGTCAGGGTAGCATCCCAGAGAGTACCTCTTGTAGCATCCCCTCCCCAAATTTGAGAGGTATCAGGTTGCATGCCCCCAAACTACCTTGTTGGGTGAACATTCCCCTCTTAACTCAATCTTTGTGTTGGTACATTTGGTGATGGGTTTGCTTAAAATAACAGCTGGTATAGCCCAGTGGGGAGGAGAGCCTGGCTGGAAGTCCAGAGTCTGTGAGTTCAAATCCCCGCTCGTGTCTCCTGGGTGTCAAGGGCCAGCTAAAGATCACCCCTCAGTGAGTGGCTCGGGGGTTACGTGCCCTGCCACATGTGCAGCCGTGGGCAAGCTGCAGAGTCCCAAGGAGCCCAGTTGCCCCCCAGCTGGCAGGTGTGGACAAGGAAGGGGTTGTCTTGTGCAGCTGTGGCAAGCTGAGCAGGCCCTAGCCAACTGGGGAGGACTAGCATCAGAGGGAGGCAATGGGAAACCTCCTCTGAATGCCGCTTACCATGAACACCCTATTCAGACAGTTGCCATAAGTTGGGATCCACTTGAAGGCAGTACATTTCCATTTTGCCTAAAATAAGGCAGATGGGGAGAGCCACAAAATTCAAAATGCAAACCCCATTAATTTCTGTTTGGAAATACAAAGGGGAGGCAGTTTTGAAGATACTAAAATACTTTGCTGCCCCCTAAATACCACAAATCCAACCTTGAAGGGGAAAATGTAGTTAAAAGCCATGTTGTTGGAAGCACCCCAGTGATTATCTAGGAGTGTAGGACAAGAGACCCTTGAGTCCAGGCACAGCTTTCAAGGAAGAGAGGAAGCTGCCTCCAAGTGGATCAGCCCACTGGCCCATCTAGCTCAGTACTGCCTACACAGATTGGCAGCAGCTCTCTAGGAGTCTTTTTCGGGTCCTACCAGGAGATGTTGCTGGGGATTGAACCGGCGACCTTCTGCATGCAAAATGGATGCTCTGCCATTGAGCTCTGCCCCTTCCTACCCCTACCTATGCCACAAATAATCCCTCTTTGCTCATCCCCCCCCTCCATAATCTAGGGCAGGATGAAGCCCTAGAAGCCAGACATATCTTTGTCTTCATTTTTTTTACCTTTCTGCCCTTGGCTCCTAATAAATCCTCCCCCCCCCCCAAGACCAACATCTCTTCTCTTGTGTTCTCCTGAATAGACTCCCACCTCTTCTCGGGATTCTTGGTGAAGATTCACTTTGTCATACAGTGGGATGTATACGAACGAGCAGCCTTCCCCATCCTGGTGCCCTCCAGACATTTTGGATTACAACAGTAGTGGGTGGGGCTGATGGGAGTTGTAGGCCAAATCTGGAGGGCACCGGGTTGGGGAAGGCTGCTCTTTCATGTCATCTCTGTCGAAAGTGTGGCAAGAGCAACTCCCATGTGGTTCTCTTTGCATCCCAGAGGGGATATAGAGATAGTCCTCCAGAATGGCTAGGCTGTACTCATCTGTGTGAGCTGACTCTCCTTCCTGTTTACCTTTTTCTTCTCAGATTATAGAGAGGGAGAGGCCTTTTCTCTCTCTAGCATGGGGCAATGACCAGGGGTGGCCCTTGAGCCTCCAACTTCGTTAGTTAGCTAGAACTAGGTATGCCTTTCCTGTCAAGTGTATATTTCTATTAATAATGTCGTCTTTTCTTATTTTTAAAACAAGTCTGAAGTCTCAGGGATTCAAAGCAGGGTAAACGCTTGCTTCCTCTCAGGTGCACCAGACACATTGCCGCTGAACAGGACGCTGAGCAACCTACGCTCAGCTCAGCTCTGCTAATTTACCAACACGCCCACAATCTGCACATTGCACCATATGGCAAAGGGAATCTTCACCATGCATCCCAAGAAGGGGAAGGTTGGAGAAGAGGGTGATAGGAGTTTATAATGCCATGCACAGCATGGCAAAAATGGATACATTTTCCCTCCTCCGGAAGTGCTAGAACTCAAAGGCATCCATGAAACTGATCCCCAGGGTGGGGGAACAAGAGTCCTTCTTCATGCAGTGTACAATATAAAACATGGGATTCGTTGCCACAAGGTGTGGGAATGGCCACTGGCGTAGATGTCTTTCGTTAATGGTGGAGGAAGAGGAGGAGAGGTCTGCCAAGGTCTGTCTGCCATGAGGATGAAATGGAACCTCCATGTGCAGTGGCATTGTACCACTGAATAATGGAGAATGGAGAGGGGCACTGCCAGCCTGCCTTGCTTGTGGGCTTCCTGGGATGTAGGAAGCTGCCTTATAGTGAGTCAGACCCTCTAGCTTGGTACTACATGCACAGACCAGCAGTGGCTCTCCAGGGTTCCAGACAGGGCTGTCTCCCAGCTGTACCTGGAGATGCCAGGGATATTGGACCCGGGACCTTCCGCTTGCTAGGCAGAGCTGAGCCCTTCCCCTTCCACATCCATCCCATTAGCCCCTGTTGGGAGCCACGCCCTGGGGTCGAGAGACCCTTGGCCTGGCCTAGCAGGGCTCCTCTTCAGTTCTCCTGACTGCCTCCCCACATGCTTTGCTCACAGGCATAACCCAGGTTCAGTTCTGTGTGGATCCAGATGCAAAAGGGCGAGAGGGTGGCCTGTGAATGATGTGTGTGTGTGTGTGTGTGAGAGAGAGAGATGGGTGGGGGAGTGTTTATGAGCATTGTGAAAGGGCTTTTGGAAGCCATGTGGGCTGGGGAGGGATGGGAGGCGGAGGTGCCTGGCTGAATAGGACAGGGGGCCAGGCTCAGCCAGCGGCACCCGCCATTGTTAGGGACACCTCCTGCTCACCGGGAGTAATTTGTTAGCTAATGATCTGTTTCCTTGCCATAAAGTCCCTGGTGAAAGCTTTTTTCAAAAGGAGTTTCTATTAGCAGCCCCAAAATAAGCCTTGTCATGCTGATGCCCGCCCAGCCAAAGGACCCAGGCCCAACTGGGGGAGGGGGAGGGTCATGCAGCAGGGCACGGCCAAGCTAGCCTTGCATTAACCAGGCACGCACACACAACCCTCCCCCTGCTCCAGTTTCGGCATGCGAGGGGGTGACAAGAAGAGGAACCTCCCTTCCAAAGAGAATGGGGTGTAGCCGAGGCTGCAGGAGGAGGGCCGGATACGAAGGGAGAAGGGTCCTCACCTGTGGGCACCTTTGGGTGCTCTTAACATTCAGCAAACATGGGCCTGGGGTGGCAGCCCTTGACGGACAAAGGCTTGGGGATGCTATGGCAGGTTCCAGAGTCATAACAAAAACTGCCCTGGCATGGTTTGCTATCAGTTATGTGCACAGAAGCAGGAGGCAAAATAAAGCTGACAACCTTAAGGTGACATCCTTCCCCCAGAGGGCATGGGAGGATGGCAACAGGCAGGTTGCCATAGCAGCTGTCTGGTCGTTGGCCCCCAAGTCACCACATGTTCACCAAGCCTGATGTTGGAGCGATGTGGAGATCTCGATGGGCCCTCCATCTGCTGCTGCGTGCAGCATTCCTTTTCTTTCTTTTGCCTTTAAGAGCTGCATGGCAGGCCAAAATCTAACAGGTGCAACTGTTCCCCCATCACTGCATTTCCACGAGTCGAAAGGAAATCTGCACCTGTTGAATGTCTGTCTATCATGCAGCACAGGAGCCCTGCAGAGATGGGGGAGATTTGTCCTAACTGGAAGCCTTCCAGATTGTTATCATTCATTGCACAGAGGAAGAACTGGCCCTCTGAATCCAACATGATCCTGAGCAAATTACAAGGCCGCCCCAGTGCACGTTAACCAGTCAGGGGGGGAGAAATGATGGTTGTACAGCACCTGGAACAGCAAAGCAGATCTAATTCCAGAGCACGGCACCCTCTAATCTGTTTCCCATGCCAGAGACCAACTTTAGAACATGCAAAATAGTAATAGTGGAAAGACTGTTTCTGAGGGCATGAGGCGGGCGGTTCTTTCTCACAGAACAACAACAGGGTCTTTCCCTCCGTGCCCCTCCCAAAACCCCTTCCAGAATAGAGGGTATGAATGGAGTCTTATGTTATATATTGACCTTTGGTCCATCACCTTGGGCAGTTTTTTTAAAATAGCATTATAAAATATATTATGATTATGATTATTAGATTTATATCCCACCCTTCCTCCCAGAAGGAGCCCATTACATTCAACATTTCTACAGCACATGTAAAGTGTTCAAAATATTAAAAATATCTAAACCGATTAGTAGAAAATATCTAACCTGTGTGCAATAAAAATACAATTATATTTATATATATATATATATATATATAAATTATATATAACAATATATAATTAAAGATATAATAAAACCTATCCAACAAAATGCAATAGCCAAACTGCAAAAATGCAGAGATACAGAGTTTGACCTTAAGGGTCAGGAAAGGCCCTGGGGGTGAGAGGGCAAAATATTTGCCTAAAGACAGTCGAGACTACTTTTATATGGCCATTTATGTCTCATTGAACATAGTGGGTTGTAGAGTAGTAAACCCACTGAAATTAACAAACCCAGGTTCATCATGTCAATTAATTTGAATGGGTCTCCTCAGAGTAGGACAAAGATAAAATACAATCCAGTGGAACTAACTTCTGTGTAGGCATGCAGAGGACTGATTGGGAAAGTTACAGCTGTATGAACTACCTCACTAAATACAGTGTGGATTTACTTGCAATAAAATATGCTTATGTTTTCATTGTAAAGCTGAAAACTAATGTACACTTACTCTGGAGTAAGCCCATTGAAATTAATGGGTCTTGTTTCTGAGCAAAAATGCATAGGGTGTGGTCCTGTGCACAATTACATGGGAGTAAGCTCCCTGGAGTCCAACACATCTTACACCCAAGTAAACATAGACAGGACTGGCCTGTGATTTTTGAGGCTGAGGCGAGATCTGAACACAGCGATTTCAAAGCTCACATTTTGAACTACTGTGTAATTTATACCAAACTCTCAAATTGTTATTTTTGAACTCTTTGGGGGAAATGTAATGAGCAGAAGTTTTTTTTTTTAACTGCTGTCCAAAAATGTCTTCAGATAACGAGAGCAGAGGAAAAATGAATCATGAGCTTGGGAACGGCCTCTTCCTTTCTGAGGGCTTCCTTGTCTCCCCCTCCCTCCCTTCATCCCTGATCTTTGCCATCACCAACTGTCCCCCAATTTGCTCCACTATTATTTTAATTACATGGATATTTCCCACACAGCAGGCTGTTTGTAATGATTGGCTCGCTGAAAGAGCTTTGGCCTGTCCCCCAAACCAGGCACCAGGCTGGCCTATTCGGCATGCTACATCTAGCCGGTTTTGAACAACTTGTGTGGTGACGAGGGCCCTCTAAGCGGTGGAAAATTGACCGAAAAATGGTGCTAATTCGCAATGTTCTGCTTCTGTAGTGATCTTGGGAGTTAAGCTCAGTGTAGCCATTCACACACGGTCACGCTCAATGGTGTGAGGCCGCACCATAATAAATGGGACCTGTGCTTTCACCCACCCCCAAAACACAACCTCACACTGAGATGATCCAAGTCCCGGTTTGTCCATTTTAGTTCAGGAATTGCCGTGCCTAACACTGATGGTTACAAATGAGCTTGTGCTAAGTTATTAGTAGCTCCTGGAAAGTTTGAATCATATTTGTTGAGTCTTTTAGAAGCATTTGATTTGATCATCTCCTGCTACTGAAATGCTGGCTTCTCTTAGCTGAGGTAGACTGTTCCTGCTCAGAAACTGTTGTACAAAAACCAACAAACAGAAACCAACACACACACCCCAACCCGGGGCCTGGTTAGAGGAGCCCAGGGGATACAGCCTTGACATCGCTGGTACTAGCAGGCCCCAGAACTCCTGTCCATTTCCCTCCCATTAAAATTGTTTTTTAAAGGTTAGGTTTATTTAAAAAAAATATTGCTGAGCACATTAAAAGCATAGTCATAAAAGGGTTCATCCCCATCACAACCACCTCACTCCCACCAAAACACCAAGCTGAACTCCAAAACAGAGCAAACGTCTAATCATGGGTGTAGTCCGGGGAAATAACTTTGCCTTGTGCCAAAAGAATCACAAAGTTGATGCCAGGTGGGCCTTGATGGGGAGAGCATTCCCCAGACAAAGAGGTGGAGAAGGAGGCACACCGAGAAGTTTGCTCACAGGACAGCGACGGGACAGTTTTGCCTCAACTCATGCCTCTGCAAACCTTTCAGCAACATCAAGCTTTTCATCTACCAACTTGAAAGCATGCTGAATTATTCCCTCCTGGAAACAGCATTATTATTATTATTATTATTATTATTATTCACAATAAGTTAAACATGATATATGAATAATATATACAGCAAAAGGTGTGACCCATTCTGACATCTTTAAGTACTGAATTAATTTAAAGTTGCTCAAAAAGCTGCACACTGCCCTGTATTTTTTCTTTAATAATACTCCATTTTCTGATGCCCTCTCACCTGCCCTCTCCCAAACATTGCTATAGTCATAGTCATAGAAACTTTATTGTATATAACCAAAGGCCTTAACAATATATACAAAAATTGGTTAAAAGGCCCTTCTGGTCAGACAGAACACGTTAAAAAAAAGACATTCATTAAAAGACATTCATTAGAATATATATTAATCTATTTCACCTGCTGAAAAGCGAGTATTACATAATCCAACATCAGCTATTATCCCATATCAATTATACAACCTAAACAATGGAAACTATGCTTTAGAATCTATATGGAATATTTATTTAGATTTGAAATTGAGACTGATCCAGCAAAAAATAATGTTTCAGGTATATTGGACTCCACGTCTCAACAGAAAGGCACTAAAACAGATAGCTGCTGGAGGTGTAATGCCGAGAGTGCCTTGATGTGGACTTGTCCAGCGATATACCCTTTTTGGTCTGAAGTTGTTGTCCTTAATTTTGTACTGAAGAAATCCTCGATATTTGCAGATGTTGATGTACTATTAAATTATATTCCTGTACTATGGGAGTTAATGGCAGGACCACAAAGGTAGATTTTGCAAGCCCTCACAGTTGCCAAGAGACTTATACTTTGAGCCTGGACATCTGGAGGGCTTATATCGACTTATATGTTTAATTTAAGAGGGATGTACTGATGAATATTGTATCCTTAATTTGAACTTACCACGTTTTTTCTGTGTGTAGGGTATCCTTTCACTATTTTTTCTTTCTAAACAAATAAATAAATTATTATTATTATTATTTCTGTAGCAACCTGCATGTTAAAATCAGAAGAGGCTCTTCTGGTGGTGCCTGTGTTAAATAAAGTGCATAGTCCAGGGGTGTGTGGAAAAGCCTTTTCGGATTGGCTCCATGTCAGTTGAATGACCTCACTGCAGTGCATTTTGCCCCATATGGATCCTGCCCCATAAAGAATATGACAACAGGTAAAAACCCAGCTTTTTTGGTTGTGTTTTGGGGCTAAAGGGTTAAATCATTTTTGATGATGATGTTACTTATGTAACTTATAAAAATTAGTTTGATGTTTCGGTTTATTTTGTGTTATGTTTTCACATCACCCTGTGACGATTTTTGGTGAAAGGCCATATAAATAATCACACATAATAAATAAAGCATTTTCTTATTGTCAATAAGTGATTTTCATTTTGTACCTTTATCTAGGTTGTGTCTATGGAGCTACTGCCATGGCTTGGTTGTGCATGAGATTGACTTATGGCTAGTTGAGAAGTGAGCCGTGGATGGGTCAGTGCAAACTCTGACCTGAGCAGATTTAAGAGAGGCTCCCAGCATCACCACCTAGAGATGCCCAGTTCAGTGCATGCCTTTTTGCATGATAATTCTTAAAAGCTCTACATTCTCTAGGCTCCTGTCATGCAAATACCACCATGACAATTGTTAATGGCTATTTTCTTTTTCTGAAGAAAACTTTCCCACCCACGCAGAATGAATTGGAGGAAGCAAAATCTCCATTCCAAGAACAATGCTCCTTTCTCAAGGATGATATTCTGAAAGGCACTTGGGGGGAGAGGACCGTAAATATGTTTTGAAGCCTCATTTTTCTTTCTTAATTTTGTTTTGGTTGATCAAGTATATTTCCCTTTTCGTTGTGGCATTTTCAGTCGCTCCCCTAGCAAGAATACATTGTTCTTAAGGCCAGGATAGCCAACAATGCAAAAGTGAGTTGATCAGTACTGTAATCTGCTGCTGCTATTACTATCATAAAAGTAAAACCTATATCTTCCATACATGACTGCTGATCTTATTTTTGAGGCAAACAAACACAACATTTGCAAAATGTGTTAATAATGTCGGCGGGGGGAGGGGAATTGAAAGGCAACCAGCCCTTAAGGGCAGGCGGCTGGTGAAAGCAGTCACGCTTTCTAATTAAAGCCTTGGAAAAGCTTTGAGCGCCTCTGAGGGTGATAGAGAGCTTGCAAAGGGCGGCATTCTTTCCACAGAAGAAAGCTGAGTGAATTTCTGCCTCTGTTGTCTCTTGGCAGACAATAAACACGCTTTCTCTTGGAGATGCATCCCGGAGAGACTGAAGGGTTTCAAGTGCCCTTCGTAAAAGTTGGCTTTTACCAATCTGAATTGCAGAAAGAGGGAGGGGAGAGGCCCACTTGCTGGACACAATAGAGCAAGAGAAGTGAATAAACACTCCAGCAGAGTGTGCAAAGTGTGAGTTAAGAGTGAATTTAGAAAGACCCAGTTGTCTGTCTCTTTTTGTGCCTCCAACCAGCTGGATGCAATCTTTCAATATTTACCCTGCTCTTTTGTTCAAAAGTCATTTGCACACACAGCAGTGGGGTGCTGGTGGTGGTGATGGTTAGAAGAATGGGTACCCTGCAAAAGTTAACCCTTTCCTGAGGGATGGCCATGATTTTGCAGGGGTTAATATTCAGAAGTAGCCTTCTGCTGCTATGCTAGTTTTTTAGAACTTCCAAGACTTACGTAACCAACACTGTGAGACTGCAGTCCTAACCATCACTTTATTTATTTAGAGTAGACAAAACATTAATTAACAAAGGAAGTATCATCTAGAGAGAGAATACAAAATATCCTTTTGCAAACATGGTTTCCAAAATATGTTGCAAATAGTGCTCAATTTTAATGCAGGGATGGCCTTTAATTCCCAACAGAACGCCTGGTTTTGCATTTCCCTGGGTTTAGTTGCACCAGTACATGACAACCAGGGCCCATTTTCCAATCAATCATCAGCCTGTCTGCCTTCTCTTACTATATTTGTTAACTTTATTATTTGGACATTGTCCCATAATCCCGTCATCCAGAGTTGGGGCATTGACACCTCCCCACCTTTAGAGTTAGTTGGCATGCAAGCTGCCCTCAGGAAGTCTCTCTCCTCCAGTCCTATTTGGAAAATGGAAATGGACTGCCTTCAAGTCGATCCTGACTTATGGCGACCCCATGAATGGGGTTTTCATGGTAAGCGGTATTCAGAGGTGGTTTACCATTGCCTTGCTTTGAGGCTGAGAGGCAGTTACTGGCCCAAGGTCACTCTGTGAGCTTCATGGCTGTGTGGGGATTTGAACCCTGGTCTCCCAGGTTGGAGTCCAACACTTTAACCACTATGCCACACTGGCTCTCCCAGACCTACTTAACAGGGACCAAATCCCGCTGTTCACAGTGTGACATTCCTCTGAGTAAACATGTATAGGTCTAACATTGCACTGTCAGTGAAAGCGGAAGATGGAGTGTGGGACCACGATCATCACTGCTGTTTCCTGGTCCTTTTATTCAAAGTTGTTGTTTTTTTAAAAAAACTCTACTGAGGTGACAATCCAATTCCTGCTTACTTTGGAGAACTGCATGGGACTTACTTAAGAACGTAAGAAGAGCCTGGCTGCAGCTGGATGAGGCCATCGGGGGCCCATCTAGCTCAGCGTCCTGTTCTCACAGCAGAGCCTGAGTGCAACAGCAGCTCTCTCCCCACTTGTGATTCCCAGCAGCTGGCATTCAGAGGCATCCTGCCCCCAACAGTAGAGAGACAGAACACAGTCATCGTGGCTAGCAGCCACGGATAATTCACTCCTCCTCCCTGAATTTGTCTCATCTCCTTTTAAAGCTGTTCAGGGTGGTGGTCATCACTACACTGACTACATTAGCTGGAGTGCCCCGTAGGGCCAAGGAAGTTTGTCAGTCGATCTGGGACTTGAATGTATGTGATCCTAGTGGCCTCATTACGCAGGAATCTTAAGAAACCAAAAAGCAGTGCAGTTTTGAAAGGGTCAGTCTGCCATCTTGATTCAAAGCAGGATCCAATTGTATCCAAACGTAGATAGAAACCTGCCCACTTGCTCTCAGGAGCCGTCATGAAAAATTTGGTTATATCTAAACAAGGTGTCCAAATGCATAGCAAACAGCAAACCGCCTTCCAAAATACAGATATACACAGGCTATGTGCACGCATGTATGTGTTATAAAATATTTTGTGAGTCCTGCCACAGAGAAACGAAAAATGTCCCACTCACCCCCAAACAAATGAGTGGAGTTCTGGATCTTTCTAACGAGGCTTGTATTTGGTGTGAACCTTTAAAAATTTCCAACATTTAAAAAGTATTCCTCCTAATGCAAACACGGGCTACTAAGAGTAGACCCACTGAAATTAATGGGGCTGTTAGTCATGACCATCATTAGTATGGGTCTACTCTGAGTAGGCCTAACAATGGCTACAATCAACAGTGGTTCACAGCATGTCGACATGTTGAATATTCACATTGGTCTTTAACTGTATTTTTATTGCTACTTTCATTGTATTATATTACAATTTGAATTCTATGGAATGCAACATAATACAGTAAAACACAACAGAAGAAATAAAAGCTGTAATAAAATGCATTTAAAAACCATCCAGCGTCTGGCACAGCTCAGCACTATTACTACAACAGGCAGAAGAGTCCTTCAGAGGTCCACCAAGGCCATCAGCTATGTTCATATGGTCCATGGGAGAAACAGTTTGGGAGCCACTGCTGTCTATCAGAGATTGGAGGAAGACATGGCTGGGAGAATGCGGCTTACAACAGTTTGGGCAGGCCTGGCAACCAACAGGTCTTCTGTATCTTTCACAGTTGGGCAGGGGGAAGGGAGAATTCCACCTTGTGGTTTTTCCCATTACAGGGTTGCAAGAACACCTGCACTTGGCTGACTTTCTCTTCTCCTAAAGATACAGGATCAATCTCAGGCCCTGAGCCTGGCAACCCTATTCCCCCACTGCAGGTGGTGGGGAACCAGGATGAGGCTAGGAGGGTAGCACGCAACTCTCCATCTCCAGCAGTGCTGCCCATCCCCATGCCAGAGTCCGAGGGGCTGGTTGAAGAACTCTGCCTGCAGTGGGGGCAGCAGCAGGGGCCGCATGTGGCGC
This sequence comes from Rhineura floridana, assembly GCF_030035675.1. Classification (NCBI taxonomy): domain Eukaryota; kingdom Metazoa; phylum Chordata; class Lepidosauria; order Squamata; family Rhineuridae; genus Rhineura; species Rhineura floridana. The sequence continues at coordinate 14,072,793 of NC_084497.1, forward strand.
CTGCCTCACTGCCTGGCCTGGCCGTTCCATCCAACACAGTCTGAGCGCATCCCTGAGTACAAGGATTGTACTGTTTTAGGAAGTGGCGCCCAGGACTGTTTCTTTTTTTCCTCCTCCCTCCCCGGTCCTTTTTCCGTTTGTGTCGTGTCATTTAGGCCGTCAGCCTGTGCACTGGGCCAGGCCTTTTTAAATGGGTTGTAGGTGAGCTGCTCTGAGAGCATTTTGGGAGGAAAAAGCCAGTTAAAAAAGCGCAGAACAACCATGATAATAATCATGATGATGATAATAAGTATGAAGATGATGCTTTCTTTTTGAACCCGGAAACTCGCGGCATGTGCACCTCTCTTACTCCTTTCTTATATCTCTGCGGCGACCCGCCCGGCAAATCCGGTAAATCTCGCGAGGTCTCACACTCCCCTCGCGCTAGAGAGCCCGACTCTATGGTCGGCCGGCGCCATCATCTCGCGGGACGTGAGGGCAAAGTCTCGCGAGAGCGGGCGGGTCGGGGCTGGGCTTCGGCCGCCCGCCCGTCCATCATGGCCGGCGCTGAGGGGAAGGCGGGCGGCAGGAGAGGCTGGAGGGGAGCGGAGGCTCGGGCCAGCCTGACGGCCTTCGTGCTGGGCGGCTCCGTGGCCGCCGTGCCGCTGCTGCTCTCGGCGCCTCCGCCGGCGCTCCTCTCCGGGCCGGGCTTCCAAGGCCGCGCCGCGCTGGCGCTTCATGTGACCGGCGTCAACACCGCCCTCCTGCTGGCCTGGGGCCGCGCGCCGGGGGGGATGTACCAGGTGAGGAAGGGCCAGGCGGGGCGGGGCCTATCGCGAGGGGGCGTGTCTGCCCGAGGCCCCGCCCTGCGTGTGGCTGCTTGCGGGTCAACGGGGCGTGCCCAACACGCGCCCCTCCCCTTTCTGCTCAAGAAGGGGCGTGGCCACATCCCTACTGGGTTGACTTTCTTGGCAGTGGGAGGGTGGGTTGTGCGCGTGGCTCAAGCCCTGCTGGACGGCCCCTTGCGAGGCCACTGCTCGAGTCTGAACCCTGAGGTGGAAGTGCTCCTGGGCAAGTGCAGAGTGCTTTCCCCACCACACCGGTCGACACCCGTGAGGAGGCCTCCACAAGTGCACTGACTTGCTGTGGCCTGAATTGTCACAAGCGGGCACCTGCTTTGGCAGCCGACTGAAGCCGACGGTTGATTTGGGCCAGGGTTGTTCTCTTAAAAGAACACGAGAGGAGCCTGGTGGATCAGGCCAAGGGGCCCATCTAGCCCAGCATCCTGTTCTCATAGCAGCCAGTCAGATGCCCCAAAGGAAGCGCAAGCAGGACCTGAGCGCAAGAGCACTTTCCCCACCTTCAGTTTCCAGCAGCTGGTATTTGGAAGCAAACTGCCATCAACCGTGGAGGCATACCCGGCCTGGCTAGTAGCCGCTGATAGCCTTTCCTCCATTAATTTGTCTTATCCTCTTTTAAAGCCATCCCAGTTGGTGGCCATCAGTGCCTCTTGTGGGAGTGCGTTCCATATTTTAACTATGTGCTGTATGAAGGAGTTCTTCCTTTATTTTTGCTGACTCTTCCAACATTCAGCTTCATTGGATGTCCATAAGTTCTAGTGTTATGCGACACTACTCTCTCCATCCACTCTGCATGCCATGCATAATTTTATACACTTCTTGTATGTCACCTCTTACTCTGAACTAAAAGCCTCAAATGCTGCAACCTTGCCTCAAAGGGGAGTCACTCCATCCCCTTGATCATTTTGGTTGCTCTTTCTGAACCTTTTCCAGCTCTACAGTATCCTTTTTGAGATGAAGCGACCAGAACTGTACTCAGTATTCCAAAGGTGGCCACACCATAGATTTGTATAACGTATTATGATATTCGCAGTTTTATTTTCAGTACCCTTCCTAATGACCCTTAGCATGGAATTTGCCTTTTTCGCAGCTGCGGCACACTGGGCTGACACCTTCATTGAGCTATCCGCTATTACCCCAAGGTCTCATTCCTGGTCAATCATTGTCAGTTAAGGCCCCATGAGCTTGATGTGAAAATATAAAAATAAGATTTATTTGCTCCAATATGCATAATTTTACACTTGTTTGTGTTGAATTGCATTTGTCATTTTGCTGCTCATTCACTTACTTTGGAGAGGCCTTTTGGAGCTCTTTGCAATTCCTTTCTTTTATAACAACCCTGAAAATTTAGTATCATCAGCAAATCTGGCCACCTCACTGTAGATCATTAATGAACAAGTTAAAAAGCACAGTTCCCAGTGCTGATTCTTGGGGGACTCCACTTTCTACATTCCTCCATTGGGAGAACTGTCCATTTATTCCTACTCTGCTTCCAATTCCTGATCCACATGAGGACCTCTCATTCCATAATTGGTAAGCTTACTCAGAAGTCTTTCTTCAGGATTGTACAAGACCTTAATGTCCTGCTGTATGATAAAGTCTGAAGCAAAAACTGCAAGCCCTTGCTCTGTTTGAAACAAGGCCCTGCTAAAAGATCAGGAGGCAAAATCTTCACTGATGGCTCTCCTCATCTAACTTTTTCTTGCAAATTATGTTGTGGAGCAGGAGTGAGGAACCTGCAGCCTTCCAGATGTCTTTGACTCCAGCGCCCAGCATCCAGTGGTCAGGGGTACTGATGGGAGTTGTAGTCCAGCGACCTCTAATACAGAGACCTGGCCAGCAACTCTGCAGTCCCTTTTGGTGAAGACTTGAGAGTCCAAGCCTAGAGCCCTGCTGGTGCCGTGGCTATTCCTTCCACTTTCTTCTTTCAGTTAGTTGTCAGGATAGGCATCTTCCTACCCAGGGGGTTCCCATCGCCCATCCTTTCTGTAGCGTACAGGCAAAAGGAGGCTGCCAGCGGTTGTCATAGGATTTAAGTTTAGTACTGATGACTTATGGGGAAGGAGTATTGGGTGCCCTCTTTCTGGTTAACAGGTTTCTGGTTGGCTGACTGTGCCTTTCTTTGCTTTTCAGATTGCCATCCGTGCCTGCTTCTTGGGCTTTGCTTTTGGATGTGGTTTGTTGCTGAGCTTTGGACAATCTTCGTGGAAGCATTTTGGATGGTAAGAGGAGCAACACTTCAGGTTTCCAAAAAATAATGTGGGAGCTCTCTCTGGTGGACAGGTTTTCCCTCTGGGTCAGCTCTCTGGTACCTGGATACTCTTAGGACCTGGCATCTCTGTAGATTGTGCACTCACCCCTCTCTGACTGGTCTTAATCATCTTAGGGCAGGGGTGTTGGCCATAAGTGCGTTGGCTAGAGATGTAAAATTTCCAGAAATTTTGAAGCCATGGGAAAAAACTGTTTTTTTTGCTGTTTTTTCCAGAAAAAAATGGAAAATTTTGGAAAATTGAAAAAATGCAATATTAGCACTTTTTACAGATTGAAAGTACTACTTCAAGAACATCAAATGTAATTATGTACAAGTTGGTTTGGAATAAAATTATGTTTGATACATTAAAAGTATATTTTATTCAAACAATTATTACAAATTGAATTTACTTTTTTAAATATTTTTTTTAACAAATGGAGCTACAAGCTCCTGAACTGTAAGGAACCTCTTTCGTTTTGCCAGTTTATGAGGAGCAGGCAAAAAATAATATATATATAAAGAAGAAGACATTAATAACAAAGAAAATTATTTATCTCTCCACTAGTCCTCCATAGTGTCAAGCAGACATTAAGCTTTGATTTGGATTCCTGCATTGAGCAGTGGGTTGGACTTGATGGCCTTATGTCCCCTTCCAACTCTTCTATGATCTAAGCATCCATTCCCATAAAAAGAACTGAGAAAAAGGGGGGAACAAGATTCAGTGAAACATTTTATTCATCATGCTAAAATAAAACATTCCATGATCCATTTTTCTTCATTTTTTTCAATTTTTCAGAAAGAAACCCCAAAAGGCTTCAGGAAAAAAATGGGTTTTCCCCAAATTTTACATTTTTTTCTGGGCCTTCACATCTCTAGCTTGGCTCCTTTGGGGTTCAAGGAGAGCCTACAATATTCCTCTTGCATTCCTCACAATTCTATAATTTTCACGGCCAAGAAACTACCAGTGGCAGGGTCCTATAGTTACTCACAGAAACGTCCGTGGTTGTCTCTGCATTAACTTGCCATTTTAAAATTGCTTGCAGCAATATTTCCTCACAGTTGGGAGGCAGGCAGGCAGGCAGGCAGGTAGGTAGGTAAACATTAGTTAATGCATTGATGAATCCTTTTTCAGAGCCCTCGTATCTCCCATGCCGTTGCAATATTTCCACACTTTGGAAATACTTGCTGGGGAACAAAGCAGGCGTCAGGAAAAGAAGTTTGAATGATGGTTAGCAGTTTAAGGTGGCTAACTTTTTTTAAAAAAAATTCTGGATATGGCCCTTGGGCATATCTTCTCTGTAAAAACAGTGACCCTCCAACTTGTAAAGGTTTTTATTTTATTTACAAATTTTTTATATACCCTTAACATTTAGCAAAATCCCAAGTGGTATACAAAAAACTGGGGTCGTAGTCAGCTGAGTCCTACTCACAGTAAACCTACTGAAATTAATGAACCTCAGTTAATCATGTCTATTAACTTCAACGTGTCTACACTGAGTAGGACTAGCATTGAATACCACCCTGAAACATACAATATATAAACCTAGTAAAAATACTTCTTTTTTCAAACGCAAGAAGTTTCCAAACCCATTAGGACCCAAGCATTGAGTGGTGTGGAATATCATGAGGAGCCGTTTTTGAGTGGGGAACTTGACAGGTTGTCTGTTCCTGCCTGGTGATTTGCTTGGTCTGGCTCAGAAGAGTTCCATGACCCAGGCTGCAATCCTGTGTGTGTCTCCTGGAGAAGGAACAACAGGGATTGAGCAGCCTGAAGTTGAAACATGGTGAGCTGTAACTTGAGGGTTTTGCTAAGTCCCTGGTTGGTCTTGCAGGTATATGTGCTCCCTCTCTCTCTTCCATTATTTGGAATACTTGGTGACGTCCGTTAACAACCCCCGAAGTCTGTCCTTGGATTCTTTCTTGATCAACCACAGCTTTGAATATAACGTGGCTGCAATCTCGTCCTGGGTTGAGTTCACCGTGGAAAAAATAATTTGCCCAGGTCAGTAGGGACACTTGGAAAGTCTTACTCAAGCGAAACTGAAATATTCTGTCATTCTAACGGGGAAACCAGGAGGCAGATCCAAAAATGAAGCTGTTTCTCTCTCCCCTTCCCCGCCTGTTCCTACTGATTGGGGTGATACTAATGATACTGATACAGAACAGGGCTGTCTCTGTGGTGGCCTCTCATTTTGGGAATGACCTTCCCTCTGAGGTGCATCTCCCCACCACACTGATATTGTTTGCCAGCAGGTGAGGAAGCACCTCTTTGCCCAGGCTTTTGGGGAGGGATGAAGTGCATATTGGATGTCTGAATCTCCATCACTGCTGCTGGTTTTATTTAGAACTGTGGTCTGTATTTTGTTTTATGCTGCTTGTTTAATGTTGATGTTTAGACTGTGTATATTTCTGCCCTGGGATTTCAGGTGAAGGGCGGATCATAAATCCTTCGAATAATAAAAACTCTGTATGCTGAAACATGGTGTAGGCCTTTTGTGTCAGGTAGCTTTGCATGCATTCTCTTAGGAATCCTCTTAGCAGGCTTGAAAGGTAGACCAGTGTTGCTTAACTGCGCTAAGGCCATCTACTCAGCTCATGACCAGTTTGAACCAGAAACTTCCCAAGTTGCATTATGAGCTGCTACACCAGTGGTAACTGAGTGTGCTGTGTCTATTATACCCCATTGACAACGTCCCCCATTAGTAATCTATGCCTGAAAATGCTGATAATAGGGTGTACTTTTTTCCTTTAGCTTAACTGGAGTCTGTGTGGGAAGGGCACCACAGCCAAACCACAGTGTAGCTTTTATGTGTGGCTTCAGGAAACTGAAAATTAGCTCTTTGGCACTGATTAGCCCAGTTCTTGACTCTTGTGTCTTCTAAAACACTGAGTATCTTGGCTAAATGCTATAATGTTAAGGTACTTTTTATTTTAAATGACTTGCTAACATTTTGAAGGGGAATAAATCACAATTATCAACCAATTTTTAAAAATAAAACAATTATTCTAAGAATTTTTAATAACATTTCAGGACTTCTAGTATTATAATTTGAGGGAGCATTTGAAATTCCCGTCATCACCACCCTCTCAGAGGAGGTTGGCAGATAGCTCCACAAAAGTTAACTAGCCCACAAACTTTCTTAGTAGCCCATCTGCTAACACACACTTTTATGTGTCATTTCTGGTCTAAAAGAAGAAGAAAGGACCAGCTTCAGTCCAGCTGCCCAACCTGGTGTCTTAGAACTAATGTATATTTGTGAAGTTAATCAATTTATGACACAGCACGGGTACCTTTCCCCCCTTTCCACTGTTAACCATAGTGGTATACCATATTTTAACCTGTGCTTGCTCATTTGCAGAAATGAAGCAGGTCACTTGGCTGAGTTCAGCAGGGCTCCTCATGGTAGTTTTTGGGGACTGTCTGAGGAAAGCTGCAATGCTAACCGCCGGCTCCAACTTCAACCACATCGTTCAGAATGAAAAATCGGAGACGCACACGTTGGTGACCAGAGGCGTGTATGGCTGGTTCCGTCACCCATCCTACGTAGGGTGGTTTTACTGGAGTATTGGAACCCAGGTACTATGGGGCAGATAAATGCATGTCTTAATATTTGGGCTCTTTCTTGGGAGTGGGGGCTGTATTCTAGTCTCCATGACCTATTAAGAGAAATGTGTGATAGCCTCTGATTTAATGCCCATAACCTTCCTTTCACTAGAACAATATTAACATTTAAGAATTGTACAGCACTTTCAAATGTTCAAAGTCCTGTGCGTGCATTATCTAGTTATAAGCCTTACAAAAGCTCCATGAGGACAGGGGGTAGTGTTACCCCCCACGTGGGAGAAGGGGACGGGCTGGAGGGCTGAGCCAAGCGAGAGCACCTAGTGCCGTCTAGCAACTTCGTGGCAGAGGCTTCAAAGAGGCTTGCAGCTCAGCCTTTCACCTCTCAGGAAGGAAGTTTTTTTTTTTTGCTTTTATGCCATAACATTCAGTGCTGTAAGAATTAAGAAGTAAAATAATGGAACCAAACTATCCTCAAACATATCCAGTTCTCAGCCTTGCTGATTAAAGTTTGCTTGGTACTGTTACTGTTCCAAAAGGCAGGCGGGGGATCACAGACGTGAAGCATGTTAGCAGATCAGGAAGAAGAGTTCTAGCCGGGTGGAGTTTTTGATGCAGGGAGAGCACAACCAACATGCAATGGAAAACCAGAATGGCAGGCAGAAAAGTGCTAGCCTACCCTTGATAGGTGCTCTTCGAACTGAAAGCATCTTTGAATTTTGCTTCCCAAGCACCAAGCGCAGGGCTTGCAAAGCTTGATCACCCTGTGTGCAGAGCTTTCCAAACACCCAACAATCAGCTGGTTCTTGGGCACTTGGAAAGCACAATGCCCTTTGAACTTTGACAGGGGTCAACCATTATGATGTGCCAGTCATTATGACATCAGATGATTGACAGACGGGTGCTCCTGCAGGGGTGGGGGAGATCCAGCCTGCCGGGACAAAAGCATTCTCCGCCCTAATTGAAAGCATCGCCTGACTATGCTGGCTGTTACTCAGGACTGATTTCACACCCACACGCTCACTCTCTCGTGGTGGTGGTAAAGCAGTTCTGGGTTTTCCTGCTTTAGCTTGTCATTCTGCCACAGGCAGCCATGGGGAACTTGCTGTTCTTCAGAATCTCCAGCTTGGAGCAATTCGCCTGCATTCCTTATCTTCAGGTATTGCTGTGTAATCCGATCTGTGTGGTGGGCTACACCCTGGCATCCTGGCGCTTTTTCCGAGAGAGGATAGAAGAAGAAGAGATGACGCTGATCCACTTCTTTGGCGAAGAGTACCTGGCCTATAAGAGGAGGGTGCCAACTGGCTTGCCGTTCATCAGAGGGGTGAAAGCAGAACTGTGAGACCCTGGTGCGAGCCTTGAGCAGAACATGGGAGCCCTTGCTCTGGGGGCCGCCTGGCCTGGCTAGCGCTGCATGCCGTGCGGTACAGTAGTGCTCCATTTTAATTCTTAGTGATGAATTTCCTGGAGGTTTTTGGAGTGCTAGGAAGAAGCATGATCAACTTTAGTCACAAATAGATGCCCTCCCTTGATGTCAGCGGGAGAGGCAACCACCGGCATTATTGAAGCGGCTCTGAATCCTCAAGGCTGACTTTAAGAAAATAAGCTTTTGCCACTCTGCTTCTCGTAGCCCTGATGGACTGAAGTGCACCAAAGCAAGTTCTCTTCAAGACAAGTTTGCCCTTTCCGGTACCACGTTCCTCTACAAGGGGGCTGGATGGAAGCTCACCTCTTTAGTCAGACTCTTTTTAAAAAGCCAAAAAGGCCCAGTTCTTTTTTATCTGCCCCATCCACCCGCCTGCAGAGGGAAGCACAGCACAGCTTTAGCCTCTGGGCCAGATCCTACAAGATCCCGTAGGGCACAAAGCACTCCCAAGGCCGGAGATGAGCAGGAAGGCTTGCAGCAGCTAAGTCTTCTGTTTCTGTCTTAAATGCATGATCTCTTTGTCACCTAAAACCAGTCAGCTGACTGTCACCTAAGAAGAAGAATGCTCACTGACGAGATCAACAGCACAGGCAGAGAGAGATCTCCCTTTGCCCTTTTTCTAAACTATACAAAGCCAGGCTTGCATTCCACCTCACAAATGAATGAAAAGATATCTCTGCATCTAAATGTTATGGTCCGCTATTCTTTCATTGCCACCTTAGTCCTGTCCCCTCAGTTGAGAGGTCCTGTCTGGGTCTGTTGCACACCTTTACAGCCTTCTTGTTTGTTCCACATTATTGGTAATGACCACCTCCTCCACAAGTCTCCTATTTCTGTGGCAAGAGTTCAAATTCTGTTCCTGTAACATGCAAGGGGGCAATTGTTTTTGACTTTTCATACATTTGAAGGATGATTTAAAAATTGGCAATATTTCTTAAGCAGGATCTACATGGCTAACTGAAAGAGATTCCCCCCCAGCTTTTTTTTACTATTCATGTGCTACACTTTTTTCATGTTCTATACCAAAGAGAAGTTTACTGTTTTTGTGATTCTGCTGATCTACTTAGGATGGGAGTTAAGACACTTGCAAACTGTGGCCAAGGCTGTAATTTGTAATCTGGAGGTCAGTTGCAATCCAGTATCATTCTGTATACACAGCAAGGCTGATTTCTTAAGTTATCGCCTGTCTTCATGCTCTTTATTTGTAAAGTGTGAAGACTGGGGGACAAACCAAAATGGAAGAATAGGAATGCCAAGTGGTTTTCAGTTTTGTGAACTCAGAACTGCCAAAATCCCAAACAACCAGCTGTTATTTCTCTTTTGGTCATTAACATTCCTGGTTACAGAGAGCTAAGCAGGCTTTTCCACTTATTTACTTGGCTCTGTGCCCTTAGATGTCAGTTAAAATGCTTTTTGGGGGAAGAAAATGGGGTGGGTGCACTTTGAAAACAGAAGAGTATGTCCTAAACATTCTAACAAAAAGCTGGATTCTGCATCTGTGTATAAATTAAGACAGTTTCTCTCCCTTCACACAATTTATTTATTTATTTATATTTGTTCACATAATTCATGTTTTGGGATAGGATTAGAAGCTATGCAAAAAATAAAAGGGCTCAGGGCTGTATCCAACTAAGCCCTACTCAGAGTAGACCCTTTGAGATTAATGGACCTAAGCTAGTCATGTTCATTAACTTCACTGGGTCTCCCCTGAATAGGACTAATGTTGGATACAACCCTGAGTATATGATCCTTGGAAATCTTATGTAGCAACTCTTACGGGATTTTGAAACTTTGCCAGACACCTCACCAACCAACAAGCATATTTTTGCAACCATAAGGGCTAAAAACGTAAAGCTGAGATTCTTGGAAAACTGAATTCTGTAACTACTACCACATCTCATGGCTTATATACAACCTAGATTTTCTTCCTTTTTTAAAACTGTGAATTTGTAAAGAGGGTAAACATGCTGGCAATCAGTGATAGGGGTTTCCTGGAAAATTAGGAACTGGAAAATTTTCTTATGCAGGTTAGGGTAATTTGCACTGGAAGATTTTTGATGCCCTAGAGAGTGATCTAATTTAACATTTTTTTAAAACTTGTATTTAGTAAACAAAGCAAAAAATGTTGAAACTGACAACCTTGCCCAAATACTACATTTGCAGTTGGCATCCACTCATTGTTACTTTTGAACTTACAGAATGGAACATTTTCCACTGAAAAATGAAGCACTGGAAATTTTTTCACCGCACCTCATTGCTGGTAACTGGATGCTTTGGATGCCCGGCAAAGGTCCTGCTACTGCCTCAGAAATTGCAGCAGGCGTTTTGCAGAGTACCTTCCACTCCTTCCTCAAGGAGGCTAGTTGTTGACAATGAAGGTGGGAGGAGGCCAGCGCAACAGAGCTGAGCTGTGTCATACAGGAATTCAGGTTAGCTTCAGCAAAGGCTTCTCAGAAGAGGTAGCTCTGAGTTGTGGGAAGAGGAGGGCAGGGCATTGTGTCAGAGTCCCATGAGCAAATGTGAAGCATAAGGGCAGCAAGTGAGGGAAGCGCAGAGCTGTTAACCGAGAACAAGATGCTTGTCCTTCTGCCTGTTGGCAGCACCGTTCTCTGTAGGCCTTGGCAGTTGTGCTTTAATGCTTGTGCCAATGCTGGGTGGGGGGCTGGCCCCACTGAAGGGGGCAGGGCTCTTCTCCAGCTTGTCTCTCATTCACGCCCTCCTCACACACTTCTTGGGCAAGGCTTTTGTACTTTGTCGCCTGCCGGTGTGGCTGCTTCATCCCAGTTCCAGCACGATTTCCTGACTGCCTTCCTGAACTGGTAGAGCAGGGCTGTGGGGCAGAGACCCCTGGAGCTGATCCGCTCCATTCCTTGCTTTGCACCACGGCCTGTAGCCTTTTGATCTGGGCAATCATTTGCAAGTCTTGGCCTAGTTTGGTTTGAGCTTTACTGTCATGTCACCTCTGACTCACCTTTTCTCTAAACTAAAAAGCCCCAAATGCTGCAACCTTTCCTCATAGGAGAGTCGCTCCATCCCCTTGATTGTTTTGGTCGCCCTTTCCTGAACCTTTTGGAGCTCTACAATACCCTATTTGAGGTGAGGTAACCAGAACTTTACATAGCGTTCCAATAATAAATAAATGTGAACCGATGTGTGAGGTCTGCCTGAAAAGCGGTATATAAATGCCTTAAATAAATAATAAATACTTTACTCTGTCCCCCTTGCTCTAACCCAGATACCTCAAGAAATTTGCTTGGTGCAAAGGTTAGTTTGCTTTGGGAAAGAAAACCATGTTCATTTCCTGCTTTAACTATAGAATGTGCTGTGGGAATTGGAAACTTCTGGTAAATGTCTTTGTTGTTCCCAAGAGTCCAGTCATTGCCCTTCTTTAGACTACAGCACAAGAGTTCTGGTGACCCTAATTCTTTAATCTTAGTGCACAGTGTGACGATCCCACCTTTGGCTCCACCTGTCAGGTTCCCACCTGCTTGTGGCTACCGCCTTTCACTAGGCATCACCTCAGGACACCACCAGTCAGGATTGTCATTTTTATTTTTTCTTACTCTGCTCTAGCACAGGTCTCGCAAGATCCCACTGCTAGGCAGCACCACCAGCCACTCCCTGTAAACAATACTGCTAGAGACTTCGCCTTAGTCTCCCTATGGCTTGTTACTTTGTTTCTGGGTGCCCTTGCTGTCCACAACCCCCTTGTATCTTTGTCTATAAAGCATACAATCCTGGGTTGCTCTGGATACTTGACGATGTTACAATTTCTTCCTTCACTGCTGCCACCATTAGATACAGTTTCCCTTCGGGCTTGGTAATTACCCTGCCCTCCCTTCTGGTCTGTATATCCCCAGCCAAGGATCAGGCTTTTGGTAAACCAATAAGAGTATTTATTTGATCACACCAGGAAATAACAAGATTACTTTAGGAATGTTTAACAAGCGTATGGTTTCATATAGTGTCACTCTTATGTTTCCAGTTATACATGTTCTGTCCAAATATCAGCCTAATAGAATCCAAACTTCCCTCAGAACTCTGCCAACTCAATCCCAACTGCCTCCCACTTCAACTCCTTTCCAATCACTCTCCTCTCAACTCCCCCCAACAACCTCTCATTTATACCTTCAGCCATTCAAACACTCAGCCAATCATCATCCAACATTCTCCAGCATTCTAGCCCATGTACTCCCCCCTCTTACTCAATTCACTTACCATATATCCCTATATAAACCCGCACTTACCATATTTACAGTTTTTAACATATAAGGACATCACACACAGCAGAGTTAATTTTAAGACTGCCATGGAGAGACAGCTTATGACTTGGGTCTTCTTGGCAAACTGTTTCTCAGCAGGTCTTGAGAAGTCGCTGGGAAATTCCGTTTGGCTTCTTGTGAACCGCAGGGCTGCTGTTGAGAGCCCCTTGGCTGGCCTTGTGCTTGGAATGAGCTGAAATTTCAGTAGCTTTATAGTTTGAACTGTGGCATAGGAGGAGTGGAAAGAACTTGTCCCACACTGCACAGCTGACCTACTGAAATAGGAAACTTTGATTTTCTTATATTTAAAAGAGGACTAGACAAATGCATGGAGGAAAAAGGCTTTCGATGGCTAATAGCCATGATGGCTGTGCTCTGCCTCCATTGGCAGAGCCAATATGCTTTCAAATGCCAGTTGCTGGAAACTGCAGGAGAGGATAGCGCTCTTTGCACTCAGGTCCTGCTTGCGGGTTTCCTGCGGGCAACTCTTTGGCCACTGTGAGAACAGGATGCTGGTTTAGATGGGCCATTGGCCTGATCCAGCAGGCTCTTCTGATGTGCTTCTGATGTTCCCTCATACTGAGTTAAGTTTAGTGGTCTGTGCAGCCCAGTGTTTTCTTCTCCAATGGGTAGTGGCTTTCCAGGATCTTGGGCAGAGGCCTCTCTGAGCCCTGCTCTCAGGAGGCTTTGCCCTGGAACGGACCCTGGGATCTTCTGTGTTTGAAGCTGCTTCACAGGGAAAGGGCTGCAGCGCAGAGGTGGCTCTGTGCTTTGGATGCCTCCAATTCAATCCCAGCAGCACCTCCAGGTACAGTGCTGAATGTTCCCTGCCTGAAATCCTGGAGAGCAGCTGCCAGTCAGTGTAGACAGTACTCAGCTATGTGGACCAAAGGTCTGACCCCTGCATAAGGCACCTGCCTGCATTTCCGCTACAGAACTATAAGCTCTCCTGGTCAAGTTTGTATCTGTAATGCCTCAAATTGTTCTAGAGTGGCAGTAGCTAAAGTGGTCTCCAGAACTGTCTACACTGGCTCATGTAACTCACTCTAGGAGGAAACTAGTACATCAGTAATGGAAAACCCAAAATTGATATAACAGCAAGCGTCTGTTGCTGAACTGCAAACCATGCAATAATCTGGTTATGACTGTAAAATGCCCCCTGAATGGCAGCCTTCCCCAACCTGGTCCCCTCAAGGTGTTTTAGACTACAGTGCAACTCTCTTCAGCCCCAGCCTGCACAGGTGCAACACAAAAGCACCTCTCATTGTCTTCAGTGGGACTTCTTTCCCACTAAAGGGTGGGGAAAAATTGGCCAAAGGTGCCCAGGCTTAGAATTGAGCGAGTACCCAAGCAGAGGGAGTGGCACAACCACCAAGAAGAGCCCCCTGTCCTCTCCTTTGAGCAGATGGGGGGGAGGGATGCTTGGCTTTCCCTGTTGGTTGCTTATTGGGCTAGAGGGATTAAACCCTGCTTGCAAGTTAGCCAACGTGTTTCTGTCACAGTATTCCTAGGCATGTTTGCTCAGACATATGCGTTCAAGAGCAAACTTTTCATACAGCTTCCTTCGCTGGTTTCTGGGGCAGATTTTCAGTTGCCCCAAACGACTAGGCCGTGGCTGTACATAGGCCTTCACATAATACATAAAAGGAAATAATGTCTTCCCCCTTTTCATAACTCTGATTTCTAGGGACATGGAGGGGGAAGAGACTCCCAGAAATGTATATATAAGCAAACCCACTTCCTGTCTTTGGATGTCCCTCCCCCAGGGGTCTGTGGGTACCGTGACTTGGTGGGAGTGCAAAATTAGGGTATTAAGAGCAGGGCTCCACTTTCTGAGACTCCCAGCTTCAGCTTTTTTATTTCAAGCACGTTTCCAGCCTTTGTGGTTTTAGAGAAACGCTGGGAAGTATGTAGGCACAAAGCATGGTGACATAATCTGAAGTCTGGGGGTAGAGTCTAGTGCCCAGTATGGCTCCTCTCTGCTCCCTAGGACAGGGAGAAACAAATAACTTTTTTTTTAAAAAAAAAAAGCGTGCACATTTACTCAGTCAGTATAATTTGTATGGAGCGCGGAATACAGCTTTTGTTGGAACAAAATTTGGATGTCGCATCCTAGTTTCATTTTTATGGAAAGCATGGTGTGCAGACACTGGCTTACCCCACTCCACCCCTCCCTCTCTGGTAACCAGCCCGTTTGTGTTGCTGGGAGAATATCCTGAGTTTCCGTCTGAAAATTGTTGGGCTGGTTTTTTGCTTTGTTACCTCAAAAGCTGAGAGGCCATTGTTTACTTTCCATTCCCTTTGGAGCAGCTGCCTGGCACCCAACTCAATGGAGGATCAGTTCTGTTCTTTTGTAGTTTTAAAACAATAATAATAAAAATATTTTTAAGTCTTTTCTCTTTGGCAGATGTTGACAGCACTACTTTCTCAGATGAAAAAATCATTATAATGCATGACTGAAGAAAAAAACAAGTCTCCCTCTAGGAAACGAATTCCTGATAGAATGGCAGGTGGAGGGAACAGGGCCTCTTGTTTTAACACCATTTACAGCAGGGTTGGGGGACCTCAGGCCCTCCACGTAGTGTGGGGTGCCCAATCCCCATCTGCTCCAGCCACACTGGGGCCAAGGGCTTCACCCTGCACGGGCAGGGACCCACGGGTGCAGTCTGTCTCTACATGGAAGACGGGCATGTTATCCCGCCTCAATTCCTGAAGTATACACACCCCCTAATCGCCAAAATGGGCATGTGAGGTGTATTTTGTGAAGATCACTCACAACAAAAAATAAGCAAGAAAACCATGAAAAAATATTTTACATCTAAGTGAGTGCTGCCCAGCCTTGCAATATGAAGCATTTCCCCCTCCCGCATTTAAAACTGGAGGAAATTTTAAGTGTTTCCAGGCAAACAGGGTTTCTTGTTGGAGGGGAAATGGGGAGCCTGTGGGCCAACAGGCCTTGGTATTGTAGGGCTCCCAGTTCCCCCCTGGCAAAATCTGGAGGGCCCCTGGCGTAGAGCAAAAAAGACGAGGGCTGGCCCAGAAAACAACTGGCACCATGGGTGGGGAGCAGAGTTTGGGAAAGTTCCTGTTTTGAACTACAACTCCCATCAGCCCATTCCAGTGGCCATGCTGGCTGGGGCTTATGGGAGTTGTAGTTCAAAACAGGAACTTTTTGAAGGCTCGGGTGAGGAGCCTGTCCTTTCCCTCGTGGACAGCCTTCCGGAGGCAGCGTGGCAGTGGTGGCCAGGCCAGAAATAAAAGTGGGCGGAGCGATGGATGCAACTCACCTCTTTAGCAGGTCATGTGATCCCAGTATTCCAGCCATGCAAAAGTCAGACGTTTTTCCAAACTCACACAACTTTTCTTCCCCCCAGGCAAGCAAGAGACAACACAGTTTAAGGCTGCATTCCAGCACTTGAGGGTGCAAAACGGCTGCGGGGGGAATGTGGTGTAGAGAGGCCTGGAGGGCTGCATTTGACCCCCAGCCTGTGGTTCCCCGTCTCTAAAGTAGGTGCTCCAGGCATGGGCAGGCTCAGGCCCAGGGGCTGAACGCGGCCCTCCAGGGGTGTTGACTTGGCCTTTGGAACTCTCCGTGGGCCATAACCCTTCTCCCCAGGCCACACTCCTCACAGGCCCCGCTTCATGCCCTGAGTTTTTGCCTAGCTGGAATGTGCCCTTCAACTCTGATAAAGTTTTCCTGGATGGAGACTGGAGACAGGCGCGGGTGTGGGTAGAAAGTAGCTTACTGTGCAAAGGTAAAAAATACATTTATTGTTCCACCCATTTTTGCCTCTGGCCCCACGTGCCACATGGCCCTCGGAAGGTTGCCCCAAAGGCTGAAAAAGGCTCCTCATCTGTGAGGGTAAGCCAAGTACGAATACCTTCTCAAGATTGCCTTCTTACCAAGTAGCCATTAAAATACACTTAAAAATAAATATGAATATATAATACAATGAATGTCCTGTCTCCGACCACAAATCCTGAGTGAAGTTTACGGGACACAGTTTGGGAACTCCTGCTCTAGATGTTGTTGGACTCCAACTCCCTCTTTGCTTCAGGCAGCACCTCCCAATGGTCAGGGATGATGGGAGTTTTAGTCCAGCAACATTTGGAGGGACACAGCTTTCCTGTTTCAGTTACCTGTCCTCACAGGAGCCTACACTCTTGTTGGAAAGAGACAAGCTCATAGCAATGACTCCTGCAGAGATGCAAGACGCAGGCTGCTCTGAATGCCAGGAGGGATTGGATCATTTAACCTCATTGCTCTAGAGTAATCTCTTCTGTAAGATTACTAGGCTCTAGCAGAAGCTGACTGGGAAGAAGCAAGGGCAAATGGATCATGCAGAGAGGCAGTGGGCAGCCTCTTCTGTGCACAGGTGCACAGATGAATATTTCTCATGATGTGTGATGGTGATTTACTGTGGTAGAGAGTATGGCCGTATCTGGAGAATTTACTTTTAAGGGTGTGTCAAAGAGAACACTGAGGACTGAAATTTTTTTGTAGCAACATTTTATACCTCTCAAGTACAGGCTGAAACAAGAAAAATCCACTGTTCCCCCCCACTTTCTACTCACTGGTGGAAGAAGCAAATGCCTGGGAAGCGCAGTCTTCCCTGCAGTTTGAGAGCATTAGAACAGCAACTATCTATCATTAAGAGGGGGAGATGTGGATGAAAGAATGCCGGGGATTCTCGGGAGCCGGAGGAATAAGATTCCCAGTTGCTGGAGATGGGCACCCTACATTGTTCCATAACATACCCACACCTTACTGGACTAGCAAAATACATTATGTGGAAGTGTTAAAAAAAGACACACCCTGCAGAGTAACAAAAGAAATACTGCAAACTGGCACGGTTTGGACATTTTGCAGACTCAAAGTTATGTTAGTGCAGATTTCTGAGAACACACCACGCTGAAAAGAGGCTGCTACTTTGTACATGCACGTTTTTGTTCAGAAATGTTCGCCTCCGCTTCCTGTTCTGCCTCCTTAGCCACTTTGCGAGGTCCTGGCAGCTGTGGAGGGCTCTCCGGTCTGCCTTTCTGCTTGCTCCTGTAATAGTCTTTGGCTTTCAGCCGGGGATCCTCTGTGGCTGAGCCGAGAATTTGGCTTTCTGCACTGGGCTCCAAGGCTCCCTCTCGTTCTTCAGTGCTGCTGCTACACAAATCGGCCCTCAGACGGAAGAGAAAAGTAACATCTTATAGAACTGGATGAAAGTGCCAGGTCAGGAAATTGTGGGAAGACCTGGCCTTCCTGTCATTAAATAAATGCCAAGCTCTTTCAGGGTTAAGCAAATTCCTGGAGAATGGGTCTATCAATAGCTAGTAGCTCTGGCAGCTAAATTGGACCTCTGTGTTCTGGTGCAGTCTACTCGTGATGACAACCAGTTCCCAGGGGACAATCAACCAGCTTGCAGACTTTCCAGGAGCATCTGGGTGAATGCTAGTGGGAACAGAAAGCTAGACAAGGTAGCCTTCAGTCTGACCAGCAAGGCTCTCTTATATTGGTAGGGGAAAGCTCTTATCCTGAGTCAGACCATTGCTCCATCTAGCTCAGTACTGTTGGCACCAGTATAGAACCTGGCAGCTTTTGCATGCAAAATGTGCTCTACAACTGAGGGAATGTGACCTTTTAGAGGACAAAGGGCTTGTTTTGCCCCCCCTTAGGATGGAGGAGCCCCACTGAGAGATGCCAAGGGAGTAGGGGTTGACCCTTGGCAGGGAGCAGCAGTCCCACCTGTCAGTGGGCTTTTTTATCCTTCTTGGGATGGAGGGGGAAGGCCTATGAGTTTCCCACAGGAGGGCCTGTAATCTAGCCAAGCAAGCCACCAGGTGGAACAGCCGTGCCAAATGGTCCTCAGGCTGAAGAGGCGTGCCTGGTAGAGGGTAAGCAAGCAAGCCGGACCTCCCTCCCTGGTCATGTGGGTGTGGGCCTTTCTGCCAAGGGTTGGCATTTCTGTATTTGATAAGACACTGGTCAGTGGTGAGAGCCAGCCCTTGGTACGGAACAGGACTGGTTTGGGTGAATTTTGAGGATACCTGTGGATAGGGACAGGGAAGCAGAATTTGTTTTCCCCTTTGGGCTGCTTGTCCTATCTATGCAGAAATACAGTAATACCTCAGTTAACAAAGTAGATGCGTTCCTGGGCTTTAACAGAAACTTTGGTGCCAGAGATAGGAATAACGTGGAAAGAATAGGGATAGGCTCCAACACCCACTCACAGATGGTGGGAGCAGCTTAAACAGGGGCTTTAAAGGGTGCCTCCCTGGCACCCTTCTCCTCCCCCTCTCCTCCTCCTCCTCCTGTGAATCATATTGGATCCTTTCCTCCCCAGCACTAGGAGAAAGCAAGAGATCTCTTTAATGGAAACCAAAACACAGGCTTCTCGGTTTCACCTTAGCAAAGGGAAGACACAGGCTAGTCAGCTTCCCCTTAAAGCAAAGGCGCAGGCTTGAAAGTCTACCCATAGCAAAGCCTTTGTTAAAAGGAGTTTCATTCCTGGAGGATTCCTTAACTGGGGTATGACTATGAAAATGCTGATGCATTATGGTTATTATTGTTATTACGTATACTGCTCTTCCTCCCAAAGGATCCCAGGGCAGCAATTTTAGGCCAGGTATTTTCCTCCCGAGTGAGCATGGACAGCTGACTGGCCACCTAGTTAAATGGTGAGTGAACACTTGGAAAATGACAGACTGAATATTCACCTTGTTCTATGGTGCTCTGGCATCAATACACTAGGATAAAATCAAGATTCTCGACTACTCAGAGTTGATCAGATACCTGTGCTGGACATCCACAGTCCCCGGACTCTCATCATATATTTTCAGCAGGCTCTCTGGCTGGCCACTGCTCTCCTGTGTCTCCTGTAACCTGAACGCCGGTGAAAGGACATGTTGTCTGAGATGGAGGCTTTGGTAGATGGACAACTGACACAAGAGAAGCCACAGAATCCTCCCAGCTACTGACTAAATCCACCCACTCAGGGCTGATTCATACAGGAGCTAAACTTCGTATTAAAGGCGAAGCTTTTGCCATCGCGTTAGATTTGCAAGGTTCACACTCCCTACCTTCCAATCGCTGTTTTCCATTCACACTGAAGGGAAAGGATCAATCACGCAGCTTCCTAATGTCCACGCTCGCTTAAGGTAAAAATACCACTTACTCTGGTTACCCTGGCAACCGAGCATGCTCAGTTTGTTCCAGAGTAAGTTTCATAAAAAACAAACCCTGGAGTGCGATTCTTTGCATTTTCACTGCTACAATCCAGCTGAAATACAAATATTTGTTTGAACAGTGCTTTTTTGCACAAGTTAGAGGGGAAAGAAAAATAAAGCGACGTTTGCAGCAGGCTTGCAGAACTGGAGCCAGCAGGAGGAGGCGGGAGTGGGTGTGGAGAGGGGGATAATTGACACACACACAGTGCCGGTGCCAGGCTATTTTGCGCCCTAGGCAAGGCTAACGACTTGCACCCCCCACAAATTGCTAACCTCAAATTTCAAAAACAGATGTCTTGTAGAAAAAATGGAAAGCACAAAACTTGAAACTGCTAAATTTATTTTAGTTGCATTTTTTCCAAGGGTTAAAAAAACTAATCTGTATAAAACTGCCCCTCAAAGGTCAGTACTGCGCCCCTCTGAGGTCTGCATCCTAGGCGGCTGCCTAGCTGGCCTAATGATAGCACTGGCCCTGCACCCACCTAAAGGCATCTGAGCACAGCGTCTGCAAGCACTAGAGATATGAAGAGACTTTTTTCCTTCCTTTTTTGGATTAAAAGAGGATTGGGTTACTACAGATTTAAAGGGGGAAACTGTTCTAGCTGCTGATTGCCTGCAACATCATGTGAACCATGCAAATTAAACGGGGACACAAGTAGCAACAGACTCACATTAAACCTCCGTGTGACTCAGCCCTCAGATGGGGTTGGATGTTGAAAGAGATTTCTGGGCGGCTGCCTGGAGAACAGAAGCCCCTTCCCACAGAGCTGCAAGAGTTGGTCATCCCTGGGCTAGATGACATATAGCTTCAAGCGATGGCGTTTTATGAAATACCAAAGGAAATGACAATCCAAGGGCCAAACTAAATGTGACCTTATGCACATCTTGGCATCTGATGTGCAGGTTTTTTTAAAAAAAATGCAAATGGCATCATGGGGGGAATCATGAGGAGCAACAGCAGGTGTGTGTGGAGGATTTCGGATCTCGGGTATCATTTGACGGGAGTTTGAGAAAGGCATCATTATGGATCTGTCACCTTAGAGACACTTCCGGGCACAAAGGGGCAGCAAGTGGGGGGGTAATGACTATTTTTCAGGAGGGATTCACAGACATACGAGGAAACGAAGCAAAACCCCTCCAGACTAGAATTTTTTTGCAGTTGTATTCTGCAACATGGCATTAATGGAGGAGTTATACCAGGCCTTCTACTTTACTACTTGGGCTCTGATGCTCCCACGATGAAATCGCAGTATTGCCGTCTGGAGGGCTTCTCATGCAACAAAAGCAGGACAAAAGCGAAACCCAGCATGTTGCTGGTATAAAAAGTCACAGGATTTCAGCAGGAAGCTCCAGGACATGGACTGACAGGAAATGAAGCAGTACGTCCACCCCGAACATTTTGCAAGTGGAAACAGGATAACTGCTCCAATAGCATCATGAGCACAAACCACCATGAATGCATAATAAAAAGGATGTCTGAGGAGCCCTTAGGCCCTTGCGCAGTTCAAATGCTCTGTAGCAACAAATCCACTTTAAAAAAGAAACAGACTTTTTGCGGTTAGGAGAGTAATTGGGAAATGCATTAAAAAGTGTGGAATGAGCAAGGGGTAATGGGAAGATGGATAACTACCCCACAACCATCTCAGGACAAATGCAGGATGAATGCTCATTGTCTTATAACTGCCCCGCAAACGAATCAGAATGGATGCTCTGAGTACAGACTAGGTGTAGTTTAGCCTTGCTTTAGGCAAATCAGGATGGATGCTCTGAGTACAGACTAGGTGTAGTTTAACCTTGCTTTCGGCAAATCAGGATGGATGCTCAAAAAACAGATTGCCTGCAGGAGCCCTGGAATTGCTTGAGCAGGTCGGTATTGGAGAGGAATGTGTTTCATCTCCTTTGGGCCCCCGAAAGAGTCCACAAAAATGTATCTTGCATAGAAAATGCATATTTTAGGCTACATTGAAAAGAACTGGATTGCACTGAAAATGCATATGTTACACAGGAAGAGTGCATACAAAATGCATACAATTTATGTGCAATTTTTGTTTATTTTTTCCAGAAAGGCCACAAGAAACAAAAACAAAACAGAGCGGGCCTGTGACTGAATGCTGGCGAACCTGACTTAGGGTGGTCTCGCCATCCCTATAAGCAAGAGATCTTTGGAGGGTGGAAGAGCAAAGGTCCTAGAGAGGGGAGGGAAAAGGGGGTCAGGACATAAGAGCAGAGAGAGGAGGGAGATGCTAAGGCCTTGGGGGGGTTTGAAGGGAAGCTTACGCAGGAACCGGGAGCAGACAAGGAAGTTGTTAGTGGGCTGCACTCTTCATTTCCTCACCTGGGCTCCAACCGTTCCTTCACTTTGGCAATGGAGTGGACATAGGGGGCAATCTGCTTGGTGATGGTGGTCAGGTAACTGTTCTCCTGTTTGAGCTGCAGAAGATCATGGAGCTGTGCTGCATGAAAATAGGGCAGTTAGCATTAAGCCGGTCAAGGCCAAAGGCTCAGCCCCATTCATAGGCAGCCGTAGAGCCAATGGGTTGTATGCAACTAAGTTCTACTCAGAGTAGACCCAATGAATCTTTCACACAATGAGGGGTAAGATTCTGGACTGTGCTACTCCTGGCTGCCAGGTGGGAGGTGGCAGTAGCCATATTTTTATTATTATTATTAAATTTCTATCCCACTCTGTCCCCCAGAAGGAGCCCAGGACGACAAACAGCAAGCAATAAAACAATTAAAACATCTTGGAAATAAAACATCTTGAAAACAATTCCAATACAGATGCAGACTGGGACAAAGGTATCTACTTAAAAGGCTTGTTGATATCCATCCCGTGGAGTAGGGATGAGCAAGAATTTTGATTCAGTTCACATTTCAAGCAGAATTTATCACATTCACACTTTCCGAATGAATATGAGAATTGAAACACAGCCATAGTCAGAAATTTGCATTTATTAGAATTTTGTGATGCAGTTTGCCAACTAAACAATATTTACAAAAATGCATATATTAGGGAAAAGGGAACATAAAAATGAACATATGAGTGAAAACATGCAGAAATGTCTTATGCATTATATGATGAGAAATGGCTTGAAAAAATGTGTGCCTTTGTCAAAACTGCTTACAAAAACGTGTTTATTAGGAGAAATTCAAACTAAAATGCTGGAGAATTTTCATGAGGATTTAAAAAAAATTCAAATTGCTGTGGAAATGGGGAGAACTGAATTTAAGAATGAAAAACTGAGAAATGGAGGGAACTGAAACTGTCAGATCTTTCCATCCCTGCCCAGGTGAAATCTCATTTACAATATCATGGTCCGTCCTTGGCATCCCCATTCAAGAGAGCTATTGATGGGTTGGGATGGATTCAAAGAAGTCCTCAGCAGGGAAAGGAGAATGGATTCCGTCATCTGAGGTGGTAGTGAGGAAACAGTGAGGTGGAAAGGGATAATTATCTAAATTGTGCTCACCTTCATAAATTTTTTGCTCATTTGCCACTCGCTGGTAGGTTTCCTCCCATGTCTGCAACACAAAGTTGGAGTCATCTGCACAGGCTCCTCAAGCTGAGGAAAGTGTATGTGCATGCTATGATTGTGTATTTGCTGCAGGGCTCAGCTTTCTGAGAACCTCAATTTAACTGCTCCTTTTTTTTTAAAAAAAGTGCACGTTTCTAGCCTTGTGGCTGAGAAGAGAAGTGTGAGAATGCATGAATGGTGTCCTTCAACCATCTCAGAAGCCAGGGGAGTTGCTGAAGATGATTCCCAGCAGTTGGGAGCCATGGGGCTTTGATGCCCTGTGCCATTCCATTCCCCTCCCTGCAACGAACATCAGAAGCAGGCACAATGCAAAGGAACAACGTTGCAGAATAAATTTATGCAGCTCTGCCTGCAGACTGCCTTGGCTCCTCTCGTGTTTTACAGCAGGGACTGGGAACCTGAGGGCCTCCAGAAGTTGCAGGACTACAACTCTTATCGTCCTTGACCACTCACTGAATTCCACTCACTCCCCCATCTACTGGAAACCCTAATTCAGCCTTTTCGACTGGAAATCTTAATTCAGCTCTTTCTATGGCTTCTGAGTTTTAAACAGGCATTGCACAGCCACCTTCAGGCAGCATCTTTCTAGTCAAAAGGGCTAGTAACTTGCTTTATTTCTGTTAAAAGAGAGAAACAAAAGAAAGTGAGCTGTGGGGGCTGGGCCTCTGCCTGAGACAAATTTCCGTGTGTACCTCTTCAAACACGCTCCTCATCATCTCCACGGACGAATACTTGGAAGCAATTTGCACGTCCATTTGGAGCGACTTCTGCAGGATCTCGCTCATGATCTCCGTCTTTATGAGGGAGTGATGCTTGGTGAGGTCACGGTGCAGCTCCTGCACCTGATCCTTCAAGTTCTGAATCTCCGTTTGAAGGGCCTGCAACAACATGAGGAAAGAAAGTAAGTTCCAAAGGTTCCCACTGATGAGGGGGAAGGGCCATTCACAGAATGCTGAAAACTATTTTTTCTGTACTGTGAGGGATGTGAAAAACCAGTTTGCCTGACAGGAAACCCTCACACTATAGAGAGAAGACCCCCGGTACTGGTGGGAGGCTGAGGAGCAGTGGTGTAGTCGTCCAGGGTCTCAGGGGATCTTAAACCCCTTACTTTTTTGGGAGCAGGGTCCCAGCAACGTCCCTATGTCTCTAGCATCCTATGAGCCAATCAGCATGGGTGTTAGCCACTGTGTGTTATATTTCCTTTAGATATTCTTACCCGGCACACTACCAGAATCTTCACTTCCACACTCTGCCTGGTGCAAGCAGAGATCCTAATTCCACACACTGAGTTAAGCAAAGCTGTTGTTAAGGCCCTTGTCTTTCCCACCCTCCAGCCTTTGCTTATGAATGGCTTTGGCAACAGAAAGCCTCAAGCCCTCTGGATACTTTATAGTCCCTAGAGATGCCACCAGTAACTGCTTCTCTTTACTGGGAATCTTGCTGCCACCACTAATAACCATTTGTGCCTTTATTTGCCTTATGTCAGTCTACTGTGTAGCTTTGTTACTTGCCACACTTAAACTTGTTCTATTTGGTAACTAGGCCAAGAATCAGGTGTGTGTTAAAAACAAATGAATTTTATTTATTTGACAGATGTAAGATATTTAGGTTCCAGAAGCATGTGGTTACAAGAGGAAGATTACTGGTTTCATTCATCTTACATTTTGCAAAATCTCTTCAGAGAATAAAATTACAAGCCTGCCTGTCCTACCCATCTAACCATCTCAACCTTCCTCCCAGATATATTCAAGACACCCCATTTACTCCTCTAATCAGCCCACGGCATTCCAACCCACTCGCTCCCCCTCCCCATACCACATTTACTTTAATACAGACCCCTTCCAAACATTACCTGTTTAACTGATTATAACAAACCATAAAAAGTGAACCACCACATACTCTGCACTGCCTCCTGCATTTCAGATCTTGACCCTGGGGGTGGTTCTTGATTTTAGAATGCAGAGACGGAGAGCCCACCCAGCACCTTGCTGTTAATGCCCCTGCCTGCTCCCTCCCCCCCCCCGACTGCCAGATATGCTATTCATAGTTACAAGGCTAGCAGCATCCCCGGGGAGCAGAGTCTCTCTGACCTGTTTCATCCTTACCCGATACATATTCTCATAGTTGCGGCAATGCTCGGTGAAGGGAGTCTCTCCGCCTTCAGCCAGGAGCACCTTGGTGCTGATGTACCGATGCATGATGGGCTTCCGGACTAGGGAGCCTGCTAGGGACATCTTTTCGCAGGCGGAGGGGCAGCCAGGCACTAGGAGGGTCTTGGAACATGGGCCTCCAGATATCCTGAAACAAGAAGAGAGCCACCTTAAGAGAGGCTCATTGCACAGCACAGGAGCAGTAGGTGGGTGGGAGTTCTGATGTGAGAGGCTCCGGAAAGGCATGGCCTTTGAACTGAAGAGCAGCTCTGGGTCTCAAGGCTGCCTGAAGGCCACACCGTTCATCCTGTCCCTTCATCTCAAGGTGTCTTGCTCTGTGGGGGTGGGATGGCATTTGAACATGTACCGATGGTGCACAGGTTGTTATGGGATGAGTGCTCTTCATGCATGCAAGATTTGGCAGTAGTCAGCCTCACAACATTGTTATCAAAATGCCACCAGTCTCTCCCCCCCCGCACCTAATTCCCCTTTCCAGCGAAAATCTGATGGTGTCAAAAGCAAACTATTGCCAATGATCCAAGGGGCTTCTAGAAAGGCATTTCAAACTGTAAATGGGTCAACCAGATATTGCAAATCTGGCAACATATTGTTGTCTTTTTTTAAAAAAAAACTTAACTGATCCCTCCCCTGACAAATTGCAATATCTGAACAACCCCTTTACAATATCCCAGTTGGTGTCTGAACCTGAAATTGTTTTTATACACAGTATGTCATTTTAAATGTTTGTGTATATGCAGTTGTGTTTACTGTATGGTGAATTGCTTTAAGATGCTCCATAGGAAGCAATTCATAAATGAAATTCATCATCAGCCCCCCCACACACACCTGGAAGCACCCTCTCAGTCCATCTACCTCAGTCATTGTCTACAGTGATAAAGAACTATCTAGCAATTAATCATGATGTAACAAGCCTTTCAGGTGCTACCAAATTAAAAAGACAGACTGCAACCTGACAGCCCTCCCCTGACCCATCCTGCAGTCATGCCTAATGCTCAGATCCCCACTTATGGATCAGAAGATTCATCCAGACCAGCAGATGGGGACCATACGGCCTGTCCAGATGGGGACCCCTTGCCGATTCCACTTTCCCCCCGGTTGACCTTTCCCCTCACTCGGACACTAGGAGGACTTCGCCCAATGCTCTCTGCCTCGGTTTCTCTCTGGAGGGAAAGGGGCTCCTGGATGCCCTCAGTCCAACCATCACTTTGCCCTCAATATGTCAAGAGCGGGCAGTCCCTGCCTGCACAGCAATCACCTGCACCATTGCCAAGGGGCAGGTGATGTCATGGTCCTAAATATATCCAGTGCTAGGGAAATCCACCTTGCAGAGTTCTCTGAAATTCTGGCAAAAATAGGGGCAGGCAAACTGCTGGCTAGGCAGAGACAGTTTGCAATTTGCTTCTCAGGTAAGTTGGGGCATGAAGATGGGAGCAGGCCCCCATCCAAGACTGTCTCTCCCATCCCTGGAATCAGTGGTAGATTGTGGCTACTGAAATTCTTTTTTTTTTTTTCAATAATTTTTATTCAAATTTTCATAAAACATACAAGACAAAATCATAAAACATTCAAAGACAAAAAACAAAATCAAAAATAGTTAAACAAAAAGAAAAAAAGAGAAAAAAAAAATAAAAAATAAAGAGTAAAATATTGACTTCCCATTTGTCAAAGATCAAATCAGTTATAAGTCTATAATATATAGCAATCCTGTCTCTTAAGTCATATTATAAAATCACTTTCCTCCAGTAGTTATCTTACTTAATCATCAAATCTCGTAAACATTACTTTATTCTTTCCACAAAAAGTCAAAGAGAGGTTTCAATTCTTTAAGAAATATATCTATCAATTTTTTTTTTCCAGATAAGCATATCGATTAATCCATCTCATTACTAATTATGATAATCTTATTGTCATAACCATAGTCAAAATAAACATTTCAATTAATCCATCACATCAGAATCTGTTAGGTTCAGTAATTTCAGTAGCCATTGTTCTATTATCTCTATTAGTTCCATTTTCCATCTTCCATCTTCAGTAGTCTTGTTAAGTCCAGTAATTTCAATATCCAATCTTCCATTATCAGTATTCCATAATAATCTTGCTGTCAAAGCCATAGTCATATAGTAAGAGTCTGATGGGAATTACCTCTATCCCAAATATTTTCTTGCCATCCATTCTGAATAGGTTGCTGAAATACTGCTGTAAAATCATATCTCTGTTCTTTTTTTCAAAATACACTGGGTCATCTCTTAAAAGTTTTTCCATTGTCACATGGCTGCAGTTAATTCCATAGATTTTCTCTATATTGGGCTCCATCACATCATTCCAGTCCAGAAGATAATCCATGCCATTGATAACTTTATCTCTAGAATCTTCATTAATTTCTTCAGAGATAACATTGAGTTCCAAACAATAGATTTTATTTCTAAAGTCCATAGACTCCAAATCTTGTTCCTGTTCCACGTTTGTTCCAATCTCCGGGATCTCCTCTCTCACAGGGACCCCTATTCCAGTCTCCAGGGTCTCCTCTCTCACAGGGACCCCTGTTCCAATCTCCGGGGTCTCCTCTCTCACAGGGACCCCTTCCAGGGTCACCTCTCTCACAGGGACCCTTATATCTTTAATCTCCTGCTTCATTTTACTCAATTCAATTTTCGTTATCTCAATCTCATCCATTATTTTCTGAAACATAGTTATTTCCAGATTCTCAGCCACTTTCTTAATTGCCATTTTAAAAGAAAAATATAGGAAAACCACTTCTTATTTCAGCAACAATTGGGTTAATACTCCAAACTTGGTGACATCACAGTATAAACAGAGCAGACAGCCTTATCTCTCCAATAGTTAAGTAAACAAAATGCAGTTCCCAGGATCGAAACAATTAATGGCAATCGTCAAGAAACAGATTCGTCAAAATAAAATAGACCAAAAAGAGAGTAGTCTCAAAACAGTATAATATTTTTCAAAATAAAAATCTGGAATAGAAATCCCTCTTCTGTGTGTATCTTTAGAATGCAAATCCAGGACAGCTTTTTGCAACAAAAACAGAGATAAGCTATTAATTGGTGCGTAGCAGAGAGAAGTTACGGCTCCCCAGTGAGATGTCAAAAACCGATCAATCTGGCAAATCTCTTTTAAACAGCAACAATTTAAGTCAAGTAAAAGAAAAATATAGAAAGAAGGGTGCTTGCCTGTTAGTGCGTTCTCTCTTAGAAGATAAGATGAACGTTCGCTTTAACAGATAGAGCTTGCTGTTGAAAATCCGTCCCACCTTCGTCGGCTGGACCTCGTCCCATAAATTAATGAGATCTGGTCGTCCCAACAAAAATAGGCTTTGAGGTTAATCTCTTCGTTTCTCCCTACCCGGGAGAAGTTTAATCAGTCAAAAAAAAAGAAAAAACTGACTGATATATCTGAATAAGCTTCTTTTGAGGCAGGAGCCCGTCTCAAAAGCAGGCACAGGCTAAGTCACCCTTCCCGGAAGTCGTGGCTACTGAAATTCTAAAGTCTTACCACTCAGTGCAAAACAGTCTGTTGGTTACGGCTGTCCGTGTTTCCCATTTCACCCCTCCCCCACCAGCAGCATTCAAATGGTCAAATGAATGTGCTTCACTGTGTTAGGCTTATCGTCCCCTCCGTTGTTTCACAGTTGAAAATCAAAACTTCTATTTGCATAGCAAGAATCAGGACCTCACATGCATGCACACCCCAAGATGCATGCAGAGGTTTCTCCTCTGCCTTTGGTTTGTTCAATTGACCATAAAGGTTTGGTTTTCTTAAACTGGGAAACTGTTTAAGTCTGTTGCAGCAAAACAACACATTTATGGACTCCCATGAAATCCATAATAAAGTATTCTTCCCTCCCTTTTTCCTTTTACGTATAAGAATACTCTTTATAAAATATTTAATTTTGCAGTGCATCTGGTTACAGAATAGCTATAACAACTCCAAATACATCCAGCGATATCTACTTATTTGTATATGCAATTAGGGTGCTCTCTCTCTCTCTCTCTCTCTCTCTCTCTGTGTATGTGTGTGTGTGTGCGTGTGCGTGTGCGTGTGCCAGCCTTTCCCAACTAGTGGGCCACCAGATGTTGTTGGGCCACAACTCCCATCAGCCTCAGCCAGCATTGCCAATGGTTAGGAAAGATGGGAATTGTAGTCCAACAACATCTGGTGGCCCACTAGTTGGGAAAGGCTGGTGTAAGCCAAGCAGCACTCTGAGGTTTAATTTATAGGGACCCATTTTGTCCAAGGGACGAACAGGGAAATGGGTTTGTCAGAACAAACAGGGCCAGGTGTCGCTTATGCTGCAAGGATGGGGCCAATGCGAAGCTCCAACAACAGTCACACCATGCCTGGCCTCTTGCTCTCACCAAGCCTCTGAGCAAAGCAGAATCTGCCTTTTCATCTGCTATCTTGAAAGCATCCCATAGTGCAAAGAACATTACACATTAACATTGGTCCATGTATCAGCCTTGTCTCTGGAAATTCACCTGCTCGCCATAGGCAACAAGGAAATCCAAATCTAAGGGGCGTAAGAGGGAACTGTGCCTCCAAGTTTAACTCAGAAAATACAGTGAGCCTCAGCTTGGGAAATGTTGCCCCAGCTCCACTCCTAAAAACAACTTTGTCTGTTCTGACCTCCTCTGGTTGGTCAATATCCGGTGTTCCCCCCCCCGTTCCCACAATCTCTTTCCCATTTCAATCCCTTATTCCCTGTTCTTGGCACGTGGCAAATGCTGACCGAATTTACTGCTTGCAAAAAGTCTTGTGCTTTGAAGCCCCTTTTGGTCCAGCCAGCTTTTTATCAGCCCACGCCTACATCATATATGACATCAGATGATTGGCAGGTGGCTGTGGCTTGGCCACTATGGGCTGGCAGATCTAATATGGCCCATGGACCTGTTTCACGTGCTTAATACGTAACAATCATATGGGATCAGGAATAGGCACGACAGATTTGCAGGATCTGAATATTCTACGTGCCAATTGGATTTCTGCAACGCAGTGAGTGAAGGAGCTTGAATCCAGCAGCATCCCATTGTGAAAATTTCAAGCATAGGTTACAGGGGATTTTTCATGCATTATGGGACAGCAAGCCCGGATTGGCAGTCTAAGCATTCAGAACACAGGATGCGGCCAAGCCTGGCTCTCTGAGTGTGTGTCCAAAACATGGATTTTCCTCAATTACATGTTCTCAGGCCTCCGTTTAGAAATCCTAGATGGTGCATACACCCAAAAACTTAATGCGAAAGTCAGGCCACTGGGGCGAGTCTCCAGTGCATCTGTTCTCATTACAGTCCTGGCCCCACACAGCGAAAAAGAAACAGAAGGAAGTATTCCTCGTTGTCTAATTTTTGATCAGAGGCCAGCTGTAGTGAGACTCTGATGCAACGGCCCGCGAATGGCCGGCTTGGCTCCCAGGAACTGGCACTGCCAAGCCCATCTGATCTGCTTGCTCATCAGGACAGCTGGTTTTGTCCCCAAGGATGCCAGGTGCCGGACCCTGCCCACCTCAAGGGCAAGAAAGAGAAGTTGCAGAGCCAACCGAGAAAGAAATATCTTGTAATGAAATGAGATATAGTTTGGGAACTGTAGTATGTGGTGTTAATTTGACACAGTACAGAATGTGTTAACCCGATTTAACATAGAAAAACATAATTCCTAATGTGCCTGTAGAGGCTAGATGCTCAGTTGGTGTTTGATACTTAAAAGCTAGCTTGTTCACCCCATGTAATGGGACACCATTCATATAGATAGTGACTGAGCTGGAATGTGTTGTGCCTGGGAGAGGTAGGAACAGCACAAGGAACGCTCAAGGACAAAAGCGCTGGTTTACAATGAAGAAAGCTTGGGAAAGTTGCTGACAAAGACGGGAGGGGCTGTGTGTTAGGAGGGCTTTTGGAAAGCATATATCACTGGCACTTTGTAACAATGCTTTAGACTGGTTTTCAGGCGCTAGCCGAATACTTCGTCTCTCTTTTGCAAAAGATATATTGGTAATCAATAAAGGTGTTGTCTTATATTTTCTGGTTTCCCATCTGGTGTTATTGGAGTTTCCTCCAGATGTAAAAGAGCCCTTTTTTGGTGTAACAATTCTGGCGAGCCAGCCAGGAGGTCTGGCTAACCTGCTGGCCATCTGGGTCGCCCCTGCCGGGCCAAGGAGAGCGCTCCAGGTTGTTTGAACCTGCCTTGGGGGCCAAGGGTGCAGAGAGCAGAGGGCACAGCAGTTTCAACCGGAACTCCAAAAGTGAAACCAGAGAAGCCAACAACTTAAGGGGGAGTAACGGAAAGTTGTCAGTGACTGAGTGGTGGAGTCAGAAGGCCTACTGAGAAGCCCGGTAAGATCTGCTTGCAGAATCAAGGGTAGGGGCGACTTCACAAGAGGGGCCCATGGGACGAGAGCCTGCTGAAAAGCCCAGGGAACTGACCTATAGCAGGCAGTTGAAAAACCCAGTAAAATGGGAGCAGGGGTGTCGGGAGGCAGAGTTGGGGTCCCGAGGGGTTGGAAGAAGAGGATTCAGATGGATGGCAGGGAGGAGGGGGAGCAACTTCACCCGAAAGGAGCGAAGTCGAAGCAGAGGAAATGCCAGAGATAGAGTTGCCTAGCAACGGAGAGCCTGAGAGCTTTGGAGTTTCAGAATGTTCCCTGGACATTCCCACGCCTCCCCTGCTCCGAAGCTCAGAACAGGAGGGGGAAGAGGGAGGGCTGCCCAAGGCAGAAAAGCCACGAGTCAGTTTACCATCAGCCCTCCCCTATCCCCCATACTGGAATCGGAACCTTCAGAAGAGGAGGGGCCGATGCTTCCCCCTTCGCCGCGCACACGAAGACATTTGAAAAGACAAGAGAGAAGGGGGGGAAGGCGGGTAGTGCCTGAGGGGCAGTTAAGGAGGAGCGAAAGGTTGCGCGCCCGTTTGGCCCCTTCTTAAAGAACCGGCGGGAAAGCAGCCCCTTGCTCTGTCAACTTTCTCTCAGTGCCGCAGGACCTGTATTTCTGTACTGCTTCATGAGAAGACGCAGTCTTTGTTTGGACATTACTCTAATAAAAACTGAATTACTTACAACCCCTGGTCTGGTTCCTGAGTCTCTTCCTTGGCCTGACAGCTTGACAGAGCCACCTCAATCACCCTCAACGCTCTCTTCACTTGACTGGGACAAGATGTCAAAGGGAGCAGAGGGGGGAACGAACCCCACTTCCGAGACGGAAGAAGTGAAACTCTTGAGGACTAAGGTAGCTGATTTGCAGACGGATGTCCAAGCCCTGCTAGCAGCCGTCAAGGCGTTGAAAACGGATAATCAAGCCTTGAAGACCACGATAGACCAGATGCGAACAGCCCCTCCAGTTGCCGCAGTAAAGGTTCCCATTGGATTGCCCCCAAAATATGCGGGACAGAGTGATCAGTTGGCAACTTTCGTGGCTCAATGTGAATTATATCTGGATGTCAGGCACACAGAATTTCCAGACGATGGGGCTAAAGTCGCCTTCGTGATTCGCCTTCTGGAGGGAGAAGCTGCAAAATGGGTGACTCCATATCTGGTGAGAAAGGATACTGTCTTAAGAAGATACAGAGGATTTATACAGGAGATGACCGAGATGTTTCAAGACCCGCAAAGAGCTGAAAAAGTAGCGCGGCAGCTAGGCGCTCTGAAGCAAGCTAAAGGGACTGTTTCCGAGTACACTAACGCTTTTAAAATTTTGTCCCAGGAAACTGGTTATAATGATGCAGCCTTGATGTTTATGTACCGGAGTGGATTAAATGCTGAAATCCTGGATGAGCTGGCCAGGACCACCCCTCCCACTGACCTGCCAGGGCTAATCCGGCTATGCCTACAGATAGATCACCGGATGGAAGGAAGACGCCTGGAAAAGAAGCAGGAGGTCCCAAGATACTCAGCCTCGGCATCCCGCAGCAAGGCCCTTTCCACTGCAGGGACGGCAGGTAATGCAACTGAGGGACAGGGAGGGGCTAGGCCAAGATTGTCAGAAGAAGAAAAAGAAAGACGACGTCGAGAACGTTTATGCTTTTATTGTTCAAGACCGGGCCATGTGGCCAGAGACTGTGGACTGAAAGGGCGGAAAGCCGAGCCGTCGGGAAACTAGAACACCCAGTCCACGTGCAGGCTGGTGGACTGGGGGCCGCGTTGTATAAAGGCCCTTCAACGATCCAACCTCCCTCAAAAGGGGTGTTGGTCTTACCTATTCGGATTACAACTTCCAGAGGAGTGGTGTTTAATTCTACTGCCTTGATTGACAGTGGAGCCTCCACAAATTTTATTGATGCAAAGCTAGCCAAGCGTCATGGAATTTCCCGGTGGAAACTGGACGCTCCCTTATCTGTGGAGACTATCGATAGGAGACCCCTGAAGTCAGGAGGGGTGACACAAGCCACGGAGGAAGTGAAACTTCAAATCCCTGGGCATGAAGATTTCATTTCGCTATACGTGTCAGATCTCTCGAACTTTGAGGTGATTCTGGGAATGCCCTGGCTAGCAAAGCACGAACCCAAGATAAGTTGGAAGGAGGCGGTGGTGTGGTTCACCTCACAGTATTGTCAGGAGAACTGTCAACCCAAAGGAATCAAGAACACCTTGGCGGCAGCAGCGCAGGAGATCGAGCAAGTGACCCTGCCGCTGAAGTATGAGGAATTCAAAGATGTATTTGATGAAAAAGAGACAGAGACTCTACCCCCCCACCGCCCTTACGACTGTGCGATTGATCTCGTGCCAGGAGCCAGCATCCCATCAGGGAAAATTTACTCACTCACAGAGACTGAGAGGGAGGCCCTGAAGGAATTTCTGGATAAAACCTGAGGCGAGGATTCATACGTCCCTCACAGTCCCCTGCTGGAGCGCCACTATTGTTTGTGAAAAAGAAGGGGGGGGAACTCAGACCTTGTAACGACTATCGCGCATTGAACCAGATCACCATCCCTAACAGCTACCCGCTGCCCCTGATTTCAGAGCTGCTAGACCGACCGCTCCGCAAAAGTCTTCACGAAGCTGGATTTGAGAGGAGCGTACAATCTGATCAGAATGAAGGAGGGAGATGAATGGAAAATGGGATTCTTGACCGCTTATGGACAGTTTGAGTACCTGGTCATGCCGTTCGGGCTTTGTGGAAGTCCAGGAGTTTTTCAAAAGTTCATGAACGACGTGTTTAGAGACCCGTTGGACACGTATGTAATCTGTTACTTAGATGATATCCTGGTGTTCTCAAAGAACCAGGAAGACCATGATCAGCATGTGAAAACGGTGCTGAAGAGACTGAGAGAGAATCACTTGTATGCTAAGTTAGAGAAATGTGGATTTGACCTCAAGTCTTTGGACTTCCTTGGGTACCGAATCTCAGCGGAAGGAGTGGAGATGGACCCAGGGAAAGTAAGTTGTATATTGGACTGGGGCCAACCTGTTACCAAAAAGGATGTACAATGGTTTCTAGGGTTTGCCAATTATTACAGAAAGTTCATTCCAGGGTTTTCCAAATTAACAGCTCCTCTGACTGACTGTTTAAGGGGAAAGAAGAAGTTTCAATGGACAGAGAATGCCACCAAGGCCTTTGAGGAGGTGAAGAGAAGGTTCGCTTCTGAGCCCATTCTGCGCTTTGCTGATCCGACCTGCCCTTTTGTCGTGGAAGCAGATGCTTCGGATTTTGCCATCGGGGGGGTCCTTCTGCAATTAGACCAAGAGGGGAAGGAGCTGCACCCCTGCGCGTACTTCTCTAGGAAGTTAAAGCCAGCAGAGAAGAACTACACAGTATGGGAGAAGGAGCTGCTGGCCATCAAGGATTCTTTTGAGAACTGGAGACAATACCTAGAGGGGGCCTCTCATCAGATTGAAGTGCGCTCCGACCACAAGAATCTGGAAAGCCTCCAAACAGCCAGAAAGCTGAACCAGAGACAGATAAGATGGTCCCAGTTCTTCACTAGATTTAACTTCAAGATTATTTATCATGCCCAAGCCAAAAACCAGAGAGCAGATGCCTTATCCAGACAGCCACAATTCAAAGAAAGTGAATCAGATGACCAGCCTCAGTACGTGATCCCGCCAGAGAAATTAATGTTGGGATCGTGTCAGCCTTCATGGGAAGAGGAACTCAAAAAGGCACAACAAGAAGATGTAGACATGCTAAGATATAGGCAGGAGACGGGACAAGATCAAGACTCAGAAGTAACTTTCCACTGGAGGAATGGACTGTTATGGTTCAAAACCGCCAGATATGTGCCAGAAGGGGAATTAAGGCTCAGAATCCTACGCCAGTGCCATGATTCCGTCACAGCGGGACACTTTGGGATTTACAAAACCATTCAGAACGTGGCCAAGGACTTTTGGTGGCCTAAAATGCGTCGGGATATTGAAAACTATGTAAAGTCCTGCTCTGTCTGTATGTGGACAAAAACACAAACAGGAAAACCAGCAGGACTGTTACAACCGTTACCTGTCCCACACGAACCCTGGAAGGACCTATCCATGGATTTTATAACTGATTTACCCAAGTCCCAAGGAATGACAGCCATCCTAGTATTGGTAGATTTACTCACCAAAATGGCGCATTTTCTTCCTTGTGCAGGGGCCTTAGAGGCTAAAGAAACGGCCAAGTTATACATCAAAGAAGTCTACCGGCTGCATGGGTTGCCAAACAGTGTAGTCTCGGACCGAGGAACTCAGTTCACAGCCAAATTTTGGAGAGCAATGTGGAAACAGCTGCAGACGGAATTAAAACTCTCCTCCACCCATCACCCCCAGACAGACGGCCAGACGGAACGGTTGAACACCGTTCTGGAAAGATATTTACGTAGTTATGTGTCCTATCAACAGACTGACTGGGTATCATATTTGCATTTTGCAGAGTTTGCCTACAACAACTCCCTGCACTCCAGCACTCAACAAACCCCGTTCTTCGCTAATTATGGATTCCATCCTAAAGTCTTTCCAAGCAGCTCAGAGGGGATGCTGGTACCGGCCGCAGAGAACTTCCTTATGGAATTGCAGGCGGCGCAACAGACATTGAAACAGCAGTTAAACGAAGCCAAAACGGAGTACAAGCGAGTTGCTGACCTGCACAGGAAGGAGGGCCCCCCCCCTGCAGCCGGGAGACCAGGTCTGGCTGTCCACCCGCTTCCTCCAAATGCCAGGTAAATGTAGAAAATTACAAGACAAGAGGGTGGGTCCTTTTGAAATAGAAACTCAAATTAATCCCATGGCGTACCGACTGAAGCTACCTGACACGTTTAAAATACATCCTGTGTTCCATCGATCCCTGTTAATGAAAGCCGCCCCTCCCAGTGAGTTGCGTCCGGAGGAGCCTCCCGGAGCTCCACTCCTGGTAAATGAGCAGATTGAGTTTGAAGTTGGGGAAATCCTAGACTCCAGAATAAGACGCCGCAAGTTGCAGTACTTGATTCACTGGAAAGGCTACAGACCAGCTGATAGATCCTGGGAAGATGCAGCTGACGTGCATGCTCCAAACTTGGTAAAACTTTTTTTTTTTTTTACAATAATTTTTATTCAAATTTTCATAAAACATAGAAAACAAAATCATAAAACATTCAAAGACAAAAAACAAAACAAAACAAAAATGATTAAACAAAAAAATAAAATAAAATAAAATGTTGACTTCCCATTTGTCACATATCAAATCAGTTATAGGTCTACAATATATAACAATCCTGTCTCTTAAATCATATTATAAAATCACTTTCCTCCAGTAGTTATCTTAATTAATCATCAAATCTCATAAACATTACTTTATTCTTTCCACAAAAAGTCAAAGAGAGGTTTCAATTCTTTAAGAAATATATCTATCAATTTTTCTCCAAATAAACATGTCAATTAATCCATCTCGTTAATAATTATAATAATCTTATTGTCATAACCATAGTCCAAATAAACATTTCGATTAATCCATCTCATCAGAATCTGTTAGGTCCAATAATTTCAATAGCCATTATTCCATTATCCCTATTAGTTCCATCTTCCATCTTCAATAGTCCTGTTAAGTCCAGTAATTTCAGTGTCCAATCTTCCATTATCAGTATTCCATAATAATCTTGCTGTTGTAGCCATAGTCATATAATAAGAGTCTGATGGGAATTTCCTCTATCCCAAATATTTTCTTGCCATCCATTCTGAATAAGTTGCTGAAATACTGTTGTAAAGTCATATCTGTGTTCTTCTTTTTTAGAAAATGCACTGGCTCATCTCTTAAGAGTTTTTCCATTGTCACATGGCTGCAGTTAATTCCATAGATTTTTCTCTATATCAAGCTCCATCACATCATTCCAGTCCAGAAGATTATCCAAGCCATTGATAACTTTATCTCTAATATCTTCATTAATTTCTTCAGAGATAACGTTAAATTCCAAACAGTAGATTTTATTTCTAAAATCCATAAACTCCAGATCTTTTTCCAATTCCACATTTGTTCCAATCTCCAGGGCTTGTATCTTCCCTTTATTTTTTCTTTTCTCATCTCTGATCTCATTCTCCTCTCTCACAGGGTCCCCTATTTCTTTAAGCTCCTGCGTCATTTTGCTCAGTTCAATTTTCAGCTCCTTACTACCCTGTCGCAGGGTTTGTTTCGTTATCTCAATCTCATCCATTATTTTCTGAAACATAATTACTTCCAGATTCTCAGCCACTTTCTTGATTGCCATTTTTAAAACCACGAAAACAAAGCAAAACAAAAATAAAGAAGAACCACTTCTTATTTCAGCAACAATTGGGTTAATATTCCAGGCTTGATGACATCACAGTATAAACAGAGCAACCTGCCTTATCTCTCTTGTGCAAGAATGCCAAACAAATTTAGTTCCCAGCATCAAAACAGTTAGTGGCGTCGTGAAGAAGCAGATTCGTCAAAATAAAATAGACCAAAAAGAGAATAGTCCCAGACAATATAATATTCCTCGGAATAGAAATCAGGAATAGAAATCCCTCTTCTGTTTATTATCTTTAGAATGCACTTCCAGGACAGCTTTTTGCGACAGAAACAGAGATAAGATGTTAATTTCGTGAATAACAGAGAAGAGCTATATCTCACCCAGAAGTTGTCCAAAGCCGATCAATCTGACAAATCTCCTTTTGCTGCAACAATTTAAACCAAGTAAAAAAAATAATAGAAAGAAGGGTGCTTGCCTGTTAGTCCGTTCTCTCTTTGAAGAAAAGATAAACGTATCGCTTAAGCAGATAGAGCTTGTTAGAAAGTCCGTCCGGCATTGTTGGCTGGACCTTATCTCATAAATTAATGAAATCCAGTCCTCCCAACAAAAACAGGCTTTGAGGTTGATCTCTACGTTTCTCCCTGCCCGGGAGAAATTTCATCAGTCAAAAAAAAAAATGTTCTGACTGATTTATATCTGAATAAGCTTCTTTTGAGGCGGGAGCCCGTCCCAAAAGCAGGCACAAGCGAAGTCACCCTTCCCGGAAGTCCAGACTTGGTAAAACTTTTCCATCAACGTTTTCCCCACCGCCCCAAGTCAGCAAAAGGGGGGGCA
This sequence comes from Rhineura floridana, assembly GCF_030035675.1. Classification (NCBI taxonomy): domain Eukaryota; kingdom Metazoa; phylum Chordata; class Lepidosauria; order Squamata; family Rhineuridae; genus Rhineura; species Rhineura floridana. Next base: position 14,111,549 of record NC_084497.1, read on the forward strand.
GCTTGGGAGAGGGGATGATGTCGGGAGGCAGAGTTGGGGTCCCGAGGGGTTGGAAGAAGAGGATTCAGATGGATGGCAGGGAGGAGGGGGAGCAACTTCGCCCGAAAGGAGCGAAGGCGAAGCATTGGAAATGCCAGAGATAGAGTTGCCTAGCAACGGAGAGCCTGAGAGCTTTGGAGTTTCAGAATCTTCCCTGAACATTCCCACGCCTCCCCTGCTCCGAAGCTCAGAACAGAAGGGGGAAGAGGGAGGGCTGCCCAAGGCAGAAAAGCCACGAGTCAGTTTACCATCAGCCCCCCCATCCCCCATACTGGAATCGGAACCTTCAGAAGAGGAGGGGCCGATGCTTCCCCCTTCGCCGCGCACACGAAGACATTTGAAAAGACAAGAGAGAAGGGGGGAAGGCGGGTAGTGCCTGAGGGGCAGTTAAGGAGGAGCGAAAGGTTGCGCGCCCGTTTGGCCCCTTCTTAAAGAACCGGCGGGAAAGCAGCCCCTTGCTCTGTCAACTTTCTCTCAGTGCCGCAGGACCTGTATTTCTGTACTGCTTCATGAGAAGATGCAGTCTTTGTTTGGACATTACTGTAATAAAAACTGAATTACTTACAACCCCTGGTCTGGTTCCTGAGTCTCATCCTGGGCCTGACAAGGGGCGTCTCACAAGGAAAAGCTGCAGAATCCACTGGGATGTTTCTTGAGGAATTTTAAAGATTTTAAAAATGCATATGGTAAAGGTGTTATGAACAAATGGGGTTTGATTAAGTTTTGCAATAATGAATGGATTACTTGTGGCCTGAGGGAGGAACATGGGATAAAAAGTATTATAAGTGCTGTGCATGCGAAGGTCACAAAAGAGAAAGAGGATGGTGGTTGAGCACAAGATGTGGTTGGAATGGAATTTTAAGGAATGGAGTCAGTTGTCAGGCTCCCATGTGTGTAAGGTTTGTAGTATTTTCCCGGGAAATAAGAGTGGTATTAGGAATGATTTTGTCTAAATAGACGTGTATGAAGTGAGTACTCAAGTGTGAATTGGTTATATGTGTGAAGCAGAGCTTGGAAAAGTTACTTTTTTGAACTACAACTCCCATCAGCCCCAGCCAGCATGGCCACTGGGTTGGGCTGATGGGAGTTGTAGTTCAAAAAAGTAACTTTTCCAAGCTCTGGTGTGAAGGTGTGAAGGTTTTTTTGAGTGTGTGTGAAGGTTTTCTGTGGGAATGTTATAAGGGAACTTTCCTCCCTTTACTTTCACTTCCTAAAACATGTTGTTTTCCTTGCTGCTTGGATCGGCTGTGCCATCCATGCTACTATTTCTGCTTGCTGTCCTTGTTTTTCACAGGATTTAAAGAACCTAATCTGTTCCTTTAGTAGCTTTTAGCAATCGTTAAGTTAGTGTGAAGAGATTTGCTCTGTTTGTTTAAGCAAGTGATTAAGAGAGATAGAGAAGGGGAGGGTGAGGAAAAGGGAGTACAGAGATGGTCCTGGAAGTTTTAGGCTTCCCTACAGCAGGCAAAAGCATAGTGACATCACCTTTAATGAAGGGTGGTACGTGGAAGGAACCCCAGTTTATGGGGGCAGTTGTAAGATTGAGGCATACAGGACGTAGATAGAAGGTTTGAGCTACGTAGACAGTGAAAAGGTTAAAGAGCCAGTCGTGATGGGTAAGAAATGTCTTGGGAAAATTAGTGGATTGTTTTAGGGAAAAGAAAAGAGAATAATTTCTGTTCTATAATGTCAGAGTCCCTTTTCTTTCTTTGCTCCAGTACTGGGTTTAGTTTTCATTATTGCAGCTTGTTCTCTGGGTATGTGCGTGTCTAAAGTTACAACCCCTCCTTCCTTTCCCCCACTTGACAGGTAAACAGCCAAGAGAGCAACGCAGCTGCTGCCCTTTGCAGCCCAGTATAATTCTGTTATATCTTTCAGTTCATTGTGTAATTGCGGTTGTTTCCGTGCATATAAATCATGATTTAATTACAGGAATTAGTTCTTGACTGACCTGAGATTTTCTGCTGATAACTGCGCGGACAGAGGGTTTTCTTTTGCATTTGTATATGATCAAAAGTCTAATCTTTTTATCCCATTTGCCTTTCCGATTATAGGACGAAGCAGAAGCCAGGCGTTAACAATGTTTATTTTGTTTTTATATGGGTATAGAGGAGAACCTTCAGGATCTCCCTTTTGTCACTCTGGTATAGTGTTAAGAAATTAAGAAGTTTTCTACTGTCTGGTTTAAAGTATAAGTATATTTTGGTAACTTAAGAATGCAGCTGCAAATTGTTTTTCTCTCTCTCTCCTTGTATTCCTCTGTGCAAGATTTTATTTCCTCCGGAGCTCCCTTCTCTTATTAAGTTTCTTAAAGTTGTTTTCTCCAGTCTGTGTAGAAGCTGCAAAGTAATCTCCCCTTCTTCCTAAAGGCTGCTTTCCGTGGCTACTTTCATGGGCAACCTCTGTACATGACCAGAGGCTAGGGAAACTCGAAGGTTTTTAGAATGTGTAGTCCTGTTGTGTGTTTGTCTGTCTGAAACTTTTTTTAATTACATCTTTTTTCACTACTAGTGGGAATACTCAGTGCAAGGTGCAAAGCAGCTAAAATTGTTAGTTGCAATACAATATTTTGGTTTTTGTCCACTTTTGTTCAGAAGTCTCATCTGTGGTCATGAATGTGTTTTATTTTTATATTTTCCTTCCTGCGCTGAATGATTTGTAAAGGAAGCATTTTCTCCCCAAGGAACGTTTTCTTTATGTGTGTGTGTCACAGGAGGTTTATTGCAGGCATTTTTGACTGGAGCCTCACAGATCACTGACATGAAGCCGGTACCAACGCCCTGGGCCAGGACATAGCTATGCAACTGGTGTGCCATTCTCCAGCATGTGCTACCATAACAGCATAGGGGCCTGCTTCATTCTTCCCCAACTATAGAAACTGGCAAGTCTACTTTGGCCATCAACCTAAAATGGACACCACTATTTCTTCTGGCAAGATGTCCCATGTTGTGCAAGCTTGCAATCTTTATCACAGTCACTCGGGGGGAGGGGGAATGACTATTCTTTTCATTATTCCAGTTTTTCTGCCTAGCATCGGCAAACCATACACCGTTCAGTTACCGCTTCCACTGAACATGACCAGCTGGTTTCCAGAGGATGAACTCTGTACAAGCCACCCTGCAGTATGATTCAAGACCCTGACACTTGTTTTATTTCCATTGTAATATTGAATGTGTTGGCCATTGCTATTTTTTCCTTTCATAATTTATATGTTATGGCTATTTTGCTCCTAGGATGTTTTTTACTCTTCCAATCCCTCTGAGTGATTTCGTAACGGGGTTTACAGAATTTGGCTATTTCAGATGTGGGGTTCACCAGTGTAGAGTATTGGCCCATTGCATCATTATTTTCTCGCCCATTTGTTTATTTTCCCATTCTGTCATAATAATGGTTAGGAATAGTGCAATGTTTAGGAGTGCAAGTTACACGTCAGATAACACATGATTGTCATGCAGTCACTCATATCATAGATAAGCTCTCACAGATAGAGTCACATGGATGGTGGAATTCCCTGTTTGACTGGGGTGAGGACGCCAAAGGATGTTTCAACCTTATACTGTACCCCGTTGTGGTGGTTTTGGTTTTTCAGAAAATTCTGATCTTTGTCTAACTGGCCCTTGTAATGTGTATCCATCTCATATGGCACAGTTACACCGACTGGAAGTCAGCATTGGAGCCCGGGGGCAGAACTGTGAAAGGACATATACGTCTACATTTCAAAGGGGGGGGGAGTGGTACGGCTTGGCTAACCCCATGTTAGTTCAAGTGGACTCTAGGAGGCGCAAGGCCAAGAGCTATAGCTCCCACCCCCACTCTCACACACCCCCACCTGATGGCATGGCTGGTGATGCGTTCCATAGGTTTTGTGCAAAGGAAAACAAGGGCAGAGCTAAATGCTGTTGCATAAATGTTATTTTATTCCTTGGCGTATACACCCCCACCCACAGTGAATCCCATTGTTCGTTAGAAAGAGCCTTAGTTTTTTTTGGTGTCAGTTAGAAATACACATGCAGATATACAAACACGCATATGGGGTCTCCTCACACTACGACTCCCCCTTTTTCCCCATCGACCACACATGGCAAATGGGGAACTCAATATACATACTGCATGCCCAACAAAAATAGATGAAACTACCCTTGCAATTGAGCACAACGTGATCACATATCGCCCACCAAATACACTGACCCCAAGGTTCTGTGTAGAGAAAGGAACCCCCAAACCCTGATCTTGGTTTATGTGGATGATATTCTGGTCTGTGGGGAAAACCGGGGGGCCTGCCTAGAGGCTACTAGGTCTCTTCTAAAGGAATTGGCTAAAAAGGGATATAAAGTGTCTAAGGACAAGGAGCAATGGTGTCAGGAAGAAGTCACATTTCTGGGATACCAAATCAAGAAAGGCAAAAGGGCCTTGGGCCCTGAACGAAGGGAAGCAATATGTGGTATGCCAAGCCCCAGAACTCCAAAAGAACTGAGAGCTTTTTTGGGACTAGTGGGGTTTTGCAGGCAATGGATCCCTGAGTTTGGAGTAAAAGCGGCTGTTTTGTATGAGTCCCTGACAAAGGAGGGGCTAAAGGATTGGAAATGGACTAAAATAATGGAAAAAGCATTTAGGGAGTCGAAACAAGCCCTAAGCAATCCTCCTGTGCTAGCCCTACCAGATGGACAGAAGCCATACCGACTGTATGTGAGCGAAAACAAGGGAGTAGCTTCAGGAGTCCTGACGCAGAAGTGGGGAGACAAATGGCGACCCATAGGATATTATTCTAAAGTACTGGATCCTGTTGCCAAAGGGTGGCCCACCTGCTTCAGAGCGGTAGCAGCAGCAGTGTGCTTGTTGCAAAAGGCTGAGAAAATTGTCATGGGGGCACAGCTAGAAATAACAGGCCCACATGATGTAGCCAGAATATTGGGAACAAAGGCAGATAAAGTTCTCAATCCTTCAAGGCAGTCTTCCTATGAGAATTTGCTAACTGGACGTAATAATCTGACTTTGTCAGTTTGCAATACCTTGAACCCAGCTACCTTAATCCCTGAACCAGGGGAGTTGTTACACAATTGCCTGGAGGTTTTAGATCAAGATACCTCCATAAGGCCAGGACTGAGAGACATACCGATAGAAGAGGAAAATGATTAAGTTTCAACCCCTAAATTGAGGGGGGACTGTAATGAAATGAGATATAGTTTGGGAACTGTAGTATGTGGTGTTAATTTGACACAGTACAGAATGTGTTAACCCGATTTAACATAGAAAAACATAATTCCTAATGTGCCTGTAGAGGCTAGATGCTCAGTTGGTGTTTGATACTTAAAAGCTAGCTTGTTCACCCCATGTAATGGGACACCATTCATATAGATAGTGACTGAGCTGGAATGTGTTGTGCCTGGGAGAGGTAGGAACAGCACAAGGAACGCTCAAGGACAGAAGCGCTGGTTTACAATGAAGAAAGCTTGGGAAAGTTGCTGACAAAGACGGGAGGGGCTGTGTGTTAGGAGGGCTTTTGGAAAGCATATATCACTGGCACTTTGTAACAATGCTTTAGACTGGTTTTCAGGTGCTAGCCGAATACTTCGTCTCTCTTTTGCAAAAGATATATTGGTAATCAATAAAGGTGCTGTCTTATATTTTCTGGTTTCCCATCTGGTGTTATTGGAGTTTCCTCCAGATGTGAAAGAGCCCCTTTTTGGTGTAACAATCTGGGCTTCAAAATGTCTCCAATTCATATTCAGCTTTGCAGGATCCACCTTTATATGAAACATGGAAAGTGCTGTCATTGCTTCTCCCTCCGCTTTCCCCAACCTGTGCCCTCCAGACATTTTGGACTACAGCTTGTGTTTGGGGGGCACCTGGTTGGGGAAGGCTGCCACAGATTCCAAAGGGAGTGACTTACATGTTGCTGTTGCCCATTCCAGGCCCAATGCCCCCTCCATTCACCACCACAGAGCGACGTGGGGTCAGAAGCAGCAGTGGTTCCAGGCAGTGCGCAAACTCAGCTCTGTATTCAGTGTTGATCTGGAAGGGAAACCGGTTAGGATGAGTGGTCAGTCTGAGAACACCCAGCCTCACGAGCCCTTCTCCTGCACATGGGCTTAAGAAGGGCTATTTGGACAGGACCTCGCGTCAAGATGAACACAAGGCCTACCCAGAAAAGGGCTGTTCTGTGTGCAGGGGGATGGGGGGTCACAACCAGGGCCGTGGAGTCGGTACGTCAAACCTTCAACTCCAACTTCAACTCCTCTATTGTTACACTGTCCGACTCCGACTCTGACTCCTTCATAAATGGCAAATGTATATTAATTTATTAATATTAATGAATTAACATTAATATTAATATATTAATTAATTTTGACGTCGGAGTCGGAGTCAGTACATTTCTGCCGACTCCAACTCCAACTCCACCCAAAATTGCTTCCAACTCCGACTCCACGACTCCAACTCCACAGCCCTGGTTGCAACATGGAGCACAGCTTACCTGGGCGCTGACGTCATGACACTATGCATTTTCCTGTCCCTGACAGAGGCAGCCCCTGAACAGGGACATGCACACAGTAGGTGTTTTTGAGGACGTGGATAAGTTTTGCTACACTTTACAAAGGATAGGAATGTAAGCAGCTGCTTTTTACTGATGCAGACTATCTAGCTTAGTATTGTCTACCTGGACTAGCAGCACCTCCCCAGGGCTTCAGAGAGGGAATCTTTCCCAGCCCGAGGGGGTTGAACCTGTGGCCTTTTCCATGCAAAGCAGGTGCTCTCCCCCTGAGCTATGTGGGCCTCACCCACAGAGGAGGGCAAAACTCAATGTGGGGCTTCAGTAGCAGCCCCACATCGATCATCATCATGGGGTTGCTCTCTCCTTTTGTCTTCCATGGCTCCAAATGTGCAAAACTCTGGGCGGTCCTCAGGTACAGAATCTGGAGTTAAAGAAAATACCCACTCTGGCTTTAAAAGTGTGCTGCTAGACCTTATGGCACAGGCTGTGACCAGCTCACCACCTAGGAATAGCTGGTCAGTTTTGATTTTGTTTTATGAAAATTTGAATAAAAATTATTGTAAAAAAAAAAAAGGAATAGCTGGTCAGTGAGATAGGGAAGGTGCACATTTGCTCACAAGCTCCCTGGGTGCTTGGAGCTGCTAGGTTTGCTCAGGGAGGGGAAGTTGTACCTTGCTTGTTTGGGAGGGCCTCAGCCGATGGGGTAGTTTGACGATTTTCTGCAGCCTCTCCATCAATTGCTGGAATCAGAGATGTAGATTATTTGGTCAGCTTGATGAAATGTTGCCTTGCACTGTGGAAGCAGCCCTGACCCTGCACCAAGTCCAGAGCAAGGCGGCTTCTCCCAGAACACCTAAGTGACATCTCTTTTCTTTCATATCCCTGGAGCCTTTGGCACAACCCTGAGCCCGCAGACCCTGCCGTTACTTACCCTCAGCTCTGTGCAACTGAATTAAATGCCCTCGGCTTCCCCCATTTCCCTTGGCTATCCTCCCCGCGTCAAAGTTTAGACTGTGAACTCCTTGGGGATGGAAGTTGCCTCTCGTCTGAGTAAGCTGTTCCTGCCCCCAGAGGCAGTGGCGAGGGGCGTTTTGATTTGGGGAAGTGACTTACGTAGCCTAAATCGAGAAACTCGGCTTTGTTTGCAGAACTGAGGAAAGCAGAGCAGGTCACCAGGTGGACCTAAAGAGGAGGGCAAAAGACAGGTCACATCTCTTCAAATTTCTGTGCCACTCTGTGAGGACTTTGAGTGGAGGATCAGACCCAGCCAGGGCACTGACAAAGCCTCTGAGCATGGGCCAAGGGCATTTTCCTCCCCACTGAGTGGGCCATACATGCCACCTCCCGTCTGGGATTAGGGGAGAGAGCCCCACACCAGATTGTTTGTACTCCACAAAGACTGACACCCCAGTACCTGCCTGCTTAGAAATTTCTGTGGCAGTCCCACAACGTGCCATTCCACCTTTTATCTCATGGGACTCCCAGATGGCCCCAAACTCTGGCTAGTCTTGGCTACAGAATCTTAGGTTGTGGGGGTGATGTTACCTGACCTGACCCTGAAGGGTAGGGCGCACTATAAATCAAAATAATTTAATGCAAATACAGTAAGCAGAATTCCTCCACCCCAAGAGTGACTCTGGGTGCCTTTTTGTGTGATAGGCAGAAATTCAGTCTTAATTTAAATGGTTTTCCCCCCTCACCCCACCCCTATGCAAAGCTCAGGGCAGATTCCATGGTTTTATCCTCACAAGAACTGGCAATGTAAGCTAGGCTAAGAGATGGCCCAAGGCCACCCAGGAAGCCATGGGTGGGGAACCTTTTTCAGTTCAAAGGGGTATACTCTCGTGGGAAACCTTCTGAAGGGCACATGAATGTGGTGGGCAAGATCTGAGCCAAAAGTGGGCAGAGCGACTGGTGTGAGGCTTTAAAAAAATTTTTTTCCCCCAGCCTCTTAACATCCAGTGGTTTCTACAAACACTCCCTCACATGTCACTCCGCCCAGGCCAATGAGAGGCGATCCAAGTTCAAGGTTGCATTCCAGCTGGGCAAAAGCACTGCAGGAAGGTCAGGAGCAGGGCCAATGAGAGCTGTGATTTGGTCTGGGAAGAGTCCTGAGGGCCAGTGAGAGAGAACTGGGGGGCCACATTCAGCCCATGAGCCAGATATTCCCCACCCTTGCAGTGATGGGGGGGATTTGAATCCATCTCCACCACAGTGGATCTCAATAGGTGGTGTCTTTCCTGACAAGGGGGTGCACTGATAAGGAAAACATGGCAATGTTGAATTTTGCATGTCACACGTTTTTGACAGAAGGGTCCCAGCAGGGTCCCTATGTCTCCAGCATCCTATGAGCCAATCAGCATGAAAGGGGAATGTGTTAGTCACTGAGAAGAGTCTTCTAACACACTTCCTTGTCCTCTTCTGCTGATTGGAGCCAATCAGAGTGAAAGGAGGTGAGTCAGCCACTGAGAAGACTCTTCTCAGTAGCTAACACACAGCCTACCTTTTCATGCTGATTGACTCCTAAGCATGTCTGTTGTTGTGGGAGAAGGCACTAACAAGGATCTCATTCTCAACTCCACAGCAAAAAAACGGGGAGGTGTGGCTGTGAGTGACATGAAAGGACCCTGCACTTCTGCATTTGCCACTGCGCTACTGATGTCACACAACTGTTAAGGTGCACAGAGCCTTTCTAAGGGGACAACATGGCAATCCTCCCAACTCACCTGGAGGGTAGGCAGCAAAGATGCCAGGTGGGCAAGCTGTTCCTTGAAGGCTTTCTCCTTTTCTTCATACTGACTGGAAAAGACCAGAAGACCCACTTTGAAGGCTGATGAGTCACACAGAACAAGAAAACTGTACAGGATGCCCCTGGCACATGCCAGTCAGTGATACGTAAGATTTGGCCAGCTTTGCATTTCTGGCATCCAATTAAAAAGTGGGATTTGCTGCCAAAAGATGTGGCAGCAGCCACTAACTTAAGTGGCTTTAAAAGGAAATTAGACAAATCTACAGAGGAGGAAGAGTGGTCTATCTATGGCCCCAGCCATAAAAGCTAAATAGATCCTCCATGTCAGTGGCAGTGTTCCTCTGAATATCGATTGCAGGGGGACAACGAACAGAGCCTTCCTCGAGGCCCCTGGTTGGGCACTGTCAGAAACAGAATTGCTGGACTCTTGGGTGCCCAGACACCCATTTTGGGACCCTTGGAAGCAATGAGCGTAATGTGCATTGTCCTTGTCTGTCAATTTAGGCAAACAAAAGCTTTCCTTTTATGCAGGCATCAGGAGGGATGACCACCTAAGAAACTGTTAGGTTGAAGCTGCTCTACAGTTTATGTAGCTGGAAGCATCTCTGACATTTTGAAACGGCTTGACTTGTAGAAACTCAGGATACTGTGGGCTGGCAGGACTTACTGGCCTGCAGAGGTGTTGTGTCTCTGCATGAGTCATAGTTCAGAGAAAAGGTGAGGAAGAGGGGTATAAAATTATGCATGGCATGGGGAAAGCAGATGGAGAAAAGTCTCTTATAACACCAGGACATCCAATGAACTGGTATGTTGGAAGATTCAGGACAGACAAAAGAAAGGATTTCTTCACACAGCTCATAATTAAACTATGGGATTTGCTCCCACAAGATTAAGTGATGGCTAGCAACTTGGATGGCTTTAAAAGAGAATTAGACAATGTCATAGAGGATAAGGCTATCAGTGGCTACGATGGCTATGTTCAGCCTCCATGGCCGAGGCAATATGCTTCTGAGTAGTTGATGGAAACCGCAGGAAGGGTGTGTGCTGAGGTCCTGCTTGCAAGTCTTCCCAGTTGGGCATCTGGCTGACCACTGTGAGAACAGGATGCTGGACTAGGTGGGCCACTGGCCTGATCCAGAAGGCTCTTCTTACGTTCTGATCGCTCTAGTCTTGCTACCTTCCAATCAGCCTCCGGAGGGGAGAGGGAATTCTGCCCTATCTGTGCATTGAGTTTGTTTGGGACATTTATAATTCAGTCATACAGCAAAAATCTCTCAGAGAAAGATGCCCATTGCATCTCTGCCTGAGTTCCTGCTGCTCTAGGCTTGCCTCCATATTGTTATAGAAAATGGATGTCTCTGTGGGCAGTTCTCATTCTGTCACATTCTTCTTGGTTGTATTGTGATGAAGATGAATTTAATGTGAAAGAGCGGCTGATGGCAGGTGTTGCAGAAATACATGGCATCCAAGTCCTGAGGGAGGTGGCGGTTAGACAGCAAAGTTGGCAAAGGGCCCCACTCCGGCAGGCCTCATCTATCAAAAGCTTCAGAAACGGCTTGCAGTGCTTCCTACATTTGCAGCAGCACAGCCCTATACGCTTTTCCTTAGCTGCATTCACTTGGACTTATTACCCAGCAAGTGTGTTCAGGACTGCAGCTTGACTGCAGCATTATTCAGTGGCAACACTTGAGGGCACTCGATCTTCCCAGCTGCACTAACGTTTCATTGAAGAAGCAGTGATATCCTGCACTGCCAACTGAGGAAAGAGATGGACCGGTGTTCCTGTTCGTTTTCTGGAAAGGGGAGAGGAGTGGCAGCCTAGAACAAGATGGGCAGACTGCAGGCTGGCGGGAGCTCAGACTCTTCCTGACAACCTGTTTAATGAGCATTCGTCCCGATTTGTTTGCACAACTCACACAGGTCATTCAGCATTCATTCCAATTTAAGCAGAGTCTAAACAACATCATGTCTGTGGATAAACGAATCTGTCAATTTTCTCAACATTATGTATTTTTGTATGTTATTTCCACCAATATATATTTACACTAGTATTTTTGTACATATTACTAAGGTGGAGAATTGTATTGCAAAATTCAGAGAATTTTCATTGCAAATTCTGAAGGATGGCTTTGTTGTTCGTGTATTTCTTTGGAAAGTGCAAATTATATGTTTGCCTTTAAATGTAAACTGAATCAAATTTATCCTCTATTCAAAATCAAGTCCAGGAATTTTTATCCCGCACTTTCCAATGCATTTCCCAATCACTTCCCTTACCTCAAAAGATCCAATTTTGATGTTGTTATTGGAAGCAAGCTTGTCGTGCAAGAGTGCCAAATCCCCTTTAAATGAACAACCTGAATTTGCTGGTATATGACTGAATCCCACCTCAAAATCACTACGGTCTGGAAGTGATCCTATTTAGATTGTTACTGGAATCCTGGAATCCACCAGCCAAAGCCAAAGCCAAAGACATACGGTTAGAATTAATGAATTCTGAGCCAAGGAATTTCTTTTGAGTCAAAGTTCTGAATTCTTCCACACAAAAAGCCATACTTTTCTTCATTTTAGTAGCATAATATAGGGCAGAGTGTTTGGAGGGGAGTCATTTTGTTGCTCTTGTTATATAAATAAATCATCTTGAGTACCATGTCCAGTTCTGGATGCAGCACTTTAAGAAGGATGCAGACAAACTGGAACGGGTTCAGAGGAGGGCAGGAAGGATGATCAGGGGACTGGAAACAAAGCCCTATGAGGACAGACTGAAAGAAATGGGCATATTTAGCTTTGAGAAGACTGGGGGGAGACACGATAGCCCTCTTCAAGTGCTTGAAAGGTTGCCGCACAAAGGAGGGCCAGGATCTCTTTTTGATCATCCCAGAGTGCAGGACACAGAATAATGGGCTCAAGTTGCAGGAAGCCAGATTTCGACTGAATGTCAGGAAAAACTTCCTAAGTGTTAGAGTGGTATGACAATGGAACCAATTACCTCAGGAGGTGGTGGGTTCTCCAAAACTGGAGGCCTTCAAGAGGCAGCTGGAGAGCCACCTGTCAGGTCAAGTTGGATTCCTCAGGCGGTTGGACTTGATGGCCTTATAGGCCCCTTCCAACTCTGATGATTCTACGAGCTGAAGAGCTCTCAGCCTGTGGCTCTCCGGCAGGGGATCAGAGCCCTACTAGGCAGGCAGTGAGGACCCTGGACAGAACCTGGAAGAGATGGCTAGAGACACCTGGGGCATGCTGGGAACACTCCCTTTTGGGTGACACGGAGGGTTCGGGCACCACCTCTGGTTGCTGTTTTTGTCTTTATGGGTATGGGATACAGATGGAAGACCTGTCAGCTTTGGTTCGCTCTCTTCCTCATTTTCCTAATCTTAAATTCAGTTCTCCACATTTCTGCAGCAATCTGAGAAATTATTATTTTTTAATCCTCATGAAAATTCTCCAGCAAATTTCTCCTAACAAACACATTTTTGTAGACAGTTTTGACTATGTACACATTTTTGCAAGCCATTCCTCATCATATAATGCATTTTTGTATGTTATCTTCGTTCATATTTATTTTTACCCATACTTCCCTTTATATATGCATTTTTTGTAAACATTGCTTGGTTGGCAAACTGCATTGCAAAATTCAAATAAGTGCGAATGTCACAGGATGGCTGGGTTTCGGAAAGTGCAAATTTGAAAGATTCAGCTTGAAATGCAAACAATCAAAATCCTCCCCCATCCTTAGTATGGGAGGGGAGGAACGATTGTGGGTGCTCCCTGGAGCTTCAGGGGTAGGAAATAAATTTGATTCAGTTCGCATTTAAAGGAAAATCAACCTAAGTTAACGCTTTCTAAAATAGTATGCAAACCAAAACACAGCCAGTCTTTGAATATTGCAATGCAGTTATCCAGCCAAGTAATGGTTACAAAAATGCATATGTTAAGGCCACGTGGGGCTGGTTGTCTCTGCTGTATTTTAGATCTGCTAGCAGTTTATTATTTATTTATTTATTTATTTATTTATTTATTTATACCCCGCCTTTCAGCCAAAGGCCCTCAAGGCAGCTTACAAAGAAAAATAAACACAAGTATAAAAATGCATCAATGAAAGCAATACAATTTACAAAAATTAAACTAAATAACAAATAACATTATTAAGGGGAAAAAACGTCCAGGAAAGAACTCAGAATTGAAGACCTTGTCTTAAAGTTATTATGTAATTAAGTTATTATGGTCCCCAAATGTTAGTTGTTTCAGTTTATTGGTATGTAAGAGGATATCTTATCTAGTTATTATCTGTGCTGCTCTAAATGTGATATTTTCAGGATGTTGCTTTGAGATTTCCTTTAAAATATGAAGCAATATATTACTTAAATAAATAAATAACTATTACAATCACGTTCCTCTGCTGGGAAAAACACGAGGAGTGTGATTTTCTTGTAACAAAAGTACTGGTTTGACAAAGCCGTTCTGGACCCTTTGCAACACATGAGCAATAGTTGTGTTGCTGCTGTTACTGGTAATAATAATAATAATAAAATTTTATTTTTAGGCCGCCTATCTGGCTTTGTTTGGAAAAGTCCTGATACACTTCTGGATCTTCCCTGCTTATGGGAAATATCAGACTAGGCATCTACTAAGGAAATTGAACCTTGGTCAATTTTTACCTCTGAACGACTTTCAAAAGCATCTTCTTCCTCTCAGCCAATTTCTCCTGCAAAATCAAGGAGGGAGAGAGAGAGAGTCAAATACCTTGGTAAGGGAATTCCTCACAGCCAAGGCAGGCTAAGATCATCAGCCAGGAGGAGTAGAGCACGGTCCCAATTCTCTGCCACCGTATTCTGCTTCTATTAGCCAGAACAAATGGGGAAGAGATATGCTCGCCCCCCTCCTAACACCTGCACACACACTTTATGCTTTCCCTTTTGAAATTTCACCCAACGTAGCCACACATTTTCAAGCCTTACTTACCCTGAGGGTCATGTAGAATAAGAACGTTCTTTTTATTGCAGTCAGCCATTAAATAATATACAACTGTATAAATACATAGTCACAAAAGGGGGGCCTTTTGGCCATAAGGCGGGGTATAAATTTAATAAATAAATAAATAAATAAAAGAGCAAAGGTGAAGTTTAAGAGCTAACAGTCATTGAATGTCTAAGAAATATTACCACATTCAGAAATATTGCTACCTGAATTTATTGGACAACCCCTCCGAGGAAAATACTCTGAAGAGTATCTAAGGATCAACTGGGAAACTGCCCCATAAGAGGGTAAATTATACGTTCTCTGACCCCTTGACAGTAAAATAAAAGTGTGGGAATCTGTATTGAGTTCCAGTTGATTACATGGACAGCACCTATCCTTGATAGTAACTTTAACAAAGCTGTCCTCTAACATCTTTGAAGGTAAAATGCGAAAATGTGCCAACAGAACAGCTCTTCCATACTTAGATTTATTTATTATTTATTTATTTATTGGATTTCTTAGTCGCCCATCTGGCTGGCTAACCAGTCACTCTGGGCGTCGTACAAAATAAGCAAAATAGCACAAACTGACACATCAATACATTAAAATCTAAAAGCAATGATGTTAAAATCTAGCCCACCCCAAAGGCCTGCCTGAAGAGCCAGGTCTTCATGGCCCGGCGGAGACTCATTGTAGAGGGGGCCTGGCGGAGATCATTTGGGAGGGAGTTCCATAGGGTGGGGGCCACAATTGAAAAAGCCCTTTCTCTAGTCCTCACCAGGCTAGCTGTTTTGACTGGTGGGATAGAGAGAAGGTCTTTTGAGGCCAATCTTGTTCGATATTGTTAAAAAGTATGGCATACATTGGTTACAGGCAGACCAAGGGCTCATCTACACAGCAGTTGACTGTGTCTGGTGCTACTTGTATCACCTTTTAATTCGCATAATTCACATGACGTTACTGAGAAACAGAAGCTATCACATAGTTTCTCCCCTGTAAATCTGTACTAACCCAATCCTCTGATAATCCAAAACGGGAAGGAAAAAAGTCTTCACTCCCTATCTCTAGGGCTTGCAGATGATTTGCTCTGATGCTTTTAGGTGGGTGTGTCAATTGTTCTCCTCTCCACATCCACTCCCTGCTCCTCCCTTATTTAATTTCATTTCCTGAGGACTGAAGAGTGACTTCTGCTGCTTTCTCCCATTCTGCTGGCATTTTTTAACTTGCTGCAAATGGTGCCTTTATTTTCTTTCCCCCCTCTAACTTGTGCACAAAAGCATAACACTGCTCAAACAAAGATTTGTATTTCAGCTATATTGTACCAGTGAAAATACAAGCAATCGCATTTCTGGGTAGTTTTTTTTTGTAAAGGAAACTTACTGGTAGAACAAACCGAGCATGCTCAGTTGCCAGGTAACGAGAGGGAGTGGAAATGTTAAATTAGAGGGCGTGGTCTTTAGGAAACTGCTTAATTGATGCTTCCCTTCAAATGTGACAAGAAAACACTGTGTTTACAGCTGGTGTTGAGCCCTTACTCTGGACAGTGCAAACAGAAAACGGAGATAAAACAGCATCTTTAGCACGAAGTTATGCTCCAGTGTGGATAAGCCCCAATTCAGGCCCAATGAACATGTCCCATTGGCTAAATCATGGAGCTCTTGACCCTCCATATCTTTTAATCTCTGTTTATCCATGGATTTAGCTTGCACTGGGTCCAAGGTCAACAGGTAGGAGGGGACAAGCTAGCAGTTCTTATGTTACCAATTAGCTCTTTTTTCCAGGTAGACATCAAAGAATCAGGTAGCACATGATAAACCAGAGCATTGCGGAAGTGGGAGAGCATATTCTAAGCCAATAATATATACAGTGCGTCCATGCTATGCTGCGTAATGCATTAAGGTGTGCTTCCAAATTAAGGGCAGCATTAGCAACACATTTGGTACCAAATATAGTTCTAACTACCCCGAGGACCATGTAATACCAAATAAATTTGGTCTCATTGAGATTTTATTTTTATTTATTTAATAACATTAATAAAATTATCACTAAAACAGTTAAAATAAAAACGTATTTAAAACACCTAGTAAAAAAATTAGAACCGATCAACATCTATATGTTTAGATAGGCATGCCTAAACAAAAGAGTTTTAAGCAGGCACTGAAAGGAATACAGCGAAAGTGCCTGCCTGATGTCCAAGGGCAGGGAGTTCCAAAGAGGTCCTGCCAAGCTGAAAGAATGATCTCTTACAAGGGCAGAACAAGTATTATGTGGCACTTGTGTAACAGGGTGAAGTGTCTCTGTTTGAGCTCGTGCAGAGTGCTTCCCCCTCACTACCAAACCACCACCAGAGCTTGGAAAAGTTACTTTTTTAAACTAAAACTCCCATCAGCCTATGGGAGTTGTAGTTCAAAAAAGTAACTTTTCCAAGCTCTGACCACCACAGCCCTTCCCCATGCAACCAGGCTTCTAGGGGGCTCAGGTTGCTGACCTCAGAGGGCACAGCTTGCAGGCAGACTCAGGTTCCAGTCTACAACCAGCCTCTGCCCCAATTCACCTGCATGTTGCTGAAGAGTGAGTTGATGGACGTCTCCTCCTCATCTGCACTCTTGCGGACCTCCTCGATCATGGCTTTGAGGAGCACAATTGCCTCCCTGGTGGATGTCTGGAGCTCCTTCACAGCCTGGGCAGAGGGAGTTGAATGGATAGAAAGGTATACCATTAAGAGCTGCAAGCCCAACAAACAGGGAAGCAGAGATCCAATGCAAACAGCCAGAAGATGAAACGTCACAAAATTCTGCTTCGGTCCACAGGTCTGTTCCCCTACCAGTTTCTGCGGTTATGGGCCCTCCAGACCACCTACTTATTGAACACCAGTAGGAGTGCCCAGTGTTGCTCAGGAATTCTTAGAACAGCAGCCCTCACTGATAATCAGTGCAGTTTTGAAAGATCCAGTCCATCATCTTGATTCAAAGAGTATTCAAAAATAGACAAAAAACTGCCCCGTGATGTCAGGAATCATAATGCCAAATTTGGTTAAGATATCTTAAGCGCTGTTCAAATATATGTGTACTGACAAATCATTTTTCAGAATGTATTGTAGATTCATCCTGATTTGCTTGCCCAAAACTTACATGGAGGTTAAGCTATATCCGGTCTTCAGCATTCATTCCGCTTTTATGGGACAGTTATACGGCAATAAGTGATGATCCTGCATTCATCTTGACTTGCTAGTGGAGTGTTTACACATCTTCCTGTTAGTCGTTCATTCATCCCACACTTTTCAATGCATTTCCCCGCGTCACTTTCCAAGCCATAAAAAGTCTGTTCCCCCCCCCATGGATCTGTTGCAGTAGGGAAACAGCCATTTAATCCACTTTAACTGTACAGCCATAAATGTTCGGTATGCACTGGAATCCCTCCTACAAAACAGTGACGGTCTGGAGGTACCCTAGACCTTTTCTGAGGCTTCTTGAAAACTGTGGACGGCCAACTATTTTTGGCCCAAGGACCACCTTTGCCTTGACCAACCCTGTGCAGGCCACCCACCCTCTTGTGCTCACATATACAGGACACACATATGCAGGCACGTGGGGGGTTACCACCCCCTTCCCACTCATCAAATGATCAATGTAATGATGACTAGCAAGGGTGTGATTTGCACCCCCACCAAGGTAGTGGGTTTATTTTAACCACTTACCTCATCCTAGTGCGTTGTCTACTTTATTTATTTTGTTGCTGTTACCAAGATCAATGAGGGCTTGGGGTGGGGTAGAAAAAATTACTGTGAGCGGGACAGATTAGTCACCCCTTTCCTAAAGCACACTCCTGGGGTGGTGGACCTGAAGAAGGCAGAGGATTCTGTAGGTAGGCTCCCTGGACCAAGAGTTGGTGTCTCTTGGTGCTATTTAAGGAGGGCACAGGGACAGTTACCTCCCCAATCCTTGTAACTTTCAGACCACATGGATGACAGAAGATCACAGACCACAGGGGAGTTTCAGACCACAGGAGCATTTGTGTTTCTGGTTGTTATGTTATGAGTGGTAAAAAAGGAACCAGAATGAACACTTTTAAAATACACATTTGCAATTTAAATCTTTAATATATCCAGGAGCAGACTTTTAAACCTTATTGTCAATCTCTCTCTCACTTCAGTCCTCCCCACTACTGACGTTTTAGTATCTTCCGCATGAAACAGCACCCATGGTGGGACCTATATCCCAGTCTTCACCAAGCTAGTGACCACCGGATGTTTTGGACTCCAGCTCTCATCAGCTCCAGCCAAAACGGCTAACAGGAGTTGCAGTCCAAAACATCTGGAGTGCACCAGATTGGCAAAGGCTGGTTCTACCCCCTTAAAAATAAATAAATAAACTGTTCCTAGATGTGCATTCCCTTTGCTGAAGCTCATTCACAAAACCTGGTCCCAGAGACCATTCACAAAACAGATCCCTAAATGTCCTGCCCCCCCAAAACACAAAACCTCATCCATTCCCAAAGCTACAGCCCAGCCTCCCCCAAAGTAGTAATTGGCAGATCTTTTGGACTACAACACCCATCAGCCTCTACCGACATAGCCATATGGTGCTGCGGCTGATGGGATTTGTAGTCCAAAAAATCGAGAGTGCACCAGGCTGGAAAAGGCTGCCATAACCAATTTGCTTAAAAACTAGGGGAGCCTGTTGTGCCCCAGAATGATCTGGGTATAACTGTGAACAGATGATTCTGCACAGGTTGTCTCAAGATAAAGTCTCTTGGAGTCAATGCTCTCAGAGCCCCCAATGAAATCTCTCAGATTTTATACCCACCATCACCGCCTGGTCTAGCTTCTCACAGCCTTGCATGTACGCTGTCTCAATATCAATGCAGTGGGCTCGGCTCTCGCTAGAAGAGGGAACACCAGAGGACAAAGTATTAAGACCATTCTGCTGCTAGACAGTCATCAGTCTTTATCTTCCACAACTGGACCACTTTTGTTTTTTTTAAAAATAGACATCCTGTGACAATGAGTTTCACTGGTTCATTAGCAAGCAATATGCAATTAGTAATGCTTTGTGTGGGTGTCAAACCTGTCAGGGTTCAGTGGGTATCTTACATTTTCATCTTTGAAAATAATAATAATAATAATAATAATAATAAACAATGTCATCTCCTCTCTTGGTTATCTCTTTTTGTTTTTCCTAAATAAAATTTTTACATTGGCCTTTTTTTTTAAAAAAGGGGAGATTAGACTGTTTATTGAACATTCATCCTGATTTGTTTGCAGGGAGGTTAGATTATGTTGAGTCAACGCAAGTGTTATCCCACACTTTCCAGTGCATCTTCACCTCTCTTTCCCTATCATAAAAAGTCTGATCTTTTGGGCAAGCAGGCTTATTGTGCAAGACCTCCCAATCAACTCTAACTGCACAACCTGAATTTGCCAGTATACAACTGAATGCCATCCAAAAACAGCAACCGTCTGGAAGCACCCTAAAAAAGGTGCTACTTGAGTTTCCCATTCTCTGAAACTACTGCACCATCTGCCTTCCTATTATGCCTTGAATGTCCTCCTAGATCCTGGATGGTGCTTTCCTTTTTACGCCTTCAAAGCCCTCCTCAAAGCACACACCATGAAGCCTTCCCAAGCCTTCACACCCAGCTGCCTTGAAATCTAAATCCGTGCCTTGCCCTTTCTTCTGTTCTGTCCCCACTGTCAGTCTTTAGACCAGCCTTTCCCAACCGGTGTGCCTCCAGATGTTGTTGGACCACAATCCCCATCTTTCCTGACCATTGGCAATGCTGGCTGAGGCATGATGGGAGTTGTGGTCCAACAACATCTGGGGGCATACTCAGAGCTTGGAAAAGTTACTTTTTTGAACTACAACTCCCATCAGCCCAATCCAGTGGCCATGCTGGCTGGGGCTGATAGGAGTTGTAGTTTAAAAAAGTAACTTTTCCAGGCTCTGGGCATACTGGTTGGGAAAGGCTGCTTTAGACCAACCTTTGGCTGTGCTTGATGGGAGGGCACCTTTATACTGTAAGGTCCTTGGAACAGGAATGTCTCTTTCTGTTTTTAGGAATTTTTTTACGTTGCAAAAATGTCATGCCCATTGATACCACTGGACATCAATATGAAATAGCAACAACTCACACTGGCATGTCCCGGAAGCAGTTAATGCAGAGCATGGACTTCTTCTCTGTTGAGAACATGATGTAGAGTTCCTCATGAAGTGCTGGAAGAGACACAAGTAATCAGCCCCTTAGGTAGGAATCAGCTGGTTGCAAACTAACATGGGGCATCGCTGTGGTTTTAAGTTTGCAAAGCAGCTGAGCACAGACAGACTCAGAGGTAAGATAACTAATCTATATTTGTTTATCCTCAGTTTTTTAATCGGTTTTGTTTAAAAACATGAGATGTACTTTACTGGATCACAGCAAGGACACTTCCGAGGTGCTTCTTATTGTGGGGTGGGTGCTTCTCACGCAAGCAAATTTTTCGCAGCACCCACACGTCATTGAGATCAACATGCCAGTCAATATCCCCACCCCCACCCCGGCAATTTAATTTGGATTTTCTCTTTCTGGGAACAGTCTGATAGAGGTCGCAAAATTGAGTTGTTCATGGCACATAATCTGCCAGGGTGCAGAATAAGGATGGGGAATTTGTGGCCCTCCCAGATGTTGCTGGACTACAACTCCCATCTGCCCCAGCCAGCATGGCCAATGCTCAGGGGTTATGGGAGTTGTAGTTTCCACAACATCTGGAGGGCCACAGAAGTCCCCCACCCCTGATGTAAAATAACAGAGCTCTGCCTATCAGGAGCCCAGCCTTCAGAAGTTCTATGGAAACAATTGCGATTTTCATTCCATGAAAAGGGGAGGCATCCCCTGTGTTGAGAGAAAAGGGCATGAGAGCTGGGGAAGGCGCAGCTGCCCATGACAAGTTCTGCTCATGGGAGAGGAATGTGCAGGGGGAAGAGGCAGACACTTACAGCATTTCTTGTGGATGTCTTTGGTGCGCTTGGTCAGCGAAACAATTTCATGGCGGGAGAACATCCTGGCTTTATGGGTCTCCTCGCGGCATTTGGCACAGAGGGGCTGGTGGCAGGTATTGCAGAAATACATGGCATCCAAGTCCTGAGGGAGGTGGGGGGTTAGAAGGCAAAGCTAGGAAAGCCCACCACCACCACTCCCCCCCACCGGCAGGACATTTTCTCAGTGGCAACAGCAGGTGGCCCTGAATGGGAACTGCCATGTATGCAACACAGTGACAACTTTTGAAACAGCAAATTATGTTGCAGTTTAAGATAGTAGCATCTTCAGGGTGGGAGGATAAAGACCAGACTCTGTAGTGCAAGAACACAGGCTGATCCAGCAGGGCACTACTTAAGACCCATCTGGTCCAGCATACCTGTTCTCACAGCGGCCAACCAGAGATGTCTATGGGAAGCTCTCAAGGAAGGTCATATATACCCAGCTGATCACTGCGCTCTGCAGGTGAGGGCCTCTTGCAGATATCATCTTACGAGGAGGTCCGTTCCACACAACATAGGAAGCGCACCTTTAGCATTGTGGCACCTCCCCTTTGGAATTCCCTCCCCTTAAATATTGGACAGGTGCCATCTCTGTTATCTTTTCAGCACCTACTGAAGACCTTCCTCTTTCAACAAGTCTTTTAAGTAGATACCTTTTCTCAGTTTGCATCTATGTTGGAATTGCTTTTAAAGAAGTTTTTAAAGCTTTATTTAAAAAGATGTTTTTAAAGATGGTTTGTTTTAATATATTTTAAAGTCTGTTTTTAAGAGTGTGGTGTAGTGGTTAGAGCAGCCTTTCCCAACCAGTGTGCCTTCAGATGTTGTTGGACCACAACTCCCATCAGCCTCAGCCAGCATTGCCAATGGCTGAGGCTGATGGGAGTTGTGGTCCAACAACATCTGGAGGCACACCGGTTGGGAAAGGCTGGGTTAGAGTGTTGAACTATGACCTGGGAGACCAGGGTTCGAATCCCCACACAGCCATGAAGCTCCCTGGGTGACCTTGGGCCACTCACTGCCTCTCAGCCTCAGAGGGAGGCAATGGTAAACCCCCTCTGAATACCGCTTACCACGAAAACCCTATTCATAGGGTCGCCATGAGTCGAAATTGACTTGAAGGCAGTCCATTTCATTTCAGTGTTTTTAGTTTTTTTTTGCCACCCTGGGCTTTTTCTAGAAGGAAGGGCGGGATATAAATTTAACAAACAAACAAATAAATCTGAATGCAACAGCACTCTCCCCATTTGAAATTTTCAGCAACTGGCATTAATTATGAACAGTGGATGCATAACACAGCCATTGTGGCTAGTAGCCACTGATAGCTTTATTTTCAATGAACTTGGCTAGTTCCCTTTTAAAGCCACCCAATATGGTGGCCATCAGTACGTCTTGTAGTGATGGTGATTTCCAGTTTACTTCTGCTGGAAGAAGAAATCCTCCCTTTTGTCTGTCCTGAATCTCCCCACTTTCAGATTCACTGGATGACCCCATGTGGGTTCTAGCATTGTAAGACAGGGAAAAGCATCCACCCTATACACAATGCATATTTTTACACACGTGTCATGTCCCCTCTTAATTGCCTTTTCTACTAAGCTGATATATTGTAGCTTATGCAGGGTATAGCTTATCCAGGATGGAACACCTCTCCCGACATGAACCCACCCATACACTACGCTCAACATCTAAGGCCTTCCTCCGGGTGCCTACTCCGAGGGAAGCTGGGAGGCTGACAACAAGGGAGAGGGCCTTCTCAGTGGTGGTCCCCAAATTATGGAATGATCTTCTTGATGAGGTGTGCTTGGCGCCAACACTGTTATCTTTTTGGCGCCAGGTCAAGACTTTCCTCTTCTCCCAGGCATTTTAGCATGTTCTTAAATTTCTTTTTAAAAATGTGTTTTTAAATTTTTATGTTTGTTTTTAATGTTTTTAATTGTTGTAAACCTCCCAGAGAGCTTCGGCTATGAGGCGGTATACAAATGCAATAAATAAATAAATAAATAATGCTGCATCCTGTAAGCTTTACGGCTGAGCAGAAATTTGAACGTGGGTCCCCTGTACCCAAAGCCCAAAGCCTATCTCCAGTGTCACAAATTGGCTTTCAGGTCCCGACTGAATCCCACACGATGGCTTTCAAGCTGGAGAAAAAGCCATTGCCAAAGGTTGCCTTCACTGCTCTTCTTACCTGCTTTGTACTTTGAAGGTCACAGTTTGCACACTGAACGCCCTCTTCGCAGTCCCCAGAACTATCCACCAGGAACCTCAGGAGCCGGTCTTCTGGAGGGAGGCCATTTCCTTTCACAATGGACTGGTGGCTGCAGAAGACCACAGTGAGGAAGAAAACCCTAGAAAAGGTTTTCTGAAAATGCTACAGGAAGGCTCACACAAAGGGATACCTGACTGGTGTTTTATGGCAGGTGTCTTTTGCAACAAGCTCTTGACACAATAATACTGCATTAATGGTGGATTTATTCAGCTTTATTAGTAGTCCTGTGAGGCTTCCCCAATAGTGCCACTTTATTGCTGTGTGAAGGGGCTATAGAGCGACAAAAGTGGGACAAAAACAGTGCAGAATATTTGCGGTGTGCACAGCTACAGGATTTCAGCAGGAAGTTACAGGGTATGAAGTGACTGGAAATGAAGCAGTTTGACTGCTCCCAAACTGTTGCAGGCACAAACAGTATTGAAAGCAGCAGTGTATATAACTGTCCTGATACCATCATGAGCACAAATCAACATTAATGCGCAATGGGGTATTGCTTGCCACTGGGCAAAATGGCACCATAGGGCCAAATCTGTAACCCACAGGGCTAAAGTCGTAACTGGTAACCAGCTAGAAGTGAGGAATAATTCTCAAAGAAGCATAATCGGGTAGGTGATGCAGGAGGGCGGCCATGGGAAACGAGCAAAGATCTCTAGAGTTAGTGCCAAAGTAGAAATCAGCCCAGCTCCTCCGTTTTCTCCGAGGTAGACCGTGAAATGAACGTGGCGCAGGGAGGCCAAAAGACATTGAGGGGCAGGATACTGACCAGCGCACTGACAGATGACAGTGAAATGAATGAATGTATAGTTAAAATGAGGAAAGCGCTCTCATCTGACTGGGCTTCAGCTTTATAGCCGCTGGAGGAAAAACGCGAGTCAGTTGTGTTGCAACTCAAAGAGTTGAGAGGAGGGCTGGGATCTCTTCTCGATCGTCCCAGAGTGCAGGACATGGAATAATGCACTCAAGTTGCAGGAAGCCAGATTTCGACTAGACATCAGGAAAAACTTCCTGTTAAGAGCCATACAACAGTGGAACCAATTGCCTAGAGAGGTAGTGGGCTCTCAGACACTGGAGGCATTCAAGAGGCAGCTGGACAGCCATCTGTCGGGAATGCTTTGATTTGGATTCCTGCATTGAGCAGGGGGTTGGACTTGATAGCCTTGTAGGCCCCTTCCAACTCTACTATTCTATGATTCTATGACAGCTGATGCCGCTATGAATCTAGGCCTATACCAGGAGGATAAGATCAATCGTTTAAAAATGGCCACACAGGAGCTTGAGCTCCCTGAAGTGGAATAGGAGGATTGGGCACGCAGAGGTGATCTTAGTTTACCAGGGAAGAGGAGGCGGCTGATGTGATTGCTTTCTTAACACATTGGCTGAATTCTCTCAGATTGGGACTAGGGATGGGGTTTGGTAGCTGGCTCTTATCCGTTTGAATTCCAACAGTCATCATTTTTTTGTTCCTGATTGTTTGTGCAATTGCCCATTCGGAGTTTTCCCCCAGCTAAAAAAATAACGTAATTGCTAACAAAAATGTTAATGAAAATGTTTATGCTACAGGCACTTGTTCCACTGACTTAAATTAAGAACACATCAGCTTAGAGTAAAGCTGATTATGAAGACAATAATGTAAAATTCAGAGCAGTTTTCTTTTCTTAAAAAAGTCGATGACAGCCATGACTCACCGCAAAAAATCAGTGCTGGCCGAAAACAATGCAGGTTGTCAGTTATGCCAAAATCTGGTAATAAATCCTAGTTAGACTCACTCTTATTGCAGACGACACAAAGCATGCATGCAGGGTCCTACGACCCCACCCTAATGAATCTCCCCGAGTCATAATTATTATTTTTTATTTAAAAAACCAGTTCACATTTTTGCAGCAATTAGCTATCTTTTTTTAAAACCTCATGAAAAGTCTTCAGCGTTTTAGAGCACAGTTTTATATGCAATTTTGACTAGCATTTTTAATGCCCACTTTCCCCTAATCTGAACAGCTGGTATAACACAGTGGGGAGGAGAGCCTGGCTGGGAGTCCAGAGTCTGTGAGTTCAAATCCCCACTCGTGTCTCCTGGGTGTCAAGGGCCAGCTAAAGATCACCCCACAGGGAGTGGCTCAGGGGTTACGTGCCCTGCCACCTGTGCAGCCGTGGGCAAGCGGCAGAGTCCCAAGGAGCCCAGTTGCCCCCCAGCTGGCAGCTGCGGACAAGGCAGGGGCTGGCTTGTGCAGCTGTGGCAAGCTGAGCAGGCCCTAGCCAGCTGGGGAGGACTAGCCTCAGAGGGAGGCAATGGTAAACCCCCTCTGAATACCACTTACCATGAAAACCCTATTCATAGGGTAGCCATAAGTCGGGATCGACTTTTTCATCACGCAATGTAGTGTGGGGCAGCTAACTTCGACGGCTTTAACAGAGGACCTCAGAAATTCATAGAGGACAAGACTATCAATGGCTAGTAGTCATGATGACCGTGTACTAACTCAGGAGTGGTTGCTATGCCTCTGCATAGCAGTTGCTTAGGAGCACAATCAGGAAGAAAGCTTTTGTGCTTCGGTCCTGCAGGTGAGCTTCCCACAAGCATCTGATTGGCCACTTGGAGGACAGGATGCTGGACTGGATAGGCCTTCGGTCTGATGCACCAGAGTTTTTCCTCAGAGACATTACTGAGCCCTTGCAGAGCATATCATGCCTCATGTAAAAAAACAAATGTGCTTTTTGTTTCAGAACTAGTGTTTTACTCATCTATGATTGAGCAGCTGGAACCTCTTAAAATGTGAAACCATTTTAAACTAGAAAATGGTTTAAGCATTTTACAAAGTAGGAAACATTAGAAGAGGCAAATTTATGCAGCTGGTATAGCCCAGTGGGTCAGAGAGCCTGGCTGGGAGTCCAGAGTCTGTGAGTTCAAATCCCCGCTGGTGTCTCCTGGGTGTCAAGGGCCAGCTAAAGATCACCCCACAGCGAGTGGCTCAGGGGTTACATGCCTTGCCACCTTTGCAGCAAGCTGTGGGCAAGCGGCAGAGTCCCAAGGAGCCCAGTTGCCCCCCAGCTGGCAGGTGTGGACAAGGAAGGGACTGGCTAGTGCAGGTGTGGCAAGCTGAGCAGGCCCTAGCCAGCTGGGGAGGACTCACCTCAGAGGGAGGCAATGGGGAACCCCCTCTGAATACCGCTTACCATGAACACCCTATTCATAGGGTAGCCCTAAGTCGGGATCGACTCGAAGGCAGCCCATTTCCATCCCCCCCCAATCTATGCCTTCTTGTAAACTTTAGTGCTATAATTATCCTTCCTCCCCCCCACTAATTAAATAATCTATGCAACACTTCCAGTCACTTCCATTTCAAATGGTCCCCCCCATTTAAACAATTCTGACCTACTTTTGTTTCTTTTTGACATTTTTAGCTAACCAGATTTACTAGGGCAGGGAAGGGGAGCCTGTGGCCTTCCAGATGTTGCTGGACTCTACTCTTCCCTGACCATTGGCCATGCTGGCTGTTGAGGCTGACTGGAGTTGGGGCCCATCTGCACTATATAAAGCAGGAGCATCATGCCACTTCAAACAGCCATGCCTTCCTCCAAAGAATTCTGGGAACTGCTGCTGGTTAAGGGTGCTGAGAGTTGTTAGGAAACTCCGGTTCCCCCTCACAGAGCCAGGCTTCCCAGAGTGGTTTAACAGTCAATCCCTTTCCCCAGGGAACCTTGGAGATGGGTCCTTGGAGTCTAGCAACATCTGGAGGGCTACAGGTTCACCAACCCTGTGCTAGGGAATTAGCCCCACTGGACTAAAGATGTAGAAAACTGGGTTGCTTATCAACAGTAATCAGGCACTGAAATGAACAAGTGCTTTAGCACTAAATATTTTATTTTTTATTTTTACGGAGTGCCCCTTTACAAAAATGACCACTCAGGGGAACTGGACCTTTTCCACCCACAAGCTACAAGGACACCCCCAAGACGGTTTGCCTTCTGACCTTGTTGATGGTCCAGGGGAACAGACCTGGACACCCCAAATTCTTTCTGCCTTTTTACTATAATGACGGGGCTGGGGGGGGGAAGCTTTGTTCTGTGTGCAAGTTCTTCTTTCCCAAAGAAAGATCTCAACAGAATCCCTTTGATCCTTTGGGATAGGAAGACCTCAAGAACTGCTGCTCCCACCAGCCCCAGCCAGCAGATCCAATGATCAGTAACATCTGAAGGGCCACATGGTCCCCAATCCCTGTGCCTGATTTATGCACAGGAGATGCTGGGTCGTGTTTCCAGGATGCAGTTTTATCCTGGCTCATGTTTGCAGGATGCATTTCTCCACCTGTTGCTCTCCTTTGCCAGACTTGGCCAGGGGTCTTCCCCTTCTCTCTCCCCCCCATTGCATTCAATTGGAGCTAAAAGTGGAGGCATATTCAGCTCAGCAGCTGTTCACACCTGAAGCCCATTGTGTGACCGAAGCGTCATGTTTCAGAGGCCCCAAGGCAAGAGCTGCAGGGAGAGCGGAGACTTTCCACCACAATTTCTTGCTCATTCTCATTGGATTCAGGAGGATACATTGATGAAAGGCAGCAGTGGCTGACAACAGGGATATTATCACTGCTCATTCTGTATGTGGAAAAATGGGATTCTTCAAGCCAACATAGAAAAGGACTCTAGCGAACAACACCCACCCTCCTGTTTCCCAGTTTCTGTCGATGTCCTCCCTAGACTGCTAATCACAAAGCTTAAGATGCCTTTGGCAGCTACAGACAAACCTGATATGGGTGTCTTACCAAGAGAGGCGAAGGCCAGACATTGGCCTGGTCAGAGCTTCCCTTTTTAGGAAGTCAGAGCCTCATTCGCCTCTTCCAGTGATTCCCAAATTCTATTCCTGGCTGGCTCACATGGTAACACGAGGATTATTAGGGTCCCTCCAGGTGACCTGTTTATTCAGCATTCATCCTAATTTGCTTGCACAAATATCCAGTCTTTATTGAGCATTTGTTCTGTTTTATTTGCAGGGAGGTTATAAAGCAGTGAGGAATTGTCTTGCATTCATCCTGATTTGATTGTGGAGTGTTTAAACATTTTCCTGTTAGTCATTTGTTAATCCCACACTCTTCAATGCATCTCACTTTCCAAACCGCAGAAAGTCCAGTTCTGATTTAAACTGCATTTGTTGTGCTGGCATGACAGAGCCCTTGAATCCACTTCAGCTGAGCAAACCTAAAGTTCCAGTATGTGCTCAAATCCCACTCATACAATAGTGGCACTTGGGAAGCACCTTTTGTGTGCTGCAAGAAATAAATTAAGTAATTTAAGAAATACGTTAAATAAGTAATGGTTAGTGTGTTGTGAGCCCAAA
Source organism: Rhineura floridana (assembly GCF_030035675.1). NCBI lineage: Eukaryota > Metazoa > Chordata > Lepidosauria > Squamata > Rhineuridae > Rhineura > Rhineura floridana. The sequence continues at coordinate 14,140,385 of NC_084497.1, forward strand.
GATTCCATCCACAGAAGAAATTGCTTACTGCATCTCAGCTCTGGCCTTGCCTCCTTCTAACCAGCTACCATCGGGATAGGTCATTCTATCCATCTCTTCATTGGGTGTGCAATTGGAAAAAGCAATAATTTCTGATGCAGTGACCAATCCTTGAGAGAGGGTGCACATCTCATATCTGCAGGAGTCAGTGTTCTGGAGCTCGCCTCTGTCCAATCAGCCTCTCCTCGGCTAAGACAATTTTACTATACTGGGAGTGACTGGAGCTTTCAAATTACTCCTGTCCTGATGCAGAGATCAGCAGAATCACCAGTCCACCCACCCCTGTCTGAAGAACATGCCTGCTGTGTCTCTGCTTGAGTCAATGTTCTGGCCTGGTTCCATCCAGCTGCAGTGGCTCATGCAGAAATATGCAAGACAGGTTTCTACAAGAGTGAATAATTATTAATGCGACACACTCTTTTAACATTGTTCCAGGTATATGACTGCAGTTTGCCTTAGGTATCAGAGGTTCGTGAAAAACTAGTCTATGCCAACAAATCATAACACTTTCTGGAATAACTAGAGTTCACTTTAAAAAAAAGGCAGGGACTGTGCTTCATAAAATAGCTCTTTCCATCAGAGTCCCACCTATATGGATATACTTAGAGGATTCCACTCCATTTTGGGCCAGGCGGCGGCTCCCACCTCTTCACCATTGCCATCTGCTTGGGTGTCTACCCATCTCTCGCTCTGGCCAGGCATAGTGGTGGTGGTGGTGAAGAGGAGGCAGACTCACTGGTGGAGGGGCCTGTGGAATGGGCCCTGCAAAACTTGGAGCTGGCAGTGCCTGCTGTGCCCACCACCTCACACGTATTGCCAGAGATGCCCAAATCCTGCTGAAAAATCAGGGAGAACCCTTCTGTCTACTCCAGCGATGATGCAGTAAACCTCTGCTGACCAAATCACCCAAGGTCCGTGGACCGGGGCAGGAGGGGAACAAGATGACTCTTCCTTACCCGCAAAGAGGACATGTCAGGCGGCTGTCAATGGCTCGGCCCCGCAGGCAGCTGGCACAGAAGTTGTGGTAGCAGTCCAGGAGGCAAGGGTGTTCATACTGCTCGTGACACAGAAAACACACCAGCGGGTGGCAGTTGGCACTGTCAAGGTCACAAAGGTTCTCCAAGGGGGAGAAAATGCCACCAGACATCTAGAAGGGAACCAGCAAGAGGGGAGAAGGTACCAAGAAAAGCTGGCGAGAGTGTTGATTCGCCACAGAAAAAGCAGCACTTTTGAATTGCACAAGTAAAAAGCTCTGTGGAAGCAGAAAGTCTACACAGGTGAAGAATTCTGTGTGAGGTCAAAGCCTGCCAATTCCTGCACCAATTAAACATTGGTCTGATATTGTTATCTGATAGCTGAAGAGACAAATTTTATTTTTGAATTGGAATTGGAGGAACACTCATAGAACCCCCAAAGTTTTACTTTTACAGTGTGTAAGTTTAAGAGTTATGTGTCCTTGGAGGAGCCCATCTCCATGGACTCTGCAGGAACAACTGATTTGGGTATCCCTCCATATTAGAAAGACGCAATCCCAAAGCAGTGACTCATACAGAGAGGTGGCAGACAGCCTCCTGTGCTGTAAGATGCCTTGGGTTTAGAGGAGCTTTTAACAATTTAATAGTGTAATTTCTCATGGCACATTAGCTGTTATCTTATAATACTCTAGCATGTACCAGCACTGAACTGTGAACACTGAACACATTTATCTATGGAAATATCTTATTCTCTAAGACTAGTATGACGATGTATATTGATAGCAAGTGCCACACACATTTATGAGGAACACGAATGCGTGTAGAGGCTACTATTGGTGACCTTTTATTGCTAAGCTCTGGCTAGTGGAATGCAATACCTTTATCCTGTAGCAATTCATTCATATTTTCTCTCTAGTCATCCAAAAGTGATTTTAAACAGAAAGGAGTTTTCTACACAACACACAAAGATTCCTATCCTGCATCAAATAGAATCCAAAGTCCATTCAGTTTTCTCACCTTAAATTACTGAAAACCTAAAAAGCTGAGCAACAAGAAAACATATTTTAATTTCTGAAGAAAATATTCAGAAAAGTTGGTGCTGCTTTTTGGGGTGGGTGGGCTGGTGTAATATTTTTGACAAGTGCCTATCTAGGTTGTAACACTCTACAGTGTCTCTACAGTGACCTCTGCTGGCAGAGCCCAGAAATACAGAAGAGTTGATACCAGCGTACATGACTGAAGAGATAGTATCCACTCCTCTCTAGGCTATATGCATGGTTTTCTCCTTCACGGGTGTAGGAAACAAAGTGTACAAAGAATGTTTTAAAATTACATGTCTGTCTAGTTGTAAGTACATGTGTCTGGGAGCCATATGGGCTGTGGCTTCCAAACAATACACATAGACAAAGCAGACACTAGTGTGCAGCTTTCACACATTACAGTACAAAGGTGTTAATTTCCCCCCTTCACCTCTTTATACCCATCTAAAGAAAAGAAACTATGACAATGACAATGTTCTACTTTGTCTCAAGCCTTACCACTAATACGGATTTATGGGCAGTGAAGGATTAACAGTTAGCGAAGGGAAAATTTTCAAGAATGGATGCTTATTTTGTTTCATTCTGACATAGCTGCTTTTCTGAAAGGTCTTAAGAGTTTGTGTGGATTTGTGCGATTTATCATGTTCTGGATGCATGCTATTAAGCAAACTGAAAATACCCAGCATAATATATATTTGGTAGTGTATTGTTTTCATACAGTTGCTTTTCTAGTAGATCAGCAGTTCCCAAACTGTTTGAGAGAATGGTTAATTCACACTGAGAAATAAATTGATTAAAGAAAGTCCTCTAAGCCATTGAGCCTCTGTATGGGTCCATCCTACCTAGAACTATTGTAAGTTTGGAGAATCAAATTTAACCATCCAGGAAGGGAATTCTAAAGCTGGAGAAAGATGAACATTACAGCACTGAGAGATGGGGCTTTGCTTGTGGGACCTGTGTAAGACTACCAACTTTGGTTAGTACACCACCTAACACTAATCTCCCAGGTCTGCTAATATTCGAACTATGGCTTTCTTGGCTTTTCAGGAGACCCAGTGTGCTCCCCTTAGTGCTGGAGACAGATCCAAATGACCGCTGTCCTTCATATTTTCAAAGTGTGTAGCATGTGTGTGTGAGGTTACACCCATTCCTGTTTCTTTGTCCAACAGCCCTTAGTGCAAACTGTAACCCGTTTAGCTTCCAGCATGTCTAGCCCAGACTTTTGCCAACCTGGTGCCCTCCAGTTGTTTTGGGCAACTGCCTTCAGCCACAGCCACATGGATATGTTCCCATTGGCCTCAGCATCCTATCAGCATGCTGGCTGAGAGGAATGTCACTTGTCTGGAATAACTAGAGTTCACTGTTTAAAAAAATAAAAATTGGTGATTGTGTTTCATAAACTAGCTCCTTCCACCAACATCTGTTCCCCTCTGCAAACTCCCTTCTTTTGCAGTTTTTGATTTTGCTTTAAGACCCCCACCTGAAGAAATGTTCTGGGGAACTCAAAAGCTTGCTCACTATTTTGTGGTGCTTCTACTGATTCAGATAAAGGCATAACCTTCTACATTTAGAGTCAATTTATAATAACCAACTATGGGTTGTATCCAACGAAGTCCTACCCAGAGTAGACCCATTGAAATTATTGTAGTTCAGTTAGTCATGGCCAATAACTTCAATGGGTCTGTTTTGAGTAGCACTAGGATAGAAAACCATCCATGGTCTGCATTGGTTGGATATTTTTGTGTGTATATAATTATATCAACCATGTTGTTCTTTTCTATGGAAAGAGGAGGTGCCTTACCTTTTCAGCTAGATCTCCTTTGGCCTTCTCCACTTCGTCCCACGAAGTGATCGACTGGCCCTCTCCACCAATCTGCTTGTATCTCGCTTCCCCCCACCTTCAGGTTCAGTTTAAAAAATGCTGTGGTTTTAGCCAACCAGTGTATTGTGATAAGATAAATTATCATCCATTTAGAACCATAGCGACATGAGGAAAAAGTGACTCCTCTGGACAAGAATTTCTGCCGATGCAATGGTAACAGAGTCAGAAAGAGTAAAAAGAGCAAGTAATTTTCAGGCATACATCCATGATATTAAAGTGAAAATGAAATCCAAACATCCTTCTGCAGAAACTCAGTAAATATGGATAATGGAAAAGGATAATGACCAAGAGAAGGGAGTTAATTGCAAATGTTTCTAACTCTGTTTGCTTCCCTTTGGAGAAGGTGCCGCATCCAAATTTGAAGAGGCAATCAGATCTTGTATCCCTTTTCCCGCAAAGTGCTAGAAAACCGTCTGCTTTTTCTCTGCCAGGCCAGCCCTCTTGGGATTGTACTCTGACAAAACTGGATAACTAAGAGGCCAGCACGGGTGGCTTCCCACTGTCTGCTTTCCTTTCTCTAGCAAGCTGAAATCTTTTCTCTCTCATTCGCCACCACTGTAAAGGTTCACTCAAGGTCAGATCAAGTGCCCAACCCATGTGACGGAAAAACAAAACAAACTCTCTCCATGTTTCGGAGGCCATATGGATGAGCAAGCTGAGCCACAGTTTTAAAGGGACAGGACGCGCAAGGATTCGCTATACACAGTCACTGGTAGGGACAGATGAATCTGCCAGTTTTTATTCATCTCAGCTTTTTGTTTTTCCAGTGGTCAGTTCACTAAGTTTCCTCATCATTTTGTGATATTTTCACATCCATTTGTGATTCTGTGCATATTAGGCAAATTAGATATAAAATATGTATATTAGGCATTGGTGGCTGAAGCCCATTAGTCCTGGTGGGGCTACCAGGGGGTCATGAGGGGTGGCCAATGAGCAGTCACAGAGGCATGGCAAAGTTGTTCTGGTTTTCTCCCTTACCTTCCTCCCTTGCAAAGCTACTGTGGACACGTCAGCATTACAATTTTACAAAAAGTTAGCACCTAAACTAAACTGAACAGTGTTTTACTTTGGTTCAGAAGGGGTCCCTGCTGATACAGTTTCTAGTGTGGATTCATGCCAAAGAGACTGTACATTACTCAGAACTTAAACCCTGCTGAATTCTTGCTGTCTCATAAGGATGCACAGGATTTCAGCATGAATTGGCTAGTCTTAAAGGTGTCATGCAGGACTGTTAACAAGTGCATGGTGGGTAACTCTGCTGACAAATGTTTACTAGGTGGTGGATTCTCCCTGCAAGGCTCTCCTCTGATGAAACAAACCCTGATACCATCAACACACTTAGGTTCATCAGCAGATAAAAGGTTTTAACAGTCAGAGACCTCATACAGAAGGCCCCTAAACATCTGATCAAGCCATTTGTCTAGATTAGCCTTTCCCAACCAGTGTGCCTCCAGATGTTGCTGGACTACAACTCCCATCTTCCTGACCATTGGCAATGCTGGCTGAGGCTGATGGGAGTTGTGGTCCAACAACATCTGGAGGCACCCTGGTTGGGAAAAGCTGGTCTAGATCCTTTTGGTGAAATCCATTTTCATCCAAGGAGGTTCATGGATTCAGGGCAGGAGAGGATTTGCCAAGGAGGGGAAAAAGAGAACAGATTTTTAGCAGCGGATAAAATACTTATAGTGTCTGAAGAAATACGAGCCAAAGTTTAAGGAGTTTGTAGTCAACTAAGTCCTATTCAGAGTAGACCCATTGAAATCTTAAGTTACTCCTATATTAACTTTAATGGGCCTACTCTGAGGAGGACTAACATTGACTACCACCCATGGCTAATGATTTACCTCCTCAATATCCCCACACCACCCTAAAAAACTTCATGTAGGATGGTGGTAAATTTTATCTCCAGTTTAAACTCTGGTTTCATAAAGCCAGAGAGATGGAAGACAAAATGTGAGGTTCCAGCCCTTTGGAGCTTCTTTGCCCGATTGTGCCCCCTGGGCTCCTTGTCAGGTCCAAGATCTGTGCCTTGTCCCTCCATCTCGATTGCTCTAGCGGATTTCCTGTCAGTCTCAGTTTTCTAGGCACTGACTGCCCTTTCCCAACACAACTGCCCTCCCCCTGCTAATCCCTGATTGCTGAGAACAAATACTGTTATAGGATTGGGGGGGGGGAGTTGAGATGAATGGTGTATCTTGGTCCTCTTTCCAGCCTCTGATTTGGAATCTGTACAGATGGAATTATAGCAAAGAAACCTGCCCCACTACCTGAAAGATTGTCTTACCACTTATATACCCAGCCGATCACTGAGCTCTGGAGGTGAGGGCCTCCTGCAGATACCATCTTATCAGGAGTTCCATTCTGCACAACATAGGAAGCGGACCTTTAGTGTGGCAGCACCTACCCTGTGGAATTCCCTCCCCTTGAATATTAGACAGGTATCATCTCTGTTATCTTTTCGGCACCAGATCTTCCTCTTTCAACATGCCTTTTAAGTTGAGACTTTATCCCAGTCTGCGTCTGGGTTGGAATTGCTTCTTAAGATTCTTTTAAAAGATTTTTTAAGGTGCTTTTAAGATGTTTTATTTTAAAAATGTTTTTAAGATGTTTTGTTTTTGTGATATTTTAAGATGTTTTTAGTATTTTGTTCGTTAGCTGCCCTGGGCTCCTTCTGGGGGGAAGGGCGGGATAGAAGTTTAAATAATAATAATAATAATAATAATAATAATAATAATAATAATAATAATAATAATAGTTTCTTTCATAGGCTAATGGGTTCAGCCAAGTTTGTCAAGCGACCCTCATTAACATGTGTATGGATTTGGTGAGGAGAGCCACGTGTGCCATAGCAACTCTTTCAGGAAAGAGGCTCTCTTCACCTGGCTGGGCCGGGATGTGGTCTCTGTGTTACTGTGAGTCTGTGTGATGCCTGAAGCTGAAGAAGAGACAGAGGGGCTTGCTTGCTCTCTGAATTCCAAGCCATGGCTTTAGGGTGCCTCCTGTGAAGCCTGATGGGGAAGCAAGATCTGTTAAACTGTTAATACCAAGAACCCCTCCATCTTATGCTCAGGTTGTATATATGTTTAAATAAAACCATATATCCTAATGATACCACAGTCTTTGCTGACCTTCAGTCCAAGGAAACCAAACCCTGGATAAGTGCAGGAACCCCTGGAAGTCTCTCACCACTCAGAGACTGGGGTGCATGCAATAATATCCACCACCACCACTTGCTGAAAAAAAGAGTAAACCTCAGTTTGAAGATGGTTCAATTGCCACTGCAAGGAGCTTCTTTGTCTCTGCAAAACTAGGCCAATTTCCCATGATGTCTTGAGAGAGACCAGAAAGCAGGAGAAAGGACGGTTCCCCGTGGACATCAAGGAGGATTAATCCAGTCCCAAACTCCAGGCTCGATCTGATTTCAACTGGAATTGGCAATTCCATTCCAAATGCCTGCATGGTCCTCCTCTCGGCTAGACTCACCAGCCTTCCTTCCACAGAGCGTTTCCCAAATCCCATCCCCAGGCCCTCCTGCCCACCACCACACTGGATTTCTCAGGCATCTCACCTACAATGAATCCCTGGGCAAAAAGATGTTTAGAACACGCCATGGTTTCATTGCCCCCCAGGGAATCCTGGATGCAGGTCTCCATGATGCATTTCAGGAGGAATTTGTCTTGTGGAAGCTGCTGAAAGTGGCAACAGTCCGGTCATGAATTCAGGGAGGGCTTCTCTGGGTCTGGAGAACTGAGAAAACTGTGAGTAACGGGTGCTCCAGGATCCCAGGGACAAACACCATGAGTAAACATTGCCCTGGGCTTTTTTTTGTGGGGGGGAGCTCCTATGCTCCACTATTTTCTCAACTACTAAGTTCAGGTGATGGGAAAATGTCACTGATCATTCTGCTGTGAAACTGCAATGGGAAAAGCAAGGAAGGACATGGAGGCTGGTTAGTTCATGTCTTAATATCGCCACAATTGATTGTGACAACATTCTTCTTCTTGATCTTCCAGCTTCTACTCTTAACCTATCCTATTAGAGGGGTGCAGAACCTCAAGCCTGTGGGCCAAATACAGCCCTCCAGGCCTCTCTCTCTAGCCCTTGGGGCTAGCCCAAGGCCTCACCTCCTCTTCCCAGACCACTACCATCATTGGCCCTGCTCCACACCTTCCTTGAGTGCTTATGCCTGGCTGGAGCATGCCCTTGAACTGTGATACTACTTCTTGCTTGCCTGGTGCGTGTGTGTGTAGAAATCAGTGACTTGTGTGTGGCTGGGATGTAACCTTGTGTAAAAAGGGGAGAGTGCATCCATTGCTCTACTGACTTTGCATCTGGTCCCAGCTACCACTGGCTTGCCCCCTCCCCCCCAATGATGCCTACAAGGGAATGCAGCTCTCTGACTGAAAACTGTCCCCATCCCTACCCAATCAGCTGCCTCCATGGCCTGCTTCCTCCAGAAATGCCTTCTCTTCTTTCTCAGCCTATACAATCCCCACCCCCAGATTTGTGGAGGATAAGGCTACTGATGGCCAAGAGTCAGGCGGCTATGTATGACCCTCAGTAAGCCTCTAAATAATACCAATTTTGGGACTCCCTGTGATGTCCTTATATGTTAAAACCTGTAAATATGGTAAGTGCGGGTTTATTAAGGGATATATGGTAAGTGACTTGAATGAGAGGGGGGAGAGCATGGGTTGGAAGGCTGGAGAGCATGGGTTGGAAGGCTGGAGAATGCTGGATGATGATTGGCTGAGAGTTTGAATGGCTGAAGGTATAAATGGGAGGATGACAGTTGAGAATGGGTCGGTTGGTCAGAGTTGTTGGAGAGTCGTTAGTGGAGAGTTATTTGGATGGGTTGGTTGGCAGAGTTCTGAGGGAGGGTTGGATTATATTTGGCTGATATTTAGACAGTATATATATGACCAGAAACATAAAGAGTGACACTATATGAAACCAGATGCTTAAACATTCCTAATCTTGTTATTTCCTGGTGTTATCAAATAAATACTTATTTGGTTTACCAAAAGCCTGATCCTTGGCTGGGGATACACAGACCAGAAGGGTGGGCAGGGTAATTACCAAGGGCAGTATCAAATGGTGGCAGTGGCAAACAGAGATATTGTAACATCGTCAAGTATCCAGAGCAACCCAGGATTGTATGCTTTATAGACAAAGATACAAGGGGGTTGTGGACGGCAAGGGTGCCCAGACACAAAGTAACAAGCCATAGGGAGACTAAGGCGAAGTCTCTAGCAGTATTGTTTACAGGGAATGGCTGGTGGTGCTGCCTAGCAGTGGGATCTTGTGAGATCTGTGCTAGAGCGGAGTGAGAAAAATAAAAATGACGATCTTGACTGGTGGTGTCCTGAGGTGGTGCCTAGTGAAAGGCGGTAGCCACAAGCAGGTGGGAACCTGACAGGGGGAGCCAAAGGTGGGATCGTCACACTCCCCCCCCGCCCGAGACATGTGGTTGGCCACGGTAGGTTTCAGGATGCCAGGCTAGATGGGCCTCTGGTCTGATTCAGCAGTCTGGCTCTTTTTGATATTCCATAGGCTGTGGGAATACATGAGCGCTAGCTGCCCCACATCCTATAACCGAAGCTGCCATCCTTGCCTACTCCCTCCCCCTTCCCCAAAATGGGGCACCTGCTCATCTGCAGCCTCAGAAGGCTTGGCTTCCTTTGAAGGGACCACTTGATTGCTCCTCCTTTGTATGAAGCTGCTGCAATCGGCTGAACCTAGAACAGATTGGGAGAGAGGGGAGGTGCGACAGTAGCCCGTAATCAGAAGCACCAGAAATGTTGTTGCCTGGAAGTGGGGAGGGGTCTGTAGAAGACAAGAAATCACTGTAGAGCCTGGACAGAAATATGGCTGGCCTAATAGTGTGGCGTGATGGTTAGAGTGTTGGACTATGACCTGGGAGATCAGAGTTCGAATCCCCACCCAGCCATGAAGCTCACTGGGTGACCTTGGGCCAGTCACTGCCTCTCAGCTTCAGAGGAAGGCAATGGTAAACCCCCTCTGAATACCACTTACCATGAAAACCCTATTCATAGGGTCGCCATTAGTCGAAATTGACTTGAAGGCAGTCCATTGCCATTTTCAATATATTTCATGCTTTGTAATTGCACACGGCCCTAGAATTTCATGCATTACCTTTTGCATTTAACTGAAAACAGCTGGAAAAGGAGTACGAAAGAGAAGCCAAATTGAACAAGAGCTTGGAGATAAAGCGGGTGGAGGGGAAGTTTCTTCCATCCAATACTGGAATGTTGAGATCCATTATCATTGATGGGGAAGATTCTTCACATAACATTTAATTAATGGATGGAATTCAAAGGCACAAGATGTGATGAGGACTATGGTCTTGGAGGGTTGCAAAGGGGATTACACAAATTCACAGAGATGTCCTGGCTCCAGTCCAATAATGACAACAAATTCACTTACTTATGAGTAAGGGATACATTAATAAACCTGCTTTTAACAGATTAATGGTAGAGACCCAGAGGCATTGAAGAGCCAGATACAATCCAGGAGCTGTTACAAGGCAAACGGTTAGCAGTTGCAGGAATCAACAATCCGAAGGCTGAACGGGAGCTGTGATGTTGTTCTAAGTCTCCCCACCAAGCTTTTAAGCAGAGGTGGAGAAGGCTCAGCTGCTTGAGAGAATCCCTGTGGAGATTCCTGTCCTGAAGGCAGGCACTTCTCCAAGAGGGATGAATCTTCTCTCTTCTCTTGATACACCATCTCTTCCTGGGAGACATCACTGGGCATGCCTCCACTCTGAACTGTCCTGCTCTGTCACAGCAGGTTGCACCCCGAGCCCACCTTGCCCTCCACGGGCCCTGTGTCTCCCACCTCCCTAGGTCCTCACATGTCCGGGGGTGGGGTTCATCAACTGCATTCTGCTGCATACTCTCATTTCCCTCCTCCTCCCCTTCTGAGCCCCCTTCGAGGGCCTCCCACTCTCAGCCTGAAACTGAGGGCTCAGAGAGAATCATGACAAAAGGCAAGGAGAAGAAGTCTACCTATAGATATTAGCAATTATAGCTATATAGTACCTGCAGGTTCAGAGGCAACCTACCACCGAATTCCACCTGCTAAAGGGCAAGGAACAGGATAGGGATATTGCTTATCTTCCTGGAGATACCTGGTTGGCCACTGGATTACATAGGTCTTTGCTGCGATAAAGCAAAATGGCTGTTTTCAATTTTTTTTATGCAGACACAGACACCAACCTGGTAGGCTATCAATGGCTACTAGCCATGATGGCTGTGCTCAGCCACTATAGTCAGAGGCAGTGTGCTTCTGAAAACCAGTTGCCGGAAGAGAGGAGAGTGCTCTTGCACTCGGGTCCTGCTTGTGGGCTTCCCAGAAGAGGCATCTGGTTGGCCGCTGTGAGAATAAGTAAATAAATAAATAAAATAAACAAACAGGGTGCTAGACTAGATGAGCTGCATCGCCTTTGTTGCCAGCCAGTTGTTTGACGTGGTTGCGTGGGGTAGAAAGCAGAACTGAGACCCCTTTCTGATCAGCACCGAGAAGGAATGCTGGGACTGGATAGACCTCTGGTCTTTCCAGCATGGTTCGTCATAAAGGACAATAACTGCCCACGAATATGATTATGAGCACCAGAGGTTGAAAATCACAGGTGACTGCTTTTGTTACTTTACCATATTGTTGTTGTTGTTGTTGTTACGGTGCTATTGCCATCATTAGCACTGATAGCAATGCAGCTTCTGCTGGGGCAAGCAAACCACCCAGATTTCATTGGAACTTAGATTTCATTTTACAATAACAACTATTGCTACTACTCAAGCCCTGGTGGCCAGATTTCATCAGCATTATTACATTATTATGAAAGGTTTTTCTGTCCCAACAAGGAAGGGCGAGATGAGATTATAGTATGTAGAGTGATCCAAGATTTAATTTTAGATGTGCCGGAGTGGTGTATCCATTCAGTGATGAAGGAAGGGCACCCATCATTTCAAAAGTTCAAAATGTTGTACTGTTTTGTTTTTTGACATCAGGGGGCTGCCATATCTGTCAAGATTTGTTTAACTTTAAATGGCTGGGGCCAAGAGGGAGGAAGAATGTGGAAGAACGCAAGGGGACAAGGGGCCCACTGATAGCCTGTGCTCAAGGACCCCCAGGACCCTGGAGCCAGCCCTGACAGTGTCTTTCTTCAAGTGTTTTCGGCAGATGATACAAAATTGGGGGGCACAGCTAATACCGTGGAAGATAGAAACAATATTCAAAGGGACCGTGATAGGCTGGAGCATTGGGCTGAAAACAATAGAATGAACTTTAACAGGGATAAGTGCAAAGTTCTACACCTAGGAAAAAGAAACCAAATGCACAGTTATAAGATGGGGGGATACATGGCTCAGCAATACTCCATGCAAGAAGGATCTTGGGATTGTTGTTGATCACAAGTTGAATATGAACCAAGAGGGCAATGTGGCTGCAAAAAAGGCAAATGCCTTAACATTTTAAAATCTTAAAATTTTAAGATGCATTAACAGAAGTATAGTTTCCAAATCGCGTTAAGTATTGGTTCCCCACTATTCAGCACTGGTTAGGATTCATCTTGAGTACTGTCCAATTCTGGTCTCCGCACTTTAAGAAGGATGCAAACTGGAACGGGTTCAGAGGAGGGCAACAAGGATGATCAGGGGACTGGAAACAAAGCCCTAAGAGGACAGAATGAAAGAAGTGGGCATGTTTGCCTTGAGAAGACTGAAGGGAGATAAGATAGCACTCTTCAAGTCCTTGAAAGGTCACCACACAGCGGAGGGCCAGGATCTCTTCTCGATCATCCCAGAGTGCAGGACACGGAATAATGGGCTCAAGTTACAGGAAGCCAAGTTTTGACTGAACATCAGGAAAAGCTTCCTAACTCCTAGAGTAGTACTATAGCGGAATCAATTACGTAGGGAGATGGTGGGCTCTCCACCACTGGAGGCATTCAAGAGGCATCTGGACCCCTACCTGTCAGGTATGCTTTTAAGTTAGGTTCCTGTATAGAGCAGGGGTTGGACTTGATGGCCCTCAATGCCCTTTTCCAACTCATCTATTCTATGATGTAAAAATTAAAAAAAAATATTAAAAAAGAAAAATATAAACAAAATATAAATAACAAAATAAATAATACTATAACCTCTGACATGCACACAAACACTCTCTTGATCTCCCACACTCACTACTTCTTCTCCTAACTCCCACACTGGAAAGCTGTGGTTGGCACTTTTAAAGCCAGCAGCAAGAGATGTCACAAAGGAGGGTGGGTCACCGTTACCTTGGCAGCCCACCTGGGCATGGCTCCTCCTCAGCCTTCAGAACCTTGAGGCACCTGCTGTTCTGTCTGCCAGTTTGCTGAAACATCTGTCCTCAGATTCATATCTCCATTTTTCTCATAAATCAGATTATTCTCCATTAAGCAGCATTTCTAAAGGGAGACCACCCAAACCTCCTTTTAAGTACAGTAGAAAACTCCTACGTCCCAAGTTCAGGGATTTCTATAGCACAGTATTAGACGATCAGCTTTGCATGGAGAAGACCCCAGATTCAGCCCCAGCATCTCCAGGCAGGGATGGGAATGTCCCATCTGAATCACTGGAGAGCTGCTGCCAGTCAGTGTAGACAATAGTGAGCTAGATGGGTCAATGGTTTGACTCGATGGAAGGCAGCTTCCTAGGTATATTCCTATTTTGTCATTTACCCTAACAGCAAACCACCTTCTCCCGGAAGGCATGAGGATTCATTCCTTTCTTTAACACACAAGATAGGGAAGTCCTTTTTAATAATAATACAGGAAACACAAGAAAACTGAAAAAGGGGAAAAAAAACTTCCTAGCCATTGGTAGTCCTCTACAATAAAATCAACCCTTCTAATTCCTGTTTAGAAATAGCCTTCTGACTGGGTGTCATAACCCAACACCCTTAATTTAGCCTTGTTTATGGTGATCAGGAAAATGTATCCAACCATGACATGACACAGCCAAAGACATAGTGGACCATGTATTATTATTATTTGATTTGTTAGTTGCTTGTTGCTCAAAGGTCTCCAAGCAACTTACAACATTGTTAAAACCAAAAGTAAATATACCACCACCACCATTCCTATACAGCCACAGAAAGCTTTGACAGCACACTAATGCAAGCATCGTCATCTTAGTCTGTCAAATGCCTGGGAGAAAAAATGAGCTGGGCACTGAAAATATGTCAGTGAAGGTGCCAGGTGGACCTAACCAGGGAGCGTATTGGTATGGATACATGATGGGAGTGGTAGTTTAAAGGCTAAAGCCCAAAAAAAGGAATACCAGGTAAGGAAGGAGTGTGTATGGGCTTAGAGCATGATTTGATGTTCATTGTGTAAGTGTACTGAGTGCTGCTGCCAGTTTTGATGTAAGGAGACTGAGTGCAGAACATTACTGTGTGGTAACTGTAAGATGTACATTTTATTTATAACAAACTAGAGCACACATTAGGCATGAGAAAAGCCCACCAGAAATCTCTCTTCAACTACTTCAAGGCCTAGTTTTTTTTTGTAAACCCTGGACTTTAAGTCCTTGAAAGGTTGTCACTCAGAGGAGGGCCAAGATCTATTCTCAACCGTCCCAGTGTGCAGGACATGGAATAATGGGCTCAAGTACCAGGAAGACAGATTTCAGCTGAATATCAGGAAAAGCTTCCTAACTGTCAGAGCAGTACAATGGAATCAATGACCTCGGGAGGTGGTGGGCTCTCCTACAGTGGAGACCTTCAAGAGGCAGCTGGACAGCCATCTGTTGGGTATGCTTTAAGTTGGATTCCTGCATGCAACAGGGGGTTGGACTTGATGGCCTTATAGGTCCCTTCAAACTCTGCTATTCTATGACTGGAACTGGGTTTAAAAAAACACACACCTTGGGCTGGAATTACTCTAGTCTTTGGTGAACAGGAACACTTATGTTACAGTAGCTACTATCCGTTGTTGCTAGAGCCACTTGCTTGTTTTTTGCTCATGGTGTTTGCTTCTCTTAATTGCTAATAAGATCTCCCCCTGCTCTCCCCTGCACTTAGGCCATGTCAACATTTAACTGAGTAGAATATTGCCTGCATATTTTCCTTCTCAGCAAGCCAGCTGGCAAGAGCCTGGCTTTGACACTTTTAAAAAAACAAAACCCAGCCCACTGGAGTATCTGGAGGCCAAATTTAAAATTCCTCTTCTCTGCCACAGGCATTGGATACATTACCTTGGTACAGTTTTGATCAAGGGGGCAGCCAACTAGCCACAGCTTACAATAAAAATGAAATACTAGTCCAGTAGCACTTTAAAGGCTTAGCAAATGTATTATTACATAAACTTTCATTGATGACCCAAGAATGATGCATCTGAAGACA
The DNA here is from genome assembly GCF_030035675.1 of Rhineura floridana. Taxonomy (NCBI): domain Eukaryota; kingdom Metazoa; phylum Chordata; class Lepidosauria; order Squamata; family Rhineuridae; genus Rhineura; species Rhineura floridana. The sequence goes on from NC_084497.1 coordinate 14,155,705, forward strand.
GCTTATGCTGGGGGGGGGGACCTCTGGCCTATTGGCCAAATGTGGCCCGCCAGGCCTCCCCATTTGGCCCACCAGGGAAACCATGCCCACCCACAAAACAGAAGGGTGATGAAGATGGGGCTGAGGTGCTTGGAGGGGAGCTGAGGCAAAGGGGAAAAGGAGGAAGAAACAATAGGGCTGAGATAATTGGCAAGTTGAGGCAAAATGAGGGGGGAGGAAGAGATGGGCCTTAGATGATTTGGGGCAGTTGAGAAAAAAAATAAGGTGAGAAGATGAAGTTTTGGCTGTCTCCAGCTACATGGGTGCCTCCCCAAACGGCAACAATCCACCCTTCCTATCTATTCTGGTGGCTTCGGAGAAAATGGCAGGAAAATCCTCAACAACAGGAGAAACTCTCTTGCCTCTTGTGCCTTTCTTTGCTGAAGCAGGGAGCTGTTTTAACATGCTCTACATGTTAGTAGTTAACCACATGTAGTGGTTAAGGTGTTGGACTATGACCTAGGAGACCAGGGTTTGAATCCCCACATAGCCATGAAGCTCACTGGGTGACCTTGGGCCAGTCACTGCCTCTCAGCCTCATGAAAACCCTCTTCATAGGGTCACCATAAGTCGGAATCGACTTGAAGACAGTACATATACATTTAAGCTAATAATTGATAAACAGTAACAAACTGTTGAAACGGAGTTTAAAAACATTCAGCAACTGCAATACAATAAATTGTATTCTGCTTCATAAAATTTGCTTGCAGCTAAGCTAACACTGGAAAAATGTGGCAGCTTTACTTGTTATCCTAAGGTTAATATTAAAAAACAAGTGAGCTATTTTCTGGAGGTCACATCAATTTGCACTTTTCGTAGATGCCAGCAAGATATTTTTCTTACATCCTTGGACAATTAAATAGTGGGCAGTTAAACAGTGAGGACAATTCTGTGTTATTGGCTTCACAATAAAAGGAGAATTGTGTGGAATCTTATGACATTATATTTATTTATTTATTAAATTTATATACCGCCCGACTTGCAATAGCTCTCTGGGCGGTGAACATAAAATAGCATAAAAATACAATGAATAACAAAATAATACTAAAATACAATCATCAATCCAATACAATAAACATTTTAAAAAGTAAATCAGTGTAACTTAAAATGCTTCAGAGAATAGGAAGGTTTTGACCTGGCGCCAGAAGGAGAGCAGAGTCGGCGCCAGGCGTACTTCCTCAGGGAGACTGTTCCATAGTTCGGGGGCCACCACTGAGAAGGCCCTAGATCTTGTCATCACCCTCCGGGCCTCCCTGTGAGTTGGAACCCGGAGGAGGGCCTTCGTAGCAGAACGTAGTGCACGGGCCGGTTCATATCGGAAGAGGCGTTCCGCAAGGTATCGTGGTCCCGCACCGTATAAGGCTTTATAGGTTAATACCAACACTTTGAATCTAGCCCGGAAACATATTGGCAACCAGTGCAAGCTGGCCAGAACAGGTGTTATATGCTCGGACCGCTTGGTCCTTGTCAGCAATCTGGCCGCCGCATTTTGCACTAGTTGTAGCTTCCGAACTGTCTTCAAAGGTAGCCCTACGTAAAGCGCATTACAGTAATCCAAACGTGAGGTTACCAGAGCATGTACCACTGATGTAAGGTCCTCTTTACTCAAATAGGGACGTAGCTGGGCTACCACCCGAAGTTGGTAAAACGCATTCCTAACCACCGAGGCTACTTGAGCCTCAAGTGAGAGGGAAGAGTCTAAAAAGACTCCCAGACTACGAACCCGGTCCTTTAGGGGGAGTGTAACCCCGTCCAGGACAGGGTATATATCCACCATCCGATCAGAGAACCCGTCCACCAACAGCATCTCAGTCTTGTCTGGATTGAGCTTCAGTTTGTTAACTCTCATCCAGTCCATTGTCGCGGCCAGGCAACGGTTCAGCAAATCGACAGCCTCACCTGAAGAAGATGAAAAGGAGTAGAGCTGCGTGTCATCAGCATACTGATGACAACGCACTCCAAAACTCCTGATGACCTCTCCCAATGGCTTCATGTAGATATTAAAAAGCAGGGGGGACAAAACTGACCCCTACGGGACCCCATATTGGAGAGCCCGCGGTGTCGAGCAATGTTCCCCAAGCACTACCTTCTGGAGACGACCCGTCAAGTAGGAGCGGAACCACTGCCAAGCAGTACCTCCAACTCCCAACTCCGCGAGCCTCTCCAGAAGGATACCATGGTCGATGGTATCAAAAGCCGCTGAGAGATCAAGGAGAATCAAGAGTTACACTCCCTCTGTCTCTTTCCCAACATAGGTCATCGTATAGGTCATCTTCTGACATTCTGCCTTCTGATACCACAGATGGCATTAACAGACATCTAGATTACTCCTGGCTACCAGAACTTCAAAGGGAAACTCCAGTGTGAAACTGCTGAACCACAGCTTATCAATAAGCTCTGTTCAGTTTATTTGGGTGTAGAAAGGACAACAGATTCCTGTCTCGCTACAAATTTTATTTAGCAATGCAAAGATTATTATTATTTAAACATTTATTATTAGTATTACTATTATCTATTTATTATTTCCCCGCTCTTCAGCCAAAAAATGGCTCCCACAGGACTTTATAATATCAATGAGAACAGTCCCCACTTTCTGGTTTATAATCTAAAAGACATGACAAAAAAGAAAAGGGATTGGGAGGGAGAAGGGGGCAGAAGAAAAAAAAGGTAAAGGTGTCCCCGCACTTATAGTGCGAGTCGTTTTTGACTCTTAGGGTGACGTCTTGCAACATTTACTAGGCAGACCGTATATATGGGGTGGGATTGCCAGTTCCTTCCCTGGCGTTTCTTTACCCCCCAGCGTACTCATTTTACCTACCACGGATCGTGAGCACAGCTTTGGCTGCATTACCGCTGCTTACCACTCTGCGCCACGGAGGACAGAAGAAAAGTCAGGCATTATTTGTTAGTTACAGAGTTCCTGTAATGACCAGATGGAATAGAAAAGTTTCAAAGAGAGGATGCACCAAGAGGAGCTGACAGCAGTCCACCCCATCTGTCTCCCTCTTCTGGGAGATTGTGTTATCACATCAATCTCTGCTGCTGTGAAGAGCCACTGTGTTCATGTTGCATGCATTTGATTTATGATTGGCTCATCACGGTGAGATGTATATGTCAAAGGTGATTAATAAATCACAACAACAAAACTCTCAAAGTACTTTTCATGGCTATTTTGACTCCCTGTACATCTGGTGTGTGGGGTCATCTGTGGCCCCCTGCAGCGGTGAAGAGTGTCCCGGTTAGACCTGGGTTCAAATCCCAACTCAGCCGTCATGAAGCTCACTGGGAGATCTTCTCAGCCCAGCCTTCCCCGCAGAGCTGCTGCGAGGACAAAATGGCGAGGAGAGGAAGCACGTAGGGGCAGTGAAAACGTGCCAATAAATATATAAAGCAGTAATCCCATTACCCCTGGCCGTGGGCCATGCGGGTGGCTGGAGGAGCCCCAAAGGCCATCTTGTGACCCGGATCGTTGTGGGGAATATCTGCGGCCCTCCAGCGCAGGGGCGCCGCACTCGCACCAGGGAGAGACCCGGCTGCGCCCCTCTTTGCCCTCAGGCCCTGCTCACTCGGGGGCTTCGCAGGAGGGACGCCTGGCTGGCCCCCTTTGGCCTCGCGCAGGCCTCTCCTGAGGTCCCACACTCGGCCAGCCCCCAACTCAAGCCCTGGCCTACCTCACAGGGCTGTTGTGAGGACAGGAGAAGGGGTGGGCCGATACCTCGAGCTCCTCTTAGGAATATGGTAACATGAAAACGGTACGTGACAATGAAACTTCTGCCAGACTTAAGCGGCCAGTCCATAATGTGCCACCGGGCTCTGTTGCCTCGCTCCTCTCCACAGGCCCCAAAAGGACCGGGGTGGGACTCCCTGAGCTCCCCCCTCCCGGAAACGCCACACCTCCCAGCATGCTCCGCGAGCCGCTTACCGAGCTCGAAGAACCATCCCGCCCCCCGGCCGGAAGCCGGCACCTTCTGCTCGTCTCCATGGTTCCGCCCCTCCCCTCCTATGAGCGAGGTGCGCACGCGCACGCCGCCTACTCCCGACCTCCCCTTCCTGACGCAAGCGCGCAGAGCGGAAGTGGGCCTGGGGAGGGCCCAGTTAGGCGCATGCGCGCGGGCGCCCTTCCTTTCTTTCCCCCTCGTTGCTGCCGCCATGGCGCCTGCGGTGAGTCTCCGGCCGAGTCGGGCCCTGGAAAAGAGGGCCAGGGGTGGGGGCTGCCGGAGGAGGGGGGTGGGGGGAGGGCCGTGACGTCATAGACGACTAAGGAACGGGTTGGGGGTGGCGTCATAGGGAGGGAAGGGGGGCTGCCGGGCGGCTCCTCCTGCCCCCTCCCTCCCTGCCAGGTAGGCCTCCTCCTGCCCCCTCCCTCCCTGCCAGGTAGGCCGCCTCATGGCCACCGTCACAACGCTGAGCCCCCCCTTTCTTTTAGGGTTTGGTCTCCCCACTTCTTCTCTGAGCATGTGCAGAGAACAGCTAAGCTGCAGCCCTCGGAATCTGGTCCCAGAGAGAGCGGGCTCGAGGTCGGGCCGCCAGGCGGGAGCTGGCTGGGGATTGCCCGGCCTGCCTGTGCGTTTGCGCCCGCACCCCTTTAATCTGGAGCACCCCAAGGAGCTGCCTTTGGGGCTCCAGCTCCCGTCGTGCTGATGGCAAGCTGGGGCCCCAACAACATCTGGAGGGCCGCAGGGTCCCCATCCCTGTCACAGGGCATGTCTGCCTTGCCACTGGCTTACAGCTAAGTATACTGTCTCGGGGAGGGGAGGGAGAATGACATCACTGGAGGGCTGTGGCCACAGCTCTGCACGCGGGGAAGTATTTCAAGCCCCACGTCTCCAGTAGGTGCACGCTCCCCTGCCTGCAATGTGATGCCAGGGTGCGAAGGCCAGGTCACGTGACAGCAGGGTGAGGAACCTCAGGCCCAGGGGCCGAATGCGGCCCTCCAGGCCTCTCTCCCCAGGCCACACCCCTCACTGGCCCTGCTTTGCACCCCAAGCATTTTTGCCTGGTTGCGGAGATAATGCTTCTTCCTTGCCTCGATGGAGGACAGAGAGGAGTGCGTGAGCATGTGTAGAAACAAGCCTTCTGCGCAGAGATAGAATTTTACATTTGTTGCTCCACCCACTTTTGCATCTGACCCCGCCCACCACTGGCCAGTGGCCCTCAGAAAGCTGTCTAAAAGGGAATGCGGCCCTCAGGCTGAAAAAGGTTCCACACCCTTGCATTGTAGCATGAGTGCAGCAAATGTCTATTTGTAAACACATGTCGTGCAGCGTTGATTGTTAACAGTCGATAAGGTTTGCCGGTGTTCCTTGTCTGTCTTGCACTCTATGTCCACGTCAAATCCAACATTTGGTTAAGCTTGCGTACTGTCACTGATATCAAGGGGCTTAAGTTTCCCAAACTGTATTGGATTTAGGCCATTGATTTGCTTTCCTCCCCACGTGTGATCAAGAAACATCTATTTGCTCATATGAAAGAAAGTTTGTGCGTTTGTGTGTGTGGTGGTTGCAGTGATGCTAATCCTGGTATGTGACCCAGCCATGATTTTCAAAACTTATCCTGAGTTGAGTTTCTTGGTCCTGTAAGAGCTCAGAGTGTTAGTATTTGTGTGTGTGTGTGTTAGTAATATTGTATTAGTGTGTGTGTTAGTATTATGTTACTGTGTGTGTGTGTTAGTACTTTCCTATTGAATTAATCAAAGCAGCTTACAATAAGAAAACTAAAAATTAACATCAAATCAAGATATAACTCTAAATCTAACGAAATAATTAAAAAAGATGGTATGCCTTCACATTTTCCTGTCAACTTCTAAAGAAACTGCCGCATTTTGGCAAGTGAAGCTACAAACTACTGCCCAAGTGCGGTAGAGTTTGTGTCAGATGTGTGCTATAGTACAAGTGTACTGTACATGCAGACACACACACTGACGTCATTTTTGCCTTTAGGCTAATAAGCTGAGGAGGTATTGTTCTAGGGAAGGCCTGACTGCCCCACATGCTGGACTAAACCACAGGATAGTTGGCCATTAAAAATACTTATCTGCCTGCCACACACAACTGTTAATAAGTGGCGGCCAGGGATTGTATCCATCTAAGTCCTACTCAGAGAAAGCCTATTCAGAGTAAGTTAGTAATTAATTTCAGTGCGTCAGCTCTGAGTAACACCAGATGTTTGTTTATTTTATTTAATGTATGAGCTGCCTGTGGGTTTTTTTTAATTCTCTAGGCAACATTCAGTTTTTAAGAAAGGAACCAGCTTTTACAAAAGCTTCCTGGTTGGCTGGAAGCATTTCTGGATCTCTGCAGGAAGTGGTACAAGGACTAGTTACAAGCATCTGCTTGTGACCCCACTAGTTTGCAGTGATAGCTAGGCAACAGAGATTAAGGGGAGATAGCTAGCAGTGGGTGTTTGCCCCCAGTACTTGATGGTCAATGTGTGCCTCTCAGTTCCATTCTTTGCTGTTTTGACCTGCAGCGATTGACAGACTCGGTCCTCCAGAACTCTGTGTGGCGGATTGGCTTGAAAGGGTGATGTGTGCCAAAGCCGTCCTCATCTAAGCCCACATGACCAACAACACCCCTGTTCTGGCCTATTCTCCAGAAGGGTTCCCATCAGCCAGTTAGACTGAATGAAAGTGTGGGATAGTGACGGATAAACCAATGAAAAGAAACCTAGTGGCAGTAAAGCAATGGTGTTCCTGTGGTAGCTTGACAGGCTTGGGGAAAGAAGTGGATTTTAGAAAGGGCTTGTAGAAAAGAGTGGTTTTTGGCTTTGGAAGCATCATCATCAAAGGCATCAGCAAGGATGAGGGAGCAGAGATGGTTTTGATTAGAGCAAGAAAGGGATTGGGGGAAGTGAGAGACAAGACAGAGCTGGTTGTAGAGCCTTTCATTTAAGGACTAGGGATTTCCGTATTGGCTAATAGAAGTGGCAAGGATACAGCACAGAGACATAAAGGGGCTGAGGTAAAACCGGAGTGTTGGTGAGAGAGAGGGCTTGGGTAAACACCTGATGTTGTCTTAGTTGCTTCTCTGTGCAGGGCTCACTTGGTATTGGGAAGAAGGCATTGACTTTTTGCATGCACCAATAGGCAAAGACAACATGATGACTATAGTCATCATCTATGAGGCACCTAAAATTGCTAGCAATTTCTAGAGGAGTTGCCATGTTAGTCTGTTGCAGCAAAAACAACAGTGTCTTTTAACACATTTGTTATGGCATAAGCTTTCATGGACTAGAGTCTACTTTTTAAAAAACTCTTTTAGGCGGCAAGGACAAGTGTATAGTCAATATGAACTACCTTGAGTCTTTTGGATAAGTAAAGATGAAAAATCTGAGTCTGGGATTGTGGAGGGATAGCTGCCTGCTTCCTTGTGCCTGCTTACGCTGTAAGACATTGGTACAGTGGGTGGGTTTGCTTTTATTTTGTTATAAATATGTATATATCACTTTTCATTCATGGGAAAATACCAAAGTGGTTTCTAACATATTAATTTGCAAGATCTGTTAAAACATTTTCCGTTCTGATGTGTGTTGCTGTATTTCTTTGACAATAGTGCTCTTTTTTCCTCTCTCTCTCCTGTAGAAGAAGCTTGCGACGAAGGGTGGCAAAAAAAAGAAACAGGTCCTGAAGTTCACTCTAGACTGTACCCATCCGGTAGAAGATGGTATTATGGATGCTGCCAATTTTGTAAGTTCTGAACGCTTGGAGGCACCGGCTGCCCCCAGAATCCCACTGCATGCCTGAATTTGGTCGCCTGAGTAGGGCGAGGACGTTGGAATTAAAGCATCTCACACAGAGATTGCATGCGAAAGAATAGATGGCTCCGGTGCCATCTTGGGAAATAGGGACACTGCTATCTCATCTTTCAGAGGTTCTGTTTTGGGGCATTCTTAGCAGGCAGAATTTGCCACTGGTCAGGGATGGTGGGAGTTGTTGTCCAGCAACATCAGCAGGACCCATTGCTATATGGCCTGTTTGGGAACAACCTAATTTGGAATGGACACAGGTGGAGCTGTGTGTTTGTGCATGCGTGCGTGTGTGAAGTTTGTGTTAACAAAGCTTGGTTAAATATTACTAGCAAACTATATGCCAGCCACCTCAATGAGAAATTACTGAATTGGCCGGAGCAAGGAAATATCTTGGAAGGCAAACAGGCTGGTTTTAGGTCGGGGTGCTCCACTGTTGATCAGGGCCTTGTATTCCAACACCTTGCTGAAAAATGTGGATTAAAAATGGGGGCGGGGCTTTGTGGAGCTTTCATTGATTTCAAATAGGCTTTTAACCTTATTTCAAGGGACAGGCTGGGAAAAATTTGAGGCCACCAACATTGATAGGCGATTGCTAACTCTTATCTGCAGCCTATATGGAAACACCTGTTTGCGGATAAGATGTACGGTAGGGCCTTGCTTTACAGTGCTTCGCTAATACAGTGGTCGCAATTATACGCAATGAGACTAAAGCCCCACTCATACGGCGCTTGTTCTGCTTTTACGGCGGTTTTCGGGCATTGCACTCCATTCTATTCAATGAGTTCCACTTTACAACAGTTTTTGCTTTACAGCGGGGGTCCGGAACGTAACCTGCCGTATGAGTGGGGCCCTACTGTAATCGTGATGGTCATTTGTCTAGATCTATTCCAATTTTTAATGCAGTTAAGTATTTTAGTTCCTGCTGTTTAATATTTTATATTAATTCATTGGTTAAAAATTTAGTGAATATTAGTTTCCATCCCCCCCAACTGGAAAATAGATCACTGTTGATCCTCCTGTATGCCAACGATGCAGTACTCTTGTTGATGAGTATTGGTCAAGGCGTCTTCTAAGGGCTTTGGACTCTTACTGTAAAAAAGAATTGCTGACTATGAATTATGCCAAGTCCAAGATCTTAGTTTTAACTAGGCAGAAAATTAAGCACAGATGGTAAATAAATGTGTATGTAATTGAACAGGTCACAACTTACAGATACTTAGGGGTACTTTCCCACTCATCAGGCTCCTGGAGAACCCAAACCAAAAATGCCATAGGGAATGTTCAGAGGAGCGCAAAGGCACTGTTTTGGTTTCTTTACATCAAAGGGGGGGCAGTGTATCCTTTCGGCTGTGCAAGTATTCACTGCCAAGGTTATAGCTCAGAAGTTGTATGGTTCTCAGTTATATGCCTATGGAAATCATGCTTCTTTTGAAGTTATTCAAACTAAAGTTTTGAGAGCCACATTTAGAGTTCCCACTTGTGTGCCCAACATAATTTTGCAGCTGGAGGCAGGGCAAGTTTCTATAGAAGCCCATGCGTGGGTTCACAAGATACATTTTTGGTTGAAGATGATTTTCTTTCCTGCAGGGTTGGCCACTTTGACTCTGATGTCTTTCAAACAAGAAGGAAAGGGGCATTAAATGAGAAATTATGGCACCTTGGATACATTCCTAATGCTCTGTTAGCGCTTGGTTATGCCAAGGCTAAAGCTGCTATCCAAAACAAATTTGGAATACAGAACTGAAGAACCATTTCAGTATGGCTGCTATACACCCTGATTTCAGGGACAATGGGAGGCATTTGTATCCGCAAGACTTGGTAAATCAGATCATTTCGGATAAATTCAGAGAAGCATTCACATCAGCTAGATTCAATGTTTTACATTTTGCACTTCTAGGAGGAAGATTTTAGAGGGTTCCTTATGAACAGCGATTATGCCCTTGTGTGGCAGGGGAAGTGGAAACAGTTGGACAAAATTGTTCTTTCTATCGTGACATTTGATTTAGTTTTGTTGTTGTTGTTGTTATGTGCCTTCAAGTCGATTACGACTTCTGGCGACCCTATGGATCAGCGACCTCCAAGAGCATCTGTCATGAACCACCCTGTTCAGATCTTGTAAGTTCAGGTCTGTCGCTTCCTTTACGGAATCAATCCATCTCTTGTTTGGCCTTCCTCTTTTTCTACTCCCTTCTGTTTTCCCCAGCGTTATTGTCTTCTCTAGTGAATCATGTCTTCTCATGATGTGTCCAAAGTATGATAGCCTCAGTTTCATCATTTTGGCTTCTAGTGACAATTCTGGTTTAATTGGTTCTAACACCCAATTATTTGTCGTTTTTGCAGTCCATGGTATGTGCAAAGCTCTCCTCCATCACCACATTTCAAATGAGTTGATTTTTCTCTTATCTACTTTTTTTAGTTTTATCACCCCAATTTTACAGAAAATCCCTGTCAGATCATGGAGGATTAATGGCTACACTCTGCCTCATGGTCAGAGGCGTTATGCTTCTGAATACCAATTGCTAGGAATCACGAGTGGGGAGAGGGCTGTTGCGCTCAGGTCCTGCTTGCAGGCTTCCCATTTAGGCATCTGCTTGGCCATTGTGAGAACAGGATGCTGGACTAGATGTGCCCAGATCACTAGGAATGTCCAGCCAGTTCTTCATACGTTGTTATAACAGAAATATCACAGAACTCTGATGTTTTTTGCTTCAGCATAGGCTATCCTAAGTGCACATCTGCGTGAGTTTGCCTGGGTGTTAGGATTGGGACATTTTTGTGATGCCCCCCCCCCATTCTCCACACCGATCTGATAACTTAATTTTATGATTGCCCTCCTGGGGAAAGCCTTTTTACATGTCCAGATCTTTTCAATCTATTAATCTTTACACTGTTTTTAAAAAATCTGGAGTTTTATTTATTCTGCTACACTTTTGTATCTCTCTCTTTGTACCTTATTTTATTTTATCTGTATTGACATTTTTAATTGTTATGCTAATGGTTCTGAGAAATCTTTATCGCTGTTGAGCCGAGAATAAGCTTTCCAAATGAATAATATAACAGCTGCTCCTTTGGAAGTAGTCGAAGGGCTGCATAATTCAGTGCCAGAGCCCTGCTTTGCATGTAGATGGCCCCAAATTCAGTCCCAGGCATGTCCAGGTGGGGCTGGTAAAGACCTACCTGAAACCCCTGGAGAGTCTGAGCCTGTCAGGGTGGAACAGAAAGCTGCGCTGGATGGCCCAAGAGTCTTGCTTGCTATAGGACGGTCTGCTATGTTGAACACAGAAAATTAGGGCATTAGAAGTAAGGTTAGCCAAGAAATTAGCACAGCTAATATATTGCATGGAAGGAGGCTTTGGACTCAGATCACAACTTCCCCAGAAACAAGGGAACACAGGAATCCCTTTCCAGGTGTCACCACTGGGAATATTTCAGATTGAAGAGTGAGTCAGGAGAGAGGGGTTCCCTCTCCCCTCTCTACCCCTGGGCCCATAGTTAAGCTGTGCTGATCGACTAACTGCATGGCAGGTCACATTGATATGAAAGTAGAGAATTCCTAGTGTGTTGCAAGAAACTAATTCAATGATTAAAGCCTCTTGTGAGCCCAGAGTCCATTCTCGTTACGTTATGTTAAATTTATTTATACCCTGCCTTTTGGCCAAAGGCCCTCAAGGTGGCTTACAAAGAGAAATAAACACAGATAAAAAAATACATCAACAAAAGCAAAACAATTTACAAAAATTAATACCATATAATACAATAATACATACTTGTAGTGGAGCTACCCACTGTTGCTTTGTATGATCCACTGATCTGCCTTTGCTTCCTTCAAATCAGCTCCTGAGATGGGTGGGCATTTCTGCCACATCTCTGCATTAAGGGTGTTTGGATCATCTAAATAATAATAATAATATAAAATGTTATTTATTAGTCCTCCTAAAGACTCCTGATGTGTGTGCCTGCGTATAGCCCCCCCCCCCCGCCTGCTCTCAGGAATGCAGACTTTTACCAACTATAAAATTCAGCCTTTTTATATGTATATCAGAGTGAACTTAGCTTTGAGTTTTATTTCAGACAGTAAGTGAGCCTTGGGTATCATCACACTTTGGGCAGTCTCCTGTGTACATCTTCACAGCTGGCAAGAGGAGCACCTTTGAAAACACGAGCCCCTGTGCAAATCCCTCCTAGGCAGACACTGAGAAAGTGACAAGGGGCAAATGTTTTGGGACATTTTACTATTCCAAATGAAATTCTGATACATCTCGGAGTGGTAAAATGCCCCCAAATGAAGCCAAGTGTGCTGTGTCAGCAGCAGGCCACTTACCTGCTTCTCTGGGTCAGTTTGTATTTGAAAAACTCCATGGTTATTTTTTTTTTTTACCCAAAGTATGTTAATATTGGCTGGGATAAAAACCACCCCAATGGAAAAGCCAATAGATTTCATGGCATATTTTTCGTTGCTCCAGGTGTTTTTTGTTTACAAAAAGAAACTTGTAAGTGGCAAGTGGCTGAAATTTGAGGACATTGCTTGCTCTTGTGTAGGTAAAACCCCATGGCCTTGCTGGCTACAGGGGGTGGTTGCTGGAGGGCTGCAGGTTCCTCATCCTGCATCTAGATACTCTTCAGTCGGCTAGTGGCCCTGCTTTGCAGCTGTTAAGCATGCCCTTCCCTGTGTGAATATGATGGGCAATTGTTCTTCTCAACCGTTATTGAAATTATGTTTTTAAAAAACTCTCTTTGGTTTTTAGACACTTAGAAGCTGGCAGTGGTGCCTCCTTTTTTCAGGCTATTTGCATGTCCGCTTTGGTGCAGTACAGCCATCCTCAAACTGATACCCTCCAGATGTTTTGGACTGCAGCCACAGTGCTGCCTGGGGCAGATGGGAGCTGTGATCCAAAGCATCTGCAGGACACCAGGTTGCAGAAGGCTAGTGAAGTAGTTAGGATATTGGACTAAGGCCTAGGAGGCTTGGGTTCCAACATAAGAACGTAAGATGAGCCTGCTGGATCAGGCCAGTGGCCCATCTAGTCCAGCAGCCTGTTCTCACAGCGGCCAACCAGGTGCCTGGGGGAAGCCCGCAAGCAGGACCCGAGTGCAAGAACACTCTCCCCTCCTGAGGCTTCCGGCAACTGGTTTTCAGAAGCATGCTGCCTCTGACTAGGGTGGCAGAGCACAGCCATCATGGCTAGTAGCCATTGATAGCCCTGTCCTCCATGAATTTGTCCAATCTTCTTTTAAAGCCATCCAAGCTGGTGGCCATTACTGCATCTTGTGGGAGCAAATTCCATAGTTTATGCGCTGAGTAAAGAAGTACTTCCTTTTGTCTGTCCTGAAGCTTCTGACATTCAGCTTCTTTGAATGTCCACGAGTTCTTGTATTATGAGAGAGGGAGAAGAACTTTTCTCTATCCACTTTCTCAATGCCATGCATAATTTTATACACTTCTATGTCTCCTCTGACCCGCCTTTTCTCTCAACTAAAAAGCCGCAAATGCTGCAACCTTTCCTCGTAAGGGAGTCGCTCCATCCCCTTGATCAAGCCCTGTCCGTTCAGCCATGAACCTGATGGATTGATCTTGGGTTGTTCACTGTCTCTCAACCTAACCTATCTCACTGGGTTGTTACAGGGATAAAATGGATTGTGGGGTGGGGGGAGAAGCGGGTTCACCTTCCTTAGCCCCCTAGAGCAGTGATTCCCAAACTTTTTTCTGCACAGACCACTTGAAAATTGCTGAGCTTCTTGGCAGACGACTTAATGATTTTTCTGCCTGTTGTAGCAATTGTGCTGTGCTGGATGCTCCGTGATTTTTAAATTGAGTTTTTACAGATGGACCACTTGAACGAAGCTCACTGTTTGCGAACCCTTGCCCTGGAGGAGAAAGGGCAGCATGAAAATAAAGAAAATGTTAGGCGTCGCCTCTTAATGATCCCCTTTCAAATTCTTGCAGGAGCAGTTCCTGCAGGAGCGGATCAAAGTGAATGGGAAAGCCGGGAACCTCGGTGGAGGCGTCGTAACGATCGAGAGAAGCAAAAGCAAAATCACCGTCACCTCGGAGGTCCCTTTTTCCAAGAGGTAAGGAGCCAGGAGGGGTTAGAAGGCAACACGGAAGAGAGCTTTGGTTTAAGGGGCCTTGCCTGTTGGACACGCTTCAGCTGTGCTGTTGTGCCTGCCCCCTTGCTGCTGTCTTTGCTGTTGGCTGCAGGTGCAAGATGAGACAAGAGGGTCACCCAGTGAAATTGAGTGCTGCTTCACACAATGCATATAACTCACTGCCACTGGATATAATGTTGACGGCTTAGCTTTGATGGCTTTAAATGGGGTTCCGAGGAGGAGAGGTCTACTAATGGCTACTATTCATGAAAGCTGTCTGGAACATCCATTTTCAGAGACATGTTGCTTCTGAATTATCAGTGGCTGGGGAGCAACAGACTGTTTATTTATTTGATTGATTTCTTACCCAGCCTTTACCATAAGATCCTAGGGCAGATTACAGCAATGAAATATACAATTATATAAACAAAGTTACAACCATGAAACGAAAAAAGGGTAAAAGCAGTTTTTTAAAAGTTGGATATATTGTATTTAAAAGCATTTGTATGCTACTTAGTGTTTCAAAAATCTCTAAGCAAGTGTATATGTAAAACAGTTAAAAAATAGCTTCAATACAGATGCAGTCTAGGATAAAGATCTCCACTCACAAAGCTTGTTGAAAGAGGAGGGTCTTCAGTAGGTGCCAAAAAGGTGACAGAGACCGTGCCTGTCTAATATGTGATTTTACTGTTTACAATTTTATTATGTATGTGCTTGATTGTATTTTTGTAAGCCGCCCTGAGTGCCCTATTACAGGGTAGAAGGGCGGGATAGAAATATTTTAAACAAACAAATAAAAAATAATATGTACAATAACAGGAGGGAGCTGTTAAGGGGTCACCACTCTAAAGGCTTGATTCCTATATCTCAGTGATTGTGCGTGCGATGCTCCCACATTATCTGATACACTCCAGATAGAATTCATGTATATTGCCTTCATGCTGTGCCTGTGGGCTTCTCAGATATACCTGTTGGGTACTGTGAAAAGTATAATGCTAGAGAAGATCATAGACTTGGAAGGGGCCTTGTAGGCCATAGAGTCCAACCCCCTGCTCACAGCAGGAAATCCACAGCTAGAGCATCTCCCGCAGATAGCTGTCCAGCCTCTGCTTGAAGACATCCAGCGAAGGGGATCCCACCACCTCCCTAGGCAGTCGGTTCCATTGCCCAACCGCCCTTACTGTCAAGAAGTTCCTTCTAATGTCCAATCTGAATCTACGCTCCTGCAACTTAAAACCATTAGACCTAGTCCTACCCTCTGGGGCAGCAGAGAACAAATCTGTACCCTCCTCGATGTGACAGCCCTTCAGGTACTTAAAGAGTGCAATCATGTCACCCCTCAGCCTTCTCTTCACCAGACTGAACATGCCAAGTTCCTTCAACCTTTCCTCATAAGGCTTGTTCTCCATACCGGCTATCATCCTCGTCGCCCTCTTCTGAACTCGCTCCAACTTGTCTATATCTAGATCATCCAGTGTGTCTGTTTTTATGTGTTGCTTTGATGGGGTGCTGCTCCTTCGCAGAGGTTTGTGATTTATTTTTTGAGCAGCTGAATAGCCGCCTATCAGGAATGCTCCAATAGCTGGTCACCTGCATTTGCCAGGGTGGGTGGGGGGTTTGACTTAATGACCTTTGAAGCGCCTTCCAATGTGATTCCTCCCCACTCCTGGCCCACGAAACAATGTGTGGGTTTTCCACAGATTACTAGAGGGCTGTGATCTTATTCTTAGCCTTAATTGCAGGCTATAGAAATCTCACTTGAGTGCAGCCTGGACATCCCAAGATTTGTTTAGGAAAGTGGATTTTTTCTTTGGTCCTGGTGGCGCAATTAAGCTTCAAAGGTCGTTTGCTGCTGTGGAGTTTGGCTGACTTGGGAAGTGTGTTTGGTCTGTGCTGCAGCAGTCCGTGTGTGTGACGCTCCCAGTGTGAAAGCATCCTGAAAGTAGAACGTGTGTTTTAACTGTGCTAAGTGGTAATTATGTTTTTGGAATGTTTTTCACTGTTCTTAGCATGCCTTTCTTTTTCTTGTTAAATTGTTTTGTTAATGTTTCCTGCCCTTTGGGAGGAAGGATGGGATACAAATTCAATAAATGATGATGGTCACAACAGGAAGCCCACAGATGTGCCAGATTTTTATTTTTACCTCCTGGGAATCTATTAGTTTAAGGAGCATTTTTAAAATGTCGCCCTTCCCACCTGCAGTCTGAAATGGTACGATGCACTCATCGGCCACCTCACTTTGCTGTGTGTATAGACCAGGCTTCGAGATGCCAAGCTTAGGTTTTTGAGAGCTGCTTATGCTATGTTAAGAGCCACGGAGGAGCATTAAAAGCTGTAGGCTAACGTTGGGCTTCACTCCTTAACAGAATGCCTGATAGGCCAAACTGAGTGATTAAGAGAGTTTGACTACTCCAGATAGGCTGGGATTTTCAGGTTTGTAGGACATAGAGTTACCTTCTAGTGAATTAGTCAGTGCAGCAGATGATAACTATTTGTTAGAAATACAGGACATCCCTAATACAGAACATAAATGCTGTTGCAAAGATGTAACTCGCGTGCTTTCAATTTATGTCCAGGACGGGCACTTCAAGGATGGCGAACCCCAAACCGTGAATGACATGTGCCTTTATCGTGGCTGATATCCTCCCTAAAGTAGCTGTACATGCCTTACATAGATTTATCAACTTCTATACATTTCAGGATAGGCTAACTTATGTCACAGAGGGCACTGTCTCTGTGCCTGTTTTCGGGTAGCTTGCCAGAAGGGCCGTAGCATATTGGTAGAGCATGTGTTCTGCATGCAGAAGGTCCCGGGTTCATTTCCTGGCATCTCTTGGTAGGGCTGGGAATGCACCCCGTCTGGAATCCTGGAGAGCCGCTGCCAATCCGCGTAGACAGTATAAGGCAACTTCCTATTTCTCTAACAGGAAGATGTGGTACTCTGCAAAAGCAAGATGTTTTTACCTTGTTTGTTCTCACGACCAGCCACCAGTGGTCCGATACTGGGCCCCAGGGACACCTTTTCAGTTGTAAGCCTCATCTTGACTTCCTGTTTCTTACTTGCTTATCACTCTAGATTTCAGGTAAGCCATGTAGCTAAGCGGGCAAGACGTACGGTAAGAGGTTTTCAATAAGGCCTAAGTGAGAGTGATGCACATATGATCAAGAACAGGCATGGGGAACCTTTTTAGTCCAGTGGGGCAAGCTTTTTATCTTCACCAGCCCCACGGGCCAAGTTTAAACCACCGGTGAATCACCTGACATCATAATAATGGGTGATGTGTTAGACGTAGCCTTTGGAGTGTGTTTCCAAGCTGTTGTCAGTCGAAGCCATTTGGAAACATTCTTCAAAGTTAGGGCCATGCCGCCTTTGCCTGTCTCCCACCTGATGTCAGGTATGATGGGGAGGTGGCCATGGTTTGGAGCAAAATGGCCTTGTGGGCCAAATTACGACCCCTGCCAGGCCTCCCAACCCCTTTAGCTGTAGTCAAAACCATTGATTATAGAAGTCTGCAAATCTAGTAATCCTCCTGCCACCTTGTAGCTTCTGTTATTCATAATAGTAACGCCACGTTTAGGCTTGTTGTAAAGCCATATCAGGGCAATTCTTCCATTGCTCTATTTAAGCCCCCCTTCCCATGATAAATCAACCTCTCTAGCCCTTCGCAGCCTTGACCAACACCACAGGAAATGCTTATGTGTTCCAGGGGTACCTCTTTCATGGATGGCAATTGATTGCCCCATAACAGGTGCCAGAGACCTTTTGTAAATCTAGTGTTAACTCAGTGTATGAAATCCAAGTAAGATTCTCAGATTGATTTCAGTTACTCATGCATAGTGTGGTGCTGCTTTTTAAACTTGGAGGTCTCACTCGGGAACGCTGTCCCCTGCCTTAACTCTTCCACCTTTAGGAAAGTGCCACTTACTGCCACCAGTTTGCAATGAGAATTTGGGAGCTTACCTTTCTCTGATGCAAATCTCTTGTCGAAACACTGACAGAATGCTCTGTGTGTGCGCGTGTGTCTATATATATATGTGTGTGTGTATTTATTTCTCCTGAAGTGTCTTTATATCAGGATTCCACAAGAGAGAATCTGAGGAAGGAAGGAATCATTCACAATTCTGTTAGGGAAATGTGCAGACTGATGTTGGACACTCATAGCTGAAGCACTTTTTTCTGTTGTCGAAGCATATTTGACATTTATCTTGGTTTTCCTCCATAATGCATCAGGGTTGTGGTAGCTGGAAATGAGGAGTCCCAGTACATACTTGTTCAGTAAACAGTTTGGGTTATTTTACTAGCCAGTCCAGAAGCCTGTATAAATTGAGCAAATTAATGGCACTACCCCACCCACCCTCCTTAAAAATCCAATGTCCCAACAAATTCTGTACCCTGAAGAAATTGAGACAATTTGCGTGGCTTGTTATTGCATAAATTATTGAAAACTTAACCAGTTCTCTGGTTTCTGAGATGTCCTTAGGGATTACCCACTGTCATGAGGGTTAGAAAGTTTTGTGAAAATAAGATAGGAGTCTCAGAAAGCTTAAATCTCTACCGAGTTCCACATTCTGTGTTTTGTGTTTTCAGAATCACAGAAAAAAGAAAAACACAAAGATTTCAGTTAGATTGGGGGGGAAAATAATAAATGGCCACACAATTCCATTTTTAATTCCAGCCACTAAATGTTGACATGTGTGCGTTGTTGCGTGAAACAGCATACATTACATTGGAGTTAAGTTGAGCAAGAAACTTCTTCAGAGCATTAGAGCATGTTAAGAGTCTTTATTAAGACATTATGGCCAAAGGCTTAAGAGTAAATACATGTAGAGTTTCTTCAGTCACCCCCCCTTCTGGTACATCTCTCTCCAAAGGTAAACATAAAAGAGAACCTCTCAGTTCAGAGGCAATACACAGAAGACCAGCCTCACAGTTCAGAGGCAATATTCAGAAGACACAACTTACAGACTCTGTTAGAACTTTCCCAGTTGCTATCTCACGTTACCATGACAACCGCTGGCCTTGGATGTCTGCTCACTCTCAGGCCAGGAGATAACAGTTACTTCTCCAAACTTGCAGGCTTTATGGAAAACAACTAGAGACAGTAATGCCTATGGGTCACAGCCCAACACTAAATTCCAGCGGAAGCTTTGGCATAGCACCTCTCTATGCAGAGGCAGTAAACCTTTGAACAGCAGATGCTGGGGACAAGGAGGGGATTGCTGTCACCTTCACACCCTGGTTGTGAGCTTCTTCTAGGGGAAATTGATCTGCTCACTGCACAAAATTCCATAACTCTGTTTCGTGGCTTGGGGTGATGAACTGTGCAGGGCCATGACACATACACACACCCCGACCTACTGAGCCCTCTAGTCTCAGGTTTCAGATGGTGGTGTCCACTCACCTTTGTACCCATCTTTGCAGCAGTAAGGACCAGAAACTTGGTTTCTTAAAAAATGAAATGAAACGAAAGCTGAGATTTCTCAGGCTGCTTACGTCTGTGGCCAGTACCTAACTCTTTGGCTTTAATATTACGCAGATATCACACCCTGTTGGATATCGGGCTGCTGCATACCACACCAAGTGACTGAGAGCCTGTTGCCGTACACTCCAGTTATTTAACCTGCTCGAGAACTATGTGTGGGAGTGCCCTGTTGGACTCCAGTGGCCTCATTTTGGCTCCAGTCAGTTTACTTACCTGCTTTTTTCCCTTCTGCCAGGTACCTGAAGTACCTCACTAAGAAATACCTGAAGAAAAACAACTTGCGTGACTGGCTGCGTGTAGTGGCCAACAGCAAGGAGAGCTATGAGTTGCGGTATTTCCAGATTAACCAGGATGAAGAGGAGGAGGAGGAGGAAGATTAAATGCAAATGCTCTGGAGATATTTTGTACATTCACTTTTCCTTGAATAAAAAGTTGTTATAACATTTCTCCGTGTGTGTGCATGTGTGTTGCTGTCTTGATCACAGGAGGGGATGAAAACCTGCTGCATAAATACCACGAGAGCCAGAATGCAGATCCACACTCAAGGCTTAAATGGCTTCGCTAATCCTTCCCTCTCCCTAACACACGCTAGGGGAGATGGGCTTAGGGCAGAGGTCCCCAACCATTTTTTGACCCAGGGCTAGGTTTGGAAAATTAAACTTCATGAGCACTGCAAAATGCCCATTCTACAGAAGAAAAACTGGTGATGCTCAGACCCTTCCCCCAAAAAACACCCAAAACAAAACATGGACAAGGGTTGGACTCAATGGTCTTAATGGCCCCTTCCAACTCCATGATTCTGTGAAAGCAATCCTCCAACCACACCACCTTCCCCAAAAGCCAAAACCTCAATTTAAAAAAAGGGAGGGGCAAGAGGCCTTTGGAGGCACCATGGGGTGGTGGTTGGCATCTCAGAGGGCCACTCTGCCCCCGGGTGCCAAATCTTAGGATTACTCTACATTTGGGGTGAGAGATGCCATAGCGGAACAGCCTTGAGAGAGGAGTTCAAAATGTGTTTGTGTAATATGGAAGAAAAGAGCCAGTGTGGTGTAGTGGTTAAGGTGTTGGACTACGACCTGGGAGACCAGGGTTCGAATCCCCACACAGCCATGAAGCTCACTGGGTGACCTTGGGCCAGTCACTGCCTCTCAGCCTCAGAGGAAGGCAATGGTAAACCCCCTCTGAATACCGCATGCCAAGGAAACCCTATTTGTAGGGTCGCCATAAGTCGGAATTGACTTGAAGGCAGTCCATTTCAATATGGAAGAGGAGGGAGAGCATTATATGAGGCAGGATGTATAATCCCAAAGGTCAGGTTTTTGGTTTCAACCGTTTGAACAACGAATTTGTACTCGTGGCCTGCCAACCAAACTCCAAATCCCTGTGGGCAAATCCAATTTCCATCCCTCCCAAGACTCCTGGCCCCCTCCTGGGGTTCTCTGAACTAACCCGCTGCATCCAAAATGCCCTTGCTCCATGGATGATGCTGGCACCACAAAACGTCTGTTGCTGGGCTGTGCTTTCTGGTGACTCCCTGGTCATCACCTTCCTACCCATCCCTCTCTCCTCCGGAATCCTTGGAAACCCCTCATGCTTGCAGAGCTCAGCAGGGTTAATGTCCAAATTCTCTGGCTACATTATTATTTATTTATTTTATTTAGTTGCATTTCTAAACTGCCCTATAGCTAACAGCTCCCAGGGCAGTGTACAACAAGATAAAATCACAATATTTAAAATACAAGCAGGTGAGTATTGCGCCATACAATTATAAACATATTTAAAACAAATAAAATAAAATAAAATTAAAATTAAAATAAGCTTAAAATGCCTGGGCGAAGAGGTGGGTTTTTACCTGGCGCCGAAAAGATGACAGAGAAGGCGCCAGGCGTATCTCATCTGGGAGGGCATTCCATAATTCGGGGGCCGCCACCGAAAAGGCCCTAGATCTAGTTACTGTTCTCCGGGCCTCTCTATGAGTTGGGACCCGGAGAAGGGCCTTGGAAGTCGAGCGGAGTGAACGGGTAGGTACATAGCGAGAGAGGCGTTCCATCAGATATTAAGGTCCAGTGCCGTTAAGGGCTTTATAGGTAAGAACCAACACTTTGAATCTGGCCCGGAAACATATTGGAAGCCAGTGCAGTTGGGCCAGAATAGGTGTTAGATGGTCAAATTTCTTCATCCCAGTAAGAACTCTGGCTGCAGCATTCTGCACTAGCTGAAGTTTCCGAATCGTTTTCAAAGGTAACCCTACGTAGAGAGCATTAAAGTAATCCAATCTAGAGGTTACTAGAGCGTGAATAACTGAGGCTAGGTTCTCCCTGTCCAGATAGGGTCGTAGTTGGGCTACCAGCCGAAGCTGGTAGAACGCATTTCATGCCACCGAGGCTACCTGGGCCTCGAGTGACAGGAGCGGATCTAATAAGATCCCCAAACTACGGACCTGTTCCTTTAGGGGGAGTGTAACCCCATCTAGGGTAGGTCTGACATCATCCATCTGGGCAGAGGGCCCCCCAACCAACAGCATCTCAGTCTTGTCAGGATTGAGTTTCAGTTTGTTAGCTCTCATCCAGTCCATTATCGCGGCCAGGCAGCGGTTCACTACAGCAACAGCCTCACCTGAAGAAGATGAAAAAGAGAAATAGAGCTGTGTATCATTAGCATATTGCTGGAAACGCACTCCAAAAGTCCTGATGACCTCACCCAGCGGCTTCATATAGATATTAAAAAGCATGGGGGACAGAACTGAGCCCTGCGGGACCCCATATTGGAGCACCCAGGGACTCGAGTAGTGCTCCCCAAGCATCACCTTCTGGAGACGATTCTCAAGATAGGAGCACAGCCACTGCCAAGCAGTGCCTCCAACTCCCAAATCTGCGAGTCGCCCCAGAAGGATACCATGGTCGATGGTATCAAAAGCCGCCGAGAGATCAAGGAGAACCAACAGAGTTACATTCCCTCCGTCTTTCTCCCGACAGAGGTCATCATACAGGGCGACCAAGGCTGTTTCTGTACCAAACCCCGGCCGAAAGCCGGATTGAAATGGATCCAGATAATCAGTTTCATCCAAGAGAGCCTGGAGTTGGTGAGCGACCACGTGCTCTAGAACCTTGCCCAGAAATGGAACATTTGCTACCGGCCTATAGTTGTTAAAATTGTCAGGGTCCAAGGAGGGCTTTTTTAGGAGCGGTCTCACTACTGCCTGTTTCAGGCAAGGTGGGACCACTCCCTCTCGTAAGGAGGCGTTAATCACCTCCTTGGCCCAGCCGGCTGTTCCATTTCTGCTAGCTTTTATTAGCCACGAGGGGCAAGGGTCCAGAGCAGAAGTGGTCGCCCGCACCTGTCCAAGCACCTTGTCCACATCCTCGAGCTGTACCAACTGAAACTCATCCAGTAAAACAGGACAAGACTGTGTTCTGGACACCTCATTAGGTTCAACTGTTACAATGTTGGAGTCAAGGTCCCGATGGATGTTTATGACCTTATCTTGGAAGTGCCTCGCAAACTCATTACAGAGGGCCGTTGATGGTAATATTGCATCCGGAGGACCAGAGTGTAAAAGTCCCCGGACAACTTTATAGAGTTCCGCTGGGCGGTTACAAGATGACTGAATGGAGGCAGCAAAGTATTGCTTCTTTGCCACCCTCACCGCCCTCACATAACGTTTGGTAGAGGCCTTCACAAGTGCATAATTACAGCTGTAGGGAGTTCGCCTCCATTTGCCCTCCAGCCGTCTCCTTTCTTGCTTCATCACTCTTAGCTCCTTGGTGAACCAAGGAGCCAGTTGAGCTCTGCAATGGAGAGGGCGCACCGGAGCGATTGTGTCAACTGCCCGGGTCATTTCCGTATTCCACAGAGTGGCCAGGGTTTCGACAGGATCGTCAGTTTTATCAGCCGGAAAATTCCCCAGAGCCCTCTGAAATCCCTCAGGATTCATTAGTCTCCGGGGACGGACCATCTTAATTGGTCCTCCACCCTTGCAGAGGGGAGAAGACAATGTGAGTCTAAATCTCTGGTAGTTAAAGGAAAGCAATGAGGGAGAGTATTTTATAAATATTACTAAGCTGGTGTTTCACACCATCAATATTGTTAATGATGTTTAATAGTATTTTGTAAGTTAAGAAAAAGGAATTTTTGCCCACATGGGAGGAATGTAGTCAGATTAAAAAAATTTGGCAAGATGTTACCATGAGAAAAAATAGCGCCATGGAGTTTGCGACTGAGTCCAGCCACAATGTTGTTAGTTCATATTAATCAGCAGATAAAGATCAAAGGATTCATGTATCACTAAGCACTGCATGGGACACTCTTATGAACAAAATAACAAGCAGAAATTGGCAACCTTTTATTGAAATAAAAACAACTGATGACAGTAACGATGGGTATTCTTTGCGTGGTACATAACTGGAAGAGATTTCCTTAAAAGAGGATATTTCATATACAACCAGACCATTCATAATTTAAAGATAGTTTGTAATTAGGAAATTTTATGTAAATAAATATTTGAGAAAAGGATAGAACAAAGTTCCTCTAGAGTCACAATCCTACCCGTGGCTGGCCAGATGCCTCTGAGATATGTCTCCCTTGGTCACAGGTAATGAGTGTCAACCAACCTCTAAAATAGGGAATATTTCACTTGGCTGTCACGGCTAATAGCCGTTGACAAGACTTTTATCTCTGAAAGAGATTTGTCCCATTCCCTTTAAAAGGGGTCATGCCAGAACTTTTGCAGTGAATTACATAAATGTGTTTTGGTTTGTTCCCACTCTCCCACCATAAACGTCCACTGAATGATCCTGGGTTCTAATGGAAGAGCTTCTCTCACTCCTCCAACTTGGTGCCCTTCAGCTTTTTTGGACTCTAGTTCCTATCACCCTCAGCCAGTAGGGCCAATTGATTTGGTCTACTGGACTTGTGTATCACTTTGTACTAAACATAGAAAGCTGCCTTATACTGCCAACTATTGAACCTGGAACCTTCTGCATGCAAAACATACTCTACCACTGAGCTACGGCCCTTTGAAATGATTTACAATACACATACATAATGCAATAAAACAATGCACAATACCGGTTCAGTAACTTTTACAAATCATCAAATTAAAACTGCATTACACCCTTGTAAAAGGACCTGTAGTCACTTATTACAACAATGGGTAAAGGTAAGTTGAAAGGAAACCATTAAAGATTTTGCTTAGCAACAGAGATGGGGGCCACATGTATTTTGTGGAGGAGAGGATTTCCATAAATGGGCTGTCATGAAGAAGACCCTGACCCTGGCACCTGTCAGTCTTCATGCCTCTTAGTGAGAGGCTGAAGAAGAGGGCCTAGGAAGCAGCTCTCCAAGTTGGGGCAGCCTCGTCACAAGTAGAGGTGGTCCGTCAGACAACTTGGTCCCGAAGAGTTTAGGACTGCCACTTTAACTGAGCCCAGAAACAACAGGATTATAATTTAATAGGAGCGCGTGCTTTGTGTGCAGAAAATCCCAGGTTCAATCCCTGGCATGTCCAGGTACTGCTAGGAGAAAATCTTGGGTGAAATGCTGGAGAGCTGCTGCTAGATATGTGCATAATGGTAAAAAAAACAATTGTTTTAGGTGATGCATGCATTTCAATAAGTATTTGCATTATTAAGAGTTGTGCCCACCTAAGTCCTAATCAGAGTAGGTGTCTTACAGAAAGTTAGGGTATGTGGTCATTACAATTCCAATTCATGCAAAAAAAATTTTTTTATATATTTTTTTTAAAAAAAGGGTTTTTAATACATACAATAACAAACACTAAATTCGTACATATAAGGTTTGTAAAGAGACAGGAAGAGTATCTCCTGAATCAAAAGTGTATTTTAGTCCATACTCATGAATGAATACATACATAGCTGCTATAGTGCTTTTTATATAAACTGCTGGTACTCTTGCTTGTAGCCTTTAAATCTGTATCTCAATGGAGCAAGATGCGTATATTATGGCCAGATGCGTTTCGACTTGTGTGTCTTTCTCAATGGCCTTTCAAGCATATATTAACAGATTTTCACTTGGATGAAAAGTAATAGGTGCAGGATAGATGCATTTCCATTAGTTCATTTTTTATCCAGTTCTTCTGGACAGTTTTTATCAGCAGCATTCAAAATACATGACTTAGACACTTTTGATTCAGGAGATACTCTTCCTGTCTCTTTACAAACCTTATATGTACGAATTTAGTGTTTGTTATTGTATGTATTAAAAAACCTCTTTTAAAAAATATATATAAAAAATTTTTTTTTGCATAAATTGGAATTGTAATGACCACATACCCTAACTTTCTGTAAGACACAGTTGTATCTGTTATGGTTGATTTGGAACTTCAGATCCTAACTAATCAGAGTAGGCCCATTGAAATTAATGAACCTAAGTTAGTCATGGCCATTAATTTCTGTGGTTCTACTCTGAGTAAGACTAACATTGGATACAACCCTAAAATTGTATGTAAAATATTGCACTCTGGCCTTACGTGTTTTTTTTTTTAAACCATGCTTTCCATCAGAGAAAGGCATTCTACATGTGCTCAGAGGCACTTATTTTTTGCTAATGTTTTGAATTTGATAATTTATGTTTTAGTAGCTGGATCATTGTTACTTTTATGTTTGATTTTATATTGGTAAGCCACCTTGAGCAACTTCGGAGGGAAATAATGGAGTATATTTTTTAAAAAAATAATATTTTGCTGGCTTGATTAATTAGAAGCACCTTCTTAGTTGATATTTTTTTTTAAAAAAACCTGATTAATTGAATCAATTATTCATTCAGCACTGCAGTCCCAGATAGGTGGTATGGCATTTGAGCATTAAAAAACACACCATATAAACAACATGGAAAGTGATTTAATTAAAAAGTCATATTGTGAGTTAGTGGTGGCAACTGTGTTGGGCTTTGACAAGATACACATTTTTCTCCTGCAAAACTTTAGACTAGCCCAGATTAACTTCCCTGCGGACTTGCAAATTCATTCCCTGGGACCAATTTGGAAAACAGCACCCTCTACATTCCCCCTGTGCTTTTCGGAAACTTCCATCTGTATAGAACCTGGTGCCACTAGGCAGGTGAAATATTTTCCAACTAAGCTCCTACAGTAAAAGGGAGAAACTGTGCCCAGATCTCTGTGACTGTGCAAACAGAGGGTGAAAGAACCCCCTTATTAAACAAACTATTTCTATACACTTCACAATGTTTAAAAAAGATTCAACCATAAAAAAGAAAAAAATAGTAAAAAATGAAAATAAATTTTAAAAAACCCACATATTTTTAAAAAATAACTATAAAAAGACCTAGCTCAAACAGACCCCTGCTGGGAGAGAAAGGGCTTTCACCCCTGGTAAATGTCTCACCCAGCCTTTGCCAAGCTGGTGCCCTTGGCTGTTCTGGACTACAACTCAGTTATAGTTGATTGGGGGTTCTTGCACAACAAACCGATTCCCCCAAAGACTGGGCTTTTTGCAACGAGGAAAGTACACTGGAAAGTGTGGGATAACACTTGACTCAACATTGACTAATCTCTCAGCACGCAAATCAGAATCAGTGCCCATTATATAACCAAATTGGTCTAATCTCCCTGCAAACAAATTAGGATGAAGGCTCAATTAACATGTCACCTGGAAGCAGTCAGGATGATAAGTAAAGGCCTCCTGGCCTAGACCTCAGTTGGTGAGTGCGCTGCCTCTCCCTGGGAGAGGAGCATCCTAAAGGGGAGGGACCCCTTGGGATCAGGGTTCATATCTGGGTCCCTACAGCTGCTAGATTCCTACCTGAGCGCTAGTTTCTTGGCTGCAGAAGTCTCCATGCACATCCCTGCTCTGCCACAAACCTTCCTGGAGGGCTGCTCCCTTCCTCATCCTCAGAATATCTGAATCGAGGAAGCCCAGGGTTAAAATCCCCATTCAGCCATGGGGTCACCTTGGTCTAGTCACCCGTCCCACCCTCTCTAACCTGAGAAAGTGTTGGAGGTGCTGCCGCCCTGAATGCCGGCTGGAGAGTGAAAAAGTTGTGTGCAACAGTTGTGAATTCCATGCTAAGAAAGACTGAAAATAAAACTGCCGTTATCATAAAGTCTATGGCAAGGCCACCTTTGGAATACTGAGTACAGTTCTGGTCGCCTCACCTCAAAAAGGATATTGTAGAGTTGGAAGAGGTTCAGAAAATGGCAACCAGAATGATCAAGGGGATGGAGCGACTCCCTTACGAGGAAAGGTTGCAGCATCTGGGGCTTTTTGGTTTAGAGAAAAGGCGGGTCAGAGGTGACATGATAGAAGTGTCTAAAAGTATGCATGGCATGGAGAGAGTGGTTAGGAAAAAAGTGACTCCTCTCATGCAAGGATTTGTGGACATGCAATGAAGCTGAAGAGGAAGGCAATGGTAAACCCCCTCTGAATACCTCTTGCCATGAAACCCCTGTTCATAAAAGGTAAAGGTGTCCCCGCACTTATAGTGCGAGTCGTTTCCGACTCTTAGGGTGACGTCTTGCGACGTTTACTAGGCAGACCGTATATATGGGGTGGGATTGTCAGTTCCTTCCCCGACCCTGTTCATAGGGTCGCCATAAGTCGGAATCGACTTGAAGGCAGTCCATTTTTTTCAATGAAGCTGAATGTCAGGACAGACGAAAGGAAGTACTTCCTCGTGCAGCACAAGTTAAACTATGGGACTCAGGCTATGTACTACCTCCAGCGCTGGAGACAGTCTGCTTCTGAATACCAGTTACTAGAAATCACGAGTGGGTAGAGTTCTCTTGCGCTCAGATCCTGTTTGCGCTTCACAAAGGCATCTGGTTGGCCACTGTGCTGGCAGAAAGCTGGACTCGAGGGGCCCCCTTTGGCCTGATCCAGCAGGGCTGCTCTTTTATCTTCTTAAC
The DNA here is from genome assembly GCF_030035675.1 of Rhineura floridana. NCBI lineage: Eukaryota > Metazoa > Chordata > Lepidosauria > Squamata > Rhineuridae > Rhineura > Rhineura floridana. The sequence goes on from NC_084497.1 coordinate 14,183,941, forward strand.
CTACCTTGCAGGGTTGTTGCGAAGGTAACATGGGACAACTACTACCCCACGCATCGGACTCTTTCTTTGCAGAAAAGCCAGGCATATAAACGAGACTTTTTGAACACAAAGTAAACCAAAACTCTCCTCGCAGTCTTTTTCTCTCTCGCATTGCAGTGCCCCTGCAGGACACCCCTCCTCCCCCCCCCCGTCCATGCGCATCTCTCTGTCACCTGTGGCCAAGCAGTGAGTGCGTAAAAAGCGCACCGGGGAGCATTCTTGGAGGCGAGTGCGGTGGGCGAGGGAGGCGCGAGTTTGCGTTGCCCGAGCGAGAAAGACGCCGCGGCTGTGCCGAAAATGATGGGATGCGGTTGCCAAGGCAACCAGACTGGACGTCAGCGCGCGCCTGGGCATGTGCGCGGCGGCCGCTCGGGGCTGGTGCGCGGCGGGTTGGGTGCGCTCCTGCTCCGCTGCTGGTGCGGCTGCTGATCGCGCCGGGGCAGGCGGCCGCCAGGAGGAGAAGGAGGGAGAAGGGCCCAGCTCGCCCCCCACCACTCCGACAGCCCCCCCGGTTCGCCCCCTCCCTCCCCAGCCGCCGCAGCGGCCATCTTCGCAGCCTCGCCCTCCGCAGCGCAACGTGCGCTCCGGGCGGAGCATGCGGGGGGCGGAGGAGCCGCAGATCGCGGAGGATATGTCAGGTAGGCGTGGGGGGGAGTAGAGGGAGAGGGCTGCCCTCTGCCTAGTTAAGGCAAAAATGGAGGGCTCAGATTGAGGGCACACTCCTCCCCAAAGAAGCCAGCTCTGCCCCAAGACAGCGAGAGGAGCCCCGCTGGATAAGTCCGAGGGCCGTCCGTCTGCTGTCTCTTTCCCCACAGTGGCCCTCCAGATTGCTGCCAGGCCGGGAGGGGGGACAGGGGACGGCCCCAAGCAGGGCCCAAAGGTGGCGGCCCCTTTCCTGGTTTGATTGTCTCCTGCGCGGACTGTCTGGAAGTAGAGTGCCCTTGCCCATGGAGGCTCTTTGCTGCTGTCAAGACAGGTTGGGCCCCTCTCCAGCCCAGGGCTCTGTGCCCAGCCACCGCTGCCGCCAACCAGGCGAGCACCTCTTGGCCTTCTTGAGTCACTGATGTCCAGAGGTGTTTTGCTGCTGCACTCTCCCTGTGTAGCTAATAGGTGCAGAGAAACCTACTCTTTGGGTGGGAGGAAGGGGGAACGCTGAAATCAACAGGGCTTCCTGCCAAGGCTTATGCACAAGGTTGCAAATATTCTTGACAAGTAGCAGGTGCCCTGTTCAAGCCCGCCTGGAGGTGACAAGGGATGCACATGTGAGCTTCTGCATGCCACCCGTGAGCGCTGCTAGGGACCTTTCTGCTTTCATGCCATAGGAAGGTCTGCCCTGCCGGACTGGGGCACCCTCCTGAGCCAGAATTCTGTTTCCAGATACGTCTGGGAATTCTCCAGAAGGACACAGAAGGGGTGCCTGGCCAATGCGAGGCACTTCCTCTGTTAATTTGCTTAGATGTTTTTGAAAGCTGCCTACAATTCTTGCTGCTGTCGCATCTGATGGCAGTGAACGCTGAAAGTTAATTAGCAAAGTCCACCATTATGTTCTCAGGCATTCACTTCTGGCTTTAGTAACCCCGAGGTCTGTCATTCTAGTTGCCAGATGTTGCTCTCTCGGTCTCCAAAGGTTATGAAATTGGGAGGGTTGTCCATTGGGTTGGCCTTTTGCCTTCATCCTTGACTCGCACAAGGAGGCAGCCGCTTGTAATTTCTGCGTTAAGCTGGATCAACAGAAACTTCCTTAATGGACGAATATTTCACTAGTTGGCATAAATTATTCTGCTTCACTGGGAGGGGCACTGAGCTGCAGGGGCTTCTGCACCCCCATCACTAGCAATGGTGGAGGCGTACACACACTTTCAAGACTCTCTGTTTTGAGGGTTCAAAGTGGTTCACATACATCCTGTCAGTAATCCTGATGACAACTCAGTAAGGTAGGGTGGTATCATTGTCCAATTAGTGTCATCATCTGGTGGCTCCATATCAGTGGGGTAGAGGAATCCGCTCCAGGTTTTAGTCCAAGCTTTCAAGGAACTGTTCAAGGAAGCACCTTGGACAACTCCTTGAAAGTTTGGACTTAAACCCTCAGCAGATTCCACTGCCTCACCAACACCGGAGCTACCAGCCGCCACTCTTGTCCCCATAATACAGATGGTGGGACTGAGGCTGAGAGACAGTAGCCTAAGAGTAGAGGCAGGATTGGTCAGACAACCTGCTTTGGTTGGCACTGCACTTCTCCTTAAGAACCTGGGTTGTAGCTGCTGGATCCAAATGCTGGTCCTGGAGATCCAGGTAACAACGGAAACACTTTCATAGCTTTAGGTGGTCTGCTGACGAGTTGAATGTGGCCGTTGTTGCTCTTATCTTAGTAACAGCCAGCTTAAACTACTGTCATGCGTTCTGTCGGGGAAGGAGCATAGCTCAGGGGTGGAGCACAAACTTTGCATGCAAAAAGTCTCCGGTTCCTGGTGATCACAGGAAAGTGGGGACATAATTGATCCGTCTTGCAGCAACTGCATTCAGCTTCCAATTATCTTCTGGGGGCAATTCAAAATGCTGCATTTAACCACCGTTTGAGGCATACCTATATCAGGGTCTCTCTTTGAGAAGGGCCGTGGATCTGTGGCAGAGGACATGCTTTGTGTGCCAGAGATCTCCGGTTCAGTTCCTGGTTTCTCCAGGTAGGGTTGAGAGAAACCCCTGCCTGAAATCCTGGAGATCAGCCTCCAGCCACTGCGGACAATAATACGCAACTGCCAGACTCTTAGCTGGAGCTCGTCATATGGAGAGCGTAATGGCAGAGTCCAATAATGCCTGGAGGGCCACAAGTTCCCCCACCCCTGGCCTGAACGGTCTGGTGCCTTCCATTTGCACCTGCCTTCTCACTTAGGTCAGCATCAGCAGCCCTCCTTTTCTTCTGCTCTCTGCGCCAGGCAAGGGCAGAGCGTGCCCTTTGACTCGCACAAGGTTGCAGGTCCAGTCCTCGGCACCTCCCGTTAAAAGGATCCCCGAGAGTACCCAGCCTGGGAAAGGCTTCTCTCTCTCTCTGCCCGAGACCTGAGAGAGCTGCTGTGATCTCAGAGCAGAGAAGGATGGGGGTGTAAGGCTGCAACATATGTTTGTGCTCAGGGCCTTCTCTGTAGTGGCGCCTTGGTGGTGGAAAGCCCTCCCTGCTGGGCTTTAGGCGATTACTGAAAACGGTGTCACATTAGATGGATGCTGTCTTGAATGCCTTGTTGTGCTGCTTCTCTGATTTTGCCTTTTTAAATGTCTTACAATTGCTAAGCTGCTCTAGGATTCCCAGTGGAAGAAAGGCAGGACCGCATGTCCACCTGGCTGAAGTGTGCTTTTAACTGCAGGCTCTGTAGCTCCCACTCGCTGAGCTGCACCGGATCTGTCATAGCATTTTGCCCCTATTTATAATACGCTTTCCTTCAATGGGAGTCAGCATGGGAGGGGGTGGTCTCCCATGAAGGGACTGACAAAACAACTCCTTAACTTCAACTGCATTAGGTGCCTTTCAGACCATGGCCTGCTGAAGGCACATCTTGGCATTAGCTTAGCAATTCCTACAACAGTGCTGTGAGGTTGGCAATATATTTTCAGGGTTCGATCAATGTGCTTGTTGTAGGTTGGTGAGTGCAAAGCACTGATGCTACATACCCTCATCCCAGGGGGAAATCCTCCTTGTGTGCCTTCACCCTTCTAGTCAAGGCCCTTCAGACTGTATACATGTCCAGACGTATCTTTCTAGCCATAAGGACTAGAAACGTACGTGTTCTTTTTAAACAACAGCTGAATTCCCAGGGTGCAGCATCAGTTTGTCCGTGTTTGCCACACTTCTGATAGCTGCATTGTCATTGGAGGCACACTTCACTCAAAGATTTGAAACGGTTTATTTTCCAATAGAGTTTCTTGGAGTCAGAATTATGAAGTCACAGAGGAGCACCCCTCCTGTGCTTCTGGATGAGTCACTGTTCTGGCCGGGCCTCCTCTGAGGACAGGTACTTCTGCTGCATTTGCACTGGCAGCGATTGAGTGGTCCAGTCAGGTGGTTCTGATGCAGATAAGCAACAGGGGTGCCCACTCGCACTGAAGGCTGATGTTAAGAAGACAAGTCCATAGCTATGAATCATGCAGAGACATGGCAGGCAGCTTCCTCTGTGGGTGGACACTTTGAGCTTAACAGAGAATTAAAAAAAACAAAAACACGTTCTCACAGTCAAAGTCTGAGCGTTTCCGGCAGCAGAAGCTTTTCAATTCACTCCCTGGAATCAGGAAGCAGATAATGGGGAAAGCCACTCTCTTCCTGAGAGCATGGATAGCTGCTGCCAGGCAGAATAAACCATTGTGCTGGATGACCCACCAACGGCCTGACTGAGTGTAAGGCTGAAATGGCAGATTCCTGGATCCCAGTTTCCTGACTGGTCTCTTTCCTTCCTGGCCTAGAAGAAGACAGAGTCCTGGAAGGCCTGGAGGAGTTTTATCCGGAGGAGCCGGTGAACATCCAGAAGAAGAAGAAGAAGGCAACCAAGAAGCCGAAGGAGAACAAGGCATCCAAAGTCAAGCGGAAGAAGAAGGAGGTAGGTGACATGGGCTTCCAATGGTGAGGCAGGCGGTGTGTGTGTGGGGGGACTGTTGGATGGAAGATCTTAGAATCAGCTGAATGCCTGGTTTATCTTGAGACAATGGACATGTCTGCAGAAGTGCTGAATTGGATTGGCCAGTGATGAGGAACCCCTGGCCCCAAGGCCCATAAATCTGGCCCTCTGGGTCTATTTTCTGCATAGAAGGTTTGCTTTCAAGACAATGTAAACAGTGGGGAGATGTCTCCGTAGAGAGAGAGAGAGTTGTGTTCCTTGCAAATACACAAAAAGTCATCCATGCGTTTTGCAATTGCACACATGCACACAATATTTGGGATGCAATAGCCTTTTGAGATTTGAGGCTCTGAATAGCTGCAAAGCAGGGCTTGCAGCTCAGATGGCATTATTTGCCTCCTGGATGGTAGAACTAAGATTAAATATGTATCTTGTTTCCCATGGGAAAATGACTGCATGTGGGTTAAGGGTATGTGACTGCGGGTGGGTTTGGACTTGCCTGCTACTGGAATGTGGCCCCTGACAGCTTTCCACTGGGGTAATGCGGCAGTTGGCCTGAAAAAGATTTCTAACCCCTGGGCTAAACCCTTCAAGTACAGCAAGATATGTCAGGTTGTTGGTATCGCCAGTGGATGGGGTATTGTAAGATTCATGATGTTCTGATGAATAATTATTTCAGAGGGGTGAAGCTTTACAAAACGAGAGGCTCCTACCCAGAGGATATTACAGTCTCAGACATAAACTTTGAGGAGACAACAGAGGAGGAGGATAGAAATAGGGGTAAATAGGAGGGACGAAAATAGGTTAATTACAATCCGATTGACTTATGCTTGATTAAAGGAGGGCATCTGTATATCTTCAAATGTATTTGGATGTTTCATTTTTGTACGTCGCCCAGAGTGGCTGGATAACCAGCCAGATGGGCGACTAATAAAGTCAATAAATAAATAAATATTTAAAAAGATTTACATTGTGGCTTTCTACTTGGCAATAGGCCTCCAGTACGGTAACCAAGATGGTGGCATCCAGACATTGTTGGACTACAACTCCCATCATCCCTGGGGTGGCTGCGGCTGATGAGAGTTGGGAATCCATCAGGATCTGGAGACCATCAAGTTGGCTTTCTGTGCGTTAGATGTTACTGTTGCCGTTCTTTGAAGTTTCCGCAGTTTTACTGAATTGCAGGTATACTCCACAAATATGCTTGGCAGTAGCAATTCTGGCAATGTCCAAAGCTGGGAAGGTAGCGGAGTCACTTCCTTCCATCCGCCACCCAACAAAAAAATAGCTCTGTTTCAACTCCCACCCTGCCCCTCCCCACAAAAATCCTGGCACTGTCAATCTCAGGATCAGGTGGCAAGTGCTTAGTCGTCGTTGTCGTCAGAAAAAAAATATGTATATCCCACTTTTCTACAAAAAATACCCAGCACAGCATGCGGCATGAATCATAAAGCCATATAATATAAATAAAAATTGCCTAAAAGCATAAGAAGATCCCAGGTGGAGCTGGCTCAGGCCACGGGGGTCCATCCAGTCCAGCAACCTGATGGCCATGATGGGAACCGTACAAGCAAGTATTTTGCTGAAAAACAAATGGATTTAAATCGTGATTTAAATTGCTTCTCTGAAGGACTCAATTTTAATTCTTTAAATCACTAATGAGGAAGATTCTATTTAATCATCATTTTTAGTAAAAGTACATTACTGTTTAATATAACTTTAATACGTATTCAGAGATGTAGTTTTCAGATAAATGTAAAGTTCTTGAATAAATAAAATTTAGGCAGTTTGGACCAAATCAACATGAGAAACTTAAAATATTGTGTGGTGCAGTTAACTCAGTCTTCTTCGTCACTTTTGTCTTCCTGGTTCATTGTCTGGAAAAGAAACACAAGCTTTCCTGCTTTTTCAGTTCCAAACTTATTTCTCAGTTTGGAATGAATGAGTTCAAAGGAAGAAAAAAATCCTCTCTACACCTGCAGAAGAGGCTACTGCTGTTAAGAGCTGGATTGCCATGTGACTGGTCTCCTTGTTCAGATCTATTCCATCTCCCCAAATTCTCTATTAATTGACCTTCTCTGTCTTTGCCCTCAGAGACAGGCAAGGCCTTGAAAGAGAGCGAGAGCAAGGGTGCACTTCATGAACACTATCTGCAGGATAGGACTGATCAGCTTATCTCTCATCTCCATAAAGGGCTGTTAACATATTCATAGGCTATAATTAGGTTGTATAGTTAGTATTCATGATGATACCTTTGACCTAGGCTCTTTTTTTACTAATTGTTTTAAGAAAATGTTGAAATCCAATTTAATTTTTTTTTAAATCTGATTTTAATTTTGTCCCTAAAAAATCATTGATTTGTATCAACCCCGTGTTGTACAAAATGGAGTAGCTAGATCCTAAAAGCAACAAGGAATATAATTACAACCAACACTTGAAAACAAAGCAAAAGAAATTAAAAATCTAACAGCAGCAAAGGTAAAAAGGTGCTGCAAATTAAGTCTGGAAGCAACCAAAGTAAGTGCCTCTTGCACACAGATCAATTCCAATTAGCAGCGGCGGGGTGGGGTTGGCTTGTGGTAGCTTGTGGTTGCCCAGGGAATGAACGTGGGCTTGGCTGTGCAAGAGCTGGTGTCCCAGAGACGGAAGCTGGCATGTGGTAGCAAGATGGGGGAAAAGAATGCTGGAGACGGGTGGGAATGGCCTGGTCATTAGGATGGAACAAAATTTTGTTCAGTTCACATTTAAAAGCAAACCGATGTAATTCGCTGTTCCTGAACTTCCACGTGGATTGGAATGCACTTAACAACCAGATGGTAGAGTTCTCCGAATTCTGTATTGCCGTTTCAGTTTAAAAACACGTCTACAAAAATGCATGTTTTTTTGGGGGTGGGGAATGCCTGCAAAATGCATATTTTATGGGAAATTATGTACAAAAATGCATATTTTACAGGAGGGAATGCATACAAAAATGCTTATTTTACAGGAAAATGCATTCAGATGAACTTTTTTGGGGTGCATTTTTTTAAAAAAAATCCCCAGGCACCAGAACAGAAGGCACTTATGACTGAGTGCAGGCAACACTGGCATGGGATGGAAATAGGCTGCTGGTCAAGGCTAACTGGTCAAGGCGTGCAGTGATGGCTGAACTGGGGCTGCTAGATGCTTGAGCTATCTAATCCAATCTATTTATTTATCAATCTAATCTAGTTTATTTATTCATCCGTTTTATCTCATCTGTGTTATTTTTACTAACATTATTTATAGCAGCCTTCCCCAACCCGGTGCCCTCCAGATGTTTTGGACTGCCTCTCCCATCAGCCCTAGGCAGCAGGTTGCTGACTTTGTCACCCTCCATGGGTTGAGGGAGCTGACCTTCTTTCTGCCTTCTCTGCTCATCTAGGTTCCCTACACAATTTGTAGCCCTCATCTTCCAGGGTCCTAAATAGCATTAGGAGATGTCATTCATTCATTCGTTATTTATTTATTTATTGAACAAAATTTATATTTATTATTTTTAAAATGTCTTTCCTGCCCTTCATCCAAGGGTGCCAAATAAGGGACAAAACACTAAAACATCTGAAAACATCTTAAAAAGAAAATACCTTTAAGAAAAGGTAAAGGTGTCCCCGCACTTGTAGTGCGAGTCGTTTTTGACTCTTAGGGTGACGTCTTGCGACATTTACTAGGCAGACCGTATATATGGGGTGGGATTGCCAGTTCCGTCCCCGGCCTTTCTTTACCCCCCAGCGTATGCCGGGTACTCATTTTACCAACCACGGATGGATGGAAGGCTGAGCGGACCTCGACCCCTTTTACCGGAGATTCGACTTCCTCCTTCCGTTGGAATCGAACTCCGGCCGTGAGCAGAGCTTCGGCTGCGTTACCGCCGCTTATCACTCTGCGCATCATAAAAATAAAACATCTTAATTTTTTAAAAAATGACTTAAAAAGCAATTCCAAAACCACTTGAATGTAAAGACTTCTAAGCAGTTTACAAAAAACATTGACATTATCAGTAAAAAGAAAGTAAGTAAAAACATATTTAAAACAATTAAAGAGCTACTGATTTAAAAGATTAAAACAGATCAACATCTATGTGTCTGGATAGGCTTGCCTAAACAAAATTTCAAGAAGGTGCCAAAAGGGATACAGTGAAGGCATCTGTCTGATGTCAATATTATTATTATTTATTTGAGATTTCAGCCTGTTTTGTGATATTTTGTGGTGTTATTTATTGATGCTGTTGTAGTTTCTTATAATAATAATAATAATAATAATATAATTCTTATTATTATGTTTTGAATTGTTTTTATTATATTGTTTTGTTCTTGCTATGGAAGCTGCTTAGAGGTCACCTGGCGATGAAAAGCGGCACACAAATATACTAAATAAATAAATAAAATAAATGTTTTTATCCTGCTTAATGTACATGTTGCCTAAGCAGTTTACCTAAGATGTTACCACCAAATAATCACAAAATAAAACAGTTGATACTCATAGTGAAAAACATGAACAGTGCAGCAGACTTTGCAACATATTTCCCACGACTTCCAATTTTAAATTGCATCATTAGGGATGAAATCTTATATTCGCTTACCTGGGAGTAAGGCCTATTGAGCTCATTGAGTTCAGTCTTCTGAAAAGACAGGTATAAAATTGTGCTAACCCTTTGCACGCTGAACAGAGTTAGATTTAATTTTGTATAAATATGCAGAGGTCAGAGCTTTGCGTCACCATGAGGAAAGGTACCATCCAGCTGAATCTGTTTGGCAGATAAGGTCGGGGCTAGCTCCCAAGGGGCTGCACTGCAGTCCAACAGATGCACCTCCAGAATCTCTTGCAACACTGAAAAAGATGTTGGTGCATGTGTGCAACTGTTTGTGAGCTAAGTGATTCAGTTCCAGAAGGGCCGTGGCTCAGTGGCAGAGCACCAGCTTTGCATGCAGAAGGTTCCAGGTTAAATCCCCAACATCGCCAGGTAGGGCTGAAAATGTCCCCTGCCTGAACCCTGGAGAGCGGCTGCCCATCAGTGTATTCAGTGCTGAACTCCATGGACCATTGGTCTGATGCTGTATAAGGCACCTTCCTATGTTCTTAACATTATAATACAGGGAAAGCCTGCATAAAAAGGTGCATTTTCAAGGTGCATTTAAAAGTAACTGCTGCTTTTGCCTGCCAAATTGCACATGGGAGGGTGTTCCAGAGGGTGGGCACCACCATTGTGAAGACCCTCTTCTCAGATGTCATTAGGTGACCTTCTATTGACGGTGTGTATAGCCAGAAAGGCTTCCGCTGAAGATCTTAGCGATTGGCTGAGGATGTAAAAGGGGAGGTTGTCTGCTAGATCTCCCAGCCTTACTTTGTTTCGGGCATTGTGTGCCAACAGGAAGACTTTGAATATGGCTCAGTAGGTAATAAGCAGTCGGTTCAGTTGTTTCCACACAGGTGTGCTACGTGTCTAGCTAGGGACTCAACTAAGCACCCTAGGTGCTGTAATCTGCGCCATCTGCAGCTTCCAAATGAAGTGCAAGGGAAGCGCTACATATTATTTTTTATTTTGATGATGAGATTTATTACCTGCCCTTCACTAGAAGGTCCTAGGGTGAGTGACAACAATAAAAATGCAATATTAAAAATAGTTTAAAACAAATTACAATTACATACTGCACACTACAGTGGTCTACCATTGCATGAACGCAGCAGCCTCGTTTGCCCTTTCCAGGAATGAGCATAGTTGCTGCAAAAAATGAAGCTGGTGATGGGCACTCTGTGCCACTCGGGCCTCCACTGTCAAAAATGACTCTAGGAATGGATGTACCTGCTCTTTCGGATGGAGTGCAACCCAGTCCAGAATTGGTCAACAGCCCAATTCAGGGACTCAGAAACCACCTACTCCATAGCTTTATAAGCCCCTTCCAACTCTATGGTTCTATGACACCTGCAGGGTCTCAATGTCTTATCAGGATTCAGCTTCAGTTTATTATTTATTTAATTTGTATCCCGCCCTTCCTCCCAGCAGAAGCCCAGGGTGTCAAACAAAGCACTAAAACACTTTAAAACATCATAAAAACAGATCTTAAAATACATTAAAACAAAACAGCATTAAAAACATTTTAAAAATCAACCTTAAAAATGGTTAAAAACATTATTAAAAAACATATTAAACAATTCTAACACACATGCAGACTGGGATAGGTCTCAACTTAAAAGGTTTGTTGAAAGAGGAAAGTTTATTTGTCCTCATCAAACCAATGATGGCATCCAGGCACTGGTTCAGTGTCCGCACTGCCTCTCTTGATCCAGATGTTATGGAGCAGTATAGCTCAGTGTCATCAGCATACCTACAGCACCTCACCCCCAAACTCCTAATCAAAGTTTGCATCCTCCAAATGAGAAATTTCGGAGAAAGGCCCTAGCATAGGGCATTTTCGGTGGCGGCCCCTAGGTTGTGGAACTCCCTTCCTAGGGAAGTAAGAATGGCCTCCGTCGGCAGGTAAAGACTTTTCTCTTCCTACAGGCTTTGGGACCTGAAGGTCTTAAGGACAGGGCTTGAAGTGGATGCTGTACTGTCATTGTTTTATCTGCATGGCTATTTAAACTGAGTTTGCAGTATTTTAAATGTTGTTAAATGGTTTTAATATTTCAATAGTTTAATTATATTTTAATGTAGATTTTTGTATGTTCTTAATTATGTGTACTTTTAATCTGGAAGCCGCCTTGAGTTCCAGTTTGGAAAAAGGGCGGGGTATAAATAACAACAACAACAACAACAATAATAATAGCTGAATTGGAGCTAATAATGAAGTATTTGTTTGGGTCTGAATAGAGACAATGGTTTCCTGTCCCACTACAGGGGTTCATTTACTTAGCAGTGCTCAGGTGATTGTGTTGTCACCAATCACTGCTGTTATGAATTACCACTTTGCAACATAACCACACATGCATTTGAGTTCCAATTGAATGGGCACAGTCTATACTTTTGCATTTCATTGCCATTTAACATTCCCCCCTTTTACCAGTTTTTTCCTCTATGCTCAGATGCATGTATACATGCCAACTACATGTATTTGATGAAGTGGACTCTTGTCCATGGAAACATATGCCACAACAAATCTGTTAGTCTTTCAGGTGCTACAAGACTCCTCAGTGTAACTTCTGACTCATAGAGTATATGCTCACAACAGCCAGTCTCAGTAACATCGCCTCACATTCTGAACCAGTTGATGTTTCCAGATGCTCTTCAGGGGCCCTCTAGGTGGTGGCCACATTGGAGTCACTGTACAATCCAGAGGTTACTATGCTTTGCCCTCCTCTTACATCTGACCCCTCTGGACAGAATGTCCACATGCTGGCAGGAGTTTGGATTTGCGAACAGCTAACAGTTGTTGCTGATGTCTTAGAGCCGTTGGCACAAGAATTAACTTGCAAAAGAACATAACATAAGAACATAAGAAGAGCCTGCTGGATCAGGCCAGTGACCCATGTAGTCCAATGTCCTGTCCTCACAGTGGCCAACCAGATGCCTCTTCTGAGAAGCCTGCAAGCAAAACCTGAACACAGGAACACTCTCTCCTGGGGTTTCTAGCTAGCGATATTCAGAAGCATATTTCCTCCAATTGTGGGGAAGGGTTAAGGTGTTCATCTTACGTCTTTGTCGTTAGAGGCCCAGGTGACCTCCGCGGCTAGGAGTGCCTTTTACCAGCTTCGGATGGTAAGACAGCTGCAACCGTTTCTGGACCGGGAGAGCCTGACCACTGTTGTGCATGCATTGGTAACCTCCAGACTGGTTTACTGTAATGTGCTCCATGTGGGGCTGCCCTTAAGGTTGGTCCGGAAGCTGCAGCCCCATATCGCCAACATGTCACCCTGCTGCTGAAATAATTGCACTGGCTGCCCATTTGCTACCGGACCAAGTTCAAGGTTCTAGTTTTGGTGTACAAGCTTGGGACCAGGATACCTGAAAGACCGTCTCACCCCTTATATACCCAGTCGATCACTGTGCTCTGCAGGTGAGGGCCTCCTGCAGATACTGTCTTATCAGGAGGTCCATTCCGCACAACATAGGAAGCAGGCCTTTAGTGAAGTGACACCAACACTTTGGAATTCCCTCCCCTTAAATATTAGACAGGCACAATCTCTGTTATCTTTTGAAAGACCTTCCTCTTTCAACAACCCTTTTAAGTAGAGCCTTTATTCCAGTATGCTTCTGTGCCGGAATTGCCTTTTTAGATGTTTTGAAAGTTTTTTTTTAAAGGGTGTTTTGTTTTAATATGTTTTTAAGATGTTTTGTTTTAATGAGTTCTAAAGACTTTTCTCTTGAAGATATTTTAAAGTACTTTTAATGTTTTTGTTTGCTTCCCTGGGCTCCTTCTGTGAGGGAGGGTGGGATATAAATGTAATAAATAAATAAATAATGCGCTCAGAGCTCTCTGAAGGTGGGTTCCATGCACCTGTCCAGAGCTTGGAAAAGTTACTTTTTTTGAACTACAACTCCCATCAGCCTCAGCCAGCCCTTGCTGGCTGCAGCTGATGGGAGTTGTAGTTCAAAAAAGTAACTTTCCCAAGCTCTGCCTGTTCCCGTCCCATCCTTTCCACGAGCGCTGGAAGCTTTTTCTTTGGTGCATCTGGCCCTCTCCATCCTGTGATGCTCCAGCTGCAATGCAGCCCCTCATTTACTGTTTGTCCCTGGTGACTGGCAGTAAATTGTGGCAGCTCGTTATGTACCAGCCATCTGTGGATGGTGCATCAGAGGGAGGGAAAGGACCTTGGGTTCTTTGGAGAGAGTGGGCTCATGGCCCAGGGAGTGCTACATGCCTTGCAATTCCATGTGCAGAATTCAGCTTCCTGAGAATCTGCGGGAGGGGCCCTTCTTCAGTGGTAGAGCATCTACTTTGAATGTAGAAGGTCCAAGATTCAGTCCCTGGCATGGCCAGGTAAGGCTGCCTGAAAACTTGGAGAGCTGATGCCGGTCAGTGTAGGCAGTACTGAACTAGATGGACCGAGGGTCTGACTTGCCATAAGGCAGCTTCCTCGGTTCCACTGTCATTTCTCAAGAAAGCAAGCTTCTAGCCCTTATGGCTGTGAAGAAATGCTTGCAAGCATGTGGACAAAGGCCTAGTGAAATGTTGGAAGCCAGAGGGATGGTGGAATAAGACTCTCAGGAGTCAGGGGCCCCTCCTCTTAATACTGGCAAAAGAAAATAAGAAGGACACTGTTATTCAAATTTCCTTAATTTGCATCAAGGCCACAGAATTGTGCTTGGATTTGTGCAATGATGAATTCAAAATATACAGACTGTGCCCAGTTCTGGCTGTAGAATGACATTTTATAAAAGGGCAAGGTGTGTGGGGGCATTTACTGAGCAAGGACAGACGTCTGTGTTCCTTATGTATATAGAAATGGGGGTCCCTTTAACCCTGGGAGGTTTAACCTGGGTAAGACACCTGGAGCAAATTAAGAGGAAACCCCCATATATGAATAAATAGATTTTCCTTTGGTGCCTGACGCATGATTTTGGAGTGCTTTGAAGCTGCTTGGGTGTGTGGGTGCCACCTCCTCTGTTTGGGCGGAAGAGTGTCTGTGTGGTGTTTATCTGATTAACAAACATGTTTGCTTCTGCACCTGACTGCCTCCCAATTGGCATCCTCACGGTTGCCAGCAGTGATGTTGCATCCTTAAGTGTGGGCGACTCACCCACCTATTAAAAAAGAGATGAATGTGGGAACGGTGGCTGCATCCCTGGTAGTGTCTCAAGGAGCCATTCTCCGGGCAGTTAGTGTGTGTGTGTGTGTGTGTGTGTATGGGGGGGTCACACAGCAATCTTTACTGCTACTGATTCTCAGTAGCAGCTCTGAGCCTATGGAGGTGGGATCCAGAAGTTGCTGGACTAGAACACCTGTTGTCCCTGACCAGTAGCCGTGCTGGTTGGCACTGACTTGTAGTCCAAAACGTCTGGAGGGTCTGAGGGCAGGGGTGGCTATCCACAAGCCTATTTTTTCTGCCTCCTCAAGAGCCCATTGATTTGGGGGGGGGGAAAGAGAGAGAAGTAGACACAGCTCTAGGGTAGGGCAGAGTCCAGCACCCTGTTGTGGACACAAATGGCTCCTTCCCTGGTCATCAGATTGGATCAGTTGATGAGTGGTCTTGGCCATGCTTGCCACTGGCATGTGACCCTGCCCAGAGGATTGGCTGAGGGTGAACAGGGCCCTTGGGCCAGAAAAGACTGTTGGATCTCTGGCCTGCCCTCAAACTTATTTTGTGGTAATTTTCAAAGGGGTAGCCATGTTAGTCTCTTGCAGTGAAAACCTCAAAGGAGAAGCAAAAACAAACGGGTCAGTCTCTGGGCAGAAGTATAAGTGGACACAAGTTTGAAATGGCAATATTTGAAAGTGGAGAAACTTCCCAGCCTTTCAGGACCCCTGCCGTAAGTGGAATGCAGGAAAGCGCTAAATTGCAATACTTCCAGAAGTGCAATGCCATCATTTGAGGACTGACCTGACATAAAGGTTTTTTAGCACATTATGTGGGTTAATTGGCTTACCAATGCCAGGAAGCCCATGTTGTCAACAACTGTTTTGTGGATTACTGCTGTTAATTCTGAAATTATCATTGTCTGTACTCTTCTGCATTGCATTTGTCTTTGATCTCACTGTTTACAATCCCCACCCACCTCAAACCATCTGTAATAAATGCCTGTACCTTCATTTACCTGATGAAGCAGAGTGAGGTCTGTGAAAGCTTATGTGATAATAATGTTGTTAGTTTTTAAAGTGCCACAAAACTCTTTATTTTTATTTTTGTGGTGGGAGGGTCAATGTATACTGGGGGATGTGTAATCACACAGCATGAAACATTATTTTATTTATTTAACAAAATTTATATACCACTTGATGGTAACAAAACATCTAAGCTGTTTATATTATGTTTGTATATTTATGTTTTAAAAGTAAAAAAATGTTAATGCAGAATTCTGATAATATTAATTTGAAATGCAAATGCTTGCTGCTCACCTCATTGACTTTGCATTTATTGGCCAGAAGGCTGGAATGGGTTTATTTCTGGGTGAGGCATTGGGTAGCATACTTAGAATCATAGAATAGTAGAGTTGGAAGGGGCCTACAAGGCCATCCAGTCCAACCCCCTGCTCAATGCAGGAATCCAAATCAAAGCATTCCTGACAGATGGCTGTCCAGCTGCCTCTTGAATGCCTCCAGTGTCGGAGAGCCCACCATCTCCCTTAAGTAATTGGTTCCATTGTCCTACCGCTCTACAGTTAGGACATTTTTCCTGATGTCCAGTCGAAATCTGGCTTCCTGGCACTTGAGCCCATTATTCCGTGTCCTGCACTCTGGGACGATCGAGAAGAGATCCTGGCCCTCCTCTGTGTGGCAACCTTTTAAGAACTTGAAGAGTGCTATCATATCTCCCCTCAGTCTTCTCTTCTCCAAATGCTCCTTCATGCACATTCTCCACTCTTCTCCCATAAATAAAAGAGCTATATCCAAAGATAAAGAAAAGAATGGTTGGATCTGGCCTGAGGTATTGTTGAGGGGACCAAAATCCCTTCTCTCCCTGCAACTTGTTGGATAAGAAGGATCCACCCAGCCTAGTGTTCAGTCTCCAGCAGTGTACAGCCAGAAACCTCTGGGAAGGTCACAGGCCAAGATTACTCACTGGATTGTGGCACAGCAATGGCCAAAAAGGCAGTTTGTGGGCTAATCCCTTTTGCCAACTTCTTTTTTAGGCTGAACTGGGAAACTTCGCTCTTGCTGGCTAGCTAGTGGGAGGACTGTAGCTCTGGTAGAGAACACACTTTGCATGCAAAAGGCCTCTGGTACAATCCTCTGCATCTCCGTATAGGGCTGGGAAGGGCCTCTGTCTGAAACCACGGGGACCCTCCACCAGCAGCGTGGACCAACCTCCCAAAACCTGGTGCCCTCCAGATGGGCCCAAGCTCCTATCAGCTGCAGGTGGTCAGAGACTGTGGGAGTTGTAGTCCAGCAACATCTGGAGGGTGCCACGTTGGGGGAGGCTGGGGAGACAGGCCTGAGCTAGATGGACCAACAGGCCTGGCTTGGTAGAAGGCAGCGTCAGATGAGAGGCTTGTCCACAGTGATAAAACCTACCTTCTATGGATCTGCCTGGCTCTGCACGGTCCGTTCTGACGCCTGTTTTGCCACTTGGAAACCTATGTTGACACCAAGCGGCATATAAGCTAATAATTGAGAGAGGCAGGGTGGCGTAGTGGTTAAGGTGTTGGACTACGTCCTGGGAGACCAGGGTTCGGATCCCCACACAGTCATGAAGCTCACTGGGTGACCGTGGGCCAGTCACTGCCTCTCAGCCTCATGAAAACCCTCTTCATAGGGTCGCCATAAGTCGGAATCGACTTGAAGGCAGGCCATTTACATTTGAGCTAATAAGGGATAAGTAGTAATAATTCTGGTTGGCAATAGTTCTTGGCCAAGGGTCTGTTCCAGCCACAGGACCTGAGGTCCTTCCAAGTGGAGATGCTGGGTCCTGACACCCAGAACCGTCTGCGTATTCTGCTCAAGCGCTCTGCCATTGAGCGATGCAAGCCTTTCCAGATACATGCATCTCTGCAGTCGTGATTTGTTGAGGGGGCAGGAGAGGTGGAATGCCCTTCCTCCTCCTCTTCTGCGCTGTTGTTTGCATATGTGTTTCTGTATCTGTGGAAGGTCTGTTGCTTTGCTTTGGCCCTGAAGCCTCATTCTGGATTGTGAGAATTAATTTTTCCCAGCGACGGCCGTTTTGGCAACCAAATGCATCTGCTGATTGTTCTCAGCTGGGTTCCCGACAGCAGAAGCCGAAAAGGAGGGAGATGTATTTACATAAAACAACTAGGCTTCTGATTTGAGTCTGAACATATGTAGACAGAGGCCTTTGTCAGGGAGAGAGAGAGATGGGATTTCAGCCAGTTCTGCGGGAATTGCCATGGCAACCAATTATTCAGGCCTAAATTATAACTTGTTTATATTGCCGTGAAAGGAGATAGTAGTTTTCTTTCCCCCCCTTTTTTTAACTATTATTATTAAATGGAAAACTTGGAAGGACCAAAAATTGCTAGCAACTGCTCTCTCTCGCTCGCTCTCCCCCTCCCCTCCCTCCTTTCCCCACCTGGTGTCCTCCAGATGTTTTTGACTACAACTTCCATCAGCCCAATCAGCAGGGCTCTACTGGCTGGGATTGATGTGCCTTGTAGTCCAAAGCATCCGGAGGGCACCAGGATAGGAATTTGGGGCTCTTATCAAATGTGAACATCCATCTGGCCATGATGTGAGCTGCTTCAGGAATACCCAAACACAGCAGAGTGGACGCTGTGCAGGCACAGGCATGGGTGATGTGTGGAAAAGGCAGCTCACTGGCAGAACTGCACTCATGTCCAGGAGTGCTGTGATTTATTGTGCAAATGCAAATTCAACTGAGAAGATAAAACTAAGCATAAAGAGCTAAGGAAGAAACTAGGTTTCGGGGCATGTGCAGAGAATCTCACCCATTGCATTTGCATAGCATATATATGTATAAATACATAGATATAGATAGTTTTGAAAGCAACAAATAGAACTTCACCCAAGCTTGCTCTGGATCCCTATAAGGATTCCGTTAATCACCGCAAAATATATGGACTTAATTGTGATTAACAAAACAGAGTTTTTTATTGCATTACCAAAACGTTTCGGCTTCCGCCTTCATCAGCTGCTAACATACAAATGCTGTTACCAAGGTGGCAGTTATTGAGCTTTGAGGGTGGAATGCTCAGAGGGGTTTCGTTTGCAGAAGCTCAGTGATGTTTTGTACTGTCCTCCAGGTTCAGGCCATGTGGTGCCAATGTGTTCAAGGAAAATATCCACAAGTTCTCCCTTTTAGTCAATGCTGCTGGATCTGTTGGCATCTCTATTGCTGTTATAGAAAAGTCCAACAGGCTGTGGCCCTCAGTGTTGAAATGTTTTGCAACTGGTTGCTCTACTTTTTTGGTCAAGATTGCTGATTTGTGGTTTCTGAAGCGTGTGCGTAGGTCAGTTGTGGTTTTTCCTATGTATTGGACATGACATCCTGGCCTTTTGCATTCGATGACATAAATTATATTGCAGGAGCTGCAAGTGATGTTCTGTTTGATGTAATATGTCCTGCCTGTCCTAGTGCTTGTAAAAGTAGCTGTCTTCCTGAGGTACACACAGGTGATGCAGCGTTTGGAGTGACAAGGATGAGAACCAGGATTGGTGACAGGTGGCTTAAGCACAGCTCTCACCAACAGTCTGCGTAAATTAGGAGGCTGGCAAAATGCTATAACAGGAGGCCTGCTGATGGCTCTAGCAAGATGTTCAGAGTTTGCTAGCAATGGGTAGCTTCCCTGATATTAGGAGATGTTGGATGGAAATCTATCACAAATAAAATAAATTGTTCTTCAATTTGTTCTTCAATTGTTCTTCTTCAAAACCTCATTATGATGGAGGAGGTTTTCTCTGGACATAATGAAGGTTTGGTGGATGTTGCAATCAATAATATATGGAGGATATCCTCTCAGAAGTTGTTCTTTAAGTTCACTGATCTTTCTCAGGTATTTATCTTCATGTTTGATATATATAATCAAATATGTTTGATTCTCAGAGCTAAGCTATACATAACGTTTTTCTTTATATGCTTAAGATGGAAGGATTCCCAGTTTAGATAGGTGTGGGCATCAGTGGGTTTGCTGTAGAGCTCAGTGGCTATTTTGTTGTTTTCAATGGTGAGAAGGACC
This sequence comes from Rhineura floridana, assembly GCF_030035675.1. NCBI lineage: Eukaryota > Metazoa > Chordata > Lepidosauria > Squamata > Rhineuridae > Rhineura > Rhineura floridana. The sequence goes on from NC_084497.1 coordinate 14,203,345, forward strand.
TCAAGAAAAGGGATGTATGGATTATCATTTGTACTACTAAATGTAAACTTAATAGATGGACAGATAGACCTGATGTAATTTTTAAATTGTTCTGTGCGCTCTTTACCATTTGTCCAAACCATAAAGATGTCATCAGTGTATCACCACCATATAAGCGGTTTGTTAATGGCTTTTTTGAGGATCTCCTGTTCCAGTTTACCCATAAGTAGATTTGCATATGATGGAGCCATGAGAGTCCCCATAGCTGTGCCTTGTAGTTGCAGAGTTTCTCCCTCCAATTTTCACACCTCCTTCATCTTGGTCCAATCCTGCTTTCCGTATGATATGTTCTGCATATAGATTAAACAAATAGGGTGATAAAATACACCCCTGTCTCACACCCTTTCCAATGGGGAACCAATCGGTTTCTCCATATTCTGTCCTTACAGTAGCCTCTTGTGCAGAGTATAGCTTGCGCAGCAGGGCAACCAGATGCCGTGGCACCCCCATTTCTTGTAAAGCATTCCATAGTTTTTTGTGATCTACACAATCAAAGGCTTTGCTGTAATCTATACGTAATCTATTCCCCCTCTAGGATGCACACCTTAATGTGGTGAGGGGGTTTGAGAGTGTCGAAGAAGCTGAGAGCAATGCTGTCAGGAGTCTAAACCAAGAGGCTAGACTCTTAACAGGGGCACCCAAGGCGGAATGGCCAAAGCTGAGACACCAGACTGAAATGCATCCTATTAACAACTACGGTGCTGGAGCTAATTCCTGATGAGCAGTATTTCTGCCGGCCAGAAGAACGTTTTCAGATTACTAACAATTTAATAGGGAATTAGGCAGAAATGTCTAGCTGGGGGGAGGTGGAGGTCTTCCCAATTACCCCTCTATAGTGTGGGGATTAGTATCTCCCCCAAGACTACTATCGTAGAGGAGTGTGCAGAGCACTGCCCCTTGAAGCCCCTTTTGAGAGCTGTGTGAAGAGTTTTAGTCTGCTTATTTGGGGATCCCCTAGTAGGTGCTCTGGCTTTGAGTGTAATTCTTTTCTGGAGTGCCAGAAGGAGGATTGTGCCGGCGGGGTTTTTTGTGTGGGGGGGCTGGTTTTGCTCTGGTGATAAGGGCAGAACGACTTTAGAAGACTGGTAGTGTGAGTCGGGCCTATTAAGTTGATTGAACTCAAGGAGTGATAGGGGCCCTTAGCAGGCCAGATATTCCTGGATTGGGCGTCGGGGCACAGAGGGATCTTTACTGATCCAATAAGACCCCTGATAGATTGCTGGGAGACTGTTTGGGATCATGTGTCTGCCCATGGGGGTTGATGGAGAGCCGTCCAGTGACCAACCTATTAGTACATTGACTAACGCCTACCGTCGGAGGAGCAGGGTTCATCGACCTTTGGGCAGGGGCGAACGATATATACTTCCTATTACCTGCTCGGGGCCAGATCAGAGTTGTAAAGGTGTAGGGAGTCGTCTGGTTCTGTCTTCTGGCCTCCGGCTGCTGCTATTTAATGCTAGATCGATTACTGAAAAGACTCTCCTCATCCATGATATGATCCTGGATGAGAGGGCAGATCTGGCTTGCATCACGGAGACCTGGTTGGATGAGGCAGCGGGTCCTATTTTAGCGGCCTCATGCCCAGCCGGATTCCTGTTTGCGCAACAGCCGAGGAGTAGGGGTCGGGCTGGTGGTGTGGCGGTTATTTACCGTAGCTCTCTGTTTTTGTCCAGGTTCCCCCTTCGTACTACTAAGATTGTGGATTGCCTTTGTTGGTGTCTGGGCCCAATGGGTAGTCTCGGGTTCCTTTTGGTTTATCGGCCACCATGCTGCACCTCGGATTCTTTGGCCGAGGTGCTGGAAGTGGTATCGGATTTACTGGTGCAATCCCCCAACTTGGTTGTTTTGGGGGATATTAACGTGCATTCTGAGGCCTTCCTCTCAGGAGGGGCCTGAGACTTTACGGTCACGATGGCAGCCTGGGAGCTACAATCCATTCAAACAGGGCCTACACACACTGCGGGTCATGCCCTTGATCTGGTGTTTCTTTCCAGGGAGGTGGGCAGTGACTTGGAAGTTGGGGGGTTGGTCACTGCCCCCTTGTCCTAGTCGGACCATTATTTGGTTAGAATAGATCTTTGCCTATCCTCCTTTCCTCGGAGGACTGGAGGATCTACCAGGATGATTCGCCCTAGGCGGCTGTTGACCCCAGAGGGCTTCATACATGAATTGGGGGACTTTCTAAACACTTCTGATGGCCAATCAGCTGAGACCTTGGTGTCTAGGTGGAACATGGCGGTGACCAAGGCGGTGGACCGGCTGGCCCTGAAACGCCCCCTCCCTTTAAACAGATGTAGGACAGCACCGTGGTATACCCCTCGGTTGCGTGGCCTACAGCAGGAGGTAAGATGGCTGGAACGCTGTTGGCGGAAGACACATGCAGAGGTGGATAGAATGTGGCGTAGAGCAGCAGCAGCTACCTATCGGACGGCGATGAGAACAGCAAAAAGGGAATTTTTTGCGGTCTCTATAGCGACCGCGGAACGTTGCCCAAGGAGATTGTTCCAGGTGGTCCATAGCTTGGTAGGGCCAGTTGCTCTGGACCCATCAGATCAGACCGTGGCCTCCTGTAACGACTTCGCAAAACATTTTGCGGATAAAATTGATCACATCAAGAGCTCTATTCTGCTTGCCACAACCTTAACAATGGAACCTGAGCTGACCACTGGACCTTCAGGGTCCTGGGATAGCTTCTAGCTCCCTTCCTCTGAGGAAGTAGCCAAGACCTTGTCTGTGTTGAGACCAACTTCTTGTATTCTCGACCCCTGACCAGCGTGGCTCATTGTGAGCTGCAGAGACAAACTGGGCGAGGGGATCAGGACAGTGGTTAATGCGTCCCTTGATGAAGGTCATCTGCCATCTGCTTTCAAGGAGGCGGTAATAATTCCAACTTTGAAAAAGGCCTCCTTAGACCCCTTGGATTTAAGCAACTTCCGCCCAGTCTCAAATCTGCCATTCCTGGGTAAATTGGTCAAGTGGGTAGTGGCGAACCAACTCCAAACGTACTTAGAGGAAGTGAACTACCTTGACCCATTTCAATCATGGTTTAGACCCAGACATGGGACAGAAATAGCGCTAGTAGCCCTGGTGGACGATATGAGAAGGGCACTGGACAGAGGGGAATATACCCTCCTTGTTCTCCTGGATCTCTCGGCAGCCTTTGACACTGTCGACCACAGTATCTTGCTGGATCGCCTAGAGAGGTTAGGGATTGGAGGTACCATTCTACGGTGGTTCCGCTCCTTCCTCTCTGGGAGATACCAGAGAGTGGTATTGAGGGATGAGGTTTTGGAGCCCTGGCCTCTCACGTGTGGGGTGCCACAGGGCTCTGTCCTCTCCCCGATGTTATTCAATGTTTATATCAGGCCGCTGGGAGATGTCATTAGGAGATTCAGGCTGCAATTCCACCAATACGCAGACGATACCCAGATCTCCCTCTCATTTAAATCTTCCCCACCAGCAGCGATAGAAATGCTGTCTAAGTGTCTGGAGTCGGTGAGGGTTTGGATGAGCAGACTGAATCCTGATAAAACTGAGGTTCTGTTGGTGGGTGATAAAGAGAAATTGGGGATTACTGATTTGATGCTCAATGGGGTATTATTGCCCCTAAGAGATCAAGTCCGGAGTTTGGGGGTCATTCTTGACTCCCAACTATCTATGGAGGCGCAGGTAGTGGCCGTCAGTCGGGCGGCGCTTTATCAACTACATCTTGTCCGAAGGATATGCCCTTACCTCCCGAGCCACTTGCTTCCCAAAGTAGTACATGCTCTGGTCTTATCCCAGCTGGATTATTGTAATGCCTTTTATGTTGGTCTTCCCTGGACTACGGTTCGTAAACTGCAGCTAGTGCAGAATGCGGCAGCTCGCCTGATTAAGGGCAGTCACTGCCGTGACCATATCACCTGTCCTTAAGGAATTGCACTGACTACCTGTGGTTGCGCGGGCCAAATTTAAGATCCTGGCTTTAACTTATAAGGCTCTTCATGAGGCTGGCCCACTCTATTTAAAGAGTCGCCTTCATTCGCACCAGGGGCACCGGCTTACAAGATCGTCCTTGAATGGTCACTTCTTATACCTCCAGTAAAAGAGGCGAGGTTGGTGAGGACAAGGTTTAGAGCCTTTTCTATTGTGGCTCCTATGCTTTGGAATTTGTTGCCAACTGACCTCCGTCAGTCCCCCTCCTTGCTATGCTTTTGGCAGACCTTGAAGACCTGGCTTTTTACCCAGGCATGGGAAGGGGATTAGGCTGGCAGATTGCAGTTCTTGGGGGGTTTAAACTCAAATTTAGGCTGGCAGATTGCAGGTTTTGGGGGGTTTAAATGTTTAAGCTTTTAGTTTTTAATTTCTAATTTTTAGGATTTTGATTATGTTTATATGAAATGTACTTGTGTTTGGTTGTAAGTCTCCCAGAGTGGCAGATTAACCTCTGCCAGATGGGCATCTAACAAATCTCATAAATTAAATAAATAAATAAATAAATCTTGGTCACTCTAAATTGGGTGTGTATGGGGGGGCAGCATGGAGACACACAGCATCCAGGCCTCTATCCAGTCCTTGGAGGACTGCTTCCCCAGCCACATTCCTCACTGGTCCTGCCCAGTACCTGTGAGAGCTTTTGGCTGGGTGGAACGTGCCCTTGAATTGCGATAATGTCTCTTGCTTACCTGGAGAGAGGGTGGAGAGATGGGATGGGTGTGTAGAAGCCTCTGAGATTTGTGTGGGTGGGATGTAGCTTGCAGTGGAAAGGTAAGAGTTGCATCTGTTGCTCTGTTCACTTTTGCCTGTATCCCTGACCCCTGCTGGCGTGCAGCACCAGGAAGGCTGACCAGAAGAGAATGTGGCCCTTGGACTGAAAAGGGTTCCCCAGTCCTGCTCTAAAGTGGGGTGTAATGTTGCAAATTGGCTTTATCTAGAGAGATGATATACCTAAAGTATTTACCTTACACGGCTTGGGACCACAATACCTGATGGAATGCCTCTCCTGACATGAACCTACCCGTACACTACACTCAACATCTAAGGCCCTCCTCTGGGTGCCTACTCCGAGGGAAGCTGGGAGTCTGGCAACAAAGGAGAGGGCCTTCTCAGTGGTGGCTCCCAAACTATGGAATGATCTCTTTGACGAGGTGCACCTGGCGCCAACACTGTTATCTTTTCGGCGCCAGGTCAAGACTTTCCTCTTCTCCCAGGCATTTTGGCATGTGTTTTTAAATTGTTTTTTTGTGTTTTAAAATTTGTATATTTGCTTTTATTGTTTTTAATTGCTGTGAACTGCCCAGAGAGCTTCGGCTATGGGGCGGTATATAAATGTAATAAATAAATAATACATAAATAATACCTCTGTTTAGAAAAAGGACTATGTGGAATGTCCTTCAGAATTCTGGTGGCCAAGTTACTGTGCATAGCAATCCAGTGGTGCTAGGAAACACTGTTTTGTCTGTGGAACGCCTCTCTCGCTATGAACCTACCCGCTCACTTTGTTCAGAATCTAAGGCCCTCCTCCAGGTACCAACCCATCGGGAAGCCCGGAGGGTGGTTACTAGACCTAGGGCCTTTTCTGTGGTGGCCCCTGAGTTGTGGAACAGCCTCCCCGAAGAGGTACGCCTGGCGCCTACACTTCCATCTTTTCGGCGCCAGGTAAAGACCTTTTTATGCTCCTAGGCATTTTAATCTTCTTAATCTTTTTTAATCTTTTAATCTGTATTTTTAATTTTTGTAGTATTTATTTTGTTTTTGCTGTGCTTTTTGTTGTTTGTATATGTTTTTGTATTTTATTATGATATATTGTATTTTATCTTGTTTGTTCACCGCCCTGAGAGCTATTTTGCTAAGGGCGGTATATAAATTGAAATAATAAATAATAAATAAATAAATAATAAATTTGTCTGCCCCATTATGCGGATTTGTTTCTGTCCAGGGTGCTGAAACCTTACTGGCTTTATCAGTCCTCACTCTTGGTACTTGTGGCCTTTTCCAGACGAAAAGAGAGACTGCAAAAGCCCTGTTCAATACAAAAAGGTTGTTCTAAAGCAGCATTGGCATCTTTCAGACTAGTCAGTCACAAGTTTGTGCATCTGAATAGGAGAATTTACAATTATATTTAAGGTTTACGCTCAGGAAAGTTTTAAGTGGAGACCTAAACAAATGTAATGTGCAAATTCAACAAAACTTTGTAAGCTGACAGTGTCATGCCAGGCATGCTGTTCGGGTGGCTATGATCGGCTGCAGCTTCCTATAAGTGAATCCTCAGTGGCAAACTCTGGTTTCCTGATAAGTAATATGTGAAATGGTTCCATGCTAGAAACAGGTATGGATGACCATGCTAATAGTGAGGGTTAGGAATGGTCAGTGGGGACCTTGCTGAATTCGACCAAAGGTCCATCTTGCTCAGCTTCCTCTTCCCACCATGGCCAACCATGAGCATTTAGGTTGATTGGATCATATTTATAATGCTTGACAGCCCCCCCCCCAAAAAAACCCCTAGGTCGGTTTTTTATCCAGTGGCTCTTTTATTTTCACATAGCAAAGCAGGCTTTAACTACACTTGTTAGAGGACTTGCATTTACTGTTAAGAGATCATGAGTGTAGACCTTAATGCATTCATATATTAAATTTAAGATTTCATCTTAAAGCATTTTTAATCTATTTTATTAAAAAATATTAAATAGTATAATCGACTATTTTTTTAAAACAACGAGGTTTAAATATTAAAAATACAGTATACAGTAGGGCCCCGCTAATACAACGGGTTAGGGACCAGGCCCCCGCCGTAAAGCGGAAATCGCCATAAAGCAGGGCCCCATAATGGACTGCGTCGCGAAAAAATGACACGAAAACATTGCAAAACAGCAAAATCGGCTTTAAAATGGGGAATTTCCCCTGCTTGAAAGCTGCTGCATCAGCGGAACGCCGTAATGCGGAATGCCGTGAAGCGGGGCCCTACTGTATATCTTTTAACAACAGTCTTCCATTTTGATACACCCTGAGGGCAGATGGCACCCCCTAGTTGCTGAACCCTTCCCATACGTGGGGTTTTTGACATTTGTGATAGAGATGTGAGGAAAGAGGTAGAGGGACAGAACAGGTATCGTTTAAGTTGCCTTCCAGCCTTAACAATCTGTACCACGACCTTGAAGCGCAGGAGGGTGTGCGTCTGTGTGTGTGTTGAAGCTTCACTCCCCTCTGCCGCTTACGTTTCTTTCATGTGTTTCCTTTTGCTGAAATTTAGGGGAGCCACAATGATGAAATCTCTGAAAATGAGGAGCGGCCGGGAGAAAAATCGGAGAGTGAGGGCAGTGACTATTCCCCGAACAAAAAGAAGAAGAAGAAGCTGAAAGAGAAAAAGGAGAAAAAACTGAAGCACAAAAGGAAAGATGGCAATGAGGAGGAGAATGAAGAAGGAGGCCTGAAGGTGCCTCAACTCTAGATATCTTGGGATGTTGCAACCGGCAGTTTCATGCTGCAGTGGGGAAGGGAGGATGAGGAGAGGGCATTGCACCGCACTACAGACGGTGTGCACAAGTAGCTGGGTGTGTGGTATCCATGGGAATAGACTGGATTTGTGTTTATTCGAAGCCACTCGGCTCTGTGGTTGAGATGGTGATGCGCACCCAAAATCCAATGTAGTCCTGTCTATGCAAAGGTTTCCTTTTTCAAGTTTGTTGGTGTACTGAAGGGCAAATCCTGCCCAAGGCATCAGGAACTTATGACAGGCTTGCTGCCTCTTAGGGTGGACAGAAAGGACCATAGGGAATGGCTTACCTGTGGCTACTGCCAATGGCCCTGTGAGTGGGCCTTGGAATTGCTTGGCTGCCCCCAGGAACCCCTAGGAAGTGTGGTTCTTTGGGGCCCGGGGAAGGGTCTATGTGTGCCTGATGCCACAGCATTGATTAAACTAATCAGGCACAGACTTCATAAGATGAGAAGCCCCCAAAAGGTCACCCAGAGCTTCCTAGTGAAGCAAAGGGCCATGTGCACAATGGATTTGGAAGCTGTTTTCTCTCTAAAGATACATTTACAATGTTTTCTCCCCCTCTAAAGCAGCCGCCTCCTGAACGGCATGGATACAAAGACGACTACAGCCAGGTGAGTGCCTTCTGTGGGAAATAAAGCACCTCAAGCTTTCTGTGAATTAAGGTTGCAGCCTGTAAAGACCATTAAGAAAAGATTGAGGTGTCTGTGGGCAGCATCGGATGAATTCTCAGGAGACAGAGCTGCAGCTCGAAAAGATCTCCATTTGTGGGGGTGGGGCTTCCACTACCTGGAAAGCTCCTTTCTATGAGTAGCAAAACTAGAATAAATTATGCAAACTAAAAAAACAGTATAGAAGGAATTAAGCAAAATAATATCCATGATTCATACAGATTGTGGAGTCCACCTTTTCTTGGTGTGGGATTAGGATTTTTAATGCACAGGGTTGTAATCTGGATGATGATGATGATGCAGTGTAGGGAGGAGGGACCTGTGAGGGCCCTCCAGATGTTAATAAAAATGTAGAGCTGGAAGGGGCCGCTAAGGCCATCGACTCCAACCCCCTGCTCAATGTAGAAATCCGAGTTAAAGCATCCCCAACAGGTGGCTGTCCAGCTGCCTCTTGAACTCCTCCAGTGTTGGAGAGCCCACCACCTCCCTAGGTCATTAGTTCCATTGTTATACCGCTCTAACAGTTAGGAAGTTTTTCCTGATATTCAGTTGAAATCTGGCTTCCTACAACTTGAGCCCATTATTCTGTGACCTGCACTCTGGGATTATTGAGAAGTGATCCTGGCCCTCCTCTGTGTGTCAACCTTTCAAGTCCTGGAACAGTGCTATCACATCTCCTCTCGGTCTTCTCTTCTCAGGGCTAAACATGCCTGATTCTTTCAGTCTGTCCTCATAGGGCCTTGTTTCCAGTCCCCTGATCATCCTTGTTGCCCTCCTCTGAACCTGTCCCAGTTTGTCTGCATCCTTCTTAAATTGTGGTGTCCAGAACTGGGTGCAGTAAAGATGAGACCTAACCAGTGCCAAATAGAGGAGAACCGATACTTCACATGATTTGGAAACTATACTTCTGGTTGTTGTTGTTATGTGCCTTCATAAGAACATAAGAAGAGCCTGCTGGATCAGGCCAGTGGCCCATCTAGTCCAGCATCCTGTTCTCACAGTGGCTAACCAGGTTCCTGGGGGAAGCCCGCAAGCAGGACCTGAGTGCAAGAACACTCTCCCCTCCTGAGGCTTCCGGCAAATGGTTTTCAGAAGCATGCTGCCTCTGACTAGGGTGGCAGAGCACAGCGATCACGGCTAGTAGCCATTGATAGCCCTGTCCTCCATGAATTTGTCTAATCTTCTTTTAAAGCCATCCAAGCTGGTGGCCATGACTGCGTCTTGTGGGAGCAAATTCCATAGTTTAACTATGCGCTGAGTAAAGAAGTACTTCCTTTTGTCTGTCCTGAATCTTCCAAAATTCAGCTTCTTTGAATGTCCACGAGTTCTAGCATTTCTCTATCTACTTTCTCAATGCCATGCATAATTTTATACACTTCTATCATGTCTCCTCTGACCCGCCTTTTCTCTCAACTAAAAAGCCTCAAATGCTGCAACCTTGTCTCAAAGGGGAGTCACTCCATCCCCTTGATCATTTTGGTTGCTCTTTCTGAACCTTTTCCAGCTCTACAGTATCCTTTTTGAGATGAGGCGACCAGAACTGTACACAGTATTCCAAATGCGGCCGCACCATAGATTTATACAACGGCATTATATCGGCTGTTTTATTTTCAATACCTTTCCTAATTATCCCTAGCATGGAATTTGCCTTTTTCACAGCTGCTGCACACTGGGTCGACATTTTCATCGTGCTATCCACTACAACCTTGAGGTCTCTCTCCTTGTCAGTCACCACCAGTTCAGACCCCATGAGTGTATATGTGAAATTAAGATTTTTTGCTCCAATATGCTTAATTTTACTCTTGTTTATATTGAATTGCATTTGCCATTTTTCCGCCCATTCACTCAGTTTGGAGAGGTCTTTTTGGAGCTCTTCGCAATCCCTTTTTGTTTTAACAACCCTGTTAGTATCGTCAGTAAACTTGGCCACTTGACTGCTCACTCCTAATTCTAGGTCATTAATGAACAAGTTGAAAAGTACAGGTCCCAATACCGATCCTTGAGGGACTCCACTTTCTACAGCCCTCCATTGGGAGAACTGTCCATTTATTCCTACTCTCTGCTTTCTGCTTCTTAACCAATTCCTTATCCACAAGAGGACCTCTTCTCTTATTCCATGACTGCTAAGCTTCCTCAAAAGTCTTTGGTGAGGTACCTTGTCAAAAGCTTTTTGAAAGTCTAAGTATACTATGTCCACTGGATCACCTCTATCTATATGCTTGTTGACACTCTCAAAGAATTCTAATAGGTTACTGAGACAGGACTTTCCCTTGCAGAAGCCATGCTGGCTCTGCTTCAGCAAGGCTTGCTCTTCTATGTGCTTAGTTAATTTAGCTTTAATAATACTTTCTACCAGTTTTCCAGGGACAGAAGTTAAGCTAACTGGCCTGTAATTTCCGGGATCCCCCCTGGATCCCTTTTTGAAGATTGGCGTTACATTTGCCACTTTCCAGTCCTCAGGCACGGAGGAGGACCTGTGGGACAAGTTACATATTTTAGTTAGCAGATCAGCAATTTCACATTTGAGTTCTTTGAGAACTCTCGGGTGGATGCCATCTGGGCCCGGTGATTTGTCAGTTTTTATATTGTCTATTAAGCCTAGAACTTCCTCTCTCGTTACCACTATTTGTCTCAGTTCCTCAGAATCCCTTCCTGCAAATGTTAGTTAAGGTTCAGGGATCTGCCCTATATCTTCCACTGTGAAGACAGATGCAAAGAATTCATTTAGCTTCTCCGCAATCTCCTTATCGTTCTTTAGTACACCTTTGACTCCCTTATCATCCAAGGGTCCAATCGCCTCCCTAGATGGTCTCCTGCTTTGAATGGTCTCCTGCTTTCAAGTTGATCATGACTTATGGCGACCCTATGAATCAGCAATCATGGGGGACTATTATCTGTTGGGAGTCACATTCTGCCAAACATGACCCCTTCAAGATATTCCTCACTTATGTTGAAGAAAACTGCAATAATGCTGGGAAAAACAGAAGGGAGTAGAAAAAGAGGAGGGCCAAAGAAGAGATGGATTGATTCCATCAAGGAAGGCACAGACCTGAATTTACAAGATCTGAACAGGGTGGCTCACGACAGAGGCTATTGGAGGTCGCTGATTCATAGGGTCGCTATAAGTCGTAATTGACTTGAAGGCACATAACAACAACAACAACAACAAGACTAATTCATAGAGATTGAGTCTAGGAATGGCTCTACTGGTCATGATGGCTAGTAGATGGAGGCCTTCATGTTCAAGGGCACTGTGGCACTGAATACTGATTCTTGAGAGTAACAGCGGCAAAGAGCTCTTGCCCTGCTGATAGGCTTCCCAGATGCCAGACGGTGGATCTTCAGTCTGATCTAGCTGAGCTCTTCTTATGCTGGATCTTGGCCTGAAATCTGCTTCTAGCAGCCATTGTGTAAAGTGGTTGCATTCTCCTTCAGAAAGACAGCATGGCAGGGTGCCTGACTTGATTTGCTGACCGCTTTAGCTAGCTCTGCCCTGGGACCTCAGGAGCAACCCCTCATGTTGTTTGCGTTTGGGCAGGGGGTGAGGGGGCTGCTTTTTGTCCTGTCTTCACTGTTGGTTTATATTTTCCCTTAGGAGCCCAAGACCTCGGCCCAACTCATGGAAGAGTGGGGGTTGGATGATGTGGACTATGCTTTTTCCAAAGAAGACTATCACATGCTGACGAATTACAAGGCTTTCAGCCAGTTTCTTAGGTAGGCGGTTTGGTCAGGTCTGGTCAGCAGGAACTTGGACTGACGTTCTGGCTTTCTGTGAATGGAAGGGGGAGGTCTGTCAAAGTCTACTTGCTAAAGATAACTAAATGGGAGCTCTTTGTTCAATGCAGTAAACCTGTGAGATCCAGATGTGGAACCCATGGAACTCACGGCCACTGGATGCGTGGATGGCCAATGGCTTCTATGCCTCTGAAAGATTAGACTTCTTTGTGTCTATCATCCTCTGTTAACCATGAGAACTGAGTGCAACCTCCATAAGTTGAAGCAATATATCTCTTAATATCAGATGCTTTGGACGGGGTCAACAGCAGTGGAAGGGCTGTTGCTTTCATGCGCTGCTTATGGGCTTCTGCATCTGGTTGACCACTGTGGAAAATAAGGATGCTAGACTAGATGGTCCTTTGGCCTGATCCACAGCTGCAAGGCTTTCCTTTATTCCTATTAATTTAGGGAACCATCCATGCATCTAATGAAGTCTAATGCTTGCCTCCTTCCCCAGCAGTCTCCTTTCCTGAGGCAACAGAGGTGGTCTTGGATGTGTTGGTCTATGGTGGCTCAGGACTTCATGGCCACCATGACACTGTCCCAACATGTCACTAACCCAACACCTGTGGCAAGCCACATTCTGGATCTGGCCTTCCTAGTTGGGTAGGAAGAGAGTGATCTCAGAGTGGGGGATTTTAACATCCTTCCCTTCTCATGGTTGGACTTTTAGAGATTTAGACTTCCAGCTGCTTTAACCCACTCATGGACCCATGAGAATGGTTCACCCTTGGAGACTGATGGATCCAATTGGTTTCCAGACAGCTCTGGGGAATTTTCTGGCTGATATAGCTGGCATTCCTATTGAAGCCCTGGCTGACCTGTGGAATACATGGATGCACTTCTGAATCCAGATTCTGGATTCTGGCTGTAGCCTCAGTGGCGCAGAGTGCATTCCACCAGCTCCTAACCCTGTCTGGACAGGGATAGCTTAGCTATGTTCTGGTAACCTCCAGGCTGGATTACTGCAGTGCATGGTACGTGGAACTGCTTTTGAAGATGGTTCAGAAACTGGAGCTGGTGCCGTTCAGCAGCCAGATTGCTGTCTGGGACCAGAATGTCTGAGCATATGATACCGATTCTGGCTGGACTGCACTGGCTGGCTGCTGATTAGTTTCTGGGCTCAGTTCACAGTTTTGGCTTTGACTTATAAATCCTGTGGTGGCTCTGAAGCCCAATACCCCCTTTCCCCACATGAACTGGCCCAGAGCCTGCTGTCTTCATCAGTGGCCCTTCTCCATGTGCCTTGTGTATTAATGAGTTAAGAACTGCTGCCATTTTTAGAAGGAAAACGTTTATCTTCCTTTCTTGTCTCTTACACCAGCAATGTACTGGACTTCTACCCCTGCCCTCCAAAATAAAAATAACTATGCCTTTGACATTTAACCCGGCTGATTAAACAACTAAAGATGAACAGCCCCCTTCCTGTTGAGCAATTCCTCAAAAGCTTTCCCCGTGGCGGAGCTCCAGGGAGCTTGCGTCCAAGTAAGTGTAGATAGGATCACAGGTGGTGGTTCTAAAATGCACTTATTAGGAAGCAAGCCCTGTTGGACTTGCTTCTGAATAAACGTGCATAGAATTGCCCTAATAATTAGCACCAAGTACCTTGATTTTGATAACATGGAGATGTATAACCGAATCAGTTAACTGGCAGATGGTTAATCAACATTGATGTGCCCGTCATAGCTGCTTTTGGACAGAAGGACAGACAATATATGCTGCCCCTGATGCTGGCACAATGGATAGCAATAACCTGCCCTTTCTGCTTCTTCTCCAGGCCTCTAGTTGCCAAAAGGAACCCCAAAATCCCAATGTCCAAGATGATGACTGTTCTGGGGGCCAAGTGGCGGGAGTTCAGCGCCAACAATCCTTTCAAAGGCAGTTCAGCAGCTGCTGCCGCTGCCGCCATAGCTGCGGCTGTGGAAACTGTTGCTGTTGCCCCGGCCCCGCTGACCGCCAGCCCCCAGCAACTGCTGCCGCCGCCACCTGCCATCAGGAAAGCCAAAACCAAGGAAGGAAAGGGTAAAGTTCTTGTTTTTATTATTATCTTGCTCCTCCTTCTGAAGGAGCCCAGTATGCTTTAAGTTGGATTCCTGCATTGAGCAGGGGGCTGGACTTGATGGCCTTATGGGTCCCTTCCAGCTCTACGATTCTAGGATTCTAGGGCAGCAAACACACAGGAGATAAAACAATTAAAAGTCTAAGAACAATTCCAATATAGATGCAGACTGTATAGTTCAAGATAGAGGCAGTGATTATTAATGGGTGCATGTGAGTCCCCAGGATCACTTGGGATTCAGCTGATTGCAATGGGGTGGTGTTTTTCCCCCCTTAAAGAGTGCATGACTTTTATTTATTTATTTATTTATTATTAAATTTGTTAGTCGCCCATCTGGCTGGTTGTCCAGCCACTCTGGGCGACGTACAAGATAAAACAGTATATCAAACAATTAAAATTTAAAAACAGTAGAAAACTAGCCCATCTCAAACGCCCGCCTAAAAAGCCAAGTCTTCAGGGTCCTGCGGAAGCTCATTATAGACGGGGCATGGCGTAGGTCACTAGGGAGAGAGTTCCAAAGGGCGGGGGCCACTATTGAGAAGGCCCTCTCTCGAGTCCTCACCAGCCTAGCTGTCTTGACTGGTGGATCCAGAGAAGGCCCTCTGAGGTTGATCTTGTTGAGCGGCAACCCTGTCGATGCTGGAGGCACTCCTTCAAATAAGCTGGGCCACAACCGTATAGGGTTTTAAAGGTTAAGACCAACACCTTGAATTGGGCTCGGTACACAACCGGTAACCAGTGCAACTCCTTCAACACAGGAGTGATGTGATCTCTACGGCGGCTGCCTGCAATCAGACGCGCCGCTGCATTCTGCACAGACTTCTAGCTGTGTCTTGTAATGTTGCCCTTGCTGGAGCCAGGTGGCTCAGTTCAGGGGACTCCGAGAGAGACAGTGCAAGGAAGATAATTTTTATATATGTACTGTGGCATGAAAAGCTATTTGCTCTCTGTCTGATTTTCTGCATGGTTGCATATTTTTGGCACTGAATGTTATCAGATCTTGAACCAAAACCTAATATTAGAGAAAAGGGAACCTGGTGAACAAACCTCACAAAATTTTGGTACTTATTTATTTATTAAAGAAAGTTAAGCAACACCCAATGCCCCCATGTGAAAAAGTAATTGCCCCCTTAGATTCAAAACCTGCTTACACCACCTTTAGCATCAATGACTGCAACTAAATGCTTCCTGTAGTTCTTGATCAGTCTGTCAGCACTGTGGTAGAATTTTGGCCCACTCCATGCAGAACTGCTTTTTAACTCAGTGACAGTTGTGGAATTTCAACCATGAACTGCTCCTTTCAAGTTCTGCCACGACATCTCAATGTGGTTTAGGTCTGGACTTGGACTAGGCCATTCCAAAACTTTAAATTTCTTGTTCCTCAACCGTTCTGATGTAGACTTGCTTGTGTGTTTTGGATCATTACCTTGCTGCATGACCCAGCCACACTTCAGCTTCAGCTGACGGCCGGCCTGACATTCTGCTGTAGAATTCTTTGATACAAAGCAGAATTCATGGTTCCTTCAATGATGGTGAGTTGTCCAGGTCCTGATGCAGCAAAGCATCCCCAAACTGTGATTCTGCCACCACCATGCTTGACCGTTGGTATGAGGTTCTTCATGTGGAATGCAATGTTTGGTTTTTGCCAGACAGAACGGGGCCCATGTCACCCCAAAAGTTCCATCTTTGACTCATCTGTCCATAGAACATTGTTCCAGAACTCTTGAGGATCATCCTGGTACTTTTTGGCAAACTCTAGGCAAGCATTCATATTCTTAGCGAACAGTGATTTCCACCTTGCTACTCTGCCATGAGTTCCATGTTTTCACAGTGTCTTTCTGATGGTGTAGTCAAGAACACTGACCTTAGCTGAGGTGAGAGAGGCCTGCAGATCCTGTTGTTCTAGGGTTCTTCCTGACTTCCTGGATGATTTTACTCCTTGCTATTAGAAGGATTTTGGCAGGATGACCACTCCTGAGAAGATTCACTACTGTCCCAAACCTTCTCCATTTTGTCAATATGGCTCTGACTGTGATTTGGTGGAGCCCCAGAGCCATAGAAATGGCTTTGTAACCCTTTCCAGACTGGTATGCATCAACAACTGTTTTCTGGAGGTGTTCAGGAATTTCTTTGGATCATCATGGCATGATGTGGCTTTGGAACCTGTGTGCTGGCAACTTCAATCTGATGGCAAGGGCCAAAGTTAGTCAGATTTATTTTGGGCAGGGCTGGCCCAAATAATCCCTTTCATTGGGTTGAGTTAACTAGCGGGGCAGTTACTTTTTCACACGGGGGCATTGGGTATTGCTTAACTTTCTTTAATAAATAAATGAAATAAGTATCAGAATTTTGTGTTGCCTGTTCACTCAGGTTCCCTTTTCTCTAATATTTGTTTATTTATTTATTACATTTGTATACCGCCCCATAGCCGAAGCTCTCTGGGCAGTTTACAGCAATTAAAACATTACAAACAAATACACAAATTTAAGAACACTTTTTTAAAAAACAATTTAAAAACACATGCTAAAATGCCTGGGAGAAGAGGAAAGTTAATTAGGTTTTGGTTCAAGATCTGATAACATTCAGTGTCAAAAATATGCAACCACGCAGAAATCAGACAGGGGGCAAATACTTTTTCATGCCACTGTATATTTGGAGCATTTGGGCCTCACTCTTCAACCAAAAGGGCTCACAGAGCAGCTTACTACAGTCAACTAAAGCAAGAGTCCCTGTCCATAGGCTTACAATCTGAAAGACACGGCTCAGAAGGAAAAAGGGGCAGAAAGAGACTCAGTTGCCAATTCTTCAAGTTAGATTAAGGTTTATAAATCCTTACCATGACCAGCTGTGGTGGAAACAGTTCAAGGGCAGGAGGTGCGTGATGGAGCTGGTCTTTTAGCAGAGCCGATGGAAGGAGCCGTCCCTCCCATCTCGCCCAGTGCGGCAGCCTGATGCAGTGGATGGTACCAGGTGCCAATGATAGCTGTCATTGCTTGCCAGGCCGAGATTTAAGAGAGTTGCATCCTGCCTTTCTGCCATAGATTACATCTCAGGCAGGTTAATTAGGAAATATAGTCAGTGTAGACCCATTGAAATTAACTTGGGTCTATTTTGCGTAGGGCTTAGTTGCATCCAACGCACAACCTTGACTTGACATTTATGCAAGTCCCTTTTAACTTTAATATGGCGGCATGTGCCTTTTGCATTGCCTTGAATTATAATGCGCTGCAAAGCTCTTGATTTTGAATTTAAAACAAGTACAAAACAGCAGCAAAATACGTCAGCTGGCACTAAAGCCACTGAAAACTACAGACAAAACAAGGCAGGACAACCCACAGTGAAGTTGAAACCAAGGGCTACAGTGCCCTAAAATAAGCCTCCCAAGTTATTTAGTTATGAAATCTTTGTAGTGGTGAAGCAATCCCCGCTCCCTCAGGTGACCCTCACAGGGAAGTCAGGCAGAGAGGAAGATGAGGCTCATTGGTACTGCCTTCTCCGTTGCGTCTCCGACGCCAACTTCCAAACATTGGGAAGGAAACGTCTGCAGCAGGGTGTGTCCTCTGCTCCAGGAGACTGCATGAAAGATCTAGAAACCCGGAAGATCATGGTTCTGCATCATGCAGGGAGCCTAAAAGAAGCTAGCAGCTCCCCTCCGGCAGGGTGGAGCAGAGGCAGGGAGGTTGCCATTCCGCACTGGGTGGGGAGAGGGGTGAGGTGGTGGGGAGGTTTGTGTGGTGCAAACACACTGGCCTGGGTGCTGGATTGTCTCTGCCGCTGAATTTGCCCTGTGCTGACCCACCTGCCGGGGGGGCAGTGTAACAGCTTCACTTCCCCCAGCGAGCTGGCCAGATGAACTGGACGGCCTGCTGCCTAAAAGTTAGGACTAAAGCTGTCAGATAGGTTGCCCTGGGAAAGAAATTGCACAGAGGGGGCAACCACCAAAGAGGCCCTTTCACTGGGCACTGGCTTAACCTCTAGCAGCATTTGCCAGCCTAGTGCCTCTCCAGACGTTTTGGACTACAACTCCCATTGGCCCCAGAATCCTAATCCAAAACTCCTGGAAAGCAGGAGGTTGGCGAAGACTGCTCTGCAGAGAAGGGCGAGACCAGAGTCAGGCTCTTGGGACCAGAGTGCTGAGCATCAAAGGAGCTGTTCAACCAGTAGGTGGTTGGACAGGAGTTGAGTTACAGCTTGCACCGCATCTTCCAGGGAGGAGCACCTCAGGTTTGTGTTTCCTTAAATCTCAAGTTGTGCAGCCTCACCTTTCTGGGTGCATCACGAAGGTCCCAATCCTGAAAATACATAGGTTGGAGTTCTTCCTCGGGGGGGGGGAGAGAGAGAGAGAGAGAGAGGATCTCATATTAGGCAAGTGTTCCATGTGAGCTTCTGCTTCGGACTTGCCGCCCTCTCTATTTTCTGGGTGCAGGAGGAGTGTCTGCAGGGGTCCTAAGTGGGTTCTCCAAATTCCAATTGTAGGGTGGGCCCAAACAGTCCATTCCTTGCAGTGTGGCCAATCAGCGACTGGACTAAAACGAGTTATAAGCAACTGATGGGCCAGGATGAGCGGGACGTGACTGGCAAAACAATGAGGGCTGGGAAAGTGCGAAGCCCAGGAGAAGGCCCTCTTCTGAATGCTTAAACAAGGGCCATAATTGGGACTCTAGGATCTGGGAGAGGCAATGAAATTTGGGCAGCCTCCGTCGCCAACGCCTCTCTGCTCCCTCAGGTCCCGGTGTGCGGAAGAAAATTAAGAACACCAAAGACATCAAGAAGAAGGGGAAAGGGAAGAAGGCAGGGGCTCTGAAATTCCGCTTCGGAGGAATTGCCAGCAAGAGGAAAAAGGTCTCCTCGGTGAGTAGGCTCCTGTCTGGGTTCTCTTTTAAGAGTCATGAGGATGGATGTTCCTGGGCTTGTGCAGAATCACTGTCCACATGCCTGCAACTCTGGGCTCAGCAGCAGCAGCAACAGGCCCCCAAGCTCCCGATCTTCCTAGCTTCCCCACGGCCTCCCCACAACTGCGAAAAACCGGACATCTCATATGAATTAAGAGGTGGGTGGCAGTGGGGAAGGGGCCCTGGAAGCAGGAGAGATAACCACATGCCACTTGGCTTCCCTTCCAGAGCGAGGAGGAAGAACGGGAGGAATCTGACCTGGACAGCGCCAGCATCAACAGCTCCTCCGTACGCTCCGAGTCCTCGGCCGGCCTGGGGAAGAGGGGCAAGAGGCGGAAGAAGAAGAAGAGAAGTAGGTCACCACCAGAGGGCCCCTCTTATGGCAGCTGCCATGGGGAGAGGCGTGGCATCGGCCGGGGTGGTGCGCCACCCCAGCAGGGTCTTGCAGGTGGCACTCTGAAAACTATGTCTACACACAAGTGCTCAGCTGAGACTAATTTAGGGAAGGCTGTGTCTCAGCGGCAGGTCCCCTGTTTTGCATAGAGATGGCCCTGTGCTCAGTCCCTGGGCATGAAAGGATCTCAAGGGCCAAAGATGGGAAGGCCTTCAGAGCAGATCTTTGGGAGCCATAAGGAGACAGATGGGCCAGGGTCTGACCCAGGACAAGGACCTGTACAGCAAAGTCCCTCATCACTGCCCTGTGTGAACTGAGAGGACACATGCCCAGCTCTCCCCTGTAGTTGCACATCCCTGGGAAGACCAGAAGTGGTGGACAGTGGCTGGAGCAGTGGTTGCCAGCATGGTGCCTGTGGGCGCAGTCTTCCCCTGGCAGCTACAAAGCCTCACTCTGCCCCTATGGTCATGAAGTGGTGAGGGTGGTTCCTTTTTTTCTCCCTTGAAAAGTACATCGAGTTGAAGGAGGAAGTTGGAACAGGGACGCTCTTTCCCACTTCCTCTTTTAGCCCTATGTGCTTTTCACGGCTCAGATTAATTCTGCTGGAGCTGATATTTACCTAGATTCCTTGGAAAAGCATTGTGTATGCTCTCTCTTTCTGTCACTCCTGTGGGGCAGTCGTCCAGGGGAGATGGCGATAACAGACTCTTGGCACTTACTCAACAACCCAAATGAGTCCACGGGCCCCCCAAAATTGATGACCTCTGGCCTGGAGGGTAGATCTGTCGGTGGCTATTAGCTATGATGGCTACATGCAACCAGTATATTGAGAGGCACTGAATACCAGTCACTGAGGGAATGCAAGCGGGAGAATGATGTTGCCCTCATGTCCTGCTTGTGAGCTTCCCAGCGGTATCCGCTTAGCCGGTGTGGATAACAGGACGGTAGATTAGATGTCAGGGGGACTGGAGAACCTGTGGCCCTCAAGATGTTGCTGGGCCACAGCTCCCATAATCCCTGACCATTAGCCATGTTGACTGGAGGGAATGGGAGTTGTTGTCTCCATTCCAGTGTTAGGCCTTTGGGCTCTTACTTATGTTCTCAAGGTATCTATGGAAGCTTGTTTGCCATTGTTGGTCTTCCAACAAAGGAATCACTGATAAACTGTCCAAGAGGTCCAATTTGAAGTCTACTGATTTTACTGGATATTTTGTTCCAGATAATAATCTTTTGTCCTCTCTTCTACTTGATTGTTCCTCTGCCCTGCTTTTGTCTTCCAGTTGAAGAAGGCGATGGATACGAGACGGACCACCAAGATTACTGTGAGGTGTGCCAGCAGGGAGGGGAAATAATTCTCTGCGACACATGTCCCCGGGCCTACCACCTTGTCTGTTTGGACCCAGAGCTGGAGAAGGCACCGGAGGGCAAATGGAGCTGCCCACACTGCGTAAGGAGCTTTGGCGGTTGAGAGTCAGCCGGGGCGGGAAAAGGGATGTGCATGCGTGTGCATCCATGTGCATGCGAAGATTTCTAGCCCACTATGGCAGACAAAGCTGTTAGGCGGCAGCGTTACCGCAGAAGGAGGTGCAGTTTTCAAAATTCCAAATCCCCCCTGCTGTGACAGCAGGAGAAGCTCAGCAGTCCTTTTCAGTGATTACTTTGGAATCCATCACTGCAAGGGATGGACGGAATCTGTTAGTTTCGGTTTCCCTCAGTTTGTCATTTCTCTAATTTTGCCATATTCCTGCATCGGTTTTACAATTTATTTCTTTTTCAAAAGTCCTCTTGTCAGCATTTCAGTGTGCTAATATCCACATTTTTGTACGCAATTTTGCCTAATTAAACATTTTGCAACCAATAGTCTCTAATATAATATGTTTTTTACTGATTTTCCCTCATATAAGACAGTTTTGAAAGCAACAAACAGAACTTCACTCAAGCTTGCTCTGGATCCCTATAAAGATTCTGTTAATCACCTAAAAATATATATGAACGTAATTGTGATTAACAAAACAGAGGTTTTTATTGTATTAACAAAACGTTTCAGCTTCCGCCTTCATCATATATATAAATTATGCACACATTCCTAATATATGCATTTTTGTACACATTGTTTGGTTGGAGAACTGCCTTTCAACATTTGGAGAAGTGGAAATGTTGAAGGGTAGCTGCGTTTCAGTTTGTATATTTTTTTCAGGAAATGTGAATTAGGTTGATTTCCATCAAAATGAGAACTGAATTGAATTTCTCCTCTTGCCTTAATCACTCCAAGGCAGTTGTGTAGTGGCAAATTCAGAAGTGCAGGGTCCCTTCATGATATTCACAGCCACGCACATCCCTCCCTTTTTTGCTGCTGGGTTGAGTATGAGATCCTTGATAATGCCTACTCCCATGACAAAGACCGCCCAAGGACCCAATAAGTATGGAAGGGGAGGTGTGTGTTAGCTACTGAGGAGAGTCTTCTCAGTGGCTGACTCACCTCCTTTCACTCTGATTGGCTCCAATCAGCAGGAAAGGACAAGGAAGCATGTTAGAAGACACTTCTGAGTGGCTAACACACTCCCCTTTCATAGGATGCTGGAGACATAGGGACCCTGCTGGGACCTTACTCCTAAAAAAGTAAAGGGTCCAAGACCCCCCAAGACCCTGGACGATGACACCCCTACTCCAAGGCCTTCGGGAGAGGAAGTGGCGTTTCTCTGGTCAGATCAGGATCTTTGGAGTTGTGATGTCTAGTGATGGGACAGAACTGGACCATGTCTAGATGTGTGGGGAGGGGAGAGTTGTTGTTTTTTTGCTACTTTGAAGAGTCTAGGTGAAGGATGCAGGTGCCAAAGTGGAGTGAAAGAAAACCTTGAGAGGCTTTAGGGTCTGTTATACCTCCAGTGGGGAGTGGAGTCCAGAAATCTGAGAGCTTGTCGTGGCCTTCCTAGCGTGGATTGATCTTCCTCATCACCTATGAATGGCTTCATCATAGTGGCCTCATGAAGGCCCTGCTTTGCCACACAGAAAACTAGAGTAGGAGTGGAGTCTCCTTTTACAAGTCTGGGGGTTTTTTTTGGTGAAAAATGGATTAATTTTTATGCATCTAGTAGAGGTGCATTGTTAATAATTCTCTCTCCTCTGCAAGATTCATTCCAAATCTGACATGGTGGTGGTGGGGAACAGTCCATTTCCAAGTATGAAATATGGAGCATCTCTAGAGATCAAATGCAGATATCAAATATTGGGCAGAGAATATCTGAAGAGCGTTGAGATTTTATTATAAGACCTGTATATTAACATTCAGCACTTCAAGGAAATCCCCAAGTGGTTTACCGACTAAAATAATAATATACAATAAAAACAGTGCAATATTTCATGAGAATGGATCACGTCCACGGCTGGAGCCCCTTGCAGAGGAGATTAAGTTTGCCGGCCTGGGGGAGGTAGGGACGTGGGGTGTGACATGTTTCAGCACTGCCTTCGTGTTTTGTCAGGAGAAGGAAGGCATCCAGTGGGAGCCAAAGGATGAGGAAGATGAGGAAGAAGAGGGTGGTGAGGAAGAGGATGATCACATGGAATTCTGCCGCGTCTGTAAGGATGGAGGAGAGCTTCTTTGCTGCGACACCTGTCCCTCCTCCTATCACCTGTACTGCCTCAACCCACCGCTGCCAGAGATACCAAATGGTGAATGGCTCTGCCCTCGTTGTACAGTGAGTGTTTACGAGCCTTCCTTGCGCCATCCGCTCCCTTGCGCCAGCAAGTAGGACATGGCACATCGCCAGCAGCTCTTGACCTCCGAGACGGGGCTGGGGTGCCAGCGGCTCTCCTCTGAAGGCTGGCTGCCAGGGTCCACCCTGGATTCAGAGGTGGCCCTTTTCTTCTATGTTTTATACTGTTTTATATTATATACTAATATGTTTACTGGAGCAGAATGCTAAAATGTTGTGATCAGTTCTTCTCCTGGAGGTATGCTTTTGGAACTTTGCCAGCCAGAGAGGGGGAAATCCCCTGCTCTCTTTCCTGTCTATTTTTTAAGAAGTCAAAACTATGCCAAGTAGAATTTAAAAACGAGATTCCCTTCTACAAGAGGCATCCAAAATCTTTATTTGTGCAATTGTGTTTTTTTTCAATAGTAGTAGTTTCATCTTTCTTTGCAAGTCTTGGATTGGGCAGGCGGTTGAACTAGATGAGCTCCAAGGGACCTTCCAAGTCTTTTGATTCTAATACTGACTTGGAAAAATCTAGATTTTTTTTGGTAGCAATTTCCCATCCTCCCTCGATGCGGTTTTCCTCAGGGATGCAAATAGCATAATGTTCCCCCCCCCTTTGAATGACTGTTGTGAGGGTGCACATGCAAAATTTGTTACCAAGTGTTCTGGAATTTTTAGCAAGGGATCCTGGAATGCCAGGACAATTATTGAGTGGAATCTACCCTTCCATGCCTAACTCCCCTCCCATGTCTCACAAGGCACCATTTCCAGTGGATGGGGGGGGGCTTCCATAGGGGTATACCCTTCCTGTGACCCCATGGTAATGTTGGGGAAATGAGGTCACGTGGGAGGAGCCGGCAGTGAACCTGTTTCCACCATTGCTTCTTTTGGGACTGGGGCTTCTCGGAAGCCCACGTTGCTGGGGGACGAGCCCCTGTTGGATAGGAAGACTCTTAGAAAAGCTGGATTTGGTCTAAACCTTGCAAATGAAGCCAACCATGAAACCTTCCTCTTCCAACAAGCCTTTTAAATGGAGACCTTATCCCGGTCTGCTTCTGTGTTGGAATTGCTTTTTAATATGTTTATAAAACTTTTTTTAAAAAAAACCAATGTTTTTAACCTTTTTTTAGAAAAAAAAAGACTTGAAAGCTTTTAAAAAATGTTTTTAAGGATGTTTTGTTTTAATGTATTTTAAAGTCTGTTTTTATGATGCTTTAAAGTGTTTTTAGTGTTTTTGTTTGCTGCCCTGGGCTCCTGCTGGGAGGAAGGGCGGGATATAAATCAAATAATAAATAAATAAATAAATAAATGATGGTTTGTGTGTTTCACCCTCTGTTGCCTTCAGTGCCCGCCGTTAAAAGGGAAAGTTCAGCAGATCCTCCACTGGATCTGGAAGGAGCCTTCAGCCCTGCTTGCATCAGCCTTGTCCTCAGCAGATCCTGAGTTGGTGCTCCCTCCACCAAAGCCCCTGGGGGGGATCCCCGAGAGAGAATTCTTTGTGAAATGGGCAGGGCTCTCTTACTGGCACTGCTCTTGGGTCAAGGAACTGCAGGTGAGTGGATGGCCAAAGTGGCTCTCGGTGTAGCCCAGGGGTGGGGGACTGGTGGCCCACATCTGGCCTGTGGTGCCCCCTCCTCCCCAGCTGCAGTCTCTGTGAAGATCAGTCCCCCCTTCCTCCAGCAATTAGGCTCCCTTCTTTTCAAACCTAATTGTGAGGAGTCTGTGTTTGTGTGGTGAGTACTCTATGTTTGCTTATGTATGTATGCATGTGAGCTTGTGTGCGCATGTGTCTGCTGTGACCCTGCCTGATTTGGCCTCGCCCGCTTTTGTTGTGGCTCTGTCCACTGCTAGTGATTGTCCCCCGTCAGGCTGGCCACAAGGGGAGGCAGGCCGGAAGCCTAAAAGGGTCCCCCATCACTGGTTTAGCCCCAGGTGAGGAGGTGGTGTGTGTAGGATCGCGTGAGAGCCAACGGCTTAATCGCTCTTCCCACGTACAGCTGGAGCTCTACCACACTGTGATGTACCGCAATTACCAAAGAAAGAATGATATGGACGACCCACCAGCTTTTGACTATGGCTCTGGTGACGAGGACAGCAAGATTGAGAAGCGGAAGAACAAAGACCCCGAGTACGCCAAGATGGAGGAGATGTATTATCGCTATGGTATCAAGCCTGAATGGATGATGATTCACCGTATACTCAACCACAGGTGAGGTGGGCGCATGTCACTCCCTGACATAGGATTTGCTGGCTGGGTTCACACTACGCCATTCTTTGTTTAGCCTGACTATGGATTTTTGAATGTCCAAACCTGGCCCAGCAGGCTAACCATGGTTTATTCTCTGGCAACAAACCATGATGTGAAATCATGGTCTGTATGTTGTTGGCTTATGAAACGTGGCTTGTTTGAACTATGGTCTGGCACTTATGTCCAAATCCACCACCTTTGCATAACCATGGTTTGGTTGGCCATCCCATCTCAGGCACTCACCAAACTACAGATCCACAAAGGAAGAGCAGTTGGAAAATAAAACAAGCTTTGAAGAAAAATAACTGTGACTTGTTTGTTCATTGGAAAGATGACTCCTGGTTTGTTGAACAAACCATGCATAAAACAAATCATGCTTTAGCATTATGTGTGAGTGCAGCCGCTGTCACAATGCAATGGCCCCTGGTTCAGATCCCTTTAAAAATGATAGAAGTATTGGTCCACCAGTGGCTCTTAGCCACAGGAGCTAGATGGAACTTCCATGGTCAGGGGTAGTCTACCTCTCAAGACCAGGTGCTAGGGACAAGCAACAAGAGAGGGCCATTACTTTTGTGCCCTATTTTCACCCTTCGCAGGAGGATCTGCGTGACCTTGCTGGAAACACACTGGATCAGATGCCCTCCAGATTTTGTTGGACTCCCACTTGCCCCAGCCAGCGTGGCCAATGGTCAGGGATGATCATGGGAGTTGCTTTCCAGCAACATCTGGAGGGCCACAGGTTCTTTATCTCTGGACTAGATGCACCTTGCTCTGAACCAGCAGGGCTGGGTGACTGGACGTCAGCTGAAACGAACGAGAGCTGTGCCAGACCAGGCTATGTCTCTCTTTATCTCAGCAGGGCTTGAACAGGAGAAATTCCCAGGGGTCTTAGGATCTACAGGTCAGGTTCATCTCCTTTTGCCACCTTCGAGGGCATCCAAAACACCTACCCCACCTTGCTGCATGGGGAGGGGGCGGGCGGTTACTTGGAACACTGGCAAATACCATGTGCGACTGAACGGCAGTGACTCATGCCTGTGAGATAAGTTTGTGCTTTGATAAACTCGCTGCGTCTTTTGCCTTTGACAGCTTTGACAAGAAGGGAGATGTTCATTACCTGATCAAGTGGAAGGACTTGCCATATGACCAGTGCACCTGGGAGGTGGATGAGATTGACATTCCTTACTACGAGAATTTCAAGCAGCAATACTGGAATCACAGGTCAGGGCTGGAGGCGTTGTGCAGCATCCACTGACTGCTGAAGCGGGGGCACTAATGACTATTTGCAATCAGCAGAGAGCACCTGAATTTTTTTTAAAAAATTGACAATTTACTTTATGTGTTCACGACATTTATGTCCTGCCCTTTGGCCAAGAGGGCTCTCAGAGCAGCCTACAAAAATCTGTGCTAAGATGATGTGGCGGCCGGTGACTCCGTGTCAGTGGGGCAGTGGAATCCGCAACTTGGACCGCTCCGTCACTGTTTTGCCAGTTCCAGCTCATCTCCACCTCTCTCTTCTGAAAATGGGGGCACACGATTCTAGTCAAACCCTGCCCCTTTTTACTATGGGATCAGTGCATTCTTTTAAAATTCAGCTTCAAAGAGATTCCGCAACTGATCCGCAGATCAGCCCATTCCCCCTCCAGGTGTGACAATAGAAACACTTTGTTCTGATGACTGGGGTGTTCACAGCCCAAAACCTGGAACATATTCCCTTGCCCCACTGACATGGAGCCACTAGATGCCACTGCTAAGATGGTCCCTGTCCTTAGACTTGTAGTCTAAGAAGACATAGCACACGAGGAAAAACGAATGGGAGGGAGGAGGGAAAAGCAAGCACTAGTATAAATTCTTAGTTACTATTGTTACGACACAGTTATATAGACATAACATTTGCAGGGTAGCGGGGCTCATTTGGAAGCAGCCTCAGTGTAATCAAATGTTTCTTTTTCTTTCTGAGGTTGAACCCTGGGGTAAAAAACACACATTCTTGCAGGTTTATAGTAAAATATTGCAGGTTTATAGTAGAAGCTGACTGTGCTTTGGCTGGGGGTGACTGAAAAGTTCAGCATGCATGGGGGGCTGAATGCTCCCCACTTTCCTCCTCAAAACTGTTTCTCCTGAGCTCTTTTTCCTCTCATCGGGAATTCTTTCCCACTCTACATGCCTATCCCTACAGGAGCTGTTTCTCCTCCCTTCTCTGCCCGTCCACCTTTTGTAATGGTTGTGTTGAGAAGTTGGAATGTTTATGTAAGTTCCATGTCACTCAGCGGCTTAGGCAACCCTGGGTTATTTCAGTATATTGAAGCCAGAGCACTTAACAGCCAATGGCTAGAGAGGTTTCAGAGTCTGCAGCTTGTGTTTCCATCCATTTTATTTTTCACTGGGGTTTGTCAAACTGACAAAGATGCAATTTCCCCCTGCAAATGTCCACGCTCTGTGTTTTAATTTGAGATGTCATGACCGTGGCAAGTGCCCAACGAGATCCTCCAAAGGTGGCTTTACAAATACATACCCAATGAAGTGTCTTGTGGCATCTTAAAGACTTAGTATATTTATTATAGTACAATAAAGACATAGCCACAAGACTCATCATTTTGGTTCTGGAAATCTTAATGTTATTATTAGTTTTCTGGGTTAAGTGACATGCAACATAAACAACTTACAAGCAGCGAGCCATGGCCTGATAATATTTTATTTATTTTCTTATTTATGGATTAAGGTCCCACCTTTTGACGAGTGTCCTCAAGATGGCATGCACAACCAATCCATATAAAACCATAATTAATACAGATTTGCAGCCGAAATACTGCTAATTCTGCCACTAAGGAGGTCTAAAACAGAGCTTAAGCTAAGAGCTTTGAAAGCTTACATTTCCCTCCACTTTCGTTTTTTACTGTTGCTGGATTTATCTGAAACAAAACAAAACCTTTACACAGCACCTAAACTACAGCAATGAAGGGATGGCTAGGAAGCTTAGCCGGGAGGGCTGGGACCTCTTCTCGATCGTCCCAGAGTGCAGGACACAGAATAATGGGCTCAAGTTGCAGGAAACCAGATTTAGACTGGACACCAGGAAAAACTTCCTAACTGTTAGAGCCATACGACAATGGAACCGATGACCTAGAGAGGTAGTGGGCTCTCCGACACTGGAGGCATTCAGGAGGCAGCTGGACAGCCATCTGTCAGGAATGCTTTGATTTGGATTCCTGCACTGAGCAGGGGGTTGGACTTGATGGCCTTGTAGGCCCCTTCCAACTCTACTATTCTATGATTCTAAGATTGTTCCTGGGTTTTGGAGACCACCACAAAGTTTGGGTAGCCACCCAACCTAACTCATTGACAGAGCACCTGCTTTCCATGCAAAAAGGTCCAGGTTCAGTCCGTGGGGATCCCAAAGTAGGGCTGGGACAGACCTCTGTCTGAAACCCTGGAAAGCTGTATCCAGTCAGTGCTGACAATACCAGCTAGATGGACCAGTGGTTTGACTCAGTTTAAGGCAGCTCTCTATGCTGGGGAAGGGTTATAGCTTACGTTTGCATTCAGGGGCTCCCAGGTTTAATAACTGGCACCTCCAGAAAGCGGCTTGGAAAGACCCTCATGTGACACCTGGAGAACTGCTGCCTCACAGTAGACAACCCTGCGCTATGTGGGTGTGACTTGGTATGAGGCAGCGTCCTAATGTGTTGCTAATGTCTGAAGGTGGCAGGTACATTTGGGAGAAAGTGGTCCTGTAGATGCTTCATCAGTTCAGCAATCTGAAAAGCGATCTCTCAGGATATGCTGCCTCTCTTGCTGGGGAGGGCAGTTTTCATAGCTCAGTGGTGGAAGGAGAACACGTGCATTGAATACAGAAGGCCCAAGTTCAGTCCGTGGCATCTCCAGGTAAGGACAGGAAAGCCCTCTATCTGAAGCCCTGGAGAGCAGCTGCTAGTCCTAGAATCATAGAATAGCGGAGTTGGGCCTATAAGGCCATCCAGTCCAACCCCCAGTGTCAGTGTAGGCAGCACTGAGCTAGATAGACAAATGGCCTGAATCAGTACAAGGCAGCTTCCTCCGTTTCTGTTTAACCCAGCCCTTTGTTCAGAACCATGAGGACTGGGATCTTGCTTTATTTTTAGAGGAAGAGCCATCGCCGAATGCTAGAACACCTGCATTTGCATGCACAATGTTCCAAGTTCAACCCCTGGCTTCTCCAGGTAGGCTGGGAAAAGACCTCTGTCTGAGTCTGTGTGCACACCATACATTTAAAGCGCATGACTTTATATCCAGTGTCTCTGTAGCCTCATGGCGGCTAAGGAACTCGAGCGAAAGGCAAACGAGAGGGGCAGAGCGCGGGGGAGGAGGGCGCCGCACAACGGGCTTGCCAGGATGCCTCGTGGCTTCAGCAGCAAAGATGTGTTTTGTTTCCATGCCAAAGCTGATCCATCCATGAGCTGTTTCATCGCCTCTGCTGAATGACTAGCTGCCCTTGCCCTCTCCAGTGGCCACCATACGATCAGGCTACCTGCTTCCATTCTAGCTGGTCACGATAACAACTGTAATTTAAGAACTGGTGCCTGAGCGTGCCTTTTTCCTAGTTCTTCCCTGTCCCTTTTCCCTCGTGTGTCGTGCATTTTACATTGTTAGCCTAGGACAGGCTTTCCCAACTAGTGGGCCACCAGATGTTGCTGGACCACAACTCCCATCAGCCTCAGCCAGCATTGCCAATGGCCAGGAAAGATGGGAATTGTGGTCCAGCAACATCTGGTGGCCCACTAGTTGGGAAAGGCTGGCCTAGGAGCAGTTATTTAACTTTTGTAAATTGTAAATTGTATTTTGTAAATTGTATTGTTTTATTGATGTATTTTATATTGTATTTTTATATTTGTGTTTTTTGTAAGCCGACTTGTGGGCCTTTGGCCAAAAGGCGGAGTGTTGTTGTTGTTGTTGTTGTTAATAATAATAATAATAATAATAATAATAATAATAATAATAATAATAATAATAATAATAATAATAATAATAATAATGACTTCCCGAAAGAATCCTGGGAAGTTAGCTTGGTAAAGGTGCTGGGAACTGTAGCTCTGTGAGGGGTAAACTACAGTTTGCAGGATTCTTTGAGGGAAATCATACTCTTTAAATGTGTGGTGTGAATGCAGCCTGAAACTCTGGGGAGTCACAGCCAGTCAATGAGCTGGATGGATCAAGAGTCAGTTTGGTCCAAGGCAGGTTCCTCTGCTTTCTCGTGTTGTGCTGACATCTGCGTTTGATCCCTTGCAGGGAGAGGATGCTGGGAGAAGAGGGCAGCCAGGCCTCCAAGAGGCTGATCAAGAAAGGGAAGAAGCTGGAAAGGCCTCCGGAATCACCCCTTGTGGATGTACGTTTGGGATACAGGCAAAATCAGCTCAGGAAGGGATAAAAAGTGCCTGCAATTTCCTCTCCTCTCAAATGCTGCGCTTTCACATACGACACTTTGTCACCCTAGAAAATAGCCCTTGAAAGCTTCTTCTTCTTCCTTCTTATTAATCTTTTGGTTTTCTGTGGCAAACGGTAGACCACAGACAAAACAGTAATCACAACAATGAAAGCATTAGTTTGGTTTTCTCCTGGCTTCTGCATCAGCCCAGAAACCATCCTCTCTTTCTCTCTCTCTCTCTCAAACCTCCTAACCCAGCTGGATCAGCTACTTGAATGTTGGAAATCAGGTTTCTGAGGTTTGAACCATTTGTGGCAGAGCTGGAATGGAGAACCTGTGACCTTCCGGGCAGTAATGTAGACCAACTCCCATCAGCCCTAGCTAGCCATGTTGAAGTAGAAACTCAAGTGCCGCTCTCAGAGGAGCCAACTTCTCCCTTATGGCATTCCATTTCTCCTTCCTATTTGCCCTTGAGCGCATGAAGGGCCTTTAACAATAGCATGCCATGTTGTGTGTGTTACACACTAAAGAGAGAGAGAGAGATAGTTTCTGTGCTCTGCTTAAGTTCTGCAACTTGAAATTTGAATTTCCCCTATTCATAATGGTGCAATTTTTGCTTTTGTGACTAATTTATTATGCTTTTGCTAGCCATGGGAGGGACAAGGGCACAAAATCCCGCCCTTAGCTGCTAAAATCTATCCTAGCTACCTCCAGTATTTCAGAGAATTTGGTAGGCACTGGCCATGCACTATCAAGTGTGCCATTGCAGTCATAAGGACTAGCTGCTTGGTTTTAAGAAAACACAAAAGCAAACAGATAGCTTCGATTCGCAGTAGGCTGGGCTCAGCCACCAGCAGTTACATTTTGAACCAATGGGAATTTCCAGATTGACTAACTTGCCTGGTTTCTTTTTTCCCCCTTTTCTTACTTTAAAGGTGACAAATCAACTAAAAATGTTGCTAATCAGTTGACAGCTTTAATAATGTGCCTTCATTTCCTTCCACCTTGGCAGCCTACAGTGAAATTTGACACGCAGCCGTGGTATATTGATGCCACTGGTGGGACCCTACATCCTTACCAGCTGGAGGGTCTCAACTGGCTGCGGTTTTCCTGGGCGCAGGGAACAGACACCATCCTCGCTGATGAGATGGGCCTAGGCAAGACTGTCCAAACCATTGTGTTTCTTTACTCCCTTTACAAAGAGGTAGGCCTCTGGGGCTGTCTTGTGCTATTCCTGATGTATCCTTTGCAAAGGGGGGTTGTTTATGGGAAACATCTCCACCCTGGCCAGACACGCAGACACCCCTCTTTCTCCCCACAGGGCCACTCCAAAGGCCCATATCTGGTCAGTGCTCCCCTCTCCACCATCATCAACTGGGAACGGGAGTTTGAGCTGTGGGCGCCCGACTTCTACGTGGTCACGTACACGGGGGATAAGGAAAGCCGGTCCGTGATCCGTGAGAATGAGTTCTCCTTTGAGGACAACGCCATCCGGAGCGGAAAGAAAGTTTTTCGGATGAAGGTGAGCACCGGCTGTCCACGTCAGGCCATGGCTTCATCTAGCTTGGTACCGTTGACACTGACTGGCTGGCAGTGACTCGCCAAGGTGTCAGATGGGGGTCGATCTTCCCACCCCTCAGAGACTGAATCCGGCAAAGCCTCTGTTCTGCCACTGAGTAATGGGCCCTCCCAAGGGCTTCCTCCTGCCTCTTGGTAAGGATACGGGAGACAATCGGGTTGGCAGCTAATTTGCACTTCCCAAAACAATTTGCAAACCAAAATGCAGCCACACTTTTGAAATTTGCACATCTCTACATTTTCCTGTGCAGTTCTCCAACAAAAGAATGTGTCAAAAGGCATTTACTCGTGGAAATAACATGCAAAAATGCATTCTATCGGGGAAATGCTTGAAAAAACATGTACATTAGAAATTGATGCAGAAATGTGGAAAACTAATCTTAATACTGAAAAAATTGACAAACCGGGATAAAGAATTCAGAACAAGAGCAGTTCTTTAGGCCTGTTCAATGTGCATAATTTAGGCAGTTGACAGAATCCAGCTTTTCTTGGAGCAGAAGTTGGATTGTTTGGGTGGAAAAGATATCTGCTTTGCAATGCGTACAAAAGCTCCCAAGCTCAGTCCCTGGATCTCCAGTAGAGAGGGAATGTCGTCAGTCTTGGGCTGGAGGGAAGAAAGGTCTGACTTGGACTGACGCCGCTTCCTGTGTTCCTAAACTCTCCGCTGAGGCTGACACTGAGGCGGGGCTGTGAATGATGCAGAGAGGCAACGGGCAGCCTCTCTTTTTGGTAGGTACTTTCAGGCAACCAGAATTCTAAAAAAAAAAGCCCAGCACTTCTTTCCTCTGAGGAAAAAGCTCCATGCCATGCTTACCCAGAGACATGTTCAAAGGAGCAAACTGTTTTGTTGGATGGGCTTCAGAGGGTCCTGTTCGCTCTGAGCTCTTTCCTAATCCACTTTGTGGATGGGTGGGAGGGCAAAAAGCCACAGTATGCCATCTCAACTTAAATGCAGCTATATTAACCCTTTTTAAAAACCCATGGAAGATCCAGTGGCTGTATTCACGTGGTTCAACAAACCATGATTCATCTCACAAATGAGCAGGGAAAGCACTTTCCCTCCACAAAGATGTGTCTGTTTT
Organism: Rhineura floridana; assembly: GCF_030035675.1. Taxonomy (NCBI): domain Eukaryota; kingdom Metazoa; phylum Chordata; class Lepidosauria; order Squamata; family Rhineuridae; genus Rhineura; species Rhineura floridana. The sequence goes on from NC_084497.1 coordinate 14,236,652, forward strand.
CCAACTGCTCGTGACTGCATCTTGGTGAGCATCTGGGGTGGGATGGCCAACAAAACTGTGGCTAAACAAGACTCTTGGGGTTAGGCTTAACACCAAACCATAGTTAAAACATGCCGCAGTTCATAAGCCAGCAGCAAGCCATGGCTTCCCATAATGGTTTGTTGGCGGTGAACAAGCAATGCTTAGTGGGCTGGGCTGGGTTTGCATATTTAAACAAACCGTAGTTAGGTTAAAGGAAAGCATGGCTTCACTTTCTGTGTGAACCAGGCCAATCATGGGACGTCAGGTGCTGCTTATGCCAAGCCAGCACATTGGTCCATGTAGGTAAGCATTTCTTCTTCTGCTTGGCACTGGCTCTGCAAGTTCTCAGTGAGAGCGAGGTCTTCTCCATTATGTCCAACTAGAGATGTGAAGGCCCAGAAAATGAGAGATGAAAGAGGTTAAACTTGGGATGTTCTGCATGCAAAAAGAGCAGTCTTCTACTTCTACACCCTTACCCAGATCACAGATCTCCTGTTGGTGACATGGTCTCTCCATTTCCTTTAGAAAGAAGCTCAGATCAAGTTCCATGTCCTGCTGACATCCTATGAGCTCATCACAATCGACCAGGCCATTCTGGGATCCATCGAGTGGGCATGCCTGGTGGTGGATGAAGCCCACAGGCTGAAAAACAACCAGTCCAAAGTAGGTCCATCTTTTCAGGATGGGTGGGTGGAATTTGGTGTGGAAACTGAACGAGCGCCGTGTTTCTCTAACTCCTGATAGTCGAGGCACACTGGATTCCAAATCAAAGGCACTGCTTCACCCTCGTACAAGAATCAGTTGGTTTTTAGGATGTGTTAAGAGGTGGGAGGGTTACCTGCCTCAAGAGGAGCCAAGGTGTGAGGTGGGTCACTGACCTGAGGGTGCCTTCTGATTTGAGAGAATACGGAGGCAGAGAGCAGGGACCCGGAGATGCAAGTGCTGCATCTTGGCCTGAAGAGAGGTGGAAGAATTGGTCGGCAACCACAGAATTGTCTGCCCTGGCTGTGCGTGCTGGACTCTGAGGGAAGGGCGAGGGAGGGGGCTGAGCCTAAAGCGCTAAGCAGCAGGCACCCAGCCTCCTGGTTGCCCCCAGTTGACAAGCTGCAACAGGTTGCCGTTTTGAGTCCCAGTATGACCTCAGGTCTTGATAGGCTACAGCTTAGGAGCATGAGGAGATGTCGGAGATGGAGCGTCTTCTGAGGGCTCCCTCCCCTTGCCCATCTGCATAGAGGTGAGTTTCTCTGCCCTTGCAATGGCGGCTCGTGCTGATGTCACTAGGAATGGAGTTTCCGTTGCCGTGTGTTGTGGGAGAGGGGAGGGGAAATGTGTTGGAGGAGCACTGATTTTGGGAGCAGCCCCACGTTCCCCATCATGTCACATAGCTAGGAGGGCCCATGGTGGGTCCGTGGTGTCTTGCGGCAGCTAGAGCACAAGATTCTGTGACAGTGGGACATCTTTTATGGACCCATCATCCTTTCCCCCAAAGTTCTTTAGGATGCTCAACAGCTACAAAATTGACTATAAGCTGCTACTGACTGGGACACCTCTCCAGAACAACCTTGAGGAGCTTTTCCATCTGCTCAACTTCCTCACGCCGGAGAGGTTCAAGTGAGTATTTAGGTTATGCCCTGCCCTACCTGGGCTTTCAAAGCAGCCTTTCCCAACTTGGTACCCTCCAGCTGTTTGGGACTACAGCTCCCATCAGCCCCAGTCCCAAACAACAGGAGGACACCAGGCTAACAAAAGTTGCTCAAAAGCAGTGACAATCAAATTACACTTCCACCTATGTGTGCTGAAGTCCACCCCTGATCCCACCTCCAGTCTACTCTGATTGGCAGCCGCAGAGGTCTTCTGCAGTCCTGCTGCCTAAGATGCTGGACTGAAGATGCTGGGAATCAGACTTGGGGCCTTCTGCAAAGCAGGGGCTCTCCTCTAATTTTATGAACATATGGAAAGGCCTTGTACCAAGTCAAACCATGAGTCTGCCAAGTCCAGGGCCGCCTGTTCTGACTGGGAGGCATCTCTCCTTTTCCAGTCCTGCATGATGGCCACCTTTCTAACAGAAGATGCCAGGGGCTGAACACGGGAACCACAGGAGGCTGCCTTAGACTAAGTCAGAGCATTGGTGCATCTAGCACGCTGGCGTCTCTTGGGGGGGGGGTTGGACAAGGGGCATTCTCAGCCCTGCCTGGAGACTGAACCTGGAACCGTCCGCACCCAAAGCAGATGCTCTGCCACTGGCCTGTGGCTCTTCTCTGGGCAAAATACACACTCTTTTGTGGAGCGGTGGCCCCCTCTGTCCAGGAGAGGAGAGGCTTGCTTAATAAAAGACATCCAGTTACCATTAGACCCTCAAGAGCACCCCTCTCCCATAAGGAAATGAACAAACTGCTGGTAGTGGTGTGTGGATATCTTTCAAACATCCTTTAAGAAAAGGATTTCCACAGTGTTTGGATTATGTCTCTCTTGTGTCTGATGTTAAGGAATGAGACCATCGTGATTGAACTGGAGCACAGTTTTCTTCAACATGAGTCCCCAGATGTTTTTGGATTCTCACCTCCCATCCTCCCCAGCCAGCTTAGCCAATGGCCAGGGATGATGGGAGATGCAGTCCAGTAACATCTGGAGGGCACCAGGTTGGGGCAGTGCGCTCTACATCACCAGTCTGTGCCAGCTGCTCTTGTCTGGAACAAACCATTGCTTGAAGTCAAAGCTGAGCTCCTTGGGACTGTGAATGTGCTCTAGACAGAGATAGAAAAAGATACAGAGGATGGAACAGCCACTCCTGTGATTGATGGGCTTCATGAATACTCTGGAGTGGCCAGGCCTGGTGTAAATCACGCAGCCTGATCTTCTACAATTGCCTGGTCAACTTTGCAGGGCTGTCTCCCTACAGTATTTAAGGCTCTGTTTTCCAGCTGCAGCCCTCAGCTCTTGTTCCTCTAACTCACCACCACTGGCTGGAGAACAGACCTTCCCAACCTGCATTCAGGTATGGCTGTCCGGAGCTCCAGCCTGGCCAGTGGACAACAGGGCCTTCTCCAGACATTGCCATGAGACCAGTCAATCTCACACACAGACCCACCAGCTCGCAAAAATAAGCCATGCAAGATTCCTCCTGCTTTTTCTGTGCTGGTGCATGGATTGTCCTGGCTGGCTCTGTCACTTGCCATTCACTGTTCCAACAGCAACCTGGAGGGGTTCCTGGAAGAGTTTGCTGACATCTCCAAGGAAGACCAGATTAAAAAGCTGCACGATCTTTTGGGACCTCACATGCTGAGGAGGCTGAAGGCCGACGTGTTCAAGAACATGCCGGCCAAGACAGAGCTGATTGTGAGGGTGGAACTCAGCCAGATGCAGAAGTAAGTCTTCCCCTTGCAAGGCATGCTGGGTCGAGAGGCCAGGCCCCTGGGTCAGGTGATGCAGTGATGAAAGGCATGTAACCCACAGCTTGGAAGTTGGGGAGTGCTTCCACCTGCACCGGTCCAGGTGGCCCAGAAATTGTTCCATCCGTATGTAGCTCCCCATCTTGACAGTCTATGTGCTGATGTGCCTTTACCATGCAAACGGAAAGGGTTGGTGTCCACATCATCATCATGGTGTTAAGCTAAAAAACAAAAACTAGATCCCATAGAGGCCCATAGGGGCTTCCAGATACCAGTGAGAAGACAGTCCAGGTCCTCAGGCTCACAGCACAAAAGGGAAAGCAGCATGGGAAGGAGGAGGGAAAAAAGCAAACCCAGGCACTACTTGTTAATTTACAGAGATCTTCCATTGAACTAGCAAGAATTGAAAGATTTGGAGAGGAGCTGTAGGTTTGCTGGTCTTTCAGCAGAGCCAGTGCAGGGGTCCTGCAGTCCTAACTCTCTCCCCCTTTCTTGCAGCCTGCCAGAATGGGGAACAGGGCAGAGAGCTGCAAAAGCATGTTGTGCTTGTGAGATCTGGAGTTAGGAAGGGAGAGAGCATAGCATAGGAAGGGAGACACAGACCAGCCTCCTGCCAGCGGTGGTCCTGATTGCACACACACACATGCACATCGGCCACAGCACAAAGCAAGGAAGGGCCTCCAAGAAGAGTCAGTTCCTTTAAGGGGAATGTGGAGCTGCAGCAGAGCCCCCCAATCTTTTGGGGCCCAGGGGCACGTTTGGGGATCACGGAATACCCATTTCACAGAAGAAAATCTAGCAATGCTCAGAACTCCCCCATAAACAGGAAAACACCTGCAACCCCAACCCTTGCAACAAGTAAAACACAGACAGGGGGGAAAAACAGGCAACATCCCATCAAACATGCAGCCCTCCCACTCAGCCCCCACACCTCCAGAAAGCAAGCCCCCAGACCAATTTAAAGCTTTATTAGAGGCTGAGGCCTTGGAAGATGCCAAAGGTGGGGCCTGAGGGTGCCATATGAGGACTATGTTGGGGGGCCCAGAGCTACGTCACTTGGTTTTTGTAAGGCCAATGTTGCCAACTTGGTTTCACATGGGCCCTTCATTTCCCACATCCCACATCAGTAGGATGGTCCAGAGTAGGGATGTGCTAGAATTCTGCCCAATCACTTAGTACTAAATTTTCCATTAATTCGGTTATTCTCAATTGCTGAGGATCAGATTTTAAGGTAGCGAATTTCCATGGCTGTTTTTGAAAACAGACCTTTCAACAAAAAAAAAAATCCACCTCTAAAAGATAGATTGTAAGAATGATTATCAATATTTCCTTTTAAAATAATGATATTTCTTCAAAATACTGATTTTTTAAAGGAAATTATATTTTCTTCAAAATATCAGCATTCCCTTTAAAATATCAGTATTAATATTGATATTTTTCCAAGCAAAAAACCCACTCATTGGTAAAAGCAGTGGCTAGTGGGTACATAATGAACTCGAATCGATGCCAGCTTGTTAGCCCAACGGAATGAATCATAGAGTCTGAAGGGGCATAGCAGGCCACTGAGTCCAGCGCCCTGCTCAATGCAGGAATCCAAATTAAAGCATCCCCGACAGGTGGCTGTCCAGCTGCCTCTTGAATGCCTCCAGGGTTGGAGAGCCCACCACCTCCCTAGGTCATTGGTTTCATTGTCGTATGGCTCTAACAGTTAGGAAGCTTTTCCTGATGTTCAGTCGAAATCTGGCTTCCTGTAACTTGAGCCCATTATTCTGTGTCCTGCACTCTGGGATGATTGAGAAGAGATCCTAGCCCTCCTCTGTGTGACATCCTTTCAAATACTTGAAGAATGCTGTCATATCTAAACATGGCTAGTTCTTTCAGTCCTCTCAGGGCTTTGTTTCCAGTCCCCTGATCATCCTTGTTGCCCTCCTCTGAACCCATTCCAGTTTGTCTGCATTCTTCTTAAAGGTCAGAGACCAGAACTAGACGCAGTACTCAAGATGAGGCCTAACCAGTGCCGAATAGAGGGGAACCAATACTTAACGCAATTTGGAAACTATACTTCTGTTTAAGCTGCCTAAAATAGCATCTGCCTTTTTTGCAGCCATATCACACTGTTGGCTCATATTCACCTTGTGATCAACGACAATACCAGGATCCTTCTCACATGTAATATTGCTGAGCCAAGTATCCCCCATCTTATAACTGTGCATTTGGTTTCTTTTTCCTAGGTGTAGAACTTTGCACTTATCCCCATTAAATTTCATTCTATTGTTTTCAGCCCCGTGCTGAAAACCTATCAAGATCCCTTTGAATGTTGTTTCTGTCTTCTAGGGTATTAGCTATCCCTCCCAATTTTGTATTATCAATTTTGTATCATCTGTGTTCAATGCTTTCAACTGGTACTGGCCAACAGATCCCACCCCTAGCCCAGAGACAGCTTTTTCACCATCATTTTTCTTGCAGGAAAAACGGGCATTAAGGACTCATGGTGCCTTCATTTACCAACAATGTACATGCTGATCAGGTGGGAAGCAAGCAGGCACATGGGCTTCCTCAGACGCCACTGCACCTCTCCCCTGCAGGGTTGACAGCTGGTACCCCAGAAATCTTCACCTTTGTTTCTCTTGCTCTAGCATGCAGATTCAGACTGCAAAAGAGTTTTAGCCTTCCATTTTTAGCCCCCCACCCGAACTCTTTCTGGCAGGAGGGTGTAACTTTCATTCCAAGCTCCAGGAGGATCAGCTGAGCATCACAGCCCCTTAAGCAAGCACTTTGAGCTATCCAGATACGTGACTGCCTTGGAAGACGCTAATCCTTTTTTCTTTGCACAGAAGAATAGTGGGTTTAGGCTCACAGATGCCTGTGTGAACCCCTTGTGGGTGGGGTGGGTGGGGGATCAGGCACGCAGATTCAGCACCCGTGTGACTCATGGAAAAGTTACAGCCTCTGGAGAGATCCAGACGCCCCGTGTTAGGTGGTCTTCCTCCACTTGTGTTCACAGGAAGTATTACAAGTTAATCCTGACGAGGAACTTCGAGGCTCTGAATTCGAAAGGGGGTGGCAACCAGGTCTCCCTGCTCAATATCATGATGGACCTCAAGAAGTGTTGTAACCATCCATATCTTTTCCCTGTGGCAGCCGTGGTAGGTCTGTTTCACACATTTTATCCCACCTGTGCTACAAACTGGAGCTCAGATTGGTGTGTGGGGTGGGGGGGTGGGGCTTCCCAGGCAGTCACCTTTCCAGATTGTTGAAAGATGAACTTAATTGTGGTCATCTGTATGCACCTAGAATCGGAGTTCGGAGTCGGTTGGCATCAGCGTGCGGGTGGGTGCTGCAAAGCGCGGTCTTTCCTCTCCATCTCAGTCTGGGGAGGTTCTGAACGATTGGCCGGGGTCAGTGATGGATTGGACGTGGGCAAACAATCTGAAACTTAATGCAAACGGAGGTGGTTTGACCCAGTGATGTGCCAGCCTTCCCTGGACGGGATCATTCTCTCTTTGGAAGATCCGTTTCACCATTTGGGGATCTCCTTGATCCAGCTTTGCTCTTGGATGTCCAGGTGGCTGCTTCCTCCACGAGTGAATCTGCTTGCCTTGGGATGATGCCTCAGCTGTGCCCATTCCTGGAGCAGATTCACTTGGACATGATCACTCCCTCACTAGTTGTATCCAGATTGGGCAAAAGCAACACTCTCTCCACTCATCAGAAACCATTTGGAAATTTCAGAGAGTCCAGGGAGCTGCGCTGCACATTTGTCAGGTGCTAAACTGCAAGATCATTTATTTTATTTATTTATTAAATTTATATCCCTCCCTTTCTCCCAGTAGGAGCCCAGGGCAGCAAACAGAAGCACCAAAAACGCTCTAAAACATCTTGAAAAACAGACATGCCGTTGTCTCGGCTGCATTGGCTATTGGTTTGCTTCCAGGGACAATTCAAGGTCTTGGTTAACCCAAAGTGGCCAAGAGCCAAGACACCTAAAGGGCCGCCTTCTCCCATATGAGTTTGCCAACTCGGGCCAAGGCCAGGTCTGAGGGGGCCTTGAGCAAGAAGGACTCCAGATCCCCTGGTTCCCCCCCCCTTCCAATTTTTTTTTCTTTTTGAAACTGTTTTTCCCATTCTGGGAAAACGAAGGTGGCAATGGTGGTCTCCGTCACTTCTTTGCTTCCAGACACGGCAGGCCCTACCACCATCGCCATCATGGATTTCAAAGGAAAAAGAGAACCAGGAATGAAGTGACTGACCTCCAGGACCGAGGGGCTGTGACATTTCCCCCTCCGCCCTGGGTGGTAATGCCAGGCCTGTGCCAACCCTCTGAATCATCTGGCAAGGGTGTGGTTTTCTCCTTTTGAAGTCTGGCTGATGACAATATGCAAAGTTCCATATTTGTAAAGTGTTCAGCCAAGTGAGGTTAGGCTGCCTCCTACTTTGACATCATTCCATTGTTATTTTCTTGTTCGAATCTGCCACTATTCAGTACATCTAAAAGAAAAATAGGGGGGGAAATTAAAATACAAGTCATGTTTTGTTATCATTTTCAAAACCTTTCCAGCAACCTCATGATCTTTCTGATGTTTAAGTTTCTTCTTTAGTTCTGACTCTCTCTGTGTGCCTTTTGATATTTCACTGCTGCTTTTTATATTTTTGTTGACAGTTTTCAAATTGTGTTGTTGTCTATTGCTGGTTTTATTTTTGATCACCACTTCTGTTATCTCTGTTTTGGAGGGGGAAGGCAGGATATCAGTCTCAAAGAGAAACATTTAAAAGGTGCAATATCCGCTTCTGTTGCGGTTATTGTTACAAAATTCTTGTAACATCCATTCTGTTAGAGATTTCTGAAAAACTTGAAACACTATTATTATTGTTGTTATTTACAAGCACATTAAAAAACCAATGAGATTACAAGATATTATATATAAA